>NC_141699.1:10441448-12920653 GCF_964263255.1 Lissotriton vulgaris | reverse complement strand
TCTAGGTCTGGTGCCATGAATGCTGTGGCTAGCCCTATGAAGCCTGGCTGTATGTTCTTCCCTATGGTCGTGTTGATGAGGTCACTCACTCTCATCCAGAACGTCTTGACTTTTGGACATTCGAAGATGAGGTGTTGTAGGTCCCCTGTCCCCCTATGGCAGTTCCAGCACGTATCGCTGTCCCTTATGCCTGCCTTTGCAAGTTTGGCAGGAGTCCAGAAGGCCCTATGTAAGAGCCAGTATTTTGTCTGTGTAAGTTGTGGTGAACTGAAGATACAGGAACACATTATTTGAACTCTAAACAGGGCTTACAACGTCACATCAAATTACCAGTATCCTCCCATTTTGTGTGAACCACTAATGTTAGTGTTCCGGAGTGAAAAGAGAAAAAAGAAAGAAAACAGAAAAGAAGAAGAGAGCTATGAGGCAAAGAAATAGGCAGAGGACAGGTACGACGAGTTTTAGTACACATACATTTCGTCTGACAATTGTGTCTAAAGCTTAAATCCCGGGTACATTCCTGTTCGGGTATTACTACTTTCGAGGAGCCATGATGTGTGCTCCCGCTTCTCCCGTGTTTCATGGGGGCTCAAAAGAGTCTAGAAAGGTGTCCAGTGACCCCCACATCCTTCTTGATGTCGGTTTCCAGGGTGAACTCTGTAGGGGTAAATTGTCAGCTCCTCTCAGATGCATGATCCAATGGAACCATCCTTTGTACGATGTCTTGGAAGTGTCTTTCCAGTTTGTCAGGACCATTTTCACTGCTGCCGTCAGCAGTAAGTCCAGGAGATCCCTGTCCTCTGCTGATTTCAGGTAATGATTTAATATATTAATAAAAATAAATTAAATATTAATAGTGCAGCAGTAGGGAAACCATTGGATAGCGTAGGGGTAAAAATGACTATTTCCACTCCAGAGAGTGCAACAGTAGGGAAAGCGTTGGATAGCGGGACGGTAAAAATGACTATTCCCACTCCAGTGAGTGCAACAGTAGAGAAAGTAATGATTTAACATATTAATAAAAATAAATTAAATTTCAATACCAATAAAAATTAATTAAAATTAATTACCAATTACATATTATGTAACAATTAATCAATTATAAATACAAATACATATTAATTATTAAAAATTAATTACCAATTCATAATTAATTTACAACAAATTAATTTTCAAAAACAAAAAAATATTAATAATAAAAATATCTAAAAATTTATAATCAAATAACAGTAAATTAATTATCAATACACAAAAATAGTTTCAATATGTAATTAGTTACAATCAAATTACTTCCCATCCTATTCCCCTATAAACCCACAACCTGCAACGGAAAATAAATTAATAATATTAACATAATTATCAATTAATCAATTAATAAAAATGAGTTACTAATTAATAAAAAATAATGAGAAATTAAAAATGAATTAACTGATAAAAATCATTTATCAATTAATAAAAATTAATTACCGATTAAAAATTAATTAACTAATAAAAATGAATGACCAAATAATAAAAATGTATTACCAATTAAACATTAATTAATAAAAATTAATTACCAATTACCAATTAATAAAAATTAATTACCAATTAAAAATTATTTAACAATGAATTAAAAATCAATACCAATAAGTAAATACAAATTATTACTTAATTACTATTAAATTACTTCCCACCCTATTCCCCTATAAACCCACAACCCGCTACAGAATTAAAAAGCAAACTTTAATTAATAACTAATTAATAATTCCTAAAAATGAATATTTAATTTACTATAATTAAATTACTTCCCACCCGATTCCGATATAACCCCACAACCCACTACAGAATTAAATGACGCAAAAATTAAATAACATAAAATTCATTGCTTTAAAAAAATTATACATACGTTACAAAAATAATATACACTTTTCATACATATACTAACATACAAAACACTTTAAAAAACTCGATATTGGGGGGAGGAGCCTAGCCGGCAACCGTCATGGCCGCCTGAGCCCTCGGCTCCGCCGACTACTCCGCTTCCCTACCGAGCCGCTCTTCCTCCTGCGAGCTATCCTGTCTTCCTGATGCAGTATCGGACCCGGGAAGCGACGCCGGTTCCAGCGATGTGCTCCCCGTCGATCCTCCTGCGGTAGAAGTGTCTGAACACCCCTGCTCCCTTGCTGGTGTGTGCCGACGGGGACGGTCCTTTGTTCTCGGGAGAGGCCGTCTTGCTCCAGATACCTTCGGCCATTGCAAACGGGACGGTGACGGCCGGCGGCACACGGCAGCTGTTTGAGCTTCCCCACAGCAGCGCGATACTTTTTATCGGCCACCCACGTTCCCACGGCTCCATCGCCCCATTGCTACAATTGTATCTGCTTCCCCGGATACCTCCGTCGGACCATTGTCTTCCAGCTCTTCAAAGGGGGCCATTTTGGACTGAGTGCTTGAGGCTGGTAACTGTTGCGGGCACTTGTTACCATCGCCGCTGTCCTGCCACGGTTCATGGAGCTGTAATGAAGGGTGCTACCCCGGTCCCCCCGCCCTGGCTGCACTTGCCGGAGCACCGGTGCGGTGATCGGCTGCTGAGAATGTCTGCTGACAGTTGTGCACGGGGATTGCACCTTGTCTGTGAGCCCTGGGTTCAGGGAGCTGCTCCATCATTCCCGCTCGAAACGCCCTTCCATATCGGAGATGTTCTGAGTGCCCTGGATGCCTTGCGGGATGCCCTGTGTAGCGAGGCCCGTGACCTGGGTGGCCGGATAGACGCCATCCTGCCCCCGCACTTCTCGAATGGCCGACTTGGTTTCCACGTGCAGAGCGCTTCGCCACACCCTGGGTTCGACTGCAGCGAGCTGCCTCTCCTGAGTCGCATTGAAGCGCTGAAGGTGGGAGAGCCGCTCACCATCGCCACAGTGCCTGCCACAACAGTTGAGGAAAGTATACTTTCTGGCCTTGCATCGGCGCTGGGGAGTCGCCCCTGGACGCCATGTTTGGAGCCTCCTGTGGGAAATGGCGGAATGTCTGGCATTCTCATTTTGGTCACGCTGCTTTCGCCTTGGTTGTTCGCATCTGGAGGATTACTGCTGTGCGCTGCTTCGTTTGGAACATTTGTGGTTCGAATGGCTCTGCAAGTGATGGACATTGATGGACGGTGCCTTGTTTCGCAGTGGTTATCCCGGCTGTTTCTCCTGTTCCACAATGCTTCTCCACTATTATACCTCACTGGAACACTGGACCGCAAGGGACAAGGTTGATGTTGCTTTTTCCTCTTCTTACTCGCTGCGGACTGCATTGCCGAGACTGTTGGGGTTCGGCGGGGGTGCTGAACGTTGGTAATGTGTCGATTAGGGGCTGGGGGTGAGGCGGCCGAAACTGTACATGATGGGCGATACGGATAAATACGATCGGCCCTCCTCCGATAATTCTATGGGAGTTTTAGATTGGGATATTCCTTTCTTACTCTCTATATTTCAGGTCTTATTGTACTTTTTCTTCTTTTCCCTTCTTTCTTCCTTGTTCTATATTTCGGGTTTATTGGGCGACAGACACACTGCCGGGGGGGGGGGGGGGGGTAGGCCGTAGCCTCTGCATGCGTGTAGGGTGGGGGGTTGGGGATGGGGTTTTTAGTTTCCTGGTTTCAGTTTCTATGGTGCCTTGTTTTTTCTTCGTTTCGTTTCTTCTTCTTTATTCTGTCTTGGGTCCGTGTTTGAGATTGCTAGCGGGCGGGTGACGGTGGACATTGGCTGGGAAGTTAGGTCTGATACCCGTGCTGCACACACTTTGAGCCGCCATGCCGCCTGGGGGGACTTGTTTTCTGGGTTGTTGGACTATGTGGTGAATTTGTCGCTATTGTCCTGTTACGCCTGCACGGACTCTGCTTTCTTAGTCTATAGTTTACAATTTAAAATTGAACAACGGAAGTCGAAGTCTAATAGCTGCAATGAAAAACATTTAAAATTAACCTTCATTGATCCTGAGACATGGTATCACGATGACCTACAGTGTAACTTTAAATGCTTGCTTATGGTAATAATGTGTTACTGTGTCACCGTATTGCATGCGCTGGTGCTTTAACAGTGTTCGCGGCCGGCCTGATGGTTGTGGGCCCGTATTTGTCCTTTTACCAATGCACAATAAAGGTTTTCAAAAATTAAAAAAAAAAAAAAAAAACTCGATATTATTAAAAATTCGATATATTTTGATGCCTATATTATAAACTTCAATATTTTGACAATATTACTTACCTTCAATTCAATATTTTTAACCTCTATGTTATGTCCATTCGATATTTTGGTCAGTCTGTATTTTTACTTCGATATTATGTCCAGTTGATATTCTTTTTTCGATATTAAGTCTAGTTACCAGCTCAACACATCACTGTTTCTTCATGTGCTGTCCGCTGCAGTACACAGGCAAAGTGGAAAACATTTAGAGAAATAAAAACATTTCTCCAAGTGAAAGCCAGCCTAAAAAAAAGTTGTTATTTTTCTGTTGAAAGCAGTGTCTTCAAATGTTAGTAAATGGTACTTTACATTAAAAAACATGGGTGTGCTCATGGGAACGCCCATGTGCCACCCTTAGTATGCCGCTTTGACACAACAGGGCTAGCTTCAATTTGTGTTACTTTAGGGCTACTTTCCAGCAAAAATAATGTTTTGCACTGAAAAGAAAAATCCCAAATCAAATGTTTGAACTAGTTTGCATCGCTTTTGTTAGTAAATCTGCCCCTATATGTTTCGGAACAAAACATGCGCGATACAATATATATGTTTAGTAATACACAATCAGAATTTACCTGGTGCACGGCAAACCTTTTTTACCACGTTTTCATTTGTAGGATGCACTCCAGAAAGCAGCGGATAACACCCTTACATGACATTCCCCAAAAAATAAACCTTTATTTATTTATTTATTTATTGTAAAGTTTTGTATAGCGCGAACAAGACCCGTGGGTATCAGAGCGCTTCACATTATGAGGTCGGTTATGATTAACATATGTAGTAACACTTTAAAGTCAGAATATGAGGTAGATACTTATATGGCAATATGAGGTAGATACTTATATGGCATTCGAAAGTGAGAGTAAATATAAATTTACATAACATGTGCGTTTACAATAAGAGTTAGGTTAGATACTAGTCTATATAGCCTACCGTTTAAAGCGCAAACAAATATGAGGTAGGTAATTATACGTCATTCAGGAGGTGCATATATAAGTATGAGTATTCATATTATCATGAGGTAGCAGTAAGGATACAAGTCGGTCTCAGGAGAGACTCCTGTCCCGAATCATCGCTCCACATTGTCTTCATTCACATAGGCATCTTTCCCTTCCAGATACGTAGATGCTCTGTATTAGGACAACAATAAATCTCATTTTTGATCAGAAGTCTTTGCTATGTGAGGTATTTACTCGTCAAGATGCTTTTCACTTCCCTCTTAAATGTTGCTGTATTCTGAGTCTTTCTAATGTTTGGAGGTAGTAAGTTCCATATTCTGGGGGCTGCTCCCGAGAACGCTCGGTCGTAAGATTTTTTTTCTCCGGAAAATGGCTGGTCGCAACAGCAGGTCCTTGGCACTCCTGGCTGGTCTGTTTCCTCCTGATAGTTCAATTTTCCATGCTAGATATCTCGGTGTGTTGTAGTGGAGCGCTTTATGGGTGATACATGCTATTTTTAGTTGAATTCTAGCTTCATAGGGAAGCCAGTTTAATGCTTTCAGGTGAGGAGAGATACAATCGAATTTCCTCGAACCAGTGATAAGTCTTGCCGCTGTGTTGAGACATGCTTTTAGCGGTGCTGTGGTCGTTTTAGGTAGACCGGCTAAGGTGGAGCACCCATATTCGATCCTTGAGATAACTAGGGATTGGACTGCTAGTTTAAGCTCCGCCTCTGAGATGTATGGTTTCAGTTTCCTTAAGTAGTTCAAGTGAAAACGGGCACTCTTAGCCATTGACTTAATTTGGGCTTGCATGTCGAGGTTCTCATCTAAAGTGATCCCTAGAGATTTCGCTGAGTTGACTAGGGTTGGGGTGCAGTTTAGCGCTGTCACCAGCTTGGTCCATTCCTTCATTTCGGTATGGCTCCTTGGTGGTGCGATTAATAGGAACTCGGTTTTGTTAGCATTTAGCTTCAGATGATTGTTTGTTGACCATTGCAATGTCATTTTTAATGTCTTATTAATTTGTTCAATGCCTTCCAGGGAGGCGATCTTTATGTATATTTGCGTGTCATCCGCGTAAATGTGATAAGATATCTGTGCATTACGGAGCATTTCTGTAAGAGGTTCGACATACAAGTTAAACAGATCTGGTGATAGTGTTGATCCTTGAGGGACTCCAATTGAGTTAGGACATGATGGTGACAGTGATTGGTTGACCAGGAATCTCTGTGTTCTGTTCCGTAGGAATGATTCGAACCATTTCAGCACATTTCCAGACAATTCCATCCTATCTTGTAGCCTGGTCAATAGTGCTTCGTGGTTTACTGTGTCAAACGCGGAAGATAGGTCCAGGAGAATCAGTAGGCATGCTTGGTTTCGATCTAGGGCCTGAAGAGCGTCGTCAACAATATGGAGGATCGCTGTTTCTGTGCTATGTCCTGCTCTGAATCCTGATTGGTAGTCGTCTAGTAGGGAGAAGTTGGTGATGTGTTGGCTCAGTTGGCCTTGCACGCATTTCTCGATTAGTTTGCCAAGTAAAGGGATGTTGGTCACTGGGCAAAAATTATTCGGATCTGATGCATCCGCTGTAGGTTTTTTGATTATGGGGACGACTTGTCCTGTTTTTAGGCAGTCTGGGAGGATCCCTTGCGTTAGCGATGCATTTATAATTTTGGTCCAGATTGGTACAACAATATGGCTGATTTCTTTTAGGCATTTCGCGGGTAGCGGGTCGTGATAATGATTGTTAGGTTTGATATCCGAGAGCGTTTTGGCTACGGTATTCTGATCATATAATTTGAAGGTATCCCAATGTGCTTTATTTTTGGCCTTCTTACAGACTGTTTCCAAGTTGGTATCCATCTTATCTACTGGCTGAGTGAGTAGGTTATCCGCAGCACTTTTGAGCTCTTTCTCGAGCGAGTTAGCCTTCTCCGTGAAAAATGACGAGAATTCTTCGCAGCTTAGTAGTGTTTTCGTGTTCTCATGGGCAGACTTCGCTAGTTTATTTGATTGTTGTTTTAAGATTTCAAATAATTTCCTTGGTCTGTTTTTGGCACTGTCGAGATCTGATCTTATAAATTCCTTTTTGGAGTTGATGATGTTTTTGTTATATTGGTTTCTGATTTTTCTGAGGGCTTTCAGCTCAGGGGATGATGGGTGTTGTCTCCATTTTCTTTCAGCCATTCTCAGTTTTCGCCTTTCTTCGTTCAGTGATTCATTGAACCATGGATTTTTTATCTTCTCTGTAATTCTTTTTAGTTTTAGTGGCATGGTGTTGTTGATAATTTTCGCAACTGATGTTGTGTAGTGATCTGTCAGATTGTTTACATTCTGCAGATTGCTGGGTGGCTTTAGTTCTCTCTCACAGCATTCTACTAGTAGCTCAATGTTCTCCTCTTTTGTGTCTCGAATCCATTTTTTTAGCCTGATGGGTTGCAAGGTCTTGTTTTTTTTCAAAGTGGGTATCAAGAATGTTATGGCATGATGGTCCGACCAGTCACACGAGTCTATTGAGAGAATTGATGTGTCTTTGTTTCTTGATAATATCTAATCCAACGTTGTACCTTTCGAGTGTGTAGGCTGCATGCATGCTTGTGTGAGGTTTAGTTCCAAGAGGAAATCTTTGAGCACGTTCACCAATTTGTCATTGCAGTCATCCCAGTGTAAGTTGAAATCGCCTAGGAAAATGTTATTGGCGTCAGAGTTAGAGTTGACCATTATGATCTCCATTAACTGCTCAATGAACTTGGCGTTCTCTCCTGGTGGGTGGTAAATCGCATGCAGGTTGCATCTTTGATTGTCCGCTGATCTTATATTAAGACCTAGGTATTCACATGATGCTAGTGGGTCGGATTGTATTTGGTTGATCTCAATATTTGATCTGTGAATGCAGGCTAAACCTCCTCCTATCTTCTTTAGTCTATCTAGTCTTACAATGTTATACTGGGGAGGTACTAAGAGATCCATGGATGGAGATGATGATTCCGATAGCCATGTTTCTGTAAGGATTGCTAAATCAATTTCCTTGTTGATGATGAGGTCTGCTATGTCTGATGCATGTTTGGTTGCAGAACGACAGTTGAGTAGAAGGCATTTCATAGGTTTCCCTGAGTTACTGGGGTTCAGATTTTTCGATTCGCCAGTCAACTGAACTTGTTGTAAGTTATTGAGGTTGGGTTTTCCTTCATTCCGTCTGGATGTTCTATTGGGATCGATCGGTACTGTTTTGATTCTCTCCCCTCTCTTGCTGTATGATGGTTCATATGATCAGAGTAGGGCAATGGTCTCCTCCTTCGACCAGGAATTCGTCCTAACTGGTCGGTTGTGCCTATATGATAGTGGCTTTGTCACCAGGACGCTTCAAGTGACTCCATCAATTAAAGCCCTTGCTCCCAAGGTCGCGTGACATCTGCTGATTAACCAATCACACACATTTAATTTTTTTTCGGGCAGCAGGAACTCTGGCAAGCAGGTTTGTTTCTTCTTTCACTGTCTGCCTCTTCCTTTGCTTCAAAGAACAGGAGACCCCCCCCCCACTTCCTTTCAGCAAGAGGCACCTGATGGTCGTAACCATTGTTCTAGGATGTTATTCTTGTCTTTGAAAGGATGGAAACTAGTATTGTAAACATTAGAAACAATTGTGAATGTCGTTTCGTTCCCAAACGACCCCCCCCCCCAACTTCAACAACTATGGGCATCTGAAGTAGATGAGGCTGTGTTTGTTTTTTCGTTGGTTCTCAGGCCTCATGGGGTTTCACTCACTCTGCCTAATAAGCCCACCCACAAGATGCCTATAAAAGGCATTGGTTCCCGTGAGGAATTCCATTCTGCAAAATTATAAAAGTTTCTGCATTCCTGCACTCTTATTTACAGGGTGCAGGAACAATGAACCTGATTTTACTCACCGGAAAATCCAGCAAGTAAAATCCCTGTTGGCAAAGGATGCGTTGGAGCCATGACCTCTTCCCAAACCTCAGATGAGGTCAGAGGCTCCCCATCCCAGTCAACATTATCCACCTCGTCCTTCACCCCCACAATCTCTCTCTCTCCAACGAAGCTTAAAAAACGCCCCCTGCCGAATGTTACCACAGCACAGTACATACCCTTACCACCTACAGAAAGCAAGTGACAAATGTGTGCATTAAACAGCATGGAAAGGGATACCACGAGGAAGCAGATACATCTGGGTCCTCACAGTAATTCCCCATTTTTAGGGGGTTAACTCGTAACTGCATGGTATGGGTGATTTGTGACTGCCCCCTACTGGTAACTACTGATGCAAAGTTTGCACCCCTCAGTAAATTGCAACCTGTAATCGAGGCTAAGGTGGGCTACTTAAAGGGCATGGAGATAGATCAGCGGGGGTGTATGGTCAAACATCTACAAATAAAGGGAAGGCGAATTCATCTCAATGTAACTTCTACAAAAGACAGGGAAAGCAAGACTCCATAATATCTTAAACGAATTTAGGGGCCGATTAGGATTGCGGTGAATCCGCATCCTCCGGGCCGGCGGAAGCCACCGCCGGCCCGGAGGATGCGGATTCACCGCTGCAGTACTTTCAAAGACCCCCGCCACATTAGGATGGCTGGGGGGTCAGCGGCGGACGGGAAGACCGTCCGCCGCTTTTCCGCCACGGTCGCCTTCCGACCGTGGCAGAAATGCACTTATATGTTGGCGGTGTCAATCAGACACCGCCAGCCATATTAGGATAGGGCAGAAAACATGCTTTTCCGCTGCGGCTTTTCCGCCGTGGAAAAGCATGTGGTCCTTCGTGTTTGGGGGCCCGTTGCGAGCCCACTGGGTATTGGGGCATGGGGGGGTGCACATGGGGGGTACCTATGGTACCCCCCTGCTTTGGCATGCACAGGGTGGCAGGCACCATGCGGTGCCTGCCAAGTTGTGCATGCCAAGGCTACACATGCATATTTTACATTGCAGCGGGTGCTGCTTAAAGCAGCACCCGCCGCAATGTAAAATATACAGGATGTGACCGCCAGGGTGGCGGTCACATCCTAATTCGCACGGAGGGAACGCCGTTGCCCCTGCGGACGGTCCCTCCACCTCGGGGAAGGCGGACGGACGCTGGTCCGTCCGCCATCCTAATAGGCCCCAAGTTTACAATGTATTTTGTGGGTGCCCTCAGGCACTCAAGCAGGGCTGGGGGCACATTTTAGAAGAAATCAAGCATCAAAGATGGGTTGTGGCCCTTGGAGAGAGGGCGCATGCTCACCTGAGGAATAGCTCAGGTGTCTGGCGCCTGACTTGTGGGTAGACAGAGATAGCTATTATGTAAAGCGGCAACGTATAATTCATAAACAACCAGAGGCACACCTCTCCCTCCGAAAGCAAACACCTCCGTGATCAGTGTCTCAGCGTGCATTGTAAGACAGATGTAGAATTTGCTTTAACATATGCCTTGTGTGTTTTATGTACGCCTTGTGTGTGTTTTTTTTGGGGTGGTGTCTAAGCAGAGGGAGTACCCCAGTACTCTCCTTGTGTAGGCTTGGCATCCCTGTGTCCTGCCACGTCAAACCAGTGTAGTTTGGCATCAAATTGCTTGTGAAACATCAAAGTACTGTTAATCTAAGCCTGGGTCTGTCAGTAGCAGCAGAATTCTGATATTATGTCTAACATGCTACCAACGCAAAAGCATTGCACAATGAAAACATTACTTTGTGTTACTTGTTCCAGTGTTACATTGAAAAACTTGTAACCATGTTTTTTGAGTTGTTTCTCACTTGTGGCCCATTCAAATTGCCCCTTCCGATATTCCACCAGGGTAATTGTTATAATTAGTATAGACAATCATTGAACAGAATATAGTCCTTCCTTTCAAAGACGTTTTGGACAAAACAAATGCTGCACTCTGTAATACACATTGCCCCTTGAGGATTTAAAAACGCAGTTGATATTTTAAGAAATTCCCTCTTTGGGGTCTATTCCGATGTTGAACGAACTCAGGTCCGTCCGACATCGGTCAGAAGCAGTAACCCACCGACCTGCTGTCATGGGTTACGGCCCTGCTAATACGATGCAACCGAACTTCACAATACAGGCATGCATTCCGAGCGGAATGCATGCCTGCATTGAGAAAAGCAGGGATGCAGTTCACTCCTGCACCCTGTGGCCGGCACCCAATGTGCCTGCCACCGGGTGCAGGGATCCATAGAGGGGCACGATAGGTCCCAAAAGACAGTTTCCAACTGCCTTTTCGTGCCGGACAGACCGGCACGAAAAGGCAGTGAAAAGCTGCCATCGTACTCATTTTGGTATTCACAGAAGGCACTTACTCATTTTGGTATTCACAGAAGGCACCTACTCATTTCGGTATTCACAGAAGTTAGGAGTCCTAACTTTACTACTCCTAAACTGAGAAAAATCCCAAGTTTAAGACTTTCGGTATTCACAGAAGGCATTTAGAAGTCCTAAAGTTAGGACTCCTAACTTCTGTGAATACCGAAATGAGTAGGTGCCTTCTGTGAATACCAAAATGAGTAAGTGCCTTCTGTGAATACCAAAATGGTAGTAAGTTCAGGATTTTATCTTAAGTTAGTTCCGTGAAACGGGCCCTGTGATTTCAGGTTATCAATACAGATCCTATCCACAAGTGGCAATCATGAATTGACTTGTGCTGTGTCCACGATGGTGTGTGCCTCAGTGTTCTTCTCCTGAGGGCCCTCTCACCTTGGCCACAGAGGGCAGGTTGCTTATATCTCTCTGTGTGAAGTTGTTTGCATGAGCCGGAGCCGGCTGAAGGCTTTTGATGAGGGACGCGATCCAGGGAAATTGAGACATGGTATGAACCGAGATCATGTTCAGGGCAGATCCTATAACAATTGCTTCCGGCTTTATTTGACTTATATGAGAGCAGCTAAAGGAAAAGACTCCTCGGATGTGTCCTGATGCCACCAACTTTCATTTCATGAGCACTGAGGGGCATATTATCAAGCAGGGCGTTAAAATTATCACAGTTTTAGCGGCAGATGGGCTTGATAATATGCCCTGGAGAATTCCAATAGAAACCCATGCTCACACCAGAACATGAGTTTCTATTGGAATTCACAAGGTCATATTATCAAGCTCATTATCGCCGCTTTAGCGGCATTTTTCTGCCGCTAAAACGGCGATAATTTTTAACACCCTGCTTGATAATATGCCCCTAAATTCGTACAGAATACTGGTGGTACTACTGAATATTGCCATGAAGTCAAGTCAAGTCAAATTCATGTTTATTTAAACCGTAGGTCTTTAAACGACACACCACTTTACTACCATAATAACAATAGACATTTTAATTTTTAAACAGGCATAATTTGCCATAATTAAAATTCATCTAATAAAATCCTGTTAAAATCCAATCATGTTTAAAAATGTGCTCACTAGTGTGAATGCCTAGCCTTATTATACCATTCACATAAATTACTTAAAACACCAATCTTATTTTACACTGAAATTACCTTTTTGACTGCTACCTCTCTATGGCACATGTTATATCCAGAAAGCGCGTATCAGTAAAAAGTTCTACAGCTTGCGCGCAACTCCAGCTTCCATATTTTAAAAATTACTGGGTGTAAAAGCTCTCTCCACTGAGGTAAAACTTTTAAACAATCAAACTAAATGGGCAAAATATCACATTTTGTGTCCAGATCACAAGCACAGTTCCGTACTGATTAGATCATTTCAAATTTTAACCTTGTCATTCATTTGACAGGGGTTAATTCCAATCCTTAGTCTAAAGCAACGATTTGGTAATACGGACACCACTCTTTATTCTTCCAAGATTTTAACATAAATTGTACCGATTGTTCCCCCCTCAAATACTGCTGATCATATTCATAGGACCGGTCTTTACCTAATGTCCTTAACTCACTCTTTGAAATGACAATTTGTAGGTTCTGTGAACCCAAATTCACCTTCATTTCCCTACAGCCTGTCACTAGATTTTTACTTACACTTTTTGGCAATTTCAGTTCACTGTGCAAGATTTCATTTTTGCACCACTGGGAGACTATCTACTACCACCCGCACTTAGAGGGGCATATTAATGAGCCCCTTGCACCATTGGTGCGTCACACTGCATGACGCACCGACAGGGCAACCTGCTGCGTGAAATTTACAAGCAATTGTAAAGCCACCCTGTGTGACTTTATGTGTGGTCATAAATCTCGCCCCATTTCATGCAACCCGTTGCGTGTTTGGGGCGTGACATGGGTGTTGCTGGAGGTGATCCCTCGCAACACCCATGTTCATTGATGCATTTCCAGATTTACGAGCAATTGTAAATCTGGACAAGCATCAGCTGCTACTCCACCCCCAGGGGTGGCGCAACGAGGATAAATGTTTTCATTTCTCCTCGTTTGTTCCTCTTTTAATACGTGCTGCTTTCTACATCATGCATTGGAAGAGGAAATCACCGCAAGTGATTGTTTTTGTGCAGAGTTTTATATAGCGCGAACTAGACCTGAACCGAATCGGGTATCAGAGCGCTTTACATAGCACCAGTTTCGTTACATGAGGACACATTCATTTTTGTTTGCACGGGGAGATTAAGTGATTTGCCCAGAATCACAGGATGTTTGGCGTCGTTACCGAGACTTGAACCCAGATCCTCAGGTCCGAGGTCGAGCGCCCATTATTAATTTGTATTTTTTGTGTCAAGCTCCCTTCATTTTCCATAATGGCCTGAGCTCAATTACTCTTATGTAACTCTTAAGTTAGACTCAGAAGGCCCTTTGGAAAGTCATATTTTATCAAAGCTCCTCACAATGTGATTCAGATCAACCCATTCCTTCAACATTCCCAAGAGAATTTTTGCAAATACCTTTTCTCCCTTGTCTAGGAGACTGATCAACTGATAGTTCTTAGAGGTTTTTATATGTACCCTTTTAGGGATGGGTCTGATAATTGCACCTCTCCAATCTACGGGTATCTGCCCTGTTTCTAAAATCTCAGAACACATCCTATACAAGAATTCTGCCCGGCACTCCGGGTGAGTTTTTATAATACCAGCAGGGAGGTTATCTGGTCCGTCAGCTCTAGTCGGGGTGAGATTTGCAATAATGCTTCCAATATTACACAATGTAAAATGGGACCTAATGTCCTCCTCATCCTCTTCTACCCAAAAAGGTTGCTCTTTTTCTCACTGAATCTACTTTTTTGCCATACATCTCCTCCAAATATTCCTTCCATACCTCTTCTCCCACCCACAGTTCAACGTACCCTGTGTTTTCCCTGACCCTTCCTGTACTAATTTCCAAAAATATTTTGCGTTTTTGGTTTCTATTGCTTCCAGCAGATTTCCCCAACGGCACTCTCAGTGGGCTATTATCTCATCCCTAATTAGGGTTTTATACACTCTCCTTGTCTTCATCAGGCCATTGGAACTTTCCATTTCATATCTTATTTGAATGTTTCTTTCCCCTTTCCTCATCTGTGCCTTTAATTTCTTGCATTCCTCATTAAACCATATATTTCTCCTGCATCGATTGCTCTGAGCCTTCTCATTCCTAGTCCCTTTTAAATCTACCCTGAGACACTGTACCACCCGGCTACTAATGTTGTACTACCACTCTAAGGGCCAAATGTAGGTGGCCATTTACCGACCGGTAAATGGTCATTCCTGATGTAGGTGGCCTATTTTACCAATTCTGTAAATTTACTGATTCAGTAAATTTACCGAATCGGTAAAATACTGAATCGGTATTTTTACCGATTCAGTAACTTCTATATGTAGGTGGGACTCTTCTGAGTCCCAAAGGCCAGTCAGATTCGGTATTTTACCACTCAATCCTATTGGGTGGTAAAATACCGAATACAGGTGTGCATGCACATCTGTGCATGCACACCTGTGCAATGTGACACACAGACATGCCCTTAGGGCATGTCTGTGTGCCACATGGCACACAAGTCCGGAATTGGGGTGCCAGAGGGTGTCAAAGTGACACCCCCTGCACCCTTGCAAAAATCAGTATTTACCGAATCGGTAAATACCGATTCGGTAATGACCATTGATTCCTATGGGCTTCAATGCCCATAGGCATCAATGGGCTTTACCGATTCGGTATTTACAGAATTGGTAAATACCGAATCTTAACGATTCGGTATTTACCGAATCTGAAATACCTACATTTCCCCCCTCTAATTTACCTCTTCTTAAATACCGAATCGGTATGATTTGGTATTTTAGAAGTGGTAAATTAGAATTACCTACATCAAGCCCTTAATGTTTTACAGAGGCATCCTTCAGCATTGCATTTTGCTGGAAGTGAATTAATTTTTGCATGCATTCATCTGCTATTCTAGTGGTGAGTCGCTTTGGTGGCCCATCTGCACAGGAATCACCAAATCTCTCAACCTTCCTTTACCTCTAACTAATTCTAATTTAAGGTGGTAGTGATCCCTTCCCCCTTCAAGCACCACTTGGAAATTTCTTATCTTGTCAAATTCCCAGGAGTGCATAAATATATATATATTCCATTGAGTATAATTGCCTGCCAACCTTAAATGCCCGAGGTGTTGGGCAGTCGGTCTGCATCCTACCAATCAGACAAAACAAGCCCCTTGAAGCCCAGATACTAGCCCAATGCCATACCTCATTATGACCATTTAGTTTTGGGGAAGCTCCCCACCTTTAAATTGTAGGAGCTTAAAATTTCTTTGAACCAGATATTCACTTTATTTGGGTTTAATTTATGGTTAAAATCCCCCATCAGCCTCAGTGTATCTTTATGGTGGTTTTCAGTCACATAGGTAGTCCATATATTCTTTCAACTCTCCCATTTCAGACCTATACTCCTCAGCCCCCTCCCCCATATTTACATGTTCACTTATTATCATGCTTTCATTCTTGGCTTTTAGAGGTGTCACCAACCTACCTATTCTGGTGAATATAAGGGTAATCGTCCCCCAGGCAGAGCGTCCCTGATGCCTCTTCATAGCAGACTTTTTTGGACGAACAAAACCTTGGAATATTGGGGTTTCATCGCACAGCCATGTTTCTTGCAGATTCACAGTCTCATAGAGATTTATTAACTTCTTGAAACATTTTAGTTTTGAAATTCTACTAAACCCATTAATATTCAATGAAAGAACCCCAAGGCTGGGCGACTACACAACATCCTAATCTATTTCCCTTAATCCCCCCTCTTCCCCGGAGGCTGGTATAGAAGGATTCACATATCTATTTTCATGGCTCACGTCTCTCCAACCTTTAGCGGAACCAGCGCATGACGCAGTCATATTGATATCATCCTTTTCCGTAATTGCCTGATCAATTAGTCTAACTTGCCTTTGTCCAAGTCCCGCATGGTGTCTCAGGAATAATTTTTCATGATTGCCCACTATGGTCTCTTCTGATTCTGGGACTAACCTAATCCCTTGCTTTGACATCTTATTTTCTGCCTTTATTGGTGTTGATTTTGCCAGCCTTGAATACATCAAAACTTTTGTGACCTCATTTCACTTTTTATTTGCAGAAATTCCACTTGCCTAAGGTCTTTTCTCCCTATTTCTTTTAGGCTGGCACATTTAGAAAAGAAAAGTAATAGCTGGGGATGATTTAAAGGGCACAACTTTCTCGCTCTTTTCCCCCTTTTCCATAATGGGATGGTTCAAAGTATAGCCTCTGTTGGAAGGTGGATTATTGCTTGTGTTTTAAATATGCTTCTGGAACTTCTTCCTGTAGTTCCTCTTGAGGCTCCAGAGGGTCCAAAACACAATCCAATGGTCTGGAAGCCCCAAGATGGTCCTTGAAAGTTTGGGACCACCATTCCCAGAATGCACCTGGCCAGAAAATCCCTTAACATTCTGAAATCACTCCAGGCAGGAGACTCCCGGTGGAGTTGACGCAGGTGAGCTCTGTTCCTCTGTAGCTTGCAGGGTGCCCTCTCATTATTCCTCTTGAAACCCAAAGGCGTGTAGTTCCAGATAATGCAGCAGGCACAGTGTTTTCACAGTACAGGGCCTGATGGTGCAAATCAAGTTTCCAGCTTGGCAACCCTTTTCCTTCTCTCAGTTGCAAGCAGCAGAGGTGAGAGGCACTCCACCTCTCAGACACGTATTCAGTGTTCTCTGGGGTAACCCAGGAGGGCGCTCCTGTCCAATGAGGTGCAGGGCAACACCCCAGAGCATGACCATTTCCTTCAAAGTGTGGCACAATAATCTCCCAGAGGGCACCATTCTTCCAAAATTCAATATGGCTGAAGTCTCAGCAGAGGAGCAAGAGCTGGCTAAACCAACCTCCAGTATGTCACATTTCCATAACTTCCCTCTCCCTGGCGTCTGTGCAGTCCTTCCTTAAGCCTGCTATCTGGCTAGGTCTATAGGGGATGGGGAGATGTACCTTGCTGTCTCTGTCTGTCCCCTTCAGCCATTGAATTTGACGCTTTACGACCCCTCCCCCTGTTGCGTGTTTATCTAGGTTTCTGATCGATACTGTGACCTTATGCCCCTATTCGGCTATAAATCCATTTATTCCCTATATTGGCATAACCGTTCAAGTGCGATTTTCTGAAAAGTCATCTCTGGCCTCACACGAACAGAGCCACATTCCAGCATAGTTCTCTCTGCCACTTCCTTTGCGACCAATTAGTGCAATGACAGAGCAGTAGTCACTATCTGATATTCCTAGATAACACCCCGAGTTCTTCAACAAGATAAAAACTCAGCAAACCTGGAAATCCCCGCTTGCTGTGTTTTGATTAGTAATGGAACTCTAATGAGCAACTGATAACTATCACTTCCGAGTGACATCTTTAATTGACGTCTTATGTCCAGCAAACTTGCGTCAAACCCGGCACCTGTCAGGTATAAATATTACCAACGTTGCCTTAAGCAATGAGAGCTACTGTTGCTGATGCCAGCTGCCTGCAAGACCCCGTGTTGGTAAATCTAGCACTCTGTCGCTGCAGCCTGCTGTCCCTGTGGTGGTGAAGCTACTGATACCATTATCGCTGCTAGAGCGCGAACTATGGTGCAGTACGCTTAGGAGCTGAACAGCCGTCCTCTGCGAAGACATCCAGCAGATTCCAGCTGCCCGCGGACGCTGTCCCCCCTCCTTCCTCGACGCGCTGAAGAGACCCGCTGCCTTTCTCGTGCAGAGAAATCCAGCTCCGGCGTTTCCGATCTACCCTCGCGGGTGACTGGGATATCGAGAGAGACCCCTGAAGGAGATACCAATCCTCCATCATTCTATTCAGAGGTATGGTGTTGACTAAACCCTTAGACGAGAATTCTGGAAACAAACCTTGGCAAAACCAACTTAACTTAAAGCTACTTACTTACTCCCCTTCCACGTGTTAGGCTTAGGTCAGGCACACTGGGGTAGGCTTAGTTAGAAGCGCCAGTTGAGTATGTTAGCCTAATGTATATATGACTATATATATGTTTTATTACTTTTAAACCATTGTATGGCTAAGAAACCATATCAATGCTTTTACAGTTCTATTTCGCAATACTTATCTTACTGTACGTACTTTTTATAATAACAATTCTTGCAATTGTGGCAATACATTTCTCTTGTACGAGAAGAAAGACTGTTCAATAAATGTTAACCCTTTATTGACAAACGCCCGTCTCTCTATTCTCTACATCTCGTGAAAGTAAACTGCACTAGACTGACTGAGTGAAATACATGTCTATTGTTTCACACGACCCTAGAGATTGACTCTTGATCTGAGGAGCAAAAGTTGTCATGTTGCACGGTTGTTGGAAAGCTGAATCCCTTCTTGTCTGTGCCAAGGAAGCTGATCACTTCCTATGCAGAGAAGAAAGTTTCCAGTGACCTCTGAGCTAGTTGGTAACACAACCCAATTAAGTTTAGCATAGTCAGTGGAGGCCTGGAATATCCGCAGTTCCACGTCGATACTACTGTTTATGTTATTCCAATGCGCAGGGCCTAGTGGGAAACTAGGAACTACACTACATGGCGCCCAACGTTTGGTAAGGCGATAAACTAACGCAAGACTTTTAAAGTAACTCAGTCGTGCATATTTCACACCCCTTTCTCCCGTAAATACTCCAATAGACGTCTGGAGTGGGTGAAAGGTTAAAATCCGCCCGACCTTAGTAGGAAGAGATTCCTATGTAAAGCTCTGGTTTATTCAACGTTGAAGGATACAGTGTTCCAAAATATTGTGCACCTAATCTTTGTCTCCTTGGAGACCTACTCTGCAAAGCCTGCATTTCTAAAAAAAATGACAGACAGTGAAGAAGAAAGGGAAGCAGTTAGACTGGCAGCCCAACTAATAGAGGAAGACTCGAGTCTCCTACAGATTGACCCAGCTGCTATCGACATCCCGGTCCACTTAAGAAGATCTATAACTTTAAAACTTATAGTAAACGGACTGACACCTCAGGGTGGTACAGTAAATTTCGTGATAGAGGTTCACGAGTATCGGCAGACAGAGGTATTCTATTCATGGATAAACTTTCCAGCGGTAAACGCTAGAACAAAAGAGTTTCACTATTACAAAATAGAGAAACCTCCGGAAGAGTACGCTCCTTTCGAGGAGATTGAAATTCCACTTAAATTTCAAGAGCACCTGCTCTGGTTAAATGGCGCCCTAAAACATAATGATCACATAACTAGGCTTGGTCCACTAGGTAGACCAGGAGCCACGTGGCCGGTTCTAGCCAGCTACACACCACATCCTGACATTGTAAAAATGTCTAAGGAAGAGCTGTTAGTACAGCTAAACACATTAATAAAAATACATAGGCAATTAGTCCAATATGTAATGCGGACTGCAACAGTCCAGCCAGCTGTTAATGTACCACAGCTGACCCCTCATCAGGGGAACACAAATAAAATTACACCACAGAACATACAGTCATGTCTTGGTAAAACACCCGTAAAACGGGAACAAATTCCTTTCTGGTTAGCACAGAAAATCACTCAAATAGAGGCAGTATTTCCTGATACTACCCCTATAGAGAAACACAGAATCTTGACCATCTGCCTTCCTATGGGAATCGCACCACACGTGGAGGACTGCGACACTTGGGGTACAGTCTTTGCTTCCATTTACACAAAAACACACGGTGTTCCGTCTATGGCGGTAATACCAGAAGTGCTAAAACAGATTCAAAATGAATTCGGTCCAGAGCCCGCTTTAAATCTAGGTATGAAATTACTGAAAGACTTCAAGCAGGTCACGGCTATATTATTAGCCAACATTAAAGGAGAAGCAGCATCTGTGGCGATTCGCCAGAAGTTGAAGGAAACAGATATAAAAGATCCTGTTGAGCTTGCAAAAATCATAGAAAAATGCTATGAAGAATTAGGTAGAGACAGCTTGGGTGGGAAACCGGTAAAGCCCCAACTGCTCGAAAATCCTGAAAAATTATTTGTTAAAAATAATTTAAACACTCCTAAAAAGAGCTGGGATGGAAATAAACAATCCACTCGAAAGGAAAAAGTTTTCCAGTCCAGAGGAAGGTCTCCTCGACGGAGGGAAAGAACTCCGATTCGAGAACGCCAGTCTCCCCAGAGGGAGCCCTCTGAGAAAAGATATAACCTTAGAAATAGGGATAATCTGAAAAAACCTGATAGATATCAAAGTATTGATACACGTTCCTCTCGATCTTTTCCACAGAATTCGGAAAGAAGAGGACGGTCAGACCCAGGAGAGCACACCAAGTCCAAAGACAAGGAACCTGCTCAGAGTAAAAAATATCAATTTCAGAAAAAGAAGGTAGCCAGTATTAGAGTAATCAACCATGCCGAGAATACTGAGGACACAGTTGAAAAACGGGGAGTGGGCATTGACAATGTTGGACAGTGCAGCAGAAATCAGTATAGCGCGCAAGATCTTGATGAGTCATCTGGAGACAGTGGACACGAATGAATTCATTCAAGTTGAAACTGCCGACGCCAGACTTAGCGAGCCCCATAAAATATACGAAATAACATTGCGTATAGAGGGTGATAAGACTAGGAAAATTAAGGGTCTATTTTGGGATAAGCTCTCAAAAGGCTATGATATTCTGTTAGCTGAAAAAGATTGGCCCCCAGAGTTTGTCAGGGAGTGCCCTCGTGGCGAAGAAGTGATTATGCCTGCCTTCTCGAATCACATTCCGATTCACAAAAAATATACATATGCAAGGAAATGGGCAGTGGCCCAGGCACCTGCATTATATAAAAATCATGTAGGATGGGATGAGGATTCACCGCCTCACAAAATCCAATTAAAAAGTGAACCAACTGCCCAACGGCAGTATCCCATAAAGCAAGAAGCTAAAAAACAAGTCAGGGAGATCTTAGATCAACTTGAGTACCAGGGGGTGATTGAAACATGCACCTCTCAAAATAACAATCCTTTGTTTCCTGTCTCCAAGCCAGACAATTCATATCGTCTAGTTTTGGACTGCAGACACCTTAATACATGTTGCAAAACATTTGCAGTACAAAACTCGCATAGTGCAGCCCTAATGAATAACATAGTTAGGAAAAAATATAAAACGACATTAGACATTTCTAATGGTTTCTTTTGTCAAAACATTGCACCAGAAAGCAGATATTTGACCGCTTTCTCTGCCTTTGGATCGCAGAAAAAATTCTGTCGACTCCCACAGGGGTTCAAGAACAGCCCAGGACTATTCTCAGCTAGGGTAACAGAGTTGCTACAAATCTATGATGATGAAGCATTATCTTACGTAGATGATATTTATCTCACAGACGACGACTTGGATACTCACTTGAAAAGAGTGAACACCATTATACTTGGGTTCGCAGCAGAGGGTTACAAATTCAACTTTAAAAAGTCCCGAATTGCCCATCTGACAGTACTGTTTTTAGGGTACGAATTATCAAGTGAAGGGAAAAGCCTAGCGGACAACTTCTTAGAGAAGTGCGCTGTACTCCAAGCTCCAAAAACGCTGAAGAATTTACAATCCATACTAGGTTTTCTGAATTTCGGAAGAACTTACATTCTAAATTATGCAGAGAGGGTTAAACCTCTCTACGAACTAATTAAACCTGATGTTAAACAAATCAATTGGACTCAAAAACACACAGAAATTTTGAGATCACTGCAAACAGACATGTTAGCAAAAACAAAATTAGATACACGTGACAACACGATCGATCTTGTAATCCGAGTCATCCCAGGAAGATGCGGATTCACGTACCTGACCTCTAATGAGGGAGAAAAGGTACCAATTTCAATTAAATCTCACTTGTACACACAAGCAGAAAAAACATTCAGTCCCACAGAAAGAACTGTGAAAGCAGTGCAAATCGCATTAGCAAATGAACGAGAACTAGCACACGGCAAACGGATTAATATCCTTACAGCGGAATCCACCTTCGAGGCGCTATTCAGCCCAGTAAACCTGCCTACAGTGTCACTGGATCCGAAATGGATACAGTGCATAGATTCTCTAGGAGCGGAAGATGTGAAATACTATTTCGCCCCGCAATTTGAAGAACTGAATGATTTAGAGTATGAAGAAGAATATCCTCTGCCAATCGAAATTCTGCCTCTACCACAATACGCCTGTATAATCTATACAGATAGCTTTGTACAGCATTTCAACGTAGAGAGAAAATCCTACGATGCAGCATGTGCGATTATTAAATGTCGTTGGCTGTGCGGTAAAATTACACCGAAAGTAACAAAAACTGAATCAGTAAAGTACTGTTCGGTTCAGAGAACTGAAATCAGATGTTTAAAGATGGCGCTCGAAAATGCAGAACGTGAATTCCCGACACTTATAGTGTGCGATTCTCATTTTTGCGTCAACTCTTACAACAATAAACTGCAGAGTTGGATCGAAAACGACTACAAAGATGACACAGGTGCCACAATAAAGCATAAATTGCTCTGGAACGAGGTAGCTCTTTTACACAAAGAACTACAAAAGACTCACGTGATTCACGCACAGAGTCTTCAACGTGATGGCGTTCACGTTGCAGGGAATTCATTGGCTAATACAGCCAAAGCGGAAGCAACTAAACCGGCTTCCGTAGCCACAAAAAAGCGTACAGATAGATACATAGACGGGGAAACCATGCTGGCGGTAAACACGACCGTAAAAGGCGACTGTGCAGCACTACCCGTAAACTATCCACTCAATTATGCATACATAATCGATGCAAACTCCGTTCCTTTTGCTCGAATCCCTGGAGTGGGGGACAGAGTAATTCCAAACACGAACAGGAGAATATTTTTAATAGCAGACGCACACATGGGTTTGGGTCTAAGGCACAGAGAGATTAAGGAATCACTGACTGAATTACAATCAGTATTCTGGTGGCCGGGAATGAGTGTAGAACACCAAATATATGCAAACAACTGTGAAAACTGTAATAGGGATCGCAGTAGCAAACCTTGCTACCGGCTACCAGTCAGAAAGAGCGTAACGCTGCCTACACCCCATCCTGCGTCCTATTAACAGTTAAGACGAACAGCACTTAAAAAAAGAGGCCTCCAGCGCTCGGCTGACGCTAGAACGGTTATAAAAGATTTGCGAGTCTATATCGGCATATACGCAATTACCACGTTCCATTCTGACCAGGGTCCTGCTTTCAGCTCTCGAGCCTATAAGGAGGCCATGGCTAGCATGGGAATTGGGTTGCGGTATTCTTGTCCGTCATACCCCGGAAGGGAACAGTGTGGTAGAAAGAAAAAACCGTGACATAAAGCAATCTATAACAGCGAAGGTATTAGGTTCAGGCGCTGGGTGGGTCAAACATTTTAATAAGTGTCCAGACTAGTATTAACAACATGCCAAGAAATTCTCTAAAAGGTTTCAGCCCATACGAACTATTGTTCGGAATTAGAATGCGAGTTCAGGACCTCGATAGTCAGATGTCAGTGGTACAAGAAAAAACAACAGACTTTGACATCAAAGATCGTTTGGCTGTTTTACAGGAACTGAATGAAACAAGAAAATCCTTAAGCAACATAAAGTTAAAGCAACAGCCAAGTACCACTGACGAGGCACCACCCGCAACAGCCCCAGCAAGGCCTGTCTGGATTCCAAAGATTGGGGATCTAGTCAGAGAAAAGATCGCGGTTAAGAAGGAATTTGGGCCTTCTTACAGAAAAGCAGTACCTGTCTTGGCAGTCACCGGAACAAGATCAGTTGTGCTACCGCCCCTTGCTGGTAAAAAGGAGAACAGAGTTGTGTCTATCGATCTGGTAAAACCACAAGCATGTGGCCTATAATCAACAGTAGGCCCAGTGGACTCCCAAGAAACAACAGAATACCCAAACTTGCAACAATCCAAGAGGTTCAAACTGAAAGACTCATCACATTCGATCAGCCTGCAGTGCACAATAAAGGACTATGCAATAATGCCATGGAACTCGTGCCTCTTGAGACACAGATTGAAACAGTTCGTCAAGAAACAACACCAGTCTACAATGATGTGGCATCAGAAAGTGCTACCGAGAGACAGATTGAAAGAACAATCCCATCAATTGACAGAACTGCCTCTGGTTATTTCATCAACTTCGACAACTTCTCTGAAGATTTAAATGACCCCGAAGTGATGCCAGAAACTAAAAAGACTTTTAAAGAAAAAGCAACGGAACTCTTTCATCAACTGAAGGAAATCTACCTTATTTTCCCTTGGCTAGAGTTCTGGTTCGGTCTAGGTGTATTTTTCCTCCTGCTTTGGCTCATCATGGTACTGTGTTTGGGAAAATTCATTGAAGGAAAATATATTACAATGGACACAGCAAGTCAGAACATCAACCTAGTCCTGAAACCACACAGATCATCCCACGTGAAAAGAGAACTGTCAACAGTAAATGTCACAGCAATTCCAATACCTGGTGGGGTAGTATGGGAGAAAACAGACTATGAGATCTATGGTCCGGTCGAAATCCTGAAGTATCCTCATCAACTAAAGGTTTCCTTAAGTGACTTTGTGACACCTAGTACATTCTCTGATGATTGGGACTTTAACAGTATTAATGACATGATGTCTGATTTAGTAAGGGGGCGTGGCTTGGGCGCCGATGGCGATGGTCGCCTGAGAGCTCGGCTCCGTGACTGAGCCCGGGATTATCCTGTAAATCGGAGGCCGTGGGGCACCCTAACCCCCGCAAACTGTTGATCGGCCCGACTGGGACCTGCCGGGGCACCTGGCGCAGCCCGAACGTGTGGTGACCCGACGGAAAATCGAAGTTTGTGAATCCGCGGAGTGCGACCCAACATGGCGCCCGGACTTCATTGTCCCCTTGGACGGAACCATTAGACTGGAGGAGCATCACTGGCTGCGGCGCACCCTCCACCTTTTCGTCTCCCTGTGATATGAGGGTCTGGGTATCGATCTGATTGGACTCTGGCAACGGGGATCGCGCCTAGATGGTCGGATGCCCTCACTAGAGTGGATCTCGGCACACGGACGCCTGGAGGCCCTGACCGTGGCGCCCACTCCCTAAACCGCACTTGGCTGCATCTCCCCGACCGACCCACTCCCATGGGAGGCACAGCGCCTTGGCGCCACAAAGTCTCCGGTGGTGTTGGTGACCCTCACTCCGGGTCCTCATCAGCCAAACGGGCCTGCCCGACCTGGCGCCGATTGTCTCCGCCTCCTCCTCGGTGCCCTCAGACGACGTGGTGGTGGCGCGAGCTGAAGCTGAGAAGGTCCAACAGGCCCTGGAGACGGGGATCACCGGCCCTCGACCCGAAGACCAACAACCGGGAGAGTCATAGCCGACGCCCGCACTCGGTGGCGCCTGTCCCTGGATCCACACTGTGTGCCTCCGGCGACATGGGGAAACCAAGGGGAGCCAAGGGGACTACCCCAGCCGCTTCAGACTCGGAGGCCCCCGACAAAGAGGAACGTGGAGACCCGGAGAGTTCTGGTGGCGCACCACTGCAGCAACAATTTGACCGCGTCTTGGAGGCGATTGCGACCACACGCTCGGCCCTACAGCAGGACATTGCCCAGGTGGCGACGAGCCTGGGCCTCCTTAGAGCGGATCACGGCAAGCTTTCGGATAGGGTCAAGGAAATGGAGGTGTGAGAAGTTGGCCTGATAGGTAGTGTTTCCAATTCTGGAACCACTGGTTATCAGTCCAAACAAACCCCAAAGATGTCAGGTTGTAAGTCAACCTTGTAGACAAGCTATCCTAATGGTAGCATGGACTAAGCAGCCTTAAAGGCTTAACTTAAGAGGTCGTGTTAAGCGAGCTGTTTTACCACATACAATCCTGTAATCAAATGAAAGGACACCACACAAGTATATATTATAAAAATATATGTATTTATTTCTAAATTACTCCCCAGTACTCTTTATGAGGAAAGGGGCACAAGCGTTAAATCAAAAGCACTGTTACACATATAAAGTTGCACGTTTATGGATGAGGGCGGGTGGCCACTCAGACCATATATTAAAAAAGTGGTATAAGTAACACTTATCGAACAATGGTTAGGCCTAGGGCCTAGAGATTCGCTGGGAGCAGTCAGGACAAGCAATGAAGAAGTCGGGAGTAGCCCACAGGAGACGGGTGCAGCACGGAAAGTGCGGCGCGCACCAATGCACTGTCAATGGTGCGTAAAAGTCAATTAAAGTGAATAAAAAGATACTTCCGCTGAACCTAGGAACACAAAACTTTAGACACAGACCCTAGAGGTGTGTACCAGTGTAAAGACACCGGCGTTGCAAAGTTACCTCACCCACAGGCCGTGGGTGCACAGGGTCGAAGTGGCGTCGGGTTCTGTCACGCAGGTTCTTGGTGCTTGGAGCTGTTGCAGCTGCAGGCGCTGTGAAGCAGAAGTGTCCGGTGCGATCCAAGGGTGGATCGATGTAGAAAAGTACCTGAAAGCAGAGGGGACAGAGTCTGGGTCACTCAGCAGTGACCAGGGTGGAACCAGGACGGAACCAGGCAATGTCGGGCGCAATCAGGCGGTTGTCGATAGGCTTCTCTCCGCTGTCACGTGGGCTCTGGGGCATCTGCGACGTCCAGGAGCAGGTCACGATCTGTCCCACGTAGGCTCTCGCCGTCAGCACCGTCGGCTTGAAGATTGTAGCAAACAGCACTTGGCAAAAGCAATCCACGCGGAACCGGGAGATTGCTTATCACTCGAACCAGGAGGGTCAGAGTGGGTGCTCCTTTTCACAGGAGCTGGTGCAGATCTGGAGCAACCAGAAAAGCAAGTCGGATTTCAAAGTTCGTCGGCACAGGGGCCACAAGCCAGCTGGCAAGTGACCGGGCCAACGCGTCGAGCGCACACAAGCAGAAGGGCCCCACGCAGCACTCGTCGAGTGTGGAGGGGTGAGCTTTGGTGCAAGTGGAGCTCGGGGCTGGGGCTTCTCAAACCCCGGTGTACAGCTTCGAGGGTCACTCGTGGGCCGCACGGTCAGCGTCTCGTGGCCTTTTCAAGATGGCGTGCCCCACGCTTCCGGTCGCCTCCACGGGTCTCAGCTCTGCAGGGACTGTGGATCGGGCAGGTAGAAGGCAGGCAAGCTTGATCTCGTCGATCTCTGTCGCTCGAGTTCCGGCGGGAACTGCAACAAAGCAAGGGTCGAGGGCTGGATGGTGCCTGTTTGCACAGGGTGGTCACTCCTTGACCACAAGGGAGATTCTTCAGTCTTCTCACGTCGTGTAGAAAGTCGAAGGGTCCAGATTTCGTTTCTTATGTTTCTTCAGGATGATCTGAGGTCCGTTGGGACTGCTCCCCCTCTTATTCGAATCTAGGGGGTTGGACATCCTGCTAGGTCCCCTCCTATGGGTGGGACCCAGGAAGGGGGTGGTTACACCCCTCTCCTTTGATCCTGGCCGCGCTGGGACAGGGGCTGGGAGGCCCCAGAACCGGTTTGGCCGGATCCTGCAAGGGGCAGCCTTGTGCTCCCCAGGCAGTGTCTGGTTTCATTGAAACCTCCCTACTCCAATCCACTATCTCCTGTCTGGGGTGGTTTGACACCGCCCTGTGACAGGAAACTCTTTGTCCAGGCCTCCTCTGCCGGGTTTCGGTCAGCAGCAGGAGGTCAGACCCGTGTCTGTGGCAGGGGCATCCATTTTGTGGATCTGAGGCTCATTTTAAATCAACCGCGTTTCAGCAAAGTAACATGTCTTCTTCCTCTAGAAGGGTGGAATGCTACCCCCGTCGCCAGAACTGGCGAGGGGGTAGTATTCCAATTCGTATGACACCTTACACGACATGTTTTGATAAAGCCAAACCAAAGTTGCTATATAACCGCGAGGATTATAAGGCGCTTAAGAGTATATGGTATGGCGTTATCCCGGATCAGCTTAGGGAGTTGTTCCCGACAGCTGCAGACAGGCTCAGCTCATGCCAGAGCACCATCTCACATAAAACCACGCACTCTGCCTCCAGGATTGATGAGGCCTTCCATAGGAGTGGCTTACAGGCTATATATGTGTCCAGATATAGGTTTAGATATAGGTATACTATATCTAAGCAAGGGGTGATTACACCCACTTGCCCCAGCTGAGGGGTCAGCCAGTTGTGTCAATTTAGATAGCCAGCCAGGGGTGGCAAAAGATATGCTGCAGCCCCTGGTAGGCCTTGGATGCACCTATGCCCTGGGCACCTATAGTGCTCTGTACAGGGGCTGATAAGGTGACCCAAGCCAATCTAGTTATGCACCTAGGGTACATGGAATCCATTTTACAGAGAGAGCAGATAGCCTGGGGCCCTGATTAGCAGGGAACCAGGCCAACTAAGTCGAAAACCAGCTAAACACAGGCAAAAAATCTGGGGTAACCATAGTCAGGTAGCCACCTTCCTACATAACCCCCCCCCAAACGAAAGGAGATAAGGCTATCCTTGGCCAGGTAAGCCTTTATTGCCTGAGTGGCCATATAAGGAAGTACCTGCACTAGCATGGGTACCCCCTGTCTCATGGTCCACTAAGCAGTCCCTCACCCTAGGGGTATTAGAGGGTCTCCACCATAGGGAATCACTACCTTGGGTGTGTTTATGCAAAGTTAAAGGCTGGTTTGGATATGGAGTATTGAAGTGAGGCTCCACTATTTTTGGGCTCAACTTCCTCCAATTATCTTCCACCATATGTGCCTTTCTTTCTTCAACTGAGTTGCACTGAGCTCTCAGGGTCAACCTCTGGCTACCTAAAGCTGGAGGCTGGGTCCCTCTGTTTGGCTTGCTGGAGGGACAGTTCAGGTTTGGGCCCTTTGGGTCCCAGGTTTGGCTGTGCCCAACAGAATCCATCTGTGGGAGGTCCCTAACTGTTTTTAAGGGGGCTCCCTCAGGAGTTTTTAAAGTTTTCACCTTACTAGGCCTACTAGTTTTGGTGCCCCTAATCTGTTGATGGGGGTGCTTTATTTGACAGGGGGCCCTCTGGGTCTCACTGTCCTTCTTGTCCTCTGCAGCCCTGGGCTGACTGAGGCAAGGTAGAGAGGGGCAGGTTACCTGCTCCAGACTGGATCCCACCTGAGAAGGGTCCACTGCCATCAGAGGCTCTGTCAGGCCAGGCCTAACAACCTCTGGGGCAGTTCCTTCATCAGGGGTAAGATCAGTTCCCTGAGGAGGCTGATCCTGTCCTACTGTCTGGTGAGGGGGAGATTTCTCTTCCTCCTCCATGCTCTCAGTTTGGGTGGAGTGATCCATCATTTCAGGCTTCACAACACCCATATCTGTTTGAGTTTGGGCTGTGGCCATCACAGCCCCACCAACCTTTTCAGGAGGAGACTCAGTTTGGGTTTCTGCTGTTATCATAACAGCTTTGCTATTCTGGTTTGGAAGAGCTTCTGGTAAAGATGGGGCAGAGAGTTGCTCAGCCCTACCAACCTTGTCAGGAAGGACATCTTGAATTGGGGCTATAGCCAGTACAGCCCCACTAACCTTTCCATTGGAATTTACCATTCTAGAATGGATTTCCTGTTCAACCTCAGCCCAGGCTGAGATTTCCAAATCATTACCCAGTAGACAGTCTACAGGCAAGTTTGGTGACACTGCCACTCTCTTTGGGCCAATGACACCTCCCCAGCTGAGACTTACTACTGCCATGGGATGATTGGTTTGGATGCCATCAATGTTTGTTACCTGGTAAAAGTTGCTTAGAGGGGACTATACAGTCAGCCACCATGGTGATGCTAGCCCCTGTGTCTCTAAAAGCTTCAACTTTCAAACCATTGATGATGGGTTCCTGTCTATATTTGCTCAAGGTATTTGGGCAAACAGAGAAGTTGGCAAACCCCATGCCAGTCTCATAGACAAGATCATTTGGGGATGGAGACCTGGATAGGCCAGGGTCCCCTTGGGCTCCAAAAGTAAACCCACCCAGATTCCTGGGTGTGCTCCCACTTCCTGGGGGATTACTGCTGACAGTAACAGGAGGTGTTGGAGCTGGCTTTGGAGGTATGTTTTCTTTATTGCCATTCTTGGGACAACAGCTGTCTGTTTTGTAATGCCCAACCTGTTTACAGGCATGGCAATAAGGCTTTTTCTCTGTTGAAGAAGTGTCTTGGGACCCACCCCCCTTCTTGGAGTTTTGGGGCCCTGGGGAAGTGTTTTCTTTACTTTTATCCCCACCCTTATCTTGAGGCTTGGTAGACTCCTTCTTCTGGTTATTGTCCTGATTCTTAGGCCTAATCCTGGTTCTGACCCACTTATCTGCCCTCTTTCCCAATTCTTGGGGAGAGGTCAAATCTGAGTCCACCAGGTGCTGGTGTAAGAGCTGGTTCTGACAATTACTAAGGATCTGCTCCCTCATAATCAAATTATACAATCCTGTGAAGTCATGTACTTTGCTGCCATTCAGCCAACCCTCCAGAGCCTTAGTTGCACAATCAACAAAATCAGTCCAGTCCTGAGTCTGTGTCTTCTGGGTATCTCTGAACTTTAACCTGTACTGTTCAGTGGTTAAGCCAAACCCATCTATCAGAACACTCTTCAGGACTTTGTAATTGCTGGCATCCTCATGTCTGACAGTGAGGAGCCTATCCCTCCCTTTCTCTGAAAAGGAGTACCATAAGATTGCTGCCCACTGTTCCTCAGGAACCTGCTGTACCATGCAGGCTCTCTCCAGAGCAGTCATCCATTTGTGGATGTCATCCCCTTCCTGATAGGGGGGCACAATCTTTGTCAGGTTTCTACTATCATAGGACCTGGGTTTCTCTTTAGGAACTTTGCTGCCACCAGTGGCATCTAAGCCACACAATTTTCTTTCTCTTGCTAAAGCAAGTTTAGCTTGAGCCAAGGCTACCTCTTCCCTTTCTATTTGGAGTTGGACAGCCCTCATCCTGGCCCTATGCTCTTTTCTCTGGGAGGAAGTCATTCCTCTTTGAGATTCTCTTGAGGCACTAGAAAGATGAGAATCCCTTGATAGAGATCTCACCCTCCTGTTACCTGGGAGAATGTGGTTATGAGATCTGGAGTGGTGCTGGCCCTCTCCATTCCCATGTAGGTCCAAGTTGGCCTGGTTAAGCCTGGCAACCTGTACCTGGTTTCCCCTCTGATCCTGATCTTCAGGCTCTTCTAAATCAGAGCCTTCCTCTTCCTCTTCTTCTTCTGGAAGATTCTCATTCTCAGGGGAGTGTATCCCTTCACCTGAATCTAAGGGAGCCTGACTCACCTTATCTAAGTCATCCTTTTCTAGGATAGCTATTAGGGAAGGAATGGTAGGGCCTCTGCCCTTTTTTAGCCCCCTGGCTGTGCACAAGGCACTCAGGTCTTTGTGGCTAAGGTTGTCATATCTGGATGTTGTCCCTATAGGATCAACTATTACAGGAGCAGAGCCTGAGGCTCTACCTGTATCAGACATGACTGCTAGTGAGGTGTAAGTGATGCACTTACCTACACTAAGTGTTTTCCTACTGTACCTTGCTAGTGAGTTGTAGTCAGGGTGTGCTAATCCCTTTAATCTACAACTACTAAGTTCAGTAGAACTTAATATGCTAAGCTTTTGATTTATATGTACCTAAGGTACTTGATGTGATCTTTCAATTTGATAAAGATTGCAATGGTAAAACAAACAGCAAGCTCAAATCCGCACCGCTGCACACCAATGTGAGAAGTTGGCCTGATAGGTAGTGTTTCCAATTCTGGAACCACTGGTTATCAGTCCAAACAAACCCCAAAGATGTCAGGTTGTAAGTCAACCTTGTAGACAAGCTATCCTAATGGTAGCATGGACTAAGCAGCCTTAAAGGCTTAACTTAAGAGGTCGTGTTAAGCGAGCTGTTTTACCACATACAATCCTGTAATCAAATGAAAGGACACCACACAAGTATATATTATAAAAATATATGTATTTATTTCTAAATTACTCCCCAGTACTCTTTATGAGGAAAGGGGCACAAGCGTTAAATCAAAAGCACTGTTACACATATAAAGTTGCACGTTTATGGATGAGGGCGGGTGGCCACTCAGACCATATATTAAAAAAGTGGTATAAGTAACACTTATCGAACAATGGTTAGGCCTAGGGCCTAGAGATTCGCTGGGAGCAGTCAGGACAAGCAATGAAGAAGTCGGGAGTAGCCCACAGGAGACGGGTGCAGCACGGAAAGTGCGGCGCGCACCAATGCACTGTCAATGGTGCGTAAAAGTCAATTAAAGTGAATAAAAAGATACTTCCGCTGAACCTAGGAACACAAAACTTTAGACACAGACCCTAGAGGTGTGTACCAGTGTAAAGACACCGGCGTTGCAAAGTTACCTCACCCACAGGCCGTGGGTGCACAGGGTCGAAGTGGCGTCGGGTTCTGTCACGCAGGTTCTTGGTGCTTGGAGCTGTTGCAGCTGCAGGCGCTGTGAAGCAGAAGTGTCCGGTGCGATCCAAGGGTGGATCGATGTAGAAAAGTACCTGAAAGCAGAGGGGACAGAGTCTGGGTCACTCAGCAGTGACCAGGGTGGAACCAGGACGGAACCAGGCAATGTCGGGCGCAATCAGGCGGTTGTCGATAGGCTTCTCTCCGCTGTCACGTGGGCTCTGGGGCATCTGCGACGTCCAGGAGCAGGTCACGATCTGTCCCACGTAGGCTCTCGCCGTCAGCACCGTCGGCTTGAAGATTGTAGCAAACAGCACTTGGCAAAAGCAATCCACGCGGAACCGGGAGATTGCTTATCACTCGAACCAGGAGGGTCAGAGTGGGTGCTCCTTTTCACAGGAGCTGGTGCAGATCTGGAGCAACCAGAAAAGCAAGTCGGATTTCAAAGTTCGTCGGCACAGGGGCCACAAGCCAGCTGGCAAGTGACCGGGCCAACGCGTCGAGCGCACACAAGCAGAAGGGCCCCACGCAGCACTCGTCGAGTGTGGAGGGGTGAGCTTTGGTGCAAGTGGAGCTCGGGGCTGGGGCTTCTCAAACCCCGGTGTACAGCTTCGAGGGTCACTCGTGGGCCGCACGGTCAGCGTCTCGTGGCCTTTTCAAGATGGCGTGCCCCACGCTTCCGGTCGCCTCCACGGGTCTCAGCTCTGCAGGGACTGTGGATCGGGCAGGTAGAAGGCAGGCAAGCTTGATCTCGTCGATCTCTGTCGCTCGAGTTCCGGCGGGAACTGCAACAAAGCAAGGGTCGAGGGCTGGATGGTGCCTGTTTGCACAGGGTGGTCACTCCTTGACCACAAGGGAGATTCTTCAGTCTTCTCACGTCGTGTAGAAAGTCGAAGGGTCCAGATTTCGTTTCTTATGTTTCTTCAGGATGATCTGAGGTCCGTTGGGACTGCTCCCCCTCTTATTCGAATCTAGGGGGTTGGACATCCTGCTAGGTCCCCTCCTATGGGTGGGACCCAGGAAGGGGGTGGTTACACCCCTCTCCTTTGATCCTGGCCGCGCTGGGACAGGGGCTGGGAGGCCCCAGAACCGGTTTGGCCGGATCCTGCAAGGGGCAGCCTTGTGCTCCCCAGGCAGTGTCTGGTTTCATTGAAACCTCCCTACTCCAATCCACTATCTCCTGTCTGGGGTGGTTTGACACCGCCCTGTGACAGGAAACTCTTTGTCCAGGCCTCCTCTGCCGGGTTTCGGTCAGCAGCAGGAGGTCAGACCCGTGTCTGTGGCAGGGGCATCCATTTTGTGGATCTGAGGCTCATTTTAAATCAACCGCGTTTCAGCAAAGTAACATGTCTTCTTCCTCTAGAAGGGTGGAATGCTACCCCCGTCGCCAGAACTGGCGAGGGGGTAGTATTCCAATTCGTATGACACCTTACACGACATGTTTTGATAAAGCCAAACCAAAGTTGCTATATAACCGCGAGGATTATAAGGCGCTTAAGAGTATATGGTATGGCGTTATCCCGGATCAGCTTAGGGAGTTGTTCCCGACAGCTGCAGACAGGCTCAGCTCATGCCAGAGCACCATCTCACATAAAACCACGCACTCTGCCTCCAGGATTGATGAGGCCTTCCATAGGAGTGGCTTACAGGCTATATATGTGTCCAGATATAGGTTTAGATATAGGTATACTATATCTAAGCAAGGGGTGATTACACCCACTTGCCCCAGCTGAGGGGTCAGCCAGTTGTGTCAATTTAGATAGCCAGCCAGGGGTGGCAAAAGATATGCTGCAGCCCCTGGTAGGCCTTGGATGCACCTATGCCCTGGGCACCTATAGTGCTCTGTACAGGGGCTGATAAGGTGACCCAAGCCAATCTAGTTATGCACCTAGGGTACATGGAATCCATTTTACAGAGAGAGCAGATAGCCTGGGGCCCTGATTAGCAGGGAACCAGGCCAACTAAGTCGAAAACCAGCTAAACACAGGCAAAAAATCTGGGGTAACCATAGTCAGGTAGCCACCTTCCTACAGGAGGGCTCGGTGAAAACCTTGGAGCCGGCGCAGCGAACCTTGGCCGCGACAATGAAGGATGCCCTATCCCGGATTACTGCCCTGGAGCAGCGAGCGGAAGATGCGGAAGGCCGTAACAGGCGAAACCACATTCGTGTGGTGGGCCTGCCGGAGAAGATTGAGGATGGCGACATGGTGGCATACTTGGAAGCCTGGCTCCGAGACACGGTGGCCCCGGAGGGTCTATCCTCCTTCTACACCCTGGAGCGAGCTCATAGAGTCCCAGCGAGGCCACCACAACAGGGCCGTGCCCCGCGACCGGTGGTGGCACGGTTATTGCACTTTCGGGACAGAGACCTCATCCTCAATGCCGCCAGACATAATGGTCCATTCAAAGTGGCGAACAGCCAGGTGAACATCTTCCCGGATTACACCTATGAAACCCAACGCAGGCGGTTTTCATTCTTGGCGGTCAAGCGCGAGCTCTGGAGCGAGGGCATCCAATACTCGCTCCTATTTCCTGCGAGGCTCCGCATAATTGTCGATGACAAGACTCAATTCTTTGATACCCCAGAGGATGTCTGTAACTGGCTTGAACTCTATAGAGCCGGAAAAGATGGCTTTAGCTCCTCATCTCAGCTAGCGGCGGAGCCGGAGCAGCGACGGCGGTCCAAGAGGATTCGGAGTCGCCGTGGCCGGTCAGGCGGACCCTCAACTGCGGAGACATCGACGGAGCGGAAGGGAGTGCTGGAGGTGTTATCTGCGCTGTCTGGCTCACGGGACGGTACCATTGAAGAGGAAGCGGACCCTGGTGACGAGGGGGTACCGACGGACTCGGAGGAATCGGTGACTGATAGCGTCCACACGCCGGTGATCACACCGAAATCGGTTGAGGACCTTCTGGATGGACAGGGTTGACGGGGTGAGCTACATCCATTTGGGTGGGGGCCCGAAACGGGGGTGGCGGGAGCTGACGATTGATCATGACTCCCGGGGAAGTAGGGGTGGGGTGCCTTGCTCTTACCCCGAGGGTTTCTAGTACTGTTTTGGGCTTGCTTTAGTCCTGGTAGCCAGGGCATCGAGGGCCCACTGCCAACGCCCAGCCCGCACCTGGCCCTTAAGGCCTTCCTACGGTGGCGACCGCAGGATTAGTCGGGGACAGGGTTTTTTTTGAGGGTATGGTTTGGATTGGAACTAGATGGTGCTATTTGGGTCCTGTTCTGGGGAGGGTGGGCAGGGGTTTGGGTCGAACAGGGGTTGTTGAGTTTTGGTTGGGGAAAATGGCCGCCATCAGTGCTGGGTTGATTGTTGCTCTTTCTTTGTTGGGACCCAGATGGGGAAACTTTGCACGAACAATATGGGACAATGGCTGATGTTGCTAATGTGAAATGCATTACTTGGAACGTGCGGGGGCTCCACACCATGTCTAGGCGTCACAAAGTCCACGCTTATTTAGTGCGTAGAGGGGTACAAATGGCGCTGCTGCAAGAGACCCATCTGAACAAGGCGGAAGGGGCGGCGCTACAGCGTAGATGGAGGGGGCAGGTCTTTTGCACATCGTACTCCGCGTATGCCAGGGGGGCGCTAATTTGGATTAGAGCTGGGGTTCCCTTCCAGGTCACGAAATCAGTGGTGGATCCAGAGGGGCGCTATGTGGCCATTTCAGGCACGCTGGGAGGGAGGGACCTAAACGTTTGCTGTGTGTACGCACCCAATATAGACCAGATTGCCTTCCTTTCCAGGTTATCGGGCTTGTTGGCCCACTTCTTCTCCGGGCCCCTCCTGCTCGGTGGGGATTTCAATTCAGTAGTGGATGTGGAAACTGACCGCTCGCATCCGCCCCTCCCTGACTCTCCGGTTCACCGCGTGGCTAAAGGTCGTAGGGACTGGCAGACGCACTGGGGTCTGACGGATATTTGGAGGGCGCAACACCCCGACACTAGAGACTATTCCTACTTCTCGGGCCTACACAAGTTACACGTTAGACTGGACGGATTTCTTGGCTCGACTGAACTGGTTTCAGCGGCGGTCCGGTCTGAATATTTGACCAGGACCATCTCAGATCATAACCCCCTCCTGCTGGACCTTCGCTGGTTTCCTGGGGTGCCTGCGGTGCCCACCTGGAAGTCACGTCCCGAGATCCTTGAGGACAGCGTTTTCAAAGCGGACTTAGGAGATAAGATCTCGGAATACTTCGAGTCCAACGGGGGCACCGCGAGCTCGAGAGCGCTGGAATGGGACGCTTTTAAGGTGGTGGTGAGGGGATACTGTATTTCCAAGAAGGTCGGCATGAGGCGAATTATCCTTGCCGACTTAGATACAGCTGATCGGAAACTCCGTGAGTTGGAGCTCCGCCGCCCCGGGCGCCCTGAACTACAGGAACGCACGGCAGAGGCGAAGGAGGCGGTGGCGGCGGAGGTCGAACGGCTGCGCTGTTTCGACTACCAGGCCTATACGGTTAGGTCCCTCGCAGAGGGGGATAGGTCGAGCGCGTTGCTGGCATGGCTAGCTAACCCTACGCGCCAGGCCTCACTGACGACGTCCATGCGCATGGCGGACGGGACCGTGGTACACACTCAGCCTGAGATTTTGAGCTGCTACCTGCACTACTACGTACGTTTCTACCGCAGTCGTTCTGACAGAGACCCTGACCTGCTCGATGATTATTTACGACCCCTGGAGCTCCAAACAGTGGAGCCGGACGTAGCGAAAGCCCTGGGGTCCGACATGGAACTGGGAGAGATCCGCAGCGCCATTAAAAAGATGGCGAGGAATAAGACCCCGGGCCTGGACGGCCTTCCTGTGGAATTTTATGCAGCTTATGCTGATCTCCTAGCCCCAAGGTTATTGATAGTATATAGAGAGGCGAAGAGGCTTGGTCGGCTCCCCGGCTCGATGTGCGAGGCCTTAGTGGTTCCCCTCCTCAAGCCGGGAAGGGACTCGTCCGATCCGGGATCTTACCGTCCTTTATCAATGCTGACGGTCGACTATAAAATACTGAGCAGCATCTTGGCTTCGAGGCTGCTGGGTCACATGAGCTCCCTGGTACATGTAGACCAGGCTGGATTCATCCCCAAGCGAAACACGACCATGAACATCCGCAGGTTGTTCCGCTTGCTGGGAGAACCGCTCGTGGATGCCCCGTGCCCGGTGGTCCTATCGGTAGATTTAGAGAAGGCTTTTGACAGCCTGGAATGGGACTACCTGCGCACTGTGTTACGGCGGTTCGGCCTCGGCGAGGGTTTCATCAGATGGACCACGGTCCTGTATGCCTCTGCATCGGCCAGGGTTCGGGCGGGCCTGCTGATTTCCTCACAATACCCGGTGGAGAGAGGCACGAGACAGGGTTGTTCGTTATCCCCGCTTCTCTTTGCGCTGGCGGTGGAGCCACTCGCGCTGCACCTCCGATCGGGAGCCCATTATAATGGCTTGTGGACACCTTCGGGCCCACACTACATTTCGCTGTATGCCGATGACCTGCTGCTCTTCCTTGAGGACCCGGTTGCTGCCCTGCATGGAGCTGCGACGGCGCTCACGACGTTTGGGGAGGTCTCGGGCCTTCGGGTGAACTGGGCTAAGACCTGTCTTTTCCCGGTTCGCAAAGGCACCCCTAGCCCTGTTCTCAGTAGAGAGATTAGATGGGAACCTGACTGCTTTAAGTACCTGGGGGTGTACGTCTACCATGACCCTTCTGACCTCCTGGATGGGAACATTGCCTGCAGCACTCGAGCGCTACGGGGCAGTATGGACTTCTGGGCTACGCTACCACTCTCGGTGGCAGGGCGGATCGCTTTGCTCAAAATGGTGGCGCTTCCCCGGTTGCTGTATTATTTCCGGGCGCTACCGATCTGGGTCCCACCGGCCACGTTTAGACTATTACGGTCAATGATAGTCGGATTCCTCTGGGGCTCGGGCCGCCGAAGGGTGGCCCTCAGGACCCTGATGAGGCCGAAAGCCGAGGGTGGGCTTGCGGTGCCGGACTTTGAAAAGTACTACTTAGCGGCGCAGCTCCAGACCCTCACCCAGGAGATCGCCAGGGAATTCCGGGGCCCAGAGGACAGGAGAGGTACGGGGATGGCCAGGCATGTTCTCTCCTTCATAGCGCTGCGACAACGTTTGGCCTTACAGGACTTGTCGCTGGAGGAGAAGACCATTCGCCTGTGTTGGAACCGAGCCCACGCCCGGGGCCAACTGCGAATACCGTATGCGCCCGAATTACCTTTGGGGATGTTGACGGCCTTGCCCCATGGCGGTGATTGGTCACGGTTGGCAGACTGGGAGGACGCAGGCCTACAATTGGTAGGTGACCTCTACGAGGACGGGGCGCTCTTGCCCTTTCAGGGCCTCATTGATCGCTTCGAGGTTCCTCGCGGCGACTTTCTATTGCACTCGGCCCTGGTCCGAGCGATCCAGGCGCACTGGAAATACGGGCAAGAGGAACCCCCTATATCTCCGGTGTGCCAATACGTCATGATGTCTGCGGGTACGGTGAAGGCGGTCACTTGCCTCTACGGTAGACTGATTAATGAGGGGCTGGCCCCCCTCACTACCTTGAGAACCCGTTGGGAGGAGGACATAGGTAAGGAGATCCCGGAGACGACCTGGTCCCAACTCGTGCGGCGAGCCTGGAAGGGCACGCGCCACGCCCGCTTTCAATTGGTCCACTACTACGTACTCCATAGGGCATATCTGACCCCGGCGAAAATCCAACAGTATTTTGCTACGGGCTCGGCGGACTGCCCCAGATGCCCGGCGCCGGAGGCAGACCTCCTCCACATGTTGTGGTCCTGCCCAGAATTGTCCTCCTACTGGATGGAAGTGGGGAAGACCCTGGAGGAGGTGACAGGGAGATCCTTATCGGTTGATGCGGCAGTGGGACTCCTACACTGGTTTCCACATACCCCCAAAAACAAAATTACCAGTAAATTCATCGATTTGGGGCTTCTCCTTGCTAAACGAGAGGTGACCAGGAACTGGAAGGCACGGGCTGGTCCGACGGGGGGCCGGTGGCACAGCGAACTCTTGAAGTGGGCAGCGGGGGAAAGCACGCTGAGATACCAGCTAGCTAGGAGACAGCATAACGAGAAGGCACAAGAGGCAGCGCTGGAATGGGAGACATTAGTGCAGGCCCTCAGGGATTATTGCGCCCCCAGCGACTCCGAAAGTGAGGAAGCAGCTCGCCCCGAGTCCTGATAGACGATTGCACTTTACAGCTCTGTTACTTTCCTCATGGGTCCTCTCACAGATCCTAATGCGGTTGTTGCCGTGCACTGATGGCGGGGTTGGGTAGGGACTAATTTGGTTCATAGTGTTTTGAGGGAGGGGTTTTCTTTTGGGTTTTGTAGGCTTGTTTAGAAAAGCAGATGATGGACAGTGGATCATCCGGACCAGCTTCGCCTTCCTGCTGAGCCCCCATTGGATTTCGCCGCCCGACCATTGGGTTGTGGGCTGAATGGCTGTGTAAGGGTACATACTGCTGGGGGACGGAGGGTTGCATTTCACTGATTTTGTTTGATCTATAATGCTGGTCGAATATGTAACGATTTACCAATTCCTGCAATAAAAATATATTTAAAAAAAATAAATAAATAAATGATGTCTGATTTAGTAATATCAGCTAGATTCACAGATCATGATTATTTACAAGGTTCATCTAATTATGAGCAGTTATTCTGTTACACCCACTATGGGGATCATTACTTGCATAAATCTGCACAGCCTAGAAATGTTTTTATGTATAATCAATGGGAACATTGTGCTACACCACCTAAAAGCAGTTCTAAAGCATTTTTTGAGAAATTCAAATACTTCTCAGGGTTTAACACCAGTGATGCAGAAACGTTTTATTACAAACTGTTAGATAAAACAGGAATGAAAACAATGCTGACAAATTCTAAATTGATATATTCAGAAGCATTTTATGACAAAATGATGACATTTGGTTTTGAATATTGGAAAAATAATATTGAAACGAAAACAATTTGGGGTACAAAAGATTGGCAGGTGCAAGGCATAGGAGCACTATTTAGAACCTACATGATACCAGAACAAATGTTGTTTTTAAATGACACAATACACCAAACATCTTGTCTTGGCCTAGCTAAGATCAAAGACCTTAAAACACCGTCTATACCGAAGCCAATACCTGAGAATACAACCACAGATATTGAGTTAGACGTGTCACAAATTTTACATTTCAACAGAACAAATGCTGATTGGAAAAAGTGGTTAATCTGGCCTACAGACACAAATAGCTGTCAAGATAGATTCCTGAATAAAACACAGGGGTTAAAAATGACCAGATTAGACTCGAGATATTCCCAGAGACAGCATCCAGGGATTATAACAACATACAGTGTAGGGAAACTCTGCCTTGAATGGCTAACCTCGTCCACACTGGCTGAAATTAAGCAACACTTGTCTTTACTAAAAGATGGTGCTGATTTGCGCGATTTTATTCTTGGACCACACAAACAGCGTCAAAAGCGTTTCATAGCGACCAGTATCTATGCTGCTTACAACGAGGCTTGGAAAGTAAAGCAAATTGAAACTGCTGAAAAAATACGAGAAATTGATCGTATTAATTTGGAGAAATCACTTTCTGTGGTAGACAATGGGTTAATGACTCTGTCTTCCAGAATATATTCGTTGGACAATATTGTATCCTCTGCCTTTGATGTGATAGACAGAGATTTGCTAATGTTACAACATGGCCAGTCTCAATTACGCTCTATTATAGAATTAGGCTGGACGCTGCAAAATCTTCGTTCAGGCTATGTGCCTTGGCGTTTAATCAACACGACGTCATTATTTTCCAGTTTTAACCTTACTGATAAACAGATCAGTTTGGCACAGAAAGGAGCAGACTATACAATCCTGAGCATCGAAAAACTCGAGAGATTACCATTGACAATGTCAGAGAGTCCTGTCATTGAATGGATAATACACGGAATTATCACAATTCCGATAACAACTTTCCGATTTAAAAAGTGCCTTGAGTACATACCTGCTAGCCAGTATGAACAATTGGGTAAAGGATATGTAAAATCTGAATGGAAATTACCATACACTCATTCTTGCTATAGTGACAGTGACAAAAATTTATTTCTTAGTGGTGAGAACTGTAAACATTCACTAAGCGGTATACTTTTGTGTCAGGGTATTAATTTACACGGAGCATGTTGAAGGACTGGGTTATTTAGAACCCAGCGGTGCCAGGGCACAACACCTGAAACCTTCGTGGGTAACCTGCTCCGGCGTACGAATGACAGAGACACGGGACACTTCCTTCGGCGTCAAAGATTCAAGGTTTATTTACTGCAGGGAACACAGAAGTCACGACAAGTACAACACGTGCAACTTGGGGAGACTGCTTCAAATTGGTTCTGTGGATCGCTCCTTTTATACAGAATTTACCCATAGGACAACATGATACACAAAGGTTTACAACCCGGTTCCCACAATTATCCCCCAGAGGGGTCGCTTTGGTCACTTTGATACACACAAGGTCCGGAACATAAGTGCGGAAACATTTGGCGGTTCCCAACTGTAAAAACCCATCTTCCCAACATTAGTGCATTCCAATCGGCAGTAAAACAGATCGAAATAGGAACAAAGACAGGTGCAGAGGAAGATGGAGACAGTGGGGAGATCGGAAAGGGTGTAAAAGGGGAGGTATCGGGAAACACGAGATACAGGCATCAAAGGGACCTGCCTAATGAGATGCACGGCGGAGACAATAAACCGGCACGGCAAGATGAGCCTCGAGCGGGGCCATCTGCCTTACAGTATCATCCCCCTCATCATAAAGACACTTACAAAAGACATGTGTCTTCCGCAAATATCTTGGGAGTCCCAGGGTCGCGAAGCGGACAGCGTCCGTTCGCTGGCTACTTGAGGGCAAGAGACAAAATGGATGCCGTATCTAAGATGGAACCCGTGGGTACAGATGAAAAACCTACGTAGCAAACGAACGGTTTAAGTTAGCACAGCGAAACAGCGCACACTTACTGAACTCGTCATTTGCGGTTCGTAGATACCAGACTCGACCATATTCGTGCGAGTCGAAAACACCACTTACAATTGTCACGGAACCTCAGACGCTCCTTTTGCCCTCATGTAGGCAAGCACTAGTCGGAATCATATTCGATATTCATCAGACCATCGAGATGTTGCTGTAGCATAGCTCTGTCCAACCGAGTCCCCTTGGTAACAGGTGGCTGTCTCATACACGTTGTAGCACAGAGGCCACATAAGGCAGGACCGCACTGCACACCAAGGCAACACGTGAACAGGAACGCTACAACGACTCCGATGATCATCAGAATCTTCCAACCCCAAGTCGACATCAGGCCCCAAAACCATCCAAGTAGCGTCCAATTCCCTACATCCACGTGTATGGATTCGGAGATCTTATGCAACTTCGAGATGGCTTGATAGACAGTCGGAGCGTTATCAGGAATGAAAATACAGCAGCTCGAATGGATCACCTTACATACCCCACCTCGATCTGCTAAGATCACGTCTAAAACCATACGGTTTTGTAACGTCATAAGTCTATCCGCCTGAAGTTCAGTGGTGATATTACCAAGGGCACTGGCAGTAATATTAGCTGTCGATTCTACCACTCGAGTCAACTGTCTCAGGTTCCTACTATTAACCATAGGTCCCCAAAACGGGAGGAAACCCTTGAAAAAGTCTCCTGCCTCTTGACCGGCAGTATCCTCTTCGCTAATTACGCCTCTCACAACTCTAGTCTTGTGATAATCTGCATCTACAGTGAACGTCGGAGGCAACAAGTTTGCGATAAAACATGAGCCCATGAAGTCAGAGGGCAACCATGCATACGCACGATCATGACAGATAAAGTATGTACCCTTGGCAGCCAAAAACACAGGGGACGAGACCATCGGCAGAATGTAATTTTCAGTGCAAGCACTCTCTCCAAGTCGGGCTTTCGATCTTCGGCCACGACCTATTAGACAAAAATTACCAATGTGGGGTACGACCCATATCGGAGGCGAGCTTTTAAGCTGTTTTTCACTAGTGAACACACTATACTCGCCTCTACTCAGGACCCTATAGGCTTGTACCTCTTCTTCAGGAATAAGCGAGGGATCATAGATATCGCTATCTAAGTCTTCAATTGCTATAGACAAAGGTTTCTGGTACGAGGTAGGACCAGAGTAGGGGGAACGTGGTTCTCGAATGGGGTGGAAACCTAGTGCGCTTCGAAACATTGTTTGAAATGCTCGAGCAGACCCTTGGGAACTATACGGTAACACCAGATATGGAATTCCCTTATCCGTAGTATGTGGCATCAACCCACACACCCAACAATTAGTAGTGTTAACCACTAACTGATGCTGATGAAGGAGCTGAATAAAGGAATTGTTGCGGAATTCTGCACGTCTAGCCTGCTCGTGTTCAGGTAAGATATGAAAAGAATGAGGAGAAGTAGTGGAGGTAAGTTTAGGGTCAGGGGTAGGAGTAGGCATGGCAGAAGGTAAGAAGTAAGACATCGTGTAATACACCCCACCCGCCAATAATGCAGAAACAGTCAAAAACAATACAAATATTTGGAACATAAAACATTTGGTACGACTGAGTTGTTGTAACTTAAATCTTTGCGCCTGAGCTTCTTCCAAGTCCATCAGCTTCGAAAATGCCATTCCCTACAACCGTCCGCAACGTTTCTTGACGCACTTCGTTCTGTGTAGCAGTAGTCAATCCCTAGGAGTTCCCAGGAACCGACGGTCTTTAACCTAGTGTCAAGACCTACTAACCAGAAGGAAGTACACGCGCGGCCCTACGGCCTTTATTTCACAAGTATATATATGCGAAAACAATGTTTCTCAGCTGTGGAAGCAAAAAGTGTAAGGAACGAAACTCAATGAATATATACAAAAATAATCACAATGATACGAGTGTTCGAACTGATCGTGGAAAACGGGATAATGCAGTTGTCAAGGGACAGAACAGGATCTTTTATTAGTCTCTGGTGCTAGATCGCAAAAAGTATCGGGTTTTCCCAGGACGTGTCTGTTCGTCAAACAAAGGATCCGTCGAAGGGACAGCGTCCTGTTGATCAGCTGAATGTTCTGGTCTTGAGTCTTTTGATGACAAATGTTCAACAGTGTCTTTTTGCTGCACTGAGGATTCTCCGACAGGTTGTGCGTCACTGAAAGGTACAAACGCCGGCAATCCTTCGGTTTCAGTTGATGCAATGCCTCTCCTCACCCACGAGTCTGCCGGCAACGGAATAGGGACCTTTTTGGTGTGGGTGGCGTGCACCCAATTCTTCCGTCCCTCAAGACGAACTGCAGTTCTCGTGGCAAGGAGGACCTGGTAGGGTCCAGTGAACCTGGGATCCAAATTGTTCTTGCGCGAAAAGTTTCGCGTTACCACCCAATCTCCGGGCTGGAGCTGGTGGCCTGGACCCTCCGTCTGCGTCGGCAGTGCTTCGTGAACCTGTTGGTGAATTAACCTCAGTTTAGCAGTCAAGTCATGAAGATAATCGATCAACATTGGATACTCAAGATCACAGAACGCACCTGGCCTAGGAACCCCCCAAACATTCGCAGGACGACCGAACACTATTTCGTAGGGGCTAAGCCCTACTCGGGAGTGTACAGTCGCCCTAGTTGACAGTAATGCTAAGGGTAAAGCGTCAGGCCACGAGAGACCAGTCGTAGCCTGAATCTTTGCTAGTTTTAGTTTAAGGGTGCCGTTATACCCTTCAACCAAACCAGCTGACTGGGGATGATTGGCGCTATGGAATTTCTGATTAATTCCAAGGCCCTTACACACACTCTTCATCACACTCCCCACAAACTCACTTCCGTTATCTGACCACACAACTCTAGGCATTCCGTACCGAGGAAAGTATTCCTTCAGTAGGATTTTCGCAGTAGACAAAGCAGTATTGTCTTTGAGAGGATAGGCCTCGATCCATCGGGAGAATGCGCAAACCACAACTAACACGTATTTCAGGTTATTGCATCTCTCCATATGGATGAAGTCCAATTGGATCACCTCAAAGGGACATGAAGGGGGAGCAAAACTACCAGGAGGAGTTGGGGTTCCCTTACCAGGATTGTACAACATACACACCATACAGTTCTTAACCAAGCGTTCAGCACATTTCGTAATACCATCATTCTTCCACACAGGGGACAGCAACTTACAAATACCTTTCGCGCTAATATGTGCTAACCCATGCGCCATTGTCACAACGGCCAGCACATACGCATCGGGTAACATCCACCTTTTCTGATCCGATAAATCAATCCAACAACCACTTGCATCCAACTTTCCCGTACTTTCTTTCCACTTCGTCTTTTCAGTCTCGGTGGCCTCATTCTGAATTGCTTTCACACTCTCGATAGTGTCCTCACACATACTCGATTCTGTAGGCCACCTAACCGAACTCGTCACATACATTCGAGTGCTAAGGTTTCGAGCAGTCTCCTTAGCAGTCTCGTCCGCAAAAGCATTACCACGACCAACATCATCCGTCACCTTACGATGCGCACTACATTTGACAATCGCCACTTGCTTAGGCAACGTAAGTGCATCCAAAAGATCATTCACAAGCTGGCCATGCTGAATCTTCGTACCATGCGATGTTAGAAAATCTCTCTCTCTCCACAACCGTCCAAAACTATGTGCGACGCCAAAGGCATATTGGCTGTCGGTAAACACATTCACACGTTTCCCTTTCGCTAACACACACGCTCTAGTGAGAGCGATCAGCTCTGCGGCTTGGGCAGAATTCTGATTTAATCTCGCAGTCTCAACAACAGTATTCAATGTTACAACAGCATAAGCAGTAGTCACATCGCCATTCGGCAACTTGAAACATGAACCATCCACATACAGTGTTCCATCTGGGTCTTCCAATGGGGTGTTTTTAAGGTCCACTCGACCTTTTGTTTCCTCCTCTGTCCTCAAATAACAATCGTGTTCTGTTATTTCATCTGACTCTGAGCTAATTGGTAACAAAGTTGCCGGGTTCAGAACATTACAACGTTTTATTTGAATGTGGCTTGCCAACAGCGTCAACTCGTACCCAGACAACCTTGCACTGGTCAAGTGCTGAGTTTTCGTACGATTCAAAAGAGTGTCGACTGCATGCGGAACCATCACCGTAAGCATATTATCCATGACCAATCCTGCTGATTGTCGGATGGAGACCGCAGCTGCCGCCGTTGCTCGTAAACAACTCGGCAATGCTCTAGCTACCGGGTCCAAGGTCGAGGAAAAATATGCACATGGACGTTGCTTACCACCAAAAGGTTGCGTTAAGACACTCAACGCACAACCTTCCCTCTCGTGAACATATAATGTAAACGGCTTGCTATAGTCAGGAGTACCTAACACAGGAGCCGAACACAATGAATCACGTAATTCAGAAAAACTTTTCTGACATTCTTCCGTCCATGGTAAAGGAGTTGAAACATCCTTGCACGTGAGAGCCACTAATGGTTTCGCTAGCAATGAAAAATTAGGAATCCATTGCCTGCAGTACGACGTAATACCTAAAAAGGCACGCACATCTCTTTGGGTTGTTGGCACAGCCATTCGCGCAATCGCTGCAATTCTCTCTGGGGTCAACCACCTTCCCTCCTTTGACAATAAGTGACCTAGATAGGTTACTTCTTGACAACAATATTGGAGTTTAGAAGGTGACACCTTGTGATTTAACTCGCAGAGATGTTGCAGCAACGACACCGTAGCAATTTTGCAAATGTCCTGAGTATCAGCAGCCACCAATAGGTCATCGACGTACTGGATTAAGGCCGCACCAGCCGGCAACCTAAACACATCCAGTTGACCCTTCAAGGCTTGACTGTAAATCGATGGACTTTCACAGTAGCCCTGAGGAGCGCGTTTAAACCGGAAGCTGCGTCCACCAAGAGAGAAACCGAAGAGGTCTCTACTCTCCTCTGCAATGGGAATGCTGAAGAACGCATTCTTCAAATCAATCACTGAAAACCACGATGCAGAAGCTGGAATCAGAGTCAGTAGTGCCGTGATGTCAGGCACAACGGGGAACTGAGGAATCACAATTTTATTCACCTCCCGTAAATCGATAACAAAACGATAAACAGGTGGTTTCGAAGGATCAGTACGTTTAAAATGGGCAGTACAGGGCTGTTGCACACGTTTCCCCGTGTTTCCTCAATAACGTCTTTCTCGATCAAATCATAGATGATCGCTAACAATGCTCGTTCACCATCAAGAGAGATACGATATTGGGGAATACGTGGCAATCGCACATTAGATTTCAACTGAACAACATAAGGGGAGATGTCAAGCAGGCCCACATCATTGGGACCTGTTGCCCACAAAGATGCAGGAAGAGAACTCAATTCCGGTGGAAGCTTATCGAGAGACAAGTACATAGGAGAGACAACCCTCTCTCCCAGCGTAAGCTTTACACCCGCAGGAGAACAATACAGAGTTGCATACAAACGTTTAAGCAAATCCAGGCCCAAAAGATTTTCACCACAGCCAGTAGTCAAAATCAACGGAGCTTCTAGTTCACGAGGCCCAATTGTAAGGGGCAAAGGGCGCGAAACTGGATTGCTAACGGGGGCGCCAGAGAATCCAACGGAAACATTTGTTAAGCCAGACAAAGGTGCGCCAGGGAGTTTCGAATGCTTAATGGAACTTTTCGCCGCACCAGTGTCCAACAGAAAAGGCTCAACGACGCCCGATGTAGCAACTGCGACGTAAGGCCCTCTCTGATCAACCGGAACTGATACCACTCCCTCTCCTTGTCTATGGCTGTCCTAGTAATTACTGTCGTCAGTTCCCTGATCGACGTAATAATCGTCTACATTGTACTGCGCAGATCGTCCTTGCGACGATCCACGTTGATCAAAACAATTATCGGAATTTGATGAGTTATCTGATCGGTCATTCTGAGCACCACGACCTCTACCACGTGGTGCCTGCTGTGCACCACCACGACCTCCTCTAGATGAATTACCACTATTACGTTCGTTTAGAACAGGACAATTGAATTCGATATGTCCCTCCTGTCTACAATAAGCACATTGATTGTATCCTAATGACGATCTTTGGAAAGAGGAATCATCACGAGATTGTGATCGGTTCGATTGCGGCTGTGATCTATTTTGTTGCGAAGTATTCTGATTCGAACGTGGAGGGTAGGCTTGCTGGAGCAACACTTTAGTTTTAAGCTCTTTCGTCTTTTTATCAGCACGGTCGTTCTCTTCTTTCTCTCTGTTCTCATAATATTGTGCCGTGGCCAATATCTGAGCTGAAGTAGAAACGGCCCACGCACTTTCTGAATTCTTCAATTTGTTGCTCAAATCGGGCAATAAGTTCGAAACAAATTTATCCACGAACAACCTTTGACCACCCTCAGTGCTCATATCCTGACCACTATGATCAATGAATGCCTCCTCAAACCTCGTAAAGAAGTCGGAGACACTCTCGTCCTTCTTCTGTTTACAAGCTGACAATTTGTCCCAATTCACCCTCATAGCTGGCATAAGAGTTTTCATTAACGTTATTATTCTTTGAGGAAGATCAGCAATCAGCTGGTCGGGTTTAGCACCACCAGTTTGTCGGGCATCCGCCGCTATAATGGCAGCCCAAGCACCACCTAATTCATTCGGATGGTTTTCCTGACGAATCTTAGCCCATACCGGTTGCGGTACGACATTGCCAAACAGCATGTCAATATCGGCTAGATTCATTACCGTAGCGTCTACGAGCTGCGACAATTCTTTATAATACCCTGCAGGATTTTTGCGAGGGTCAGGCAAGGATTGTTTCACCTGCAACACTTCTGAGCGTTTCCATGGGAGATGTATCCATACTCTCTGGAAGAACGGCAAAATCGGGGGGTTTGCCCCTGGATTACCAGGCATCCACACTGGTGGAACTTCTCGCATAGGAAACTGACCGGACTAATCTGGTTGTCTTTCGACATCCTCAACAAACAAGGCTTGAGGTATAGGAGTGGGACGAAAAGATAGCAACCGTTCAACAGCACGTCGAACATTGGTATCCACTATCAGTCCAGTCGAGAACTGAAGCTGTAGATCAGACAAAGCGGTCAGCACCTCGTCAGGTGCGTCGGCCTATATCTGATCGCGAAGGACCTTACACATTTCCTCGAACACAAATCTCTGGGTTGGTATATTAAATTGACAAAATGTGTCGAGTACAATACGGGGTGGATTTCGAAGGGGATGTGTCATCCAACCCATCGCCATATTATACAGTGAAGCACGTTCTCTGTTACCAGGAAGCTGACTACGTCTCTGAGGACCATCTGAACCAGCGGACCCAAGAACAGGTCAGAGCGAATGAAAGAAGCTAGCCGCAAGAGGAGAAGTACGACTACGAGTAGAGGGAGAAGTATAGGACACAGGACTAACAAGTGAAGGAGTAGAAACAGAAGCAACAGCAGGAGTTAACAGAACAGGAGCAGTAGCGGGAGCAGGAGTATGTGGAAGCGGAGGAGCAGTAGGGATAGCAACAGGCAAAGGAGCAGGAACAGTCGGAAGAACGGGTGCAGGTTGAGGAACAGGCAAAGGGAGAATAGGTGGAAGGATAGGCAAGGAGGAACCGCCGGAGCTGCGGCACCCTGTACGTACGGAGGTGGCGACTTCATAAGATAGGACATTAAAGGATCCTCAACTGCTTCTTCCTTCTTTTCCGACTCCGTAGGCAAAGTAGGATAGCATTTATCTATAGTCATACGCTGTAATCTATCAAACACTTCCTTTTCCTTAACCTCCTTATCATGCTGAAATTGCTCCGCTTTCTTTACAATGGCAGCGACACTATCTCTCTGATTTCGTTTAGTCTGTCTGATTTCTTTCTGTCGGGCTTCTTTACGCCACAACCGAAAGGCATCAAACATGGCCGGCCTTGACTTTTTCTCGAACAATTTAGCCTCTAGGTTATCTAAAATCGGGGTCTCAAAGCTACCATGAGGTGGCCAACTAAGGACACCATCCTTCTTTGTATAGCGAATCCAGTAATCGTTAAAGGTAATCGGGCCTAGCCCATGTTTACTGTACAGTTCATAAGTCGGAGTTCCAACCGGAGGTATCGGACACGAGTCCTCCAGTCGGGAATCCGCACCACAAGGTCTGAAACAACTAAACAAAGTACTACGACCAGGCATCTTGCACACTAGCCGAGTTTCACAAACTTCAAGGGTTACGGGATTTACCAAGTCCCAGCAAAGAGCAAAAACCCTCGGTTTTTGGCGTCTGCAGGCGTCAAATAACACAACAAAGTACGCTAGCAAAGTGTCACCGACAAAAACACTCACACAGCGTCAACAACAAAAACACTCGCTAAAGTGTCAACAACTAAGGACTCTGGGAGCGACCCACAAATACTTAACTCAAAGATCAATGGCGTCACCAGGAAGGCCCGTCAATCGTCTCGCTATACCAAGGTCTACGCCAGGTGCCAAAACAGGTCTACAGTCAGGGCAGCAGTCCGTCGCAGCCGTCAGGAGGCGGGAATCTTCGCGGGAAAAGTCTTCGGGCCACTTATTTCGACAACAGGATCGATGAAGCGGAGTGCACCTTCCCTCGGAGATTTCACACGAAGTTCCTCACGATCGTCGGGCTTGGACCGGTACCACTGATGCAGCCCCACGTTGGGCGCCAACTGAAGGACTGGGTTATTTAGAACCCAGCGGTGCCAGGGCACAACACCTGAAACCTTCGTGGGTAACCTGCTCCGGCGTACGAATGACAGAGACACGGGACACTTCCTTCGGCGTCAAAGATTCAAGGTTTATTTACTGCAGGGAACACAGAAGTCACGACAAGTACAACACGTGCAACTTGGGGAGACTGCTTCAAATTGGTTCTGTGGATCGCTCCTTTTATACAGAATTTACCCATAGGACAACATGATACACAAAGGTTTACAACCCGGTTCCCACAATTATCCCCCAGAGGGGTCGCTTTGGTCACTTTGATACACACAAGGTCCGGAACATAAGTACGGAAACATTTGGCGGTTCCCAACTGTAAAAACCCATCTTCCCAACATTAGTGCATTCCAATCGGCAGTAAAACAGATCGAAATAGGAACAAAGACAGGTGCAGAGGAAGATGGAGACAGTGGGGAGATCGGAAAGGGTGTAAAAGGGGAGGTATCGGGAAACACGAGATACAGGCATCAAAGGGACGTGCCTAATGAGATGCACGGCTGAGACAATAAACCGGCACGGCAAGATGAGCCTCGAGCGGGGCCATCTGCCTTACAGTATCATCCCCCTCATCATAAAGACACTTACAAAAGACATGTGTCTTCCGCAAATATCTTGGGAGTCCCAGGGTCGCGAAGCGGACAGCGTCCGTTCGCTGGCTACTTGAGGGCAAGAGACAAAATGGATGCCGTATCTAAGATGGAACCCGTGGGTACAGATGAAAAACCTACGTAGCAAACGAACGGTTTAAGTTAGCGCAGCGAAACTGCGCACACTTACTGAACTCGTCATTTGCGGTTCGTAGATACCAGACTCGACCATATTCGTGCGAGTCGAAAACACCACTTACAATTGTCACGGAACCTCAATGTGATGGAAATTCAAACAACCTTTCATGCCACCAGCTAGTCACACCTGCAACTCAGATAGAGCCTTTCTTTATGCAACTCGAGAACGGGAGTTACATTCTTAGAACGGATCACAGATGTTGTGGCCTCGTGCCAGGGAAAAGTTATCTAGTAGAAGTAACATCCATGGTCAAATGCTGTATGCAAGCATTGTTTCCGAGTGGGCCTGCAGACATAGTGACTCCCATCTGGCCTCGTCTGAATCTCTATTCTATACGAATTGATACATTAAGCAAAATGAAATCTGTACTTTTACAGACAACATTGCCTATAACGTCATCTAAAGAGACGTATGATCTTCTAGTTGCAAGGACAGCTACTGAAGTTCATGACCTTTTATCAACAAATTGCCCCGTGCATTTCGTAGAAATGTTCAGCCAACTCCTTAACATGTCTAGTGCAACAAGCATCCCAGGCATATTTAAGACAGTCTTTACGGGACTGCTAACACCCTTCCAGGCAATTTTGGGAATCTTTCCTAATTTTGTGCACTCCATTTTTGGCGGCATACCATTATTTTTGGGACTCGTCGCAGGGATTCTATTTTTGACCCTCCTGCTTCGTTATGGCAAGCCTCGGCTCAGACATAGCTCCCATGGGAATGGAAGAGACAATCCTAGCAATGCGCTACCGGGACAGGATAACTAACGTCCTTGGATTGGCCAGGCTGAGAGATCTAAACATGACCTGGTTCCTTTCATTCAGACCGATATGGCAAAATTGCATTTTACCTGTGCTACGGTGTGTGCTTTGCGGCGATGAATGCGTGTTGGACATCTGTCTTTCACTTCCATCAGTAGTACCAATGGACGTCGATACTTTGCTCAGTCCAATAACGGCTCACGCATTGTGTTGTCCCCAGCGGCTACCAATCCTGATGACGGCATTTGTGGAGACTCCTGTACTACAGCCAAGTGGTAACAGTGGAGCGAGTGACAAAAGCAACATCATCCAGGTACAACGTTCTGTGAGCATTGCTGGTCCAGACTATGATGACAGCAATCATTCTCACACCTGCCAAGTTACAGCGCTATCTAATTTGGTTGAACTATCACCTGAATTTGTAGACCAATTCTTTGAGAGCCTGTCTGATACGATGTTCTCACCCGTACAGAAACAATAACTTTTAGAAGCTTTTCCGACACACAGCGTTCCCATGAACTCTGAATTCGGCCTTCAGTTTTGATCAACAAAAACTGCCAAGAACTTTGGAAATCTATTTTTCCCCCGTTCAAGCAATAATTCTTTGAATTGGACAATTTTTTCTAATATTGACCTTTTTTGGCACGAACAATTCTTTGCTTAACGTAAAAACTATTCTTAGAGAACAGAAGCTTCACACTTCTATTTCTAAACACATCTAGAGACATAACAACATTACACCAGCCTCTAGCACACATGTTATTACAATGCATGAATTGTCTCCAAGCCAGACAATTCATATCGTCTAGTTTTGGACTACAGACACCTTAATACATGTTGCAAAACTTTTGCAGTACAAAACTCGCATAGTGCAGCCCTAATGAATAACATAGTTAGGAAAAAATATAAAACGACATTAGACATTTCTAATGGTTTCTTTTGTCAAAACATTGCACCAGAAAGCAGATATTTGACCGCTTTCTCTGCATTTGGGTCGCAGAAAAAATTCTGTCGACTCCCACAGGGGTTCAAGAACAGCCCAGGACTATTCTCAGCTAGGGTAACAGAGTTACTACAAATCTATGATGATAAAGCATTGTCTTACGTAGATGATATTTATCTCACAGACGACGACTTGGATACTCACTTGAAAAGAGTGAACACCATTATACTTGGGTTCGCAGCAGAGGGTTACAAATTCAACTTTAAAAAGTCTCGAATTGCCCATCTGACGGTACTGTTCTTAGGGTACGAATTATCAAGTGAAGGGAAAAGCCTAGCGGACAACTTCTTAGAGAAGTGCGCTGTACTCCAAGCTCCAAAAACGCTGAAGAATTTACAATCCATACTAGGTTTTCTGAATTTCGGAAGAACACACATTCTAAATTACGCAGAGAGGGTTAAACCTCTCTACGAACTAATTAAACCTGATTTTAAACAAATCAATTGGACTCAAAAACACACAGAAATTTTGAGATCACTGCAGACAGACATGTTAGCAAAAACAAAATTAGATACACGTGACAACACGATCGATCTTGTAATCCGAGTCATCCCAGGAAGATGCGGATTCACGTACCTAACCTCTAATGAGGGAGAAAAGGTACCTATTTCAATTAAATCTCACTTGTACACACAAGCATAAAAAGCATTCAGTCCCACAGAAAGAACTGTGAAAGCAGTGCAAATCGCATTAGCAAATGAACGAGAACTAGCACACGGCAAACGGATTAATATCCTTACAGCGGAATCCGCCTTCGAGGCGCTATTCAGCCCAGTAAACCTGCCTACAGTGTCACTGGATCCGAAATGGATACAGTGCATAGATTCTCTAGGAGCGGAAGACTTGAAATACTATTTCGCCCCGCAATTTGAAGAACTGAATGATTTAGAATATGAAGAAGAATATCCTCTGCCAATCGAAATTCTGCCTCTCCCACAATACGCCTGTATAATCTATACAGATAGCTTTGTACAGCATTTCAACGTAGGGAGCAAATCCTACAATGCAGCGTGTGCGATCATTAAAGGTCGTTGGCTGTGCGGTAAATTCAGACCGAAAGTAACAAAAACTGAATCTGTAAGAAACTGTTCGGTTCAGAGAACTGAAATCAGATCTTTAAAGATGGCGCTCGAAAATGCAGAACGTGAATTCCCGACACTTATAGTGTGCGATTCTCATTTTTGCGTCAACTCTTACAACAATAAGCTGCAGAGTTGGATTGAAAACGACTACAAAGATGACACAGGTGCCACAATAAAGCATAAATTGCTCTGGAACGAGGTAGCTCTTTTACACAAAGAACTACAAAAGACTCACGTGATTCACACACAGAGTCTTCGACGTGATGGCGTTCACGTTGCAGGGAATTCATTGGCTAAAACAGCCAAAGCGGAAGCAACTAAACCGGCTTCCGTAGCCACAAAAAAGCGTACAGATAAATACATAGACGGGGAAACCATGCTGGCAGTAAAAACGACCGTAAAAGGCGACTGTGCAGCACTACCCGTAAACTATCCACTCAATTATGCATACATAATCGATGCAAACTCCGTTCCTTTTGCTCGAATCCCTGGAGTGGGGGACAGAGTAATTCCAAACAGGAGCAGGAGGGGCTTCCTCTTACTGGAAGCACACATGGGGTTGGGTCTGAGACACCAAACAATCAAGGTTTCCTTGAAAGAATTACAATCAGAGTACTGGTGGCCAGGAATGAGTATAGACATTCAATGTTTTGCTCAAAATTGTGAAATTTTGAGATCACTGCAGACAGACATGTTAGCAAAAACAAAATTAGATACACGTGACAACACGATCGATCTTGTAATCCGAGTCATCCCAGGAAGATGCGGATTCACGTACCTAACCTCTAATGAGGGAGAAAAGGTACCTATTTCAATTAAATCTCACTTGTACACACAAGCATAAAAAGCATTCAGTCCCACAGAAAGAACTGTGAAAGCAGTGCAAATCGCATTAGCAAATGAACGAGAACTAGCACACGGCAAACGGATTAATATCCTTACAGCGGAATCCGCCTTCGAGGCGCTATTCAGCCCAGTAAACCTGCCTACAGTGTCACTGGATCCGAAATGGATACAGTGCATAGATTCTCTAGGAGCGGAAGACTTGAAATACTATTTCGCCCCGCAATTTGAAGAACTGAATGATTTAGAATATGAAGAAGAATATCCTCTGCCAATCGAAATTCTGCCTCTCCCACAATACGCCTGTATAATCTATACAGATAGCTTGGTACAGCATTTCAACGTAGGGAGCAAATCCTACAATGCAGCGTGTGCGATCATTAAAGGTCGTTGGCTGTGCGGTAAATTCAGACCGAAAGTAACAAAAACTGAATCTGTAAGAAACTGTTCGGTTCAGAGAACTGAAATCAGATCTTTAAAGATGGCGCTCGAAAATGCAGAACGTGAATTCCCGACACTTATAGTGTGCGATTCTCATTTTTGCGTCAACTCTTACAACAATAAGCTGCAGAGTTGGATTGAAAACGACTACAAAGATGACACAGGTGCCACAATAAAGCATAAATTGCTCTGGAACGAGGTAGCTCTTTTACACAAAGAACTACAAAAGACTCACGTGATTCACGCACAGAGTCTTCGACGTGATGGCGTTCACGTTGCAGGGAATTCATTGGCTAAAACAGCCAAAGCGGAAGCAACTAAACCGGCTTCCGTAGCCACAAAAAAGCGTACAGATAAATACATAGACGGGGAAACCATGCTGGCAGTAAAAACGACCGTAAAAGGCGACTGTGCAGCACTACCCGTAAACTATCCACTCAATTATGCATACATAATCGATGCAAACTCCGTTCCTTTTGCTCGAATCCCTGGAGTGGGGGACAGAGTAATTCCAAACAGGAGCAGGAGGGGCTTCCTCTTACTGGAAGCACACATGGGGTTGGGTCTGAGACACCAAACAATCAAGGTTTCCTTGAAAGAATTACAATCAGAGTACTGGTGGCCAGGAATGAGTATAGACATTCAATGTTTTGCTCAAAATTGTGAAAACTGCAACAGAGATCGCAGTAATGAACAGGCCAGTGTAGTTTCAGGATCCCTTCTAGACAGCATAAGGCGGTCTATCTGCGCAATCAAAGAAGAGAAGCGCGTCTCAGTGTACACCATTAAGACAAAAAGCACTTAAAAAATGAGGCCCCCAGCGCTCGGCTGACGCTAGAACGGTTATAAAAGATTTGCGAGTCTTTATCGGCACATACGCAATTACCACGTTCCATTCTGACCAGGGTCCTGCTTTCAGCTCTCGAGCTTATAAGGAGGCCATGGCCAGCATGGGAATTGGGTTGCGGTATTCTTGTCCGTCGCACCCCGAAGGGAACAGTGTGGTAGAAAGAAAAAACCGTGACATAAAGCAATCTATAACAGCGAAGGTATTAGGTTCAGGCGCTGGGTGGGTCAAACACTTAATAAGTGTCCAGACTAGTCTTAACAACATGCCAAGAAATTCTCTAAAAGGTTTCAGCCCATACGAACTATTGTTCGGAATTAGAATGCGTCTTCAGGACCTCGATAGTCAGATGTCAGTGGTACAAGAAGAAACAACGCACTTTGATGTAAAGGATCGTTTGGCTGTTTTACAGGACCTGAATGAAAGAAGAAAATCATTAAGCAACATAAAGTTAAAGCAACATCCAAGTACCACTGACGAGGCACCACCAGCAACAGCCCCAGCAAGGCCTGTCTGGATTCCAAAGATTGGGGATCTAGTCAGAGAAAAGATCGCGGTTAAGAAGGAATTTGGGCCTTCTTACAGAAAAGCAGTACCTGTCTTGGCAGTCACCGGAACAAGATCAGTTGTGCTACCGCCCCTTGCTGGTAAAAAGGAGAACAGAGTTGTGTCCATCGATCTGGTAAAACCACAAGCATGTGGCCTATAATCAACAGTAGGCCCAGTGGACTCCCAAGAAACAACAGAATACCCAAACTTGCAACAATCCAAGAGGTTCAAACTGAAAGACTAATCACATTCGATCAGCCTGCAGTGCACAATGAAGGACTATGCAATAAAACCATGGAACTCGTGCCTCTTGAAACACAGATTGAAACAGTTCGTCAAGAAACAACACCAGTCTACACTAATGTGGCATCAGAAAGTGCTACCGAGAGACAGATTGAAAGAACAATCCCATCAATTGACAGAACTGCCTCTGGTTATTTCATCAACTTCGACAACTTCTCTGAAGATTTAAACAACCCCGAAGTGATGCCAGAAAGAAAAAAGTATTCTAAAGAAAATTCAACAGGACTCCTTCAACAAATCAAAGAACTATATCTGAATTCGCCGTTGATTGAGCATTGGATTATCTCAGGGGTATTCATACTCCTACTATGCCTAATTTTAGTTTTAATTTTAGGAAAGTTTATTACAATTGAATGGACACAGCAAGTCAGAACATCAACCTAGTCCTGAAACCACACAGATCTTCCCACGTGAAGAAAAGAGAACTGTCAACAGTAAATGTCACAGCAATTCCAATACCTGGTGGGGTAGTATGGGAGATAACAGACTATGAGATCTATGGTCCGGTTGAAATCCTGAAGTATCCTCATCAACTGAAGGTTTCCTTAAGTGACTTTGTGACACCAAGTACATTCTCTGATGATTGGGACTTTAACAGTATTAATGACATGATGTCTGATTTAGTAATGTCAGCTAGATTCACAGATTATGATTATTTACAAGGTTCATCTAGTTATGAGCAGTTATTCTGTTACACCCATTATGGGGATCATTACTTGCATAAATCTGCACAGCCTAGAAATGTTTTTATGTATAATCAATGGGAACATTGTTCTACACCACCTAAAAGCAGTTCTAAAGCATTTTTTGAGAAATTCAAATACTTCTCAGGGTTTAACACCAGTGATGCAGAAACGTTTTATTACAAACTGTTAGATAAAACAGGAATGAAAACAATGCTGACAAATTCTAAATTGATATATTCAGAAGCATTTTATGACAAAATGATGACATTTGGTTTTGATTATTGGAAAAATAATATTGAAACGAAAACAATTTGGGGTACAAAAGATAGGCAGGTGCAAGGCATTGAAGCACTATTTAGAACCTGCATGATACCAGAACAAATGTTGTTTTTAAATGACACAATACACCAAACATCTTGTCTTGGCCTAGCTAAGATCAAAGACCTTAAAACACCGTCTATACCAAAGCCAATACCTGAGAATACAACCACAGATATTGAGTTAGACGTGTCACAAATTTTACATTTCAACAGAACACATCCTGATTGGAAAAAGTGGTTAATCTGGCCTACAGACACAAATAGCTGTCAAGATAGATTCCTGAATAAAACACAGGGGTTAAAAATGACCAGATTAGACTCGAGATATTCCCAGAGACAACATCCAGGGATTATAACAACTTACAGTGTAGGGAAACTCTGTCTTGAATGGCTAACAACATCCACACTGGCTGAAATTAATCAACACTTGTCTTTACTAAAAGATGGTGCTGATTTGCGCGATTTCATTCTTGGACCACGCAAACAGCGTCAAAAGCGTTTCATAGCGACCAGTATCTATGCTGCTTACAACGAGGCTTGGAAAGTAAAGCAAATTGAAACTGCTGAAAAAATACGAGAAATTGATCGTATTAATTTGGAGAAATCACTTTCTGTGGTAGACAATGGGTTAATGACTCTGTCTTCCAGAATATATTCGTTGGACAATATTGTATCCTCTGCCTTTGATGTGATAGACAGAGACTTGCTAATGTTACAACATGGCCAGTCTCAATTACGCTCTATTATAGAACTAGGCTGGACGCTGCAAAATCTTCGTTCAGGCTATGTGCCTTGGCGTTTAATCAACACAACGTCATTATTTTCCAGTTTTAACCTTACTGATAAACAGATTAGTTTGGCACAGAAAGGAGCAGACTATACAATCCTGAGCATCGAAAAACTCGAGAGATTACCATTGACAATGTCAGAGAGTCCTGTCATTGAATGGATAATACACGGGATTATCACAATTCCGATAAGAACTTTCCGATTTAAAAAGTGCCTTGAGTACATACCTGCTGGCCAATATGAACAATTGGGTAAAGGATATGTAAAATCTGAATGGAAATTACCATACACTCATTCTTGCTATAGTGACAGTGACAAAAATGTATTTCTTAGTGGTGAAAATTGTAAACATTCACTAAGCGGTATACTTTTGTGTCAGGGTATTAATTTACACGGAGCATGTGATGGAAATTCAAACAACCTTTCATGCCACCAGCTAGTCACACCTGCAACTCAGATAGAGCCCCTCTTTATGCAACTTTCGAATGGGAGTTACATTCTTAGAACGGATCACAGATGTTGTGGCCTCGTGCCAGGGAAAAGTTATCTAGTAGAAGTAACATCCATGGTCAAATGCTGTATGCAAGCATTGTTTCCGAGTGGGCCTGCAGACACAGTGACTCCCATCTGGCCTCGTCTGAATCTCTATTCTATACGAATTGATACATTAAGCAAAATGAAATCTGTACTTTTACAGACAACAGTGCCTATAACGTCATCTAAAGAGACGTATGATCTTCTAGTTGCAAGGACAGCTACTGAAGTTCATGACCTTTTATCAACAAATTGCCCCGTGCATTTCGTAGAAATGTTCAGCCAACTCCTTAACATGTCTAGTGCAACAAGCATCCCAGGCATATTTAAGACAGTCTTTACGGGACTTCTAACACCCTTCCAGGCAATTTTGGGAATCGTTCCTAATTTTGTACACTCTGTTTTTGGCGGCATACCATTATTTTTGGGACTTGTAGCAGGGATTTTATTTTTGACCCTCCTACTTCGTTATGGCAAGCCTCGGCTCAGACATAGCTCCCATGGGAATGGAAGAGACAATCCTAGCAATGCGCTACCGGGACAGGATAACTAACGTCCTTGGATTGGCCAGGCTGAGAGATCTAAAACATGACCTGCTTCCTTTCATTCAGACCGATATGGCAAAATTGCATTTTACCTGTGCTACGGTGTATGCTTTGCGGCGATGAATGCGTGTTGGACATCTGTCTTTCACTTCCATCAGCAGTACCAATGGACGTCGATACTTTGCTCAGTCCAATAACGGCTCACGCATTGTGTTGTCCCCAGCGGCTACCAATCCTGATGACGGCATTCGTGGAGACTCCTGTGCTACAACCAAGTGGTAACAGTGGAGCGAGTGACAAAAGCAACATCATCCAGGTACAACGTTCTGTGAGCATTGCTGGTCCCGACTATGATGACAGCAATCATTCTCACACCTGCCAAGTTACAGCGCTATCTAATTTGGTTGAACTATCACCTGAATTTGTAGACCAATTCTTTGAGAGCCTGTCTGATACGATGTTCTCACCCGTACAGAAACAATAACTTTTAGAAGCCTTTCCGACACACAGCTTTCCCATGAACTCTGAATTCGGCCTTCAGTTTTGATCAACAAAAACTGCAAAAAGCTTTGGAACTCTATTTTTCCCCGTTCAAGCATTAAAATTTTTTTTTTTTGATTTGGACAATTTTTCTAATATTGACCTTTTTTTGGCACGAACAATTCTTTGCTTAACGTAAAAACTATTCTTAGAGAACAGAAGCTTCACGCTTCTATTTCTAAACACATCTAGAGACATAACAATATTACACCAGCCTCTAGCACATGTTATTACAATGCATTTATATGTGATGATTTATCTCGCCCTTCTTCTGTTAGAGATACTTCATGTGTAATTCTTTTGCATAATCGTTCAATGATTTCATATGCAATAATTTTTTGAATGAATTCTATGCTTTAAAAAACGTACAGTACCTAAATTTCATGTATTTCAAGTACGCCTATTTGGAATGCATTTATGTATTTTGGGGAGGGCAATGTTACACATGCATCTAATTGCTTTAGTTTTAGTAATTTGATGGACATGAATACGTGGAGTGGGTGTTGCGTGTTTATCTAGGTTCCTGATCGATACTGTGACCTTATGCCCCTATTCGGCTATAAATCCATTTATTCCCTATATTGGCATAACCGTTCAAGTGCGATTTTCAGAAAAGTCATCTCTGGCCTCAAACGAACAGAGCCACATTCCAGCATAGTTCTCTGCCACTTCCTTTGCGACCAATTAGTGCAATGACAGAGCAGAAGTCACTATCTGATATTCCTAGATTAACACTCCGAGTTCTTCAACAAGATAAAAACTCAGCAAACCTGAAAATCCCCGCTTGCTGTGTTTTGATTAGTAATGGAACTCTAATGAGCAACTGATAACTATCACTTCCTAGTGACATCTTTAATTGACGTCTTATGTCCAGAAAACTTGCGCCAAACCCGGCACCTGTCAGGTATAAATATTACCAACGCTGCCTTAAGCAATGAGCTACTGTTGCTGATGCTAGCTGCCTGCAAGACCCCGTGTTGGTGAATCTAGCACTCTGTCGCTGCAGCCTGCTGTCCCTGTGGTGGTGAAGCTACTGATACCATTATCACTGCTAAAGCGCGAACGATGGTGCAGTACGCTTAGGAGCTGAACAGCCGTCCCTCTGCGAAGACATCCAGCAGATTCCAGCTGCCCGCGGACGCTGTCCCCCCTCCTTCCTCGACGCGCTGAAGAAGCCGCTGCCTTTCTCCTGCAGAGAAATCCAGCCCCGGCGTTTCCGGTCTACCCTTGCGGGTGACTGGGATATCGAGAGTGACCCCTGAAGGAGATACCAATCCTCCATCATTCTATTCAGAGGTATGGTGTTGACTAAACCCTTAGACGAGAATTCTTGAAACAAACCTTGGCAAAACCAACTTAACTTAAAGCTACTTACTTACTCCCCTTCCACGTGTTAGGCCTAGGTCAGGCACACTGGGGTAGGCTTAGTTAGAAGCACCAGTTGAGTATGTTAGCCTAATGTATATATGACTGTATATATGTTTTATTACTTTTAAACCATTGTATGGCTAAGAAACCATATCAATGCTTTTACAGTTCTATTTCGCAATACTTATCTTACTGTACGTACTTTTTATAATAACAAGTCTTGCAATTGTGGCAATACATTTCTCTTGTACGAGAAGAAAGACTGTTCAATAAATGTTAACCCTTTATTGACAAACGCCCGTATCTCTATTCTCTACATATCGTGAAAGTAAACTGCACTAACCTGACTGAGTGAAATACCTGTCTATTGTTTCACACGACCCTAGAGATCGACTCTTGATCTGAGGAGCAAAGTTGTCATGTTGCACGGTTGTTGGAAAGCTGAATCCCTTCTTGTCTGTGCCAAGGAAGCTGATCACTTCCTATGCAGAGAAGAAAGTTTCCAGTGACCTCTGAGCTAGTTGGTAACACACCCAATTAAGTTTAGCATAGTCAGTGGAGGCCTGGAAGATCCGCACTTCTACGTCGATACTACTGTTTATGTTATTCCAATGCGCAGGGCCTAGTGGGAAACTAGGAACTACACTACACTATAGTGGCCAAAAACGATTCAGAAAAGGGGTTGGTGATGAACAGAGTGTCTGAATTAAGCAGACCACTCTTACCCAGTCCAAAGTTCAGAGCTTGATCCATCACCATTATTTAGCTCACTGCACCATCCCAGCTCAGAAACTGGCTATATGCAAATCAGTCTGTCCCTGGCCCGGTGCATCATGGGAACAGGGCAGACTAAACTACAAAGCCAATTCTTCACCAGAAAGGAGACAAGCTACCGGGGACCGATTTCTGGCATTTCAGCCGTCGTCGGCCCGGCTTGCTTAAATCCTGATGGTGCAGTGAGCAAGGGACTCATGTCTGAGTATACCCTGCCACACCCGTAGTGGCCAAAGACGATTCAGAAAAGGGGGTGGTGATGAACAGAGTGTCTGAATTAAGCAGACCACTCTTACCCAGTCCAAAGATCAGGGCTTGATCCATCACCGTTATTTAGCTCACTGCACCATCCCAGCTCAGAACCTGGCTATATGCAAATCAGTCTGTCCCTGGCCCAGTGCATCATGGGAACAGGGCAGGCTAAACTACAAAGCAAATTCTTCACCAGAAAGGAGACAAGCTACCGGGGACCGGTTTCTGGCATTTCAGCCGTCGTCGGCTCGGCTTGCTTGAATCCTGATGGTGCAGTGAGCAAGGGACTCATGTCTGAGTATACCCTGCCACACCTATAGTGGCCAAAAACGATTCAGAAAAGGGGTTGGTGATGAACAGAGTGTCTGAATTAAACAGACCACTCTTACCCAGTCCAAAGATCAGGGCTTGATCCATCACCGTTATTTAGCTCACTGCACCATCCCAGCTCAGAAACTGGCTATATGCAAATCAGTCTGTCCCTGGCCCAGTGCCTCATGGGAACAGGGCAGACTAAACTACAAAGCCAATTCTTCACCAGAAAGGAGACAAGCTACCGGGGACCGGTTTCTGGCATTTCAGCCGTCGTCGGCCCGGCTTGCTTGAATCCTGATGGTAGAGTGAGCAAGGGACTCATGTCTGACTATACCCTGCCACACATATAGTGGCCAAAAACGATTCAGAAAAGGGGGTGGTGATGAACAGAGTGTCTGAATTAAGAAGACCACTCTTTCCCAGTCCAAAGATCAGGGCTTGATCCATCACCGTTATTTAGCTCACTGCACCATCCCAGCTCAGAACCTGGCTATATGAAAACCAGTCTGTCCCTGGCCCAGTGCATCATGAGAACAGGGCAGACTAAACTACAAAGCCAATTCTTCACCAGAAAGGAGACAAGCTACCGGGGACCGGTTTCTGGCATTTCAGCCGTCGTCGGCCCGGCTTGCTTGAATCCTGATGGTGCAGTGAGCAAGGGACTCATGTATGAGTATACCCTGCCACACCTATAGTGGGCAAAAACGATTCAGAAAAGGGGGTGGTGATGAACAGAGTGTCTGAATTAAGCAGACCACTCTTACCCAGTCCAAAGATCAGGGCTTGATCCATCACCGTTATTTAGCTCACTGCACCATCCCAGCTCAGAACCTGGCTATATGCAAATCAGTCTGTCCCTGGCCCAGTGCATCATGGGAACAGGGCAGACTAAACTACAAACCAAATTCTTCACCAGAAAGGAGACAAGCTACCGGGGACCGGTTCCTGGCATTTCAGCCGTGGTCGGCTCGGCTTGCTTGAATCCTGATGGTGCAGTGAGCAAGGGACTCATGTCTGAGTATACCCTGCCACACCTATAGTGGCCAAAAACGATTCAGAAAAGGGGGTGGTGATGAACAGAGTGTCTGAATTAAGCAGACCACTCTTACCCAGTCCAAAGATCAGGGCTTGATCCATCACCGTTATTTAGCCCACTGCACCATCCCAGCTCAGAAACTGGCTATATGCAAATCAGTCTGTCCCTGGCCCAGTGCATCATGGGAACAGGGCAGACTAAACTACAAAGCCAATTCTTCACCAGAAAGGAGACAAGCTACCCGGAACCGGTTTCTGGCATTTCAGCCGTCGTCGGCCCGGCTTGCTTGAATCCTGATGGTAGAGTGAGCAATGGACTCATGTCTGACTATACCCTGCCACACCTATAGTGGCCAAAAACGATTCAGAAAAGGGGGTGGTGATGAACAGAGTGTCTGAATTAAGAAGACCACTCTTTCCCAGTCCAAAGATCAGGGCTTGATCCATCACCGTTATTTAGCTCACTGCACCATCCCAGCTCAGAACCTGGCTATATGAAAACCAGTCTGTCCCTGGCCCAGTGCATCATGAGAACAGGGCAGACTAAACTACAAAGCCAATTCTTCACCAGAAAGGAGACAAGCTACCGGAGACCGGTTTCTGGCATTTCAGCCGTCGTCGGCCCGGCTTGCTTGAATCCTGATGGTGCAGTGAGCAAGGGACTCATGTATGAGTATACCCTGCCACACCTATAGTGGGCAAAAACGATTCAGAAAAGGGGGTGGTGATGAACAGAGTGTCTGAATTAAGCAGACCACTCTTACCCAGTCCAAAGATCAGGGCTTTATTCCATCACCGTTATTTAGCTCACTGCACCATCCCAGCTCAGAACCTGGCTATATGCAAATCAGTCTGTCCCTGGCCCAGTGCATCATGGGAACAGGGCAGACTAAACTACAAAGCCAATTCTTCACCAGAAAGGAGACAAGCTACCGGGGACCCGTTTCTGGCATTTCAGCCGTCGTCGGCCCGGCTTGCTTGAATCCTGATGGTGCAGTGAGCAAGGGACTCATGTCTGAGTATACCCTGCCACACCTATAGTGGCCAAAGACGATTCAGAAAAGGGGGTGGTGATGAACAGAGTGTCTGAATTAAGCAGACCACTCTTACCCAGTCCAAAGATCAGGGCTTGATCCATCACCGTTATTTAGCTCACTGCACCATCCCAGCTCAGAACCTGGCTATATGCAAATCAGTCTGTCCCTGGCCTAGTGCATCATGGGAACAGGGCAGACTAAACTACAAACCAAATTCTTCACCAGAAAGGAGACAAGCTATCGGGGACCGGTTTCTGGCATTTCAGCCGTCGTCGGCCCGGCTTGCTTGAATCCTGATGGTGCAGTGAGCAAGGGACTCATGTCTGAGTATACCCTGCCACACCTATAGTGGCCAAAGACGATTGAGAAAAGGGGGTGGTGATGAACAGAGTGTCTGAATTAAGCAGACCACTCTTACCCAGTCCAAAGATCAGGGCTTGATCCATCACTGTTATTTAGCTCACTGCACCATCCCAGCTCAGAACCTGGCTATATGCAAATCAGTCTGTCCCTGGCCCAGTGCATCATGGGAACAGGGCAGACTAAACTACAAACCAAATTCTTCACCAGAAAGGAGACAAGCTACCGGGGACCGGTTTCTGGCATTTCAGCCGTGGTCGGCTCGGCTTGCTTGAATCCTGATGGTGCAGTGAGCAAGGGACTCATGTCTGAGTATACCCTGCCACACCTATAGTGGCCAAAAACGATTCAGAAAAGGGGGTGGTGATGAACAGAGTGTCTGAATTAAGCAGACCACTCTTACCCAGTCCAAAGATCAGGGCTTGATCCATCACCGTTATTTAGCTCACTGCACCATCCCAGCTCAGAAACTGGCTATATGCAAATCAGTCTGTCCCTGGCCCAGTGCATCATGGGAACAGGGCAGACTAAACTACAAAGCCAATTCTTCACCAGAAAGGAGACAAGCTACCGGGGTCGTCGGCCCGGCTTGCTTGAATCCTGATGGTAGAGTGAGCAAGGGACTCATGTCTGACTATACCCTGCCACACCTATAGTGGCCAAAAACGATTCAGAAAAGGGGGTGGTGATGAACAGAGTGTCTGAATTAAGAAGACCACTCTTTCCCAGTCCAAAGATCAGGGCTTGATCCATCACCGTTATTTAGCTCACTGCACCATCCCAGCTCAGAACCTGGCTATATGAAAACCAGTCTGTCCCTGGCCCAGTACATCATGAGAACAGGGCAGACTAAACTACAAAGCCAATTCTTCACCAGAAAGGAGACAAGCTACCGGAGACCGGTTTCTGGCATTTCAGCCGTCGTCGGCCCGGCTTGCTTGAATCCTGATGGTGCAGTGAGCAAGGGACTCATGTATGAGTATACCCTGCCACACCTATAGTGGGCAAAAACGATTCAGAAAAGGGGGTGGTGATGAACAGAGTGTCTGAATTAAGCAGACCACTCTTACCCAGTCCAAAGATCAGGGCTTGATCCATCACCGTTATTTAGCTCACTGCACCATCCTAGCTCAGAACCTGGCTATATGCAAATCAGTCTGTCCCTGGCCCAGTGCATCATGGGAACAGGGCAGACTAAACTACAAAGCCAATTCTTCACCAGAAAGGAGACAAGCTACCGGGGACCTGTTTCTGGCATTTCAGCCGTCGTCGGCCCGGCTTGCTTTAATCCTGATGGTGCAGTGAGCAAGGGACTCATGTCTGAGTATACCCTGCCACACCTATAGTGGCCAAAGACGATTCAGAAAAGGGGGTGGTGATGAACAGAGTGTCTGAATTAAGCAGACCACTCCTACCCAGTCCAAAGATCAGGGCTTGATCCATCACCGTTATTTAGCTCACTGCACCATCCCAGCTCAGAACCTGGCTATATGCAAATCAGTCTGTCCCTGGCCTAGTGCATCATGGGAACAGGGCAGACTAAACTACAAACCAAATTCTTCACCGGAAAGGAGACAAGCTACCGGGGACCGGTTTCTGGCATTTCAGCCGTGGTCGGCTCGGCTTGCTTGAATCCTGATGGTGCAGTGAGCAAGGGACTCATGTCTGAGTATACCCTGCCACACCTATAGTGGCCAAAAACGATTCAGAAAAGGGGGTGGTGATGAACAGAGTGTCTGAATTAAGCAGACCACTCTTACCCAGTCCAAAGATCGGGGCTTGATCCATCACCGTTATTTAGCTCACTGCACCATCCCAGCTCAGAAACTGGCTATATGCAAATCAGTCTGTCCCTGGCCCAGTGCATCATGGGAACAGGGCAGACTAAACTACAAAGCCAATTCTTCACCAGAAAGGAGACAATCTACCCGGGACCGGTTTCTGGCATTTCAGCCGTCGTCGGCCCGGCTTGCTTGAATCCTGATGGTAGAGTGAGCAAGGGACTCATGTCTGACTATACCCTGCCACACCTATAGTGGCCAAAAACGATTCAGAAAAGGGGGTGGTGATGAACAGAGTGTCTGAATAAAGAAGACCACTCTTTCCCAGTCCAAAGATCAGGGCTTGATCCATCACCGTTATTTAGCTCACTGCACCATCACAGCTCAGAACCTGGCTATATGAAAACCAGTCTGTCCCTGGCCCAGTGCATCATGAGAACAGGGCAGACTAAACTACAAAGCCAATTCTTCACCAGAAAGGAGACAAGCTACCGGGGACCGGTTTCTGGCATTTCAGCCGTCGTCGGCCCGGCTTGCTTGAATCCTGATGGTGCAGTGAGCAAGGGACTCATGTATGAGTATACCCTGCCACACCTATAGTGGGCAAAAACGATTCAGAAAAGGGGGTGGTGATGAACAGAGTGTCTGAATTAAGCAGACCACTCTTACCCAGTCCAAAGATCAGGGCTTGATCCATCACCGTTATTTAGCTCACTGCACCATCCCAGCTCAGAACCTGGCTATATGCAAATCAGTCTGTCCCTGGCCCAGTGCATCATGGGAACAGGGCAGACTAAACTACAAAGCCAATTCTTCACCAGAAAGGAGACAAGCTACCGGGGACCGGTTTCTGGCATTTCAGCCGTCGTCGGCCCGGCTTGCTTGAATCGTGATGGTGCAGTGAGCAAGGGACTCATGTCTGAGTATACCCTGCCACACCTATAGTGGCCAAAAACGATTCAGAAAAGGGGGTGGTGATGAACAGAGTGTCTGAATTAAGCAGACCACTCTTACCCAGTCCAAAGATCAGGGCTTGATCCATCACCGTTATTTAGCTCACTGCACCATCCCAGCTCAAAAACTGGCTATATGCAAATCAGTCTGTCCCTGGCCCAGTGCATCATGGGAACAGGGCAGACTAAACTACAAAGCCAATTCTTCACCAGAAAGGAGACAATCTACCCGGGACCAGTTTCTGGCATTTCAGCCGTGGTTGGCTCGGCTTGCTTGAATCCTGATGGTGCAGTGAGCAAGGGACTCATGTCTGAGTATACCCTGCCACACCTATAGTGGCCAAAAACGATTCAGAAAAGGGGGTGGTGATGAACAGAGTGTCTGAATTAAGCAGACCACTCTTACCCAGTCCAACGATCAGGGCTTGATCTATCACCGTTATTTAGCTCACTGCACCATCCCAGCTCAAAAACTGGCTATATGCAAATCAGTCTGTCCCTGGCCCAGTGCATCATGGGAACAGGGCAGACTAAACTACAAAGCCAATTCTTCACCAGAAAGGAGACAATCTACCCGGGACCGGTTTCTGGCATTTCAGCCGTCGTCGGCCCGGCTTGCTTGAATCCTGATGGTAGAGTGAGCAAGGGACTCATGTCTGACTATACCCTGCCACACCTATAGTGGCCAAAAACGATTCAGAAAAGGGGGTGGTGATGAACAGAGTGTCTGAATAAAGAAGACCACTCTTTCCCAGTCCAAAGATCAGGGCTTGATCCATCACCGTTATTTAGCTCACTGCACCATCACAGCTCAGAACCTGGCTACATGCAAATCAGTCTGTCCCTGGCCCGGTGCATCATGGGAACAGGGCAGACTAAACTACAAAGCCAATTCTTCACCAGAAAGGAGACAAGCTACCGGGGACCGGTTTCTGGCATTTAAGCCATCGTCCGCCCGGCTTGCTTGAATCCTGATGGTGCAGTGAGCAAGGGACTCATGTCTGAGTATACCCTGCCACACCTATAGTGGCTAAAAACGATTCAGAAAAGGGGTTGGTGATGAACAGAGTGTCTGAATTAAGCAGACCACTCTTACCCAGTACAAAGATCAGAGCTTGTTCCATCACCGTTATTTAGCTCACTGCACCATCCCAGCTCAGAAACTGGCTATATGCAAATCAGTCTGTCCCTGGCCCAGTGCATCATGGGAACAGGGCAGACTAAACTACAAAGCCAATTCTTCACCAGAAAGGAGACAAGCTACCCGGGACCGGTTTCTGGCATTTCAGCCGTCGTCGGCCCGGCTTGCTTGAATCCTGATGGTAGAGTGAGCAAGGGACTCATGTCTGACTATACCCTGCCACACCTATAGTGGCCAAAAACGATTCAGAAAAGGGGGTGGTGATGAACAGAGTGTCTGAATAAAGAAGACCACTCTTTCCCAGTCCAAAGATCAGGGCTTGATGCATCACCGTTATTTAGCTCACTGCACCATCACAGCTCAGAACCTGGCTACATGCAAATCAGTCTGTCCCTGGCCCGGTGCATCATGGGAACAGGGCAGACTAAACTACAAAGCCAGTTCTTCACCAGAAAGGAGACAAGCTACCGGGGACCGGTTTCTGGCATTTCAGCCGTCGTCGGCCCGGCTTGCTTGAATCCTGATGGTGCAGTGAGCAAGGGACTCATGTCTGAGTATACCCTGCCACACCTATAGTGGCCAAAACGATTCAGAAAAGGGGGTGGTGATGAACAGAGTGTCTGAATTAAGCAGACCACTCTTACCCAGTCCAAAGATCAAGGCTTGAACCATCACCGTTATTTAGCTCACTGCACCATCCCAGCTCAGAACCTGGCTATATGCAAATCAGTCTGTCCCTGGCCCGGTGCATCATGGGAACAGGGCAGACTAAACTACAAAGCCAATTCTTCACCAGAAAGGAGACAAGCTACTGGGAACGGTTTCTGGCATTTCAGCCGTCGTCGGCCCGGCTTGCTTGAATCCTGATGGTGCAGTGAGCAAGGGACTCATGTATGAGTATACCCTGCCACACCTATAGTGGCCAAAAACGATTCAGAAAAGGGGGTGGTGATGAACAGAGTGTCTGAATTAAGCAGACCACTCTTACCCAGTCCAAAGATCAAGGCTTGAACCATCACCGTTATTTAGCTCACTGCACCATCCCAGCTCAGAACCTGGCTATATGCAAATCAGTCTGTCCCTGGCCCGGTGCATCATGGGAACAGGGCAGACTAAACTACAAAGCCAATTCTTCACCAGAAAGGAGACAAGCTACCGGGGACCGGTTTCTGGCATTTCAGCCGTCGTCGGCCCGGCTTGCTTGAATCCTGATGGTGCAGTGAGCAAGGGACTCATGTATGAGTATACCCTGCCACACCTATAGTGGGCAAAAACGATTCAGAAAAGGGGGTGGTGATGAACAGAGTGTCTGAATTAAGCAGACCACTCTTACCCAGTCCAAAGATCAGGGCGTGATCCATCACCGTTATTTAGCTCACTGCACCATCCCAGCTCAGAACCTGGCTATATGCAAATCAGTCTATCCCTGGCCCAGTGCATCATGGGAACAGGGCAGACTAAACTACAAAGCCAATTCTTCACCAGAAAGGAGACAATCTACCCGGGACCGGTTTCTGGCATTTCAGCCGTCGTCGGCCCGGCTTGCTTGAATCCTGATGGTAGAGTGAGCAAGGGACTCATGTCTGACTATACCCTGCCACACCTATAGTGGCCAAAAACGATTCAGAAAAGGGGGTGGTGATGAACAAAGTGTCTGAATAAAGAAGACCACTCTTTCCCAGTCCAAAGATCAGGGCTTGATCCATCACCGTTATTTAGCTCACTGCACCATCACAGCTCAGAACCTGGCTATATGAAAACCAGTCTGTCCCTGGCCCAGTGCATCATGAGAACAGGGCAGACTAAACTACAAAGCCAATTCTTCACCAGAAAGGAGACAAGCTACCGGGGACCGGTTTCTGGCATTTCAGCCGTCGTCGGCCCGGCTTGCTTGAATCCTGATGGTGCAGTGAGCAAGGGACTCATGTATGAGTATACCCTGCCACACCTATAGTGGGCAAAAACGATTCAGAAAAGGGGGTGGTGATGAACAGAGTGTCTGAATTAAGCAGACCACTCTTACCCAGTCCAAAGATCAGGGCTTGATCCATCACCGTTATTTAGCTCACTGCACCATCCCAGCTCAGAACCTGGCTATATGCAAATCAGTCTGTCCCTGGCCCAGTGCATCATGGGAACAGGGCAGACTAAACTACAAAGCCAATTCTTCACCAGAAAGGAGACAAGCTACCGGGGACCGGTTTCTGGCATTTCAGCCGTCGTCGGCCCGGCTTGCTTGAATCGTGATGGTGCAGTGAGCAAGGGACTCATGTCTGAGTATACCCTGCCACACCTATAGTGGCCAAAGACGATTCAGAAAAGGGGGTGGTGATAAACAGAGTGTCTGAATTAAGCAGACCACTCTTACCCAGTCCAAAGATCAGGGCTTGATCCATCACCGTTATTTAGCTCACTGCACCATCCCAGCTCAGAACCTGGCTATATGCAAATCAGTCTGTCCCTGGCCCAGTGCATCATGGGAACAGGGCAGACTAAACTACAAACCAAATTCTTCACCAGAAAGGAGACAAGCTACCGGGGACCAGTTTCTGGCATTTCAGCCGTGGTTGGCTCGGCTTGCTTGAATCCTGATGGTGCAGTGAGCAAGGGACTCATGTCTGAGTATACCCTGCCACACCTATAGTGGCCAAAAACGATTCAGAAAAGGGGGTGGTGATGAACAGAGTGTCTGAATTAAGCAGACCACTCTTACCCAGTCCAAAGATCAGGGCTTGATCCATCACCGTTATTTAGCTCACTGCACCATCCCAGCTCAAAAACTGGCTATATGCAAATCAGTCTGTCCCTGGCCCAGTGCATCATGGGAACAGGGCAGACTAAACTACAAAGCCAATTCTTCACCAGAAAGGAGACAATCTACCCGGGACCGGTTTCTGGCATTTCAGCCGTCGTCGGCCCGGCTTGCTTGAATCCTGATGGTAGAGTGAGCAAGGGACTCATGTCTGACTATACCCTGCCACACCTATAGTGGCCAAAAACGATTCAGAAAAGGGGGTGGTGATGAACAGAGTGTCTGAATAAAGAAGACCACTCTTTCCCAGTCCAAAGATCAGGGCTTGATCCATCACCGTTATTTAGCTCACTGCACCATCACAGCTCAGAACCTGGCTACATGCAAATCAGTCTGTCCCTGGCCCGGTGCATCATGGGAACAGGGCAGACTAAACTACAAAGCCAATTCTTCACCAGAAAGGAGACAAGCTACCGGGGACCGGTTTCTGGCATTTAAGCCATCGTCGGCCCGGCTTGCTTGAATCCTGATGGTGCAGTGAGCAAGGGACTCATGTCTGAGTATACCCTGCCACACCTATAGTGGCTAAAAACGATTCAGAAAAGGGGTTGGTGATGAACAGAGTGTCTGAATTAAGCAGACCACTCTTACCCAGTACAAAGATCAGAGCTTGTTCCATCACCGTTATTTAGCTCACTGCACCATCCCAGCTCAGAAACTGGCTATATGCAAATCAGTCTGTCCCTGGCCCAGTGCATCATGGGAACAGGGCAGACTAAACTACAAAGCCAATTCTTCACCAGAAAGGAGACAGGCTACCCGGGACCGGTTTCTGGCATTTCAGCCGTCGTCGGCCCGGCTTGCTTGAATCCTGATGGTAGAGTGAGCAAGGGACTCATGTCTGACTATACCCTGCCACACCTATAGTGGCCAAAAACGATTCAGAAAAGGGGGTGGTGATGAACAGAGTGTCTGAATAAAGAAGACCACTCTTTCCCAGTCCAAAGATCAGGGCTTGATGCATCACCGTTATTTAGCTCACTGCACCATCACAGCTCAGAACCTGGCTACATGCAAATCAGTCTGTCCCTGGCCCGGTGCATCATGGGAACAGGGCAGACTAAACTACAAAGCCAGTTCTTCACCAGAAAGGAGACAAGCTACCGGGGACCGGTTTCTGGCATTTCAGCCGTCGTCGGCCCGGCTTGCTTGAATCCTGATGGTGCAGTGAGCAAGGGACTCATGTCTGAGTATACCCTGCCACACCTATAGTGGCCAAAACGATTCAGAAAAGGGGGTGGTGATGAACAGAGTGTCTGAATTAAGCAGACCACTCTTACCCAGTCCAAAGATCAAGGCTTGAACCATCACCGTTATTTAGCTCACTGCACCATCCCAGCTCAGAACCTGGCTATATGCAAATCAGTCTGTCCCTGGCCCGGTGCATCATGGGAACAGGGCAGACTAAACTACAAAGCCAATTCTTCACCAGAAAGGAGACAAGCTACCGGGGACCGGTTTCTGGCATTTCAGCCGTCGTCGGCCCGGCTTGCTTGAATCCTGATGGTGCAGTGAGCAAGGGACTCATGTATGAGTATACCCTGCCACACCTATAGTGGGCAAAAACGATTCAGAAAAGGGGGTGGTGATGAACAGAGTGTCTGAATTAAGCAGACCACTCTTACCCAGTCCAAAGATCAGGGCGTGATCCATCACCGTTATTTAGCTCACTGCACCATCCCAGCTCAGAACCTGGCTATATGCAAATCAGTCTGTCCCTGGCCCAGTGCATCATGGGAACAGGGCAGACTAAACTACAAAGCCAATTCTTCACCAGAAAGGAGACAAGCTACCGGGGACCGGTTTCTGGCATTTCAGCCGTCGTCGGCCCGACTTGCTTGAATCCTGATGGTGCAGTGAGCAAGGGACTCATGTCTGAGTATACCCTGCCACACCTATAGTGGCCAAAAACGATTCAGAAAAGGGGGTGGTGATGAACAGAGTGTCTGAATTAAGCAGACCACTCTTACCCAGTCCAAAGATCAAGGCTTGAACCATCACCGTTATTTAGCTCACTGCACCATCCCAGCTCAGAACCTGTCTATATGCAAATCAGTCTGTCCCTGGCCCGGTGCATCATGGGAACAGGGCAGACTAAACTACAAAGCCAATTCTTCACCAGAAAGGAGACAAGCTACCGGGGACCGGTTTCTGGCATTTCAGCCGTCGTCGGCCCGGCTTGCTTGAATCCTGATGGTGCAGTGAGCAAGGGACTCATGTCTGAGTATACCCTGCCACACCTATAGTGGCCAAAAACGATTCAGAAAAGGGGGTGGTGATGAACAGAGTGTCTGAATTAAGCAGATCACTCTTACCCAGTCCAAAGATCAAGGCTTGAACCATCACCGTTATTTAGCTCACTGCACCATCCCAGCTCAGAACCTGGCTATATGCAAATCAGTCTGTCCCTGGCCCGGTGCATCATGGGAACAGGGCAGACTAAACTACAAAGCCAATTCTTCACCAGAAAGGAGACAAGCTACCGGGGACCGGTTTCTGGCATTTCAGCCGTCGTCGGCCCGGCTTGCTTGAATCCTGATGGTGCAGTGAGCAAGGGACTCATGTATGAGTATACCCTGCCACACCTATAGTGGGCAAAAACGATTCAGAAAAGGGGGTGGTGATGAACAGAGTGTCTGAATTAAGCAGACCACTCTTACCCAGTCCAAAGATCAGGGCGTGATCCATCACCGTTATTTAGCTCACTGCACCATCCCAGCTCAGAACCTGGCTATATGCAAATCAGTCTGTCCCTGGCCCAGTGCATCATGGGAACAGGGCAGACTAAACTACAAAGCCAATTCTTCACCAGAAAGGAGACAAGCTACCGGGGACCGGTTTCTGGCATTTCAGCCGTCGTCGGCCCGACTTGCTTGAATCCTGATGGTGCAGTGAGCAAGGGACTCATGTCTGAGTATACCCTGCCACACCTATAGTGGCCAAAAACGATTCAGAAAAGGGGGTGGTGATGAACAGAGTGTCTGAATTAAGCAGACCACTCTTACCCAGTCCAAAGATCAAGGCTTGAACCATCACCGTTATTTAGCTCACTGCACCATCCCAGCTCAGAACCTGTCTATATGCAAATCAGTCTGTCCCTGGCCCGGTGCATCATGGGAACAGGGCAGACTAAACTACAAAGCCAATTCTTCACCAGAAAGGAGACAAGCTACCGGGGACCGGTTTCTGGCATTTCAGCCGTCGTCGGCCCGGCTTGCTTGAATCCTGATGGTGCAGTGAGCAAGGGACTCATGTCTGAGTATACCCTGCCACACCTATAGTGGCCAAAAACGATTCAGAAAAGGGGGTGGTGATGAACAGAGTGTCTGAATTAAGCAGACCACTCTTACCCAGTCCAAAGATCAAGGCTTGAACCATCACCGTTATTTAGCTCACTGCACCATCCCAGCTCAGAACCTGTCTATATGCAAATCAGTCTGTCCCTGGCCCGGTGCATCATGGGAACAGGGCAGACTAAACTACAAAGCCAATTCTTCACCAGAAAGGAGACAAGCTACCGGGGACCGGTTTCTGGCATTTCAGCCGTCGTCGGCCCGGCTTGCTTGAATCCTGATGGTGCAGTGAGCAAGGGACTCATGTCTGAGTATACCCTGCCACACCTATAGTGGCCAAAAACGATTCAGAAAAGGGGGTGGTGATGAACAGAGTGTCTGAATTAAGCAGACCACTCTTACCCAGTCCAAAGATCAAGGCTTGAACCATCACCGTTATTTAGCTCACTGCACCATCCCAGCTCAGAACCTGGCTATATGCAAATCAGTCTGTCCCTGGCCCGGTGCATCATGGGAACAGGGCAGACTAAACTACAAAGCCAATTCTTCACCAGAAAGGAGACAAGCTACCGGGGACCGGTTTCTGGCATTTCAGCCGTCGTCGGCCCGGCTTGCTTGAATCCTGATGGTGCAGTGAGCAAGGGACTCATGTCTGAGTATACCCTGCCACACCTATAGTGGGCAAAAACGATTCAGAAAAGGGGGTGGTGATGAACAGAGTGTCTGAATTAAGCAGACCACTCTTACCCAGTCCAAAGATCAGGGCGTGATCCATCACCGTTATTTAGCTCACTGCACCATCCCAGCTCAGAACCTGGCTATATGCAAATCAGTCTGTCCCTGGCCCAGTGCATCATGGGAACAGGGCAGACTAAACTACAAAGCCAATTCTTCACCAGAAAGGAGACAAGCTACCGGGGACCGGTTTCTGGCATTTCAGCCGTCGTCGGCCCGACTTGCTTGAATCCTGATGGTGCAGTGAGCAAGGGACTCATGTCTGAGTATACCCTGCCACACCTATAGTGGCCAAAAACGATTCAGAAAAGGGGGTGGTGATGAACAGAGTGTCTGAATTAAGCAGACCACTCTTACCCAGTCCAAAGATCAGGGCTTGATCCATCACCATTATTTAGCTCACTGCACCATCCCAGCTCAGAACCTGGCTATATGCAAATCAGTCTGTCCCTGGCCCAGTGCATCATGGGAACAGGGCAGACTAAACTACAAAGCCAATTCTTCACCAGAAAGGAGACAAGCTACCGGGGACCCGTTTCTGGCATTTCAGCCGTCGTCGGCCCGGCTTGCTTGAATCCTGATGGTGCAGTGAGCAAGGGACTCATGTCTGAGTATACCCTGCCACACCTATAGTGGCCAAACACGATTCAGAAAAGGGGGTGGTGATGAACAGAGTGTCTGAATTAAGCAGACCACTCTTACCCAGTCCAAAGATCAGGGCTTGATCCATCACCGTTATTTAGCTCACTGCACCATCCCAGCTCAGAACCTGGCTATATGCAAATCAGTCTGTCCCTGGCCTAGTGCATCATGGGAACAGGGCAGACTAAACTACAAACCAAATTCTTCACCAGAAAGGAGACAAGCTACCCGGGACCGGTTTCTGGCATTTCAGCCGTGGTTGGCTCGGCTTGCTTGAATCCTGATGGTGCAGTGAGCAAGGGACTCATGTCTGAGTATACCCTGCCACACCTATAGTGGCCAAAAACGATTCAGAAAAGGGGGTGGTGATGAACAGAGTGTCTGAATTAAGCAGACCACTCTTACCCAGTCCAAAGATCGGGGCTTGATCCATCACCGTTATTTAGCTCACTGCACCATCCCAGCTCAGAAACTGGCTATATGCAAATCAGTCTGTCCCTGGCCCAGTGCATCATGGGAACAGGGCAGACTAAACTACAAAGCCAATTCTTCACCAGAAAGGAGACAATCTACCCGGGACCGGTTTCTGGCATTTCAGCCGTCGTCGGCCCGGCTTGCTTGAATCCTGATGGTAGAGTGAGCAAGGGACTCATGTCTGACTATACCCTGCCACACCTATAGTGGCCAAAAATGATTCAGAAAAGGGGGTGGTGATGAACAGAGTGTCTGAATAAAGAAGACCACTCTTTTCCAGTCCAAAGATCAGGGCTTGATCCATCACCGTTATTTACCTCACTGCACCATCCCAGCTCAGAACCTGGCTACATGCAAATCAGTCTGTCCCTGGCCCGGTGCATCATGGGAACAGGGCAGACTAAACTACAAAGCCAATTCTTCACCAGAAAGGAGGCAAGCTACCGGGGACCGGTTTCTGGCATTTAAGCTGTCATCGGCCCGGCTTGCTTGAATCCTGATGGTGCAGTGAGCAAGGGACGCATGTCTGAGTATACCCTGCCACACCTATAGTGGCCAAAAACGATTCAGAAAAGGGGGTGGTGATGAACAGAGTGTCTGAATTAAGCAGACCACTCTTACCCAGTCCAAAGATCAGGGCTTGATCCATCACCGTTATTTAGCTTACTGCACCATCCCAGCTCAGAACCTTGCTATATGCAAATCAGTCTGTCCCTGGCCCAGTGCATCATGGGAACAGGGCAGACTAAACTACAAAGCCAATTCTTCACCAGAAAGGAGACAAGCTACCGGGGAGCGGTTTCTGGCATTTCAGCCGTCGTCGGCCTGGCTTGCTTAAATCCTGATGGTGCAGTGAGCAAGGGACTCATGTCTGAGTATACCCTGCCACACCTATAGTGGCCAAAAACGATTCAGAAAAGGGGGTGGTGATGAACAGAGTGTCTAAATAAAGAAGACCACTCTTACCCAGTCCAAAGATCAAGGCTTGAACCATCACCGTTATTTAGTTCACTGCACCAACCCAGCTCAGAACCTGGCTATATGCAAATCAGTCTGTCCCTGGCCCGGTGCATCATGGGAACAGGGCAGACTAAACTACAAAGCCAATTCTTCACCAGAAAGGAGACAAGGTACCGGGGACCGGTTTCTGGCATTTCAGCCGTCGTCGGCCCGGCTTGCTTGAATCCTGATGGTGCAGTGAGCAAGGGACTCATGTCTGAGTATACCCTGCCACACCTATAGTGGCCAAAAACGATTCAGGAAAGGGGGTGGTGATGAACAGAGTGTCTGAATTAAGCAGACCACTCTTACCCAGTCCAAAGATCAAGGCTTGATCCATCACCGCTATTTAGCTCACTGCACCATCCCAGCTCAGAACCGGGCTATATGCAAATTAAGCATGGGCGAATTTTGCGAATCTCGCGCTCGCGAATTTTGCGGATTTGCTAACTCGCAATCCGCAAAATCCGCGAATTCTCGCGAATTTGCGGATTTTTTTTTTGTGTTTGCGCGGGTTTCTGCCAGTTCGCGAGGGTTTTGTACAATTTCGCAAATTGCGAACTTACCTGTCAGGTCGCAAGTTTCGCGAACTTGTTGTTTCTACGTGTCCAGCCTGTTTGGGACACTCTTCTTCATCACTGCCACTCTCTGTCACCACTGCCACTCTCTGACTACTCATGCCACCCTCTGGCCCACCCATGCCACCCTCTGTTTCATCACAGCACCCTCTGGTTGTCCAGTCAGTGTACATTATTGTGGCAACGCAAGCACACCTTCCCTGCCTCAAGTGACCTGAATTAATTTGGGGCTGATTAATGTGTCACAGAATATTTTTTTAGCTGGCACCTGCTTCCTTAGTGCTTCCTGATTAGTGATCTTTTGCACTTGCTAAGTGCTTTCATTGTTGCAAAATAAGTTACAACACCTGCCCTGCCCCAATTGACAATAATGAATTAGGGGCTGATTAATGGATTTGAACTTCCAGCCTGGCTCCTGCTTGTCTCCCTTAGCTGTAATTCAGGACCTTTGTGGCATATGTGTAACTATTCTGAGGTTCAGAGCAGGGTCACATAATAGTTGCAACTGGCAACTGAACTCTGGAGGGGCCCCTCAGGAAGCACTACAGGAAATGGCTACTAATGATGAGCCTGAACTTTTGAACCTGGTAAGTAGTTTCAGTTTTGCTAAGATCGTATTTCTGCAATTTTGCACTTATTCGCGTGGCGCGAAGTTGTACTGGGAAGCCGCGAACTCACGCGAACAGTGCGAGCAGTGCGAGCAAAATCCGCTGCTCGCGGATTTGCGGATTTTGCGGGAGATTCGCGAATCTCGCGGATTGCGAATTTACCGAAAATCCGCAAAATCCGCGAGCGAAACGGATTTTCCGCCCATGCTTAATGCAAATCAGTCTGTCCCTGGCCCAGTGCATCATGAGAACAGGGCAGACTAAACTACAAAGCCAATTCTTCACCAGAAAGGAGACAAGCTACCGGGGACCGGTTTCTGGCATTTCAGCCGTCGTCGGCCCGGCTTGCTTGAATCCTGATGGTGCAGTGAGCAACGGACTCATGTATGAGTATACCCTGCCACACCTATAGTGGGCAAAAACGATTCAGAAAAGGGGGTGGTGATGAACAGTGTGTTTGCATTAAGCAGACCACTCTTACCCAGTCCAAAGATCAGGGCTTGATCCATCACCGTTATTTAGCTCACTGCACCATCCCAGCTCAGAACCTGGCTATATGCAAATCAGTCTGTCCCTGGCCCAGTGCATCATGGGAACAGGGCAGACTAAACTACAAAGCCAATTCTTCACCAGAAAGGAGACAAGCTACCGGGGACCGGTTTCTGGCATTTCAGCCGTCGTCGGCCCGGCTTGCTTGAATCCTGATGGTGCAGTGAGCAAGGGACTCATGTCTGAGTATACCCTGCCACACCTATAGTGGCCAAAGACGATTCAGAAAAGGGGGTGGTGATGAACAGAGTGTCTGAATTAAGCAGACCACTCTTACCCAGTCCAAAGATCAGGGCTTGATCCATCACCGTTATTTAGCTCACTGCACCATCCCAGCTCAGAACCTGGCTATATGCAAATCAGTCTGTCCCTGGCCCAGTGCATCATGGGAACAGGGCAGACTAAACTACAAAGCAAATTCTTCACCAGAAAGGAGACAAGCTACCGGGGACCGGTTTCTGGCATTTCAGCCGTCGTCGGCTCGGCTTGCTTGAATCCTGATGGTGCAGTGAGCAAGGGACTCATGTCTGAGTATACCCTGCCACACCTATAGTGGCCAAAAACGATTCAGAAAAGAGGTTGGTGATGAACAGCGTGTCTGAATTAAGCAGACCACTCTTACCCAGTCCAAAGATCAGGGCTTGATCCATCACCGTTATTTAGCTCACTGCACCATCCCAGCTCAGAAACTGGCTATATGCAAATCAGTCTGTCCCTGGCCCAGTGCATCATGGGAACAGGGCAGACTAAACTACAAAGCCAATTCTTCACCAGAAAGGAGACAAGCTACCGGGGACCGGTTTCTGGCATTTCAGCCGTCGTCGGCCCGGCTTGCTTGAATCCTAATGGTAGAGTGAGCAAGGGACTCATGTCTGACTATACCCTGCCACACCTATAGTGGCCAAAAACGATTCAGAAAAGGGGGTGGTGATGAACAGAGTGTCTGAATAAAGAAGACCACTCTTTTCCAGTCCAAAGATCAGGGCTTGATCCATCACCGTTATTTAGCTCACTGCACCATCCCAGCTCAGAACCTGGCTACATGCAAATCAGTCTGTCCCTGGCCCGGTGCATCATGGGAACAGGGCAGACTAAACTACAAAGCCAATTCTTCACCAGAAAGGAGACAAGCTACCGGGGACCGGTTTCTGGCATTTAAGCTGTCATCGGCCCGGCTTGCTTGAATCCTGATGGTGCAGTGAGCAAGGGACGCATGTCTGAGTATACCCTGCCTAACCTATAGTGGCCAAAAACGATTCAGAAAAGGGGGTGGTGATGAACAGAGTGTCTGAATTAAGCAGACCACTCTTACCCAGTCCAAAGATCAGGGCTTGATCCATCACCGTTATTTAGCTTACTGCACCATCCCAGCTCAGAACCTTGCTATATGCAAATCAGTCTGTCCCTGGCCCAGTGCATCATGGGAACAGGGCAGACTAAACTACAAAGCCAATTCTTCACCAGAAAAGAGACAAGCTACCGGGGACCGGTTTCTGGCATTTCAGCCGTCGTCGGCCTGGCTTGCTTAAATCCTGATGGTGCAGTGAGCAAGGGACTCATGTCTGAGTATACCCTGCCACACCTATAGTGGCCAAAAACGATTCAGAAAAAGGGTTGGTGATGAACAGAGTGTCTGAATTAAGCAGACCACTCTTACCCAGTCCAAAGATCAGGGCTTGATCCATCACCGTTATTTAGCTCACTGCACCATCCCAGCTCAGAAACTGGCTATATGCAAATCAGTCTGTCCCTGGCCCAGTGCATCATGGGAACAGGGCAGACTAAACTACAAAGCCAATTCTTCACCAGAAAGGACACAAGCTACCGGGGACCGGTTTCTGGCATTTCAGCCGTCGTCGGCCCGGCTTGCTTGAATCCTGATGGTAAAGTGAGCAAGGGACTCATGTCTGACTATACCCTGCCACACATATAGTGGCCAAAAACGATTCAGAAAAGGGGGTGGTGATGAACAGAGTGTCTGAATTAAGAAGACCATTCTTTCCCAGTCCAAAGATCAGGGCTTGATCCATCACCGTTATTTAGCTCACTGCACCATCCCAGCTCAGAACCTGGCTACATGCAAATCAGTCTGTCCCTGGCCCGGTGCATCATGGGAACAGGGCAGACTAAACTACTAAGCCAATTCTTCACCAGAAAGGAGACAAGCTACCGGGGACCGGTTTCTGGCATTTCAGCCGTCGTCTGCCCGGCTTGCTTGAATCCTGATGGTAGAGTGAGCAAGGGACTCATGTCTGACTATACCCTGCCACACCTATAGTGGCCAAAACGATTCAGAAAAGGGGGTGGTGATGAACAGAGTGTCTGAATAAAGAAGACCACTCTTTCCCAGTCCAAAGATCAGGGCTTGATCCATCACCGTTATTTAGCTCACTGCACCATCCCAGCTCAGAACCTGGCTATATGCAAATCAGTCTGTCCCTGGCCCAGTGCATCATGGGAACAGGGCAGACTAAACTACAAAGCCAATTCTTCACCAGAAAGGAGACAAGCTACCGGGGACCGGTTTCTGGCATTTCAGCCGTCGTTGGCCCGGCTTGCTTGAATCCTGATGGTGCAGTGAGCAAGGGACTCATGTCTGAGTATACCCTGCCACACCTATAGTGGCCAAAAACGATTCAGAAAAGGGGGTGGTGACGAACAGAGTGTCTGAATTAAGCAGACCACTCTTACCCAGTCCAAAGATCAAGGCTTGAACCATCCCCGTTATTTAGCTCACTGCACCATCCCAGCTCAGAACCTGGCTATATGCAAATCAGTCTGTCCCTGGCCCGGTGCATCATGGGAACAGGGCAGACTAAACTACAAAGCCAATTCTTCACCAGAAAGGAGACAAGCTACCGGGGACCGGTTTCTGGCATTTCAGCCGTCGTCGGCCCGGCTTGCTTGAATCCTGATGGTGCAGTGAGCAAGGGACTCATGTCTGAGTATACCCTGCCACACCTATAGTGGCCAAAAACGATTCAGAAAAGGGGGTGGTGATGAACAGAGTGTCTGAATTAAGCAGACCACTCTTACCCAGTCCAAAGATCAAGGCTTGAACCATCACCGCTATTTAGCTCACTGCACCATGCCAGCTCAGAACCTGGCTACATGCAAATCAGTCTGTCCCTGGCCCGGTGCATCATGGGAACAGGGCAGACTAAACTACAAAGCCAATTCTTCACCAGAAAGGAGACAAGCTACCGGGGACTGGTTTCTGGCATTTAAGCCGTCGTCGGCCCGGCTTGCTTGAATCCTGATGGTGCAGTGAGCAAGGGACGCATGTCTGAGTGTACCCTGCCACACCTATAGTGGCCAAAAACGATTCAGAAAAGGGGGTGGTGATGAACAGAGTGTCTGAATTAAGCAGACCACTCTTACCCAGTCCAAAGATCAGGGCTTGATCCATCGCCGTTATTTAGCTCACTGCACCATCCCAGCTCAGAACCTGGCTATATGCAAATCAGTCTGTCCCTTGCCCAGTGCATCATGGGAACAGGGCAGACTAAACTACAAAGCCAATTCTTCACCAGAAAGGAGACAAGCTACCGGGGACCGGTTTCTGGCATTTCAGCCGTCGTCGGCCCGGCTTGCTTGAATCCTGATGGTAGAGTGAGCAAGGGACTCATGTCTGACTATACCCTGCCACACCTATAGTGGCCAAAAACGATTCAGAAAAGGGGGTGGTGATGAACAGAGTGTCTGAATAAAGAAGACCACTCTTTTCCAGTCCAAAGATCAGGGCTTGATCCATCACCGTTATTTAGCTCACTGCACCATCCCAGCTCAGAATCTGGCTACATGCAAATCAGTCTGTCCCTGGCCCGGTGCATCATGGGAACAGGGCAGACTAAACTACAAAGCCAATTCTTCACCAGAAAGGAGACAAGCTACCGGGGACCGGTTTCTGGCATTTAAGCTGTCATCGGCCCGGCTTGCTTGAATCCTGATGGTGCAGTGAGCAAGGGACGCATGTCTGAGTATACCCTGCCACACCTATAGTGGCCAAAAACGATTCAGAAAAGGGGGTGGTGATGAACAGAGTGTCTGAATTAAGCAGACCACTCTTACCCAGTCCAAAGATCAGGGCTTGATCCATCACCGTTATTTAGCTCACTGCACCATCCCAGCTCAGAACCTGGCTATATGCAAATCAGTCTGTCCCTTGCCCAGTGCATCATGGGAACAGGGCAGACTAAACTACAAAGCCAATTCTTCACCAGAAAGGATACAAGCTACCGGGGACCGGTTTCTGGCATTTCAGCCGTCGTCGGCCCGGCTTGCTTGAATCCTGATGGTAGAGTGAGCAAGGGACTCATGTCTGACTATACCCTGCCACACCTATAGTGGCCAAAAACGATTCAGAAAAGGGGGTGGTGATGAACAGAGTGTCTGAATAAAGAAGACCACTCTTTTCCAGTCCAAAGATCAGGGCTTGATCCATCACCGTTATTTAGCTCACTGCACCATCCCAGCTCAGAACCTGGCTACATGCAAATCAGTCTGTCCCTGGCCCGGTGCATCATGGGAACAGGGCAGACTAAACTACAAAGCCAATTCTTCACCAGAAAGGAGACAAGCTACCGGGGACCGGTTTCTGGCATTTAAGCTGTCATCGGCCCGGCTTGCTTGAATCCTGATGGTGCAGTGAGCAAGGGACGCATGTCTGAGTATACCCTGCCACACCTATAGTGGCCAAAAACGATTCAGAAAAGGGGGTGGTGATGAACAGAGTGTCTGAATTAAGCAGACCACTCTTACCCAGTCCAAAGATCAGGGCTTGATCCATCACCGTTATTTAGCTTACTGCACCATCCCAGCTCAGAACCTTGCTATATGCAAATCAGTCTGTCCCTGGCCCAGTGCATCATGGGAACAGGGCAGACTAAACTACAAAGCCAATTCTTCACCAGAAAGGAGACAAGCTACCGGGGACCGGTTTCTGGCATTTCAGCCGTCGTCGGCCTGGCTTGCTCAAATCCTGATGGTGCAGTGAGCAAGGGACTCATGTCTGAGTATACCCTGCCACACCTATAGTGGCCAAAAACGATTCAGAAAAAGGGTTGGTGATGAACAGAGTGTCTGAATTAAGCAGACGACTCTTACCCAGTCCAAAGATCAGGGCTTGATCCATCACCGTTATTTAGCTCACTGCACCATCCCAGCTCAGAAACTGGCTATATGCAAATCAGTCTGTCCCTGGCCCAGTGCATCATGGGAACAGGGCAGACTAAACTACAAAGCCAATTCTTCACCAGAAAGGAGACAAGCTACCGGGGACCGGTTTCTGGCATTTCAGCCGTCGTCGGCCCGGCTTGCTTGAATCCTGATGGTAGAGTGAGCAAGGGACTCATGTCTGACTATACCCTGCCACACCTATAGTGGCCAAAAACGATTCAGAAAAGGGGGTGGTGATGAACAGAGTGTCTGAATTAAGAAGACCATTCTTTCCCAGTCCAAAGATCAGGGCTTGATCCATCACCGTTATTTAGCTCACTGCACCATCCCAGCTCAGAACCTGGCTACATGCAAATCAGTCTGTCCCTGGCCCGGTGCATCATGGGAACAGGGCAGACTAAACTACAAAGCCAATTCTTCACCAGAAAGGAGACAAGCTACCGGGGACCGGTTTCTGGCATTTCAGCCGTCGTCGGCTGGGCTTGCTTGAATCCTGATGGTGCAGTGAGCAAGGGACTCATGTCTGAGTATACCCTGCCACACCTATAGTGGCCAAAAACGATTCAGAAAAGAGGTTGGTGATGAACAGAGTGTCTGAATTAAGCAGACCACTCTTACCCAGTCCAAAGATCAGGGCTTGATCCATCACCGTTATTTAGCTCACTGCACCATCCCAGCTCAGAAACTGGCTATATGCAAATCAGTCTGTCCCTGGCCCAGTGCATCATGGGAACAGGGCAGACTAAACTACAAAGCCAATTCTTCACCAGAAAGGAGACAAGCTACCGGGGATTGGTTTCTGGCATTTCAGCCGTCGTCTGCCCGGCTTGCTTGAATCCTGATGGTAGAGTGAGCAAGGGACTCATGTCTGACTATACCCTGCCACACCTATAGTGGCCAAAACGATTCAGAAAAGGGGGTGGTGATGAACAGAGTGTCTGAATAAAGAAGACCACTCTTTCCCAGTCCAAAGATCAGGGCTTGATCCATCACCGTTATTTAGCTCACTGCACCATCCCAGCTCAGAACCTGGCTATATGCAAATCAGTCTGTCCCTGGCCCAGTGCATCATGGGAACAGGGCAGACTAAACTACAAAGCCAATTCTTCACCAGAAAGGAGACAAGCTACCGGGGACCGGTTTCTGGCATTTCAGCCATCGTTGGCCCGGCTTGCTTGAATCCTGATGGTAGAGTGAGCAAGGGACTCATGTCTGACTATACCCTGCCACACCTATAGTGGCCAAAAACGATTCAGAAAAGGGGGTGGTGATGAACAGAGTGTCTGAATAAAGAAGACCACTCTTTTCCAGTCCAAAGATCAGGGCTTGATCCATCACCGTTATTTAGCTCACTGCACCATCCCAGCTCAGAATCTGGCTACATGCAAATCAGTCTGTCCCTGGCCCGGTGCATCATGGGAACAGGGCAGACTAAACTACAAAGCCAATTCTTCACCAGAAAGGAGACAAGCTACCGGGGACCGGTTTCTGGCATTTAAGCTGTCATCGGCCCGGCTTGCTTGAATCCTGATGGTGCAGTGAGCAAGGGACGCATGTCTGAGTATACCCTGCCACACCTATAGTGGCCAAAAACGATTCAGAAAAGGGGGTGGTGATGAACAGAGTGTCTGAATTAAGCAGACCACTCTTACCCAGTCCAAAGATCAGGGCTTGATCCATCACCGTTATTTAGCTCACTGCACCATCCCAGCTCAGAACCTGGCTATATGCAAATCAGTCTGTCCCTTGCCCAGTGCATCATGGGAACAGGGCAGACTAAACTACAAAGCCAATTCTTCACCAGAAAGGATACAAGCTACCGGGGACCGGTTTCTGGCATTTCAGCCGTCGTCGGCCCGGCTTGCTTGAATCCTGATGGTAGAGTGAGCAAGGGACTCATGTCTGACTATACCCTGCCACACCTATAGTGGCCAAAAACGATTCAGAAAAGGGGGTGGTGATGAACAGAGTGTCTGAATAAAGAAGACCACTCTTTTCCAGTCCAAAGATCAGGGCTTGATCCATCACCGTTATTTAGCTCACTGCACCATCCCAGCTCAGAACCTGGCTACATGCAAATCAGTCTGTCCCTGGCCCGGTGCATCATGGGAACAGGGCAGACTAAACTACAAAGCCAATTCTTCACCAGAAAGGAGACAAGCTACCGGGGACCGGTTTCTGGCATTTAAGCTGTCATCGGCCCGGCTTGCTTGAATCCTGATGGTGCAGTGAGCAAGGGACGCATGTCTGAGTATACCCTGCCACACCTATAGTGGCCAAAAACGATTCAGAAAAGGGGGTGGTGATGAACAGAGTGTCTGAATTAAGCAGACCACTCTTACCCAGTCCAAAGATCAGGGCTTGATCCATCACCGTTATTTAGCTTACTGCACCATCCCAGCTCAGAACCTTGCTATATGCAAATCAGTCTGTCCCTGGCCCAGTGCATCATGGGAACAGGGCAGACTAAACTACAAAGCCAATTCTTCACCAGAAAGGAGACAAGCTACCGGGGACCGGTTTCTGGCATTTCAGCCGTCGTCGGCCTGGCTTGCTCAAATCCTGATGGTGCAGTGAGCAAGGGACTCATGTCTGAGTATACCCTGCCACACCTATAGTGGCCAAAAACGATTCAGAAAAAGGGTTGGTGATGAACAGAGTGTCTGAATTAAGCAGACGACTCTTACCCAGTCCAAAGATCAGGGCTTGATCCATCACCGTTATTTAGCTCACTGCACCATCCCAGCTCAGAAACTGGCTATATGCAAATCAGTCTGTCCCTGGCCCAGTGCATCATGGGAACAGGGCAGACTAAACTACAAAGCCAATTCTTCACCAGAAAGGAGACAAGCTACCGGGGACCGGTTTCTGGCATTTCAGCCGTCGTCGGCCCGGCTTGCTTGAATCCTGATGGTAGAGTGAGCAAGGGACTCATGTCTGAGTATACCCTGCCACACCTATAGTGGCCAAAAACGATTCAGAAAAGGGGGTGGTGATGAACAGAGTGTCTGAATTAAGAAGACCATTCTTTCCCAGTCCAAAGATCAGGGCTTGATCCATCACCGTTATTTAGCTCACTGCACCATCCCAGCTCAGAACCTGGCTACATGCAAATCAGTCTGTCCCTGGCCCGGTGCATCATGGGAACAGGGCAGACTAAACTACAAAGCCAATTCTTCACCAGAAAGGAGACAAGCTACCGGGGACCGGTTTCTGGCATTTCAGCCGTCGTCGGCTGGGCTTGCTTGAATCCTGATGGTGCAGTGAGCAAGGGACTCATGTCTGAGTATACCCTGCCACACCTATAGTGGCCAAAAACGATTCAGAAAAGAGGTTGGTGATGAACAGAGTGTCTGAATTAAGCAGACCACTCTTACCCAGTCCAAAGATCAGGGCTTGATCCATCACCGTTATTTAGCTCACTGCACCATCCCAGCTCAGAAACTGGCTATATGCAAATCAGTCTGTCCCTGGCCCAGTGCATCATGGGAACAGGGCAGACTAAACTACAAAGCCAATTCTTCACCAGAAAGGAGACAAGCTACCGGGGATTGGTTTCTGGCATTTCAGCCGTCGTCTGCCCGGCTTGCTTGAATCCTGATGGTAGAGTGAGCAAGGGACTCATGTCTGACTATACCCTGCCACACCTATAGTGGCCAAAACGATTCAGAAAAGGGGGTGGTGATGAACAGAGTGTCTGAATAAAGAAGACCACTCTTTCCCAGTCCAAAGATCAGGGCTTGATCCATCACCGTTATTTAGCTCACTGCACCATCCCAGCTCAGAACCTGGCTATATGCAAATCAGTCTGTCCCTGGCCCAGTGCATCATGGGAACAGGGCAGACTAAACTACAAAGCCAATTCTTCACCAGAAAGGAGACAAGCTACCGGGGACCGGTTTCTGGCATTTCAGCCATCGTTGGCCCGGCTTGCTTGAATCCTGATGGTGCAGTGAGCAAGGGACTCATGTCTGAGTATACCCTGCCACACCTATAGTGGCCAAAAACGATTCAGAAAAGGGGGTGGTGATGAACAGAGTGTCTGAATTAAGCAGACCACTCTTACCCAGTCCAAAGATCAAGGCTTGAACCATCCCCGTTATTTAGCTCACTGCACCATCCCAGCTCAGAACCTGGCTATATGCAAATCAGTCTGTCCCTGGCCGGGTGCATCATGGGAACAGGGCAGACTAAACTGCAAAGCCAATTCTTCACCAGAAAGGAGACAAGCTACCGGGGACCGGTTTCTGGCATTTCAGCCGTCGTCGGCCCGGCTTGCTTGAATCCTGATGGTGCAGTGAGCAAGGGACTCATGTCTGAGTATACCCTGCCACACCTATAGTGGCCAAAAACGATTCAGAAAAGGGGGTGGTGATGAACAGAGTGTCTGAATTAAGCAGACCACTCTTACCCAGTCCAAAGATCAAGGCTTGATCCATCACCGCTATTTAGCTCACTGCACCATGCCAGCTTAGAACCTGGCTACATGCAAATCAGTCTGTCCCTGGCCCGGTGCATCATGGGAACAGGGCAGACTAAACTACAAAGCCAATTCTTCACCAGAAAGGAGACAAGCTACCGGGGACCGGTTTCTGGCATTTAAGCCGTCGTCGGCCCGGCTTGCTTGAATCCTGATGGTGCAGTGAGCAAGGGACGCATGTCTGAGTATACCCTGCCACACCTATAGTGGCCAAAAACGATTCAGAAAAGGGGGTGGTGATGAACAGAGTGTCTGAATTAAGCAGACCACTCTTACCCAGTCCAAAGATCAGGGCTTGATCCATCACCGTTATTTAGCTCACTGCACCATCCCAGCCCAGAACCTGGCTATATGCAAATCAGTCTGTCCCTTGCCCAGTGCATCATGGGAACAGGGCAGACTAAACTACAAAGCCAATTCTTCACCAGAAAGGAGACAAGCTACCGGGGACCGGTTTCTGGCATTTCAGCCGTCGTCGGCCCGGCTTGCTTGAATCCTGATGGTACAGTGAGCAAGGGACTCATGTCTGAGTATACCCTGCCACACCTATAGTGGCCAAAAACGATTCAGAAAAGGGGTTGGTGATGAACAGAGTGTCTGAATTAAGCAGACCACTCTTACCCAGTCCAAAGATCAGGGCTTGATCCATCACCGTTATTTAGCTCACTGCACCATCCCAGCTCAGAAACTGGCTATATGCAAATCAGTCTGTCCCTGGCCCAGTGCATCATGGGAACAGGGCAGACTAAACTACAAAGCCAATTCTTCACCAGAAAGGAGACAAGCTACCGGGGACCGGTTTCTGGCATTTCAGCCATCGTCGGCCCGGCTTGCTTGAATCCTGATGGTAGAGTGAGCAAGGGACTCATGTCTGACTATACCCTGCCACACCTATAGTGGCCAAAAACGATTCAGAAAAGGGGGTGGTGATGAACAGAGTGTCTGAATTAAGAAGACCATTCTTTCCCAGTCCAAAGATCAGGGCTTGATCCATCACCGTTATTTAGCTCACTGCACCATCCCAGCTCAGAACCTGGCTATATGCAAATCAGTCTGTCCCTGGCCCGGTGCATCATGGGAACAGGGCAGACTAAACTACAAAGCCAATTCTTCACCAGAAAGTAGACAAGCTACCGGGGGACCGGTTTCTGGCATTTCAGCCGCCGTCGGCCCGGCTTGCTTGAATCCTGATGGTGCAGTGAGCAAGGGACGCATGTCTGAGTATACCCTGCCACACCTATAGTGGCCAAAAACGATTCAGAAAAGAGGTTGGTGATGAACAGAGTGTCTGAATTAAGCAGACCACTCTTACCCAGTCCAAAGATCAGGGCTTGATCCATCACCGTTATTTAGCTCACTGCACCATCCCAGCTCAGAACCTGGCTATATGCAAATCAGTCTGTCCCTTGCCCAGTGCATCATGGGAACAGGGCAGACTAAACTACAAAGCCAATTCTTCACCAGAAAGGAGACAAGCTACCGGGGACCGGTTTCTGGCATTTCAGCCGTCGTCGGCCCGGCTTGCTTGAATCCTGATGGTACAGTGAGCAAGGGACTCATGTCTGAGTATACCCTGCCACACCTATAGTGGCCAAAAACGATTCAGAAAAGGGGTTGGTGATGAACAGAGTGTCTGAATTAAGCAGACCACTCTTACCCAGTCCAAAGATCAGGGCTTGATCCATCACCGTTATTTAGCTCACTGCACCATCCCAGCTCAGAAACTGGCTATATGCAAATCAGTCTGTCCCTGGCCCAGTGCATCATGGGAACAGGGCAGACTAAACTACAAAGCCAATTCTTCACCAGAAAGGAGACAAGCTACCGGGGACCGGTTTCTGGCATTTCAGCCGTCGTCGGCCCGGCTTGCTTGAATCCTGATGGTAGAGTGAGCAAGGGACTCATGTCTGACTATACCCTGCCACACCTATAGTGGCCAAAAACGATTCAGAAAAGGGGGTGGTGATGAACAGAGTGTCTGAATTAAGAAGACCATTCTTTCCCAGTCCAAAGATCAGGGCTTGATCCATCACCGTTATTTAGCTCACTGCACCATCCCAGCTCAGAACCTGGCTATATGCAAATCAGTCTGTCCCTGGCCCGGTGCATCATGGGAACAGGGCAGACTAAACTACAAAGCCAATTCTTCACCAGAAAGTAGACAAGCTACCGGGGGACCGGTTTCTGGCATTTCAGCCGCCGTCGGCCCGGCTTGCTTGAATCCTGATGGTGCAGTGAGCAAGGGACGCATGTCTGAGTATACCCTGCCACACCTATAGTGGCCAAAAACGATTCAGAAAAGGGGGTGGTGATGAACAGAGTGTATGAATTAAGCAGACCACTCTTACCCAGTCCAAAGATCAGGGCTTGATCCATCACCGTTATTTAGCTCACTGCACCATCCCAGCTCAGAACCTGGCGATATGCAAATCAGTCTGTCCCTGGCCCAGTGCATCATGGGAACAGGGCAGACTAAACTACAAAGCCAATTCTTCACCAGAAAGGAGACAAGCTACCGGGGACCGGTTTCTGGCATTTCAGCCGTCGTCGGCCTGGCTTGCTTGAATCCTGATGGTGCAAAGGTGGCAGGCCGTATCATCCTAAATAGAATACAAACCTGGGGGGAGGAAAAACACATTTTCTCTAATTTACAGTATGGCTTTAGCTCAGGAAAAGGGACAACGGAACAATGCCTAAATTTGGCCCTTCCCATTGCTAAATACACTCAGGCTAAAAGCGGGAACCTTTTTATTTCATTTATAGATTTAAGTTCCGCCTTTGACTGTGTAGATCACGAATTCCTATGGCTGACAGTCAGCGACATGGGGATTGACATCCATATTTTATTAAATATTAAGGAACTTTATAGAGAGGCAGGTGCAAGGGTTAGGTATGGCCCCAAGGGGGAATGCTCAGATAAATTCCCCATAGAAAGGGGTGTTAGGCAGGGGTGCATTTGGCACCCCTGTTATTCACCCTATATATTATTTCAATCGGACAATATCTCAGGAACTTTCAACACGACTATCCCATTATTAAAGGAACCCCCATCCCATTACTATTATACGCCGATGATGCAGCATTAATGTCACGGACCAGACTCGGGCTACAAAACTACAAAGAACTGTAGACAAATGTAATACCTATATGAAGCTTCACGGCCTGAGAATAAATATTTCTAAAACCTTTACAATGGTCTGTGGGAAGGCTAGAAAAAGGGCACCCTGCCCAATTTTCCTGAACAACAAGAGAATTGAAAACACAGATACTTTCTTTTATTTAGGGGTACATTTTCATAGAGGGAGCTCTTGGCAAACAGCGGTAATGCTAGGAAACTGGCATTTTGGCGCTCTATTGGTGCCTTGAGAAATTTTTTCACTAAACGGGGGGGGGAAGCCAGCTAAAGACTTAATTTATATTTATATAGCCAAGTGCGTTTCAACTGTTACCTACCATGCTGGCATTTGGGGCATCGAACACGCACTGGGGATACGAAGTTGTGAAAAGCAGTTCCTAGCCTATTTATTGGGGGTATCTAAAACTACATCCTCGTACATGTTGCACATAGAAGCGGGCCTTTCCCATATAACAGACTCCATAAAGATTTCCCCGATTCTTCTTTGGCACAAGGTCTGGGTTACCCCAGAAACCTCTTTAAATAGGGATTTAATAACTGACTGCCTATCGCTTGAAAGGGTGTCCAAAATCAAATGGCTATGCTATGTAAGAAACATGTTTAAGGAGTTAGGCTATCCAGAATATTTTGCAAAACCAAGTACGATGGAGAAGGTATCAAGAAGTCTAATTAAAAAGATGGCTCTGCACCACCTTGTTACTTCTAGGTGAAATGTAGAAAAAGAAAAACAAACCATCATTAGATATCAGCAAATCACCTACCATGAAGGGCTACAAAAATATCTAATACTTGTGAACAGCCCTTATGCCCGCTCGCTGCTTACTCATGTTAGGCTAGGCATTTTCTTTCGACTTGTCACATTCCCCCAACGTAACACCTGGTCCATGTCAAATCTTGTATGTCCCTGCGATGATACTTCGTATCAATCTGACATTCACTGTGTCCTATTTTTTAAATTTTATCAGGCACCACGCAGGGCGTATATATTACCCATCTTAAGGACATGGGGGATTCCAACTTGTAAGTTAGCTTTTTTCAAATTGCAACGGCTGGAAGAAGATAATGGTATATATGCACTGAATTGCTTCCTAAAACTTGTAGTAAAGTTCCGTAATTCAATGAATTGATCAAAAAAATGTAATGCATTTATTACTGGGTAATATTAATCACCTTGATTTGGATATGTTTATTACATGTACGACTTTTCGTATTAATTGTTTTTAACCTGTGTGCTTTTATGATTTGTATTACTAAATCGAATAAAGCAAGATTGATTCTGATTCTGATTACTAGGAAGGGACAAAAACCAACAGAGTCCCCCTCGGCATCGGAATTGAGTTCCGCTGTGGAGAGCGGGTCGGAATCCGATAATGCCGGCATGAGACCAGAGTCCAGAAATGTTGAACTGACATTGGGGGAAGAGTTGGAAATTTTAAAGTGCAGCCGAAGGGATACATTGAGACCACGCAACAACGCCCCTGCCCAAACAGGAACACCCGTAGAAGAAGGGAGCGCAGGAAGGGAAGGAGAAAATGCCGGGAAGCGTGGGCGGGGCAAGGGGAAACGCAGATAGGGACAGAAAAAAGTGGACGTGGACAATTCAAAAATGAATACCCAGGTGGCTAATACCATCATAAATCTGGCGGGCATTGATCTTACCACTGCTGAGAAACAGCGCCTGTCACTCGGACTGTCATATTGTCCGGAATCGAACTTTAATTACACGAGAATGAGGGAGGACATTTATAGGTTCATACGAAAGCTCAAACTTAAAAAGTTCCATCATCAACGAGGCAAACATGGCGATACCAATTAGGAAGCTATCCCATTACAGGAACCGGGTATGTCAGGGTTGTTGAACTTGGACTATGAATTACTACGGGGCTTGCACAGTTTGGAACGGAGCAAAATGGTGGAACCTAATGTTGGCAGCTATAACAATGTGGAAAGCATGGTAAACACTCAGCAGTCTCAATTGGATGGTACTAATGTCAAACCACATACCCCTTTTAAATTAAAGGCTAAATTTGTTTCGATTATGGCCAGGGATTTTATTGACGTTCAACGAACAAACAGTGGCACAGATAAAGAAACTCAATACAGCCATCAATAGCGCTAAAATGAAATATACTAATCATGACAGGAAATATCATCAACTTATCAACAAACTCAAAAGCAATCATCAAGTCATAATACACAATTCCGACAAGGGCGGGAATATAATGTTATGGCCCCTCAAAGGATACTTAGAAGAAACGCACAATCAACCTAACAATGTCGAATGTTACAGAAAAATCTCCCCTACGAAATTTAAAGACAACCAGGAGCTTTTGTTTTCCCAGCTGCTAGCTTGGAAAAGCAAGGGTCTGTTAAGTTGGGAGGAGTTTAAATACCTCAAGAAAGAGCACCCAACAAACCCGGTGATTTACTTTATACCGAGTCCCGAGTTTGCGAGGACCCATAAAAATTACAGTAAACCACCGGGAAGGCCAATCATAGCTGCCTGTGATGGACTATTGGAGAATTTATCAAAATACATAGACTTTTTCCAGCAAGACTTTGTCAAGGGTCTTAAATCATTTGTGCAGGACACTAGCGACTTTTTAAGAAAGATTTGTAATATCGAGTGCAAGTCTTCGTATTTGTTGATAGCGCTTGATGTTTCTTCCTTATATACATGTTTTAGAACTAAGGATGGTATGAGGGCAGAGGAATATTTTCTGATGAACAGATCAATCATTTACGCACAACACACCAACATGCTGCTTAAAATGTTACTGTTCTGTCTGGAAAATAATCTATTTTTGTTTGATGGCAAGATGTACCAGCAGATACAGGGTGTTGCTATGGGGGCCAGCTTCTTCCCGAGTTATGCCTGCCTGTTTATGGGGTGGTGGGAGAAGTTGGTCCTCATGCAACAATACGAGCAGACATACCAAGTAAAGTCGTAAAATGGTTGCGATACATTGGTGATTTGTTTATAGTGTGGGATGGCGACACAGAGAGATTTGTTTATAGTGTGGGATGGCGACACTGCTTTTATAGATTCATTGAATGTCGATGCAGTCAATTTGCATTTTACTAGTGACATCAGTAAAGACATGGTCTCATTTCTTGATGTTAAAATACAGGTGAATAATAATAAATTGTCAACAACCCTCTTCAGGAACTGCAGGAAACACACTCCTTCATGCCTCTAGCGCTCATCCACCCCACTTAATTAAAAGTAGCCCTTATGGCTAGATGATTCGCATCAGGATATCTGCAGTGAAGAAGACAGCTGTAATCAGAAGCAGATGGAAAGTCGTAATTCGTTCCTGACGAAAGGGTATAGGTCTGAGGTCATTGATGCAGCAATTGCTAAATCTAAAACCTTGACACAAATTGATTTGCTGCAAAACAGAGATAGAAACTTCAACAGAGTAGCCACTGAAGAACCCACTAGATTGATTTTTATCTTTCTCACGTCAGGAAAAACAGATTGTGGCCATTGTTAGAAACAATTGGGCGATTGTGAGAGAAGATCCTGTGATTGGTAAATTGTTACCTAACTATCCGGCTGTTACATTCAGGAAAACCAACAGCATGGGCAGCTCACTTACCAGAAGCAATCTAGAAGTGAAAAGCAAAAGTATGTGGCTATCAGCACGGAAGGGATTCTTCAAGTGTGCGGTATGCAAGGCTTGCCAATATGTCGTCAATACAACTAACGGCATTTAACACCAGACCTTGTAGTATAGAGCAACATCTTACATGCAAATTGGAATATGCCGTGTATGTATTGACTTGCAGTTGCAATCTGAAATACATTGGTAGCACTAAGCTACAGGCACACAAGAGAATCCTTCAACACATAAGTGCCATTGTTAATAGTGATGATAGCTATCCTGTAGCGAGACATTTTAAGACTAACCATAACAATGATCCCAAACACCTAAAATATTACGTCATAGATGCTGCAGGCCCCCAGAGAAGAGCTGGGGATAGGGAATCTAAACTTAGAAGACTGGAGACATCATACATTCTAGAGTTTGATTCCAAGCCCCCCAGGGGTCTTAACAATAGTGAAGATCTGTATAAAGTTTTATGATAATATTGAATGTCACATTATTAGCACGATACGGCAAATTGAATCCTGTAAATATTTTCTTAAGACCTCCTTGAGTAGCATTATAGATCATATTTGAGCAACATCAATCAATTTTTATGGGCAAATTTCAGTACAATTTTTTTTACATATTTATGATATTTATGGTCAGATTTTAAGACATCGTTTTTTAGAAAGTGTATTTTATGCTTCTACTTATGATGGCCTGTGGGCTTGACTATTTAATCATTGATACATATAGTATATTTATTGCCCCATGCACTTTTGTACTTTACAAAATTGAGTGTCCGTTGGTTTATGCTTTCCAAGAGGATACATGAATTGATTCCAGAGATCGGATGCATAAATATGTCAACATTAAGGGGATCCTTAAAATGAATTGCTTTGTGGCTTATGCAATGTTGGAACTTGAAATTAACAAATAGTTTTTTATATGGTATATGGGAATAATTGTTTATGTTTTGCACATAGAGATATTCGTTATTTGCACCAGGTTAGGTAGACACTTTGATAAAAAATGGTTGATGTATAGTACATGGGGAGTTTTTTGACTATGGTTACATGCATTGAAACGGTATCAATTTATATTTTATATGTATTTTATATCCTCTGTAACCACCATGCAAATATTTTGGCTATTTAATTAAATTTATGTTTTTATTGGGTGCTAAATGGATGTCAAAAAAAATCTAGTACCTTTTCCATGTCTATGAAATGGCCAATTGCACTTGCACTTTATATGGCGGTGTAAACAGTCAGAGAGTTGTCATGTGATCAAGGGCGGGATCGCCCGCAACGCGTAATGGCAGAGCTGGCTAAAGAACAATAAAAAAATCTGCACATACCTGGGTCCACACTAGTCTTTTCTGGGAGAATACAGACGTCGTGCATGAGTTGAAGATATATATATATATATATATATATATATATATATATATATATATATATATATATATATATATATATATATATATATATATATATATATATGCACTGAAAAAACCATAGGTTATAGACCATATATAGTTAGGAATTCGCATTTACAAAACCTTATTTTACTCACACAAAACCATTGAAATTCCATATATAGTTAGTTGCACTAACTATATATCGCGCACCCGCAATCCACTGCTGATGATGTCACATATTACATCATTCATGACATGGTCAGTGACATCACTGATGACATCACTGATGACATCTCAAATGACATCACTGATGACATCTCAAATGACATCACTGATGACATCACTGATGACATCTCATTTGACATTACTGATCACATCACTGATGATATCATTCATGTGATAATACGATGAACCTCTTCAGACTCTAATATAACCTTAGATACAATCAGTGTAAACAGACACTCACAGACTGTCACTCATCCATGGAGTTACTCACACACCTAGTCAGTCATGCAAAGAATCAATCACACCTCCATTTCCTCAACTATACAGTTATACAAACTTTACTTATTCAAACATATACTAACACATATTTACTCACTTATACAATCCCTGATACAAGTTCACAATGATCCATACAGCCACTCACACATTCACTGGCTCTTATGCAGTTATTTATATATGTCAACTCTCACATGTACTGTGTTTTACATATGTACTTACTTTGACATGTAGCACTGAGATATCCATTCACTCACCAATACACTCATGCACACAGTCAACCGCCCATACAGCTGTTTCCACATGCACTTTTGAAACCATACATCTAGTGAATCAACTGCTCACACATCTATGCACAGAGTCATACACCTCCCAGCCACCCACACACACACTCAGTCTCCCATACAAATACTTGGGCAACCAATCAATAACCCATATAGTTACTCATATAGCTACTTATCAACACATGCAACAGTTTACAGAACAACAGACATAATGATGCACAAATTAAGACAGTTTAGTCACTAACCCATGCACTCAGTGAGACACATTTAATCACTCACTCATACAGTCAGTCATGCACCTACTAAATCCTTCATCCAGACACTTATACATCCACTCATTCTTCAATATGTAAGACATATTTTAACTTTACAGAAACATACAGTCACTGGATGTTGTCATCAGTGATGTCATCAGTGATGTCATTTGAGATGTCATCAGTGATGTCATCAGTGATGTCACTGACCATGTCATGAATGATGTAATATGTGACATCATCAGCAGTGGATTGCGGGTGCGCGATATATAGTTAGTGCAACTAACTATATATGGAATTTCAATGGTTTTGTGTGAGTAAAATAAGGTTTTGTAAATGCGAATTCCTAACTATATATGGTCTATAACCTATGTTTTTTTCAGTGAATTTTCAAGGTTTTGTAAATGCTAATTCCTAACTATATATGGTCTATAACCTATGTTTTTTTCAGTGAATTTTCAAGGTTTTGTAAATGCTAATTCCTAACTATATATGGTCTATAACCTATGGTTTTTTCAGTGAATATATATATATACATACATATATAAACATATATCATCTGTATATCTATATAAATACAAACATAAATGCATGCAAACTATACTTATATGCATACAGATGCATGTTATTTACATGAAAGTTGAAAAAACACTAATAAAAGCAAAGCTAAAAAGCCACCTCATTACAAACAGAATGGCTTTAACTTAAACGAGGGCGAGATCTATTGCATTTTCAATGCTTGTTTACTTTGGTTCCATCAAGAAGGCATTCAGATGTGTCACACATTTGCCATAAATTCTGAATGTTAGCACTCTGGTTGCACATTAGATCACTGTAGTAAAGCTACTGCTCACCAGGGACGTCTGCTGCTGGTATTCAAAGTGCATGTTTCAGTCTGCATGTCAGAATTTTTTTAATGAAATTGAAGAGGGTTTGAGAAGTCACTCAAAATGTGCCCTAAGTTTTCTTTCTGCAGCACTAATCATAATTCATATGGCAAAATATACCCCCTCATTTTGTTCCTTTTTAAATTAAATGTTTTAAGAGTTACCACTTTATTCCAATCAAGATGGCTTCAGGTGTGCCATACCTTTGTAATAAGTAGGACTGTTAGCGCTCTAGTTGTTCTTTAGAACACTCTGGGACATTCTGTCATTGGGCTATACTTGGGCTATATCTGGGTGATATTTGGGCTACATTTGGGCTCTTTTGTCTCTGGTGGCCATTTTGGGAGACTGCATGTCAGAATTTTTTAATGCAATAGAAGAGGATTTGAAAAGTCACTCAAAATGTGCCCTAATTTTTCTTTCTGCAGCACTAATAATACCTTCTATTGCTTAATATACCCCCTCATTTTGTTCCTTTTTAAATTAAATGTTTTAAGAGTTACCACTTTATTCCCATCACAATGGCTCCAGGTGTGCTATACCTTTGTAATAAGTAGGACTGTTGGCGCTCTAGTTGTTCTTTAGAACACTCTGGGACATTCTGTCATTGGGTTATACTTGGGCTACATCTGGGTGATATTTGGGCTACATTTGGGCTCTTTTGTCTCTGGTGGCCATTTTGGGAGACTGCATGTCAGAATGTTTTAATGAAATAGAAAAGGATTTGAGAAGTCACTCAAAATGTGCCCTAATTTTTCATTCTGCAGCACTAATCATACTTTCTATGGCAAAATATACCCCCTCATGTTGTTTCTTTTTAAATTAAATGTTTTAAGAGTTACCACTTTATTCCAATCAAGATGGCTTCAGGTGTGCCATACCTTTGTAATAAGTAGGACTGTTAGCGCTCTAGTTGTTCTTTAGAACACTCTGGGACATTCTGTCATTGGGCTATACTTGGGCTACATCTGGGTATATTTGGGCTACATTTGGGCTCTTTTGTCTCTGGTGGCCATTTTGGGAGACTGCATGTCAGAATGTTTTAATGAAATAGAAAAGGATTTGAGAAGTCACTCAAAATGTGCCCTAATTTTTCATTCTGCAGCACTAATCATACTTTCTATGGCAAAATATACCCCCTCATGTTGTTTCTTTTTAAATTAAATGTTTTAAGAGTTACCACTTTATTCCAATCAAGATGGCTTCAGGTGTGCCATACCTTTGTAATAAGTAGGACTGTTAGCGCTCTAGTTGTTCTTTAGAACACTCTAGGAGGCTGCAGTAGAACACAAAGGAATCAACTGACAGTCTCTGTCCTTGTTGGATGTACATGTTTTACTGAGAATGTCAGACTTCATTTTCACATGACTGAGAAAGATAATGTGAATTTACAGAAAATATGCTTTCAGTTTAGCTTATAGATCCCCTTCCAAACCACTGTGGGAAAATCATGAGATATTAGTTTTCTTTCAAACAATATTCATGATATCACAGCAGAAGGTTTTTTCACATGGTAAAATCACCTTAGAATCCACCACAATTCCTAAAACGAGTATGGTACCATCAACAAATGATTTATAATGTAACTAGAGTCCTAAAACCCTCTATTAACTACAATGCTTTTTAATGAGGTGCTATCATGTATATTGGTCCCAAGATGGCTGCCAACACTTCTTGGATGAAATGCTGACAGCCAATCAGATCAGATGTGTGGTTAGGCTCCGCCCAGATATATATCTTTTTTTGAACCTAAATTACTCAAAATCCACTGGAGCACATATATTGAGACCTATCAAAGGCACATCGGGCTAACAGTCCCTACAATTTTGCCAAGTTTCGTGCAAATCCATTCAGCCGTTCGAGCTAAAAGTGAGGCCAACCGCCCTATGGAAATTAACATGGGAAAAACGCGTTTTGGGACCCCCCTTTTTTCTCGGCCCCCCCTTGATGAAACCTCCCCAAATTGTCAGGGGCTGCTCAGAAACAAAATGTTCCATTTTCCTGAAAATTTCAGCCAATTCCGTCCACAAACGCCAAAGTTATTAGACATAGAATTTTCAAAAATCCCATAGAGAAAAAATCCTAACTATAAATACCTACTGGCGACCGCCAGTAGGTAATATATATATATATATATATATCAGAGATGGTACTTGAATCCCCCAGATTAGAGTAAACAGACTTTGGAAGACTGTGCCTGGACAGGCATGTTTCAGTAAGAAGCTGCTGCTCCCACAAAGATGCCACAGGTGTACTAGAAAAGTGCCTAATTAAAAACATAATAAAAGCCATGCACCCCAATGCAATCTTAACCCATTATCCCTTAAACCTGTATATTGTGAATTGTGCTGGCTGTGTGGGAGTGAAACTGGTTCATCGCGCCAGTGTCTTTTCTATACTAGTCACATGGTTCTACTGTACTCGCTTGTTGCACATGATGTTGGATGTTTATAAGTATTTAAATAAGTACAAATTGTCATTTAACTTATACTATTGTTACTTCCCTAAAATACATACCCATCTGATGCAACAACTTCCTTTAGGCCTTAATCCATCATGTAATGCTCCAAAGCCTCTAAAATATAAAGGAGTGTTGTAAAATGTTATCAGGAAAAAGGTGCATCGCATTTTATACCATTTTCACCAGTACCACGCATAGCTCATACATTCCTTTTAAAAAGTGGGAAATGACAGCTTCACTTTATGCATATTTCTATTATTCAATAATAGGAAAAATAAATATTTAAGTAGTAAAAAGTATTCAATGAATACATTTCAGTTTACAAATGACTGGGGATATTTTTCCTATCAAATCTACAATCTAAACACAGGACCCTGCTTATTTATATAAGTAATTGTGTACAATTTAATATCTATACACAGTGGTCTGACAAATGCTTTCCCCATATGTTCCCCACACAAAAACACATGCAAGAAAGTATAAGCAACATTTCGAAAGAAAGATATGCTTTGCATTTAGTTTTTTACAGCACATCATTTCAGATTTTGTATATTTTAAGAATCCACAATTTCCCCATGAGGTATTTTTTTTAAATTGTAGCCTGGAGAGCACTTAAGTACTTAAAAGGTTTAGCAGGCAAGATATTCAATACATTTTCGGATGAGAACATACTTTATAAACAATTCTAAAACATTAGTTCTGAAGGCCAAGTGGTACTTAACCTTTTGAAGAAAACGAGGTAATGGAAGTGTTTCCATCTTCAGCGGGTCTTGGCAGGAAGCTTTCAGGACACAACTTTCACGAAGCAGCGTTTCTTTGTAGAGATGGTGCAGCAGGAAGGATTCCGACAACAAAGCACTGTCGCTGCAAGTTTACTGTGCAGTGATGCTAATGAGAATGTCCACCAGGCGTCAGCAATGGCCTGGGGGTGGGGGTTAGGGGGGTTAAAGGGCAGGCCCCTGCGGATGGTGTTGACTGCTGTGTCTTTGCCTTTTCTCTGTGTGGGTGCCTTCAGACTTCCTGTGCGCAGTGCTTAGTTTGTAAAATAAGTGCCAGGACCCAGATCAGGTGCCACTGCAGCTTGCTCCTCCCATCGCCCCTGCCAGCGCGGCCAATGACAATACCAACCCAACTTCTAAACATCACACTAACACACACGTGTGAAAATTCAGACAATTCCAGGCCCCCAAAGCTGTAAGAATGGTTTGGGTGGCAGGTATTACTCATTTTTAATTCATGCTGAATTAATAAACTATATTTGTTGCGCTCATCTCTAAATTAGACAATCAGCGCCACCATGTGGCAGACCGTCATAACTACCGGTGTTGACAATTAAGTGCCGGTGCTGAGCACCGCAAACTACCGGCTCAAATTAAACTCTGGGGCCAAGCACAATTGCTGAAGCTGAGTGGACGCCCACACGTGCGCCTTGAAGGGCGCACAGGTTACCACTACCGTTCAGAAGTCAATAAAATATGAATGTTTTGTGACTGAAATCCAAACATTACTACACATCTCAAGGAATTACTATTTGGAAGGGACACCCTAAACATGCCACTTCCGAACAGCAATTCCTAATGGTTTCCCAAATCCATAAAGCGATTTGGTAACATCTAACAGAATCGCTAAATGAGTTTAGTGCATTCGAAAAACATATTTTCTTGTCGCAAACCCTGCGCCTTACAGAATCACGGGGTTTGTAACCAGAGAATGTGCTTGTACATCTGGCCTTAGGAGTTGAATATACCACGAGGTGATCTGACCAGAAGTCAGAACCTGGGAGGAGCAAACCATTGCAGTATTCTTGGTACAAATTAATAAACCAGGATTATCTTCTCCGTTCTGGATCAAACCCACTTGTTTTTGTTCAAAGTGCAGAAGTTTTAGGTGAGAGATGAGGGTGGTGGGCTGGTCTTGAAATTCAGCCCAGATATAAAAGTCTCCCAAACAGTTGATAAAGGCATGATAAAGGGCCATTTTAGACTCTGTATCAAATCACCTAAAAGTTCAACTTCACGTGGTCAATGGAAAAGCTGAAAATGCTTGAAACAATGGAATAGCACGGTGAGCAAAAAAACGATGGGTTTAGGCCCAGAACTCTGTACTGGGGTGAATGTAAGACATTGTTCTGCATTCTGTCCATCAACTGTTGTTTTTGCATTCGTCACCCCGAGTGGGACTGGTTTGCCCAGATGTGAGTCCCATGCTCTCCACACCACTGGAGTCAAGCTATCCTGGCTGAAGACGGCTGAAAGCCCGAAGCCAGTCCTTGGATGCTTGTTTCCAGTCCAGGAAAGACATGGCTTGGCAGTTCGGGATGGACTGTTCCCATGGGGCACAGGGTCAAGACTGATTTGCATCTAGCTGGGTTCCAACTGGAATGGCATGGTGAGCAACAAAACGATGGATTAAGGCCCAGATCTCTGTACTGGGGTGAATGTAAGACATTGTTCTGCATTCTGTCCATCAATTGTTCTTTTTGCAGGAAACAAGCCGCATCCCCCCGGCAAAGGCTGAAAGTTCCAGGAGAGGAATCTGATCTGGATTAAGAAGCAGGTGCTTATTTTCTACTATACTTTGGTCTCAATTTGTGTGTTGAGATATGAGCAAGGAATGTCTCAAAGCATAAGGAAGGCCCCTGAAGGATCGCAGCTCCTGGTAAACCTCAGCTCAGCGTAGGATCTTTGTAAATCTGTGAGGTAGCCAGCCCAGGTGAGAGATGTTAGTGGCTCCTGAGAATATTATGTGGCGGGTGTCCACAATTTTGTGTTCCACTGCTGAAATATCCCCAGAGAATGTACCCTCTGTTTTTAGAGAGAAAAGTATCCATGCAGATACTCAAGTTTGAGAATTGAAGATCCAGAGAGCAGCTACGCTGAGGGCTAGATAGGGGGCGCACTAGGGGGGCACCAGGAAGATTCCACAATGCAACGCCATCTTAGAGTGGTACCTTTTTCAAGTCGGCCATCAAATAAACTTGGCTTGTGACTACTTATCTTGGCTTCTACAATATAATCTAGAAAAGGCTCCAGAAAATAGTCACACCAACTGTAGACTGCAAAGGCTACAGAACCAGATGGATAGATAGGGCCCGATTCACAGAACTAACTTAAGATAAAATCCTAAACTTACTACCATTTTGGTATTCACAGAAGGCACTTGGTCATTTCGGTATTCACAGAAGTTAGGACTCCTAACTTTGGGACTCCTAAATGCCTTCTGTGAGTACCGAAGTCTTAAAGTTAGGATTTTTCTCAGTTTAGGAGTAGTAAAGTTAGGAGTCCTAACTTTATTACTACTACAATTAAAAAAATCCTAACTTTAAAACTTCAGTATTCACAGAAGGCATTTAGGAGTCCTAAAGTTAAGACTCCTAACTTCTGTGAATACCGAAATGAGTAAGTGCCTTCTGTGAATACCAAAATGAGTAAGTGCCTTCTGTGAATACCAAAATGGTAGTAAGTTTAGGATTTTGTCTTAAGTTAGTTCTGTGAATCGGGCCCACAGTGTCTCAACCTTTGGAAATGTGAGCCTGTGAAACTGTCCTTGGGGGATCTTCAGAAAGAAGCAGACCCCATCTCTGTCCCAAATAACTGCTGATTATGGTCTTGTCTTTATCAAGCAGTAAAGCCCTCTGCTGCTGTCTTACTAGATCCATGCTACACAAACACCAACATATTCAAACAAATATGTGGAGTTTGAAAGAAATTTAAAAAATTTAAACTAGGCCCTGATGGGGCAAAGGCACTGGTAAAATGCAAATTCTGGTGCCTTCTGCCAGGACATGTATGCAGCGAGCTCTTACATGTTCTACCCGCGACAGGAAGGCACAACCTTGGGTGTTAGGGCATGAAAACCTGGAATTTAAAGTCCATCCTGAGAGCAGAAGCAAACCACCTCTAATGCAGGCAACTCCTGAAGATGGACGCGCTCCTGTTGGACGAAGGCTCAAGAACGGCGAAGATGGGGTAGCGACTGAGCAATATTGGATAGGGGTGCATGCCCTAGTGTCACATGAATCCTGTCTCCCATTAACTCTGATGTACAATATAGTGCTCTGAAGTAGCCAGAAGGAGACCTGTGGCGCTCTACAAATCTCCAAAATAAACAAATAACTAAGATCTGGAAAGTGAAGAGCCAGTAACTGGGTGCTGCAGTCTTTTGTGGCAAGCAGGTCTCCCAGACAAACTACAACCTGGGCCTTTATTGGTAGCCCCGTCCCTCCCATCAGATGTTTCTCCTGGGAGTAGATGTCAATAGTGAAGCAGGTTCAGTGGCACTGAGTCCCAAGGAGCTCACGGCACCCTGTTTATTGGTTTATTTTACTGCCCAAACAGTGGTGAGGGCATTTTTATTGCTTGTCCCAGAGCTTAAGGTTCTCTTGCCACAGCACCGGTGGTGATATAGACACCTTTATATAAAGAAAGAGGGGACCCACTTATATTTTTTAGAAAAGCCTCTCTGTGTGGTCTAGAGGGGACATTCCTATTTGTTTCAAAGGACCCTCACCCACTAGGGTTATTATGGCATTCTTCATCAGTGGATAAGGTTATTCTTACCTAGGAGCCTGTGAGGTGTTATAGACTCACAAATTGTTCAGCTGATGTAAATGTACAGGAATTTATATAGCGCAAATCACCAACCGGTCTCTAAGCGCTTGCTTAGGGAACCCGTCCTGGTATCCCCCTGTGAGATAACCCCAGCAGGGTATCCACAAGGTGAAAGCCAGGCATATGCTGCAAGGGGCCATTGTGGAAAGGGGCCATTGTGGAGATTAAGCAAGCTATTGCCCAGAGTCGCAGAGTGTGAACCCGTGAATCGAGTAGGCACCGGAGCGAGAATTGTCGAGTCCATGGACATATTAAGACTCAAGACCCCGCCGAGCCGGGAATTGAACCCTGGTCCCGGGCTGACCTCTGCTTCCAGGTCTGCCTCCTCTAACCAGTGAGCCACACTTCTCCACGAAGCTGATCAAAGAAGTCACCGGAGGAGGTGCCCATTTGTAAAGTAAAACGTTCAGAAGCAGAGGGGATCTAAAGGTTTCCTCCGGTGCTGCTAGATGCCAGGGATGTTGAACACCAAGGCTGCCCATTCTAGATTCCACCTCAAGCCTTGAACTGTTACCTGTCCACTTCAGGGTCACACAGGTCACCCAAGTAACCCAGGATGCTCCTAGTGCTGACCGGACAAAGATCTCAAGGAGAGCAAGGCTGGAAGTGCTCCGAGACGTCCTTTTCAGTGCGTCACCCTTCCTGGGAGCTGATAAATGGTATGGACTTTGGGGCTGATTTATCATAGTATTGTGCTGCCCTTGCGTCACACCCGGGTAACGCACGGGCACCGCAACACTAAAGACAGATTTCCTATGCAACGCACGGGCACCGCAACACTAAAGACAGATTTACTATGCAACGCAAGGGCACCTTGCGCGGCCCAGTGGCGCTTGGTAAATCTGGAGTCAAGCAAGCGAGCGCAAGTTGCCATTCGTTACTCTGCCCCAGGGAGGCGTTCCATTCGTGGAGTGTGGCTGTTCCCACACATCCATCCATGTCGCAATCCCAGATTTACCATGAGCGGCGGACCAAAATGCTGCGCTTCCCCAATTGAGGCTTATCGGGGAGGAATATGTTTATTTCTCCTTGTTTTTGACTCTACGTGTGTTGCAGAAGAGCACACGGAAAAAGGAGGAAAAAGCCTCAGAAGATTGTTTTTGTGCAGTAAGGTGTCTCTTCCTGCACAAAAGCAATGCCCCCTACAATGCCAGGTACTCTTGCACCAAAGTGCAAGGTGTCTGAATTGTCACAAGGCAGCACATTGTGCAACAGCACAAGGAGAGGACAGGAATGTGCCATATAATGTTAAACGCAGTGCATAGCTGCCCTCTCCCTGTCACGCAGCGCACATAGCAAGGTGTCTTGCAGCGTGAACGTTTAATCAATCCGGGCCGTTGTTTTTATAGTGTAAAATCTAACGTCTTTGAAAAGACCAATGCAAAACCAGTCATGCAGCCTTTTTTCTGAATCCTGCAGAGTCGGCAACGCCCACCTTGTAGATGCATAGCAGAGGTCGCTTCTAAGCACCAAAATTGAAGATGTGCAGAATTGTCCGATAATAGTCTGATAAATCACTTCTGAGCTGCAGGTGCGTCTCCTCCCCTTGCCACCACCCAGAGCCAGATCTTGCTCCGTAGACTTCTAGCCAAGCATTGATAGTAAAGATGTGCTCTGCCATTTGCCTGGTATTTGCCTGTTTGCAGGTTCTTATGATGGACAACCATATACATATTTGCATTCATATTGACCCAATGACCCTACCAACCCACACACTGGACTTCTAATGGCTAACAGACAGGTACAAAATGTACTCTGATGATATGGGCAGAGTAAAGATGGCGGACGGCTGGGCCTGCCACGTAGATCTCTTCATCCGGAGAAAGATGGACTTCAGTCACTTACAAATAACACAATATCTCCCACATGGACCTTGTACCGCGTCTGGTCCAAAGCATCCTCTGTAGGAGCCTGTGTTTAACCTCATGGTCACAGGTTCAAATCCCAGCGATAAAATGAGTGCCGTTGAGTAACATTAAGCATTTGGTATTCAGCGCCAAAAGGTCCCTCTGAGAGAATGTGCGCTTTACTAATGCATGTAATGTTGTGTTCACCGGGCCCTTCTCTATCTTTCGACCCGCACCCACCCCACTTTGGTTACAGCTGCTGCCCTTGACCACCAGTTGAATCCAGCTTTCCCTCATGTTGGGTGAACTCAAGACCTGGCTGTTTGAGTGAGAGGAGCACCACAAAGCAGCTTACTCCAGCGCCTTGAGGCACTCACGGGTGATTTGCTGTGCTTTATAAATCCTTGATTGATTGAATGTACCCAGAAAAGCAGTGAGCATCCTCTGCGCCAGTGCTTTAAATGGGCCGGTACTGAGTACACGCACTTTTATTTTTATTTATTTAGTGTTTTATAGAGCGCGAACCAGACCCGTGGGGGTATCAGAGCGCTTTACAGTAGTATCAGGTGGGATACATAACAAAGGGGAAGCAGAGATAAGGGAACAAATAGAAACAGTATATGGTAAAACAAAACAATCCTAATATTCGACTACTATAATTTCTCCCCTTGAGTTTGGGGTCTTCTCCTCGGACAGGAGAGTACCGGTACTCATAACGGCCCGGTGTTGACACAGTTGGTGCTGCGCTCATGACCTCCATCCTTGGCAGCACCTCCTGCACAGGTGCAAGCGCCTTTCAAACCGAGCTGAAGCTTGGGCTGAGCTGGTACAAAAGTGCCAGGACAGCGGCTCGATTCCTGTAGAGCTCTGGGAGCTGCGTGTGCCTCTCTGGATGTTAGGGTATTACCTTTATCTTTTAGAGCCGCTCAAAAAGTGACCAAAAAACCCAATGGGCGCAGGTATGGGATGCATTGTTCAGGGCAGTACAGGTTTTTAGCATGCCCATTCTTTTAAATGCCCGCAAATCTTTGCCCATCAACAATTTAAATGAAAGGAGTTTGCCTGAGAGAAAACCTCTGCCCTCTCCACCAATTTCACTGATTAACCTAACAGAAAAACAAAATTAAAAGCAAAATATATTTGTTTTAACGTTTTACACGTGTCAGCTTCTTGCTTCAGATGTAAAACCAGACCTGAACCAATCGCGATAGGCTGCTTGATTATAGGTGTGACACTTTCCTACAGTTCTGGATTTTAGCCGCCAAAGCGTTGCATTTTGGGATTTGTAGTTTCTTTTTCTATTTCTCATTAAGAGTTTTAAAAATCCCTGCATGCAAAGTGTGTATTGCAAAAATCAGTATCACATTGAACATATCACATAACATGGTCTCACGACCAAGCCCCATCTCACATATTTTGTGGGAGTCCACACACATCACGCATAAAACAAATATCAACTAAAAACATTGTTTTGGTTCTTTTATGTTACATTTGGAATTCTTTCAGGGCATTGCTTCTGGTGTAGCCTCTATGCATTCATCTAGGCTGTCAGTTATTCTTTCTACCTCTGGCATCTGTTTATATAAGGGATAAAATCCATGTTGGCATGCATACTCCACACTAGAGGCCCTGCAGATGCAGGAGGTGAAAATATTATGCAGGAATCTAGACTTAAATCAATGCATTCATGATTTTATTTATGCCAGCACTAGTATTGATGTCTTAGCGAGCCCTTTATTGATAAACATTTGTTATAGAACTATAAACTTAGGTGATTTGCAGCAGCCAAAACTCCTAAGTATTACTGCTCCAATGAGACACACCTTTGTCAGTCTCTGAAAATGTTTCGATATGCAAATATGTACACCGCACAAAATGCGACCCCCGACTTTGTGCTGTACCTGTTACCATTTTTGAGAGCCTCCACTGTCGGGCACTGCATGTGTTAGAGAATTTGCGAGAGGCGAGCCAGGAAGTAAAAGCAATCACCCACATGCATCGAACAGAATTGCATTCGCAAACGGTGCGAATCGCGAAATTCAGCCGTTTAAGAATGCAATTTCCTTTTTTGAGATGCATCATGTTGAAGTAATTTTTTCGCAAATTTAGAAATCGCTATTGGATTTGCGATTCCTTACAAATTCGCAAATTTTAGGAATCGCTATATTTGATCAAAAACAGTGCATGCATCAAAAATCGCAAATTGCGATTCTCTAAGAAATCGCATTTGAGATTTCTTACATTTAGAAGTACTGAGAGCAGGTGGTAATTTTTTTTTTTTTTGTAAAACATGTGAAACCAATTTGGAGGGTATTTAAGGGGTTCCACAGTTGAACAAGAACTCTTTGAGGATGGCAGCAGTCATTGTCCTGGCACGTAGGTGGAGGTTGAGAGCAGCAGGAAGGAGGAGAAGGATGCTTAATAAAAGAATATTCAGATTGCGCATCTTTTAGTTTGGTCAGACACAGGCTGAAATATATGATAAGTATAGGCTTAATGCTGACTCCATTTTAGATCTCATTGCTGAATTAGACCCTATTTTGCATAGACAAACACGTAGGACCCTAGCCATACCGACCCATGTGCAGGTGTTATGTTCTCTACACCTTCTAGCCTCGGTGTCCTTCCAGGGAGTCATAGCTGTTGCTGGGGGGGTTTCACAGAGTGCACTATCTAGATTTTTTAATGATTTTCTAAATGCAATGCTGCAAAGGATACAGCATCACATTTGTTTTCCAAAAACACAGCAGGAATTGCTGGAAACAAAGTTAGACTTCTATAACATAGCTAATTTTCCACATGTCATAGGCTGTGTAGATGGCACACCTGTTCCCATTTGTCCCCCATCTGTGAATGAGTACATTTTTCGCAACAGAAAAAGTTATCATTCTTTAAACATCCAAGTAATTTGAAATTCAAAATCAATCATCACAGATTTAGTTGCAAGTTACCCTGGGAGTGCCCATGACTTCTACATTTTCAAACATAGTGCCACCCATGCTCGACTGCTGTCAGGAGAATTTGGAGATGGATATTGGCTTGGTAAATACTGTCATTTTTGCACAAATTTCATTTTGTACCATGCAGTGGCATGATATGTTAACTGCATGTCTACCATTTTCCCACCCCATAGGTGATAGTGCATATGCTGTGAGGTCATATATACTCACACCATATCTAACTCCAGCAACCCGCAAAGAACAGCACTACAACCATGCCCATATATCCACCCGCAATGTGAAAGAGAGAACCTTTGGTGTCATGAAGTCTAGGTTTCACATACTGCATAAAACTGGTGGAGCATTGCAATATCGTCCTGAGGTGTGCTGTAAAAAAGTCGCAACATGTGCCATGCTGCACAACATAGCCACTAGGAGGGGCTTAGAACTGGATTTTGAGGATATACTACCAAACATTGACAACCAGCCACAACAACCCCATGCAAGACTTCATAGACCAGATGCAGCAGAAGGAAGGAGAAGAAGGGCAGAAATTACTGAACATTACTTTTAAAAGAGGTAAGAAGCATGTAAATTTTGAGCAAATGTTACTTAAATTTATTTTGAAAGATAAAATGAAGTAATGAGAAACACAGGACACATTAATGCATGTCAAGTTTAAATGATAGAAATATTTTGCTTTGACTTTCTCCAGTCTCTGAGCAGTATTTTCATTTTGTCAATCCTTCAGAAGGCAGTCAATTTATTTCCAAAAACTTTATTTTCTTCCTCGCACACCTAAAGCTTTGCTTTTTACATTGCTCACACCCATAGATGTGTTTGTTTTTTGTTCAAGATGTCTTGAGCTGCGGCGTTCAATTACTTGAGCAGGTTTTGAATTAAAACTGGGTTTAGCACTCTCATCACTATTGCCCCTTTGTAGTGACTGAAGCACACTTATGTCTGGTTGCATGACATCCTCAGTACTTTTGAGGGACATCATTCCTTCAGAAAGCTTACTACAACATTTACTTAATTCCTTCTGCATGCACACTGTATGTTTAATTATTTGAGCATTGCTATTGGTCAAACGATTTAATGCTCTGGTGTAAGTGTGCATGCTAGACATTAATCTCAAGTGCCTATTGCAATTGGCAATGTTCTGTGCTTGTATTGCTTCACACATGGTTTCCATAGCTGTTGCCATGCGGTCCAGTTTATTACATGACGCCATATGTGCACTTTCAATTACCTTTGTCAATTGACTTAGACTGTTACTCATGGCAGTGATGTCTTGACTGATATGATTGAGTTTGCCCTTCATTACCCTTATATCTTTCCCTTGCAGCCTTTGGACTTTGAGGAGCTTCATTTCTACTTCTCTGGCATGGCACTCATCTTGTGAGGATGATCTCTGGTTTGCTGAACGTGCCCTTCTTCTATAAAACGACAACTTATCTGTGTCTTTTGATTTGAAGTGATTTAAACAGTTTGCTGTTTATTTTCGTGTGCATTGGGCTCTTCTTCAGTGTCTGAGTCTGGTAGTTGCTGTACTCTTTTCCTTGTTTTTTTTTTTTGCACAGTGGGTGATGAAGTCATTTTGTGCTGATGTGTTCTCCAATTCAGTATTGATAGTGTTGTCCAGATCAATTGTTTCACCTTCCTTTTCATTTTATAAGAATAAAAAAAATGTATGTAATGTTTACTTTCCTATTTTTGAAAATTTGGGTCTATTGACAAAATGTACATTTGATTTCAAATAAACATCCATTATGCTTGCAAACGTACACTGACAATTGTGATGTTTAATTTTGCCTTTGGAAATCATATTTCTCAGAATGTACCTTTTCATATGGTAAGAAAACTACATCTCCCATAATGCATTGCTTCATTGCCATACAATGACTATTTGACCACCCTCTTTATATGTACTTAAGGTTATATGCTGGGGATTGTTTAAATCCTTCTTTGAAGATTAAAAAGGCTTCTGCACTTTAACACATATTTACAAAAAAATAATTATGAATATAACACACTTACCTTGCGATGTGCCAGCATGCTCAGAGGTGTCTATGTCAATCACTCCAATGACTGCTTCAGTGACAAGGGTCCCCTCAACCATGTCCTCCAGGCGGGTATTTGCTCTATCCTTTGGGGTGCCACCACCAGTTTTTTTTGCACTTTTAATCCTGTTAGCAATTTTTTCTTTGGCACGACTGCGTAAATAATACCAGCGTTTCTGGAGATTGGTGATGTCTCGTGGGCAACCCCCACAGCATTAACTTTTGATTGGATTGCCAGCCACAGTCTTCTCTTCACTCCTTCAGGGACCTTAAGGGAATCTTTGCCAAAAAGTTGATCATGCCTCAAACTGACCTCTTCTATAAAAAAATCTCCAGCTGCTGGTCACTAAACTTTATTTTCCTTTTTCTGGCATGCAGGTCTTCTACAGCACTTTCAGTAGCAATTTCTCCTTCAAGGGCACACCAAAAACACTCCACCTCTTGCTGCAAGCAGAGCTCCAACTGCCAAAAGCCACTCCTGCAGTTTGAACTAGGCTTCAGGTGTGTGTAATCAGTCTCTTGGCTTCCTGGGTGAGTCGTCATTGAAATGCATGAAATTGCGAATTCGTACTTAAAAAATCACATTTTTCTTGCGATTCGGTAAAGATTGCGATTTTTACCGTATCGCTAAAAAAATGCAAAAAAAATGATGCATTGCATTTTGAGATTCTTTATTTGCGATTCGCTATTTTTCGCAAATAAAGAATCGCAAATTCTTACAATGATGCATGTGAGTGTAGGTTTGTGTAATCAGTCTCCTGGCTTCCTGGGTGTGTTGTCATTGAAATGCATGAAATTGCAAATTCGCAATTTGCGAAATCGCAAATTGCGAATTCACACTTAAAAAATCGCATTTTTCCTGCAATTCGGTAAAAATTGCGAATTTTACCGAATCGCTAAAAAAATGCAAAAGCAAAAAAAATGATGCATTGCATTTTGCGATTCTTTATTTGTGATTCTCTATTTTTCGCAAATAAAGAATCGCAAATTCTTACAATGATGCATGTGGGTGTAGGTGTGTGAGTTTGCGAACGCGGGTATGACTGAGACTGCTGTGTGTTTGTGTGTAACTAAATGTGATTCAGAGAGTGTAAAATAGGCATTTAAGTGTGTAAGGGGGCAAATGTGTGTATGAAAGGGGACAAATGCATTTCAAATGTTTTCAGTGTGTGTGAAATGTGTGTTAACAGTCTGTCTCCATCTTTTCTAGAGATCATTTTGTGATTTTTGTGATGATGTGAAATTTTTGGTATTTCTTTAAGAAAATGACAGGTATGTGAACAAATGATGCAGCAGGTTTACCATTAAGAAGACAGATGTGGTGGCGGGGGAGCAAAGAAATGTACATGGAGAGCCGAGCCCTGGAAATGTGTGCAATGTAAATCACCCAACAAACATAATGTAAAATAGGATAAAGTCTCTTCAAAATTAAAAAAGCATATTTCTTTAACATGTGGTAGCTTTGACATTAATAAGTCACATTATAGGTTAAGTGAGGTATAATGAAGAAAAAAGGAGATTTGTAAAACTAAATATTTGCCTAAGATCACAGAGTTTGGTTAAGCAGGGAAGGTGGGATAAATCCAGGTTTTCTTGTTTTACTTTGTACACATCAGCCACTAAATGGGTATCTATTTGTTTCTCCTTTTTACGCCAAACGTTAATGTTTAGTTTTTAAATTTGTGCATAAGGGTACAGCGATCGGAGCAGGCAGGAGCCACATGAAATTATGGCTCATTTTGGGCTCGAGGTTCCTAGAGAACTGAGGTTCCGTGAATTCTGAAACCGTAATATAAAGGTCATGGTTTTGTTACAAATTTGATAGTAGCGAATCGTAACTAGTGTGTGCAGCATGTACGAGTGATTTCGCCATGTTAAACCGATGGCTTCACTGTGTATTCATGGATTTTGTTCTGAACCCTCGGGTTCCATTTTGTGTACGGCAGCCATTTTGTGGTTGCCCTCACATAGGCCGATGACTGCAGCCGAGCGAGTCTTTTGGTACACGTTCAAGTTAGCTGACTCCTAGGTGACCTGAGCGAACTGACCCCGTTGCCTGAAGCTAGCCTTGCTAAGCCAGTTTCTTGTCTGGTAGTTGATCGAGATTAGGATCAAAGAGCAGGACATTGCTGAATTTATGGCACACACACACACCCTTCTATCTTGCTTCTCATCTGTTTCTGTTCCTTCTTTTATGGTCTATTTATGATATGGGTTGTGGTCTCTTATTATGGGTTTGCTCGGGATGTTCGAGCAAGAATGTTGGACTTTCCTGTGTAATTAATGGTGGGCTGGACAACTGAAAAGTGGGTTTGTCGATATGCGATACCTTTTGTAAAGTTTCTTTGGATTGGACAATTCGTAAATAATGGGTGTTTGTTAGGAATGTGATTTTTGGCATAAAAGACGATGTTTCGCTCTACGAAAATTGAGCAGTTTCTGACAAACCTACTTGTGTCGTACTTCGTAGACTTCTGTTCCTGGTTGCACCCAATAAATTTGATCTTTGACGCCACCGAGAACTATCCTGTGTCTCTGTATTCTAGGACAGGGGAATCCGAAGACTTTGGGCATGTCCCTGGCACCGCTGGGTTCTAAAACCCGGTTCTTCAGTTGGCGCCCAACATGGAGCGACTTCAGTGGTACCGGTCCAAGCCTGAAGATCGTGAGGAGCTTCGTGAGAACATTCTGGAGGAAGGCCAACCACCTCATCGACCCCTGTATGTCGTCGTGGTCCGAAGGTTTTTGCTGCGAGGCTTCCCGCTTTCCGACGGCTATGAGGGACTGCTGCCCTGACTGTCGCCCTGTCTTGGACCCTTTTCTTGATGCTTTGTAAAGCGAGACGATAGACGGGTCTTCTGGTGACGTGACTGATACCTCAGTTAAGTATAAGTGGGTCGCTCCCAGTCCTTAGTCCTTTGTTCTTTGGTTCTTTGAGTCCTTAGTTTGAGTCCTTAGTTTTTGGGTTTCCTTGGATCTTTGATTTGATACTTGCAAGTACCAAAGCCGAGGGACTTGTATATTTATGAGACTATCATGTTTTGATAATCCCTTGAAGTTTGAAGCTAGACTAGTGAGCGAAGATGCCTGGTCTTAGCAGACTTGGAAAGATATTTGGTTGTTGTAGTTGTAACAGGGATTCCCGATTGGAGGATTCGTGTCCGATACCCCCGGTTGGAATTCCGACTTATGAGCTCTATTTTAAACATGGTGTGGGTCCTATTATGTTTAATGAAGTATGGGTAAAATACACTAGGAAATACAGTGTTCTAAAATGGCCCCAATATGGTAGTTATGACACAGAGATCTTAGATAATTTAGAAGTTAAACTATTTAACGAGAAAGCCCTGACGGCAATGTTTGACTCTTTCCGCCTCTGGCGTAAGAAAGCCAAACAGAAAGCGATTAAAGAAGCGAAAAAGAATAAAAGAGAGAAGGGTATATCGATAATGCAGGCTTCTATACAGTTTAAAGATAATGAAGAAGAACTAGCGAGTGAGCCGTTGCATAGGCAACATAAAATGGCCATCATAAGTGTTATCCAGCTTTGTCACCTCTCTTGCGAGATGCTAAGGAGGACCCTGAAAAGGATCCTTTGATGTCGCATTTATTAAGTTCACCACCCCCTTATGTGCAGAGTGCTACGGCACCCCCGCAACCTTTAGTTGCGCAACCTCCAGTTGTTGTGCCTCCTGTTGTTGTACAGCCGCCAGCTCCTCTTCAGCTGGTTTCTTCTCCTACGGCGCAGCCTCCTCTAGGGCCGCCGACTTTGCTAACAGTTCGGCCTCAAACTCCTACAACTTTTTCTCCTGTACTTGCTACTCCTTCTGCTACTACTCCTACGTTTGTTTCGTCTCAGCCTACTTTGTCTCCTGTCCTTATGACAAATTCTCCTTCTGTTCAGCAGAGAATGACTGATACTGTTACTGGTCTTTTTCTCCTTTCTTTGGGTCATTGAGTGTGACCCCTGTTTCTATGCGTAAACAGTTGCATAGTCAGTTGCCTGGTCCCGAAGAGCGGGCAGTGTTGGACCAGTTGGCTCGTAAATGAGTTATTTACTCTTCGAGATATGATTTAGAATCGGTTATGGATGTCTTCCGTCAATGGGAAGCTCCGAAGCAGAGGTATGTCTTCGACATCATGTGTACTTTCCTCCGTGAGGAATGGGAAGATGGTGAATTGGGTCAGACTCCGTCAGAGTTGTTTCGTGTACAGTCCGAGTTTGCAAAGGGAACAATAGTGGGTCTCGACGTTGAGAGAGCAGTTGTGACGTTTTCGCTTAGGAGTGAGCGTCCTTCTCAGTCGTTATATGAGCCTGATTCTTCTGTCAGGAGGGAAGCGTTACAGTATCCAATGAGAGAGGTTCCGCCAGTTTGGAGAGCAGGAGACGCAACCACTCAGCCACCTATTTTGCCTCATTTTCAGCGTGTTTGGGTACATTGTCCGTGGAAGAGAGCTGAAGTTTTGGCTCTTAAACAAACTCTACCTGATCCCCGAAAGAATCCTGCAGGGTATTATAATGAGTTGTCTCAGACAGCTGATGCGTGCATTATGAATTTGGCCGATATAGACATGTTGTTTGGTAATGTGGTTCCTCAACCCTTATGGGCAAAGATTCGTCACGAGAATCATTCGGCAAAGTTAGGTGATACGTGGGTTAATATTGTTGCTACAGATGGTCGACAGGTAGGTGGAACTAAACCTGAACCTTTAGTTGCGGAATTACCTGGTAGAATTATTACGTTGATGCAAACTATGATGCCTACTATGCGAGTGAATTGGGATAAATTGTCTGCATGCAAACAGAAGAAAGATGAAAGTGTGTCTGATTTCTTCACTAGGTTTAAAGAGACGTTTATGGATCATAGTGGTCAAGACATGAGTACGGAAGGTGGTCAAAGGTTGTTCGTAGATAAGTTTGTTCATAACTTGCTTCCCGAGTTGTGTAGTAAGCTGAAGGATTCAGAGAGTTCATGGGCTGTTTCTTCGTCTGCCCAGATATTGGCTACTGCACAATATTATGAGAATAGGGATAAGAATGAGAAAGAGAAGGTAGAGAGAAAGACTAAAGATTTGGAGATGAAGGTTCTTTTGCAACAAGCGTATCCGCCTCGTTATAATCAGCGTGAGTTTCAGCAACCTCAGCAGTTTCAGAGATGATCTCAAAGGTCCGAGTCTTTTCAACAGCGTGTTCCTGTAGGCCCTAATCAGTGTGCGTATTGTAGAGAGGAAGGACACTTTAAGAGTAGTTGTCTGGTTCTGTTACAGTGTACGAATGATGTGTCTGGTGCGAGAGGTCGAGGTATTCAGCAAGCTTTTAGAGGTAGAGGACGTGGTGTGTTCCCCCAGAATGCACGATCCTTTCCTCCACAGAATACGATGAATTGCTTTGATCAGCAGAATGTTGCGTCTGGTAGATCGACTCAGTACTATGCTGACGACTATTATGTTGAGAGTGAGCATGCCGACGGTAATGATTGCTAGGACAGCCATAGACAAAGAGAGGGAGTTGTTTCAGTTCCAGGAGATCAGAGTGGACCCTATGTTGAAGTGATTACATCAGGTGTGTCAGAGCCTTTTCTGTTGGATACTGGTGCTGCAAAGAGTTCTATCATGCACTCTAAACTCCCTGGCGCACCTTTGTCTGGCTTGACAAATGTTTCAGTAGGTTTTTCTGGTGCCCCATTTCATAATCCAGTTTCTAGTCCCTTGTCTCTTTCGGTTGGACCTTGTGAATTGGAAGCACCCCTCATTTTGACGACAGGTTGTGGTGAGAATTTGTTGGGTTTGGATTTGTTGGAGAGGTTACATGCAACATTGCATTGTTCTCCTTCAGGAGTACAGCTTACATTGGGTGAGAAGGTGATTTCTCCGATGTATTTGTCTAAAGATCGGCTTCCACCGAAATTGTGTTCTCTCCCTGATACTCTTTGGGCTACTGGTCCTAATGATGTGGGTCTCCTCGAGATTCCACCTTATGTAGTGACGCTTGAAGCGAATGTCCAATTGCCACGTATTCCTCAATACAGGATTTCTAGTGATGGTGAAAGAGCGCTTTTAGCGATTATCTATGATTTGATTGAGAAAGGTGTGATTGAAGAAACGAGAGGTAATGTGTGTAATAGTCCGATTTTGCCTGTTCTGAAACGTACTGACTCTTCACAACCGCCTGTGTATAGGTTTGTGATCGATATTCGTTAGGTGAATAAGATTGTTGTGCCACAGTTTCCTGTTGTTCCGGATATTACTGCTTTGCTGACTATGATTCCTGCTTCAGCTACTTGGTTTTCGGTGATTGATCTGAAGAATGCTTTCTTCAGCCTCCCGATTGCCGAGGAGATTAGAGATATTTTTGGCTTCTCTTTAGGAGGCCTAAGTTTCCGGTTCAAGCGCGCACCTCAAGGTTATTGTGAAAGTCCCTCCATCTATAGTCAGGCTTTGAAAACACAGCTTGATACGATTGTCTTGCCTGATGGTGCTGCTCTTATTCAGTATGTCGACGATTTGTTAGTTGCTGCTGATGATGAAGAAACCTGTAAAGAAGCTATTCTTTCCTTGTTGTGACATTTGTCTGATTTTCATCATAAAGTGTCACTTTCGAAGTTGCAGTACTGTCGACAAGAAGTGACCTACTTAGGTCATCTCTTATCGAAGGAGGGAAGAAGGTTGACCCCAGAACGAATTCAAGCAATTGCGAAAATGAATGTGCCGACTACACAGAGAGAAGTGCGTGCTTTCTTGGGTATTACTTCGTACTGTAGACAATGGATTCCGAATTTTTCCTTGCTTGCAAAGCCTTTGCTAGCACTTACTCTTAAGGATACTCCGAATCCTCTTCCTTGGTCTGATGAATGTCAGAAGAGTTTTTCTGAATTGCGTGATGCATTGTGTTCGGCTCCTGTGTTGGGTACTCCCGATTACAGTAAGCCTTTTACACTCTATGTCCACGAGAGAGAGGGATGTGCGTTGTCAGTTTTGACTCAGCAGTTTGGCGATAGACAGCGTCCATGTGCGTATTTCTCGTCGACTTTAGATCCGGTAGCTAGAGCGTTGCCGAGTTGTTTGAGAGTTACAGCAGCAACAACTGTTTCTATTCGACAGTCTGCTGGGTTGGTAATGAATAATATGTTGATTGTGATGGTTCCACATGCAGTGGATACTTTGTTAAACAGGACTAAGACACAGCACTTGACTAGTGCTCGATTGTCAGGTTACGAGTTGATGCGTTTGGCGAGTCATCTATACTACTATTATAAAGAGAGAACTTGCACCTTTAGGCAAGGTAAACTCGGGAACTACAGCGCCAATCTACACACCCAAGACATCTTAGAAAACCTCAGGGCAAGCAGAAGGACATAGGCTACATAAAAATAAAAATAAAACGTTTTTTAAAATATTAATAAATTTAAAAAAGTAGTCCCTTGCAACTAGCGCCGGCCGCGATGTCTGCGTGAGGGGAGGAGCGGCGTTTACCAAAACCAGGAAGAGCAGACGACATGAGCGACGTCTGCGTGAGGGGAGGAGCGGCAGAACCAGGAAGAGCGGAGGACAACAGCGCCGGTAGGAGCTGCGAGAACCGGAGGAGCAGTGGCAGTGAGAGGTACGTGGCTGGGGCGGGAGGCGGGAGGGAGTCGGCGGGTGCACCGCGCAGGCTGCTACCTAATTTAAAACTAATGTTTATGGAGTCCGGGCGGGAGGCGGGAGGCAGGGCGGGCGGGGGGGCTACTACTTAACTTAATTCGAGTCTGGGCGGGAGGCAGGGGCGGGAGGGAGTCGGCGGGTGCAACCCTCGAGAACCAGCTCCCTTCTGCCCCAGGCAACGCTGGGGCGGGCTGCTAGTGTGCATATAAAGCGATGCAACACGTTGAATCCAGCTACGTTGTTGTCAATTTCCGTAGAGATGGATGTTCAGGAACAGCATGATTGCTTCCTTAGGACAGAGGAAGCAACAAAGGGTAGGATAGACCTTAAAGATACTCCTCTTGTGAAGTCTGATGGTACCTTATGGGTAGAAGGTTCATGCTTTAAGCTTCCGAATGGTGATACCACTGCAGCATATGCGGTTACGACTTTGCATACGATTGTTGAAGCTGCACGTATTCCACAGAATTCAGCTCAAACAGCAGAATTGATTGCATGTGTGTTGTCGAAAGGAAAGAGAGTGACTGTGTATATCGATAGCCATTATGTGTTTGGAGTTGCCCATAGTTTTGGGCGTTTGTGGAAAGAATGTGGGTTCTTAACATCGCACGGTACAAAGATACAGCATGGGCAGTTGGTGAATGAGCATCTTGAGTCACTTACGTTACTGATGCATGTTGAGATTGTGAAATGCAGTGCACACAAGGTTACCAATGACGTTGGTCGTGTTAATGCGTTTGCGGATGAAGTTGCGAAAGAGACGGCGAAAGATGTGACGAGTCGAATGTATGTTGCGGGTCCAGCAAGATGGGTCCCGGATAGAGGAATGTGTGAAGATACGATAGAGAGTGTGAAATCAATTCAGGCTGAAGGTACTGAGAAAGAATTGAGTGTATGGAGAGAGATTACGGGAAAATTGGATTCGACTGGTTGTTGGATTGAGTTGTCAGAGCATCAGCGATGGTTGTTACCTGATGCGTATGTGCTTGCCGTAGTTACAATGGCGCATGGAATGGCTCCCATTAGTGCGAAAGGGATTTGTGAGTTGTTGACTCCAGTATGGCAGAATGCTGGAATTTCTAAGTGTGCGGAGAATCTGGTCAAGAATTGTATGGTTTGTCTGATGTATAATCCTGGTAAGGGAACTCCAACTCCAGCAGGTCACTTTGCACCTGCCACGTACATGTTCGAGGTGTTGCAATTGGATTTTATCCATATGGAGAGATGCAATAACTTAAAGTACGTCCTTGTAGTTGTTTGTGCCTTTTCGAGATGGATAGAAGCATACCCCCTGAAAGATAATACTGCTTGTCCACTGCTAAAGCCTTACTCAAGGAATTCTTCCCGAGGTATGGATTGCCGAGAATGGTGTGGAGTGATAAAGGAAGTGAATTTGTGGGTCGAGTCATGAAGACAGTATGTGAAGGTTTAGGAATCCGTCAGAAGTTCCACGCTGCAAACACCCCCAATCAGCTGGTCTAGTGGAGTGTTATAATGGCACATTTAAATTGAAACTTGCCAAGATTCAGGCGAGCTCTGGTCTCCAATGGCCCGATGCTTTGCCATTGGCACTTTTGTCAACTAGAACTACAGTGCATTCTCGAGTGGGCATTAGCCCATACAAGATTGTTTTTGGTCGCCCGGCAAACATATGGGGAGTGCTGAGGCCGACCAAGTTTAGTGAGATCGAATATCCTGTGCTGATTGACTATTTGTATGATTTGACGGCTAAATTGCGTGTCTTACACCAACAGGTTCACAATACACTTCCACAAGCATCTGAAGATCCAGGACATGCCATTGATCCTGGCTCGTGGGTTCTGATCCGAAATTTCCAGCGGACAAAGAATGATCATCCCCGCTGGACCGCCCCCATCAAGTTTTGTTGTCAACGCGTACCCCAGTGAGAGTCCACGGGAAGAAGAACTGGATCCACAGCGTACATTGTAAGAGGGTTTCTCTGCTTCTGCCGTATGACCAGTGGGTCCAGGAGGGTGTTGGTAATTCATAGACTGAGACTGTGCCACGTTTTGTCCCATTCAGTGATGCGCGTTTAGTTGGGACAAGTTCTGAGCGTGAGGACGACGATATTTTACTAGCAGCTGTATCTTCTCCTCTGAAACTAGACACTACTGAACCTCAGCTTTTATTCCGGAGTCAGAGGGAGCCTGGTAAAGGCCGCTACAATTTGAGACCTAGATCTATGGACAAATAAAAAGAAACACAATTTTCCTTTGCTGCTTTTTGACAATTCTGCACTCTCTCAACCAGAAAGCTGTTTTGATCTATTTTCCTTTTTTGAACCGCCATCCGGGTTCAGCTGTAGAGTCGTGGTGCAAAGACTTGAGTGTGCAACCGGGTAGACACAAGGTCGACGGTTCTGGGTGGTTTAGGGAACTCCCTGGACTGGCAGAAGCACTCTTGAGTAGAAGAGAACCAACCGCCGCAAACAGCACGTTAGAGGATGGAGTTTTTTGAGATCGAGAGAGTTGTTGAAGAAATGAACTTTAAGAGAAAACTGTGTAGCTTGATGAATAGGAAATGTTTTTTGATAACGTGTCTCTTAATGCTACTTAGTATGATGATGTTTTTGGTGGGATATGTTGTTTTCTCTTTTCAAGTGACGTTTGCACCCACCACACAGCCTATGTCTTTTCCTACTATTTCTTCGCATTCTTTTCATCCTTTGCCTGAACATGAGTCTATTAGAAGATTGGAATTTGCTAATAACTCCTTTGTACAACTTTTGCATCAGTATCAGTTAGTAGTGAATACCACTAATTGTTGGGTGTGTGGACTTATGCCTCATACTACGGATAAAGGTATCCCTTATCTGGTTCTGCCATTCAGTTATAATGGTTCTGTGTGGGCGTATAGGATGATGTTCATTTATGCCCATGAAGTTTATCCTGTGTGTTCCATGAAAGATATGTATGTATGTATGTATTTAATGCTTGTTAAGCGTGACTGTCACCCAAAAGGGTATCCTGGCGCTGAGACCATATCTAACCATCAGGTGAGGTAAGCTACATTGCTTTTGGGAACAGGTAGGTCTTGAGATCCCTTTGGAACGAAGACAAATCATGGCTACTCCTCAAAGCCAGAGGTAAAGTATTCCATAACGTGGCGGCCGTAAAACTAAAAGCGCAGCCGCCCATCCTCACTCTGTTTATCCTGGGAATCCTCACCAGGAACGCAGAGGAGGATCTCAAAATTCTGGCAGCTTGATACCAGGAAAAAAGATTTTGAAGTGGTATTGGTCCTGGTCCATGGAGAGCCCTGAATACAAGACAAAGAGCTTTAAAAGCGATCCCCTGCTGGACCTGTAGCCAATGAAGGTCGGCTAAAGCTGCAGATGAAGAAGCAGACCGTGGCCGAGACAAAGCCAATTTAGCAGCCATGCTCTGAATCCTTTGCAACTTTAGGATCAAGATCTTGGGGGCTCCCAGAAGTAGTGCGTTGCAGTAGTCTAACCTACTGAGAATAGAACTACGCACTACCTCTGCTCTGGCTTCCCGAGGGAGTATTGGCAGGATTTTACGTAGGGCACGAAGCAGGCCCATACATGTCGCTGCCGTCCTGTTTACAGAGGCATCGAGCTGTAAATTGGGTTCAAACAGAACTCCTAGATTACGAGCCGATTCTGCGGCTTCCATCGAGCCCGGAATAGAAGTTGGCCAGAAATCATCTGGAGGCGGTCTAGGGAGCAATGGAGTACCTCTGTTTTTGACCCATTAAATTGGAGTGAGTTGGCTCACAACCATGCTGCAGTAGCCGACATACAGCGGTGAAAGGTGTCCCTTGAAACTATCTCCGAACCCTCAAATGAAAAGATCAACTGAGTGTCATCGGCATAATTGATGACTGATATGCCGAATGACTTTATCAGGTCTACCAGGGGTTGGAGATATAAATTAAAAAGGATCGGGTTGACCGCCGACCCTTGGGGGACCCCTTGATTCACCTGTCGTGTGGCTGATCGAAATGGTGGTAATGCCACAGCTTGCTGTCTATTGCAAAGATAAGATGTTAGCCAATTTAGAGCCAGACCGTTTACTCCCACGCTCCGAAGACGGCCCAATAGGACCTCATGGCCTACCGTGTCGAACGCGGCCGACATGTCAAACAGCACCAAAAATGCTGACTTGCCCCTGTCGACACGCGTTCGTAGATCGTCCAACACGGTGACCAATGCGGTCTCGGTGCCATGGGCCGGTCTGAAGCCAAATTGGGCTGCATCCAGACAGAAGTTTGTTTCCAGGAAGTTAGACAAGGCTCTCGTGACCCACCTCTCGAGAAATGTTATCGCAAATGGTAAAAGCGAGATAGGTCTATAATTGGCCGAGCAGAGAGGGTCCAGAGAAGTCTTTTTTAGCAGAGGTGTTACTATTGCCAACTTCCAACTGTCTGGGACTGACGCTGTAGTCAACGACTGGCAGCAGATGGAGTAAAGTGGAGGAAACAGCTCATCTTGGAATGCCTTCCAGATCTTATGAGGCATTGGATCAAGTTATGACCCTGAAGATACGCCATTGGCCAAGACACAGAATTCCTCTAACGAGGGAATAGGAAAACAGGACATCCGAGGGAGATCTTCCTTGTTGTTGTCCCATTCGGATACCGAATGGTCTAGAGATTCCAAAGGGGGAGATACAAACGGCGCAGATCCAAGTAATAGTGCTCTAGTGAAGGGAATAGTGGATATGATTAGTGGAATTAATTCCTATGAGACTATTCCTGGAGATGAGACGCGAGCATATATTGGATGGAACGTGACTGGATATGGTATTAGTCTGAGTGAGATGCAGCGAGGGAAAAGGTCATCCCCGATTTGGATCGTACCCCATCGTGGTAATTTTTGTCTGCAAGGCAATGGCAAGAATCCGAGAGCTCAGTTAGGGAAGAGTGTTTGCACTGAGACATATGTTTTTGCGTCCCAGACTTCCCCACCGTTTTTAGCAGCTAAGGGTACGTATTTTGTCTGCCATGACAGAGCATATACATGGTTGCCCCCTGATTTTTCAGGAACATGTTATGTTTCGTTTCTGTTGCCCCTACTTATACTGCAGCGGCAGATTACCACAGAACGAGAGTTAGTAGAGGTGTCTTCAGTAGGGAAGATACTGTAGGACAAGAATTGGGAGATTTTCTCAAGGGTTTCCTACCGTTTTGGGGACCTATGGCTAATAGAAGGAACATACGGCAATTGACGAGAGTGGTTGATTCCACCATAAATGAGACTGCTGGTGCCCTTAGTAATGTGACTGCAGAGCTTCAAGCGGATCGTCTTATGACGTTGCAGAATTGTGTTGCGTTAGATGTCATACTTGCAGATAGAGGAGAAGTATGTAAACTGATCCAATCAAGTTGCTGCATTTTCATTCCAGACAATGCTCCGACAGTATACCAGGCCATTTCTAAGCTACATAAGATCTCCGAGTCTGTACATATGGGCGAAGGAGATTGGTCGTTGATGGGATGGTTTTGGGAATTGTTACCCACCTGGGGATGGAAGATTCTGATGATTATTGGGATGGTTCTAGCGATTCTTTTCCTGTTCTGTCTTTGTATACAATGTGCTCCTGCTATATGTGACTGTTGTGCTACTACGTGTGTAAGGAGACCTGTATCGAGAGAGGTACTAAGTACTAGGATCATGCTCCAGCAACATCTTGATGATCTGATGAATATAGACCTGGATTCAGATTGACGTGAGTTTAGGTTATTGCCTATGTAAGGGCAAAAGGAGGGCTGAGGTTCCGTGAATCCTGAACCTGTATTATAAAGGTCATGGTTTTGTTACGAATTTGATAGTAGCGAACCGTAACTAGTGAGTGCGGCATGTACGAGTGATTTCGCCATGTTAAACCGATGGCTTCACTGTGTATTCATGGATTTTGTTCTGAACCCTTGGGTTCCATTTAGAGTACGGCAGCCATTTTGTGGTTGCCCTCACATAGGCCGATGACTGTGGCCGAGCGAGTCTTTTGGTACACGTACACGTTAGCTGAATCCTAGGTGACCTGAGCAAACTGGCCCCGTTGCCTGAAGCTAGCCTGGCTAAGCCAGTTTCTTGTCCGGTAGTTGATCGAGATTAGGATCAAAGAGCAGGACATTGCTGAGTTTATGGCACAAACACACACCCTTCTATCTTGCTTCTCATCTTTTTCTGTTCCTTCTTTTATGCTCTATTTATGATATGGGTGTGGTCTCTTATTATGGGTTTGTCCGGCCTGTTCGAGCAAGAAAGTTGGACTTTCCTGTGTAATTAATGGTGGGCTGGACAACTGAAAAGTGGGTTTGTCGATATGCGATACCTTTTGCAAAGTTGCTTTGGATTGGGCAATTCGTAAATAATGGGTGTTTGTTAGGAATGTGATTTTTGGCATAAAAGACGATGCTTCGCTCTACGAAAATTGGGCAGTTTCTGAGGAACCTCCTTGTGTCGTACTTGGTAGACTTCTGTTCCTGGTTGCAACTAATACATTTTTACTTTGACGCCACCGAGAAGTATCCCGTGTCTCTGTATTTTAGGACAGGGGAACCCGAAGACTTTGGGCGTGTCCCTGGCGCCGCTGGGTTCTAAAACCCGGTTCTTTAGAACCTTGAGCTGAGCCAGAGCCCAGCATCTGGCTCAAGCCTGGCTCGACCTGTAAGTGGCTCACTCACCTCTAGGCAAATGTCCTTTAAAAATGACTACTCATGAGGCCAACACTAGTGTCATTATTCGGGCAAGGGCCAAGGGTTGGCGGCAGAAGGTGGGCGCTGTCGCAAAGAGCAAAGTCTGAACTTATTTATTTTTTAAATCTCTGCCCCTTAAAAAATTGACAACAAGACAGATGTGATAATATCTTTATTCTACCTTGCCTAACTCATCACAACATGCTGCATTTCGAAATATTACATGGTACAGAGATCTTTGTGCATCCAGCAAATTCCAAGGTGCAAGGGCACTTTAATAACTCTGCTGGTTAATTCACATGCTGGAAATATATGTGTGCATTCTAATCAAAGGTTCAACTCACCCTAAAATTGCATGAAGGATCAATGTGCCTGCTGTAAAGTACAGCATGAAACATACAGATCCCAGATTTGTTTTTATGTAGAGAGCTCAGTTGGTTACTGTTTTTGCTGCAGAGATCATTGTTACCTGCAGATCACAAGTTAAAAGCGTTGTCATATAGTTTACTGATTCATGATCCTGCATCAAGGATATGCACACAAACTGCAGGCAAACATTAGGAAACTTGCTGTTTTTTCTCTCAATTTTTTATTATTCTAAGGTTTCTAAAAAATGGTTACTTTGGTTAATATTAAGGAGGTATTGGTAGGTACATTATGAATGGTTAGACATTCTTACATTGCATGCATACTTTTTGCATACAAAGCCTAAAAAGGTAAAAAAAAACATAGCCCTGCCCCTTGCTCCGCCCTAAACTCCCCCCCGGATCCACTGCTTATTTTTGGTGAGATTCTGCACTTAAGGTTTTCCATTTAAAGCAATGCTCAGCACCCGGATGTCCCCTCTCATGAAAGGGGAGGGATGGTACCTGTAGGCGAGAACAGTCTCAGCTGAATCACTCGATTACTCAAAGCAGTATTTCAGGCAGCCAAGATAGAAGATGTGCTCTGTATCATGAAATGTGCAAATGAAACCAGCGTCCTCGTATAAAGAGATCGATAACTTACATCCATTATAGAAAAATCAATAAAATGAAAATGTAAACATGTACTCAGGCCTTCAGCTTTGCCGCAGCTGCTGAAAAACAGGAATTCCTGCCAATTTATCTTTTCCATATCCACATTATCTGCCCCATTACAGTTGTCAGAGTTTATTCAAAGTCAAAGTTTGATTTGTTAAAAAATCCTTAATGACTGAGGCAGGTACAACATGCTCGGCCACCTAATACCTATGCAGCCTTGTCTTGTGCCTGATCCTCTTAGAGTACCTATTAGGAGAAGCTTTGTTCTCCAACAGATAAGCCGGGTTTAGGGATGCCCAACATAGGTCCAGGAGCCAGAACCAGGACAGATTCTCAGCACATCCACAGACTATTTGAATGAGTTTTGTTTACATTCCATGGGGCGTATTCATAAACTCCTGTTCACCTCCTTACAGTGAAGTTCTCCAGCTCCGCCACTTATGTCTTTATGTGCTGAGAGCTTCGCACACGTAAGTATATGTTTTAGTAGTAAATGTGGGAGTGACAGAATTAAAGTTTGATGTTAGAAAAATTCTAGAGGCGAGCACGCCTGACAGCAACCAAGATGGCCGCCCACTGACTTTCCTCCGTGGGAGCTGAGGAATCCCTGCTTTATTGTTGGGCTGTTTCTGCACTAATTACCATAACAGTGGCACCATTAGTTGTCAGAAATGGCAGGGAGCGGTCTAGTATGCGTTAAAGCTTATTAAAAAAGCATTTTCAGGTGCATTGCCTGCCTCTCCTGTTCAGTCAGGAATATAGCCGCCATTTTGTTTTTGGATGTCTCTCCTCCTGCCTCAAATATCACAATGGCTTGTTTCTGTTTATAAAGACTCTCTTTTTTCACTGCTTTGTGGCATATTTTTCTATTTTTTCCTGAGAGATATCCTGACCTCTTATTCTCTGCAAATCTGTGACTACCTGTCAATTATTTTTGGTTGCCTCCTGTATTGGTTGCATTTTGTTAGCTGACCCATCAATCCTTGCTGGACTGGTCTACACTACCGAGCTTTGTATGGATTCAGCACATACCTCTAAATCTGTGGCTTCTTCTGGTAGTGGCACACGCAAGTAGTCTGGAGGTGATGCAAATAAAAGTTAAAGAAAGATCCTTCTTCACCTACGAAATCTCCATTACCCTTGACTCTGGAGAATATTATGAATTAGTTAAAAAAGAAGAAGCCTTTCATGGTGGTGACTAGTGTGACTTTACAACGAATTGGAGACAAGGGGTCAGTTCTGGATTCAAGGCTCACTGAGGTGGAACAACGGGTTAGTAAACGCTCAAGATGTTACGGCCAAGGTTTCCCAAATAACCAAGGAAGTTATGCAGCTCAAAAGACTGGCTGATTGGAAAATCGTAACTGTCGCAATAACCTACAAATTTATGGTATCCTGGAGGGATCAGAAGGTCATGATATGATTACATTTCTCAACTTGCATATCCCCAAGATTGTGGGGCTGAAATCCGCAGTGGAATTGAATATTCAAAGAGCTCATACAATTGGCCCTTTTCCTTCGGCATTTCTAATAGACCTAGAGGGATTATTGCTCTATTTTTACAAAATTCAGATCTTAAGGAATTCCTTGCGATGGCCAAACATTGTAAGCAGATGATCTGGTCGGGGCACAAACAGCCTGATTCATGTACATGCCGTTTTGCGTGTCCCTAATAGCGAATCATAGCGAATCGCTATTGAGGACACGCAAAACGGCATTCATGTAGGAATTGCTACTTAAATAGCGATTCCTACATGTTCTTTATTTGCGAGTAGCAATTTGCTACTCGCAAATACTCCCCAATCATTCCTATGGGCCAAGAGGCCCATTGGAATGAATGGGGATTTGCGAGTAGCAATTTGCTACTCGCAACTGAGATAGCGATTTTAAGGGTGCCAGGGGTGTCCAAAGGACGCCCTGTAGCACCCCTAAAATGCACTTTTGGACAGGTGTTGCGCACACACATGTCCAAAGGACATGTGTGTGTGCTACATGCAACTTTGAATGATGCTTTTAAAAGCATTTTTCTGAGTTTTTGCTATTTACCGACAGGTCTGACCTGTCGGTAAATAGCGGCCCCAAAAGTCCAAAATCGCAATTTTGTTGTGTGTCATGAATAGCATTTGAGGAATCTCTATTAGAGATTCCTTAAATGCCATTCCACGCAAATATGCGAATTCTTACATAGCGATTTTTGCATTTGGTATCATGAATACCAAATGCAAAAATCGCACTCGCTAAGGGCCAGATTCTGAGAATCTGGCCCTTTGCGAGTGCAATTTACCTACATGAATCAGGCTGAAAGTCTTTTTCAGTCAGGATGTAGCCACGGTCACGGCAGCGAAGAGCAAAGAGTTTTTGGACTAGAGACCAGTTTGGGATCCAAGAAAGCGCAGTATGGGCATCTTCACCCATGCTTCTTCAAGGTCACCTACAAGGACATGAGGAACACCTTTGAAGACCTGAAGGATCTCAAATGATTCATGCATGAACACAAGGGAGAAGAAATGCAACTGAGTAAAACTTGATTTATACAACTCCTTTTCTTGGTTTCCATATAGTATTTTGTCATTTTTTTCTATAGGTTCTGTGTTTCCTTTGGTCTGTGTGATCGTGCTGTGATGGTTTTTGTCGACTTCCCATTCCAGTCTTCATGTTTTCATGTATGTTGTATCAAGCGTCTCATCTCATGGCAGGTATATTTGGTGTTTCCTAGTCTATATGTTTATGTTATATTTTATCCGGCCCCAATCCTGCCTCAAGTCTCCGTTCCTGATTTCATAAGCTGTTTCATATTTTCCTTGTGGCTTCCGTTCGGGTTAGACTTCTTGTTATGTACCCCTGCTCCCAACTAGTATCCCTTCATCCCTCTTTCTTTCAGACGATATGACTAAAGTCATTCGGCTTTTTGTCATTTTTTCACTTTTCTATATATATAGGGGAGTTATTTTCCTCACTCCCCACTGTCCTATGTTTTTTTTCTATCTCTATTTCATGCTTCTCTTTCTATTCTCTTCTTTCTGTACAAGCATTAATTGTGGCTCCCCAGTAGCTTTCACTCATCTGTCTATATTTCTGCCTACTTTATCAGTCTATGTTTTGTTCTACTCATTTGGTGTGAGTTTTACTGTTGTAATACGAATTTTTGTCTCTTTAGCTAACCATTTATGTATTTGTTATTCATGGCTCAGTTGCGTATTGTTCCCTGAAATGTAAAAGGACTGTTAAAAAGCATAGGGTGTTAACTCACCTTTCCAAGTTAAATTGCCAGATCTCTTTTTACAGGAGTCACATCTTAGTCAAGTCAAGAGATTTATATAGCGCGCTACATACCCAGAGGGTCTCAAGGCGCTTGAAGAAGGGTGGGGGAATTACTTCTCGAATATCCATGTTTTAAGTTGCTTTCTGAATGCTAGGTGGTTCTGAGTAAGGCGAAGGTGAGTGGGAAGTGAGTTCCAGGTTTTAGCTGCCAGGTAGGAGAAGGATCTCCCTCCCATGGTGGTTTTGTTGATGCGAGGTACAGTGGCAAGGGCTTGGTTTGAGGATCGTAGCTGGCGGGAGGGGGTGTAGAAGGACAGTCGTGTGTTGAGGCATTCGGGTCCAATTTCGTAAAGTGCTTTGTGTGCGTGGGTTAGGAGACGGAAAGTAATCCTCTTATTGATGGGGAGCCAGTGGAGATTTTTCAGGTGCCCAGAGATGTGTTCTTTACGCGGGATGTCTAATATGAGCCTGGCTGAAGCGTTCTGGATGCGTTGGAGTTTTTTCTGGAGTTTTGCGGTGATACCGGCGTATAGGGTGTTTCCGTAGTCCAAGCGGCTCGTGACCAGTGCGTGGGTGACTGTTTTTCTAGTTTCGGTGGGGATCCAACGAAATGTTTTTTTGAGCAAACGAAGAATGTTGAAGCAAGATGAAGAAACGGCGTTGACTAGTCTGTTCATCGAGAGTGAGGAATCTAGGATGACTCCCAGGTTCCGTGCGTGGTCCGTCGGGATGGGTGCTTTTCCAAGGGCCTCCGGCCACCAAGAGTCATCCCAGGCGGAGGGGGAGGTGCCTAGGATGAGGACTTCTGTTTTGTCTGAGTTCAGTTTCAGACGGCTGTGCTTCATCCATTCTGCTACTTCTTTCATTCCTTCATGCAGGTTGGTTTTGGCAGTGTTAGGGTCTCTGGTGAGAGATAGGATAAGTTGAGTGTCATCGGCGTAGGAGATGATGTTGAGGTTGTGTTGGCGTGCGATGGTCGCGAGGGGGCTCATGTATACGTTGAAGAGGGTGGGGCTGAGTGAAGATCCTTGTGGTACGCCGCAGATGACTTCAGAGGCCTCTGACTTGAATGGTGGAAGGCGGACTCTCTGGGTTCTTCCGGTGAGGAACGAGGTGATCCATTCCAGTGCTTTTCCTTTGATTCCGATGTTTCTGAGGCGCTGTAGAAGGGTGCTATGACAGACTGTGTCGAAGGCTGCGGAGAGGTCGAGGAGGATGAGGGCGACTGTGTCTCCATTGTCCAGTAGAGTTCGAATGTCGTCTGTTGCTGCGATGAGGGCGGTTTCAGTGCTGTGTTTGGCTCTGAAGCCGGATTGTGAGGAGTCGAGGGATTTGTTGGTTTCGAGGAAGGCGGCGAGCTGGTTGTTGACCGCTTTCTCGATGACTTTGGCCGGGAATGGAAGGAGCGAGATAGGGCGGTAGTTTTTGAGTTCGGTGGGGTCAGCTGTGGGTTGTTTCAGAAGGGCGCTGAGTTCTGCGTGTTTCCAACTTTCCGGGAAGGTTGCGGAGTTGAGGGAGCAATTGATGACGTCTCGGAGGTGTGGTGCTATAATGGAGTCTGCTTTGTTAAAGATGTGGTGAGGGCATGGGTCTGTGGGGGATCCTGAGTGGATAGAGTTCATCAGACGGATGGTGTCTTCAGTGGAGATAGGGTTCCAGTCATTGAGGGTGTTCAAGGGGGGTGGGGGTCCTGCAGAGGGTTGGGTGGGTTGGTCTTCGGGTCGGTTGTCGAAGCTGTTGTGGATGTCTGCAATTTTGTTGTGGAAGAATGAGGCTAGGGAGTCGCAGAGGGCTTGAGAGGGGGTGATGTCGTTAGAGTTGGCTGAGGGGTTGGTAAATTCCTTGACGATGTTGAATAATTCCTTGCTGTTGTAGGCGTTGCTATCTAGTCGGTCCTTGAAAGCGGCTTTCTTGGCATTCCGGATCAGTTGGTGGTGTATGCGGGTGGCGTTTTTGAAGGCGTCTTTGGTGCTGGTGTTTGGGTCTTTTTTCCAGGCCTTCTCAAGGGAGCGACAAAGTTTCTTGGATTTCTTAAGATCATCGTTGAACCAGGAGGCCTTCTTGCTGCCTAGTTTGATTTGTCGTTTTTTCAGTGGTGCTAGGATGTCGGCACTGTTGGATAACCATTGGGTGAAGTTAGTGGCTGCTTGGTCGGGGTTTGAGGAGTGGGCGGGGGCGTATTGAAGAAGCGATGAGGAGATCTGGTCGATGGTGACTTTGTTCCAGTTTCTTCTCAGAGTGGGTTGGGGATGGTTGTTGAATGTGGACTTGTTGTAGGTAAAGTGAACGCAGCTGTGGTCAGTCCAGAGGAGAGCTGTGGTGTGGCTGAAGGAGACATGTTTGCTGGAGGTGAAGATAGGGTCGAGTGTGTGACCTGCGATGTGGGTGGGGGTAGTGACAAGTTGTTTAAGTCCGAGGTTGGCGAGGTTGTCCAAGAGGGAGGTGGTGTTGCGGTCGTTGTTCTTTTCAAGGTGAAAGTTGAGGTCTCCCAAAAGGATGTAATCCTCGGAGGGGAGCGCGTGTGGAGTGATGAAGCCCGTGATGTCTTCACTAAATTGTGCGCGGGGTCCAGGTGGCCTGTAAAGGAGGGTGCCTCTGAGTGTGGTCTTGGGGTCGATGTGGATCTGGAAGTGAAGGTGTTCAGTGTTGGCGAGATTGACGTCTGAGCTGGTTGAGAAGCGGATGGATTTCTTATGGACGATAGCGATGCCTCCTCCTGTTTGGTCGGTCCGGTCCTTACGGATGATTTTATATCCTTCCGGGATGGCAATGGTGATGTCTGGGGCTGAGGAGGCGTTCATCCATGTTTCTGTTAGGAAGGCGACGTCCGGAGAGATGGTGTCTAGTAGATTCCAGAGGTCGATGGCGTGCCTGTGGACTGAGCGGGTGTTGAGCAGGATGCATTTTAGGTGGTTGGGATCGGATATCTGTTGTGTGTTCGTAGATGAGGAGTTGTTCTTGGTGCCGTCGAACTTGCAGGAGTTGCAAGAGAAGGGTCCATGGGTGTGTCCAGGAGCGGCTTGGACGCAGTTGGGGGAACGGCCGGGGTTAAGGGCTAGGAGGGTGGTGGCATCATAAGTAATGCGGGAGGGGTGGGTGGTACGAGGGCCAGGGGGTCTGGCGCTGGGCGCGGTCCGGGCGCGGACGGGCGTAGACGGGCTTACCTTTGGCGCACCTTCGTCGCGCAAGGAGCGTGATCGCTGCGCGTTATCGCTGCGCGAGAATGCATATGTCATATATGGAGGAGAGGGAGGGGGCGAGGGAGGGTCAGCAGGGAGGCGGGGCGGGCTGTGGGGGCCAGGCTCTGAGGCACCAACAACAACAAGCGTAATATGGCGTCAGCGTAGGGAAAAACGAAACTGGAGGTAGGCTGGGGCTCAGGAAATTGACTAGGCTAGTTGCACAATCGCGCTCCTCGAATCAGGGTTCCAGATCAAAGCGCCGTGACTACAATGCCCCCAGAGCGTTGCAATGCCCAGATCTAGAAGCACCGTGTAAATAGTCCCCCAGGAGCTATTTAAATGTCTCAGTAGCGTCGCAATGGCACTCGCGCTGCAGCGCTATGTAGAGAGCTTAGGCGCTAGAAAAGGCAGAGCACAAATACAAAGCAGCTGATGAGTTAAATGTAAACGATACCTCGCAGGAGCAGGACACAGGGAGCGACCGTTTCTGAACTAGTCAGGACGGTCACAGCGCAGGCGGGGTCAGAGCAGGCAATGTACTTCGTGGGAGGGAGGGTCAGCAGGGAGGCGGGGCGGGCTGTGGGGGCCAGGCTCTGAGGCACCAACAACAACAAGCGTAATATGGCGTCAGCGTAGGGAAAAACGAAACTGGAGGTAGGCTGGGGCTCAGGAAATTGACTAGGCTAGTTGCACAATCGCGCTCCTCGAATCAGGGTTCCAGATCAAAGCGCCATGACTACAATGCCCCCAGAGCGTTGCAATGCCCAGATCTAGAAGCACCGTGTAAATAGTCCCCCAGGAGCTATTTAAATGTCTCAGTAGCGTCGCAATGGCACTCGCGCTGCAGCGCTATGTAGAGAGCTTAGGCGCTAGAAAAGGCAGAGCACAAATACAAAGCAGCTGATGAGTTAAATGTAAACGATACCTCGCAGGAGCAGGACACAGGGAGCGACCGAAGATATTGATATTAATTGTATGCGCAGGCAATGGTAGGTTATGATTTCAGTTCTGCGATTAACAATAAGAATTGTGTTTTAATTGTATTTAATAAATCTCTGCACATTCAGGTGATTAAGGATGATACTGGGAGGTGGTTGCTACTGACTGTCAAGAATAATGGCACTCTTTACTCATTTTGTAATATTTATGGACCTACCGGTGTAGCTTTACATTTTTGGGAACAACTCTCTACTATTCTATCTGAATGTTCTTCAGACAACTTTATAGTGGGGGTAGATTGCAATCAATTAATTGATCCCTTTATAGACCGGCATTCTCATGTTAGCTATATCCCCAAAAAATGCAAAAATCCTTTCTTTGGGTTATTTCCTCTAGAGGTTTAATTGATGACTGGCGAACGGTTCACCCTGATGTGTTGGAATATACATTTTTTTCTCCTGCACATGCCTCCCCATCCAGAATAGATTATTTGTTTGTCACACTAAATGTTCATCAATTGATTTTGAATGTTGAAATTGGTTCCATCCTGATTTCAGATCAGATTATCTTTATTAAGGCTTCAACAGGCAAGGAATAATAGAGGGGTCAATTTTCACACGAACAGCTGTTATCACTCTGCTTTTTCTCTCAAACAAATCTGGTCCTCTCTTTCAGTTCCCTCTATGGACAAAAGCACAATCTGGGGCCCACAGGAACAAGCTCGTATTGCCCATTTTTGGCTCACGGAGATGCCCTACATATCTCAGGCCCCTAGGATTTTCCTTTCGCCCTTACTTACACATTCTCTCTCAGTTGTCAAACCTTTACAACTTAAGACTAATTCTCTACTAGAGAGTCTTCTACAAACTCCGATATGGTATAATGAGCATATTAGGCTAAACAATCAAGCCCTCTGTTGGAAGCAATGGATAGATAAAGGAATATTAGTATTTGGTCATTTAATTTCTGATGGTGGAGGAGTGTGGCTCACTGATTAGAGCGGCAGACCCTAATGCAGAGGTCTGGCCCGGGACTAGGGTTCAATTCCCGGCGCGGCAGGGTTCTGAGCCCAAAAATGTCCACTGACTCGATAATTCTCGCCTCGGTGCCTACTCTAATCATGGGGTCCCATGCTGCAACTCTGGGCAATAGCTTGCTTAATCTCCACTACGGCGGCCCACCCGCTGCGGGATGCCTGGCTTTCATCTTGGGGATGCCCAGTAGGGGTTATGTCACAGGGAAAAAGCCAGGACGGGTTCCCAAGGCAAGCGCCTTGATGCCTTCGGGTGATACGTGCGCTATATAAGTCGCAATACATTTACATTTACATGATGTAGTGTTAGAATTTAGGGACATTCAACTTAAATACTATCTTTCATTCTTTTATGCAGGTCAATATATCTGTATAAGACCCACAATTGTTCAGCTTTTTTCTCAAACTTCCTCTTTATCAAGTCCTCCACTGTCTCCTCTCCCTCTCATTGATTTTTACTCAAAGGTGAAAGCTTCTTATACATAGAAGCGTTTATGTCATCCACCTGAGAACAGACCTAAATAAAAAATTTAATTACTTTGAAAACGGGACTTCAATCAAGAATTTTCTATATACACTTGGGAAGCAATTTGGGCTAAGATACTTACTACTTCCCACTCTGCCGCCACAACCCAAACTTTATTTTATTTCTATAACAGACTACAATATACTCCTACTCATTTACATCACCAAATGTTGCTCTTGTGCCCAAGAAGATTGCAAGTTATTGCATATGTTTTTTGACTGCCCACAAGTTCGAAGTTTTTGGTTGTTAAATGGGACAACCTTAATAACATATTTACTACTGCTTACACATTTAACACTGATCATCTGTTTTTGGGTAGTGCGTCTCCTTTATGGCTTTCTTGCAAGACAAGCGGGAAATGTATTTATTTGACAATAGCCCTCCCTTCTCAAATTATCACATCAAATTGGAAAGACACCTCAAAAATCACCTTTATTGCCTGGTGGAATTTACTGTCATCATCAAAGGCTAGACGGTGCCCCTGCTACTACAATACCCTTGATGATTAAAAGAGATTTGCTCTGGCTCCCTCTGATGTCATACCTATCAAGAACTGCTGCCCCGGCTAGACCTGATTGCACCACTTTGGACCTCCATTGGTAGTCACTGTCTTGCATGGTTATTTTGGTAATATCAGATGATTGTTAACTATGTTATTTTAACCTACACTTATATTCTTTTTTCTCCCTTCTCCTTTTCAGCTTCTTGTCTCTCTTTCTCCTTTTCTTCTCTCATCTCCATTCTCAAAATGATTTATTTTTCAGAAAATGCTACATGTTTATATTTTATTGTTCTTTCTACTTTATGCATTATGCTTACTTTCAATATTTACATCTTAGGGCCCGATTCCGATCTGGGTCAGAAAGCTGTCCAACCAAGCCAGATCCGGAGTGTTTTGCGACCGAGCCGGTACAATCGTGTGAGTACGATGCGGCCTCATGCTGCCGGACTTGGTTTGGTCGGACTCCCATAAAAGTCAATGGGAGCCGGTCGTACGACGCGTACATGGGCTTTTATTGACTGAATGGGTACGTCTCGCACAAACTCGCCCCCTGCAGTGGGTAAGGGTTGGTGTCATCCCCACCTTACATGCCTATGTTGGGGAGACCCTTGGGTCTCCCCCTGTGTCCAAATCGTAAGGCTGCGGTTGACAGGGGGTTCGACGCAGACCCCCAAAGGCAACATCACGGACGTTTTGCGAGCCAAAAACTTCGGCTCGGACCGACTGTCCGGCGCGTGCATCATACCAGCTCGGTCGTAAATCGCATCCATTGCACGGCACGGTTTGCTTACAGACGAGACATATGGAGCGGTTCGGACCCGGAAACAATTTGGTCAGTGAATTCCGCGTTGCTTGCATCGTACTTGCTCGCTTGTACAGCTGTACGAGTCGGGCAGACAACAAGCGTATGGCTCGTACTTTTTCCGGCCGGATCGCGTTCGGTGGCCTTCCTAGCGAGATCGGAATCAGGCCCAAATGTTGTTATTCCTTTTGAGATCTAATGCTTAATTGTTTTACACATCACGCTTGCATGATGCATGAATTGATGTATCTCATTTTACTATTTATTGTTTTTCAAATGTATTCAATTAAGCATTTCTAATAAAATAAAAATCTAAAAACAAAGTATAAAATCACTATTAATTTTGCACATCACTTTTAACAATTTTAAATCCATAATGAAAAATATTTTTTAATCCAGTTGAGATTTTTTTAGCAACTTCAAAACATTTTTTACATTTAATATATTCAAAAATATATATTTTTAATCTAAAAGTAAGTTCACAATGATGTAAATTATTATATATTATTCTATATTTATAATAAATATATAAAATCAATTAACCTTATTATTTAACACAAAAACCTTTCTTCTAATTATTTTTTTGTAACTTTAATGAACTTTTAAACTTTTCCCTGTACTTTACCATAGGGAGCTAGCCGCCGGATACCAGAGAATTGTAGCTGCATTTGAAAAGTTAGAAGTAGTTACTTTACACCTGTAAATTAGGTTGCATACCCTGAACTCTATACTTTTGAGTAACTTCCCAGCAATAAATGGTAAATAGCCTAAAGTAGTAAAGTTATTCAAAAGTGTAGGAATAAACTTACATGTGTAGAGTTACTCATGTGTAACTGAACTTTGGTGAATAGGCCCCTTTGTGTGTAAATATATGTTATGTGGCTATCATACAAATCTGGTACGGATGCGGGTTTAAGATATACACCCCAGGAATAAATTGTACCCAATGGTCGTATTACATTCCTCCTCCATTATGCTGCTTTATATTCCTAGTGTCAGGAAAATTCTCCTGGACCCTCGTTCTCAGGACAAGAACAAATGCCAAGGAATCTTTTCTTCTAGGTATTGAATCAGTAGCCCCAAATTCCCTTTAATGCAATAATATCCTTTTTCTGGTTAAATGTGTAATGGAAGGCAATGGTCAAACTTCATTAGTTATGTGGCCAATGCGTTTTTAATGAAAATTAAAATACTTTAAAATAGTGCACTTGCTAAGACAGACATTTGACACTGGGAGCTAAGGGCCAACAATGTCCCTAACCTGGGTTTGGCCCACAGGTAAAGCTTGTTAGTTATTGAGCTTGCATGCACATTGACGACATACAGTTTGGCACAATGATGTGTATGCTGCTGTTGAGCAGATATGTTTTAAGGCATGGGCAATATGGTCCCTGGCCCAGGGCCCCCACCTTTCAAGGAGCCCCTTTAATGAGGTTATGTGAGAATCTCGGATACTTTAGATTTTTTAAACAACCACTTTGTTTACATACTTTATTTTATTTTGTAGCTGGCCCTGGCTGTCCAGCAGTCCTCCCTGTACCTGATAGACAGTGAGGGCTAAGGACAAATACCTATCAGATTGGATTCTGGTTTAACATTTGAAAGTGCACAATCCCAGCTCATTTGCACCAGCCCTTGCCTTTATGCAGTAAGGGCCACTTACTGTACAGTACTCTTTGGCATTGTGTGACAGTATCTTTCTTGTAAAGCTGCTGCCAGACCTGTGCTATCACAGTCTAGTGCCATCTAACTCTGAATAGCAGACTCAGGAGGCAGAGGCGTGCAGTAAACAAAAGCACCCATCAGCACCCTATCAGACCTGTGCAATCACAGCCTATTGCCATCAAACTCCGAATACCAGTCCCACACAGCAGAGGAGTGCAGTAAACAAAAGCACCCATCAGCACCCTATCAGACCTGTGCAATCACAGCCTATTGCCATCAAACTCTGAATACCAGTCCCACGCAGCAGAGGAGTGCAGTAAACAAAAGCGACGATCATCACCCTATCAGCCCATTTTGCCTGGATGATGCTGAGAGATTATCCACTACCCTGAAACCGGTCCTAGGATGCTGGTTTCCAGTCCAGGAAGGACCTGGCTTGGCAGTTCGGGCTGGACTGTTCCCATGAGGCACAGGGTCAAGACTGATTTGCATATGGCTGGGTACAAACTGGAAAGGCATGGTGAGCAAACAAACTATGGATTTAGGCCCTGATCTCTGTACTGGGGTGAATGTATGACATTGTTCTGCATTCTGTCCATCAATTGTTTGGACCATTAGCCTTTCCACATTTCTGGCACAGTCCATCTGTCGACTGCTTGCACTGAGGTAGGGCCCAAGGGTAGGCCACATGTCAATGTGTAGTGCAGAGCAGCATTATATGTTCCCTTCATGACTGCACCATCCATGTGGAGCTGCTGATTGACTGATGCGATCACAGCCTAGTGCCAACTAACTCAGTATTCTTGTTCCTCATAAAATGCACCTTCTGTATGCACAGGCTCAAAAGGAGAGACACCAGTCCACTGCACCACATGCAGCAGAATTGCTCATGCAAATAATGGTCCTGCTTCTCTGGTGCTAGCAGAAATGGAGGATAATTGTTGCAGGGCTGGGCTCAAATGCCAAGGAAGAGGGTTGTCAATGATCCTAATAGTGTTGCTGAGGATGTGAATGAGCAGAAGATGTATAGTAAATTTAAAGTCGTTCCGATCAGCAGACCCCAAATTATGTTTGGCCCCGGGTCCCCTAAATCCTTAGATATATGCTGTTGGGACCAGTTAGGAAGATGAATAGGGAAAGAGAAGAACACAAGGTTCCCAGGGCCCTTGAGAAAGGCTGTGTAGCTGCCAACTTCGATATAATCAAAGAGTTGGTTAAAACTTTATCTCAAAAGTCTGCATGTATGAATGTATGTACATATGTATGTAGGTAGCTATGTAGATATATATGTATGTATGAATGTATGTATATATGAAAGTATCTATGTAGGAACATAAATTACCTACTGGCGGTCGCCAGTAGGTAGTTATAGTTAGGATCTACTTTCCATAGGAAATCCGAAACATTCTATTAGGAATAACTTTGGCGCCGGTGGACGAATCTTCCCGGATTTCTCAAAGTTTGTGGCCCGCTCCTTCCCTTAAAATGTGGGGGGGATTCGTCAAGCGTGGGCCGAGATAAAAGGGGGTCCCAAAATGTGTTTTCTCCATGTTAATTTCCATAGGGCGGTCAAACTCACTTTTAGCCCGAACGGCTGAATGGATTTCCACCAAACTTGGCAAAATTGTAGGGACTGGTACCCCGATGTGCCTTTGCTATGTCTCAAGATATATGCTCCAGTGGTTTTTATGGAAATTAACTTTGAAAAAATATATATTGGGCTACATTGGGCTATATATATGTTAGAGCCCAAATGTAGCCCAATGTAGCCCAAAGATGGCCACCAGAGACAAAAAAAACCAAATGTAGCCCAAATATCAGCCAGATGTAGCCCAACTATAGCCCAATGACAGAATGTCCCAGAGTGTTCTAAAGAACAACTAGAGCGCTAACAGTCTTACTTATGACAAAAGTATGGCACACCTGAAGTCATCTTGATTGGAATAAAGTGTTAACACTTAAACATTTAATTTGCAAAGGAACAAAATGAGGGGGTTCATTTTGCCACAGAAATTATGATTAGTGCTGAAGAAAGAAAAATTAGGGCACATTTTGAGTGACTTCTCAAATCCTCTTATATTTCAGTAAAAAAATTCTGATATGCAGTCTCCCAAGATGGCCACCAGAGACAAAAGAGCCCAAATGTAGCCCAAATATCAGCCAGATGTAGCCCAGCTATAGCCCAATGACAGATTGTCCCAGAGTGTTCTAAAGAACAACCAGAACGCTAACAGTTTTTTTATTATGACAAAAGTATGGCACACCTGAAGTCATCTTGTTTGGATTAAAGTGGTAACACTTAATACATTTAATTTGAAAAGGAACAAAATGAGGGGTTTCATGTTGCCATAGAAATTATATATATATATATATATATATATATATATATATATATATATATATATATATATATATATATATATATATATATTCACTGAAAAAACCACAGGTTTCACACCAGTTATAGTTAGGAATTAGCATTTAAAAAACTTATTAAATTCACTGAAAAAACTATAGGTTTCACACCATTTATAGTTAGGTGGAAATTTTACTCGCATAAAACCATTGAAATTCCCACGTTATAGTTAGTTGGACTCACTATGACTTGCGCGTGCAATGCACTGCTGATGACGTCACATATTACATCACTCATGACATGGTCAGTGACATCACTCATGACATCCACCTAACTATAACTGGTGTGAAACCTATGGTTTTTTCAGTGAATATATGTATGTATCTATGCATTTACATATGCATCTATCTCTGCATGTAGGGGTAGCCACAGAGCACACGCCTGTCTACGAGCCCTCCACAAAAAGCTGGGCGAGATATAAGTGGGTAAAAAGGTATAACGAACTTGAAGGAAGCTGGGTATTTCTTCATCTGGCAACCAGGTGAGGTGAGCAGTTGCAGTACTTAATCATGGACGTGGTATTCATTTAGAGAAAGGGCACTTAAAACATTTGAGAAGAATTTTTGTGACAATAGGGTGAATGTCAACAATAGTGAGTCCAACAATTAAAGTCATTATTAGTGGTAAATATATATATACCACTGGCAATAAGGCCACTAACACAGTCTAGGGCTCAGGAAATGATTCCCATGCTCAACCCCTGATAGCTTGGCTGTGGGCAGGCAGGTTTAACTTCAGAGACAGGTATGTAAAGCAGGTATATAAAGCATTTAAAAACACCAAATTAGCAAATAATTAAGACGCAACACACTAAAAATCCAGCACCAATTTATAAAACGATGAAATTTTTGTATCTTTAAAATGACTCCAAAATGAAAAAAATCCAATGAATGGAACCTGAAATATGAATTTTTAAAGCACTCAGTCACCTTATTGAGTTTTTTCCCAAAGTTGTCCCAAACTTTTCCAAGCTTCTGGAACTTCTTCCTGAAGTTCCCCTTGAGAGTCCAAAGGGTCCAAAACACAATCCAAGGGTCCAGAAGCTCCAAGATGGTCCTTGAAAGTTTGGGATCACAATTCCCGCAATGGACCTGGCCAAAACCCTTAAAAGTCCATTGGATGCACTGCAGGCAGGGAACTCTTGGTGGAGTTGACACAGGTGAGTTCTGTTAACCTGTAGCTTGCAGGCAGCCCACTCTTTATTCCTCTTGAAACACAGTACATCCAAAAAGCTGTAGTTCCAGATAATGCAGCCTGCGCAGTCAGTCAGAATGCAGGGCCTGATGGTTCAAATCGAGTTTCCATCTTGGCGTCCACTCTTTATTCCTCTTGAAGCAAGGTTCATTCAAAGTGTTGTAATGTCAGATAATGCAGAAGGAGCAGTCAGTCAGAAGGCATGGCCTGATGGTGCAAACAAGTTTCATGCTTGGCAGTCTTTCTTCTCCCAGTTTCAAGCAGCAGAGATGAGAGGCTCTGCCCCTCTCAGATACTTATCCAGTGTTCCCTGAGGTATAATAGAAGGGCACTCCTGTCCAATGAGGTGCAGGACGATATCCCAGAGCATGACCATTTCCTCCAATGTGTGGCACAATGGTCTACCAGAAAGCAATATTTCTCCAAAATTCAATATGGCTGAAGTCTCAGTAGAGAGGCAAGAGCTGGCGAAACCCACCTCCAGTATTGCTCATCTCCATAGACCCCCCTCCCCTGGTAGCTGCACTTCATTCCTTAAGCCATCTGGATGGGTTCAGAGGGGGTGGCCTTAGATGGACCTGACTTTCTCTTCCTGTCCTCCTGGCCCTTTGAAGCTCATGGTTTACAACCCCTCCTCCTTGCTCTGGCATTCCTATGCAGCAGAACCCTCTCCTCCCAGAATGGCTCTTCACCCCAGGTGCCACTTATCACTGCATCAAGTTAGCATGGCTTCTCCACTTAACTCTGACCAATCAGAACAGATCACTGGAAGGGTGAGAAAGTCTTATAAATTCTTGTCTGTACCTTTTAGGATATGTTCAACAATAGCATATTGTTGGATTTATCAATACCATTCTACTAAGTCCTTGAATTATATTTTGTCTATATTCCGTAGCGGGAGTCATTAATAAACACCTTCTTGCCATGTTAACCTATGTGGGGGTCTACAATGGGGGAAATGAACTGGGCAATTTCTCCAACACCAGGACTTATAAAACCTATTTTATGAGGGCCCTACCTATATCTACAGGATCCACCACCATCCCTGGAACACTTAGGGGAGACTTTAGGGGTTCTGAATATGTAAACACGTTCCAGATCCTCACTCCACAGTGCTCCTAGCACACAAGCCTATTTTGGTAAGCACTTTACTACAATTTGGGCAGTGAAATGTGCAATTTCACTATCACAAGGGCATATACCTATTTTATAAGAGTCCTACCTATAAGTACCTGCTCCCCCACCCCCACCCCCACCCCTGGGACACCTCGAGGAGACCCTGGGGGTGCCTAATATGCCAAAATATTGTAGTTTATTATTTTTTAAGTGTTCCACTCACCAAAGACAAGTTTGGGCATGTTAGGAATGGGATTTCTGGTTGGCTAGGGCGTGTACCTAAGCCAGGCAGAAACCACCACTCTAGTCAGGGCAAGGGAGTTACACGCCAAAGACAACCCCTGCTCACCCCATTGGTAGCTTGGCACAAGCAGTCAGGCTTATCCCGGAGACAATGTGTAAAGCGTTTGCGCAACACACACACTCAGCAGCGACACACTAGGCACACCACAAAAGAAACTCCAAACAAGGTTATATAAAAAATAGCCTGTGTATTACTCATAAACACATTCAAACACAATCACATATATACACTTAGCCACCTGGCACTAGGTGGTACTTTACAGAGGATTATATACAGGACAGGGCCAATCAGGCCACTGTCAGAACCATAAGAACAGGCAGGTAATAAAACAACCAGTGACTACTGGTAAAATACTGTACTTAGCGGAAACCTATTATGCATAAACACATTAGGCATAAATCACATTTAGAAGCGTACCTTAGTAACGCTCCCTAGGTGCATACATCACCACAGGCATAAACCACATTATGAATGTCTGACATAATATCGACAGACAGAATATCTACATACAAAAATATCGACACAAAAATATCGAAATCAAAAATATCGGAGTCATATCTTCATAAAGGTAAGTACAAAAATATTGAACAATTAATATCGTAGTACAAAAATATAGAAATTAAAAATATCGTTTTTTAAATGTATTAATAATAATGTAAAAATAATTTTAAAATACATATAATTTTACAAATATTAAATAAAAATATTAAAACATAATTAAAAAATTAAAACTAATACATATACATTTAAAATAAATTAAAAACTTAATAATTTAATGTAACTTTATTTTTTTTTATTTCATTTAATTGATTTAATTTACATTTATTTTATTTTTACCCTGTACGACTGTACCCCAAAAACCCAAAACTGACCCTGAACCCTAAAAATACCCCTTTACCCAAAAACCCAAAACTGACCCTGAACCCTAAAAATACCCCTTTACCCAAAAACTGAAAACTGACCCTGAACCCTAAAAATTCCCCTTTACCCAAAAACCCAAAACTGACCCTGGACCCTAAAAATACCCCTTTACCCAAAAACTGAAAACTGACCCTGAACCCTAAAAATACCCCTTTACCCAAAAACTGAAAACTGACCCTGAACCCAAAAAATACCCCTTTACCCAAAAACTGAAAACTGACCCTGAACCCTAAAAATACCCCTTTACCCAAAAACTGAAAACTGACCCTGAACCCTAAAAATACCCCTTTACCCAAAAACTGAAAACTGACCCTGAACCCTAAAAATACTCCTTTACCCAAAATTAATTAATATTATTTAATTACCAATTAATTATTAATTAACAATAACAATAAAGTTAATATATTAGCACATTAGCTGTAATTAATTAAATTTAATAATTAATATTATTTTTCCCAATTAATTAATTAACAATAACAAAAAATTATATATATATAAAAAATCACTCTAATTAATATAATTAACTAATTAATATTAATTAATTACCAATTAATTATTAATTAAAAATATGTACAAAATTATATTAATTAATTAACTAATTAATAATAATTAATTACCAATTAATTATTAATTAAAAATATTTACAAACATATATTAATTAATTAATTATTATTAAATTACTTCCCACCCTATTCCCCTATAAACCCACAACCCGCTCTGATACTAAAACGCAAAATGTAAACAAATTTACAAATTTTCAAACATACATTACAAAACATGTTTAACAAACATATAAACAACATAATAAAATACATAACACTAAATTTTTTTTCGATATTAGTAAAATTCGATATTAGTAACATACATACCTTAAAAAAACGATATTCTGTCTGTCGATATTTTGGACATCGATATTCTGTACTGTCGAAATTAAAACATCGATATTATTGTATATCGATATTTTAATTTCGATATTTTGTCTGCCTACCCCACATTATGTATCATCTTAGGGCCTTACGCCCTAGCAGCACCTCAGGTGCCCACAGGCCAACAGGCCTTCCTTGGGGGCCCGTCTGGGACTTACCCGTCATTCCCTATGGCCAAACAGTCAGGGCTCTAAGCTACCACTCCAGCAGGGTGCAGGCCCAACAGGCCGGCACCAGAAATGGGAGGCGAGGATGTACACCACCCTTGTCTTTCCTGAGAGGCCAAATAATGCCCCCTCAGTGTTGCAGCTGCCCGCGATTTGGCGGTGCAGCTGTACTCCCCAAAAATCAGCCCCAACAGTGCCTGGGGAACACCCCTCACTGGGGCACCTCTCATGACGAGGCCTCCACCGGCCTGTACTCCAATGGGGCGAGGATGCAAAAGAGGTGCCCCTGTCATTGCAGCTACCCTGGAACTGGCGGGGTAGCTTTAAGAATGCAAGAGAAATTGGCACGAACAGTGCCCAGCTTCCTTCTCACTCACTGGCTCCAAGTCCTTCTGGCACCCGGGATGCGGCAGGACTGCAGCAGGGAGCCTACTTGACTCCGTACCTCATTAGGCACTTACCCAAGCGGGCTAGGCTCCCGTCTGGATCTCTGGCTCGGCGGCGTCCCACCGTCAGGTGTGGGCCACGCCCACAACCAGGCTTTCTCCTGCCTGCCCTCCGGCCGCGTTGTGCACGATTGGCTTCTCCCGCCTACCCCGTCTACTATTAGGCACTTGCCAGACTTCTGCCCACGTCGTTGCTCGGGCAACCGCCGACCGGGATTCCCTGCCGCTTGGCTCTTCCTTGGGAAGCACGAAGCGAGCCTCCTCCCAGGCACTACACACGGGGCTCTCTTCTCCACACAGGAGTCCCGCCCTTGCCCGTCGCACTTAGGAATGTTGAGCCCACTTATAGGGCTCAACGGTAAAGAAGTGAAAGTGCTTTAGCACGCGCTCTTTGCCAATCACTCCCCTCAAGTCTGGGCAGTGCCCTCCTCGCGCCCAGTGCGCTCTTTAGGGCACTTAGACCAAAGTCATTGGGGTAGAGCTGGGCACAGACAGGCCAGCACGTAGGGACCCCAGGAAGCAGCAGCTGGGTCCCACAGCGGTTCCTCCTGTCACCCAGCAGTCCTTCGCCCCACAGCAGGTACAAGTAAGCACCCCTTCATGAGATCACAGCCCCAGTACGTATACCCCATATGTCTTTGTTCTCTCCACCTGGCACAGGCCTAGGTCCAGTCCGAACTAGTTGTGGGGGGCACGCCAACCTTTGTTTACAGGGCACAAACACCCTCATTGTCAGAGTAGGTCCTGGCCCTAGACACACCACAGGGGGGCAGAGCCAGCATTGTGCAAGGTAGGCACATACCGATTTAGGGTCAGGGGTTACTCCTCCCACTACTCCAAATGCTGATCTGCCTATTCAGCCTAGCCCTGACTCACCCAGCCCCTCTGGAGCCACACACCTCACCTACCCCTGTCACTCCAGAGCCAGACATGCAATACGCATCAGGCAAGCACAAAGACACATAGCACACAGAAAGGCCAACTTCTAAAAGTGGCATTTCTAAAATAGCGATAAGAAATCTGCGTACACCATTTATTATTACTATTCCAAACATACCAAACTTGACCACGCTGCTCCTCTCATATCAGACATTACCTCTGAAACACTTATCAAGGAATCCCCAATGCATTTCTATGAGAGGGCAGCCTCACAATAGTGAGAAACCAGCATGGCTGTTTGTCACTACCAGGACATGTCACACAGTTAAGGTACATGCCCTACCTTTTACCTACAATGCATCCTGCCCATATGGATAGCTAGGGCCTATCTTAGGGGTGACTAATATGTAGTAAAAGTAGAGTCACAGATGTGGCAACTACTTTATGTGCCACGTCACAGCGGCAGTAACACTGCGCGCACAGGCCCTGCAAGGTAGAGGCCTGAGAGAGGTTTTAAAGGCTACTTTGGTGGGTGGCGCAATCAGCGCTGCAAGCCCCCAGTAGCATTTAATGTACTGGCCCTGGGTATCTGAGATACCACGTTACAAGGGACTGACAGGTAAATTAAATATGCCAAACAGGTGTAGACCAATCGTACCATGTTTACCACAGAGAGTACACACACTTTTCTCTGGACAGCAGTGCTAAAGTGCCCAGAGTCTTAAAACCACCAACACCAGGTCAGAAAAAAGACTAGGAGGAAGGCAAAAAGTTCAGGGATGACCCTGCAAAAAGGGCCAAGTCCAACAGGGCACAATTTACATGCGAAAAAGAGTCCTGCAACACAGGGCTGCTTTTAAACGGACCTCGGGCCTCAGCAGTGCACCCATGCACGTGCAGAAAGGGCTGCTGGCCTCTAAACTGCTGTGTCCTTTTATATACTAGGGACTTAAAGGTAGTTTTGATCCCTCTGCCCTATTATTTTCTAGAGCCCTATGGTGTAGGTGAGAGGGCACGTGCCGCTGTTGTGATGACGTGGGCAAAAGTTTTAAATCCCAACAAGTCCACTTTCTGAACTCTACTTGTAGAACATTTCTACTTTCACCCACGCTGTGTTCTGAGTGCTCGGCGCCGGCGGTGCTTGAAAGCTAAAATAAGGCCCTTTTAGGACCCTGTGTAATTTGGTGACAATCAACAAGGAGGCGCCGTCGCATTTGTTGACAGGCCGTCAAGTCAACGCCACATCCATAATTCACAACCTGGGAATTTAATTTCTGCAGCGGCTTCGGATCCGGTCCTTAAATATTCAGCTGAAAGTGTTTTGCTGTCGCCAGCAAGAGAGTAAAGTGGCATGTGTCTGTCCACCCCCACCCCCCCCCCCCCTACCCTCGCCACCTCCCCCCCGGCTTCTGCTCGGACGGCAGGACACCCACGCGCCCCGGGGGCCCCGGCCCCTCAGATGCCCCAGCCACATGGAGATGGGAAAGGCCAGGCCTGTCAATCAACCCAGATTATGTGCCGTGGATTTTTGCTCGCCCCTCGCTCCACCCACCCACCCAGGAGCATCGGTGGAGATGTTATGAGCCACACTAAATTATTTATTTTCATTTTCACACCAAAAGCGAAAAGGCAAACAAGCTCCTTTAACAAGCCAGTCACAGGAGACATGTTCAAAAACAAGAGTTTTATTTATTTATTTATTTAATGCGATTTTCTATTACCCGAAGGTGTCAGAGCGCTTTACAAAAGAAATAGTTGCGATACATAAAGACTCAGGATTACACGAGTTAGGAGAGCTGGTTTACAGGCTGCCCATGCTGTGTGCCCTGTACGGATGGGCTACTTTACTGGCTGCTCCTCGCTGTGTGTGCTGTAAAGGGCTGGCGTACAGGCAACTCCTGGCTGTGAACCTGTACAGAAGGGCTGGTGTACAGGCTGCTGGCTGTGTGAACCTGTACAGAAGGGTTGGTGTACAGGCTGCTGGCTGTGTGAACCTGTACCTAAGGGCTGGTGTACAGGCAACTCCTGGCTGTGTGCCCTGTATAGAAGGGCTGGTTCATAGCCCTTGGCTATAGGCGCTGTACGGAAGAGCTGGTTTACAGGCTGCTCCTGGCTGTGTGCCCTGTACAGAAAGGCTGGTTCATAGCCCTTGGCTGTGGGCGCTGTACGGAAGAGCTGGTTTACAGGCTGCTCCTGGCTGTGTGCCCTGTATAGAAGGGCTGGTTCATAGCCCTTGGCTATAGGCGCTGTACGGAAGGGCTGGTGTACAGGCAACTCCTGGCTGTGTGCCCTGTATAGAAGGGCTGGTTCATAGCCCTTGGCTGTGGGCGCTGTACGGAAGAGCTGGTTTACAGGCTGCTCCTGGCTGTGTGCCCTGTACAGAAAGGCTGGTTTTCAGGCTACCCCTGGCTGTGTGCCCTGTATAGAAGGGCTGGTTCATAGCCCTTGGCTATAGGCGCTGTACGGAAGAGCTGGTTTACAGGCTGCACCTGGCTGTGTGCCATGTAACGAAGGGCTTCTGTGCATGTTGCTCCTGGCTGTGTGCCCTATACGGAAGGGCTTGTGTACAGGCTGCTCCTGGCTGTGTAGGTTGTACAGAAGAGCTGTGTAAAGGCTACCCCTGGGTTTGTGCGCTATACAGAAGGGCTGGTGTACAGGCTGCTCCTGGCTGTGTGCACTGTACAGAAGGGCTGGTGTACAGGCTGCTCCTGGCCGTGTGCGCTGTACAGATGGGCTGGTGTACAGGCTGCCCCTGGGTCTGTGCGCTATACAGAAGGGCTGGTGTACAGGCTGCTCCTGGCTATGTGCGCTGTAAAGATGGGCTGCTCTACAGGCTGCTCCTGGCTGTGTGCGCTGTACAGATGGGCTGGTGTACAGGCTGCTCCTGGCTGTGTGCGCTGTACAGAAGGGCTGCTCTACAGGCTGCACCTGGCTGCGTGCCCTGTACAGAAGGGCTGCTCTACAGGCTGCACCTGGCTGTGTGCCCTGTACAGAAGGGCTGGTGTACAGGCTGCTCCTGGCTGTGTGCGCTGTACAGAAGGGCTGGTGTACAGGCTGCTCCTGGCTGTGTGCGCTGTACAGATGGGCTGGTGTACAGGCTGCTCCTGGCTGTGTGCGCTGTACAGAAGGGCTGCTCTACAGGCTGCACCTGGCTGTGTGCCCTGTACAGAAGGGCTGCTCTACAGGCTGCACCTGGCTGTGTGCCCTGTACAGAAGGGCTGGTGTACAGGCTGCTCCTGGCTGTGTGCGCTGTACAGAAGGGCTGCTCTACAGGCTGCACCTGGCTGCGTGCCCTGTACAGAAGGGCTGCTCTACAGGCTGCACCTGGCTGTGTGCCCTGTACAGAAGGGCTGGTGTACAGGCTGCTCCTGGCTGTGTGCGCTGTACAGAAGGGCTGGTGTACAGGCTGCTCCTGGCTGTGTGCGCTGTACAGATGGGCTGGTGTACAGGCTGCTCCTGGCTGTGTGCGCTGTACAGAAGGGCTGCTCTACAGGCTGCACCTGGCTGTGTGCCCTGTACAGAAGGGCTGCTCTACAGGCTGCACCTGGCTGTGTGCCCTGTACAGAAGGGCTGGTGTACAGGCTGCTCCTGGCTGTGTGCGCTGTACAGATGGGCTGGTGTACAGGCTGCTCCTGGCTGTGTGCGCTGTACAGAAGGGCTGCTCTACAGGCTGCACCTGGCTGTGTGCCCTGTACAGAAGGGTTGGTGTACAGGCTGCTCCTGGCTGTGTGCGCTGTACAGAAGGGCTGCTCTACAGGCTGCTCCTGGCTGTGTGCCCTGAAAGGGCTGGTGTACAGGCTGGTCCTGGCTGTGTGCACTGTACAGAAGGGCTGCTCTACAGGCTGCTCCTGGCTGTGTGCGCTGTACAGATGGGCTGGTGTACAGGCTGCTCCTGGCTGTGTGCGCTGTACAGATGGGCTGCTCTACAGGCTGCTCCTGGCCGTGTGCGCTGTACAGATGGGCTGGTGTACAGGCTGCTCCTGGCTGTGTGCGCTGTACAGAAGGGCTGCTCTTTAGGCTGCTCCTGGCTGTGTGCGCTGTACAGATGGGCTGGTGTACAGGCTGCTCCTGGTTGTGTGCTCTGTACAGAAGGGCTGGTGTACAGGCTGCTCCTGGCTGTGTGCGCTGAACAGAAGGGTTGGTGTACAGGCTGCTGGATGTGTGAACCTGTACAGAAGGGCTGGTGTACAGGCTGCTGGATGTGTGCCCTGTACAGAAGGGCTAGTGTACAGGCTGCTCCTGGCTGTGTGCCCTGTACAGAAGGGCTGGTGTACAGGCTGCTCCTGGCTGTGTGCGCTGTACAGATGGGCTGGTGTACAGGCTGCTCCTGGCTGTGTGCGCTGTACAGAAGGGCTGCTCTACAGGCTGCTCCTGGCTGTGTGCCCTGTACAGAAGGGCTGGTGTACAGGCTGGTCCTGGCTGTGTGTGCTGTACAGAAGGGCTGCTCTACAGGCTGCTCCTGGCTGTGTGCGCTGTACAGATGGGCTGGTGTACAGGCTGCTCCTGGCTGTGTGCGCTGTACAGATGGGCTGCTCTACAGGCTGCTCCTGGCCGTGTGCGCTGTACAGATGGGCTGGTGTACAGGCTGCTCCTGGCTGTGTGCGCTGTACAGAAGGGCTGCTCTTTAGGCTTCTCCTGGCTGTGTGCGCTGTACAGATGGGCTGGTGTACAGGCTGCTCCTGGTTGTGTGCTCTGTACAGAAGGGCTGGTGTACAGGCTGCTCCTGGCTGTGTGCGCTGAACAGAAGGGTTGGTGTACAGGCTGCTGGATGTGTGAACCTGTACAGAAGGGCTGGTGTACAGGCTGCTGGATGTGAGCCCTGTACAGAAGGGCTAGTGTACAGGCTGCTCCTGGCTGTGTGCCCTGTACAGAAGGGCTGGTGTACAGGCTGCTCCTGGCTGTGTGCGCTGTACAGATGGGCTGGTGTACAGGCTGCTCCTGGCTGTGTGCGCTGTACAGAAGGGCTGCTCTACAGGCTGCTCCTGGCTGTGTGCCCTGTACAGAAGGGCTGGTGTACAGGCTGGTCCTGGCTGTGTGCGCTGTACAGAAGGGCTGCTTTACAGGCTGCTCCTGGTTGTGTGCTCTGTACAGAAGGGCTGGTGTACAGGCTGCTCCTGGCTGTGTGCGCTGTACAGAAGGGCTGCTCTTTAGGCTGCTCCTGGCTGTGTGCGCTGTACAGATGGGCTGGTGTACAGGCTGCTCCTGGTTGTGTGCTCTGTACAGAAGGGCTGGTGTACAGGCTGCTCCTGGCTGTGTGCGCTGAACAGAAGGGTTGGTGTACAGGCTGCTGGATGTGTGAACCTGTACAGAAGGGCTGGTGTACAGGCAACTCCTGGCTGTGTGCCCTGTATAGAAGGGCTGGTTCATAGCCCTTGGCTGTGGGCGCTGTACGGAAGTGGTTTACAGGCTGCTCCTGGCTGTGTGTCCTGTACAGAAAGGCTGGTTTTCAGGCTACCCCTGGCTGTGTGCCATGTAACGAAGGGCTTCTGTGCATGTTGCTCCTGGCTGTGTGCGCTGTACGGAAGGGCTTGCTTACACGCTGCTCCTGGCTGTGTACGTTGTACAGAAGAGCTGTGTAAAGGCTGCCCCTGGGTTTGTGCGCTATACAGATGGGCTGGTGTACAGGCTGCTCCTGGCTGTGTGCGCTGTACAGAAGGGCTGCTCTACAGGCTGCTCCTGGCTGTGTGCGCTGTACAGATGGGCTGGTGTACAGGCTGCTCCTGGCTGTGTGTGCTGTACAGAAGGGCTGCTCTACAGGCTGCTCCTGGCCGTGTGCGCTGTACAGATGGGCTGGTGTACAGGCTGCTCCTGGCTGTGTGCGCTGTACAGAAGGGCTGCTCCTGGCTGTGTGCGCTGTACAGATGGGCTGGTGTACAGGCTGCTCCTGGCTGTGTGCGCTGTACAGAAGGGCTGCTCCTTAGGCTGCTCCTGGCTGTGTGCGCTGTACAGATGGGCTGGTGTACAGGCTGCTCCTGGTTGTGTGCTCTGTACAGAAGGGCTGGTGTACAGGCTGCTCCTGGCTGTGTGCGCTGAACAGAAGGGCTGGTGTACAGGCTGCTCCTGGCTGCGTGCCCTGTACAGAAGGGCTGGTGTACAGGCTGCTCCTGGCTGTGTGCGCTGTACAGAAGGGATGGTGTACAGGCTGCTCCTGCCTGTGTGCTCTGTACAGAAGGGCTGCTTTACAGGCTGCTCCTGGTTGTGTGCTCTGTACAGAAGGGCTGGTGTACAGGCTGCTCCTGGCTGTGTGCGCTGTACAGAAGGGCTGGTGTACAAGCTGCTCCTGGTTGTGTGCGCTGTACAGAAGGGCTGGTGTACAGGCTGCTCCTGGCTGTGTGCGCTGTACAGAAGGGCTGCTTTACAGGCTGCCCCTGGTTCTGTGAGCTGAACAGACAGGTTTGACTTCATTGGTGAACCTTCCCATGGGCTCTCTGCAGTGAGTTCCTTCGCCTGCACCCTACTGGTAACTTCAAAAGGCCCAGTTGTGTCCTCTGTAGTCTGTGTTCCAGCTCAGCATCCATCTTGTAACAATCTTCCAGAAAGGGCCTGTCTGTACTTCCGGTTCCATCCAGGCCTTTTAATGTCTCCTGCGTTTTGCATCTTCGTAAAGATGCTCCTGCAGCTGCCAGTTCTGGCCCATTAAACATCTGGCCCTAAAGGCCAATATAAATGCAAATACTGCTGTTCACGCCTCCTCAACGCCTCTCGCTTATTGGAAAACACTCACATATTTATTACCCATGATTGTCACCCGCAGACGCTAAATCCTGCAGCCTTCTAAAGTAATCCACTCCAGGCTCCAGGCTCCACTCCAGGCTCCAGGCTCCACTCCAGGCTCCAGGCTCCACTCCAGGCTCCAGGCTCCACTCCAGGCTCCAGGCTCCACTCCAGGCTCCAGGCTCCACTCCAGGGCTTTCATTTGTTTTTTTCTCTCCAGAAATCACTCTTTTTTTGTTAAAACTCGTGGGCCTGTTGGTGACGGTATTACTGTATATGGCGCATCCCAAGACCCCCCTTTAAACACCCTTATGATATTTACGTTGAAATGATGAGCCTTTTATGGTGAACATTGCGATTATATTTTGAAACTGATATTCTCATAAATAAGGGCCAGATGTAGGTGGCCAAATATTGAGCGGTAACGCAGAAATTCGCAGAATTTCTGCGTTATCGACCGGTATTTGGCTGAGAGCAATGTAGGTGAGTTGAAACCTACTTGCAAAATAAGGAATCGCAAAATTGCGATTCCTTAAATTCAATTTAAGTAGCACTAAAAAAGGTGCACTTCAGCCTTAAGGAATCGCAAATTACCACCAACTTCAAGTTGGTGGTAAGTAGCGATTTCCTTTAAAAAAGCACTTTTTTACTGTATGTGCGCCATATGTGCATACATGCACATTTGAGGGGTGCAACAGGGTGTCTTGGACACCCTGGCACCCTTGAAATAGCTGCCGCTATTTGCGATTCTTTAATCCCGAATAGGCCGTTGGCCGCCACGGACCTGCCCTCTGCGCTAAACCGCCGCACCACGGCGGAACTGCCGCCATGGTTAAGTGGTTAAGGAATATTAAGGAATCGCTAATATTTTAGTGATTCCTACCTACATTCAATTTAGCGAGTCTTTAATAGCAATTCTGTAGAAATCGCTATTAAGGACACGCTAAATTGAGTTTACCTACATCTTGCCCTCAAAACGCAAACTACTCACCCTTACGGGTCTCAAGGCACGCGGGGGCCGTCGTGGAAATTAAGTGAGCGATTGCCCAGAGTCACATGATGCTGAGCTGATCTGACACTGGAGCCGGGGATCGAACCGTGAGCCCTGTGCTCCGAAGTCAGCTGCCCTGGCCGCTGCGCCACACCTCTCCACACCACTCCATATTCTCTAGTTTTAATTATCCGCTCAGAGAGTGGGGCACAATGGTTTCAAACTACTCAAAAAAGCCTCCTTGCTCATTTCAGATGACACAGACCACCCACTTCTGAGGAAATGTCCAAATAATACTACTTTTGGAGCCCCTCTATTAAATGTGTCAAGTCAAGTCAAGTCAGAAATTTATATAGCGCGCTACATACCCAGAGGGTCTCAAGGCGCTTGAGGAGGGGAAGGGAGTTACTTGTCAAATATCCAGGTTTTAAGTTGCTTTCTGAATGCTAGGTGGTTCTGTGTGAGACGTACGTGTGTGGGGAGAGAGTTCCAGGTTTTAGCTGCGAGGTAGGAGAAGGATCTGCCTCGCATGGTGGATTTATTGATGCGAGGAATGGTAGCAAGGGCTTGGTTGGAAGATCGAAGCTGGCGAGGGGGGGTGTAGAAGGAAAGTCGTGTGTTGAGGCATTCGGGTCAAAGTTCGTAGAGTGCTTTGTGTGCGTGGGTTAGGAGTCGGAAAGTAATCCTCTTATTGACGGGGAGCCAGTGGAGGTTTTTCAGGTGGCTAGAGATATGGTCTTTGCGTGGGATGTCTAGTATGAGTCTGGCTGATGCGTTCTGGATGCGTTGGAGCTTTTTCTGGAGTTTTGCGGTGATACCGGCGTATAGGGTGTTTCCGTAGTCCAGGCGACTTGTAACCAGTGCATGGGTGACTGTCATTCTGGTTTCGGTGGGGATCCAGCGAAATGTTTTTTTGAGCATGCGGAGGATGTTGAAGCATGAAGATGAGACTGCGTTGACTTGTCTGTTCATCGAGAGAGAGGAGTCCAGGATGACGCCCAGGTTTCGTGCGTGGTCCGTCGGGATGGGTGCTTTTCCAAGGGCCTCCGGCCACCAAGAGTCGTCCCAAGCGGAGGGGGAGGTGCCTAAGATAAGGACTTCTGTTTTGTCTGAGTTCAGTTTTAGACGGCTGTGCTTCATCCACTCTGCTACTTCTTTCATGCCTTCATGTAGGTTGGTTTTGGCGGTGTTGGGGTCTTTGGTGAGTGATAGGATCAGTTGGGTGTCGTCTGCATAGGAAATGATGTTGAGGTTGTGTTGGCGAGCAATTGTTGCGAGGGGGCTCATGTATACGTTGAAGAGGGTGGGGCTGAGTGAGGAACCTTGGGGTACGCCGCAGATGACTTCAGTGGCCTCGGACTTGAATGGTGGGAGGCGGACTCTCTGGGTTCTTCCGGTGAGGAATGAGGTGATCCATTCCAGTGCTTTTCCTTGGATCCCGATGTTGTTGAGGCGCTGTAGGAGAGTGACTGTGTCGAAGGCTGCGGAGAGGTCGAGGAGGATGAGGGCGACTGTGTCTCCGTTGTCTAGTAGAGTTCGAATGTCGTCTGTTGCTGCGATGAGAGCGGTCTCCGTGCTGTGTTTGGCTCGGAAGCCGGATTGTGAGGAGTCGAGGGATTTGTTGGTTTCGAGGAATGCGGCTAGCTGGTTGTTGACCGCTTTTTCGATGACTTTGGCAGGGAATGGAAGGAGTGAGATAGGGCGGTAGTTTTTGAGTTCGGTGGGGTCAGCTGTGGGTTTCTTCAGGAGGGCACTGAGTTCGGCATGTTTCCAGCTTTCCGGGAAGGTTGCGGAGTTGAGGGAGCAGTTGATGACGTCTCGGAGGTGTGGTGCTATGATGGAGTCTGCTTTGTTGAAAATGTGGTGAGGACATGGGTCTGTGGGGGATCCTGAGTGGGTGGAGTTCATCAGGCGGATGGTGTCCTCGGTGGAGATTGGGTTCCAGTTGTTAAGGATGTTCGAGGAGGGTGCAGGTACGGCAGAAGATTGGGTGGGATAGTTTCCGGGTTGGATGTCGAAGCTGTTGTGGATGTCTGCAATTTTGTTGTGGAAGAATGAGGCTAGGGAGTCGCAGAGGGCTTGCGAGGGGGTGATGTCGTTGGAGTTGGCTGAGGGGTTGGTGAATTCTTTGACGATGTTGAATAGTTCCTTGCTGTTGTGGGCGTTGTTGTCTAGTCGGTCTTTGAATGCGGCTTTCTTGGCAGTCCGGATCAGTTGGTGGTGTATGCGGGTGGCGTTTTTGAAGGCGTCCCTGGTGCTGGTGTTTGGGTCTTTTTTCCAGGCCTTCTCCAGGGAGCGGCACAGTTTCTTCGATTTCTTAAGATCATCATTGAACCAGGAGGCGTTTTTGCTGCCAAGTTTGATTTGACGTTTTTTCGGCGGTGCTAGGATGTCGGCGCTGTTGGATAGCCATTGGGTGAGGTTAAATGCTGCTTGGTCGGGGTTTGAGGAGTGGGTAGGTGGGTTTTGAAGAAGCGAAGAGGAGATCTGGTTGATGGTGATTTTGTTCCAGTTTCTTCGTAGAGTAGGTTGAGGTCGGTTGTGAGTGGTGGTTTTATTGTAGAAAAAGTGTACGCAGCTGTGATCCGTCCACTGGAGGGTAGTGGTGTGACTGAAGGAGACATGTTTGCTGGAGGTGAAGATGGGGTCGAGTGTGTGACCTGCGATGTGGGTGGGCGTAGAGGCAAGTTGTTTGAGTCCCAGGTTCGCGAGGTTGTCCCGAAGGGAGGTGGTGTTGCTGTCGTTGCTCTTTTCCAGGTGAAAGTTGAGGTCTCCCAGTAGGATGTATTCCTCGGAGGGGAGGGCGTGTGGGGTGATGAAGTCGGTGATAACGTCGCAGAATTTAGCACGGGGTCCTGGAGGCCTGTAGAGGAGAGTGCCTCTGAGTATGGTCTTGGGGTCGGTGTGGATCTGGAAGTGAAGGTGTTCGGCGCTAGCTAGGTTTACGTCTGAGCTGGTTGAGATGCGGATGGAGTTCTTGTGGACGATAGCGATGCCTCCTCCTGTTTGGTCGATGCGATCCTTACGGATGATCTTGTATCCTTCCGGGATGGCAATGGTGATGTCAGGGGCTGATGAGGCGTTCATCCATGTTTCTGTCAGGAAGGCGACGTCGGGAGAGATGGTGTCTAGTAGATTCCAAAGTTCGATGGCGTGTCTGTGGACTGAGCGGGTGTTGAGCAGGATGCATTTTAGGTGGTTGGTGTCGGGTCTCTGCTTGGTGTCGGTGGATGAGGAGTTGGTTTTGGTGCCGTCGAATTTGCAGGAGTAGCATGAGAAGGGTCCATGGGTGTGTCCAGGAGCGGCTTGGACGCAGTTGGGGGAGCGGCCGGGGTTAAGGGCTAGGAGGGTAGAGGCATTGTAAGTAATGCGGGAGGGCTGGGCATTGCGAGGACCAGGGGCGCTGGCGCTGGGCGCGGTCCAGGCGCGGACGGGCGTAGACGGGCTTACCTTTGGCGCACCTTCGGCGTGGCCGTAGCGCGTGGACGCTGCGCGTGGGGGCATTGGCCATAAATGGATGGTGGAGGGGGCGGAGCGTGGGAGGGGCAGCAGCTGGGAGGCGGTAGCAGGGAGGAGGGGCGGGCCAGGGAACAAGCCTGGTCGCTAGCCGGAGCTATATTCAACAGCAACAAAAAATGGAGTCTAAAGTCTTGCACCACGCGGTCAGCTTTGCCTCCGGCCCCTTCGTGGGTCTTTTGACCGACCCTGGGGGACAGATTTACTCAGATTATGCATCATGGTTGTACCTCTGTTGTGACCCAGCGCCAACGCAAAACCCATGTTTGGATTTACCAAGCCACGAAAATGAAGATTTGCGTAGCATTGTAAGGGATTTCATCCCAAAATTCAGCACGTTAGCGTGCATCAGGCGAAACGTGTCCAGAGCATGTGCATTCCCATGCATTCACCCATGTCTTTTGATGCAAACCCGTATCTACTAACATCTCTAACCATGGGTGGGTGCGCCTACCCGAGGCTGGTGTAACAAGGAGAAGGGTCTTTATTTCTCCTGGTTACCTCCTCTTTGCGTGTGCGCTGCGTGTCCATCTCAGAGCACAAGGATGCAGATGCAGGGCACCCTGCAGATGTTTCCCATGAGGTTGGAACCTAGCTTCGGACCTGAGGAGAAGGCTGACGCTGCGGCCCACACTTGGAAGAGAAGCTGTGCTGCCAGCGTGGGGAGTAGTTGCCCCCACAGAGAGAGTCAGAGGTAAGGCCCTGCTGACTGAGGCATGTAAGGAGGACCCCAAGCAGACAGTCTGCTAGGAAGCCACAGAGACCTGCAGGTTATCAACTTGGACTGAACCAGAGAAGCAGAAACACCTCTTGCATTGCACAAGAGTCGAGGACGTGCTGGAAACGCTCAAGGAAAGTGTGTGCTGGTGAGCATGCCCTGTGCCCCCAACACACCATTACACCTCTGCACTCTACGCCAATGCACTCCATCCCACTCTACACCTCTGCACTCTACGACCCTCTACAACGCAACTCTGCACTCTACGATCCTCTACTCTGCAAAACTGCACTCTACACCTCTGCACTCTATGCCACTACACTCTACACCTCTGCACTCTATGCCACTACACTCTACACCTCTGCTTTCTATGCCACTGCACTCTACACCTCTGCACTCTATGCCACTGTACTCCACACCTCTGCACTCTATGCCACTACACTCTACACCTCTGCTTTCTATGCCACTGCACTCTACACCTCTGCACTCTGTGACCCTCTACAACGCAACTCTGCACTCTACACCTCTGCACTCTATGACCCTCTACAATGCAACACTGCACTCTACAACCCTCTACAACGCAACACTGCACTCAACACTTCTGCACTCTACGATCCTCTACAACGCAACTCTGCACTCTACGACCCTCTACAACGCAACACTGCACTCAACACCTCTGCACTCTACAACCATCTACAACGCAACTCTGCACTCTACGACCCTCTACAACGCAACACTGGTATCTACACCTCTGCACTCTACGACCCTCTACTATGCAACACTGCACTCTACACCTCTGCACTCTACGACCCTCTACAACGCAACTCTGCACTCTACGACCCTCTACAACGCAACACTGCACTCTACACCTCTGCACTCGACGACCCTCTACTCTGCAACACTGCACTCTACACCTCTGCACTCTACGACCCTCTACTCTGCAACACTGCACTCTACACCTCTGCACTCTACGACCCTCTACTCTGCAACACTGCACTCTACACCTCTGCACTCTACGACCCTCTACTCTGCAACACTGCACTCTACACCTCTGCACTCTACGACCTTCTACTCTGCAACACTGCACTCTACACCTCTGCACTCTACGACCCTCTTCTCTGCAACACTGCACTCTACACCTCTGCACTCTACGACCCTCTACTCTGCAACACTGCACTCTACGACCATCTACTCTGCAACACTGCACTCTACACCTCTGCACTCTATGACCCTCTACTCTGCAACACTGCACTCTACACCTCTGCACTCTACGACCCTCTACTCTGCAACACTGCACTCTACACCTCTGCACTCTACGACCCTCTACTCTGCAACACTGCACTCTACACCTCTGCACTCTACGACCCTCTACTCTGCAACACTGCACTCTACACCTCTGCACTCTACGACCCTCTACTCTGCAACAGTGCACTCTACACCTCTGCACTCTACGACCTTCTACTCTGCAACACTGCACTCTACACCTCTGCACTCTACGACCCTCTACTCTGCAACACTGCACTCTACGACCATCTACTCTGCAACACTGCACTCTACACCTCTGCACTCTATGACCCTCTACTCTGCAACACTGCACTCTACACCTCTGCACTCTACGACCCTCTACTCTGCAACACTGCACTCTACACCTCTGCACTCTACGACCCTCTACTCTGCAACACTGCACTCTACACCTCTGCACTCTACGACCCTCTACTCTGCAACACTGCACTCTACACCTCTGCACTCTACGACCCTCTACTCTGCAACAGTGCACTCTACACCTCTGCACTCTACGACCTTCTACTCTGCAACACTGCACTCTACACCTCTGCACTCTACGACCCTCTACTCTGCAACACTGCACTCTACACCTCTGCACTCTACGACCCTCTACTCAGCAAAACACTGCACTATACACCTCTGCACTCTACGACCCTCTACTCTGCAATAGTGCACTCTACACCTCTGCACTCTACGACCTTCTACTCTGCAACACTGCACTCTACACCTCTGCACTCTACGACCCTCTACTCTGCAACACTGCACTCTACACCTCTGCACTCTACGACCCTCTACTCCGCAACACTGCACTCTACACCTCTGCACTCTACGACCCTCTACTCTGCAACACTGAACTCTACACCTCTGCACTCTATGCCACTGCACTCTACACCTCTGCACTCTATGCCACTGCACTCTATGCCACTGCGCTCTACACCTCTGCACTCTATGCCACTGCACTCTACACCTCTGTACTCTACGACCCTCTACAACGCAACTCTGCACTCTACAACCCTCTACTCTGCAACACTGCACTCTACACCTCTGCACTCTACTCATTCCTGACTTACACCCTCAAGGTGACCACCTAAGCTCATGACTCAATGGTGGACAGGGCGTGTGAACTGAAGGAGGGCACTACAATGCCCTTTGACCTAGTGACATGATTATAGACATGTCCTTCCAGGGCTACGTGGAGCGCGAGGGTTTCTCCCCCCTCGTCTAGGGCTGTCAGGAGGCCCGTCATTGTGGTGGGGTGATTGTGCTGAACCTCAAAGCGTAGGAACCATCCTGCGGCGATGACAGTTCTGGAGTTATCTCCCAACGCGAAACAAGGGCAGCAGCCAACATGGTGGGGGTCACGTGTCGGCTGGATCATCCTGGTCCCGGGATCCTGGACCGAAGGTGACCAGAGCGAGTCAGATGACAGATGCAGGCCCCTTAGAGTTGGAAAACAATTGCGTGCTCCGGACTCAGGTCCCTGGCCCAATGAACTAACCGTGGATCCGGTTGGAGCCGGCAATGGTCCTTGAGCTGGGTCTGGTCACGGCCTTCACCGTCACCGCATTCTGGCCATTCTGGCACTGTCCAGCTTCCTTTTGGCCAACCAGTGACTCCTTCCAGTCCAGTTTGAGTTAAGTTCCAAGTTCACTTTTAAGACTTCGCCGGAAAGTCGGCATTTGAGGGGTGTTGCTGGTGGGTTGATGTGTTTCACTTGAAACTCTTTATTCCTAAAACGGGAGCCTCCCAGAAGTCACTGTGGAACTTCTGGTACTTTTGCATATTTGATGCATTGCAGTCCTCTAAGTTTGTGCTTGAATATCTTGAGCCTGGTATTATTTTTGAATATGTTATGCATTACGGCACCTGGAGCATCTGCGTGTGTGGGCTTCACTTTTGGGGAGTGGCACTTGGCACTGGCTCCACATTCGTACTTCAGACCCACTGAGCTACCTTCTTTGGACCCAGAACTGTGGAGAAACTAGAGCAAAGGCACGACAAAGGGAACTGTGCGCCCATGCCCCTACCTGCAGCCATGTGGGCTCACTCAGTGTTTCACCCATGGATGCCGCAATCTGTAGGACCCCTGGTGCGCGCCACAGATCTGTGATGTTCATCAGCTGAGCACAATGTTATGTGGGCCCAGGGAGTGCACTGAAAGTGCTCCCCCCAACAATAGCCAAGAGGGGCTACTGCCCCCGTGCCAGGCTGTGGGTGAATGCTGGTTGGTTTCGACAGGCCTTGGTTCATTGGCACAGACCTGTTTCCTGATCCGCTGGAAGGGAGGGACCCTGCCAGCTTCTCACCTGTAATCCCGCACAACTGCAGCCCTTATTTCCTCTCGTGGTGTGTGGAGTATTGGATGACACAAGAGCATGTTACGCGTGCGGTTTATGAAGTGGAGGCTGCGTGTAAGGTGAATCGTGTCCTATGCACTATCCAGTCCATCAAGCCTGCACAGCACGGTGGCTCTTCCCCAGGTCATCTCTGCCCTTCCTCTGCTTCTCATCGTCTTGAGAAACCTGTCCCTAAACTCTGTAAGAGTCTATTTAGCTGAGGCAATGTATATTTCTGCTCCCTGCCAGACAGATTCTTCCTGTCATAGAACTCGATTTTCATCTCACCACTTCCTGTTTTGTGCTGAGAGTCGCCTAGCAACCTATGACCTTGGCTGACAGCATCTGGTTTCAGTTGTTGAATGGTGTAGAGTGCAGCGGCATAGAGTGTAGTGGCGTAGAGTGCAGTGGCGTAGAATGCAGTGGCGTTGACTGTTGTAGAGGATACTGTCAGAGTGCAGTGTTGCAGAGTAGAGTGTCGTAGGGTGCAATGGTGTAGATTAGACTGGCGTAGTGTGCAGTGCTGTACACTGCAGTGGCATAGAGTGATGTAGAGTAAAGTAGAGTTGCTTAGAGAGCAGTGGCATAGTGTACAGTGATGCAGAGTAGAATAGAGTGGCGTAGAGTGCAGTGAAATAAGATACAATGGTGTAGAGTGCAGTGGCATAGAGTGCAGTAGTGCAGAATGCAATGGCATAGAGTAGTATACTATAGGGTATAATGGCATATAGTGCAGTGGAGCAGAGTAGTTGGTGTAGAGTGCATTGGTTTTGGGTAAAGTTGTGTGGAGTGCATGGGCGTAGAGTGCAGTGGTTCAGAGTAGAGTGGCATAGAGTGCAGTGGCATAAAGTAGAGGGGTGCAGAACAGAGTAGAGTGGAGTTGCACGGCGCAGCATGGAGTTCAGTGGGGTAGAGTGCAGTGGCGTAGAGTAGATTGTTTCAGAGTTGAGTGAATTGGCGTAGAGTGGGACAGGGGTGAGTGCAGTAGTGCAGAGTAGAGTGGCATAGAGTGTAGTGGTGCAGAGTAAATGAGTGGCATAGAGTGGATTGACTAAGAGTGCAGTCGCATAGAGAGCGGTGGTGTAGAGTGGAGTGATGCAGAGTACAGTGTAGTGGTGAAGAGTGTATTGGCATGGAGTGCAGTATAGTGACATAGAGTTCAGTGGTTCAGAGAAGAGTGACACAGAATAGAGTGGCACGGAGTTCATTGGTGTAGAGTAACGAATATTTGACGTTACAATACAATTACAAAGCATGCCTTTACAGCACGGTTTTTACATTGCAACTACCATTACAACGCATGCCATTACAACACATTTTTAGTAACTACCATTACAACACATTCCATTACAATGCATTCCATTACAACGCATACTATTACAACGCATACCATTACAACGCTGATACTTTTGGGCAACAGTAGGGTAAGTGTTGAATAATGTTGGGGTAACAATTACTAAGTGGTGAATAGCATAGGGGTAAAAATTATTATTCCCACTCCAGTGAGTGCAACAGTAGGGAAAGTGTTGGATAGTGTAGGGGTAAAAAATTACTATTCCCATCTACCCCAAAACCCATTCCCCCCCTAATACTAAAAAAATCTCCATTACATTATAATGCGTTGTAATGGCATCCGTTGTAATGGTATGCGCTGTAATGGCATGTGTTGTAGTGACATGCGCTGTAATGGCATGCATTGTGATGGCATGCGATGTAAAGGCAGTTTGTTGTAACAGTTGGGTTGTAAAGGTAGGTCGTTGCAATGACTGCATTGTAATGGATGTTTCCCAGAGTAGCTAGAGTGCATTGGTGTAGAGTGCAGTGGCATCGAGTAGAGCAGTGTGGAGTAGAGTGGAGTAGAGAGCAATGGCACAGAGTGCAGTGGTTCAGAGTAGAATAGAGTAGCATAGAGTAGTGTGTTGCAGAGTAGAGTATAGTGGCTTAGAGTGCAGTGGCTTAGAGTGCAGTGGCATATAATGTATTGGTTTTGAGTAAAGTGGCATAGAGTGCATTAGCGTAGAGTGCATTGGTGTAGAGTGCAGTGGTGCAGAGTAGATTGGTGCAGAGTAGAGTAGCGCAGAGTAGAGTGGCGCAGAGTAGATTGGTGCAGAGTAGAGCGGTGCAGAGTATAGTTGAGTGGAGCAGCGAAGGGAAGAGTGAAATGGCATAGCATAGAGTGGACTGGTATAGAGTGGAGTAGAGCGGGTTAGACTACAGTGGCACATAGTAGATTGTTTCAGAGTAGAGGGAAAAGGCGTAGAGTGGAGTGGTGCAGGTTAGAGTGGAGATGCCGAGCAATGCAGAGTGCAGTGGCATAGAGTAGAGTGGCATAGAACGCAGTTGCGTGCAGTAGAGTGTCGTAGAGTGCAGTCGCATAGAGTGCATTGACGATGTGTGGAGTAGAGTAGAGTGGTATAGAGAGCAGTTGCATAGAGTACAGCGGTGTAGAGTAGAATAGAGTGGCGTAAAGTGCAGTGGTGCAGAGTAGATCGGCATAGAGAGCAGTGGCGTAGAGTTCATTGGTTTTGAGTAAAGTGGTGTTCAGTGCAATGGCGTATAGTGCTGTAGTGTGGTATAAAGTGGTGCAAAGTAGAGCAGAGTGGTATAAAGTGAAGTGGTGCAGAATAGATTGCAGTGGTGTGGAGTGCAGTGTCATACAGTAGAGTAGCATAGAGTAGAGTGCCACAGGGTGGAGTAGAGTGTTGTAGAGTGCAGTGGTGCAGTGTAGAGTGGTGCAGAGTGGTGGAGTGGAGTGGAGTGTTGTGGAGTGGAGTAGCATAGATTGCAGAGGTGTAGACTGCAGCAGTATAGTGTAGAGTGGCATAGCGTGGCATGGAGTAGAGTGGCATACAGAGTGCATGGTGCAGAGTGCAGTGGCGTAGAGTAGATTGTTTTGGAGTAGAGTGAAATGGCATTGAGTGGAGTGGTGCTGGGTAGAGTGCAGTGGCATAGGCTAGAGTGGTGTAGAGTGCAGTGGTGCAGAATAGATTAGAGTGATGTAGAGTGGATTGGAATAGAGTGCACTGCCTAGAGTAGAATGGTACAGAGTATAGTGCATTGGCATACAGTGCAGTGCTGCAGGGTGGAGTGGCACAGAGTGAAGTGGTGCAGAGTTTATTGGAGTGGCTTGCTCTTGAGTGTTGTAGAGTGCAGTGGCAAAGAGCACAGTGGTACAGAGCAGAGTAGAGTAGCATAAAGTGAAGTGGGGTAGAGTGGGGTAGCGTAGAGTGCCATGGTGCAGGGTAGACTGCAGTGGCATGGAGTGGTGCAGAGTACAGTGGAATGGCATAAAGTTGAATATGCATAGTTTGATAGCCCACTGCCATTACAGACAACACATCTTCAATTTAAATGACCATTACATTTGCCCATACAGTTTTACTGATAAAAGTATACAGCACACAAAAGATACTGTCTGGAAATGTCATCACTTAGAGTATTGATTTGTTTGATTGTGAATTATTTGTTTCCATCACACTACAGAATTACCAAAAATGTGCTTCATTTATGCGTTCTTAATTCTGTTATATTCCTAAATATCTGCACAGTTCATTTACAGACATTAAAAAATGTGTGCTAGAAAGAAAAACATCCCACAGCCTTCCTCCAGTACACCCCTAATAGCCATCATGATTGTCACATAAATCCTCTCACTTTTAAATCAGAGAAAGAAAGGTAAACACCAAGCTCTCTTGGAAGGCAGAGCCAGACAGTTTACCTCTGTGTTTGAATGCACAGCAAATGTGACAAGATAAGAACAAGATTGAAAGGCCTGTTTACAGCAATGGAACACTGGTGGAAGGATACAGTAAACTGTGGATGCTCTATGGCTATATAAAACGCATTGTCATTTACAATGCCAATAGCTTAAACTCATGTAAATGCGAGACCTATTGCATTGCAAATGCTTGTTTACTTCTGTACCTGTGTCTGATTCAAGACATTAGGGACCACGGGTAGTAAATACAGATACACTATATGGGCAACCAGCTGCTAGCCCTGGCTAACCCTTGTGGACGTCCATAGTCTGTTCACTACCACGGTGGCTGTCTATGCTACAAAACTCCTACATTCAGTGATTTTCAGAGCCAATATCGATCAGTGTTTTCTCCACCAGCCACCATCCTTGTCCAAGTCTCAGTATTTACTTTATTAAGTGCGTGGTCACTTTATTAAGTGCGTGGTCTCACATGTGTGAAAGTGCTCCTTCCCATACTCTTTTTTTTTTTTGTCTCACCTTTTACTTCAATGTTTACCTGTGGTTAAGGCTTTGTGTCCCTCTCGGGCTCTCATGCAGCTGCATGCACGCCCCCAGCAGCGCAGCATGACTCAGCACAGAATTACCAGCAATGCTGATCTTTTCATCAATTTTTCCCACTTCAATGTTCTCGCTCAGTCACAAGGTGGATACGGGCGGCACTTCCCCAAAAGTGGGTGCGCGCGGATAGGCGGGAGGGGAGCGGCTCTGCTAATCTCGCGCACTCCCGAGATGTTCAACGGAGCACAGTTCACAATAACACAAGCCCGGGCCCCGTTTCTGGTAACTAACCCATTCCTGGTGATTACTCACAAGTTCTGCTGACCAGTGCTAAAGTGCATGTACTCACTCCTTAAAACATGACAACATTGACCTATCCCCAATTACCATATTTAATTTCCTTATAAGTCCCTTGTAAAGTTGTACTACATGTACCCAGGGCCTGTAAATGTAATGCTACTAGTGGGCCTGCAGCACTTATTGTGTCACCCACTTAAGTAGTGCTTGAAACATTTCTCAGGCCGGTATTACAGCCTGTGTGTGCAGTTTCTTTTTAAAATTCTTTTTATTAAGCCAAAACAAGCTTCAGATACAAGAATCGCACATGATATAAAGACCATGCATATACAAGACATGACACCCTAAGACCATATATGATACAAACATCATAGCTGTGTGTGCAGTTTTAAACTGCCAATTTGACTTGGCAAAACTAAAGCTTTTGCCAGGACTAAACCTTACTTTTTAACACATATAAGTTACTCCTAGGGTAGGCCCAAACAGCCCACATGGCATGGGGTAATGTAGTTAGAAAGTAGGATAGGTACTTTCAGGTTTTGCATATCATGATAGTGAAAAACTCCTAAATATGTTTTTCACTATTGCAAGGCTTACCTCTCCCATAGGGTAACATTTGAGCTACCTTATTACATTTAATAAGGTGATCTTCCAAATGGAAATAGGTAAACAGATTATGTTTGGTGCCCTTGGAATTGTAATGAAAAATCCTCTTTTTGTGGTAAAGTCGGATTTTCAATTACAATTTTGAAAATGCCACTTTTAGAAAATTTTAATTTTCCTGCCTTAGCCATTTAGTGCCTGCAGCTGGTCCCTGGGTCACAACACTAGGTAGGTGGTAGTCAGTCTTTGTTTATTTCTACTAGACAGTCACACACAATAGAGAGCTTAGGTGTGCCAGGATGGGCCATTATTGTAAGGATGGGATGGCGGATTTAGGAACAGCCATCCTTACACCTGAATAGGCTGTGTCCTGTTCTCACACTAAGGACTGCATACCCCCTGTAGTTAGTCTGGAAACAGGGGAAGGGAGGTAGGAAACCTGAGCACTTCAAAGGGAATCTTCTAGAAGTTTCTCCCACTTCAGTGAAGGCACCAGGTATAAATATTGGACCTCAGACACCAACTCTTCAAGTACACTTCTGGACCTCTGGAAGACTCTGCCAGGAAGGACTGCCACTCTGCTGGACTGCTGCCCGCTGTGCTGACCAGCTGCCCTCTTGCCTGGGTAAGAAGAACTGGATATGCAAGCTGCACCCAGGACCACCTGAGTGATTATAAGGGCTAGTCTCTTGTAATCAGCACCTAAACTCTGCAACTGTAAGTTCTACCCTGCCAAGTGGTGCCACCCCAGTCCCGGACCCTTGGAAGTGGGCCTGACGGTGTTCAATGCAACATCACATAATAAAATGATGAACAGAGTGTTGAACATTTTCAAACACTCACCCCCATTCACAGATCTGGCTTTAATCCATTGTTGTTTTGTGCTCCCCGTCACCTCAGTTTGGACCCAGCCATATGCAAATCAGTCTTGACCCTGCTCCCAATGGAAGCAGTCCAGCCGGAACTGCCAAGCCTGGTCCTAACTGGATGGTAAACAAGCATCCTGGGACTGGTTTTGGGGTATCGCACCTCATCAGCCAGGCTAGCTTGAATCCAGTTGTGCAGCGAGCAGGGGACCCACGTCTGGGCATACCCTTACCCACTTAGGGCCACATAACAACATCACAGAATAATGGTCTTCTGCCTGTCCATCTGTGGAACCAACATCTCCTCTGCTGCACTGCACAGCCTTGGGCAGAACTGACACATTGCCTCTGCTATTTGGACTTTCTCGGCACCAGGGCTTTGCATCAGGGCCCGCAGCCTCATTGGAACCGCTGCTGCGTGGCACATCTTCGACATAGGCTCTCGCATCACAAACCCCTAATCAACGGCAGCCTCAACGATGAGGGAGGACTTCGCATCGCACTGCAAGCCCCACAGCCTCTTCTAAACTAGTCGGTGCGTGACGCATCCTCCACCCAGGACATCACATCGCAAGCCCCCTCGTCAATGACCTCCTAGACAAAGATGCAGAACCACTCATAGCAGCCTTGCGGCACTCGGGAACTGATGCTGCTTGACAATTCTCCAACCCGGACCACGCATTGCCTCTGCTGCACTACACATCCTTGACACGAGACTCTGCATCTTTTTTCGCAACCAGGATTATACTAATGTGTTCAGCGGCCCAAAGTGGGTTCCTGTAGCCGGACCATGCTCTATCGCGGTTGGCCTGAACTTGTGTCTTTGTCCCGGTCCAGCGTACAGGGATGACCCCAGTTGAAGCTTTGTGCGTTTTGGCGCTATTTTTTCTTTAAAACTGCATATTTCTGGTTCTACTGATTGGACTTTTGTGGTTTCGGTCATGTTTTAATTAATAACATCTACATTAATGTTCTAATCTGATATTGGATTTTTCTTTTTTCATGCTTTCACTACATTACTATTTGAATTGTTCCACAAATACTCAACACATTTCTTATAAATTAATCCTGACTGCTCTGTGCCAAGCTACCAGATACTTTAGCACAGGTTAATTTAGGGTTTGCTTGTGACTGCACAGTGGCAAGAACTGGGGTTCCTGCTTAAGTAGGGTTTCACCTCCACTCCCCCCTCAACAAGTCACACAATTTCTTACACTGAAGGACAGCTCATTCTGGGGGATTTTAGCCTCAATTCACCCTAACACACAAGGTCAAGACCCTTGCCAAAAACAGTCTTTTGTTTTCCCTCTGAAGCCAGGAGCCGATGTCCACCTCAATACACACCATGGTCTGATCAACCTCAAGTAGGAGTGAAACACTTACTTCTCGCGAAGTCAAGCCCCCCCCAAAGCTAGTATGTGCTGCTCCCTTGTGGCCTCTAGATGAGTCAACATAGTACAACATAGATTTACAACATAGTACTTAGGACTGTTTCTGCCATACACACCGGTAAGTGTTATGAATGGCTCATTATTGGTAGCCATTAGGACTCATCACGAGTTTCCTTTCCTCCTGCTTGGGCTTCTCTTTGTACAGAACATCCTATGTGTGGCAGCAAGGGAATATTAATAAACCTCCAGGCCATATCTTGTCCTTCGTGAATGCCATCCGGTCACTAATTGGAAGACGAGACCAAAGCCACAGTTGTGTTGCTATTCTTTGTTCTGAAATCAAAGTTATTACCCATTTTAAGGTCTGGCACACTTATTGCTACCAATTCTTTAAAACATAATTAGAGTGGGCTTTTGCTGAACCCCAGATAAGTATTGCAAGTCCTTCTCTCTCACCTTATGCTATTGGGAGTGTGGTGTATGATGTTGCCTCCTATGGAGTACCTCCATTGCAATGCATGAAGAACTATTTTACATCTCAAAAGTACACCGGATCGTCACATATTAACTTATGTATCTCAGACGTGAATTTTAAGCACAAAGAATTATGTTCTCTTTTTTTCGCGTAGCTGCTTTTTTCTTTTTTTAATGAGGATATGTGGGTTGCCCCTTTCCAGGTGGGAATAGTCTGAGCCCAAAATGACTGCGCCAAAGTCTTGCGAGATGGTCACTAAAGCCTCGCTGTTGTGAGACCTTAGAGGCATCTATCTTGAGGTCAGAGCATCCTTAACAGGCAATCCCAGTTCAACCATTGCCTTGATGCAGCTCTCAGCTGCTGCCAGGGCTGTCCCTGGTTCCATCCACTGCAGCCAACAGCTGCTCATAACATGAGCATGTCAGGGCACCTCCTCTCCACTGCAGCCTGGGGTCAGCACCAAGTGAGCGCACCTGGCTGCTCCTCTCTCCAACCTTCTGGGCACTGTTCACACAGTGAACACCCCCAGCGCCTCCTTTTCCACTGCTGCTGGAGCTCTGCTCATAAAATGAAAACATCTGGGTGCTCCTTCCACGCAGCTGCTGGAATACTGCTCATACAATTTATTTTATTTTGTTTTATTTAATGCGATTTTCTATAGCGCGAACATTACCCAAAGGTGTCAGAGCGCTTTACAAAAGAACGAGTTGCGATACATAAGGAATTAGGATGACATGAGTTACATAAAAGATACAAAAAGAAAAAAATTGCAAATGTACAAGTTGTAGAGTCACACAGGTAAGAGATACAAATAGAAAAAATTGCAAATGTACAAGTTGTAAAGTCACTCAAGGAAGAGATACAAATGGATAAACTCTAAGAATCACATAGGGATGGTAGTGAGTACAAAGGTCTACTACATATACTAGTGGTTAGAGTTATCTCTATATACATATATATACAAATTGTAGATTTTCTCAGTATTCCATTTTACCAGGGTTAAGGGGGTACAAGGCGCTGTCCAGGGTCACGCGTTGTTCAGTAAGTCCATTTGCGCCAGAAAGACCGTCAAGATGGAGGATCTAGGTTAAAGACCACTACGACAACACTACAAAATGGTGGTGTTGCTGTTTGGTGAGAAACCAATCGGAAAAGCTGTATGAGTCCACGTGGGGATGTGAGGGGAAGGCAGAAGTGCGGCCCCCTTCTCTCTCCAGGGCCCCCTTAATGATTCCAGGGGTCCCTCTCACCTCAGTCTGTCGTCTCCCGGTGTCCGTGCTGTCTGCTGGCCTCTGCGCCCCCGCAACGCCCTCGGAAGAGGCTCCAGCGATTACTCGGGAAGGAGGCAAGCCACCGCTCCCAGACCCCGACTGTGGCACTCTGATCTCCGTGTCTGCTGCCAGGCACCAACGCAGCCAGGCTCTCACCAGCTGCCGCTGGTCCCAGCGCCGGAGGCGTCGCCTGCCCCTCGGCCAGCGGAGCCACACTTCTTGGCAACCCGAGTCGCTCGCAGCCCTCAGCACCCAGGTGCGCCTTCCTCAGGTTCTTCACCGCTCCCATGGTTTCAATGATGGCGCTCTGCTTAGGGGTGGCCGAACCACAGTCTGTGGTGCTCGCTGGGCCCTGTTTCATCTCCTCCGGCCACTGGGGTCGCCTTCGGGCACCGCTGCAGTCTGGTCTCTGCGCCCCATCCGTAGCCACTAGGCCCAGCGCCGGGCGCTCTGGCTCACTTCTCGGCCGGCATGCTCCTGAGGTACTGGGTTTTTCAGAACCGGTACTAATCCGGTAACCCAGCGGTGTCAGGGCAACACCCAAAGACCCCGGATTCCCCTGTCTTGGCAAACAGAGACACGGGATACTTCTTGATGACGTCAAAGACCAAAGTTTATTGGTTGCAACCAGGGACAGAGATCTACGAAGTACACACGGGTAGTTCGTCAGAGACTGCACACTTAGATAAACGGAGCTTGGTCTTTTATGCCGAAAATCATGCCTCAGGCAGCATTACAATTTACATTTGGTACATACAAACTGACCAATAGCAACGTAGCATTTCAAAAGTAGCAAATGACGACAGTCAAAGACAATCCCATTTTCCGTTGTCCAGCCCACCAAAAAACGATCGCCCACATGCTTGGTTTCCTGTTCGATCAGGCCGGACAAACCCATCATAAACCCTTCAACCCAGATCGATGATCAAGTCGTAAAGGAAAAGGCAGAAACAGATGGAAAGGAGATAGAGGAGTGAGAACGGTGTACCATAAACTCGGACACGTCCTGCCCTTTGATCTTTACCAGGCCAGCTGCTGAACAAGGAACTGGCTCAGCGGGATTCGCCCCAGGCGAGGAGTCAGTTCGGCCAGGTCAACCAGAAGTCAGCTAAGGCGTACGTGTCTCAAGAACTTTCTCGGCTGCAGTCATCGGGCCTATGTTAGGGCAACCACACAAAATGGCTGCCACATACAAAATGAAACCCGGAGGTTCAGACTAAATCCTCGAATACAGAGTGTTCTCCTATATCGGTTCATACGAAAACACTCAGACACTTTACACTCGCCATTTGCGGTCTGTTGAGACCAAAATCGTCCATTTCCGACGATCTTTATAAATCGGGTTCGGAACTATCGAACCCAATTCGGGACCACGGAACCAAAGACCCTCCTTTTGCCCTATCATAGGCAATAAACCCAGACCCATTTTAATCTGAATCCGGATCTATATTCATCAGGTCATCGATATGCTGCTGTAGCATCATCCTATTACTATGTATCTCTCTCCGGACAGGTTTCCGTACACACAAAGTAGCACAAAGGCCACAAATAGCCGGAGCACACTGTACACAGAGACAGAACATAAACAGGATTGCTAAGACCATCCCAATGACCATCATAATCTTCCAACCCCAAGTGGATATCAATCCCCATAACCATCCCATCAAAGACCAATCTCCTTTGTCCAGATGGACAGAATCGGAGATTTTGTGCAATTTGGAAATGGCCTGGAAGACCGATGGAGCGTTGTCTGGAATGAAAACACAGCAGCTTGATTGAATCAATCTACATACTCCACCTCGATCTGCTAGAATAACGTCTAGGGCAACTCTATTCTGAAGTGTCATAAGTCTACCGACTGGAGCTCAGCAGTCAAGTTACCAAGGGCACCGGCAGTCTCAACTATGGTGGATTCAACCACTCTCGTAAGCTGACGAATATTCCTACTGTTAGCCATAGGTCCCCAAAACGGCAGAAAATCCTTAACGAAATCTCCCAATTCTTGTCCTGCAGTGTCTTCTTGGCTAAAGACACCTCTAGCAACTCTCGTCTTGTGGTAATCTGCCGCAGCTGTAAAAGTGGGGGGTAACAGAAAGGAAACAAAACATGTGCCCGAGAAGTCGGGGGGCAACCATGTATACGCTTTGTCATAGCAAACAAAGTAGGTACCCTTAGCAGCTAAGAACGTTGGGGAAGACTGAGACGGAAACACATAGGTCTCAGCGCAAACACTCTTCCCTAACTGAGCCTTCGGATTCTTACCGTTGCCCTGCAGACAATAGTAGCCTTTATGGGGCACTATCCAGATCGCTAGAGGACTTTTCGCTCGCTGGTTAATAATCAGACTAACTCCATATCCAGTGACGTTCCAACCACTATATGGTTGCCTCTCATCTTTCGGAATAGTCTCGACTGCATTAGTCCCTTTAATCATGTCGACTATGCCTCTAGCTAGAGGACTATTCTTTGGATTGTCTTTAGGTGAACGTAGGGGGTGGACACTGTGGGCATAGATGAACATGGTTCTGTAAGCTCGAATCGAACCATTTAGACTGAAGGGCAAAACTAAATATGGAATACCTTTATCGGTTGTATGAGGCATCAAACCACAAATTCAGCAGTTCGGGGTATTAATCACTGATGCTGGTGCAAAAGCTGTATGAAAGAATTATTAGAAAATTCCAAACGTCTGGCTACCTCATATTCGGGCAAAGGATGAAAAGAATGAGAAGAAATAGTAGGTGAAGGTGTAGGTTGCACAGTGGAATTAGACGTCATTTTAAAAACAAATGCTACATAACCAGCTATGAATATTACGAAACTCAACAGCAAAAACAAACATGGTATCAAAAAGCATTTCTTCGACATTATCTTGCATATACGTTTTCTAAAAGTCAGTGTCTGTACAGGTCTCTCCAACTCAAAGAAATCCATCCTAAACTAAATGTGCTGCCCGCGGTGGTTGGTTGATTCTGCTTGAGAGTGCCTCTGCTGCACCCAGGAAGGCTGCCTCGGGCCAACAGAACCCTCGACCTAGTGTCTCAGGCTTACACTCCCAAGACTGGTAGCAACCGCGACCCTAGCAGCAAGAACCGGATGGCAGTTCAAGAAAAACAAAAACGAGTAGATCCTTGGTGGAGAGTTAACCTGCAAACAGTAAAAAAATCAACTTTATTAATATTTTTATTTGTCCTTAATTCTCGATCTCAGATTGTATTTGTTCTTTCCAGGTAGTTCTTGATCAGCGAACAAAAGATGAGGCTCGGTAGTGTCCAATCGCTCTGCAGGAGATATTGATGCTTGTAAAATTTCATCGCTCTCCTTTTCTGAACTAGTTCCAATCAAACGGGCATCGCTGAACGGCAAGAATTGCGGCACTGCTTCTGTCTCAGAATCCGCAAGACCTTCCTGGACCCACTTGTCATAGGGCAAAGGCAAAGGTGCCTTTTTGGTGTGCGAGCCATGGATCCAGTTGCGTTTTCCACGCACTCGCACCGCAGATCTTGTAGACAACAGGACCTGATAGGACCCAGTCCAGCGGGGCTGCTCGTTCTTCGTACGCTGGAAGTTCCTGACAAACACCCATGCACTGGGCTCAATAGCATGCCCTGGATCCTCTGTAGCTTGAGGAAGACTATCGTGTACCTTTTGGCGTAAAACACTCATTTTAGTTGTCAATTTACGCAAATAGTCAAGCAAAACAGGGTATTCGAGGTCACTAAACCTCGTTGGACTTGGTACGCCCCAAATATTCGCCGGGCGACCAAACGCAACCTCGTATGGACTCAAACCCATTCTTGAATGTACAGTCATTCGGGTGGACAAAAGTGCTAATGGCAAGGCATCTGGCCATTGCAAACCAGTGCTTTCTTGACTTTTGGCCAACTTCAACTTAAGGGTGCCATTATAGCACTCGACTAAACCAGCTGATTGGGGATGATTTGCAGCGTGGAATTTCTGCCTAATCCCGAGACCCTCACACACTCTCTTCATAACCTGACCCACAAATTCACTTCCGTTATCACTCCAGATGATTCTCTGCATTTCAAATCTCGGGAAAAACTCTTTTATCAAAACCTTCGCTGTGGACAAAGCAGTATTGTCCTTGAGGGGGTAAGCTTCTACCCATCTAGAAAAAGAGCAAACAACCACTAACACATACTTCAAGTTGTTGCATCTTTCCATATGGATAAAATCTAGCTGCAAAGCCTCGAACGGATACACGTAGGAGGAGCAAAATGACCAGCTGGTGTTGGAGTTCCCTTACCAGGATTATGCATCAAACACACCATACAGTTCTTGACCAAATTCTCTGCACATCTGGGGATCCCTACATTCTGCCAAACCGGAGCCAACAACTTGCAAATCCCTTTCACACTAATGTGTGCCATTCCATGTGCCATTGTAACAACTGGAAGCACATACGCGTTAGGCAACAACCATCTGTGATGTTCGGACAAATCAGTCCAACAACCATTCGAATCCAATCTACCCTTACTCTCTCTCCATTCATCCAACTCTTTCTCTGTAGCCTCACTCTGAATAACTTTCACGCTCTCAATGGTGCCTTCACACATACTCTTCTCTGGAACCCATCTCGCCGAACCCGCAACATACATTCGACTCATCACGTTCCTAGCAGTTTCTTTCGCAACTTCATCCGCAAACGCATTACCACGGCCAACGTCATCCGTAACCTTTTTATGGGCACTGCATTTCACGATCGCAATTTGCAAAGGTAACGTAAGAGATTCAAGGAGTTCATTCACCAGTTGTCCATGCTGGATCTTCGTCCCATGCGATGTCAAAAACCCACGTTCATGCCACAATCGTCCAAAGCTATGAGCCACACCAAACGCATACTGACTATCCGTGTACACATTTACTCGTTTCCCTTTCGCCAACACACATGCTCTCGTAAGTGCAATCAATTCAGCCGCTTGTGAGGAATTATGTGGGATACGTGCAGCTTCAACGACCGTGTGCAAAGTCGTCACAGCGTATGCTGCAGTTGTATCGCCATTCGGTAATTTGAAACACAAACCATCAACCCACAAAGCATCATCACAGTCAGAAAGAGGAGTATCCCTCAAATCTATTCTCCCTTTGGTCTCTTCTTCGGTTCTTAGAAAACAATTGTGTTGCTCTTTGCTATCATCGTCTGTCTCAAGCGAAATCGGCAACAATGTAGCCGGGTTTAAAGTATTGCACCTCTTGATGTGCACATGGCTCGCTAACAACGTAAGTTCATACCCTGACAACCGAGCACTAGTTAAGTGCTGTGTCTTCGTACGATTCAACAAGGTATCCACTGCATGTGGAACCATGACCACTAACGTATTGTCCATAACCAAACCCGCAGATTGTCGAATCGAAACAGCCGCTGCCACTGTAGCTCTCAAGCAACTCCGCAACGCTCTAGCTACAGGATCTAAAGTCGACGAAAAGTACGCACATGGGCGTTGCTTCCCGCCAAACTGCTGAGTCAAAACCGATAATGCACATCCCTCTCTCTCATGGACATACAATGTGAAAGGCTTACTGTAGTCGGGAGTACCCAACACAGGAGCCGAACACAACGCATTGCGTAACTCAGAGAAACTCTTTTGACATTCATCAGTCCAAGGAATCGGATTTGGAGTATCCTTAACCGTAAGAGCTAGCAAAGGCTTCGCTAGAAGAGAAAAATTTGGGATCCACTGTCTACAGTACGACGTAATGCCCAAAAACGCACGTACTTCTCTCTGTGTCGTAGGGACACTCATTCTCGCGATAGTCTGAATTCTTTCCGGGGTCAGTTTCCTTCCCTCCTTCGATATGAGGTGACCTAGGTAGATAACTTCTTGGCGACAGAATTGTAATTTCGAGAGAGAAACTTTATGATGGCAATCAGATAAATGAGACAACAAGGACACAGTGGCATCCTTACATATGTCTTCGGTATCAGCAGCGACCAACAAATCGTCAACATACTGAATAAGGGCTGCACCTTCAGGAAAAGCTAACAAGTCAAGTTGCGTCTTCAAAGCTTGACTGTAAATCGATGGACTCTCGCAATAGCCTTGAGGAGCGCGTTTAAAGCGGAAGCTTCGTCCTCCTAAAGAGAATCCGAAGATATCTCTACTCTCTATGGCAATCGGAATGCTGAAGAAAGCATTCTTCAAGTCGATCACCGAAAACCAAGTGGCAGAAGCTGGAATCAATGTCAATAATGCAGTAATATCGGGTACAACAGGGAATTGCAGAACAACAATTTTGTTCACTTCACGAAGGTCGATAACAAACCTATATACAGGAGGCTGTGAAGAATCAGTTCTTTTCAGGACAGGCAAAACAGGACTATTACACACATTACCTCGTGTCTCTTCAATAACGCCCTTGTCAATCAGATCATAAATGATCGCCAAAAGCGCTCGTTCACCATCACTTGAAATACGATATTGTGGAATGCGCGGTAACTGAGCATTCGCCTTCAATGTCACAACATATGGGGGAATGTCTAACAGGCCCACATCATTTGGACCCGTAGCCCACAATGAATCTGGTAGCGAAGACAATTCAGGTGGGAGACAATCTTTTGAGATATATATTGGAGAGATCACATTCTCACCCAAAGTAAGATGTACTCCTGACGGAGAACAGTACAGAGTCGCATACAATCTCTTCAACAAGTCTAAACCTAGCAAGTTCTCATTACAACCTGTAGTCAAAAGAAGGGGTGCTTCAAACCTACGAGGACCAACAGAAAGAGGCAATGGAACGGAAATCGGATTCATAAGGGGGGCGCCAGAAAAACCTATAGAAACATTATTAAAGCCAGACAAAGGTGCGCCAGGGAGTTTAGAATGCATAATAGAACTCTTCGTAGCACCAGTGTCTAGCAGAAAAGGCTCTGACACACCCGATGCAATCACTTCCACGTAGGGTCCACTCTGATCTACCAGAACTGAAACAACTCCCTATCTTTGTCTATGGCTGTCCTAACAGTCATTACCTTGCTCTTCATCGCCTTCAACATAGTAATCATCCACGTAGTACTGTGTAGACCTACCAGACGAATTCTGCTGTTGGTCAAAACTGTTCATTGAATTCTGCGGAGGCAAAGGGCGCGCGTTCTGTCCGCGACCTCTACCTCTAGGCGCTTGTTGAGCACCTCTACCCCTAACACCAGGAGCACTATTTGCACGTTGCAACAGAACCGGACAACTGTTTTTGTAATGGCCCTCTTCTCTACAATACGCACACTGATTAGGCCCATACTGAATACGCTGTTGAGGAGTCTCGTCTCTTTGCGAGTTCCTCGAATACTGTTGAGGCTGCTGATAATCGCGCTGATTATTAACACGGGGTGGATAAGCTTGTTGTAGAAGAACTTTAGTCTTCAATTCCTTAGTCTGCTTATCCGCTTTCTCTAACTCATCCTTGCACCTATTCTCGTAGTACTGAGCCGTAGCAAGAACCTGCGCCGAAGTAGAAACGGGCCAAGCACTCTCGGAATCCTTCAACTTGGTACACAACTCAGGAAGAAGATTGTGCACAAATTTATCAACGAATAAACTCTGGCCACCCTCGGTAGCCATATCCTGACCACTATGATCAACAAATGTTTCTTCAAAACGCGAGAAAAAGTCCGAAACAGACTCATCTTTCTTCTGCTTACACGCAGACAATTTGTCCCAATTAACACGGACTTCAGGCATCAAAGTCTTCATGAAAGTAATAATTCTACCAGGAAGTTCAGTAATAACATTTTCAGGCTTAGCACCTCCAACTTGTCTATCATTTGCCGCAACAAGATTCACCTACGAATCACCCAATTCATTATCATGATCTGTATGTCGAATGACATTCCAGATGGACTGTGGAACAACGTTCCCAAACAGCATGTCTATATCCGCCAAATTCATAACGCACAAACTCACAGTTTGCGTAAGTTCCTTATAATATCCCGCCGGATTCTTCCGCGGATCTGGTAAAGTCTGCTTAAGCGCTAGAACTTCTGCACGCTTCCATGGAACATGAACCCACACTCGCTGAAAGTGCGCTAAAACAGGTGGATGAGCATTTGCATCAGCAGGTCTCCATACTGGAGGAACCTCTCGCATTGGATATTGACGCGCATGTCTCCTAACTGACGAATCTGGCTCAAATAGCCGTTCAGTAGGAACATCACTTCGAAGCGACAGTAACGTCGACACCGCTTTCTCAATGTCATGTAAACTCACAATTGTCCCTTTAGCAAACTCGGAACGTAATCGAAACAATTCTTCAGGAGCTTTACGCACTTCGTCCGTCCATTGTTCATGGAGGAACGCACACATAAGTTCAAAAACATAACGCTGCTTTGGTGCTTCCCATTGCCGGAAAACATCCATAATACCCTCTAGATCATACTGGGACTTATACGTCACCCATCTACGTGCCATATGATCCAAAACCACTCGCTCATCTGTATCGGGCAATTGGCTACGCAGCTGTCTACGCTCGCTCACAGGAGACATACCCAATTGTCCCAACCAAGGAGTTAGAAAATTAGAAAAGGCAGCAGTCATCCGCTGTCTAGGAGAAGGAGTAGTCGGAAGGACAAGAGGAGACGAAGCAGTAGCAGAAGAATCCATAGTCGGAACAGGCATAGAAACAGTAGTAGCAGGAAAAGGCAAAGTTGGCAACCCCTGAGGAGGCAGCGCATAAAGAACAATAGCCAACGAAGGAGCTGGCTGTGGAGGAATTACAGGAGGCAATGCAACCAGCACTTGCACGGCCACGACCGGTGGCGGTGGTGCCGTAGCATTCTGCACATAAGGTGGTGGTGAATTTAACAAATGCAACATTAAAGGGTCTTTCACAAGATCCTTCTCGTCTTTCTGTTCTTTAGACGGCAAGACTGGGTAGCATCTGTCTACCGCTAACTTCCTCACTCTAAGCATCTGCTCACTTTCCTGCTCTTCTTCATTATCTCTGTATGCAATGGCAGCTTGCACCATAGACATACCCTTCTTATTTTTCTTAGCTAACTTTATTTCTTTCTGTTTGGCTTCTTTGCGCCATATGCGGAAAGAGTCAAACATCGCCGGCAGTGGCTTTCTTCTTGAACAACTTCACTTCAAGGTTATCCAAGACTTCTGTCTCAAAACTACCATAACGGGGCCACTGTAGGACACTGTCATTCTTCGTGTATCTAACCCAAATCTCATTATAGCTAATAGGACCCACGCCATGCTTCACATATAGGTTGTAGGTAGGAGTTCCAATCGGAGGAACCGGACACGAATCCTCTAACCAGGAATCCTTCAAAGTACCACAACTAAACAAATTCCTAAGACTGCTAAAACCAGGCATCTTGCTCACTAGTCTAGCTTCAAACAACAAGAGGAATCTAAATCGATAATCTCGTGAATACACGAATCCCTTGGCTTTGGGGCCTGCAGGTACCAAATCAAAGCTATCCACTAAAGGATACAAAACAAACTAAGGACTAGGAGACGCTCGGTTTATACTTAACTGAGTTGTCGATGGCGTCACAAGAAGACCCGTCAATCGTCTTGCTCTACAAACGTATAAGGCTCCAAAACTGGGCGACAGTCAGGGCAGCAGTCCTTCGTAGCCGTCGGAAAGCGGGAAACCTTGCAGCAAAGACTTTCGGACCACGACGACATACAGGGGTCGATGAAGTGGCTGGCCTTCCTCCAGAATTTTCTCACGAAGCTTCTCACGAACCTCTGGCTTGGACCGGTACCGCTGAAGTCACCCAACGTTGGGCGCCAATTGAGGTACTGGGTTTTTCAGAACCGGTACTAATCTGGTAACCCAGCGGTGTCAGGGCAACACCCAAAGACCCCGGATTCCCCTGTCTTGGCAAACAGAGACATGGGATACTTCTTGATGACGTCAAAGACCAAAGTTTATTGGTTGCAACCAGGGACAGAGATCTACGAAGTACACACGGGTAGTTCGTCAGAGACTGCACACTTAGATAAACGGAGCTCGGTCTTTTATGCCGAAAATCATGCCTCAGGCAGCATTACAATTTACATTTGGTACATACAAACTGACCAATAGCAACATAGCATTTCAAAAGTAGCAAATGACGACAGTCAAAGACAATCCCATTTTCCGTTGTCCAGCCCACCAAAAAACGATCGCCCACATGCTTGGTTTCCTGTTCGATCAGGCCGGACAAACCCATCATAAACCCTTCAACCCAGATCGATGATCAAGTCGTAAAGGAAAAGGCAGAAACAGATGGAAAGGAGATAGAGGAGTGGGAACGGTGTACCATAAACTCGGACACGTCCTGCCCTTTGATCTTTATCAGGCCAGCTGCTGAACAAGGAACTGGCTCAGCGGGATTCGCCCCAGCCGAGGAGTCAGTTCGGCCAGGTCAACCAGAAGTCAGCTAAGGCGTACGTGTCTCAAGAACTTTCTCGGCTGCAGTCATCGGGCCTATGTTAGGGCAACCACACAAAATGGCTGCCACATACAAAATGGAACCCGGAGGTTCAGACTAAATCCTCGAATACAGAGTGTTCTCCTATATCGGTTCATACGAAAACACTCAGACACGTTACACTCGCCATTTGCGGTCTGTCGAGTCCAAAATCATCCATTTCCGACGATCTTTATAAATCGGGTTCGGAACTATCGAAACCAATTCGGGACCACGGAACCACACTCTGTCGTCTTGGACTGCAGCCCGGTCCCTCCCACCACCGTCAGTCGGCAGTCCGGCATCACCCTGCCTGCTACTGCTTCGCTAACGTCGGGAGAAGGGCCTCCGCAACCACACTCAGCACGTCCCTGTGGCCGAACAGCCCCGGCTGACTTTTTGCCGCCAGTCACTCCCTTAGAGCACCTCCATTTGGGTCAGCCCGGGCCAAAGCTTGAACCAGGGCGACCCCGAAGTGTCCACAGCTCCAAATGAGGGCACCCAGTATCCTGATGGCTAGGATAATTTAGGATATTTGGGTGGCCGCTGCGGAGCTCTCTTAGAGCTCTGCGGTGTTGCTATGCTCGCTGTGCTCAGCTGCTCCTTCCCCACTGCCGCTAGTGTGCTGCTCATACAGTGAGCCCCCACCAGCTGCCCCTCCTCACTGCTGCTAATGTGCTGCTCATACAGTATATATTCCCAACGCTCCTTACCCACTGCCTCTAGTGCGCTGCTCATACAGTGAATACACCTAACTGCTCCTTCCACACTGCTGCCGAGGTGCTGTTCATACAGTGAATACACCCAACTGCTCCTTCCCCACTGCTGCTGGAGCGCTGCTCATACAGTGAATATACCCAACTGCTCCTTCCCCACTGCTGCTGGATTGCTGCTCATACAGTGATCGTGCCGACTGCTCCTTCCCCACTGCTGCTGGATTGCTGCTCATACAGTGAATACACCCAACTGCTCCTTCCCCACTGCTGCTGGATTGCTGCTCATACAGTGATCGTACCCAACTGCTCCTTCCCCACTGCTGCTGGAGCACTGCTCATACAGTGATCGTGCCGACTGCTCCTTCCCCACTGCTCCTGGAGTGCTGCTCATACAGTGAATATACCCAACTGCTCCTTCCCCACTGCTGCTGGAGCACTGCTCATACAGTGATCGTGCCGACTGCTCCTTCCCCACTGCTCCTGGAGTGCTGCTCATACAGTGATCGTGCCGACTGCTCCTTCCCCACTGCTGCTGGGGTGCTGCTCATACAGTGAATATACTCAACTGCTCCTTCCCCACTGCTGCTGTGGTGCTGCTCATACAGTGATCGTGCCGACTGCTCCTTCCCTACTGCTCCTGGAGTGCTGCTCATACAGTGATCGTACCCAACTGCTCCTTCCCCACTGCTCCTGGAGTGCTGCTCATACAGTGAATATACCCAACTGCTCCTTCCCCACTGCTGCTGGATTGCTGCTCATACAGTGATCGTGCCCAACTGCTCCTTCCCCACTGCTGCTGGATTGCTGCTCACACAGTGAATATGCGGAACTGCTCCTTCCCCACTGCTGCTGGGGTGCTGCTCATACAGTGAATATGGCCATCTGCTCCTTAACTTCATACTAATTTACTAAGATTGAATAATCTTTTTCCTCAGTAAATATTCCTCTATTGGGTTTGACTGAGCTCCTGCATCTAGTGACTCATATCGATCATTTCACACATCCTTGCCTATATTCCATGGCACATTAATGGACACACCTCCTGGTCATTTCCATTTAAACAACTGTATGGTGCCACCGGTTTCATACATGAGAGGCATAACATTACAAGTTCGATTTTTTAGACACTGAGCCCAGCTGGAGCCTTCGCTTGGCGGTAGTGCTCATTGGCGCGCATGCTCAGGGAACAGTGTTCTGCCCCTTGATCATGCGTGCGCCGCCACTGTGTGTCTCCCATTCGAGAATTACACACTGGCTGCTATGTGCGCTCCTTCGCGCAGTATTAATTGCATTCTGGCAGTAATCTCCATTTTTCACCCACACCATCTTGGGGGGTTAGCCGTGTAATGTTCCTTTGGCGGCAACAGAGACGACACGGGTTCGGACATGATGCCTAGACCCGTAGGGTAACTGTGCATGCGCGTAGGAACAGTGTGTTCTAGCGCTACTAATTACACGGAGTTGACGCCTTTCACAACCAATTAAATGAACTTGTTTATTAAGGCAATGGACGGTACTAGGAGTCCCTCCCCTTCCGCTCGGTGTCAAATGGAGGTACCGACGGACAGGTGAGTTGCCTATCAGGCTCTCTGCAACCATCGTTCTTTGACATTGCAAAGATTGGCTAAGAAGGAGTTTAGAGTGCCCTTTAACCATCCACATTATGTAGCCCTCTCTGGACTGTGTTAAAGTTAAGATATTTAGGGGCCCATAAAAATCTTGTAGCTTCCTAAGGTTCTATGAGAACTTTGTAGTGGGTAGTTCTGAGGCATGGCGGATGGGTTCTCTATTACACGTTTGTTGGGTTCAGTGTGTAAAATAATTGGTTTGGACACAGTGGATCTCAGTACTTACTGTGCCCTCTTTTTACACCACAGAGCGGGGCCTCATACTCCCGAGCGGTTGCCGGGTGAGGTGAGGTCTTCATCCACATAATGCTGGGTGAGTATCACCGCGAAGAAATGCTTCCTGGTGATTAAGCTAATATGCTTTCCTTATAATGCATAATGTAAAATATTTATGCAGGTGTTTGTCCATGTGCTTTTTCTGTGTATTTAAGCGAATGTGTGTGTGTAATCCAATGTTGTTGACAAAGAAAAACATTCACATGTTTTCTGTTGTTTTGTCAGGAAGAAGACATGTCTCTTTCCTTCCAGTGGACTCACATTCTTTCAAGTTCCTGGTAGCTATGTAACTTTCTTGTAGTACATATTGGTATTTTCCACTTGACACAAAAAAACTTTTTCATAGTTGCAGTAGCCATTCTTATTTAAAGGTCCTGAAGAAAGCCAGGGTAATTCCCTACTTGGCTGAAACATGTCGACCGATCTGCATAATCGCCATAGGGTAGTCCCACTGCTCGGCGAGTTTTTAATCTTGACACATAGACTTCTATTTTGAACCTATGTCTGAGTCTGAGTAGTCAATTTTAGTATCACTATCACTGAAGCACTGCACTGCATTTCTGCATTGAGTCTCATGGCTTAAGTACTGACATTTACTCCTACACCGTCATAACTTAGTCGGATGTGGTGCTTGAATGCTTTACTAAACCCCCACATGACGTATTCTCCAGCAAATGGCTGGTCTGATGGGGTTTTGTTTTAAGCCTGTGTACCTCAATGACATTTGTGCATACATACATTCTACTTTTTCACAGTCCTCCACATAGCTCAACACCATTCCCTTGACTTGGTCTGCTCTTATGTGTTTTTGAGAAATATATTCCCAACGCTCCTTACCCACTGCCTCTAGTGCGCTACTCATACAGTGAATACACCCAACTGCTCCTTCCACACTGCTGCCGAGGTGCTGTTCATACAGTGAATACACCCAACTGCTCCTTCCCCACTGCTGCTGGAGCGCTGCTCATACAGTGAATATACCCAACTGCCCCTTCCCCACTGCTGCTGGAGCACTGCTCATACAGTGAATATACCCAACTGCTCCTTCCCCACTGCTGCTGGATTGCTGCTCATACAGTGATCGTGCCGACTGCTCCTTCCCCACTGCTGCTGGATTGCTGCTCATACAGTGATCGTACCCAACTGCTCCTTCCCCACTGCTGCTGGAGCACTGCTCATACAGTGATCGTGCCGACTGCTCCTTCCCCACTGCTCCTGGAGTGCTGCTCATACAGTGAATATACCCAACTGCTCCTTCCCCACTGCTGCTGGAGCACTGCTCATACAGTGATCGTGCCGACTGCTCCTTCCCCACTGCTCCTGGAGTGCTGCTCATACAGTGATCGTGCCGACTGCTCCTTCCCCACTGCTGCTGGGGTGCTGCTCATACAGTGATCGTGCCGACTGCTCCTTCCCCACTGCTCCTGGAGTGCTGCTCATACAGTGATCGTACCCAACTGCTCCTTCCCCACTGCTCCTGGAGTGCTGCTCATACAGTGAATATACCCAACTGCTCCTTCCCCACTGCTGCTGGATTGCTGCTCATACAGTGATCGTGCCCAACTGCTCCTTCCCCACTGCTTCTGGATTGCTGCTCATACAGTGAATATGCCCAACTGCTCCTTCCCCACTGCTGCTGGATTGCTGCTCATACAGTGAATATGCCCAACTGCTCCTTCCCCACTGCTGCTGGGGTGCTGCTCATACAGTGAATATGGCCATCTGCTCCTTCCCCACTGCTGCTGGATTGCTGCTCATACAGTGATCGTACCCGACTGCTCCTTCTCCACTGCTGCTGGAGCGCTGCTCATACAGTGATCATGCCCAACTGCTCCTTCCCCACTGCTGCTGGATTGCTGCTCATACAGTGAATATGTGCAACTGCTCCTTCCCCACTGCTGCTAGGGTGCTGCTCATACAGTGATCGTGCCCAACTGCCCCTTCCCCACTGCTGCTGGAGCGCTGCTCATACAGTGAATATACCCAACTGCTCCTTCCCCACTGCTGCTGGATTGCTGCTCATACAGTGAATGCACCCAACTGCTCCTTCCCCACTGCTGCTGGATTGCTGCTCATACAGTGATCGTACCCAACTGCTCCTTCCCCAGTGCTGCTGGAGCACTGCTCATACAGTGATCGTGCCGACTGCTCCTTCCCCACTGCTCCTGGAGTGCTGCTCATACAGTGAATATACCCAACTGCTCCTTCTCCACTGCTGCTGGAGCACTGCTCATACAGTGATCGTGCCGACTGCTCCTGGAGTGCTGCTCATACAGTGATCGTGCCGACTGCTCCTTCCCCACTGCTCCTGGAGTGCTGCTCATACAGTGATCGTACCCAACTGCTCCTTCCCCAATGCTCCTGGAGTGCTGCTCATACAGTGAATATACCCAACTGCTCCTTCCCCACTGTTGCTGGATTGCTGCTCATACAGTGATCGTGCCCAACTGCTCCTTCCCCACTGCCTCTGGATTGCTGCTCATACAGTGAATATGCCCAATTGCTCCTTCCCCACTGCTGCTGGATTGCTGCTCATACAGTGAATATGCGCAACTGCTCCTTCCCCACTGCTGCTGGGGTGCTGCTCATACAGTGAATATGGCCATCTGCTCCTTCCCCACTGCTGCTGGATTGCTGCTCATACAGTGATCGTACCCGACTGCTCCTTCTCCACTGCTGCTGGAGCGCTGCTCATACAGTGACCGTGCCCAACTGCTCCTTCCCCACTGCTGCTGGATTGCTGCTCATACAGTGAATATGCACAACTGCTCCTTCCCCACTGCTGCTGGGGTGCTGCTCATACAGTGATCGTGCCCAACTGCTCCTTCCCCACTGCTTCTGGAGTGCTGCTCATACAGTGAATATGGCCAACTGCTCCTTCCCCACTGCTGCTGGAGCGCGGCTCATACAGTGATCGTGCCCAACTGCCCCTTCCCCACTGCTGCTGGAGCGCTGCTCATACAGTGAATATGCCCAACGGCTCCTTCCCCACTGCTGCTGGGGTGCTGCTCATACAGTGAATATGCGCAACTGCTCCATCCCCACTGCTGCTAGAGCGCTGCTCATACAGTGATCGTGCCCAACTGCTCCTTCCCCACTGCTGCTGGGGTGCTGCTCATACAGTGAATATGGCCAACTGCTACATCCCCACTGCTTCTGGATTGCTGCTCATACAGTGAATATGCACAACTGCTCCTTCCCCACTGCTGCTGGGGTGCTGCTCATACAGTGATCGTGCCCAACTGCTCCTTCCCCACTGCTTCTGGAGCGCTGCTCATACAGTGAATATGGCCAACTGCTCCTTCCCCACTGCTGCTGGAGCGCGGCTCATACAGTGATCGTGCCCAACTGCCCCTTCCCCACTGCTGCTGGAGCGCTGCTCATACAGTGAATATGCCCAACTGCTCCTTCCCCACTGCTGCTGGGGTGCTGCTCATACAGTGAATATGCCCAACGGCTCCTTCCCCACTGCTGCTGGGGTGCTGCTCATACAGTGAATATGCGCAACTGCTCCATCCCCACTGCTGCTAGAGCGCTGCTCATACAGTGATCGTGCCCAACTGCTCCTTCCCCACTGCTGCTGGATTGCTGCTCATACAGTGATCGTGCCCAACTGCCCCTTCCCCACTGCTGCTGGATTGCTGCTCATACAGTGAATATGAGCAACTGCTCCTTCCCCACTGCTGCTGGGGTGCTGCTCATACAGTGAATATGCCCAACTGCTCCTTCCCCACTGCTGCTGGGGTGCTGCTCATACAGTAAATATGCGCAACTGCTCCATCCCCACTGCTGCTGGAGCGCTGCTCATACAGTGAATATGGCCAACTGCTCCTTCCCCACTGCTCCTGGAGTGCTGCTCATACAGTGAATATGCACAACTGCTCCTTCCCCACTGCTGCTGGGGTGCTGCTCATACAGTGATCGTGCCCAACTGCTCCTTCCCCACTGCTTCTGGAGCGCTGCTCATACAGTGATCGTGCCCAACTGCTCCTTCCCCACTGCTGCTGGATTGCTGCTCATACAGTGAATATGCACAACTGCTCCTTCCCCACTGCTGCTGGGGTGCTGCTCATACAGTGATCGTGCCCAACTGCTCCTTCCCCACTGCTTCTGGAGCGCTGCTCATACAGTGAATATGGCCAACTGCTCCTTCCCCACTGCTGCTGGAGCGCGGCTCATACAGTGATCGTGCCCAACTGCCCCTTCCCCACTGCTGCTGGAGCGCTGCTTATACAGTGAATATGCCCAACTGCTCCCTCCCCACTGCTGCTGGGGTGCTGCTCATACAGTGAATATGCCCAACGGCTCCTTCCCCACTGCTGCTGGGGTGCTGCTCATACAGTGAATATGCGCAACTGCTCCATCCCCACTGCTGCTAGAGCGCTGCTCATACAGTGATCGTGCCCAACTGCTCCTTCCCCACTGCTGCTGGGGTGCTGCTCATACAGTGAATATGGCCAACTGCTACATCCCCACTGCTTCTGGATTGCTGCTCATACAGTGAATATGCACAACTGCTCCTTCCCCACTGCTGCTGGGGTGCTGCTCATACAGTGATCGTGCCCAACTGCTCCTTCCCCACTGCTTCTGGAGCGCTGCTCATACAGTGAATATGGCCAACTGCTCCTTCCCCACTGCTGCTGGAGCGCGGCTCATACAGTGATCGTGCCCAACTGCCCCTTCCCCACTGCTGCTGGAGCGCTGCTCATACAGTGAATATGCCCAACTGCTCCTTCCCCACTGCTGCTGGGGTGCTGCTCATACAGTGAATATGCCCAACGGCTCCTTCCCCACTGCTGCTGGGGTGCTGCTCATACAGTGAATATGCGCAACTGCTCCATCCCCACTGCTGCTAGAGCGCTGCTCATACAGTGATCGTGCCCAACTGCTCCTTCCCCACTGCTGCTGGATTGCTGCTCATACAGTGATCGTGCCCAACTGCCCCTTCCCCACTGCTGCTGGATTGCTGCTCATACAGTGAATATGAGCAACTGCTCCTTCCCCACTGCTGCTGGGGTGCTGCTCATACAGTGAATATGCCCAACTGCTCCTTCCCCACTGCTGCTGGGGTGCTGCTCATACAGTAAATATGCGCAACTGCTCCATCCCCACTGCTGCTGGAGCGCTGCTCATACAGTGAATATGGCCAACTGCTCCTTCCCCACTGCTCCTGGAGTGCTGCTCATACAGTGAAAGTTCCCAGATGCTTTTTCCTACTGCCGCTGTTAGCTGCTCATACAGTGAAAGCGCCGGCTGCTCCTTCCCTACTGCCGCTGTGAGCTGCTCATACAGTGAAAGCACCGGCTGCTCCTCCCCTACTGCCGCTGTGATCTGCTCATACAGTGAAAGCGCTGGCTGCTCCTTCCCTACTGCCGCTGAGAGCAGCTCATAGAGTGAAAGCGCCGGCTGCTCCTTCCCTACTGCCGCTGAGAGCTGCTCATACAGTGAAAGCGCCGGCTGCTCCTTCCCTTCTGCCGCTGGGAGCTGCTCATACAGTGAAAGCGCCGGCTGCTCCTTCCCTACTGCCTCTGAGAGCAGCTCATACAGTGAAAGCGCCGGCTGCTCCTTCCCTACTGCCGCTGTGAGCAGCTCATACAGTGAAAGCGCTGGCTGATCCTTCTCTACTGCCGCTGTGAGCAGCTCATACAGTGAAAGCACCGGCTGCTTCTTTCCTACTGCCGCTGTGAGCAGCTCATACAGTGAAAGCGCCGGCTGCTCCTTCCCTTCTGCCGCTGGGAGCTGCTCATACAGTGAAAGCGCCGGCTGCTCCTTCCCTACTGCCGCTGAGAGCAGCTCATAGAGTGAAAGCGCCGGCTGCTCCTTCCCTACTGCCGCTGAGAGCTGCTCATACAGTGAAAGCGCCGGCTGCTCCTTCCCTTCTGCCGCTGGGAGCTGCTCATACAGTGAAAGCGCCGGCTGCTCCTTCTCTACTACCGCTGTGAGCTGCTGATACAGTGAAAGCGCCGGCTGCTCCTTCCCTACTGCCGCTGAGAGCAGCTCATACAGTGAAAGCGCCGGCTGCTCCTTCCCTACTGCCGCTGTGAGCTGCTCATACAGTGAAAGCGCCGGCTGCTCCTTCCCTACTGCCGCTGTGAGCTGCTCATACAGTGAAAGTGCCGGCTGCTCCTTCCCTGCTGCCGCTGAGAGCAGCTCATACAGTGAAAGCGCCGGCTGCTCCTTCCCTACTGCCGCTGTGAGCTGCTCATACAGTGAAAGCGCCGGCTGCTCCTTCCCTACTGCCACTGTGAGCTGCTCATACAGTGAAAGCGGTGGCTTCTCCTTCCCTACTGCCTCTGAGAGCAGCTCATACAGTGAAAGCGCCGGCTGCTCCTTCCCTGCTGCCGCTGAGAGCAGCTCATACAGTGAAAGCGCCGGCTGCTCCTTCCCTGCTGCCGCTGAGAGCTGCTCATACAGTGAAAGTGCCGGCTGCTCCTTCCCTACTGCCGCTGTGAGCTGCTCATACAGTGAAAGCGCCGGCTGCTCCTTTCCTACTGCCGCTGTGAGCTGCTCATACAGTGAAAGCGCCGGCTGCTCCTTCCCTACTGCCGCTGTGAGCAGCTCATACAGTGAAAGCGCCGGCTGCTCCTCCCCTACTGCCGCTGAGAGCAGGTCATAGAGTGAAAGCGCCGGCTGCTCCTTCCCTACTGCCGCTGAGAGCTGCTCATACAGTGAAAGCGCCGGCTGCTCCTTCCCTTCTGCCGCTGGGAGCTGCTCATACAGTGAAAGCGCCGGCTGCTCCTTCTCTACTACCGCTGTGAGCTGCTCATACAGTGAAAGCGCCGGCTGCTCCTTCCCTACTGCCGCTGAGAGCAGCTCATACAGTGAAAGCGCCGGCTGCTCCTTCCCTACTGCCGCTGTGAGCTGCTCATACAGTGAAAGCGCCGGCTGCTCCTTCCCTACTGCCGCTGTGAGCTGCTCATACAGTGAAAGTGCCGGCTGCTCCTTCCCTGCTGCCGCTGAGAGCAGCTCATACAGTGAAAGCGCCGGCTGCTCCTTCCCTACTGCCGCTGTGAGCTGCTCATACAGTGAAAGCGCCGGCTGCTCCTTCTCTACTGCCGCTGTGAGCTGCTCATACAGTGAAAGCGCCGGCTGCTCCTTCCCTACTGCCGCTGTGAGCTGCTCATACAGTGAAAGCGGTGGCTTCTCATTCCCTACTGCCTCTGAGAGCAGCTCATACAGTGAAAGCGCCGGCTGCTCCTTCCCTGCTGCCGCTGAGAGCAGCTCATACAGTGAAAGCGCCGGCTGCTCCTTCCCTACTGCCGCTGAGAGCAGCTCATACAGTGAAAGCGCCGGCTGCTCCTTCCCTGCTGCCGCTGAGAGCTGCTCATACAGTGAAAGCGCCGGCTGCTCCTTCCCTGCTGCCGCTGGGAGCAGCTCATACAGTGAAAGCGCCGGCTGCTCCTTCCCTACTGCCGCTGAGAGCAGCTCATACAGTGAAAGCACCGGCTGCTCCTTCCCTGCTGCCGCTGAGAGCTGCTCATACAGTGAAAGTGCCGGCTGCTCCTTCCCTACTGCCGCTGTGAGCTGCTCATACAGTGAAAGCGCCGGCTGCTCCTTCCCTACTGCCGCTGAGAGCAGCTCATACAGTGAAAGCGCCGGCTGCTCCTTCCCTGCTGCCGCTGAGAGCAGCTCATAGAGTGAAGGCGCCGGCTGCTTCTTCCCTACTGCCGCTGTGAGCTGCTCATACAGTGAAAGCGCCGGCTGCTCCTTCCCTACTGCCGCTGAGAGCAGCTCATAGAGTGAAGGCGCCGGCTGCTTCTTCCCTACTGCCGCTGAGAGCAGCTCATACAGTGAAAGCGCCAGCTGCTCCTTCCCTACTGCCGCTGTGAGCTGCTCATACAGTGAAAGCGGTGGCTGCTCCTTCCCTACTGCCGCTGAGCTGCTTTTACAGAGTCATCCCGCCAGGTGGCTTCTCTTGACTGACTCCGCTCTACCTTTCTAAGGCACACAGACAGGAATGAAAGCTGGAAGCTGTGCTTTTAATTGTAGCAGGTAAAGAATACTGGATTGCTCATTATAAGAAGCCTGTTTCTATAAGTTTACACACTCTTGTCACACCTAAATTACATTTTTTGCTCCTTGCCAGGAGATTAACTAAATAAAGGAGAGCAGCTGTATTTACATTGCTTGCATTTCAGAACTGAGTCTGTTGCAAGCGGTAAAACAAGATGTGTCTGATTAAGAAAGAGAGACTGGGTAGCCCTCTTGAAATGTAATCCTTTATCACTTCTCTTCAGTCTGGAAGCCTAGACCAAAATTTGCATATATTTCACATCTGGTTTGCATTACTTTTTTAACGCAGATCTACACAAAATACAACTTGGTATAAACAAGCTAGTGGAAATGGTGATTTACATTGGTTTGTAACCAAAAGTAACGCAAACCTGTGCAATGCGCCGCTTGCGTTAGTTGTGTCAAGGGTGCATTCCGTGGATGGTGCATGGGTGTTCCTGTGTATCCTCCTATGGATATTGATGCAAATCCATGTCTACAAAGAATTGAAGACTTGGATTTGGGTCAAAATCCTGCTCCTCCCTGAAGCTGGTGTAGTGAGGAGAAATATTTTTATTTACCCTCGCTTGTATCTCTTTGCATGCAAAGAGAAAATTTCCTTGGATAATAATTTTTCTGCAGGAAGATGCCCCTTCCTGCACAAAAACTATGAAGCCCACAATGCAAACACTGATGCACCAAGGCACAAGGGTACCTGCATTAGTACACAGATGCTGAAAGTGTGCCAGCATAAAGAGAGAGAGAGAGAAAGAGAGAGAGTGAGTGAGAGAGAGAGAGAGAGTGATAGAGAGAGGGAGAGAGAGGAGAAAGAGAGATAGAGAGACATAGAGAGCGAGAGAGACAGAGTAATAGAGAGATAGAGAGAAGGAGAAAGAGAGAGAGAGAGAGAGAGAGAGAAGAACTGTACCATATCTTTTTAGTTATGGCACCGTTTTCCTCTCTCCAGTTCATGCAATGAGCGCAATAACTTTATTTGCTGCCCTGTGCTATGTCAACGCTTTGTAAATATGAGTCTCAGTGAGTAAGATGGTGTTTGGAGAAAATATCGGATTAAAAAATATTGTGCTACAAAAATATTGTATCAAGAATATCGACACCTCTAATATACCATCCACAGCAATGTCATAGGTAAGAATATTGTTTTAAGTGTTGTTTTTAATATTGTTGTAAAAAATATGAATTTAGAAAGTATTATATGTAATTTCATTTGTAAGTGTTATCATGTATGTAACTTATTGTTGTGTGTTTGATATGTTTTTTATTTGTGTTTCTAGGAAAATAATTTATTAATTCTGAAATTGTTACATTTTTTATTTTTAGTTGTTTTAGGTCTACAAATTATGAATGTATCTTTTGTTTAGCAGTGCGATTTGTTGGGTTGCTAGGGGATAAAGGTCAGGGGATTATTCAACAGTGGACAATTGAATTTAAATTTAATGTTCATTATTTTTATTGATATGCAAATTAGTATATACATTTGTAAAAATGTCTTGTTACATTAATCCTTTTTATAATAATAGTGTATGCACATTTTGAACATATGTTAATAATATCAAATAAAAAATATTCAATTTTAAATTTGAAAATAAATAATACATTTAGAACACATTTATAAAAATAAATAAAATAACAAAATAATGTGAAATAAATTAATTAAAAAATATCTTTTTTACATTTAAAAAAACGTACATTTTATTGAAATTAAAATTTTTAAATTTTTTTATGTTGAAAATTATAATGTAATTAAAAACATTTTGATACAAATGTAGTTTTTTATCTTTAAATTTCTTTGAAACATTTTTGAATTGCAGTTTAAATTGCATATGAAGAGGAGGAGCTACGCGAGCACCGAAGATGGCCGCATAGGCCAGTAGCTCCGTGGTGCTCACGCCTCACCCCCAACTATCCTGTAACTATCCTGAGGGGCAGAGAGGAGCACCGGCTAGCGGAAGGGAAGAGGTGCGGGTCCGTTCCGCTCCGGTCCCACTGCAAGGTCCGGGGACGTGACGGCGCGTCTTAGAAGTCTAGGCCTCCGTGAGAGCAGAAGCCGGGGGCTCGCGTGATCTGCAAGGCCGGCCCGAGTTCAACAACACCCGGGGTGGAGGCCAGCAATTGCCAGTCGCGTCCGGATCATTGAGATGCCACACGCGACCCCGGTGACATCGTGGGGGTACATCGCGGACGGTGCGGTGGAGCAACCTTCCCCCGACCCGTAATAGACTTTGCAGCGGATTTTGGAGCCCGGGTGGCGCCCGGTCCGAGTTGCCGATTGGGGGCCATATTGAGGGCCTGAGTGGGGCTCTGGAGGAGTGGCGCAGTGTAGCGCACGCCCGACTGACGGCAGCGGCTGTCCTTTTTCGGTGTGGCGGTGCGGTGAGGGCCTAACTGCATATTGGAGCGGCCGGCCAAGAGTGATGGATCTGGCCCCGGGGCGGAGGTGACCTGCGGAGCCGAGGGAGTGTGGCATCTGAAGGGAGGACCCAGAGGCAAGGGCTCGTGACTGGAGCCGGCCCTGAAGCCCGAGGCCCTGGTCAAAATTGCCAGGGCCCCATTTCTGAGGTGTGAGCGGGGGGGCCCCTGAGTGAACTCTGCCCCAACTTCTGGTGAACGGACAGTCTGATTCAGCTCTTGTGGGGAGACACCTTGGAAGGGCCCCCGGTCATGTGGGCCTGAGCCGTGCACGGTGGGTCTCGAGGATACACAGGGCCCAATTCATACAGACCAGATCGGTTGGGGCCTAGGCGTACCCTGTTTGCTACAGTTGTGACTACGGTGGTGGTCGGCGCAGATTGGTCCATCTGCAGAATTACGATGGCGACTAAGCCAGAGGGGGAGAAGCCGCCGTCCAGAATAACCAAAGGATCTTGCTACGTCCAGTCTAATAAGCTGCACCGGTATACACAGCCCAAAGGCTCGCCTACCGGGTCGGGGAGAACGCAGGAAGGAGCTGGAGAATCCACAGGCCTTGCTTCGGAGCCCACTTTGCAAGATGTGATGGCCGCCATTGAAGGGGTTAAGACTTCCCTCGGGCAGAAGATGGAGTCGCTGGACCACAAGTTGGACACTATGGCCATTGAGGTTAACCTAATTCGAGCGGACCTCACCAAAACAAGTGAGAAAGTGAAGTTGTTGGATATCAAAACGGCAAGCCTGACGGATGACGTGGCACAGCTGCAGCAGGAGGTTCGGAATTTAAAAGCCACCGGAGACCTGATGAGTCGCAAGCTGGATGAGTATGAAGGAAGAGTCCGGAGGAATAATGTGCGCATCATTGGTGTCCATGAGAAAGTGGAAGGGGCTGCACCGGATCTCTTTGTGGAAGATATTATCCTCAACCACCTAAAACCAAAAGGATTGGGGAACCTCTTCACAATAGAACGGACACACAGGATCACGGGCGGGAGACCAAAGCCGGGGGCCCCACCTCGTCCGATGATCACGAGGGTGCTCAACTTTAGGGATAGAGACGCTATCCTGCAGGCCTCCAGATCAGGCGGCCCCCTGCAGTACGAGAATTCCACCCTCTCCTTCTTTCCTGACTTCACCCAAACTGTTCAGAGGCAACTGCAGAGTTTCTTTGGTGTTAAGAAGAGACTCAGAGACGGGGGCTTGAAATATGCCATGTTATTTCCGGCTAAGCTGCGAGTGGAAGTGGAGGGCAAGGTCTGTTTTTTTGACAATCCCAAAATAGCATCTGACTGGCTGGATCGGCTTCCCCCTCGGGGGGAGCCCAGGAGGCAGAGTGGCGAGGATGGCGATGGTTCTCAGGACCAGTAGTGATGAGTACTGCTGTTGCTGGTGCTTGTGGGTTGTGGGGGGGGGGGAGGGCGCACTGTGAGATATTTCTTGGGGGGGCTCCTCGAGACTGTGGGTCATAATTGGCGCAGAATCTGTTTTTCTTGGGGCAGGGGCGGGGATGCGCGGCACTGACATCCTCCTCGAATCTACCTTTAGATTGTTCGTTTAGTTAGAGCATAGGGCGACAGGCACACTGCAAATTGGGCATTGGTGATTGCCGCGCGCATGGGTGCAGGGTGGAGGGAGGAGGGATGGGAAAGTTGTTGTATATTTGTTGTTTGCTTTTTCATTTTTTTGCGTCAGGTGATAATAATGTAGCCCAATGCCTTTCGCGTGGGACAGATGGTACAGGTTAGTCGAGGATCGGGGATGAAAGTGCTGAGTTGGAATGTGAATGGTTTGGGCGACAAGATCAAGAGAGGGATGGTTAGCCAGCTTATTAGGAGACACTCCCCAGATGTGGTATTGCTGCAGGAGATGCACCTGGTCGGTAATAGATGCATGGCCCTCCATAAAGAGGGGTATAAATTGGTGGCGCATGCTGGGTTCACCACCGGTTCCAGGGGGGTTGGGATTTTGGTTAAGAATTCCTTTCCAATGTCCGTGCAGGCTACGTGGCTGGATCAGAGGGGCAGGTATGTGGGAGTGTCGGGCCGTTGGGGGGTAAGACAGTCACCTTTCTATCTATATATGTATTGTATTGTATTGTAAAGGCTCTTCTATAGCGCATGGTGGAGAAGTGTGGCTCAGGGGTTAGAGGCGGCAGACCCGGAAGCTGAGATCAGCCCTGGACCAGGGTTCAATTCCCCGCCTCGGCGGGTCTTGGGCTAAAAAATTCCACGGACTCGATAATTCTCGCTCCGGTGCTTTCTCGACTCACGGGTTCACACTCTGCGACTCTCGGCAATAGCTTGCTTAATCTCCACAACGGCCCCTCGCGGCGGGATGCCTGGCTTTCACCTTGTGGATACCCTGCCGGGGTTATCTCACAGGGGAATACCAGGACGGGTTCCCTAAGCAAGCTCCGGGAAACCCACTGCGGGTAGCTGTGCGCTATATAAGCTCAAATACATACATACATACATACATGGCTACTCTGGAGCATCCCAGCGCTTAGGACTGACCAAAGGGAAGTGGATTGCAGAGAATGCGGAGGCCCAGACTCTAGATCCTTGGAAACAGAACAGTTTTCAGCTTCTTTCGAAATGCAAGTAAGTTAGGCTCTTGTCAGAGGGATGGAGGAAGGGCATTCCATGACTTAGCCGCATTATACGAAAAAAGACGGCCCCCTCAGCGGGCCCTATTAATCCTGGGAGTTGCTAAAAGATTTTGCTGATTGGATCGAAGGTTCCTAGATGGTTTATAAGGCCTAATCATGTCATCCAGGATGGGGGGACCTCTCCCATAGAGTGTTTTGTGGACCGTACAGAGGGTCTTGAAGTGAACCCGCTCCCTTATCGGAAGCCAATGCAGAGCACTCAACACAGGTCTAGCTGAGGAGCGATAGCAGAGCACCCGTAAGTAGCCTCGCTGCAGAGTTCTGGGTAACCTGAAGTTGCCGAATAACCGAGGCAGGGGCTCCTAGATAAAGCGTGTTCCCATAGTCCAGCCTAGATAGAATGAGGGACTGGACTATGGTTTTCTTGGCTTTTTCAGGTAGCTGAGGAAGGATTTTGCGGATTGTCTTCAACAACCCAAAGCAAGTAGCTACTGTCTTCCTTGCCTGGGTTTTGAATGACAACTCCGCATCCAGCCAAAATCCGAGGCTCTTAATCTCGGTCTTTGGAGTGGGCCCATGCCCCATGCAGGAAGGCCAGAGTGTCAGGTTGTTAAATGTGGCTCGTTTACCCAATAGCATCAGCTCAGTTTTTCCCCCATTCAACTTAAGGTGGGATAGGTCCATCCATTTTGCAACTGCTTCCAGGCAGTTGCAAAGGTTGGTCGGAAGGGGCTCTACCTGATTCAAAGAGACAACTTGCTGGGTGTCATCAGCGTAGCTTACTAATTGGATTCCAAAGGGGGCCACTACTTCCGCCAAAGGCGCCATGTACACATTGAACAGTGTGGGGCTGAGGGAGGAGCCCTGTGGCACCCCACACTGTAGTGGTACTGGAAGGGAACAACTGTTCTCCGAAAAAACCTTAAAAAATCTGTCTCTAAGAAAAGACTCGAGCCACATAAGGGCCTTGCCCGTGACCCCGATCTTTCCAAGGCGGGATAGGAGGACACGGTGGTCAAAGGTGGCACTGAGGTCCAGAAGGATAATGGCCGCGCTGCCACCAGCGTCGAGAATCCTCCTGGAGTCCTCGACCACCCTCAACAGTGCTGTCTCGGTTCCCTGCCCTCTCCGGAACCCTGTTTGAGTTGGGTGGAGCAAGTTGTGGGTATATAAAAAAGACACCAGCTGTTTGTTCACCCAATTTTCGGTCAGCTTACTGATGCCAGGGAGAAGGGAAATGGGGCGATAGTTAGAAAAATCGTCAGGGTCAAGGTTTTTTTTTTAACAAAGCCCTGACCATAGCCAACTTCCAATCTCGTGGCACAGTGCCTTACTCAATAGAAGTGTTGACTAAGTTGATGATGGGCGTACTAATGTGGGGCAAAGCCGAGGTCAAGATGGTCATTGGGGCAGGATCGAGCGGAGAACCACTCTTTATGGAATTGATGAGAGGCGGTAGAAGTTCTACACTGAGGGGATAGAAGATAGAAAGCTAAGGCAAGATAGAGTCAGTGCCACCTACCAGAGGGAAAGTTAGTTCAACCATAGGTAGGGGGGGAGGGAGAGAAGGATAATTTGAATTTTGGTGGCAAAAAAATTTGCTAAATCGTCACAGCGAACACCAGATTCATCAGAAGATGATGGCGGGTCCGGGGCTTTCAGCAGAGATTAGACTATCTTAAACATCTCTCTCGGGGCGTTTGCGGAAGCCTCAATTTTTCCTGCATAAAAAGTGGATTTGGCCATGTTAAGGGCAGATTTCTATTTTTTATGGTGGATCTGTATTTATTTTTCTTCTCCTCATCAAAATGTTTCCGCCACTGCCTCTCCTCCCGTTTACATTCCTGTTTAAGGGACCTTAGGTCCGAATTAAACCAGGGTTGTTTAGTAGGGCCTTTCTTGTTTGTAATAAGTTTTTTTGGGAGCACAGTATCCAACAACTGTTCAATCCATTGATTGAAGTCTTTGTTTGCCCTGTCTATGTCCTGATTACCCAGAGGCTCGCTCTTCTTCAATATTTCTAGCCATTCATTTAGCTCTAGTTTCGTCCAGCGCCTGCCTAAGGCTTTGTGAGAAGGTATAGTTGGACTGGGTCTGTGTGCCTTCCATATGAAAGGAATAACCATATGGTCCCGCCAAGGAATCGAATATGGCTCAGCTGAAGTTAACTACGCAATGTTTGAAAATATGGGATCTAGAAGGTTCCCTTTGGAGTGAGTGGGATGTGAGACTATTAAACTCAATTCACAGGAGGCTAAATCCTTAGTCAGTTCCATTGCGGTGAGATCTGAGAAATTATTAAAATGGAGATTCAGGTCTCCCAGCACTATAAAATTAGAAACCGTACAAGCTGAATCTAGAATAGTTTCAATTAGTCCTTCCTGAAATTGTCCTATCGGGCCAGGAGGATGATAGATCAAAAGACCTGAAAATGACAGTTCTGGAGATAATGTGATAGAAAACTGCGCACTCTCACAATCTGGAATAGAGCTACCAGTCATACGGCAAATTAAATGATAAAGAATGGCGATCCCTCCTCCAATGGCGATCCCTCCTCCAACCTTGGACACTCTGTCCCTATGTTGGATCAGGTATCCAGGCGGGAGAGCCTGGACGATATCTGGGCCAGAATTGGATCCAAGCTACGTTCCTGTTATAAAAAGAATGGCAAGGTCCAGGTCTTGAATTAAAAGGGAGATTTCTATGGCATGTTTCGGTAATGAACGGCAGTTCATCAATGCCATTTTCATATCTACCTCTATTTTCCTTTTGTTTTCGACCACCTCCGTCACCCTAAAAGGACAATGCTGACATGAAAAGCGGTGGAGTGCAAGGTCCACAGAATAGCTGCATGAGGATAGGGTTACCCCCTTTAGGGCAAGGAGTGTCGAGCGGGAGTATGTTTGTCGGGGGGCAATTGGTGGGACAGAGGTCCTGGTCCCTGGGCCCAACTGTGCGTGAACGGGCGCAAACGGGCTTACCTCTGGCGCACCTCCGGCGAGCCATCGGTGCGCCCACTGCGCGCCGTCGCTGCGCGCCAGCATGGCCAATTAAATATATAGGAGGTGGAAACCCGGCCCAAAGACTAGAGTGCCTCCCAGCCTATGGCGACCATTGTTGTAAGGCCTGCCTCACCAGCCAAGATGGAGCTGCTGTGTGGGGGGAGTGAGTGTTCCAGCTCAAGCGGCGGGTGCCCAGATCAAATTTTAAAGTGCAGGTAAGTGGAGGATGTGAGCCTAGTAAAAAACGGCGATTTCAAAATATGCAGCGATTTTTTTTTTTTTAAATGATCAAAGTCACAGATTAATGCTGCCTGCGTCCTTGTAATGAATTCCAGCAGGATAAGCAAAGGCTCCCGCTCAGCGCGTTACACAGAGGTCGTAATCACCTCTGGAGTCCTTGTACCACCGGACCTTCAGTCCGATACCTTTCGAGACTTGAGCTCTATTTTTCTTACATTGCCCTTTGTCAGTTTAGTCTTGGGGGGCGACTTTAATCCTGTACTGGATGGAGAGGTCGACCGTAGCCCGCCACGAGTGCTTAGGCAATCACAGAGGTGGCTCTCAGAATTCCTGGAGATGCTGGGGTTGGTCGATAGCTGGCGAGTGCGTAACCCAGCGCAGACACATTTCACTCACATATCTGCAGCGCACAGTAGCTTGTCCAGGTTGGATTACATATTGCTGCCGGCGGTGATGGCTACCATGATCCAGGTTGTGAGATATCTTGGTAGGGGTATTTCTGATCATTCTCCACTGTGGCTACAGCTTACGCTCAGACGATCGGCGGTCGGTAGGATAGCTCCTATTAGCGCCTGCTAGTTAAAGGACACGGCCATTAAAAAAGAGGTACTCCGGATGTCGGAACGTTACTTCCTGGAAAATGTGGGGACGGATGATTCTGCGCAGTCCCTCTGGGAAGCTTACAAAACGGTAGCAAGAGGTGAGGTCCTGTCTCTGGTAGCGGGGAAGAAGAAGAAAAGACAGGCAAAGATACACCAGAAAGAGGCAGAGGTCATACGTTTGGAAGAGAGAGTTGCTAGGTCACACACACCGGCTGACCTCCACCTACTGAGACTCCGGCAGGAGGAATGCAAAGGCCTAGCGAGAGATAAAGCGATCACCCAAAACAATGCTGTGCAGAGCCGCATATATGAACATGGTGATAAAGCCGGTAAATTGATCACGTGGCTCGAGCATGGGGAATGGGCATCTAGGCTGGTCCCTGAATTAGAAGTATCTGAGTCACACAGAATTACAGATCCACAGGCTGTGGCCGACACATTTTTGGAGTACTACCAAAAGGTTTATACCGCCGGTTGTGGGTTTACCGAGGCTGAAAATGGCAAAATGATCAGAGACATTATTCTGCCGGGATTGTTGGAGGAAGATAGGCGCTACCTGGACTCTCCTTTCTCCGATGATGAAGTTGCGCAGGCTATAAGGCAGATAAAATCCGGTAAGGCGACTGGCCCTAATGGGAAACCGATTGAATTGTACAAATTAAATGCCAACAGGCTCGCCCCGCATGTCCGAGCCATGTTCTTGGAGAGTAATGAGGAGGGTCAGCTTCCATATGACCAGCGAGTGGCTAATATAGTGGTCATACATAAAGTGGGTAAGCCCAAGGCACAATGTTCCTCATATAGGCCTATTTCTCTTCTTAATGCAGAGCCCAAAATTCTGGCGAAACTGCTCCCCACTCGACTTTGGTCCATCCGGATCAATCCAGCTTCATGCCGCATCGCAACACGGCACTGAACTTGCGTACGTTGCATAGTGTCCTTGGGTGCTCTTTGAGGATACATGAACCAACAGTCTTGGTGTCCCTAGAAGCCACTATGGTGTTTGATAGGGTTGAATGGAAATATCTGTTTGCTGTGTTGGCGAAGCTGGGTTTCGGAAGTGAGTTTATGGGATGGGTGCGACTACTGTACGCAAACCCCCTGGCCAGAGTGGTCGTCAATAACTGTAAGTCAAAGGATTTTCCGTTAGAGAGGGGCACGAGACAGGGATGCCCGCTCTCCCCACTGCTCTTTGCGCTCGCTATGGAGCCATTGGCGGCTTGGGTTAGATGGGATAGATCGATAGGGGACTTGAGATGGGCACCTGACTGGGAAGATAAGATCTCCCTATATGCAGATGATGTTTTGCTTTACCTCAATGACCCCAGAGCTTCCTTGAGTAATTTTCTGGATGTGCTAGCCATTTTTGGTAGGTACTATGGTTTGGCGATAAACTGGTATAAGTCGGTGCTCTTTGTCCTTGTGGGTGACCCGCCGGAGGTCCCGCAATCGTGCCCAATTCAGATTGAGACAGTAGGATTTAAGTATTTAGGTATATACATAACGCTTGATTCACAGTTACGATATGCTAATAATTTGGCTTCCCCATTGAATAGATGTAAGAAAGATGTGGAGCGCTGGAAAGCTCTTCCACTGTCCTTGCTGGGAAGGGCCACTCTCTTCAAGATGATGGCCTTGCCCCGGTTCTTATATGCCCTACAGAATTCGATGGACCCGGTGCCGGCCTCCTATTTCAGGGAAGTTGAGACTCTCCAGAGGCAGCTTTTGTGGGATGGTAAACCCCGAATAGCGTTTATTAAATTAACTCTCCTTTGGTATGATGGCGGATCGGACTCCCAGATTTAAGGAAGTACTATTGGGCTTCACAATTGGCTGCGGTGAATCACATCGTCTATGGACCCCCGGGTGATCCGGGTTATGCCATGGACCGGGGGCTGGCTCCGGGTGGAATGATGGCTAGAGCTCGGTATGCCAAACCGGGGAAGTTTGCACTGTTTGGCCCAACCACGCATGCGATACAGGTGGATATCTAGGTTAGGAAGGCAAACTGACATTGGCCACTCCCCTCTTGAATTCGGAGAAGCTGGGGAGCCTGTGGAAAACTAAAGGGTTTGATAACTGGGATCTTATTGGAATCACCCAGATAAAGGATGTCTGGGGAAGGGACACAGTGCATACATTTGAGTCGCTCAAACAACTGTATAGTCTACACGATAATGAACACTATCGATATCGGCAGGTGAGACATGCCCTCACCACCCACGTACCCACTCCGGTGTTCCCGGAGGCGTCGCCTCTTGAAGACCGGGTGCTGGATGGGCACATCCCCGAGAAAACTATTTCTTTGATATATAGGAAGCTGGTTAACACTATGGAGTGCCCGCTGGGGCGAATTAGAGCCCAGTGGAGTGCAGATGGTTTGGAATTGGACGATGAAGACTGGGTTGAGGCAGCTTCCTCCCCGAAGGTAGTGGCGATTCAGATGAGGCCCCGACTTGTGCAACTGAAGATACTACATAGGTCCTATATAACTGGGCCGCGATTGGTACGAATGGGACAAGGGGGGAGTGGAGAGTGTAGAAGAGAGTGTGGAGAACCTGGCACCTTAATGCATATTCTTTGGGAATGTGTGGTAATACAGACATTTTGGGCGAAGATCCATAATGAACTAAAAGAAGTTTTGGGGGAGGAGATATGACCAGAAGCCCGAAGGTGTCTGTTGAACGTGTGGGAACCTACAGATCTGAATGTGTATCGGAAGCAATGGGTGATGCTGGCGTATATGGTGGCTAAACAAAATATTGCTCAGCTCTGGGGTGCAAGTCAGCCGCCCGAGTCTCTAGGTGGGCTGAGGATCTAGACTGGTGCATGTTCAGAGAGAAATCAGTGTATGTAGCCAGGAGTTGCCCGGAGAAATGGGGGATGTGGACTAGTCATTGAGGAAAGATTTGTGAACCACCGGCGCCACAACCAGATTTGGAAGCACAGGAATCCCTATGATCCAAGTATGAAACATTGTCACATGTGATCCTGTACCTGTCCATAATGACCCACGTGCTGAAAATGTATGATATCACCTGATGCTTTGCTCACGTTTATTTTCCTTTTTTTAATGTAATTGTCTTTGCTTTTTCGCGAATAAAAAGAGTTTTGAATTTTAAAAAAAATGCATAAGAAAATATACATAACTATTAACTATGATGTATAAATGTATATTTTGTTGTATATTTCTATTTATTGGCTTAATGGAAAAAAAATTAAAAAATCAATATTCAGATTTTTATTTTATTGAATATTTGAGTAAATTCTGTTCTTGGGAATATATTTTCTAACATTTACTAAATGTAATTCTTTTTAATGTGTTATATAAAAAAGTATATTTTTTAACTTTTGAGTTGCGCTCCTCGTGAGACTGGGATCCTGTGCTTGCTGTTTCCAACCTGGCAACGCAGCTTGGGTTGGAGACAGCTTCAGAGTACATGTTGGTTTGGCTGTCCCGAGACGGCCGACCAGACGCACATGCACCCTGATACCAGTGCTCTGTCCACCACCACCCCCTCCGCGATGGCCCCCAATCAGGCCCCACCCCCAAGAGTCGGCCATTGAAAGAAAAATAAAACGATAATAAACACTTTTATTATCATTTTATTTTTGAAGATTTGAGGCTCGTGGGGTGGGGGAGGGATGACGCTCCTCATCCATAGCGTAGGATCCACCGTTGTACTCAGGGGTAGTATTGCAAGAATGGTTGTGTGTGTTTTAATGTAGACAAGTGCTTGAGTGGATATTGGGGGGCTGCGCACAAAAAAGATCATTGAACTTGATGGTATGTGTATAACCTCCACCAACTCATACAGATAGGAATAGCATGATCCCAGACCATCCTGTGGAGTTTCTCAGGGCTCCATCCTCTCCCCATCAGCTGCAACAATCTATCTGTAACCCTTAGGAGCCATACTCACCAACAACATCAAGCTCCACCAATATGCCACTGAAACCCAACTTTATAATCCTGCAGTGTGCGGTGTCCTTGTGCCTCTATTCTTGCATGACTGGGTTGCTTTATCAGTATGGCATCGCAGTTCGTGGGACGGTTCCTGTTTTCTTGTTCCATCCGTTATGATGGGGTCCATTTAAAGTAGGTCCCGAGACTGAGTAAGATACATCTGGTCCCTGGAGGGGCTTCTGCCTGTAACCCGATACATGGACTAACATATAGAAACCTACATCTGCGTCCTGTGCAGATGGTGACTTGGATTCCAACACTGGAATATTCACTACGCAATTATAGATAGGTAAGTGGCTCCGGGCCAATAATGGCTTACATAGATCTTCTGCTCCAACAACCAATTTTTGCCCCTCTGTTTCTCATTTCTTACTTTTGAATGCTCTTCCCTCAGTTGGTGAAATGTTCTACTAGATGATAGCCCTCCTGCCTAGGACATGCCAGTTGGTAAATACCCTTTCAGTCATTATTGGCCTGCAGCTCAGGCCTACAACTCAAGTTTGCGGCCTTGAACAACTGAAAAAGCCCTGGTGGCAGGCTTCAAAGCTATTTAATTGTATTGGTGACTCTAATTGTGCCTAAAACTAATCTAGACATGGATGTCAACTACCTACCAAAAGCCAACTTTTCAAAGAGTTCCTCTGGTTCATCAACAATCCTGGAAATGCGCAAGTTACGCTCCAACCCTATATGTCACTGTTTTTACTGAGATTTCACTCTTATGAACTCATGTGTTCATCTATTAATGTTTTGTAATATATATCGTGAAGAAAGTAAAGGAGGCCCCCTTATCTGTCAATTCTGGGACAGGGGAGGAAAGTTGAAAAACAGGGAAGTCCCACTGGTAACCCTCAAAGGTGGTTAGAGTTGTATGGTAGGTGCCCAGAATCTTGCTTTTTTACCAATACCAATCGCACAATAATGTACGTCCTGCGCAACTTATTCAATTTAACATTAGCCAACTATTTTGTTGAAGAACTATCAGATATCATTAATACCTATAAGGCTCACACATTACCAATCTTTAGTCAGAATTAGAAAAAACAGGAAAATTGTTTTTAGAAAAATATAACATTTGTATGTTTATTTCAGAATCACAAGTAAATCATAACGATCACAATTAATTAAAAAAATCGTACAGTAACATGATTAAAAACATTCAGAATCATTGGTGTAGGCAATAAACAAACAATTTATACATTATCAAGTTAAAATGTTCACAAGAACAGGGGTCGACGCGGCGTTTCGGTTTTGGAGAAACAATTAAAACCTTCTTCAGGACCAAGTTCTAAAAGGAAACACACAATTACTTTTTTGTGTTTACAGATCGTTTTTTTTAAACAAACACATAACCCTAAAATAATTCCTGTTGTCTAAAGATACAAAACATACTACGGCTGTTTAGCAGTTGGCACTAGTCAAAATCCAGTTGTTGGTAATGTTATTGGTATTGTCAAAACATGCTACTTTCTGTAGTGGTCACCATTGGTAAATACCAGTATCTAATTTACAAAAAGATGATGATACACTCTTATCACCTAGTAGATGGTTAATAATGGCATTAATTACCTTAGTTGTAAAACTCCAGTTGTTGGTAATGTTATTGGTATTGTCAAAACATGCTAGTTTCTGTAATGGTCACCATTGGTAAATACCAGTATCTGATTTACAAAGAGATGATGATACACTATTCTCACCTAGTAGGTGGTTAGAAATGGCGTTAATTACCTTAGTTGTAAAACTGTCATCCAGATAAATCATGGAGGACTAGCCGCCCGAATGTAATTTCCGGGTCTTAGCTGTGCTGCATATTTCCAGGGATATAGATATATCTTGGGCAGTTATAGTGCCTGTGGGTGAATAACAATAGGGCCCACGTCAATGTCTTATCTTACTTGATTTACAGAACGTTTAACAAGTGGTGGAACAATGAATTTGTGTATAATGCAAATACCTTATGCTTTCATTAGACGGATTCACGCTCTGGTAGTAGGAGCCACCGTTATGGGACTTCTGTTAAGCTGTAGATAAGTGGAGATAAATTACTATATTGTTTTTCAAGGGGTGATTCCCAAAGATCCTAGGGGACTCTTCCATACGCACTTACCCAGATTTTTGATCACTGGCCACTCAATATAACACGACCTTTTTCAATTGGCTTGTGTTGAAGGCTGCTTTCATATATTGGCAGGATACTCCTGGCACTGTAGATAGAGAGGGGGGGAATTTGTGGTAAGGATGCTCCCATTACCTAAATTGTTCTATTTTGCCCTCGTCTGTCATACAGTTATAGTACTAATGCTGTGTATGCATTATGACAGTGCGTTGTTAACGGATATTGGTACGAATGGGACAAGGGGGGAGTGGAGAGTGTAGAAGAGAGTGTGGAGAACCTGGCACCTTAATGCATATTCTTTGGGAATGTGTGGTAATACAGACATTTTGGGCGAAGATCCATAATGAACTAAAAGAAGTTTTGGGGGAGGAGATATGACCAGAAGCCCGAAGGTGTCTGTTGAACGTGTGGGAACCTACAGATCTGAATGTGTATCGGAAGCAATGGGTGATGCTGGCGTATATGGTTGCTAAACAAAATATTGCTCAGCTCTGGGGTGCAAGTCAGCCGCCCGAGTCTCTTGGTGGGCTGAGGATCTAGACTGGTGCATGTTCAGAGAGAAATCAGTGTATGTAGCCAGGAGTTGCCCGGAGAAATGGGGGATGTGGACTAGTCATTGAGGAAAGATTTGTGAACCACCGCCGCCACAACCAGATTTGGAAGCACAGGAATCCCTATGATCCAAGTACGAAACATTATCACATGTGATTCTGTACCTGTCCACAATGACCCACGTGATGAAAATGTATGATATCACCTGATGCTTTTCTCACGTTTATTTTCCTTTTTTTAATGTAATTGTCTTTGCTTTTTCGTTAATAAAAAGAGTTTTGAATAAAAAAAAAATGCATATGAAAATATACATAACTATTAACTATGATGTATAAATGTATATTTTGTTGTATATTTCTATTTATTGGCTCAATGAAAAAAAAAATCAATATTCAGATTTTTATTTTATTGAATATTTGAGTAAATTCTGTTCTTGGGAATATATTTTCTAACATTTACTAAATGTAATTCTTTTTAATGTGTTATATAAAAAAGTATATTTTTTAACTTTTGAGTTGCGCTCCTCGTGAGACTGGGAGCCTGTGCTTGCTGTTTCCAACCTGGCAACGCAGCTCGGGTTGGAGACAGCTTCAGAGTACATGTTGGTTTGGCTGTCCCGAGACGGCCGACCAGACGCACATGCACCCTGATACCAGTGCTCTGTCCACCACCACCCCCTCCGCGATGGCCAGCGATCAGGCCCCACCCCCAAGAGTCGGCCATTGAAAGAAAAACAAAACAATAATAAACACTTTTATTATCGTTTTATTTTTGAAGATTTGAGGCTCGTGGGGTGGGGGAGGGATGACGCTCCTCATCCATAGCGTAGGATCCACCGTTGTACTCAGGGGTGGTATTGCAAGAAGAATGGTTGTGTGTGCTTTAATGTAGACACATGCTTGAGTGGATGCTGGGGGGCTGCACACAAAAGAGATCATTGAACCTGATGGTATGTGTATAACCTCCACCAACTCATACAGATAGGCATCGCATGATCCCAGAGCGTTCTGTGGTGTTCCTCAGGGCACTATCCTCTCCCCATCAGCTGCAACAATCTATCTGTAACCCTTAGGAGCCATACTCACCAACAACATCAAGCTCCACCAATATGCCACCAAAACCCAACTTTATAATCCTGCAGTGTGCGGTGTCCTTGTGCCTCTATTCTTGCATGACTGGGTTGCTTTATCAGTGTGGCATCGCAGTGCGTGGGACGGTTCCTGTTTTCTTGTTCCATCCGTTATGATTGGGTCCATTTAAAGTAGGCCCGAGACTGAGTAAGATACAACTGGTCCCTGGAGGGGTTTCTGCCTGTAACCCAATACATGGACTAACATATAGAAACCTACATCTGCGTCCTGTGCAGATGGTGACTTGGATTACAACACTGGAATATTCAGAAAGCAATTATAGATAGGTAAGTGGCTCCGGGCCAATAATGGCTTGCATATATCTTCTGCTCCAACAACCAATTTTTGCCCCTCTGTTTCTCATTTCTTACTTTTGAATGCTCTTCCCTCAGTTGGTGAAATGTTCTACTAGATGATAGCCCTCCTGCCTAGGACATGCCAGTTGGTAAATACCCTTTCAGTCATTATTGGCCTGCAGCTCAGGCCTACAACTCAAGTTTGCGGCCTTGAACAACTGAAAAAGCCCTGGTGGCAGGCTTCAAAGCTATTTAATTGCATTGTTCACTCTAATTGTGCCTAAAACTAATCTAGACATGGATGTCAACTACCTACAAGAAGCCAACTTAGCAAAGATTTCCTCTGGTTCATCAACCATCCTGGAAATGCGCAAGTTAAGCTCCACCCCTATATTTCACTGTTTTTACTGAGATTTCACTCTTATGAACTCATGTGTTCATCTATTAATGTTCTGCAATATATCTACTGTGTGTCTTAACCGTATTATTGTACAGTGAAGTACTAAACATTCTGCTGGAGTATATTCACAGTAGAAAGTAGTCATTCATATAGGTGTGCTCTGATATCTTCATTATAATGTTATAAATTGTAGTTCTTGTTCACATTTACATTTGTGCATTTAGTTATACTGGGCCTGATTCACAAAGGCAATCTGAGACAAAAGTCTAACTTTAAGACTTTTGGTATTCACAGAGGTCATTCACAAATCATATCTGTATGTCCGCAGTCGGGAAAGTATGCTCCATTGCATCATTGTACATGCAGTCCACAATTTGCGCTCCTCTTAGTGTTGACTGTAGTGTTACACCAAAGTTTGGTGTTTGAGTGTGGTGTAACACTACAGTCAACAAATTGTGTACTGCATATGTTATGTTATGTTATGTTATATGTTGATTTATAACGCGCTCTGTTAGTCAGGACTGTCCTGGCGCGGTGAGGAAACTGAGTCAGAGTGATCAGGGAGACAGCTATTCAGAATGTGTAAAAAGGTGAGTTTTTAACAATTTTTTAAAATTGATCAGGTTGGGGGAATATCTTAGAGCATCAGGAAGGGCGTTACACATCTGAGCTCCCCTTACCGTCAGAGATTGCCCCCCCAGGCGAACTCTCTTAAATCTGGGGACGACCACCTGCCTTTGGGAGGCAGATCGCAGCTGACGGGTCGGTAGGTAAAAGGCAAATCTTTTTGCAAGGTAGGGTGGACAAGGTCCATGCAGGGCTTTATAAACGAGTACCAAAGCCTTAAAATGCACTCTTTTATTTATTTATTTATTTGCGGGTTTATAACGCGCTAGGATCACCTCCCGAAGGAGTATCTCCGCGCCTTTGGCATCCTTCCTACACACGTACAGTGGGTGAAATCCTATCTAATAATTTTGGAATAGAAAGGTTTTTAATTGTTTCCTAAAAGGAAGAAATTCCTTACAGAGTCTTAAAGAAACTGGGAGGCTGTTCCACAGCGTTGGGCCCGCAATTGAGAGGGCTCTGCCGCCCTGTCTGGTCTTTTTTGCTCTTGGGACCTGCAACAGAGCTTGTTCACTGGATCTTAAAGAACATAAAGGTTTATAGGGGAGAAATGTATTCCTCAAATACCCAGGGCCTTTCTCCTGAAGACACTTGTGTATTATGCAGCAAGTCTTATACTTCACCCTTTGCTTGACAGGAAGCCAATGCAGGGTATTCAAGAGGGGTTTGGAGGGAGTACGGGGGGGGGCCGGTTTAGCACAAGGCGGGCCGCAGTATTTTGGACTACCTGTAACCTGGCAATTACTCCCTCATTAGTTGATAGAAGCAGCCCATTACAGTAGTCCAAACGACTCAATACCAAGGCCTGCACTAACGTCCTTCTGGTAGAGTCAGGGAGTAAGGGGAATACTTTCCTTAACATTCCGATGACATGGAAACAGGAGCTCACCACTTGATTACTGTGTTGCTTCAGGGACAGCTCCTGATCCATACGCACACCAAGATTTTTTACCACCTGTTTAGGCTCCGGGACTGGTCCCAAATCCTGTGGCCACCAATCAGGGGACCACAGGAGTTTGGCCTCACCGAACAGCATCACTTCCGTTTTGGCAACATTACATTGCAGGAAGTTAGATGCCATCCAGTGGGCCACTGCCTTCATCCACTGGGAGAAGGAGTTCCTGACCTCATCGGTAAAGTGTGTAAAAGGGAAGAGGAGTTGGGTGTCATCTGCATAAGACACAGGGATGAACCCATGGGACCTCATGATGTTCGCTAGGGGGGCCACGTAGATATTAAACAAGGTAGGGCTCAAACAAGAGCCCTGTGGCACCCCCTTCGAGATCTCCAACTCCTCTGACCGATAGGCACCCAGGGTGACAGTTTGGGTGCGGTCTGTCAGGAAACTCCTCAGCCACACTAGGGCCTCACCTTCCAGGCCGGTGTTAATAAGCCTGGTGGTCAAGATGTCGTGTGACACGGTGTCAAACGCCGCGGACAGATCCAACAGAACCAGGATAACAGAGTGACCTTTATCCTGGAACATGTGCAGATCGTCCGCGACTGACAACAAGGTGGTCTCGGTGCTGTGTCTCGGCCTGAAGCCTGACTGGGATGGATCCAGTCCATCTGTCTCCTCAACATAATTGGACAGGTGTCTATTAACAAATTTCTCAATCACTTTACCCATAAAGGGAAGGAGAGAAATGGGTCTCAGGTTAGTGAGTTCCGTCCAAGGAATGGTGGTATTTTTCCTCAGCGGTCTCACAAGTGCCCTTTTCCAGTCCCTCGGGACCTCTCCCGTACTTAATGACAAGTTAATTAACTGTTGTATTTCTGGGCCCAGAACTTCCGCCAACATGGGCATGATGCATGCAGGGATGAGGTCCTCAGGGCTGCCACTTTTAATCTCAGTTATTAGAGCAGTGACTTCCTCTATGGAGATAGGGGGAAAATTCTTTAAATACCTAGCCTGTGGCTTGTGTTGTGTATTATTATGGAAAAGACTATTGGGACTTTAGGCCACTGGAATCCAATGAAGCTCCCTCAGTTGTTTACGAACGCTGAGCCTCCTCGGCATGTTATAGAGGAGTCGCACCGTCGCATTCTGGACTACCTGTAGCTTTCTAATCAGAAAGTCAGGTGCCCCGATGTAAAGGGCATTCGAGTAGTCCAGGGGGGATAGCACAAGTGCTCTGGCTACCGTTTCTTTGGCCGCTTGGGGGAGAAGGGGAAAGAATCTTCGAAGGGTGGTCAGAGTGCCAAAACAAGTCCCAGCCAGTCTAGAAATCTGGTCACGGAAGCATAGATCGGCACCAAACCAGACTCCTAGGTTCTTAGCTATCCCACCCTCTCCCTTGGGGCAAGGTAATCCACTGGGGTAAATGGACTCCCTAGAGTCAGTTGGAGTTTGGCCGTAGAGCAAAATTTCTGATTTGTCCTCATTGCATTTGAGGCAGGCTCTTGCTAGCCAAGCAAATACAGAGGATAGGCATTGACAGACTCCTGATGTGCAGATATTATCCTTGTTCCAGGTAAAAAGAAGTTGGGTGTCGTCGGCGTATGCCATTATCTTTGCACCCAAGTTCTCTGCCAACAGAATCAGAGGTGTTAAATAGACATTAAATAAAAAGGGACTCAAGGTCGACCCTTGTGGTACTTTAGTCCCTACCCTGCGGTTAGAAGAGTGAAAGGGGGGTAACCAGATTTGTTGGGACCTGTCTGACAGGAAAGACCTGATCCACCCAAGGACCGCGCCCAAGATGCCAATATCCTCCAGCCTAGACAAAAGCTGGAGGTGAGGCACCGTATCGAACGCAGCAGAGAGGTCCAATAAAATTAGAGCCGCTCTGCCGCCTCCATCCAGGCACTCCCTGATGGCCTCTGCCACCTCCACAAGCGCAGTCTCAGTGCTAAAGGAGGTACGGAACCCCGACTGGGCCGTGATGCAAAGGAGCAAACGTTTCTGGGATGCGATGCAGTGTCTGGCCACACCCTGTCTCCTGCCCAAACTGATTTCCTTGACCTCCTCTACCATTTATCTCACGTTCCTTATGTTCCTTCTTGTAAAAATTGTGTTCTGGCCCATTGATTACACTTCATCCAGCCTGAGCCAGAGATTTCGTCCCGAGCCGGAGAGTACGGCTTAAGTTGGATAGTACGGCTTGAGCTGCAGAGTACGGCCTGACTGCGAACGTAAAGATACGACTCGTAAATGACCTGTGTGAATATCAAAAGTTGTAAAGTTAGACTTTTGTCTCAGATTGCCTTTGTGAATTTGCCCACTGTTTTTCCTGAGATTTCACTCTTATGAACTCATATGTTCATCTATTAATGTTCTGCAATATATCTACTGTGTGTCTTAACCGAATTCATGAATGCCCTGTAGGTTTAATTGGTGTTCACCCTTTAGAGCAGAAACCCTTTGGACTCTGGGCGGTACAGGCCTCTCTGCTCATATTTCATTGTGTGACTTTATGCTAGACATTGTCCTGATTTGAAGAACTTTTTCTGAAGTCTTCACTTTGCTGATACCTTCCTGTGTAATCTGATTTCACTAGGTTTCCCAACTTTAGTTTAGAATTTGTTTATGCAACTTTAGATTTATCCATCTATATACAGGAGGATCGAAACCTGTACACTGATCATCAAATTCTATTTCTTATCCTCTGTATTGATGCCACCAGATTTCTTTGTATGCCTACTAAGGCTTAATTTGATTCAACATTTCGGTTTACCTGTGGTGATTCTGTGTCTTTACAATATGTTCTTGAGATTCATGTATATCAGATTGGCTTTGGACTTGTAATAAACCCATATACATCTACTTACTGATTTCTGGTCCTTAATGTGTGGCCAAATGGGTAACAGTGTAAAATTAATTGTTTGATCAATGTTATCTCCCCTTTTCCTCTCGGACAACTAAAAAAGATTAATCACAGGATAAATGGTAAGATCGGCGCAGTGCTCTAGAAATGCAAAGCAGATTCAAGCTTGGCTCTCCATCATGAACCTAGAAGGCTTCATCTCCAGGTAAAAGGCAAAGCAAAATCTCTTACGCTCAACCTTAGCATTGACCACATGTTCAAAAACCACACATTACCAGGACGACTGACAGGGTTGTTTTGGCTTTAGTGGGCTGTCCGCCAGCCTGCCAGATCAGCGAAGGATCTGCTCCCCTGTAAGAAGACAGCCCACCATAACGGACATCTTTCTGGCTAGGCTCTCCATGACTTTTATGCACCCAGCAGTTTTCTGAGCCGGTGCCATATTTTCTGGCCCTGCTTAGCAAACATTTCCATTTTACAGGTGTTTGTTATGCTTCAATAAATATATTGTCCCCTGATAATGACACAGCCATTTTCAACATCTTCTATGCCATGAAGGTAGACCTGTGCAAAAACCACAGTTGATGGACAAAATGCAGAACAATGTCATACATTCACCCCAGTACAGAGATCTGGGCCTAAATCCATCGTTTTTTTGCACTCCACACCACCCCAGTGCAGACATGGCCATATGCAAATCAGTCTGACCCTGTGCCTCATGGGAACAGTCCAGCCCGAACTGCCAAGCCATGCCTTCCCTGGACCGGAAACAAGCTTCTGAGGACCGGTTTCTGGCATTCCAGCCGTCTTCAGCCCGGCTTGCTTGAATCCAGTGGTGTGGAGAGCATGGGACTCACGTCTGAGCATACCCATCTCACTCTGGGTGACACATGCAAAAAAGCCGGGCTGAAGACAGCTGGAATGCCAGAAACCGGTCCTCGGAAGCTTGTTTCCGGTCCAGGGAAGGCATGACTTGGCAGTTCGGGCTGGACTGTTCCCACGAGGCACAGGGTCAGACTGATTTGCATATGGCCATGTCTGAACTGGGGTGGTGTGGAGTGCAAAAAAACGATGGATTTAGGCCCAGATCTCTGTACTGGGGTGAATGTATGACATTGTTCTGCATTCTGTCTATCACCTGTGGTTTTTGCATGAAGGTAGACCTGGGCAGAGAATGTCAGTGATAGTTGTACCACCCTAAAAAGACAATGTCATTGTGACATGGAGGCCCAGCGGCAGCTGGGCTGCCAAGCCAACAAGGGTATCTGCTGGCAGAGCCAGCTGAAGCTCAGTCTGTGGAAACCATACAGCTTGTAAATGAGATGGGGATAATGGGATTGGTGGACAAGAAACATAGCATTTGTTTGGCAGATGCCCCACACATGCCCACCTCTAAATGACTCCCTCAGACAGCCTGATATCAACTTGTTCCCTGAAGAAAGTGAAACTTTTTTTCCTAGAAGATTAGTTAAGAAGAACAGTGCAAGCCCTGGTTCTCTCCCACTTGGATGGCTGATTCACTCTGTTCAGTGATCTGCCAGTCATCACTATCATCCTTGAAACCCATCCTACACGCAGCTGCATGCTTCATAAAGGTTCTCAAGAAATTTAACTAGATCACCGTAAAACAGAAGAAACTACACTGACCCCTTACCCAGGCCCGTACCATGTTCAAGACCAGCTGCATCGCCTGTAAGCCCATCAGAGGTGGTACTAAGACATACCGGGCCAACAAACACTAATCTTGTCTGAAGTACAACTTCACACCACGAGCCAACACATTGTCAGACTGAAGACCAACAGATGCAATAGAGAAAAACACAGAGTACGACTCTGTCGTATCCATGCACTCTGGATATGAAACAACATCTACATTAACATTAGAAGTGCCCATACCCTCCTGCAATTCAGGAAGAAGCAGAATCCACATCGCTTTAGGGAGCATTATCCCAAACACAGTGGTTTCATCCTGGTGACTACTTTCCATATAGCACTGTATCACTCCTTCGCTCTTGACTGTGTTCAACATTCAGCTGCTTCCCAGCTGGGATCACGGTCTACAAGTACCAGTACATATATAACACCAATGAGGACTATTCTCAAAGTGCAATTTGTAGTACATTAGTAGTACTATAATAGTACTACTAAAGTACTACAAAATGCTATTCAGAGAGTGACATGCACCCACCCACAAAAGAGTAAGCCCACTGCTATTCACAAACTGCACTTCTAGAGTTACTACAGCCATAAAGGGATCCAAAACAGTAGTAAATTACTCAGCTCAGAACCAGTATAAGTCCAGTACCCCATATGGTCAACCACTGGTACTGCAATATCCTCCCATAGGCATTAATTGCAGTAGGAGCTTAAAATAAAACCCCATAGAAAAAAATGTTACATTAAATGTGATCGTTTAAATATAGTTACAAATATAAATAAATGTAATTTAATGTTTTAAAAAAATCTAAGAATGAAACATTTCTACTATTGAATTATAAAATATTTAAACCACATTCTTTACATGTATACATTAGTGTAATATTAACTTTTATTAAATATAAGGAAATAACTTTTTATTATTTCTGTACATCACATTTCATAGTTATTAATGCATTATATATATACATGTGTATATATGTGTATGTATATATATATTCATATGACCAAGGCCGCTGGGACGGCCAAACGCGTCATGGCAATCTGTCTGTTGGCTAAATAAAGTATGCTGAAGATAAGTTGGTCCTTGCCTCGTATTTCGCTGATGGAAAGCGTAGCTGCTGCGAGGTATTGCAGATATATATATATATATGTGTGTATATTTCAACACAAGTTGCCTGTTGTGAAAGAGCCAGCACAGGTAGGTTAACTTCAGCCAAATTTATTGAAAAGCAGCAAAGACCAATGCAGCAAGATAATTTCAACAGCATAAAGTCCAGTTCAAGCCCAACGCGTTTCCTGCATGATTGCACTTCCTCAAGGGCTCTGGGCAATAAGGACTAACAACGTTGCAATTTTTCGAAGCACTTAAGTAGAACAGTCCATCCCACTTTGATAGGCGTGGCCACTACCAGCGGCTTTCTGGGACATGCAGTGCTTCGAGTTTTTCTCAAGTGAGTTGCCGCGTTGTTGACCCACATAATAAAAGTTATAAAACCCCAGTGGGTTGTGAAACCTTCATGTTGCTTGGTTCTGCTTGTGATGCTTTACCAACGGCACCACCTGTCCCTGATGACGCAGCGTCGGTTGGCGCCGCAGCGGGACTGCACACGGCAGCGAGGCACCTTTCGCGACTCAGGCAGACCCGCATCCAAATTTCAACACAAGTTGCCTGTTGTGAAAGAGCCAGCACAGGTAGGTTAACTTCAGCCAAATTTATTGAAAAGCAGCAAAGACCAATGCAGCAAGATAATTTCAACAGCATAAAGTCCAGTTCAAGCCCAACGCGTTTCCTGCATGATTGCACTTCCTCAAGGGCTCTGGGCAATAAGGACTAACAACGTTGCAATTTTTCGAAGCACTTAAGTAGAACAGTCCATCCCACTTTGATAGGCGTGGCCACTACCAGCGGCTTTCTGGGACATGCAGTGCTTCGAGTTTTTCTCAAGTGAGTTGCCGCGTTGTTGACCCACATAATAAAAGTTATAAAACCCCAGTGGGTTGTGAAACCTTCATGTTGCTTGGTTCTGCTTGTGATGCTTTACCAACGGCACCACCTGTCCCTGATGACGCAGCGTCGGTTGGCGCCGCAGCGGGACTGCACACGGCAGCGAGGCACCTTTCGCGACTCAGGAGGAGCCGCATCCAAATTTCAGCACAAGTTGCCTTTTGGGAAAGAGCCAGCACAGGTAGGTTAACTTCAGCCAAATGTATTGAAAAGCAGCAAAGACCAATGCAGCAAGATAATTTCAACAGCATAAAGTCCAGTTCAAGCCCAACGCATTTCCTGCATGATTGCACTTCCTCAAGGGCTCTGGGCAGTAAGGACTAACAACGTTGCAATTTTTCGAAGCACTTAAGTAGAACAGTCCATCCCACTTTGATAGGCGTGGCCACTACCAGCGGCTTTCTGGGACATGCAGTGCTTCGAGTTTTTCTCAAGTGAGTTGCCGCGTTGTTGACCCACATAATAAAAGTTATAAAACCCCAGTGGGTTGTGAAACCTTCATGTTGCTTGGTTCTGCTTGTGATGCTTTACCAACGGCACCACCTGTCCCTGATGACGCAGCGTCGGTTGGCGCCGCAGCGGGACTGCACACGGCAGCGAGGCACCTTTCGCGACTCAGGCGGACCCGCATCCAAATTTCAACACAAGTTGCCTGTTGTGAAAGAGCCAGCACAGGTAGGTTAACTTCAGCCAAATTTATTGAAAAGCAGCAAAGACCAATGCAGCAAGATAATTTCAACAGCATAAAGTCCAGTTCAAGCCCAACGCGTTTCCTGCATGATTGCACTTCCTCAAGGGCTCTGGGCAATAAGGACTAACAACGTTGCAATTTTTCGAAGCACTTAAGTAGAACAGTCCATCCCACTTTGATAGGCGTGGCCACTACCAGCGGCTTTCTGGGACATGCAGTGCTTCGAGTTTTTCTCAAGTGAGTTGCCGCGTTGTTGACCCACATAATAAAAGTTATAAAACCCCAGTGGATTGTGAAACCTTCATGTTGCTTGGTTCTGCTTGTGATGCTTTACCAACGGCACCACCTGTCCCTGATGACGCAGCGTCGGTTGGCGCCGCAGCGGGACTGCACACGGCAGCGAGGCACCTTTCGCGACTCAGGAGGAGCCACATCCAAATTTCAACACAAGTTGCCTGTTGTGAAAGAGCCAGCACAGGTAAGTTAACTTCAGCCAAATTTATTGAAAAGCAGCAAAGACCAATGCAGCAAGATAATTTCAACAGCATAAAGTCCAGTTCAAGCCCAACGCGTTTCCTGCATGATTGCACTTCCTCAAGGGCTCTGGGCAATAAGGACTAACAACGTTGCAATTTTTCGAAGCACTTAAGTAGAACAGTCCATCCCACTTTGATAGGCGTGGCCACTACCAGCGGCTTTCTGGGACATGCAGTGCTTCGAGTTTTTCTCAAGTGAGTTGCCGCGTTGTTGACCCACATAATAAAAGTTATAAAACCCCAGTGGGTTGTGAAACCTTCATGTTGCTTGGTTCTGTTTGTCATGCTTTACCAACGGCACCCCCTGTCCCACTACGAGTACCATCAGGCTGTGTTTACGGCCACGCCCACATGGGCGGGGACACCTGTTGTTCATTAGTGCTTTAAATAACTGCTGCGCTTTTTGTGTGTCTCCGTGATGCCCGCAGCCCTTGACAAAGTGCTTCAGCGCACGAAACGCGTTGGGCAGGACATTGATGTACGGCAAGACATTCTGCTGCTTGACACCGCTGTGTTCTCTAATAAATTGTGGCTGATTATCATTCAACCGTGTGGAACTTCTTACAGCAGGCAACCCTGTGTGATCATATTCAAGCGGCCCAGCCTGAGCCGCAAGGAGTGTCCCGCTGCAGGTCGCAGCCCTTCTGCAACGCTACCTAGCGCTGTGGAGTACAGGACGGTTGAAGCCTGTTGGAGAATCACTTACCTGCAAGACAAACGGCGTGAGTGTTCTGTGCAAACCACTTGGGGAATTTAAAGACTGTTTAATGGAGCGCAAAAGCTGGCGACTCACTGGAGTAAAAACTACAAGGCACTACGAGTACCATCAGGCTGTGTTTACGGCCACGCCCACATGGGCGGGGACACCTGTTGTTTATTAGTGCTTTAAATAACTGCCGCGCTTTTTGTGTGTCTCCGTGATGCCCACAGCCCTTGACAAAGTGCTTCAGCGCACGAAACGCGTTGGGCAGGACATTGATGTACGGCAAGACATTCTGCTGCTTGACACCGCTGTGTTCTCTAATAAATTGTGGCTGATTATCATTCAACCGTGTGGAACTTCTTACAGCAGGCAACCCTGTGTGATCATATGTGTGTATATATATATATATATATATATATATATATATATATATATAGAGAGAGAGAGGGGAGAGAGAAGAGAGAGAGATAATATATATGTGTATGTACATATATTTTGTTTTTACCATCTACCCGCAACTTTTATTTACATGATGAATAGGGTGTGCCTTATGTATCTGATTTAAGTAAGGCTGCGCCTCTAATGCTTCGGGTCTCAGTTTGAGCTAACAAGCGTATCTCCCTTAACCAGGAGATTATTCTAGATTGTCCGAAAAACGAGAAGGGTTATATGATTCCTTGGTAAAGCTATGTTCATTCTGCAGCTAAAATGATTGGAAGGATCAAATTATTTAAATCTCCCCAGTTGTTAAACAAAATGGAACTTTGTTTGAGTCAAAAAGCTATTTATGAATCACTGTATGGCATCTTGTGAGAAGGAGGAGATAAGGAACCCCTTATTGCAGGATTATCTCATTTTTCAATCTACATCCTTACTTGGCTTGGGTTAGGAGCCCCTGGGTAAGGCGCTCATAGCTACATTTCAACTAGGTACTATAAGATCACAGCTTTGGTTTCCCTTGGGCCAATATGATGATGCTTTTGTTTTAATTTGCCCTTGTGATGAGAGCTCTTTGCAAAGTCTGGAACACTTTATTTTTTTTTGTAAATATTATGAAATTCAGACAAAGACGTTTTTAGAACTAGTTATTCAATTTGATGGCTTCTGTCAGAGAAAACCTGCTTTGCATTTCTACATATGCTTCTGAATGAATTGGTTAGTTTTTATGCCTGCAATTTTCTGCCATCGGCCTTCCGAAAACGAAATTAATTCATTGTCTGACATCTTGTCCTCTTTTTATTCTGTAACCCATTACGTATTTGTATGCTTTTATATTGTCATTTTGTATGCGTTGCTTTTAAGATTATTTTTATGCAATTGACTAAAGCATAGATTGAGATTGATACATATATTTATTTACTTGGGAACGTGTTTTCCAATTGAAACTTATGCTTAAATTAATTCAAAATTGAATTCAAAATTAAGTTATTTTGCTTATAATCTAAAATAAATATATACAATCATTTACATTCATTAACATAAACATATGTTTATGATTTGTTTTTGTAGCTAAATAAACGTTTTCCTATATCAATAAGTTTATTAAATGTTATAATAAATTAGGAAAAACATCTTATATGGTAAATAGAAATGTAAATTAACCTTACATTTTTATTTTAAATGCAGAACAAAATAAAAAAGTGCAACAGCACTATTAACTTAATTTTTAAGTTAAATATTTAATTAATTTAAGTATACTAAATTAACAAAAAAAGTTTAGTTCAATATAAAATAAAAAGAAATTCCCATTTAAAGTAAAAAGAAAGGTTTTTATTATGCATTAATATTAATTAAAAGTAATTAACAGAATTAAGTATACGTTATTTAATAATGTTTTAATAATAACAAATTAATGTTACATTCATTTATCAATTAAAAAATGGTTGTTAAAATGTTTTATAATTAAATAATGAACATGTTTTATTTTTAGGTTTTTGAACATTAAATTGCATTTATTTATTTTTTAACTATAATAATAATGTAATTTAATTCAGCATTATTTCCTTTGGGGGTTAATTTTTTAATTCCCTGTCTCCATTATTTTGTATGGGAGCGTATTGCGGTATCAGTGGTTGGTCATGTTTGTACTACAATTTCTTTTTGGCAGTAGTAACTTACACTTCCAATTCAAAGCGTTATTCAGCACAAGGTCATAAAAGAATAAATATCATACATACACATTTTTTAAATAGATAAAACTATTGCAGTTTAATCTCAAGCCATTCACGATGCCAATTTCAAATCACATCCACAATACAAGGTGAATAACATAGTATTAATCTTACACTTGGAATTTTGCCTCCATCCTCTTTTTCAGTGGTGGAGATGTGTAAGTCTAGACTTTTGAGTAACTTTGCACTCGGATGTTGAAAATAGCCTAAAGTAGTAAAGTTACTGAAAAGAATAAGAAAAAAGGAAATGTGTAAATTAATCAAATGTGTAAGTTACCTTTGTGAATAGTCCCAAGTGAGTCTTATCGTAAACCAGATTGTGATTAAGAATAAAGATGGAGTATACGTATAGGACTGTTAACCCCACATAACTGCACTGGCGGCCATGTACAAGAAGAGACAAGCTTTAAGAAGTGGCATGCCTTGTGAGTTCCAAGTTACATCATGCAGCCCTGGTGTTACAGGTTACAACACCTGTGCTCTGGGTGTAAGGAGGGAGGTAATGCCCCGGTTACTTACCGGTAATCTTCATTACTCCGAGTCCTAGTCTTCCTCGCCACAGTAATTACTAATTAGCATCCTGCTCCCACAGAAACTCCAAGCAAAAGTTAACATACTAGTCTCCCTATCCCTCCAACATGGCCCCCAGTGGCAACCACCAATCACATAAAAGGATACAAGATCCACACCACGACCTGTAAACCAAAGCTGTATACATGAAGCCACAACAAAGGGCCAGAAGGGAAGGGAAACTATACTGTGGCGAGGAAGACTAGGACTCGGAGTAATGAAGATTACCGGTAAGTAACCGGGGCATTACCTCCTCATCCGTCTTCCTCGCCACAGTAGTAACTAATGAGCAGATACCAAAGCAAAATCAGTTTCATGGATAGGAAACACAGCCCACACAGGGAAGGCAGTACAACAAAAAATGTCAGTGACAATAACGGAGAGAGACACACCCTAAGAAACCACTGAGTACAGAACCAAAGAGGCAAAGGGAACAGAAGCACCAACCTCAAGACGGTAATGGGAAAAGAAGGCATGAGGGGAAGACCAAGTGGCCGTCCAGCAAAACACCCATGGAAACAACCTGAATGCCGGTTCAAGAAACCACAACAAAACGAGCAGAACACCCCCGAATCGGATGAGAGGTACCACCGAGTGAAACAGACACCAAAAGGATAGCTGCCCAAAGCCACCGACAGAGAGCGGAGAGACGGCAGCAGTCTCAACGGAGCAGCCAGAACGACAAGCAACAGGCCACCACAGAAAAAGCAGCCGTGCGAGACAATAACACACCAAGGCATGCAACACAACCAAAAACGTGCAAAGGAGTCAACAGGCAGTATCACCAACGCCGACCGACTAAACAAGAGCACAAGCAGGCACAAACGAAGGAAGAGCACGCAAGAGCACCCAAACCCTCACAACAGCAAAACCAGCAAGGCCCCCAACCCCAAATGATCAAAGGGAACCCTGCGCAACGCACCCAACACCAACGGGAGGATTCACAGGGAGGAGAGAACCCAGGACAAGGGCGGAGAAGTGCCAGAGACCCGAAAAGACGAGTCATCAAAAGCCCCACAGACACATGAGGTAGACCAAGAAAAAGCTCCAAAGGAAGCCTCTCTTGAACAAGGAGGGAAGAAAGGGTCAAGCCCAAAGAAAACCGACCCCCAAAAACCAACCAGGACCCGATCAGGAGCCAACCCCCGAATAGCAGATGAGACCCAATGCGTAGTGAAAGACAGTACCAGCAGAGGGGCGCCTGCACAGCGGGAAAAGACCCGCAACTCCAAACGAACAATCATGCAGGAACAGGGCACACTGCAGAAAAGCCAACCCAGAAGGAACAATGACCGGAACACCGGAAGAGGAACCAGAGGGCCCAACAAATGTAAATGAAAGGAACACCAACGTCCAACCCGGACGGAATGCCTCCATATGGAACGCTTCACGAAATTGCGTGTCATCCTTGCGCAGGGGCCATGCTAACCTTCTCTGTATCGTTCCAACTTTAGTATATGTGCCGCTGAAGTGAGCACTACCAACAACAGAGGAAACCACTGGGGCCGAAGCCAACCCGGGACCACCAGAGGCACCAATGCCCCAACACACCCAAACCACAGCACAATCGCCGGAATCAGGGGAACAAGAGGCACGCATATAACAGGCCCCTTGGCTACCAGAAGGACATCGCAACCATCCTGCCAAGCCCATGGTCGGACAACCAAAACACCACTTCAATGGCTGGAATACCATCCAGAACAGAGAAAAAGACCTCAAGGAGGGAAAGATCCCGTACAGACAGACCGCCATCACAATCCCCCGGCGCGGGAGAGAAATCGCAGACAGGTAGTCCAACAACAACCCAGTCCAGGACCAACAGAGCCGACCGAGGAAACTGAGGGAAGGAACCTTGCAACCCCCCCAAACAGAGAAGCAGAACAGGACAACATCAGAGTTCGTCCGGATACCAACACGATGAACCACCAACAAGGAAGTAAACCTCAAGCGACTCAACCGAACAGCCTTCAGCCTCCTGCAAACAGAGAAACAAGAAAGCAGAGCCACTGACCACCAGCCTCGCATCCAAGAGTCGTCCAAAGTAGCCCCCCCGCCCGGAAACAGACAGGCACTCGCAGTGACCATCCGAGAGGGAACAAACAGAAACAGAAGACACCCGAATAGATGACCGACATCCAGCCATCAACCAAGAACCACCCTCTCTATAAGAGACAAAGGGAGAGGAGCCCAAGGCACCACCAAGAAGTAGGCGGACAGTATACCCGGACCCCCAAGCAAAGGCACATTGGAGGGCAAGACCCTAACACCAGGGTCCAAAAACAGACATCAGAGGCAATGACAGCGTAAGACGCCAAAACACCAAACCCAACAGTGCCCTAAGGGAGCCCCAACGTACATCCGATCCATAGAAGGAACAAGGAAGCAAGAGAACCCGTGACCCACGAGGACCAGGAAACTCACATGGACATGGAGCATAGCCCTACAGAAGCAGGGTCTGAAAACGTGCCACTGTAGGAAACAATGACAGCAGTAGCAGGAATTGAATCCTTGACCCGTGAGAAACGAAACCACCACAGGTACAAGACTTACCATCGAGGTACAGCACACTGGTAAGAGAAAAAAAAGAAGCAGACCCAACCAAACAACCAGGGAAGGAATAGTACAAACCCCCTCCCACGATCAAAAAGACAGGGGCACGGAGAGAAGCATCCCGCCAATCGAAGGAACCCAGAAACCCAATGAATGAGCAGAGGCACCTGCAAGGACACCAACCGGAACTAGATCAAAACACCAAACCCACCAAGGCAGATCCACCACTGGACATAGGCCTCCGCGATACCTCCCCACAAGGGGAGATAGCAGGAAAACAAGGAGAAACCCTGCGAACACCACCAGGAAAACCCAGTGGACCGACACAGCCCGAATCCAGTCTACCACAAAGAGAGACATCCGACCTCCCACAGGATCCACACCTGGAGCAACCCGCGGAAGCAGAAGAGGAGGAAGAGGTGGCAGGCAATGGGGACCAACCATAGGAAGAAGTACCCCGGTCTCGCCCAAGACCATGAAAGGCAGAGGAGTCCGCCCATGATGAGCAGGGGCAAGTGCAGAATCACAGATTAGAACCACCAAGTGAGCACCAAAAGGCGAACACCAGAAAGAGAAAGGTACATAACCAAAAACTCTCAGCGTAGCAACGGTCCACCAAGACCAGAATCTGAACAGGCATCAGCTCCCAGCACCCGGCATCACCAGGTGGATGCCCAACCAGGCACCAACCCGGCGCAACTGGCAACCACCAAGAACACTGAGAACAGGTGTGGAACATGTCAGAATGGTCACAGTCCCAAGGAGGCAAAGGAAATGAAAGAAAGAAACAGCCCCATCAACCCATCAGGCCGAGAGCGGGAAAATGACCCCGGCCATGCAACATAAGCAGGAAAGCCAACGGGAAAGACCTACAAGGGAGAAGGTTCCACAGAACCGGGGGAAAACATGTCGAACAACACCAATCCATGTAGCCTCCAACACCTTCAAAACCTATGAGGAGAGATGCAACGACACAGGCTCCTTACGACAAAATGTTTAAATCACTGTCAGAAATTTTTACCACCTGGGGATACTTTAACAGCATTGGCAGGAATCGAACCCCGGCCTGCGAGGTCGTGCACCACCAAAGGTACAAGACTTACTTTTGAGCTATAGCTCCTTTTGCCACCCAAACAAAGCCCATCACATAAAATGGCAGGCAAAACACCCACGGCAAGCAAGAGCGCTGAAAAGGCACATCATATCCTGCAAAATGCGAAACAGGACCACACTACCAATGTATGCCCATCTGCCAGTGGTATGGGCATGCCGATGGCCGGCCTCTGGCATTTAGTAGGAGCAGAGAATGCAAAAAGAACACAATTGCACAAACCCAGCAGCCTGAACAGGGACCCGATCCCCGGGAACCCGGTAAGGTGAGTCCGCTAAAGCAGGACATACCAAAAGGCAGCTCCAAAGGCAACCCATATGCGTGTAGCGCGAATAGGTGCCGGGTCAAAGCAGGGGGCCAAAACAATAAACATGCCTGAGCCGCTGAGCAGGGCTGAGCACGAAGATAGCAACCAGTAGAAAAATACGCCGAGTCCGCAAGAACAGGACTCGGCACACGCACCATTTGAAACAAAGGAGAAGACGCCGAGTCCGCCACAGCAGGACTCGGCACACGCCTCCGCTGAAAAGGAAAAGACGCCGAGTCCGCTAGAGCAGGACACGTCACACTCCACAGCTGAAAAAGGAAAAGACCCCGAGTCCGCTGGAGCAGGACACGGCACACGCCACAGCTGAAAAGGAAGACGCCGAGTCCGCTAGAGCAGGACATGGCACACGCCACAGCTGAAAAGGAAAAGACGCCGAGTCCGCTAGAGCAGGACTCGGCACACACACCAGTCGCAAAACAAAAGGAAAAGACACTGAGTCTGACAGAGCAGGACGCGAAGGCAAAACCAAAATGGCACAAACAACCCCAAGACCCCACAAGGCAGCTAGAGGATGACAGGGGATAAAGGAAAAAGTGCCAACCAAGGGGGGAACAAACAGCACAACAATGAAACCGTACCCCGAGAACGAGGTCCAAGAGTCGGCTATAGAAGGACCGCCGCCCCCAACTTAGCTGATCAATAGGAACATGAACAGCACTCGGAGCAGTGCAGAAACAAAAAAACAGGTTGTGATGTGGATCTTGTATCCTTTTATGGGATTGGTGGTTGCCACTGGGGGCCATGTTGGAGGGATATGGAGACTAGTATGCTAACTTTTACTTGGAGTTTCTGTGGGAGCAGGATGCTCTTTAGTAATTACTGTGGCAAGGAAGACGGACGAGGAGGTAATGTTGTGTACCTGGCACTCGGGTACTCTCAGGGTGAAGTAGACATGACGTAGGTCTCCTGCGGTGTGACAGCTTATGTTACATTTATGGATTGCTGCTTGTCGTTTGTAAATATAGAACTAGTTTTTCCATATGATTAAGGCTCCCAGTTTTCCATGTTTACAGATGGTTACAGATAAATACAGGCAGAAGCCAATGTGTTCCTTGTCGGTATTTATTTTTCAATGCTGAAAAATACTGAAAATTGTGTTTCTCGTGAGTGACAGTCCATGCTGTGTTTCGTGAATTCCAGACGACAGTCAAGCAGTTACACAGCATAGGGAGTTAAAACACCGGTTGATATTTCCTTAAATAGAGCTATGTGTTAGCATATATTTGTAGTATAATGTTAATATTTACCTGAGGATATAACATTTTGCCATAGTTGGCAGCCTAATTCATGAAAATGTGACAGGGATCAGAGTAGAAATGCATGTTTATCAGTTAAATAAATGTGAAAAATAATATTTTAGGACTCCATTTATCCCCAAAACACAATATAAACATGGATAAATACCAAAATAATGGCCCAAAAATAAATATGGATGATACTGATGGAAATTATAAAAAGAAAAATACCATAAAACCAGAAGCCTTACTTATGATTTACATTTTGACTAAAGTAAATGCAGATTAATTAGACAGAAGAGCCTGGAAGTAATGCTGTTGCTGACTGGCACCTGTGGGCACAGGCTGAGCCCCTCTTGGTTGGGCACTGGTACAGCCTTCAGATCTCTCTTGGACTTTGGTCAGTGGCCACACATGCACACAATCTTCTGCACATATTGTCTCATGACTCATTTCAGAGTCTGTGAATAGACTTTCAGTGGGTGGGCTCATCTGCTGTGCCAGGGTCCCTCTGCTGAGCCAGGACCCCTCCGCTGTGCCAAGGGCCATCTGCTCTGCTAGGGCATGGATGGTGAGGGAGGCTGTTTGAATGCATGTCACACTTCAGAGACAGAAGGCTGTGGGCTTTGGCCACACGTAGGATGGGATTGTACCCAGAAGCGACGCGTCAGTGACTTGAGTAGGACGCGCTGTACCATCCGGAGGCCGGACTTATAAAGTTGAAAGCTATTTGTGTAACCGTGTTGTAAACTCACTTCTGTCTGACTGCAGCTGATTCTAAGCTCTTTTTTGATGAATTCATCATTTTGTTGGAAAAAAAGTCAGAGGCCAAATATGGTCTTGGTGCTGAAACAGGTACTAAAATTGGGGCATATTATCAACGGCCAGCGATCATTATCGCTTGCTGTGCTTAGCGATAAGCTTCTCGCAGGCTATCTCTGGAATTTATCGCCCTGGTAGCGCTTTATGAACAACGCGTTTCCCCAGAGCGACAAAAATTACAGCGATAGGGAGGTTATCGCCGTTTTGCTGGGAACATTGCTGGTTTTCCAGCGATGTTCCCTACAAAACGGCAAAAACCTTGCTGATAGGACCCTGTGGTCGTATCAGCATAATCCACCCCCTATGTCAAACATAGGTCAGTCAGTATTTTAGCAGACGTTAGATTGTGCCGAAAACTGAAGTTTTCGACAAACTCTGCCGTCTGCTAAAATCCTGTGGGCTGCATTGTAAATATTGCGATATGAACATCAGTGATATTTGCAAGGTAGTCCATCCGGGGTACGCCCAGTGACGCCCACTTTGCATCTCATTAGAGATGCAAAGGGAGGCGTTGGGAAAAGGGTGCTAGCATGCAATTAAGCATGTTTGCACCCTCTTGTAAATAGGGCGTTAGTTTTATCTCCAATTTTTTGGCTTTTTAAGCCAAAAAAAGCAGAGATAAAGCCCTTGTAAATATACCCCATTGTCTTTTTGTCTTTATCCTCTTTGAATCTACGCAAATCTGAGGATTTCTGAGTCCCTGACCACAGCCAAGGCCTCTGCACCACTAGATCAGGCTGGCTTTTCCATCGAGCTTTACCCCATCTGTGCCCTCGCAGAGTAAAGCTAACCTTGTGCCCTAACTCTGACATAGAACCAACAGCCCAACGTAGCATGAAACCTTAATAAGATGCGTTCTAATATTGCAGCAGCCTCATAGGGGCCTTCCCAGCGGTCTTCGTCAGTGGACCGCGGTGCAGCTGCAGGTCAGGGACCAGGAAGAAAGGCACCACAGCGGAAAGGTGAGGGTGATGCGCTCCTGGATCCGCGCAGGCTCCACGAGGTGGTCAGGCAACAAGCTTCCTTCTTGTTGCCAGGCGGCCCACTGGCGCCACTAGAGCTTCTGGCAACCTGTCACTCAGGTGCATACAACCTAATAAAAAATGTGGGCATTGGAGGTGAATAACAGAGACATGAAGCAATTGAAAAGTGTTTACCTCCAGGCATGGCAAGTGAACACGAGCCCCATCCCTTTGCAATTAGAAATCTGTATGCTGAAACTGCTGATCACATTTGAAACAAACCTCTTTTATTAAATAAAGTCATTAAAACAAAGGAGATTCAATTTTCCTAATTACTTGACAAATTGTTGTGCGTGAGGGCAGTGTTGGGAGAACACAGCATTTAAAAGTGATTAGCAGAGAAGAAGCACGTCTTGCAGCAAAAAAGTAACTAGGGAAATTAAATCAATAAGGAGAACAATTACTGAAGGCTGCTTCATGAGAAGGCCAAGTGTCCAGCGCCTGCAGCTTCATGAGAAGGCCGAGTGTCCAGCGCCTGCTGCTTCATGAGAAGGCCAAGTGTCCAGCGCCTGCTGCTTCATGAGAAGGCCGAGTGTTCAACTCCTGCTGCTTCATGAGAAGGCCGAGTGTCCAGCGCCTGCTGCTTCATGAGAAGGCTGAGTGTCCAGCGCCTGCTGCTTCGTGAGAAGGCCAAGTGTCCAGCGCCTGCTGCTTCATGAGAAGGCCGAGTGTCCAACTCCTGCTGCTTCATGAGAAGGCCGAGTGCCCAGCGTCTGCTGCTTCGTGAGAAGGCCAAGTGTCCAGCACCTGCTGCTTCGTGAGAAGGCTGAGTGTCCAGCGCCTGCTGCTTCGTGAGAAGGCCGAGTGTCCAGCGCCTGCTTCTTCATGAGAAGGCCGAGTGTCCAGCGCCTGCTGCTTCGTGAGAAGGCCGAGTGTCCAACCCCTGCTGCTTCATGAGAAGGCCGAGTGTCCAGCACCTGCTGCTTCATGAGAAGGCCGAGTGTCCAGCGCGTTGCTGCTTCATGAGAAGGCAGAGTGTCCAACTCCTGCTGCTTCATGAGAAGGCCGAGTGTCCAGCGCCTGCTGCTTCGTGAGAAGGCCTAGTGTCCAACTCCTGCTGCTTCATGAAAAGGCCAAGTGTCCAGCGCCTGCTGCTTCATGAGAAGGCTGTGTCATGCGCCTGCTGCTTCATGAGAAGGCCGAGTGTCCAGCGCCTGCTGCTTCATGAGAAGGCCGAATGTCCAGCGCCTGCTGCTTCATGAGAAGGCCAAGTGTCCAGCGCCAGCTGCTTCATGAGAAGGCCGAGTGTCCAGCGCCTGCTGCTTCATGAGAAGGCCGAGTGTCCAGCGCCTGCTGCTTCATGAGAAGGCCGAGTGTCCAGCGCCTGCTGCTTCATGAGAAGGCCGAGTGTCCAACTCCTGCTGCTTCATGAGAAGGCCGAGTGTCCAACTCCTGCTGCTTCATGAGAAGGCCGAGTGTCCAGCGCCTGCTGCTTCATGAGAAGGCCGAGTGTCCAGTGCCTGCTGCTTCATGAGAAGGCCGAGTGTCCAGCGCCTGCTGCTTCATGAGAAGGCCGAGTGTCCAACTCCTGCTGCTTCAAGAGAAGGCTGAGTGTCCAGCGCCTGCTGCTTCGTGAGAAGGCCGAGTGTCCAACCCCTGCTGCTTCATGAGAAGGCCGAGTGTCCAACTCCTGCTGCTTCATGAGAAGGCCGAGTGTCCAGCGCCTGCTGCTTCGTGAGAAGGCCAAGTGTCCAGCGCCTGCTGCTTCATGAGAAGGCTGTGTCATGCGCCTGCTGCTTCATGAGAAGGCTGAGTGTCCAGCACCTTCTGCTTCATGAGAAGGCCGAGTGTCCAACTCCTGCTGCTTCATGAGAAGGCCGAGTGTCCAGCACCTGCTGCTTCATGAGAAGGCCGAGTGTCCATGTCCTGCTGCTTCATGAGAAGGCTGAGTGCCCAACTCCTACTGCTTCATGAGAAGGCTGAGTGTCCAGCGCCTGCTGCTTCATGAGAAGGCTGAATGTCCAGCGCCTGCTGCTTCATGAGAAGGCCAAGTGTCCAGCGCCAGCTGCTTCGTGAGAAGGCCGAGTGTCCAGCGCCTGCTGCTTCATGAGAAGGCTGAGTGTCCAACTTCTGCTGCTTCATGAGAAGGCAGAGTGTCCAGCGCCTGCTGCTTCATGAGAAGGCCGAGAGTCCAGCGCCTGCTGCTTCATGAGAATGCCGAGTGTCTAGCGCCTGCTGCTTCATGAGCAGGCAGAGTGTCCAACTCCTGCTGCTTCATGAGAAGGCCGAGTGTCTAGCGCCTGCTGCTTCATGAGAAGGCCGAGTGACCATGTCCTGCTGCTTCATGAGAAGGCCGAGTGTCCAGCGCCTGCTGCTTCATGAGAAGGCCGAGTGTCCAGTGCATGCTGCTTCTTGAGAATTCCAAGTGTCCAGCGCCTGCTGCTTCATAAGAAGGCCGAGTGTCCAGCGCCTGCTGCTTCATGAGATGGCTAAGTGTCCAGCACCTGCTGCTTCATGAGAAGGCAGTGTCATGCGCCTGCTGCTTCATGAGAAGGCTGAGTGTCCTGCACCTTCTGCTTCATGAGAAGGCTGAGTGTCCACCGCCTGCTGCTTCATAAGAAGGCTGAGTGTCCAGCGCCTTCTGCTTCATGAGAAGGCCGAGTGTCCAGCGCCTGCTGCTTCATGAGAAGGCCGAGTGTCCAGCGCCTGCTGCTTCTTGAGAAGGCCGAGTGTCCAGCGCCTGCTGCTTCATGAGAAGACCGAGTGTCCAGCGCCTGCTGCTTCGTGAGAAGGCAGAGTGTCCAGCGCCTGCTGCTTCATAAGAAGGCCGAGTGTCCAGCGCCTGCTGCTTCATGAGAAGGCCGAGTGTCCAGCCCCTGCTGCTTCCTGAGAAGGCCAAGTGTCCAGCGCCAGCTGCTTCATGAGAAGGCTGTGTCATGCGCCTGCTGCTTCATGAGAAGGCCGAGTGTCCAGCGCCTGCTCCTTCATGAGAAGGCCGAGTGTCCAGCGCCTGCTGCTTCGTGAGAAGGCTGAGTGCCCAACTCCTGCTGCTTCATGAGAAGGCTGAGTGTCCAGCGCCTGCTGCTTCATGAGAAGACCGAGTGTCCAGCGCCTGCTGCTTCATGAGAAGGCCAATTGTCCAGCGCCTGCTGCTTCATGAGAAGGCTGTGTCATGCGCCTGCTGCTTCGTGAAAAGGCCGAGTGTCCAGCGCCTGCTGCTTCATGAGAAGGCCAAGTGTCCAGCGCATGCTGCTTCATGAGAAGGCTGAGTGTCCAGCGCCTGCTGCTTCGTGAGAAGGCCGAGTGTCCAGCGCCTTCTGCTTCATGAGAAGGCTGAGTGTCCAGCGCCTGCTGCTTCATGAGAAGGCCGAGTGTCCATTGCCTGCTGCTTCATGAGAAGGCCGAGTGTCCAGCGCCTGCTGCTTCGTGAGAAGGCCGAGTGTCCAGCGCCTGCTTCTTCATGAGAAGGCCGAGTGTCCAGCGCCTGCTTCTTCATGAGAAGGCCGAGTGTCCAGCGCCTGCTGCTTCGTGAGAAGGTCGAGTGTCCAACCCCTGCTGCTTCATGAGAAGGCCGAGTGTCCAGCGCCTGCTGCTTCATGAGAAGGCCGAGTGTCCAACTCCTGCTGCTTCATGAGAAGGCCGAGTGTCCAGCGCCTGCTGCTTCGTGAGAAGGCCGAGTGTCCAACTCCTGCTGCTTCATGAAAAGGCCAAGTGTCCAGCGCCTGCTGCTTCATGAGAAGGCTGTGTCATGCGCCTGCTGCTTCATGAGACGGCTGAGTGTCCAGCGCCTTCTGCTTCATGAGAAGGCTGAGTGTCCAGCACCTGCTGCTTCAAGAGAAGGCCGAGTGCCCATGTCCTGCTGCTTCATGAGAAGGCTGAGTGTCCAACTCCTGCTGCTTCATGAGAAGGCTGAGTGTCCAGCGCCTGCTGCTTCATGAGAAGGCCGAATGTCCAGCGCCTGCTGCTTCATGAGAAGGCCAAGTGTCCAGCGCCAGCTGCTTCATGAGAAGGCCCAGTGTCCAGCGCCTGCTGCTTCATGAGAAGGCCGAGTGTCCAGCGCCTGCTGCTTCATGAGAAGGCCGAGTGTCCAGCGCCTGCTGCTTCATGAGAAGGCCGAGTGTCCAACTCCTGCTGCTTCATTAGAAGGCCGAGTGTCCAGCGCCTGCTGCTTCATGAGAAGGCCGAGTGTCCAGCGCCTGCTGCTTCATGAGAAGGCCGAGTGTCCAGTGCCTGCTGCTTCATGAGAAGGCCGAGTGTCCAGCGCCTGCTGCTTCATGAGAAGGCCGAGTGTCCAACTCCTGCTGCTTCATGAGAAGGCTGAGTGTCCAGCGCCTGCTGCTTCATGAGAAGGCCGAGTGTCCAACTCCTGCTGCTTCATGAGAAGGCTGAGTGTCGAGCGCCTGCTGCTTCGTGAGAAGGCCGAGTGTCCAACCCCTGCTGCTTCATGAGAAGGCCGAGTGTCCAGCGCCTGCTGCTTCATGAGAAGGTCGAGTGTCCAACTCCTGCTGCTTCATGAGAAGGCCGAGTGTCCAGCGCCTGCTGCTTCGTGAGAAGGCCAAGTGTTCAGCGCCTGCTGCTTCAAGAGAAGGCCGAGTGCCCATGTCCTGCTGCTTCATGAGAAGGCTGAGTGTCCAACTCCTGCTGCTTCATGAGAAGGCTGAGTGTCCAGCGCCTGCTGCTTCATGAGAAGGCCGAATGCCCAGCGCCTGCTGCTTCATGAGAAGGCCAAGTGTCCAGCGCCAGCTGCTTCATGAGAAGGCCCACTGTCCAGCGCCTGCTGCTTCATGAGAAGGCCGAGTGTCCAGCGCCTGCTGCTTCATGAGAAGGCCGAGTGTCCAGCGCCTGGTGCTTCATGAGAAGGCCGAGTGTCCAACTCCTGCTGCTTCATTAGAAGGCCGAGTGTCCAGCGCCTGCTGCTTCATGAGAAGGCCGAGTGTCCAGCGCCTGCTGCTTCATGAGAAGGCCGAGTGTCCAGTGCCTGCTGCTTCATGAGAAGGCCGAGTGTCCAGCGCCTGCTGCTTCATGAGAAGGCCGAGTGTCCAACTCCTGCTGCTTCATGAGAAGGCTGAGTGTCCAGCGCCTGCTGCTTCATGAGAAGGCCGAGTGTCCAACTCCTGCTGCTTCATGAGAAGGCTGAGTGTCCAGCGCCTGCTGCTTAGTGAGAAGGCCGAGTGTCCAACCCCTGCTGCTTCATGAGAAGGCCGAGTGTCCAGCGCCTGCTGCTTCATGAGAAGGTCGAGTGTCCAACTCCTGCTGCTTCATGAGAAGGCCGAGTGTCCAGCGCCTGCTGCTTCGTGAGAAGGCCAAGTGTCCAGCGCCTGCTGCTTCATGAGAAGGCTGTGTCATGCGCCTGCTGCTTCATGAGAAGGCTGAGTGTCCAGCACCTTCTGCTTCATGAGAAGGCCGAGTGTCCAACTCCTGCTGCTTCATGAGAAGGCCGAGTGTCCAGCGCCTGCTGCTTCATGAGAAGGCCGAGTGTCCATGTCCTGCTGCTTCATGAGAAGGCTGAGTGCCCAACTCCTGCTGCTTCATGAGAAGGCTGAGTGTCCAGCGCCTGCTGCTTCATGAGAAGGCTGAATGTCCAGCGCCTGCTGCTTCATGAGAAGGCCAAGTGTCCAGCGCCAGCTGCTTCGTGAGAAGGCCGAGTGTCCAGCGCCTGCTGCTTCATGAGAAGGCCGAGTGTCCAGCGCCTGCTGCTTCATGAGAAGGCTGAGTGTCCAACTCCTGCTGCTTCATGAGAAGGCCGAGTGTCCAGCGCCTGCTGCTTCATGAGAAGGCCGAGAGTCCAGCGCCTGCTGCTTCATGAGAATGCCGAGTGTCTAGCGCCTGCTGCTTCATGAGCAGGCAGAGTGTCCAACTCCTGCTGCTTCATGAGAAGGCCGAGTGTCTAGCGCCTGCTGCTTCATGAGAAGGCCGAGTGTCCAGTGCATGCTGCTTCTTGAGAATTCCAAGTGTCCAGCGCCTGCTGCTTCATAAGAAGGCCGAGTGTCCAGCGCCTGCTGCTTCATGAGATGGCTAAGTGTCCAGCACCTGCTGCTTCATGAGAAGGCAGTGTCATGCACCTGCTGCTTCATGAGAAGGCTGAGTGTCCTGCACCTTCTGCTTCATGAGAAGGCTGAGTGTCCACCGCCTGCTGCTTCATAAGAAGGCTGAGTGTCCAGCGCCTTCTGCTTCATGAGAAGGCCGAGTGTCCAGCGCCTGCTGCTTCATGAGAAGGCCGAGTGTCCAGCGCCTGCTGCTTCTTGAGAAGGCCGAGTGTCCAGCGCCTGCTGCTTCATGAGAAGGCCGAGTGTCCAGTGCCTGCTGCTTCATGAGAAGGCCGAGTGTCCAGCGCCTGCTGCTTCATAAGAAGGCCGAGTGTCCAGAGCCTGCTGCTTCTTGAGAAGGCCGAGTGTCCAGCGCCTGCTGCTTCATGAGAAGGCCAAGTGTCCAGCGCCAGCTGCTTCATGAGAAGGCTGTGTCCAGCGCCTGCTGCTTCGTGAGAAGGCCGAGTGTCCAACTCCTGCTGCTTCATGAAAAGGCCAAGTGTCCAGCGCCTGCTGCTTCATGAGAAGGCTGTGTCATGCGCCTGCTGCTTCATGAGAAGGCTGAGTGTCCAACTTCTGCTGCTTCATGAGAAGGCCGAGTGTCCAGCGCCTGCTGCTTCATGAGAAGGCCGAGAGTCCAGCGCCTGCTGCTTCATGAGAATGCCGAGTGTCTAGCGCCTGCTGCTTCATGAGCAGGCAGAGTGTCCAACTCCTGCTGCTTCATGAGAAGGCCGAGTGTCTAGCGCCTGCTGCTTCATGAGAAGGCCGAGTGACCATGTCCTGCTGCTTCATGAGAAGGCCGAGTGTCCAGCGCCTGCTGCTTCATGAGAAGGCCGAGTGTCCAGTGCATGCTGCTTCTTGAGAATTCCAAGTGTCCAGCGCCTGCTGCTTCATAAGAAGGCCGAGTGTCCAGCGCCTGCTGCTTCATGAGATGGCTAAGTGTCCAGCACCTGCTGCTTCATGAGAAGGCAGTGTCATGCGCCTGCTGCTTCATGAGAAGGCTGAGTGTCCTGCACCTTCTGCTTCATGAGAAGGCTGAGTGTCCACCGCCTGCTGCTTCATAAGAAGGCTGAGTGTCCAGCGCCTTCTGCTTCATGAGAAGGCCGAGTGTCCAGCGCCTGCTGCTTCATGAGAAGGCCGAGTGTCCAGCGCCTGCTGCTTCTTGAGAAGGCCGAGTGTCCAGCGCCTGCTGCTTCATGAGAAGGCCGAGTGTCCAGCGCCTGCTGCTTCGTGAGAAGGCAGAGTGTCCAGCGCCTGCTGCTTCATAAGAAGGCCGAGTGTCCAGCGCCTGCTGCTTCATGAGAAGGCCGAGTGTCCAGCGCCTGCTGCTTCCTGAGAACGCCAAGTGTCCAGCGCCAACTGCTTCATGAGAAGGCTGTGTCATGCGCCTGCTGCTTCATGAGAAGGCCGAGTGTCCAGCGCCTGCTGCTTCATGAGAAGGCCGAGTGTCCAGCGCCTGCTGCTTCGTGAGAAGGCTGAGTGCCCAACTCCTGCTGCTTCATGAGAAGGCTGAGTGTCCAGCGCCTGCTGCTTCATGAGAAGACCGAGTGTCCAGCGCCTGCTGCTTCATGAGAAGGCCAATTGTCCAGCGCCTGCTGCTTCATGAGAAGGCTGTGTCATGCGCCTGCTGCTTCGTGAAAAGGCCGAGTGTCCAGCGCCTGCTGCTTCATGAGAAGGCCAAGTGTCCAGCGCATGCTGCTTCATGAGAAGGCTGAGTGTCCAGCGCCTGCTGCTTCGTGAGAAGGCCGAGTGTCCAGCGCCTTCTGCTTCATGAGAAGGCTGAGTGTCCAGCGCCTGCTGCTTCATGAGAAGGCCGAGTGTCCATTGCCTGCTGCTTCATGAGAAGGCCGAGTGTCCAGCGCCTGCTGCTTCGTGAGAAGGCCGAGTGTCCAGCGCCTGCTTCTTCATGAGAAGGCCGAGTGTCCAGCGCCTGCTTCTTCATGAGAAGGCCGAGTGTCCAGCGCCTGCTGCTTCGTGAGAAGGTCGAGTGTCCAACCCCTGCTGCTTCATGAGAGGGCCGAGTGTCCAGCACTTGCTGCTTCATGAGAAGGCCGAGTGTCCAGCGCCTGCTGCTTCATGAGAAGGCCGAGTGTCCAACTCCTGCTGCTTCATGAGAAGGCCGAGTGTCCAGCGCCTGCTGCTTCGTGAGAAGGCCGAGTGTCCAACTCCTGCTGCTTCATGAAAAGGCCAAGTGTCCAGCGCCTGCTGCTTCATGAGAAGGCTGTGTCATGCGCCTGCTGCTTCATGAGACGGCTGAGTGTCCAGCGCCTTCTGCTTCATGAGAAGGCTGAGTGTCCAGCACCTGCTGCTTCAAGAGAAGGCCGAGTGCCCATGTCCTGCTGCTTCATGAGAAGGCTGAGTGTCCAACTCCTGCTGCTTCATGAGAAGGCTGAGTGTCCAGCGCCTGCTGCTTCATGAGAAGGCCGAATGTCCAGCGCCTGCTGCTTCATGAGAAGGCCAAGTGTCCAGCGCCAGCTGCTTCATGAGAAGGCCCAGTGTCCAGCGCCTGCTGCTTCATGAGAAGGCCGAGTGTCCAGCGCCTGCTGCTTCATGAGAAGGCCGAGTGTCCAGCGCCTGCTGCTTCATGAGAAGGCCGAGTGTCCAACTCCTGCTGCTTCATTAGAAGGCCGAGTGTCCAGCGCCTGCTGCTTCATGAGACGGCCGAGTGTCCAGCGCCTGCTGCTTCATGAGAAGGCCGAGTGTCCAACTCCTGCTGCTTCATGAGAAGGCTGAGTGTCCAGCGCCTGCTGCTTCATGAGAAGGCCGAGTGTCCAACTCCTGCTGCTTCATGAGAAGGCTGAGTGTCCAGCGCCTGCTGCTTCGTGAGAAGGCCGAGTGTCCAACCCCTGCTGCTTCATGAGAAGGCCGAGTGTCCAGCGCCTGCTGCTTCATGAGAAGGTCGAGTGTCCAACTCCTGCTGCTTCATGAGAAGGCCGAGTGTCCAGCGCCTGCTGCTTCGTGAGAAGGCCAAGTGTCCAGCGCCTGCTGCTTCAAGAGAAGGCCGAGTGCCCATGTCCTGCTGCTTCATGAGAAGGCTGAGTGTCCAACTCCTGCTGCTTCATGAGAAGGCTGAGTGTCCAGCGCCTGCTGCTTCATGAGAAGGCCGAATGCCCAGCGCCTGCTGCTTCATGAGAAGGCCAAGTGTCCAGCGCCAGCTGCTTCATGAGAAGGCCCAGTGTCCAGCGCCTGCTGCTTCATGAGAAGGCCGAGTGTCCAGCGCCTGCTGCTTCATGAGAAGGCCGAGTGTCCAGCGCCTGCTGCTTCATGAGAAGGCCGAGTGTCCAACTCCTGCTGCTTCATTAGAAGGCCGAGTGTCCAGCGCCTGCTGCTTCATGAGAAGGCCGAGTGTCCAGCGCCTGCTGCTTCATGAGAAGGCCGAGTGTCCAGTGCCTGCTGCTTCATGAGAAGGCCGAGTGTCCAGCGCCTGCTGCTTCATGAGAAGGCCGAGAGTCCAGCGCCTGCTGCTTCATGAGAAGGCCGAGTGTCCAGCGCCTGCTGCTTCATGAGAAGGTCGAGTGTCCAACTCCTGCTGCTTCATGAGAAGGCCGAGTGTCCAGCGCCTGCTGCTTCGTGAGAAGGCCAAGTGTCCAGCGCCTGCTGCTTCATGAGAAGGCTGTGTCATGCGCCTGCTGCTTCATGAGAAGGCTGAGTGTCCAGCACCTTCTGCTTCATGAGAAGGCCGAGTGTCCAACTCCTGCTGCTTCATGAGAAGGCCGAGTGTCCTGCGCCTGCTGCTTCATGAGAAGGCCGAGTGTCCATGTCCTGCTGCTTCATGAGAAGGCTGAGTGCCCAACTCCTGCTGCTTCATGAGAAGGCTGAGTGTCCAGCGCCTGCTGCTTCATGAGAAGGCTGAATGTCCAGCGCCTGCTGCTTCATGAGAAGGCCAAGTGTCCAGCGCCAGCTGCTTCGTGAGAAGGCCGAGTGTCCAGCGCCTGCTGCTTCATGAGAAGGCCGAGTGTCCAGCGCCTGCTGCTTCATGAGAAGGCTGAGTGTCCAACTCCTGCTGCTTCATGAGAAGGCCGAGTGTCCAGCGCCTGCTGCTTCATGAGAAGGCCGAGAGTCCAGCGCCTGCTGCTTCATGAGAATGCCGAGTGTCTAGCGCCTGCTGCTTCATGAGCAGGCAGAGTGTCCAACTCCTGCTGCTTCATGAGAAGGCCGAGTGTCTAGCGCCTGCTGCTTCATGAGAAGGCCGAGTGTCCAGTGCATGCTGCTTCTTGAGAATTCCAAGTGTCCAGCGCCTGCTGCTTCATAAGAAGGCCGAGTGTCCAGCGCCTGCTGCTTCATGAGATGGCTAAGTGTCCAGCACCTGCTGCTTCATGAGAAGGCAGTGTCATGCACCTGCTGCTTCATGAGAAGGCTGAGTGTCCTGCACCTTCTGCTTCATGAGAAGGCTGAGTGTCCACCGCCTGCTGCTTCATAAGAAGGCTGAGTGTCCAGCGCCTTCTGCTTCATGAGAAGGCCGAGTGTCCAGCGCCTGCTGCTTCATGAGAAGGCCGAGTGTCCAGCGCCTGCTGCTTCTTGAGAAGGCCGAGTGTCCAGCGCCTGCTGCTTCATGAGAAGGCCGAGTGTCCAGTGCCTGCTGCTTCATGAGAAGGCCGAGTGTCCAGCGCCTGCTGCTTCATAAGAAGGCCGAGTGTCCAGAGCCTGCTGCTTCTTGAGAAGGCCGAGTGTCCAGCGCCTGCTGCTTCATGAGAAGGCCAAGTGTCCAGCGCCAGCTGCTTCATGAGAAGGCGGTGTCCAGCGCCTGCTGCTTCGTGAGAAGGCCGAGTGTCCAACTCCTGCTGCTTCATGAAAAGGCCAAGTGTCCAGCGCCTGCTGCTTCATGAGAAGGCTGTGTCATGCGCCTGCTGCTTCATGAGAAGGCTGAGTGTCCAACTTCTGCTGCTTCATGAGAAGGCCGAGTGTCCAGCGCCTGCTGCTTCATGAGAAGGCCGAGAGTCCAGCGCCTGCTGCTTCATGAGAATGCCGAGTGTCTAGCGCCTGCTGCTTCATGAGCAGGCAGAGTGTCCAACTCCTGCTGCTTCATGAGAAGGCCGAGTGTCTAGCGCCTGCTGCTTCATGAGAAGGCCGAGTGACCATGTCCTGCTGCTTCATGAGAAGGCCGAGTGTCCAGCGCCTGCTGCTTCATGAGAAGGCCGAGTGTCCAGTGCATGCTGCTTCTTGAGAATTCCAAGTGTCCAGCGCCTGCTGCTTCATAAGAAGGCAGAGTGTCCAGCGCCTGCTGCTTCATGAGATGGCTAAGTGTCCAGCACCTGCTGCTTCATGAGAAGGCAGTGTCATGCGCCTGCTGCTTCATGAGAAGGCTGAGTGTCCTGCACCTTCTGCTTCATGAGAAGGCTGAGTGTCCACCACCTGCTGCTTCATAAGAAGGCTGAGTGTCCAGCGCCTGCTGCTTCATGAGAAGGCCGAGAGTCCAGCGCCTGCTGCTTCATGAGAATGCCGAGTGTCTAGCGCCTGCTGCTTCATGAGCAGGCAGAGTGTCCAACTCCTGCTGCTTCATGAGAAGGCCGAGTGTCTAGCGCCTGCTGCTTCATGAGAAGGCCGAGTGACCATGTCCTGCTGCTTCATGAGAAGGCCGAGTGTCCAGCGCCTGCTGCTTCATGAGAAGGCCGAGTGTCCAGTGCATGCTGCTTCTTGAGAATTCCAAGTGTCCAGCGCCTGCTGCTTCATAAGAAGGCAGAGTGTCCAGCGCCTGCTGCTTCATGAGATGGCTAAGTGTCCAGCACCTGCTGCTTCATGAGAAGGCAGTGTCATGCGCCTGCTGCTTCATGAGAAGGCTGAGTGTCCTGCACCTTCTGCTTCATGAGAAGGCTGAGTGTCCACCACCTGCTGCTTCATAAGAAGGCTGAGTGTCCAGCGCCTTCTGCTTCATGAGAAGGCCGAGTGTCCAGCGCCTGCTGCTTCATGAGAAGGCCGAGTGTCCAGCGCCTGCTGCTTCTTGAGAAGGCCAAGTGTCCAGCGCCTGCTGCTTCATGAGAAGGCCGAGTGTCCAGCGCCTGCTGCTTCGTGAGAAGGCAGAGTGTCCAGCGCCTGCTGCTTCATAAGAAGGCCGAGTGTCCAGCGCCTGCTGCTTCATGAGAAGGCCGAGTGTCCAGCGCCTGCTGCTTCCTGAGAAGGCCAAGTGTCCAGCGCCAGCTGCTTCATGAGAAGGCTGTGTCATGCGCCTGCTGCTTCATGAGAAGGCCGAGAGTCCAGCGCCTGCTGCTTCATGAGAATGCCGAGTGTCTAGCGCCTGCTGCTTCATGAGCAGGCAGAGTGTCCAACTCCTGCTGCTTCATGAGAAGGCCGAGTGTCTAGCGCCTGCTGCTTCATGAGAAGGCCGAGTGACCATGTCCTGCTGCTTCATGAGAAGGCCGAGTGTCCAGCGCCTGCTGCTTCATGAGAAGGCCGAGTGTCCAGTGCATGCTGCTTCTTGAGAATTCCAAGTGTCCAGCGCCTGCTGCTTCATAAGAAGGCCGAGTGTCCAGCGCCTGCTGCTTCATGAGATGGCTAAGTGTCCAGCACCTGCTGCTTCATGAGAAGGCAGTGTCATGCGCCTGCTGCTTCATGAGAAGGCTGAGTGTCCTGCACCTTCTGCTTCATGAGAAGGCTGAGTGTCCACCACCTGCTGCTTCATAAGAAGGCTGAGTGTCCAGCGCCTTCTGCTTCATGAGAAGGCCGAGTGTCCAGCGCCTGCTGCTTCATGAGAAGGCCGAGTGTCCAGCGCCTGCTGCTTCTTGAGAAGGCCGAGTGTCCAGCGCCTGCTGCTTCATGAGAAGGCCGAGTGTCCAGCGCCTGCTGCTTCGTGAGAAGGCAGAGTGTCCAGCGCCTGCTGCTTCATAAGAAGGCCGAGTGTCCAGCGCCTGCTGCTTCATGAGAAGGCCGAGTGTCCAGCGCCTGCTGCTTCCTGAGAAGGCCAAGTGTCCAGCGCCAGCTGCTTCATGAGAAGGCTGTGTCATGCGCCTGCTGCTTCATGAGAAGGCCGAGTGTCCAGCGCCTGCTGCTTCATGAGAAGGCCGAGTGTCCAGCGCCTGCTGCTTCGTGAGAAGGCTGAGTGCCCAACTCCTGCTGCTTCATGAGAAGGCTGAGTGTCCAGCGCCTGCTGCTTCATGAGAAGACCGAGTGTCCAGCGCCTGCTGCTTCATGAGAAGGCCAATTGTCCAGCGCCTGCTGCTTCATGAGAAGGCTGTGTCATGCGCCTGCTGCTTCGTGAAAAGGCCGAGTGTCCAGCGCCTGCTTCTTCATGAGAAGGCCAAGTGTCCAGCGCATGCTGCTTCATGAGAAGGCTGAGTGTCCAGCGCCTGCTGCTTCGTGAGAAGGCCGAGTGTCCAGCGCCTTCTGCTTCATGAGAAGGCTGAGTGTCCAGCGCCTGCTGCTTCATGAGAAGGCCGAGTGTCCATTGCCTGCTGCTTCATGAGAAGGCCGAGTGTCCAGCGCCTGCTGCTTAGTGAGAAGGCCGAGTGTCCAGCGCCTGCTTCTTCATGAGAAGGCCGAGTGTCCAGCGCCTGCTTCTTCATGAGAAGGCCGAGTGTCCAGCGCCTGCTGCTTCGTGAGAAGGTCGAGTGTCCAACCCCTGCTGCTTCATGAGAAGGCGGAGTGTCCAGCACTTGCTGCTTCATGAGAAGGCCGAGTGTCCAGCGCCTGCTGCTTCATGAGAAGGCCGAGTGTCCAACTCCTGCTGCTTCATGAGAAGGCCGAGTGTCCAGCGCCTGCTGCTTCGTGAGAAGGCCGAGTGTCCAACTCCTGCTGCTTCATGAAAAGGCCAAGTGTCCAGCGCCTGCTGCTTCATGAGAAGGCTGTGTCATGCGCCTGCTGCTTCATGAGACGGCTGAGTGTCCAGCGCCTTCTGCTTCATGAGAAGGCTGAGTGTCCAGCACCTGCTGCTTCAAGAGAAGGCCGAGTGCCCATGTCCTGCTGCTTCATGAGAAGGCTGAGTGTCCAACTCCTGCTGCTTCATGAGAAGGCTGAGTGTCCAGCGCCTGCTGCTTCATGAGAAGGCCGAATGTCCAGCGCCTGCTGCTTCATGAGAAGGCCAAGTGTCCAGCGCCAGCTGCTTCATGAGAAGGCCCAGTGTCCGGCGCCTGCTGCTTCATGAGAAGGCCGAGTGTCCAGCGCCTGCTGCTTCATGAGAAGGCCGAGTGTCCAGCGCCTGCTGCTTCATGAGAAGGCCGAGTGTCCAGTGCCTGCTGCTTCATGAGAAGGCCGAGTGTCCAGCGCCTGCTGCTTCATGAGAAGGCCGAGTGTCCAACTCCTGCTGCTTCATGAGAAGGCTGAGTGTCCAGCGCCTGCTGCTTCATGAGAAGGCCGAGTGTCCAACTCCTGCTGCTTCATGAGAAGGCTGAGTGTCCAGCGCCTGCTGCTTCGTGAGAAGGCCGAGTGTCCAACCCCTGCTGCTTCATGAGAAGGCCGAGTGTCCAGCGCCTGCTGCTTCATGAGAAGGTCGAGTGTCCAACTCCTGCTGCTTCATGAGAAGGCCGAGTGTCCAGCGCCTGCTGCTTCGTGAGAAGGCTAAGTGTCCAGCGCCTGCTGCTTCAAGAGAAGGCAGAGTGCCCATGTCCTGCTGCTTCATGAGAAGGCTGAGTGTCCAACTCCTGCTGCTTCATGAGAAGGCTGAGTGTCCAGCGCCTGCTGCTTCATGAGAAGGCCGAATGTCCAGCGCCTGCTGCTTCATGAGAAGGCCAAGTGTCCAGCGCCAGCTGCTTCATGAGAAGGCCCAGTGTCCAGCGCCTGCTGCTTCATGAGAAGGCCGAGTGTCCAGCGCCTGCTGCTTCATGAGAAGGCTGAGTGTCCAGCGCCTGCTGCTTCATGAGAAGGCCGAGTGTCCAACTCCTGCTGCTTCATTAGAAGGCCGAGTGTCCAGCACCTGCTGCTTCATGAGAAGGCCGAGTGTCCAGCGCCTGCTGCTTCATGAGAAGGCCGAGTGTCCAGTGCCTGCTGCTTCATGAGAAGGCCGAGTGTCCAGCGCCTGCTGCTTCATGAGAAGGCCGAGTGTCCAACTCCTGCTGCTTCATGAGAAGGTTGAGTGTCCAGCGCCTGCTGCTTCATGAGAAGGCCGAGTGTCCAACTCCTGCTGCTTCATGAGAAGGCTGAGTGTCCAGCGCCTGCTGCTTCGTGAGAAGGCCGAGTGTCCAACCCCTGCTGCTTCATGAGAAGGCCGAGTGTCCAGCGCCTGCTGCTTCATGAGAAGGTCGAGTGTCCAACTCCTGCTGCTTCATGAGAAGGCCGAGTGTCCAGCGCCTGCTGCTTCGTGAGAAGGCCAAGTGTCCAGCGCCTGCTGCTTCATGAGAAGGCTGTGTCATGCGCCTGCTGCTTCATGAGAAGGCTGAGTGTCCAGCACCTTCTGCTTCATGAGAAGGCCGAGTGTCCAACTCCTGCTGCTTCATGAGAAGGCCGAGTGTCCAGCGCCTGCTGCTTCATGAGAAGGCCGAGTGTCCATGTCCTGCTGCTTCATGAGAAGGCTGAGTGCCCAACTCCTGCTGCTTCATGAGAAGGCTGAGTGTCCAGCGCCTGCTGCTTCATGAGAAGGCTGAATGTCCAGCGCCTGCTGCTTCATGAGAAGGCCAAGTGTCCAGCGCCAGCTGCTTCGTGAGAAGGCCGAGTGTCCAGCGCCTGCTGCTTCATGAGAAGGCCGAGTGTCCAGCGCCTGCTGCTTCATGAGAAGGCCGAGTGTCCATGTCCTGCTGCTTCATGAGAAGGCTGAGTGCCCAACTCCTGCTGCTTCATGAGAAGGCTGAGTGTCCAGCGCCTGCTGCTTCATGAGAAGGCTGAATGTCCAGCGCCTGCTGCTTCATGAGAAGGCCAAGTGTCCAGCGCCAGCTGCTTCGTGAGAAGGCCGAGTGTCCAGCGCCTGCTGCTTCATGAGAAGGCCGAGTGTCCAGCGCCTGCTGCTTCATGAAAAGGCTGAGTGTCCAACTCCTGCTGCTTCATGAGAAGGCCGAGTGTCCAGCGCCTGCTGCTTCATGAGAAGGCCGAGAGTCCAGCGCCTGCTGCTTCATGAGAATGCCGAGTGTCTAGCGCCTGCTGCTTCATGAGCAGGCAGAGTGTCCAACTCCTGCTGCTTCATGAGAAGGCCGAGTGTCTAGCGCCTGCTGCTTCATGAGAAGGCCGAGTGTCCAGTGCATGCTGCTTCTTGAGAATTCCAAGTGTCCAGCGCCTGCTGCTTCATAAGAAGGCCGAGTGTCCAGCGCCTGCTGCTTCATGAGATGGCTAAGTGTCCAGCACCTGCTGCTTCATGAGAAGGCAGTGTCATGCACCTGCTGCTTCATGAGAAGGCTGAGTGTCCTGCACCTTCTGCTTCATGAGAAGGCTGAGTGTCCACCGCCTGCTGCTTCATAAGAAGGCTGAGTGTCCAGCGCCTTCTGCTTCATGAGAAGGCCGAGTGTCCAGCGCCTGCTGCTTCATGAGAAGGCCGAGTGTCCAGCGCCTGCTGCTTCTTGAGAAGGCCGAGTGTCCAGCGCCTGCTGCTTCATGAGAAGGCCGAGTGTCCAGCGCCTGCTGCTTCGTGAGAAGGCCGAGTGTCCAACTCCTGCTGCTTCATGAAAAGGCCAAGTGTCCAGCGCCTGCTGCTTCATGAGAAGGCTGTGTCATGCGCCTGCTGCTTCATGAGAAGGCTGAGTGTCCAGCGCCTTCTGCTTCATGAGAAGGCTGAGTGTCCAGCACCTGCTGCTTCAAGAGAAGGCCGAGTGCCCATGTCCTGCTGCTTCATGAGAAGGCTGAGTGTCCAACTCCTGCTGCTTCATGAGAAGGCTGAGTGTCCAGCGCCTGCTGCTTCATGAGAAGGCCGAATGTCCAGCGCCTGCTGCTTCATGAGAAGGCCAAGTGTCCAGCGCCAGCTGCTTCATGAGAAGGCCCAGTGTCCAGCGCCTGCTGCTTCATGAGAAGGCCAAGTGTCCAGCGCCTGCTGCTTCATGAGAAGGCCGAGTGTCCAGCGCCTGCTGCTTCATGAGAAGGCCGAGTGTCCAACTCCTGCTGCTTCATGAGAAGGCAGAGTGTCCAGCGCCTGCTGCTTCATGAGAAGGCCGAGTGTCCAGCGCCTGCTGCTTCATGAGAAGGCCGAGTGTCCAGTGCCTGCTGCTTCATGAGAAGGCCGAGTGTCCAGCGCCTGCTGCTTCATGAGAAGGCCGAGTGTCCAACTCCTGCTGCTTCATGAGAAGGCTGAGTGTCCAGCGCCTGCTGCTTCGTGAGAAGGCCGAGTGTCCAACCCCTGCTGCTTCATGAGAAGGCCGAGTGTCCAGCGCCTGCTGCTTCATGAGAAGGTCGAGTGTCCAACTCCTGCTGCTTCATGAGAAGGCCGAGTGTCCAGCGCCTGCTGCTTCGTGAGAAGGCCAAGTGTCCAGCGCCTGCTGCTTCATGAGAAGGCTGTGTCATGCGCCTGCTGCTTCATGAGAAGGCTGAGTGTCCAGCACCTTCTGCTTCATGAGAAGGCCGAGTGTCCAACTCCTGCTGCTTCATGAGAAGGCCGAGTGTCCAGCGCCTGCTGCTTCATGAGAAGGCCGAGTGTCCATGTCCTGCTGCTTTATGAGAAGGCTGAGTGCCCAACTCCTGCTGCTTCATGAGAAGGCTGAGTGTCCAGCGCCTGCTGCTTCATGAGAAGGCTGAATGTCCAGCGCCTGCTGCTTCATGAGCAGGCCAAGTGTCCAGCGCCAGCTGCTTCGTGAGAAGGCCGAGTGTCCAGCGCCTGCTGCTTCATGAGAAGGCCGAGTGTCCAGCGCCTGCTGCTTCATGAGAAGGCTGAGTGTCCAACTCCTGCTGCTTCATGAGAAGGCCGAGTGTCCAGCGCCTGCTGCTTCATGAGAAGGCCGAGAGTCCAGCGCCTGCTGCTTCATGAGAATGCCGAGTGTCTAGCGCCTGCTGCTTCATGAGCAGGCAGAGTGTCCAACTCCTGCTGCTTCATGAGAAGGCCGAGTGTCTAGCGCCTGCTGCCTCATGAGAAGGCCGAGTGTCCATGTCCTGCTGCTTCATGAGAAGGCCGAGTGTCCAGCGCCTGCTGCTTCATGAGAAGGCCGAGTGTCCAGTGCATGCTGCTTCTTGAGAATTCCATGTGTCCAGCGCCTGCTGCTTCATAAGAAGGCCGAGTGTCCAGCGCCTGCTGCTTCATGAGATGGCTAAGTGTCCAGCACCTGCTGCTTCATGAGAAGGCAGTGTCATGCACCTGCTGCTTCATGAGAAGGCTGAGTGTCCTGCACCTTCTGCTTCATGAGAATGCTGAGTGTCCAGCGCCTGCTGCTTCGTGAGAAGGCTGAGTGTCCAGCGCCTTCTGCTTCATGAGAAGGCCGAGTGTCCAGCGCCTGCTGCTTCATGAGAAGGCCGAGTGTCCAGCGCCTGCTGCTTCTTGAGAAGGCCGAGTGTCCAGCGCCTGCTGCTTCATGAGAAGGCCGAGTGTCCAGCGCCTGCTCCTTCGTGAGAAGGCCGACTGTCCAACGCCTGCTGCTTCATAAGAAGGCCGAGTGTCCAGCGCCTGCTGCTTCTTGAGAAGGCCGAGTGTCCAGCGCCTGCTGCTTCATGAGAAGGCCAAGTGTCCAGCGCCACCTGCTTCATGAGAAGGCTGTGTCATGCGCCTGCTGCTTCATGAGAAGGCCGAGTGTCCAGCGCCTGCTGCTTCATGAGAAGGCTGAGTGTCCAGCGCCTGCTGCTTCGTGAGAAGGCTGAGTGCCCAACTCCTGCTGCTTCATGAGAAGGCTGAGTGTCCAGCGCCTGCTGCTTCATGAGAAGACCGAGTGTCCAGCGCCTGCTGCTGCATGAGAAGGCCAATTGTCCAGCGCCTGCTGCTTCATGAGAAGGCTGTGTCATGCGTCTGCTGCTTCGTGAGAAGGCCAAGTGTCCAGCGCCTGCTGCTTCATGAGAAGGCCAAGTGTCCAGCGCATGCTGCTTCATGAGAAGGCCGAGTGTCCATTGCCTGCTGCTTCATGAGAAGGCCGAGTGTCCAGTGCCTGCTGCTTCGTGAGAAGGCCGAGTGTCCAGCGCCTGCTGCTTCATGAGAACGCCGAGTGTCCAGTGCCTGCTGCTTCATGAGAAGGCCGAGTGTCCAACTCCTGCTGCTTCATGAGAAGGCCGAGTGGTCAGCTCCTGCTGCTTCGTGAGAAGGCCGAGTGTCCAGCGCCTGCTGCTTCATGAGAAGGCCGAGTGTCCACAGCCTGCTTTATAAGAAGGCCAAGTGTCCAGTGCCTGCTGCTTCATGAGAAGGCCGAGTGTCCACCGCCTGCTGCTTCATAAGAAGGCTGAGTGTCCAGCACCTTCTGCTTCATGAGAAGGCCGAGTGTCCAGCGCCTGCTGCTTCATGAGAAGGCTGAGTGTCCAGTGCCTGCTGCTTCTTTAGAAGGCTGAGTGTCCAGCGCCTTCTGCTTCATGAGAAGGCCGAGTGTCCAGCGCCTGCTGCTTCATGAGAAGGCCGAGTGTCCAGCGCCTGCTGCTTCATGAGAAGGCCGAGTGTCCAACTCCTGCTGCTTCATGAGAAGGCCGAGTGTCCAGCGCCGGCTGCTTCGTGGGAAGGCCGAGTGTCCAGCGCCTGCTGCTTCATGAGAACGCCGAGTGTCCAGCGCCTGCTGCTTCATGAGAAGGCCGAGTGTCCAACTCCTGCTGCTTCATGAGAAGGCCGAGTGTCCAGCACCTTCTGCTTCATGAGAAGGCCGAGTGTCCAGCGCCTGCTGCTTCATGAGAAGGCTGAGTGTCCAGTGCCTGCTGCTTCTTTAGAAGGCTGAGTGTCCAGCGCCTTCTGCTTCATGAGAAGGCCGAGTGTCCAGCGCCTGCTGCTTCATGAGAAGGCCGAGTGTCCAGCGCCTGCTGCTTCATGAGAAGGCCGAGTGTCCAGCGCCTGCTGCTTCATGAGAAGGCCAATTGTCCAGGGCCTGCTGTTCATGAGAAGGCCGAGTGTCCAACGCCTGGTGCTTCCTTAGAAGGCCGAGTGTCCAGCACCTGCTGCTTCATGAGAAGGCTGAGTGTCCAGCGCCTGCTGCTTCGTGAGAAGGCCGAGTGTCCAGCGCCTGCTGCTTCATGAGAACGCCGAGTGTCCAGTGCTTGCTGCTTCATGCGAAGGCCGAGTGTCCAACTCCTGCTGCTTCATGAGAAGGCCGAGTGTCCAGCGCCTGCTGCTTCATGAGAAGGCCGAGTGTCCAACTCCTGCTGCTTCATGAGAAGGCCGAGTGTCCAGCGCCTGCTGCTTCTTGAGAAGGCCGAGTGTCCAGCGCCTGCTGCTTCGTGAGAAAGCCGAGTGTCCAGCGCCTGCTGCTTCATGAGAACGCCGAGTTTCCAGTGCCTGCTGCTTCATGAGAGGCCGAGTGTCCAGCGTCTGCTGCTTCATGTGAAGGCCGAGTGTCCAGCGCCTGCTGCTTCATGAGAGGCCGAGTGTCCAGCGCCTGCTGCTTCATGAGAAGGCCGAGTTTCCAGCGCCTGCTGCTTCATGAGAAGGCCGAGTGTCCAGCGCCTGCTGCTTCTTGTAGAATGTTGACAGGATGTTTTGGCCTTGGCTGTGAGGTTAGAAAGGTCTGCTTGGGGAGTATAATTTTACAATGTTGATCTGTTTCTTGAGAATATTGCAATTGCATCCAGGACAGAAAGGCTTGCATGTATTCAAGATGGAGGGTGCTTGCAGGATGCAACCCATTTTACTTCTTTACACGTGGGTCCTTTCAATGTTGCTATCTACGGATTGCTTTTAAGGCATTGACTTTGGCCTATAAAGCCCTCCATGCGGTGGGAGCGAAGTACCTCCAAAAGAGACTTGCCTTTTACCATCCGGCTCGTTCTCTGAGGTCAGAATCTCTGTTCCTGGCGGCTGTCCCGCGAGTGAAGAGAGCCCGCCTGGGAGGCCGCTCCTTTGGATTGCTGGCGCCACAGTTGTGGAACTCACTGCCGCTCACACTCCGGGGAGCCACCAGCCTACTCGCATTTAGGAAAGGCCTCAAAACCTGGCTGTTTACCCAGTAGGCCGTCCCGTTTTTCTCTCTTCCTGTTTCCCTTCTTCTTTTTTTACTGTGTTATGTTATTGTGCTGTAGTTCTCCTTTCTCAAAGCGCCGGGACACTCTTTTTGAGTAGCCGTGCGCTATACAAAAATAAATATAACATAACATAACATAACATAACATCTTTAGCATCGCCAAAGCACCTGTGCAGGATTTCAGTAAATGTGGCCAGAATGTCTTGTGCATGAACTCAGGGGGATTGAGAACCTCTTGGGGCTTTGTAGATTGCTTATTTTTTTAGTGAACAAACACAGGCATGGACTGAGATGCCATTTATTTATTTTATTTATTTGTTTATGCGTTTTTATATAGTGCAGACTTTACTCGAAGGTGTCAGAGCGCTTCACAAAAGGAACAGAACTGATACAAGAGAATATTACAAGTGAACAAATTTCAAAAGCAAAAGTTACATTACATGAGGCAAAAGTGACAATCGTGAGTGACCAAAATACAAGAGGTAGCAAACGGTGCATTACAGGAGGAAAAAGTATGTGCAACACGACCTGGTGCATACAAAAGGCATGTTTTTTCCCATTGGACACATGGATGCCTAGTGGAGGGGGTGTGACAGTGTAAGCCATGCACAGCTCCAGTTTGCCACTGCGTCTATTGTTACCCAAGTGAATCAAGCATTTGTGTGCTGCGTTGCCTCAATGGAAGGAGCCCCCGACTCCGTGGTGGAATCAAGTGGTGCTAAAAACATGTTGGGTCAGCAGGGGACCGGTCGTGGAGGCTTGGAAGCAGTTCACCAACCAGGTGTTTGCCCTAGTAGGATAAAGATCCCTTAACTCCCACTAGAAACACAACCAACACGGATCTACCATCAGTGAAGCTTCTGTGATAGAAGTTACACACAGGTATACAACACTTGGGGACACGCAAGGAAGTCTCAGTAGAACTCTGTCGCCCTTCCTGTAAATAAACAATCTGTAAAAAAATGCCATTTTGTAACTTTCATGTTTGCTGCACTAAGCAGCACACGTAGAAGTGACACAATGGCATTTCAGGGTTGTTTAGGTGCAGGAAGGGGCACCTTCCTGCACATAAACAATGCTTCCCCTGCACGCAGACATCCCTGCACTATGGTGCAAGGGTGCCTGCATTGGCGCTACACTGCTAAGTGTAGCGCCGGCGCAGGGGCAAACGCAAGGCTGCACCATATCCTCGTAAATATGTTGCAGCCTTGGGTTTCTGAGGTGGCGGAGTGACTGACGCCTCACTCCGCCACTCCTTTGTACAGATGCCCCTCAATGTCTACAGTGAGGAAAAATCCAAACTAATCTAAAGGCTGTCTTACCAGTTCTGTTCCGAGGCAGGAGAGAAACTAGAGGGTTGTGAACTGACTTCCCCATTTGATGGTTTGGAAATGCTCAACAGCCCACATTCAATGTAATGTTTCCCTGTTAGTTGTGGAATATTTTTGTTCAGCTTCAGATAATGCATGGATGCAAATCCATAGGATAGGATAGTGGTCAGCACTCTCAGCTTGTTACCCTGTATAGCGCCAAGACGCCTCGGCATTAGTGCGCTTTATAAATACCTTCACTCACTCAAATGCAACTGTGTTATCAGGTTGGATTTTCCCTTTAATTTTTTGGGCGATGTTTGCACCAAAAGACCCACTCCCCCGTTGTACACGGTGGAGTGGTGTGGCTCACTGGTTAGAGGCAACATACCCGGAAGCAGAGGTCGGCCCGGGACCAGGGTTCGATTCCCGACGCGGCAGGGTCTTGCGCCATGGTCAGCAGACTCAATAATTCTCGCCTCGGTGCCTACTCTAACCATGGGTCCCACTCAGCAACTCTGGGCAATAGCTTGCTTAACCTCTACTAACGGCCCCGTCAGTGCTGGGGATGCTTGTCTTCACCTTGGAGATGCCCAGGAGGGACCATCTCACAGGGAAAGCCAGGATGGGTTCCCCAGCGGTATACAGCGCCGGGACGCCCCTTTGCTGGGGCAGCTGTGCGCTTTACAAGTATACGACATTTAACATTTAACATTTAACAATGAATTCAGCATCCTCCCCAGATGGTGTGTGAGAAGATTTACAATCTTATCCTTCAGCTTATAAAAATCATTTGACTTTTGTTGAGCTCATTTGAATTCGGAATTGTTCTTCATGAGTGATCTAATGGATATGATAAGCAGAGAGAAACCTTTAACACATGAATAATATTCACATCATCCCAGGACTGAAGCCAACTGATCCTCATTTTTAGGAATCTGTATGTCCCTAATTGCATCAAGCAGTGATTCGTTTGGCTTGATTCCTCTATAAGAAACACAGTGCCCTTAATATTCAGGGGCTGATTCCGATGTCGGATGGACTCAGGTCGGCACGAAAAGGCAGTTAAAAACTGCCATCGTACTCCCTCGGTCGTAAAGAGGTGGGAAGTAAAGGGGGAGTACTGGAGTATTTCCGGAAGGCAGACAGGCTCTCCGAGCCCGTCGTAAGCCATCAAGAAATCCGAGTCGGCCGGCACATTCCGATGCGGTCGGAATCGGCCCCTCAATGTCCTTCCATAAGAATTCAAAGAGTCATGCATCTATTCTAAAATACTTTTAAGAACATTCCACAGCAATCTGTAATGTTACTCAGATTATGATGCAAACACAATAATGTCATCTTGAACAATCTCAGATCTTACTTAGGAACAGTCACAATGCAACATCGGTGTGTGACCTATCTGTTGAGGCAGCAGCATGGGCGGACTCTACCTCGCTTCCACACCACCACCACCACCCGAATGCGATTATACACGGTGGCAATGGGATGAACCCAAGGGGAAGAAATCTGGAACAAACAACAATCTAAAACAGGGAACTAAAAAAACTAACTAAAATAACAAGCTAAAACAATAATGTAGACAAGTCAGTCCTAAGTTTCTCCAATGAAGTTTAGAAGCTGTCTCTGACCTTCTGAGCTAATAAATCTAGTTGCCTCTAAAAAGAAAGGGAGTGTTAGCTAATATTCCAAAGTCAAAACAGGGATTTTTAAGAACAATGTTCTAGCCCAAGTCGACCCTGAAGGTTGCCCTGTCCTTTGGAATGAAAACCCAATTGGCTTCTCTGAACATAGAGTGCACCAGGTTTGCAGTATCTTGAACAAACAACATTTGTGTGTTATTGTACCTTATTTATTATTGTTACATATAACTCTGATATCATATAATTCAACCTTGTGTCACCACATTACAATTAGGTCTCCCTGTTTCATGGCATTTATTTTTTTAACATTTCCGTTTGTATTCATCCATATTTATTTTTTGGCCATTTTATTAGTATTTATCCATGTTTCTTTTATGTTTTGAGAATCAACCGAGTCATAAAATGGTATATTTCCACATTTATTTAACTGATAAACATGCACTCATACTTTGAAGCATGTCACATTTTAGCAAACTAAGCAGGCAAATATAACAAAACACTACTCCGACAGGTAAATATTTGCATTATATACAAATATATGTTAATATATCCCTGTATTTAAGGGAATCTTATCCTGTTTTTAAATCCCCATGGTGTCTATCTACTTAGTATTTGGTCTGGAATTCAGGAAGGACAACAAGGAGAGTCATTCACAAGAAGCCCAATTTTCTGCACTGTTCTGCTTTTAAAAATAAGTACAGACAGGAAATAGATTGTTTTCTGTCTGTATTTATCTGTAAAAGTCAGTAGAAACTGGAAGCCTTAATTACAATTATGCATTGGTTATGACAGCGCAAATCCCCCTGCTTGCTTTTATATATTACCCACATATATGTCATATTGGTTTGGTGTCATAGTTATTTTGGAGTTTATGACATATTGGTTTCTGTTGATGATGTCAAATTATATAAATGTTGTATGTTGTCAAATAATGTCAATGTCATTTGTGATAAATGTTGTATAAATTGTGTATAGTATATGTGTATTCTAGAAGGATATGAGTTTCCTCATAAAAATATGAAATATAAGTACTGAAAAAATAGGGTGAATAAATAACCCCACCACAAAAAGTATATAGTGTGGTTGCTGTTTTCAAATAAATCAACATATCACACGTGTTTTCCTGATGACTTTACCAAGAAATAAAATGATAATCAGATGTACATCAGCTAAGCACTTATGAGTCACACTACACCAGGACATTAAACCTCTGTAGCCTGGATACAAATATCTGAGGGTGTAAAGAGATCCATACTATTTGTCATTAAGTTCGTACTAATTAAGCTAGGCCTTCCTAAAGATATTTAAATTAACTTAGGTGAGAACTAATCGAATGTAAGTCTCAGTTGAATGTTCTACAATGCGCCGTTCCAACTCCTGAAGAGGCTTCTGCAGTCCGGTCCTTCCTGTTTGAATTCCTTGATGTGAAGCATTGAGAATTCGAGACTCGAGGCGGGAACAAAATGGTCACTGAGATTTCATAGTCTTGCAAGAGCTGGGAAATCTCGCGTGAGGTCGGGGGATGCGGTCCAAGTGCAATTCAAATGTGGTCAGATGTTCTCTATCACAGGTTGCTGCCCAGGAATCAAGTTACCATGGTTATGTGAGGTTTTTCACTATGTTTAGGCAAAAAGCATTAACCACCACAAGCAGGTAGGCTTCTGATAGCATGGCACCCACCTGTGGGCAACTTTAACTGGGCAAAGAGGTGTGTAAGGCACAGCAGAAAGGGCCTGGCTGTCATCCAATCACAGCACCGAAACTACCCTCATCGCAGCCACCGTTGACATCAGAACTCAGCTAGACATGGCCCTCATCCTCCTGGACCTGTCAGCCGCCTTCGACACAGTCTGCCACCGCACACTACGAACACACCTCCACGACGACGGGGTCCAAGAGAAGGTCCTGGACTGGACTACCTCCTTCCTCTCCGGCAGAACACAGAGCATCCGCCTCCCCACCTTGTACATCGAAACCACCGAGATCATCTGCGGCGTTCCCCAGAGCTCACCCCTCAGGCCAACGCTGTTCAACATCTACATGGCACCACTCGCCCACGTTGCCCGACTGCAAGACTTCAACATCATCTCTTACGCCGATGACACACAGCTGAACCTCTCCCTCACCAAGTACCCCCACACCTCCAAAACCAACCTCCATGAAGGAATGAAGGCTGTCGCCGAATGGATGAGGAACAGCCGACTGAAGCTGAACTCGGACAAGACGGAGGTCCTCATCCTCGGATCCACCTCCTCGGCCTGGGATGTCTTCAGGTGGCCAACCACACTGGGACCAGCCCCAACATCCACAGACCATGCACCATGCACGCAACCTCGGGGTCATCCTCAACTCCACCCTCTCGATGACCTTTTGCTTCAACACCCTCTGCATGCTTCGCAAGATCTACAAGTGGATCCCCACCGAAACAAGAAGAACCGTCACCCAGGCCCCCGTCAGCAGCAGGTTGGACTAAAGAAATGCCCTCTACGCAGCAGCCTCGGCCAAACTCCTGAAACAACTTCAACGCATCAAGAACGCCTCTGCACGCCTGATCCTCGACATACCCGCCGCAGCCACCTCACACCCCACCTGAAAGACCAGCACTGGCTCCCCATCAACAAGAGGATAACCTTCAAGTTCCTCACCCACGCACACAAGGCACTCCACAACACCGGATCAACTTACCTTAACAGACGACTCAGTTTCCACAGCCCCTCCCACCAGCTCCGCTCTGCCAACCTCGCCCTCCCCACAGTCCCCCGCATCCGAAGAACAACCTCCGGCGGCAGATCGGTCTCCCACCTCGCCGCCAAGACATGGAACACCCTCCCCATCTACCTATGGCAGACCCAAGACCTGCTGACCTTTAGAAGACTCCTCATGACCTGGCTCTTCGAGCAGTAGCAGCACCCCCCACCCCCCAGCGCCTTGAGACCCTCACGGGTATGTAGTGCGCTTTACAAATGATTGATTGATTGATTGATTGATTGGTGGATTGATTGATTGATTGACCCAAGCAACCATATGTTGTAAGGATTACAGAGAAATCTCCATGAGAAGTAGTGACCAGTCATTAGAGATAAAAGGGCGGTACAAAGGCAGTAGAAATTGAGCCACTTGTTGGTTCCTGGCATCAGCACAGAATGTCATCTTCAAAACCAGCAACCCTCTTCCAATTGCCAAAAAAGAACATCCATATGTCTTTGAAATCCAGAAGGAGATGATTTGAGACCAAAAGGCATGCACTAATAACAGTAAGCAAAATCAGGAATGAGAAGAGTTGTCAAATCCGTACAATTTGGAGTTAGTTTAATTTAGTGATGGGTCAACCACTGAAAAGTATTTTGTTCCACCAATTGCCGCAACCAAATCATTCATTCTGGGTAGAAGATCTAGAAGTTTGTTAAGGGGTCTAATATCGGTACAAAGTCTTAGTATGTCAGACATTTTTCCCATAAGGACATCGGGAGACAACCATTCTGATAATTCCCTGGCTTCAAGAACTGCTTCTTTTCACTTCTTTCAGCATGAACAATAATTCCTGACAAACACTTAAAGGCACAGTTCTTGACCATGTTCTCTAAGTATGATGTCATGATGTAAACCATGTTCTCTTTAAGTTTGATCTCATGAGATAAAAGTTTCACACTTCCTATTCCTTTTTTAAAGCTGCTTTACATTTTTTCAGAATTTGAATAATACGTCTGTTCTGTTTTGATATGCAAGAGATGGGGCCAGAAGTGCCAGGTCTCAGATTCACCTAAATTTCCTTGATGTCTTCAACACAAAAGATGCTATCGTTTCTAATCAACCTATGCATTGTCCATACTTTTTCCTATCTTTAAACTAAATTTCTGAAATGAAAAATACTAACATATAATAGGTGTTTTCACGATATAAGAATGTTCTTACATCTGGTTATTTCAGGAGTTTATTATGCCACCATTTCTCAAAAAAAGTGTCTGGTGTGACCGTGTAAGGTGAACCTAAGACCACTAAAACCTGAAAGGCACTTTCTTAATATGAATTTCACATATTTGGTTCTTCATCAAAACTACTCTTTTACTCATCCGCACTAAACCTTTGCATGTTTCCTAACTCAAAAAGAATTGAGTTAATCCATAAGACCTAAGATCATGCTGATTTTGGGTCTAAGTTGTTTCTGTCCACATCTTTCGATGATCAGCAAGTTCTAAAAATTCATTATAGTGTACATCAGTGGTGCCAGTAGGAGGTGATCACATAGGTGAATATTCTGAAACCTTTTGTGCTTATCTACTGGGACAGGTGAACTTTTTTGCTTTCATTATTTAAAAAAATGTCATGAATAGCAATCATGTAGCAAGAGAAAGGTTTTAACCATATTTCCCAATTCATCGATGGTTCTTCATGGGAAGGAGAACTGTTGGACTTGGCCCTTTTTGCATGGACATCTCTGAACTTTTTGCCTTCCTCCTATATTTTTTCTGACATGTTGTTGGCTATTTTATGACTCTGGGCACTTTTTCACTGCTGATCAGTGCTAAAGTGCATATGCTCTCCCTATTGTAAATTGATGTATGAATTGGTGATTCCATAATTGACTGATTTGATTTACTTGTCATATCCTAGTACAGTGCACTGAGTGTGCCCAGGGCATGTAAATCCAAATACTGCTAGTGGGATTTCAGCACTGGCTGTGCCACCCACAGAAGCAGCCTTGAAAAATGTGTCTAAGGTCTGCCATTGCAGAGCCTGTGTGCAGTATCGTACTGTCATGCTGATTGGGCAATTGCACTGTTAGACCTGGAACCATTGGCGTGGGTCTCCCTTCCATTTTTGCTGTTGCCTCATGTATTTTTGCTGGTGTTAGATGCTTTGAGCACTGTGCCACTGCTTTCCAGTGCCACAGTGCGAGGGCTCCCTATTGTAAACTGATGTATTAATCAGTGGGTCCATGTTTGGCTATTTTGATTTACTTGTCAGACCCTAGTACAGTGCACGGAGTGTGCCCAGGGTGTGTAATCCAAATGCTGCTGGTGGGCCTGCAGCACTAGTTGTGCCACCCACAGAAGCAGCCTGGTAAAAGGTGTCTAAGGTCTGCCATTGCAGTTGCTGCGTGCAGTCTGGTACTGTCATGCTGACTTGGCAAGTGCACCCACTTCCTGGTCCCTAAACCTTCCCTTTTCTTCATATCAGTCACCCCTATAGTAGGCCCAATGGCAGGGTGCATTGTAAGTATAAGGTAGGACACACCCTGATGTGTGTGGCATGTCCTAATAGTGAATTACAGCCATTTTAGTTTTTCACTATTGCAAAGCTACCCGTTCTCCATAGGCCAGAATGGGCAGTTAGATTATTACATTTTATAATCCTAACTGACTCAGAGAACATGGTGGAACTTCGAGTTTAGTATGCATGGACTCAGAATGATAAAATGCATCTTCTAGTGAAGTTGCTTTTAAAATTCTGTGTTTAAAAATACCACTTTTAGAAAGTATGTATGTTCTTGTCTAATTATCCAAGCCTGCCTCTGCTAGTTTGTGTATTCTTTGTCTGGAGTTTGAGTGACAGGGCTGGGGGATTCCCTGAGACAGGATGAGTCAGCCCGGTGGTGAATAGAGAGATCTGCATCTAGAGGGGAGGGAGGAGTTGTACCTGGGACCTGAATAGGGCAGTGCCTGCCTGTAGGAGGGTGGATACCTGACTATGGTTACCCCCAACTTTTTACCTGGTGTTTTGCTGGTTTTCTGACTTAGTTGACCTGGGACCCTGCTATTCAGGGCCCCAGGCCTACTGCTCTCTCTGTAAAATGGATTCCATGTACCTTAGGTACATACCAATTGGTACTGGGCCACCTTATCAGACCCTGTAACTCAGGGCATAGATGTACCCAGGGCCTACCAGGGGCTGCAGCATGTATTATGCCACCCCTGGCTGGCCATCTAAATCTGACACAACTGGCTGCACGACAGCTGGGGCAAGGTGGTGTACTCACCCTTTGCTTTAGATATAGTATACCTATATCTAACCCTAAAATGGACACATAGATTCCTATCAGTCACTCCTATGGCAGGCCTTGACAATCCTGAAGGCAGAGTGCTTGGAATTATGTGAGATGGTGCTCTGGCATGAGCTGAGCCTGTTTGCAGCTTACGGAACCAAGTCCTAATAGCTGTTCCATGATAACGCGTACCATATACTCTTAAGTGCATTATAATCCTCGCGGTTATATGCTAACTCTGGTATCGCTTTATCAAAACATGTCGAGTAAGGTGTCATACGAATTGGAATACTAACCCCTCGCCAATTCTGGCGACGGGGTTAGCATTCCACCCTTCTACAGGGACACGACATGTGTGTAACTGTGAACCCCGGTTAAAGTTAACTCGAGCCTCAGCATCAGAAAATGGATGCTGCCACCACAGACACAAGTCTGACCTCCTGCTGCTGGGAGTCCTTCCAGCGAGGGAGGCTTGGACAAAGGGTTTCCTGTCAGGGGCGGTGCTAGCACCATCCCAGACAGGGTTTTGTGTATCCTGGGTAGGCAGGGTTTTAGAGGAAGGTGACTGCAAGTGGCACCCCGGTGCTCACTATGCATAGGCCAGCTAGAACCAGTTCCAGGGGCACACCAGCCCCTGACCTGGGGAAAGTCCGGCATGGGAGAGGGGTGTAACCACCCCCTTCCTGGTCCCACCCATGGGCAGGACCTAGTCGCGTGCCAGCCCCTTTTCCTAGTATAAAGATAGGAGCGGGCCCCCTTCCAAATTTAGATCATCTTTGAATCCTGAAACTACTTTCTGCGAAAGAAACTCGAAACTTCTTCTCAAGATTTCTCCCTTGTGACTAAGGAGTAGTCACCCTGCATCCGCAGGCACCATCTAAGAACACTGCGGTTTGCTGCACGTCCTTCCTCCGGAATCCGACTGACCAGCACAACAAGACCCGGCTTCCCTGGCACCTCTGACCTCTACCTACATTGTCAGCTCAGCTGAGATCCGTGGGTGTGACAAGACCTCGAGGGACCAGCCATCTTCAGAACTGCACAACGCTTATCCAGCACGACCGCCGAGGGATCCTCGAGTGAGTGCTTTGGGGTTCGAGAAGCCCTAACCCTGAGCAGCTCCAGCACCGAAGACCAGCCCCCCAGCATCCACCAGATCTGCGTGGGGCCCTTCTGCCTTCTGCTCTTTGCTGCTCACCGCGTTGTCCGGCTACTTGCCTGCTGACTTGTGGCCCTCTTGACGACGCCCAATGACGACAACACCGCTGGTCTGGTTGCTCCAGACTGGCCCTTGCTCCCCTCCAACAGAGGAGCACCCCGGACCCTCCTGGTCCACTCCAGACGCCATTTTAAGTCCACCGCGTGGGTTTGCATTTGCCAAGACTTGTTGCCCCAATCCTGGGTCCAGCGACGTCGACAGCAGATACCATCGTGGGACAGCTCGCACCTCCATCCTGGTCTCCGACAACGCCTCCTGGTCCGTGAGACAGCAGAGCCCAGCGTCGCCCACTCACCTGGTCGAGGTGACTCCATCCGGTGCCATCCTGGTGCCCATCTAATCACTGGCTAGTGATTCAGAACTTGGTCCCCTCTGCTTACAGGTGTCTTCCATCTTCGATCCAGGCTTGGATCACTTCGAACTTCAACACTGGTCGCCTGCCAGCAACTTCTTCTTTCAGGCTCCATAGACTGCAACGAGGATTCCCGACGTCTTTCCAGACCTATGCATCCGCAGCCCCTGGGCTAGGTAACCTCAGCATTTCGGTGCTCCAGCATAGCCTCACTATCCAAGGGTCCATTTTCGTTTCAGCTCTACCTAGTCGGATTCATACGATAACACTAGCTTTGTAATTTCTAGCAACCATAGACTTTGTCCCGCGTCCCGCGTGAGAGTGCACACTCTGCACCCGATCCCCCTAGGCCTCCTGCTAGTAATCTGAAGGTTCAGTAGTCAAGTCCTAGCAATCCTAAAGTCTATTAGAGTAGTACTTACCTGCTAGTAATTTCGCATTCCACTTTTGTAGTATATGGTTTTTCGTGCCCCTCGGGCATTTGTGGAAACTGTGCAACTTTGCGTGTTTTCTTAAGAGCTTTGTATTGTGCTTAACACCCTGTCCTCATAAAGAGTCCAGGGTTGTTGTGTTCTAAATAAATAGCCTTTTATTTTCATAACAACTTGTGTGGTGTCCTTTCACTTGGTGTTCAAGGGGTATATGTGATGGTATAACAGCTGGCTTAACACGCCCTCTAGAGCCTAAAGACTGCTCTTGTCCATGCTACTAGGATAGCTGGTCTACGGTTGACTTACAACCAATCATCAATAAGGGTTGTTTGGACTGATACAAAGTGCTCACTAGAATAGTGAACATTATATATCAGGCCAACTTCTCACACTGCCCCCCCCCCCCAGTGCTGGCTCCACCCCCTGTGGTGTGTCTGATGTCTCTGCCTTGCACTGTGAAAGGAGAGAAGGAATCATGTCAACAAAGTGCTCTAGGGCGGTGCTTTCCCTCCACAATGCTGGCTCCACCTCCTGTGGGGCGTCTGATGTGTCTGCCCTGCTGTCAGGTCTTTCGTTGTTGATCCTCGGGATTGGATTGATGCTATAAAGGGGGCCCTCCTCTTGATCATCCCAAGTCTGGCTATCAGTTTCGCAGACTATTAAGGAGATCAAGCGGGGGAAAAAAGATAGGTCCGGAGGGTAACAGCTGGGCGGCTGGAACTGGAAACCTGTAAATATATAAAGCATGGGATAAGTGGAATTGTAACCCTAGGCCAATAACCTATCTACCCAATATGCTAAGCTTTTCCTCACCTGAAATATATTACAGGTATGCTGAAGCAAAGAGTAATAGAATGGGCGTCTTCTCAATCCCCAGGTTTTCCTACTTAAATAAACAAAGAAGAACATAAATATGCCACTTCCTTCCCACCTCTGGTGATAGTGTTCAAGAGAATAGGATATATAAGTACACCTACCCAAATGGGAATGATGAAGACCAGAAAGCCCCAGGATAAATAATGATCACCTATCACTCTTTTCCAGGTAACTAATACAGTTCTCGGAAATATTTTCCCCTCCGAGGTGGATAAATGAACAGCACAGTCAGGGGTCAGAACAGTAGGCTCATAAGTGACTAACACCCTTCACGTTTCATACACCACCTATACTTGGAGTCAGTAATGTACGTTCCTGTAAATAACTAATTAAAGAAAAGCTGCCCAGCACAAAGCAAATGGAGAAGAACTCAGCTTCAATGCAGATACGTCTCTGCAAGAGAAAGCAGGGACAAAACTTCCTCACAAGTCAAGAGGCACCTAAACCTAGGTGTCCGGCAGGGATAGAACCCAACCCCAAATCTGGTTTCAGAACAGAGGAAAAGTAGTTTCGCAAGAATGTACACAACACAAGCACCCCCCAATCCGAGGAAACCTGATACGAAGCTCTCAACACGCGATGCGGGCGCTTCCTAAGCCCCTCCAAAGTAATCCAAGGTACGGTGTCACACCGGTGGAGGCGACACGAATCTCCAAGAAGCAGGCTCACAGATACCAACAACACGGGCGCTTCCTAAGCCCCTCCAAAGTAATCCACAAGGTTCTATGAACAAACGGCGTGAGCTTACCTCAGCCCACAGCAACAAGCACCAACAAGAACTGGTACCTCGAGCAATCACTCTTGCTCGCCGGGAGGAATAATCGGCAGCGCGTCTCTCCGCGAGTGCCGTGATATCCCATTTCCGGTCGCATAGCGTCATTCCGACGCACCGCGCTAGGAATCATGGGTATTGTAGTTTTCAAGCCCATTACAGACTCGGACTGCAGGCAGTGATTTACCAGCGGCCGGGGAATCCTGACAGGACACCCCCCCCTTGCAAAATTCACTGACTGCCACCAGGTTTGCCAGGATGAGACAGGTGGAACTTCCGCACCAGTCTAAGGGCATGTACAGCACCTACAGGCTCCCAGGAGTCTTCCTCCGGTCCATATCCTTTCCATGACACCAAGTACTGGAGCTTGCCCCGCACTCTACGTGCATCCAAGATGCACCTTACTTCGTACTCCACATCCTGTTGTACTCTCACAGGCGCAGGGATTTTAGAACGGGGACACTTCGCCGGTTTGAGCAGCGATACATGGAACACTGGATGTATTCTGAAATGTGCTGGAAGACTCAGTTTCACAGCCACAGGGTTGATGTGGCGAATCACTTGGTATGGGCCAATAAACCTAGGGTTGAAGACACTATACTTGCGGAAACGGATGTTTCGAGTGGACAACCATACCCAATCCCCTTTACTATATTCAGGACAAGACCTGCGATGTTTATCAGCCTGTGCCTTATATTTCTGTTTTGCTTTCTCAAGGTTCTTTCTTGCTAGCAGTACGGTTTTCCGTAACTGCACCAATCGAGACTGCAACTGAGGAATCTGAACTTCTGTGGATGGGACACTCAAAGGGGCAAATCTAGGGTGAAACCCGTAGGTGCAGAAAAACGGGGTGTACGAAGTAGAGGAATGTGTAGCATCGTTATATGCTACCTCAGCAGTCTATAACCAGTCAACCCATGCCTCAGTAGTGGTATCTACAAAACATCTCAGGTATTGTTTGAGGGTTTGATTTAACCTTTCGGTTTGACCGTCCGTTTGGGGATGAAAGCTGGTGGATAAGGAAGAAGCAATGCCTAACCTGTCACACCAGACCTTCCAAAACTTAGCGGTGAACTCGGCTCCCCTGTCTGAAACAATGACCCTTGGAAGTCCATGCAACCTGACTATATGAAGGAGCAATAAATGGGCAAGCTGGCAGCTGTTGGAACCCCTTTACAAGCAATGAAGTGTCCCATTTTAGTTAAGTAGTCCACTACTACCACAATAGCTGTCATGCCTTGATCTTTAGGGAGACCCATTACGAAGTCCACAGAAAAGCTCTCCCAAGGAGCTGGAAGCGCGACTCAAGATCAAGAAACGTGTCGCCGAACTGCTGCTGCCGCTTCACATCACAAAGCGCCACGCATCGTCGGAGAAGAGGATCGACGTTGCAGCAGATGCCGCCGCATCACCGGGAAGCGTGTCGCAGGAGTAGAGGATCGACGTCGCATCAGACGCTGCCACACCTCCGAGAAGTGTGTCGCAGGGCCTGTCGCAGCTCATTGCCGGAGAAGAGGATCGACGTCGCAGCAGACGCTGCCGTATCACCGGGAACAGTGTTGCAGGGCCTGTCGCGGCTTGCATCATTGTGGTAGAAACTCACATCACCAGGAGAGAGGATTGACATCGCAGCAGACGCCGCCGCATCACTGGGAAGCTTGATGCTGGGCCTGTCGTGGCTCGCATCTTGTAAAGTATCTCCCATTGCCGGAGAAGAGGATCGACGTCGCAGCAGACGCCGCTGCATCACCGGGAAGCGTGTCGCAGGAGTAGAGGATCGACGTTGCATCAGACGCCGCCGCACCTCCGAGAAGAGTGTCGCAGGGCCTGTCGCGGCTCATTGCCGGAGAAGAGGTTCGACGTCACAGCAGACGCTGCCGCATCACCGGGAAGCTTGTTGCAGGGCCTGTCGCGGCTCGCATCTTGTAAAGTATCTCCCATCGCCGGAGAAGAGGATCGACGTCGCAGCAGGCGCCGCCGCATCACCGGGAAGCCTGTCGCATCAAGGAGAGAGCATCATCTTTATTTCTTTGCACCGGAACTTTGTAGCATTTCCATCGCTGCAACATTGCTTGTTGTGGAAGCGCAACGCATCGAAAGGTACATTGACGCCTAGTGTTGCATCTTAAGAACTGAACTTAACTAAGCTAAAACTACCATCTAAAAGTACAGTATTGTGGATTTTTGTCATTTAATGGTCTTGTGGTAAATCTATATAAAGTATACTTATTTTTTATATAATACCTGAGTGGTGTCCATTTGTAGTGTTGTCACTTGGTTACTGTATGTGGTCACAAATGCTTTACACACTGCCTCTGAGATAAGCCTGTCTGCTCCTGCCAAGCTACCAAGGAGGTGAGCAGGGGTTATTTTAGGAGTGTACCCCCTTACACTGACTAGAGGCAAGGGTCCCTATTTGTCACAAGTACCTACCTGTGCAAACGAGAGACCCCCAAATCTAACAAGAACTAAAGAGTAGGGTGCATTGATTGCAACAGCGCCTAATGGTACAAGGGTGGTCAATGAACGTCATGAGTGCTGTGCTAAGAGAACTCTAGAGAGATGGAGGTGGGCGTTTGCGTGCATAGAGCTTGGGTACAGAAAATAAGGGTGCACACACATTGTCAAATCTGACAATCATGAACTCCAAGAACGGGGGGTAGTAGCCAATCCACGCCATTCTATGTGTAAAGCAGATCTGAATAACATACAGTATTTACACTTGTGAAAATGCCCTCAAACTGGCCCACCCATTTAGGCTCACAAACTCTCTGTGTACCCTAGACCAGGGGCAGAGTGGCAGCGGTGAGGTTCCACGCCAGCATCCTTAAGTCTGTTGAAAGTTTGCACATGTAACGCTGTTGGGATGTGAGAGCCTTCTTTTACTGGAGGCCAGAGTGGGAGCATGCGACACCTGTCCCTGGGGCAGCGGTGAGGGAAAGCAGCAGCCGGGAACTGAAGGGTCTGCAGAGATGCTCCTGACCAAGGAAGCAAAAGGGATGAATGTATTGCTGATTGGCAGGGCCACTGTAATTATGATATTGTGCACCAACTGCTATTTCGCATAGTTATAGATTAGCCGTGTTCACCACATAATCCATCATCCGCTGCAGATTTGAACCAAAAAAATGGCTTCTAGCACGAACAGTTCAAAAGTCTCTAAAAAAGCAGCAACACCGTGTTGCTGCCCAGGGGAAGGTTGTTTGTAAAGGTTCACTGGTTGATCATTGGTATATGTGGGTGTCAAAATGAGCGGCAACCAATGGCCAGACAGTGTTAACAAGTGTAAAAATGACAAAATATTGAAGTAATACTATCACAGAATGTGCTGCATTATGCCATATATTTAGGGGCAGATTTATGATAACTGGCGCATCCCCAGGGATGCGCCAGTTATTTTGCGCCGCTGCTCCCCCACCCATGGTGCGCTGCATTTACAATGCGGCGCACCATGGAGCAAAAACGGCACAGATGCGTGACGCATCTGTGCTGTAAAGGTGGCGCATTGCTGGAGTTGCGTCGCAAGCGCGACGCAGCTCCAGCAAGGCTCGGGGGTGCCCCATCTTTACAATGCTGCGTCAAGACCTATGCCAGCTTCAAGCAGGCGCAGGGTTTTGACGCAGCATTGGCCTGAAAGTGACTGAGTGAAATCTTATAGATTTCTTACAGCCACTTTTGGGAGGCGCACCTGCCCCGGAACGCCCACCCTGCGCCGGAACGCCCACAAGTGGCGCAGGGCTTTACAACGTGACGCATCTGCCTAGATGTGTCACGTTGTAAATGGGTCGTAGGGATGCGCCACGTTTACGCCGCAGTTGCGTGACGCAAACGTGGCACATTCCGAACATAAATCTGCCCCTTAGCCTTTTCTTGCCTCATATTTTACTCAAATGGACCACTTAATTTGCCCCTCCCATGCCGCATAATTCCAGTGGCCCTGCTTATTGTAAATCTTCATTACTCTGATTCAAGAGCTCCTGTCCCAGTCATGTAGAGTGAGGCTCTGCCAATCCACGCCAGTTCAGTGGCTTTAAAATAGTCATATTTCTGCTTTGGACTACACTGCAAGGCCCCTCCCACTGCTGAGAGCTTCCGGATTCAGCAGGAGGGAGGACAGGGAAGTGGGCTGGGATGAGGAGCTCTTGAATCAGAGTAACAGAGATTATTGTAATACCTTCGTTACCTTTTCATCTTCGCGCCTGGTCCCAGTTCCCTTTCACTTTTTCTCGTTTAATATACAAGCATACACTTGCATCACTGCAGCTTTCGGTGCTCCTGGTGCAGGGTTTAATGAGTCCACTTTATTTTACTCCAACCCGGAGTGTGATACAACAGTGTTAGGAGTGGACCAAGTGCTGCGCTACATATGGCGAGTAGGGAATAAACCCCGACTGATTGGGCCCGGGAGGTGCCCCCTCCCCTCCCCCCGCCCTGGCAGAGCAAACCTGTACACTCTCTGGGACAGCGCAGCCTGCAGAAACACCCACCTGCATGGGTTGCTTTACAGGTCTACTCAGGGTCGTGTGTTCAATCAATCAATCAATCAATCAAAGCATTTGTATAGCGCGCTACTCACCAGGAGGGTTTCAAGGCGCTTGTGGAGGGGGGGTCCGCTACTGCTCGAACAGCCAGGTCTTGAGCTGCTTCCTGAAGGCGAGGTGGCCCTGGGTCAGGCGGAGGTGGGTCGGGAGGGAGTTCCAGGTCTTGGCGGCCAGGTAGGAGAAGGACCTTCCTCCTGTGGTGGCTCTTCGGATGCGGGGGACGGCGGCGTCCTCTCTTTATTCGCAGCTCAGTATGTCACAAATGAACCATTTAGAAGATCGAAGCTCCTCACTTCTCCTTCAATAAATCAATAATGCTCTCTTAACGTCTAGTGATTCAGGAATAAGTGTTTCAAAATCACCTTCGATGAATGTTAAGACAATTCGTGTGAAATTTTGGACTTAAGCCCTAAATTTCAGGATGGGCTCTCAAAACCGTTCTATCTGGCAGAAACTTCTGATAAAGATAATTGATTACCTAAGAACCTGAATCACCGAATCTTGTAGCCGCAGTTATGGCAATCAGAAAAGACACTTTACTGACCCCCACGACATGGCTTCTGTATGTAAACCCTGAAGCATTAGAGACAACTCTACTGTAGTGGCTGGAGTATGAAGAACCGGCATTACTGGCGTTCCCCATATGAATACCTTAGAAGTATCGCCAAATGGTTCCCTGGAACCTCTTACAGCTGCCATTGCGCCTGGATTGTGAAGGGGGGTTATCCGTCTAAGACGTCATCTCTTATGAGTGATCACTGACAGAACATCGACAGTCAAAATATCGAGAGGACAGAATATCGAGTTAAAAATATCAACTGCAAGAATATCGACTTCCTATCTTCAAACAGATAAGTACAAAAAATATCGACTCCAAAATATCGAGTATAAAAAATATAGGGGCATATTACCAAGCAATAGCGATAATTATCGCTATTGCTTGGTTAGAGACAAAAATTTACCGCTGCGCTGAGGCGATTTTTACCGCAAATAAACCTTGGTATTACCAAGGTTTATCGCAAATGCGATAAAAATCGCCGCAATGCATGAATATCACTGAAAAGTCCGCGATATTCATGCATTACCGAGCTAATGCTCTTAGCCATGTTATTCACCTCCCATTGGATAACATGGCTAAGAACTGCTCAGGGCAGGTGTTAGCTTTTGGAGATATTCGCGCTTAGCGCGAATATCTCCAAAAGTTGGTAATAGGAGATAGCGATGTTAGCGACTGTTTTCAGTCTCTAAATTCTTGGCACGCCCACTTTGCATGTCATTAGTGATAAATATCACTGACATGCAAAGTGGGGCCCAAGATGGTCGCTATCTCCTATTAGCTGTCGCTAACTGGTGTTAGCGACAGCTAGGTAATAGGGAGATAATTTTATCTCCGCTTTCTTGGCTTTTAAATCCAAAAAAGAGGAGATAAACCCCCTTGTTAATATGCCGCATAGACTGTCAAAATATCGAATTTTTTAAATGTCTTAAAAGTAAATTAAAAGTAATATAATAATAAATTAAATTAATGTAAACATATTTAAAATACTTAAATAAACGAAAAATTGAGAAATAGTTAATGTAGCTAAAAAATATTATATATTTTATATATATATATATATATATATATATATATATATATATATATATATATATAGATATATAGATATATATATATATATATATATATAAAGCGCAATCTTCACAACCTCCAACTTCTCGGCGAAATGAAGACACGGACCCCAGGCTGTAGTATGGTAGATTTATTTAACCTCTCAGGCGACGCGTTTCAAGCAACTAGTGCTCTTGATCACACACCATACACCTGGTCAGCTGACCATTAAATACTTTTTTTGATAGTGATGCTCCACCTCTCTAGTGAGTCATGTGTTACATAAACACAAACAAAATACTAGTTTATACAACGCATGAATGCGAAGTGAGAACAATGAGGGCACAAAAGCAATATTGCTGCATGAATGCATAATCTCCTTAAATCATATACAATGCGAGATAAAATACCCTGGAAATGAAATTTCATAACTGTTGCAAATCTGTAAATCAGATCGAATGAAACAATGTATATACAAATAAATATAGACCTATTTACACTAATTACATATAAATTACCTATATACAAAAATGCCGTAAATTTAATATTTTGGCCTCAATATGCATGGAACTAAACCAGGTCTAAGATTAAAACATATATAAACAGTTTCAATCCATGTATACGATAAATGCAATCTTATTGTTGTCAATCATGAAGTGCTTGATGTGCCCTGGTTGCCCGCGTACTACTAATTACCCTAACCAATTGGTGCTCAAAATTTCCTAATAAAATAAGAAATGTGAATATACCTTGACTTAATCAGAAAAAAGAAAAGAAAGAATTTTAGAAAAAATTATTGTTGAACAATATTTACAAAGTTACGTCTGGTTGTATAACAATAACGGGTAAATTGTATCAGCTGGAAATTTCATAATAGTTGAATTCTCAAATCAACTTGTTCACCCATGATGCAACAGGGGCCAATCAGATTTCAAAATTCTTATTGAGATTCAGTTCTGGAAGTCCCTAAACAATAAAAACATAAATTTATGCTTAATCAACCAATAACAAAATACTGAAGCACACATACATGAATATACAGATGAAATAACTACAAAAAGTGATGTAAATCTTCTGTGGTGTTAAGTCCAGTCGGGTATTTGCTATCAAGCTCAACTATATATTCAGTCTCCTTTTCCTCAGTAGTTTTTCTCTATCTCCCCCTCGCTTGAGAGGGGCCACTGCATCAATGACAAAATATGTCAAGTTGCTTAGATCATTGTTGTGAGTTGATCTAAAGTGTCGAGCTACGGGGTATGCACTGTCATTATTGACTATTGCACGCAAATGCTGTAAAATCCTGACGTGCACCTGCAGTTTGGTACTGCCTATGTACCGTAGGCCACAGGTGCACGTCAGAACATACACTGCAAAGTCACTGTGGCAATTGTAATTCCCTCGAATAGCTTTACTGATTTGACTGAAAGGCGTATTGTAGTGAGTGGTATTGATGCTAAATTTGCACGCCCTACTCGAAGAGCATTTGTAAAAACCATCTTTCTGTTTGAGCCAGGTGCTGCCACCACCTAGCTCAGGACTTGATTTCACCAAACTATATATATATATAGATACATATTATTTACAAAACATATACAATATTTTTTACATAGGATAGCAAAAGGGTTAAATTTACTGTAACGACTCCAGTGAGTGCAACAGCAGAGAAAGCGTTGGATATCGTAGGGGTAAAAATTACTATTCCCACTCCAGCGAGTGCAACAGTAGGGAAAGCTTTGGATAGCGTAGGGGTAAAAATTACTATTCCTACTCCAAAGAGTGCAACAGTAGGGAAAAGATTGGATAGCGTAGGGATAAAAATTACTATTCCCACTCGAGTGAGTGCAACAGTAGGGAAAGCGTTGGATAGCGTAGGGGTTTAAATTACTATTCCAACTCCAGTGAGTGTAACAGTAGGGTAAGCGTTGGATACCGTAGAGGTAAAAATTACTATTCCAACTCCAGAGAGTGCAACAGTAGGGAATACATTGGATAGCGTAGGGGTTTAAATAACTATTCCAACTCCAGTGAGTGTAACAGTAGGGTAAGCGTTGGCTACCGTAGGGGTAAAAATTACTATTCCCACTCCAGAGAGTGCAACAGTAGGGAAAGCGTTGGATAGCGTAGGGTTTTAATTTACTATTCCAACTCCAGTGAGTGCAACAGTAGGGTAAGCATTGGATAGCGTAGGGTTAAAATTATTATTCCCACTTCAGAGAGTGCATGTCATGATTCCACTTACCCCTAGCACACATATCCTAAGACATGTGCTGATTTCCCCCTTATAAAAACCCACCCCTGTCCCGTGCTCCACGCACGCTTCTAGTCAGTGTGATTGGGTGCTTACATTTACTTTTGCCGTATTACATGTTGTCACCTTCTTAAGGTTTGCTATTCATGACTTTGCATGTGCCCCTTTTGCTAAGTACACTGTAGTATTGCCTTGTATGCTTGTTGAAGTTTTGGAGCGCAATTTATATGCTTTATAGTCTCCGCTTGTGGCTCCGTGAGAGACAACGCCCTGGCGAAGGTCTTTCAGATCTCTCCCCGCATCCCTACACGCTACCTTTTGGTGCATGCTAGAACTGGGACTGCATGCAGCGTCCCCGCGCACGTTAACAGAGCGTGACTGGGAGCGGCTGGGTGCGGTCAGGTATTTAAACCGCACCCAGCCTTCTGGAAGGCGCTTTGCCTTCAGGTTTCCCTCGGAGAAGGTCGCGTCTGTTGGAGGAACTCACCTGAAGGAGAATTCTATCCTGGCTGGACTCCACGGCGGTGCTTCTTATTTCCTGGAAATTGAAGTCTCAAGAACTAACTCTGAAAGCTAAGTACTTTTGCTTGATTTAAGGCGCCCTTCGCAAGAAAGGTTAATTTTTGGAACAATTACTTTGTGAAAGCCTTCACAAAGACAGAGACTTCGGACATTCAAGGCCTATCAGTATTTTGAGGACTATTTGTCAATTCTTAATGTTTGTTGAATTGTGAAGAGAATTACAAGGAACTTTATGTTTGTAAAATTGTGAAGATAATTACAAGGAACTTTAGATTTTATTTAAGAAATGTGTGATATGAGAAAGATACCTAGGATTTGGTGTGTCTTTGTTTAATGCTTCTTTTATAGCACTATTAACAAAAACCAGAAACCCCGAGACCAAGAACCAAAGAATAATACCAAGTAAGTTTTGGAATGAGACAGAAAGAATGTAAAGGGCTTCTTAAAAATAGTAATTAATCCTTCCTTTCTTTTATGTACATTTCCAGACGAACAAGCTGACATCACACCAGACAACCAACTATCCTAGAGGACATCTGACAACTTTATCACAACAACCCTACATCCCTACAAAGACATACTGGGCGAAGGCCTACAACTTGCTGATTGCAGGTAGGGGGATCTCAGAATAGCTTAACTAGGTTATAGAAGCTCTGATTAGATAGAGATTGTAGCGAAGGGGGCTAGGGAGGTTAGGAAGGTTGACCCCTAAATCGGAATACTAAAATCTTGGTGCTTGTTGCTTCGCAGGTCGACAGCAAGAACCAAAGTCTTCTCTTCAACGCCCAGTACCGGCCCTCCTCCCTAATTTCTAGTTTAAAATCTTGATGTTAATATTTAATTCAGTAAGTTTTAGTTAGTGATTTGGGAAGTTGGTCCCTTGCGTCCCTGCGAAATCATCCACGTCTTCCAAGAGAACTTCAGTCAAGACAAGGTAAGGGACGACGTGGTTAGCTTTGACAGAAGGCAAAGCCCACATAGATAATTTCGCCCGGACGCAATGGATCAAGTAAATATGCAGGATTTGGCTGCAGTTTTAGAAGCTATTAGGCAGGATAATGCAGCCTTACGTAGAGATTTATCCTCTCTTCAGGACTCTATTCAGCAAAAACCAACCACTTTTCAGATTCCCTCATCCAGTACAGATACCAAGACTCAGATCCAAGTGGTAACTCCGTTCCCCACTCCTTTAGCCCCACCAGAAAGATTTTATGGGGATTGTAATAAGTTTTCTGTATTTTTACAGCAATGTCACCTACATTTTATAGCCAAGACTACAGCCTTCCCAGACGATTTTTCTAGAGTAGCATTTATGTTATCCTATATGGGTGGAGATGCTGCTCTTTGGTCAGTTCCTTTAGTAGAAAAAGACGACCGAATTTTGTATAATTTTAAGGATTTCGAGAGGGCTTTAAAGAAGATGTTTGCAAAACATCTTTTCGTTCAGTCAGCAGACAATGAGCTTCTAAGTTTAAAGCAGGGATCTTCGGATCTGATACATTACATATCCACCTTTAACCGTCTGGTTTTGGAGGCTGACTGGCCATACGACAAAAGAGTTTCGATCTTTTACAGAGGTCTAAGAGAGGAATTAAAGGACATGATAACTCAGATTCTTGAACCCCCAGAAGACATAAGTGAGTTCATTGAGTTAGTGGTAAAACTTAATCATCGTATTTCCGAAAGAAAGGGAGAAAGAGGGAAAACTGAGCATAAAGTAGTTTTCTTTAAGGAAAGGTCAGCCCCGAATCGAGAATCAGGTCCAAAATCTGACTCCGTCGAACCCATGCAAATTGGTTCGATCCGTGGACCTTTAACTAAGGAGGAGAAAGATAAAAGGCGACGTTTAAACCAGTGTTTATATTGCGGAAAGACAGGACACTTCGTAAAAGAATGCCCTACTCGACCTAACAAGTTTAAAACCAAGACTTCTGATTTGGCCATCACACTGGAAAAGTCGGAAAACTAGTACACTCGGTAAAGGGAGAGGTCAGTTTATCGGGTGGTCTTTCTAGTTTGGCCTCAACTCTTCCTCCTGCAGGTTTCAGACACTTTTCAATCCTAGTAGAACTCCGAGATTTGCTTCCTAAATCTCACACAAGAAAGGTGGAAGCCATTATAGATTCTGGGGCTACAGGTAATTTTATTGATTCCAAATTTTTCTTACAGTTAGGCTTTCAGTCTGTGTTTAAAGATCACCCAGAAACTGTCAGAGCAGTTGATGGTAAAGAATTGACTTCAGGGCTGGTAAACAGACAAACCGAACTTTTAGAGATGGATTGTTCTCCCATACATCGAGAAAGAATACAATTTGACATAATTGATGCCCCTCAATTCAAAATGATTTTAGGGATACCTTGGTTAATAAAACATAACCCAATCATAGATTGGGTAACCAGGTTAATTACCTTTAAGTCAACCTTTTGTACTGAGCAGTGCTTCCTAATCAATAGGTCTAAGGACGTAGTTCAAGGTTTTGATTTCGGAATTGAATCACCCAATGTCCTGCTTTTGGAAGGGGTTCCATCGGTTTATAGCGACTTATCTGACGTGTTTGACAAAAAAAAGGCCAATACTCTACCTCCACATAGAGATTTCGACTGTAGAATTGATCTCATGCCTGGAGCAACCTTACCCTGCAGTCGTATTTATGCTCTTACTGAGGCAGAAAACACTCATCTGAGAGCATACCTTGATGAGTATCTTGCAAACGGTTTCATTAGGCACTCTAAATCTCCAGTATCTTCAGCTCTTTTTTTCATTCCAAAGAAGGGAGGGGAATTGCGCACGTGCATAGATTATAGGGCATTAAACAACGTCACCATTAAGAACAGGTACCCCTTACCCTTGATTCCAACACTTTTGGACCAAATTAAGAAAGCTAAGATTTATACAAAACTGGACTTGCGAGGAGCTTACCATTTAGTCAGGGTAAGAAAGGGAGACGAATGGAAAACGGCCTTCCGCACTAAGTTCGGTCTCTTTGAATATCAAGTCATGCCTTTCGGACTGTGTAACGCTCCTGCCGCCTTCCAGTTTTTTATAAACGAAGTGTTGCATGAATTTATTGACATCTGTTGCGTAGTGTATATAGATGACATTCTCATCTACTCAGACACCGAGGAAGAACATGTACAACAGGTCCGCGCCATTCTTCAAAAACTACTCTCCAATTCTCTTTATGTTAAATTGGAAAAAAGTCTGTTTCATGCCTCCAAGGTGGACTTTCTGGGTTATATAATTAGTCCCGAAGGTATTGAAATGGATCCTAAAAAAGTTGAAGCTGTAACAACCTGGCCCAGTCCAACTTCTGTGAAGCAGATTCAAAGCTTCCTAGGCTTTGCAAACTTTTACCGTAGATTCATTCAGAACTTTTCTCAAATAATTACACCCATAACCAAGTTACTGAGAAAAGGAGTGAAATTTATGTGGAATTCTGATGCTGAAGAAGCATTTCAAACTTTAAAGAAGAGATTTACCATGGCCCCAATCTTGTGTCATCCCGACCCCAATCAACCGTTCATTGTAGAAGCAGATGCATCTCAATATGCATTGGGAGGAATTCTTTCACAACGAAATTCCGATACAGGCCAAATGCACCCTATAGCTTACTTTTCCAGGAAATTGTCTGAGGCAGAACAGAATTATGCCATTGCCGATAAGGAATTGTTAGCAATAAAGGCGGTTTTTGAAGAATGGCGCCACTACCTGTTAGGGGCCCGTCATCCCGTAACAATTTATACAGATCACCGAAATCTTCAAGCTCTAAGATCTGTGAAAGCTCTGACTGCTAGACAGTTACGTTGGTCTATGTTCTTCAATGACTATACTTTTGTGATAACTTATCGCCCTGGGAAAGAGAACTTGAAAGCGGACGCTTTGTCTAGAATAGGTGATAAAGACCCGGAAAGACCTGAAATTGTCCATCCTGTAATCCCGACTTCTTGTTTTCAGGGAAGTTTATCCACTAGTAATATTATTGATGATATCAAAGAGGCCTTGAAAGATACGGATGTTGAGATGTTGAAAAGAGATCATCCTTACCTTCTGGAGAAAAATGATTTGATGATGGTACATGGTTTGATTTACGTTCCCACTGAAAAGATTCAAAAATCCATAATTCAGCTTCACCACGATACAATGTTATCTGCCCATCCTAGCATTTTGAAAACCATGGAACTTATAAAACGAACCTTTTGGTGGCCTTTGATGTTCAAAGACATTCAGTTGTTTGTAGAAACTTGCAGTATTTGCATTCAACATAAGACTTCTCATCAAGCTCCTAGTGGTTTGCTAATGCCTCTGCCTATCCCACCTCAACCCTGGCATACAATATCGCTAGACTTCATAGTTGAACTACCTGAAACCAAGAAGGGATTTAATACAATTTTAACTGTAGTGGATCAGTTCACAAGAATGGCCCATTTCGTTCCTTTAAAGAAACTTCCCACTGCTTTAGAGCTGGCTCATCTAATTATGTCACACGTGATTAGATTACACGGAATCCCGTCAGTGGTCATTTCGGACAGAGGCTCCCAGTTTGTTTCTAAGGTTTGGCAAAAATTGGGTACATTGTTACAAATGGACGTTCGTTTGTCTTCTAGTTACCATCCCCAAACTGATGGTTTAACTGAACGAACTAATCAAACAATCGAACAATATCTCCGATGTATGTTACCCAATGTTCCTGAAGAATGGTCTGATCTTTTAAGCCCCCTAGAGTTCGCTTATAATAACTCTGAACATTCTTCTATCAAAATGTCTCCGTTCTTTTGCAATTTCGGATTCCATCCCAAAAGCATTCCTGAAAGTTCCTTAAACTGTGATTCTGTACCTGCAATTTCTGACTATGTATCCAAAGTATTTTTTATCCAAGAAGAGGCTAAATTCAACTTGGCAAAGGCGAAAGAATCTCAGAAAGAGACCAAGGACAGACATCGATCTGAACAACCACAATACCAAGTAGGTGATAAAGTATGGTTGAGTACAAAAAATTTGAAACTTAGAGGAAATCGGAAATTCAATCCAAAGTTTATTGGTCCCTTTCCTATTGAGAAGGTAATTAACCCGGTTTGTGTAAGACTGAGTCTCCCTCATAAGTACTTGATACACCCGGTTTTCCATGTCTCTCTGGTTAAGCCATTTCATCCCCAGACCCGCATCTCCAAATCCCCGTCCCCCATCATGATTGATGATCACCCTGAATTTGAGGTTAAAACTATCTTAGATTCCAAAAGAGTTCGAGGAAAACTGTTTTACCTCATAGATTGGAAAGGTTATGGCCCAGAGGAAAGGTCATGGGAACCTTTGGACCATCTAAGAAACTCTCCTAGATTGATCCGACTCTTCCATCTAAGGCATCCTGAGAAACCAAAACCCATTTCAACCGTTCTGGGAGGGATCTTGAGGAGGGAGTACTGTCATGATTCCACTTACCCCTAGCACACATATCCTAAGACATGTGCTGATTTCCCCCTTATAAAAACCCACCCCTGTCCCGTGCTCCACGCACGCTTCTAGTCAGTGTGATTGGGTGCTTACATTTACTTTTGCCGTATTACATGTTGTCACCTTCTTAAGGTTTGCTATTCATGACTTTGCATGTGCCCCTTTTGCTAAGTACACTGTAGTATTGCCTTGTATGCTTGTTGAAGTTTTGGAGCGCAATTTATATGCTTTATAGTCTCCGCTTGTGGCTCCGTGAGAGACAACGCCCTGGCGAAGGTCTTTCAGATCTCTCCCCGCATCCCTACACGCTACCTTTTGGTGCGTGCTAGAACTGGGACTGCATGCAGCGTCCCCGCGCACGTTAACAGAGCGTGACTGGGAGCGGCTGGGTGCGGTCAGGTATTTAAACCGCACCCAGCCTTCTGGAAGGCGCTTTGCCTTCAGGTTTCCCTCGGAGAAGGTCGCGTCTGTTGGAGGAACTCACCTGAAGGAGAATTCTATCCTGGCTGGACTCCACGGCGGTGCTTCTTATTTCCTGGAAATTGAAGTCTCAAGAACTAACTCTGAAAGCTAAGTACTTTTGCTTGATTTAAGGCGCCCTTCGCAAGAAAGGTTAATTTTTGGAACAATTACTTTGTGAAAGCCTTCACAAAGACAGAGACTTCGGACATTCAAGGCCTATCAGTATTTTGAGGACTATTTGTCAATTCTTAATGTTTGTTGAATTGTGAAGAGAATTACAAGGAACTTTATGTTTGTAAAATTGTGAAGAGAATTACAAGGAACTTTAGATTTTATTTAAGAAATGTGTGATATGAGAAAGATACCTAGGATTTGGTGTGTCTTTGTTTAATGCTTCTTTTATAGCACTATTAACAAAAACCAGAAACCCCGAGACCAAGAACCAAAGAATAATACCAAGTAAGTTTTGGAATGAGACAGAAAGAATGTAAAGGGCTTCTTAAAAATAGTAATTAATCCTTCCTTTCTTTTATGTACATTTCCAGACGAACAAGCTGACATCACACCAGACAACCAACTATCCTAGAGGACATCTGACAACTTTATCACAACAACCCTACATCCCTACAAAGACATACTGGGCGAAGGCCTACAACTTGCTGATTGCAGGTAGGGGGATCTCAGAATAGCTTAACTAGGTTATAGAAGCTCTGATTAGATAGAGATTGTAGCGAAGGGGGCTAGGGAGGTTAGGAAGGTTGACCCCTAAATCGGAATACTAAAATCTTGGTGCTTGTTGCTTCGCAGGTCGACAGCAAGAACCAAAGTCTTCTCTTCAACGCCCAGTACCGGCCCTCCTCCCTAATTTCTAGTTTAAAATCTTGATGTTAATATTTAATTCAGTAAGTTTTAGTTAGTGATTTGGGAAGTTGGTCCCTTGCGTCCCTGCGAAATCATCCACGTCTTCCAAGAGAACTTCAGTCAGGTAAGGGACGACGTGGTTAGCTTTGACAGAAGGCAAAGCCCACGTAGATAATTTCGCCCGGACGCAATGGATCAAGTAAATATGCAGGATTTGGCTGCAGTTTTAGAAGCTATTAGGCAGGATAATGCAGCCTTACGTAGAGATTTATCCTCTCTTCAGGACTCTATTCAGCAAAAACCAACCACTTTTCAGATTCCCTCATCCAGTACAGATACCAAGACTCAGATCCAAGTGGTAACTCCGTTCCCCACTCCTTTAGCCCCACCAGAAAGATTTTATGGGGATTGTAATAAGTTTTCTGTATTTTTACAGCAATGTCACCTACATTTTATAGCCAAGACTACAGCCTTCCCAGACGATTCTTCTAGAGTAGCATTTATGTTATCCTATATGGGTGGAGATGCTGCTCTTTGGTCAGTTCCTTTAGTAGAAAAAGACAACCGAATTTTGTATAATTTTAAGGATTTCGAGAGGGCTTTAAAGAAGATGTTTGCAAAACATCTTTTCGTTCAGTCAGCAGACAATGAGCTTCTAAGTTTAAAGCAGGGATCTTCGGATCTGATACATTACATATCCACCTTTAACCGTCTGGTTTTGGAGGCTGACTGGCCATACGACAAAAGAGTTTCGATCTTTTACAGAGGTCTAAGAGAGGAATTAAAGGACATGATAACTCAGATTCTTGAACCCCCAGAAGACATAAGTGAGTTCATTGAGTTAGTGGTAAAACTTAATCATCGTATTTCCGAAAGAAAGGGAGAAAGAGGGAAAACTGAGCATAAAGTAGTTTTCTTTAAGGAAAGGTCAGCCCCGAATCGAGAATCAGGTCCAAAATCTGACTCCGTCGAACCCATGCAAATTGGTTCGATCCGTGGACCTTTAACTAAGGAGGAGAAAGATAAAAGGCGACGTTTAAACCAGTGTTTATATTGCGGAAAGACAGGACACTTCGTAAAAGAATGCCCTACTCGACCTAACAAGTTTAAAACCAAGACTTCTGATTTGGCCATCACACTGGAAAAGTCGGAAAACTAGTACACTCGGTAAAGGGAGAGGTCAGTTTATCGGGTGGTCTTTCTAGTTTGGCCTCAACTCTTCCTCCTGCAGGTTTCAGACACTTTTCAATCCTAGTAGAACTCCGAGATTTGCTTCCTAAATCTCACACAAGAAAGGTGGAAGCCATTATAGATTCTGGGGCTACAGGTAATTTTATTGATTCCAAATTTTTCTTACAGTTAGGCTTTCAGTCTGTGTTTAAAGATCACCCAGAAACTGTCAGAGCAGTTGATGGTAAAGAATTGACTTCAGGGCTGGTAAACAGACAAACCGAACTTTTAGAGATGGATTGTTCTCCCATACATCGAGAAAGAATACAATTTGACATAATTGATGCCCCTCAATTCAAAATGATTTTAGGGATACCTTGGTTAATAAAACATAACCCAATCATAGATTGGGTAACCAGGTTAATTACCTTTAAGTCAACCTTTTGTACTGAGCAGTGCTTCCTAATCAATAGGTCTAAGGACGTAGTTCAAGGTTTTGATTTCGGAATTGAATCACCCAATGTCCTGCTTTTGGAAGGGGTTCCATCGGTTTATAGCGACTTATCTGACGTGTTTGACAAAAAAAAGGCCAATACTCTACCTCCACATAGAGATTTCGACTGTAGAATTGATCTCATGCCTGGAGCAACCTTACCCTGCAGTCGTATGTATGCTCTTACTGAGGCAGAAAACACTCATCTGAGAGCATACCTTGATGAGTATCTTGCAAACGGTTTCATTAGGCACTCTAAATCTCCAGTATCTTCAGCTCTTTTTTTCATTCCAAAGAAGGGAGGGGAATTGCGCACGTGCATAGATTATAGGGCATTAAACAACGTCACCATTAAGAACAGGTACCCCTTACCCTTGATTCCAACACTTTTGGACCAAATTAAGAAAGCTAAGATTTATACAAAACTGGACTTGCGAGGAGCTTACCATTTAGTCAGGGTAAGAAAGGGAGACGAATGGAAAACGGCCTTCCGCACTAAGTTCGGTCTCTTTGAATATCAAGTCATGCCTTTCGGACTGTGTAACGCTCCTGCCGCCTTCCAGTTTTTTATAAACGAAGTGTTGCATGAATTTATTGACATCTGTTGCGTAGTGTATATAGATGACATTCTCATCTACTCAGACACCGAGGAAGAACATGTACAACAGGTCCGCGCCATTCTTCAAAAACTACTCTCCAATTCTCTTTATGTTAAATTGGAAAAAAGTCTGTTTCATGCCTCCAAGGTGGACTTTCTGGGTTATATAATTAGTCCCGAAGGTATTGAAATGGATCCTAAAAAAGTTGAAGCTGTAACAACCTGGCCCAGTCCAACTTCTGTGAAGCAGATTCAAAGCTTCCTAGGCTTTGCAAACTTTTACCGTAGATTCATTCAGAACTTTTCTCAAATAATTACACCCATAACCAAGTTACTGAGAAAAGGAGTGAAATTTATGTGGAATTCTGATGCTGAAGAAGCATTTCAAACTTTAAAGAAGAGATTTCCCATGGCCCCAATCTTGTGTCATCCCGACCCCAATCAACCGTTCATTGTAGAAGCAGATGCATCTCAATATGCATTGGGAGGAATTCTTTCACAACGAAATTCCGATACAGGCCAAATGCACCCTATAGCTTACTTTTCCAGGAAATTGTCTGAGGCAGAACAGAATTATGCCATTGCCGATAAGGAATTGTTAGCAATAAAGGCGGTTTTTGAAGAATGGCGCCACTACCTGTTAGGGGCCCGTCATCCCGTAACAATTTATACAGATCACCGAAATCTTCAAGCTCTAAGATCTGTGAAAGCTCTGACTGCTAGACAGTTACGTTGGTCTATGTTCTTCAATGACTATACTTTTGTGATAACTTATCGCCCTGGGAAAGAGAACTTGAAAGCGGACGCTTTGTCTAGAATAGGTGATAAAGACCCGGAAAGACCTGAAATTGTCCATCCTGTAATCCCGACTTCTTGTTTTCAGGGAAGTTTATCCACTAGTAATATTATTGATGATATCAAAGAGGCCTTGAAAGATACGGATGTTGAGATGTTGAAAAGAGATCATCCTTACCTTCTGGAGAAAAATGATTTGATGATGGTACATGGTTTGATTTACGTTCCCACTGAAAAGATTCAAAAATCCATAATTCAGCTTCACCACGATACAATGTTATCTGCCCATCCTAGCATTTTGAAAACCATGGAACTTATAAAACGAACCTTTTGGTGGCCTTTGATGTTCAAAGACATTCAGTTGTTTGTAGAAACTTGCAGTATTTGCATTCAACATAAGACTTCTCATCAAGCTCCTAGTGGTTTGCTAATGCCTCTGCCTATCCCACCTCAACCCTGGCATACAATATCGCTAGACTTCATAGTTGAACTACCTGAAACCAAGAAGGGATTTAATACAATTTTAACTGTAGTGGATCAGTTCACAAGAATGGCCCATTTCGTTCCTTTAAAGAAACTTCCCACTGCTTTAGAGCTGGCTCATCTAATTATGTCACACGTGATTAGATTACACGGAATCCCGTCAGTGGTCATTTCGGACAGAGGCTCCCAGTTTGTTTCTAAGGTTTGGCAAAAATTGGGTACATTGTTACAAATGGACGTTCGTTTGTCTTCTAGTTACCATCCCCAAACTGATGGTTTAACTGAACGAACTAATCAAACAATCGAACAATATCTCCGATGTATGTTACCCAATGTTCCTGAAGAATGGTCTGATCTTTTAAGCCCCCTAGAGTTCGCTTATAATAACTCTGAACATTCTTCTATCAAAATGTCTCCGTTCTTTTGCAATTTCGGATTCCATCCCAAAAGCATTCCTGAAAGTTCCTTAAACTGTGATTCTGTACCTGCAATTTCTGACTATGTATCCAAAGTATTTTTTATCCAAGAAGAGGCTAAATTCAACTTGGCAAAGGCGAAAGAATCTCAGAAAGAGACCAAGGACAGACATCGATCTGAACAACCACAATACCAAGTAGGTGATAAAGTATGGTTGAGTACAAAAAATTTGAAACTTAGAGGAAATCGGAAATTCAATCCAAAGTTTATTGGTCCCTTTCCTATTGAGAAGGTAATTAACCCGGTTTGTGTAAGACTGAGTCTCCCTCATAAGTACTTGATACACCCGGTTTTCCATGTCTCTCTGGTTAAGCCATTTCATCCCCAGACCCGCATCTCCAAATCCCCGTCCCCCATCATGATTGATGATCACCCTGAATTTGAGGTTAAAACTATCTTAGATTCCAAAAGAGTTCGAGGAAAACTGTTTTACCTCATAGATTGGAAAGGTTATGGCCCAGAGGAAAGGTCATGGGAACCTTTGGACCATCTAAGAAACTCTCCTAGATTGATCCGACTCTTCCATCTAAGGCATCCTGAGAAACCAAAACCCATTTCAACCGTTCTGGGAGGGATCTTGAGGAGGGAGTACTGTCATGATTCCACTTACCCCTAGCACACATATCCTAAGACATGTGCTGATTTCCCCCTTATAAAAACCCACCCCTGTCCCGTGCTCCACGCACGCTTCTAGTCAGTGTGATTGGGTGCTTACATTTACTTTTGCCGTATTACATGTTGTCACCTTCTTAAGGTTTGCTATTCATGACTTTGCATGTGCCCCTTTTGCTAAGTACACTGTAGTATTGCCTTGTATGCTTGTTGAAGTTTTGGAGCGCAATTTATATGCTTTATAGTCTCCGCTTGTGGCTCCGTGAGAGACAACGCCCTGGCGAAGGTCTTTCAGATCTCTCCCCGCATCCCTACACGCTACCTTTTGGTGCGTGCTAGAACTGGGACTGCATGCAGCGTCCCCGCGCACGTTAACAGAGCGTGACTGGGAGCGGCTGGGTGCGGTCAGGTATTTAAACCGCACCCAGCCTTCTGGAAGGCGCTTTGCCTTCAGGTTTCCCTCGGAGAAGGTCGCGTCTGTTGGAGGAACTCACCTGAAGGAGAATTCTATCCTGGCTGGACTCCACGGCGGTGCTTCTTATTTCCTGGAAATTGAAGTCTCAAGAACTAACTCTGAAAGCTAAGTACTTTTGCTTGATTTAAGGCGCCCTTCGCAAGAAAGGTTAATTTTTGGAACAATTACTTTGTGAAAGCCTTCACAAAGACAGAGACTTCGGACATTCAAGGCCTATCAGTATTTTGAGGACTATTTGTCAATTCTTAATGTTTGTTGAATTGTGAAGAGAATTACAAGGAACTTTATGTTTGTAAAATTGTGAAGAGAATTACAAGGAACTTTAGATTTTATTTAAGAAATGTGTGATATGAGAAAGATACCTAGGATTTGGTGTGTCTTTGTTTAATGCTTCTTTTATAGCACTATTAACAAAAACCAGAAACCCTGAGACCAAGAAGCAAAGAATAATACCAAGTAAGTTTTGGAATGAGACAGAAAGAATGTAAAGGGCTTCTTAAAAATAGTAATTAATCCTTCCTTTCTTTTATGTACATTTCCAGACGAACAAGCTGACATCACACCAGACAACCAACTATCCTAGAGGACATCTGACAACTTTATCACAACAACCCTACATCCCTACAAAGACATACTGGGCGAAGGCCTACAACTTGCTGATTGCAGGTAGGGGGATCTCAGAATAGCTTAACTAGGTTATAGAAGCTCTGATTAGATAGAGATTGTAGCGAAGGGGGCTAGGGAGGTTAGGAAGGTTGACCCCTAAATCGGAATACTAAAATCTTGGTGCTTGTTGCTTCGCAGGTCGACAGCAAGAACCAAAGTCTTCTCTTCAACGCCCAGTACCGGCCCTCCTCCCTAATTTCTAGTTTAAAATCTTGCTGTTAATATTTAATTCAGTAAGTTTTAGTTAGTGATTTGGGAAGTTGGTCCCTTGCGTCCCTGCGAAATCATCCACGTCTTCCAAGAGAACTTCAGTCAAGACAAGGTAAGGGACGACGTGGTTAGCTTTGACAGTGCAACAGTAGGGAAAGCGTTGGATAGCGTAGGGGTAAAAATTACTATTCCTATTCCAAAGAGTGCAACAGTAGGGAAAGCGTTGGATAGCGTAGGGGTTTAAATTACTATTCCAACTCCAGTGAGTGTAACAGTAGGGTAAGTGTTGGATAGCGTAGAGGTAAAAATTACTATTCCAACTCCAGAGAGTGCAACAGTAGGGAATACATTGGATAGCATAGGGGTTTAAATTACTATTCCAACTCCAGTGAGTGTAACAGTAGGGTAAGCGTTGGATAACGTAAGGGTAAAAATGACTATTCCCACTCCAGAGAGTGCAACAGTAGGGAAAGCGTTGGATAGCGTAGGGTTTTAATTTACTATTCCAACTCCAGTGAGTGCAACAGTAGGGTAAGCGTTGGATAGCGTAGGGTTAAAATTATTATTCCCACTCCAGAGAGTGCAACTGTAGGGAAAGCGTTGGATAGCGTAGGAGTAAAAATTACTATTCCCACTCCAGCAAGTGAAACAGTAGGGAAAGCGTTGGATAGCGTAGGGGTAATTACTATTCCTACTCCAAAGTGTGCAACAGTAGGGAAAGCGTTGGATATCGTAGGGATAAAAATTACTATTCCCACTCCAGTGACTGCAACAGTAGGAAAAGCGTTGGATAGCGTAGGGGTTAAAATTACTATTCCAACTCCAGTGAGTGCAACAGTAGGGAAAGCGTTGGATAGCGTAGGGGTAAAAATTACTCTTCCCACTCCAGCGAGTGTAACAGTAAGAAAAACATTGGATAGCGTAGGGGTAAAAATTACTATTACCACTCCAGAGAGTGCAACAGTATGACAAGCATTGGATAGCGTAGGGGTAAAAATTACTATTCCCCCTCCAGTGAGTGCAACAGTAAGGAAAGCGTTAATGTTAATGTTAAGCCGTACTTTTTGAGCGCACGGCTACCCCGAGAGGGTGTCCCAGCGCTTTAGCAAAGAGGCCTGAAAGAAACCATGAAACCAAAGGCAGACACGCTACAGTCACGATGATTACTTAGTGAAGAGCAAAGTCTTCAGCTCCTTCCTAAAAGCCAGAAGGTTATTCGCTTTCCGGAGAGAAAGTGGGAGCTCGTTCCACAAGCAAGCTGCCACATGTTGGAAGGATCGGCCGCCCATCCGGGCACGTTTGACCGCAGGCACCTCCATTTGGCCAAGTCAGCTGACCGCAGCATCCTCCGTGGCACATAGAAAGCAATACGCTTCCTAAGATAGTTGGGACCAACAGAATGAAGGGCTTTAAACGCCAATGTGAGGAGTTTAAATCTGATTCTGCCAGAAATCGGTAGCCAGTGCAGCCTAGCTAGTAGCGATGAGGCACTGGCTCTCCTAGGCAGGCCAAAGATGGCTCTGGCCGCCGAATTCTGGACGATTTGCAGTCTGGATAAAAGATACTTTGGTAGGCCTGCAAAAAGCGCGTTTGCATAATCCAGACGAGATCCCACAAGCGCCTGGACTACATTCTTACGATACTGCAAGGAGAGCAGTGGGAGGAATTTCCTGAGCATCTTGAGGATGCCGAAACATTTCCCTGATAATCCCAGAATGTGTGGACGGAACGAGAGATCATCGTCGAACACAACTCCAAGATTTTTCACTTGAGAAGATGGTTTCTCGGGGGGGAACATGTCCTGGGGCCACCACGTCTTCCAACCAGGATCAGGGGCACAGCCGAAAAAAAGCAGCTCAGACTTGTCTGAGTTGCATTTAAGGCGGTGCCGCTGAAACCACGTAAAGACTGCGCTCAAGCAGTCTTTGACTCTGCCGCCGTCGAAGACCTCTCCCTTCCTGCAGGTGAACAGGAGCTGGGTGTCATCAGCGTATGAGATGACCCGGGCCCCAAACGCCTCCGCTACCTCCGCCAGAGGGGCCATATATATGTTAAAGATGGTGGGGCTCAGAATGGACCCTTGAGGCACCCCCACCTCCAGCGAAGGCATTTCTGCAGAGAACGGCGGGGCCCAGATCACCTGTCGGCGGACGGCAAGAAAGGATTGGAACCAATCCAACACCGTCCCCCGCAGACCTATCTCCCTGAGTCTTAAAAGGAGACCTGCGTGTGGGACGGTGTCGAACGCCGCCGACAGGTCCAGCATGACTAACATAGCCTTTCCCCCCTGATCGAGCGTCTCCCTGATGGCGTCGGTTACCTCTACCAGAGCTGTCTCCGTGCTGTAATTCGCACGAAAACCAGACTGGGAGTCATGCAGCAGTTTGTTATTCTCAATAAAGGTGGTAAGAGTATGCTGAACATGTTTCTCCAACACCTTCGCCAGAGCAGGGAGAAGGGAGATCGGTCTATAGTTAGCCAGCTGCAGGGGATCTAGCAGAGGCTTTTTGATCAACGGCAGAATAAGTGCGTGTTTCCATTGTCGAGGAACCACCCCGGAGCTCAATGATAGATTAAGCAGGGGGTTCAGCAAGCTGTTCACAGCTGAAGCCACCCTGCCCAAACATTTCGCCGGACAGGCATCCAGAGGAGAGCCAGATTGCAAACGGGATAGCAGCTCGAGCGATGTTTCACAGGACAGCTGGGGAAAGACAGATAGTATGGGCCCGGACTCTGCCTGTAAGGAAGCTTTAAGCTTCAGATTACATCCTGAAGCAGCGGCATTAATTGAAGGATCCACAGACGGGAAAGAGTCCTGAATCTTTAAGATTTTAGCCACAAAAAAGTCTGCAAGCTGTCTAATCCATTCTTCCGTATGTGAATGTAAACGGGTGCCTGCGACGGGATTAACAAACTCCTTCACAATCCTAAATAGTTCCCGACTCGTATTATCGGCTTTGTCAATTCTCTGCTCGACATAGTTCTTTTTAGCTACAGCAATCTGTTTATGGTATGTCTTTATGACATCGCGATATTTCGTTTTCTCCACCAGATCGTACTTGCGCCGCCAGCGCCTTTCCACCTTTTTACAATCTTGGCGCATTATACGTAGTGTGGAAGAAAACCAAGGGGCGGAGTCATGATGGCGGGCTGTTCTAGCTGACTTCGGTGGGGCCAGCTCCTCGAATCTAGCCTGCATCCAATTCTGGACCACGGTTAGACCAGCTTCTAAGATCCCTGTCAGTTGACACGGATGTTGACAGAGAGCATCGGAGAGCATATCTGCTGTCACTAGGTGAAAAGCTCTAGATTGTCGGGTCCCTTCCTTCTGTGTTCTTTGTCTGGGCCTAGACTCATGCACTATGGCAAAGTTTATTAGATAATGGTCTGACCAAAGGACTGGGAGTGGAGGGGACACCTCAATAGGCACAGTGGAAAAGATAACATCTAGCGTGTGGCCTTTCACATGAGTGGGGCTGTCAATAAAAGAGGCTAGCCCCAGCAACGCCGTAATGTCTCGGAGTTTGGCGGCTTCAGCATTGGTTAAAGAGTCCATGTGCAAATTTAAATCGCCTAATAGCAGGCAATGCGCTGAACGCATGCACGGTACAGATAGAGCCGTCTGTAAGTCCTCAAAAGAGGACCCGATAGGTCCAGGGGGTCTATAGAGGAGAATCCCTGTGCAGGTCTGAGAAGCCGATAGGCAGAGCGTGAAACCTAGGGCTTCACATCCAGCAATATTGTCCACCGAAAAGGAGGAACAGTCAAAGGCCTTGTCCACTATCAGGGCCACCCCGCCACCTCTCCCCTCAGTTCTATCTTTCCTTAGGATGGAGTAATTGGGCGGGAGAGCACATGCAATGTCAGGTTCCGAACCCACCCCCAACCAAGTCTCCGTTAAGAATAAGCATGGAGTTTTGGAATGCGCGAGAAGATCCCATATGTCCGAGGCATGACGAGGAAGGGACCTAGTATTCAACAGCGCGCAATGACAATGCAAAGGAGGGGCAGATAGAACACGAGTTGGTGTAAACGTAGGGCGCCAGTCACACAAAGGACAGCCCTTGCCCAATCGGCGACCACCGGATAGCGTAGGGGTTTAAATTACTAGTCCAACTCCAGAGAGTGCAACAGTAGGGAATACATTGGATAGCGTAGGGGTTTAAATTACTATTCCAACTCCAGTGAGTGTAACAGTAGGGTAAGCGTTGGATACCGTAGGGGTAAAAATTACTATTCCCACTCCAGAGAGTGCAACAGTAGGGAAAGTGTTGGATAGCGTAGGGGTTTAATTTACTATTCCAACTCCAGTGAGTGCAACAGTAGGGTAAGCGTTGGATAGCGTAGGGTTAAAATTAGTATTCCCACTCCAGAGAGTGCAACAGTAGGGAAAGCGTTGGATAGCGTAGGGGTAAAAATTACTATTCCCACTCCAGTGAGTGCAACAATAGGGAAAGCGTTGGATAGTGTAGGGGTAAAAATTACTATTCCAACTCCAGTGAGTGCAACAGTAGGGAAAGCGTTGGATAGCGTAGGGCTAAAATTACTATTCCAACTACAGTGAGTGCAATAGTAGGGCAAATAAATACTTCTTATTTAAAATAAATAATATAAATAGTAACACCAATTACAAATTAATTAAAATATTTTACAATTGTGTAAAATATATTAAATAATCAATTTAAAATACAAATAAAAATTATTTAATAATAAAAATGACCTACTAATACTAATTATTTACCTATTAATATTAAAATAATTACCAATTTAAACGTCTTTTGAAAAATTAACTCAATAAATGTTTTATTCAAAAATGTTATTACTTACAATTAAATTACTTCACAATCTATTACCCTAAAAACACACAACCCACTACATAAATTAATTTAATAAAAGTAACATAATTATCTATTAATCAATTACAATAAATTACAAAATATTTTTTATTTAATTACAAATTAATAATTAAGTTACAATTAATTCTAAATAAATACCAATAATTAAAATAACATATTTAATTAATTATAATAAATTACTTGCCACCCTATTCCCCTATAATCCCACAACCCGCTACAGAAAATAAATTACTAAAATTAACATATTTATCAATTAATCAATTAAATATAATTACCAATTATATTTTAATTAATTGCCAATTAATAATTAATTAACAATTAACTCTAAATAAATACCCAAAAATTAAATTACATATTTAAATAATTATATTAAAATTACTTCCCACCCTATTCCCCTATAAACCAACAACCCGCTACAGAAAATAAATTACTAAAAATAAAATATTTAGAAATTAATCAATTAAAATTAATTAGCAATCATATTATAATTAATTACCAATTAATATTAATTTAACAATTAATTCTAAATAAATACCAATAAATAAAATAACATATTTAATTAATTATAATTAAATTACTTCCCACCCTAATCCCCTATAAACCCACAACCCGCTACAGAATTATATTACACAAAAATTAAATATTAATATTAACTTACCTTAAATTCGATATTTTTGTTGTCTATATTCTGTCTAGTCGATATTATGTCTATTCTACATTTTTAACTCGATATTATGTCTAGTCGAAATTAAAAACTCGATATTTTGACTAGTTACCATTATGAGGACTAATAATGGTCAAATGTCTTTGAGTCTGACCGTTTACTCAAAGTGCTTCCAATGTTTTGGTTAAAGTGCCAGAGCTGAAGACTCTCTATAGGCCTGTATACCATATGTTACCTTCTCAGAACAGCTGACTTCCTGGAGGGCAAACCCTTAAATGTCCATGCCACGAGACGAGACACACGGTTCTCAGTGGACTTCGTGTCAGGCTTGGAAACTGAAGGGGTGGGAGATTTAAAAGAAGCTGGAGGGGTAGGAGATTTAGAGGAAGCTGAAGGAACTGACTGACCCGTCGCAAACTGATTCAACGCTGTCAATCACCGCCATTGAGACCAATATGGGGCCGCCAATGTTACCTCAGCCTCCTTGATCCAAACCCTTTGGAAGACTTTCGGAAAGAGGGGTATCAGGGGGAAAGGGGGGTTGTGAATGCAAATGGGGTCCCTGACAGCCATGGGATTGGCCTTGCATCCACCGCCCAAACAGTCTAAAGCCGAGTCCCTGAACAAAAGTGCTGCCGAAGACCATTGGTCGTGGATGCAAACAAATCCAGCGCTGGACTCTGAGTGCTTCCACTATCAACTGAAATATCTGTACGCTTACATGACCAGAGACTGGTGTCAGGCGACTGCGGCACAGTGTGTCGGTCACAATGTTTTCCAACCCTGGTATATATGTTCAGCGCCTTCAGAACTAACCAGTCACCTTCTGCCCAGGAGAACATCTCCAAGGCAGTCTTTTCCAGGCTCCTGGTCCTCGGGCCCCTTGCCTTTTTAAGTTTGCCTCTTGCACCTGATTGTCAGTTTACACTGGGGGGTTCTCTAAGTCTGGAGGAAGCCTCTGAAAATTTGAACCTGTGACCATGAGGTCAAACACAGGCTCCTACAGTGGGTGCATTAGCCCACTAAGCCACCAGACCCGGCATTGCAACAGTTTGGATATTGAAAGTGTATTCCCTTTCTCGGATTTGGTCTGTCTCACCACCACTCCAGATGGGCTCTCATTTCCCCTAAAACCAGGACAGGTTCCTCATACTCCTGTGTCAACAGTGGCCAATGAGCCACCGTGTGATCCACCTGTGGTTTCAGGTGATGGCGCGCCCAAGGGACCACCGCTGTTGTTGCCGACATGAGCCCCTGAATCTTCGACCGATGCCTGGCTCTTGCCATCTGCAATGACAATCATCATCAGTCTGGATTTGTAAAGAGAGTCTAATCACCCGTGAGGGTATCCAGGCGCGGAGAGTACTGCTGCCGAGGCTCAGTCGAACATCCAGGTCTTTAGTCCTTTTCGGAACTCCAGCTGGGAGGGCGAGGTCCATAGATGAAGAGGGAGGGCGCTCCAGGACCCGCCCGCGAGGTAGGAGAAAGAGCGCCCTACAATGTTTCTGAGCTGGATGCGGAGTGTGTGGGCGATGCAGAGGGAGGCGGAGCGCAGGGATGGTGGAAGTTCAGTCGGTGGTTGATGTTATTTCTGTGGCACCAGAGTCTGCAGGGGTTCCTGCCTATTCTTCAGGAGGAAGTCCTGCCTCCTCTGGGTATCTATCAATGCCCTAATGAATGTCTCTGTCTGATACGGGTGAAGACTTATATATCTGATTAATTATTATGAATCCCAGAAATTCCAGGCAGGTTCATACCTTCTTCACACAGGCCTCCACCTTTTTTTTCTTTTTTTTTTTGAAAACCTTTATTTATCAAATGCACATTACACAGCATCTGCCTACAACCCTTTTGGGCCGGCCGCTATGACAAGCAGTCAAAAAGTATAACACATTATACAGCGGAGAAGGCCGCTTCGTGTTTCATTATGGTGTAGTGCATAAAGCAGCAATTAGAGGATATCGAAGGTTCAATTTTGTGATTTTGTCGAAGTTAAACAAACAGAAGAACAAACACATGGTAGAGCAATAGCAAGTTCACAGGAGGGGAGGAAAAACGGGAAACAGTATACAAGAATGGAAGCAAGTCTACTATGGGAGGGGAACGATGAAGGGAGTGTAGAATGGAAAATAATGAAAGGAACGTAAACTATGGGGAGGAGGGAATGACCTCGGCATAATCAAGTGGTGGGGTACAGATGTCACCCTGGTATGCGTTCCATTGCGCCCAGATCCTATTCCACTTCCTAGGACGACCCCGTGCCTCATACACCGTCTTCTCCCGAAACATGCCCCAATCCATGTTATCTTTCCAGGCACTGAGCCTAGGCGGTCTGTTGGAGCCCCAGAGCTGTGCTATGTCCCTTTTGGCAACCATGTTGCCCAGGGTGATCCAGAAGGTCTGAGCAGCCGTACAGTCCGTAGGCTCCCACACATTAAGCAGACAGCGCCGTGCCTCGGGAAGGAGGGGGACCCCAGTGACACGCCCCATCACATCATGGACCCTAGACCAGAAAGCAGAGATAACCGGGCATTCCCACAAAATATGAAGAAAGGTACCATCCATACCACAGCCACGTCTACATAATCCATCTGTCGCAAGCCCCATTCGTACCAGACGCATACCAGTCACATAGACGCGGTGGAGGATCTTTAGTTGCACAAAACGGAGCCGAGCTGGAATAGCCACCTCCTTAGGGGAAGAAATAGCCATTTGCCAGTCTTCGTCATCCAGTTCGAGCCCATCCGAAACCCAGGAGGCACGAAGCTTCTCCAGCAGGTCAGCCCTGTTGTTAATACGTTTTTTATAAATTAAGGAGATCGTACTGTCCGGGACATGGCCATCAAGAATACAATCCTCCAACGGGGACGACTGGGGGATGTCAGTCCCGGGGGGAAAGGCAGAGGATAGGGCATGCCGCACCTGAAGATACCGAAAATACTCCTTATCATCCAATTGATATTCTACCTTTAGGGCCTCAAAGGATTTCACTGTTCCTCTAGCCCAGAGATCCTCCACCTTGCTAATCCCAATCATATCCCATCTATCAAACCCTTTCGTCCGCCACAGGTTGCCCAGCCGTTCAGAATCATACAGCGGGGTCATACGCGCCAATCTGCCGCCCCAACCTGTAGCCTCAGTCGCATCCTTCCAGGCACGCACAGCACATTTCGTAGGACCAGTCAGGAGACGGAGTGGTGACTTCGAGTATAAAGCTCTATTGAAGTTGCCGCCTGGCAACACGAGTTTATCCAGGGCGAAAGCGGGAGCGGGTTCTGGGGAATACGTCACATGGTTAATTGCACTTAAGTGTGAGGCCCAGTAATATCGTCTGATGTCGGGCAGAGCAATACCGCCATCATACCAGGGGAGTGTAAGTTTTGATAAAGCGATACGGGCACGTCCGTCCCAAATAAATTGCCTCTGTAGGCCTTCAATCTCACGGAAATAGCGAGCGGGGACAGGATCGAAAAAGTTCTGCAAGGCATATAGGAACCTGGGGAGCGACATCATTTTAAAAAGTGCCGCTCGTCCCAATGGAGACAAGGGCAATTCACGCCACCGCCGCACATCCTGCTTGAGGCGACGAAGGGGAGCGTAAAGATTACGATCGTATCGCACAGAGGAGTCCATGGAAATAAAAATCCCCAAATATTTAAAACCATCTTCTACCACCTGGATAGGAAACCTGCGGGGCAGCGGAGGCAATACCCCCGCTATGACATAGACACATGACTTGGTCCAGTTGATAACAAGCCCGGAGTTCTTACCAAAGGAAGTGAGAACGTCAAAGAGTACGTTTAAAGACTAGGCCTCCACCTTTAAAAAAGAAGCTATGTAATATCAGCAAGAGAGGGAGGGGTAGTCACTCTTATTCCCCCTATTTAATATCAATAACAACGAAAGAGTGAGAAGTCAAAAAGAGGTAACAGCACGAGGAATCCCTCTTATTTAAAAGAACCCTCACTCACCAACCTGGTTGGTGACATGCTTCATCATTGGGCCCCACCAGGAGAGGCCGAATGCCAACCTGGTGTGCTACGATGCCTGAATTACAGCGGAGCGTGTATTCGTGGTGTAGTGTCAGTGCAGCAGTGAAGTAGTGCGAGTTGAAAGATGCCTTGGTTTATTCCCAGAAGAATTTTAATGGTGGAAAATCAGGTATCATTATAAACAAGTGATGTGGATATTTGTTAACTGGCTAGATTGACCAGGCACATCCAATTTTAGACTAAGTGTGAAAGGTGGTCAACATGTTTCTGCTTCAGATGTGCAATTCGATAAGCAGTCGTCAGGATCGATCCTCCACGGTGGTATGCGCACTCTAAGGTGCACCCTAACCTGTGGGGGATGTAGTGTATAAACTCACAGTTTTACCGTAGAGGCCTTCTGGAGTTCTAAAAAGCTGATAAATTCTGTAAGAGAGAACACATATAAAACAGACAAAACAACTCGGTAAGCGTAGGAATACCATCTATCAAGTATTCAATGGGTCTTGCGTGCCGTTACCTATAAAAAGGAAGATTCAGATATCAGCCTATCATCCAAGGTAGAAATAATTGAGCACCTTGCAATTGAAGCGAAGCCATACCTGATGGTAACACCTTTGCACACACTGTGGGTGACAAGGACAGGATAAAGGCGAGTGCCGTGGATTGTAAACGCTGGCCCTGTATCGCAAACCTGAGACTTTGCAACTGTCCTCTTCTAACGGGATATGAAAAGGTGCATCTTGCAAAGACAAGGCTGCCAGAAAGTCCTGCTTTGACCACATTGGCATCACTTGCTGCAGGGTTTGCATTGTGAACGGTGGGTGTAGCAAAGACCTTTGAAGAGCCTTTTAAAGTGTGGCACAGCTTTGCACTTCCCTGCTGGCTTTGGTACTGAAAATATAATGAAATTCACTTTACACCCTTTCTGCCAATCTGGTACTGGGTCTATGGCGCCTTTCTATACACCCAACAGCCACTGTGCAGCAGTTGGCTACTGAGCCGGTGAGGGGGCAAGCCAGCTGTTTAAAGCCCTATGAGTCCTCAGGACTCAGATTTAAATTCTGTGCCGACGTTTCTGGTTCTCTGGTAAAGTACACTTAGGGGCATATTTACAGCAGAATGCAGAAGCGAGGAATTAAGCAAACATTGCTAACGCCACACTTCTCCATCCTGAAAACTCAGGGATGTGCGTATTCACAATAATGCAGCGCACCCCTGCGTTTCCCCCTGTGCTGGTGCTGAGTTCAGCTGTTTAGCACCAACGCAGGCCCCCTTGCACCATAGTGCAAGGGTGTCTGCGTTGGGGGGAAGATTGTTTGTGTGCAGGAAGGGGGAACTTCCTGCACATAAACAATCATTGGCAATCCGCTGTTTCTATGTGTGCTGCACAAGGCAGCCACATCGAAACAGCAAATGTGAGGATAAATAAAGCATTTCTCCTTGTTTTGTCTGTTTAAGGCATGTTTTCCCTGGTCTCAATTGTGGTGCTGCCTACTATTTACGCTGCTCTTGTAAATATGTGGCAGCAATAAAATCAATGGGTGTTGCCACTGCAACACCCGTTGCCCTCCACTTCCACGCTAAGTATAGAGTGAAAGGGGGCCTTAATTACAAGGCAGCGTTAAGCCACGTTAAGTTAATTAAGGCGAAACCCCTATCGCCATCACAAAGTCATTTAAAGTGACATTGTGGCGGTGATAGGGGGCTTGTAAATATGCCTTAATCTTTGGTCCATGGAGGTCCCATCCCACTGTCAGGGGTTCTTACCATCAACCTGAGAGGCTGCTGCGGGGGGGGGGGAGGGGGTGGGGGGGGAGCTGAATATGCAGAAGGAGTGAAAATGGCCGTTACGCGCCCCCGTTCCCTGCCGGCGGTGCGCCTGCACTTGATGTAGCTTCAATATTAATAGTAGACGCCTAAGGCGGCCCGCTTGAATTTATTGTTGCGCCTCCACCAGTCCCTGGTGAATTCACACTCGCCTGAGGCCATCCGAGTCAAGGCCGGAGCGGGAGCCACGCAGCCCACTCTCTGTTTCATTTACCTCTGTCTCTCGTTTCCTCCTCTCTCTCCCACTTTCCTTCCACTCTCTCTTTCATTTAACTCTGTCTCTCTTTCCCTGCTCTCTCTCTCTTTCCTGGTCTATTTCATTCACCTCTATGTCTCTTACCTCTTATCTCATTTTACTCTCTGTCTTTTTCTCTCTTTCCCACCTCTCTCTCTCTCTTTTTCCTTCTGCTCTCTTTCATTTGCTCTGTATCACATTCCCTCGTCTCTCTTTCTTTCCACTCTCTTTCATTTACTTCTGTATCTCGTTCCCTCGTCTCTCTCTTTCCTGCTACTCTCTTTCATTTGCCTCTGTCTCTTGTTCCCTAAACTCTCTTGTTTCTTCCACTCTCTTTCATTTACCTCTGTCTCTCTTGCCCACCGCTCTCTTTCTTTCCCTCTATTCTCGTTCATTCACCCCTGTCTCTCTTTCCCTCCCCTCTCTCTTTCCTTCCACTCTCTTTCATTATCCTGTCTCTCTTTCTCTCCTCTGTCTTTCCTGTTCTATTTCGTTCAGCTCTCTTACCTTCTCTCTCTCCTGTAGCTCTCTTTCGCTCACCTCTGTCTCTTTCCTTTCTCTTTTTCCTTGCATTGTCCTCTGTTCACCTCTCCCTTTTCCCTTCTCTCTCTTCCTTTCTTCACCCCACTGTGCCTACTAAATACAGCTAAAGAATGATGATGGATTCAACCCAGATCTGGTACTGGGGGGGAGTGTCTGAAAAGTTTCAATGCTCCATCCATCATCTGCTTGTGTTTGCTTTGTTCGCCCTAAGTTGGCAGGGTATGCCCAGACGTGGGTCCCGTGCTCACTTTGTCACTGGTCACTTCTCAGTTGTCTATTGTTATATGTGAGTGTTAGACTGCTGTTAATGAGGTGAAACTACAGAATGTGCGATGTTACATAATTTGCCTTTTCTTGCCATGTAATTTAGTGAAACCAGCCGCATAATTTGTTCCTCATCTGCCGCATAATTCCAGCGGCCTGCACGTGGCAAGAACAATCTGATAGGATTTTGTCATCCTGAGAAAATTAATTCAAAATGTAAAAATACAATCAAATTATGTATTAGTAGTGGTTTGTTTTATTTGCTTCCTGCTGTGACACTATTTTTAATTTGTGGTACTACATGAAAAGGACTGCCTGTGCCCCACATTTTGCCTTTTCTGAAATTAAAGGACTTTTGCCCAAGTTCACTAACACAACAGAGATACGTGGGCAGAAGCTGTGCAAGTCAGCATTATAAAAAGAACAGGAGTGGCAGCACTTCTGTGGCAGCACTTTCAACACACACTGCCACTGCCCTGCCTACTCCCATCACCAGAGGTGCAAGCGGAGTCTGCTAAAATTATTAGAAGGACTTTAAGGCTCGGACACCACACTTTGGGTGCACTTGGACTCAACCCTAACAAATTCTCTCTTCATGTCACATAGGTAGATAGAAAGTCAACCAAATCATAACTTTACTACTACTAAATGCCTTCTGTGAATACCAAAAGTAGTAAGTTTAGGATTTTGTCTTAAGTTAGTTCTGTGAATCAGACCCAGAGAAGGGGGAGAGAGAGGGAGAAAGAGGCGAGAGCGAGAGGGGAGGGAGGGAGAGAGAGGGAGGGAGAGAGAGAGACAGAGACAGAGAGGTGTAGGGAAGGGTGACAGTGGAGAATAGGCTGGCAAAGGATTGGATTGATGAGACAGGAAGAATATCAGAGGGGAGGGTGATGGGTAAATGATAAATTGTGGTGCAGTAGAGAAGAGTGTTAAGAGGCGAGCTGTAAAACAAGAGAAGGATGGAAGGGTAGAGCGATGGAGACAGAGGGGACGATGGGACGATGGGAAGAGAAAAAACTGTGGGAGAAAGGAAGAGAACAGGAAAGAAGTGGGCACATGCCAGAGACAGTGCAGTTTAGAGGCACTCACATTTGCTGCACATTTCCACTTTGTTCCCCTTTAAAATAAATTCCACCCAAAGGACTGACAGCTGTATATTGTTAGAAAAACTAGCCACCAAATTGTCAAGTCCAATCGTCAACCTCAGAAGCTGTGCTATTGCCACAGGGGGCAGCTAATGTCAGCTTTGATGTCTGATATCAATTTGGGTCACGCAATTTCCTTTCCGCTGCGATGGCGGTTTCCATTTCACCTGCATTGAACGTAATACAGCGGTTGTGCACAGTTATCTTTAACACTGGATGACTACTCTGACGGTTCACAGAGATTCACGCAATTTCTTTTCCACCGTGGTGGCCGATTCAATTTCACTCGCATTGAAGGTACGTTATATGCCTTTTATATAGCGCAAAATCAACTTCAGGTCTATAAGGGCCATATGCGAATTTCGGCCTTGGCGAATGCTAATTAGCTAAATGGTATGTATGTAACATGTTTGATGCAAAATAAGGAATCGCAAATTTTGCAATTCCTTAAATGCAATGTATCAAAGAAAAAATATTCCAAAAATGCCATTAAGGATTCGCAAATTACCACCAACTTCTAGTTGGTGGTAAGTTGCGAATTCTTTTAAAAAAGCTTTTTTCAAAAAACCAAAGGTGCCATATGACGCTCATACATGCCCTTAGGGCATGTATGTGCGCCATATGCCCCCAAATGTCATTTTCAGGGGTGCAGCAGGGTGTTCTTGTGACACCCCTGCACCCTTGAAAATATTCCTAATTTGCGATTAGCAAATTGCTAATCGCAAATTCCCCCTTCATTCCTATGGGCCTCCTGGCCCATAGAAATGAATGGGAAATTTGCGATTAGCTATTTGCTAATCGCAAATTAGGAATGGTAAGGAATCGCTACGAAACAGCGATTTTGTACATACATTCCGTTTTGTGAATTCCAAATAGCGATTCCTTATAATTCGCTATTTGGAATTCGCAAAACGAAACTATGATACATATGGCCCTAAGAGCTTATAGAGAAAAGTGAGCAAGTCACTGGAGCAGATGGAAAATCAGCAGTGGTGGCAGGAATTACACTGTAGTTAACACCTCTCTAAAGAGGAACGTTTTTAACTGTTTCCTAAAAGTGAGGAGAACCGGCTCCCTACGCAGGTACTCAGGTAAGTTATTCCAAACTTGCTGAAGCAAAACAGAGAAGGCTCTACCCCCTTTAGATTTAGTAGTGTACCGGTGGGTAGCTATACGGCAGGCCTCAGATGATCGCAGTGTCCGGCTGGGAACATATTTCTCTAGGCGATCTTTTATATACCCCGGTATCACATACATGTGATGTTAAGCATGACTCAACCCAGTTCACCCAGGTCTTTACTGTGAAAGAGTTCTTTCAGTTATATGACTGATTGGCTTCCTCATTGTATTTTGTTTTACATTTGTAGATTTATCCCCTGATGAAGGGCAGAATGCCCGAAATGCATTGGGATGTATAAAAATGAAATGAGTTGAAGTCTAGTTCATGACAGAGGATGATGCAGCAATGCATTCTGGATACTGTAGTCATCCGGTTTGACACCATGATTTGACTTGGATAATCAATCTATGTCTTGTGATGAATTAACAAGCAATACATTGAATCGTTGAACAACTAATTTTGGATTACTGTTGTCATTTTGAAAGAAGCAAAAATTGAGATCCTTATCGACGATTTGGTTTGTGCCCTAGGGGACACACCCCAGTATATGGGGGTGCCACTGTTGTGAGCTTTGATGTCTGACCAGTTGCCACCTTTGGTTGCGTTTCCAATTGTTAATGTATCTCTTTGATCAACATGAACAGCAGCAGTTATGAGCCATAACTACAAAACGTTGCACAGCTCTTTACTGTCTCTTTAAAGCATGCAAGGCTCCCAAGTCTTTGCAGATCTTCTGTGTGCTGATGAGCAGGCTCTGTCTAAGCAAGGACTTAGTGCTGCTGCTGAGAGCTGCTAGTGAGAACAGATAACAAGGCAGCAGGACTGCGAGGTCCACTTATGCACACCGACACCAGCACAACCCACTGTATGCATGGCTGGACAGGCCTTCTACTCACCAGGCATTTCCCTGGTGAGCCGGAGCCCTCAAAGGCCGGTTTTGAAAGACCCCTGGCGGTGTGTTTGTCACTTTCCCCAGCCCAACGAGGTTCATTGCAGCCCGAGAGAGAGACAGAGGGAGGGACAGGGCCGGACTGGCTGTAGTTGGCATCGAGCTGGGCTGGGGACGGTTTTGGAGCAGGGGAGGGGGGGGGGGGGAGGGGGGGGGTCCGGTTTGCCATTTGCTACAATATTGGCCCCCCAGTAACAAAAGCAGCAGTGCTGGGGGCCAGTTTTGTTAAGCAGCAGTGCTTGACACTTGCGCCCCCCCTCCCCCCGCAGAGGGAGGGGGCCGGTCTGACAAAGTTGCCAGGGCTGCTTTGGGTTCCCGTAGAGGGAAAGCGATCAGAGGGAGACGAGAGAGAATGCATGGATGGGAAGCACGAGGCTGCACATTGAGGAGACAAAGGAGCGGCTGGTTTGAGACTTTCTACCAGGGCTGCTTTGGGTTTCCCCCTCCAGACCTGCTCGTCTGGAAGCAGATCAAGCTTCCTTAGATACGAAAATCATTACCCCATAGGCAGCAGCAGACGAGGTAAAGCAGACAGAAGAGGGTCAGATGGAGAGAGCAAAGATTGAGGTGAAGAGAGAAGAGGTCGAGGCAGAATGAGGAGATGGTGAAGCAGAGAGGAGAGGGAGATAAGAAGGAGAATAAGGGTGAGAGGGAGGAGGATGAGGCAAAGAGAGGTAGGATAGTGAGGAAGAGAGAGTGTAGGTGGTGAGGTGGAGAGAAGAATGAGGTGGGCACGGAAGAGAGCGAGGGAAAGACACAGAAGAGAGTGAATAGGGAGGTATGGGAGAATAATAAAGTGGACACAGAAGGATGAGGGAGAAGTGGAGGCCAAGTGAGAGCATGGCGATGTGAAGAGAGAGACGCGGCCATGGTAGGGAGAAAAGAGGAGGGTGAGAATGAGACAAGGAAAGAGGAGGGTGAGGTGAAGAACAAAGAGTGCGAAGCAGGAGTATTCAAAGGGTTAGAAGAGCAGTGTGAAGTGGAAATTAAGGGGGTAAGGTAGATAGAGAAGAGAATGAGGCAGAAAGAATGGAGGGTGAGGCAAAGAGTTGGAAAAAAAGCACTTTGGTGCAAATCCCTAGAAATAGAGATAAACATAGTAGCACGACCCCCCAGTATGCATCTCATCGCCTAACAAAACCATCCACCATGCCCAGACACAGCTTTCTGACCAGTGGCGGCTCGCAAAAGTAACAATGTGAGGCAGTGAGGCAGGGCAGGGGAGGGCTGAGTGTTATGGGCATAGTGGAGTCTGACATACAACGGCAAAGGTGAACGTAAATAAATAAATACCTGCCGTCGTATGTCAGATTCCACTACCCCCCCTAACCCAGCCCACCCCGCCTCCCCGCCCCACGGCGTTAAATTTGCGAGTCGCCAATGTCTCGGACACCTGGAAAACACTGGACAACGCCATTCATCGTCATGGCTCACCCATGCTTCTTTATGACCCTCCAGATCCTGGATCCTGGAGCCGGGCCTGCTCCCAACCACACCAGGAAAACCACACTGGGTTTGAATATCTCTGAATTCCGGCCAAATGATTTCTAAAACTGTCCTTTTCTGCAAAGATTTTAGTATAATGTCTGAACGTCGATAAGAGTCTGCACACTACTGTGAAGATGGTGCTTGCCAGTGACTGGAACTTGACTGCTAATTGTCCTCCTTAATTTTGTGGCACTGATACTGGGAAATAATGTATGAGAGTACTTGAGAGAGAGACACCTGCACTTGACACCTAGTTGACTCTTCAGACAAATTGTGAGGCAACAGGTACAATAAATAGAAGTTGTAAGGAAGGAACTTGGGTCCTGCAGAAAGCCGCGGACCACATATTGGTTAAGGCCGAAACATGTTGACCAGAGGGATTTAGGATCATTGATTATCCTCAGTTACCCCTGTTGTGTTTTTCTAATATTGACATAGGTGACTGTAACAATGCTTGTTTAGGTGATCTATGGGTAATTTTACCCAGTCTGTTTCCATTAAAGAGCTCTAAGGATTATGGAAACATCCCGAGGTCCGAATAAGTAACAACCCAATGATGAAGCATGCCACTGAAACTGGTGGGCGAGGGTTTAGGTCCTTTCTTTTAGATCATGCTCTGGAAAACAGAGAACGTCTGTCCCTTTAGAGGAAATATCCATACATGGGACTAGCACCTACATCCAAAGTGTTCTTTGATGATCCTTACAGCTCCCCCCCCCCTCACTCCCCTCCTTTTAATGATTTAGCTGTAAAGAACTGCCCTTTGGAAGTTAGCTGCATCTTCTAAACTTCTGTTCCTGTTTGGGTGGTGCCAGCCGCCCCCAGTGGTGGACCTTTTGGAGTAAGGAATATTTGAATTACTTTTGTTTGAAATCAGTTACAGAGTCTCAAACCTACTGAGTTGTCCTGATTTATGCTCAAAGCTTAGAAGGCTATGGCAGAGGGCAGACACTGTCAGCTAGATATATCTTATTACCCTATCTGGCACCGCGGCTCTGTTGACTCAGATTGGAAAATAAGCACTGAAGTACAGTCCCCCACGTCAGACTTCTAGCTTTGCTCTGTAACATGTCCCTTAGCAAACAAATGTGACGCTTTGCCTTTTGGTTAACATTGACCTCAGATTCCCATGGTACATGTTTTTACAGCACTAGCACAACAGAGCCTCTTTTTAGATCTTGGTGGTGGTCCCTCCACTCAGCCACCAATCCCAGGGTAGTACTGAAGTGGAGGAACCAATCTGATGGTGTTTTTCACTTCCACCAATGCGAGAGGCCGGCCAAATCCTCACCACATCAGCATTGCGGTAAGCATTCCCCACCCACTTAAGATAGTCTTTGGCAGAGTAGAAGCAGTGCTTAATTTGAGCCTGGGGTTTCCGGTGCTCGTCACTGGCACTTAAATGTCAACACCGGGGCTTGTAACAGTCTGCCACATGGTGGCGCTGTCTAACTAATTTAAAGATCAGCACAACAACAGCTGTTTATTAATTCAATATACATAAAAATGACTTTTGACTGCTGCCCAAGCCATTCTTATACCTTTGCAGGGCCTAGAATAGTCTGAAATGTCACACTTGTAGGAGCATGAAGAACAGTACTTGACAGGAGGAAACTAGAGCTTGCACCATCCATTGCCCCTGGCAGCACTGCCAATGACAGCACCAACACACTACTAATCATCACACTCTTAACAGTGTGATCATTCATACTAATTCAGGCCCCCAAAGCTATCAGAATGGCTTTGGAGGCAAATACTAATAATTGGAAAATGAAATTGAAATAATAAACAGAAGTTGTGCTCGTACATACATTGGCAGGTACCACTACCATGTGGCAGACAGTAATAAACCCCAGTGCTGTTAATTAGCTTCCGGTGCTAAGCACCGGAAAGCTCCAGCACAAATTAAGCACTAGTGAAGATTAGTAATTGCGTTGGTAATGCCATTGGAAGCGCTGTGAGGGGCAATGTGTGTTGCCAGCTGCAGTGGCTTCCTGATGAGAGCTCTGGCATAAATTAAGCACTGGGTAGAAGAATGGTGGTGGGGTGGTAGGTTGCCTATAAATTCATAGCTGGTGGTAGCCCCTAGGTTTTCCAACCTCATGTCTCAGGAAACCCTCCGGTCATTCATAGCAAAACCTGCTGCAGGCCGGATATTGACTGATTTCCAACGTGGACCTCCAGATTGGAAACAGCACAGCTGTGCGATTCAAGGGTCAGCTGTACATTATTTAGTGTCCAGGGGCCTTCTTGTTTCTGGGGTGCCCTCTCCCTGCGTGTGCCCTGGTGCACTTTTCAGAATGTGCTACTGATGAGGCCAAGGACAGTGTCCCCTATGGTGAATGCACTGACCTTTGGGCAGCCACAAACGTGCACTGCCCTGGGGCCAACACATTAGTGGAATACGGAGCAGCTGCTTCAAAGTCAAGCTGTGTTTCATAGTACAGGCGGCAATGCCACGCATCAGGTGTCCGATCGTGTCCATTGGGTCAGGCCAAGTCAAGTGACCACAGACTCTGGTCAGAAGCTGGAGTCTGGTCTCAAGAGTAGGACCCGTCACAGGAGTCCCGTTGTTAGGAATCAGTTTGAGTTGACATTTGGACACCCAGGACTTGGCTTAGGGTTGATACGTTTGGGGGTGGCTTGTCTTAGCCAGATGCCCCTCATGTTCATGGTAATGTGGGCATCTCCTGATTATATCAGAAATATAAAAATACGAGAGCCAATGAGAATAGCTAGCAGGCAGAGAGGGGGCGTCCAGTGTGGAGACAAATAACAGCCTTGGCGTTGCTAACAGTCGTCCTTCTGGTATCGTCCTTTGACCAATGATTCCTGTTTTGAGCCCTGTCGGGACGTCATTCACCAGTTGGCCGTTGGACAGAGTTCTATGGAAATCCGTTGGGCAATGGGTGTGATTTTAAGTCAGGAAATTGACCACAAAATTGTTGTGCTACAAAACTATCATAGCAACATTATCCACAGCAAAATATTGTGAAGGTCAGTCTAGATTTAGAAGGCAGGCCGGAGGTAAGTATAGATTTACTATCCTCATTTGCACACCTTGAAGATGGATATGTATATATCGTCAGGGGATAGATTTGTGGCGTTAATTATAGTAACCCTAAGCGTATCCATATATACTCTTAGTTAGTGATATTCTTGCTATGATATTTTTACAGCACAATATTTATGACTCAATATTCTGTTAGTAAGACCTGGGTGTTGGTAAGGGGGAGGGTAAGACCAACTTTAACCTGAAGGGCCCAGGCAATGAGGTGGTAGAAAGGAGACGCCCAGCTGTGAAGCTGATGCGGGCGATCTACATTTAGCATTGATGCTGCAGCGTCTGTTTGTTGAACACTATCAGGGCCAATGACTTCAAGATGGCAGTTCAAGCTCTAGTTCTACCTCAGCTTGACTACGGAAGTGTTGCGCTATGCGGTCTCCCCACAGCTATACAGCTCCCTAAAGAGCCTCTACTAATGCGCCAGCGAGACTCATCACTGGCTCAAAAAGAAGAGCCCACATCTCCCCTGACCTTAAATCTCTAAACTGGCTGCCATTTGAAGCCAGAATTCACCTGAAAATAGCGAGCATGACGCATAAGGCCATACATCGCAATGCCCCCAGCTATCTCACACAGAAACTCACAATATCCGGTGGGATAAGATCCACAAGAAGTGCGGAAAACCTCCTACTGAAGCCACAAAGATTGAACAAGAAAAAATCATACGAACGATCCTTCTCTGGAATGGCGCCCAGGATATGGAATGCACTTTCCCCGGAAACAAGACTAAACCCCTCCACTGCATCTTTCAAACTGGAAGTAAAAGGTATTCTTATGGCAAAATTCTCTTAAACACAGACCTATGATTCCGCGAGAACATCCGTACATGGAATTAAACTAGTCAACTTAATCAATCTTTTTTTCGTTACCATGTTGCTTCAGCTCGCTCTTGTTTTGCACCTTATTGCTCTGCTTTTTGTTGTCTCAATGATGTTATTTTTATTTTACTTACTTATCTTTACTGTATTACCTTCACTCATCAGGTTGCTCCTGTTCTGCTTCTTACTGCCTTGCTCTATGTTTGCCCTATGGTATTATTTACACTTCATTGACCTATCCTGTATGTATTTTATTATTACCCCCATGTACTGTAAAGCGCTCTGATACCCGCAAGGGTCTTGTCCGCGCTCTATAAAACTCTAAAAGTAAGTAAATAAATATGTATGAAACTTTGGTTTTGCGATTCTCAAATAGCGATTTTTGGAGAATCGCTATTTAAGAATCGCAAAATTCTATGTATGTAGGATTTGCAAATAATTTTGCGAATCCTACATACTCCTTAATTGCAAATCGCAAATTGCAATTTATAATTAAGGAATACCTCCCCATTCATTCCTAGGGGCCTAGAGGCCCACAGGAATGAATGGGGAGACATTCTCAATTTGAGATTCTCAATTAGAGAATTGCAAATTGAAAATGCAATTTCAAGGGTGCCAGGGTGTCAAAAGGACACCCTGTTGCACCCCTGAAATACACATGTGTGCTCATGTGGCGCACAAACATGCCCTAAGGGCATGTGTGTGCACCACATTGCACTTTGAAAAATGCACAAACGTGCATTTTTCAAGGAAATCGCAAATTTCCACCGACTTGAAGTTGGTGGTAATTTGCGAATCCTTAAGGTCAAATTGCACTTTTTCTGTGCTTCTTACATTGCATTTAAGGAATACAAATTTGCGATTCCTTAAATGCAACTGCAAAATAAGGAATCGCAAATTTTGCGACTCCTTATTTTGCGAGGCTGTTACATCCCACTTAGCTAAATTGCAATCACAAACGCCGTTTGCGATCGCAATTTTGAATGATACATATGGCCCTCAGTTTGTAAGAAGTACCTCCCTACAAGAAAGCTGGGAAGAACCACAGCACTGATTTATGCGGTGTATGTGGTTTGTGCCACTGCTTGTGTACTGCACCCTGTGGTCGGAACCAGTGCGGGCACTCCTCGCTCCAGACAGGTAAGAAGACATCCTTCATGCCCACCTAGTGTTCCCTCGGTCTCTGCTCGAACTGGCTCCTCTTCAGTTCCTTGCACATCATTACTGCGGCAGCTCTCGAGTGCACCTAGAGGTCCTGTGATTACCTGCAGGGTGACTATAGAGGGTGCACCTTTTGAGTGTCGCTTGCCCCAGAAGTGCAGCTGAGAGTACCAGCCCCAGGCACTGTGCCCATGTGACTGCATGAGCCTCTTGTTATCATCATGTGCTCACTCCTACACTGCCATGAAACTGTGGTGAGCATGTGCTAAACAAATAACTTAGCACAACATAACCTAACATTATAGAACATAACACAATCTTAAAATAACACAGTCAATCAAGCAATCAAGGGTTGGTAAAGTGCAGCTACTCACCCGTGAGGGCCTCAAGGCGCTAGGGGAGGTGGAGAGCAGATCCGTCTAAGTGCTGCGGTAATTCGAAGAGCCTGGACTGAGATAGCGAAGGAGATAGTCTGAGGTGGAGGGGTAGGGTGTTCCAGCTCTTCGCAGCAAGGACGGAGAAGGACTTTCCTCCATTTCTGGTCTTGTGGATCCGTGGGACGGTAGCCAGGGCCAAATGGGCGGAGCGGAGGTGTCATATGGGTGTGTGGAAAGAGAGGCGGCTGTTCAGGTATGTTGGTCCGGCGTTGTAGAGGACCTTGTAAGTGTGGGTGAGGAGTTTGAAGGCTATTTTTCTGTCTGCCGGGAGCCAGTGGAGTTTGTGGAGGTGTTGAGTGATGTGGCTGTGCAGGGGCAGATCGAGGACCAGTCTGGCTGTGGCGATCTGGATATTCTGGAGCTTGCAGAGGTTTTTCTGGTTAACGCCAGCGTACAGTGCGTTGCTGCAGTCGAGTCTGCTGCTGATGAGCGAGTGAGTGACTGTATTTCTGGAGTCGCTGGGGATCCATCTGAGGGTCTTTCGCAGCAGGCAGAGGCTATTGAAACAGGTCGAGGAACTGTGTAACATAACACAGCACGACATAATGTAACACAACATAACACAGTGTAACATAACTCAACACATTATAGCATAATACAACATAACAGTGTAACATAACACAACATAACACAACATAACGTAACACAGCATAATATAGTGTAATATAACACAACACAAAATAACATATTATAACATAACACAATATAACATAACAAAATGTACCATAATACAACATAACATTCTGTCAGGCCCATTATGTTAACTTATTTAGGGGCCCAGTATCACAAGTCTCCTGAAACGTACATATTTATTATTATTCTCATCAATAAAGTTCTAAACTTTGTTTGCGGATACAGTTGTACCCGGTAGTGGTAATTCTTATGACAAGGGTGGCAGCTGTCACCCTCACAACATCACCACTAACATATGAAGGCAGCTGGTTGTAGAAGTACTGAATACCGAGCCCAAGAATAGAAACATACCAGAGTATCAGTGAACGAATATTGAGCGGCAAAGTATCGTACCCCATGATTTATATCATCAAGGTATACCTATACATGGATTTACGTTTATAAAGTCTGTTTTTACTTACCTTTTGATATTTTGGAATCAATATGTTGACCTCAATATTTGTTTGCCTCGATTATCCGGATTAAATATTCAGGGTGCACCCACACCTCGTGTGGGCAGAGAAACGAAGAACTTGTCTGCTTGGTTTGTTGTTCCTTACTTCTACCCCAGTGAGGTCATGGCGACGTCCGATCACGGAAAAAGGGTAAATTGAGATGTGCTGAGGAGCTGGCCCCTAGTGCAGACAGTGGATCTTTGATATTGTTACTTTTTTTGTCAACTGAAGTCAATGGCCAACAAGGGTTAAACGTTCAGGACGCAGTCTGGGACACTAGCATGTGTCAGGGACTCTGGCAAGGACTGATAGAAGGGAAGACAAAGTAGACAGAAAACTGGGTACAGAGCTGCCTACGATCACACAGCGAGTCAAAGGAGAAAGGGAATCAAAAGAGGAAGCTCTGCACAAGAGAAGAAGAAAGTTAAGGCTCAGAAAGGACAGTCACTCAAGAGGCAATGTGGCATGTAGACTAACTAACACCCATGAAAAATGTGCAAGACATATATATATATATATATATATATATATATATATATATATATATATATATATATATATATATATATATATATATATATATATATATATATATATATATATATATATATATATTATATATATATAACAACATTAACAATAAAGGGAATGTGGGGTAAAGCACTCTGGAGCTCCACACGGTTAGACTGAAGATCAGTAAGTTCCTCACCCACAATTGCTGTTACAGATACTGACTGTAAAAACCCACATTTAGGATATTCAAGGAAACGGCAGGGTCTGTGGAGCTGATACCTGTGATGATGTTATAAATGTAACTCGAAGACAATACTTAGTGAACAAGAAACACCAGCTAGGTTGTCAGCTATACCCACTGGTCCTGGCGATCAAACAGGAACACGCAAGGCAGTAACAGCAAGGGTGTAGAACTAAAAGCACAACCACGATAGACACAGAGCTAGCAAGGAGAAGTGCTTAACAGGAAAGGAAGGAAATAACAGGGCACACTTGGCACAAAGCAGTTAACAAACATACAGGGCAATAGAAGCACGACAGTGTGAATAGAAAGACAGCAAACTAGGAACTGGAACCAAGAAAATGGGAAAAAAGGTAGGGACTGGAAAAGGATATACAGAAGGGGGGGACTACAAGGGTATACTAGAATAGTGCTGGCTAGGGAATCAAGGGAACAAAGTAGCACTGAAGGCAATGCTGGTCCAGGAACAAGGAAAAACTATAGCGCAGAAACAGGAATAAGGAATGCTAAGGCTCAGGAGTCAAGGCAGCACTGCAGGCAGTGCTGATTCACGAACAAGGAAAACAGCTACAGCTCAGGAACAAGGAATAACTATAGCTTAGAAACTCTGGAGACAAGGCTATCAAAAGCTCAGAAAACAAGAGTCGGTCTCACTGGTAGACAGCTACAATGACTAATGCTGCACTGAAGGGAGCTGGGGCTTAAAAGAGATCACAGTAATCATGTGCAGCAGGTGTGAGCAGGCTAGCAGCAGCCAGCCACAGGTGAGCTGAATTCCGCTATCCATCCTTGGCCTGCAGGGGTGGAGATGGATCAGTGAGCAGGGGAATGAGTTACCAGCATGAGCAGACTGGCTTCCACAAAAACCGGCATGGATTGGGAATGGATGTCAATTCCCAAATAGTGTCCAAATGGCTGGAAGTCAGGATATGCATGTAGGGGAGTGTCTGGGAGCTTATAAGAACACTGGAAAGTTACATTATAGTGCCCCCTGGTGGAGGTCACAAGAGCGCAGGGAGTGAATCGTGAGTATACTTAGTCCAGGTACTGTGGCGTCTGTGGTATATGCCACATTGAATTGAATCATAAGTATTAAATGCAATCAAGTGTTTAATCGTATTAAAGCAAATGCACAATATAAATTGAACTGGCTAAAAAAACTCAAAAATAGGTAATAAATTGAATGCAAGAAATGAATTAAAAACAGACATACAAAAATAAAGCTATTGCATTTATGTGTCAACTCCACTCTCAAAATCAAGAAGAAGAACATAGCCATGCACTGTAGTAGTTACTCGAATGGTTAGTAAATTACAGAAGAGTAATTGACAAAATTCAACTACTCTCCTCTAACTTATGTACCATTAGAAAGAAATCTACATCTCATAGATATGCTGTTTTGATTGTCTTTTGAGAGTGAAGTTGACTTACATTTGTCTCACAAATGATTATTGTAATAACATGGGCAAACTACACGCTCGACATACGTGTGTCCGATTGCTTTTCTCTGTACCCCGACTTATGTATGTTGTTCTGTAATATACATATAGTGAATGTAAAGGTTTTATGTTTGTACGCCTGTCTTCATTAACCTTCCTGTACCGGTCCCTGGAATGTAAACAATAAATTGATGACTCACCTCAGGCTTTATGAAAACCTTTCCAAATCCAAAATTATTTTTTAAATATTTCACCAACCTGATGAATCAACTACCAGGGGCTAGAAACAATGCATTAATCTTCCTGGAGGCAGCCAAAGATACTGCACATAGATTAAAATAAAGACCAATCCCACCCTCATTATTTTCAGGAAGCAATTAAAAACATGGTTATTTTCTCAGTAATCTTATCATCCTCAGTAACCCCTTCACTTTCAGGAAGCAACTAAAAAAAGGGTTGCCGTGTCTGTATTCTCATACCAGTAGTGTTAACCACAGCATCAGCGCCGAGACACCCATGGGTAATTGCAGCGCTTTAAAAATCGCGTAAATAAATAAAAGAATGTCTCTTCTTGACACCTGCATTAAAAATATGGGGTATAAATGTAAGACTACTTAGAACCTGCCAAATTGTCAGCCTTGAGAAAGCCCAAGTGACAAAACACGTGTCGCCTGCCATTCCTGTTTTTGTGATTTGTATGATGAAATGAAGAAGAAAGTTGAAAAAAAAGACATACTTTACTCATCCATACATCTTGGTGCTCGTCCTTGCATTCGTCAACTTTTCCAGTTTGAACTATATATGTGTTTTGGTATTAGTTTTAATACATTGTGCAATGGTCACTGGTGAGCGGTTGGGAGTTCCAGCTGTAAAACACAGGTAGACAGACAGACAATCCCTAAAGAAGCTAAACTACTCAGTAACATCTATTTCTGAGGAGTGAATCATTGATAGATAGGAGCATGGACATTTATTGAGTAGATTTGGGGGGGGGAGCAGGTGACCGTCAACTTCCTGGATCCAACACAAAAAGCATGAACAATGACCCCCACATCATCCAGCAGCCATCCTAATAATATGATGTAATACATATGTTGTCTATGGTGTCCATATATGAAGCCTCTGACGTCAACACTGGATTCTAAACTCTGTTATTGGCTGTGCTCATGCCCCAGCAGCTAGGAACAGGCGCTCTTTTTGTACCGTTGTCATGCCACCTCCGCTGTCCTCCTCTGCTGTAGGAGGGTTTCTGGAGATCCAAGAGAAGGGGTGGTGAGCACACCCCATACCTCCCCTTGGTCTTCAGAGCTGAGAAGAAGGCAGTGGAATGGCACAAAAGCGGTCTTTCTCCTCTTGACTTGCCTCCCTCAAGTCTCTGAAGACCCACGACAGAGGGTGATGCTATGGCGCCGCTAACCGTGGCACCCCTACCACCCGGGGCTCGCCCCCCTTTTGTGGACGGCAGTGGGTTTCTCTCCATGCTGGACTGTGCCTGTGACAGACCTACAGAAAGCATGGGGGGCAGGAGGTGATAGGGGGTAGCAGGGTGCCAGGGTTTATTTTTATTTTTATTTTTTATATGTTGTATGTTTTTTTATTGATTTTAGAAAACAGATAGTGTTACAGTTCAGTTACTTGTCCCATCCTCCTCCGCCCCACCCCCCAAACAAGGAGAGAGATGTGAGTCACACCATATACAAACGAATATAAGTCCATACATAACATTTGGGTTGTTTAGGCAGGACAATTGGTATCATCGCATCATATTACTGCAAATCAAGAGGGTGCCAGGGTTTTTTGTAAGATGTTGAGTGGGCGGGGTTTCAGAGGGAAGAGGGCTGCAGGAAGCCAGATTATATTTTTATATATTTAGACAGGGCCATAGTAATTACTGAGGGAGGTGGGCGAGGCTGGCAGTAAACCTGGCATTATTTTAAAAAGGAGGGAGGAAAGAGTGAAGTGAAGGGAGGGATGGTGAGGGGGGGGATGTGTGTATCTATTTGTTTAAAAATCTGGCAAGGACGAGGGATCCTGAGGAAGATATGAGGTGCAGAAAGGGTACATTGTTCATGGCGAACTCAGGACAACACTGAACTGTGGCAGGGACAGGTGTCAACAACTTGGGGTTTTCAACCACAGAGCCCCAAGTCAATCACAGATCACTCAGTCTTTGCTCACACTTGAAAATCCTGAGTACCAATCTATAATTCTATAAATCTATATTCTCTGAAGTGGTGCCTATTCTGCATGTAACATATTTCAAACGACCAACCATAAAAATAAATATCTTTCTAAAATGCTTGCAGTGCACCAGTCGATTGCTTCTCGCGAGGTGGAGCTGTTGGAAACTGAGATGAGGGTCTCATCAGAGAGGCCAAGGATAGGAGCATGGACATTATCCCAACTCTGAAATAGAAGTGTTGTGGCACACTCGTGGGCAGGGTGAATGCCTTTGTCTGCCCGCCACCGTAGCGTTGATTGGGTCCGACCGCCATGCGTGTGGCTGTCCCACATATACAATTATGGTGGGACAGCTGCGGTCGGATTCCGCACCTTTAACAATGCGGCGGTAGGTGCTGACAGCAGCAACGCAACGATGTTAAAAAGAGCATGTTGTGCATTTCACTGCACTACGTGGCAGGCACTACACTGTGCCTGCCACTTGGTGCAGTGAAATGTAGGGGGGTACCATGGGTAACCTCCAGTGCACCCACACATCCCCCCAACACAAGGGGGGCCTGCAATGGGCCCCTGAAGACATTCTCCACCAGCCTTTCAAAGGTGGTTCAACCGCCACAGAAAGACTGGCTTCCGCCGGCATCATAATTGTGCCGGCGGAGCTTGCTAGGCTCCGCCACCATTGTGAGCATGCTGACTGCTCTGCCAGGCAATCGTGATGATTGCTACAGGCGGAAAAGCGGCAGACGTGCTTTCCGTCCGCCACGATACCTACCGCCATCTAATGTGGCGGGGGTAAATCTTATGACGATGGCAGAACGATCGCCACCGTCGGCCCGGCGGTGACTATTTTTCCGCCATCGTAATGAGCCCCTTTGTGTCTGGTTTGCCTTTTTTGTTAACACAGACCTGAAGCAAAACCCTGCTTGTGATTTAGAAATCAATGTAAATGGCGATTAGATTTGCTTTGTAACCAAATGGAACGCACTGCAGTGCAGTGCTCTGCCTTGCATCACTTTGCATCAAGGGGGTGTTCCTCGACTGGTGCATGGGGGTTCTACTGTATCCACCCGTGGACTGCAATGCAAATCCATATCTACAACAAGCATTTACAATGCAATGGTCTCGGCATCATTAAAGGTGGAGCTATTGGCATTGCTCATGACATTTCTTTTTTTTCTTTAAATCATAAATAGATGGCATTGTCATTTACATTGCCAATACACAGCACTCTGCACTCAACAGCACACACCACTCTGCACTCAAGAGCACACACCACTCTGCACCTGCACTCACTGCTCTGCACACTCACTCTGCACTCACTACTCTGCATTCCGCACTCACTACTCACTGCTCTGCACTCACTGCTCTGCACTCACTGCTCTGCACTCACTGCTCTGCACTCACTACTCACTACTCTGCACTCACTGCTCTGCACTCACTGCTCTGCACTCACTGCTCGGCACTCACTACTCTGCACTCACTACTCTGCACTCACTGCTCTGCACTCACTGCTCTGCACTCACTGCTCTGCACTCACTACTCTGCACTCACTACTCACTACTCTGCACTCACTACTCACTACTCTGCACTCACTACTCACTACTCTGCACTCACTACTCTGCACTCACTGCTCTGCACTCACTGCTCTGCACTCACTACTCACTACTCTGCACTCACTGCTCTGCACTCACTGCTCTGCACTCACTACTCTGCACTCACTACTCACTACTCTGCACTCACTACTCTGCACTCACTACTCACTACTCTGCACTCACTACTCTGCACTCACTACTCTGCACTCACTACTCTGCACTCACTACTCTGCACTCACTACTCAATACTCTGCACTCACTACTCTGCACTCACTACTCTGCACTCACTACTCTGCACTCACTACTCTGCAATCTGCACTCACTACTCTGCACTCACTACTCTGCACTCACTACTCTGCACTCACTACTCAGCACTCACTACTCACTACTCTGCACTCACTACTCACTACTCAGCACTCACTACTCACTACTCTGCACTCACTACTCACTACTCTGCACTCACTACTCACTACTCTGAACTCACTACTCTGCACTCACTACTCACTACTCTGCACTCACTACTCACTACTCAGCACTCACTACTCACTACTCTGCACTCACTACTCACTACTCTGCACTCACTACTCACTACTCTGAACTCACTACTCTGCACTCACTACTCACTACTCTGCACTCACTACTCTGCACTCACTACTCTGCACTCACTACTCACTACTCTGCACTCACTACTCACTACTCTGCACTCACTACTCACTACTCTGCACTCACTACTCTGCACTCACTACTCTGCACTCACTACTCTGCACTCACTACTCACTACTCTGCACTCACTACTCACTACTCTGCACTCACTACTCACTACTCTGCACTCACTACTCACTACTCTGCACTCACTACTCTGCACTCACTACTCTGCACTCACTACTCTGCACTCACTACTCTGCACTCACTACTCTGCACTCACTACTCACTACTCTGCACTCACTACTCACTACTCTGCACTCACTACTCACTACTCTGAACTCACTACTCACTACTCTGCACTCACTACTCACTACTCTGCACTCACTACTCTGCACTCACTACTCACTACTCTGCACTCACTACTCTGCACTCACTACTCTGCACTCACTACTCTGCACTCACTACTCTGCAATCTGCACTCACTACTCTGCAATCTGCACTCACTACTCTGCACTCACTACTCTGCACTCACTACTCACTACTCTGCACTCACTACTCACTACTCTGCACTCACTACTCACTACTCTGCACTCACTACTCACTACTCTGCACTCACTACTCACTACTCTGAACTCACTACTCACTACTCTGCACTCACTACTCACTACTCTGCACTCACTACTCACTACTCTGCACTCACTACTCACTACTCTGCACTCACTACTCACTACTCACTACTCTGCACTCACTACTCTGCACTCACTACTCACTACTCTGCACTCACTACTCACTACTCTGCACTCACTACTCACTACTCTGAACTCACTACTCACTACTCTGCACTCACTACTCACTACTCTGCACTCACTACTCTGCACTCACTACTCACTACTCTGCACTCACTACTCTGCACTCGCTACTCTGCACTCACTACTCTGCACTCACTACTCTGCACTCGCTACTCTGCACTCGCTACTCTGCACTCGCTACTCTGCACTCACTACTCTGCACTCACTACTCTGCACTCACTACTCTGCACTCACTACTCACTATTCTGCACTCACTACTCACTACTCTGCACTCACTACTCACTACTCTGCACTCACTACTCACTACTCTGCACTCACTACTCACTACTCACTACTCTGCACTCACTACTCTGCACTCACTACTCTGCACTCACTACTCTGCACTCACTACTCACTACTCCACACTCACTACTCACTACTCACTACTCTGCACTCACTACTCACTACTCTGCACTCACTACTCACTACTCTGCACTCACTACTCACTACTCACTACTCTGCACTCACTACTCACTACTCTGCACTCACTACTCACTACTCTGCACTCACTACTCACTACTCTGCACTCACTACTCACTACTCTGCACTCACTACTCTGAACTCACTACTCACTACTCTGCACTCACTACTCTGCACTCACTACTCTGCACTCACTACTCTGCACCCACTACTCTGCACCCACTACTCTGCACCCACTACTCTGCACCCACTACTCTGCACTCACTACTCTGCACTCACTACTCACTACTCTGCACTCACTACTCACTACTCACTACTCTGCACTCACTACTCACTACTCTGCACTCACTACTCACTACTCTGCACTCACTACTCACTACTCTGCACTCACTACTCACTACTCACTACTCACTACTCTGCACTCACTACTCACTACTCTGCACTCACTACTCTGCACTCACTACTCACTACTCTGCACTCACTACTCTGCACTCACTACTCAATACTCTGCACTCACTACGCAATACTCTGCACTCACTACTCTGCACTCACTACTCTGCACTCACTACTCTGCACTCACTACTCTGCAATCTGCACTCACTACTCTGCAATCTGCACTCACTACTCTGCACTCACTACTCTGCACTCACTACTCACTACTCTGCACTCACTACTCACTACTCTGCACTCACTACTCTGCACTCACTACTCACTACTCTGAACTCACTACTCACTACTCTGCACTCACTACTCACTACTCTGCACTCACTACTCTGCACTCACTACTCTGCACTCACTACTCACTACTCTGCACTCACTACTCACTACTCTGCACTCACTACTCACTACTCACTACTCTGCACTCACTACTCTGCACTCACTACTCTGCACTCACTACTCTGCACTCACTACTCACTACTCTGCACTCACTACTCACTACTCTGCACTCACTACTCTGCACTCACTACTCACTACTCTGCACTCACTACTCTGCACTCACTACTCTGCACTCACTACTCTGCACTCACTACTCTGCACTCACTACTCACTACTCTGCACTCACTACTCACTACTCTGCACTCACTACTCACTACTCTGCACTCACTACTCTGCACTCACTACTCTGCACTCACTACTCTGCACTCACTACTCTGCACTCACTACTCACTACTCTGCACTCACTACTCACTACTCTGCACTCACTACTCTGCACTCACTACTCACTACTCTGCACTCACTACTCACTACTCTGCACTCACTACTCTGAACTCACTACTCACTACTCTGCACTCACTACTCTGCACTCACTACTCTGCACTCACTACTCTGCACCCACCACTCTGCACTCACTACTCTGCACTCACTACTCTGCACTCACTACTCTGCACTCACTACTCACTACTCTGCACTCACTACTCACTACTCTGCACTCACTACTCACTACTCACTACTCTGCACTCACTACTCACTACTCTGCACTCACTACTCACTACTCTGCACTCACTACTCACTACTCTGCACTCACTACTCACTACTCTGCACTCACTACTCACTACTCACTACTCACTACTCTGCACTCACTACTCACTACTCTGCACTCACTATTCTGCACTCACTACTCACTACTCTGCACTCACTACTCACTACTCTGCACTCACTACTCACTACTCTGCACTCACTACTCTGCACTCACTACTCTGCACTCACTACTCTGCACTCACTACTCTGCACTCACTACTCTGCACTCACTACTCTGCAATCTGCACTCACTACTCACTACTCTGCACTCACTACTCTGCACTCACTACTCACTACTCTGCACTCACTACTCACTACTCTGCACTCACTACTCACTACTCTGCACTCACTACTCTGCACTCACTACTCTGCACTCACTACTCACTACTCTGCACTCACTACTCTGCACTCACTACTCTGCAATCTGCACTCACTACTCTGCACTCACTACTCACTACTCTGCACTCAATACTCTGCACTCACTACCCACTACTCTGCACTCACTACTCTGCACTCACTACTCTGCACTCACTACTCTGCACTCACTAGTCTGCACTCACTAGTCTGCACTCACTACTCTGCACTCACTACTCTGCAATCTGCACTCACTACTCTGCACTCACTACTCACTACTCTGCACTCACTACTCATTACTCACTACTCATTACTCACTACTCTGCACTCACTACTCTGCACTCACTACTCACTACTCTGCACTCACTACTCACTACTCTGCACTCACTACTCACTACTCTGCACTCACTACTCTGCACTCACTACTCACTACTCACTACTCTGCACTCACTACTCTGCACTCACTACTCACTACTCTGCACTCACTACTCACTACTCTGCACTCACTACTCCGCACTCACTACTCACTACTCTGCACTCACTACTCACTACTCTGCACTCACTACTCACTACTCTGCACTCACTACTCACTACTCTGCACTCACTACCTACTACTCACTACTCTGCACTCACTACTCTGCACTCACTACTCTGCACTCACTACTCACTACTCTGCACTCACTACTCACTACTCTGCACTCACTACTCACTACTCTGCACTCACTACTCACTACTCTGCACTCACTACTCTGCACTCACTACTCACTACTCTGCACTCACTACTCACTACTCTGAACTCACTACTCACTACTCTGCACTCACTACTCACTACTCTGCACTCACTACTCACTACTCTGCACTCACTACTCTGCACTCTGCACTCACTACTCTGCACTCACTACTCTGCACTCACTACTCACTACTTTGCACTCACTGCTCACCACTCACTACTCCGAACTCACTACTCACTACTCTGCACTCACTACTCACTACTCTGCACTCACTACTCACTACTCTGCACTCACTACTCACTACTCTGCACTCAATACTCTGCACTCACTACTCTGCACTCACTACTCACTACTCTGCACTCACTACTCTGCAATCTGCACTCACTACTCTGCACTCACTACTCACTACTCTGCACTCACTACTCACTACTCTGCACTCACTACTCACTACTCTGCACTCACTACTCTGCACTCACTACTCACTACTCTGCACTCACTACTCACTACTCTGCACTCACTACTCTGCACTCACTACTCACTACTCTGCACTCACTACTCACTACTCTGCACTCACTACTCACTACTCTGCACTCACTATTCACTACTCTGCACTCACTACTCCCTACTCTGCACTCACTACTCTGCACTCACTACTCTGCACTCACTACTCACTACTCTGCACTCACTACTCTGCACTCACTACTCTGCACTCACTACTCTGCACTCACTACTCTGCAATCTGCACTCACTACTCTGCAATCTGCACTCACTACTCTGCACTCACTACTCTGCACTCACTACTCACTACTCTGCACTCACTACTCACTACTCTGCACTCACTACTCAGTACTCTGCACTCACTACTCACTACTCTGAACTCACTACTCACTACTCTGCACTCACTACTCACTACTCTGCACTCACTACTCACTACTCTGCACTCACTACTCACTACTCTGCACTCACTACTCACTACTCACTACTCTGCACTCACTACTCTGCACTCACTACTCACTACTCTGCACTCACTACTCACTACTCTGCACTCACTACTCACTACTCTGAACTCACTACTCACTACTCTGCACTCACTACTCACTACTCTGCACTCACTACTCTGCACTCACTACTCACAACTCTGCACTCACTACTCTGCACTCGCTACTCTGCACTCACTACTCTGCACTCACTACTCTGCACTCGCTACTCTGCACTCGCTACTCTGCACTCGCTACTCTGCACTCACTACTCTGCACTCACTACTCTGAACTCACTACTCACTACTCTGCACTCACTACTCTGCACTCACTACTCTGCACTCACTACTCTGCACCCACCACTCTGCACTCACTACTCTGCACTCACTACTCTGCACTCACTACTCTGCACTCACTACTCACTACTCTGCACTCACTACTCACTACTCTGCACTCACTACTCACTACTCACTACTCTGCACTCACTACTCACTACTCTGCACTCACTACTCACTACTCTGCACTCACTACTCACTACTCTGCACTCACTACTCACTACTCTGCACTCACTACTCACTACTCACTACTCACTACTCTGCACTCACTACTCACTACTCTGCACTCACTATTCTGCACTCACTACTCACTACTCTGCACTCACTACTCACTACTCTGCACTCACTACTCACTACTCTGCACTCACTACTCTGCACTCACTACTCTGCACTCACTACTCTGCACTCACTACTCTGCACTCACTACTCTGCACTCACTACTCTGCAATCTGCACTCACTACTCACTACTCTGCACTCACTACTCTGCACTCACTACTCACTACTCTGCACTCACTACTCACTACTCTGCACTCACTACTCACTACTCTGCACTCACTACTCTGCACTCACTACTCTGCACTCACTACTCACTACTCTGCACTCACTACTCTGCACTCACTACTCTGCAATCTGCACTCACTACTCTGCACTCACTACTCACTACTCTGCACTCAATACTCTGCACTCACTACCCACTACTCTGCACTCACTACTCTGCACTCACTACTCTGCACTCACTACTCTGCACTCACTAGTCTGCACTCACTAGTCTGCACTCACTACTCTGCACTCACTACTCTGCAATCTGCACTCACTACTCTGCACTCACTACTCACTACTCTGCACTCACTACTCATTACTCACTACTCATTACTCACTACTCTGCACTCACTACTCTGCACTCACTACTCACTACTCTGCACTCACTACTCACTACTCTGCACTCACTACTCACTACTCTGCACTCACTACTCTGCACTCACTACTCACTACTCACTACTCTGCACTCACTACTCTGCACTCACTACTCACTACTCTGCACTCACTACTCACTACTCTGCACTCACTACTCCGCACTCACTACTCACTACTCTGCACTCACTACTCACTACTCTGCACTCACTACTCACTACTCTGCACTCACTACTCACTACTCTGCACTCACTACCTACTACTCACTACTCTGCACTCACTACTCTGCACTCACTACTCTGCACTCACTACTCACTACTCTGCACTCACTACTCACTACTCTGCACTCACTACTCACTACTCTGCACTCACTACTCACTACTCTGCACTCACTACTCTGCACTCACTACTCACTACTCTGCACTCACTACTCACTACTCTGAACTCACTACTCACTACTCTGCACTCACTACTCACTACTCTGCACTCACTACTCACTACTCTGCACTCACTACTCTGCACTCTGCACTCACTACTCTGCACTCACTACTCTGCACTCACTACTCACTACTTTGCACTCACTGCTCACCACTCACTACTCCGAACTCACTACTCACTACTCTGCACTCACTACTCACTACTCTGCACTCACTACTCACTACTCTGCACTCACTACTCACTACTCTGCACTCAATACTCTGCACTCACTACTCTGCACTCACTACTCACTACTCTGCACTCACTACTCTGCAATCTGCACTCACTACTCTGCACTCACTACTCACTACTCTGCACTCACTACTCACTACTCTGCACTCACTACTCACTACTCTGCACTCACTACTCTGCACTCACTACTCACTACTCTGCACTCACTACTCACTACTCTGCACTCACTACTCTGCACTCACTACTCACTACTCTGCACTCACTACTCACTACTCTGCACTCACTACTCACTACTCTGCACTCACTATTCACTACTCTGCACTCACTACTCCCTACTCTGCACTCACTACTCTGCACTCACTACTCTGCACTCACTACTCACTACTCTGCACTCACTACTCTGCACTCACTACTCTGCACTCACTACTCTGCACTCACTACTCTGCAATCTGCACTCACTACTCTGCAATCTGCACTCACTACTCTGCACTCACTACTCTGCACTCACTACTCACTACTCTGCACTCACTACTCACTACTCTGCACTCACTACTCAGTACTCTGCACTCACTACTCACTACTCTGAACTCACTACTCACTACTCTGCACTCACTACTCACTACTCTGCACTCACTACTCACTACTCTGCACTCACTACTCACTACTCTGCACTCACTACTCACTACTCACTACTCTGCACTCACTACTCTGCACTCACTACTCACTACTCTGCACTCACTACTCACTACTCTGCACTCACTACTCACTACTCTGAACTCACTACTCACTACTCTGCACTCACTACTCACTACTCTGCACTCACTACTCACAACTCTGCACTCACTACTCTGCACTCGCTACTCTGCACTCACTACTCTGCACTCACTACTCTGCACTCGCTACTCTGCACTCGCTACTCTGCACTCGCTACTCTGCACTCACTACTCTGCACTCACTACTCTGCACTCACTACTCTGCACTCACTACTCACTACTCTGCACTCACTACTCACTACTCTGCACTCACTACTCACTACTCTGCACTCACTACTCACTACTCACTACTCTGCACTCACTACTCTGCACTCACTACTCTGCACTCACTACTCTGCACTCACTACTCACTACTCCGCACTCACTACTCACTACTCTGCACTCACTACTCACTACTCTGCACTCACTACTCACTACTCTGCACTCACTACTCACTACTCACTACTCTGCACTCACTACTCACTACTCTGCACTCACTACTCACTACTCTGCACTCACTACTCACTACTCTGCACTCACTACTCACTACTCTGCACTCACTACTCTGAACTCACTACTCTGCACTCACTACTCTGCACCCACTACTCTGCACCCACTACTCTGCACCCACTACTCTGCACCCACTACTCTGCACTCACTACTCTGCACTCACTACTCACTACTCTGCACTCACTACTCACTACTCTGCACTCACTACTCACTACTCTGCACTCACTACTCACTACTCTGCACTCACTACTCACTACTCTGCACTCACTACTCACTACTCACTACTCACTACTCTGCACTCACTACTCACTACTCTGCACTCACTACTCTGCACTCACTACTCACTACTCTGCACTCACTACTCTGCACTCACTACTCAATACTCTGCACTCACTACTCAATACTCTGCACTCACTACTCTGCACTCACTACTCTGCACTCACTACTCTGCACTCACTACTCTGCAATCTGCACTCACTACTCTGCAATCTGCACTCACTACTCTGCACTCACTACTCTGCACTCACTACTCACTACTCTGCACTCACTACTCACTACTCTGCACTCACTACTCTGCACTCACTACTCACTACTCTGAACTCACTACTCACTACTCTGCACTCACTACTCACTACTCTGCACTCACTACTCTGCACTCACTACTCTGCACTCACTACTCACTACTCTGCACTCACTACTCACTACTCTGCACTCACTACTCACTACTCACTACTCTGCACTCACTACTCTGCACTCACTACTCTGCACTCACTACTCTGCACTCACTACTCTGCACTCACTACTCACTACTCTGCACTCACTACTCACTACTCTGCACTCACTACTCTGCACTCACTACTCACTACTCTGCACTCACTACTCTGCACTCACTACTCTGCACTCACTACTCTGCACTCACTACTCTGCACTCACTACTCACTACTCTGCACTCACTACTCACTACTCTGCACTCACTACTCACTACTCTGCACTCACTACTCTGCACTCACTACTCTGCACTCACTACTCTGCACTCACTACTCTGCACTCACTACTCACTACTCTGCACTCACTACTCACTACTCTGCACTCACTACTCACTACTCTGCACTCACTACTCTGCACTCACTACTCACTACTCTGCACTCACTACTCACTACTCTGCACTCACTACTCTGAACTCACTACTCACTACTCTGCACTCACTACTCTGCACTCACTACTCTGCACTCACTACTCTGCACCCACTACTCTGCACTCACTACTCTGCACTCACTACTCTGCACTCACTACTCTGCACTCACTACTCACTACTCTGCACTCACTACTCACTACTCTGCACTCACTACTCACTACTCACTACTCTGCACTCACTACTCACTACTCTGCACTCACTACTCACTACTCTGCACTCACTACTCACTACTCTGCACTCACTACTCACTACTCTGCACTCACTACTCACTACTCACTACTCTGCACTCACTACTCACTACTCTGCACTCACTATTCTGCACTCACTACTCACTACTCTGCACTCACTACTCACTACTCTGCACTCACTACTCTGCACTCACTACTCTGCACTCACTACTCTGCACTCACTACTCTGCACTCACTACTCTGCACTCACTACTCTGCAATCTGCACTCACTACTCACTACTCTGCACTCACTACTCTGCACTCACTACTCTGCACTCACTACTCACTACTCTGCACTCACTACTCACTACTCTGCATTCACTACTCACTACTCTGCACTCACTACTCTGCACTCACTACTCTGCACTCACTACTCACTACTCTGCACTCACTACTCTGCACTCACTACTCTGCAATCTGCACTCACTACTCTGCACTCACTACTCACTACTCTGCACTCACTACTCTGCACTCACTACCCACTACTCTGCACTCACTACTCTGCACTCACTACTCTGCACTCACTACTCTGCACTCACTAGTCTGCACTCACTAGTCTGCACTCACTACTCTGCACTCACTACTCTGCAATCTGCACTCACTACTCTGCACTCACTACTCACTACTCTGCACTCACTACTCATTACTCACTACTCATTACTCACTACTCTGCACTCACTACTCTGCACTCACTACTCACTACTCTGCACTCACTACTCACTACTCTGCACTCACTACTCACTACTCTGCACTCACTACTCACTACTCTGCACTCACTACTCTGCACTCACTACTCACTACTCTGCACTCACTACTCACTACTCTGCACTCACTACTCTGCACTCACTACTCACTACTCTGCACTCACTACTCACTACTCTGCACTCACTACTCACTACTCTGCACTCACTATTCACTACTCTGCACTCACTACTCCCTACTCTGCACTCACTACTCTGCACTCACTACTCTGCACTCACTACTCACTACTCTGCACTCACTACTCTGCACTCACTACTCTGCACTCACTACTCTGCAATCTGCACTCACTACTCTGCAATCTGCACTCACTACTCTGCACTCACTACTCTGCACTCACTACTCACTACTCTGCACTCACTACTCACTACTCTGCACTCACTACTCAGTACTCTGCACTCACTACTCACTACTCTGAACTCACTACTCACTACTCTGCACTCACTACTCACTACTCTGCACTCACTACTCACTACTCTGCACTCACTACTCACTACTCTGCACTCACTACTCACTACTCACTACTCTGCACTCACTACTCTGCACTCACTACTCACTACTCTGCACTCACTACTCACTACTCTGAACTCACTACTCACTACTCTGCACTCACTACTCACTACTCTGCACTCACTACTCTGCACTCACTACTCACAACTCTGCACTCACTACTCTGCACTCGCTACTCTGCACTCACTACTCTGCACTCACTACTCTGCACTCGCTACTCTGCACTCGCTACTCTGCACTCGCTACTCTGCACTCACTACTCTGCACTCACTACTCTGCACTCACTACTCTGCACTCACTACTCACTACTATGCACTCACTACTCACTACTCTGCACTCACTACTCACTACTCTGCACTCACTACTCACTACTCACTACTCTGCACTCACTACTCTGCACTCACTACTCTGCACTCACTACTCTGCACTCACTACTCACTACTCCGCACTCACTACTCACTACTCTGCACTCACTACTCACTACTCTGCACTCACTACTCACTACTCTGCACTCACTACTCACTACTCACTACTCTGCACTCACTACTCACTACTCTGCACTCACTACTCACTACTCTGCACTCACTACTCACTACTCTGCACTCACTACTCACTACTCTGCACTCACTACTCTGAACTCACTACTCACTACTCTGCACTCACTACTCTGCACTCACTACTCTGCACTCACTACTCTGCACCCACTACTCTGCACCCACTACTCTGCACCCACTACTCTGCACCCACTACTCTGCACTCACTACTCTGCACTCACTACTCACTACTCTGCACTCACTACTCACTACTCTGCACTCACTACTCACTACTCTGCACTCACTACTCACTACTCTGCACTCACTACTCACTACTCACTACTCACTACTCTGCACTCACTACTCACTACTCTGCACTCACTACTCTGCACTCACTACTCACTACTCTGCACTCACTACTCTGCACTCACTACTCAATACTCTGCACTCACTACTCAATACTCTGCACTCACTACTCTGCACTCACTACTCTGCACTCACTACTCTGCACTCACTACTCTGCACTCACTACTCTGCAATCTGCACTCACTACTCTGCAATCTGCACTCACTACTCTGCACTCACTACTCTGCACTCACTACTCACTACTCTGCACTCACTACTCACTACTCTGCACTCACTACTCTGCACTCACTACTCACTACTCTGAACTCACTACTCACTACTCTGCACTCACTACTCACTACTCTGCACTCACTACTCTGCACTCACTACTCTGCACTCACTACTCACTACTCTGCACTCACTACTCACTACTCTGCACTCACTACTCACTACTCACTACTCTGCACTCACTACTCTGCACTCACTACTCTGCACTCACTACTCTGCACTCACTACTCTGCACTCACTACTCACTACTCTGCACTCACTACTCACTACTCTGCACTCACTACTCTGCACTCACTACTCACTACTCTGCACTCACTACTCTGCACTCACTACTCTGCACTCACTACTCTGCACTCACTACTCTGCACTCACTACTCACTACTCTGCACTCACTACTCACTACTCTGCACTCACTACTCACTACTCTGCACTCACTACTCTGCACTCACTACTCTGCACTCACTACTCTGCACTCACTACTCTGCACTCACTACTCACTACTCTGCACTCACTACTCACTACTCTGCACTCACTACTCACTACTCTGCACTCACTACTCTGCACTCACTACTCACTACTCTGCACTCACTACTCACTACTCTGCACTCACTACTCTGAACTCACTACTCACTACTCTGCACTCACTACTCTGCACTCACTACTCTGCACTCACTACTCTGCACCCACTACTCTGCACTCACTACTCTGCACTCACTACTCTGCACTCACTACTCTGCACTCACTACTCACTACTCTGCACTCACTACTCACTACTCTGCACTCACTACTCACTACTCACTACTCTGCACTCACTACTCACTACTCTGCACTCACTACTCACTACTCTGCACTCACTACTCACTACTCTGCACTCACTACTCACTACTCTGCACTCACTACTCACTACTCACTACTCTGCACTCACTACTCACTACTCTGCACTCACTATTCTGCACTCACTACTCACTACTCTGCACTCACTACTCACTACTCTGCACTCACTACTCTGCACTCACTACTCTGCACTCACTACTCTGCACTCACTACTCTGCACTCACTACTCTGCACTCACTACTCTGCAATCTGCACTCACTACTCACTACTCTGCACTCACTACTCTGCACTCACTACTCTGCACTCACTACTCACTACTCTGCACTCACTACTCACTACTCTGCATTCACTACTCACTACTCTGCACTCACTACTCTGCACTCACTACTCTGCACTCACTACTCACTACTCTGCACTCACTACTCTGCACTCACTACTCTGCAATCTGCACTCACTACTCTGCACTCACTACTCACTACTCTGCACTCACTACTCTGCACTCACTACCCACTACTCTGCACTCACTACTCTGCACTCACTACTCTGCACTCACTAGTCTGCACTCACTAGTCTGCACTCACTACTCTGCACTCACTACTCTGCAATCTGCACTCACTACTCTGCACTCACTACTCACTACTCTGCACTCACTACTCATTACTCACTACTCATTACTCACTACTCTGCACTCACTACTCTGCACTCACTACTCACTACTCTGCACTCACTACTCACTACTCTGCACTCACTACTCACTACTCTGCACTCACTACTCTGCACTCACTACTCACTACTCACTACTCTGCACTCACTACTCTGCACTCACTACTCACTACTCTGCACTCACTACTCACTACTCTGCACTCACTACTCCGCACTCACTACTCACTACTCTGCACTCACTACTCACTACTCTGCACTCACTACTCACTACTCTGCACTCACTACTCACTACTCTGCACTCACTACCTACTACTCACTACTCTGCACTCACTACTCTGCACTCACTAGTCTGCACTCACTACTCACTACTCTGCACTCACTACTCACTACTCTGCACTCACTACTCTGCACTCACTACTCACTACTCTGCACTCACTACTCACTACTCTGCACTCACTACTCACTACTCTGCACTCACTACTCACTACTCTGCACTCACTACTCTGCACTCACTACTCACTACTCTGCACTCACTACTCACTACTCTGAACTCACTACTCACTACTCTGCACTCACTACTCACTACTCTGCACTCACTACTCTGCACTCTGCACTCACTACTCTGCACTCACTACTCACTACTCTGCACTCACTACTCACTACTCTGCACTCACTACTCACTACTCTGCACTCACTACTCTGCACTTGCTACTCACTACTCTGCACTCACTACTCACTACTCTGCACTCACTACTCACTACTCTGCACTCACTACTCACTACTCTGCACTCACTACTCTGCACTCTGCACTCACTACTCTGCACTCACTACTCTGCACTCACTACTCACTACTTTGCACTCACTGCTCACCACTCACTACTCTGAACTCACTACTCACTACTCTGCACTCACTACTCACTACTCTGCACTCACTACTCACTACTCTGCACTCACTACTCACTACTCTGCACTCAATACTCTGCACTCACTACTCTGCACTCACTACTCACTACTCTGCACTCACTACTCTGCAATCTGCACTCACTACTCTGCACTCATTACTCACTACTCTGCACTCACTACTCACTACTCTGCACTCACTACTCACTACTCTGCACTCACTACTCTGCACTCACTACTCACTACTCTGCACTCACTACTCTGCACTCACTACTCTGCACTCACTACTCACTACTCTGCACTCACTACTCACTACTCTGCACTCACTACTCACTACTCTGCACTCACTATTCACTACTCTGCACTCACTACTCCCTACTCTGCACTCACTACTCTGCACTCACTACTCTGCACTCACTACTCACTACTCTGCACTCACTACTCTGCACTCACTACTCTGCACTCACTACTCTGCACTCACTACTCTGCAATCTGCACTCACTACTCTGCACTCACTACTCACTACTCTGCACTCACTACTCTGCACTCACTACTCTGCACTCACTACTCTGCACTCACTACTCTGCACTCACTACTCACTACTCTGCACTCACTACTCACTACTCTGCACTCACTACTCTGCACTCACTACTCACTACTCACTACTCTGCACTCACTACTCTGCACTCACTACTCACTACTCTGCACTCACTACTCACTACTCTGCACTCACTACTCCGCACTCACTACTCACTACTCTGCACTCACTACTCACTACTCTGCACTCACTACTCACTACTCTGCACTCACTACCTACTACTCACTACTCTGCACTCACTACTCTGCACTCACTACTCTGCGCTCACTACTCTGCACTCACTACTCACTACTCTGCACTCACTACTCACTACTCTGCACTCACTACTCTACACTCACTACTCACTACTCTGCACTCACTACTCAGCACTCACTACTCTGCACTCACTACTCACTACTCTGCACTCACTACTCACTACTCTGAACTCACTACTCACTACTCTGCACTCACTACTCACTACTCTGCACTCACTACTCACTACTCTGCACTCACTACTCTGCACTCACTACTCACTACTCTGCACTCACTACTCACTACTCTGCACTCTACACTCACTACTCACTACTCACTACTCTACACTCACTACTCACTACTCTGCACTCACTACTCTGCACTCACTACTCACTACTCTGCACTCACTACTCTGCACTCACTACTCACTACTCTGCACTCACTACTCTGCACTCACTACTCACTACTCTGCACTCACTACTCACTACTCTGCACTCACTACTCACTACTCTGCACTCACTACTCACTACTCTGCACTCACTACTCACTACTCACTACTCTGCACTCACTACTCTGCACTCACTACTCTGCAATTTGCACTCACTACTCTGCAACCACTACTCACTACTCTGCACTCACTACTCACTACTCTGCACTCACTACCCTGCACTCACTACTCTGCACTCACTACTCACTACTCTGCACTCACTACTCACTACTCACTACTCTGCACTCACTACTCTGCACTCACTACTCTGCAATTTGCACTCACTACTCTGCAACCACTACTCACTACTCTGCACTCACTACTCACTACTCTGCACTCACTACCCTGCACTCACTACTCTGCACTCACTACTCTGCACTCACTACTCACTACTCTGCACTCACTACTCTGCAATGTGCACTCACTACTCACTACTCTGCACTCACTACTCTACACTCACTACTCTGCACTCACTACTCACTACTCTGCACTCACTACTCACTACTCTGCACTCACTACTCTGCACTCACTACTCACTACTCTGCACTCACTACTCACTACTCTGCACTCACTACTCTGAACTCACTACTCTGCACTCACTACTCACTACTCTGCACTCACTACTCACTACTCTGCACTCACTACTCACTACTCCGCACTCACTACTCACTACTCTGCACTCACTACTCACTACTCTGCACTCACTACTCACTACTCTGCACTCACTACTCACTACTCTGCACTCACTACCTACTACTCACTACTCTGCACTCACTACTCTGCACTCACTACTCTGCACTCACTACTCACTACTCTGCACTCACTACTCACTACTCTGCACTCACTACTCTGCACTCACTACTCACTACTCTGCACTCACTACTCACTACTCTGCACTCACTACTCACTACTCTGCACTCACTACTCTGCACTCACTACTCACTACTCTGCACTCACTACTCACTACTCTGAACTCACTACTCACTACTCTGCACTCACTACTCACTACTCTGCACTCACTACTCTGCACTCTGCACTCACTACTCTGCACTCACTACTCACTACTCTGCACTCACTACTCACTACTCTGCACTCACTACTCACTACTCTGCACTCACTACTCTGCACTCGCTACTCACTACTCTGCACTCACTACTCACTACTCTGCACTCACTACTCACTACTCTGCACTCACTACTCACTACTCTGCACTCACTACTCTGCACTCTGCACTCACTACTCTGCACTCACTACTCTGCACTCACTACTCACTACTTTGCACTCACTGCTCACCACTCACTACTCTGAACTCACTACTCACTACTCTGCACTCACTACTCACTACTCTGCACTCACTACTCACTACTCTGCACTCACTACTCACTACTCTGCACTCAATACTCTGCACTCACTACTCTGCACTCACTACTCACTACTCTGCACTCACTACTCTGCAATCTGCACTCACTACTCTGCACTCACTACTCACTACTCTGCACTCACTACTCACTACTCTGCACTCACTACTCACTACTCTGCACTCACTACTCTGCACTCACTACTCACTACTCTGCACTCACTACTCACTACTCTGCACTCACTACTCTGCACTCACTACTCACTACTCTGCACTCACTACTCACTACTCTGCACTCACTACTCACTACTCTGCACTCACTATTCACTACTCTGCACTCACTACTCCCTACTCTGCACTCACTACTCTGCACTCACTACTCTGCACTCACTACTCACTACTCTGCACTCACTACTCTGCACTCACTACTCTGCACTCACTACTCTGCACTCACTACTCTGCAATCTGCACTCACTACTCTGCACTCACTACTCACTACTCTGCACTCACTACTCTGCACTCACTACTCTGCACTCACTACTCTGCACTCACTACTCTGCACTCACTACTCTGCACTCACTACTCACTACTCTGCACTCACTACTCACTACTCTGCACTCACTACTCTGCACTCACTACTCACTACTCACTACTCTGCACTCACTACTCTGCACTCACTACTCTGCACTCACTACTCACTACTCTGCACTCACTACTCCGCACTCACTACTCACTACTCTGCACTCACTACTCACTACTCTGCACTCACTACTCACTACTCTGCACTCACTACTCACTACTCTGCACTCACTACCTACTACTCACTACTCTGCACTCACTACTCTGCACTCACTACTCTGCGCTCACTACTCTGCACTCACTACTCACTACTCTGCACTCACTACTCACTACTCTGCACTCACTACTCTACACTCACTACTCACTACTCTGCACTCACTACTCACTACTCTGCACTCACTACTCTGCACTCACTACTCACTACTCTGAACTCACTACTCACTACTCTGAACTCACTACTCACTACTCTGCACTCACTACTCACTACTCTGCACTCACTACTCACTACTCTGCACTCACTACTCTGCACTCACTACTCACTACTCTGCACTCACTACTCACTACTCTGCACTCTACACTCACTACTCACTACTCTACACTCACTACTCACTACTCTGCACTCACTACTCTGCACTCACTACTCACTACTCTGCACTCACTACTCTGCACTCACTACTCACTACTCTGCACTCACTACTCTGCACTCACTACTCACTACTCTGCACTCACTACTCACTACTCTGCACTCACTACTCACTACTCACTACTCTGCACTCACTACTCTCACTACTCTGCAATTTGCACTCACTACTCTGCAACCACTACTCACTACTCTGCACTCACTACTCACTACTCTGCACTCACTACCCTGCACTCACTACTCTGCACTCACTACTCTGCACTCACTACTCACTACTCTGCACTCACTACTCTGCAATGTGCACTCACTACTCACTACTCTGCACTCACTACTCTACACTCACTACTCTGCACTCACTACTCACTACTCTGCACTCACTACTCACTACTCTGCACTCACTACTCTGCACTCACTATTCACTACTCTGCACTCACTACTCACTACTCTGCACTCACTACTCTGAACTCACTACTCTGCACTCACTACTCACTACTCTGCACTCACTACTCTGCACTCAATACTCTGCACTCACTACTCTGCACTCACTACTCACTACTCTGCACTCACTACTCTGCACTCACTACGCTGCACTCACTACTCACTACTCTGCACTCTACACTCACTACTCACTACTCTGCACTCACTACTCACTACTCTGCACTCACTACTCACTACTCTGCACTCACTACTCTGCACTCACTACTCTGCACTCACTACTCACCACTCACTACTCTGCACTCACTACTCACTACTCTGCACTCACTACTCACTACTCTGCACTCACTACTCACTACTCTGCACTCACTACTCTGCACTCACTACTCACTACTCTGCACCCACTACTCTGCACTCACTACTCTGCACTCACTACTCTGCAATGTGCACTCACTACTCTACAACCACTACTCACTACTCTGCACTCACTACTCTGCACTCACTACTCTGCACTCACTACCACTCACTACTCTGCACTCACTACTCACTACTCTGCACTCACTACTCACTACTCTGCACTCACTACTCACTACTCTGCACTCACTACTCACTACTCTGCACTCACTACTCACTACTCTGCACTCACTACTCACTACTCTGTACTCACTACTCTGCACTCACTACTCACTACTCACTACTCTGCACTCACTACTCTGCACTCACTACTCTGCAATGTGCACTCACTACTCACTACTCTGCAACCACTACTCACTACTCACTACTCTGCACTCACTACTCTGCACTCACTTCACTGCACTCACTACTCTGCACTCACTTCTCTGCACTCACTACTCACTACTCTGCACTCACTACTCTGCAATGTGCACTCACTACTCACTACTCTGCACTCACTACTCTGCACTCACTACTCACTACTCTGCACTCACTACTCATTACTCTGCACTCACTACTCTGCACTCTGCACTCACTACTCTGCACTCACTACTCTGCACTCACTACTCACTACTTTGCACTCACTGCTCACCACTCACTACTCTGAACTCACTACTCACTACTCTGCACTCACTACTCACTACTCTGCACTCACTACTCACTACTCTGCACTCACTACTCTGCACTCAATACTCTGCACTCACTACTCTGCACTCACTACTCTGCACTCACTACTCACTACCCTGCACTCACTACTCTGCACTCACTACTCACTACTCTGCACTCACTACTCACTACTCTGCACTCACTACTCTGCACTCACTACTCTGCACTCACTACTCTGCACTCTGTACTCACTACTCACACTCACTACTCACACTCTGCACTCACTACTCACACTCTGCACTCACTACTCTGCACTCACTACTCACACTCTGCACTCACTACTCACACTCTGCACTCACTACTCACACTCTGCACTCACTACTCTGCACTCACTACTCTGCACTCTGCACTCACACTCTGCACTCACACTCTGCACTCACACTCTGCACGCTGCATTCACACTCTGCACACTCACTCTGCACTCACTACTTCACACTCTGCACTCAGACTCTGCTCACTCACTCTGCACCCACTACTACTCACTCTGCACTCACTACTTCACACTCTGCACTCACTACTTCACACTCTGCACTCTGCGCACTCTGAACTGTGCGCACTCTGCACTCACACTATAATAATCCTTATGCAGAATTCCTCTAAAGTATAAGCAGCTTGGGTTTTTCCTATAGGCGCCAAAGAGTCAATGATAGGAAAAGAGGGCAGAGAGTGCTAACCCCATCTCCCCACCCACAGACAACAAAAAATTATCTTCTGCGTTGCTTTGTTCTAATAATATGAATAAGGAATTTAAAGTATATGTATGGGCGAGTGGAAGGTGATCTATCGTATTCAATATATTTTAACACAATTGGTGTTCATGGTTACCTTTACAAACGTGAGATGAAGATGATGCTCACTTTTTAGTTATATAAGGATATTTTGTCGAGTACATTCAAGTTCAACCCACTGGCAGTAAGCAACAAGCTGAGGATCAACGGGCGCGAAACAGCATGGTGGGCGCGCACGAGACGCAGCGTGGGCGTGCACATCACCTGAAGATCCCTGGAGAAGACACCGAGTCTGCCTGCTGCCATGACTGACCCGCTGCGAGGGAAAGAGCCCGGTGAGTGGGGGTCGAGGGGGGGCGGCAGAGAGGGAGTGGGCAGAGAGGGAGGGTGTGTGTGTGTGTGTGTGCATGCATGCGTGCGTGCGTGCGTGAGTGTGTGCTTCCGTGAGTGTGAAGCACTCACGGAAGGGTGAAGAGCAAGAGATGTGCACGGCTCCAGGAGGCTCGGCGTGCGCGTCCACGAGATGCAATCGGCGCTCGTTCACGGCTCTGGCTCCTTTGAGAGTGAACTCAGTCACAATAGGTCTCGAAGCCGAGACCTAAAAACCTGGATTTGCACCAAAATCATGCCTCTCCCTGAGACTGCCGAAACGAAGAGAATTACTTTTATTTCTCCTCGCTTTTATCTCTTGCCATGCATTGTGCGGCACAGATACAAAGAGGAAATTGCCTCTCAGCATCTTTTTTGTGCAGGAAGAGACCTCTTCCTGCACAAAATCTGTCTGACCACAAAGCAGACATACTTGAGCTATGGTGCAAGGGAGCCTGCGTTGGCGCAGAGCTGCGGTAATTGCTCCAGTGCAGGGAAAGAGCAGTAATGTCCCACTTCTTTGTAGATATGGTGCAGTTCTGCCCTCTCCAGTTAAGGCAACGCGGTGCAACGCAACAGCTGCGTTGCTTGCCGCCCTGCATTGCGTCAAAGCGGTGGAAATCTGGGCCCCGATTAACTGCTACATCTTCCATCTGCTTCCTCAACACCAGGCCCTCCGAAACATACCAAACACTGGCACACTGACAAAAGTCTCGCCCTACCCCCCCCCCCCCCTACCCCCACAACCATCTCCCCTCAAAGTGAGGACCTGGGGTTCTGCTGAATTTAGGAGTGCCAAACTTTTCTGTAACAACTGAACAATAACTGCTAAATATTCATGTGACATAAAAATATTCCTTATGTGCCATGAAGAGGATGCAGTTCATGGTGTGTGCTGTTCTTTGAAGGTAATTTTCTGCAGTGACTTGTCCTTTGCTGCTTCCATTATAACAGGTTTCAATGAGAACAGGGTTCCCCTTCGGTGCTCTGCAAGTGTCCAGGCTGTTTATTAAAAGGTAGCAAAGCTATTCATTATAGCCTTTAATACAATGTGCACACACCCCAATGAATTTAACAACCTGACGGTGAACAGTAAAGCGGTAATGAGCCACTAACTGCAGAGTTTACCTGAAGGGACCCGCGGTGTTGGTGGCGGCGCAGACCAGCTTTTAGTGAGACTCGTAGGGTCGTCCTCCACAACTATGGGCTTGATCTACAGCATGGGGACTTGCAAATATTTTCCCAGGGGCCAAAAAGTTCAGTTCATGGAGTAACCGCGGGCCGCCTTGATGACAGCACTGTGGGGGCTAAGAGGTTTAAGGTAGGCTTGGAGAAAGCGATGCCTGTACAACAAAACTTTTACAACGCACTACCATTACAACGCAAATCATTACAACGCATTGCGCTGGGGGGCACTCTAGGATAGGGAATAAGTTTAATTTACTATCCAACACCTTCACTAGTGTCCACGGGGACTGGAGTTGGAATAGTAAATTAAACTTTTCACTATCCAGCACCCCAAAGCGCTATGCGTTGTAATGGATTGCGATGTAAAAACCGTGTTGTAAAGGCAGGCGTTGTAATAGCCTGCGTTGTAACGTCATACATCCCTAGTGGTTGAATGGCATTTGGACACATTGAGTAAAAAATATCGAGATGCAGTAAAAAAAAGTTTCTAATATCGTGATCTACAAATATTGTGAAACAGGAATATCACTGACAAGAATACCGTTTTCTAAGGTAAGTAATATTTATGTAAAAAATATCTAGGTTTTTGTGAATATTGAATATCCATGGCCCTCACAATGATGGGGGGCGGTCCACCACCGACAGGTCGTCAGTGGCAGTCCACCCGTCATCTAGGGCATTGGTCGGACCACTGCATTACAATGTAGCTGGTTGGACCGCAGAGGTGGGGTGTAGGACCGCCGCCTCTGACAGGATCAAAGATCCTGTCTAGACTGCAGTCAGATTCCTAATTCCTACAATGGGCGGTGCCTGCGGAGGCACCGCCGTAGAATTAGGATATCCCTTTCCCTCAACCTTTACATGGCTGTCCCACCGCCATGTAAAGGCAGACAGAAATAGACTTTGGGGGCCCCATGCAGGGCCCTCCAACCCTGTGGGCCACTTGACTGTGACCAGGGAGCACATGTTGTGCCCCCCCCAACCATGTTATGTTATGTTAAATATTTATAAAGCGCTCAAATCACCCTGGGGCATCTCGGCGCTAACTAGAAAATTGTCCTGAGAGATTGACAAGGGCTGGTATAATTAAAGTTACTTTATTAAAAGAGAAAAGCTTTCAGCTGTTTCCTGAAAATGCTGTAGTTTCGGATTTTGCGTAAAAAGGGACGGAGCTCATTCCAATATCTTGGCGCAAGAAATGAGAAAGCTCTGCCCCCCGTGCGGACGAGGCGAATCCGAGGGACCTGAAGAAGATCCTGAGTGCTAGATCTAAGATTCCTGCAAGGGGAGTATTTTAATAGTTTTTTCTCCAAATATAAGGGACCTCTTCCGTTCAGTGCGTTGAATGTAAGGCAGCAGATCTTGAAAAAGGATCTGTTCTTCACTGACAGCCAATGCAGTTCCCTTAGCAGGGGGGCCGAAGATGCGCCTGAAGGACGATTTAAGATCATTCTTGCTGCGGTGTTTTGTACTACTTGGAGTTTGGCCAAGAGTGTCCCTCCCACTTCAGCCAACATAGCATTTCCATAGTCGAGGCGACTGATTACCATCGCCTGGACTACTGTTCAGCGGTGGAGGGAAGGCAAATAAGGAAGAATTTTCCTAAGAAGCCGGAGACCATAATAGCACAAGCTTGTGGTAGCCGCGATGTGATCCTTGATAAGTATGTTAATTGTGAAATTATTCTATGTGTTAAGTTATATTTTAGGTGTGGCTTGTTTAGTTTGTAGAGAAATGGGAAAGTTATTTAAGTTATCACAAAGAAAAAAAATGTTTTCATGTATTTGAAAAATAGATATATATTATTTAATATGTTGTGTTATACTGAGTTTATTTCTATTACATTTTAATTGTTGGCTGTTATGTTTGTGGGAATAAAGTGTGGTATTATAAATACATTTGTAATATTTGTGTTAATTGATAATAATTATTTAAAATGGCAATATTGATGTTATTTTTTTAATTTTTGTTAACATTTATTTTTTATTTATTTTATGTAGTTTGTAGAGCGCACAGCTACCCCCGAAGGGGTGTCCCGGCGCTAGAACCTGAACCTCCAAAGGAGAGGAGGGGAGCAAGAAGGGAAAACAGCGGAGTAGATCAGAGTCCAGAGAAGAGCCAAGTTTTGAGTCTGGCCCGAAAGATGGATTCGGAGGGACAGAATCTAAGATCGACTGGCAGAGCGTTCCACAGTTTTGCCGCAATGACACTGAACCCTCTGCCACCCATTCTGGAGAGTCTGAAACGGGGAGAGATAAGAAGGCGGAGGTCATTGGATCTCAAAGATCTGATGGAACGGGATATTGAGACACGTTTTTTCAGGTAGTTTGGTCCGCGGTCGTTGATGGCTCGGTAGGTCAGGGTAAGGATCTTGAACTGGATACGGCTGGCCACTGGTAGCCAGTGCAGTTCCTTCCGATATGCGGATACTGATTGACGGTAGGGAATATTGCCAATCAGTCTGGCCGCCGCGTTCTGAACAATCTGAAGCCGGTCAATCAGGTATTGGGGGGCACCAGCATAAAGGCTATTAGCATAGTCCAGGTGGGACGTGATGAGGGCATGGGTAACTGTACGGCGGGAATCCAGAGGGAGATAGGGGAGTATCTTTTTGATCATGCGCAACTTCAGGAAGCAGGCAGAGGTCACTTTATTGACCTGAGTTTTGCATGAAAGGGAGTCGTCAAACTGGAAACCCAGGTTACGGGCCGAGTGGACGGGGGAGGGAGCGGGATCAAGTGCCGTGGGCCTCCACCAGGAGGAGGGGATGGAATTTTTCTGGTTAAAAAACAGCACCTCTGTCTTGTCTGCATTGAGTCTAAGATGGTTTTCAGACATCCAGCCACTGATGTTGTTGAGGCACAGGCGGAAGTTGGTGAACGCGGAGTCAGAGTGGTCTCTGAAGGAAAACACTAGCTGGGTATCATCAGCATAGGAGACCACCCTGACTCCGTAGGACTCCACAACGCCGGCCAGTGGGGCTAGATAGATGTTAAAAAACAGAGGGCTGAGGGCAGAGCCCTGTGGCACACCGCAATACAGGGGTTTTTCCTCCGATTTAAAAGGCCGCAACAATACCCTCTGACTTCTTCCTGAAAGGAAGGACTCGATCCAGCTAAAGGCAGTGCCGCCAATGCCAATCTGTTTGAGTCGGTCAAGGAGAATGGGGTGGGAGACCGTATCAAATGCAGCGGACAGGTCGAGGAGGACTAGCATGGCCTCCTCGCCCCTGTCCACGCATTCCCGAATAGTTTCCGATACTTCCAGCAAAGCCGTCTCTGTGCTGTATCCCGCCCGAAAGCCAGATTGTGAGTTGTGCAGTAGGGAGTTGCTTTCCAAATACTCCGTGAGTTGCAACTGCACGGCTTTTTCCAAGACCTTTGCGGGTTTGGGGAGAAGGGAAATGGGGCGGTAGTTGGCGAAAACAGTGGGATCAGCATCTGCCTTTTTTAGGATGGGAATCACCAAGGCCTCCTTCCAAGTGGTAGGGAAAAAGCCATGGTGCAGGGAGGCGTTCCAGATGGAGAGGAAGGAGCAGGCTAACGAGGGGGCCAGCTCTCCCATGAGTTTGGCAGGGACGGGGTCAGAGGGTGCACCAGATTTGCAGTGGATGAGTAGCCTGATAGCATCCTCCTGGGTGAGTTTATTGAAGGCGAGGAAGGACGGAGAAGCAGGGGGACTTGTGGAAGGAGGCCGGGAGACTGGCCCTTTAGGGAAGGAGATACATAGTTTGTTGATTTTTTCAAGGAAGAAATCTGAAAGTCCCTCGCACAGGGTCTGACTAGCTGAATTCTGAGTGGCCCTGGCCGGAGGATTAATGAAGTCTTTGACGATGGTGAAGAGGGTTTTTGATGAGTTTTTGGCCTTGGCAATTTGAAGCGAGAAATGATCTCTCATAGTGATTTTTTTATGTTTGAGAAATTTTTTCAAGGCAGCTTTGTAGGTAAGCTTAGCTTCAGGGTCATAGTTTAGTCTCCACTTCCGTTCGAGAGCTTTGCATCTGCTTTTTCCTCACGGAGGGAGGTGGAGAACCAGGGAGCGGAGGGGCGAGATCTAGTGGAGGCAATGATTTTCTGGGGAGCAATGTAGTCAATAGCATTGATGAGGGCAGTATTAAGCCTAGAGATATTTCCGTCGATATCAGACGATAGATGATCCGTCTGGAAGTGGAATACCGGGTCCAAGGTGGCGCATGTGACTTTGTGCCACTTCCTTCCCAGCTCCTTCCTGGGGGCTAGAGGGACAGATTTCCGGTCTAAGGCCAGAGAAAAGGGGATAAGATAGTGGTCGGTCCACGTAAGGGGGAGGGGAGGAAAGACAGTGATAGTGGAGAAATTGGCGAAAATAAGGTCTAAGGTGTGACCAGCCACATGAGTAGGACCGGTGACTAATTGAATGAGGTTCATACTATCCATGATTTCCAGCAGATTGTTCGCCTTCGCGCAGAGAGGGTTGTCTACGTGGAGGTTAAAGTCACCTAAGACTAGAAAACATTGGTGTTTAAGGGATAGATCAGCATTAGGACATTTCATTTATATATTTACAATTCCATTTTGGGGATAATTAATTGAGTTGTTAAAATATGTTATCTGTTTGAAGGAAGTTCTCTCTCTGTGCTGTACCATTGAATGGAGTGGGATAGTACATTTTACCCCTTCTAAGTCTAACACTTTCCTTACTGTTGCACCTACTGGAGAGGGAATAGTACATTTAACCCCTCCTGAGTCCAACACTTTCCCATCAATGCACCGTGTGCAAGGCACCACATGGTGCATTGATGTTTAAAAACATCCCTTTTTCAATTGGAGCTTGTGCTGTGGCCCTTTAGCTGGGCCGCAGCACAAGCCACAATTGAATAAGGCATGTTTCCGACCACCATCACGTGATCGCATTTTAATATGGCGGGTGGAGCCGCTGACTACCTGTCAGCCGGTCTCCATCCCGAAACTATGATGGTTGGATGCTCGTTCGACCGCAATCGTAATGAGCCCCTATGTTTTTAATATCGATGTTAAAAATATCTATGTTGATAATATCGTTTTCAAAAATATTGCTGCCAATAATATCGTTTTTAAATTATTTTTATGTATTTTAGTATATATTTTAAATTGTGCGTATAATTATTGTTAATGTTTTTTAATATAGTTTGCAAATTTGTTGTTGTTTTTTAATTTAATGTACTTGTTTATTGTAGTTTTTAGTGACGGGCTGTGCTGTGGGTTTTGTAGCGGTGTAGGGTGGGAAGTAATTTGTTATTAATTTTGATTTTATTTTTAATTATTATTCATCATTTAATTGATATGATAATTATGTTAATAGTGAAATTAATGTATTTTTCAAGTTAAGTTTTAGGTGTGGGTTTTGTGGTTTGTAGAAGTATAGGGTGGTTTGTAAATTTATCATAATTAATTAATAATTTTCTTTTTAATCATTATTAATTATTTAATTGAGAATTAATTATGTAAATTGTGAAATGAATATATTTTTAGATATGTTTTAGGTAAGATTTTGGGGTCTGTAGGTGTACAGGGTGGGAAATAAATTCATTTTAATTAATTAATAATTCATTAGAATGATTAATTATTAAATTGATAATTAATTATGGAAATTGTGTAATTTATTTATTTGAAAGCTCTGTTTTAGACACGGGTTGTGAGGATAATAGGGTATGGGGTCGGAAGTAAATTAGTTATAATTAATAATTCATTTAAATTATTTTTAATTATTTAATTGAAAATTAGTTTATGCAAATGGTGTCATTAGGATGTTTAGGAAATTATATTTCAGGTGTGGATTTCGGGTTTGTAGGGGTACAGGGTGGGGAGTTAATCAAGAAATAATGTATTGATATTTAATTATTGCTTTAATATTAATTAGTTAATTGATAATTATGTTAATTGTGAAATTATTCTATGTGTTAAGTTATATTTTAGGTGTGTCTTGCTTAGTTTGTAGAGGAATGGAGAAAGTTATTTAAGTTATCACAAATAAAAAAATGTATTCATTTATTTAAAAAATAAATATATGTCATTTAATAGGTTGTGTTATACTGAGTTTATTTCTATTACATTTTAATTGTTGGCTGTTATGTTTGTGGGAATAAAGTGTGGTATTTTAAATATATTTGCAATATTTGTGTTAATTGATAATAATTATTTAAAATGGTAATATTTATGTTATTTTTTTAATTTTTGTTAACATTAGGACATTTAATTTATATATTTACAATTCCATTTTTGGATATAATTAATTGAGTTGTTAAAATATGTTATCTGTTTGAAAGAAGTTCTCTCTCTGTGCTGTACCAGTGAATGGAGTGGGATAACACATTTTACCCCTTCTGAGTCTAACACTTTCTTTACTGTTGCACCTACTGGAGTTGGAATAGTACATTTAACCCCTCCTGAGTCCAACACTTTCCCTGCTGCTTCACAGACTGGCATGGGAATAGTAAATCTAATCACTTCTGAGTCTAACGCTTTCCTTACTGTTGTACCGACTTGAGTTGGAATAGTACATTTCACCTCTCCTTAGTCCAACGCTTTCCCTACTGTTGCACACACAAGAGTAGGAATAGTACATTTGACCCCTCCTGAGTCCCACACGTTCTCTACTGTCGCACATACTGGAGTAAGATAGTACATTTTACCTCTTCGGTGTCCAACGCTTTCCCTTCTGTTTCACAGACTGGAGTGGGAATAATAATAATAATCCACATTTGTAAAGCGTGAACAATCACCCGTAAGGGTCTCTAGGAACTGGGGGCCGCCGGGGAGATTAAGCAAGCAATTCCCAGAGTCACATGGTGCTGGGCTAGCCTGCCGCCAGAGCCGGGGATCCAACCGTGATCCCCAGATTCCAGCATCAGTCGTCCTGGCCGCGGCGCCACACCTCTCCCCTCGCAGCGCCATACCTCTCCCCTCCCCCTCTCGGAATAGTATATTTATTAATCTTTGAGTTTAATAGTTTTTTTGTAGTATTGTTTACATATTTATTATTATTATTCTGTGTTTATGTATTTCATTTTGTATTTGTATATAAATACATTTATGTAATTTGTAACATATGTTTAGTAAAGTGTATTTTTATATATTTTTATATATTGTTAACTGTTTTATGGATAGTTAAATTTGAAACATTTGTTGCCGTTTATTGGTTTATTGATTGCATATATAAATTATTTGTATATGAGTATGATATATATATATATATATATATATATATATATATATATATATATATATATATATATATATATATATATATATATACACACACACACTGGAGGGATGAAAAGTAATCAAATGAATTGGGGACTGAAAAGAACTGCAAAATAAGCGGGCTTCACTGATGGGGAAAATTGTTACTTTAAAAACCGGAATGCTATTCACCGGAGACGCAGTGCCAGCAAGGTAGAAATTGTTGAAGTGCGTCCCAGATTTTGCATATCCCCCTCCCTATGATTAAGGTGCAGCTGCACCGAAACGCGTCAGGTATTGTGACTAATTGGGGAAGTGTTTCCGGTTTAAGAAATAAAGGCTCTTGTGAGCTGTCCTGAGTGGAGTGGCATCCTTAGCCTCTTTCATGCTCATGACGAGCTCAGCTCGTCATGAGACCCGGTGCTCGTGTGCTCATGACGAGCTGAGCTCATCTTGAGCCGCACAACGCTCGCATGCAGGGCTAATTCCCCCACTATGCTAAACGTTCCGAAAAACGGGCACGGATGAGCACAGCGCCACCGTACTGCGTGACGAGCTGAGCTCGTCACGAGCACCGGGGCGCTGTGCGCGCCCCCCAGCACAGCTGCAAAGGGGTTAAGCTTTGGAGCATTATTTTATATGTATATATTTGTTATATTGGTATATTTAAAAAACAGACAACTAAAATATAGATTATAATTAATATTTTCTAAATAGTTTTATACTATATATGTGAATATAAATATACACAAATTCATTTATATATGTGGGTTTGTTTATTAAGTTGTATTTATATCTATGTTAAAGTATTACTTAAACATATTTAATTTACATTGTATTAATGTCATACGTCAAAATATTTATTATTCACAGTTTTAACTATATATATATAGTTGACTAATAGATAATTTTCTTTCAAATTTTAACATTTCACGCACTTGGTAGCACTTTTCTGACATCAACTTATGTTGCACAATTAGCATATTTTGCACAAGTATAATGTTTACATCTCTGGCATGGGTACATGCCCACTGGGGCATTATTGCACTCAATTGATCTATGGACTCCAAAATGTAACACCTTGATCAGATGTGTTTATGAATTTATTACAATTTGAGTTATATTTTAATATTTATATAACTATTTATAGGCCTTTTTTAACTTTTATATTAATTTTAAAAGTTTATTATTGCCAGTGCCCTGTAAATATACATGTATTAATTTATATTAATTTGTACTGTACTAAGAGTGAACGTTTTACATTGTGCACAATTTTATAATGTATATTGTATTAACATGCATTTGTGATGCTAAATCAGTGACATTATGTAATAATACGGGCATTCATGCCGTAATTATTTGTTTCGAGGACTAGAAACATTGAGAGTATTTTTTCTGTTTCTAATACCATGTGATGGCACATTGCACTTTAAAAGGGTGATCAGCCCTCGTGACGTTGTCATGTGATCAAGGCTATCTCTAGCCGAAACGCGTCATGGCGGACTGGTGCTGGGCTAAACACTAAATAAAACATTTGCACCAAACTACGGGTCTTGCTGGTTCCTGAGTTGTCTGATCGGCTGAATGCTGTATGCTGCCTAGGAGCGCCACGTACCTCATATATATATATATATATACATACATACACACACTATAATATTGTACATATTTTTTCAATAGGGTAAAACAATATTTTTTTTCTATTTTTTGTACTTACCATTTTATATATAGAGAAAAACAATATTTTTGTGATCAATATTTTTGAGAAGATATTTCTGTATCACAAAAGTTTTGGTTTCGATATTGTGTCAGTGATCCATTTGAATTGCATCTTTGATCAATATCGGCTTCCTCACTTGACCAAAATAGGCAATTGTTTTAGTTCACTTTGCTTCTTTTTTCTTCATTATCACATATAAGAGGACCTCGAAATACATGACTTCAGGTGCTGCCCTCTACAAAACATTCTCCTGTATTTGATTTAATAAACTATAATGGTGTCCACATATAATAGCATCCCAGGTCAGCCAGAGGGGGAACATAACAACTGACTTGCCTCGTAGGCCACTATTGGCATTGATGCCGGGTTGGGGGAAGGCATGAATGTTTCTAAATTCATGTTTGATAACTGTCAATTATTGAAGCCGGTTAAGTCGCGGGTAAAAGCAGAGGAACTCTGGTTTTAAGTCTGGCGAGAGGAGCAACAGGTTTTTAATTCCAGCTTCACTACAGCCGTGAGGGGAACGTCCGACATCGCTGCGCTGCCCATTACCACTTGAGCCGTGAGGGGAACGGCGGCATTACTTCTCTCTTCTTTCTGAGCCGTGAGGGGAACGGCGGCCAAAGAACTTCATCCCCCAGCATCCCCCGGGAGCGGGCGCAGGGAGGCCTGAAAGGCGGGCAGCCCTTGTGCATTAATTGGCTTCTTACCTCAGTGCGCGACGGGCTAAGCCCTGGCACAGGGCGGGCCGTCTGTAGCCGTCATGGGCCGGAAGAGCCGGGCTGGGCAACCTCCCTTGACATCTTGAGTAAGGAGCAATGACACACCGTAGTAAGGTAATATTTATCGCAAGCATTGTAGTCTGCGACTATGTCCCTACTGAGCAAACGTAAGGGGGCTGCAGCCACCTTGGACAATTTTATTGTAAGGGCTGAGTCAGCACTCATCCATCAAATTCAAGCCACGGAGACACGGCTATCTTTAGACCTTGCGGCGTCCCAATCTCGCCCGCTCACCGGGGGAGTAAATGAGTTACTCTCTGCTTCTCAATTAGGAGCAAAATCTGTTCCATTAAGTCCAGACATAGAGATAATAAATACCGTTTTGACTATGGCGCAGTCTGCCCAAGATTTACAAGTCCCAGCCAGTAACACACGAGGCAAGACAATCAAACGGCAGATATCGACTGCTTCAGCATCGGGCAGGAAAAACCTTAACCAGAGGGAACACAGTAGAAAATCACAAGACCCCGCTATGGGTCCTTTGAGGAATAACAAAGGCGGGGCCGACACTGAATCACCCAATGTTAGTTTAACTAACCCTATCTCCACCTAAACTGATTTTCCTCCCGTCAGTGGCTCCCAGACAACAGATTTGGGCATCGAAATTCTGGACACCCTGATGGAAGGTTTTGAATCTAGGTTGGACGATTTAATTAGGGTGTTTGCTATAAAACTTGATGGCTTGTGGAAAGAAATGCACAAAATTAATGATGTTGCAGCAATTACAAAAAGGGTGGGTGAGGGTATAATTGCTCTGGAACCCACGTTGTCTGGCATATTAAATTGTGATAAGATCCCTGACTTCCATAGAGTACCCGATGTTATGACACCATCTCCATTAACTCAGGGGGTTAATTGTGGGAAGGAGAAGGGGCTTACGTACAGAAAATGCAGTTAATTGCATACCCCCTAAGCCCACCTTAGAGCCAAATAATGGCAGTAAAGATGTAACCCAAGTAACCAGAGAGTCAAGTGTTAGTCATAACCAGGATGTCTTGCATCTCCCGCCGGACTCCGCACCATATGTATTGGTCCTAAGTGGAGTTCCCCCATTAAAAAGTGGACAGAGGGAGTCCTGGCCTGGCCTACTGTGAGAAGTTGGCCCGATATGCAACGTTCGCTATTCTAGCGACCGCTATGTATCGTTCCAACGACCCTTATGGTGTTTGGTTGTAAGTCAACCTATAGACCAGCTATCCTAGTAGCGTGGATACGAGCAGTCTAAGGCTAAAGACTCGAGAGGGCGCGTTAAGCTAGCTGTTTACCACACATGTACCCCTTGAACACCCAGTGAAAGGACACCACACAAGTGTTATGAAAATAAACAGTATATTTATTAAGAATCACAACAGCCCTGTACTCTTTATGAGGACAGGGTACTAAGCACAACCAAATCTCTTTAGCAAATACTTCAAGTGCACGTTTAAACAAGTGTCCGAGGACACGGAAAGGTTAAGGCAAGTCGGAAGCGAGGGACTCGGGACCCTAGAGTAAGGAGGCTATGCAGGCACCGAAATGCCGAGTTACCTAGCCACGAGGGCTGCGGCTGCACAAGTCTTACAGGCGTCGGGGTCTTCGCTGACGAGCCAGGAGCCGGAAGAAAAGGAGTTGCTGGCCGGCGACCAGTGATGAATAGTTCGTAGGGATCCAAGCCTGGATCGGAGATTGATGAAACCTGAAAGCAGAGGGGACCAAGTTCGTACTACTAGCCAGTAGTCAGAGGGTACCAGGAAGGCACCGGTTGGCCGTCACCTCGACCAGGTGAGTGGGCGACGCTAGGCTCTGCAGTCTCACGGACCAGGAGGCGTTGTCGGCGACCACGGTGGAGGTGCGAGCTGTCCCACGAAGGATGATGCTGTCGGCGTCGCTGGGCCCAGGATGGGGCAACAAGCCTTGGCAGATCTCAGGGCCACGTGGTGGGCCTAAGATGGCGTCTTGAGTGGACCAGGAGGGTCCGGGGTGCTTCCCGCAAAGATGGAAGCAAGGGCCAGTCTGGAGCAACCAGACCAGCAGTGATGATTCTCGGATGTCGTCACAGAAGGGCATAAGCCAGCGGCTAGTGACCAGACAACGTGCTGAGCAGCGAGCAGAAGGGCCCCACGCAGATCGTGGAGATGCTGGGAGACTGCACTTCGGTGCTGGAGCGGCTCAGGGTCGGGGCTTCTCGGACCCCAGGGCACTCACCAGAGAGTTACCTCGATGGTCGTGCTGGTTTTAAGAGCGTGCAGGTTCTGATGATGGCCGGTCCCTCGAGGTCTCGTCGCACCCACGGATCACAGCTGAGCTGATGCAGTGGGTAGAGGTCAGAGGTGCCAGGGAAGCCGGTTCTCGTCGAGCTGGGCCGTCGGATTCCTTGAGGAAGGACTTACAGCAAACCGCAGAGTTCTTAGATGGTGCCCGCTGATGCAGGGTGACTACTCCTTAGCCACAAGGGAGAAATCTTGAGAAGAGTCTTGAAGTCCTTTCGTAGAAAGTATTCTTGATTCAAAGATGATCTAATTTGGAAGGGTCCCCGCTCCGGCCTTTATCCTAAAGAAAGGGGCGGGTACATGACTAGGTCCTGCCCTAAGGGTGGGACCAGGAAGGGGGGTAGTTACACCCCTCTCCCCTGCCGGACTTTCCCCAGGCCAGGGCTGTCGCCCCTGGAACTGGTTCTAACTGGCAGATGCGTAGTGAGCACCGGGGTGCCACTCCGCAGTCACCTTCTTGCAAAAGCCCTACCTACCCAGAATACACAAACCCTGTCTGGGACGGTGCGAACACCGCCCTCGACAGGAAACCCTTTGTCCAAGCGCTCCTCGCTGGAAGGACTCCCAGCAGCAGGAGGTCAGACTCGTGCCTGTGGTGGCAGCATCCATTTTGTGGAGCTGAGGCTTTCGTTAACTTTAACCGGGGTTCACAGTTACGTACATGTCGTGTCCCTCTAGAAGGGCGGGATGCTAACCTCGTCGCCAGGGTTGGTGAGAGGGCAGCACCCCGATTCGTATGACACCTTACTCGACATGTCTTGATAACGCGACACCGAAGTTACCGATGTGGTACGCGTTATCATGGAACAGCCATTGGGTCTTTTCTCCGCAAGCTGCAACCGGCTCGGCTCGGGCCAGAACACAGTTCACACGAGCCCATGCACTCTGCCTTCAGGATTGTCAAGGCCTGCCATAGGAGTGACTGATAGGAACTCGGGTGTCCATTGTATGGTTAGATATAGGGCTACTATATCTAAAGCAAAGGGTGATTACACGACTTCGCCCCAGCTGTCATGCAGCCAGTTGTGTCAAATTTAGGTGGCCAGCCAAGGGTGGCATAATACATGCTGCAGCCCCTGGCAGGCCCTGGGTACACCTATGCCCTGAGTTACAGGGTCTGATAAGGTGGCCCAGTACCAATTGGTAAATGCACCTAGGGTACATATCGTAATTTAGAAAGAGAACAGCCAGGCTGTGGGTCTGATTGGCAGGCCCACAGCCAGAGAAAGTCGTAAACCAGTGAAACAAAAGCAAAAAAATCTGGGTGATCATAGGATTGCAGACCCTACTCTCCTACATGACCCCCCCCCAAACGTCGGAACAACTAGCTAACCTTGACCAGGTGAGTCTTCTTGTTCTAAGTGGAAATATCTGGAGAGCCCATCGGCATTGCCATGACCAGTACCAGGTCTATGTTCCACTGTGAAGTCCATCCCCTGTAGGGAAATGGACCACCTAAGCAGTTTGGGGTTTTCACCCTTCATCTGATTTAGCCACAAGAGGGGCTTATGGTCGGTCTGAATCTTGAAGTGAGTGCCAAACAAGTATGGCCGCAGCTTCTTCAGGGCCCAAACCACAGCAAAGGCCTCCCTCTCAATAGCTGACCAATTCTTCTCTCTAGGGGTCAGCCTTCTGCTTATAAAAGCAATGGGCTGGTCTTGACCATCAAAATTCAGTTGAGAAAGAACAGCTCCCACACCCAACTCAGAAGCATCTGTTTGGACAATGAATGGTTTGGAGTAGTCCGGACTCTTGAGGATAGGCGCCGTGCACATGGCCTGCTTTAGGTCATCGAATGCTTTTTGACAGCTCGCTGTCCACTGAACCTTTTTTGGCATTTTCTTACTTGTCAGTTTGTTTAATGGTGTCACGATGGAACCATAGTTCCTGACAAACTTCCTATAGTAACCAGTCAGGCCCAAGAAAGCTCGAACCTGAGTCTGGGTGGTTGGAGGAGCCCAGTCCCTGATTGACTGTATCTTGCTCTCCAGTGGCTGAACCTGGCCTCCACCTACAAGGTGGCCCAGGTATACAACCTGTGTCTGCCCTATCTGGCACTTGGTGGCCTTGATAGTGAGGCCTGCTGCTTGCAGCGCCTCTAACGTCTTCCGCAGGTGGACCAGGTGATCCTCCCAGGTGGAGCTAAAGACAGCAATATCGTCAAGATACGCCGCACAGAAGTCATCCAGCCCAGTAAGGACGTGATTCACCAACCGTTGGAAGGTGGCAGGTGCATTTTTCAGACCAAAGGGCATCACCACGAACTGATAATGCCCACCAGGGGTTGAAAATGCGGTTTTAGGCTTGGCGTCCTCAGCTAACCTGATTTGCCAATACCCAGCTGTCAGGTCAAACGTACTTAAGTAGTTGGCCGAAGCCAATCTATCGATAAGCTCGTCTGCCCTTGGTATTGGGTGGGCGTCAGTCTTAGTGACTGCATTGAGACCCCTGTAGTCTACGCAAAACCTCATCTCTCTCTTACCACCCTGGGTGTGAGGCTTCGGCACTAGAACTACGGGACTAGCCCAAGGGCTATCCGAGGGTTCAATGACTCCCAGCTCCAACATTTTCTGCACTTCACTTTTGATGCAGTCTCTAACGTGATCAGGCTGCCTGTAGATTTTACTCTTTACGGGCAAGCTGTCACCAGTGTCGACCTCATGGGTGCACCAATCGGTCTGACTGGGTGTCAGAGAAAACAGATGTCGGAACGACTGAAGAACCTGTTTACAGTCGCTCTGTTGATGTTCGGAGAGGCTGCCACAAAAGACAACACCATCTACCGAGCCATCGTCAGGATTCTGAGTGAGCAGGTCGGGGAGAGGGTCACTCTCCTCTTCCTGTCCCTCATCTAGGGCCATGAGCAAACTCATGTCCTTCCTGTCGACATATGCTTTTATCCTGTTGACATGAAGCACCCTATGGGGGCTCCGGGGAGTTCCCAGGTCGACCAGGTAGGTGACCTCTCCCTTTTTCTCCAGGATGGTGTGGGGCCCGGACCATTTGTCCTTGAGTGCTGCTGGGGCCACTGGCTCCAACACCCACACCTTCTGTCCGGGCTGATAAACAGTCAAGACAGCCTTTTGGTCATGCCAAACTTTTTGGAGTTCTTGGCTGGCCTTAAGGTTTTCAGCTGCCTTTTCCATGTACTCAGCCATCCGCGAGCGGATGCCAAGCACATAGTCCACTATGTTGGCTGCAGGCTTTTTGAGAGGTCTCTCCCATCCTTCCTTCACCAAACACAGGGGTCCTCTTACAGGATGCCCATACAAAAGTTCAAAAGGGCTGTAGCCAACCCCCTTCTGTGGGACTTCTCTGTAGGCGAACAAGAGGCAGGGGATCAGGACGTCCCATCTACGCCGAAGCTTTTCCGGTAGTCCATGAATCATCCCTTTTAGGGTCCTGTTGAATCTCTCAACAAGCCCATTGCATTGTGGATGATAGGGTGTAGTGAACTTGTAGTTGACACCACATTCCTTCCACATAGCAGTTAAGTAGCTCGACATAAAGTTTGCACCTCTGTCGGAGACGACCTCCTTAGGGAAGCCCACTCTGGAGAATACTCCAACTAGGGCTCTTGCCACAACAGGTGCTGTAGTGGTCCTAAGGGGAATAGCTTCAGGATACCTGGTGGCATGATCCACTACCACCAGTATAAACTTGTGCCCTGATGCTGTCGGTGGTTCCATGGGACCGACGATGTCGATCCCCACCCGTTCAAAGGGCACCCCCACCACAGGCATTGGTATAAGGGGGGCCTTTGTCGTGCCACCTGACTTACCACTGGCTTGGCAAGTGACACAGGAGCGGCAAAACTCCTTGGTATCTTCGTTCATGTGAGGCCAGTGAAAGTGTGAGACAAGCCTGTCCCACGTTTTCGTCTGGCCTAAGTGACCTGCTAAGGGAATCTCGTGGGCCAAGGTAAGGAGGAAACCACGCTGAGACAAGGGGACGACCAGCCTCCTGGTCATGCCAGGCTTGGGGTCTCTTGACTCAGTGTACAGGAGTCCATCTTCCCAGTATACCTTGTGGGTACCTGTGGCGTTCCCAGCAGCCTCAGCAGCAGCCTGCTGTCTGAGGGGTTCAAGAGAAGGGCAGTCTAACTGGTCCTTCCCCAGGTCTTCCCTTGAGGGTCCCCCTGAGCCCAAGAATTCAACTTGATCAAGTTCGAACTCCCTAGGCTCAGTTTCCCTCAATTCCTGTAGGTCAGCCTCCTCTGAGACTTGATCCACGACCTGAGGCAAGGGGGAAGGCGCAGCCTTAACCCTACTGCTCTTTTTCTTGGGAGGTGTCTGGTCCGTTGTTCCAGGATCCAGCACCTGTTCAGTGGGGCATTTCCTGACCTGTGACCTAGTCACAGCGAACACATGTGCTGGCAAACCTAACATTTCCATGTGAGTCCGGTGCTCCACTTCTGACCATTGTGACGACTCCAAATCATTGCCCAACAAACAATCCACTGGGAGGTCTGGACTAACTACAACCTTCTTTTGGCCAGTTACCCCTCCCCAGGAGAAAGCTACAATTGCCATACTGTGATTGGTAGTGACATTGCTTGCATTGGTCACCAGGAATTCTGTACCTGGCATGATCTGTCCAGGGTCCACAAAGTTAGGCGTCACCATGGTGACGCTGGCACAAGTGTCCCTATAGGCCTGAGCCATCTTTCCATTTATGAAAGGCGTCTGCCGGTATTTGCCCAAAGTATTGGGGCTTACGTCAGGGGACACGTCTACGTCCCCTGTACTGACAAGGACAGCCTGAGTGAGTGTGCCAACTAAGTTGTCACGCCCCTCAGAACCCAGGGTTAACCCTACTAAACCCTTGGGAGGCGCACTACCACTGCTGACTGTACTAGGGGGCACAGGTGCCTTAGGGGCTGCAGTGGCAGGAGTCTGCCCTCCTCCTTTCTTGGTGCACTCACTAAACCAGTGAGATTTACTTTTACAGTACTGGCACCATCTTTTGGATTGGCCTTCTTTCTTCTTTTGGGGAGCCTGACCCCCACCCTCTTTGGGTTGTTGGGGACCTGTCGAAGACTTCTGGTCATTTTGTTCCCCCTTAGAATCTTTACCCTTTTGGTCTGCTTTCTTCTGACCACCTTGATTCTGGCCCTGGTTCTGTTTAACTCTCGTACGAACCCATCTGTCTGCCTTCTTTCCCAATTCTTGGGGAGAGGTCAGATCCGAGTCGACAAGATGCTGATGCAACAACTGGTTCTGACAATTGTTTAAAATTTGTTCTCTCATCATCAAATTATACAATCCTGCGTAATCAGTAACCTTACTGCCCAGCAACCAGCCCTCAAAAGCCTTAGTGGCACAATCGACAAAATCAGACCAATCTTGAGACTGCGTTTTCTGGGTATCCCTGAACAGCACCCTGTACTGCTCAGTGGTTAGGCCGAACCCTTCAACGAGTGTATTCTTCAAGACCTGGTAATTATTAGCGTCCTCTACCCTTGTGGTGAGGAGCTTGTCTCTTCCTTTTCCTTCAAAGGAGAGCCACAAGATAGCTGCCCACTGACTCTGGGGAACACCCTGCACAGTGCAGGCCCTCTCCAAAGCAGTAATCCATTTGTGGATGTCGTCCCCTTGTTTAAAGGGGGGCACTATCTTCCCAAGGTGTTTCGTATCGAAACTCTTTTCCCTATTACTAGGTACATTGCTGCCACCAGTGGGGGCTACCCCACTTAACTGTTGCTCTCTAGCAAAAGCAAGCTTTTCCTTGGCCAGGGCAAGTTCTTCCCTTTCGATCCTCAGATTAGCTGCCCTTTCCTTCGCTTCGTACACTCTCCTCTGAGGGGACGTCATCCCTCTTTGAGAAGAGTTGTGAGAGCCATTGGTATGAAGGGATCTGCCAGAGCCTCTTGACAGAGATCTGGCTCGTCCATTCCCCATGTTAAGCGGACCTGACAGTAGCGCCGGGGTTCCCCCAGTACCACTATCATGTTTGCTTAAGTTGGACCGTGTTAGTCTGACGACTTCTACCTGTCCCTTATCTGCCTCATCCCCAGAGAGATCCTCATCCTCATCCTCCTCCCCATCTTCGTTCTCAGTTGCGAGGTGGATGAGGTCAGGATCGTCCCGGGTTCCCTCGAGGGGAGGCATGTCTCCTTCTGGATTAGAAGAGCTACGAAGTTTCTCAGCTCTCCTGGCATCATAAGTCTCCAAGAGACCAATCAGAAAGGACGTTGTGGGGTTAGACCCCTGCTGAATCTTCCTGGAGTGACACAGTCGTCTTAACTCCTTGAAGCTCAGCACAGTATATCCTGAAGGGATGACCTGTGGAGGGTCAACTGACACAAGGGGAGACTCAGAGTTTCCTCCTTGGCCCGACATACTGCTTCTAGTGTGGTGTAAGTGATGCACCTACCTACACTATGTGTTTTCCTACTGTTCCCTTGCTAAGAGTTGTAGCCAAGGTGTGCTAAGCCTTGAGGAGCTACAACAGCTGGTTCAGTAGAACTCAGAGTATTCTAAGCTTTTAGTTATATGTACTAACAGTACTTGTGCGATCTTTCAACAAGATATTCTTAGGATACGTGTGGTAAAACAACAGCAAGCTCAAATCCCAACCGCTGCTCACCAATGTGAGAAGTTGGCCCGATATGCAACGTTCGCTATTCTAGCGACCGCTATGTATCGTTCCAACGACCCTTATGGTGTTTGGTTGTAAGTCAACCTATAGACCAGCTATCCTAGTAGCGTGGATACGAGCAGTCTAAGGCTAAAGACTCGAGAGGGCGCGTTAAGCTAGCTGTTTACCACACATGTACCCCTTGAACACCCAGTGAAAGGACACCACACAAGTGTTATGAAAATAAACAGTATATTTATTAAGAATCACAACAGCCCTGTACTCTTTATGAGGACAGGGTACTAAGCACAACCAAATCTCTTTAGCAAATACTTCAAGTGCACGTTTAAACAAGTGTCCGAGGACACGGAAAGGTTAAGGCAAGTCGGAAGCGAGGGACTCGGGACCCTAGAGTAAGGAGGCTATGCAGGCACCGAAATGCCGAGTTACCTAGCCACGAGGGCTGCGGCTGCACAAGTCTTACAGGCGTCGGGGTCTTCGCTGACGAGCCAGGAGCCGGAAGAAAAGGAGTTGCTGGCCGGCGACCAGTGATGAATAGTTCGTAGGGATCCAAGCCTGGATCGGAGATTGATGAAACCTGAAAGCAGAGGGGACCAAGTTCGTACTACTAGCCAGTAGTCAGAGGGTACCAGGAAGGCACCGGTTGGCCGTCACCTCGACCAGGTGAGTGGGCGACGCTAGGCTCTGCAGTCTCATGGACCAGGAGGCGTTGTCGGCGACCACGGTGGAGGTGCGAGCTGTCCCACGAAGGATGATGCTGTCGGCGTCGCTGGGCCCAGGATGGGGCAACAAGCCTTGGCAGATCTCAGGGCCACGTGGTGGGCCTAAGATGGCGTCTTGAGTGGACCAGGAGGGTCCGGGGTGCTTCCCGCAAAGATGGAAGCAAGGGCCAGTCTGGAGCAACCAGACCAGCAGTGATGATTCTCGGATGTCGTCACAGAAGGGCACAAGCCAGCGGCTAGTGACCAGACAACGTGCTGAGCAGCGAGCAGAAGGGCCCCACGCAGATCGTGGAGATGCTGGGAGACTGCACTTCGGTGCTGGAGCGGCTCAGGGTCGGGGCTTCTCGGACCCCAGGGCACTCACCAGAGAGTTACCTCGATGGTCGTGCTGGTTTTAAGAGCGTGCAGGTTCTGATGATGGCCGGTCCCTCGAGGTCTCGTCGCACCCACGGATCACAGCTGAGCTGATGCAGTGGGTAGAGGTCAGAGGTGCCAGGGAAGCCGGTTCTCGTCGAGCTGGGCCGTCGGATTCCTTGAGGAAGGACTTACAGCAAACCGCAGAGTTCTTAGATGGTGCCCGCTGATGCAGGGTGACTACTCCTTAGCCACAAGGGAGAAATCTTGAGAAGAGTCTTGAAGTCCTTTCGTAGAAAGTATTCTTGATTCAAAGATGATCTAATTTGGAAGGGTCCCCGCTCCGGCCTTTATCCTAAAGAAAGGGGCGGGTACATGACTAGGTCCTGCCCTAAGGGTGGGACCAGGAAGGGGGGTAGTTACACCCCTCTCCCCTGCCGGACTTTCCCCAGGCCAGGGCTGTCGCCCCTGGAACTGGTTCTAACCGGCAGATGCGTAGTGAGCACCGGGGTGCCACTCCGCAGTCACCTTCTTGCAAAAGCCCTACCTACCCAGAATACACAAACCCTGTCTGGGACGGTGCGAACACCGCCCTCGACAGGAAACCCTTTGTCCAAGCGCTCCTCGCTGGAAGGACTCCCAGCAGCAGGAGGTCAGACTCGTGTCTGTGGTGGCAGCATCCATTTTGTGGAGCTGAGGCTTTCGTTAACTTTAACCGGGGTTCACAGTTACGTACATGTCGTGTCCCTCTAGAAGGGCGGGATGCTAACCTCGTCGCCAGGGTTGGTGAGAGGGCAGCACCCCGATTCGTATGACACCTTACTCGACATGTCTTGATAACGCGACACCGAAGTTACCGATGTGGTACGCGTTATCATGGAACAGCCATTGGGTCTTTTCTCCGCAAGCTGCAACCGGCTCGGCTCGGGCCAGAACACAGTTCACACGAGCCCATGCACTCTGCCTTCAGGATTGTCAAGGCCTGCCATAGGAGTGACTGATAGGAACTCGGGTGTCCATTGTATGGTTAGATATAGGGCTACTATATCTAAAGCAAAGGGTGATTACACGACTTCGCCCCAGCTGTCATGCAGCCAGTTGTGTCAAATTTAGGTGGCCAGCCAAGGGTGGCATAATACATGCTGCAGCCCCTGGCAGGCCCTGGGTACACCTATGCCCTGAGTTACAGGGTCTGATAAGGTGGCCCAGTACCAATTGATAAATGCACCTAGGGTACATATCGTAATTTAGAAAGAGAACAGCCAGGCTGTGGGTCTGATTGGCAGGCCCACAGCCAGAGAAAGTCGTAAACCAGTGAAACAAAAGCAAAAAATCTGGGTGATCATAGGATTGCAGACCCTACTCTCCTACACCTACAAAGAAAGTCAGTGGACTGGCTATGTAAGCAAAAATGTTTTAATCCTAACAGAATGAACAATATAATTATGGCCAGATGAGTTGGATGGATAGGCCCCTCCCATAAACATATCCAGCAGGTTCGCCACCTTTTGTCCATTAATGATGCTACCTTTAATCCTTATACTGATATTAGTGCACTTCCTCTGGGTTACTTTTACAAACCCCGTACTGACCCGAATAGTGGCACTGGAACACCTATAGCCCTGTGTAATACTTTTCATGCTTTTCAAGGTTTGAATCAACTAGACTGACCATCAATACCCCCAAATTTTGAGGCTGTTAGTATTTCACCACCTAGAGTAATACCGACGGCATTATCCCAAGGGAAGAAAGTCCCAATAACAAGAAATGATCGGACAAGTCTGAGTATACTTAGTTGGAACGTGGCAGGTCTCCGTTCAAAACTTGATAATATTGAATGGCTAAATCTGGTTAAGGAACATGATATACTGATGTTCCAAGAAACTTGGGCTACCGAAAACTTATACATTGAGGGTTTTCATTGCTATAGTGTCCTTTCACAAATACCAAGGAAGGGAGGAAGGCCATCAGGGGGTTTGTTCATAGGATTTAAGGTGACAGCCAGAGGCACCTTTGAAATAATCCCAACGCATAGCCTAGATTCTCAAGTTTTACTGTTCAAAAGGGGTATTCAATTTTATCTATTACATTTTCATAACAAGGATTTCCAGTCAGTCCCTAACAAAAGCTTTTTAAAGGTATTTGATGTCTTCCCCCTAAATCCTCAGCAAATTACTTTACCCACATCGAATTAGGTATGCCTTTTATTTCTGACACCATAAAAATTGTACCTATCCTTTTATGGCATAAGGTGTGGGTCACTCCGGAGACAGCTTTTAACCGCAAATTAATCTCAGACTGTCTCACCCTGGATGGCGTCAGAAACATTAAATGGTTGTCCCATGTGCAAGCTCTGATGACCGAGCTTGGCCATCCTGAGTTTTTCTCTAGACCATCCAGCATGGAAACGTTTGCCAGATAATCATTGAAACAATTGGCCATGACTCATCTGGCCAACAAAAGATGGTCTATAGAAAAACACAAAAACACAGTTTTGGCCTTTCAGGAAATCACTATTAATCCAGGGCCTAACCTGCTACTCAAGAATGTTATTAACACGCTTCAGGTTCGGAACTTTTTTCCGTATTGTTACTTTTCCATCTTGTAATAATTGGTCGAGGGATTTGCCTACTTGCCCTTGTGATGATTTATCCCCCCAATCAAATTTGCATTGTGTTTTATTTTGTAAATATTATACTGTTCCACAGAGGATAATTCTGAAACCAATCCTTAAAGCGTGGGGCCACCGCTCTTGCAGAGTAGCCTATGTTAGATTGCACCAGCTGGAAAATGATTTTGTGTCTCAAACCACACCCAGCTTTTTAAAACTATTGATTAAGTTCAGAAACTCTATGTAAAGCACTTTAATCCTGTACATATTTCTACCTATGTAGGTTTTAATGTATCTGTTTTTATCAATTCGGATTTGCCCGCTTTCCCCCCAGGATGCTTGTTTCCGGTCCAGGGAAGACATGGCTTGGCAGTTCGGGCTTGACTGTTCCCATGAGGCACAGGGTCAGACTGATTTGCATATGGCCATGTCTGAACTGGGGTGGCTGAGTGAGCTAAAGAATGGTGATGGATTAAACCCAGATCAGTTGACTGGGGGTGAGTGTTTGATTTGCTCAAACGCTCCTTCCATCATCTCCTTTTGTTTTGCATAGCAATTGTGCAGCGGCATATTTATCAGTCTCAACAGATAATCTAAGACTATGTTGGAAAGGGGCTGATAATGCAGAAGTCTTTAAGGCATTGGCAAAAAATGACATGCCTCTGAATGAGTCCTGCCTCTCTCTTGTTTCAGCACCTGGGAAGATAATTGAGGACTTTGGTAAGATATGTCTGACTGTCAAAAGCCTCATATCCAAACCATTTAAAAAGGTAGCACCAGTCCCTAGTTGGTTTAACCAAAATTGCTCTAAAGCAAACAGGAACCTTCGTAGGGCTCTAACCACTATCCCGAGATGTCCTATAACGGTAAGGCAGGGCAGAAACAATTATAAGGTAGTAACCAAAAATAGGAGAAATTAAGTCCTGAAGGAGCGCTGGGACTGTCAGACGCCGCAAATTTAAATAATGCTAACATCTTTGGGGCGGCAGTGAGGAAAGTACCTTCCATGGGGCAGTCATTGACGCCTATTAGTTGCAATATAACTAGAGAGGCCTGGGTGGACCACTTTGCAACTATTTACTGTGCCCCACTTCATCTGACCCAACCCTCATTTTTGATAATCCTGTACCGTTAGACATCAGCATTTCAGAAGTAACTGAAGCTATTAACCAAAGTTTAGGCAATAAAGCGCCTGGTCCTGATGGGTTGCCAATAGACCTAATTAAATGGAATCCGGCGTTTTGGACCCACTTACTTCTGAACATTTTTAACAATTTGACCCTGGCGAAGATTCCAGAAACACGGGCCAGAAGTGTAATAGTACCAATCTTCAAAAAAGGCGATAAATCATTACCGTGTAACTATCAACCTATCTCCCTAATAGATAACACCCTTAAAATTTTAGATCGGGCAGAGGAAAGTAACATCTTGGACCCTTGTCAGCTGGGGTTCAGGAGTAAGGTGGGCACAAGGGAGCAATGCCTTAACCTGAATTTAATTATTAGCAAATATCCCATTACTAAGAAATCCCCGGTCTATATGGCTTTTATGGATTTGTCCACAGCTTTCGACCTAGTTAATAGGTCCAAGCTGTGGACAATCCTTTTATCCAAGGGTCTGGATGAAACCCTGGTTAATTTCCTGGCTTATTTGCACAGATATCTTAAGGCCCATGTAAGAATGGGGGCGGGAGGTGAGGTCTCAGGATTTATTGATGTTGGCAGGGGGGTCAGACAAGGTTATGTTCTGGCTCCCCTGCTTTTTATTATATACATCAATGACCTAAATGCCTCCCTGGAACTGGCTACCCAAGACGTCCCATATATTAACAAGGTACCCATCCCAGCGTTGCTCTATGCCGATGACGTAGTTTTAATGGGTCGTACATCAAATTCATTACGCCTCCATGTTGAAGATTTTAATATTTTTATGAAAAAATTAGATTTACAAGTTAATTTTAAAAATCTTTTTTAATGAGCAGTGGTCCAGGCAACGGGCAATACGCCTGATTGCAATAGATGGCCATAAGATGACAGCGGTAAAATCCTTTGTATATTTGGGTTTGGCCTTTGCTGCGAACAGCTCCTGGAGTGAGCATTTAGCTCACGCCAGGAGCAAGTTCTCAAAGGCCAACAACTCGATTCTAAGCATCCCGCGCCCCAAGACGATGGGTGCAGTATTAGCTGTTCAAAGGATTTATAAACTTCTGTGTACCCCGGTAGCGACCTATATCGCTAAGATATGGGGGACGGTTAGCTGCGCTGGTATACAGCAGGAGGAGAATAGATTCTGCAGAAAAATACTGAATGTTCCTATTTCTACCTCCCACTACATATCTCACAAAGAGCTCAATATTAATTTTATTACTGATTTTATTAGGGCTCGCCCAGCACTTATGTGGATTGCTGTATTGAAGAATGAAGCAGCCACCCTGACCCAGTCAATGATCAAGGATTGCTTAGGTTGTGCTAGGGGTCTAGATATCCCGTGGTTGGGTGGAGTGCTGAGCAGTTTGCGCAGCATAAATATGGAAAGCATTTTTTGGGACCCTTCACTTGCAGCTTTAGTCGCAAAAAAGGATATGCAGAATGCTTATATAAGACCGAGCGTGAGGCAGCAGAGATCAGTAAAATTACTGTGCGCAACTATATGGCCATTGAACATTATAGGTATCCACTCCACATTTATTTGTTATTACCGATGACCCGCCGGGAGACAAGTTTACTGTTCCATTTAAGGGCAGGCACAATCCATTTTGCATTCTCCTTCCCACTTGTTTATAGTCCTAATCTAAGCTTGATCCCGTGCCCGTGTGATGGGAGGAGTGAGCAAACTGTAAAGCACTTTATATTCTCCTGCAAATTCCATATTAAATATTTTAAACAGTTTTTATGTTCGTATTTTACTAAGAGAAGACCAATTAGCTTAGAGGCAGCATTTGATTCTATGTTAACGCTAGATGATGTGTACCTTATTTTTCGCACTTGCGCTTTTCTATAAACGGCAGTAAGGGCACGCAGATCCATGGCTGAAAACTGAGAGTAATGTAAATAGTTCTGTACTGTGATGACCTTAATTTTGCACTAAGTCATTGATGATCTGTATAATGAATGTATTTAGACTATTTGACTGGCTAAATTTTAACATGTATGTATGTAATGTATTTTATATTGTGCTTTTATGGGTACTGTGGTACCCGAATAAAGATTGACTGACTGACTGACTGACTGTCAATTGAAAAAAAAAAACAATGCACCAATTTACATCCGATGTACTCAGGTGAAACACTTGTGCATGTTAATAACATTTAAAAAAATCAACTTTGAAGACACTTTATCATATTTTTACACATTTGAAAATGAAGATGTTCTTAAAGTTAACTGGTACTGGAGGACACCTTCTGTGATTTTTAATTTTTTTCTTCATGCAGCACCAAGGCTGTACTTAAACTGATCTAGAGTTCAGCAGATGGTACTCCTTCCGTCAGGGTGACGAAGGACATTATGGGGCCCCTTAGGATGATGGGCGGACTTTGTCCGCCCGTCATCCTACCGGTGGAAGGGACCGCCCGCCATAAGTGCGGAGGTCCTGTGGCTTGCACTAGGATGCGCCCGCCAGAGTGGCGGGCGCATCCTGCATTCCTACCATTGTGGCGGGAGGTGCACTCAGCACAACCCGCCACAATGTCAGGAAGGCAAGCTGTGCACTTCCATGCACAGCATGGCAGGCAAGCGCATTGCCCCCAAAGCAGACTCCGCATGCCTTTCCGTGGCAGCATTGCCGCCACGGAAAGGCATCTGAAAAAGCCCATTGCAATATGGCTGCCGGTGTCTGATAGACATCGCCACCATATAAACCCTTTAGCGCCCCGGTCGCAAGGCGACCGGGTGGAAAAGGGACAGACGGTCTTTCTATCCGCCGCGGGCCCCCCAGCCATACTAATATGGCAGGGGATCATTCCGGCTAGGATGGCGGGCGGATCGCACTTGCCAGGCTGGCAGTGGCTACCGCCGGCCTGGCAGGGGCGATCCGCCGCCATCCTAATGGGCCCCTATGTCTGCCATGCTGATGGACGACCACCCATCAAATTTAGAAACCACTGCTAGCCCAGCAGTGAGCTTTGAACCTTGACAGGATATACCACCATGGTGCTTCCTGTCAAGGTACAAAAAGTTTGCTAGCGTACCACCGTCATCTGGATGTCCATCCACCAAACTTCTACATCGTTTTTGGTTTTCAAGTACAAAGTCCCAGAGTGGGCCGCATGTTATTGAAAAACAAGGAACTAATGATCCACAGAATGATTTCCCTGGGAGGGTATTATTTTAATTTTTTCTGTCGCCCATCACCCGGACAGAAAAAAAGGACATCACACTATCCACCCTAAATCGGGCGGATAGTATAATGCCCTTCCTTCTCCAACCTTTCCATCAAGGGAGCCAATGGGAGCTCTGCCGACAGAAAGCTGATTGTCCTCCTGACCCTAAATAGGAGCCGTGTGGGCAGGCCATCAGTTTGGTGGATAGGGAGAACACTGTCTGGCAGGTCAGTGACTGGTAAGTGACTAGTAACTGACTGGTAGCTGACTGGTTACTGACAGTTACTGACATGTAACTGGCTGGTAGCTGACTGGAAACTGGTAATCGACTGGTAATTGAAATGAACTGACTGGTAATTGACTGGTCATTGACTGGCTTCTTCATTCATCACTCACTGGACCTATTGGCTGGTCATGGTCCAGCACCCTTGCCAGGTTTTGACTTGACCTCTTTGCTGGCCATTAAATAGCTTGCTTAGATGGTCATTACTACTGACCGGTCCCTGCTTGGGCCTGTTGGCAGGTCACTCATTAGGGTGCTTTCCTCATTCTTGACTGGCTATTTTACTAATAATTCCCTGGGCCTTTTTCCTAATCCTTGATGTGCCTTTTGGCGAGTTTACTTTACCTCTTTGCCAGTCATGAACTACTCCTCCGCACTGGCCACTCTTGGGACGTTGGCTGTAAAATGAATTGGCCTTTGGCTGCTTGGCTGCTTGCATTGACTGACCATTGAAGGAATCTCTTGTCTGGGCAGAGAGCAGATTGACCAGTCCTGTTGACTGGACATTGGCGGAGCGGGGGTAACAGGGCGGGAGGTGGAGCGTGGTTGTAAAAAAGATTGGAAAAATAAAGTACCCCTTCTCCGGTCTCTCCTCCATCGTCGCCGCGTCTCTGCTCCGTCTTCTTTCTGTGTCTCTCCCAGCCAGGAACAAGAAGCACACCCAGTCTCCTCTGACCAACCACAATGCTGCAATACAGCGTTGTGATAGGTCTGAGCGACGTAGTTCGGCGCTCAGCCAGAGACTGGGAGCCTGGGCATGTTCTCCACCCAGGTTGTAATGCAGCCTAGGTGGAGAATATGCAAAGTACGCTTGACTGTTTGGCTGGCCCGATAGGGCCGGCCAATCAGTCATTGCACACTTACAGTGTGCTGACCACTCCCCCGGGCTTTGAGAGCAGAGCAACCCCGCCCTGCCCCCGCAAAGACACCGCAGCAGGAACAAATGAGATGATAATAACAACGAGTTATTTTCATTTTATGTTTCCTTCATTTCCGTGGCTGAGAGCAGTGGGGCGACGTCCTCCGCCTTAGCTGAGGAGCCGCCGCTAAGTCACTGACTAATCACTGACTGACCCTTAACTGGGGCTGTTGACTGTTAATTAATTAGGCCTGTTAATTGTCTTATGGCTGGTCTTTGCTTAGGTTTATTGATCAGTGAGTGTCTGGGTTTATCGCTGGTAATTTACTGGGGACTGTCTGCGCCTCTTGACTCATGTCAATGACGTCCTTGAGTGGTTATTGATGGGTCACTGACATCACCAATATACTCTTGAGTGGCTGATGTGCACGTCTGCTGCAGTCACTCACCTCTGTAGGCCTCAGACAAGCAGAGTGAGTGGCAGCCTGCTCTCTGGTCCAGCGACACCGGTGCAAGGATGCTGCTAAATACGAGGCAACATGAACAAGAACATAAGAGGTGGCCCTGATTGCCGCTATCATAATACCACATAAAACACCTACTTAGTCTCTCTATCCCTTGAACTAAAATGGGTTCCGATAAATAAAATCAGGCTTTGGCATAACAGTACTATGCCACAGGTGTGCCTGACTGCGCCCCAGCCCTACCTGTCCAGAGCAACGGCCTGTCAAGAAATACTGGTAGAATATTTGTATGTGCGTTACAAAAATAAAGGCTCAAAACGGGTTTGAATCCTAGTGCCATTATTGGCAACTTCCCCCACCCACAGTCTGAGCATGCGTGAATAAATAAATTTACAAGACAACTTTTGTTATGGGAAATCTAGCCAGCCCTACAGCAGGGTGGGAGTAAGCTAGATTGTGGACGTTATAAAATTCTGAAATTTTTAGAGATTTTCTGTAATTGGAGATTTTCAACCTTCATTTTTTGCACTTTTTATTAACTTTCATTGTTGTACTTTCTATTTTTGACGTCTTTACTTCCGCATTGATCCTACGTATATCGATGTCTCTATTGTCCAATGGCCGCAAAGAGCGAGGCAGGGCGTGTTATTTATTGCACGTAGCCCCTCCCACCCACCATCACGCATTGATTCCTGGGAGTTAAAGATGAGTTAGAGCTTTAGTAATACTCTGAAAGCCTCTTGGGCAGGCAGCCCTGGTCCAGGAGCACTGTTCACCGTCATTCCTAATTTGTCTGGCTTGGGTAATGCGGGAGCGCGCGGGGTGAAGGCGGGGTCACATTTCATCGCGGCTGTCACCAGCATCCCACACATTGACTTTCTCATTCCTTCCAATTTGAGCATTGATCCGCTGAAGGGGGTGGGAATCAATGCTGTCCCTGCAGAGAAGAAGGACCTTTGTTATTGTAGAGGTGCCCCCCCCATGGAACAGAGTGCAGTGGGTTAAGGGGTGGCCCCCCACAAGGACTGGGCCACCTCTGAGGGCCTGCCCAGTGGCACCACCACCTCTTATTTGCATGAGGCCTTATTTATGAAGGCCTTGCGCCACCGGTGCGTCACTTTTTCCCATGTTAAAAGTGACGCACCGGCGGCACAAGGCCGTCATAAATAAGGCCCATGGTACATAGCGTGAACCCAGCTACAACGCAATACTGTTCTGTACACAACAGGGTGAAGGGTTCCACAGGAAACGGCCTGTACAATGTGGGCTGAGCCACGCGTGCCATTTTCCCTCATGTGGAACCACGCTTGCGTGGTTAAGGCAGTGCGCAGTCTACATGCACAGATGGACGGGCACAGGAAGAGGAAGGGTTAGCAGAGGACTCGGTCTGGTAATTGGGCCTGGGGCTGGGTTTTGGGTGGGTGGGGAGGTCGTTTTTAGGGCTGGGGGTATTTTGTAGGGCTTGGGGTGTCAGTGTTGTTTATGGAACCGGGGGCTGGTTTAGGGCTCAGGGCATGGGGGGTTGGTGTTGTTTTCAGGTGTTTGGCAGTTTTATGGCTCAGGTCAGGGGGCAGGGTTGGGGAAGTTTTTAGGACATAGGGGTGAGGTTTAGGGCTCAGGGAGCGGGAAAGCACAGTTTTCAGGGCAGGGGCAGTTTTAGGGCTCAGGACAGGGGGCAGGGTCGGGGATATTTTTAGGACATAGGGGCGAGATTTAGGGCTCAGGGCGGGGGCAGGGACAGTTTGCAGGGCTAGGACAGTTTTAGGGCTCAAGGGCGGGTCTGGGGTCGAGGTAGTTGTTAGTACATGGGGCGAAGTTTTTGGTTCTCAGGGGGGCTGGGGTGTGATCTTTACCACCCATGTGCCTTTACCACAAAATGATGTGGTGAAGGCATGCATGGTAAAGGCACACATGGTAAATGAATGCATTGTTAAGACTCATTCTTTGTTGGGGCAGCGTGGTAAAGCCGCGCATAGTAAATGAATGCATTGTTAAGACTCATTCTTTGCTGGGGCAGCGCGGTAAAGCCGCGCATAGTAAATTAATGCGTTGTTAAGACTCATTCTTTGGTGGGACAGCACGGGAGAGGCGCGTATGGTACATTAAAGCATTGTTAACACTCATTCTTTGCTGGGCCACCACGAGAGAGGCGTGCATGGTACATGAATGCGTTGTTAAGACTCATTCTTTGCTGGGTCAGCGCTGTAAAGGCATGCATGGTAAATGAATGCATTGTTAAGACTCATACTTTGCTGGAGCAGCGCTTTAGAGGCACCTGGTAAATGAATGCGTTGTTAAGACTCATTCTTTGCTGGGGCAGCGCTGTAGAGGCATGCATGGTAAATGAATGCGTTGTTAAGACTCATTCTTTGCTGGGGCAGCGCTGTAGAGGCACCCATGGTAAATGAATGTGTTGTTAAGAGTCATTCTTTGCTGGGGCAGCGTGGTAGTGGCACCTGGTAAATGAATGCGTTGTTAAGACTCATTCTTTGCTTGGGCATCGCTGTAGAGGCATGCATGGTAAATGAATGCGTTGTTAAGACTCATTCTTTGCTGGGGCAGCACTGTAGAGGTATGCATTGTAAATGAATGCGTTGTTAAGACTCATTCTTTGCTTGGGCAGCGCTGTAGAGGCATGCATGGTAAATGAATGCGTTGTTAACACTCATTCTTTGCTTGGGCAGCACTGTAGAGGCATGCATTGTAAATGAATGCGTTGTTAAGACTCATTCTTTGCTTGGGCATCGCTGTAGAGGCATGCATGGTAAATGAATGCGTTGTTAAGACTCATTCTTTGCTGGGGCAGCGCTGTAGAGGCATGCATTGTAAATTAATGCGTTGTTAAGACTCATTCTTTGCTAGGGCAGCGCTGTAGAGGCATGCATGGTAAATGAATGTGTTGTTAAGACTCATTCTTTGCTGGGGCAGCGCTGTAGAGGCATGCATTGTAAATGAATGCGTTGTTAAGACTCATTCTTTGCTAGGGCAGCGCTGTAGAGGCATGCATTGTAAATGAATGCGTTGTTAAGACTCATTCTTTGCTAGGGCAGCGCTGTAAAGGCATGCATGGTAAATGAATGTGTTGTTAACACTCATTCTTTGCTGGGGCAGCGCTGTAGAGGCACCCATGGTAAATGCATGCTTTGTTAAGACTCATTCTTTGTTGGGGCAGCGCTGTAGAGGCATGCATGGCAAATGAATGCATTGTTAAGACTCATTCTGTGCTGGGGCAGTGCCTTATAGGCACCCATGGTAAATGAATGCGTTGTTAAGACTCATTCTTTGCTAGGGCAGTGCTGTTGAGGCATGCATGGTAAATGAATGCGTTATTAAGACTCATTCTTTGCTGGGGCAGCACTGTAGAGGCATGCATGGTAAATGAATGCGTTGTTACGACTCATTCTTTGCTGGGGCAGCACTGTAGAGGCATGCATGGTAAATGAGTGCGTTATTAAGACTCATTCTTTGCTGGGGCAGTGCTGTAGAGGCACCCATGGTAAATTAATGCTTTGATAAGACTCATTCTTTGCTGGGGCAGCGCTGTAGAGGCATGCATGGTAAATGAATGCGTTGTTAAAACTCATTCTTTGCCGGGGCAGCGCTGTAGAGGCATGCATGGTAAATGAATGCGTTGTTAAGACTCATTCTTTGCTAGGGCATCGCTGTAGAGGCATGCATGGTAAATGAATGCATTGTTAAGACTCATTCTTTGCTGGGGTAGCGCTGTAGAGGCATGCATGGTAAATGAATGCGTTGTTAAGACTCATTCTTTGCTGGGGCAGTGCTGTAGAGGCATGCATGGCAAATGAATGCTTTGTTAAGACTCATTCTTTGCTGGGGCAGTGCTGTAGAGACATGCATGGTAAATGAAAGCGTTGTTAATACTCATTCTTTGCTTGGGCATCGCTGTAGAGGCATGCATGGTAAATTAATGCGTTGTTAAGACTGATTCTTTGCTTGGGCATCGCTGTAGAGGCATGCATGGTAAATGAATGCGTTGTTAAGACTCATTCTTTGCTGGGGCAGTGCTGTAGAGGCACCCATGGTAAATGAATGCTTTGATAAGACTCATTCTTTGCTGGGGCAGTGCTGTAGAGGCACCCATGGTAAATGAATGCTTTGTTAAGACTCATTCTTTGTTGGGGCAGCGCTGTAGAGGCATGCATGGCAAATGAATGCGTTGTCAAGACTCATTCTGTGCTGGGGCAGTGCTGTATAGGCACCCATGGTAAATGAATGCGTTGTTAAGACTCATTCTTTGCTAGGGCAGCGCTGTTGAGGCATGCATGGTAAATGAATGCATTGTTAAGACTCATTCTTTGCTGGGGCAGCGCTGTAGAGGCATGCATGGTAAATGAATGTGTTGTTAAGACTCATTCTTTGTTGGGGCAGCGCTGTAGAGGCATGCATGGTAAATGAATGCTTTGTTAAGACTCATTCTTTGCTGGGGCAGCGCTGTAGAGGCATGCATAGTAAATGAATGTGTTGTTAAGACTCATTCTTTGTTGGGGCAGCGCTGTAGAGGCATGCATGGTAAATGAATGCGTTGTTAAGACTCATTCTTTGTTGGGGCAGCACTGTAGAGGCATGCATGGTAAATGAATGCGTTGTTAAGACTCATTCTTTGTTGGGGCAGCGCTGTAGAGGCATGCATGGTAAATGAATGCGTTGTTAAGACTCATTCTTTGTTGGGGCAGCACTGTAGAGGCATGCATGGTAAATGAATGCGTTGTTAAGACTCATTCTTTGCTAGGGCAGCGCTGTGTAGGCATGCATGGTAAATGAATGCGTTGTTAAGACTCATTCTTTGCTGAGGCAGCATGGTAGAGACACGTATGGTACATGAATGCGTTTTTAAGACTCATTCTTTGTTGGGGCAGCGTGGCAGATGCACGCATGGCTTAGCCATGCTTGCTTCTGTTATACAACAGGGTCCCCCATGTACAGTGCAGAAGAAGGATGGAAGCCAGCCGCCTGCATCATGGGTAATGGTCAGCAGTGGAGGCGGTGAGACGCACAGGGAGAGAGAGCTGCAGTTGGGACGCCAGGTGGCATCTGAGATGACGTCTCAGGCCCTAGGGACAGAGGTGACGGTCAGGCAGTGAGCTTCTCCCTGCATTTCTTATTTTACAGTCCAGTGATGGTGCTTCCGCCACAGGGCCACACAGGAACATGTTTTGTCCATCTCTAGGAGGAGTGGCACACTTTCTGCTTGAGGGACAGTATGACATCCCCTTCCGTTGACAGCCGAGGGTCACCTCATCTCTTGTTGTCTAAAAAGACTCTCCTCTGGCTCGCACACCCTCCTCCCTCCTCCATCCTCTCTCTTGAACCGCTATCATGAACCCCCTTTTCCCTGCCTCCCCTTCTCCTGCCCCTCAGGTGCCTTACCTGCTCATCCTCCTGCTCCACACACCTTTCTTTGCTGCTTCTCTCTACATTCTACACCCTCTTGTCTCTCCCTCTGGCTTTCTTTGAGCTCTTTCCACGGCGCCTGCTCTCTTCCTCGCCCTCCTTTCCTCTCTCTGCCTGTTTCTCGTCTCCTTCTAACACCTTTTCTAACTCGGCATCCATCATGTACTTCTCCAAGACTCGCCCATGATCTTTGGGGCCACTTATCACACACGCTTCCACCTTCTTATTACACTAAGATTATACCATCTCTTCCATCTTCCTTTCTCTCTCTCTCTCTCCCTGCATTTACTTACTTCCTCTCTCACATACCCTTCAATCACCCCAACTTCCTCAGACCTGCGTCTTTCTTCCCAGGCCCCCACCAGCGCAAGCCTTGAATGTCCATTCTCAGACTGGTGCTGGTGATAATAAACCCTCCTTCCGCGACGGGGCAGCATGGACTCGAGGTGCTGCCGTGTGGTATCCGTGGGGTACACCCAATGCACGACCCTAGAATCAAATCTATGCTGTGATGACTTCGAAATGAAAGAATTTCTGTAGTGAAAAAGAAGCGAAATAAAGGTTAGGGGTCATTCATAATCTCCCCACCTTTGTGCTGATTCTTTTATTTCCATGAATTGAAGAGTGTTACTGATACAGCTGTAGGTCAGTCACAGCCCAGCCAGAGCTAGGTACATAGGATCATCCCTGGCAGTGTTATGCTGTGCAGTGTAAAGTTATGTTATGCTGTATTATGTTATGCTATGCTATATTGTGTTACGCTATGCTATGTTATGTGTTATGTTACACGATGCTATGTTATGTTATGTGTTATGTTAGGTTATGCTATGTTATGTTATGTGTTATGTTATGCTATGTTATGTTATGTTATGTTATGTTATGGTATGTTATGGTATGCTAGGCTGTGTTATGTTATGTTATGTTATGTTATGTTATGGTATGCTAGGCTGTGTTATGTTATGTAATGCTATGCTATGCTATGTTATGTAATGTTATATATGAAAAGTGTCATCATTTATATGTTTGTGCACAAAAGAGCATGAAGGCTGACAGTGTTTTCATTAAACTAATGCTGGTGTATTTGCCTATGCTTGTTTTGGTTACATTTAATGTGTGGAATTCAGGCCCATCCCCCACATTAACAGCAAGTCATGGGCAGAAGCAAAGCGCCTCTATGCAGAGGGGGTGAACCCATGGGTTAGGGTTAGAGCTGTATCTCCAAGCCTCAGCCCCTGTCCCAGTCTTCCCATCCTGTGGGACCCCCTAAGCCTCAGCCCCTGTCCCCGGCTTTCCAACCTGTGGGACCCCCTAAGCCTCAGCCCCTGTCCCCGGCTTTCCATCCTGTGGGACCCCCTAAGCCTCAGCCCCTGTCCCCGGCTTTCCATCCTGTGGGACCCCCTAAGCCTCAGCCCCTGTCCCAGTCTTCCCATCCTGTGGGACCCCCTAAGCCTCAGCCCCTGTCCCCGCTTTCCAACCTGTGGGACCCCCTAAGCCTCAGCCCCTGTCCCCGGCTTTCCATCTTGTGGGACCCCCTAAGCCTCAGCCCCTGTCCCCGGCTTTCCATCCTGTGGGACCCCCTAAGCCTCAGCCCCTGTCCCAGTCTTCCCATCCTGTGGGACCCCCTAAGCCTCAGCCCCTGTCCCCGGCTTTCCATCCTGTGGGACCCCCTAAGCTTCCGCCCCTGTCCCTGGCTTTCCATCCTGTGGGACCCCCTAAGCCTCAGCCCCTGTCCCAGGCCTTCCATCCTGTGGGACCCCCTAATCCTCAGCCCCTGTCCCAGGCTTTCCATCCTGTGGGACCCCCTAAGCCTCAGCCCCTGTCCCAGTCTTCCCATCCTGTGGGACCCCCTAAGCCTCAGCCCCTGTCCCCGGCTTTCCATCCTGTGGGACCCCCTAAGCCTCAGCCCCTGTCCCCGGCTTTCCATCCTGTGGGACCCCCTAAGCCTCAGCCCCTGTCCCCGGCTTTCCATCCTGTGGGACCCCCTCAAGCCTCAGCCCCTGTCCCAGGCTTTGTATCCTGTGGGACCCCCTAATCCTCAGCCCCTGTCCCAGGCTTTCCATCCTGTGGGACCCCCTAAGCCTCAGCCCTGTCCCCGGCTTTCCATCCTGTGGGACCCCCTAAGCCTCACCCCCTGTCCCAGGCCTTCCATCCTGTGGGACCCTGTTAGAACCGGCTGTCTCTAGTTGGCAGAGGTATACACTTCTGACAAATAGGGACACACCTTTTCTAGTCAGGGCAAGGGGATCACACCCTTCGATAACCCCTGCTCACCCCCTTGGTAGCTTGGCAGAGCAGAACAGGCTTATCTCAGAGGCTGTGTGTTAAGCATTTATGACCACATACAGTAATAAAGTGAATACACTACAAATGGACACGACACAGTAGTATTATAAAAATAAGTATTTTTATATAAGGCTTAGCACAAGACCAAATAACGACAAAAATGTACACAATCTTAATAAATACTCTGGGAAGGGAAATCGGATAATTCAAAGGTAGGTTCTTCTTTAGCACAAAAGTCTTTAGTATCAAGCAAATCTTCTTCTTGGCAATACAGTTCTTAGCAACAGGGTAACCCACACGGGGGCTACACGACGTCGAGGCAAAGTTAATCCAAAGGTTCGGCGTCGACCGCGAGGAGCGCTACGTCGAGCCCGGAGTCACACGGACCCCCAACAACACAGTACCTTTGGAAAATGAAGCACACGATGATCAGCGGCGTCGAGCAATCCGGCGTCGCGTCTTCGATGTCGATCAGGCCTCAGCAGGCGTCGTTGTCGATGATGCGGTTGCACAGAGTGAGCAGCGCTCACGGCGTCGAGAGGGCACTAGGGCGATTCAATCAGCAGCGGTGCAGACACGAAGTCCTTTGGAGCTGGAGCCGTACTCCTACTCACTGGCGTTGCTGCTGGCCGTCGGTCGGGCCCGGCGGCCGGTCGTCGAGGAAGCGGGACACTGGGGCCGTTACCCACTATGTCGAGCTGGATTCGGCGACGTCCGTCGGCGTCGAGGTTGCTGGCTCTTTCAGAGGTGCTGGATTCACAGTTCCAGCAAATAGCACTTTAAGCAGATGAAGTCCTTTAGCCCTGTGACTTCAGCAGGAGACTGGCACTCTTCCAGTCCTTGGAGATTTTCTTAGCAAGCGTGAGAGTACACACACAGTTCCTCTCTCCTGGTTCCTTGGCAAAAATAAAGAAGCACTGCAGGATTCCCCCCAGCAATCAGCACTCTGGCAGAAGGGGTAGGCAAGTCCTCAGATCAGCAGGCCTCTTGTCCTTGGTTACAGGGTTCCTTGTCAGAAGTGATCTGATTTCTTAGTTCAGGGGTCCTTCTCTTATACCCCTTTTCGGCTTTGATCCCTTTGTCCATGCCGGGGACTTTCCCAACATCCTGGGTCTGTTGTGGGTGGAGCCAGGCAGAAGCACCTGGCGTATTCACTGAGCAGGGCTGGGTCCTCAGACGCCCAGCAGGAGGTGGAGCCAGCATTGACACTGGCAGGAGCAGAGCTATCGGCCTCCTGGCAGGAGGTGGGGCTAAGATCGTCCATGGCAGGCACAGAGCCATCAGCCGCTTGGCAGGAGGTGGAGCCAGCATTGTACCAGGCAGGGCAGGCTATCAACAACTACTCTCCCCTACTCTCAACGCAAATGTCTCACTCATCCCACACTGACTCATCCAGACCTGTGGAGCCACCCAGCTCCTGTCACACACACGCAAGACCAGCAGAAACCAGATATGGTTAGACAAGAAAATAGACACTTTCTAAAAGGGCTATTTTCGAACCCAGAGTCCAAAAACCATCCACACCAACGGATGCGTAATTAAACCCCGAGTTCAGGGATACCAAACTCGACATTGCACCATTCTCCCCGAGCCAGCTAGGATCATAGCATTAATAATCCCGGCGGCCCATTCTAACTAATGGAGAGCAGGCTACCTTGCAATAGTGAAGAACGAAGATGGCTGTAATTCACTATTAGGACATGCCAACTTGGTCAGGCGTGTCCTACCTTATACTTACAATGCACCCTGCCCGCGGGCCTACCATAGGGGTGACTAACATGAAGTCAAGGGAAGTTTAGAGGGGCTGGCAAATAGGTATACTTGCACAGTCCGCGTTACAGCCCTAGGCTGCACGTGGGTCTCGCAATGACTGACCCGTAGACATTCTTTTACGAGGCCGCTCCTGTGGGTGGCACAACACGTGCTGCAAGCCCACGAGCGGCATTTGTATTTACAAGCCCCGGCACTCCTGGTGCGCTAGACTAGGGACTGACAGTAAACCAAATAAGCCAAACATGGATACAATAGATACATCAATTTAACATAGGGAGCACTTGCGCTGTGGCACTGATCAGCAGTGACACCGCGCCCAAAGCATATACCAGCAAAACATTGAAAAACAGTGGAGGCAAACAGAAAAAATGGAGGAGAGACTCAAGCCAATGATGTCAGGTCTAACACGTGTCCCCTCCAGCTGAAATGTGGGGAGAACTACCCTTGACCTAGGGAGTCCTCATCACTAAGGCGGAAAAATCTGGACAGACCATCAGCATTGGCGTGATCTGTACCAGGGCGGTGTTCCACCGAAAAGTCCATCCCCTGTAGGGAAATGGACCACCTCAACAGTTTCGGATTCTCACCCCTCATCTGCATCAACCATCTGAGGGGCCTGTGGTCTGTCTGAACCCGGAAGTGAGTCCCAAACAGGTAGGGTCTTAGCTTCTTCAGCGCCCAGACCACAGCAAATGCTTCTCTCTCTATCGCACTCCACCTCGTTTCCCTGGGAAGTAACCTCCTACTGATGAAGGCTACAGGCAAGTCTCGGCCCTCTTCATTCACCTGAGCTAGAACAGCCCCCACGCCATGCTCTGAAGCGTCCGTCTGGACAATAAATTCTTTCGAGAAGTCGGGTGCCTGGAGTATAGGTGCTGTGCACATTGCAGTTTTCAGGATGTCGAAGGCCGTTTGACAGGCATCAGTCCAGATCACGTTTCGTGGCTGCTTCCTGGAAGTCAGCGAAGTCAAGGGGTGCACAATGTTACCGTAATCCTTGACAAACCTCCTGTAGTAACCTGTGAGTCCTAAGAAGGCTCTCACCTGCGTTTGGGTTTTGGGCGGCGCCCAAGCCAGGATGGTATCAATCTTGGGTTGCAGGGGGGCAACCTTGCCGCTCCCTACTTGGTGCCCCAAGTACACCACAGAACCCTGCCCAATCTGGCACTTACTGGCTTTGATTGTGAGGCCTGCTCCGCGCAGGGCCAACAACACTTCCTGGAGGTGGCGCAAGTGTTCCTCCCAGCTGGCGCTGAACACTGCGATGTCGTCCAGGTAGGCGGCACTGAAATCCTCCAGTCCAGCCAAGACCTGGTTGACCAACCTCTGGAAGGTGGCAGGGGCATTCTTCATCCCAAAGGGCATCACCCGGAATTGGTATAGCCCATCTGGTGTGGAGAATGCGGACCTCTCCTTTGCCCCATCAGTTAAGGCGATCTGCCAGTACCCAGACGTTAGATCAAACGTACTAAGGTACCGGGCAGCCCCCAACCGATCTATGAGCTCATCAGCTCTGGGGATGGGGTGCGCGTCAGTCTTCGTGACCGAATTGAGTCCTCGGTAGTCCACGCAGAACCGGAGTTCTGGTGAAGCACCAGGCGCTGCAGCCTTCGGGACCAAGACCACTGGGCTGGCCCAAGGACTGCTAGAGGACTCAATCACCCCTAACGCAAACATTTTGGAGACCTCCTCCTTAATGTATGCTCAAACCTTGTCAGTCACCCTGTAAGCCTTGTGCTTCACAGGAGGGCTGTCTCCGGTGTCAACGTCATGGACACACCAATGAGTGACACCCGGAACCAAGGAAAACAGATCCGGGAATTGTCCCAACAGGTGGCGACAATCCTGTTTCTGCTCAAGGGTCAGTGTGTCAGAGAGGACCACACCATCCACTGACCCGTCTTGCTCTTTAGCACACAGGAGGTCAGGAAGAGGCTCACTCTCCTCCTCCATTCCAGCATCTGTAGCTAGGAGCATGCCCACTTCAGACCTTTCTAAGTGGGGCTTCAAACGGTTGACATGCAGGACCCGCAAGGGGTTCCTGGGAGATTTCAAGTCCACCAAGTAGGTGACATCGCTCTTCTTCTCCACAACCTTAAATGGTTCAGTCCACCTGTCCTTGAGCGCACAAGGTTCCACAGGGGACATGACCCACACTTCCTGACCAGGCTGAAGCTCTACCAGAGTGGCATTCCGGTCGTACCAACGCTTCATCTCCTCCTGGCTGGCCTCCAGATTTGCCTGAGCAAGTTCTCTGAAGCGCCGAGTCTGGTTCCGAAAGGCCAGCATGTAGCTGTATACATCCTGGGGAGGTTTCCTGGGAGATTGCTCCCAGCCTTCCTTGACCAGACTCAAAGGCCCTCTTACCGGGTGACCGTACAAAAGCTCAAAGGGGCTGAACCCTAGAGACTTTTGCGGCACCTCTCGGTAAGCAAACAACAGGCATGGCAAGAGGACGTCCCATTTCCGCCTCATTGGTTCTTCAAGACCCATGATCATGCCTTTAAGGGTACGGTTGAATCTCTCAACCAACCCATTTCCTTGAGGGTGGTAAGGAGTGGTGAACTTGTAGGTTACCCCACACTCCTTCCACAGAGACTTCATATAGTTCGAAATGAAGTTGGTTCCTCGGTCTGACACCACCTCTCTGGGGAACCCCATCTGGGAGAAAACACCCATCAGTGCCCGTCCCACCACGGGGGCCGTCACTGTTCGGAGAGGGATGGCTTCCGGGTACCGTGTGGCATGGTCCACCAAGACCAGGATGAACCTGTTGCCCAGGGCTGTCTTGGGGTCCAGGGGCCCAACAATGTCAATACCCACCCGGTCAAAGGGGGTACTGACCACTGGAAAAGGTTGGAGGGGAGCCTTCTGCTTCCTTCCGCTTTTCCCACTTGCCTGGCAAGTGTGACAAGTCTTGCAATGAATGTCTACATCCCTACGCATCTGAGGCCAATAAAAATGGGTGACAAGCCTGTCATAGGTCTTGTCCTGCCCCAGATGTCCAGCTAACAGAACATCATGAGCCAAACCCAGTAGGAAGGCTCTGAAGCGCTGGGGTACCACCAGCACACGGGCTGACCCAGGCTCAGCAGTCTTAGGCTCGCTATACCGGAGGTCGTTTTCCCAGTACACAAAATGTGACCCTGACTGATCACCTGAGGATTGGGCTGAGGCCTGCTGCCTCATGCCCACAAGAGAAGGGCACACTTTCTGTTCCGCACAGAATTCCTCCCTGGAGGGACCACCATCCTGCTGCCAATGGGTCAGCTCGGGCAGGTCTCCCAGTTCGGCAATTTGTTCCCCGGTGGGCTCCAGGGCATCCCCCTCAGGCTCTACCTCCTCCTGGACCACGGGAACTACGGGGGACGGTTTCCCGCGCCTCCTGCCTCTTCTCTTCACAGCTGGGTCCTGGGCCGTACTTTCAGGCTCCGGGACCCCATCAACACCCTTACTCGCTGTCATCGATCGAGTGGTTGCACACACCCACTCTGGCACGCCCAACATTTTCAAGTGCGCCTCTCTCTCCACCTTAGCCCAAGGGGAGTCTTCTAAATCATTGCCCAGGAGACAATCGACAGGCATGGCGGGCCTCACAGCAACCTGAAGAGTACCTGAAACTCCCCCCCATTCAAAGGAAACCTGAGCTACCTCACACTCTTTCTGGGAGTTGTCGGCAGCTATCACGGGGTAGAATGCGTGGGGAACCACCTGCTCTCTGGACACCAAGTGACACTTGACAGCTGTCACACTCGCTCCGGTGTCTCTGAGAGCTTCCACTCTATGGCCATTAATGGTCACCCACTGCCTATATTTACTAGTGTTACTAGGCAGAGGGGGTGGAGGGACCATTTGCATGTCTCCTAGCGAGACCAGGGACATTTCTGCGGGACCCCTCCCACCTTGGACAACCATCTCCTCCCCTCCCAGGGCTACACTCGCCAACTGACGGGGGGGTGCACTCGGCGGTGCATTCGATTTCTTCATGGGACACTGGGGATCGTAATACCGGTGTCCCACCTGCCCACAAGTGTAGCAGGTAAGGGGGCCCCTATGAACAGGTTTACCCGTCGGGCCCCTGGCTTCTTCTCAGGGGGAGGCTGGGAACCTTTCCCTTGGTTCCCTTGGGGATTACTTTGAGGCCCTTTCTGAGACTCCTTCTGTTTACCCTTGTCCCCCCCACTCTTCTGCTGGGGACCCTGCCCACCTTTGGCTGAGTCTCCCACTGGACCCTTGTGGACCCTGGTACTGACCCAGCGGTCCGCCTCCTCAGCAAGTTTTCTAGGGTTAGATATCTTGCTATCAATCAGGTGCTGGCGCAGCTCTGGAAAACAGTTATTAGACAAATGCTCCCAAGCAAACAAATCATAAAGAGCTTCATAACTTTCCACTTTGCTGCCCTTTACCCAACCATCCATGGCTCTGCAAAAATAAGACACATATTCAACCCACGTCGTACCAGGCAACTTCTTACATTCTCTAAAAGCTTGTCTGTACTTCTCGGGGGTTAGGCCATACCGCAACATTAAAGCATCCTTCATATGAGCATACGACATCCTATCCGCAACAGGCATGTCTAACAGGGTATCTCTCCCCTCATTCACAAAGCGACCCCACAACCCCGCTCCCCAATTCTTCTCAGGGACCTGGTGGGCCAACAATGCTAGCTCATATGCTTTAAACCACTGACCAATATCTTCGTTTCTATGATAATCTTTTATCACATCTTTGGGCAAGTAAAACTTACTTTCTACAGGCCCAGATGGAATGCTGCCACCAGAGGGATTCAATTCTAACTTCTTAGCTTGGATGTCCAACTCCCTCAACTTGGTTTCACGCTCCAAAGCTAACTTCTCTCTTTCAAACTCTAACTTTTTGATCTCCAAATCAGCTTCTCTTCTACCTCTTGCATTTTCTAACTCCAACTGCCCATTTATCTTTAGCCTTGCCATTTCCATGTTGTATGCACGCTCCTTCGCCCTTTCTTCTCGTTCTTCAGGGGAAAGACCTTTGGAGGAAACACTGTTTCCGGGAGAGGACTCGGGCCCATTCGCTGGCGCCTCCTCATCCCCTTCCACTGGCGGTACCACCACCGGATCAGTGGGATCTCTGGCTTCCAACCAGGCCTGCAATGCTTTGAGATAGGTTTCCTTAGCCTTGAGACCTTTGGTAGGAACTTTAAACTTCTTGCAAAAGGATTTCAACTCCTCCAATCTGTAGACGGTTAACTTCGCTCTGTCGAATTCCTCCTCAACAACAACAACAGGGGTAGTGACTCCGGTGTCACTCATGGTCAAAACTGGCAGTGTTCAAAAAATCAAGTTTCAGAAAAGCAGAGAACCAAAAATAGAATCCTTCCCAATTAGATTGTGACTGCGCTATGGTCTGCTTTCACTATGTAGCGCACACTAATCACTGCACATGGGTCATAAATGCAAGGTCCAAAAATCCTCACCATTGCATCCAATGTTAGAACCGGCTGTCTCTAGTTGGCAGAGGTATACACTTCTGACAAATAGGGACACACCTTTTCTAGTCAGGGCAAGGGGATCACACCCTTCGATAACCCCTGCTCACCCCCTTGGTAGCTTGGCAGAGCAGAACAGGCTTATCTCAGAGGCTGTGTGTTAAGCATTTATGACCACATACAGTAATAAAGTGAATACACTACAAATGGACACGACACAGTAGTATTATAAAAATAAGTATTTTTATATAAGGCTTAGCACAAGACCAAATAACGACAAAAATGTACACAATCTTAATAAATACTCTGGGAAGGGAAATCGGATAGTTCAAAGGTAGGTTCTTCTTTAGCACAAAAGTCTTTAGTATCAAGCAAATCTTCTTCTTGGCAATACAGTTCTTAGCAACAGGGTAACCCACACGGGGGCTACACGACGTCGAGGCAAAGTTAATCCAAAGGTTCGGCGTCGACCACGAGGAGCGCTACGTTGAGCCCGGAGTCACACGGACCCCCAACAACACAGTACCTTTGGAAAATGAAGCACACGATGATCAGCAGCTTCGAGCAATCTGGCGTTGCGTCTTCGGTGTCGATCAGACCTCAGCAGGCGTCGTTGTCGATGATGCGGTTGCACAGAGTGAGCAGCGCTCACGGCGTCGAGAGGGCACGAGGGCGATGCGATCAGCAGCGGTGCAGACACGAAGTCCCTTGGAGCTGGAGCCGTACTCCTACTCACTGGCGTTGCTGCTGGCGTCGGTCGGGCCCGGCGGCCGGTCGTCGAGGAAGCGGGACACTGGGGCCGTTACCCACTATGTCGAGCTGGATTCGGCGACGTCCGTCGGCGTCGAGGTTGCTGGCTCTTTCAGAGGTGCTGGATTCACAGTTCCAGCAAATAGCACTTTAAGCAGATGAAGTCCTTTAGCCCTGTGACTTCAGCAGGAGACTGGCACTCTTCCAGTCCTTGGAGATTTTCTTAGCAAGCTTGAGAGTACACACACAGTTCCTCTCTCCTGGTTCCTTGGCAAAAATAAAGAAGCACTGCAGGATTCCCCCCAGCAATCAGCACTCTGGCAGAAGGGGTAGGCAAGTCCTCAGATCAGCAGGCCTCTTGTCCTTGGTTACAGGGTTCCTTGTCAGAAGTGATCTGATTTCTTAGTTCAGGGGTCCTTCTCTTATACCCCTTTTCGGCTTTGATCCCTTTGTCCATGTCGGGGACTTTCCCAACATCCTGGGTCTGTTGTGGGTGGAGCCAGGCAGAAGCACCTGGCGTATTCACTGAGCAGGGCTGGGTCCTCAGACGCCCAGCAGGAGGTGGAGCCAACATTGACACTGGCAGGAGCAGAGCTATCGGCCTCCTGGCAGGAGGTGGGGCTAAGATCGTCCATGGCAGGCACAGAGCCATCAGCCGCTTGGCAGGAGGTGGAGCCAGCATTGTACCAGGCAGGGCAGGCTATCAACAACTACTCTCCCCCTACTCTCAACGCAAATGTCCCACTCATCCCACACTGACTCATCCAGACCTGTGGAGCCAACCAGCTCCTGTCACACACACGCAAGACCAGCAGAAACCAGATATGGTTAGACAAGAAAATAGACACTTTCTAAAAGTGCTATTTTCGAACCCAGAGTCCAAAAACCATCCACACCAACGGATGGGTAATTAAACCCCGAGTTCAGGGATACCAAACTCGACATTGCACCATGCTCCCCGAGCCAGCTAGGATCATAGCATTAATAATCCCGGCGGCCCATTCTAACTAATGGAGAGCAGGCTACCTTGCAATAGTGAAGAACGAAGATGGCTGTAATTCACTATTAGGACATGCCAACTTGGTCAGGCGTGTCCTACCTTATACTCACAATGCATCCTGCCCGCGGGCCTACCATAGGGGTGACTAACATGAAGTCAAGGGAAGGTTTGAGGGGCTGGCAAGTAGGTATACTTGCACAGTCCGCGTTACAGCCCTAGGCTGCACGTGGGTCTCGCAATGACTGACCCGTAGACATTCTTTTACGAGGCCGCTCCTGTGGGTGGCACAACACGTGCTGCAAGCCCACGAGCGGCATTTGTATTTACAAGCCCCGGCACTCCTGGTGTGCTAGACTAGGGACTGACAGTAAACCAAATAAGCCAAACATGGATACAATAGATACATCAATTTAACATAGGGAGCACTTGCGCTGTGGCACTGATCAGCAGTAACACCGCACCCAAAGCATATACCAGCAAAACATCGAAAAACAGTGGAGGCAAACAGAAAAAATGGAGGAGAGACTTAAGCCAATGATGTCAGGTCTAACAGACCCCCTAAGCCTCAGCCCTGTCCCAGGCTTTCCATCCTATGGGACCCCCTAAGCATCAGCCCCTGTCCCAGGCTTTCCATCCTGTGGGACCCCCTAAGCTTCAGCCCCTGTCCCAAGCTTTGCATCCTGTGGGACCCCCTAAGCTTAAGCCCCTGTCCCAGGCTTTGCATCCTGTGGGACCCCCTAAGTCTCAGTCCTGTCCCAGGCTTTGCATCCTGTGGGACCCCCTAAAGCTTCAGCCCTGTCCCAGGCTTCCCATCCTGTGGGACCCCCTAATCCTCAGCCCCTGTCCCAGGCTTTCGATCCTGTGGGACCCCCTAAACCTCAGCCCTGCCCCAGGATATGCATCGTGTGGGACCCCCTAAGCCTCAGCCCCTGTCCCAGGCTTTGCATCCTGTGTGACCCCCTAAGCCTCAGCCCCTGCCCCAGTCTTCCCATCCTGTGGGACCCCCTAAGCCTCAGCCCCTGTCCCCGGCTTTCCATCCTGTGGGACCCCCTAAGCCTCAGGCCCTGTCCCAGGCTTTGTATCCTGTGGGACCCCCTAATCCTCAGCCCCTGTCCCAGGCTTTCCATCCTGTGGGACCCCCTAATCCTCAGCCCCTGTCCCAGGCTTTCGATCCTGTGGGACCCCCTAAGCCTCAGCCCCTGTCCCAGGCTTTGCATCCTGTGGGACCCCCTAAGCCTCAGCCCCTGTCCCAGTCTTCCCATCCTGTGGGACCCCCTAAGCCTCGGCCCCTGTCCCAGGCTTTCCATCCTATGGGACCCCCTAAGCATCAGCCCCTGTCCCAGGATTTCCATCCTGTGGGACCCCCTAAGCTTCAGCCCCTGTCCCAGGCTTTGCATCCTGTGGGACCCCCTAAGCTTCAGCCCCAGTCCCAGGCTTCCCATCCTCTGGGACCCCCTCAAGTCTCAGCCGCTGTCCTAGGCTTTGCATCCTGTGGGACCCCCTAAGCCTCAGCCCCTGTCCCAGGCTTTCGATCCCGTGGGACCCCCTAAGCCTCAGCCCCTGTCCCAGGCTTTCCATCCTGTGGGACCCCTAAGCCTCAGCCCCTGTCCCAGGCTTTCCATCCCGTCGGACCCCCTAAGCTTCCACCACTGTCCCAGGCTTTGTATCCTGTGGGACCCCCTAAGCCTCAGCCCCTGTCCCAGGCTTTTCATCCTGTGGGACCCCCTAAGCCTCAACCCCTGTCCCAGGCTTCCCATCCTGTGGGATCCCCTAGCCTCAGCCCCTGTCCCAGGCTTTCCATCCTGTGGGACTCCCTAAGCCTCAGCCCCTGTCCCAGGCTCTGCATCCTGTGGGACCCCCTAAGCTTCAGCCCCTGTCCCAGGCTTTGTATCCTGTGGGACCCCCTCAAGCCTCAGCCCCTGTCCCAGGCTTTGCATCCTGCGGGACCCCCTAAGCCTCAGCCCCTGTCCCCGGCCTTGCATCCTGTGGGACCCCCCTAAGCTTCAGCCCCTGTCCCAGGCTTTGCGTCCTGTGGGACCCCCTAAGCCTCAGCCCTGTCCCAGGCTTTCCATCCTGTGGGACCCTCTAAGCCTCAGCCCCTGTCCCCGGGTTTGCATCCTGTGGGACCCCCCTGAGCTTCAGCCCCTGTCCCAGGCTTTGCGTCCCGTGGGACCCCCTAAGCCTCAGCCCTGTCCCAGGCTTTCCATCCTGTGGGACCCCCTAAGCCTCAGCCCCTGTCCCCGGCTTTCCATCCTGTGGGACCCCCTAAGCCTCAGCCCCTGTCCCCGGCTTTCCATCCATTGGGACCCCCTAAGCCTCAGCCCCTGTCCCAGGCTTCCCATCCTGTGGGACCCCCTCAAGCCTCAGCACCTGTCCCAGGCTTTGCATCGTGTGGGACCCCCTAAGCATCAGCCCCTGTCCCAGTCTTCCCATCCTGTGGGACCCCCTAAGCCTCAGCCCCTGTCCCCGGCTTTGCATCCTGCGGGACCCCCTCAAGCCTCAGCCCCTGTCCCCGGCTTTGCATCTTGCGGGACCCCCTCAAGCCTCAGCCCCTGTCACCGGCTTTGCATCCTGTGGGACCCCCTAATCCTCTGCCCCTGTCCCAGGCGTTCCATCCTGTGGGACCCCCTAAGCCTCAGCCCTGTCCCAGGCTTTGCATCCTGTGGGACCCCCTAAGCCTCCGCCCCTGTCCCAGGCTTTGCATCCTGTGGGACCCCCTAAGCCTCAGCCCCTGTCCCAGGCTTTCCATCCTGTGGGACCCCTCAAGCCTCAGCCCCTGTCCCAGGCTTTCCATCCTGTGGGACCCACTAAGCCTCAGCCCTGTCCCATGCTTTGCATCCTGTGGGACCCCCTAAGCCTCAGCCCCTGTCCCAGGCTTCCCATCCTGTGGGACCCCCTAAGCCTCAGCCCCTGTCCCAGGCTTCCCATCCTGTGGGACCCCCTAAGTCTCAGCCCTGTCCCCGGCTTTCCATCCTGTGGGACCCCCTAAGCCTCAGCCCCTGTCCCCGGCTTTGCATCCTGCGGGACCCCCTAAGCCTCAGTCACTGTCCCAGGCTTACCATCCTGTGGGACCCCCTAAGCCTCAGCCCCTGTCCCAGGCTTCCCATCCTGTGGGACCCCCTAAGCCTCAGCCCCTGTCCCAGGCTTTGCATCCTGTGGGACCCCCTAAGCCTCAGCCCCTGTCCCCGGCTTTGCATCCTGTGGGACCCCCTAAGCCTCAGCCCCTGTCCTCGGCTTTGCCTCCTGCGGGACCCCCTAAGCCTCAGCCCCTGTCCCCGGCTTTGCCTCCTGCGGGACCCCCCAAGCCTCAGCCCCTGTCCCCGGCTTTGCATCCTGCGGGACCCCCTAAACCTCAGCCCCTGTCCCAGGCTTCCCATCCTGTGGGACCCCCTAAGCCTCAGCCCCTGTCCCCGGCATTGCATCCTGCGGGACCCCCTAAGCCTCAGCCCCTGTCCCCGGCTTTCCATCCTGTGGGACCCCTAAGCCTCAGTCACTGTCCCAGGCTTTCCATAATGTGGGACCCCCTAAGCCTCAGCCCCTGTCCCCGGCTTTGCCTCCTGCGGGACCCCCCAAGCCTCAGCCCCTGTCCCCGGCTTTGCATCCTGCGGGACCCCCTAAGCCTCAGCCCCTGTCCCCGGCTTTCCATCCTATGGGACCCCCTAAGCCTCAGCCCCTGTCCCCGGCTTTCCATCCTATGGGACCCCCTAAGCCTCAGCCCCTGTCCCAGGCTTTCCATCCTGTGGGACCCCCTAAGCCTCAGCCCCTGTCCCAGGCTTTCCATCCATTGGGACCCCCTAAGCCTCAGCCCCTGTCCCAGGCTTTCCATCCATTGGGACCCCCTAAGCCTCAGCCCCTGTCCCCGGCTTTCCATCCTGTGGGACCCCCCTAAGCCTCAGCCCCTGTCCCAGGCTTTCCATCCTGTGGGACCCCCCTAAGCCTCAGCCCCTGTCCCAGGCTTTCCATCCTGTGGGACCCCCCTAAGCCTCAGCCCCTGTCCCAGGCTTTCCATAATGTGGGACCCCCTAAGCCTCAGCCCCTGTCCCCGGCTTTCCATCCTGTGGGACCCCTTAAGCCTCAGCCCCTGTCCCAGGCTTTGCATCCTGTGGGACCCCCTAAGCTTCAGCCCCTGTCCCAGGCTTTCGATCCTGTGGACTCCCTAAGCCTCAGCCCCTGTCCCAGGCTTCGCATCCTGTGGGACCACCTAAGCCTCAGCCCCTGTCCCAGGCTTCGCATCCTGTGGGACCACCTAAGCCTCAGCCCCTGTCCCAGGCTTTCCATAATGTGGGACCCCCTAAGCCTCAGCCCCTGTCCCAGGCTTTCCATAATGTGGGACCCCCTAAGCCTCAGCCCCTGTCCCAGGCTTTCCATCCTGTGGGACCCCCTAAGCCTCAGCCCCTGTCTCAGGCTTTGCATCCTGTGGGACCCCCTAAGCCTCAGCCCCTGTCCCAGGCTTTGTATCCTGTGGGACCCCCTCAAGCCTCAGCCCCAGTCAGAGGCTTTCCATCCTGTGGGACCCCTTAAGCCTCAGCCCCTGTCCCAGGCTTTGCATCCCGTGGGACCCCCTAAAGCCTCAGTCCTGTCCCAGGCTTTCCATCCTGTGGGACCCCCTAAGCCTCAGTCCCTGTCCCAGGCTTTCCATCCTGTGGGACCCCTTAAGCCTCAGCATCCCTGGCAGGCAGGATATCTGTATTCCACTGACTCAGCATCAGCCCAGCCAGGGGGGGCTTTCCTTCTGAGACCAGGGCTCCAGGCCCAAGGAAGGAGCGGGTCGGCTAATTATCATATGCAAATTATAATCCTCATTTAAAAGGTGAAAGGCCTACTTTACACAAACAGCACATTAACATAATCACAAAGTAAAGTGAAAAGATTTTTTTTTCGGTTTTACTTTTTCTACATAATTTTCCATTTTTTCCACATATTGATTTGTAACTGAGCTTGGAAATTGCTGAAGGTGATAATATTTGAAAACAGACATACTGAACTTGGAAATTACATTTTAGCTGCTTGTAATAATTATACAACATGCACTGGGTGTATTTATTAAACATCCGGAGTGGTGTTAATGCATGTTTGTTTCCTGCTGCTGTTCTTTATTCTGGTTCACAGCACAAAAGGGCTTCACATTTGCAGTCCATTATGCAAAAGTAGCGGTAATGGTGTCAAGTTCTCTGATATTCGGATAAGAGGTTAAAACATAACCCGTCCTAAGCTATTCTTTTAAATCAAAGGGATGCTGTGAGTGGGGGGAGGCTTTCAAGCACCCTGGGTCAGGGTACATGCACACCACATTATTTAAAAATGCAAGCAGCTTCAGAGCTCGGGCACAAGGCACACCTCTCTCTCGGCCTGTAGCTGAAGGGAAGTGAACTCCTTTTTTTTTTTTTTTTAAACCTTTATTGTACCTTCTCACAATTACAGAGCAAGTCGCCTACAACCCCGTGGGGCCGGCCGCTAAAATAAGAGAAATAGCAGTGACAGCCATGCGGAAATGAAGTTCATACGTTAAGTAAGCTACTGTAGTGAATGGGCACATCACTAAACAAGTTGAAGGTATTTAGTCAAAATCACATTACAAATTAAGTGAGGTTTTCATTTTTTGTTTTTTGAAAAGAACCAAAAGAACAAACAGGAAATCACATTGCGATCATTGATAATAAGAATGCAGGATAGCTGTATAGAAGATCCTTAGGACAGTATAAGTTGCTATGTATTATCCGGGGATCTCATCCGGAACGGGGAAGGACTTTTCCCCCACCCTCACCTCTACCCAAATGGAGTCCCAATCTCTTCCTCCACCCTTCACTCCACCCCTCCCTCATCATCTGATTCCAATAGATCATCTTCTGGCAGCGGGTCACAGATTTCGCCACGGTACACATTCCATGGGGACAACACCTTATTCCACTTGCCCGGACACGCACGGCTCAAGTACACCGCCCTTTCAGTTATCATTATTTTGTCCATATTCATGCACCACTGTGACTTCGTTGGAAGTTCTGCCGCCCCCCAAGGCTGAGCAATATCCCGCTTCGCTACAATCATTCCCAACGTTACCCAAAGTCGACTATGTCTGGGCAAATCTGTTGGTTCCCACACGTTTAGGAGACATCGCCTTGGTTCTGGGAGGATCGAGATCTCTAGGGCCTGAGATACAGTACGCAGTACCTGTCGCCAGTAATTTTGTATGCGTGGGCAGTCCCAAAACGTGTGGAAAAAGGTGCCCTCTTCCCCACAGCCACGTAGACAAAAAGGGTGTGGTGTTCTGTGGATGCGGTGTAGCAGTGTTCTTGTGTAATATACCCTATGGAGAACCTTGAGTTGGACAAGTCTCATCCTAGCCGAGATGCCCACCTCTTTCAGTGACGCCAGAGCCTCATTCCACTCGTGTTCATCTAGGGCGTCCACCTCCTGTTACCACCTTTCCTTCAGGGGAGCCAGCGGGTCTGGCGAGTTGTTCAGGAGCTTACGATACGTCAGCGAAGTTGCTCTTTCCGCCATAAAGTCAGTCAGGAGGCGATCCTCCAGCGGGGAGGACTCAGGAAGAGTCGACCCAGAGGGGATGGCCGCGAGCAGGGCATGACGAATTTGTACGTATCGGTATGATTCGTGTGGCCCCAGGTCATATATTTCCCTCAGGCGGGTGAACGAAATAACTTCACCCCGCTCCCACATGTCGCCCACCGTGGATATTCCGATGGAATCCCAGTGGGAGAAACCCTTGCTATTTCTCAAGTTGCCCAAGGCGCATGCATCCCAGAGCGGGGTGAGTTTGGTGATTTTCCCCTTCCAGCCTAACGCAGCCGTCGCCGCGTGCCAGGTTTCCACAGTGAGTTTAGTGGGCCCTGATAGGAGTCTCAGTTTTCTTCGGTCATAGAGTGGGGCGAGTATGTTGTTAATGCCCAGCTGCGCCCTGTCTGCTTGAAATGCCGGATCAGACTGCGGGGCGTGTAGCCAATGGTTAATGGGCTTAAGTTGCGCTGCCCAGTAATACAAGTGCAGATTCGGCAGTGCAATGCCCTGTTAGACAGGGACCTGGAGGGTCGGCCGAGGACAAGGGGAGAGGCCTCCATGAGGGCCGTCTCCAGCGATCGTACAGACAAGTAACTTCCCCCCCACAGATGGACACCACACAAGGATAAGGTTAACGCTCTTTATATGCAGTTCTTGAAGTAAGGTAGTACGGTACAATGAGATCAGGACACGAGGATCCTCTCAATTCTAGTCTCTGGAAGGGAAAGGGGGTAGCGGGACAGTCTTGTTAATAATCTGGTATTTGAGATGAGATGATGGTAGCTCACAATCCTCGAGCTCGGCGTTCGGGAAGGTCGGGCCGCGGCAGCGCCAGCCGGTCCCGAGGTGGTCGTAGGTAGCAGCGGGCCGCGGCAGCGCCAGCAGGTCCCGAGGGGGGTCGTAGGTAGCAACGGGCCGCGGCAGCGCCAGCAGGTCCCGAGGTGGTCGTAGGTAGCAACGGGCCGCGGCAGCGCCAGCAGGTCCCAACGAGGATGATGGTTGCAGAAGGCCGCGGCAGCGCCAGCAGGCAGGACGACAGTTCACGAGGCAGGGCTGCGGCAGCGCCAACAGTCCGTCAAGGATGAGTTCTTCACGGTGTCTCTCGACTCCAGGATACAACTGCCTTCCTGCTCTGGAGCTGCCTCAGTTATAGGTCTGGCGCCCTTTGATGTCCGGACCCTCGCACTTGGAGGTCGGGAGGTCCGGGATGAGGGAGTCCAGACACCCAGCAGGGGGGTGGAGCCAGCGCCCGGGGAGGCTGGGAGCGATCGGCACCTGGCGGGGGAGAGCCATCGACACTTCTTTCTCCCATTGACCTGCCAAGTGGTCCGTTCACCTCCTGGGTGGATGGTGGTGCCGGGATGTCGGGGCCTGGCCAGGCCCAGGGTTGGGGTCGAGCTGAGGCCACGTGGCCTCGCGGTGCAGTGTCCAAGATGGCGGCTGGGTTGGGCAATGGGGCTGACGGTGGCCCGGGCCAGATACAGAGATATCCGGGAGCAGGCGTCCCGTAGGGGACGGGTTGCGGGTTGCTTCCGTGGGTAGCACCTGGAGAGCCGGTGTCCGGGCCCTGTCATGCGGGGAGGGAGCGAGCCCTTCATGGGGCCTGTCCAACATGCGTCCCCCTCAGCTGAAGGCGGGGAGAGTCACCCATCCTCTTGGGGACTCTCCTCGACGAGGCGGAAAAAGCGGGACAGGCCATCCGCGTTGGCGTAGTCTTGGCCAGGGCGATGCTCCACAGTGAAGTCCATCCCCTGCAGGGAGATGGACCATCGCAATAGTTTGGGATTCTCCCCCCGCATCTGCATTAACCATTGCAGGGGGCGATGGTCTGTTTGCACCCGAAAGTGGGTACCGAAGAGGTAGGGCCGGAGCTTCTTAAGGGCCCATACTACTGCAAAGGCCTCCCGCTCGATGGTGCTCCAGCGCTGCTCTCGGGCCAGCAGGCGTCTGCTGATGAAGGCCACTGGTTGGTCGACTCCCTCGGGGTTCAGTTGAGAGAGGACGGCCCCAATGCCATGGTCTGAGGCATCAGCCTGGACGATGAACTCGCGGCTGTAGTCGGGGGCCTGGAGCACAGGGGCGGTGCACATGGCGGCCTTCAGCTTCTTGAAGGCCGCTTGACAGTCGGGAGTCCAGTTGACTGTTTTTGGGTGGTTCTTGGATGTGAGTTCCGTGAGGGGCCCCACAATGCTGCCATAGTCCTTCACAAACCGCCGGTAGTATCCGGTGAGCCCCAAGAAGGCTCGGAGCTCGGTTTGGGTGACGGGTGGCTGCCAGGACTGGATGGCAGCGATCTTGAGCTGGAGGGGGGCCACCAGACCGCTCCCCACTTGGTGTCCGAGGTAGGTCACGGACCCCTGGCCAATTTGGCACTTGCTGGCCTTGATTGTGAGGCCGGCCTGTTGGAGGGCCTGCAGGACCTCTCGGAGGTGGCGGAGGTGGTCTGACCAGTGGCGGCTGTATACCGCGATATCGTCCAGGTAGGCGGCGCTGAACTCTTCGAGGCCCGCCAATACCTGGTTCACAAGTCGTTGAAAAGTGGCTGGAGCGTTTTTCATGCCGAATGGCATCACTGTGAAATGGTAGTGTCCATCCGGGGTGGAGAGAGCGGACCGTTCTTGGGCCCTGGGGGTGAGGCCGATCTGCCAGTAGCCTGCTGTCAGGTCGAAGATGCTTAGGTAGCGGGCAGCCCCCATGCGGTCGACCAGTTCATCTGCTCGGGGGATGGGGTGAGCGTCGGTTTGGGTGACAGCGTTCAGACCCCGATAGTCGACGCAGAATCGGAGCTCGGGGGTGGTGCCCGGGGCAGCAGCCTTGGGGACCAGTACGACAGGGCTGGCCCAGGGGCTGTCCGAGGGTTCGATGACTCCGAGTGCGAGCATCTTGGAGACTTCCTCTTGGATGTAGGCGCGCACCCGGTCTGGTACTCGGTACGCCCGGTGTCTGATAGAGGGACTGTCCCCAGTGTCCACGTCGTGCAGGCACCAGGGGGTGACTCCGGGAGTGAGGGAAAAGAGATTTGCAAATTGCAATAGGAGGGTCCGACAGTCTTGGCGCTGTTCCGGGGTCAGGGCATCGGAAAGTCGGACCCCGTCCACTGAACCATCTTTTTCCCGGGTTCTCAGTAGGTCAGGGAGGGGCTCGGAGTCTTCTTCCGCTCCACTGTCTGTAGCCATCAGCAGGCTGAGCTCCGAGCGCACGAAGTGTGGTTTGAGTCTGTTGGCGTGGAGGACCCGGAGGGGGTTCCGGGAGGATTCCATGTCAATGAGATAGGTGACGGGGCTCTTGCGCTCGACCACTTTGAAGGGCCCCGCCCACTTGTCCTGCAAGGCACAAGGCTCGATGGGGGACATCACCCATACCTGCTGACCAGGCTCGAACTCGATGGAGGAGGCATGTTGATCGTACCATTTCTTCATGTCCTCCTGACTGGCCTCAAGATTGGCTTTGGCGATCTCTCTGAATCGCCTGGTCTGATTGCGGAGGGTCAGGAGGTACTTGTAGACGTCTGGAGGGGTCTTCAGGGGGGCCATTTCCCATTCTTCTTTAACTAGGCTGAGGGGCCCTCGAACGGGGTGTCCGTACAGGAGTTCGAAGGGGCTGAAGCCGAGGGACTTCTGGGGGACCTCTCGGTAGGCGAAGAGGAGGCACGGGAGTAGCACGTCCCACTGGCGTCGTAGGGGTTCTTCCAGCCCCATGATCATCCCCTTGAGAGTGCGGTTAAACCGCTCGACTAGTCCGTTTCCTTGCGGGTGATAGGGGGTTGTGAATCGGTAGGTGACTCCGCACTGCTGCCAGAGGGATTTCATATACTTCGAAATAAAGTTCGTGCCCCTGTCGCTGACGACCTCCCGGGGGAAGCCCACTCGAGAGAAGATCCCCATTAAGGCTCGGCCTACCACTGGCGCTGTTACAGTTCGAAGGGGAACGGCCTCGGGATAGCGGGTGGCGTGGTCCACCAGGACCAGGATGAATCGATGCCCTTGTGCTGTTCGGGGGTCTAGGGGCCCCACAATGTCTATGCCCACCCTTTCGAACGGGGTGGTAACAACGGGGAATGGTTGCAGGGGTGCCTTGAGTTTGCGGCCGCTCTTCCCGCTGGCCTGGCAGGTGGGGCAGGACCGGCAGTGGTTGGAGACGTCATTTCTCATTTTTGGCCAGTAAAAGTGGGTTGCCAGGCGGTGGTAGGTTTTGTCTTGCCCCAAGTGTCCAGCCAGGGGGACATCATGGGCTAGGTTCAACAGGAAGTCTCTGAAGCGGAGGGGCACCACCAGCATTCGACTGGCCCCCAACTCCGCGATTCTTTGTTCGCTGTACAGTAGGTCATTGTCCCAGTAGATCCAGTGGGCCCCTGCGGTGTCTCCCGCGCTCTGGGCGAGTGCTTGCTGTCGTAGTCCCTCGAGGGAGGGACAGGTCTTCTGCTCTTGCCGGAATTGCTCCTGGGTGGGTCCCCCTTCTTGACGCCCTGAGCCAGGTCCGGAAGGTCTTGGGGCTGAGCGGGTCCTTCTTGGGTTTGTTCCGGGGGGTCGGTATGGACGGTGTCTACCTCTGGAGCGATCGGGGGAGGAGGTGCTGGCCATTCGGGTTCTTCAGGTTTGGGGATGGTGCGGGCGGCCATGGACCGGGTTGTTACGCACGCCCAGTCCGGGAGGCCCAACATCCCCAGGTGCTCTCTTCTTTCAACGGCCGCCCACGGGGAACTTTCGAGATCATTTCCCAGGAGGCAGTCCACGGGGGCATCATCCCGGACAGTCACTTTTAGCATACCGGACACTCCTCCCCATTCGAAGGGGACGCAGGCCATCCGACACAGGCTCTCAGAATTGTCGGCCGATCGGACGGGGCAAAGAACGTTTGACAGGATTTGTTCTGGGGTCACCAGGTGACAGCGGACGGCCGTCACACTGGCCCCCGTGTCACGCAGGGCTTCGGCCTTGCGCCCATTTATGTTCACCCACTGGCTGTATTTCCTGGTGTTGGCGGGTAGGGGAGCCCGCGGGATCATGTCTCTTCCCCCAAGGCAAGCCAGGACCATGGCGGCAGGTTCCCACTCGGGCTGCTCCTGTTCGTACTCTTCATGCTCTTCGGAGATTTGCTCTTCTCCTAAGGCGGCGGCCGTCACCTGGCGGGGCCCAGGAGTCTGGTTCTTTGGGCAGTTCGGGTCACTGGCATAGTGGCCGACTCGCTGACATCGGTGACAAGTAACATTGGCTCGGAACCCCGGGCGCATCGGGGGGTTGCCCCGGCCGGCCGGGGGAAGGGTGTTGTTCGCGGGAGCGGCCAGGACGGCGTCTCTGCCCCGGCCCTGGCCTCCTCCTCCTCCTCGGGGACGATGCTGACCTTGATTGGTTCTGTTCTGCTCGTTGGGCCCACTCCGGGCCACTCGGGTGCTTTCCCACCGGTCAGCCTCAGCGGCGAGCTGCCGTGGTTCAGTCAATTTACTGTCGAGGAGGTGCTGCCTGAGCTCGACGAAGCAGTTTTTGGAGAGGTGCTCCCACACAATGAGGTTGAAGAGCTGCTCGTAGGTTGTTACGTGGCTACCCTTGATCCATCCCTCGAAGGCTCGGCTGAAATAGTTCACATATTCTACCCAAGTTGTACCCGGGATCCGGGTGCAGTCGCGGAACCTCTGGCGGTACATTTCGGGCGTAAGCCCATATCGGGTGAGGAGGGCGGCCTTCATGTGGTCATAGGACGTCATTGATGGTCCGGGAGCTGTAGCAGGGCATCGCGGCCTTCGTTGACGAACCTCCCCCATAGACCGGCTCCCCAGTCACTTCGATCGATCCGGTCGGAGGTCATGGCGATCTCGTAGGCATTGAACCACTGCTGTATGTCGTCGTTCCGAAAATATTCACGGACCACATCCTTGGGGATGTGGACCTTTGGTTCGGTGGTGCCCGGGGTGTGCGGGCGCTCGGGCACCCCTAGATCTTTATTCTGTTTCCGCACATCTATCGCTGCTAGCTTGCGCTCGTGTTCGTATGCCAGTCTTTTTTCTTCTAGTTCTCTCTGCCTTTGCTTTTCTTCCCGCTCTTCTCGGAGCCGTAAGTGTTCTAAGTTTATCTTTTGTTCGGCCAGTTTCAGCTCTCCGTCCAACCAGAGCCGCGCCAACTCCAATTCATGGAGTCGGCTTTTCTCTCGTTCTTGGATCTCTTCCGGGGAGAGACCCCTCCTCCTTTCTTCCGTCGGAGTGGTGGTTGTTTCGGGTGTCTCGCTGTTTCGGTTCCGGGGTGCAGCCGCACCCGTTTCTGCCCAAGATTCTAGGGCGTGTTTGAAGTCCTCTTTTGTGCTCAGCCCGGTGGTAGCAATGCCCAGTTCCATGCAAAATTGCTTTAGCTCTCGATGGTTGTAATCTTCTAGCTTTTCCATCTGGAATTTCTCTGCGGGTCCGCTCTCTTTTGTTGTCATTGTGGTTGAGTCGTGGGGTGAGTTACTTTCTGTACGTTACGCGTTGATTCGGATCGCGCCGCTGGCCACCAATGTTAGACAGGGACCTGGAGGGTCGGCCGAGGACAAGGGGAGAGGCCTCCGGTGAGGGCCATCTCCAGCGATCGTACAGACAAGTAACTTCCCCCCCACAGATGGACACCACACAAGGATAAGGTTAACGCTCTTTATATGCAGTTCTTGAAGTAAGGTAGTACGGTACAATGAGATCAGGACACGAGGATCCTCTCAATTCTAGTCTCTGGAAGGGAAAGGGGGTAGCGGGACAGTCTTGTTACCAATCTGGTATTTGAGATGAGATGATGGTAGCTCACAATCCTCGAGCTCGGCGTTCGGGAAGGTCGGGCCACGGCAGCGCCAGCCGGTCCCGAGGTGGTCGTAGGCAGCAGCGGGCCGCGGCAGCGCCAGCAGGTCCCGACGAGGATGATGGTTGCAGAAGGCCGCGGCAGCGCCAGCAGGCAGGACGACAGTTCACGAGGCAGGGCTGCGGCAGCGCCAACAGTCCGTCAAGGATGAGTTCTTCACGGTGTCTCTCGACTCCAGGATACAACTGCCTTCCTGCTCTGGAGCTGCCTCAGTTATAGGTCTGGCGCCCTTTGATGTCCGGACCCTCGCACTTGGAGGTCGGGAGGTCCGGGATGAGGGAGTCCAGACACCCAGCAGGGGGGTGGAGCCAGCGCCCGGGGAGGCTGGGAGCGATCGGCACCTGGCGGGGGAGAGCCATCGACACTTCTTTCTACCATTGACCTGCCAAGTGGTCCGTTCACCTCCTGGGTGGATGGTGGTGCCGGGATGTCGGGGCCTGGCCAGGCCCAGGGTTGGGGTCGAGCTGAGGCCACGCGGCCTCGTGGTGCAGTGTCCAAGATGGCGGCTGGGTCGGGCAATGGGGCTGACGGTGGCCCGGGCCAGATACAGAGATATCCGGGAGCAGGCGTCCCGTAGGGGACGGGTTGCGGGTTGCTTCCGTGGGTAGCACCTGGAGAGCCGGTGTCCGGGCCCTGTCATGCGGGGAGGGAGCGAGCCCTTCATGGGGCCTGTCCAACATGCCCCCATCGTACCAGCCTCTACAGAGTTTAGCCTGAGCTATGCGTGCCGGCCGATTGCCCCACAACAGCCCCGAAACAACCGCTGCTACCATTTTGAAGTATCCTGCTGCCACCGAGAAGGGCGTATTATCCAGGATATATAGAAAACGGGGCAGCGATTTCATTTTGTACAGTGCTGCTTTCCCCAACATGGTCAGTGGCAGCCCCGCCCAGAAGTTGGCGTCTTGCTTTAGACGTTCCAGCGGTGGCACTAAATTCAGTCTCTTATACTCAAGTGGGTCCCTCGTAACATGGATCCCTAAATATTTAAAGGAGGAACCGGCCAGTCTCAGGGGGCAGTCTGGTCTGATCGTCGGAATCTGGCCTTTCAGTACGTACATCTCTGATTTGCTCCAATTTATGGTGTAACCAGAAACCCTGCCATGCTCGTCGCATAAGTTCAAAAGAGCTGGCATTCCATGCTCGGGATCCGTTAAATACACCAGCATATCGTCCGCATATAGGGACAGGCGGTCTTCCCATCCCTCCCTCCATTGTATCCCTTTGAGCAAGGGTGTTTGTCTTATGCGATTAGCCAGTGGTTCCAGGGTTAGCGCAAAGAGCAAGGGAGACAGAGGGCAGCCTTGCCGGGTGCCCCTTCCAAGCGGGAACATGCGCGAAATGTTGCCATTTGCTACCACGTGTGCCACAGGCGCCGCGTAGAGTAGCTTAATCCATGATATAAAGTTCGGGCCAAAGCCCATGTGGGACAACACCTCAAAAAGGTAGGCCCATTCCACCAGGTCGAAAGCCATCTTCGCGTCCAGGGCCAATATAACTGCACTGTCACTAATCTGGTCTGCCCTCGCCAGCACCCCATGAACCCTACGAAGATTTAGTGCAGTGTTCCTATGAGGCATAAACCCCGATTGATCTGGGTGGATAAGATCAGGCAGATGAGCCAACAGCCGGTTGGCCAGGAGTTTAGCCAAGATTTTGCTTTCTGCATTCATTAGGGAGATGGGGCGGTAAGAGGAGCATTCCTCCTGAGGCTTACCGGGCTTTAGTATTGCCACGATCGTGGCCGTTCTCTGGTCTAGTGGGAGCAGCCCCTTCTCACAGCATTCCTCATACATGTTGAGTAAGTAAGGACTAAGGTCCTCAGATCGTGCTTGATACCATTCCACCGGAATGCCGTTCGGACCGAGGGCCTTTCCGGGCTTGAGCGCCCTTATGGCAAGCTGTATTTCGTCGGTGGTTAATGCCGCATCTAGGTCGGCCATTGCCTCCGGTTGCAGTATTGGGATATCTATTCCGCTCAGTGCACTCTGGGCCATGATCGCGGTCACCTCCCTTTCAGGAGTATACACCTGTTCGAAGTGGGCCGCCAGTGCTTCCACTACCTGTTCAGGGTTAGTCTGCATCGCACCATTCCCATCCTTCACCTGTTGAATTCCTCTGGAGCTACCCCCTCTCTTGTCAAGCCAGGCCAACATCTTTCCCACCTTGTCGCCTATGTCGTACACCCGATTCTGTGTATCAGTAATGTGTCCCTGTACTGTGAGGCGTGCATGGTCTGTGTACAGTCGCTGCTGGAGTGCAAGGTTATGTGCCGTGTCCTCTGTAGGGTCAGCCTCGTGTAAGGTTGTGACTGTGCGCAGTTGGAGCTCAAGTGTAGACTGTTCAGCTGCCTGTTCCTTCTTATGAGCCGCGATTGAGCTTATAGCCTGCCCCCTTAGTACTGTTTTGTAGGCCTCCCAGAGGACCTCGGCGGATGCCACAGTTGACACATTCTCAACAAAGTAATGCTCCGTGGCCCTCTAAAGAGCCTTCTTGATTTTAGGGACTTTAAGGTAAGATGCCTGAATGGGGTATATGCGGTGATGCGATTTTGTCTGGGAGGAAATGGTGAGAGTTATCGGAGAGTGATCTGAAATGCCTCGGGGTGTATGTCAACAGTGTTGACTCGCTGTATCCCTTCCCCCAACGCCAAAAAGTAATCAATGCGGGAAAGACTGTTATGGACTGTGGAGTGGAACGTGTACTGTCTGACCTAAGGATGAACATGACGCCAGATATCTACCAATCCCAGTGCCTCTAGGAACCGCTGAAACCGGGAGGGTCCCCCCGGCGAAGCAGTCACCGGAAACCTATCGAGCTGTAGATCCGCCGTTGCGTTAAAATCCCCACCCAAAATTACATCACTGTCGGGGAGAGATAACAAAAAATCACCAAGGGCTGGAAGCATTACTGAGTGGAGGGACGGCGGAATATATACAGAAACCACTGTCAAGGGACGACCGTCCCACTGCCCCACCACCGCCGCAAAGCATCCCTGACTATCGGTTTTCGTGCTCAGTGGAATAAAGTGTGAAGATTTTTTGATCAGGACACCCGTACCTCGAGAACCCGATGAAAATTCCGAATGCACAATCATCCTGTATCCCTTCCTATCTAAGGCCTTAGTAGTCCCTCCCACCAAGTGTGTTTCCTGCAAGAGTGCTAGTTGGGGTTTATGCCGTTTCAGCTCGGCTAGTACTAGGCCGCGTTTCACCCTGTCCCCTAGGCCCCTTACGTTCCAGGAAAGTATTCTAAGGGCGGAGCCATTGGACCGTGCCCCATCTTGCGAGTCACTTGGAGTCAAGCTAGCCGGGCTGATGAGAGGTGTTACCTCGAAACCGGTCCGGTCCTCGGATGCTTGATTCCGTTCTGGGAAGGACATGGCTTTTGTAGTTCGGACTGGACTGTTCCCATGGGGCAACAGGGTCAGAGCTGATTTGCATATTGCCATTGTCTAACCCAGGGTGGTGTGGAGTGCAAAAAAACGATGGATTTGGGCCCAGATCTTTTGACTGGGGGAATGTGTGACATTGATCCACATTCGGTCCATCACTTGTTGTTTTTGCAATTGCCGCCCTAAGTGCGCTGGGGATGCCCAGACGTGGGTCCCAGGCACTCCACACCACTTGGAGTCAAGCTAGCCGGGCTGATGAGAGGTGTTACCTCGAAACCGGTCCGGTCCTCGGATGCTTGATTCCGTTCTGGGAAGGACATGGCTTTTGTAGTTCGGACTGGACTGTTCCCATGGGGCAACAGGGTCAGAGCTGATTTGCATATTGCCATTGTCTAACCCAGGGTGGTGTGGAGTGCAAAAAAACGATGGATTTGGGCCCAGATCTTTTGACTGGGGGAATGTGTGACATTGATCCACATTCGGTCCATCACTTGTTGTTTTTGCAATTGCCGCCCTAAGTGCGCTGGGGATGCCCAGACGTGGGTCCCAGGCACTCCACACCACTTGGAGTCAAGCTAGCCGGGCTGATGAGAGGTGTTACCTCGAAACCGGTCCGGTCCTCGGATGCTTGATTCCGTTCTGGGAAGGACATGGCTTTTGTAGTTCGGACTGGACTGTTCCCATGGGGCAACAGGGTCAGAGCTGATTTGCATATTGCCATTGTCTAACCCAGGGTGGTGTGGAGTGCAAAAAAACGATGGATTTGGGCCCAGATCTTTTGACTGGGGGAATGTGTGACATTGATCCACATTCGGTCCATCACTTGTTGTTTTTGCAATTGCCGCCCTAAGTGCGCTGGGGATGCCCAGACGTGGGTCCCAGGCACTCCACACCACTTGGAGTCAAGCTAGCCGGGCTGATGAGAGGTGTTACCTCGAAACCGGTCCGGTCCTCGGATGCTTGATTCCGTTCTGGGAAGGACATGGCTTTTGTAGTTCGGACTGGACTGTTCCCATGGGGCAACAGGGTCAGAGCTGATTTGCATATTGCCATTGTCTAACCCAGGGTGGTGTGGAGTGCAAAAAAACGATGGATTTGGGCCCAGATCTTTTGACTGGGGGAATGTGTGACATTGATCCACATTCGGTCCATCACTTGTTGTTTTTCCATCTTGCCCCGCGGCATTGAGTTGTTCATCCGCCATTTTTAATCACGCTACCACACACAAATCGTCCAGAAAGAATCAATCGTACCTGCAAAAACACCATTCTAGTAGCACCACACACTTCAGTTCTTGACCGACTTAGTGAATTTCCAATGAAAAAGAAGCAAACCCCCCCCATCCCTTCCCTCCCTGCCTCCCTGCTTAACGGACCTACAACTGCCCGCCACCCCAACTTAGCAGAGCGCTTAACCCATCCCACAAACAGAGTACTTGCACGTCGGGGGAGAGTGTCTCCCAAAGCTGGCGGCTCCCTTGCTGCCCTCGGGATGCCCAGGCCGCTAACGACATATATGAGCAACCAATGTGGGAGGAAGTCCAAGTCCAAACATTTCACGGCCTGCTGACCTTATTTGCCCCCGGCAGCCCCGGACAGGTCCTGCGTCGGCGATGCACTCGCACTCCTTCCAGCTGAAGTCTGTGAGCCGGGCCGGCTGTCGTTTTGGTGTCTGTTGCCAGACGTGCGAACCACTGTGCGCCATCCCTCCAGCCAGTCTCTTGCTGCCTCGGGGGGAGTCAAAAAACCAAACCTTCTTGTCGGCAACCACCCGTAGCCGGGCCGGGTATAGCATAGAGTACAGCAATTCCTGTTCGCGTAGTGTCTTCTTCACTTCCAGAAAAGTTCTCCTCCGTCTCGTAACCTCCGCTGCATAGTCCGGAAAAAAGGATATCCGCGAGTTTTGGATCTGGATGGCTGGTGCCACTCTGGCCGCTTGGAGGATCGTGTCACGATCTCTGAAGTTAGAAAGTCTCGCTAGGATCGGACGCGGGAGGGCCCCTGGCTTAGGTGTTCCTCCAGGTACCCTATGAGCTCGTTCAACCGTGAAGAAGTTAGAGAGCCCCTTGGGGGCCAGCTGATTTTTTATTAAATCCTCCACATACAAGTCCATGGCCCCTTTGGTTTCAGATTCCGGGACCCCCAAAATGCGGACGTTGTTCCGCCGGGAGCGTCCTTCATGATCGTCCAGTTTGTCTTTGAGCAGTTTATTATCGGCCTGCAGCTTCTCCATTGCGACCTGTAGATCTGAGACATCCTCCACCAACGATTAAGCTACCACCTCCACCTGCTTCACTCTTTCACTCATCTTCTGGAGGTCCGCTTGTATCAGGGTCACTTCGGTAGCAGTCGCACTCACCGTTGCTTGTACCTGCGCCAGGGAGTGCAAGACATCGTCCAGGGTAGCCTTCTTCGCCCCTTCACCTTCCGTGCCTTTGCCCACAGATTTGCGCTGCTCCGGTTGGGAGAGTGTCTGTTTATCGTAGGCGAATTTATCGAGATTAGCCTGAGTGGTGGTTTGTCGGAGTCCCTTCCCCGCCATTGTGGCACGCCGTCGGAGCACTCCCGGTGGATGGGTGGTCAGGCCGCCCTTGTTTCAGCGGTGCCCAGTCTTCTTAGCAGGCAGACACGCCAGTCGTAGATTGCGAGTCACTGATGGCGTCTAGTCCCTTCGGCAGTGAGTCCATACCAGCACTGGCGGACGAGATGCAAGATGGCGGCGACTACGCAGTTACTTTCGAACTTCAGTTACAATTATCGCCGCTGTTGTTCACTGTACTGCCTTGACGTCGGAGTGATAAAGCCAGCATTTGAGTGACCGAGAGGGATCCGCAAGTTTCAAGCCCCGCTGGCATTGGTCTGTGTCCGCCGCGGGCACTTCCGCTTGGCCGCGCCGGCGATGGTCCACTTCCGCCCGGATAGGACTCAACTCAGCCACCGCGGCTGCTCTTGTGCCGCCAGGCTGGGCTCTGAGGTCAGTTGAGGTAGCTCCTTCCTCCCGTTCCCAGGGCGTAAACGCACCCAAACTTCTCCTGCAGCTGTCGTTCGGTCACCGGACCCGGGGCACCCCTTCTGGGTTCGTTGTTGAGCGGATAGGCATGCGGATTGATGCAGGAAGCCGCCACGCTATGGAAGCCTCTCTAGTTTTCTGCCGCCATCATCGGCTGCTAGCCATGCCCCGTGAACTCCTTTTTAAACAAGCATTTGCAATGCAATCGGTCTCGCCTTTGGGACCTTATGTGTATTTAGCTATGCAGCACATTAGCCTGGGTGCTGAAACATCTACTGTTCTTTAACATGGAGGGAAAGTAAGCACCAAACTGGGGAACACAACAGGTATGGGACCACATGGAGAGAAATACTGCCCATCAGCAGGAAATTGCATCGTCCAAAGCTCTGTTTTTGATATAAAATCAGCCCCTCTTGTAAATGTAAATGTAAATGTGGGTGTACTTGTAAAGCGCACTGTGACTCCAAGGAGTATTCTGGCGCTGAAGACCGCTGGGGAACCCATCCTGGTTTTCCCTGTGAGATGGTCCCTTTCTGGGTATCTCCAAGGTGAAACCAGGCATCCCCGGCGTCTGTGGGGGGCCGTTGTAGAGATGAGGCAAGCTTAATGCCCAGAGTTGCCGAGTGTGTTGCCTGGTTAGAGTCGGCACCGAGGCGAGAATTATCGAGTCCGTTTGACCCTGGTCCACGACCCTGCCGCGTCGGGGATTGAACACTGGTCCCGGGCCGTTCTCTGCTTACGGGTCTGCCGCCTCTAACCAGTGAGCCACACCACTCACTCACTCACCACTCACTCTTGCGGTCATATCACTGAAAATATAAGATATGAAAAAAATATTAATGTCTACGGGTGCTCGTTGAATGCAAGTTTCCATGGCCTGGAATCTAGGGAATGCTAAAGTGATTCTGGTATTTTACTGACCTCTGCTGGTCGCTTTCTATCAAGAAAGTTAAATAGAGGCAGGTGAACAAGCAGAAAGCAATTCTGGTATTTAACTGACCTCTACTGGTCGTTTTCTATCAAGACAGTTAAATAGAAGCAGTTGAACATAAAAAAGTCCCTAAGCAAAGGCGGAAGCAGACAAGTCCTAGGTCTGATCTCCAGATCCCACAAAGTACATACAACAGATCTTCCAGACAGCGCAAGCACTGTCAAGGCTCGACCTACAAATACTGCAAATGCCCTGCCTGAGACTCATTTAGCAGTGGCGGCCAGCATGACTCGTGGGTGGCAGGGTGAGGGGGTGTCACAGGGGCTGTCGTGTGGGGTGACTGAAGTATGCAATATTTCAAATAATTAATGTACCTTGCGGCCGGGTCTCGTGTCTCTGCTCCTGCTCTCCTCGTCTTGGAACAGGAAGCAGAGCCAGGTCCCACTGACCAATCACCAGTGTTGTGATAAGTAAGCACCCAGGCTCTCCTGACCAATCACAAAGCTGCAATGCAGTGTTGTGATTGGTCTGAGTTCCGTGACACAACGCTCAGCCAGGGTCTGGAGGGGTGGGTATGTTCTCCATGCAGGCTGTAATGCATGAAAACTGGTAACCAGGTATAGGCTCAGGCGCACAACTTAGATGTGAAGGCAAAGTAATATGAAATATAATTAGCGAGTGCTCCTAAGGGAGAGGGATAGGTTACCACTCTATCCCACAAAACCCAAAATAAATTCTGGGTACATCAATATTCACAACGAAATTCTCCCTGAGCTCTACAAAAGTATACATTGAACATTACATATATTGACGTAACACAGAAATTATGTATAAGTGCAGAAGCAGTCCAAGTCACCTTTTCTTCTTTTTACAAAGTACAAAAGTTCATGTAATAAATTTTCAATTGTAGAACTCTAAACTCAGGTATCCAGCTTGAAGAGTATATCCAGAAGTAATTTAATAATTATCCTCCAAAAGATATTCTTGGCAGCCGAGGATGTCGTTTGGAGGATAACGAAGAAAAGATTACTTGGACTGCTCCTGCACTTATACATCATTTCTGTGTTACTTGAATATGTGTAATGTTCAATTTATACTTTTGTAGAGCTCAGGGAGAATTCTGAAGTAATGCAGCCTGCATGGAGATCAGTGAAAGTGTGCATGACTGGTTAGTGCGGCCGGAGAGGGCCGGGGAAAGAGTTATGCGCACTTATGAGTGGGCAAACCCCTTCTGCCCTGCTCACAAAGCAGCACAATCCGTAAAATGATAATAACTCAAAGTTATTATCATTTTATGTTTTGTACTTTGCAATGCTTAAAAAGCAGTGGGGCGATGCTCCTCCGCCATAGCGGATGAGCCGCCACTGCCATTTAATTATATTTGATTCAAATACCGACAGAGTAAAGGCTGTGTAAAAGGATGCCAGAGCAGCTTTACAGTGAGCAAAGCTAGTGTACGGCTACTGATGTCATTCACGTAACCAGGGTCGTACGTTGGTGGCAAATGGTCACTTTGTGACGTCACCAAGGGTCAAACAACTGCCTCAAACTCAACACTGACAAAAAACTGAAGTGCTCATTTTCAGGAGCAATGCATCCCAGAGGGACGACTCGGTAGGGAACTAGAGGCTAAGGGGCCTCAAGGGTGAGCTGGCCTCCAGTAAGCATGGGCGAATTTTGCGAATTTGCGATCCGCGAATTTGCGGATTTGCGAATTCGCGATCTGCAAAATTCGCGAATTTTTGCGAATTTGCGGATTTTTGGTTTTTTGCGTGTTCGCTGTTTTTTTTTGCATGTTAGCCTCCAGTCACAGACAGTAACACACAAAAGAGCCACCCGAGTGATAAAACGATAGAAAATATTCAATGCGCACAGTATGCACCATGCTCATGTCGCGTCAGCATAGTATTGGACATACACAAAAATATGACGGGATGTCATCACACGCCACCAGGTGTCATGATTCGTCATGGGACTCCCCTCCCTCTTCAAAAACACTGGTTGATGAAGAGCGGACCGACACCCGGGAGTCAGGGAGACACTTCTATCTAACTATGGATCCGTGAAAATAAAGTAAACACCAATGTGGTACAGCAATATGACCTTTATATTGGACTTGGTATTAAAAATATAGTGTGGGGAAAAGGGGAATATTAACATGTTTCTGCCTGTTGGCTCAAAAGAGTCCTGACGACTACTATGGACTGTTCTGAACCGGCCGGCAGAAACATGTTGATGGTTTGCGTGGTGATGGGACTAGTTCCCCTATTCCTCACACTATATTTTCAATACCAAGTGGTGCCCATCCAATATAAAGGTTATACTGGTGCACCACATTATTTTTTTACTTTATTTTCACGAATACATAGTTAGATAAAAGTGTGCACTGCAGGATGTTGATTGGTCCCTCCATCCAAACCCTGATGATGCAGAGTATGAGGCACACGCTGCACTGGACTGAAAGATGTTGATTGGTCCCCCCACGCAAGGCTTGATGATGCAGAGTACGAGGCACATATTGCATTACACTGCAGTATGTTGATTGATCCCTGCGCCCAGGTCCTGATAGTGCAGAGTGCGAGGCTCCACTGCACTGCATTGCAGGATGCTGATAGCACCTCTCTCCCCCAGGCCCGGATGGTGCAGAGTACGAGGCACGCACTGCACTGCAGGAGGTTGTCTGCTCTCTTCACCCAGGCCTGGATGGTGCAGAGTGCGAGGCACACACTGCACTGCAGGAGGTTGTCTGCTCTCTTCACCCAGGCCTGGATGGTGCAGAGTGCGAGGCACACACTGCACTGCAGGAGGTTGTCTGCTCTCTTCACCCAGGCCTGGATGGTGCAGAGTGCGAGGCACACACTGCACTGCAGGAGGTTGTCTGCTCTCTTCACCCAGGCCTGGATGGTGCAGAGTGCGAGGCACACACTGCACTGCAGGAGGTTGTCTGCTCTCTTCACCCAGGCCTGGATGGTGCAGAGTGCGAGGCACACACTGCACTGCAGGAGGTTGTCTGCTCTCTTCACCCAGGCCTGGATGGTGCAGAGTGCGAGGCACACACTGCACTGCAGGAGGTTGTCTGCTCTCTTCACCCAGGCCTGGATGGTGCAGAGTGCGAGGCACACACTGCACTGCAGGAGGTTGTCTGCTCTCTTCACCCAGGCCTGGATGGTGCAGAGTGCGAGGCACACACTGCACTGCAGGAGGTTGTCTGCTCTCTTCACCCAGGCCTGGATGGTGCAGAGTGCGAGGCACACACTGCACTGCAGGAGGTTGTCTGCTCTCTTCACCCAGGCCTGGATGGTGCAGAGTGCGAGGCACACACTGCACTGCAGGAGGTTGTCTGCTCTCTTCACCCAGGCCTGGATGGTGCAGAGTGCGAGGCACACACTGCACTGCAGGAGGTTGTCTGCTCTCTTCACCCAGGCCTGGATGGTGCAGAGTGCGAGGCACACACTGCACTGCAGGAGGTTGTCTGCTCTCTTCACCCAGGCCTGGATGGTGCAGAGTGCGAGGCACACACTGCACTGCAGGAGGTTGTCTGCTCTCTTCACCCAGGCCTGGATGGTGCAGAGTGCGAGGCACACACTGCACTGCAGGAGGTTGTCTGCTCTCTTCACCCAGGCCTGGATGGTGCAGAGTGCGAGGCACACACTGCACTGCAGGAGGTTGTCTGCTCTCTTCACCCAGGCCTGGATGGTGCAGAGTGCGAGGCACACACTGCACTGCAGGAGGTTGTCTGCTCTCTTCACCCAGGCCTGGATGGTGCAGAGTGCGAGGCACACACTGCACTGCAGGAGGTTGTCTGCTCTCTTCACCCAGGCCTGGATGGTGCAGAGTGCGAGGCACACACTGCACTGCAGGAGGTTGTCTGCTCTCTTCACCCAGGCCTGGATGGTGCAGAGTGCGAGGCACACACTGCACTGCAGGAGGTTGTCTGCTCTCTTCACCCAGGCCTGGATGGTGCAGAGTGCGAGGCACACACTGCACTGCAGGAGGTTGTCTGCTCTCTTCACCCAGGCCTGGATGGTGCAGAGTGCGAGGCACACACTGCACTGCAGGAGGTTGTCTGCTCTCTTCACCCAGGCCTGGATGGTGCAGAGTGCGAGGCACACACTGCACTGCAGGAGGTTGTCTGCTCTCTTCACCCAGGCCTGGATGGTGCAGAGTGCGAGGCACACACTGCACTGCAGGAGGTTGTCTGCTCTCTTCACCCAGGCCTGGATGGTGCAGAGTGCGAGGCACACACTGCACTGCAGGAGGTTGTCTGCTCTCTTCACCCAGGCCTGGATGGTGCAGAGTGCGAGGCACACACTGCACTGCAGGAGGTTGTCTGCTCTCTTCACCCAGGCCTGGATGGTGCAGAGTGCGAGGCACACACTGCACTGCAGGAGGTTGTCTGCTCTCTTCACCCAGGCCTGGATGGTGCAGAGTGCGAGGCACACACTGCACTGCAGGAGGTTGTCTGCTCTCTTCACCCAGGCCTGGATGGTGCAGAGTGCGAGGCACACACTGCACTGCAGGAGGTTGTCTGCTCTCTTCACCCAGGCCTGGATGGTGCAGAGTGCGAGGCACACACTGCACTGCAGGAGGTTGTCTGCTCTCTTCACCCAGGCCTGGATGGTGCAGAGTGCGAGGCACACACTGCACTGCAGGAGGTTGTCTGCTCTCTTCACCCAGGCCTGGATGGTGCAGAGTGCGAGGCACACACTGCACTGCAGGAGGTTGTCTGCTCTCTTCACCCAGGCCTGGATGGTGCAGAGTGCGAGGCACACACTGCACTGCAGGAGGTTGTCTGCTCTCTTCACCCAGGCCTGGATGGTGCAGAGTGCGAGGCACACACTGCACTGCAGGAGGTTGTCTGCTCTCTTCACCCAGGCCTGGATGGTGCAGAGTGCGAGGCACACACTGCACTGCAGGAGGTTGTCTGCTCTCTTCACCCAGGCCTGGATGGTGCAGAGTGCGAGGCACACACTGCACTGCAGGAGGTTGTCTGCTCTCTTCACCCAGGCCTGGATGGTGCAGAGTGCGAGGCACACACTGCACTGCAGGAGGTTGTCTGCTCTCTTCACCCAGGCCTGGATGGTGCAGAGTGCGAGGCACACACTGCACTGCAGGAGGTTGTCTGCTCTCTTCACCCAGGCCTGGATGGTGCAGAGTGCGAGGCACACACTGCACTGCAGGAGGTTGTCTGCTCTCTTCACCCAGGCCTGGATGGTGCAGAGTGCGAGGCACACACTGCACTGCAGGAGGTTGTCTGCTCTCTTCACCCAGGCCTGGATGGTGCAGAGTGCGAGGCACACACTGCACTGCAGGAGGTTGTCTGCTCTCTTCACCCAGGCCTGGATGGTGCAGAGTGCGAGGCACACACTGCACTGCAGGAGGTTGTCTGCTCTCTTCACCCAGGCCTGGATGGTGCAGAGTGCGAGGCACACACTGCACTGCAGGAGGTTGTCTGCTCTCTTCACCCAGGCCTGGATGGTGCAGAGTGCGAGGCACACACTGCACTGCAGGAGGTTGTCTGCTCTCTTCACCCAGGCCTGGATGGTGCAGAGTGCGAGGCACACACTGCACTGCAGGAGGTTGTCTGCTCTCTTCACCCAGGCCTGGATGGTGCAGAGTGCGAGGCACACACTGCACTGCAGGAGGTTGTCTGCTCTCTTCACCCAGGCCTGGATGGTGCAGAGTGCGAGGCACACACTGCACTGCAGGAGGTTGTCTGCTCTCTTCACCCAGGCCTGGATGGTGCAGAGTGCGAGGCACACACTGCACTGCAGGAGGTTGTCTGCTCTCTTCACCCAGGCCTGGATGGTGCAGAGTGCGAGGCACACACTGCACTGCAGGAGGTTGTCTGCTCTCTTCACCCAGGCCTGGATGGTGCAGAGTGCGAGGCACACACTGCACTGCAGGAGGTTGTCTGCTCTCTTCACCCAGGCCTGGATGGTGCAGAGTGCGAGGCACACACTGCACTGCAGGAGGTTGTCTGCTCTCTTCACCCAGGCCTGGATGGTGCAGAGTGCGAGGCACACACTGCACTGCAGGAGGTTGTCTGCTCTCTTCACCCAGGCCTGGATGGTGCAGAGTGCGAGGCACACACTGCACTGCAGGAGGTTGTCTGCTCTCTTCACCCAGGCCTGGATGGTGCAGAGTGCGAGGCACACACTGCACTGCAGGAGGTTGTCTGCTCTCTTCACCCAGGCCTGGATGGTGCAGAGTGCGAGGCACACACTGCACTGCAGGAGGTTGTCTGCTCTCTTCACCCAGGCCTGGATGGTGCAGAGTGCGAGGCACACACTGCACTGCAGGAGGTTGTCTGCTCTCTTCACCCAGGCCTGGATGGTGCAGAGTGCGAGGCACACACTGCACTGCAGGAGGTTGTCTGCTCTCTTCACCCAGGCCTGGATGGTGCAGAGTGCGAGGCACACACTGCACTGCAGGAGGTTGTCTGCTCTCTTCACCCAGGCCTGGATGGTGCAGAGTGCGAGGCACACACTGCACTGCAGGAGGTTGTCTGCTCTCTTCACCCAGGCCTGGATGGTGCAGAGTGCGAGGCACACACTGCACTGCAGGAGGTTGTCTGCTCTCTTCACCCAGGCCTGGATGGTGCAGAGTGCGAGGCACACACTGCACTGCAGGAGGTTGTCTGCTCTCTTCACCCAGGCCTGGATGGTGCAGAGTGCGAGGCACACACTGCACTGCAGGAGGTTGTCTGCTCTCTTCACCCAGGCCTGGATGGTGCAGAGTGCGAGGCACACACTGCACTGCAGGAGGTTGTCTGCTCTCTTCACCCAGGCCTGGATGGTGCAGAGTGCGAGGCACACACTGCACTGCAGGAGGTTGTCTGCTCTCTTCACCCAGGCCTGGATGGTGCAGAGTGCGAGGCACACACTGCACTGCAGGAGGTTGTCTGCTCTCTTCACCCAGGCCTGGATGGTGCAGAGTGCGAGGCACACACTGCACTGCAGGAGGTTGTCTGCTCTCTTCACCCAGGCCTGGATGGTGCAGAGTGCGAGGCACACACTGCACTGCAGGAGGTTGTCTGCTCTCTTCACCCAGGCCTGGATGGTGCAGAGTGCGAGGCACACACTGCACTGCAGGAGGTTGTCTGCTCTCTTCACCCAGGCCTGGATGGTGCAGAGTGCGAGGCACACACTGCACTGCAGGAGGTTGTCTGCTCTCTTCACCCAGGCCTGGATGGTGCAGAGTGCGAGGCACACACTGCACTGCAGGAGGTTGTCTGCTCTCTTCACCCAGGCCTGGATGGTGCAGAGTGCGAGGCACACACTGCACTGCAGGAGGTTGTCTGCTCTCTTCACCCAGGCCTGGATGGTGCAGAGTGCGAGGCACACACTGCACTGCAGGAGGTTGTCTGCTCTCTTCACCCAGGCCTGGATGGTGCAGAGTGCGAGGCACACACTGCACTGCAGGAGGTTGTCTGCTCTCTTCACCCAGGCCTGGATGGTGCAGAGTGCGAGGCACACACTGCACTGCAGGAGGTTGTCTGCTCTCTTCACCCAGGCCTGGATGGTGCAGAGTGCGAGGCACACACTGCACTGCAGGAGGTTGTCTGCTCTCTTCACCCAGGCCTGGATGGTGCAGAGTGCGAGGCACACACTGCACTGCAGGAGGTTGTCTGCTCTCTTCACCCAGGCCTGGATGGTGCAGAGTGCGAGGCACACACTGCACTGCAGGAGGTTGTCTGCTCTCTTCACCCAGGCCTGGATGGTGCAGAGTGCGAGGCACACACTGCACTGCAGGAGGTTGTCTGCTCTCTTCACCCAGGCCTGGATGGTGCAGAGTGCGAGGCACACACTGCACTGCAGGAGGTTGTCTGCTCTCTTCACCCAGGCCTGGATGGTGCAGAGTGCGAGGCACACACTGCACTGCAGGAGGTTGTCTGCTCTCTTCACCCAGGCCTGGATGGTGCAGAGTGCGAGGCACACACTGCACTGCAGGAGGTTGTCTGCTCTCTTCACCCAGGCCTGGATGGTGCAGAGTGCGAGGCACACACTGCACTGCAGGAGGTTGTCTGCTCTCTTCACCCAGGCCTGGATGGTGCAGAGTGCGAGGCACACACTGCACTGCAGGAGGTTGTCTGCTCTCTTCACCCAGGCCTGGATGGTGCAGAGTGCGAGGCACACACTGCACTGCAGGAGGTTGTCTGCTCTCTTCACCCAGGCCTGGATGGTGCAGAGTGCGAGGCACACACTGCACTGCAGGAGGTTGTCTGCTCTCTTCACCCAGGCCTGGATGGTGCAGAGTGCGAGGCACACACTGCACTGCAGGAGGTTGTCTGCTCTCTTCACCCAGGCCTGGATGGTGCAGAGTGCGAGGCACACACTGCACTGCAGGGGGTTGTCTATCCCTCCAACCAGGCGTTGATGGTACGAGGCACCTGTTGTGTCACTGGGGGCCAGTGATAGCTAGGGGCCAAGGGTCTAGGGGGCCTACTCTCAGGGGGCACCTGGGTGTTTATCCTAGGCCTTCACTTGGCCTATCATCAATAAAGGCTCGGACACTGAGTGATGCTTATGGCTCTGCGCATCGTTGCCAAGTGGCCGACGTACATGCGGGGCCCCTCTTTATTAAACAAGGTCACGTGTGACTTACGCTGCACGCCCGTTACGTTGCCTGGATGGCGCACACTGCACTGAAGGATAAGACGGTGCCTGTGCGCTGCAGCGGCCTCCCTGGCCCCTGCTTGGAACCAGGTGTTAAACTAAAGTGTAATCGAAGCGTCTGTAATGGACTTTCGCGCGCTCGCGCATACAAACGCGGCGCCGCCGCAATAATAAGACCCGGGACACAGTACTTTCGTTCCGCATGGTCCGACTGCCCCGCCCGGGCCACGCCTCCTTTATTTCTCCCAACAGGCGCGTGACGTCATGCATCAGCGTTTACTTGCTTCTGGGGCGTGGGTAGACTGAACCGCTACCTCGCGCCCTAGGACATTACATTCCTTCTAACCTTTATTAAAACAGCAAACATGACAAAATCAAAATGGAGTGAAACGATGGATCTGTGTACTCTCTTTGTTGCAATTGAATTAGACTGAACCGCTACCTCGCGCTCCAGGACATTACAGCGTCTTCCCTCGCGTGTGGAGGGGTGGGCGCCCCTTTTGTGTTTCTTCTCTTTGAACACCGCGGGTGAAAGCGGACTGTGAGGTCCAACCCCAGGCCCGGACACTGGGGGCCCTGCGCAGAATCGACTCCAGAAAGAGCCGGAGACAGAGAAAGAGCTTCAAGAGATTTAAGGGTTGGGGGCCCGCGCTGCTGATCCATCAGCCCCAAAACATCCCGGTCCTTGGGCAGAATAAGGGATGGAGGGGCCTGTGCACTTCGGCTGGGGGTGGAGGGGTCTATTAAATTCCTTCCACACACACTCCTGTGCATCAGTAGTTTTCCTTCCTGTTTTGCTTCCGGACTCGGCAGAAAATCAATGTCCAGGCGCAGTTTGAGCAGGGTCCTGGCGCAGTCTGAGCAGGGTCCCGGCGCAGTGTGAGCAGGGTCCTGGCGCACTCTGAGCAGGGTACCGGCGCAGTTTGAGCAGGGTCCCGGTGCAGTGTGAGCAGGGTCCCGGCGCAGTGTGAGCAGGGTCCCGGCGCAGTGTGAGCAGCGCCCCGGCGCAGTGTGAGCAGGGTCCCGGTGCAGTGTGAGCAGGGTCCCGGCGCAGTGTGAGCAGGGTCCCGGCGCAGTGTGAGCAGCGCCCCGGCGCAGTGTGAGCAGGGTCCCGGCGCAGTGTGAGCAGCAGCTCTCAAAACCCTTCAAACCCCAGCATCTCCGACCTTCGGCCCACCCGCCCCTCGCTGCTTGCAAGCACGGCACTTTCCTGTTTTTTGAGCAGCACTTTTGTGTCAGTACCAGCTCCTGGGTACAAATGGGAGCGAGACAGTCAGCCCAGGCTGCCTTCCAGCCTGGGGCATCTATACTATGAGAAAGGCGAGATGTTAGCTCTCCTAAAACATTTTTATCGCTTAAAAAAGTCAAAACTGCGAGCTACAATAAATTAGATTTGTAGAACTGATGTGGGACACTGAGAAGGGGATAATATTTGCGCAGGACCACGTTACCACAACCGGCCCCTAGAAACCTGTAACATGAGTGTCCGGGAGCGACGCATGTCGTTAGTGTATGTGTATTGCAGGAGCGAGAAGAGAGTGTCATGGCATTGTCTTTTTAGGTCTCGCGCCTGCGATGCATATGGCGAAGCCATATGCCATCGCGCAGGCGCGATACTATAGTCACCGGCTATGCTTCCCAGGAGACAGGAGATGTCACGCGCACGCTCAGGAAAGCGATCGGCGCCGGCCGCGCGCACGCGTTCCCAATCTCCTGTCTCTCTGGGAAGCACACAAGCAAGCCCAGCAAGCTGCCAAGGCACCTCGAGCAATATTAACCCGCCCCGTCCCTCCTTGGCGTTGAATAGTCAAGTGTCCTGAGTCGGACTCGAACCAATGTGAATCAGTCTCCTAACCTTTCACCCGCCCCAGCATTCTGCGCAGCCGCAGCGCTGCACTAGCCAGTCAGTTGAAGACGCAAGCAGCATGACGTGCATTTTAAAAATAATTTTTGAAATATATATATAACTTTATAAATAAATAATCAGCCTGCTTGACTGTAACCGCAATGTGTGTAGCAGGCTCTCCTGAGGCTTCAACAGCATGGTATCACAGTGGAGACTGTTGGGGCCGGCGTCATCTGATTTATTCATTTCTGGCATCAGACCTGAGTCAGCTTTATGGTCTAGGCCCAGGTCGCGTGTGGGAGAGCGGCATGGAGTTTAGTGAAGCTCCTCGCCTGGTTTATTTATTTTTATTATTTGGGCTCTCTCTAAACAGCCTTAGTCCATCAGTTCACAGACTCTTCAGCGTGCGTACTGACTGTCACTCGAGACAGACTACATTTGCACTTACCTGTGTGTGCCTGAATCTGAGGGCGAGGTGTTGGATTCAGGGGACTTTTGACACTTGCTGTTCTCCAGGCTTCAAGCAGCATTACAGGGCATACACAATACCCGACTTAAGACAATGCTGCTTTTGTGCCGTTTCAATGTTTTCACTTCTTGCCCATGGAGAGAAAACACATTTCAATTTTTGCCAGAAGTGTCATCTGGTGTATTTATGCTTGGTGTGTTACTTGTCACTCGCAGGATCACGCAGACACACTGTGTGACTCTAGAGATATTTATGCCAGGTCATCGGGACAGGCTCTTGTGATGCTCAGGTCCACCTAATTAGGGGTGCTGTTGGCTGCACTATCGGCATGATTATAAATAAGCTCCTGACAGATCTGAACATCTTACTCAAAACTTGACCTTTGTACATGAGCAAATAAAGTGAGTGCTATAATCTGTCCCAAAGATGCTAGTAGGGCACAGGCTGTTAGGCCGAAGATCACACAATTGGATGACTGCAATGTGGAGTTGAGACCTCATATACGAGCCCCTGCACTGGCCCCCACATTACTTTGCAGCAGGTACTCTCGCAGTGACTGCAGCTTACTTTGAAGGGTGCTACGTGCTCACCAGGGCAGTGTTTTATTTCCAGGAAGTGTGCCTTCTTGTGAGAGAGCATTCAGTGGTTTAATTTAAGCCCCTATTAGCCTTTGGCACAGGCTTCGATGTGATTGGTTCATTGCATGCCCAGTGATGGCAGCAGGGAGCAGTCCGCCACATTCACAAAATAGAGCATTTACCACATTAAAATCGCTACATGTCAAATCACATTCTTATGTGCATTTACTATAGGAAAAGAACATTGTGCTTGAGATTCGGGCACAGCAAAGCAGGTCTAATTTCACAGCAAGGAGACTGCTAGCAGAATCATGTGGGAACTCCAAATAATGTCTGACTTGCAATGACTACCTGCAAAGTGCTGCCACAGATTCCACTCATATGTCAAAGTGAAAGAAAAGCTAGAATCTCTTCCTATATGTTTACACTTTCTATATGTTTCAAGCTACTGCAGCTTATTTTTTTTAAACAGACATATTTTAGTGTTTCTAATATCTGTTTGCAACACATATCCAGCTGTTTTTTTTATGCATATAGTTTTGCAGCACAAGTGATTTTATTTGCATTCTTTATGTTTGCAAACATGCTCGCTCTATCATATGAAAGAGCTAAGCACCAAGGTTTTAAATGGTTTGTGGGAAAGGTGATAGTGTGACCAGGTATTAAATGGGATAAAGACTTACACCCTGGTGTACAGGTTCAACCTTGTTCCCTTTTCAATGCATTCATCATTTTATCCAATTTATTTCAAAATTGTGCTTTGAATGCACTGTTGGTTTCATTTTGAAAAGCATTTTTTGGGGGCGGAGGAAACCTCCTATCAAAACCTTTCTTGCGGAAGGCTCTCTTGCTGAAATTCAGATCGAGTATTACATCTGGCTTTTAGCGGTGCCAGTACAGTAAGTGGGTGGAGCCAGTGGAGGAAGTGGGTGGGGCTGAATGAGTGGGTGTGGCCTCCTACAAAACCTTAGCACCTGGACTTCATATTTTACAAATTAAGCACTGGAACGTATTAACTGACAGGTGTATTTTGTTAATCTGTCGTGGATAATCAGTATTTGAGATTTAATTTCTTTCGGCTGTGTAAGAAAATGTAATGGTGAACGTATTTATGTGAAACTTGTCATTTCATGTAAGATGAGTTATACTTGTGTCGCAATCCGATCATTGGGGTTACGTTCACCACACCACAGTTTTCACACCCATTACGTGTCTGTTGAATGGGAAAAGGACATAGACAATAGACACTTTCGTTCCACTTTGTGCATAGTACTACTTAGCTCACGCATTTTTACCCTATCATTCAACCCCGATGCGCAAAGTACCCCAATATATAATAGGCTCAGGAAATGTTTGCGCTCGGCTTTTCTTTTGACCTTTTAAAAAAATTGTTAGCGTGAAATCTATTGACTCTGTAAGGAGTTAAAAGTTGTTGCGCACTGCTGGTCTGGACTTGTATATTTTAAATGCAAAGCTGTTTATGACAAAACAGTCATAATTGCTGCAGACTCTACACTATAAGGCAGACACCTCTCACTTTCTGCAGTTTCAAACATAATGCAGAGTAAAAGACACTGACATTTACAAAATGTTGACTTTTTATGCTTTTAGGCCGGGTTCATTCTTATTTAATTACATTCCTAGCTATCCAACAACAATAACCTATTACGCTTTTTTAATGTATCAATATTCTTGTATCGGTGATTAATGTAACTAGTGGTATTTTCAATATCTGCATCATCTTTTGATATTTAGATCATGGCCGTGTCTTCTATATAGGATGTTGTTTAACACATACATATAACAGATTTATTTACATCATTACAATAACTGCAAGAAACAACATCTACTTAAGACATTAATAACTCACAAAATATATCCTTTTTTTCTTTCCCATTTTATTCAAACTTCTTCTCTCTTTGCCTTTGTAGCTCTCATTTTCTTCTTGCCTTACACCACATCCTTTTCTTGTTGTCTTTTTTCTCTTACCTTTTTTCCTCTCTCAATTCTGATTTCCTTATTTGTCTCTTTATGCCGTTCTGTCATTCTTTTTTCTTCTCCTTTCATTCATTCATTCATTTCACTGTTTCGTTTTTTCTTCCTTTAATTTTCTTCTAATGTATCTTTTTCCTTCACAGCCTTTCTTTTGCTCCTTTCTATATCTAGTTATCCTCATTTATTTCTTCTATTTTCATATCCTATCTTTCTCTGCCTTATTTTTCTTTCTTTCTCTCTTACATGTTTTTCTGCACTCTGTCATCCTTCCCTCTCTGTCTCTTTCTCTCCTCTTTTAATTTTTCTCTCACATTCTCTATCTCTATTTATTTCTCATTCTTTCTCTCTTTTGCTGTCTTAGAGCAAAGGGGCAAAAACTGATCCTCAGGGACCACAAATGTACACTTTTTGCAGGACAGCTCATGTGTCATCAATGCTGTGTGCTGCTTGTAGCAGGAATAGGGTACTCTAGGGGCAGTACCCTATGCCCTCTATCTATCCATCGCCCACCCTCTATCTATCCATCGCCCACCCTCTATCTATCCATCGCCCTCCCTCTATCTATCCATCGCCCTCCCTTTATCTATCCATCGCCCTCCCTCTATCTATCCATCGCCGTCCCTCTATCTATCCATCGCCCTCCCTCTATCCATCGCCCTCCCTCTATCTATCCATCGCCCTCCCTCTATCTATCCATCGCCCTCCTTCTATCTATCCATCGCCCTCCCTCTATCTATCCATCGCCCTCCCTCTATCTATCCATCGCCCTCCCTCTATCTATCCATCGCCCTCCCTCTATCTATCCATCGCCCTCCCTCTATCTATCCATCGCCCTCCCTCTATCTATCCATCGCCCCCCCTCTATCTATCCATCGCCCTCCCTCTATCCATCGCCCTCCTTCTATCTATCCATTGCCCTCCCTCTATCCATCGCCCTCACTCTATCTATCGCATCACTCAGCACCACCACAGAACCACTCAGCACCACCACAGAACCACTCAGCACCACCACAGAACAACTCAGAACCACCGCAGAACCACTCAGCACCACCGCAGAACCACTCAGCACCACCACAGAACCACTCAGCACCACCACAGAATCACTCAGCACCACCACAGAATCACTCCGGGGCACCACAACATCACTATGCGCTACCACAGCATCACTGAATGCCACAGCATCACTCGTCGCCACCACAACATCAATCTGTGCAACCATTCAACAACAACTAGTTCAAATATGTTCTCTCAATGTTTCAAGCTTTATTACAAATGTCACAAAAAGATGTTAATATTTCACTTCTGTTCTTGGATTTTCATCACAATAAAAGACACTGAACATAATCTTCACAAAATTTATTTACAAAACTTTAACCTATTGCCATTATAAATCACAATAACTTTTATTTAAGTATTAATTATTAAAAAAATGAAGACATTGTTATTTGTAATATCAATACATTTAAGTCACGTAAATACAACACATATTGCATTACAAATGCTATAGGTGTCACATTTGCGAAAGTTAAAACTATTGGCATTGTGAATGAGAAAGCTATTAATTTAGCTATTTTCAAAACCAACACATAAATAAAATATTAGTCATTTACAATACCAGTAGCTCAAACTTTCCTGATGCGAGACCTATTGCATTGCAAATGCTTGTTTTTAACTTTCAGCCATGCTGCGCAGCATGTCTAAAATAACATTGACAAACTCGATATGTGCAGCCAATTGGCTTTGCCAATGCTTGTTGTGTTGGGCATCAGCCTAAGCCCAGGAGGACATGAACCCACTGGTGAAGCTGGCGAACATTTATGCCTGTTTTGCACGGCCCTCTCTGCAGTGTCCAAGGTATGTGTCGTGTCCGGCTGGACGCCTTCTAGTGTCTCAGCAGGCACCAGTTATACCAGCCACTCAGTGGCGGCTCCGCTGCCAAGGCGGAGGAGCGTCGCCCCACTGCTTTTTTGCAGTGAAACACAGAGAAAGTATAATAACTTCTGTTATTATCATTTTATTTTCGCTTACTTCCGCCCACAGCTTTGCGTGGGGCCGGGGGATGAGTGGTAGCACACTCCTAAAGTGTACAGTGACTGCTTCGACGGCCCTCTCGGGCTGCTCAAAACAGTTTTGCACACTTCGCATGTTTTCCATGTGGGCTGCATCACAGCCTACGTGTAGAGCATGCCCAGGCCTCCAGTCAGCGTCTGAGCGCCGAAACAAGGTGCTCAGACCAATCACAACGCTAGTTTTGTGATTGGCTGACTGGGAGCCTGGGTGTGCTTCCTGTGGCCGAGAGCGAGGACTACAGAGGAGAGAAGAAGCTAGGAAGCGGCGAGAAGGTACTTAAAAAAATGTTTTAGAGCGGTTTCACCCCCGTTCTCCCCCTACCTCAAGCGTCCTCCCCCCCTACCACCCTGCCCCCTACCTCCGATCCGTGCCGGCCGCCGCTGCAGCGACTCCTTTGAGGGCTGGCCGTATACACACCCCACACCTGTCCACCACAGGTGTGACAAGTGATGTGGGCCTGTTAATAAAAGGACCCAAATGCATGTGCTCTAGGCCAGTTACCAGCACCCCTAACTATGTGACTGTGTGCGTATTTGCATATAGGCCCAGGGCCTACGACACCACATTGGCGACTAATGGGTCTCACCCTGCGTGCCAGCTGGCATCCGTTTTGATGTTCGTCTGGGGGGAGAAATGTAGCCTGAGAATATAAGTCACCCCTGCACCTGCTGCAAGCACGACAATGTGTTCAAGCCCCCTGCAGCAACCTGCCATACTGACTAGCCATCGGGGATGGTGATGTCCGGTGCGGAGCAGAGGTTGGTCCAGGTCTCCGTGAAGAAGGAGATGTCTGAAGAGGTGATGTAGAGGAGGTCCTAGATTTCTTTGGCGTATTTGTGGAGGGACCGCACATTGAGGAGGATGCAGTTGAGCCGGTCGGGTGCGCTATTGGTCGGCTGGGCGGCAAGAGGCGCTGCTGTGCTGATGTGGCATAAGGTGTGTTTGCAGTTTCGGCAGGCACAGGGTGCAAGGGTATTGTTTGGCAATGCTAGATGGTAGGCGGCGTGGTGTCCAGGGTTGAGGACAAGGAGGGTGCTGGCGTCATAGCGGTGGAGTGTCCGAGAGGCAGGGTCCCTGGTGCTGGGCGCGGTACAGGGGCAAACAGTGCAGACGGGCTTGCCTTCGGCCCACCAGTGGCACGCCCACTTCGCATGGCCGCACAGTTTCCGCTATTAAGTGGTGCTGCGGATGGCTGGACAGCTGGGAGGTGGGAAACGCCGGAAAGGACACTGGAAGGGGCGGGATGCAGGGGGATCGCAGCAACAACAAGGGAGAGGACAGGGAAAAAGGAATTGAAAGAAAGCACAGGAAAAACAAAGCCAAACAAAGCAAATATAAAATAAAAGGCAGAAAAGCAACTAAGAAGAGCAGAAAGATGGACAGGAACAGCAGAGCAGTGACGCTCTACCACTGGACCACCAGGGATGAGGTGCAGGCGGCAGGATCCTGCAAGTGGAAGAGGGACCAAACACCTGACCACTGGGTCAGAGGAACCAGCAGCAGCAGGTGGGGACAGCAGCAGCAGCAACCAGACGGTGCAGCGCTGTGGGAAGAGGAAATTCACTAAAGGATAATCTCCTGTACACCCAAAAGCAAACTAACAGCGGTAAAGGAAAGGCAGCACCACCAAGTTGCCTCTTTTAATCTAACAGTAGTGAGCAGATTCCGTGTTTCCCAGTGAAGAACGGCGGATCAAGCTGCATACCCAAGGGCCTGGGCCCAAACCGGTCCCTGTACCCCTGCCACTCACAACCACCAGTGGCCAATCCCAGCGACTTGCTCCAGTTAGTGGAGTCCCCCACCAGTTTTGTGCGGTGCCCTCTGTGATGTAGGTCAGCCGCAGCGCAAGGATTACTCAGGGTATGGTGTGTGTCACCCACAGGCGCTAGGCCTGGGCCCAATTCGAACACAAGGGTCTCCTCAGCTAAGCATCCCTCATTCTCCTCACCTGGAAATTGACACTTGGGCTCAATGCGCTGCAGTCTCTCCAAACCTGTGACTCAGCGAGCAGGAGCCTCAGCCTGTTGGTATTTCACATGCCTGGGTAAAGCAGTTGCCGCCAAGTCCATGCGCCAACTCATGGACTTGGCGGCCTTGCACTATTGTGCAAGGGTGCCTGCGTTGGCACATGGTGGCTGATTGTGCGCCAGTGCAAGGGAGAGCAAAGGAATCTGTGTCATATCCCAGTACCTATGGCACATCCCTGTGCTTTGAAAGTGATGCCGCGTGGCACAGCCAAATAGCCTGGGGGTTGCTGTGTGTGCCTCACGCAACACCCATGGAACCTGACACATTTCCAGATGTGTCTGAATGCTATGCCTTGAGGTGTAGGGAGACGCAATGTGGAGAAATGTATTAATATCTCCTAATTTGTTCCCCTCTTTCTATGCTTGCTGCATTCTGCAGCACACATAGAACGCGGAAATCACCTCATATGATTGTTTGTGTGCAGGAAGGTGTGCCTTCCTGCATGTAAACAATCATTAAAAAAAATGATGTTTTACAAGTTCTATGTGTGCTAATGCAGCACACATAGAGATTGAAGAACCTAATTTCAGATTGTTTACATGCAGGAAGGGACACCTTCCTGCACATAAACAAACATTTCCCTCAACACAGGCTCCCTTGCACCACGGTGCAAGGGTGCCTGCCTCGGTGCATGGCAGCTAATTGTGCGCCAGCACAGGGGATAGTAAAGAGATCCTTCATATCCTTGTAGATATGAAGCATCCCTGTGCGTTGAAAGTGCTGCAGCGTGGCGCAGCCAAAGACCTGCGGTGCTACGCTGCTGCACTTTCTTGTAAATGAGGCTCTAAGAGTTTAACTCCTGGGCAGCTTTTTGACACCCTGTGCTCTGGGTCAGATTCAGTACATTCTGTATCTGGAGTCTGACATTAGGAGTTTGATTCCTGGCACAGCGCTTTGTCACCCTGTGCTCTGGGTCAGATTCAGTACATCCTGTGTCAGAAGTCTGGCGTTAGGAGTTTAACTCTTGGCACAGCGCTTTGACACCTTGTGCTCTTCGTCAGATTCAGTACATTCAGTATCTGGAGTCTGACATTAGGAGTTTACCTCCTGGCACAGCGCTTTGACACCCTGTGCTCTGGGTCAGATTCAGTATATTCTGTGTCCAGAGTCTGGCGTTAGGAGTTTACCTCCTGGCACAGCGCTTTGACACTCTGTGCTCTTGGTCAGATTCAGTACATCCTGTGTCAGGAGTCCTGGGTTAGGAGTTTAACTCCTGGCACAGCGCTTTGACACCCTGTGCTCTTGGTCAGATTCAGTACATCCTGTGTCAGGAGTCCTGGGTTAGGAGTTTAACTCCTGGCACAGCGCTTTGACACCCTGTGCTCTTGGTCAGATTCAGTACATCCTGTGTCAGGAGTCCTGGGTTAGGGGTTTAACTCCTGGTGCAGCGCTTTGACACCCTGTGCTCTGGGTCAGATTCAGTACATCCTGTGTCAGGAGTCCTGTGTTAAGAGTTTACCTCCTAGCACAGCGCTTTGACACCCCGTGCTCTGGGTCAGATTCAGTGCATCCTGTGTCAGGATTCCTGCGTTCGGAGTTTACCTCCTGGCGCAGCTCTTTGACACCATGTGCTCTGAGTCAGAATCAGTACATCCTGTGTCAGGAGTCTGGCGTTCGGAGTTTACCTCCTGGCGCAGCGCTTTGACACCCTGTGCTCTGGATCAGATTCAGTACATCCTGTGTCAGGATCTGGTATTAGCAGTTGAACTCCTGGCGCAGCGCTTTGACACCTGTGCTCTGGGTCAGATTCAGTACATCCTGTGTCAGGAGTCCTGGGTTAGGGGTTTAACTCCTGGCGCAGCTCTTTGACACCATGTGCTCTGAGTCAGAATCAGTACATCCTGTGTCAGGAGTCTGGCGTTCGGAGTTTACCTCCTGGCGCAGCGCTTTGACACCCTGTGCTCTTGGTCAGATTCAGTACATCCTGTGTCAGGAGTCCTGGGTTAGGAGTTTACCTTCTGGCACAGCGCTTTGACACCCTGTGCTCTGGGTCAGATTCAGTACATCCTGTGTCAGGAGTCTGGCGTTCGGAGTTTACCTCCTGGCGCAGCGCTTTGACACTCTGTGCTCTTGGTCAGATTCAGTACATCCTGTGTCAGGAGTCCTGGGTTAGGAGTTTACCTCCTGGCACAGCACTTTGACACCCTGTGCTCTGGATCAGATTCAGTACATCCTGTGCCAGGAGTCTGGCGTTAGGAGTTTACCTCCTGGCGCAGCGCTTTGACACCCTGTGCTCTTGGTCAGATTCAGTACATCCTGTGTCAGGAGTCCTGCATTAGGAGTTTAACTCCTGGCAAAGCGCTTTGACACCCTGTGCTCTTGGTCAGATTCAGTACATCCTGTGTCAGGAGTCCTGTATTGGGAGTTTACCTCCTGGCACAGCGCTTCGACACCATGTGCTCTTGTCAGATTCAGTACATCCTGTGTCTGGAATCCTGCGTTAAGAGTTTACCTCCTGGCACAGCGCTTTGACACCCTGTGCTCTTGGTCAGATTCAGTACATCCTGTGTCAGGAGTCTGGCGTTCGGAGTTTAAGTCCTGGCACAGCGCTTTGACACCCTGTGCTCTGGATCAGATTCAGTACATCCTGTGTCAGGAGTCCTGGGTTAGGAGTTTACCTCCTGGCACAGCGCTTTGACACCCTGTGCTCTTGGTCAGATTCAGTACATCCTGTGTCAGGACTCCTACGTTAAGAGTTTACCTCCTGGCGCAGCGCTTTGACACCCTGTGCTCTGGGTCAGATTCAGTACATCCTGTGCCAGGAGTCCTGGGTTAGGAGTTTACCTCCTGGCACAGCGCTTTGACACCCTGTGCTCTGGATCAGATTCAGTACATCCTGTGTCAGGAGTCCTGGGTTAGGAGTTTAACTCCTGGCACAGCGCTTTGACACCCTGTGCTCTGGGTCAGATTCAGTACATCCTGTGTCAGGAGTCCTGGGTTAGGAGTTTACCTCCTGGCACAGCGCTTTGACACCCTGTGCTCTTGGTCAGATTCAGTACATCCTGTGTCAGGACTCCTGCGTTAAGAGTTTACCTCCTGGCGCAGCGCTTTGACACCCTGTGCTCTTGGTCAGATTCAGTACATCCTGTGTCAGGAGTCTGGCATTCGGAGTTTAAGTCCTGGCACAGCGCTTTGACACCCTGTACTCTGGATCAGATTCAGTACATCCTGTGTCAGGAGTCTGGCGTTCGGAGTTTAAGTCCTGGCACAGCGCTTTGACACCCTGTGCTCTGGGTCAGATTCAGTACATCCTGTGCCAGGATCTGGTATTAGGAGTTTAACTCCTGGCTCAGTGCTTTGACGCCGTGTGCTCTTAGCCGGATTATAGCATGCCCCATTTCCTCCTCTGTAAATTCAGAGCAGTTAGAAGCCAACACCTGGGCCACCCTTATGTGCTCTGAAACTAAAATCGTGTTATTGTCTCCCGAGGCAGGTATAAGTTCTTAACCCCCCGTAGACAATATTTGTCTTGCATTTTACTGATGCCAGGTGCAGCGGTTCCCCTCTGTGCCTAAAGGGCTCAACATTATTGACCATGTGCGCCCCCCCTCCTCACCCAGATGACTGATGCTGAATCATATTTACTTTTCAATGCAAAATGCCTGTAAATATGTTGCTATGCGAAATGAACCTCATGCCTTGTGGAATTGGCTTGTCATCCAATTGCATTGTAGTGTGACCCTACCAGAAAGGCAGCAGAGCGCTGTACAGTGCCCAAGACAAAGTTTATGTCTGAAAACCTGTGCCAAATTTATGAAGGGTATTTACACAACATTGCAATCAACACAGCGCAGCGAGTGAAGTTCTGCGCCGTGTTGTCTGATACAGAAAGAGCCCAACAGCGCCGTATTTTCGAATACATGGTGCAGTTCTGCTCTCTCCTAGTACTGGGGCACTTGTGGCTGCCTCGTGCCAAAACATTGTGGCCAAGTACGTTTTTGGTACTGGAAGGGAAACCTATCCATTGTGGCTGTTGCCTCTTTGCATGTGTGCTGCAGAGCACAGCGCTTATATAAAGAGGAAGTAACGTGGAGGAATAAATATATTTCTTCTCGTTACACCTAACTCAGATAGACACAACACTCTACCACAAACCCTTGTTTACTAGTCTTTGTAAGTATGAATTTATATCCAGATGCATGGGAACGCCCATGCACCAACCATGTAACGCCTACCTGACAGTTCTCTAACTTTGTAGTCAAAGACAGAATAGGAAAGTGGACTAGTTGGCAGTCTTGTTGTGGTGGTAAAGAACTTGTGAAAACAAAGGCTGTAAGCGGTCTGTTTTATTTGTAAAACACAGCAACTTTTAAATACCTGTAAATGAACTGTACAAATGTTTCAAAGCATATCTGCAGTTAGGAAACCAGAAATGGACCACTAGTTTGTAATTCAGAAGTGTGCTGGAAACAGAGTTTTAATAGGATCAAAACAATCAAGACTCTATACTTGGTGATGTTCAAATGATACACATTTGCTAAAAACACATTTGCACACAATATTGTGTGTGTGCTATATAGTTTCTATCAGAAAAACTTCATGTTGGTATTTTTTAGCCATTTCAATAAAAACATGTTCTGTGCGTAAAAGACAGCGCCTCCTTCTGCCCTACATTTGTGCCTCAACAACATTTACAGTTTCTAGTCTGTAGCAAACTTCTGTGCATCAGTGAGAATCTGCAGTGTACGGCTGACAGAAATTGATCGGCCCAATCAGTATACTATTTCCAATATACAGGTAAAATAAGGAGGGCTGATATATGACGAGCCGGGGCATTATATAGTAATGTCAACTACTATCTAACCGTTCTAGCCTACAATATAGCCTTATAGCCTGCTGTAGCGGGCTGTACCGGCTATTAAAGGCCCCCTGAATCGTTAAAGGCCCGAGCCGAAGGCGGGGGACTTTAACGAGACAGCTGGACTTTAATAGCCAGTATAGCCCTGCTACGAAGGGCTATAAGGCTATTAGAACATTCTGCCACTAGAGGACAGAATGTTCTAACAAATTAAACAAAGGGTTCTCGAAGCCCGAGGGGATATAAATCCCCTCGAGCTTCGAGAAGCCTTTGTAGAACATTGGAATGTTGCTCTGCGGGCCTTTACCGGCCCGTAGAAGCAGGGAGCGCTCCATTGTCTGCAATGGAGCTCCCAACATTCCAATGTTCTAATAATGCCATAACATTCAGCAGTGTCACCAATAACAGCTCATGCAGGCTGGTTAGTAACTCGCTTTTCCTGCTTCACGCTCTTACCCATGCACAAGAATTGTCTGCTATGCGTCTTATCCATCACTCAATACTGTACCAGCCCCTATGCCAGTCATCACCAGTTGAAATGCAAAGATTACCTGAAGTGATCTGACAGATAAAGCTGTCCACTCGGACGACTGCCCTCTAGCCCAGCACTGCAGGACCAAACCAAATACACTCTGTGTGTGCTGCTTTACATCTCACAATGGCACTCAGATATGAGATGCTGGTAACAAAGTCCATCCGAGCAGATCCTCCCAACCACTGCTCCCACCAAATCTGCCTGCTCAGGGCCATGAACTGTAAACAAAATATCAGACTGGACAACCGAGTCGGTAACCATATAAAAAGATAATGGTCGTCTGAAATACCAAAAACATACCTGCACAGTTGCTCAAAGCTGCACGCATACCAAAAAAACGTGAAGTGCACGATTGCCTCAACCTAATATAGACTTATTTTGACTCTTACTTATGTTGGTTGTCTATTTACTTAGTTATATATGATTGTAGGACCTCCTCTGATGTGTCTGTAAAATGCACCTTTTGTCCCGAATTTTTGTCCTCAATTTTGACCTTCTTTCTGAATTTCTTTCCTGAATTTTAACCTTCTATCTGAATTTTTGTCCTGAATTTTGACCCTTTGTTCTGAATTTTTACACTCACTGTCCTGAATTTGCACCAATGCCAGTTGGTCATCCATGGGGCAGCGCTACAGAAATAACTCTGTGTTCTCAGGCTTGACCCTACATTACCTCACCTGGCTGTGTTTACAGCCCAGTGACCCCACATCACCCCTCCTTGGCTCATATCCGCCATCTTGGAAGGCTGTGGCCCCGCTGTGTCCCAGCCGACGACAGCCACAGGCGATGGTTTATTTTCCTCCTGCTTCAGATACAAGCCAATTATCAGCTCTGTCAGGTGTGACAGGGAGTTATCAGCCACAGCAGGCGAGGCCTTGTGTCCCTGTCGGTGTGTGACCAATTACCGGTCAAGGGGTTGTTGTCGCAGACGTCACCTCCTCCTCTACTGCCACGGGAGCCTCATTTCCCAGCAGTCGACACTGGTGCACCACCTCAACCACGCATGACTGTACCAGTGACTGGCCCCAGGGCCAGACCAGCCACAAGAGGTGATTTTCATTTAATTTCAGTTGCAAGAGGTGACAACATGATCAGGGGAAATACAGGGAAGGGCCTCATCTGGGGAGGGGAAGGGGACCTGGGACCGAAGCTTTGGTGGGGAATGGACGGATGATGGACATATTGTGATGTGGTGTGTCCCAAGCGGTAGGTCCTGCATGGCTGGGGCATTGTCCGACAGGACGCAGTGGCTCTGGAACAATTTTCAGAGTGGGGGTGCTGCCATCAACGTCGGATCACTGACATTATAGGGATTGTGAAAAATCCAAACTTTGCACAAAAAAAGTGTGGCAAAAGAGCCAGGCCCATTCAGCATGAGAGTGGTAAGGGTGCGGTATGGAGCCAGGCCCATTCAGGATGAGAGTGGTAAGGGTGCGGTATGGAGCCACGCCCATTCAGCATGAGAGTGGTACGGGTGCGGTATGGAGCCACGCCCATTCAGCATGAGAGTGGTAAGGGTGCGGTATGGAGCCACACTCATTCAGCATGAGAGTAGTAAGGGTGCGGTATGCACCAGGTGGTGAATTCTGGAGCACACTTTCACACATATATTACTAAAGCAGGGTGTAGTAGCCACCGTCATTTACAGACACCACCTCATCCATTGTCATGACCACTAAATTTGCACAGACGTCCAGTTTTACAGATGTAACTATACATCATACGCACACAATAGTGTCTGGAAATCAGGTTTCATGAATATTTATCACTTGTTCATCACCAAGTTAAGTGTCTTGATTCAGTAGCGGCTGACATCTACGGGGAGTGGTGGGTTGGAAAATGGATGGTGGGTAGTTGTGCCCCATCATGCGCGCAATGCAAATAAAATAATAAAAAATTAAATCCACTTACCTTACATGGACGACACAACCTCCTCCTCACTGCACGTCCTACTCCTGCTGCAGTCCAATGTTCAGCCCGGACACCAGACAACTCCTTTAACCAATCCGGGGGCTTCTCTCGTGCTGTTAACTAGCATGAGAGCAACACCAGTATTGGAGGGAGCAGCCTCTCTTGGCGTTCTCGAGGGTCCTGGAGGCTTGTGCTTGGTCTAACCCAGCTGGCTTAGGACAGCTGGGTTAAAGCTTTCAAAGTGCGCATGTCCTATTGCGATGGCCGGCCAATAGTACATGCGCACTTTGAAAAGTGCCCAGGAAGCCCACCTGTCTCCCTGCTTCTACTATACAACAAGCCCTACCCCCTCCTAACAATCAGTTTGGGAATGGGGAGGATGAAAAATAAAATGGTAATAAATTAAAATAAAACGGTAATAAATTAAAATAAAATGGTAATAAATGAAAATAAAATGGTAATAAATTAACTTTATTACCATTTTATTTTTAATCTCGGGGATTTTGGAGGCCTTTTACTTGGCGGGGCGATGCTCCTCAGGTCTAACGGAGGAGCAGCTCCTATCTTGATTTGATTTGATAATATTCAAATCTTTGTTACCATCATACTTCAAAAAATGTGTTTCATTTGTGCTTTCCAACCTGGTGATACATTTTGAATAATGTGTACAGTTCACTTACAGGTATCTAAATGTTATGTGTTGGAAAGAAATATACTCCCTACAGCCTTTCTTTCAAAGTCCCCATACCCCAGTACATGCTTCACATACTACATTTTACAAAATCCTCTAGCTTTGCAGCCAGAGAAATAAAAGTAAGCACCAGTCTTCGTGTTAAAAGAAAAGCAGCAAGCCCAGCAAACGAGATAAGATTAAATCAAAATGTAAAGACATTTACTTCTCATTCACCTTTTGAACTCCTTCATGGGTATTTTGGGGGTGCTGCAGCCCCCTGCACCCCAATGTACAGCGCCTTGGACAGGACGGGTCTCCAACAACTGATCTCTGTATGAGGTACACATTACCAATGAGACATCTCTCCATCCCCCTGCATCATCACCACTGCTGCACTGGCCAGGCTGCCATGATTCTGAACCTGCAGTGATGCACTCTCTACAGCTGCCTTGTTTACCTTGCTTCTCTCCTACATGACCAGAACCTCTGCAATTATGCAGCAGGGGAGGACCACATTACGCGGCAAAGTTGTCTACATTATGTGGCAAGAACAGGCAAATTATGCAGCATAATGTACCACAATTCTTGAAAGCATTACTTCATTATTTGGTATTGTTTGCTCATGGTAACACTGTCTGTGCAAAGATTTCACGACCGTAGTATTAGTTTAACAACCAAATCAGCAATAAGCAACTAAGGGCTAGATGTAGGTAATTGTAAATTACCGATTCGAAAATACAGAATTTTACCGATTCGTTTTTTTTGAGTCGGTAATTGCAATGTAGATAATAATTCAATAAAAAATACCGAATCGGTAAGATTCGGTATTTACCGAATCAGTATTTACCGATTCGGTATTTGCCATTGATTCCTATGGGCCTGGAGGCCCATAGGAATGAATGTCAATTACCGAATCGGTAATTACCGATTCGGTAAAATTGGAAAAAAGTCCAGGGTGGCAGGGTATCACTTTGACACCCTGTTGCACCCCTGATTAGTGCTGGTGTGCACATGTGGCATACATACATGCCCTAAGGGCAAGTATGTTTGTCACATGGCACAGGTGTAAATGCACATTTATGCATTTACATAGGAATTCCTTATTTACCACCAACTAATAGTTGGTGGTAAATAACGAATTCCTAAAGCCCAGAAGCACTCTTTTGTTATGTTATGTTAGGTGAAACTTCTTAAGCGCACTAACACCAGAGGTTTCTTGGCGCTAACTGACAGAACAAAAACAGAATCCCAAGGCAGAAACTTAACCGGTGCTGGAGAACAGAAAAGTTTTTAAAAGCTTCCTGAATTGGAGTAAGGAACCATTAGATTTAATGACTATTGGAAGAGAATTCCAGAATTTAGGTGCAAGGTGGGCGAAGCGACGGCCCCCAACCTTGCTGGTTTTGACTTTCCGAGTGACAAGTAGGTGATGATGAGCTGACCGAAGGTTACGTGCAGGTTGGTACGGAGTGATCAGTGAGTTAAGAAAGGCAGGACTGGTGCAGTGGAGGGATTTGAACGTAAGACAGCCCAACTTAAAGGCCGCCCTCCGTTCTACTGGCAGCCAATGGAGCTTATGGAGCAAGGGCTTCGCAGACTGCCATTTTGGGACTTTGAAAATAAGACGGGCTGCCTGGTTCTGCACAACCTGGAGACGGCCCACAAGAGAACATAAGGAGTCCGTGATAAAGAGAATTAGAAAAGTCCAGGCAGGAAAGAACCAGGGACATGACAACCTGGGCCAGTGCTGCATGTGGTAGTAGGTGCCTGATCTTCCGGATCTTTCGGAGCTGGAACATACATGAAGAGATCGTGGCACCTACTTGGGCTTTAAGCGAGAGCTCGGCATCGATTGTCACTCCAAGGCTCTTCACCGTCTTGGCCAGAGCAGGAGGGGGGCCGAGCTCAATGGGCCAGAACTGCGGACCCCAGTAAGCAGCACTGGAACCAGGGAGAAGGAGCTCAGTCTTCCCAGGATTAAGTTTTAGTTGGTTGTGATTCATCCACTGCTGAATGTGGGTCATAATTGAGTGAAAATTATTGACAGCTTGTGGGGAGTGAAGCGGGAGGACGATCTGCAGATCGTCCGCATAGTTGAAAACTGTAGCGTCCCAGCTTTGGAGTGAGTGAATGAGGGGGCGGAGGTACAAATTAAATAATAAAGGGGAAAGAGAGGAACCTTGGGGGACACCACAGGTGATGGGGGTTTTGGACGCAGTGAATGATCCCAAACGAACGGCTTGGGTTCTGCCGGTGAGAAATGACTCCACCCACCCAAGAGCGAGGCCCTGGATGCCAGCCTGTTCGACACGGTGGAGAAGGATGTTGTGATCCACCGTGTCGAACGCGGCAGATAGATCCAGAAGTACCAGGGCCTGAGGGCTTCCCGCATCAGCATTCCTCCTCAGGGTATCCAGAACAGCCAGGATTGCAGCTTCCGTGGAGTGGGCCGGTCTAAAGCCCGCCTGATTGGGTTCAAGGAAGTGTGAACTCTCGATGAAATTAGAGAGACATCTGGTGACATGAGTTTCGATAAGTTTAGACAGGTAGGGCAACAGAGATATTGGGCGATAATTGGTGAGTTCTGTAGGGTCCACGCCAGGCTTCTTCAAAAGGGGCACGAGAATGGCCTCCCTGAAGGAGCTGGGAACCATGCCACTGGAGAGAGATCTGTTCAGCAGGGGTAGTATACACTCAGGTAATTTTAGACAGATGTCTCGCAACACCGAAGGAGGGCAATGGTCACTCGGGGAGCCTGATTTTACCCGGATAGCCAGTTCCGCTAAGGTGGTGTGATCCAAGGCAGGGAACTGCGTGAAGGACAATGGGTTATTACAAGAAGTGTCAGGTGGTGGTGGCTGTGAAGGGGACATAATCGAATCTTTTATTTTAATAATTTTTTCAATGAAAAAAAGATTGAGGGCATCACAGGTCTCAATGGTAGGGGTTTGAGCTGGGAGGGTCCTATCGTCTGAGGTAAGCTCATTCAAGATCTTAAATACCTCTCTGGATTTGTTATTAGCAGAGAGAATTCTGTGAGAAAAATGCTCAGATTTTGCTGAAAGGATGGCCTGCTTATACTCTTTGCGGGCAGCCACGTATCTCAGTCTGGATGCCACAGAATAATCGCGTCTCCATAAGCGTTCCCGCTGACGAACCTCAAGTTTGTACTTCCTGAGGTCGTCAGAGAACCACCTATGGGAATTGGGGTGTCTGGTGCGAGGAAATGTGATTAGGGGGGCGAACTGGTCACTGGCTGTCTTCAGCCAGTGGCCAACGTTAGCGTCCATCACATTAATATTGTCATGGGTGCAGATGGTAGGACGAGTAAGAAGCCTATGGAATCATAGGCATTCCATTTACGTGAGCGGCCGCCTGCCATCAAGGGAGCCAAGGTCTGCCCCATAAGGGTGATGGTGGTGTCAATTATGTGATGGTCTGACCAGACACATGGGGAAATAAGAGGCTGGGAAAGAGTTAAATTGGTGGTCAAACTCCTTTTGAGTGCTTCCGACATATCATTTACCGATTCGGTAAATGATGATTCTGTAAATACCGATTCGTTATTTACCGAATCGGTAAAATAGCCTCCTACATAGGAAAAAGGCTTTTACCAGTCGGTAACGGACGATTTCGGCTGTTACTGACCGGTAAAAGACTACCTACATCTGGCCCTATGAGATAACCAGTCATTTTTTTGCAAATGGCCTTCCTGAGCATGGGAACACATGTCGCCACATTTTTAATAACGTTTGATCTGTTTGAGCTACAAGTAATTTTTTTGTTAAAATCTCCAGATTTTGTAGCAGATGATGCATTATGAGGCAAATGCAGTAAATTAATCAATATGCTGAAAACGCCACAGCTGCAAATCACATGATTCTCAATCTCCAAGAGTTTGTGCATAATATCAAAATGCGTGTACGGCAGCCCTGGTATAGAGCCCAGCTACACCTAGAGACACTTACTACCCACCCCGTGACTCCCCACATGTCTCAAACAGCACTTTACAACAGTCTGTGTCACACGCATCCAACACCCCCTGATGTACCATGTTTGGACTTCATTGAGCATCCAACAGCAAATGATGTAATGTAATGTATATGTAATCTATAGGTACTTGTTAAGCGCAGCTGTCACCCAAAAGGGTATCCTGGCGCTGAGATCATATCATTCCATCAGATGAAATACACTACATTGCTCTTGGAAAGAGGTAGGTCTTAAGATCCCTCTTGAAAGAAGTCAGATCTTGCCTGCTCCTCAGCGCCAGAGGTAGGGTGGCGGCCGTGAAGCTGAAGGCACGACCGCCCATCCTCACTCTGTTAATCCTGGGAACCATCACCAGGAACGCGGAGGAGGATCTCAAAGGTCTGGCAGCTTGATACCAGGAAAAGAGATTTTGGAGCAGCATTGGTCCCAGTCCGTGCAGAGCCCTAAAAACAAGGCATAAGGCCTTAAAGGCAATCCGCTGCTGGACAGGTAGCCAGTGGAGATCAGCTAGTGCTGCAGATGAAGATGCAGAACGTGGGCGAGATAAAGCCAATTTGGCTGCCATATTTTGAATCCTCTGCAGCTTAAGAATCAGAGTCTTAGGAGCTCCCAAAAGCAGTGCGTTGCAGTAGTCTAACCTACTGAGAATGGAACTACGCACCACTTCTGCTCTGGCTCCCAAGGGAAGTAACAGCAAGATTTTTCGTAGGGCTCGAAGCAAGCCCATACAAGTCGCCGCAGTCCTGTTAACAGAGGCGTCGAGCTGCAGACTAGGCTCAAACAGAATCCCTAAGTTGTGAGCCGATTCTGCGGCAGTCACCGTGCCCAAGGTGGAGGTTGGCCAGAAGTCATCCGGCAACGGGCAGGGGAGTCGATCTAGGGAGCAGTGGAGAACTTCCGTTTTTGACCCGTTAAATTGAAGCGAGTTAACTCGCAGCCATTCTGCTGTTGCTGACATGCAACGGTGGAAGGTGTCCCTCGACACTGTCTCCTTACCCTCAAATGAAAAAATCAGTTGAGTGTCATCGGCGTAATTGATGACTGATATGCCGAATGACTTTATCAGACTTACTAGGGGTCGAAGATATAAATTAAAAAGGATCGGACTGATCGCTGACCCCTGGGGGACACCCTGATTCACCTGGCGTGTGGCTGATCGAAATGGTGGTAACGCCACAGCTTACTGTCTATTGCAGAGATAAGATGTTAACCAGCTTAATGCCAGGCCAGTTACTCCCGCACTCCGAAGGCGGCCCAGTAGGACCGTATGGTCCACCGTGTCGAACGCGGCCGACATGTCGAGCAGCACTAAGAATGCTGACTTACCCCTGTCGACACGCGTTCGTAGATCATCCAACACGGTGACCAAAGCGGTCTCAGTGCCATGGGCCAGCCTAAAGCCAAATTGGGCTACATCCAGACAAGAGTTGGTTTCCAGGAAGTTGGATAAGACTCTTGTGACCCACTTCTCTATGATTTTTATTGCGAATGGTAGAAGCGATATGGGCCTGTAATTGGCCGGGCATAGGGGGTCCAGAGAAGCCTTTTTTAGCAAAGGTGTTACTATTGCCAACTTCCAACTGTCTGGGACTGATTCTGTAGCCAACGACTGACAACAGATGGTATGGAGCGGGGGAAACAGCTCGGCTTGGAATGACTTCCAGATCTTATGTGGCATTGGATCAAGTGGTGAACCTGAGGAGACGCCATTGGCCAGGACGCAGAATTCCTCCAAGGAGGGGATAGGAAAACAGGACAGCTGGGGAAGCTCTTCCTTGTCGTCGTCCCGCTCAGAGCCCAGATGATGGGGGAGTTCTGAGGGACAAGGCAATGTCGACGCGGACTGATCTGGAACCAGGAGTCCATTCAAAATTGTCCTGATTTTCTCCTCAAACGCAGAGGCCAGGGAATCACACAGTTACTGAGAGATAGCTGGTACTGCACAGGTCGGGTTAGCTAGATTATTAACTAGCTTAAAAAGGGTCTGCGACATATTGGAAGCCTTAGCCAAGGTGTCTTCCAGAAACTGTGCTTTGGCCCTCCTTAACTGGGCTTTGTATTCCTGCAAGGCCTCTTTATACGCTGCCCTATCCGGCTCCCTATATCCACTCCTCCAGACACGCTCCGCCTGTTTACAGCGGAGTTTCTGCTGTCCAAGATCGTTGGTAAACCAGGCATTGGCTCTCCTAGGTTTATCCCTCACCTTCCGTAGGGGGGCAAGTTCATCCAATGATGTCAAAATTTGCTGGCAAATGGCGGCATAGCTCTTATCCACACTGTCCTCCACAGTAAAGGCTCTGGGCAGTAGTGTAGGTAGGCTCGATTCCCTTAGTAAACGAGACCATTGCCTACTAAGCTTCGTCCTGCCCGGGCCATTTATACTTAACGGACCTCCAGGCAGATAGACATGAGAATCAATGCATGATCGGTCCAGCATTGATCCACGACCTCATTAACTGCAACCAGTTCCTTGTCAGCAAATACTAAATCCAAAGTGTGCCCCTTAGCGTGAGTGGGTGACAGCACGAGCTGCACAAGTTGTATATTGCTACACGCTTGGCAGAGTTCTCTATAGGCCAAATCTTGATGGCCAGAGGGCCAGAGGTTGAAGTCGCCCAACACTATAAATCTAGCATGGGAGTTTGAGAGGTCATAGATCAAATCGACCAGTGACTGGAGGGCCGAAGTAGTCAAAGAAGGCGGTCTATAGCAGAGAAGACCTGCTATCAGAGTACCACCCTGGGCCGTTATGGAGAAACCAATAAGCTCAAACCCCAACACCTCTTTTACCACAAGCTGCGAGAGGGAGAGTGAGTCTCTAAAGATGTATCCCACACCACCACCTCTACCAGAAGCTCGAGGAGTGTGTCTTATGAGGTAACCCAGTGGGCAGGCCCAGCCAAGCTCCACCCCGCAGTCCGCTTTGGTCCAGGTCTCAGTTACAAATAGTATATCCAAATTTGAGGATTCTATTAAAAGGGCAATCTCAGCATGATGCTTAACGAGAGAGCGAACATTCAGCAGACCGCAGGAGAGGGTCGTATGAGAAGATGGAGGCAACATACACTGCTTACCTAAATCAATAAGGCTCGGCGAGGTACATAATTCCTCACGAGGGTGTACCGACTGAGGAGAGGCCGTGACGGACGCACCGGGAGCAATCGGGACGCGAACGGGCGCAAATGGGCTTACCTCTGGCGCACCTCCGGCGCGTCCGCTGAGCGCACACGCTGCGCGCCTGCTCACCCATTCCTATTTATGGTATTACGCCACGCGGGGTTCCGGCTACTAGAGCCTCTAGACCCGACCAATATGGCGCCTGAAAGTGGCCCAAGCCACAAACACCCACCCAAGATGGCGGTCGGAGGGCCACAAACAGGGACCCCATTAACTAAGTCCCGCTGAATGCGGATGGATAACAATTATAGTGCAGGTAAGCCTGACTATACCCCAAGTTACTGTAGTGGCAAGCGCCTAATGAGTAGGCAAAGAATGATACCCTAGAACAACACCACACACTTCTGTTCGAGCGTCACATACAAATGGTCAAACTGAAACTGCACACTCTGGACAGAACCCCCTCATTGTTGTGTCCACAACACAGCTTCAAAGCCACGTATGTGGAAAAGCTCTCCTGCGGCGATGGTATTACTGTGCACCACACCAACATACACCCAAGAAACAAGCAGATAAAATGAGTATAAATGTAACACTCTGCACATGAAGAGCATTGCATGAGCACTGACATGCATTATGATACATATAGAAAGCACAGACGGACAGTTGGCCCTCAGCTAAGCAAAAAGCATAACAACAACAAGTGGTAGGAGAGGTAGCCTGTTTGTAGATGGTTAGTGCATTGTGATGTAGTGTTCTTTAAAGAAGTGTGTCTTCATCTCTTTCCTTAATTGTAGCACTGCTGAGGTGGCCTGATGGATAATGAGATGTTGTTCCAGATCCTGGGAGCAGAGATGCTGCTGTGGTCCTGGTGGATACAGGGATGTTGTTCCAGATCCTGGGTGCACAGACGCTGCTGCGGTGATCCTGATGGATACGGGGATGTTGTTCCAGATCCGGGGTGTACAGATGCTGCTGTGGTCCTGATGGATAAAGGGATGTTGTTCCAGATCCTGGGTGCACAGACGCTGCTGCGGTGATCCTGATGGATACGGGGATGTTGTTCCAGATCCGGGGTGTACAGATGCTGCTGTGGTCCTGATGGATAAAGGGATGTTGTTCCAGATCCTGGGTGCACAGATGCTGCTGTGGTCCTGGTGCATACAGGGATGTTGTTCCAGATCCTGGGTGCACAGATGCTGCTGTGGTCCTGATGGAGAATGAGATGTTGTTCCAGATCCTGGGTGCACAGATGCTGCTGTGGTCCTGAAGGATAAAGGGATGTTGTTCCAGATCCGGGGTGCACAGATGCTGAGATGGCCCTGATGGATAAAGGGATGTTGTTCCAGATCCTGGGGGCACAGATGCTGCTGTGGTCCTGGTGGATAAAGGGATGTTGTTTCTGATCCGGGGTGTACAGATGCTTCTGTGGTCCTGATGGATAAAGGGATGTTGTTCCAGATCCTGGGTGCACAGATGCTGCTGTGGTCCTGATGGATAAAGGGATGTTGTTCCAGATCCGGGGTGCACAGATTCTGCTGTGGTCCTGATGGATAAAGGGATGTTGTTCCAGATCCTGGGTGCACAGATGATGCTGTGGTCCTGAAGGATAAAGGGATGTTGTTCCAGATCCTGGGTGCACAGATGCTGCTGTGGTCCTGATGGATAAAGGGATGTTGTTCCAGATCCTGGGTGCACAGATGCTGCTGTGGTCCTGATAGATAATGAGATGTTGTTCCAGATCCGGGGTGTACAGATGCTGCTGTGGTCCTGATGGATACAGGGATGTTGTTCCAGATCCGGGGTGCACAGATGCTGCTGTGGTCCTGATGGATAAAGGGATGTTGTTCCAGATCCGGGGTGCACAGATGCTGAGATGGCCCTGATGGATAAAGGGATGTTGTTCCAGATCCTGGGGGCACAGATGCTGCTGTGGTCCTGGTGGATAAAGGGATGTTGTTCCAGATCCTGGGTGCACAGATGCTGCTGTGGTCCTGATGGATAAAGGGATGTTGTTCCAGATCCGGGGTGCACAGATGCTGCTGTGGTCCTGAAGGATAAAGGGGTGTTGTTCCAGATCCGGGGTGTACAGATGCTTCTGTGGTCCTGATGGATAAAGGGATGTTGTTCCAGATCCTGGGTGCACAGATGCTGCTGTGGTCCTGAAGGATAAAGGGATGTTGTTCCAGATCCTGGGTGCACAGATGCTGCTGTGGTCCTGATGGATAAAGGGATGTTGTTCCAGATCCTGGGTGCACAGATGCTGCTGTGGTCCTGATGGACAATGAGATGTTGTTCCAGATCCGGGGTGTACAGATGCTGCTGTGGTCCTGATGGATACAGGGATGTTGTTCCAGATCCGGGGTGTACAGATGCTGCTTTGGTCCTGATGGATAAAGGGATGTTGTTCCAGATCGTGGGTGCACAGATGCTGGTGTGGTCCTGATGGATAATGAGATGTTGTTCCAGATCCAGGGGGCACAGATGCTGCTGTGGTCCTGATGGATAAAGGGATGTTGTTCCAGATCCTGGGTGCACAGATGCTGCAGTGATCCTGATGGATAATGAGATGTTGTTCCAGATCCTGGGTGCACAGATGCTGCAGTGGTCCTGATGGATAATGAGATGTTGTTCCAGATCCGGGGTGCACAGAGACTGCTGTGGTCCTGATGGATAACGGGATGTTGTTCCAGATCCTGGGTGCACAGATGCTGCCGTGGTCCTGATAGATAAAGGGATGTTGCTCCAGATCCTGGGTGCACAGATGCTGCGGAGGTCCTGATGAATAATGAGATGTTGTTCCAGATCCTGGGTGCACAGATGCTGCTGTGGTCCTGATGGATAAAGGGATGTTGTTCCAGATCCTGGGTGCACAGATGCTGCTGTGGTCCTGATGGATAAAGGGATGTTGTTCCAGATCCTGGGTGCACAGATGCTGAGATGGCCCTGATGGATAAAGGGATGTTGTTCCAGATCCTGGGGGCACAGATGCTGCTGAGGTCCTGATCAATAATGAGATGTTGTTCCAGATCCTGGGTGCACAGATGTTGCTGTGGTCCTGATGGATAAAGGGATGTTGTTCCAGATCCTGGGTGCACAGATGCTGCTGTGGTCCTGATGGATAAAGGGATGTTGTTCCAGATCCTGGGTGCACAGATGCTGAGATGGCCCTGATGGATAAAGGGATGTTGTTCCAGATCCTGGGGGCACAGATGCTGCTGTGGACCTTATGGATAATGAGATGTTGTTACAGATCCTGGGTACACAGATGGAAAATGCCTGGAGCCTTGTTATTTCTGTGTTTTACACTTCTTAGTCTGCAGTCTAATGGTGCCCTGGCTCCACGTGTGCCAAGAACCATCAAAGATGGTGATCATGTCGGCAAGATAAGCAGCGATGCTAGTCGCGATGGCTTCGTAAATGGTGCAGCTGGTTTAAATATGGTACGGGCCATCTAGGAGAGCCAATACAGGTCCATCAAGATGGATATGATGTGAATATATTTCTTCAGTCCTTGGATAAGACGTGCTGCAGCATGTAGGATGCCCTAAAGGGTGCCAGTGTGGACTTTGAGAGTTCATGGAGAAAGGCGTTACCACCACCCAGATGCAAGAATATGAGGGCTTGAATATGAATATTAGTGCTAAGGTCGTGTTCTGGAAGAAATTGTTTCATTTTCTTTAGAAGGGAGGTGCCAGGCCATCTTTGTTTTTTGGCTATGTGCTCCTTGCCGTGAGGTTGGTGAGCACAGTGAATCCAAGTGACTTGGCCTTCAGTGAAAGTTGGTGTTCGAAGCCATCCAGGTTCATGTCATTGATCCAACCTGTTGATGTATTTGTTGTTCTTGGTAAATAAGATAAATTCTTTCTTGGTTAGCTTGAGATTCAGGCAGGTGCTGGAAATTCAGTATGGAACCCTGGGGGACTCAGCAGGTGATGGAGACCTTTTGGGACCTTGAGGCCACCATGTGAACAAACATATGTTGGTCGTAAAGGTTGGAGGAGAACCAGTGAAGGATATTGTTGGTGAAACCTATTGGAGACTCCATGGTGTGTATGAGAGTGTATGGCTGACTGTGTCAAAGGCAACTGATAGGTCCATCATGTTCGATATCGGTAAGGCACTACATTTATTGATTTTGAAGTACGGATTACCCTTTGCTGCATGAAAAAGTGAATAGAAATCTGCATTCTTCTAGACTTTGTTAAGATTAGATCTTCTCAATTTGCCAGAACCTGCTCACAGTTATAACACGCATGACTTCTGTGAAATCCATTGTTGACTGCGCCTTTCCCTGCATTGCTAGGCATCATCACACTTGATCCCAGATACATCTCCAATTGTTGTACATGCACTGTAACAGTCTATGGGGATGTTAAGCGGGCATAGTGCCATTCGGTTAAATCAAGCTGTTGGTGCATTTATTCATTTTTCACACAGCCTACGTCTTTGTTACTTCCTTTCACCACAGGCGTGAGCGTCCTTCCACTACAGGTGCTCCTTCCAACTTCCATCCATGAACTTCCCACCATGTCATAAGGGTCATAAGGAAATAAGAACCTGTCATATTTCTTTACTGAACATTGAAGGTAGACTCATGGGAAGACCGATTGAGTGGAATGCACAATCTCTGTACAGTGACGCAGAGCTATACTACAGGTGGCCCCCTTTGATGTGCAAAGGGTTAACTTGGCAACTAAGGCACATTGATGGATGCCTTGTGGGAAAGCTTATGTGCGATACAGTCGGTTTGGTAGATTATGGTGGCGCGACAATTATCAAGGCTATCGGCTTAATTGGTCCATTGGGAAAATTATGTCAGATGGCATAGATTTGATTTCTTTATTATGAAAAGTTGCAACGCAGTGAGTCTGATTTTTGTTGTGATGTGAACTTTAGAGCACATAGGGCCCGATTCACAGAACTAACTTAAGACAAAATCCTAAACTTACTACTTTTGGTATTCACAGAAGTTAGAATTTTGTCTTAAGTTTGTCTTAAGACAGACTTAAGACAGACTTAAGACAAAATCCTAACTTAAGTCTGTCTTAAGTCTGTCTTAAGACAAAATCCTAACTTCTGTGAATACCAAAAGTAGTAAGTTTAGGATTTTGTCTTAAGTTAGTTCTGTGAATCGGGCCCATAGTCCTTAACAAGTTAAATTGTCCTAATTCTGTATTAAGGCCAGTAAACGGGTATTTTTTCTTACATGGATTACCACTGTTTACTGAAGTAGAAGAGGGTTTAGTGTTGGGCGCCCCATCTGACAAATCCTAGGTGTAGAAGATTTGCATTGTGATCATCCTTGTCAGTCCCTCTTAGGAGGGGTGTGCATTGTTATGTAAACTGTCATTTTCTACACATTCACAATTGTAAGGCTGAATACTTAATAGTTGCATTGTGGGAAAGCTTAGGCACAATTTAGCAGGTCTGTACAGCTGATTAGTTCATTGGAAAAAGTGATACCAGATGCCACAGGCCTGAATTCTTTATTACAAAGAGCTTCAACAAAGGCAATAGGCCTGACTAACTTATAGTGAACATGATATATTAAAGGAGTAATGCTTTTAAGGTTGCATTGTTATTACACAAAACATTTTAAAATATATTCTGATGTTTTAAACTTTTTATATGAAATGACCTCTTATTTTAGCTCAATTTACTATGATGTATAACTTGTGTATATATATTATTTTTAGAACTAATGTAATTTGATGGTTTGATGTATGATATATTATGTAGATATTTCTATTACTGCATTTTTTTGTCTATTTTATGATTTGTATCTTGTGTCTTTTTATGATTCTCAAAAATCGAATAAAAGTGATTGACTGACTGACTGACACTGTGTTAAAGCCTGAAGATAGATATTTTGTTACATGGAATCTCACAGATTACCATAGAAAGTAAAGGTTTGGTGATGATTGCCCCTCTAACGAACCTTAGGGGAAAGGATTTGCATATAGAACTCTTGTTAGTCCCCCATAAGTCAGAATGTATGTTGTTTTGCCTGCTGTCGTTTTATATGTATTTATAATTTTATGACTGAATATGGATGTTTCCTTGTGGAAATGCCCATGCTCACAATAGTAGGCCTGAGTGTGTTATGGTGCCAAGGCAACTGTAAAGGCCAAAGACCTACCTGGTTGATTGGAAAAAGATATATCTTATGCAATAGGTTTGAGTTATTTATTATGTAAAGTTATGACAAAGGCAACAGGCCTAACTTACTTATTCTAAAGCACATGTGTTAAAGCCAATAGGTCTTTAAGTATTAAAGTGTGTACACAGGTATTCTGATTACATAGAATATCACACATTTCCCTACTATCTCATATTTTCTTAGTAGGCAGTGATTTTGATGTTGGTTACCTGCTTTGGCATACTCGGGGGATAGAGGATTTGCTCTGCGTTAACTTTTGCTAGACCCTCTCATAATACAAAAACATCATAGAAAAGCACATATATGCATACATCATAAGGCATGTGTAGAATGGTTTTGGGTCAGCCCTCTTTTGCCATTGGTCTGTTCGCATGCCATTCACATTCTGTTTCCATCCACAACAAATTACAACATTGGGCAGCCCACCTCTGATATAGGCTCTATTGTGAGTGACTTCTTTTCACCTGATCATATGTGCACATCCGCCGAAGTATTAACGGGCTTCAGTGACACCATTGTGGTTGACTTGTTCACGTAAAAGTATTGTGTGATTCGGCAACAAATTGGAAACGCCAATTGAGATTCAGTGTAGTAAAAAGTTCATTTGATTTCCATGTCTCCACTTCTTTTAGATCGTGCCCTGGCATTTTTTGGTTGTTATATGGTCTGGCATTATAATGTTCTTCTTCTGATCTCAAACCTGTCCCTTTTTGAGGACATTGGATCCCGGAAATAGTTGGGGTGTAGTTGTGTTGAGAAGCAGAAGGGTTCATTCGTCCAGGGTTCAGGACAATATTTGACAATTCAATGCAGTTCAATTTAATGTGCATTATGTTTGGATCATATACTGTTCTTGAATCGTCACATGTGCACATGCCACTTCAGACTCTCCAAGTACTATTTTTGTCCTGCTCCTATGCAACTTCACGGTTTTATTTGTTTTATTTTGCCAGGACTTTGTAAACATTAGCAGCAAGGGCTGGCGCGAGATTGTTTTTGTTGCCCACGTTTTTTTACTTTCAAAATTCGGGCCTGATTAATAAAGGTAACTTACAATTTAAAGTAATCTACACTTTTGAGTACTTTTTGGCTATTCACAAAATCTGAGTGTAAATTTACTCCAAAAGTGTAATTTAGTTGTCGCCAACAAATTGAAGTGCCTGGGAACTATACCCTGTTGGCGAGTACAAGGTTACACACTGACAACTCATCTGTACTAACTTCTGAATGGGACTAATAAAGTTGTCACCTCAAAGTATCAAAATAATCTTTACATTAAACTTGACTTGATGCCCAAGACAAATTTAATGGAACTTTTGAATAAAAATAACTTTTTAGAAACTTGCCACTCTGTTACCCACGTTTTCCAGTGGCCATTCACAGATTCTGGCCACAAGACAGACTTCCGCCCTCCTAGGGAGAGGTAAGAATGACTCCCAGGAAAAGAAACAACACATTCTGCCACTGGAAGAGGTGTTACCACTCCCTGGTATGAAGCCACACAGAGTGAGCCCCAAAGGCAAGCCTCAAAAGGGAAGCCACCTTTGACCGTCAAATGGTGGACACACATTAGCAGGGCTGCTCGTTTTCTCTGGTAGATGGGTTGGCATCAAGGACAGAGAGGGGGAAACCATGGGCAAACTGGTTTTCCTGTGGGTGTTTAGGCCTCAGGTAGCCACACCTCTAAGGTGGGTTACCAAGCTCCACCCCCAAAAGAGGGGTCAAGCCATCTTGGGAGCGGGCAGAGTATTGCATTCTGTGATACTGTAAGAAATTGGGTTGTTGATTGATTGGGGTATGAGACCTGGTCAAGCAGTAACCACAATCCTTATCAGGGTGGGTTGCAAGCCAACCCTAAATTAACCTGTGCTCAACCTTCTAGTAGGTTGGCAAAGAGCAGTAATGGCTTAACTTAGAGTGAAGTGTTTGTGCAACCCATCAAATAGTAATAAAGTGGCAACACCACACAAAAAGGATCCCACACCAGATTAGTAAAATTTAGTATTTTTTTAAGTAAATAAAACAATAGCAAAATGACAAAAATCCAATCAGCAGAACTGGAAATATGCAAATTTAAATGTTTCAGAGAAAATAATTCCAAAAAGCACAAAGCTCCAACTGTGGATATCTGGGCTGCCTGGACCACGACAATGTCGTAAGTTCAGGCGAACCGCAATGGAGCGCAGGCTGGCTGCAGGGCCCACTGAACAAAGCATCTTATATCCTTGTTTGCAGAGCATTACAAAGGTCCACGTTGAAGATGCGCTACTCTGACGAAGTGATGTGATGGTTCTGAGATACAGCAATTCTGCTATGCGAGTTCCTGCATTGTCGTTAAGGATCCCATCGATGAGGACTTGCAGTGTGAAGTCCGGCATTGAGGATGCTTCTCGCAGTCCGGTCAATGCATCGATTCCGAGGAGCTGTGAGATGGCGTCTCGGAGCCTGGAGAGGACGCCTTTGACAAGGAATGCGAGGGCCTATGCAGAGGATATGTTATGCAGTGGCAGTTCGGATGAGGCGGCGGGCTGTAGTGCAATGCAGGTCTTTGTGGCTGGGAAGATCCACACAGCTGCAATGATGCGTCGGTTCTGCTCGGGGTTGCACCATGAAGCAGAGAAGATGCATCAATTCTGCTGGATCCACAGAGGCTGGCAGAACACCTTAGTCCGGGGTCCAAGGGTCCAGGACTGTGGTGGCACCACTTGGCAGGGTAGACTCACAGATGGCACAGTCCAGGTGCCGAGGTTGCGGTTTTTGGGCCCTTCTGTCCTCGAGGCTCAAGTCATGAGGCCAGCCAACATGCCCTTGGAGTCACTCTGGGGTCCGGGGTTAAACAGATGCAGATCCAGTCCTTCTCAACCAGGCAAGAGACAGCGCGTCAGCACAGCAGAGCAGTAATCCTTCAGAACAGCAGTCCAGCAGAGTGGCATTCTTTTCAACAGCACAGCAGTCCTTCTTCCTGGCAGAGTATCCACAGGTCCAGAAGTGTACTGAAGAATTGGTGTCTGAGGTCCAATATTTATACCCAGTTTTGCCTTTGAAGCGGGAGAAGCTTCTACAAGCTAGCATTTGAAGTACATGCATGTCTTGTCTTCCTTGTCCTGGCTCCATACTAGGTATGCAGTCCTTTGTGTGGAGGCAGGACACAGTCTATTCAAGTGTAAGTAGGGCTGTGCCCAGTTCTTCCCTCCCATCCTGCCAGTGATGGCCCATCTAGGCACACCTACGTTCTTTATTGTGTGTGGCTGTCTAGGAGGAATACACAAAACCCAACTGTCAACTACACCCAGCCATGTGACCCAGAGGCAGCCTGCAGGCACCAGTAAGCTAAGGAGAGAAAATTCCAATTTTCTAAAAGTGGCAAACACAAGGAGATGATGGATGGCGCACTGAAACGTTTCAGACACCCACCCCCAGTCACAGATCTGGGTTGAATCCATCATCATTCTTTAGCTCACTTCGCCACCCCAGTTCAGACACAGCTATATGAAAATCAGTCTTGACCCTGTGCCTAAAAGGAACAGTCCAGACAAAACTGCCAAGCCTTGTCTTCCATGGACCGGAATTAAGCATCCCGGGACCGGTTTCGGGCTAACAGCCCTCATCAGCCAGGCTAGCTTGAATTCAATGGCAAAGTGAGCAAGGGACCCAGGTCTGGGCATACCCTGTCAACTTAGGGCAAACAAAGCAAACACAAGGAGATGATGGATGGAGCGCTGAAACGTTTCAGACACCCACCCCCAGTCACAGATCTGGGTTGAATCCATCATCATTCTTTAGCTCACTTCGCCTCCCCAGTTCAGACACAGCTATATGAAAATCAGTCTTGACCCTGTGCCTCAAAGGAACAGTCCAGACAGAACTGCCAAGCCTTGTCTTCCGTGGACCGGAAGCAAGCATCCCGGGACCGGTTTCGGGCTAACAGCCCTCATCAGCCAGGCTAGCTTGAATTCAATGGCAAAGTGAGCAAGGGACCCAGGTCTGGGCATACCCTGTCAACTTAGGGCAAACAAAGCAAACACAAGGAGATGATGGATGGAGCGCTGAAACGTTTCAGACACCCACCCCCAGTCACAGATCTGGGTTGAATCCATCATCATTCTTTAGCTCACTTCGCCGCCCCAGTTCAGACACAGCTATATGAAAATCAGTCTTGACCCTGTGCCTCAAAGGAACAGTCCAGACAGAACTGCCAAGCCTTGTCTTCCGTGGACCGGAAACAAGCATCCCGGGACCGGTTTCGGGCTAACAGCCCTCATCAGCCAGGCTAGCTTGAATTCAATGGCAAAGTGAGCAAGGGACCCAGGTCTGGGCATACCCTGTCAACTTAGGGCAAACAAAGCAAAGACAAGGAGAGGATGGATGGAGCGCTGAAACTTTTCAGACACTCACCCCCCAGTCACAGATCAGGGTTAAATCCATCATCATTCTTTAGCTCACTTCGCCACCCCAGTTAAGACACAACCATATGAAAATCAGTCTGGGCCCTGTTCCTCATGGGAACAGTCCAGATAGAACTGCCAAGCCATGTCATCCCTGGACTGGAAACAAACATCCTGGGACCAATTTCGGGCTAACAGCACTCATCAGCGAGGCTAGCTTGAATCCAGTGGCAAAGTGAGAAAGGGGCTCACGTCAGGGCACACCCTGTCAACTTAGGTCGAACAAAGCAAACACAAGGAGATGATGGAAGGAGCGATTAAACTTTTCAGATACTCGCCCCCAGTCACAGATCAGGGTTGAATCCATCATCGTTCTTTGACAAAGGCAAGTGTTGGGATGGAGGTGGAGTTGTCTCTGAGAATTGCAAAGGGTACACAGATGCCACCTTAGTTTCCCTGGTTGTGGAGGAAATGGAGGCCTTTGCCCACTGGCCTTCAAGCATGGAACAGTATAGGCAGTGGCCAAGAATCAATAGGCTTCAAGTACACGCTCTGAGGGATACAGGTGCCAGCCTAACCATGCTCATGGCTGAGCTGGTCATGGCAGAACAAATAATCCCTGATAAAGTGCACCAGATTGTCAACTCTGACAAATATCACAAAGTCTCATCCTTTGGCTGTGGTCAATTCGGAGTGGGGAGAGGTCACTAGCCCAAAGAAAGAAGCTGTGTCCCCTGCCATTGCAGTGGAGTGTCTGCTGGAAAATGGCATTGAGACTTCTGCCTGGGCAGAGGTGGAGAGAAGGACTGGGCCTTCCTAAATGGGTGTGTGTCTCCACTAGAGCACCAAAGACCTTGAGGGAAAGCCAAGGCACCCTGGAGCCTGGAAGAATGGCCTAGGTCTCTAGCAACAAGGATGGGGCAGGAGGAGGGCTGGTGAGACAACTCAGAAGGAGCCTAATCCTAAGGGGGAGAGCCTGGTGCCTCAAGAGGTGGCTGCTTCCTTAGAAAACTTGCCATAGTTGCCAGAGCTTTAAGGATCTGTCGGTCCCTTCAGAGAAGACTTGAGCCAGGGTCAAAAGACACTTCCCACTCTTGAAGGCCTGAGACAGTCGGCTGTCAGGCAAGAACAAAGAGATTCCAATGCTACCCATAAGGTATACTGGGAGGTAGGAATCCCTGTATAGTGTGGCACGGACTCCAGAGGAGTGGTGGTCCCCCAACAATACAAACAATTCCTCCTTAACCTGGCCCATGATATCCCCTTAGCTGGATGTCTGAAGCAAACCGAGACATGGGACAGTTTGGTCGACCATTTGTATTTGCCTCAAATGTATACGAAGGTGAAGGAGGTATGTGGCTCCAGTATGACATGTCAAGCCAGTGGCAAGACAAGGCAAGCCAAATGCTCCCCCAATACCACCACCTGTGGAGATTGAAATTGTTTATCCCCTAGACACACAGCCTCTAGAAACAGATTCATCTTGGTGGTAGGGCACCATGCCACTAGATATCCAGAAGCTATATCCTTTAAGAAAGCCACTGATCCTGCAGTAGCAAGGGCCCTCCTTGGATACCACACCAGGGTTTGGTTCCTTAAGGATATGATCTCAGATAGGTGTGCTAACGTTATGTCAGCCTATCTGTAAACAATGCGGGATGAGTGTGGTGTGACCTACAAGTGCACCACTCCCTATCATTCTCGAATAAATGGTCTTGTAGAAAGAATTAATACGATTTTAAAGACATGATCCTGGGTTTACCTGAAGAATTCAGAAGGAGATGGGATGTTCTCCTGCCATGCCTTCTGTTTGCCTACAAGAAGGTTCCTCAGAAAGGTGTTGGCTTCAGCTCGGTTGAGCTAATCTTTGGGCACCCCGTAAGGGGTCCACTGTATTTGGTGAGAGGGGGGACAGGCTCCTCAAGAAACCTACTCAAGATAATGTGGATTATGTGATAGGCCTTGACTCAAGGATGGCAATGTACATGAAAAAGGCAAATAAAACTCTGGGAGCGTGTGAAGCACTGGAATGACCAGAAGTCCTCAATGCTACAGTACCAACCATGACAATTAGTGTGGCTTTTGGGGCCTTCAGCCCTTAGGAAAACTCCAAGAGAAGTGGACTGGGCTCTATCCTATTTTGGAAAAGAAAGGGTAAGTCACCTATCTGGTGGACCTAGAAACCCCAAGAAACCCTGACAGGGTTAGTCTACAGGCTTAAACTTCACCATGCCAGAGCAGAGGTTACCATGATCATGGTGACAGATGGAGGGGAAACAGAGGAGAGGAAGCCTCTCCCTGACTTACTGCCATGTCAAATATGGGTCAGTGGAGGGAGTAGTTATTTCTTCCAACCAAATAACTAACAGCGAACACATTGCCATCTCTTGTTACAACCATTTGCTAGGCTGTTTTCGTCGACAACTTGGTGTACCTATGATGTGAACACAGGGGACAGCTTGCCGTCAAAAACAAGATTGAGAGTTTGTCGGATCAGGGCAAAGCTAGCATCAAAGTTGAGATTGCAAAGATGTCAGAGTTGAGGGTGATTGAGCTCTCTAGTAGTCCTTGGGCCGGCCAAGTGGTACTGGTACCCCACCAAACGCCAAAGGAGGTAGACCTGAGATCACGTTATATGTGGACTACAGAGGTCTAAATTCAGTCAACAAGACTGATGCCCACCCCATACCTAGAGCTGATGAGTTCACAGACTAACTAGGGACTGCCAAGTACCTAAGCACCTTTGATTTGACCTCAAGTTATTGGCAAATAGCCCTTACATAAGGACTTGAGGAGAGGGTTGCCTTTTCAACACCTGAAGGCCACTTTCACTTTAGAGTGATAGAGTGATGCCCTTTGTTTTGAAAAATGCACCTGCCACCTCCCAGAGGTTGGTGAACAGAGTTCTTCCATGCTTGGAAAGCTTCAGTGCAGCATGTCTGGATGATACTTCTGTATTTAGTTCCACCTAGGAGGACATCTGGTCCACCTCAAGGAAGCGCTTCAGGCCCTTCACCAGACAGGGCTCGCTATAAAGGCAAGTAAGTGCGAGATACGGCAAGGTTCAATAGTGTACTTGGGCCACCAAGTAGGTGGGGGCCATGTACATCCCCTCCAACCTAAAATCCAGACAGTTCTGGCCTGGGAAGATCCTAAGAAACAGACCCACGTCAGAGACTTTCATGGCCTGGCTAGTTACTACAGATGATTTGTTAAAGGTTGTGTTGCCATTGTGGGACCTCTGACAGCACTTACATCTAAGAAACAACCCAGAAAAGTCAGCTGGACTGAGCTGTATCGGAAGGCCTTCGAAACCCTCAAGAAAGCTTTGTGGTCAGTACTTGTCCTAAAGGCATCTGATTTTAGTCAAGTGTTCAAGTCCAGATGGATGCCTCTGAACATAGCATTGGGGCAGTGATGTCAGAGGTGAAGGATTTGAACCAGGCTCAGACATTTGCCTTCGTCAGCAAGAGACTTCTCACCAGTGAGCAGCGTTGTAGTGCTTTTGAAAGGGGAGCATTTGCTGTGGTTTGGTCATCTGAAGAAGCTGAGACCCTACCTGTTGAGGACTCACTTCAGACTGACCACAGACCTCTCATGTGCCTTATACAGATGAGAGGGTAGAACCCCAAACTGTTGAGGTGATGCATTCCCCTACGTAGTATGGCTGTCACAGTGAAACGCAGAGCTGAGACTGCCCATGCCACTACAGATGGCCTTCCCAGGTTCTTCCTCTCAGATGATGAGAACTATCAGGGTGTAGGTTAGTTGCTTATTTCCTTTCGTCTTGAGTGGGGCCATGTAATGAAACAGCTCTTTTTTTCATCCACATTCCTCACAGTGTGGCTGTGGGTGGGTGTGTAGCTGTGTGTCAGTGATGTAACACAGGCCCCAGAGGTGAGGGGGGCCCTCAGCTGCACAGGCCCCCTCAGCACAATACTCAGGCCCAAGAGCTCCGTTGGTCACCCTAGCTCTGTAAAAGATCCGGAGTGGCGGCCTCTCCGTGCACGTGGCAAGGGCCCTCAACTTTCCTAACGCCACTGCTGGGGGTGGGTGTGTTGCTGTTGTGCTGTGTGTCTTTACCTTTCAGTGTCTGCATTAGCAGCCTGGGGGACACTAACCCCAACGAGCTGCAGGGCCTGGGAGGCCTGCACGATCTTGGATGCTTCACTGCCAGGTCTTGGCGAGATGCAGTGCCAATGAGGAGTGGAATTTGAGGGGACCACCACAATTTGTAGCTATAAAGAAAATAGTCTGCCCGTGAGGGTAGTGTGTGGGGGGAAGGGATTCCATTACTGTGTACCTCTAAATGACTCCCCAAGGCTTCTAGTTCAGGTTTCCATTATCCCGACCTCTAAATGACCACCGAGGTCTCCTGGTTTAGGAAGAGGCCACGTTAACCGCTCAACGTCAAAAAACAAGGTTGGTGGAGGGTCTAAGGGGTAAATTATTTAAATACCAAAGGACAGACAAACCCCTTATTCACAGTATAACAATACAAAAGGACTGTCAATGGTCTGTACAACTAATGGGGGCAAAGAAAAACGTGACAGACTCTGTGTCTACCTATAAAGTGTGTACAACAAAAAGGAAATGAATCCCATCAGCCCACCCATATGGAAGAGCTTCTTCATCTGGGATAGAACCAAAGATGGTCCGGTTAAGGAGCCACACACCTGTTGGAATTCTGTGCTTCTCCAAACCCAAGGAACCACCAGTGATGGATCGTACCAAAAGTCAAATCAGTTTGGAATGGTGTGGGATGTTAGATTGCAGTGAGAAAAAAGTTTGCAAAAAGTTACATGGGTCAATGGGGATGCTCCATAGCTGTAGGACCAGAGTGGAAACTGCAGTATCAGCCAATGGAATCATTTTTACTAAAACAGGAAATGGAAACTGCATTATCAGCCAATGGAATCGTTTTTACTTGCCTGGAACAGGCAGGAAGTTGATATGTGTTACATGGGCCAATGAGGATGCTCCTTAGCTGTAGGACCAGAGTGGAAACTGCAGTATCAGCCAATGGAATCGTTTTTACTAGAACAGGAAGTGGATGCTTCTCAAAGGAAGTGTGCCACGGTGCTTGGAGCAGCCCACACACAGGGTAGCTGTAGGACCGTAGTGGAAACTGCAGTATTAGCCAATTGTAAAATATTTATAAGTAGTTTTGCAGGAAGACCTGCACACACTAAAAGGGATCACCCATGTTGGTTGGTACAAACCAAAGTCCTCTATTAAGAACTTGTTCCTCAAGGTCACTGAGGGTTCAAGAGCTAATATTCACTATGAGACTCTCCCCTCTGTGCTGACTCCTGCTTGTTGTTGTTGTTGCTGCAAATGGCCCTTCCTGCTTCGGGTATAGGGAAAGGATGGTTTGTCTTCCCAATGAACCTGGGGCTGGCCTCTCCTTCTGCCTCTGCTACATCCATGACCCTGTCCTGAAACAGCCTGGTCATTAAGCCATTGTGGTGGAGGCTGCAAATTGGGCATTGGTTGTTGGAATTGTGGCTGATGATATCCCCAAGCAGCCGGAGGCCACCAGGGACCTTGTTGGTAAAAATTACCTCCATGTCTGGCCCCCCTACGATTGGGCTTATTGAAATGACCTCTTCCCTGCCCCGTTGATGTACTACTACGCGGTGAGTCTGAGTCACTGGAGTGTGGGTCTTAGGAAGATGTGGAATAATTAGACCCATACCGTTTCCCCTTCTTGTTTTAATCTGGAGGGTTATAGGTGTCACTTGTGTATGGGTAAATTTTTTCTAACGAAAATTTGGCCAGATCTTTACGAAATTTTTCAATTTTGGAAAAAAGTATAGACTCTTTGTACTCCTTGATCGCTTTGATAGTTTCATCAGAATTTTTCTTAAAGACAGTATTGGTTAAAGTGGTCTTGATCTTCCCCTCTAGGGTTTGTATTTCTATCGAGATGGCATCTGCCACTCTTTTGGCTGTGGTGATAATCAAGATCAACCAGTCGTGGGTACATCGCCATGCGATGAGCGACCAGTCTTTCAAAAACGTCTTATCTGTAAGAAAAAGCCGGGGAGCATTGGTGACTAAGAGTCCTGTAGGAGCGCACTTCCCATGGAGATATTCAGCCATAATCTGCCCGTGGATGCATGTACGTGAATAAGTTTTCTTTAAAGTCAGAACAGTACCCCAATCGTCCTGCTGACTTGGTCCTCCCGTCGGTAGGGCATCCAGAATACTAGGATTCTCTGAAAGAATAGAATTGAGTGTCTCATCGTCAAACGAGCATCCCCATTGGCCCATGTAACACATATCAACTTCCTCCCTGTTCCAGGCAAGTAAAAACGTTTCCATTGGCTGATAATGCAGTTTCCATTTCCTGTTTTAGTAAAAACGATTCCATTGGTTGATACTGCAGTTTCCACTCTGGTCCTACAGCTATGGAGCATCCTCTTTGGCCAATGTAACACTTATTAACTTCCTCCCTGTTCCAGTCAAGTAAAAACGATTCTGTTGGCTGATAATACAGTTTCCACTCTGGTCTTACAGCTATGGAGCATCCCCATTGGCCCATGTAACATATATTAACTTCCTCCCCGATCCAGTCGGTACCTCCCCCTCGGCTCAGGATCAGTCCAGGGGCACCGACGGACAGGTGAGGAAGTGATGCCAGCCAAGCTCATGCAGCTCTCTAAAGCGAAGCGGTTTCCTACTTCATACTTAGGAGAGCGCTCATTTTCCAGCTTTACACAGCGAAGCGTTTCTCTATTTTCATTCTTAGGAGAGCGCTCTGGATATCAGCATACAGGCTGTTGGATTACAATTACAAAGCGGAGTTTGATGAGCTCCTTATGTATTATTGTTACTAAATGAACTAGGTTCGTTATCAGCCAGCCTTGAAGAGCTTTTTTCACTGCTCTTACATTGATATATTGTTAGAATCAGAGATTTGTTACTAACTGTGTTTCACTCTCATGGCAGCCCTTGCAGTTGCTGTCTGTCATGTACTCAGAAACAATGCCTAGGTTTTTAGCACTTTGTGCCAGTGAATCATTAGTATGGATGTGATCTAACCAGACACCCACTATTCTATTTCACGAATTAGAGCGGGCCTCCAACCCTGAGCACTGGCCAGGAAGAGGTGAGGCTTTCTCCCAAGCATTTTTGGGTGAGTAAAAATAAATAAAAAAACATATCTCTATCGTTTTGGAGAATGACCTATTGGCATAAAGAAATATATGGCGCAAAAATAATAGAAATGTGTGCCTGTGTTCTACCTATTTGTTGTCCCTTGTTGCGTATCTTCCTTTTTAGGTAAGAATCCTAAATACCTTATGAAACAGACATCCCCCGTCTGGAAAATCCAATGTACGGTAGGATGTTTTTTTTGTATCATTAATTTGTGTTAATTTTTGCTTTTTTCACTAAGCTTAGGTCAAGCTTAATTGCAGTAGTGTTCGAGAGGTCCAGACGAAAGCCGGGTACACTTTCCTACAATGGCTGAAACATGTTGACCAAATACCATCCTTAATAGACAGTTATTGTGTCAAACTGTCTCACACTCATTTTAATCTTGACACCATGATTTTCCCTAATAAAGTTTTCCTTAAATCATGGTAGCCAATTTTACATCTCACTTTTTGATTCTTTTTGCACACTTTTTTCTCACTGCAATTTAACATCCCACACCATTCCAAACTGATTTGACTTTTGGTACGATCCATCACTGGTGGTTCCTTGGGTTTGGGGAAGCACATAATTCCAACAGGTGTGTGGCAAGTTAACCTCTCACCTTCTCTTTAATTTGTGGTTTGGGCTTACCATGGATGCTTCCTGCAATGCATTGTGGTCTCTGAATCCAGTGCAGTTCGTGGCATCCTTGACTGGGCTTCTTCGTTGTACTGTATTAGCAACAGCATGACTGGTCCCTTCTGCACTTGGACCGCTGGCTCATGACGCCGCTTTTTGCCCAGCACTTAGCATCAGTCTGTGCCCAGTCAGCTCACGCGCTTCTAGACATCAGGCAAGCCTGTTTTTAAACTCCTTAAATACTATTAAATGGTAGCTTCACTCCGCAGATAATACGCCGGATACTTGTCAAAAACAACACGAAGGGCTCTGTCTGAGGCTCTAATAACGGAAATGGGTCGTAAAGATTTTTAGGGGCGATTTAAATGTTACAGAAAAGGATGAAAGTTCTCGGATACATTTTAACGAGCTCTTCGCCCCTCCGCTCTCTGTGACCTGTGACCCCGGCTGCTGCAGTAAAGAAAAGACGATCTTCCATGTTAAGCCTTCGGTTCGTTATGCAGGAGTCGCCTCGGGGTCGGCCAGCCTCCTGTGTTTCAATAAGAGGCCTGTGCTGCGTTTCACTCATTGTCGAAACCCGTCTGGAAATCCGGATAATTGCACCCCGCTGCTGCCTTTAAAACTGTAAAATGTGGAAGAGGGGAGAGCCGAGTGCAGCGTCAGAGCTCGGCGCGTGCCAACCGGGGCATAGCGTCCCCTGGTGCAGCCGGTGCAGCGGCACCGGCGCCAAGAGGGCCGAGGGCCCCACTGAACCCTGATTATTGCTACATTTTATAATTCAAATAGCGGTCAAGGGTTGATTCCCTTCCATGCACCAGGTCCCAGGAGGACATACCGGACACTCGATTGCATGCAACAGGCACTTCTCTCAGGATTTCAGATAGAAAACAGTTTTTCGTGGCCCAATAGAGGTGGAGTGGACCAAAAGGAATATGGGATAGTTTCACATCACACCAGTGTTCCTTGAAATGCTGGCAGGGCTGGGGCTGAAGCAGTGAAATGCCATACAGTCTCTGCCAGACTTTTGATATGTAACTGACTCTGACGAAGCCCGACTGGCCTTCCAGTGGTGGGCATGGCAAGTGACTGACTCTCCCTTAGCTCCGCTAGCCTGTCAAAGGCAAGTCTGACATGGGAGTTGTTAGACTTGGCACCATTGGCGTGGGTCTCGTGTTTTTGCTGGTCTAGATGCTCTGGGCACTTTGCCACTGCTGTTCAGTGCCAAAGTGCAAGTGCTCCCTCTGTAAATTGTTGTTATGGATTAGTGATTCCATGATTGGCATATTTGATTTACTTGGCAGACACTAGTATAGTGCACTGTGTGTGCCCAGAGCATGTACATTATATGCTGCTAGTGGGCTGCAGCACTGATTGTGCCACCCACAGAAGCAGCGTGTAAAATGTAACTCTGGCCTGCCATTGCAGAGCCTGTGTGCAGTCTGGTACTGTCATGTCGACTGGCAAGTCCCTAAACCTTCCATTTACTACATGTTAGTCACCCCTAAGGTATGCCCAAGATACCCCTGTGGGCAGGGTGCATTATATGTGAAACGTAGGGCATGCTCTGATGTGTGTAGCATGCCCTGACAGTGAATTACTGCCAGTTTCGTTTTTCACTATTGCAAGGCTATCTGTTCCCATAGGACAGAATGGGAGGTTTGTTTATAACATCTTATAAACATAAATTTCCCTGGGAAAAAGATGGAAAAGAAAAGTTTAGTATGCCTGAACTCAGAATGTTAAAGTGCATCTTTTAGTAAGGGTGATTTTTACAATCTGTATTTGAAAATACAACTTTTAGAAAGTGGGTATTTTCTTGCCTAACCATCCAGTGCGCCTCTGCTAGGTTTGTGTATTGCATGTCTGGCTTGTGAGTGACAGAGGTTGGGAGAGTCTGATGAGTCAGGGCTGGGCTGGATGGACCTGGGTTGAATTTAGAGTAGGGGAAGGAGATTTCCTTTCACCTGCCTGGACCAGGTCAACAATGCTGTCTCCACCTTCTGCCAGGAAGCTGCACCAGTGAGGACAGAAATGGTTTTGGCTGGGTACAGACACTCTCTGCCTTCAGAGAACAAAGGATTTTTGTGGATAAAAAGTGGGACCCAGACCCGAGACTTTTAGATCACTTCTGGGAAATCAAGAGGAACCTTTGCCAAGGAGAAAAGCCAGAGAAGCTGAGGAGGAATACTATCCCTGTACTGTTTGCTGTCTCGGGTTGGCCTGCAGTGGCTGCTTGCTGACAAGGAAAGGAGAAAAAGGACTTCGCTGTTTTGCTTTGTCACCTACTTGAAGAAAAGAGCTCCCCTGGCTTGAAACTGAGCTTGCCTCCTGTCTGAAGTCTCAGGAACACAAGGACTTCACCCCTTCTGTCTGCCTGCATCTAGAACTGCTATTTTAGTTGCTACAGAAGGAAATTGCAACACCGACGCCGGCGAGTGATGCCGTAATCTGCACTGAAGCCGTGAGCGCTGAAGTAGGCCCGACACCAGCCGCCATGCCTCATTGACGTGAGCGAGCGACGCCATAGCCTGCCTGAAGCTGTGAGCGCTGCTCCGACTTGCAACGTGGGCTCGACGCCTGCTGCTGTGCCGCATCGACTCCGAATCTGACTTCTTCATCGCAGAGCCGATTCTCAACCTGGGTGACCCCGAATCCATCAACATCGCAACATTGTAAGGCACAGTGGTTCCGGCGCCATCGTGACGTCACCTCCCCAACGCAGTAATGAACCGTCGTCTTGCCTCCCCTGCGCTGCAGTAAGGAACAGAGGCTGCACCTCACCTGGGGCTGTAAGGAACCGACGCCGTGCAGTGCCTACAAAGCCACACCTCCCAGACGCCGTGAACTGTCCTTGTTTTCATCAATTCCAAGGTACTGTTCTTTGTGGGTCTGATTGACTCCGGGTCCAACACCGCGCACCTCGCGGTTGGCGCCACACTGTGGGATTTCCACCGGTCACAACATCGTTATAACTCCAGGTGGAGTTATTTGTTGGTACAAGCTTGATTTAAGTGAATAACCTATTTTGATGGAAATTTTTTATACTGTATTGTGGATTTTCATTGTTTGGTCTTGTTTTGGTTTAGATAAAGATTACTTATTTTTTTTAACTGGTGTGGTGTCCATTTGTAGTGTTTTCACTGTATTACTGTATGTGCTCACAAATGCTTTACACACTGCCTCTGAGATAAGCCTGTCTGCTTGTGCCAAGCTACCAAGAGGGTGAGTAGGGGTTATTTTAGGAGTGTATCCCCCTTAACCTGACTTGAAGCAAGGGCCCCTATTTAGACAAATGTACCTAACTCTCTCTCTATAACTAGAAACCCCCATTTCTAACAGGAGTGACTCTGGCAAAGAACCAGTGCCCTTCCGGAAAAGCGCCTGTCACATGCCTAACTTCGCCACAGCTGTACTGACCCTTCAGATGAATGTTTGACATCCCTATGCCTCTGTCCCAGCTCAGCTGTCCTTTCATTGTCCAGTTTTATGTGTCTAATGTTGTCACTGGCCCTTTTACCCAAACCATGCTGCCGTTTAGTTTAAAGGTGGATCCCGATAAATAGGTGAGGCGTTCTTAGCTGGCAGGGGTGGTGAGGGGGTGTTTGGGGAAGGGGGGAGTTGTCATTGGCAACTGCAGTGGCCTTTTTAACAGACGCGCCCGTCCTCAAGGTCATATTGGTCCCACCCCTCTATCGTTTTTTCAAACATGAAGAATGTCAGGATGAGTAAAGGTCAGCCTGAACAGACACTCTTCATGTTCAGGTCAGGCAGCCAGGCACACTACATGTAATAAATGCAAAGGCTCCTGGCTGCCTGAGCTAAACTTTGCCAGGCTGAAGATTTCACATTAATCATGTGTGTATTTCTGTGTGTGTGCTGTGCATAGGTGTGTGTGAATGGTGGGTGTATGTGTGCACGCTTGTGAATGGATGGGTGTGAGTGAGTGTGCATGTAGATGAGTGTGAGTTTGTGTTTGCACATGTGACCTCTCCACCCTGTGTTCAGAGAGATTACCGACCTCCATTGCTTCTTCAATTTTGGTGAGAGCCTGAGTGGGGGGTTGACATGCAGACCTGCGGTAACTTGGCTCCCCAGGAAGGGATTAGAAGGGCAGGGGTGACAAAGGTCGAAGGAAGCTAGCTGCAGAGGAGCCAGGTAATCAGCATTTAAGATAGCCATCACAGTACATTGCTAGTGTTGCCAACTGGCCATTTTTATACCGGTGTGACCAGTATTGTAATTTTTGGGCTGGACCAAAATTTGGAAAATCACTTAAAGCTGGTACTTTTTTCACTTATCACCACACTCTTAAAACAGTCATTAAAAGTAGAAAGCACCTTAAAAATGTGTGCTACCGCTGCCTTAAGGATCCCTGACTGATATTTAAAGTAAACAAAGACTGTTAAAAATGGACACAGGCAATTTTATTCAAAGTATTATTTAAATGTAGTGGCCCCGATTCACAGAATTAACTTAAGACAAAATCCTGAATTTACTACTTTTGGGGGCCGATTCACAGAACTAACTTAAGACAAAATCCTAAACTTACTACTTTTGGTATTCACAGAAGGCATTTAGTAGTAGTAAAGTTAGGATTTTGTCTTAAGTTTAACTTAAGACAAACTTAAGACAGACTTAAGACAAAATCCTAACTTAAGTCTGTCTTAAGTTTGTCTTAAGTCAAACTTAAGACAAAATCCTAACATTACTCCTACTAAATGCCTTCCATGAATACCAAGGGCCCGATTCACAGAACTAACTTAAGACAAAAGCCTAAACTTACTACTTTGGTATTCACAGAAGTTAGGATTTTGTCTTAAGTTTGTCTTAAGACAAACTTAAGACAGACTTAAGACAGATTTAGGACCGCCTTAAGACCGCCTTAAGACCGACTTAAGACAGACTTAAGTTAGGATTTTGTCTTAAGTTTGTCTTAAGTCTGTCTTAAGTCTGTCTTAAGTCTGTCTTAAGTCTGTCTTAAGTCTGTCTTAAATCTGTCTTAGGTCTGTCTTAGGTCTGTCTTAAGTCTGTCTTAAGTCTGTATTATGTCTGTCTTATGTCTGTCTTAAGTCTGTCTTAACTCTGTCTTAAGATTGTCTTAAGACAAATTTAAGACACAATCCTAACTTATGTGAATACCAAAAGTAGTAAGTTTAGGATTTTGTCTTAAGTTAGTTCTGTGAATCGGCCCCCATCTCTCTCGCCTGCAAGTGTGACAGTTGAGATTATTCCAGGACCCCAAAGCTAAAGGAATGGCTGGGGAGGCAGATTTTAGTAGTTTTTAATGTATATTGTATTCATAAGCAACCATTGTTCTGCTCATCTGTAAATTAGATGAGCAGTGCCACCATGTGGCAGAGTGTCATAAGTGTGGTGACTGGTGGTGGTGACAATTAAGTGCACAGTACTAGAAACCAATTAAGTGCCGGTGCCAAGCACTGGAAACCACTGGCTTAAATTAAGCACAGCTTGGGGAACTTCTTTGGCTGGGCATGAGTGTGTCATTTCAGGTGAGAGGGCCAGGGTGTGTTCCATGCGGGCAGCAGCCGCATTCTGCTGTGGGGTTTGGGCCATTGTTTAGCAGCAAGGGGGAGGCATCATGTGTTACTTTTGCCTTCCTCGCATACGGGCGTAACAAATTTTTTTCTCCATATAATGCAATGTCATCATAACTGATATACTGTTGATAAAAAATATTTTATCATTATTTTTTATTACATGTTTTTATATAGCTGGGAGCCTGCCTGCTACACGTCGCAGCTGGCTGGGACAACACTGGGTGCATGTCAAGGCATGCCATATTGTCGACAGGATTAGAACAACATATGCAGCCTACCTGCTGCTGCCGCCCCTCTCCAGCGAAGAAGGATGCCTTGTTTAGTGGGCTCCATCAGGAGACTAAGGTAGGCAGATGACAACCTGTACCTCACCCAGCTGAAACTCTGCAAGACGCCATGCCCTATAGGCCTCAGAGTGGGCAAACCCCCCTCAGGCGCTAGCATCCCACATGGAAGAGACCCTATAGCACCCAATCAAGCCGCAGACTGTCAACTTTGTGTTCCGGGGACCGCTCACAAGAAAGAAAGACAGCAGGAAGACACAGTCTACGGCCAACCCTTGGAGGTGGAGTGGAGGAAAAATTGATCCACATTGGAAAATGTCCCACATTTGGAAAAAAAGTGTTCTACCAGCAAAAAATTGAACCATTTCTCAGAGGTCTGCCAGTCCACCCGACCTTCAAGAAGGCCCTGAAAAAGGGTGTGAACATACTTGAAGTCCCAACCGAAGTGGCAGAAGGCAGCGATATGAATGATGTTGATGATGACAAGGAGGGCATCACCCACATCATCCATGAAGTCGGCCTGGGATGAAAACAAATCATAACAGCCCCCAAGTGCAGAATGAAATCCAAGTGCAGCCAATGACTGCTCTAATAGATACCGGCGCCTCTATCAACATCATGTCCCATGAGCTGTACCGCTCACTGCAGGGCCCACCAAATCGAATGGCGACGTCCACCAGAGTGTATGCCTTTGGAACAGACAGCCAATTCCAGTGGCCTTCCGACAGAATCCATACACTCAACATGCACCAAGATATATGCCACGGAGGAGGAGAACGGTCTGCTACTCAGCAGTCACACTGCCGATCAACTTCGCCTGCGCCAGTTTGCCCTCAACATCCACACGATTGAAGTGGAGACCCTGGTGGAAGAATTCATGCAGTTGTTCTGAAGGATGGGGTCCCTAAAAGTGAATATGGTACGCTTCCATATTGATCAGTCGATCAAGCTCATCGGCCTCTCCCACAGACAAATTTGCGCCCCAAAAGGAAGCAAGAATTGAAGAAACTGGAAGATGCGGACATCATTGAATAGGTTGATGGGCCAACAGCTGAGTTTCCTCAATCATCATGGCCTGAAAGCCACAACAGCCCCGGGAAGTCAGAATTTGCATTGATATACACATGCCAAACTTGGCAATTAAGAGGTTTCGCCATCTGACCCCCACGGAGGATGACATCGAAATTAGCTGGCCAGCTGAGGTCGGGATACCATCAGACCTAGCTAGTCCCCAAGTCACTGCACAGTCCACCTTTTCTACCCACATCAGACTACAACTTTTGCACTTGGCCATCTCTGCAGGGTCGCCCCCAAACGTTTTGCCTTCACCCCTCCTACTTTTTTGAATTGGTTTTTGTGGGCCCTAGGATTCTGTGCACTTTACCGCTGCTAACCAGTGCTAAAGTGCTTGTGCTCACTTCCTGAAACAGGTACAATTGGCTTACAACTGATTGGCATATTTAATGTATTTATAAGTGACTAATATAGTAGTATACCATATGCCCAGGGCCTGCAAATTAATTGCTACCGGTGGGCCTGCAACACTCATTGTACCACACACTTAAGTAGCCATGTAAAACTAACCTGTCTTCAGTTTTAAACTGTCAATTTGATTGGCAAAATGCCCCCTTGCCAAGTCTAACACTTTTTTTTATCACATATGTCACCCACACAGTAGCCTTATACAGCTCATAGGGCAGGGTGAATTGTAATTAGAAGGTTGGACTTGTGCTTTTAAGTTTTACATGTCCTGGTAGTAAAAAACCTTTCTCCCTACTGTGAGAAAGGTTGTTCACTCTTCCACAGGATAACATTTGGTTGCCTTATTACATTTAAAAAGTGATACTTTTTGATTGAGAACAGGTAGAAAAGTCAAGTGTGGTGTCTGTGCAAATGTAATTTAAAATCCCCTTTAATGGTATAAACGGATTTTAAGTCAGAACTCTGAAAATGCCACTTTAAGAATCTCTTGACTGGGGGTGAATGTTTGATTTGCTCTGCATTCTATCCATCATCTGTGTGTCTTTTGCTTTCTCTCTCTAAGTGCGCCGGGTATGCCCAGACATGGGCCCAGGGTTCACTTTGTAACTGGATTCAAGCTAGTCTGGCTGATGAGGGGTGATGCCCCAAAATCGGTCCCAGGATGCTTGTTTCCAGTCCAGGGAGGACCTGGCTTGGCAGTTTGAGCTGGACTGTTCCCATTTGGAACAGGGTCAAGACTGATTTTCATATTACTGGAACCAAACTGGGGTGGCATGGTGAACAAAATAATAATAGACTTAACTCAGATCTGTTGACTAGGGTGAATGTTTGATTTGCTCTGCATTTCATCCATCATCTGTGTGTCTTTCACTTTAAGAAAGTTGGCATTTTCTTGTCCAAACCATTTGGTGCTGCAGCCTGTTCCTGGGTCACATGACTGGGTGTAGGATAGGATAGGATGTGTGTCTTGGCGCTAGTGTATGTCAGAGTAAAGGCCTATGTTACCAGAAGCACTAGGTGGAAGTAAACAGTCATATTTTCAAATCCTTCCTAAAAAGTTAGTTGGTGGCCTTTGTGTATTCCTCCTAGTGAGTATCACTATAGAGGATCTGGATGTTGGCAGGATGGGCCATCTCTGACTTGATAGGGTGGGGGGGGTGAATCTGTCACCTACCACACGTGCACTCCAAAGGCAGACGCTCAGCTCACACATCAAGGACTTCACACTAACCTATTGTGCTCCCAGACAGACTGGCATTTCAGACACCTCTGTGGGAGGAAACTCCAGAAACTTCTTCCATTTCAAAGTGGGCATCAGGTATAAATACTGGACCCTCAGACCCACTCTTCATAGCACTTCTGGACGTGTTAAATACTCAATAGAAGAACTGCTCTTCTGTTCTGCTGCGAGACGTTCTGCTCTGCTGCCCTGCTGCCCGGTTGCCCTTCTGCCCTGCTGATCTGCTGATCTGCTGCCTGAGTAAGATGACTGCACCTGAACCTTGAACCAAGGACCACCAAAGTGACTCAAAAGGCTAGTTGCCTGGGTTCCTGATTAGTCCTGGACCCTTGGAAGTGATGAACAAGGTGCTCTGCCAGCGTGGCTGTGGTCCCCATCAGAACAGATGCAGAGTGACGCAACCTAATGCAGCCCTTGCACTCCTCATTAGAACCAACGCAGCGCAATGCAACTCAAACTGGACCTTGCATCGCAGTCTTCGCAGCGGAACTGACGCAGTGGGACTCCACTTGATGCAGGACCCTGCATCGCTTCTCAGAACCAACGCTGTGCAGCCCGCCACATCAAGGACATAAGGTACAATTGTCAACAAGCCTAACCTGATCCCTGTATCCGGCCCGCATTCAAACTTGGGACTTTGTCCTAGTCTGGCGCGACCAGATAAAAACAGTTGGCACTTTGTGCTTTTCAGCACTATTTTTACCTAAATCTTTAAAATTGCATATCTTTGGTTCTACTGATTAGATTTGTGTGATTTTGGTATGAAATAATGTAGTAAATTGACTAAATTTTTCTAAAGTGGTGTGGAATTTTTCCTGTGTTGTGTTTTCACTTTGTTACTGTTTGTTTACTGCATAAATACTTTACGTATTGTCTCTAAGTTAAGCCTGACTGATTTGTACCGAGCTACCAGAGGGCTAAGCACACGTTAAGCTGAGGTTTGCTTGTGTTTCACCCTGGGAGGAATTGTAGTTGTTGCTTGAGTAGGGTTCCACCCCTCTCAACCAGCAACCCAATTTCCTACAACACCGATACAAGCATCTCAATTGCAGGATCTCTAACACAGCCAAACTCGTCCAAGACATCATCCGGGAGGTGTTGGATGAACTACCATTTGTATTAATTGTCATTGACGACATACTGGTGCATGCCCCAACACTAGAGGAACACTTTGCAAGCCTGTTAACAGTATTCAGCAGGCTCCTAGGTAATGGACTGACACTCCACAAGGACAAATGTGAATTCCTAATACGGAACATCTGCTTTTTTCGGATACTGTTTCTCCAAACATGGATTGGTGCCAAACCTGGTCAAGGTCAGAGACATACAGTCCACCCCAGACACGGCGTCCATGACAGGAGTACGGAGTTTCCTGGGAATGGTCACATAGTATGAATATTTCATTCAGACCTTGGCTACTCTAACAAAACTACGAAAAGACCTAAAAAAAAAGTGTCCACACACTGGGTCTGGGGGCCCAAACAAGAGCAAGCATTCAGAGACACAAAAAAGCACTGTCAGAGGAAATTATGCTTGCATAATACAACCAAAGGAGGGACTCTGAACTGTGCATGGACTCCTGCATAAAAGGATTGGACACAGTCCTGTCGCAGGGACCACCAAGCAGAAAATGGGCACCTGTGGAGTGCAGGAGCTGAGTGCTCACCCTAACAGAGCAGAGTGATTCATCCATTGAGAAAGAGTCCATCACAGTCCACTGGGGCATTTCCATTGGTGAGTTTAGCCCTGGTTCTGCCACCGCTATCAAAAGTTGGGTCTAATGAGATTAACCTCGTGGGTAATTAAGGGAAGTTCCCAGCGGCTGCCAAGAGTAAAATTGACTTGACTTTGGCCGAGAAACAGCAGGCCCTTCCACCCCATGAACTGGATAAAAGGGTTGCACAATTTACCAGTATACTATGTAGGAAAAATGGCCTGCTATGGGGCCCCAGATGCTTTTCTATCAGGATAAGGTCAATTGTGCTTTTAAGGAATTTGGAAGATCATGCTGGAAGGAATATGATAAGATTTTAAGATTAAACAAACCAGCTAATTCAACTATGTACTGGGACCAGACCCATTTTATTTCAATGGTGATGCTGCATGATGCTTAAGAAGGGAGCATTAGTCAGCCAGGTTGGTCAACAGCCATCAGAGGGGATAAGAAAGGTCCTTGCGGGGGCCTTGAATTAGAAAACCTGTACATGGCCAGCTGGCACCTTCTCATTCTGTGTGCTGAATTTTTTTATTGAAAACACGTGTAATAAATACACATATATAAAGATAAATAAAACAACTTCTTATTCTGTGGAAACGTTGAGCACCCTGTATTCAAATATTTCAAGAAATAAAAAGAGAAGTGGGGACACAAATGAGTCACACCGAGAACAGGATGCTGACGCTTCTCCTCCCATGTAATTAAAGGCTTTGACTCCTTGGCCAAACTTACATTCCAATCTGGACATTGCTAGGCAGCTCTATAGTGGTTTCCCCATGGTTTCAGCATCCCGGTGATGAGGGTGCAAGGCTCTAGGTTCTGCAAGAATCAGCAAACTACCACTCAACAAGGGGGAGCCTGCAAGAAAATTGAGAAAGAGCGTGGCTGAGGAAGAGTGGTGGGCCACGACTTGATGATTTTGTGTGCTCAACCTTAGGGTTAGTCCTCAAGAAGGATCCAGGTGAATGCAGTCTCATTCACAACCTTTAAGCCCCAAAGAAGGCTTGGTGAATAATGTTATTGATCCTGCATTCTGGTCTTGAAAAATTGCATCCTTGGATCAGCCAATTTCCAAGCTGTTATCTTTGGACAAAGGGACCTGATGGCTAAGGGAGACATAGAGTCCACTTTTCATCTACTCCTAGTGCATCCACTGGATTTTCACGTATTGGGGAATTCAGTTTGAGTGCAATTTGTTTCTATGACAAGTGCATGCCCATGGGGTGGTCAGTGGCCTGTGCCTATTTTGAAGAATTCAGCTCTGTCTTGGAAAGGATATTACGCCAGATTGCAGAGACATAGGTGATCATTCACTGTTTACATAATTTCCTGTTCTTCGGGGCAGAAAACTGTAATAAGTGTGGAGAGTCACTGGACTCCTTCTCAAAACTGATGAACAAGTCGGGAGGACCGCTAGATGTGAAAAAACCTTGGGCCAAGACACTTGCTGTGCATTCTTGGGGATTGAGAAAGATTCCCTAGCTGCGGAGTGTCAGCTGCCTCAGGCTTTTAGGTACTCATTGCAATCTTGACTAGGGGCAAAGAAGGTGGCATCACATCAACTGCAGGTTTTGGATGGACAACTCAATTTTGCCTTCAGAAATATTCCAATGGTCGCCCCTTTTCCAGGTTTATTGCCCCGGCGATGTCGAGTTTAAGGGAGAAACTCCATAGAACCCCCCCTATCTGCGGAGATAAAAGATGATCTAGTTGCCATTTCTTGAGAGCTCCAATGGCACAATTGCTTGGCCAGCCCCAGTTGGATCCGGCCCAGGAGTTTGTCCATTTCACCAATGTAGTAGTCTACACCAGCTCTGGTGCCATTCTAAGGGGTGAACTGTGTGTTCAGCCATGTCCCCGGCAGTTGTTTGAAGGCGGCCTAATTAGGGACTTCACATTGCTGGAACTATTTGTCATTTTGGTGGCTCTTCACATATTGATAAAGAAATTCTGCACTCAGTCTGTCATATTTTGGTTGCCAGCATGTCCGTGGTTGTGTCCATCAACCTACAGCAAACCAAATGCAAGATGGTACTAAGGATAATGAAAGAGATTGTATTAAAGCTGCTCAAAGAGATTGTTTTGAGTTGATTCAAGAAAAAAATTGTATTGCAAGCGAAGCATGTCCCTGGTGGTTTGAATAATGTGACCAATGTCTTATCTCATTTTAAGTTTCAAGAACTTAATAATTTCTTCCCAGGGAAGCGGACCAGGTCAACTCTTTCCCGAACACCTATGAAATCTTGTTACCGAGTCCTATCAGACCTCATTACAGCTTGCTTAGCAACCAAGACAAGGTGAAATATGAAGGACTCTCCACGCTAATTTAACACTTGCAGCAGCTCATGCTCAAGGTGATTCCTCCTTTCTTGGGAGTTGGATGAGATACCTAGAACACAAAGCAGGAAGGCATATCAGCGGCATTTACGCTCTATCACGTAACTGCTGCGGCCTTCTTTTCCAATTTGGCTGTTGCTCCAAACCATTCACAGTCATTCTTCATTAAGAAAGTTTTAAAAGGATCGGTGCTTGGAGAGGGAAGGGTATCTACCTGGGAAATTGGGTTCGGCACACTCCAATGACATTGTATCACGCTTTGTGACTATATATCACAGATGAGCCATCGAGTTGTGTTATGTTCATTTTCTATACAAAAACAAAAAATGGAAACGAAAAAGTAAGATTTTATTTCTTTGTTTACTGTATCCTGATTGCATTTCGCATCATCTTGAACAATCGCTGCCGGACCGGAGGGTTGTCGGCTGAATAGCTGTGTGACAGTACGAACCGTTGCATTATCCTGTAAAGTATACGACTGACAAGCTGTACTGATGTTATTTTGATGGCAACTGTCAATAAAAATCTTACACCAAAAAAAAAGTTTTAAAAGGATGGGGGAGCTTGGAAGAGTGCAGATCTGACTTGGGCAAACGAGATAACGTCCTAGATGCCTTTCCGATGGTCTGTAGCGAGTACTATGAGGTAGCTTTATTCCCTCCAGCCTTCTGCATGGCCTTTATGGGGCTTTTAGGGTATCCGAGTTGATAGCCATGTAAAAAATTGATATACATGGCGGGCTGCACATGACCCATGTTACTTGACCGGAGAAAGGCCAGGTAATTCAATTACTCGTCTCCAAAAAAGATCATTGGGGGAGGGGGGAATCAAAATAATTATAGGTGAGGCATAGGTTGGTAGCCCAATGTCAGCACGAAGGTATATATGTGAATCCAGCCAGACTGCCGGGTTCCGGTCCTGTTGATCCATCATGAGGCTGGTTATGATGTCGGACGGACAATCACAGACAGCCTGTTGGTGGTGGTGTGTCCAACATTTGGTGCCACAGTCCAACTGCCGCTTTATGATGTGGACGGTCGGAAGCAGCGGCTGCAGGGACCGACTGACGTGTCCGACAGGCTCAAGGAACCCGTCGGACCATCGGTTGGAACTTAATACCCTACAATAGGGGTGGTGCCTTTTCAGACACCGCTGTAGGGATTAGGATGTCCTTTTCAGGCAACCTTTTTATGGCGGTCCGACTGCCATAGAAAGGCTGCCCGAAAGGGACTTTGGGGCCCCTAGCAAGGCCCCTGTCCCACCCTTGGTGCCCCCCTGAAACATCCCTGCACCGTGTACCAGACACCACAGGGTGCCTGGCACACGGTGCAGGGATGTTTTCAAGCATTTTAACACAATTGGTCAGCACTCACTAAATATTCCTTAAAAAATGTTTGTGCATTCCAAATAACCTAAGTCAAATATTGCACAGAGTCCATTCAAATTTGTATAAAAACCTTTCTTCATAATCCTTTAATAATGTACTTCTTTTTTTCTTTTTTTACATATTATCCACCAATACAGCCAATGTGGTCAACACGTTTCGTCTCTTCCCAGAGACTTCTTCAGGGCGTTTACATTTTCTCACACCATACTTGTTTGTATGGATAAATTCTTTCATATTAGAAAGCTAATTTTGTTTAGTTTTAACCTTAGTTTATGCAAGTAGTGCTCCTACGGTTTATTAAGCAACGTTTATCATCAATACATCCTGCTCTTAACCATGTTGGCATCAGAATCTCAGTAGCAGATCACTACTCCTGAGGCACAGCCGGGAGCGCTTTTTAAAACTTGAAACCTTGTTGATTTTAAAAACTTTGTGTGTTGTATACTGTGTCACTGCCACTCCCCTTCCTCACCTGATCGATCTTCTGTTGGGCTTATCGCTTCTCTTTTCCCCATGCAGCAGAGCTAATCGCTGCAGCGGGAATGCCCAGATTCGCCGCCAGCAGCGAGTGAGCCGGTCCTGTGGCCACGCCCACTCGCTCGAGGCCACGCCCCCTTCGCCTTCTTAAGCAGAGCTGATCGCGAGCTCTGGTCAGATCACTAGTCCTAAGGCACAGCCGGGAGTGCTTTTTAAAACTTGAAACTTTGTTGATTTTAAAAACTTTGTGTGTTGTATACTGTGTCACTGCCACTCCCCTTCCTCACCTGATCGATCTTCTGTTGGGCTTATCGCTTCTCTTTTCCCCACGCAGCAGAGCTAATCGCTGCAGCGGGAACGCCCAGATTCGCCGCCAGCAGCGAGTGAGCCGGTCCTGTGGCCACGCCCACTCGCTCAAGGCCACGCCCCCTTCGCCTTCTTAAGCAGAGCTGATCACGAGCTCTGGTCAGATCACTACTCCTGAGGCACAGCCGGGAGCGCTTTTTAAAACTTGAAACCTTGTTCATTTTAAAAACTTTGTGTGTTGTGTACTGTGTCACTGCCACTCCCCTTCCTCACCTGATCGATCTTCTGTTGGGCTTATCGCTTCTCTTTTCCCCACGCAGCAGAGCTAATCGCTGCAGCGGGAACGCCCAGATTCGCCGCCAGCAGCGAGTGAGCCGGTCCTGTGGCCACGCCCACTCGCTCGAGGCCAAGCCCCCTTCGCCTTCTTAAGCAGAGCTGATCACGAGCTCTGGTCAGATCACTACTCCTGAGGCACAGCCGGGAGCGCTTTTTAAAACTTGAAACCTTGTTGATTTTAAAAACTTTGTGTGTTGTATACTGTGTCACTGCCACTCCCCTTCCTCACCTGATCGATCTTCTGTTGGGCTTATCGCTTCTCTTTTCCCCACGCAGCAGAGCTAATCGCTGCAGCGGGAACGCCCAGATTCGCCGCCAGCAGCGAGTGAGCCGGTCCTGTGGCCACGCCCACTCGCTCGAGGCGACGCCCCCTTCGCCTTCTTAAGCAGAGCTGATCACGAGCTCTGGTCAGATCACTACTCCTGAGGCACAGCTGGGAGCGCTTTTTAAAACTTGAAACCTTGTTGATTTTAAAAACTTTGTGTGTTGTATACTGTGTCACTGCCACTCCCCTTCCTCACCTGATCGATCTTCTGTTGGGCTTATCGCTTCTCTTTTCCCCACGCAGCAGAGCTAATCGCTGCAGCAGGAACGCCCAGATTCGCCGCCAGCAGCGAGTGAGCCGGTCCTGTGGCCACGCCCACTCGCTCGAGGCCACGCCCCCTTCGCCTTCTTAAGCAGAGCTGATCACGAGCTCTGGTCAGATCACTACTCCTGAGGCACAGCCGGGAGCGCTTTTTAAAACTTGAAACCTTGTTGATTTTAAAAACTTTGTGTGTTGTATACTGTGTCACTGCCACTCCCCTTCCTCACCTGATCGATCTTCTGTTGGGCTTATCGCTTCTCTTTTCCCCACGCAGCAGAGCTAATCGCAGCAGCGGGAACGCCCAGATTCGCCGCCAGCAGCGAGTGAGCCAGTCCTGTGGCCACGCCCACTCGCTCGAGGCCACGCCCCCTTCGCCTTCTTAAACATGTGTATCTCACGTACGCGCAGCGGCCGCCGCAGCGGGCGTGCCGTCAGCGCGCCGAAGGCGCGCCTAAGGCAAGCCCGTCTGGGCCCGTCCGGGCCCGGACGGACCCAGGCCCAGGGACTCTGCCGGATCCACCTCCCAATCGTCTGATGTACCCAGCAGACACGCTCCTGGATCTCCGACCTGAAAAAAACCAAGGATGTCGTTACATTCACGACGAAGGTAAACCCTTCTCAAACTGCACGCGCTGCAACCCAGTCACTCAGACCCCAGCCAATTCTGGATTACAGCTGGGTCTCCTCAACTGTCGCTCCCTCCCCAAGCATGCACTTGAAATTAATTTGATGATCCAAGATCAAGGCATAGACGCATTGTTTCTCACGGAAACCTGGCTTTCCGACAGTTCTGATTCGGACATTGTCATCGCCCTTCCCCCAGGCTACCTCATCCAAACCCTGCACAGACCCAGATGAAGAGGAGGCGGGTTGGCCATAATCTACCGAGAACACCTTATTTGTAGAACCAACGACGCCAGCATTGAAGACTCCGAAAGCTGCCATTTTTCCCTCCAAACCTCCCCGGCGCACTCCCTTTCGGGACTACTAATCTACCGCCCTCCGGGTTCTCCTGGGAAATTCCTTAATGCTGTCACGAAACGGTTTCACAACTAGCCTCTTCCAACTTTCTCATCGTAGGCGATCTTAACCTTCACTTCACAGATCCCACTGACCGGACCGCTTCCGACCTGCTTTTGGACCTTCTGTCACTTAACATCCGGTTGGTTAATAAGGAACCCACCCACGACAAGGGACACCTTCTAGATCCCGTCCTCACCAATATCGCCAATATTACCACCAGTCCTCCTTTGCCTCTGCCATGGACCGATCACTTTCTAATCCCCATCACCTGGGAGTCTCCTACTGTTACCCCCCAATCCGTGAAAATCAAGGTCACTGACAGACGTTGGCACAAACTCGTACCAACCGAATGGGCCACCATTCTCACAAATTCCATTCCAACGCTTTCCTCCGACCCAATTACAGCCGATAAACAGTTTAGCTCCTGGATCGCATCCTCCCTGGACACACTCCTCCCCAAAACCGCCACTCTCAAACATACCACACGAATACCTTCTGCCCCGTGGTATACTCCAGAGCTCAAGTCTCTACGACAGGACTGCAAAAGAGCTGAACGCTCCTGGAGGAAGGAGAAATCCAATGTTAATAAGGATGCCTATCTCACCTCCCTATCAACATACAAAACTTCCATTGGCGAGACAAAAAGTCTATTCTTTCAGGAAAGAATTGGAAAAGCCGCCTGCTCTAGCAAAGAAACTTTTACCATCCTGAAAGAACTCCTCAAGGTCCCCGACCTCGGCCCGAGAAACCCCCCAGACCCCAAAGCAGACCAGGAAAAATGCCATCAGCTAGCCAGCTTTTTCCCAGAAAAGATCCAAAAAATCCTCGACTCGATCCCTCCTGCAAGTCCGAGCGAGAATGACGATCCCCCCGACACTCCGATCTCCCCCTGCCTATTCTCCTGGGGGCAAATAACCACCGAAGAAGTCGAGAATACGCTAAAAACTGTCAAAAGCGGTTCGCCTAGGGACCCCGCCCGCTACGGACCCTCATGGAAGTAGCTCCCATCATCATCCCTCCCCTCACCCATCTGATCAACGCGTCTCTACAACAGGGAGTCGTCTCCCCTAGTTGGAGAGCGGCAGTTGTTAAAGCGCTACTAAAGAAACCCTCCTAGGACCCTGCGGAATTGGCCAACTACAGACCAATATCCCTTCTCCCCGGGACCAGCAAGATTGCTGAGAAACTGGTAAACAAGAAACTATCACATTTTCTTGAATCCAATAACCGGTTAAAAAACTCACAGACAGGTTTTCGTCCAGGGCAGGGCACTGACATCGCCCTCCTGGCAGCGGTGGAAGAGGCCAGAGCACTCTTAGACGAAGGAGGATCAGTGGCAGTGATCCTCCTCGACCTGAGCGCGGCCTTCGACACCGTCAACCACCAACTCCTGATCAAACGGCTCAAGAAGGTAGGTGTGGAAGGCACCGCTCTATCCTGGCTTTCTTCCTTTCTGGCCCAACGTTCCTTCCAGATCTGGGAGAATAACACCCGCTCCTCCGAAACACCCCTCCAATGTGGGGTGCCTCAGGGCTCCTCCCTGAGCCCCACATTGTTTAACATCTGCATGTCCCCATTGGAGGAGGTCTTCACCCCGTTCGGAGTGAGCATCGTCAGTTATGCGGATGACACACAACTAGTTGTCTCCCTATCCCACCCTAGTCAACAACCTGCGGACTTATTCAACTGCTTGACGCAGATACAAGGGTGGATGAACAGTTCAGCCTTAAAACTGAATGGTTCAAAGACGGACATTCTCCTTCTTGGTCAGAAAGGACTCACCTTCCCCCAGAACATCTGGCCTCCCTGTCTGCCCCCCCCCCCCCCCCCCAGACCCAAAACAGGAAGTAAAAAGCCTTGGTGTATGGATCGAAACCGACCTTTCATTCACCACTCAAGCAAAAAAGTAGCCGGTACTTGCTTCGGGCTACTGAAATCAATGAGAAAGATTCTGCCCATACTTCCACCCACCTCGCAAAGACTCCTAATCCAAGGCCTTATACTTTCCAGGCTTGACTATAGCAACTCAATCTACTTGGGCGCACCCGAAGCTACTCTGAACAAATTACAGAGAATCCAAAATGTTGCTGCCCGGATCCTCACGAACACCCCTGCCAGAGCTTCAGCTAAACCAGCACTGAAGCTCCTTCACTGGCTCCCAGTGAGGGAACGAGTGATATTCAAAGCCTTATGCCTGGCGCATAAACTACTGCAGAATCAAGGCCCCCCGATTCTGAGAAAATTTATTAGACCATACAAAGCCCCAAGATCCCTCCGATCGGACAAGCAGTCTCTAATCATCCTCCCCAGATTCAAGAAAGCTCGCACGGGTGGAAGACGTTTCTCGGTCCACACCGCACGCCTCTGGAATGCTCTCCCCCGAGACCTGAGAACAGAACCTAACTACTTACGTTTCAGGAAACGGCTGAAAACTCACCTGTTCCCTTAACTTAACTATCTCCCCCTGAACCTGTCTTCCCCTCCCCCCCCTCCTTGCCCCCGGACCCACAGACGTACGGATCTTCAGCGCTGGGATACCTCAGGGTGACTACGCGCTCTATAAAAAATTTTAATAATAATAATTTCTCTTTACATCTGCCGCAGTATATTTGCCATCAGTTTCCAAGCATGACTTTTTACATTGATGCTTGTGCTGTAGCCCTCTTCTACGCCGCTACTCAAGTCTCAATGCAAACATTCATGTTTCCGACTACCTACACTGCGGTCAGATCGAAATTTGGACGTCGGACCGCTGCTTAATTGTCAGGCGGTCCCTATTCTGAAACGATGTTGGTCAGACCCTCGTCCAACTGGCATCGTAATGAGGGCAATGGTGGTATACCCTCACCAGTTTTAGTGTTTGGACAAAAATTGAATTGTAAATACCGGGAGAAAGAAATATCAGAAAAAAAATTATACAAACAAATTGTGATGCAGAAATATTGTTGTCAAAAACATCCTTTTTTAAGTAAGTAATATCATTGTTAAGAATATTGGGCCAATTCAAAAAGGTAAACTGAGACCAAGGTCTAACTGTACGACTTTCGGTATTCACAAAGGGCATTTACGGGTAGTAAAGTTAGACTTTTGTCTCAGCTTCACTTAAGTTTTTGTCCTAAGTTTAACTGAGACTACACTTTTGGTCTCAGTTAAACTTAAGACCAAAACATTTTGTAAACAATATTTTTTACCCAATATTTGTTATGTTATGTTATTTGGGTATAAATTGAAATGCACTTACACCAACAGGTTTCTTGGCGCTGACTGAGGTTCCGAGCAGAGACCTGACAGACAAAGAAACCACTAGTGATATGCCAGAGTAAACAGCCATGTTTTGAGCTGTTTTCTGAACCGCATGTAATCCACCTCAAGTCTCAATGAAGTGGGCAAAGAGTTCCAGAGCCTCGGACCCAATAAGGAGAACCGAGTCTCACCAATGCCTTTGCGTTTGAATCTGGGAACCACCAGAAGATTCAATTGCATTGATCTCAGAGTACGCAGGGCAGATTACTTGCTGATTCCTGAGGAGATGACATTAGGCCCTGTTCCCTGAATATGTCAGGAGCTGAACATGTTGCGCCTACTTTATAGGCAATGAAATGGAATACCATACTACAACTCCCAGAAGGCCTTCTGGGAGGGTCCTGACTGATATAATCATGTTCTGGTAAGGCGCGTCGTACTTGATTCTGGCAGGGAGTTTGTGCTACTTCACTTCAGAGCAGCTGCTCTGAAGTTCCTGATCATGTGCCCCCTTGGATCTTTCGTTTTCCTATGGTGAGGCACAGAAGAATTTGTTGCTTGCTTCGGTTCTTCCGGAGCAGCTGGTCGCTTTCCGCTCGGCTGAGCGAGAACGCCTTTCTGGATTTCTTTGTTGTTGGCTGTCGGGCTCCTTCGAAGCCATTGGATACATCCCGCTCGGCTGAGCTTGAACGCTTTATTTCCTGTGTATTCCTTACAATTTGCGGCTGCAGTGGAAATGCTGAGAGGCGTCGGCCTCTGTATCCCACCATCCTCATATCTCTTCTGAGCCGCGAACGAAAGACAATCCCTGCAGGATGCGGCCGACTGTATTTTTCTGAGGACTTCTACTACGTCGTTGGGAATTCCAGCGTAAGCGTTTGAAAGACCGGTAAGCTCCCTAGTCTGCTGGAGAACTAATCCGGCTCTGAGACCTTTTACTTTCCTTTTCTGATTATTCCGGAATAACTAAACTTTATTGCTGGGTCAAGCTGGTTAGCCCTGAGTTAATACTTTCCTTTGTGTTATTTGGATCCTTCAGGAAACAAAAATCTCAAAACATTTGGATATACTTAATGACTTGTAATTGAGTGATGAGATACATTTCCTGGTGCTGGAGTTGGCATTATCATTTGGGACAAAGTGTGTGTGACAGAGGGTATGTATGGAGAATAGTAGTGTCCATTTTTAGCTATGGTATTTTGGCTTGTGTGTAATATATGTTTTGTATTATAGGTGTGAATACCTTCCCTACGGAAAGAGATTATCTTACCAGAGAGAGATGAGGGGCTCACCTCAGGGACGGTACTTGTTTAGGGTATGTTTCTGACCCTAGTGAGACTTATATGAGAGTAGCCAGAGAGAGATATCGTATTAATCCTTTGTTTATTTCGTTACAGGTTTCCCTTTTCCACTGCTGTCCCTACCCTAACCATATCCCTCGCTTGATTGCCTTTATGCTCTGTATATATTATAGTCAGAGTGTGATGACATCAGGAGATGGACCCCTTTTGAGCATCACCCTAATCCTGAGGAGTTTGGTTATTGTGACAGAATAGCTCTAAAGAGAATTCAGTCAGTTTTAAACATATCTCTCTGTTCCGCTGCTAGTGGAGATCTTTTAGCAGTGGGTCAATAGGACATTGTCTGTCCTGAAGATGGATGATTCTAGCTGCTTGATTTTGAATCATCTATAGATGATGTTTCTGCTTTTGTGGGAGGTCAAAATAAAGTGCCTTACCGTAGTCTTTGATAAGATAAGTGCAATCACTACTTGAGTACAAGCCTCTTTGCTGAAAAAACGTCTAATCTTGCACAGTTTACAGAGTTGGATAAAGCAAGAGGAGGTAACTGACCCAATCTCGGCAGTCATGGAGAGACCTGAGACAATGTGAAATCCCAGACTCTTTATCACAGGTTTAGCGGGCGAGACTGCCTCAAGTTCCAGAGGCCAATGAGAGGGTGTCCAGTAGCTGACCTTATTGCTCGGTATGATTATCTCAGTCTTGTCAGAGTTTAGTTTTAATTGGTTATTGTCCATCCAGTTTTTTATGTACCACATAGAATTCTTGACGAGCTCTTTGGATTCATCTGAGTTCTCCAGGGAAAAAAGTTGCTGCATGTCATCAGCATAGTTAAACATTTTTACCCCCATCTGCCAGAGGCTGGAGATAAAGGGCTGTATATATATATATATTTGTGTCGAAGGATATTGCTTACATCAAAATTGTAATAGCGAACTCCAGTTTTCACTTCAGCAGGGTGCTATCCATGTCACTGAGGAAAGCTGGGCTAGATAATACCAACTTCACCTCTGACTACTTTAGGGTTGGATTGTCAATTTTATATTTCAGTTATCAAATGAAGATAACTTATTATCCTAATCCAGTCAAACATAGGTGCTCCAAGTGACGTGCAGTGCAAGTGAAATACAGTGAGCCATACAAAATAACAAAGGATACAAAAACAATAAGTATTTACAATATGTACATTGGGCCAATGTCCATAGAATACATGCGTGAATAGCAAACTCAATGATATGGGCATTTGAGTTTGGAGGTCCTTCAATAAAAGATATGTGTAAGACCATAAATTGTTGATGTTTCAACCCCCTTCAAGACCAATTATCTGGGGTCTTCATCAGGACAAAGAACTGGTAGTAACCTAACCACATCAATCTGAATCAAAAAGTGTCAAGAATAATGATTGTCACTCTCTAGATAGAGGGAGAAGGAGCAGACCCATACAATTGGGGCATGAATCCACAAAGTAATGTCTGATTGCGAGACATCCTGAGGATAGTGCCAATGAAGGACAATTGTCAGGGGTGATAAAAGTGTAAAGAAACATGTACACAATGCATGGTGTAGATAAGTTCATGCTGCAGCCTATAATGAAGCTGAAGCATTTGACTGGGTGGTGTATATATCAATGAATAATGTAAAATTGCCAAAGTCCTGAGTAAACAGGCTATGACAATCATTAAGTCATCATGTGCAATCAAGTACTATGGGTACAAAAACATGCACAGCATTCAGCCATGCAATCCATATGGGCTATAATGACATGCAATCTGATTACAAAGTAATTATAGATGTGAAGTGACCAGTGTGTTACACTGCATAAAGCTCCTGCATGAATATACGAGAAAATATCAGTTGCGTCCTAACCTGCATGGCCAAATAGCAAGATGAATCACTGCATACTACAAAGCTGGGAAATGCGAGTAAGCCAAATAAATCAACTAGCCATAGCTATCACTGCAACTTAAAGAGAAATGCATCCGTCAATCACAGACCCTACCCAAAACACATGCCTCGCGCGGGCCCGCAGGCTATTCTATTGACAGTCCTTGATCATAATTATGTGGCTTTGTTGTCTATCTCAGTTGTCTCTTAATTAGATGGCTTTCCTCTCTATGTTTGTGTTTGTCTTGACCAGTGGCATTTCAGTCTCTCAGTCTTGTCACTGGTTGACGTATCCTTCCACTGTTGACATTGCTTCCTTTGAGAGAACTAGTTTCTTAGCTTTCTTTAAGCCAATGGCCCTCAGACTTTGTATGCTGAGCCCCCTCAAATGTGGCAGATGGAGTCTTATTAAAATCATCAGCACATCAGGAATTGCTTTGGGGAAAAAGTCCAGTTCAAGGTACGCGCAGAAACGATGCAGCCAAACCTTTTCTAAACTGTCCCGCCTGACCACTACCTGCAAAAGTCCTAACTTGAACACTGCCAATTTCCACCCAGGCTCACTCTGCAAAAGATCTCACCTAGACTAAGCATGGGCGAATTTTGCGAATCTCGCGTTCGCGAATTTTGCGGATTTGCGAACTCGCAATCCGCAAAATCCGCGAATACTCGCGAATTTGCGGATTTTGTTTTTTGTGTGTTTGCGCGGGTTTCTGCCAGTTCGCGAGGGTTTTGTACACTTTCGCAAATTGCGAACTTACCTGTCGGGTCGCAAGTTTCGCGAACTTGTTGTTTCTACGTGTCCAGCCTGTTTGGGACACTCTTCTTCATCACTGCCACTCTCTGTCACCACTGCCACTCTCTGACTACTCATGCCACCCTCTGGCCCACCCATGCCACCCTCTGTTTCATCACAGCACCCTCTGGTTGTCCAGTCAGTGTACATTATTGTGGCAACGCAAGCACACCTTCCCTGCCTCAAGTGACCTGAATTAATTTGGGGCTGAATAATGTGTCAGAGAATATTTTTTTAGCTGGCACCTGCTTCCTTAGTGCTTCCTGATTAGTGATCTTTTGCACTTGCTAAGTGCTTTCATTGTTGCAAAATTAGTTACAACACCTGCCCTGCCCCAACTGACAATAATGAATTAGGGGCTGATTAATGGATTTGAACTTCCAGCCTGGCTCCTGCTTGTCTCCCTTAGCTGTAATTCAGGACCTTTGTGGCATATGTGTAACTATTCTGAGGTTCAGAGCAGGGTTACATAATAGTTGCAACTGGCAACTGAACTCTGGAGGGGCCCCTCAGGAAGCACTACAGGAAATGGCTACTAATGATGAGCCTGAACTTTTGAACCTGGTAAGTAGTTTCAGTTTTGCTATATTCGTATTTCTGCAATTTTGCACTTATTCGCGGGGCGCGAAGTTGTACTGGGAAGCCGCGAACTCACACGAACAGTGCGAGCAGTGCGAGCAAAATCCGCTGCTCGCGGATTTGCGGATTTTGCGGGAGATTCGCGAATCTCGCGGATTGCGAATTTACCGAAAATCCGCAAAATCCGCGAGCGAAACGGATTTTCCGCCCATGCTTAACCTAGACATCCTCTACAAAGCCAAATGTTGACCTTCCCAAAGTTCTATCATGTCTTCCTATGCAAAAACCCACCAGTCTCCTATGTGGAGCCAGGCACTAGTCACACAGTCACTAGAAAGCTCCATTCAGGGACCACTCCACAAGAACTATTTATTTCCCTTTTTAATACCACAGCCAGAGCCCCTTTTCAAAACTCCATACAGATTTCCTGTAAAAGCCCTGTTTAAAAACCCCTCTTCAAATATCCATCCAAAACACTTCTAAAAGTCCATCTGGGTACCTCTTTAAAACCAAACTCAGCCCCTGAGTTTGGGCTCCCAGCCAAACTGCTACAAAGTTGTAGTCATGCTTCATCTACAAAGTCCCATCCAAAAATTCTTTACATAGAACTTGCCTTACCCCTCCTGTAAGGAACCGCCCAGACTTTCTCTCCAGAACCCCCTTCAAGATCCCCTTTGTAAAGCCCAACCATTGTCACCTTTTGAAAGACCAATGCAGACAGCCTGTACTACCCTTTGCCAAGCACAGTTGTGCTATCCTCTTCAAAGCCTGAAATGTTCACCTCTGCAGTGATTCATTCTGATAACCATTATAACCATTATAGCAGTGTTACCCTCATCAAAACTAGGGGGAACATTCTGCCTGCAGAATTAATGGAGTTGTGGTACTCTTTAACGTGGAGTTCAGGACAAATTCTGCAAATTACCACCTGGTGGAATTTTTCTCCCACAAGGCTACAGGGAATGCAAGATGGAGAGTGAGAGAAAGATTTGGCATCCCCTATCGCGATTTTCTAACATGGGCGGTCGTGGACAAAGGGCTGCCGCTCAAGAAAATTAGCTGCAGCTCGAGGAGATTTTCTACTCCAGCAGCAGGAAGATCAACCTGAATGGCTGCGTCTCTTGCACAACGCATGGTGCTGTTCATGCTGATTTCTCAATACTGCTCACGCTACCGTTTTTGCAGCACGAGCAGCGTGAGCGTCATATTTTACGCCTGTTGGTGGAACTCAGTGGACTCTCGCTGAGTTCTTATGTAAATCCACGGAATTCAATAGAGTGAAACTCTGCGAGTTCCGCCCCCCTAGAAAAAAAAATTAAAGTACTTTTCGAATACCAGTCTGTCTGTTTCTAAAGTTCAAATCCAGCCCTGTCTTCAAATCGCAATCTTTCCACTCCTCTGGGAAGCCCCATCCAATGCCATTTAGAAAGGCTCATCCGTCTTCTGTCGAAAAACATATTATTCATTACTTCTCTTGAGCCCTCTAAAATTACTCACTTGCTCCTGAAATCCCAATAAATATGCCTCTAGAATTTCTCACTCAGACCCCTCTTAAAAATTCCTAACTAGTCTCTTCCTTGAGAGCTATAGTGTCCCCTAATAAAAGGCCCCTTGAGGCCCCCAGTAAACACCCTCCACATTTCAAAAAGCAATGCCCCCACTCCAAGCCTCATCCAGAACCCCTTTACCTTTTATCATTACACTGAATAGTGCTACCTTTAGTATGACCCCAGAGGTTACAAAATTACCAATAATGCTGTACATGAATTTCAATGTTGTAGGGTTTTCACCCCACTGGGGAGGCTGTGGGTTAGCACCCCATCTAGATATTTCCGTGCCCCCTACAGGAGGACGGCACTGTATAGTTTGAATACCGTTTTTTTAACCCCTTGGATGCTGCCCCTGTGCGGCACATTCCAATCGCGGGTGAGGTCATGACGGCCGGGAGCCATCATCAGCATGCAAGGGGTTAAGCACGCCATTGGAGTTAATATGTCTCTTGCTCTCTCCCATGTGTGGTTCTTTTCCTATATATACCCCCTTTCTCTCCATGCTGCTTACCCATACTCCCTCACTGTACTCATCTAATCCTTCCCATGCCTGGCTTTTTTTAAATTGAAGCACTCAACTCGTCTGTTCTCCCACCCAACTCTCTTGCCACATGGCTAAATTTACTTACCTCAACCCCAACCCAGACGGTAGGCAGACAAAATATCGAAATTAAAATATCGATATACAATAATATCGATGTTTTAATTTCGATAGTACAGAATATCGATGTCCAAAATATCGACAGACAGAATATCGTTTTTTTAAGGTATGTATGTTACTAATATCGAATTTTACTAATATCGAATTTTTTTTTAGTGTTATGTATTTTATTATGTTGTTTATATGTTTGTTAAACATGTTTTGTAATGTATGTTTGAAAATTTGTAAATTTGTTTACATTTTGCGTTTTAGTATCAGAGCGGGTTGTGGGTTTATAGGGGAATAGGGTGGGAAGTAATTTAATAATAAGTAATTAATTAATATATGTTTGTAAATATTTTTAATTCATAATTAATTGGTAATTAATTAATATTAATTAGTTAATTAATTAATATAATTTTGAACACATTTTTAATTAATAATTAATTGGTAATTAATTAATATTAATTAGTTAATTATATTAATTAGAGTTAAAAAAATTCTATATAATTTTTTGTTATTGTTAATTAATTAATTGGGAAAAAATAATATTAATTATTAAATTTAATTAATTACAGCTAATGTGCTGATATATTTACTTTATTGTTATTGTTAATTAATAATTAATTGGTAATTAAATAATATTAATTAATTTTGGGTAAAGGAGAATTTTTAGGGTTCAGGGTCAGTTTTCAGTTTTTGGGTAAAGGGGTATTTTTAGGGTTCAGGGTCAGTTTTCAGTTTTTGGGTAAAGGGGTATTTTTTGGGTTCAGGGTCAGTTTTCAGTTTTTGGGTAAAGGGGTATATTTAGCGTTCAGGGTCAGTTTTCAGTTTTTGGGTAAAGGGGTATTTTTAGGGTTCAGGGTCAGTTTTGGGTTTTTTGGGTAAAGGGGTATTTTTAGGGTTCAGGGTCAGTTTTCAGTTTTTGGGTAAAGGGGTATTTTTAGGGTTCAGGGTCAGTTTTGGGTTTTTGGGTAAAGGGGTATTTTTAGGGTTCAGGGTCAGTTTTGGGTTTTTGGGGTACAGTCGTACAGGGTAAAAATAAAATAAATTTAAATTAAATCAATTAAATGAAATTTAAAAAATTAAAATTACATTAAATTATTAAGTTTTTAATTTATTTTAAATGTATATGTATTAGTTTTAATGTTTTAATTATGTTTTAATATTTTTATTTAATATTTGTAAAATTATATGTATTTTACAATTATTTTTACATTATTATTAATACATTTAAAAAACTATATTTTAATTTCGATATTTTTGTACTACGATATTAATTTTTCGATATTTCTGTACTTACCTTTATGAAGATATGACTCCGATATTTTTGATCTCGATATTTTTGTGTCGATATTTTTGTATGTAGATATTCTGTCAGTCGATATTATGTCAGACATTCAACCCAGACTACTGATTCTCCCCCACAATCCCCGTTCTCTCTTTTCTATTCTCATTATTTTGATTTATATTCTTCAGAAAGACTGGTAGCTGCAAATAGCTTCTGTGCCACTTCTCTCTTGAAATATGCTTAGAAGCACATTTTATTCTTTTTCTTTAATTTATGATTTCTGTCCATCATCTTGGAATGTTACATTTAAAAAAAAAACGGTAGGTGCTACATGATGCACATAGAAGCAAGCATCATCGTGCACGACTCACAACACATGCGTGCACAAGCATCATTAAGCACGACTCATGGTATGTTGATCTTGACAAATGGGAGCCATTTTGGAATGGTTTTACTTTTAATAGGATGTCCATTCCAAGATTGCCAGACATGCATGCGTTCAAATGCTAATCCAAATAAACAGCAGAAAAGCAATTAGCTCTGTTATTTAAAGGCAAGACCTGTTGGCTTTGCCCGTGCCTGCATATTTGTTACAAACAAACCTTATTAGGTCCAGCCTGCAGGCAGCGCACATGCGCTGTAGCTTGGCGATGATCTGTTGTATTTAAAAAAAAACTCTCCTAAAAGGGGTTTTTAGGCAACACATTACTTATGATTTGTTGGCATCATTATCACTCTTCTTTGCTGCAGTCTTCTAATTCAGCACTTCCTAGTCTTGTGGATTTATTTAACTTAATTAATATCCGTCCGCTGTGATTGAGGTACTCTTTCTTCTTTTTGCGCATTTTTATATAGCGCAAACCTGACCTGAAGGTATTGGAGCACTTCAGGAAATGGGGGCGGGAGCACCCTGCTTGTCATCTCAGCGCTGTTAGACCCCGTTGCATCTTGGTAAACGCAGTAAGTTCGCACATTCAAGTCGCTGTAGTTTTTAACCATTGTTGGTTCTGGCAGTGCAGACATCTCTAGACACTAGTGTTTCAGGGTTTAGCCCATCGTCAGTAGAGAAAATATATTATTTTAGAAGCATGGAAAAAGTATTTGGGGGTTGCTGGGAAGGAGCCCAGTTCGTCGCAGGTCACAGTACCTATCCAAGGCACACAGGTGCTACACCGGAGAGCTCGTCAGCTCGTTACGTTACAAAAGTTCGCATTCATATTTATTAAGTGGGGGAGATTGAGCCGTTATCGCCAAGACTCAAACTATATTGTTTTGCTTTCAACCCTGCTGCACATGTACAACATGGCTAAAAAAATATTGACAAATCTAATTGATCTTGCACAGGCGAGACCTATTGGCTTTGCCAGTGTTTGTTTCTTTTTGACAAGCCAAGCATAAATTGTCTTCACTGCACGTGGACTACCCTCCTAGAGCCAACTGGATCACTGATTGGAAAGGTTTAATTACAGCAGGCAGCAGTTAATTACAAGAAGCAACAGGCGAGACTCCCAGGAGAGTCCTGGGATAAACTGTGCTTATCCCGCCTGGAGAGCGGGGAATAGCTTCAGAAAGCCTTCCTCATTTGCAATAAAGCCTTGTTCAGGCAGGAGCCACCGCCAGCAATAAACAGATAGCGCGCAAATCTGCCGCTGCAGCTGCAAAAAGGTGTCCTTAAAGGCGCCAACCCCGAAAAGCAATCAACATCTGAAGATCATAGCGGCCTCTGGTTGTTTTGTGTCTCAGGCCCTCACCCTGCATTTTGCGCCAGTGGTGGGCTGTGAGGAGCATATTTACAAGCCCCTTTCGACACTTGTGCGTATTTTGTTTTACGCTCTGGTGGCGTTGTGCCATTTCCCATATTTATTAGGTGGCGCCGAGGCACTTAACGTGGCTTAACCCTGCCTTGTACATATGCCCCTTTCCACCGCAGTCTGCTGCCGCAAAGGAGCAGGCAATGAGTGTTGCTGTCGGCATTCCACCACAACACCCATCACTTTCTGACTTTGCCACAGATTTACAAGGTTGGGGCAGCCCCAGAAACAAAGAATAGGCAATGCCTGGCCTTAGAATGGTAATACGGAGAGAAATAATTCATTTCTCCTCCTAATTTGCTCTTTATAGGTGTGCTGCTTCCTGCGGAGCACATAGAAAGAGCAAAGCACCATTATTGATTGTTTATGTGCAGGAAGTTGTCTCTTGCTGCACATAACAATTGCTCCTGTACAGGAACCCTTGCACCATTGCGGCTGGGCGCCTGGGCTGGGGCTAGGCAGCTTTTTTTGTTCCAGCCCTAGGGGAAACACAGGGGTGTGTCGTATTTTTGTAAATACAGCACATTCCTGCATTTAGAAAATGGCAGAGCGTGGCACTGCCAGATTTGGTGTAGCACAGCGCTCCGGTATGTTCTTGTACATGTACCCATGTGTTTAATAAATACCAAGCAGTGAATCACCCTGGCCATCTTGAAAATGGTTGACTTGGAATTATCTTAGCTGACCCCACTGTAGAGAAAACTATGTGGTTTGGTACATGAGCAGACACCATGATCCACTAAATAAACCATGGGCCAGCCAACAGTGCAGGTCCAAGAACTGGGTTTGTCATACTTATAAACCAGATGAATAATGCTCCATTTGGGGCTAATTCATGAATGCAAAATTGCATATGCAAATGAGAGGTTAAACGTGTCTGCTTTGTCCAAATGACCTCTCAATAGAAATGAACATGTGTCTCTGTCATTTAATGTGATGTCACTGCGGACACAAGTCCTAAAAATAAAAGTTCCGTACTTACCAAGTTAGGCAGTATGCAAGTGGCATCATGGTGCATGTAATCAGAGTGCATGACATCACGGCGTGTGACATTGCACGAGGCATCGCATAAAGTGTTTCACAGGAAGTGAAAACACAAGCTTGAACTGACATCATACATTAAGACCTCACACACATGTTTAGCAGTTCTATCATGAGTACATTCAAGTGCATTACAAGATTTAAAAAATGGGATTTTGCGTCGGACTGTTGTGCTAAAAAAGTGGCGAAACCCAACGCAAAATCTGGGCTTCAACCAATACATTTAGGGACAGATTTACAAGGCCCTTGCGCCACTTTTGCGTCACTTTTCCCATGTTAAAGGTGACTCAAAAGTGGCGCAAGGGGCTTGTAAATCTGCCCCTTAATATTTTGTAAACTCTGCCACAAATGAATTGGCAAAAGACCAAAAAGATGCCCAAAACCTCATATCATAGTCATACAGTTATTTCATCAGGACCAAATGCCAATTCATTAGACCTGGTCAGGTACTTTTAATTATACCAATAATTCCTATTTTTTTTATTTATATCCTTTTTTTAGCACTTATTTTTCTTAGGCGAAAAAAGATATACATTTAAAACATATACAACATAACATTACGAAATAAGCAATTTTGACAAGAGAAACATACATCAAAAATCAAGAGTACATGCAATTAACACTAAACATTAAACATTACAAAATCATTTCATTCATATTTACAAGTCAATTTCTTATTGAAGACATACAAAGTGACATTGAAACACAAGAGTGAAGTAGTATATATTTGTTTTTGATATATCACTCAATGATATAGTTAACTCTTGTAGGTATGCCGTATGCCGACGCGTTTCAGGTTCGAGTAACCAGTTCTCAAACCCTCATCAGGGCTTTGTTATTTGTCTGTATAGAATGCAAAAAAACAGTAAAGTTTTATTGACAACCTGTACGCCTCAACACTGCCACTCACAAATTATAGAATCATCAAAACCTACCTTTATCTTTTAGGCTGGCGGTATTTTCATTAATATCAACATGAGGAACGTTGTGCTGTGCGTCAGATTTAATTTCTACAATGAATAAAGCACAAACTATGTAAAGAATGTTAACAAAGGCACGACGTTTTAAACACTCAAACGCGCGTGCCTTAGTTCTACATACCTCCTTGTGCACCATCCGGCGCCTCTTGGAGGGAGGGGAGGTCGTGGTCAATGAGTCTGGATCCCTAATTCAAGAAAAGGATTTTATGCATAATTTTATATGGCTTTTTTATCAGGAAAATATACATTTCCTCCCCAACGTGGTCCCATACCTTATATTCTTGTCCTGGATTGAGACGGCGTTTAGAATCTCTGTCTCTCACTGGCAGTTCGTTATAAAAACGACCTATCTGGAATGGAGGAACAGTTACACACAACGCAGGCCCAAGTGATTTAAATAACGCGAGTGTGTATGCTTGCATGTCGTTTTCCTAAAGTAAAGCGTACCTGTATTAGAACCAAAGTTTAATTTCTCCCTTGTTTCGTTTTTGCGGTGAACCCCCAAGGGTCCTTTATATCCTTCTTAAATCGTCACGCACTACATAGAGAATAGAAATTGGGAAGCGCTCGGTAAATGTCAGCATTAAACACGTATGCAGCTCGCCCCTTATTACCTGAATGCGGTAACACGAAGCCTCCACTGTCAGGTTTCCACTAGATGGCCTCACTAACTGTGGCGGCCATCTTAGTTGAATTTTAAAGTCACGAGTTCAGCGTCCCAATGTATTATGGGACATGTCGTTTTACGGGCGATAGGGCTTAGCATAGCAAAAAAATATATATAAAGAGATTGTCGCGCCATGAGATTCAAGATGTATCCCACTCATAGATCATTGATTGCGCATTTGTTTTACCTCATTATGTATTGTGTAGTTTTTAAAGGGGAATGTAATTATATCCATATGTCATCGCATAGCCATTGTGAATAACAGGTCCGTTTACATCCTTGACTATTCAGACATACTGTTCAGGCCTGTTAATGTACTGTTAAATTTAAGAATAAGGTATGCTTCTTTTTGCAACAACACCTTGTCTACATCCGCGGGGCGCTGTACTGTACCCATTGTGAAAAGTACTGACCATTTAAAATCATTCTCAGTGTGGGACTTCTCTATAAAGTGTTCCACCATGGGAGCAGTTAGTACCTTCTTTTTAATCCGTGACCTATGTTGGCTGATGCGTAGATTCACTTGCTGGTTTGTTTTGCCAATGTAGATCTTTTGGCACGGACAAGTGATTACGTATATCACATTTTTGGTCCTGCAATTTGAGAAACCCAAGTGTTTCCACTTGACCCCCTGATGTTCAAATTCATTTCCTTCAATTGTGTTCGGACATGCGACACAATTGCCGCATCTATGGTGCCCATCAATCAGCTTCATGTTCCAACAGGACAGAAGATCATGTTTGGGTTTAGGCTGCGCTAGATCAGCCCTCACAATTTGCTGTCCAATACTTTTGTTCTTTTTGTACGCAAAAATTGGACGGGGGAAAGGACATTCCAAACCTTCTAACAGGTGCCAATTTTTTTAAACCGTCTGTCTCATTTTGTGTGTGTTGGGACCAAAAGTGGTCACACAAACCAAACGATCTAGCTCTTTCTTTTCTTTTGTTTGTAGCAAACATTCACGTGGCGTGAAGCGTGCTCTTTTATAGGAGTGTTTTAGAAGTTTTTTGGGGTAACCCCTATGTATCATCTCCTGGCAAAATTTCTTGGCATGGTGATCAAAATCACTAGTATCCATGCAATTTCTGCGTATCCGTAGCAATTGCCCATAGGGCAAGTTAGCTTTTAGGTTCCTGGGGTGGTGGCTTCTGTGGTGCAGGATAGTGTTTTTGTCGGTTGATTTCTTGTATAATGAAGTTTTTAGCTCTAATAAAAGAGAGAGGGACCCCAAAGCCAAAGGGATAGGGTTCCACAATTGACAACAAGTCAAAATATAATTCCCTTTGGGCGAATTACCATAGAAAGACTAGTTCTTATAGGCAAAACATATATAAAGACACACCAATTCAAAACAGTTAACAACAAGGAAGCAATATAAACAATGTAAAAACAATATAAAAAAAACTAGTGAAAACACTATAATAAAAGTAAATCTAGACAGTTTATTCACATACACTATATTTTGTTAAAAATGGGAAACATACAGGACGGAACACTATAAAATAAATAAATCCAACATTCCAATAAAAAAGGAGGTACAGGTAAAGGACTAAATTCAATCAATAATTCAGAATTTTCCTCAATGTCTTATTCCAGTATTGCTCCTTGTGCATCGACGCGTTTCGGTGGTGTATTTAAAGTTAGACCACCTTCATCAGGACAATTTTAATGAATGTTTCCCAATGGTACTCAATCATTAAGTATCGCTTGGTCTATTATTTTTATTATTATTATTTAATTACCAATTAATTATTAATTAACAATAACAATAAAGTAAATATATTAGCACATTAGCTGTAATTAATTTAATTTAATAATTAATATTATTTTTTCCCAATTAATTTAATTAAGAATACCAAAAAATTATATATATAAAAAAATTACTCTAATTAATGTAATTAACTAATTAATATTAATTAATTTCCAACTAATTAATAATAAAAAATATGTACAAAATGATATTAATTAATTAACTAATTGGGGGGCGCTAGAGGGCGCGCTTGCGGAATGGCTGCCTAGACCTGCAGCTCCCGCTCCTTGGACATTAATCCTGCCTTAATACCTTGCCAGGGGGTGCTGCATTGCCCCCAGGAGACCGGATCCCGCATCCGGGGGGTGCTCCCTACACTCGACCCCAGTTTGAGGTGGCTGCGACCATCGGAGCCGGAGATACGGGCTCCTGAAATCTGCCCGGCGCCTGCTCTGGACTTACAGGAGGTAGGCGATCGGCTGCTGCGCCTACGCGACCCCGGGGACTGCCACGAGGAGCCAGGGCCACACTGAGACCTCGCCTCCCTAACCCTACTGAGACGGCGGACGGCGGGGACGGTGCAGGCAGGAGACGGCTGCAAACTCGCCAAAGGTCTCTCCCCACCCGGCGCACCGCTGACACGGAGGGAGGGCTGCGCCTGACGGAACGCCTGCTACCACAGCCCTGCCAGATCGCCGTACGTCTCCTTACTAGTGCGGCAGGCCCGGACTTGCGTGGCGCTATCCACCGGGTGCATCGGCAGGGGAACGGGACTGCCCCATTTTGCATGATCCCCCTGCCGCTTCCCGCTCTGCTCGCCCGCAGCGCACTGCACGATACTGGGCGCTAGATGCACTGGAGGCTACCCTCTGGGAGATTGGCTGCCATGCTTGAAAACACCGTCCGGTGAGTCACGTCCCGCTCGGTTGTGTCTGGGGGGACCTGCTTCCCTGGATTTGACCCTGCGGCCTGTTGAAGCGGCCGGAGACTTGATTTTTTCGCATTCCCTGAATACCGCATGGAAGATGCCCGATGCTGCGGCCTGGGCGCCCTAGACTACCATTAAGCAGTTGGTAATCACGTAGCGCTACTGGTGGCGCCGGCCATATTGTGAGGCATTGCAGTGCTCCTGAGCTTGAGGCCCTTCTGCCCTGCGGCTGGCTGTTTCTCACCCGCGTTGCTCTTCCATCCTTCCTTACTCTGTTTTTGGACTCTCCCTTACCACTGGTCACCACCATGGGACGACCTGATTCTCGCCAGCCTAAGCTAAGCTTCGACAACTCTCGCAAGGGCACTACATCAGCACAGATGAACCCGGGACCCAGCGTGCCGCCTCCACAGCCTGACCCGCTATCGCTCCTGCTGCGGACATCACCAACCTGCTGCAGGAGATGCGACAGGGCTTCGCCACCGTGGTGGAGAAGGTGGACGGTGTCACAGCCCGGCTGGACGCCCTGGTCCATAAAGTGGATCGCCATGAAGAACGCCTCACAACGGCGGAACAAAGAATCTCCGACAATACCGACGCCACCGCGTCCCATGCTACACAGCTGGAGAGAATGGATAACCTGCTCCGCATTATTGCGGCAAAGAATGAGGAGTTGGAAGCACGAAGCCGCCGAAACAACATTCGCATTACGAACGTGCCGGAGTCCACTGCCACGGGCCGGATGGAACTCTATGTGGAGAAATTGCTCAAGGGCTCAATCGGAGAGGAGGCTTTTTCGTCCCAGTTCATCGTGGAGAGGGCCCATCGCTCCCTGGCGCCTATGCCCCAACCTGGCCTACCACCGAGACCTATTATTGCTCGCCTCCTGAATTATCGTGATCGCGACACGGCCCTCCAGGCTGCCCGGACGCAGAGATCACTGAGGTTTGAAGGCATCACATTCTCCATCTATCCTGACTTCACGCCGATGGTTCAGGACGAGCGGCGCAAATTCCTCCCAGTGAAGAAAAAACTACGAGAGGCTCAAATAGACTATGCCCTATTGTACCCTGCGAAGCTTAGAGTTACCCACCAGGGCAAACAACGCTTTTTTACCAACCCACAGAAGGCCGAGGACTTCCTTAAGTCGATCCGAAGGGCGCGCAGGGACGACCATGCACCTGCAGACGACCTAGAGAACGATGACCTACCTCCGGAGCGCCACGGAGACTAATGGCCCTCACATGCTTCGAGCTCAGAATGCATCGTCCCTACTCACTGGCTGGCATCGACTCATCATTTGCGATCTGGAGAAATGCCTGAGTGACGACCTTTCTGGACATTGCACCCCAGTGGTAACGTATACCAAGGACCACTCTCTCGGCCCTAGACTCCACCAAGGGCGGTACAGATTGGAGCTACTGGCCGGTTAGTGGCAGCGCGCACTCTCGAATGTACCCCTGTCGGGTGTTCCCCACTGACTACATGTTTGTTTGGATGTTTGCCTCTCTGAGGTTGGGGGGGAGGGATAAGGGGGGGTTTCGTTTTAGGGGGACTCATGGCTGCTGGCATGTTTGGGATGCTGGAGTGGGTGGGGGGAGGGTTGATTTCAAGAGGTTTCCATTGCATAGACTGTATATGTGTTTACTAGCCTGGTGTGTGAACTGGTTCTTCGGAGGCGAATGTGGAGTCATGATTTGGCCCTCTTGGGCACCTTCGTTTTACTATCGCTGTATCTATGGCTGCTGTTAACACGGCTGCGCGACTGACGTGCATTTCATGGACTATTCGGGGGCTGAACGATGCTAGGAAATGCAGGAATGTTATTGCATATTTAAATAGACATCATATACAAGTTGCCTTGCTGCAAGAGACACACATGCCCATACGTAGTGACACCCCATTTGGACTGAAGTGGGCAGGCACCCGCGCATTCTCCTCCTATTCATCATATGCTAGGGGTGTAGCGATTCTTGTTGCCCGTGGCATGCCGTTCCACCGCCTCGGAGAGGAGGTCGACAGGGAGGGGCGGTATGTATTGCTGTGGGGCAGGGTGGGACATGACACCTATCTATTTGTATCAATGTATGCACCGAATGTTGACTCACCTGTTTTTTTTTCCACACTGTGGGGTAGAATTGTTTCCGTTGGAGCACGACATGTCATTTGGGGTGGGGACTTTAATCTGGCGCTGGCGCCCCCCCTTGACAGGGCGGATGGTGTTGGCTCCTACAAACCCCGAGCCAGAGAGGTTTTGGAGGGAGTGATGGAGGAGGGTGGTTTGTTCGATGCCTGGAGACAAATACATCCCCTCGGACAGGAGGGCACACACTTCACGCCTCACACCGGGACATGGGCGCGCCTGGATTACTTCTTGGTAACCCGAGACATCACTAAGGAGTTAATAGGAGTTGACCACTTGCCCAGAACCTTTTCAGATCACAGCCCTGTTAGACTGCAGTTCCGGACTCCCGGGTGGGATAGTCCGCGACCACAGTGGAGGCTAGGCCCCGATATGCTCCTTGACGAGCTCTTTCGTACAGAGCTAGGCGACGAGATCAGAGAGTTCTTCCCTAGGAACAAAGGCTCAGTAGAATCAGTGGAACACATATGGGAAGCTTTCAAGGTCACTGTAAGGGGGTTCTGCATTTCCAAAAGCCATGGGGTCCTACGAGATATTCTGCGCACCATCACCACACTAGAGGGGGAGCTGCAGACGCTAGAGATCCAAATGGCGGCGAGTAATGACCCACACCTACAGGTAGCCTTCAGAGACACACTATCCAAATATGAGGAGGAAGCTGCCAGAGAGGAGAAATGCCGAGGCAAACACTGGGTGGCTAGAAGATACTGCGAAGGGGATAGGCCTGGGAAAGTACTGGCAACACTCACGCGTACACCACGAGAACATAACATCATATTGGAGCTCTCTGACGAGACTGGTGCTATCACTAGAGAATCGGATTCGATACTCACTACCTTCACGACCCACTACTCGGCACTATACACATCCAAGGCGGAGACGGACGCTTCATACACTGACTATTTGAACGAAGTGGCGCTCTGCTGGCTTAGCGATGGCGATAGGGAGTTCCTTGCGGCGCCTTTCGAACTTGACGAAGTTCGCGAGGCCATTATGTCCCTCAAAAACGGGAAGGCCCCGGGCCTCGATGGCATCCCAGCCGAGTTCTACAAAACCTATATAGATATCATGGCGCCCGTGCTTAGCGAAGTCTTCACCGAATCATTAGCTGATGGGATACTGCCCCGCTCCATGCGTGAGGTGGTTATCACCTCTCTCCTGAAGCCAGGTAAGGAACCCACCTCTTGTGACTCTTACCGCCCACTCTCCCTTCTGAACTGTGATGTAAAGATCCTTGCCAAGATACTAGCCACGCGACTCTCGCTGCTCATGACCAGAATTGTCCTACCCGACCAGTCTGGCTTCGTGGCGGGTAGGTCTACATCCCACAATCTCCGCACCCTTTTCTCCCTGCTTCGCACGGTTCATCCTGATATCCCGGTGGCGGCGGTATTCCTGGACGCTACCAAGGCGTTCGACTCAGTCGAATGGCCCTACCTTTTCTCGGTCCTAGCCAGCATGGGCTTCCCTAAACTGTTCTTGGCCTGGGTACGCCTCCTATACACAGATCCCGCGGCAAGAGTACTGATAAATGGTAAACTGTCACCACCCATCAACCTGACGAGGGGTACCCGCCAGGGATGCCCGTTATCACCTCTATTATTCGCTATTGCGTCGAGCCACTAGCATGCCGCCTGCGCCAATTACACCGTGCGGGAGGAGTACAATGCCTGCAGCGGCAAATCGATGTGTCCCTCTATGCGGATGACATCACACTGTACGTAAAATTCCCGGAACTGCACCTGAATCCCCTGCTGCGTGAGTTCGTCCTTTTTGGAGGAATGTCAGGTGTTGACATTAACTGGTCTAAATCGCAATTTTTTCCCCTTACGGATGCGGTAAGTGACTTCCCACTAGATTACCCATTGGAATGGTGTCGAGATGATCTTCGATACCTGGGTATCTGGATTGCTCGAGATAAGGACGAGACACTCCGCTCCAATTATGGAGTAGCCATGACCAAGTTGACTGCCTCCGTTGATAGATGGGTCACGTTGCCTCTCTCCATGGCTAGCAGGGCCTCCCTCATAAAAATGGTGATATTGCCCCGTTTCCTGTACCTTTTCCTTAATATTCCCTACTACCCTGGTGCTTTCTTTTTCAAGACACTCCGCACGGAGCTGCGCAGACTCTTTTGGGGTGGCAAATCTCCCCGCTTAAAATGGACCACACTGACCCTTCCCTATGACCAAGGCGGGTTCGACATCCCTGATTTTGAGACATACTATCTGTGCGCACAGGCGCATTTTGCCTACCACTGGATGGCTCCTACTCCCTTTATGCCACATATAGCGGTGGAGGACTGGATAGTACACCCGCTCCCGTTGAACGGCCTGATACACTGTCCCGAGGCTTCCATCACTACTTCGGATACGTCGGTCTCCTGCACACTGGACGCGTGGCGGCGCATCGCACGGCGACTGCTCTGCACACTGCCATACTCCCCCAGGCTGGCTATCACCTATCACCCGCAGCTTGCCTTATTATCGGAACAGGGGTTCCGACAACTCTGTGACAAGCTCCATATCACCTGCTGGGGGGATCTGTTTCACGACAGGCTTTTCAAGTCGGCTGATCTATTTTTTAAAACACATGCATACACGCCCCTTGAACTCTTTTACTATCTTCGACTGCGCGCCGGGATGCGGGATATCCTTCCCGACTACCCTGAAGAGCCTGCCATCCTGCCCCCGCTACACTACCTTTTGGAGTCAAAGGATGGGACACATTTGGTCTCTGGGCTCTACCGACAGTATCGTGGAGCTGCCCCCTTACCAATCTCTGCTGCTCGATCGCAATGGTCAGCGGAACTCGGTACTGATATTTCGGACGACCAGTGGAAGCACTGCTGCACATTGACTTCCCGCATCTCTGCCAGTTGCAGATTGAAAATTATACATTATAAATTTCTGCAGCGGATCTACTACACCCCGGTCCGAAAATACAGATTTGGGCTGGCCGATAATGACCGCTGTGAACGCTGTCGAGCCGAACATGCTGACTTCCTCCACTTGGCATGGTCCTGCCCCCAGATCGCTGACTACTGGCGACAGGTCCTCGAGGCCGTTGCAGAAATGCTGGATGAAGAGATTCCTGCGGACCCTCTGGTTGCCATCCTTGGATATACCAAGCACTTACCTAAGGGCTGCAGAAAATTCGCCGACATAGCATTACTCTTGGCCAAGCGACGGGTGGCTTGCCGTTGGAGTAGGGGCAGAGCGCCCAAGTTCAAAGATTGGCTAACTGACTTGACATATTGCCAAGACCAACACACTACCTTTTCTGAACTGTTACCTCTCTCATGTAGACCTAGGAACATTTGGGATCCGCTGGTACACTACTTGCTTAAACGCTCAAATGACGATGCGCAGTCAGGCGGCGAGCCTGCCACCTCCCAACCACAATGACATGTTTTCTACATTTTGATCCGTTACCTTGGAGGGAGCGTGCTGCCCTCCTCCACTTGACTGGCCTCCCTGCCTCTGCTGTTTCCTCGAAGAGCAGATGCCCCCTGCCTGAGCAGCGCTACCCCCTCACACCCTTTTTTGTGCCTATGCTCCCTCCCTGCTATATAGACGAAGGGTCCCCCCCTTGTCGGGAGTTGTATCCCTCATATTCCGCAGATTCTGGCACAGACACCCCCATGAACTGCAATTGTACTAGAGATTGAGCCAGAGATAGTCACCTCCCCACATGATGCCACCTGTCAGGGCCAACACGCTACACCATTGCCATACATTATCACCACACAGTCATGCACTACCTCTTTGTTGTAACCTCGTTGGGATGTTCTTTGTTTCTTGTTTTACGTACTACAAAACAGCAGTGAGACTCTTCTCTCGCTCAAAAAAACCTGTTCGACTGCTGCTCATCCTTACTTGGACTGCTTCACCGACCACCACTGTGACGCTACATACCTGTGTAATGTGCCGCCGGGCCCCCGGGATGCCGGCTACCAGGCTGTGTATTGATGAATCCTCTATTGCTGCCGGCCTCCGGGTTGTAGGCGACCCAAGCTGTGTATCCTACTGCATCTTTCTCAATAAAGCTGGTTTGGACACCAAAAAAAAAAAATAATAATTAATTAACTAATTAATATTAATTAATTACCAATTAATTATTAATTGAAAATATTTACAAACATATATTAATTAATTAATTATTATTAAATTACTTCCCACCCTATTCCCCTATAAACCCATAACCCGCTACAGAACATATTTATCAATTAATCAATTAATTAAAATTAATTACAAATTAATTCTCAATTAATTAATTAATAATTCCTACTAGTTAATAATTAATTTACATAATTAAATTACTTCCCACCCTATTCCCCTATAAACCCACAACCCGCTACAGTACTAAAAGACAATATTTAATTAAATTACATTAAAAATAAATAATAAAACATAATAAATACAATATAATATACACAAAATTTATTTAAAAATTGATATTAGTAACATCGAAATTATTTATTTCGATATTATTGACATCGATATTTAAAACTTCGATATTACTAATATCATACTAATATCGATATTAAGACTGTCGATATTACTTACCTTCTATATTATGTCCCATCGATATTTAAACTTCGATATAATTGTATATCGAAATTTAAAACTCGATATTTTGTCTGTGTACCAAGTGTTTAGCCAGAGCTATTTGGATTTGCCTGTGTTTTTAAGCTATGTTGTAAAGCAGCATGACTGCTGTGCAGCATGTTGAAAAGTTATAAAAAAGTGTTATAAGTATTTTTATTACTGTATATATAACAAAGAAAGCATTATGTACAAGTGAATGACCCTAATAAAAAAGAAAGCATTAACAGAAAAAATGTCATCTAGTTTATTTACGTTCCAATTCTGGCAACTGTGTGCTGCCTGACCTAATGCTTGATATGACTTTTTTTTGTTTTGCGGGGGTGGGGGAAACAATGGCAGGGTGGAGGTTGGGAATAGTACCTGAATTATAACACGAGCAGCGGACGGACACTATGGGAGAATCAACCAATGCCAGATTCCGAGGGCAGGCTGAGGTGGTACTGAGTGATGCTGAAGTGGTGGTGTGCTGGTTCGGAGGTGATGCTCAGGTGATGCTGAATTAAACTGAGGTGGTGCCGAGTGGTGCTGAGGTGGTGGTGTGCTGGTGTGGAGGTGAAACTTAGCTGGTGGTGCTCAAGTGGTGCTGCGGTAGTGATAAGTGACTCTGAGATGGTGCTGAGGTGGTGGTGTGCTTGTGCAGAGGTGGTGCTTAGGTGATGCTAAGTGATACTGAGGTGGTGCTGAGTGATGTTTTGTGGTGCTCACGTGGTGCTGTGCTGTTGCTCATGTGATGTTGAGTGCTGCTGGGATGGTGCTGCACTAATGCAGAGGTGATGCTGCACTGGTGCAGAGATGATGCTGCAGAGGTGGTGTTGAGCTCGTGCTGTGGTGGGGCTACGCTGGTGCTGATTTGGTTGCTGCACTGGTGGTGATGCACAGATGAGGAGGTGGTGCTGTGCTGATGCTGAGATGGTGCTGTGCAGATATTGGGAGGGACTGGGCCAGCACAGACTGTGAAGGAGATAGGGTAACATTGTATGATTAATGAATTACTAAACCTGTAGTCATGGGAAATCAGTTTTTATTTACATGCTCCTTACACTAAAAATATTTGAAGTTCCACAATCTAAAAGAAAAGATGGCACAATCCCGCACTTTGATTTTCAATGCACAACTAACCCACCAATTGACGTGCTTGTTACTTCCGCGTGGCTTTAATGATTAGATGTGTGACCGAACTAGAGATGGAAAAACAGATCGGGGGACATTCAGAGCCTATAAAATCATCCCTGCTCTAAAACCACTGGAAGGAAATGGCTAGCATTCTTTAACAAGCACTGGCATAGGCAATAGGTCTCACCTTTGGGACCTTATAAGTTTTTAGCCAGAGATATTTGGAACAAAATATTGTGTGTGTGTGCTTGTGTGCATGCGTGTGTGTGTGTCTGTGTATGTCTGTGTGTGTGTGTGTGTCTGTGTGTGTCTGTTTGTGTGTCTGTGTGTGTCTGTATGTGTGTGTGTGTGTCTGTGTGTGTGTGTCTGTGTGTGTCTGTGTGTGTGTGTGTGTCTGTGTGTGTGTGTCTGTGTGTGTGTGCTTGAGCAAGAGATAGAGGAAGCGAGAGAGAGAAGGAGTGAAACTGTGAGAGGGGAGCAGATAGTGCATAATACGAAGAGTGACCACAGGAAGGATGAAAAGAAATAGAGGATGAGTGCCTGGGTGACGGCTAGACAGAGAAAGAGAGACGGCAGAAGACTAGATACAGAGATTAAAAAAAGAGCAGCAAAGAGACAAGGCAAAATGGTGAGAGGAAGAGTGGAAAGAGATACACAGAGGAGCAGAGAAAGAAGAAGAGAAAGGGTAACAGAGGAAATTGTTACATCCTGGTAAGGAATTCCAGAAGACTTGGATAGGTTACAGATGATAAGTTTATTCTTCTTAGATGGTTAGATAGGTTTTCCAGTATATATGTAATCAAGGAAGGAAAAAGTAAAAACAGAGAAGCAAACTGGAAAAATTACATAAGCAAGAAGTAATAATACCACGAGATGAACAAGAAGTAATGCACGAGTGTGACCACCACAACTACACCAACTGGCCAGGCTAGCGAGAAGAATGGAACCACTGAACACAGCAACAGGAAGAAGGAAACAAGGAATAAATGAAAGTAAAGAACAAAAGATGCTAAAGGGAGATAAATTAATATACAGGAAAAGGGAAATCAGTAGAAAATACATGAAAATTAGCGCCCATAATTTGGCTGGAAGCCTCATGGCCCTTCAGACGCAACACAACCTTCCCATGGGTGCGTCACAATCCCACTGTGCTCCGCAAGTAAATCAGACCCTCCAGCTTATCGCGATTTCGCGATTTGCAAAAAAATCGCGAAATCGCGCGATCTCTGCAAATGCCGCGATATTTGGCATAAAGCCCGCGAAATTTGCCGTTTCCGCCCGTCGCCCGCTAGAGAAGAGAAAGGACGGCGGCCGAGAGAGAAGAGAAAGGACGGCGGCCGAGGACCGAGGAGCGAAGGGAGAAGACCAGCACCACACCAACACACCAAGAGGGGGAGAGAGCGAGCACAAAGCGGCAGCGACACGAAGACTCTTCCAGAGGAAAGCCGGCCGGCGGCAAACAGAAGACAGGTAAGTCCGTTCTACCCTGGTGGGGGCCCGCCGCACACATAGGGGAGAGCGCTGCCCTGGTGGGAGGGGGGCAGTGGAGATGTGGCCGACCGGCCCCCGGCCTGGGCTGCGTGTTTGTGGGAGAGCGCTGGCTGGGTGGGAGGGGGGCAGTGGAGATGTGGCCGACCTTTCAATGATTAGCAATTATTTACCGGTTTCGGCTGCTTTTCTGAAGAAAAATGTAATACATATTTTCTGCAGTGAGTTTCAAGGTGTCCATTTACCTCCAGTTCCCAGCCAGCTTTACAAATATAGTTATAAAATGTGGAGATACGAGAGACCAGGGAAGTTGCAAAAGGCTGTGGCCACTGTGAAATTGGAGTAGCTGCCATGCAATTGAATTTTCAAAGTGTTGTGTTGGTGAAGTAAAATGCAAAATTATCTGCACTGTAGAAACTTGTACTGTAGCTTATAAACAGGGCAAATGGAATTATGCGATTCTGTAACGTTTTTTTTTGGCACCATTATGCATTTCCACACAATCCATCATCTGCTGCATAATCTGCAGATTTTAATAAAAAATAGTTCTACCTCAAAGGAATAAGAAGTTAGTAAAAACGTGGCAACAGTTGTTTATTTCTGGATTTGGTTGTTAAACTGGTACGAATGAGGTGATATCTTTGCTCATACAGTATTAACATGTGTAAAAATGGCAAAATAATTAATGCCATAAAAAAAGACGCATAATTTGCCTTTTATGGTGGAATAATTTAGTTAACACTGCCAGATAATTCCAGTGCCCCTGCTTTTAAATATGTGCAAAACTGAAAAATCTATACATGGTTGCCACAACTGAAATGCTCAAAAACATTTAAAGGAAAAAACTTTTGGCATCTTCAGTTTGTGATGTCCGTTTTTAAATGGTCTTTTCTTGCTACTACTGTGCTACGGAGTCTGAAGGATGAGGTGGTGGAGAAGACTGAGTTGGGACATGGTAGTCATTCCATTTGTACCGTGGATGTTGAGGGTCCGGAATATTGCTTTCGTCCTCTAAGTAGGGGTGATACTCCCTTGGAGGTGCTGCAGTATTTGAGGTAGGTGTCCTCCTGGGTGTTATCAGCGAAGGGATATACCTTGGTGTGGAAGGAGAAGCAGTGTTCATAATGCCACATAGGAGGGGCAACAGTATATACAAAATTATTCTCTCTTCCAGACGACGGTCCCTTTCAGAGCAATCAATTTGGGCATTATTGTTTTTACATTACAACCAGCAGCACAATACTGGTCTTGATTTGGAGTGCTCGGAAGAACTTACCGTACGTGGCCAAGACTAACATGCCTTTTAACTAAAACAAATGGGCTGAATTGTAAATAAACAAAATGTACATAGCTCCATGTTGTCAAATAACTCAAACAGTAAGATATCTGTGTTTGGTGTTGCAAAAACCACAAAATAAAATGCCGCTAAATGCCGCTAAATTTCCATTTTTGTGCCGCTAAATTTTCATTTTTGTGCCGCTAAATTTGCCAATCCATGCCGCTATATCCTGGGGGGTCTGGTAAATGAATATAGTGTGAGGGGAGCATGATGCGCAGCAGAGAAATAAAGTACCACCCCCGGTGACGGTCCCACTGGACCCTCTAGCTGAACCGGTCTGCGCTGCGGGAAAGTAAATGGAACAAAAAGATGGAAGGGAAGCATGAAATAAATGAAAACATAAAAGAAAGAAAACAACCTAAGTATGAGGAAGAAGAAAAGAAAATGTCTCCGGATCGCGCTATTAATGTGCCGCAGAATAAGGTAAAGCAAATTCAGCTCACAAGCGCCTGAAACATATGTCTTAACCAACTAATCTCTCTTGCACATTAGTGCCTTATTCAAACTAGTGGTACAAAAGGGGGTGGTGATGGACGGAGCATCTGAATCAATCAAACACTCACACCCAGTCAAAAGATCTGGGTTTAATCCATCACCGTTCTTTATCCCACTCGCCCACCCCAGTTCAGACATGGCTATATGCAAATCAGTCTGACCCTGTGCCTCATGGGAACAGTCCAGCCCGAACTGCCAAGCCATGTCTTTCCTGGACCGGAAACAAGCTTCCGAGGACCGTTTTCTGGCATTCCAGCCGTCTTCAGCCCGGCTTGCTTGAATCCAGTGGCAAAGTGAGCAAGGGACTCACATCTGAGCATACCCTGCCACACTTATGGCGGCCAAAAGCGGTACAAAAGGGGGTGGTGATGGACGGAGCATCTGAATCAATCAAACACTCACACCCAGTCAAAAGATCTGGGTTTAATTCATCACCGTTCTTTAGCCCACTCTGCCACCCCAGTTTAGACATGGCTATATGCAAATCAGTCTGACCCTGTGCCTCATGGGAACAGTCCAGCCCGAACTGCCAATCCATGTCTTCCCTGGACCGGAAACAAGCTTCCGAGTTTGAGTTTAAATCATTTCCAAAGCGCGCCTACACCTGACGGTTTCATGACGCTGTAGTTCACTGAACCTCAGTTGGCGGAGGAGACCGGGGGGCGTAAAGAAGAATTATTGAGGAAAAGCCTGTAGAAAAAGAAAGGTTTTTAATGCCTTTCGGAAAAGAGGGTATTGGGTGGAGGATCTGAAGTGGAGGGGGAGAGAATTCCAGAAGGTGGGGGCGAGTGTGGAGAATTTAGAGCCTCCCCATTTTTATCGCTGAAAACGGGGAACAGTCAGCAGATGTTGAGAAGATGATCGCAGTTCCCTTGCGGAGGTATAGACTTTAATCTCTGATGAGATAAAGGCGGGGCGGATCCTGACTGAGCCTGAAAAGTGATGCAACCCATTTTGAACTGGGAGCATTCGCGAATGGGGAGCCAGTGCAAGGATTTTAGAAGCGGGGTGACGTGATGGGACTTGGCCAAGTTGTAGACTAGAAGAGCGGCCTGGTTCTGAACCCGCTGTAGCTGTCGAACATTATATGCGGGCATACCGCAATATAGAGAGTTGCCGTAGTCTAATCGAGAAATGACCATAGCCAGTACAATAAGTTTTAGAGCAGAGAAAGAGAAGAAGCGGGAGACCTTGGGGATAGTGCGGAGTGAGAGGAAGGAAGAGGACACAACTGAGCTCACCTGGGAGTGCAGAGTGAGTTGATCATTAATCTTGAAACCTAGCGTTTTGACGGAGGGAGAGGGGGAAGGGGGGGGGCCTAGGGAAGGGGGCCAAAAGAGGGGAGATCAGGGACTGGCACAACCACCTGTCAAAACCAGTTTGGTTTTGTCTGGGTTTAATTTCAGGTGGTTGTGGTTCATCCAGTCCCGGATGAAGATCATAGTGGATTGAAAGTTAGACATAGAGTCAGGGGATGAAGATAGGGAAAATATGAGCTGGAGGTCATCCTCATAGTTATATACGGAGACCTCCATTTGTTGAAGAGCAAAGATGAGGAGGGCTATGTACAAATTAAATAGAAGTGGGGAGAGGGAGGAACCCTGGGGGACCGGGCTGAAGCAGCCGTCTTCAGCCCGGCTTGCTTGAATCCAGTGGCAAAGTGAGCAAGGGACTCACGTCTGAGCATACCCTGCCACACTTATGGCAGCCAAAAGCGGTACAAAAGGGGATGGACGGAGCATCTGAATCAATCAAACACTCACATCCAGTCAAAAGATCTGGGTTTAATCCATCACCGTTCTTTAGCCCACTCTGCCACCCCAGTTTAGACATGGCTATATGCAAATCAGTCTGACCCTCTGCCTCATGGGAACAGTCCAGCCCGAACTGCCAAGCCATGTCTTCCCTGGACCGGAAACAATGTTCTGAGGACCGGTTACTGGCATTCCAGCCTTCTTCAGCCCGGCTTGCTTGAATCCAGTGGCAAAGTGAGCAAGGGACTCACGTCTGAGCATACCCTGCCACACTTATGGCAGCCAAATGCAGTACAAAAGGGGGTGGTGATGGACGGAGCATCTGAATCAATCAAATACTCACACCCAGTCAAAAGATTTGGGTTTAATCCATCACCATTCTTTAGCCCACTCTGCCACCCCAGTTTAGACATGGCTATATGAAAATCACTCTGACCCTGTGCCTCATGGGAACAGTCCAGTCCGACCTGCCAAGCCATGTCTTCCCTGGACCGGAAACAAGCTTCCGAGGACCGGTTTCTGGCATTCCAGCCGTCTTCAGCCTGGCTTGCTTGAATCCAGTGGCAAAGTGAGCAAGGGACTCACATCTGAGCATACCCTGCCACACTTATGGCAGCCAAAAGCGGAACAAAGGGGGTGGTGATGGACAGAGCATCTGACTCTACTACCGCCGGCTTACAAGACCTCCCACCCCACGCAGCTCACGCTCTCACTACCTATCTACTAGGTCCTGCATACCGGTCCACTATAACAGATCCTGCATACCAGCCCACTCCTCACTAATTTCCCCCTTCTCCCCCACCTCCTCCCTCCGGTACCCACTCGCCCGCTTCCAGGCAACCCGTCAGACCCCACACCTCCCTTGACCGTTGACCAGCACCCGTGGCCTAACTTTTGTTCCCTTGCGCGCCAAGCTCCTTTCCCCCACGCCCTTTCTGCTGTCCTTTGTTTCTCGGCCCCTGACCTGTCCTTTCCATCCCGCAGCCCTTCACAATTCAGACAAACCTGTCCTGAAGACGATCCCAATTCAAGAGGATCGAAACGCTGTCGACTCTACAGCGCGATACTAGGCACATTTCTAAACCGTGGCTCAACACAAATTGAAAAATTATCCTATACAGTCATGTCATTTTGTCACTATTCTTGAGCCACTCACTGTATATTTTTTGCACTATTGTTCACTCTACGCCCACCCCGGGCACGACTTGCTGTGACTGATCCACCCTGCTACTATGTGTAAGTGCAATATTGGGTGCCTACCCTGGTCGCACGTTGCCGGCAGGTGCGCGCCTCTGCTTTACTGTGCTCTCAGGACCCTACCCTGATGTAGAGAGCCACCCGGGCTCTCTCCTACAATGTATCTCTTTCCCTGCACGCACGCATGCACACCTCGGGGCGGGCTCGCGCCGGGGGTATAAATAAACATGCGGAAGACCGCTCGGGGTCTTTCCGGCTAACCCCATATCTAGTGTATGTCGTTATTCAGCAGTCTTACTCACTCACGTGTTGGGCCTTACTGGAGTGCCACATTGGCGACGAGGCCGGTCTGTCTCCACGTGTGCCCCGCAGTGTCCTGTGGCACCGTGTCGCCTGCCTCCTGCTGCGGTGCCCACCCGCGTTGCTGTGCCGAGCCCCTTTGTCCCGAGGCCCGCCCACGCGTCTCCCGTGAGGGAGCGCCTTCAGCTAGCGGGGCTCGAGGGGGTCGGCGTGCCGCCTGGAGTTCCTGCGGGTGAGTCGACCTTCTGAGAAACAACAAATTAGGAAGGGTCAAGGGGATATATATTTATAGACCCTCCATATTCAAACACCCCTACTTAGACTACGAACAAACAAGAAGAATTGGAGGGTCTGCGAGACAAGATGCTGAGCCTGTAAGATCCTTATTAAGATACCACACTATTGGATTGCACAAGACCAGCCCAAGTGGTCACGCGACACTAAATGCGTAATCAATATCCTATCCGACCACCCATTTGGCGGAGCCTCGTCATATAGGACACCTGGAACCAGGGTAGTGCGTCAAGGCCCAGATGAATTGGCCATACAACCCACAGTTCTGGTTCAAACGGTGAAAGTGTCCATGCCACTGAATGGTGCTGGTCATGTGCAGTGCAAACGAAAAAGTGAGTAAGTGATGTTTAAAATGGCGTTCCAGGCAAAAAAAATGTCTTTATTGGTATTCACCTGGACGTCAGGTTAAACTTAAAAACGGGTGTAGAACAGTGTGAAAAAATCACTGTTTGCTTAGCTATGTTGTGAAATCGGCCAACATGTTTCTGCCAACTGGTGTGACTACACCGGCATTCTTCAGGGCCATGTAAATAAGCTGTTGCTACTGCATAGAAACACTCTAATGTTTTTCTATAAAGTGAAGAAGACAGACCAAGAATCCTCGAGGACTGTCAAACTAATGGTGTGGTCAAATTGACCATCCTACCGTATCCCCTTGTGCAAATGTCTTGATGGAGGATACATTCCTGTAAAAGAAACAGAAAAGAACAAAAACTATTTTGTGTTCAATAAACAATGTAAGTATAGAAAATGTCATAAGGACCAATAAGAGGCTCAGCGAGGCTAGTCCCTATTAGAACAGCCAATGAATTTTATTCTGGTTGCAAGAAAAGTAAACCACAGACACTGCTAAATGTAATTTATCAAACAGTAAACAGGACTTACCCAGCAGTATGTGGGAGTCAAACCTCACCTCACCCGGCAACGGCTCGGAGAATGAGGCCCCGCTCTAAGCACAAAAAAACATATATAAACATGTAAGCCTAAGCGACTCAAAGGGCTAGAATAGTGTCCTGAGTCAAAAACTATGTTTTAAAGAGTTTGTGCATGCAGAAAACTGGTTGTTAGATTGCCCACAATGATCATACGTCCCATGGAGAGTAAAGGAAGGCTGGTGGAATTAATATAAAAACTTGACTGACTGAAAAGATCCTCTGTGAAAACACATTCTTCACTAGTGACAATTGTCACATGGAAATGTACTGTGGTATATTTAATTCACAATACAGTATAAGGTTTCTAGGCTGTGAATGACAAATCTAGCCAATGTCTGCATCTAAAGCTTCATTGCAATATTAGGCACATTGCAAGTCCTTACTCAAAAAATCAATTGTAAATAGTTATTCTTATAAAAGCAGGTGAATTTATCCAAAGCTGAGTGAATAAATAAAGCCCCTGCAATAGTTTTGGCACAGCGCGGCGCTCCTCCTTACAGGCTTACATGTTTATATATGTTTTTTTGTGCTTAGAGCGGGGCCTCATTCTCCGAGCCGTTGCCGGGTGAGGTGAGGTTTGACTCCCACATACTGCTGGGTAAGTCCTGTTTACTGTTTGATAAATTACATTTAGCAGTGTCTGTGGTTTACTTTTCTTGCAACCAGAATAAAATTCATTGGCTGTTCTAATAGGGACTAGCCTCGCTGAGCCTCTTATTGGTCCTTATGACATTTTCTATACTTACATTGTTTATTGAACACGAAATAGTTTTTGTTCTTTTCTGTTTCTTTTACAGGAATGTATCCTCCATCAAGACATTTGCACAAGGGGATACGGTAGGATGGTCAATTTGACCACACCATTAGTTTGACAGTCCTCGAGGATTCTTGGTCTGTCTTCTTCACTTTATAGAAAAACATTAGAGTGTTTCTATGCAGTAGCAACAGCTTATTTACATGGCCCTGAAGAATGCCGGTGTAGTCACACCAGTTGGCAGAAACATGTTGGCCGATTTCACAACATAGCTAAGCAAACAGTGATTTTTTCACACTGTTCTACACCCGTTTTTAAGTTTAACCTGACGTCCAGGTGAATACCAATAAAGACATTTTTTTTTGCCTGGAACGCCATTTTAAACATCACTTACTCACTTTTTCGTTTGCACTGCACATGACCAGCACCATTCAGTGGCATGGACACTTTCACCGTTTGAACCAGAACTGTGGGTTGTATGGCCAATTCATCTGGGCCTTGACGCACTACCCTGGTTCCAGGTGTCCTATATGATGAGGCTCCGCCAAATGGGTGGTCGGATAGGATATTGATTACGCATTTAGTGTCGCGTGACCACTTGGGCTGGTCTTGTGCAATCCAATAGTGTGGTATCTTAATAAGGATCTTACAGGCTCAGCATCTTGAGTCGACCTTCTGCCCCGCTTGCGCGACACCTGTGTGTGTCTCTACCCCGGCCTGCGCGGAGGAAGTGCACCCCGCCCGCCGCGAGGGAAGATCTCTACGGCCGCACCACGTGGCCGAGGCCTACCGCGGGCGCTGCCCCTCCTCGGAAGCAAGCGCGCGCACTGCGCCCCAGACCATGTGTGCGCCCAAGCCATCGCGCTGAGCCTCCGCGCGCTCCGTCACAGGCTGCACACTCCCAGCGGAAACAAGCACTGGCTAGTGCAAATCGAATCCTGCTATCACCAAGCTTCCCAGGCACTCGGCCTGCAACACACTTGGTCTACAGACGTATAGAAGGGGTACACAAACGGCTGCTTCACTCGCATGGTGTCTCTCACCACATCAACCATTGGCAAAACCAAGTAACTCTTCTTTCGAGCCATAGAGGACGCTTCCCAGTCACAGCCCAGCCACCACGCGACGACACGACACCGAAAGCTCCAGGACAACATACTCTAGGCCACACCATGAATCAGGCCACGACAGGGGCGGCCCAGGACGGGGCGGTTCAGAACCCACCTCCAGCAGTCCAGCCAGTGGTACCAGCACCACCCCGCAGGCCCAAGCCCAGGCGGGAGCCCCTATGCCAGCGGTGCCTGCCCACCTCCACTCCGGCGCAGCACCCATACCGCCCTTCAGCGAGACGGCGGACCCGGCGACAGCGGCGCTTCGATGGAAAGCGTGGGTCGGGAGGCTGAACCTCTACTTTAAGGGCACCAGAGAAACAGACGGTACAGTGAAGAGGTCGCTCTTCATATTGTACGGGGGACCAGAAATCTGCGATCTGTTTGAATCGCTCCCCAACACAGGGCCTGAGCACGACTACGATGCCGCGGTTGCGGCCTTAAACGCGCACTTTGATCCCCAGCTCAATAATGACTTTGAAAAGTTCAAGTTTAAACGCGCCTGGCAGACTGACTCCGAGTCTGTTGATATGTACTATGCCCGGCTCCGTCGGCTAGCAAGCACGTGCCCGTTCACCAACCCACGGGAAGAAATAAGGGATCAGATCATAGTGGGGTGCAAATCAAAGCTGCTGAGAAAGCTAATCCTGAGACAACCGGGCATATCACTCGACGAAATATTAATCCTAGCCAGGTCGCACGAACTGTCCGACGCCAGGGCAGAGGAAATGGAGGCAGCACTACACACGCCGGTGATTGCCTCACCTACTACGAGAACAACGCCGATCAAGGAAGAAAGGGTCGACGTGATACAGAGGAGATTCCCACCAGCGAGACAACGGAACGCCCCGCCGAGAGGAAACCAATGCGGGTATTGCGGAGAACATCACCCGACCACGGACACATGTGGCGCGAAAGGGAAAACGTGCCTCAAGTGTGGGCGCATGAATCACTTTGCTGCCGTCTGTCGGGGAGGGAAGTTCAGGTCAGCAGGCCCACGAGCCAGGGCAGTGACGCAGCGCATCCGACAGCTGTCCCTCGACCAGGAACCGCCTCCTCCGGACACTCAAGCCCAGGAAAGACGACCCAGGTACGAGGACGATGAAGTATACGTCGTCTCCTACGTAAGCAGAGCGTCCACGAAAAGAAGGCCGCCGCCCATGTGCTCCATAGCCGTAGATGGCACCGAAGTCAGTGCCCTGATAGACACGGGGGCGTCCGTGAATGTCATGGACTCGGACCAATACGAGAAGATGTCCCCGAAGCCCATACTGACACCCTCTGTAGCGAGGATCTACACCTACGGAGGAACAGAACCGCTACCCCTTCAAGGAGTAATTCAAACGACCATAGTTAATGGAGAGTATTCCACGGAAACCAAATTTCACATCACTGAAGGAAAGAAAGGTACTCTTCTGAGCTGCCACACGGCAGAAGACCTCGGCCTAGTATTCTTCGCAAATCAAGTGCACCAGGCGCACGCGGATATCATGCTAAAGGATTTTCCGGAGCTGTTCAAGGGTCTAGGAAAACTAAAGGGGCGAAGATTCAAGCTGCACATAGACACGTCAGTCAGGCCTGTAGCACTCCGACACCGGCGGGTGCCTTTCAACCTCAGGCCACAGGTCGAAGAGGAGCTCCGGAAGCTTGAAGACCTAGGAGTAATCGAGAAAGTGTCGGGCCCGACACCCTGGGTCTCCCCGCTGGTAGTCGCACCAAAGCCGAAGCAGCCAGGGGCCATCCGTCTATGTGTGGACATGAGGCTACCCAATACAGCCGTCAAACGCGAAAGACATATCACTCCCACCATGGATGATATAGTAGCAGACTTAAACGGGGCGAAATGGTTTTCAAAGCTAGACCTTAACTTGGGCTACCATCAGCTCGAGTTGGAACCAGCCAGCAGGTACATCACCACCTTTTAGACCCACGTGGGGTTGCGACGCTACACCCGGCTCAGCTTTGGTGTCTCCTCCGCGGCGGAGGTCTTCCAAAGTGCCATTCGAGAAGTACTACCGGGACTGAGGGGGGTGATCAACCTCAGCGATGATATTCTGGTGTACTCCGCGACCCTAGAAGAACATCACGTCAACTTGAGGGCAGCCCTTCAAAGACTTGCGGACAGCGGCCTGACCCTGCACAGAGCGAAATGCTCCTTCTACCAGTAGTCAATAGACTTTTTTGGGTACATCTTCACGAGGGAGGGCCTGAAAGTAGACCCCAAGAAAGCGGAGGCGATCAAGGCAGCCAGCACTCCCCGAAACCCAACCGAGGTACGCAGCTTCTTGGGCATGGCCACCTATTGCGGTCGGTTCATACCCAACTTAGCCGCAATGGCAGAACCTCTCAGAGCCCTCACCAGAGCCGACCAGAAGTGGGACTGGACTGGAACCGCAAACAAAGCGTTTCAAGCAATCAAGGCCAGCCTTCTGGATGACACCACCATGGCCTACTTCCAGCCACGCCGTCGGACCGAGTTAATCGTTGACGCCAGTCCTGTGGGCCTGGGAGCAGTCCTCTTGCAAGAATATGGGCCCGAAGAGTGGAAGCCTGTTGCCTATGCCAGCGAAGCACTGCCTGACACCGAGACCAGATACGCGCAGATAGAAAGAGAAGCCCTGGCCATCAAGTGGGCATGCCAGCACTTTCACCTCTACCTCTGTGGGCAGGAATTCACGGTGGTAACTGACCACAAGCCACTTCTACCCCTCTTTGCGGGGTCATCACGGTTAGCACCCCCACGCATTGAACGATGGGCAGTCCAGCTGCAGGGTTACCACTTCAAAATCGTGTTCCGCCGAGGGGCCCACAACCCGGCCGATTACCTGTACCGGCACCCAGATGTCATCAACCAGTGTCCGCCCAAAGAAGAAGGAGGGGAAGTCGAGGAATTCGTCCACATGATCACGCAGGCCGCGTGCCGGGAGAACATGTCACTCAAAGAAATTGGAGAAGCCACCGCCGTGGACGAGACTCTGATGAAAGTCCGCCGAGCTCTGGATGAAAACCGTTGGGCCCACTTCCTCGATGGTGCCTCAAGCCTCCGGCCGGAGGTGAGCCACGCAAGACAACAACTGTGGCAGGTACGCAGCGAATTGAGCATGGGAGATGAAGAAATCATCTTACGTGGACACCTCATCGGCATACCGGAAAGCCTCCAACAAAGAGCCTTGAGTCTAGCGCATGTGGGACACCAAGGCATGGCCAAGACAAAAGCACGTCTAAGGAGGAAAGTGTGGTTTCCTGCCATGGACAGCCAAGTGGACGCCATGATACGGTCCTGCCATGCCTGCACGATCACGGGCGGAGAACCCGCCCCGGCACCTGTTATCACGGAGGAAGCCCCTCGGACACCCTGGACACACCTCAGCATAGACTTTGGCAGTTTTCCAGACGGAAGACACATGCTGGTGTTAGTCGACTCATTCTCAAAATTCCCAATAGTTGAAGTCATACCGTCCACAGCATTCCCGCAAGTCAAGAAGGTGCTGAACCGCGTCTTTGCTACGATGGGGCTCCCGGAGGAAATCAAGTCCGACAACGGACCCCCTTTTCAAGGGAGAGAATTTCAGTCATACTTGGAGGCCCTCCGGATCAAGCACAGAAAGATCACCCCACTGTGGCCCCAGGCAAACGGGGAAGTTGAAAGACTAATGCGAACACTGAATCGAGCCCTCCGGATTGCGGTGGACAATGGTGAAGACCCGGAGACAGCCCTTGACCAATTCCTAGGAGCATTACGACAAACGCCTCACTCAACAACAAAGTGTGCCCTGCCCATGTGCTGTTTAAGCGTGCACCCCGGGACAGCATCCCGACCGATAGCACATGGGTGCCAGCAGAGAGGAATGCCGAGGCCACTCAAGCTAGGAGACAGAACACCAACATCAAGGCGAGCGAACATCGCCATGCCAAAGAACCGAACATAAAGGAAGGAGACTTGGTGGTCGTCAAAGATCGCCATCCAGGATGGAAATTTCGAACTCCGTTCGAATCGGAAGTGTGGAGAGTGGACAAGGTCCAAGGGACAATGGTAACCACGAGGAGGAATGGACAAGTAGTGACACGGAACGTGTCATGCTTCAGAAAAGTAACCGAGGCAACTGGAGGACGAAAACTAAGCTTCTCACTAAGTGCAGAACAACCAGGTACTTAGTCATAAAGACCATAACAAACATATAATATAGAGACCAATAATTCACCAAAAAGACACACCCCTACGGTGAAGGCACAACAATCTAGTTACAATAGGTTCTCCAACAGATTGACGAGATAAGATAGTAAAACTAAGGCATTAGGTAACTGTGAAAATAGTAACATAAATCACACATTCGAAAGATCGGACTACAAAGGGAGTCAACAATAAAACAGGGAACAAGTACATAACTAAAATATAAAAAAAAATTCTCAATCAGAAGTGTAAATTGGGATGATTATGTAACTATCAGTTGAGTATTTTGATAAGAAGTTGAACTACTTTTGATCATGCTTAAGATATGAGACAACATAATGTTTCATGTTGAATTATAATCCTCCATTTTGATTACTTATGTTATGTCTGGATACTACATAACAACGGGGTACCAACACTTTGATCACATATAACACAACAATGTTACACAATATTCACGAACACGCGTTTTTTGTTGATGTGGAAGGAGATTTAGAATGAGAAAGCTGTTCCAAGATGGCGCCCGGAAAGTTGTGGGTAGGGGCAGAGAAGTCCGTCCTTAGTGTCAGTGACTTCCAGCTGACTCGCGGGAGAATTCGTTTGTTAAGCGGTAACGTCGGTAGCTGTTGTAACCCTTACGGGAGTATCAGCAGGTTATAGTACGGAGAGGAAGCTTTGTAATCCAGGTAAGCTTGGGTTTCGGTATGGCAGGGAGACATTCATTATCAGGTCGGTGATTGGCAGTTATGAGAGATACTGAGAGAGGCTTTGTCTTTGTGATTTTTTCAGAGAGAAAGCGCAACAGTCGGAGTATACAGGTATGCGGGAGCGCATAATTAAAGATGTCAAGTTATGTTCAACTGGTTATAAGGGTGGAGTTTTAACATCGGATTTGCGGTTTGTTTGTTTTACAGAACGAAATAGTGCCAAAAACCAGGTATGCACATTTCTTACGAGCTAGAAGTAGTGCTAGAAGTTTGTAGTGCTAGAAGTTAAGGAGTAGAAGCAAGCAGGACATTGAATTTGTTTTTTGTTTATCACTTAGGGAGTTTTTTTGAAGCCACAACATTAGCGGTAAGCCGATTGATTGAATTCCAATTGGATGAGTTTAATAGTAGCATGGATCAATTGTCAGTAATAAGTTGGACAGCAAGTGTTCATATATATCACGTTCTTGTTTACACAGGTTAGAGCATAGAGTACATCGCATCAAGGTACGAGTACAATCATAGTACATACTCAATAACACACATGGGCACCCAATAATCGAATTTACATGGTTACTTTGTTTATTTTTTACAGGTTCGCCCCTGATGAAGGCACTTTGGTAGTGCCGAAATGCATTGGGCTTTTTCAAAAAATGTATATCTAATGGCACTGTGAATTATTACATGAATATAAATGTTAATGTTATTTTCGACTGTTATTTTGAAAGCATACATGCACAAAATTATGTGGTAAAATACATACATGAGAAAAAAGAGAAATATAAAAAGTCAAAATAAAAAGAAGAATGAGAGATCATATAAGGTTTATTATTTGTTGAATAAATGAAATAAATTTAGGTGCATAGCACCAAGTGAACAGTGCACGGTTAGTTGGGCCAACTACCCAACATAAACAGACTCAGTGAGCAGCCATTTTGGAGTCAGGCAGTGATAACACAGACTTGGGACCTATTCTGCATTACAGCTTTTTCAGTTGAGGAAGCTCTTACAGTTTGCGCTGTTGCAGTATCTGGTGCTTGGATGCTCAACTCTTTTTCATGTGTTGCCGTGTTTCACTTTCTTCAGTTGACTGCACTGCCTACTGACATGCACTTTTATCCCTGGGAGTAAACTTCTTCTCTCACTGCGGATGTCTACGTCTCTCACTCAGCCTCGTGTGGCCGTGCCCACTCATGTCTCGCTCACCACCTGCCGGGCAACGCTCCGAACCACCGGACAGGGGAGCCATGGCGCAATCACCAACCTCATCGTCACAGGTGGGAGGCACCACACTTGCCATGCTTGGAGTTCCTTTTCTGCGCCCCCGGAACCGATGCCTCGCATACCTGGCAGGAATGGCTGGAAGACTTTGAGGACTTCATGAAAGGATCGCAAGTGTCGGATCCCGGTCAACAACTCATTGCACTTCGCAATCTCGTAGGGAAAGAAGTTGGTCAAATAATCAAGGAGTTGCCTGCTGATGTTGCATCGTCATATCCAGATGTGCGTGAAGCGCTCAACCGAACATTTCTTCACAAATGAAACATTGACTATGAGTTGGCCTAACGGCTAAGGCGGTCGACCTCAAATCTGGGGAACCGGGTTTGAGTCTCGGCAATGACGCTGAACATCCTGTGATTCTGGGCATATCACTTAATCTCCCTGTGCCTAACAAAAATGAATGTACCCTCGTGTAATGCAACTGGTGCTATGTAAAGCGCTCTGATACCCGGGTCAAATTTGCGATGTATAAAACTCAGTAAAAAAAAAAATTTATATTTTCAATTTAGCCTCCCAAGCAAAGGATGAAACAATGGGAGAATTCATATAGTGCCTTAAACCGTTAGCACGCTATTGTGCGTTCAACTCCTTCAACACTGAAGGTGCTCTCCGCCTCTGCATAATCAAAGGGTGTCAATCTAAGGCCTTACGCAGACGAATTCCAAGGAAGAGTTTTTACTTGGATGAAATTGAGGATATGACGAGAGTCAATGACCAGGCGGAGGAACATGTACTTACAAGGATAGAACCATTCCAGCCCGCATTCATGTCAATGAAGGACCTGAAGCTTACTGTCTTCTCAGTTTGCCCACAGCAGAACGACTTCAACTGGTGGAGATAATATACAGGGTGGATGATGAACCTGACATTGTTCACAAGTTTCCGAAATTGTTTACAGGACTTGGAAAAATGACCAATTTTCAGGTTCTTCTGCATATCAATGAACGGGTGATACCTATAGCTCAGCAGCACAGGAGAATACCATTTCACCTTCAACAGTCGGTGAAAGAAGAGCTGCAGGATCTTCTGTGGGCAGACATCATTGAACGAACCTCTGGTCCCACTCCCTGGGTGTCTCCAGTAGTTATCGTACCCAAGAAAGGATCAGAAGGAAAAGTCCGCCGCTGTGTTGACATGAGAGCGATCAATACTGCCATTGAACGGGAAAGACACCCTCGACCTCATATCAGTGATATGATCGGGACTTTGAATGGGGCACAGATATTTTCTAAACTAGATCTCAACAAGGGCTATCACCAGCTTGAATTACACAAAAGGTCAGAATACATTACCACATTTTCAACCCATCAAGTTCTATTCAGGTGCAAACGACTAAGTTTCAGAGTCTCTTTGACAGCTGAGATCTTTCAGGAAGCAAGTAGAAGAGTAATACATCACATTCCCAACACTCTTAATTATAGCGACGGCATCCTCGTGTTCGGAGCAACTGTACAGGAGCACAATAAAGCACTGGATCAAGTATGTCACACACTACTGGAAGCCAATCTAACTCGTAACAAAGACAAATGTGAATTTCACAAATCCACCTTGAAATTCTATGGACACATCTTGGGCGCAGGAATGAGATCAGATCCAGAAAAAATTGAAGCGCTGAACGACACCCCTCGCCCTTGAGACACTGGAGATGTGCGGTCATTTCTAGGAATGGCCAGCTACTGTGCACGGTATATCAAGGACTATGTCACCATCAGCTATCTCCTATGGAAAACTGACCAAACAAGGCCACCCATTTCAATGGACCACCAGCTATGATCAAGCATTACACACAATTAAAGCAGCATAAAACTAGGCATACTTTAACCCTTGTCGGAAGATTGAGATCACCGTGGATGCCAGTCTGGTGGGACTAGGAGCCATACTGCTCAGTATGACAAGGAAAGTGACCAACAACACATAGTGGTGTATGCCAGCCGTAGCCTGACAGACACCGAATGAGCTTACACCCAGCCGGAGAAAGAAAGCCTTGCAGTAGTCTGGGCCTGTGAGCACTTTCACATCTTCATCTATGGCAAACACTTCACCCTCATCGGGGATCACCAAGCCTTAATAACCATATTTGGAAATCCCCAAGCTAAAATGCCACGAAGAACATTGGGGAATTCGTCTTCAAAAATATACCTATCCCATCATCCACAAGCCCGGCAAAGCAGATAATCCGGCAATTTACATGTTGCGACATTTTAGAAGTCATCAAGCTTAAATCCGTCGCTGGTGGAGGAATACATGCACTTTGTTGCAGCTCAAGCAACACCACATTCAGTCCCTCTAGAAGCCACCAATGAAGCCTCAGTCAGTGATGCCATGTTACAGGATGTGAAACATCGCCTTCAGACAAATAGGTGGAGACATCTTGAAGAACCCGGGTACAAGACTCAAGCAGATAGTTATGAGCTAGCCTCTTTCCGACATGTAAAAGAGGAACTGTCTATCACCACAGATGGCCTCTTGTTAAAAGACAAAAGGATCATCATTCCAAAACTACTGTGTCAAGACATTGTCAATTTAGCACACAAATGACACCGAGGCCTTGTAGCCACGAAGCGTGCACTGAGGGAACGGGTCTGGTTCCCTTCTCTTTATCAGATGGTCGAACTGACCTTAAAAGCCTGCTCTCAGGGTCAGGTGGTCGTCAGTAGAGAGGAACCGCCTGCACCTCTATAAATGTCGGAACTACTGTAGGATGTGTGGCAACAAGTTGCAGAAGGCTTCTTTGGTCCCATACATTGAACGAGCTGTTAAGAGCATATCGAACCACACCTCACAGCACTACAGACAGATGTCCAGCAACCCGAATGCTGGGCCGCAGGGTGCTTACAAGAATACCGACTTGGGAAGAATCCACCTGTGGTAGGAGGCAAGATCCAGAACACGAGGAGCTAGCAGCAATAGGCAGAGGGAGAAAAGCCAAGATGAAAGAGGATGTGGACAGTCGTCGGTGAGCCAAACCACCAACCATCTAAAAAGGGGACTGGGGGCTTGTCCGACAAGAACAATAATGGAAATCGGACAGTCAATATCACGCTCGTCCTCTGCTGTGAACGCAACAAAAGGGGACTATGATCACAGCTGCTTCAGATGACAGGAGGATAACAAGAAATGTTATGCATTTTCAGAGATGTAAGCCTGTCACAAGAGAAACACTAGCAGTACCAGAAAGCACACCAAAAGAGGGCACTCAGGGGACAGGAAGTGAATATGTGTCTCTATTTCTCTTGGCCAAAAGTGGAAAACCCGCTCAAGGCGGTGTCGGATGGCCACAGCATTCTCATAGGAGGCCTACACGTCCGATTGAAGAACTGTAACTATGTTATTTTATTTTCTCTCTCTCTCTTCTTCTGATTGATTTGTTTCATTGTTGCTTGATGTCAGTTCAAATTGTGTACGGAGAGTGGAGGTGTAGTATTGTGGCAGATGGAGAGCCACGGATGCTAGGAGCTGGGGACGGGAACCTGGGAGGAGGAACATAGAAAGATAGGAGTCGGATGGAAGGGAGTCAGTTTAACACCTTGACTGATAAGGCAATTCCCGCTGGGTGCTGAGCTTATATGAATACCATTGTTTCCTCGTCATGAGCAGCGAAGGGGTTAAGGTATAGTAGGCAAGAGAAAGGAGGTATGCTAAGAGCAGTGAATAAAGAGCTCTAGCTACCTAGACATGTGTCCTCGTCGTCTGTCCTAGGCAAGGGACACTACAGAAGGGAAGTCGACACTAGGTGCACACCCAACCCCTAAGCGCACATCATCTAACCATGGAATGACGTCAGAGAAGGGACGAGTAGCGGGAGCAATGGAAACAAGCGCACTACCGGGCTCTCTATCTCGACCAGGAAAATCAAACTCCAGGGACGATAGTTTACACACATGCTAACTAAGAGAACTTTTACGAGAACCTGTGCTCGTTTTTACAAATAATTGGAATTTTGCTGCAGTTAAATTTAAATGATTCTTTGATTGGCTTGAAACTAAAAGTTTACTTAGGACCAGCATTCCCTTCCATTAATGAGAACATTTCCGACCAGAATGTTGTATTCGGTTCCAGAAATATTTGTATACTATTTAAGCAGAAAAATGTGTACACTATTTAAGCGACACAATACTAAAACTTGGTCCACACCGCCTATTTGCAGGGTTGCATTTAATAGGCAGATCACATATTGTGGGGGCTGTATGGTGTTAATGGGCACCACCAGCAGCAACCCTAAAAGGAACAAACTGTTTCAGCAGAAGTATTTGTATACTAATATTAAGAAACGCAACACTAAAACTCAGACCACATTCTCAGGGCTGTAATTGATAGACAAATCACATAACGTGTGTACACAAGCCTCGGGCATAGCCGTTTTGGAGAGGGGCGGGGGCTGTACAGTGACGTGTCTTCATGGACACCACAAGCAACAACCCTGAAAGGAACATGTGTAATGTTGATTGCCTCGGTCCGGATATTCTGTAAGATGCTAAATTGGAAAGTAAAAAAAGGTGGTGGGGCGGTGAATAACACTTGGAACAAAAGTTGAGGCAGCAGCACGCGGAGCGCCGCGCAGGGGTGGCCTTAGGCAGTGGCGTCACTAGGGGGGTGCGGGGATGCGGGGGGTGCGGACCGCACCGGGTGTCACCATCAAAAGGGGTGACACCATGGTCCGTGTCTAGGGTGACCAACCGTCGGTAAATTTCACGGACAGTCCGTAATTTCGGCCGTCTGTCCGTTGTCCGTGAAGGATTGTTTAACAGACGCCATTTGTCCGTAATTTTAACTGGTCGCACAACCGGCACAGCTGGCCCCCACCTCCCTTCTTGACTGTGATGCTGCTGAGGTCGGGTGTAACAGACTCGGAGGCAGTACAAAAGCTCAGATACCCATCAGCATTGGCGAGGCACAGCGGGATGGCAACCCTCACACCTCCAGCCCTTGATGAGCTGTTAAGAGGTGCTTGAAGGTGACAGAGGGAGGGGCGGCAGCTTCGGAGCAGGGGCATCTATTCAGATGCAAACAGCACTGAATGCATCTTGTATTTTCAATTGGTGTGAGACATTCCCTTTCGGCCCAGGGTTCCAAATATCCTAGAACCTGCCCTGATTACACCGAGGCAGCACGTGGTTCACTTCACAGAGCTTAATTACTGTCACTAAATTGTAAACAAACCTTGGTTCTTCAAACATTCAGTCTATATTGTAATAAAATAGAGAAATGGCACAATCACACTCACACTGATTAACAAAGTATGGAGGACAATCAGTTAAATCAGTTCTCTTGGAGTATCTCCTTTCAGTACTGTACATCAGTGTGGCGGAGGGGGGCAAAACTAACATTTTGGAAACAGAGCCTGTCTTCTCATTGTCTTATCCAGGAGGGGGTAAGGATCCCTACCCCACCCTGGAAGAAACAGGATGATATTAGAATACTGCATACCCACGCCTGCGCCCACCCTTGTGGATCCTGTTCCCCCTCCAGTGATGGCTCTTGTCCCCCCATGTGGTGGCTCCTGCCCCCCCCCCCCCCGCCTGTGATGTCTCTTGCCCCCCCCTGTGGTGGATCCTGTCTCCGCCCTGGGTGGCTTCTGTCCCAGTCCTGGAATGTCTCCTGCAGCGAGGGTGAAGTTCTTGATGGGCCTCTTCTCAAAAAGGCTCAGCTCAAAATTAATATGAAAAGGTGGGCGAGTGAGTAAGTGAAGGGATGGCTGGATGAATTAGTGAAAGGGTGAATGGATGAATGAAAGATTGAATACATGGATAATGGGAGGGGATGGATGGATTGATGAGTGAGTGGAAGGATGGAAGAGAGAAGACGGAAATAGCTGGATGTATGGGTGGAAGGGTAGCTGGATGGGTAAAAGGGTGGATGGATGAGTGAAAGGATGGATGAGTGAAATGGTGGATGATGAGTGAGTGGGTGGATGAATGAGTGAAATGATGGATGGATTGATGAATTGATAAGTGCAAGGGCGAATGGATGGACGGATGAGTGAAAGGGTGGATGTAAGGATGGAAGAGTGAGTGAAAGGGAGGGTAGATGGACAAAATGATGAATAGACCAGTGAAGGAGTGAAAGGATAAATGGATGAGAGAAAGGATGAATGAGTGATAGGGTCAATGGATGGATTCATGAGCGGATGAGTAGATGGATGGGTGGGTGGATGGATTGATGGAAGGATGGGTGGGTGGATGGATGGATGGAAGGAAGGGTGGGTGGATGGATGGATGGATGGAAGGAAGGATTGCATAGTGAAAGAGTCGATGGAGAGAGAAAGGGAGGATGATGGATGACTGAAAGGGTGGATGGGTGGAAGGATCAGTGACTGGGTGGATGGATGGATGAGTAGGTGAAAGGATGGCTGGAAAGGTGAAAGGGTAAATCGCTGGATGGATGAGTGAATGGAATGATGGGTAGAAGAGTGAATGGCTGAGTGTACAGATGGATAGGGTGAAAGGGCGGATGGATGGATAATGGATGGATGAGTGAAAGGATGGATGAAGGGATGGATGAGTGAAATGAAAGATGGAATGATGGATAGGGTTGCGAATGGCTGAATATGTCTAGATATGGCTGGGCTTACTTATATACAATTGCGCGACCTCTGATGTGTCTGTAAAACATCCAATTATCCTGAAGTTTTGTCCTGAATTTTGACCTCCTGTCCTGAATTTGTGTCCTGAATTTTGACCCTTTGTCCTGAATTTTTACACTCACCGTCCTGAATTTGCACCAATGCCAGTTGGTCACCCTATCCGTGTCAACAATAATCTTGGCCGGCGGCCGGGTAAGGTTTAACAGACATTAATATTATTTTACATTTTGGTTTCACGGAGTCCGTGTCCGTGACCCAAAATGCAAAATAATATTTCTGTCTGTCGAACCTTACCCGGCCGCCGGCCAAAATTATTGTCCCAATTATTAGGCTATGACTTTTCAGCATCCGGACGTCAATGACGTTCGAAACGTCACTCACGACGTGACGTGGCTCCCGGACCTTACGTTTTAAAAAGCTTCTTTACAAGTAACAGCGCGGGCTGGCTGCTAATGCTCTCCAGAAGCCCGGCCGAGTCCTGGCTCGTCGTGCTAGGCAACGATGGCTCCTGTTTCCTGATCCTGCCCTCCACGTGCCTCTGCCATCTCACCTTGGATCCAGAGTCATGCACAACACCCTGCCTCCTCGTTGCCTCACCCCATTCACTTCTCGAAACTCCCTCATTTTCCTGCCGCAAACTTACCTCTTCTGCACTTCAGGATGCGTACCACCGAGAACACCCTTTGCCCTGGCCCTCAACTGTTGCATTTCTTCTATGCTTGTGCAATTCTAGCGCATCGGTGGGCTTCGAGGTGGCTGAGAGGTCACATGGGTGGCAACATTAAAACACAATGCATTACTTTGTGCCCCTCCCCACTGGATATCACTACCACAGTCACTCACGCGTTATCCAGCAACCCCTGCACAAGGACACCTCTCGTGTCCCCGTGCCCACCGGTGCATCTGCTGCACACCCTCCTTCAGCTCCCCTTGCACGGTGGTGCCAGGCTCTGTACTCCGCGCTCACGGCATGCCACCCTCCTGCAATATCAAGCGCTGGCCCCACTGGAATTGTATTTGCATTTATATAGCGCTTACTACCCCTGACAGGGCATCGGAGCGCTTACTATGTACTGACTATGTCCAGTGCGCGCCTCCCATCCGCACAATGCAGTGGGCATCACCCCGTGGTTTCTGCACCACACAGTGCTGTCTGCACTATACGGCGCTCACTATACATCCTCCCGTACCCTCTACACTGCAGCCGCCCCGCGGGACATAACGCCCGTGCTCTCACTTTCCTGCCCTTGGCAATCGGAGGGGAGCACAGAGCAGCATATTATTCTTGGAGGCGGAATGCTGAAGCAGAGGCAGCACTGCCCATGTCTGTCTCCACAGTGATTGATGGCTTTCTCCTGCCTCTCCTAACGCTCCAGGGGGGAGACATTCAGAGGCCCCTCCGCCAACCCTTCCTGCAGTAGCCGATCCTCGAGCACCAAAAAGTTTATTTATTGCTTTTTCTATAGCGCGGACTTTACCCGAAGGCGTCTGCCGGGCCCCGGGGAAAGCAGAGTCGCAGACTAGTCTTTCCCCGGGGTCTTTCGCGCAGGGGATAGTCCAGGCAGGGGAAGGGGAGGAGTTAGGGGGTGGGTACTTAAGCGCGGGGGAGGAAGGGATCTTCCTCTTTTCTGCGCCTGGCACCATCGGGAGGGAGCTCGAAAGAAGTTGTTAGTTAGTGCGTAGTTGAGGCCTAGTGCTACTTTTGGGAATTGTACTCGGGGCTGTTTTTACGACAGCTGGGGTTGTACTTTCTTTTCTTGCTCTTGTTGCTGATTTGGTCGGGATGTCTGGGGTGTCTGCGGAACAGGTCCGTGAGGCCTTGTTACTGCTCGCTAGGGCCGGCCGCGATGACCTGATTAGGCCCGGGGTCATGGACCAGGCCTGGGTGGGGGCCACCAGAGGCACGAGGGCTGCCTCGGCAGGGGTGCAGGCGGCGGTTTTCGCCTGCTTGGAGGACGACCAGGTTCAGGAGGGTGGCCCGGGGGTCAGGAGGGGGGGGGGGGTGTCCCTAAGGATACTGCGCGGGGCGGGAAGCGCAGGACGACTTCCGCGCGCCCCTTCCCACAATTGGAGTTTTTGCCTGGGGCCTCGGGGGCGGCCGTGCGGGCCGTGCCCGAGGAGCTTCCGCTCCAGGGTCCTCTGTTGGCGCCGGACGGTGCTGCGCAGGGGGGGAGCTAGGTGACGCCCAGGCTGGGCCCGCGCAGTGCCTGGTCGGGTCGGTGGGTGGCGGCGGGGCCCCTGGGGCCTTGGTCCGCTTGGATGGGGCCTCTTTTAGTGGGGATGGGCCTGGGCTGGACCTGCGGGTGTCTGGGGGCGGCCCGATTGACTTATCCCGGGGCTCTAGGGCGGGCACCCCGGCCGTTGTTCGGCCGCTGGTGCCTGGGTTTGCGGTGGGCAGGAGTGCCTCCCCCTCTCTGGTTCCCATTGGCGGCCCGGGTTGGGTTCAAGGTTTCCACCAGGTGGGTTTCTTCCCCCGGGGGGGCGACTTTTTTGGCCACAGCCAGCCGCTCCCCCCTCCGATTTGGGGTTCTGTCTCTTGGGAGGAGAGGGCCAGGGGGGAGCGTATCTTGGAACAGATTCAGGAGGTCAGGTGGGCTGAGGAGACGAGGGCCCGGGTTGGTTCTGTGTGGAGCCCCGACATAGAAGGGCCTCCCACTCCCACCTCGGAGGAGGAGAGGGAGGCGGAGAGGCAAGAGGAGGAGATTCGTCAGGCGAGATTGAGGAGGTCAGGCCCGGCCGCCCACCCTACCGGGGGCGCGGCCGGGGTAGGGACGGCCAGCACGGCTTTGAGGCCCGATGGTGCCGGGGCCCTGCCAGGTTCGAGCGACCTGGGGGGCGGGAGGGGATCCAAGTCGGCATTTGTCGGCAGAGCCAAGGGGGGCCTAGCGGGGCGCATCACGGCTCCGAGACGCAGGTCAGAAGCAGTAGGGCAGTCCGCGGCGGCTGTCCCTCCCCCGCGGGATCGGGCAACGAATTCTGGTGGCGCCACCGTACCGCGTGGCCGCGAGTGTGGAGCCAAGGGAGTGAAGCGTGCTGTGAAGTGTGTCTCGACTGAAGGTGTGGATCAGGAACCGGTGCTTGAACTGGATTACAGTGCCGAGAGCGAGGAGTTGGAAGAGGGGGAGGTGCGGGATGACCTGGAAGGCGTAGGCCGCGCAGCGGGGGGTGACGACCTTGGTGTCTTGCAGGTCGACCCCGGATCACGGAGGAAGACTGGACCTGTGAAGGCCCGTGGAAAGGAGCCCAGAGGACGGCCCCGGGAGCGGACGGAGGCACTAACAGGTGAGAGTGCCTGGTGGGCGGTTTGGGATGACGCACCCCGGGGTGGGGAGGGGCGGAAGCGGGCCTGCAGGTCTGTGGGGGTGGGAGATGGGTCGGTGAGGGGGGGGGGGGCGCCTTCGGGCGGTCCACCTGTGGAGGGTAAGTCGGTGGATGGTAAGTCGGTAACACTGGGAGTACAGACTGACAAAAGTGATGGGAAGGATGAGAAGGGGGTGAAGCTCCCGAAGAAAATGCCTTACATGGGGCTGGCTATGCCGTTGGGGTCTCATTTGTCTGAGAAGATGAGGGATAAGATTTGGAAACACGAGTTTGTGGACGTTTTTAAGTTGTTGCACCGGGAGGTTCAGGCGAAGGAGGGTTCCAAGGAAGAGGAGTGGGAGTTGACGAGGCGGCCTAGAGTGCCTATCACCATGGAGAATTGGACTTCGGCTTTTCTGATCTATGCTAGCGTCTATTGTGTGAATTATCTCGACCGGGCGATTGCGTTATTCAAGTACATGGACATTATCCGCAAGGCTCAGATGCAGTTTGGGGGTTTTGCTTGGCTCAGCTATGACGAGGAGTTTCGGGCCAGGGTCAGCGCCGATCCGGAAAAGAGCTGGGGGGAGGTGGATCAGGAACTTTGGATGCAGTGGATGGCATCGTCGCACTCGTCGGCCTCTACGCATACGGCCAGCGGTTTACCGGTGTTGTATCGGTCTTTTCCGACGCGTCCCGCCCAGGGCGGGGCGGGGGGCGGAACTGTGCCCAGCACCATTGTGTCCGGACAGCCGCCCAAACCGGGAGGGGCCACCACAGGGGTGTGTTGGAGCTACAGCCGGGGTTTCTGCTCCAGGTACCCGTGCAAGTTCAAGCATGAGTGTTCTAAGTGCGGAGGGAAGCACCCCATCACTCAGTGCCTCTCGCTCGCCACCCCTTCTGAACAGTGGCGGAACGCCAGGGGGCGAGGGCAGCCTGGCCCAAAGGGCGCCTACTCCGGTTAGGGTGGAGGCTATGGCCCCGTGGCTCGCGTGCTATCCTGACCGCGAGGCCGCGGCGCGGCTCTTTTGGGGTTTCACCGAAGGCTTTCGGGTGGGTTATCAGGGCCCCAGGGAGCGGCGGTGGGCCGAGAATTTGAGGTCGGCGAAGGAGTTGCCGGGTGTGGTGGCTGCGAAGTTGCGGAAGGAGGTGTCGGAAGGGAGAGTTGCGGGGCCGTTCCTAGACTGGCCGCTGCCGGACCTGATTGTCTCGCCGCTGGGGGTTGTGCCGAAGAAGGAGGAAGGGGAGTTCAGGATGATTCACCACTTGTCCTGGCCGGAGGGTAGGTCAGTGAATGACTTCATTGCAGAGGAAGACTCGAGGGTGCTGTATGCGTCGGTGGACGATGCGGTCCGGATGGTGCGTTCTTGTGGTCCCGGGGCGGAGCTGGCAAAGTGCGACATCAAGTCAGCTTTCCGGCTCTTGCCGATTCACCCGGCGGATTTCGGGCTCTTGGGCATGCAGTTCGGGGGTGCCATCTATGTCGACAAGGTCCTTCCCATGGGTTGTGCCATCTCCTGTGCTTTGTTTGAATTGTTTAGCACGTTTCTGCAGTGGGTCATGGTGCGGGTGAGCGGGTGCCGCGAGGTCACTCACTACCTGGACGATTTTCTCTTCCTGGGCAGGGCGGGGTCGGGGGATTGTGGCAGGGCTCTGTCGCGTTTCCAGGCCTTGGCGGTGCAGTTTGGAGTGCCTCTTGCGCCTGAGAAGACGGCTGGTCCCAGCTGTTGCATCACGTTCCTGGGGATCGAATTGGACTCGGTTGGATGGTTGGCGCGTCCGCCTGCGGCTAAGGTGAAGGAGATTTTGGAGTGTCTGGAGTGGGCTGCGGGGGAGAGGCGGATTCCTTTGCGGGCGGTTCAGAGGCTGCTGGGTTTCCTTAACTTCGCTTGCCGGGTTGTGCGGACGGGGCGCACGTTCTGTCGGCGGCTCGGCATGGCCATGTCGGGGGCAGTGCTTCCGCATCACCGGGTGAGGATCTCGCTGGGGGTGCGGTCGGATTTAAGGACTTGGATCACCTTTTTGCAGGAGTTTCATGGAGTGCCCTTGGAGTTTGATGAGGAGAGGGCAGTGTGGCAATGCCAGATCTTTTCTGACGCGGCCGGGTCAGCGGGGTTTGGAGTCTTTTGGGATGGGCGGTGGTGCGCGGAGAGCTGGCCGGCCTCCTGGATGAAGCAGGGCAGGAGTATTGCTTTTCTCGAGTTCTTCCCTTTGCTGGTGGCTCTGGTGGTGTGGGGGGATGACTTTCGGGACAGGACAGTGCTTTTCCACGTTGACAACATGACGGTTGTGGACCTTGTGAATAACCAGAGGGCGAGGGACCTGCGAGTGTTGAAGCTGTTGAGGAGGTTCATGCTGGCTTGTCTGCAGTTGAATGTGGTGTTTCGGGCCAAGCATGTCCCTGGGGCGAATAATGACATTGCGGATGCTTTGTCTCGTTCGCAGTGGCAGCGGTTCCGACATCTGGCGCCGGGAGCGGACGCCTGCAAGACCGAGCTGCCGGCCGGCATCTGGGCCTTGGGGGAGTGAGGATGATTGGTCTGGTGGAGGGTTCGTTGGCCCCGTCCACGAGGAGGACATATCGGCTGGCATGGTCTGAATTTAGTTCTTTTATGGGCTGGACGGTGGATGGTGTGGTGAGTGGGGAGTCGGAAGTGCTGGGGGGTGTGAGGGGCTATGTGCTTTCCTGTATGGACCGGGGCCTGACCGCTGCTACGATTTCTGGAAAGTTGGCTGGCATTTCCTTTTACTGTGTTTTGTTTCTGGGTTTCGACCCCACCAAGGATGTGGTACTGGCCCGCATGTTGCGGGGGTGGGGTCGGGAGAGGGGCGCCGGGGGGGGACGCCTGCGGGAGGCGGTGACGTTTGACCTGTTGGTACGATTGGTGGGGGTGTTGCCTGAGTGTTGCTATGACGGTGCCGAGGTGGGCCTGTTTCGCCTGTGCATGGTGTGGATGTTTTTTGGGGCGTTTCGGGTGTCTGAGTTGCTGGGCACGAGGCGGGGGCCCGGGCGGTTGTTTGAGGATGTGCGGGTGGATGTGGGGCGTTTGGGGATTTGGCTGGGCCGCTCGAAGACTGATCAAATGGGACGTGGTACGTGGGTGTGGCTGAATGAGTCTGGTGGGGCGGTTTGCCCGGTGCGGGAATGGCGCTCCTTCTGCGGGGCGGGGGGCCCGCGGGGAGGCGAGATTTTCCTTCATGCTTCGGGTGGGAGGTTGTCGGCGGGCCAGCTGTTGGCGGTGTTGAGGATGGCTTTGGGTCGACTGGGGATGAATGGTGCGAGCTTTGGTACTCATTCTTTCCGTATTGGGGCTGCGACTGCAGCGGCACGGTTGAGTTGGTCTTGGGATCGGATCCAGAGTATTGGTCGTTGGAAGTCTCGCTGCTGCGAGCGGTATGTGAGGAAGTAGTTGGGGTCCCAGGCAGGTTTGTTGGTTTGCGATTTCTGTTTTGCCTGTTCTAACATCTTTTTTCTTCGTAGGTTGCGTGGGTGGCCCGGGTGGTAAGACGGTGACGTGGATCGTTGGGCACTCCTTTGTGCACTGGGCATCCAAGTACGCTGACCAGCAGGTTTACGGACGTAACCTGGGACTGAAAGGACAATTGCACGAGGTGACATGGTGGGGAAAGAGCGGAATGCGATGGGGGGCACTGCTGCCCTGGCTCGCGAAGATGGTCCCACAGAGGGGGTGCCCGGATCTGTTGATCATCCATTTGGGCGAGAACGACCTGGTGCAATTGTCTGGCCTGGCTCTGTTGCAATTGATGCAGAGGGACTTGGAGGTGCTTAAATCAAGGATGTCGGGGGCCTGCATTGCCTGGACGGAGCTGGTCCCCCGGAAAGTTTGGAGAGGGGCCATGAAACACGGGGCCATTGAAAAGGCTCGGAGAAAATTGAATCGGGCAATGAGACTTTTCTGTGTTGACAGGGGGGTGAAAGTCATTTCGCATCCTGGACTTCGCCTGGAGGAGCCTTTAGCCTTTAGGGAGGACGGTGTGCATCTGTCTCGGCTGGGGAATGCATGGTATATGATGGAGCTGCGGGATGTGGTGAGCAAGCTGTGGAACGAGTCGATATGGTGTCGGAGGGAGTGACTTTGCGAGGACGGACGGACGGCCCCTTGGTGGGGGGGGGTGGGGCAGTGTACCGCCCTACAGGGGGTCCACTGGGTGGCAGGTTCCGAAGGGATAGGGGGTCAAGAGCGGGCATACCCATCCCTTGGGGGGGAGACTTGGCGCAGGACGGATCGAAGTTTGCTTGAAGTTGGCAATGGCTGGGGGCTGGAAGGGTGATTGACGGCAAGTGGAGGGTGTTTGGAGCCGCTAGGGCTCAGTATTGACATGAATGATTGAAACGAACGGGGGGGATGTATGATTGGGGGAGTTTGCTGTTATTGTTTACTGTTCTATTGTTATGCGCAGTTCTGGTCTAATAAATGGCCTTTTACGCCTATAACTGCGTGGTCTGTTTATTGCGCGATGCCGGGCCCCGGGGAAAGCAGAGTCGCAGACTAGTCTTTCCCCGGGGTCTTTCGCGCAGGGGATAGTCCAGGCAGGGGAAGGGGAGGAGTTAGGGGGTGGGTACTTAAGCGCGGGGGAGGAAGGGATCTTCCTCTTTTCTGCGCCTGGCACCATCGGGAGGGAGCTCGAAAGACCGCCCACCCACCCGGCAGTTGGAGGTGGTTCCTGGGCAGGTCGTTTTTTGCGTTGCCAGTTTAGGCCAGAGCTGCGGTAGGCAGGTTCCGAAGGGATAGGGGGTCAAGAGCGGGCATACCCATCCCTTGGGGGGGAGACTTGGCGCAGGACGGATCAAAGTTTGCTTGAAGTTGGCAATGGCTGGGGGCTGGAAGGGTGATTGACGGCAAGTGGAGGGTGTTTGGAGCCGCTAGGGCTCAGTATTGACATGAATGATTGAAACGAACGGGGGGGATGTATGATTGGGGGAGTTTGCTGTTATTGTTTACTGTTCTATTGTTATGCGCAGTTCTGGTCTAATAAATGGCCTTTTACGCCTATAACTGCGTGGTCTGTTTATTGCGCGAAGAGCGCTTCACAACAGGAACTCCAATGATGCATGATGATTAGAAAATAACAAGTGAACAAATTACAAAATCCGACGTTAAGTTACTTCTGGCAAAAGTGGCAATTGTGAGCAAACAAAATACATGAGGTTGGTAGCAAACGGTGCAATACAGGAGGAAAAAGTGACATGTGTACAGGTTACAAGAGAAAACAGTACAATTAGAGGTATAATATTGCATAATCTGGCAGACACTCAAGCACAAGAACAAACGTTACGTAGGCAATGGTGGCACTTGTGCAAGTATCTAAAGCAAACAAAATGTGATAGGTCGCAAACAGTGTGTTACAAGAGAAAAGTGGCGTGCTAAACACTCCAAGGCCTCAAAAATCTTACCTGACCCAACACCAAGAAAGGGGAGGATGGATTCCGCCCCTGAAATTCTTGCGATGCGGGCAAGAGGAATCATTTCAGGAAATCCAAAGGAAAAAGAAGTCCCTGCAGGCTGAACTCTGGCTAACCGACCCAGGGAAGTGAACCAGGGTTTTGCAGCGCCAGGTGCACGCTTGTCTTCCTCTGCAGCTGGTAAGTGGCACCCCCATTCTTCCCTTCGCTGTGTTTGAAAGTATGCCCTTTGACGATTGCAACCTGTGCTCCTTGTGTCTGAGCGTGCGATATACCCAGTAAACTGCTTTGATCTGTAGTTGCGCTATTGTGTGCAAGTGTAACGTACTGCCCACTGACTATGAGTTGCACGAGGGTGTCATGTTTCCATATGTTACTGTGCGCATCTTTCTGAGTCCGTGCAGACGTAACATACTATGCCCGGAAACAGTGTAGCCCTGAACGGGCATGTAGGGTTCTTGTGCTGCCAGTAAACCTGTGTCTAACTGGGCAAGGGTAGACTGGTGCCATGCGTAGTGTGTGTGTCCTGTACTGTCCAGGACATGTGTGTAGCTGCACATGACACGCGGGTGCCATGTGGATTTTAGCCACTGTGTAAAGCCGTGTAAGGGTATCTGGGGGGCATCATGGATTCATGATGTAAGTCATGAGGGGGTGACACCATGAGTTACCCGCACTGGGTGACACCAACCCTAGTGACGCCACTGGCCTTAGGCATGTGCAAGCTGTGCACCTACACAGGGCCCCCAATCCCAGGGGCCACCACACCAATATATATCCTTAATATAATAATCCTCTGAGGATGGATACATATTTGTGTGGTGGCCCCAGGCAGGGTTTTGGTGGCCTCTGGCTCTGTTCCACTTCCAAACACCCTGACCCCCCCACCCCCTCTTCACTGGCCTCCGTGCTCCACCCCGCCCGGACCCCCTCTTCCGGGGCCCCCTACCTACGCTCCCTGCTCAGGGCCACCATGAGCCTAGAGCCGCCCCTGTGCCGCGGCTGGGATCCCGGTTAAGTGAGGTGGGTATCGACCGATGGGCTGTCTGTGATTCTCCCCTGCAGGGTTACCGTATATGCCCCCCCCCCCACCCCAAACAAACGAGACTACGGCCCTCACGGGAAAAGCGGGATGGGATACTGAAACAACAATAATAACAAGCATTTGCAATGCAGTAGGTCTCGCATTTGCGAAAGTTAGAGTTATTGGCCTTGTAAATATATACAGTTTTTTGCTAATGTGTTTTGTAGTAGACACGTGGTGTGTAGTGGAATTATGTGGTATTTTGTGCGGTGGAAAAATAACTGCTTCTTAACAAGGAGCCAGAGCAGAACATATGGGGCCAGATGTAGGAGACCAAATACCGGTAGGTAACGGCCGATTTCGGCCGTTACCGACCGGTATTTGGTGTTTGACATGTAGGGGGCTTGAGATTTATAGAATCGGTAAATTTACTGATTCGGTAAATTTACCGAATCGGTAAAATACCAAATCAGTAAATTTACCGATTCTGTAAATCCAGATGTAGGTGACACAGTAAACAGTGCCACAGGCCCTTAAGAATTAGTTATTTACCATGCAATACTATTGCATGGTAAATAACGAATTTCTGTGTACATGCACATCTGTGCATGTACACCTGGGCCATATGGCACACAGACATGCCCTAAGGGCATGTATGTGTGTCACATGGCACACAAGCCTGCATCAGGGGTGCAACAGGGTGTCAAAGTGACACCCTGTCCCCCTTGTCAATTCGGTAATTTTACCGAATCGGTATTTACCGATTCGGTAATTGCCATTGATTCCTATGGGCCTCAAGGCCCATAGGAACCAATGGCAATTACCGAAATGGTAAATACCGATTCGGTAATTACCGAATTCTACAGATTCGGTAAATGAATCGGTAAAAATACCTACATAGCATTTACCGATATATAAATACCGAATCGGTAAAATTCGGTATTTACGAATCGGTAAATGCCATTTACCTACATCTGGCCCTTGATCTCTAGAACTTAGATCTAGAGTGAGTCTGGCTGCAACATTTTGGATTAACTGTAGTCTCTCGATATGATAAACTGGTTAATCAAGGTATGAAGATTTACAGTAATAAATCAAGCTGATAAAAAGCATTAAAGATCTGGGGACACTAGTGCAACCATTTTTAGAGGTCTCTGACGGAGAATCGGGTCGTTAGCGACTGCTAAAACACCACCTATTATGCACCAACCCTATGTTTTTGAGTCAGTAACCTGTCGTTATTATGAAGGGGCGTGCCAAGGGCGACCCTTCCTAATAGTGAATCGCAAGGGCATGTACGATTGTTTTGCAACCGGAATGAAGGGCCATATTATCAAGAATGGCGATAACATTATCACCGGTTTCGCAGCAGGAAACTGCAGCTAAAGCAGTTATAAGGGGCTTAATAATATGCCCTTGTGAATTCCCATATTCACACCAGGGGCTTCTACGGGAATCCACAAGGGCATATCATCAACCCCTTATCGCCGATTTAGCGGCAGTTTCTTGCCACTAAAGCGGCGATAATGTTATCGCCGTTCTTGATAATATGGTCCGTAGTTGCAAAACAATCGCAATTTACCACCTACTTCAAGTAGGTGGTAAGCTAGTCGCAAACTGGACCAAGGACTGCTGCCTGCCCTTAAATAATCAAACTGAAATGTTTAATTTTTCTTTTTGAAACTTATACTGTTTTCCTTAAAACGTGCTGAACTTCAAAAAGAAAGTTGCTTTCTTTCAAAGTAAACATGGACATGGTAGTCAGCTGTCCCCAACTGATCAACATCCCTGTGTTATTGCCCATTCCCAAAGGGTAGCAAATTCTGACCTGCCTTGCTAATAATAATGAGGCAGGTCATTTACAACCCAATTGGGAATTGCACGATGGGCCCGATTCACAGAACTAACTTAAGACAAAATCCTAAACTTACTACTTTTGGTATTCACAGAAGTTAGGATTTTGTCTTAAGTTCTCTTAAGACAGACTTAAGATAAAATCCTAACTTAAGTCTGTCTTACGACAAACTTAAGACAAAATCCTAACTTCTGTGAATACCAAAAGTAGTAAGTTTAGGATTTTGTCTTAAGTTAGTTCTGTGAATCCGGCCCAATGTGTCTGAGACACATTAGTACATTTCATTATGTGACTCACTAATTGCGAATGTGAAAATCGCAATGTGTGAGTCTCAAAATGAAATGGTCATACATGTGGCCCATCGTACCTTACGTGAAAAAGACATTACCTGAAAAATGTCATTCCTTTGCATTTATTTCCCTCTCTTTTCCTTTCCTTTTAAGTATCTACTCAATACGTCCAAGAGAGTGATAGTAATATATGAGCTTTATCAATTGCTTTAACATATTTCCTCCAACAGAATTTTGTAAAATACCAACAAATGCCTATTTAACCCTTTTGCTTTATTTGACATCTTAGTGGATGCCATAATACTCCGTCCTTCACAATACCATTGTCAAGTAAATATTGCCCACCACTCTCCCGTTCCACCCTCCATTCACTCCATACGTGTATTCGCCACCTCTTCGTTTTGCCTTTTTGCACTTTGTACCAAAAGGCACTAAAGCGACACTTCACCAAACTACTGAAATGTGTGTTTCAGGAAATAAAAAGCTTAATGGGAAGTAGCCGGTAGATTTATCAGAAATTCAATTACTATACATCACTTTTCCCGCCAAATACAGGACAGTACAGCAGCCATTTGGTACACTGTGCAGTGATCATTGTCATACAAGTCCCACTTTTGGCTTCTTCCTATGGTAACCAGACTATTGTTCAAAACTGTAATGATTGACAGTTGCTCAGGACAGAAGTGATGCTGCCAGCATCTCGGCCATCATGGGCAGATATCGCCAGAGTGCTGGTCCTCCGAGCGGCTTCTCTACCCCAACTCCCTGAAGCAGGCACGTCTGATGCTATGTTATACATGTTCTGAGAGGAAGGGAAACTTGCACTGCATGTGTTCACTCTGTACATGGTTTGTAAGGGTGTGAACCCAGCAAAGCTAGTGTCCATTCTGTACCTAAACTCCCTCTCCCCTTATTGGGGAAGGATCCAGTATTTATGCCCTGGAGTCTCAGAGACCCTTCTGAGAGAGTCAACATCGTAAAGGGAGCCACACACAGGGGAGGTGTGGGAATGACACCATTTCCACTGGGATCACAGCACTCCGGACGTTGGACACTGTTTTCTCTCGTCTCCCAGTTGCGTTTCCTTCACCCCCACCTCTTTCTCACTTTCATCATTTGTCTACCTCCCCTGCTCCTATCCTCTCTCCCCTGAATCTCTCCCCTTGCCTGCTTTTTACCTTACGTATATGTTATTAACACATGTAACTACGCTCCAGCAACTTGTAACTATGCTCTGAAACTGTGTAACTTGTAACTATGTAACTGGTAACTATGATCTGAAACAATGCTCGTCCTCATGTAAGGCGCTCTGATACCTCCGGGTCAAGCCAGCACTATAAAACTTTTCAAATTAAATTTAAAATTAAATTTAGTGAGCGAGAGAGAGAGAGAGCGAAGAGTGAGAGACAGTGTTTGTGTGTGAAGTAAGCTTGCACTGCTGATGTCCAGGCTGTACACTTTCGGTGCGGTTGAGAAGCTTGCACTGCTGCTGCCTTGTTCTCCCTGTTCGCACTCCTGGTGCTCACAAGTATCTGCTTCGACAGAGTGAAGCTTTCGCTCTGGATGCCCTTGCTGTACTTGTCATGTTAGGGAAGGGATGTGTCCCTGATGAGCTGCATGCTGTAGCTCTCCCGTGTGGAAGGGAAGCTTGCCTGCTGATACCAATGTTACCCGTTCATTGGGAGCGAGAAACATGCAGCTGTAATGCCTGTTGGAGTGGAGTGTCATAGAGTGGAGGTCGCTCATTCTCCTACATCGCATCCATGACATGGAACAACCTCCATCAACACATCATAGCCTCCTCTTCACTTCTGGAGTTCCGCAAGAAGCTGAATACCTGGCTCCTCGTATAGGCACCTTGGAGACCAGACACCTCGACACTTGCCCAATCGCCTGGATACCCTCTCGGGTGATTAGTGCGCTATACAAATCAATATAGCATAACATGTTTGGCTGTTTAATTATCAGGACGATGGGCCCACATCTCAGTAGTGGAACTCTTCAGACCCCTTCATAATTCTGGGTCCCTCTCTGCCCTTTCTGTATGCAATTCTCCGGCTCCTTTTATCACTGTGGGGATGGTTCCGAAGATATGTCTCATTGATCAAGAAATGCCTATCTACACCTGCACAACAGTAGATTCTTTAATGCAGAGGTCTTCAAACTGTGTGGCGCACCCCCTTTGGGGGTCCATAGCTGCATTCACAAGGGGTCACTGTTTCAGCAAGCACTTATAAATGAAGATGGCCTGGAAGCACTACTTTGTTAATTTTTCAAGTTTTCAGGGTCTTCACTTACATGAAGTGTTTCAGTCTCAGGCAGAGGCACCTCAAGGTCCTCATTAACAGTTCAGGGATTGTTGCTTCTAAGAACAAGCATTGGCAAAGGCAGTAGGTTTTGCCTGTGCAAGAGCAAATGATTTTGTCAAAGTGTTTTAGCCATCTTGTACACTAACATGGCTGCTGTTCAGCATTGTTAAAAGTTAGTTACATGGAGCAGAGAGGTGTGGAGTTGAGTGTCATAGAGTGGAGTTGTGAAGAGTGGAGTAGAGTGTCGCAGAGTGGAGTTTCATGGAGAGATGCAGAGTAGAGTGGAATGGAGTGGAGTGGAGGGGAATAGAGTGCTCTAGAGTGACATAGAGTGGAGTGGCATAGAGTGGCATGCAGTGGAGCGTAGAGTGGAATAGTGGAGTAAAGTGGAGTGGGGTGGAGTAGAGTGGAGTGGTGTAGTGTGGAGTTGAGGTTCCCCATTACATATCCGGAATGTGCAATATCACTCCGCAGTTAGTATACGTGCCCACTGGAAGCGTTCCTTCTCCTCTGAAACACAAGGAATACAGGGTACCTTTCTGTACAATCAGGGGTTGATATTTCCCTTCCAGCCACGTGTATCCACCCACATTGTTATCCCAGATTTCCTGACGTTGATTAGCCATACTTTCAGTGAATACTTCCCCATGCGACTCATCCCCTTTTTATCCCTGCGCTAGACAGCCCTACCGACAAATTCCATGTCAGGAGATCACTTGCTGTTAAAGAAGCCCACCCCAGACACACTAAGGGCCACCCTTGGTCCACAGATGGATGCAGGAGTGGACACGTTTGTGCACTGAGTTGGGAATAATTTTGCTACCTACCTGCAAGAATGCCTTCTCTAGCAAGTCTTGGGGTCAAACAGTATATTTCCAGTATATTTCCCCAGGGTGCCCTTTCTACGCATCCTGTCAAGCTCAGTTTGGATATCATTGTGTTCCGTGAAGAGGTAAAACGCTGTTAGGTTTGTGTCATATCGGGTTAGGTTTACCTGTGAGGTTCTATCTTGTTGGGTTGGATCTTGGCCCCTATCCAACATATGCAGAGGTGAATAAGGCACCTTGGTTTTTTGGGGACTACCTCATGGGACAGCCAAAGCCTATCTGCGCATACCGCATGTGCTATCTGCGAACAAACGTAACATCACCTGGCCGACGCTTGGATGCTGACTGAGGTCATGGTTTGAGACCAAGTGTTATGTAAGAGTGCGCTTTGTAGTGCTTGAGGGATGCTAGTGTTCAGGTTAGTGTAATTGGGGAAACATTCTTTACAACGCGGTGTTTACACTGCACCACCTTTACCATGCAGCCATTACAACGCAAGTCATTACTACGACTTGCGCTGGATGGCGCTCTTGGTTAAGGAATAGTTTGATTTTCTATTCCAACACCTTCCCTACTGTTACGTGGGCTGGAGTTGGAATAGAAAATTAAATTAATCCTCAATCCAGCGCCCTCCAACGCAAGTCATTGTAACGACTTGCGTTGTAAAAACTGCGTTGTAAAGTACCCCGATCTAAAAGATCGCATTGTACTGACATACATCCGTGTAATTGTAGGTGACTTACAAAAGCTCCCTAATGCAGGCACTGTAGTTTTCCATTTGTGAATCCCTTTTGACCCGGCAGTTCTTCAATGGTAAGTAAGTGTGGGATCACCCATAGCAGACAGAGGGTACATATGCACAGAAATATACATAACTTTTGTCGAAATATTGTAGTTCGAGATGTGATTCCCTTTGGAGCCGTCTGTGCTCCTCTGGTGGCTGTGCTTCTTCTGACCATTTTGAAAATGTTTGCGGTATTTAGTTCATGGGTCTCATCGCCATGGAAGGGCTTGACTACACAAAGGAGCGGTGCATCCGCTCGGGTGTTAAGCAGGCCATGGGTTTTGCCTCTTTCCTGTCTTAGTTGAAGTAGGTGATACGTCGCATTGGTGTACGATTGGTGTCCTCTCTGTTGAACAATTGATGGACAGAATGCAGAACAATGTCATACATTCACCTCAGTACAGAGATCTAAGCCTAAATCCATTGTTTTTTTGCTCACCACACCCCCCCAGTTCAGACATGGCCATATGCAAATCAGCCTTGACCCTGTGCCTCATGGGAACAGTCCAGCCCGAACTGCCAAGCCATGTCTTTCCTGGACCGGAATCAAGCATCCTAGGACCGGTTTCTGGCTATCAGCCGTCTTCAGCCAGGATAGCTTGACTCCAGTGGCGTGGAGAGCACGGGACTCACGTCTGAGCATACCCGTTCCACTCGGGGTGACAAAAGCAAAAACAACAATTGATGGACAGAATGCAGAACAATGTCATACATTCACCCAGTAACAAATAGGTTCTTTCAGATAATAACTGTGTTAAGAAACCTGTTTAGAACTAAGAAATTCTCTTAGCTAAAAAAACGGTGACAGACTGAGGTGCCAACTCCACCAAAATTAGCATCCTGAGAGCCCTTAAGGGCTGTATAAAAAAATATTCACCTTTCCTAGCGTGCTAACTATCGAAAAAAAGTGACTTCTGTGCTATCACCTTTGAGGCTGCCTTATGGCTGATACAGATGGCACATATAAAATAGGTAATATGCCAGACCCACTCAATTCGGTGTCTGCCCACCTGTGTCATTGCGCAATGTGAATCCATCCAAGCGGGTTCACCTTCCTTCGGCTGCAGTCGGGTACGAGGTCTCAATCGCTCCTGGCTTGCTCCCCCAAAATGTTGCTCGGGTTCAAGTTCCTTAATAAAGATAGAAGACAGGAGGCGTTTGGCAAAACAGGTCAAGTTTCTTTAATTAAACAGTTCGGCCGGGAGAACAGTTACAGGCACGAGGTTTGAGGACTGTATCAATTTACATTGGGTTCACGTGCATCTTATATACAATATTACAACAATTAGTACAAGTTTCTGGCATACCATATATGGCGAGGAATGTTGGTTGCTGTCCTTAGAGTCATAAATGAACGGTCAGATGGTAATTGCAGGTGGGTCTTAACGTGGTGTGGACACAGTGTGGCTAATGGCGAATGTGTCCAGATGTCCGGCATGGGGAGAGCGGGATCAGTGCCTGTGCTATGTTCTGATTGGTTATGTGTTCGTAACTCATGTGGCATCTGACTTCGTGGTGTTTTTCAAAACGTGAGTACCCCTTCAGCCATAATATATTCATATTATTAGTAAAGTTCTAACTTTATGCCAAACTTGGTATAATTCAGTTGTTATTTCTGTATTAGAGAACAAATTTTCCTATGAGAATTAACATGGGAATTCAGGGTCCGATTCACAGAACTAACTTAAGACAAAATCCTAAACTTACTACTTTTGGTATTCACAGAAGTTAGGATTTTATCTTAAGACAGACTTTAGACAGACTTAAGTTAGGATTCTGTCTTAAGTCTGTCTTAAGACAAACTTAAGACAAACTTAAGACAAAATCCTAACTTCTGTGAATACCTAAAGTAGTCAGTTTAGGATTTTGTCTTAAGTTAGTTCTGTGACTCTGGCCCATAATGTTTTGAGAGGTCTCTTTTTCTTGACCCACACTTGACAGATCGGTCTGAAACTTTCCAGGGACAAGTTGAGGTGGGCAAACTTTTTTGCGGAAAAATTCATGAAGATTCATCAAACTGCACCATAATTAGCGAAACAAAAAACACTCCGCCTATGGAAACTCTGACATAACTACACAGCTGGTGACCGCCACTGTATAATCCTTATAGTGACTTTCAACCAACCCTCATCAGCCATTGGTCTCTTCATGGGTCATTCATATTTTTCTTCCACCCGCTACAGCAGAGGGCAATGGCTCAGTCCACTTCAGCCATTGGATAACTTCAATGTGAGTGACAGCCTTCTGCTCTTTCACAAGGAGCACACACATCTACACAAAGTCACTCCCTTCAGTTCCATGGCAATGACAATGTGTTCTTTTTCAGAGCAATAAAAGTGTTTTCTTTTATTTTTGTTCTTTAGTTGAAGATAGTCTGGCAGATCCTCCAGCAAAATGTTTTTTTTTTACAAAAACCATGACAAAACAAGCGTTGATAAAACCAAAAGCTGGCAGCCAAAGTCAGAACTATTTGCTTTTCAAGTGCTTTTTTTTTATTATTATTTTTTGTTCTGATCAAAAATCTATGTCCTTCTTATGCCTCTCAGATGTGAATGTTTTGCCAGTCAGGAGCCTCCCTCTGTTGTGCCCAAATTTGTACAACTTTCATAACAAAATGCAATCACACCCCCTCCCCCTCCTCCCCCAAAGTGTTCTGCAATTTTCCGAAACATGAGGCCAGTAATCAGTTCAGGAGCCGGCTGGCATCGCCCACAATAGAAATTATGTTTTTATTGTATTCATCTGGGACAACGCGTCAGCGACTAAACATTGATGGCAGGCTGCAAACTCGTACTTTTCGGATCTTTGCAGATTCATCGGATTTCTTTAAGTGCTGCCTCAGCTGTCATCGAGCCCCCCCCTCCCCCAGTGTCTTTATTTAGGACACCCCTTGCATCCGGCTCGATTAACCAACACATTAGGCTCCCAGGGTAATAATGTTTTATTCTCAAATAAAAACATGATATTTATTGATCTTTTTCATTTATTTTGTGTCGTTTTCCAGAGCGTGAACAAAGCCTGTAGGCTCCTGAGTGCTGTCCAAGACTGGGGCCGATAATAGCTGATAGTGGACCGCTGTTCCATCGTTCCAGTGTTTCCGTTTCTCTCTGTTTTGTTGCTAATACTCTGCGGATGTATGACGGTACAACGTGTACCGTCACAACGCATCCCTTTACCACACATCCCTTACAACGCAAGCCGTTACCACGACTTGTGTTGGGGGCGCGTATTTCGAATAGTATAATTTACTATTCTAACACCAGTCCCCGTGGACCCTAGGGAAGGTGTTGGGATAGTAAATTAACTATTTTTAATACTTTAGCGCCCTCCAGCACAAGTCGTGGTAACGACTTGCGTTGTAACGGCCGCGTGGTAAAGGTACCGCGTGGTAAAAACTTCGTGGTAAAGGATGTTTACCATACTCTGCCCTCAATTAATGGGATATTCGTGATATCTTTACAGATCTTCTACTTCAAGCTTCCCTGGTCTTCAAATGCCCTCCTTCCCTTATAACCTCAGGAGGGGGCATGCAAAAAACCCCGTTGCCAAAAGGCTATAGTGCTATAATACATCACAAACAGTAATATAAGCAATTCGATTCAAAAGTCAACAACAAAGAAATACAACCAGACCCCTAGAAAAAGATGCTGTAACTGAGTTAAGGTTCAGAAGATGCCCCCCCTAAGGTGAAATTCACACCTAGCAAAATCAAATGAAACTCGACTAAAACCCGAAGGTAATGCACTTTCAAAATGTCCCCACAGACCAAATGGTTCAGAGGCGCTTAATATTAGAGACCGGAAAAGGTGAATGTAAGGTATACATCTTTAAATTTGGACGTTATTGCCCTGCTAACGTGCAGTTGACGATAGCGAGAGAAGTAAAGAAAATTACATCTCTCCAGAGAAAAAAAGAGACCATTGAGGTGGTGGCAGAAATGACCTGCATAGGTGTCAGCTCCCTGGCTCAGCAGTGCCTCCCGGGACTTCCCCACACCCACCTACGTCACCAGCAGGAACACTGCCTAGTTCCAGGCCTTGGGCAGCCCAATCTGAGATGTTTCCGCTCCCCACCAGCGGTGTAACCCCAGACTGGAGTCCGCCACTGGAGGTGTCAGGAAGAGGTGCTGCACCAATGCAAACCATTACTGTAGAGGTGGGTGAGCTATTGCAGGGGACCATATTTGTCTCTGGATCCCCTTGACAAGGCCGCAGCTTGGTCAGTAAGACTAGGGGTGTGAGATTCAGATTTTCCGACAATTAGGCCGGCATATGTTTCAATACATTATACGAAAGCTATCCTGTTTTTAGTTTAAACCTATATTAACTGATAAAACCCCACCGAAAGGGAAATAGCCCTCTCCAGTGTAAACATATAAACACTGACAAACACCTGCACTACCACGAACTAAATGCCATTCAAAGAAAGGGAAAGGAGAGTGAAAGAGTAATTTTTATTTCTTCCTGAAGGGGCCATTACAATGTAACTTTATTATACAAGGCAGCAGCAAGAAAGGCTGGGCTAACATTATTCTGTTTGAGTTTTGGTGTTTAGGAATGCCACTAAAATATTGTTTCCTCTTCCTTTTGTTTTTTTCAGTTTGTGGTCTTTGGTCTAAAGTCGCAGGGTTTAGAAGCATGTTTAGGTCTTATATGATTATTTTATAAACTGTGGAGAATCAAGATACATAAAAATCATAATTGATATTTTGGCTACATTTGATTCATTCACTGATAGTTAAAATGGCTTGTTTCATAAGAATCTTTCTCAATATGTACCATTACATTTAGCCACAGAGAATGGGTGCAACCCTTTGCTACATCAGCTCCCTTTTCTATTGAGTCAGTATTGATAGTAGGTGAATTGCCAAACACCCCAGGCTTTAAAAATTCTATGCAAGGTGTAGTGATAGGTCTATGTGAAAAGAGTGCTGTCACCAAGCATCTGGGATAGTGGTGAAAACATGACACCGGACTTTTGGAAAACATGGAACGCAGAGTCACTTGGAATACTTCTGCAAAATTCTCCTGCCAAGTTCAACAAAGACTGGAGTGATATTGTTTGTGTTTGCAGTGATTCAGCGAAGTATATGAAAATGTTGTGTGGTGACCTGTCAAAATCGATACCTGAGCTGAAGTGCTTCCCGGTAAAAGATCCCTGTCACTTTCTAGATGGTATGTTGAAAGCATCTTAACATTCTTCCGAATTTCGGAAGAATGCTATTGAGTTTGCAGTCTATTCTGGTGCACTGTTCATTATGTGTGGGAACTAAACGCAAATATTTCTCATTTTGTGCTTTGTGTGGCATCATAGAAAGAGTCATCCCAACTGTGTCATTTAGCCGGTGGCTCTCAGTCCTGGAGGTTGTGAATGCTATAATATCCATGTGGCGACCGTTTACAGAATCTTTTCTTAGTGATGATGCCAAAGGCAAGAAATGTGAGTGTTAGAAATGGGATGTCTGGTTGGCTAGGGCATGGGCCTAAGCCAGGCAGAAACCACCACTCTACTCAGGGTAGGGGAGTTACACACTGAAGATAACCCCTGCTCACCCCCTTGGTAGCTTGGCAGAGCGGTCGGGCTTATCCCAGAGGCAATGTGTAAAGCGTTTGTGCAACACACCCACACAGCAGCGACACATTATGTACAGGAATTTATATAGTGCAAATCACCAACCGGTCTCTAAGCGCTTGCTTAGGGAACCCGTCCTGGTATTCCCTTGTGAGATAACCCCAGCAGGGTATCCGCAAGGTGAAAGCCAGGCATCCCGCCGCGAGGGGCCGTTGTGGAGATTAAGCAAGCTATTGCCCAGAGTCGCAGAGTGTGAACCCGTGAATCGAGTAGGCACCGTAGCGAGAATTGTCGAGTCCATGGACATTTTTTAGGACTCAAGACCCCGCCGAGCCGGGAATTGAACCCTGGTCCCGGGTTGACCTCTGCTTCCAGGTCTGCCTCCTCTGACCAGTGAGCCACACTTCTCCTTTTGTGGTGTAGGCACACCACAAAAGGAACTCCACACAAGGTTATGTAAAAATAGCCTTTGTTTTATCCATGAAACACATTAGAACATCTCACATATATACACTGCGCCAGCAGGCACATGTCATGACTTTACAGGGATTATATACATCATTAGGCCAATCGAGCCACTGTCATAACCATTTAGCGTCACCAGTAACTACTGGCAGCACCAAGCATGAAAAATGAACATCATAACAGTACTTAGCATATTATGCATACATCATAATTACATCAGGCCTTAGGCCTAAACCTCATCAACAGCAGAAACCCTTGATAGTGCTCCAGTGCTCGTTTTACATATGTTGTGGGACTCTTCACACAGACACTGGGTACTGCAGCATCTGCGTGCCCACAACTGGGATTCCCAGGAGGGGGGGGGGGGGTGTTCTGGGCTCTCCCAGTAATGCCACCTTAGAACAAATTGCCCCCGATATCAGGAAGCGTGCAGCTGCCCGCAACCATGCGGCTCAGCTGCAACTATAGGGACAAGTGAGGATCTTCGGTTGCATATTGATAGTGATGTGAAAAAACAATACACACTACTGAATTCTTAGATGTTTACAGGAAAATATGACTGCTGTTGTGGAAATAATAAAAAAAATAGAGTCTGAAAACACCCTTGGCTTCCAATTGTTCAGCGCAATAAGTGTAGATGTGAAACATCTCCTTGAGAGAGAGTAGGCTGGGCGACACTTTTAGTGATTTCGGCACTGCAACATATTCCATGTTAGAGCATACATCCACCACCGCCTGAACTTCCACCAACCCTCCAGACACCTGTGCTCTGCCTCCCCTGCTCTCGCACAGACTCCCTGCATCCTCTGAAGCTACAGCGGAGGTCGTTCCTTCTCCCTCCTTGCCACCAAGTCCTGGAACCGTCTCCCCCTTAACCTCTCAACACCGTCCTCCCTCCATGAATTTAGAAAGGGTCTCAAGACCTGACTTTTCGACTGATCGCAGCGAGATCCTAGCTGGTGATTACTCACACTCTACAAATCCAAGGAGATTGCTTGATTGTTTGTGACCTCTGTGACCCCTTAGCTACATATTTTTACCTTTGTCTAATCAACAAATGATAATAGCCCTTGTGTAAAATACCCTGATTTTGGGAACAGGAACAAAAATGTTCTGTATCAATGGTTGTACACGTATTTATATAGCGCAAATCACCGACCCGGTATCTAAGCGCTTGCTTAAGGAACCCGTCCTGGTATTCCCCTGTGAGATAACCCTGGCAGGGTATCCACAAAGTGAAAGCCAGGCATCCAACCGCGAGGGGCCGTTGTGGAGATTAAGCAAGCTATTGCCCAGAGTCGCAGAGTGTGAACCCATGAATCGAGTAGGCACCGGAGCAAGAATTGTCGAGTCCGTGGACATTTTATTTTAGTACTCAAGACCCCGCCGAGCCGGGAATTGAACCCTGGTCCCGGGCTGACCTCTGCTTCCAGGTCTGCCTCCTCTAACCAGTGAGCCACACTTCTCCACTGGTTGATTTGAAGGGACATCTGGTTGGACTGAGGAAATGCAGAAAGTAAATACAAGGTGTAGCAGTGCTTCCCAAACTCTTTAGAACCATGACCCACTTTTTAGAATGACAAACTTTTACTACCTACCTACCTTCAATGGACGTGAGGCCAGCGATTTGTTAATGCTGCGTGTGGTGGCGCCCTGTCAATCACAGCTGCACTGAAAATACTGGCTGTGGTCAGGAGTATCTGCGATGCTACCCTGTCCCATGGGGGAAACAGCGTTTACAATGCTGCCATTACATCACAGTGCTTTTACAACACGGTTGTTACAACGACCGCATTGTTAGTAAGCGATACCTTCGCATCGCAAGTCATAAGATCGACTTGCTGTAGGGGGCGCTCTAAACTAAGGAATAGTATAATTTATTATTCCAACACCTTCCCTACTGTTACACACGCTTGAGTTAGAATAGTAAATTATACTATTCCTAAGTCCAGCGCGCCCCTACAGCAAGTCGATCTAATGACTTGCAATGTTGAGGTATTGTGCTCCAACAACGCAGTTGTTGTAATGACTATGTTGTAATGGAACGCAAAGTAATAGCATGCATAGTAACATGCTATGTTGGTCCCATTGACTGACATCCCTCCACCACGACAAAGGGTAACACTCACTGCATTTCCCACTCCCAGAAAGTGACTCTCAGTGAGATGCACACATCTCTCCACCAAGAAATGACGTCCCTAGTTGCCTTATGAGATTTGATAGGGTGATGCATTTGCTCATGAGTCGGGGGAGGGGTCCCCAGGAGCTAAAGGCAAGGTGGTGACTTCAGCACTGACGGCAAACTCACGATAAAGAGTGGGGCTCAGGGTCAATAGCTTTTCACAAGACTGAAGGTCTGAAAACCATGTTGGGCTTTTGAAAGTGTTTCCATGGGGTGGATTCCACTGTCATGGGCCTGCCACGCCTGCCTGCTTGGAGCGGATCCCCATACTTTCCGCAGGACAGGAGGTCTTGGTGCCTGGTTTGAGACATCATTTGTTCCTTTCATTCCTGGCTCCTGAGAGGTCCAAGGTACTGTCAGATAGGTGAGCTCTGGCTAGGGTGACCGGCCGTCCCTGATTTGCCATGACAGTTCCGGGTTTTCACCAGCTGTCCTGGCAGATTTTGGCTATTTTGGCTCATGTCCCGGTTTTTAGAGGGGGTCGACGGAAACCAGTGAGAGGCACTTATTAGGTGTTCTAAAGTTGTGCTAGTGAGCAGCTGTTATAAGTAAGCAATTTAATTAACAGGTATGATGCTGGTTTTAGAAAATACATTTTATTTATTTTCCTAGTGCTTCTTCTCTGTTCCTGCATTGGGAAGAGCTGTCGTCCTGCACAGCACCTTTGATGCAATATCGTAGTCGTTCTTCTATTTTTGCAAAATGTGCCAGTTTTTCGTTCTCAAGATGTGGTCACCCTAGCTCTGGCAGCCTGCCGTGTAGAGGAAGAATGAGAGAGCTGCCATCTAATGAGATGAGTCTTGGCACATTCCTGCTGGACTGCCACCTTGACCATGAAGAATCCACAACTGACGATCCATCCTTCTAGAAGCACTACACAGTTCAGTGGCATAATGAAACTTGAGGGGACCCCCTGCATAGTAGATGGAGTGGGCCTCCCCCCTGGACCTAGTTAGGAGCTCTCAGGACAGTGGCCCACTGTCCGTGCACAGTGCCGGAGGTGCCACTGGAGCTGTGCCCCCAAACCTGACGCCTCTGGCACAGCTGTCCCAAGAGCCCCCTGAGACCGTCTTAAGGTAGCCTGGGTCAGCATCTCCTCAACGATTCAATTCTGAAATCCGGGCCCTCATTTATGAAAAGTGACGCATCGCTGCGAGAAAACAGATATGTCAGCATTTCTAACGCATATGTAGGCGCAAACATGGCGCATTGCTGGAGTGTGTCACAAAAGTGACACAACTCTAGCAATGGGTCATTACACATGGGCAAGTCCCATGTGAAATGTGACTGCGTCAGTCTTACGCCTGCCATGAGGCAGGCATAAGATATTAATGCATTTGCGCCCTAGAAGTGGTGCAGTGAAATCTCATAGATTTCATGGCGCCACTTCTACGACCCTTTCTTGCGTCGGATCGTCCCCCTGCATACATTATACCTGGTGCAGGTATAAGGTGGCGCAGGGGTTTACAAAGTGACGCATCTACCTAAATGCGTCACTTTGTAAATATGACGCAACATGGCGCATTTCTTACACTGCTGGTGGGTCACGAAAAGTGACGCGCCAGCGGCGCAAAAGTGACGCAAGGCCCCAAAAATAAGCTCCCAAGTGTCTGCAGTGTAGTGGCCTGAAGCCATGGTCAGTGGTGCCGGCACCCTTTCAGTGTCTGCGTCATCTCGGGGTGGACAACCATCCTGCATTTTTCTGTTTTGTCCAGCAATCAGGGCTCCTGTCCTGCTGCCCACACAGAGGAACTGCAGGACATCAATTGTCCTGCAAGTTGGGTCCCTATTACCTTTAACTCTCTCACAGTACAAGCAATTTTCAGTCTTTCAGCCCTTAATGAGCTATGAGAAAGGGGCCTGTCAGTGGATGAGCGGGAGGGGCAGCCATGCAGGGGGGCAGCTACACAATAGGCTTCAGGAGCCCTTTAACCATGGTCATGCAAATCCAGCGCCTGCTAATAAACCGCGCTGAATGTGTGAAAAGGAGTCATACTGTGGTTTTGTAAGGATAATGTGCCCCTGCAGTTTATTTCTTCCATCCAGCCTGCTTTAAAGGAATCACAAACGCTGTGATCTGTCAAATCGGTGGACAAAGACATAGGCAGAGTATGACTTGCCCAGGATCAAAGGGCCTGATTCACAGAACTAACTTAAGACAAAATCCTAAACTTACTACTTATGGTATTCACAGAAGTTGGGATTTTGTCTTAAGTTTGTCTTAAGACAGATTTAAGACAGACTTAAGACAAACTTAACACAGACTTGTCTTAAGTCTGTCTTAAGTTTGTCTTAAGACAAACTTAAGACAAAATCCTAACTTCTGTGAATGCCAAAAGTAGTAAGTTTAGGATTTTGTCTTAAGTTAGTTCTGTGAATCTGGCCCAAACAGTTTGCTAAAGTAGTACAGCCGAGACCGCAGCACACAGGCACTTGCTGTAAAGGCTATACATTTACTATAGATGTACAAAATGTATTTCCGTGTACATACTACGGACTGAGCACTACCCCTTCCCTTGGTGACATACAGTTCTTTTGTTTACCCACATGCTTACCAGCAGCTTTTACACCGATTCTAAACACTCCCAATATTTCCACAAGGGAGCAGAGGAACGTGTTCAAAAAGAGATGACTCTATTTCAACAAACGAGAGGCGGCATTAAAACTGTGCCTCCTGGTTCTGCAGTTTACAGCAGGTCCACTAGGCCACAACTAGGGGGGCAGTGGCTGTGATGGCAAGGCGCAGGGCCTGCCCAGAGAAGTGTCACTATGCCATGGTGCCAGGCTTCGGTACTGCAGACCCCCTGAAGGCCCTGCCAGCCCTTGAGATCTGTGCTGGTGAACAAGAAACCAGAGGGAGGAGGAGAGTACAGGAAAGGGGGTGAGAGAGAAGCTCCATGCTGGACCCCACTTTCAGAGGTTTCGCCTGTGCCAAGGGGCAGCAGCACTCCGCCTGGATGTTACGACGATGAACAGATCTGAGCAGCTGGAAGACAGGGGGCATAGGGTAAGTATGACTATAACAGCTGAGAACCAAGGAACAAGCTGCAACTGAAAGAAGGCCTACAGGTTTGAGCACTCACGGGCAACACTCTACAGCAGGGGTCTCCAAACCGGTCCTGGAGGGCCGGATCCATGCCAGATTTTTTGGATATCCCCATTGAGATACATGTAGTAATTTTAAAAATCTGGCACAGATCCGGCCCTCCAGGACCGGTTTGGAGATCCCTGCTCTACAGGAAAAGACACACCTCAACCAACAAAATGAGGAGAGGAAGGGGCTGGAGAAGGAAACAACAACAAACATTGAAGGAACACACAATGGGTGCAAACTACAGTGAGATTCAGAAAGACACCCAGCACCTTCTTAGGCAGAGGACTACATTCTCTCTGGATCTAATAGGGCTCTACCACTTATGACTCGGAAATGACCCCAAACCCAGGAAGTGAATTCACGTGACCACTCAAAGCAGACCAGTGGTCCCATGTCGGCCTCCACCGACCCATTCTTCAGCACCTCCAACTCCCCTGAGTCTGTTGGCATCCCTGAATGCTCATGTGTGGACCTTGGCTAGCTTCACAATACAGCGTTTATTTCCAGCATATTTAAGTGAAATGGTAAAAGCAGGTTTATGATCATTGTTCCTGTAATGAAAAGTGCCACATCTAGTTGTGTTGTTTGCCCACCCTACCGACTTGTCCACCTTGTTGGGATCCTGTCAAAGTCTTTCTTCTAACACTGACTGCGTTTTATTTGGGTCCTGTAGGTGGTTATTACGCAGTACGCGCCGGCCATTCATGTGTCAAACATTAGGACTATTGGATATCAGGCTTGTTCATTTCCTAAACTTGTCTCTCAATAGTTGTAAATTAGAAGGTAGCTATGCAACTCATGTATACCCCCCCTTCGCTAATCAACACAAGTCTTCTGATGGGTGCACAAAGTGTTCTGCAAAGTGATACTGGAACGTTGGCCACCCTACACTCATTAGCAAGGACCTCGTGTACAAAGAATGCATTAGTTAAAAGGAGTCACTGACTTTTACCAAATCCATTGATATTTAGTTAAAACCACCTCTGTGTTGATACGTCGGCTCACAAAATGCAGAATCATATGGCTGCAATTCAACCTACTTCATAAATATTATTACCCACTACTGTTGGCTTCAATCAAAGGCCTGGTGGCCTGCTGGGGTCAGCAAACCACCATGTCTGTGATTACTTTTTAATAAAGCATGTTTTTTAAATGCAGCCCGTTTCTCTAAAAAGGAAAACGGGATGCGTATAAAAAAATACAATGAAAATGTTTATAAACTTTTATTAAGGGTAGGCAGTGGACCATCTGAACCCTGCCTACTCTTAAAATATGTTTTTCACCATTTACAAAGGTGCAGGAGTTCATTTGAGACCCCTTCCTGTTTGAAAATAAGTCACGCCTCCTTTGAGTTGACGCTTGAATATTAATGTTTTGCAAATGGATTTCATGCCTTAACAAATCAGTATTTGGAAGGAGTGTCTCATCCAAATAGCAATTCCATATTGTTTGCTAAACTCATCTAATGATTTGGAAAACCCTTTCTGAATCACTAAATGGGTTGAGTACATAAAATAGTGCTTTAGTGTCTGCAAACTCTCAAATTTACTAAATCTAAATTTACTTTGTAACCTTTAAAATACTTTGTACATGAAGATCCAAGGTCTCTGTTGCTCCAGCCTGGCAGCAAACGAACCATGACTTCCCGTCACGCTGTCCACTTTACAAACTGCCAGTGAGGAATATTGCATCAGGAACTAACATGCTCTTGGATAACACTTGGAATATTGTTTCCTACAGCCTTATAGTCCGCTTCTGAGGGCTATACCAGTTCTTAAAGGCCCTGAGCCTGAGCTATAGGCCTGAACTGTAGGTGAGGGCCTTTAACAAGGGAGAGGGCCTTTAACAACCTGTATAGCCGGAGGTAGAAGAATGTTTTAAATTAAAAAGGGGGAATGTTAAAAAGTGAGTTATTGGTAGAGGTAAGTATGCACCTACCATTAGTAAAAATGCCACCAACACAGTGTATGGTCTGGTAAAGTTCTCAGTTAATTATCCCCTTGCTCAACCCTTGGTAGCTGACAACGAGCAGTCAGGCTTCACTTAGGAGACAGGAGTGTAACGCATTTCAAAACACCAATACATTAAATAAGTAAGACACAACACACAGTTAAAATCCCACACCAATTTATACAAATAGAAAATATTTTTATTAAAAAATAGACACCAAAACAACAAAATCGAATGTAAAGAACTGGACCTAAGAGTATTTAATCATTATCCACTTTATACTGCTTAAAAACATATAGCGTCACTCTGGGACATCTGGTCACACTTAATCAGGAAAATTCTTAGTTTGAGGCCAACCGCGATGGAGTCCTGGTCAAATACACTAAGCAGGAGGCCCCAGTAAAAATTTGACCTTCACATTTAGAAACTTTTCTGGAGCTTTTTCTTCTGAAATCGCTCGACCCTCCACAACAGGCTGGATTCGGAGAGGGTTCTCTGGGTTGATTATCTGCGAGGCCATGGTCAAATCCTGGAAGTCTTGAGCTCTGGAGCTTTCAGCAGGACGAACCTGAAATCCTGGCCGGGTTGATGTTGAAGGTAGTCAGCTTGACTCTCAACGTCTGTCACATCATGGAGCTTTTTCACAAAAGTTCTACAAATTTCTCCAAAGTTCAGGAGGTCTTTCCTGTAGGTCTCGGTTCAAAGTATCCAAATCACCAATTCAAAGGTCGGAATCTCCTAGATGGACTCTGGGATGTCTGGACTACAATTACCACCAAAGCACCTGCCCAAATCATTAAAAGTCCACTGGACGCTCTCCAGGATAGGGACTCTTGGTGGAGATGGTGCAGGTGGGCTCTATTAACCTGTAGCTTGCAGGGTGTCCACTCCTTAATCCTTCTTGAAGCAACCCAGGGCTGTATTACCAGATTGTGCAGAAGGTGCAGTCATTCAAAGTGCAGGCCTTTGGATGCAAATCCAGATTCCAGCAGGGCAGTCCTTCTCCTTGTAGTTTCAGGCAGTATAATAAGTTTAAATAATAAGTTTAAATATCTGAAGGCCGCCGTCCTCTCTCATTCCACCGGAGAAAGAGAGAACGTGTCGGATGTAACACCAAATGAGACCGAAGGTAAGGATTTGAGGAGTGAGGAATGGCTTTCGCGCGGCAGTGGGGTGGGTCTGGCTACCTTTTTAAGCTATCGACTTAAACGAGTCTTCGAGTCGTTTTTGTCAAATCTGCCAAGTGCGACCTTGATCGTAAACCGCACTAGCCATTTAGCGGCCCTGTGAATCCAATGTGGTAAGAGCAGAGAGTCTCGCCCGCAGCGGCAGACGGGCGGTACGGGACACAGCTTGTAAGCTATCTATCTAAACAAGCCCCTGCGCCGTTTTTGTTAAAAATGCATAGTGCGATCCTAGTTAAATGGGCAGCGGTAAATGCAAACTGCAGTAGCCGAGTAGCAGCTTCGTCGATTTAATGTATTTAATGCGGTCTCCGGCTAGAAACTTAAAGATTAAACACGAGTATAACCACGTGTATTTTAGTTGTAGAACTTAGTAGAGTATGTGTAACACCGGACTTTTTAACACCAAAAGTTTAAAAGACGCTTTCATTCTTACCCCTCATTTGTAGGTAACCAGTGCAGGAGTAAGAAGTCGAACAAAATAACTGAGGGAAATTGTGTTAATACCCTAGGACAAAACAGAAATTGCAACAACTCTGCTAAACATTTTCATCAAAAAGGAACAGCACTTGTAACTCCACTGGTATGTATTCACTGTACACTAACGAATAGGAGAACAGCTGTTCCAATAGTCGAAGATGGAGATAGGTACAAATAAATGTCCCTACGCTTTCAGGTAACATCCAAGTCAACATCAGTGAGTCTGCGTAGATTGAAAGTCGCAGTCAGTTCTTAAGAGACGAGGAACATCAACCTTCCTGGTTTTAAAATGAGTGTGAAGGATAACATCCATCATTTCTCCTCCATAAAATTTGAGACCTTATGACCAATGTAGTTATTTTCTCCATTATAGAATTCGGGTTATTCTTGAAGTAAGAGTGACTATGAAGTGGACCGAGTAACGAAAGTTTTCAGCTTGGTCCAGAACCCCATATAACACGGTTCAAGGCAAAATAATCTAAGTAAGAGGGCCTCTTGTATAATAATTCTTTAGCATAATAGTGACCATCCTTGCAACCAGTAGTCTAATTAGTGAAAATAAGCTTTACTCTCAAATAAAACAAGAAGACTAATTGTACGTATTTATTTTTAGATTGAAGATACATTGTTTTTAACTTAAAGATCTGTCCTGAAGAAGGTGTGGTAACAGAACAAAGCACCGAAACGCATCGACCAAGGATTTTTTATTATTGTTTTATTTATGATATGATGTATTTTGTGTTTCATGTGAAAAATTAATTATCATGTACGAGATGTCTAATCTATAATTTGTATTGTATAGGATTAGAGTATACTTAGTGTAGCATCATGTATTCGAGTATACAATTGTCTTGAAATGGTACATGAACATGTGTTGTGTATATGTAAAAAATGTTTTTAACCAAAATTTGATGAACTAATAAATAACTGAGAGTTATAAATAAGCTTACTGGTGTACAGATACAATCATTAGTGTCACTATTGCATGTTAAAAGGTCATATTGACTTGTAGGCCTGTCGGTCACATACAGAAAAGTAATATCACAGAAAGGAATTGCTTTTTTTTATTACTGTTTATACCCAGTCCTTTCTGGTTCTTTGGGAAACTCTTGTTTTTTGAAGCAATTCCTGTTTTAAGCCTGTCATCTGCCTGGGGCACAGGGTGGGGTGGCACACCTGGCATTCCTTACTGATCTGATCTCTTTTTTAGCCTATTTTAATTTACCCAGCCCTCTCTTTATGACCTATCCTCCTCAGTTTCAGGCAACTTATCACCAAACTGAAGCAGCCTGCCTAAGCCTGTTGAGCAGTGGAGACCACTTGAAGCCTGGATTTTGTCTTACAGAAGAGAAAGTTCTATAATGTATCTCCTGTGCTAGCGACGATAAAGTCAACAGTGAGAAGTTGTTGAATTTATCAATACCAATCTTTTAAGTCATTGAATGATATTTTGACTCCTTTCCTAGCAAGAGATATACCTAAATAAAATATTGCAATGTTCGCCTATGGAGATAAGTATCTACAATGGAGAAAAATGTAATCTGAAGTTCTTCCTTCACCAGGGTATATAAAACATATTTTATGAAGTCCCTGCTGATAGTTGCATGACGCCCACCCCTGGGACACCTAGGGGAGACCTTGGGGGAGGGTTAAATATATAACAATAAGGTAGATTATCACTTTTAAAGTGTCTATACCACAAACTTTGAATTTACATACAATTTGACTTTTAAAGTCTGCTTTTAAAATGACAGCAGACACCCAGCAGTGCACACATGCAAGTGAAGAAAGTCCGCTGGTCCCCTAAACTTCCATGCCCTAATATATGGTGGGGGCTCATAGGTAATTTAAACCCCCTAGCCTTACTATATACTAGGGACGTGTAAGTAGATTGCACTGCCTTGCCCTTTTATCTACTAGGGACTTACAAGGTCAGTTGTCATTGCCAATTGTAAGTGTACCCTATTACATGTACATTTTTAACATAGCACTGGCCCTGGGCCTGGTTAGCTGAACCCAGGGTACAGTGAGAGTCACTTACCACCACTATCATTCAGCAGAAAATGGGGGTGAATAGGGCAACAGTATGACTTTATAACAGGTAACAGTAAGACAAACATTGGAATGTTAGAGCAGAAGGCTTCCACCAGCCATTCTTGCCCTGAGCCACTTTCTTGTCTTCCTTGGAGTTCCCAATATTCCAATGTTCTACTACACCTGGTAGCCTTTCATCCTTGCCTAGAGGTTTGAGATTATAATTTACAGCGCTTGGGTCTTGTTTGCTAGACCACGTCCACTCTAGGTGAGCAGTGAAAAATATAGGGCCTGTAGTTAACCTGCAAAAGCAGTCTTGGAGCCCAGAGTTTAGGTCAGGAGTAAGCACACGCAGATTCAGTTTTGAGCCTCTGAGGTTCTCAGGGCCTGGATCCAGACTGTCTAATAATAGGACAGGGATTGAAAAAATCAAGGACCCCCTGAACAATAGTGTAAAACAAACTCCTAGGGCAGGGAAAACAATGTGTGAAAAGAATTCCTAGGCAGTTACGGTATTGGAAAACAAATGACTTAAAATGACAGCAAAAGAAGGGATGAGAAAAAACATATAAAAACCATCACAATTTTAATGAACATAATTACAAATCATATAGAATACTGAACAACAGAGACTATGATGACAATACAATCATTTAAAATTCATACAATTTATACACAGATTTAATAAAAAAACAGGAACACCCTAGAGAAAGAAGTTTATATAATTATGGTTGGTGTCCTGGAGCAGTGGCGAGTGAACTCGACGCGCGTTTCAGCATAGAAAAAATGCCTTCTTCAGGAGCCACACGGTTCAGTGGTTTGAGAACGATCGCACAATTGTGTCGATGTGCGCAGATTCAGCAAATTGATGTTAATGACAACACGCAATTGAGAAAGGCTTGGGTCTGAGATGTGGACGTTCACAACGTAGTCCCTCCTTCACTTAAAATTCCCTAACATCATGAAGCGATATCTTTGTCATCCAAAAAAGTGGCGTAATGTCGATAAATCTATTCGTGGAGACAGTAGCGCATATTCATGAACACGAACGCGCTTGTCCCCCTGTCAATGCGAACATTCAAAATAGGTAAGAATATATTCAGCAACACCCGAATAGATATTGCGGTTTGGTATTTTGGTGTAAAACGATATACAATATGTGGGCCTTCTGCAAACAGTCAGGCTTCTTATACGTGTGACGGCAGGATAATGCTGAAATACACAGCGGAGATCAAAAACCTCCGTTCGATGGTGGGAAAATGATAATAGGACAGGTCACTCCTATACTCAAAAAGCCTATTGCAGATCAGTCTGACCTCAACCATTTTCACCCCATTGCCAACCTCCCAACGCTTACAAAGGTCCAAGAAAATGTGTGCACTTGCAACTCTATGACCATGTCGAAAAGTTTCATCTTCTGGACGATTGCCAATCTGGCATCAGAAAGGGACATAGCACTAAAACAGGGCTAATACATATTGTTGGTGATGCCCTGAGACTGCTTGATCAGAATGAATCATGCCCATTTATACTTCTGGATCTATTGTCTGCATTCGGCACAGTCAAACATGACAGCATGATCGGCCTTCGGGATGGGGCTATCCGGACTTGTTGCAATCTGGTTTGCGTCATTCATACATAACAGATCTCAAAGAATAAAAATCAAAAATACCCTCTACGACTCCACTCCGGTCTATATTGGAGTTCCTCAAGAATCCACACTATCCTACGCTATTCAATTTGTTCATGGAACCCCTCACTGAACTTCTAAAGTACTCAAATATTCTTCTTCACATGTATGCTTACGACACTCAATTATACTTGAAAATCTAAGCACACAAAAGACAGGAAGCCTCTCAACCACACCCTGCTGCAAACCCAGCATAGGCTAACCCACAACCACCTCGTGCTCAACGCCCTCAAAACGGAATTCCTCCTGATCACCTCCCATAACTGCACTGTCCCTATTCAGGAATGTCTCAAACAGCTCACAGTTCTCAATTGCGTTCCGGCCATCATTAACTTTACGAGATCACTTGGCATAACATTGGACAAATATCTGAATATGCAAAATCATATCAACGCAACAACCAGCGGGGCCAACTACCAACAGAGCATCCTAAAGAAAATCAAACCTTTCTTGCCCCCCCAATGATCTTCATATTGCAGTACAATCCCTTGGCATTTCCTGATTAGACTACAGGATTGCTACTCTTGCAGGCCTTCTCAAAACAGGGTTAGCACCATTAAGAGCTGAGCTGAACTCAGCAGCTAGACTAGTCACGAGATCTTGAAAATGTGATCATATCAGTCCAGACCTAAAACCTTTAAACTGGCTCCTGCTGGAAGCAAGAATCCAGCTGAAAATAGCCTGCATGACTCATAAGGCTCTTCACCACAGCACTCCCATTTACCTGGCCATTGAACGTAAGTGGTAGGGAGTAGTCACTTCTTGAGAAGTGCCAATTCCCTATTGCTGAAACCACAGAAACTCAACACAAGACAACATACAACCATTCATTCTGTGGCTTATCCCCTGGAATATGGAACTCACTTCTACAGATAATCAGAACCAACACACCGACTACCGCCTACAAAACAGAAATGAAAAGATTTCCGATAAAAAAAATCTCTATTAACAACCACAATATTTTGGAATATTAGGTGCTCCCAGGGTCTCCACTAGGTGTTCTAGTGGTGGTGGTGGTGGTGGGGGGGGGGTGGGGGGGGGGGGGGTCATGTACTTATAGGGAGGACCCTTAATAAATAGATTTTATATGCCTTGGGATTAGTAACATTGTCCATTCCCCTTCCCACATTGTACTAAAGTGCTTCTTAAAATCGACTTTTATGCTAGGAGCACTGTGTACAAATTCAGAGCACCTAAAGTCTTCCCTAGGTGTTTCAGGGGTGGGGGAGGGTCCTATAGATATAGACAGGGTCCTTATAAAAGATGTTTTATAAGCCCTTTTTTTGGACAAATTGTCCAGTTCATTTTCCCCATTGCAGATCCCCAGCCACATAGGGGAATTCAAGCCAGGAAAACCACAAAAATATCCTTCAAGGATTCACAAGAATGGTATTGATAAATCCAACAATTTGTTATTGTTGAATTAATTCTAAAATGTACAGACAAGAAGTTATAGAACGTTCTTGTCTGTAAGACAAAATTCAGCCTTCCGGTGATCTGCCCTGATTAGTCAGAGTCAAGTTGGTTAGCCAGGCTGCTTTGATGAGGTGATAAGTAGCCCCTGGGGTGAAGGATCCATTCTGGGAGGAGATGGTTCTGCTACATATGAACGCCAGAACAAGAGGGAGGGGTTTTAAACAATGATCTTTAAATGAAGTAGGAGGCAGGCAGGAGACCCCAGTTTCATTTACACCCCTACCCTCGGAACCCAGCCAGATGGCAGGCTTAACGAATGAATGTGCAGCTACCAGGGGGAGGGAGTCTACGCAGATGAGCCATCCTGACGGTTGGTTTAGCCAGCTCTTGCCTCTCTCCTGAGAGTTCAGCCATATTGAATTTTTGGAGAAATAGTGCTTTCTGAGAGACCATTGTGCCACACTTTGGAGGAAATGGTCATGCTCTGGGGTGTTGCCCTGCACCTCATTGGACAGGAGTGCCCTCCTGTGTGACCCCAGGGAACACTGGATAAGTATCTGAGAGTGGCAGTGCCTCTCAGCTCTGCTGCTTGAAACTGAGAGAAGAAGAAGGATTTCCACCCTGGAAACTTGATTTGCACCATCAGGCCCTGCATTCTGACTGACTGAATTAATGTGGGAAAACACTTTTTTTGACCCCAGCCCCCTTTTTCTCGACCCTGCATGATGAATCGCCCAAAATGTTCCATCAAGAACTATAATCCCCATGGCACTTTTTTGGAAAATGTTGTGAAGATTTATTAAACGGCTTCAAAGATATAGCCAATTCAGAAAGCACTCATCCTACGGAAACATGCTCCTCACTATAATACTGGTGACCACCAGTAGGAAATATATAAAGTGCAATCACATGTGTATACACTTCTACTCCTCCGGAACTCACCTGACATCTTGCCTCTGTCCTCAATCAGAGGCAAGATGTCGCTTGTGCCGATTGCTGCGGAGGGACGAGGAGGCGTTAGTTCCGAAAGTACAGTCAGCTTTCTAGCGTTTCTGGCGGCTTGCCTCTGTCCTATTTAAGCCGGGACTGCGCAGCGGATGCCTGTGGAAGACTCTCTATAGGTGCCGACTGTTTGCACCATTTTATCTTGTTGACCTGTTTTTAAATCTGCGCCGTTATGTTATTATCTTGATCTGTTTCGTTTTTTTTTTTTTTTTAAATATTCAGGCTTCTGCTTTCTTTAAAAACTGTACACTTCTACTCCTCCTGAACTCACCTGACAGCTTGCCTCTGTCCTTGGTCCGCCACGGCTTGTGCCGATTGATGCGGAGGGACGAGGAGGCATTAGTTCTACTTCCGGTTTGCTGGCTAGCTAACAGGAAGTACAGTAAGCTTTCTAGCGTTTCTGGCAGCCTGCCTCTGTCCTATTTAGGCGCAGCGGACGCGCGCGCCTAAGGCAAGCCCGTCTGCGCCGGTCCGCGCCAGACCGCTGCCAGCTGCCCTGACCCCTGCCCCTTTTAATCCTTTGTTTATCTTATTCCCTTTTGGTCACTTCCAAGACGCCCCTGCTTAGGTATTCAAATCAGGAGTTGAAGGAGCTTGATCCCTCTCTGTCTAAACTCCTAGTCGGCTCAACAGTTGCTTCATCTTGTGGGGACCAAATTATTCCTTGTTCTCCTCTTCCAGTTCCCGCTTGTGACATCTCAGCTTCTCATACATCCACTCATAATAAAATTCCTAGACCATTAAAGGCGCTCTATTCCAATGCACGTGCTGTTCCTAAACATGCTGTGGAAATCTGGAGTCTTATTGATTCCGAATCTCCAGATATCTGTTTCATTACTGAAACTTGGTTACATGAGTACGCCTTTCCAGATGTGGCCATCGCGTTTCCTCCACAATACAGAATAATAAGAGTGGATAGGGAAAAGAAGAGTAGAGGAGGTGGTTTACTCATTGCCTCTACCCTGGCTGTGAATATCACTTCTTTAGAGTCCATTAGTACATGTAATATGGAAATATGTATCTTTAAAATGGATGGTCTGTTGGGAGGAGCATGGAGAGGCGCATTAGTATACAGACCTCCAGGTCCAAAAAATGACTTTCCATATAAATAACTGGAGATCCTTGCTCCACATGTACTGGCTTCTGAGTTTTTCCTTTTGTTAGGCGATTTTAACTACCATGCGGAGTATTGCATGATACTGATACTGACCAGCTAATTTCTAGCATCAACACCTTAGAATTAGCGCAACTGGTTACTGGGCCAACTCATATTGCGGGTCACACACTCGATCTTTTGTTGACTAATCCGACAGAGATTAGGGTGGAATCTCTAACACCATTATTGTGGTCTGATCACTCTGTATTAAAATGTATTATTTCTGACCATGCTATCAAAATGGTCTCTTGTAAGGATGTAGTTTGGAGAAGATCTTGGCGTAACGTCACTCTGCCTCTCTTTGCTGCCACTTTTAGGCCCACTCCATCTAGCCCGAATGATAACATAGATTTGTGTGCTATCTCACTAGATAGAGCTATACTCAACACCTTGGATAAAATCGCTCCTCTTACTAAAGTTACTCTCGAAGCACGAGCTGCTCCCTGGTTTACTGACCAACTAAAGTTACAGAAGCTCTCTTGTAGGTCCGCGGAGCGGAAATGGAGGAAAACCAATGAACAGACAGACCGCGCATTTTACAAAGGTGTTCACCATAAGTATATGGAAAGTATAAGACATACTAGGAAAATGTTTCTTTTGAATCGTATTGAGAAGGCTGTGAACTCTAATAAAGAGCTTTATCAAATTTTAAAGGAATTCTCTATTCCTCCTGCTCAGTTTCACCCTTCTACTTCTCAGGATTGGATAGATTCTCTCTCTAAATTCTTTGAGGACAAGATCATGGCCATTCACGCCTCCTTTCCAGTGCGTGATAATTGTAATGATATGGGGAATTCTTCACCATTTCCTTTAGATCCCCCTCATATTTTGATGGAATTTATCCAGTGCAGCTCTACAGAGGTGACTGAAGCCTTTGTTAAAATAAAAACTGGTTCACCAATTGACCCTCTGTCACCAAAGATTTTTCCTACTGTTGCCCCTGCTCTGCTAGACCACCTCACTGACTTATTTAATAAATCATCAGAATTTCCTATATCATGGAAAACTGCTAGGGTCCGCCCTATATTGAAAAAATCTACTGCAGACCCAAAACTCCTGACTAATTACCGTCCTATATCGCTGCTTCCTCATTTCGGAAAAATGCTTGAGTTCTTGGTCAACAAACAGCTTGTTGTCCATCTTGAGAACCATGGACTGCTTGACACTTCTCAATCTGGCTTTAGGGCAGCCCATAGCACCGAAATAGCCTTGCTTGAGGTAACGGATAATATCAGGCGGGCTTTAGACTGGGGGTAGTCATCTATCCTTGTCCTGCTTGGTTTATCTGCTACGTTTGACACCATCTCCCATAGCATCCTTGAACGTCGGCTTTGGGAGACTGGTGTCAGGGGTAAGGCACTCCAGTGGCTTAATAACTACTTAACTGATCGTGCTATGGTGGAAAGTACAAACTCTCGTAGTAGATCAGTAAAGATGGGAGTACCGCAGGGCTCCATTCTGGGTCCCACTCTCTTTAACCTTTATGTGACCCCTTTGGCCAAAGTGATTCGATCCTTCGGTTTCGAAGTTGTGTCTTACGCCGACGACACCTAGTTCCTGGTCACTCTTGGTCCAGACCCATTGGAAACTAAGTCTCTCTTTAGAGACTGTATGTCTCAAATCGAGATATGGATGTGCACTAACCACCTTCAGTTGAACGGAGGGAAAACTGAGATAATGCTGTTTGGTAGGGCAGAGGAGTATTGGGCACCTGATTGCTTGCCCTCTAGCCTTGGCCTTTGTCCTACTCCAACTCAGTCGGTGAGAAATCTGGGCTTGCATCTGGACATTAAACTGTCAATGAAAGATCAAGTAAATAAGACTATTGGTGCCTGCTTCGGAGTCATGCGCAGCCTGCGTAAAATATTTAAGTGGATCCCACTGGAGGCAAGAATACCCCATGTCCAAGGACTCATCCTCAATCGTATGGACTATGGGAATGCCCTACGGGCTTCTACTAATGAAAATCTTTTATCGAGGATGCAGGTTCTGCAGAATACTGCAGCAAGGCTGGTACTTGATCTTCCATCTAGATCTCCATCGGCCCCCAGTCTGAAGCTTTTGCACTGGTTGCCCATACGAAAACGCATACGCTTTAAGTTACTCTGCCTTACGCACAAGAACATGTATGTAAAGGGCCCAGCTTTTTTGGCCAAAAAACTAACCTGGTATTTACCTGGTCGAATTCTTAGATCCGCCAATCAAGCGCTTCTTGTGTCTCCTAGAATACGTACTACTACAGGCGGAGGGAGATCCTTTTCTTACCTTGCGCCGTCTTTTTGGAATAAACTACCATTCCATCTACGCCCCTTGAGTGATCACAACTGCTTTCGCAGAAACTTAAAGACATGGTTGTTTGACATCTACCTTCATTTTAAGTCTTATCCTGGCAGAGACATCCACCAGCGCCATGAGACTCTTGAGTGATATGTGCGCTCAATAAATGTTTTATGATTTGATTTGATTTGATTTGATTTGATATAGATAAAGAGCAAATGTATCAAATCATGTCTCTCTACTAAGCCACAGTTATTATAAAGGGCAGTTGCCATTTGTAAACACAATACTATATCGTTTCTGTTCAGTTGGTGCTAAAGTGCAAGTTCAAGTGTCTTTCTCTCAATTCATAATGATCAATATTGCATAAAAAGTAGATGTAAACTTCTCACTCTCATATATGCATATAAAATGGAAGTGGAAAACACCACAGTACCATTTTATAGTCATAAATGGATTCAGATGTTACTAAAGTGTAAGTGTAAGTGCAAATTTGTGGAGATATAGGACTCTCAATCAATAAAAATCTATATTTTCTTTATTATGAATATTGCATAAAAACAATATTTCACAATCTTGTGAGATGAGAAGAGTCAAAACAACAACCATTTATCACACTGCATGCATCTAAACGCTGACGCTGAACTGCTCAGAAATCTACGATGGATCGCACGCCGCTAGCCTCTCCTCCGGATCGCCCCTGAGCACTCTGGTATATGAAGTGCATGTAGTTTGAAGAGTTGAAACAAAAGTTCATAAGTGGTTCACCAAAGTTGGTGCAAGTAAGTACTTGTGGTTCCCAGGAGCTCTAGACCCGGGGCATGGCCCGGGTTTCAGGATAGTTTCCCTCATCAGTAGAGACAGGATTTGGGGTGGATGAGAAGGCCGCCAAGTAACCGTCACAGGCCTTGATGCCTCTCCGGCGCGCAGGTGCGTCTCCAAAAGCTCGTCAGCTTATGGGCTCATGGGAGCTCTTTATCAGAAATCTACGGTGGATCGCACACCGCTAGCCTCTCCTCCGAATCGCCCCTGAGCACTCTGGTATATGAAGTGCATGTAGTTTGAAGAGTTGAAACAAAAGTTCATAAGTGGTTCACCAAAGTTGGTGCAAGTAAGTACTTGTGGTTCCCAGGAGCTCTAGACCCGGGGCATGGCCCGGGTTTTGGGATAGTTTCCCTCATCAGTAGAGACAGGATTTGGGGTGGATGAGAAGGCCGCCAAGTAACCGTCACAGGCCTTGATGCCTCTCCGGCGCGCAGGTGCGTCTCCAAAAGCTCATCAGCTTATGGGCTCATGGGAGCCCTTTAACAGAAATCTACGATGGATCGCACACCGCTAGCCTCTCCTCCGAATCGCCCCTGAGCACTCTGGTATATGAAGTGCTTGTAGTTTGAAGAGTTGAAACAAAAGTTCATGAGTGGTTCACCAAAGTGAGTGCAAGTAAGTACTTGTGGTTCCCAGGATCTCTAGACCCGGGGCATGGCCCGGGTTTTGGGATAGTTTCCCTCATCAGTAGAGACAGGATTTGGGGTGGATGAGAAGGCCGCCAAGTAACCGTCACAGGCTCGATGCCTCTCCGGCGCGCAGGTGCGTCTCCAAAAGTTCGTCAGCTTATGGGCTCATGGGAGCTCTTTATCAGAAATCTACGGTGGATCGCACACCGCTAGCCTCTCCTCCGGATCGCCCCTGAGCAGTCTGGTATATGAAGTGCATGTAGTTTGAAGAGTTGAAACAAAAGTTCATAAGTGGTTCACCAAAGTTGGTGCAAGTAAGTACTTGTGGTTCCAAGGAGCTCTAGACCCGGGGCATGGCCCGGGTTTCAGGATAGTTTCCCTCATCAGTAGAGACAGGATTTGGGGTGGATGAGAAGGCCGCCAAGTAACCGTCACAGGCCTTGATGCCTCTCTGGCGCGCAGGTGCGTCTCCAAAAGCTCGTCAGCTTATGGGCTCATGGGAGCCCTTTAACAGAAATCTACGATGGATCGCACACCGCTAGCCTCTCCTCCGGATCGCCCCTGAGCACTCTGGTATATGAAGTGCATGTAGTTTGAAGAGTTGAAACAAAAGTTCATAAGTGGTTCACCAAAGTTGGTGCAAGTAAGTACTTGTGGTTCCCAGGAGCTCTAGACCCGGGGCATGGCCCGGGTTTCAGGATAGTTTCCCTCATCAGTAGAGACAGGATTTGGGGTGGATGAGAAGGCCGCCAAGTAACCGTCACAGGCCTTGATGCCTCTCCGGCGCGCAGGTGCGTCTCCAAAAGCTCCTCAGCTTATGGGCTCATGGGAGCCCTTTAACAGAAATCTACGATGGATCGCACACCGCTAGCCTCTCCTACGAATCGCCCCTGAGCACTCTGGTATATGAAGTGCTTGTAGTTTGAAGAGTTGAAACAAAAGTTCATGAGTGGTTCACCAAAGTGGGTTCAAGTAAGTACTTGTGGTTCCCAGGATCTCTAGACCCGGGGCATGGCCCGGGTTTTGGGATAGTTTCCCTCATCAGTAGAGACAGGATTTGGGGTGGATGAGAAGGCCGCCAAGTAACCGTCACAGGCCTCGATGCCTCTCCGGCGCGCAGGTGCGTCTCCAAAAGCTCGTCAGTTTATGGGCTCATGGGAGCTCTTTATCAGAAATCTACGGTGGATCGCACACCGCTAGCCTCTCCTCCGAATCGCCCCTGAGCACTCTGGTATATGAAGTGCTTGTAGTTTGAAGAGTTGAAACAAAAGTTCATGAGTGGTTCACCAAAGTGGGTGCAAGTAAGTACTTGTGGTTCCCAGGATCTCTAGACCCGGGGCATGGCCCGGGTTTTGGGATAGTTTCCCTCATCAGTAGAGACAGGATTTGGGGTGGATGAGAAGGCCGCCAAGTAACCGTCACAGGCCTCGATGCCTCTCCGGCGCGCAGGTGCGTCTCCAAAAGCTCGTCAGCTTATGGGCTCATGGGAGCTCTTTATCAGAAATCTACGGTGGATCGCACACCGCTAGCCTCTCCTCCGAATCGCCCCTGAGCACTCTGGTATATGAAGTGCATGTAGTTTGAAGAGTTGAAACAAAAGTTCATAAGTGGTTCACCAAAGTTGGTGCAAGTAAGTACTTGTGGTTCCCAGGAGCTCTAGACCCGGGGCATGGCCCGGGTTTCAGGATAGTTTCCCTCATCAGTAGAGACAGGATTTGGGGTGGATGAGAAGGCCGCCAAGTAACCGTCACAGGCCTTGATGCCTCTCCGGCACGCAGGTGTGTCTCCAAAAGCTCGTCAGCTTATGGGCTCATGGGAGCCCTTTAACAGGAATCTACGGTGGATCGCACACCGCTAGCCTCTCCTCCGAATCGCCCCTGAGCACTCTGGTATATGAAGTGCTTGTAGTTTGAAGAGTTGAAACAAAAGTTCATGAGTGGTTCACCAAAGTGGGTGCAAGTAAGTACTTGTGGTTCCCAGGATCTCTAGACCCGGGGCATGGCCCGGGTTTTGGGATAGTTTCCCTCATCAGTAGAGACAGGATTGGGGGTGGATGAGAAGGCCGCCAAGTAACCGTCACAGGCCTCGATGCCTCTCCGGCGCGCAGGTGCGTCTCCAAAAGCTCGTCAGCTTATGGGCTCATGGGAGCTCTTTATCAGAAATCTACGGTGGATCGCACACCGCTAGCCTCTCCTCCGGATTGCCCCTGAGCAGTCTGGTATATGAAGTGCATGTAGTTTGAAGAGTTGAAACAAAAGTTCATAAGTGGTTCACCAAAGTTGGTGCAAGTAAGTACTTGTGGTTCCCAGGAGCTCTAGACCCGGGGCATGGCCCGGGTTTCAGGATAGTTTCCCTCATCAGTAGAGACAGGATTTGGGGTGGATGAGAAGGCCGCCAAGTAACCGTCACAGGCCTTGATGCCTCTCTGGCGCGCAGGTGCGTCTCCAAAAGCTCGTCAGCTTATGGGCTCATGGGAGCCCTTTAACAGAAATCTACGATGGATCGCACACCGCTAGCCTCTCCTCCGAATCGCCCCTGAGCACTCTGGTATATGAAGTGCATGTAGTTTGAAGAGTTGAAACAAAAGTTCATGAGTGGTTCACCAAAGTTGGTGCAAGTAAGTACTTGTGGTTCCCATGATATCTAGATCCGGGGCATGGCCCGGGTTTCGGGATGGTTTTCCTCATCAGTAGAGACAGGATTTGGGGTGGATGAAAAGGCCGCCAAGTAACCATCACAGGCCTCGATGCCTCTCCGGCGCTCAGGTGCGTCTCCAAAAGCTCGTCAGCTTATGGGCTCATGGGAGCCCTTTAACAGAAATCTACGATGGATCGCACACCACTAGCCTCTCCTCCGGATCGCCCCTGAGCACTCTGGTATATGAAGTGCATGTAGTTATAAGAGTTGAAACAAAAGTTCATGAGTGGTTCACCAAAGTTGATGCAAGTAAGTACTTGTGGTTCCCAGGACCTCTAGACCCGGGGCATGGCCAGGTTTTGGGATAGTTTCCCTCATCAGTAGAGACAGGATTTGGGGTGGATGAGAAGTCTTGTAACTAAATCGGCCCACAGGGGCCCAAAACCAACCACTAACCCTGGCAGCCCACCAGGGAAATGCCCAGTGCCCGCAACAACCAGTCCGACCATGAGCGCAGAGCTGTCCATGCCGAGCTACAAAATGACAGAAGCCATTTATCACGCCAGGCACAGTATTACAGCTTTGAATTGAAAAAATACCATCCAAGCCAACCTGAAATGAGTAAAAGCAACCCCTGACACAGTGTTTCACTCTAATTAGAGCTCTTCAGAGATGTATAGCTTTGTCCAGACCCAAGGGAGTACCCAGTATAAGTCAAAACAATACCCTTTCAGGCATAGAGTTATGCATACATTATGCAAAAAAAGAAGCAGAGAACTCTGGGTAGTTCTTAAGCTTAGGTGGAAATCAGCTGCTGTATAGAGCACTCTCAACTCCAGCGACACTCTAGATTTGCTCCCCTCAAATGCCCCCTGCCATACATTATAAGGATATTACAAGTCAAGAAAGAGGTGGAGAGACGCAGACGAGGAGAGAAAGAGAGGAGGGGTGGAAGCATAGAGAGAGAGGGGTGGAGAGACTCAGCTGGGGAGGGAAAGAGAGGAGGAGTGGAAGCTAGCGAGAGAGGGGTGGAGAGACTCAGCTGGGGAGGGAAAGAGAGGAGGAGTGGAAGCATATAGAGAAGAGTGGAGAGACACAGACGGGAAGAGAAAGAGAGGAGGGGTGGAAGCTAGTGAGAGAGGGGTGGAGGGATGCAGACAGAGAGAGAAAGAGAGGAGGGGGGAAGCTAGCGAGAGAGGGGCGGAGAGACTCAGCTGGGGAGGGAAAGAAAGGAGGGGTGGAAGTGTAGAGAGAGTGGTGGAGAGACGCAGATGAGGCGGGAAAGAGAGGTGGGGTAGGGTACAAGCGTAGAGAGAGAGGGGTGGAGAGACGCAGAAGGGGAGAGAAAGGGAGGTGTGAGGGGAGCGTAGAGGGAGAGATGAGGAGAGAGAGGGGCGGAGAGACGCAGACAAGGGGGGATGGAAGAGTAGGGGGGGGCGCTACAGAGAGGGAATGATAGGAAAGTCATTTTAAACCCATTTTTGACAGTCAGCAATAAACTACAGAAAAAGTTTCCCGTTGTTTATATTTAATTTACGATTTAATCTCCACTCTGCCAAAGCGATATTTCACACGAGAAGCGTAATTATTTCCTTAATATCAATGAAGGGAGAGATATCCTGGAAACAAAGTCATCATTTCGGAAGATTTGTGGCTCACCTTCCCGGCGCCTGCGAGCTGCTCGTTGGAGCCGCTGCTGATGGGGGCGGAGGCGGGGGAGACGGGTCCTTTCTGCTGATGAATCCAGGCTCCAGCCACCCCCTGTCACAGCCGGTACCTGTAAGGCTGACCCCCATCCCCACCCCCCACCCCACCGTCCGACAGAGAAGAGATCCAAAACTGGACATGTAAGGGTGCCCTGCAGCCCGGCGCAAGCAGGGAACACCCTGTGCCCTGCCTTGTCTCCTATTGTGTACCACAATACAACCACAATCAAGAGTCAGTGGGCCAGTAAAGCTCCAGGGCCCTGGTGCCACAGCACCTGATGCACTATTGATAGTTACTCCGCCGAACCCTACCCCCTTGCTTGGAACAAGATAGCTCCCAAGACTCCTGGGCCATGGGTTTTATTTTTATATTTCATTAAGCTTTAAAAAAACAAATATATACTTTCTATAAAACCTGTATTTTAATAGAAGAAATGTATAATTATCAATCCAATTAACTAGGAAAGTATAACATGATTTTATAATCCAACCTTTTACCTTTATGACACCGCCTACGTTGATAAGCAAGGACCCTTTTCACTTCTGATCTACTAAGCATGAACTACACTCTTGATGTACTAAGTACTAAACATTTGCTCATTTCTGATGTACCAAGTACTAAGCACCAGTTTCACTTCTGATGTAGTAAGTACCAAGCAACTGATTCACTTCTAATGTACTGAGCACCCTGTTCACTACTGATGTACTAAGCACCCGGTTTACTGCTGATGTACTAAGCACCCGGTTCACTGCTTATGTACTAAGCACCCGGTTCACTGCTGATGTACTAAGCACCCTGTTCACTGCAGATGTACTAAGCATCCGGTTCACTGCAGATGTACTAAGCACTCAGTTCACTGCTAATGTACTAAGCACCCGGTTCACTGCAGATGTACTAAGCACCCGGTTCACTGCTGATGTACTAAGCACCCGGTTCATTGCTGATGTACTAAGCACCCGGTTCACTGCTGATGTACTAAGCACCCTGTTCACTGCAGAGGTACTAAGCACCCGGTTCACTGCAGAGGTACTAAGCACCCGGTTCACTGCTGATGTACTAAGCACCCGGTTCACTGCTGATGTACTAAGCACCCGGTTCATTGCTTATGTACTAAGCACCCGGTTCACTGCAGATGTACTAAGCACCCGGTTCATTGCTAATGTACTAAGCACCCGGTTCACTGCTGATGTACTAAGCACCCTGTTCACTGCTGATGTACTAAGCACCCGGTTCACTGCTGATGTACTAAGCACCCTGTTCACTGCAGAGGTACTAAGCACCCGGTTCACTGCTGATGTACTAAGCACCCGGTTCACTGCTGATGTACTAAGCACCCGGTTCACTGCTGATGTACTAAGCACCCGGTTCACTGCAGAGGTACTAAGCACCCGGTTCACTGCTGATGTACTAAGCACCCGGTTCACTGCTGATGTACTAAGCACCCGGTTCACTGCAGAGGTACTAAGCACCCGGTTCACTGCTGATGTACTAAGCACCCTGTTCACTGCAGATGTACTAAGCACCCGGTTCACTTCTAATGTACAGCCCACCTGGTTCACTTCTGATGTATTTAGCAATCGATTCACTTCCGATGTACTAAGTACTAATCAACCAGTTCACTTCTGATCTTCTAATCACCTGGTTCACTTCTAATGTACTAAGCACCCGGCTCACTTCTGATATGCTAATAACATGGTTCACTTCTGATGCACAAAGCATCCAGTTCACTTCTGTTGTACTTAGCAGCCAGTTCACTTCTGATGTGCTAAGCACAATGTTCACTTCTGATGTACAATGCACCTGGTTCACATCTGAGATACTAAGCATCTGGTCCACTTCTGATGTGCTAAGCACCCAGTTCACTTTGATGTACGAAGCACTCTGGTCACTTTTGATGTTTTAAGCACCCGGTTCACTTCTGACATACTAAGCACCAAGTTCACTTCCGATGTATTAAGCATCCGGTTCACTTCTGATGTACTAGGCACCCTGTTCACATCTGATGTGCTATGCACCTGGTTCACGTCACAGGCACTAAGCACTTTGTTCACGTACGATGTACTAAGCACCTGGTTCACCTCTCATGAACTAGGTACTAAGCACCCATTTCACCTCTGATGTACTAAGCACCTAGTTCTCTTCTGATGTAGCAAGCACCCGATTCACTTCAGATGTACCAAGTACTAATCACCCAATTCACTTCTAATGTACTAAGTACCCTGTTCACTGCTAATAGACTAAGAATCTGGTTCACTTCTGATGTACTAAGCACTTGGTTCACTTCTGATGAACTAAGTACGTACATCTGGTTCACTTCTGATGTAATAAGCACGGGGTTCAGTTCTGATTTACTCAGAACCAGGTTCACTTCTGATTTGCTAACTACTAAGCACCCAGTTCACTTCTGATGTACTAAGCACCTATGATGTACGAGACACCCGTTTCACTTCGAAGTACTAAACACCTCTGATGTACGAGACACCTGTTTCACTTCGAAGTACTAAGTACCCAGCTCACTCCTGATATACTAAGCACCCGGTTAACTTCTGATGTACTAAGGAGCCGGTTCACTTCTGATTTACTAAGCACCTGATTCATTTCTGATGTACTTAGAACCCAGGTTCACTTCTGATATACTAAGCACTAGGGGCTAGATGTAGGTAAATGGCATTTACCGATTCGTAAATACCGAATTTTACCGATTCGGTATTTACAAATCGGTAAATGCCATGTAGGTAAATATTCTGTAACAATTACCGATTCATCAAGATTCGGTAGGAATCAATGGCAATTACCGAATCAGTAAATACAGATTCGGTAAAATTACTGAATAGTCAAGGGTGGCAGGGTATCACTTTGACACCCTGTTACACCCCTGATTGGGTCTTGTGTGCCATGTGACACATATACATGCCCTTAGGGCATATATGTGTGCCACATGGCACAGGTGTACATGCACAGATTTGCATGTACACAGGTATTCGTTATTTACCACCAACTAATAGTTGGTGGTAAATAACGAATCCTTAAGGCCCTGTGGCACTGTTTTCAGTGCCACCTACATCTCAAATTACCGATTCGGTAAATTTACCGATTTGGTAAATTTACCGAATCGGTAATTTTTAAGCCCCCTACACCTAAAACTCCAAATACTGGTCGGTAACGGCCGAAAACGGCCATTACCGACCGGTATTTGGCCACCTACATCTGGCCCCTAGTTCACTTCGTATCCACTAAGCACCTGATTCACCTCTGATGCCCCATGGTTACTCAGCGTTAGGAGCGCATAAAGTAGGAGTTTCAGTTCCCCAGCCGTCATCTGGGCACTGGCGATTTGCGTAGAAGAGCGAATCGCATTAGTTTACATTTCTTGTTTTCAATGCTGTAGCCGCTCTAGGGTAGCATGGACACTGTTACCATCCTGAAGGGGCTTAACCTTGGTTTCCAGGGCAGTCTTGTGTGGCAGCACCAGCTCTCGCTGTACCTGCATCCCTCATCAGCACCCGACACAGGTAGGCATTTCCCACTGCCCCAAAAAAGTTGTTTAGAGATCTAGGAGCAAGTTCCAGTCTCCACCATCGATGAGTTTACAGGAGCCAACCTCCAAGAACAGTCTATGTAGTCCACCAGCTGGGTTAGTTTTGTTCCCACGGGGGCATAGATGGAGCCAACAATCATTGTCTGGCCTGAGAGCTTCACTTCTGTGAAAATATAACCGCCATTGTTATCAGTCCAAGTTTTGAGGGCGTGAACTGGTAACTGCTTGCGGAAGAGAATGGTCACTTGGTCCCTCCATTTTTCTTGGCAAAGGTCATATGAAGGTGGATAGAGTTCTCATCAGCATCCAATCCCATAGAGAAAATGGCTTCCCTGCATGAGAACAATGTCAGGTCTCTGGGAGATGAGGAATGAAAGTATTTTCTTCTGTGTGATGTAATTGGTTAAACCGTTGACATAAAGAGACCAGATGGTTATGTGAGGTACTCGTCAAGGATTGGCAGAGGAGTCACTGAACCAATTGCTGAAATTACCTAAAGTTATTTTGAAGAATGCTCAAAAAGGATGATAATGAGAATTATTTTACCATTCCTTCATACCATTATATCTGGGATGATTCCACTACTTTCTGTATTGTGATTAGTGGTCCTGGACCATCCAAAGATAACAATACTTTATCATTCCTTTGACCCTCATGCTGGAGGTGAAATGCAAGAAAAAAAGAAATTAATGTTGATCCAGAAAATGCACCTAAGCAAGAAAAGTCCTAGAGATGTAGCTACCCAATGCAGCAATCAATCGGAAGAGAGCGTTACCCCGACTCTTGATGACATCTTCGTAGATGTGTCCGGGGCAAATTTGTTTCACAAGTGGCTACAACCAAATACTGTTCTATAAATCTAGTTGCTGCATCATCACTTTTTCCTCCCAGGTCGATCTCCGCTGCGAGGAATGAGTGAGCTTTGGAATCTCCTCGACTACTAGGTTTTTCAGAATGCATTTAGAGAAACATTTAGCGGACTCCTAGGAGTCATAAATATAAGTGATGACATTCTAATATAGGCATGAACACTGGCGGAGCACAAAAAACAACTGCAAAACACTTTGCAATGATTGAGAGATGCAGGCCTAATGCTACAGGAGGACCATGTGAATTCCTCAAAAACAGCAAAAAGTTAATTAGAGACATTTTCTCTAATTAGCAACCCCAGAAGATCAAAGACATTCAAAAAGCAACAGAGGACAGGCATGGAAGTCAAAAGCTTCCTGGGCATGATCACTTACTGTGGACGCTTTATTTGAAATCTTGTCGCAGTGTCCCAACCTCTATGCGAGCTCACAAAATCCACAACCCCAAGGGAATGGGACCCAGATCAGGCTTTCGAAAACATCAAACCAACTACCGTTGAAGACGTGACAGTACAGACTCAGAGTCAGTGGCGTAGCGAGGCCTTTTGCCACCCGTGACAGTCCCAGCTTTTGCTGCCCCATGGCGGCCGTAAGAGTGGGGGGGTGCTGGTGTTGATTCCAGCGTTTGCCGCCCCACGCGGCGGGTGGTAAGAGCACCGCCCCCAAAACTCATGCATTGTCGTGTCTTCAAGGCTACACAACTCAATTCAAAGTACTTTATTCGGTTAGAGAGTATAACCATAAAAGCATAAGACATAAAATTTCATTTACATAAAAAATTTAAACATTTTGTATATAGAATGTGTTTTCCTTGTGATCAGAGATTTACAATTCATCAGAGCTAATCGCATTTTCGCGATATAAAAACAAACTTTAAAATTGATGGAACTATTTACAGCAAGTGAAATTGTGTCCGATCTCTATAGTTCTAAAAAACAACAGCATATAATTCATTACCTCTAAGGGACAAAAATAAAAGAGTAAACATTTTCCTACAAAGTAATGTCCATAACCAATCAATCCAACAAGTGTAAACCAGAGAATATATCAAAACGATTGTAAGTGGGTATGTTATAGCTGCTCGATACGGGGGCTCTACCACCCACCATGTAGTCATTTTCGGTATTCATTCTTGGAGGTTGGAGATAGGATGTTCTAGGGTAGAAGTCTGATAGTTCCCAGGTTACAATAGGGCCGTCTCCTATTTGTGGCTGCCAGCTTTGGAGATAAGGGACGACGTGGTTATCCCTGAAGTTTACTATAACCAGGTCTCCAACTATATCTTTTGGAAGAGATCCTAACCAGCCCACCCTTCTGACGTTTAGTATTCTTCCGTCGATGTTTGGTGGAAGGGGTCTGTTTTTAGTTAGCCAGAATGATACTTTATTTTTTAGTTCCTGTTGACCTTCAATTTTTCCCTTTGTAAGCACAGGCACTCCTGAGGGGACGCACACAAATGGTGCGGCCTCCGCTGGTAAGTGTATGTTATTAGTTTTCCTTGGGATCATACATTTGTTAGCGACAATCCCATCCTGGCACGTGGTTTCTTTGTTTGGATTTACACTAGGGGCAGGACTCTGTACTATAGCAGGTTTTGGGGTTACAAATTTCTGGATATTTGAGGCTGGCATTTTTTGAGCTACTGGTTAATTTTGGGCAACAGTATTTTGGACAGTAGTTTTTGGTGCATTAGTAGGAGCTAAGGACTGTGTGTACTTATAACCTGCTATTCTTTTTATAAGTAGTTCGTTTGCCTTGGTGGATTCCTCGATGCCCGTCAGCCTTTCCCCTATACTCTTCACTCTTTCTAACAGCGGGGATATTATCGAAAGAACCAAGTGTTCAATCTGCGTCAATAGAGTAGCCTGTGGACAAGATGCTTGAATTTCCGGTTTTGGGCCTGCCTTAGATGCTATTGGGGTGGTGATATAGTCCAGTGGGGGACTTGAATGTAGTTTTTGTTGTTTCGATAGTGTACCCATCTGTTTAGCACCCTTTCGTTTTCTGTTAGCAGAAGGAGCCTGGGGGTGCACTATCGCTTGCATATTATCTTTAACTAATGGTGAAAGGGGAATACCCAGGGGACTTTCGTTTGATTGAGTTGGTATACTGGGCTGGGGACTTATATTTCCCCTGGGGCAGGTGGGAACACCTCTTTGCGCGTTTCCCTGTCCCACAGGGTCATAGTTGGTGTTACATATCTTATTTAAGTCCTCAAATAAAGAAAAAGGTTCTACTACATCAGCTGGCATCAAAGGGGAACGTTTACTAGATGTAGTTTCTATAGAGAGACGTCGTTCTGCTCTCTCTAATTCTTGATCGATTACCTTTGTTGCCCTGGTTAGATAGTGGTCCAATGTTCCCTTAAGCAAGCCCCCCTGAGAGATAGTGTTTGTAGAAATCCCTTTACAGGACATAGTATTGTTAGCAATTAGATATTTAGCGCGGGACGTATAGCCACAACAACATCTAGAGCATGAAGCCTAATAGCCAATGTTATGTCCCTTAAAAATGCACAGGGTCAGTAGTCTCTAGATGTGGCAGAGATCTCTTTACCTCCTTTTTACCAGAGCATCAAGGGGGGGTTGCCCCGCCCGGGCTTCTCCCGGCGCCAACGCGCGCGCGATCCCGCGACGCGGGTGCTGGAGTCCTTTGGAAGCGCCTCCTTGCACTGGAATTAGGTGTGGTGGCGTGTTCCGCCGCTAGGGCGTCTGGGTAGTGTAGTTTTTGGTTGAGAACGCCCCCCTCGCACTGCGGTCGCTGGTCTGGATATGCGACGGCGGAGGGGAGCGATGGAGCTGCGCTGGTCCCTATGAGCTGGTCGAGGTAAGCCCCCAAATGCCTTTAGTCCCCCCGCTCCACCAGTGCTGGAGTCCTTTTGAAGCGCCTCCTTGTGCTGGAATTAGGTGTGGTGGCGTGTTCCGCCGCTAGGGCGTCTGGGTAGTGTAGTTTCTGGTCCAGAACGCACCCCTCGCACTGCGGTCGCTGGTCTGGATATGCGACGGCAGAGGGGAGCGATGGAGCTGCGCTGGTCCCTGTGAGCTGGTCGAGGTAAGCCCCCAAATGCCTTTGGTCCCCCCTACACAACTCAAGTACCAGAAGGAATTACTTGACTTCAGGCTTGAGGTTAGTCATATACCAGGAGCACCAGAGAGGTAGCCGGAACTCAACCACTTTCACTAGCAGCACCATGAGGGACGCAGAAATAGTATTCCTAGATAGAACAGGAGGCGTTGGCCACCAGATGGGGGTCGACCGATTTCCACCTACATCTATACGGAAGACACTTCAACATTTTGAACCACCACTGACCCTTAGTGCGCCTTCTCAAAGGCTCAACACAATATCCCACCAAGGATTGAGAAATGGGCCCCTCAATTGTGAGAGTACAGTTTAGATATGAAATACAGACCTGGCTAAGACAACCTTGTGGACTCCTTGTTTCTTGTTACCCTAAAGGGCATGTGTATCATAGAATGTGTCTGCAATGCTCAAATAGCGATTATTAGCGAATCGCTATTTGAGAATCGCAAAACGAGATGTATATAAAAAATCCAAAATTTCCTTAGCATTCCTTAATTGCAAGCCGCAAATAAGAAATGGCTTCCCATTCATTCCAATGGGTCTAGAGGCCCATAGGAATGAATGGGACGACATTCGCAATTTGCAAATACCCATTAGGTACTCACAAATTGCGAATCAATTTCAAGGGTGCAAGTGTGTCAAAAGGACAACCTGTTGCACCCCTGAAATATGTGGACACATGTGGCGTACATATATGCCCTAAGGGTGTGTATGTACGCCACATGGCACTTTGAAAAATGACAAAAAGTGCATTTTTCAAAGAAATCGCAAATTAGCACCAACTTGAAGTTGGTGGTAATTTGCAATTTCTTAAGGAGAATTTGCACAACTTGGGTGCTTCCTGCATTGCATTTAAGGAATCCCAATTTGCGATTCCTTAAATCCATTTGCAAAATAGGGAATCTCAAATTTTGCGATTCCCTATTTTGCTAAGGCCTTTTGGGATGATACATCCCAAAAGCCTTTTTCCCGTTCGCAAACGGGCCAATTCTGAGAATCGGCCCATTTGCGAACAAGACATGGGCTTCATACATATGCCCCTAAGAGATCTGCGCTTGGCAGAGACAACAGATGCATTTGTACACCTCAAGACACAACTGGGATGCCCAAAAGAGATCTTTTTCCCTGGCTTTGAGCAGGCAACAAACTAAGATTAAAACACTTTGTTAGCAAGACAGGCCCTCTGTGAAAACCAGTGAAGAGCAGTCCTGACAGAGCAAGCTGAAAGGGAAGAAAGAGCACAAATTAGGGTGTATGACATTTGATTTTTGGAGTTTTATATAGTGCGAAACCGACCCGCAGTCCATGAGCACCAGTTGCGTCACAGATGGACACATTGATTTTTAGATATGGGGAGAGTAAGTGATTTGCCAAAAATCACAGGATGCTTGAGCCTCCTGCCAGACTCGAACCTGGTTCCCCAGCTTCGAAGTTGACCACTCTATCCCTTAGGCCACATCCTCTGCACAGACGAATAGACATGAACTGAGTATCACTGGTAAGGCCACTTTCCTGAGGGGGGCTCAGTCATGATATCAAGGAGTCTGCAAGGATGCACAGTATGGCTGGCACACCAAGGACCAGGCTACTGCCTGTATCGAGCACCAGTGCTGCAATATTGGCCCCCTGTAACAAAAGCCGCAGCAGGGCTACAGCAGCCGCAGCGCTTCTCACTAGCACCTCTCAGCCCCCTCCTCCCCCCCGCCACCGAGGGCTGGCCCAGCTGAATTGTCAGGGCCGGTTCGTCTTCCCAGCCCAGCCCTGAAGGGCACCAAAGGATGGCAAAAACCAAAGCCAGGCTGAAGGAAAAGTATGAGTTGGCCCAGATGGATTAAGCTTGCTGACACAAGAATGCAGCCTTTTGTACTTTGCAGACTGCAGATGACCCAATGTGCCCGGCTCCTACCATCACAGAAGAAGAGTCTGGAACAGAGCGAGTATGGACCTCTGCGGTCTGCTAAGGTGGGGTGGGTGGGGGGACGGCAACTATTGGTCTTTATGGACGCTTATTCCAAACAGTGGCGTAGGAAGGGGGGTGCATGGGTGTGGGCCTCCCCGGGTGTCATCACTGAGGGGGGTGAAGAAATGATAAAAATATGTGTTTTAAACACATAGTTTTGCCATGTTGTCAAGCGGGGGTGACAAGAAGTTTTCCGCCCCTGGTACCACCTGACCTTGCTACGCCACTGATTCCAAATATCTGGTGGTGGAAATAGTTGAATTATCTGTGTTTGACATCATTCAACTGAAACTTGAGAAAACATTCTGCACAAATACCCCAAAACTGACAATGGAATGCCGGGATTATTTGAGAAATGTGAGGGTTCAACATTATCAAATCTACTTTTGAACCCGTTTACTGCGGCCCCGATTTTCCCGCAGTGCGGCACTTCCGCAAAACGGGCCTGGCCGCGTCGGCCATTGGCCGACGGCAGCACTGGGGAGGTAGTGCTGCCGTCGGCCAATGGCCGACGGCAGCAAGGAAAGGGTTAATCAGAGAGGTATTCGTACACCGAGACAGGCTGTGCTGACATGTTTAGCACCAGAGGACGCGCACCTTAACCGGCCGGCGCTTTGTAAATATTTGAAGACAAGTGGAGAAGAAAATGCCTAGTCAGAACAACAATACAGCTGACGTGGAAAAGCTGGATGCTCCTAAATAACTGCTTATTATTTTAATGTACTGTAAGCACCATTTGGTTATAATGTCTTTTAATTGATTTTTTGTATTTTTAATAACTGGCGATACGTAATGAGATATTTTGTAGCAATGGTTTTAAGTAACTCTGCTAAATAAAATAAACTTGAAACTTGAAACATCATCAAATCAGGCCCTGGTGGCCCCAAGCCAGCAGGGAAGTCGAAACTTTTAGACACACACCAGGACTCTACACATTGCTGTGGACCAAGAGTGCAATGTTGAATGGATGCGCCATCATTCTCTGAGGATGTAGAGGAACACCCCACACTGCAGGACCAGAGGTCTCCCGCCGCAGTGTTGTGTGGCAGAGCCCACAGACACCCGTCTTACTGCCCCTGAGAGGCGACCTAGGAAAGCAAATCATGAACAGAGTCAAGCAGGAAGGAAAGCAGCCAATGAGAAATCAAGGGTGGAAAGGCGAGTAGATCCCGACATCCACACAGGTAACTGGGAACTGGTGAAAGATAGACATCTGGGACGCAAATACAGAGTTCCGCATGAAGGCCCTCCGTTGACTCCCCCTGATGTAACAATCCGAGAGGGGTCTTCCTTGTTCTATGTATACTGAGGAATGCAGCACACATGGAAAGAGGAAAAGAGAGGAGAAATGAAAACATTTTTCCTTGTTACGTCTGCTCTGGGTAGGAATAAGGTTTTGCCACTGCCCCACGTTTACGTAATTTTGTAAATCTGGGGCAGTGTCAAAATCCATTGGTGTTGCGTGGGAACACCCACCGCAGCGCCCATGGAACGCCTCCTTGACGCAGAGTAAGACAGCCCAGCACTATGCGCTGCCTAACTCCATATCTATGAGGCTGTGATGGAGAGGCCTGTGCCACCGGGTCGTCATAAAATGTGACACCCCAGGTGTCGCAGGCCTCTTGTAAATGAATCCCTTTGAGTTTTATTGAACACTGTTATTTGTTGTTCATATTTAGGGGCATATTTACAAAGATTGGTGTAGGGGAGAGCCACAAGTCTTCTTGCTGTGAGCCCTTACAGCCAGTGCCTGCCTAAAAATTGCAGTATGCACCAACCTGGCACCCTAGCACCATGATGCAAGGTTGTCTGTGTTGTTGGCATGATCATTTTTGTGCAGGAAGGGGCACCTTCTTGCACCAAACAATCACAAGAGGTGTTTTCCTCATTCTATTTGTGCTGCACAACGCAGCACACATGGAAAAAAAACAAAATGAAGAGAAATTTACATTTTTCTCCTCGCTGCACCTGCTCTGGGGCGGCGTACATTTTGGTGCTGCCCCAGATTCCCGCTATGTTGTAAATCTGGGGCAAAGTCAAAATCCATGGGTTTCGCGTGGAAACACCTACAGCAACACCCATGCCCCGCCTCCCTGCTGCAATGTAAGGCAGCGCTGCCACTTGCGCTGCATGGCCATACACCTTATCTGCAAGGCCACCGTGGCCTTGTAGATGTGGGCCTGCACTGCGCACCACCGGGGCATCAAAAAAAGAGCAGCTCCAGTGGCGCAAGGGGCTTGTAAATATGCCCTTTACTTGAGTTGTTAATAGATGTAGAACGTCACCCAGGACTGCGCAAGGCTCCGTGACGTGTGGTGACGGAATCTAGTGATGTCACCAGGTTGATAAATGTTAGCGAGGCCTGAGAATGAGCTAGTTTTGTCAGCAGTTACCCTATGTGACATGTCTTCTGTCCAGTGCGCGCCAACGCCACCACAGTGTTGGCACTAGGACCCTGTGGACACAAGGTGGGGGACAGGGGACACCGGACACCACATCCGGTCAGGGGAGGGGACAGGGCAGTAAGGATCAGGACCTCGGGGTCAGCGGTCGCAGGAAGACTGTACTGTACATGTATATGTCTACAAAAGAATAAAGGTACCTGCCAAATATACATCGCGTCCTGACTGTGTTCCTGGGTCGGGGAACACGACATCTGGCGACGAAGGTGCGGGATCGGGACCCACCGACTAACAAACATCGCGATTTTCAATCAGGAGCCCACCCTGGATCGCATCGTGACGAGAAGAAGAAGGAAGTGATATCAGTTGAAGCGCAGCGACGTGGGAGTCCACCCCAAGCGCTGCAAGGAGAAGACCAAGCAAACCGGTAAGCACCGAGAAAAAGCGCGAGGACTGAAGGGAACAGGCGCGAGCTCTCGCGAGAGTCTCGGCGGCCATCTTAGGAACAGGCGCGAGAGCCAATGAGAGCAGAGAATAGACGGGCAGCCATTTTTAAGTCAGGCAGCGTCCCGATTGGACAGGAAACAACACGAGAACAACGGCGGCCATTGTGAAATCAGGCGCGAGAGCCAAAAGAAAGTGAGGAATAGTGCGGCGGCCATTTTGAGACCAGGCAAAGCGCGAAGTAGCACCAAAAGGTGCAGAAAAGACAGGAAACAAGATAAAAGAGCAAAAAGAAGCTACAGAAGTGACCAGAAGGGGCAGGAAAGGAGGAAATAAAGACAAAAATAAAGAAAAGGGCAAATAAAAGGAGAAAAGAAGAAAAGTGAAAAGAAATAGCAAGATAAACAAAAGGGGACGCAAAGAATAAAAGGCCAATAAAGGAAAGGAATGGCAGACCCAAAACCAAGAGCACAATACAGGAGACCACTACCATTTAGTCTTAATGAACCACAAACTGGAATAAGATGGGTCAGACGATTTGAGAACTACGTGGAAGCGACAGATGTAACGACAGCCAAGAAACGAGGGCTGTTTCTAAACCTAGCAGGGGACGAAGTGGAAGACCTCCTAGTGACATTGCCAAAAGAAGAGATTGACACCTATGACAAGCTAATGACATGTCTAACAAACAAATTTGACCCCCAGAGAAATGTCGACTTTGAGCGATACACCTTCATGATCACGTTCCAACAAGCAGATGAATCTATAGATGAGTTCGCAACAAGACTGCGGAAACTGGTAACCCATTGTGAGTTTGACAAATTCGACAACGAGCAGGCGATAAGGTTGCGAATCATCGAAGGATGTCATGACATCGACTTCCGCACAGGAATACTAAAAGAACCAATATCACTGGAAAGTATACTGACGTTAGGAAGGGCGGAAGCCAGAGCGACAGCGCATGCAAAGGAAATGGAACGAGGAAAAGCTAGAGGCACAGAGCAGATACAACGAATGACAAACAACAACTGCGGAGGCCGGAGAAAAGAGAAGAGGGAACAAACGGCGAGGAAGCAGCCAGAAGGTACATGCTACAGGTGCGGACTAGAGTTCCCGCACAGAGGCCCATGCCCAGCGTTTGGCCAGACCTGCAGATAATGCAACGGAAAAGACCACTATGCCAGTGTATGCCAAGGGAGGCAATTTAGAAGTGACCGAGGAAGACCAGGAAGAACAAGGATGCCAGTAACAAGACACATCAGGCATGTCGAGGCAGGGGCAAGAAGCTCATCAATAGAGTCGGAAGAAGGGGAAGAAGAAGAAAAAACTGAACGACTGTATCTCATGACAGACGCGACAACAGAGTCAGAAACAGAAGAGGAAGACGAAGGAAGAATATGCCTGATAGACAAAAAGACAATAAAGAAAACAGAATCAGTGAACATAAAGGAGGGACCTCATGAAGCAGAATTTGTTCTGGATAGCGGTACAACATGCAACATCATGTGCATATCCGAATATGAAAAAATGAAGATAAAGCCCATTCTAAGACCATCTGGGGTCAGAGTATTCACGTGGGGGGCCAAAAGACCAGTGACAAATATGGGAAAATTCAAAGAAGAGCTAGCATACAATAGTCAAGGGACAACAGAAGGGATACGGTATACAACTGTTACAACGAAGTTTTTACCACGCACTACCATTACAACGCAGGCATTACCACGCATACCATTACAACGCATTGCGCTGGGGGGCGCTCTAGGATAGGGAATAAGTATAATTTCATATCCAACACCTTCCCTAGTGTCCACGGGGACTGGAGTTGGAATATAAAATTATACTTACCACTATCAAGCACCTCTAAGCGCTATGCGTTGTAACGGTATGCGTTGTAAATACCGCGTTGTAATGGTATGCGTGGTAAAAGTATGCGTTGTAACGTCATACATCCAAGGGATACATGTACTAAAAGGAGACATCCCGGCGCCATGCCTGCTGAGCAATGTCACGGCTCAAGTAATGGGTCTCATGGCAATGACATACAACATGTCAGGTAAAAAAAACATTCTAAGAGAATACCCCAAGCTACTACAAGGACTAGGAAAGCTAAAAGGCCGGCAAATCACGCTGCACATTGACGAGACAGTGAGGCCAGTCGCACAGCACCACAGAAGAGTGCCAAAACATCTACAGCCACAGGTAGAAGAAGAACTTGAAGCACTGCTAAAACAGGACATAATAGAGCCCTGTGGTGTTGCACTAGTGAGGCCTTCTGGCACAAACATGTTTTCATTGCATATTCTGCTGTGAGTTGTGGAGCCTGATGTTGTGGCCACTTGTTGGATATGGTCCTTCTTAGGGGCGCAGTCTGCCATGCATCCTTGAGAATGTGCTCTGGCACCTATGGCATTTTGGATAGGTGAACGGCCTGCCATCGTGGGCTGCTGAGTGCATACCTGCATCCCCGGTGTTCTAACACCCCATGGCAGGCCTGCTGTTGCAGGCCTACGTCAACACACTTGCACCTATGGTGCCTGTGGCTGGGTGCCAGTCTGTTGTTGCAGGTTGGGTGTGCACAATCGCACCTGTTAGGGGTCAAACCATGTCCGGCTGGCCTGGGAAGGGTGGTGTGCACACACTCGCACCTAAGGGGCAGGGGCAAGCCCATGTGCTCGACCTGTCACCACAGAACGGTGGGGGTGAACTGGCATCTGTAATGATTAAACTCATGAGCAGCCTGCCATAGCAGGCTGCTGTGTGTGTGCGCCAGCACCTATGGTGCCTGTGATTGCATGTGCAGCCTGCCATCGCATGCCTGTGTTAACACATGGACACCCGTGTTAGTTAAACCTGTGTCCGATCTGCCATTGCAGACTTGGGCAGGTGCACTTGCAGACCTGGTGCTGGGGACTATGTGTCCAACCTGCCATTGCAGGTCGGTGTGCGCACTAGTGCACGTGCGCCCAGGTAATGTGGAGCACCTGTGTGTGTTTTCACTACATTTGAGGCTTGCTCTTCCCATAGGTTAACATTAGGAAATGGTTGACATTACTTCAGGTTGTGATAGGGGTTTGCAGTAGAGCAGCCTCATGATGTTTCCTATCAATGGATTTGCAATGCCAAACCCTTTCAGGTGGTAAACATGGTTTTGGCATAGCTTGCCTGGAAATGCCACTTATAGAATACGGGCATTTCTATGCCCTGAGTCTTGTGTGCTGTAATGCGGGGCTCCAGTGGACACCAGGGTCGGGGGAGCACATCTGTGCATTCCCCAGCAACAGCCATAAACCATGAACATACAATGGGAATGACATTTGAGGGTCAAATGGAATTGATAGGAGGGAGAGGTTTTGACACTTGGCCTCTCGGGCGGGATCTTGGCCCCACTAAAGATTAAGATCTGCATTCCATGGCCCAAAGGGAGACAGGCCTACAATTTAGGGTAAACATCTGTGGTTCAAAGGGAAAACCCTATACCACCCCTAACTTCAAAGACATAATAGTATAACTACGGGCGCCATCCTTCAGCAAGGGGTGCGATACGCTTGTGGGTACATGGGACCGAAGAACCCAGACTGCATGGCGCACACTACCAGAGGACTCTGTAGTGTACATGGAGGATTACTGCCGTTAAAGTGGACAGTGTGCTGGAGACTTGATTGTCTAGGACAGAGCCCTATAAATCTTATCCGCATCTAAGGCGTGTGGCTCCGGTATCACTGGAACCCTGACACTCATAAGTGTCTTATTGGTGGTGAGCAGATTCACCGGTTGTGGGATCCAAGATGACCAATGATCATGTCGCTGCTCTCTCATGCGACTAGCTGACTGCACACCCAAAATAATCGAAAAGCCTATGGAGCCCTACTGCTGAGCGAGCTAGCAGTGTAGCGTCAGGAGGTCAGGGATAGCCCGGTCCCCTACGCGGTGAATATTTTTGCTGGCAGAACACAGGGAGGTGTCCAGATTGTTCATATATAAAGTGAAAAGAAGGCGAGCTAAAATGCAACCTGTCTGACACCTCTACCAATACGAAGTGCTTAGTGGATTTTCCATCTTGGTCAGCTCTCACCCTCGCAAACAGATCCATGTGTAGGTCAGCCAGAAAGTTGACTATGCGTGATCCAGTCCCATATCAATCAATAAAGCCCTTACAGCCTGATTCATCAAAGACCCGTTTTGCGAGTCTGTAATAGCGATTCATAAGGAATCGCTATTACAGACTCGCAAAACGGGATTCATGTAGGAATCGCAAAATAAATTGCGATTCCTACACATTCCTTATTTGCGATTAGCAAATTGCTAATTGCAAATAAGGATGCGATTTCAAGGGTGCTAGGGGTGTCCAAAGGACACCCTGTAGCACCCCTGAAAGGTAATCTACATTGGTGTTGCGCACACACATGTCCAAAGGACATGTGTGTGTTCAACATGCAACTTAGAAAAATGCTTTTAAAAGCATTTTTCTAAGTTTTCGCTATTTACCACGAGGTTTGCCCTCGCGGTAAATAGCGGCCCGAAATTGCGATTTCGCAATTTAAAAATGGATGATGAATTGCATTTAAGGAATCTCAAATAGAGATTCCTTAAATGTAATTCCTCGCAAATTAGCGAATTCGCTATTACCGATTTTTGCATTCGGGATGATGAATCCCAAATGCAAAAATTGCGCTTGCAAAGGGCCAGATTCTGAGAATCTGACCCTTTGCGAGCGCAATTAAGCTTCATGAATCTGGCCGATAGTTTCTACATCGAATGCAGAGGACAGGTCCATAAAGGCCAACCGTAATGTCCCAGCCTTGGCCACTGTTTATTTCCCAGCTAATAAGTGCAGATTTAGACACTGGTCTAGTGTAATCCTTCTTTTTCTAAAACCATATTGGAGATTTGACAGTACACCACTATCATCCAGCCATTCCGAAACTTTGCTAAGAATAACTCTCCCTAGCACTTTTACAGCAGAATCAATCAGGGATATAAACCTAAAGCAGCATGGGTCACCTCTCTGGCTTTTTCTGAAAACCGGAATAATGGTGGAGGGGAACCAGGACCTCGGAAATCCCTATTGACCAGCCCAAAAAAGTTGAATTCAGTTTGTACACATCAGCTGGGACGCTATCCGGGCCTGGGGCCTTATTACTAGTCATTTGCATAATTGCTAGCTCTACCTCTTCATTAAAAACCAAAACAGAAGGACGCGTTTCTTGATCTAGGGGAGCGGGGGATCCTGCCGCTAAAACGACGATGATTTTAAGGAGGTTCTTGCTAATATGACCCCCAATTCTTCAACGTTGGGTCGTGGGCCTAATTTTTCTTGGAGTTGGTGAGGTGCATCCTTAGATGAGTTTTGATTAACTCTAAACGTTTTTGGGGGCTTTTTTTGCCTGGTCTAATTGGTAGCTAAAGAAGTCTGCTTTAGTCCGCTTGATCTTTCTGTGGTATGCAATTCTATTCTTTCTTAGTGTCTTGAGGTGATTGGCGGATGGAGCTGATTTCCATCTGCATTCAAATAGTCTTAGGGATCGTCTGTCCTTGTTGAGCCTTCCGTTGTACCATGGTACCATGGCTTAGAGTCTGTTGTGGCGACTCTTTAATTGGAGGGGGCTACCTCATTTAGTATCATGTTCATGGAATTGAAGTAGTGGTTGGTGAGATCATGCACATTGGATGGTATACACCTGTTACAACGCAACTTTTACAACTACCTACTATTACAACGCAACTTTTACAACGCATACCATTACAACGCATTGCGCTGGGGGGCGCTCTAGGATAGGGAATAAGTATAATTTACTATCCAACACCTTCCCTAGTGTCCACGGGGACTGGAGTTAGAATAGTAAATTATACTTACCACTATCCAGCACCTCAAAGCGCTATGCGTTGTAATGGTATGCGTTGTAATGGTCGCGTTGTAATAGTAGGTAGTTGTAATGGTATGCGTTGTAACATGGTACATCCACATTGGATATCCTTACGGGGGGAAGAAGTAAGTTGTAGCTGGAAGTTGTGATTGTGTTAGGGTCAATCCCATTATAGGTGCCGGTGTCTAGGAATAAATGCTGGTGCTGAGCACTGGAAAACACCAGGACAAATTAAGCTCTGACCCCACCACCCCTCAAATCCCCCCTTCCCCTATACTTCTTTTTCTGACAAGGGAGCATGAACGTCTTCCCCTCCTGTCCCCACCCTCAACCGACATTGAAGCCCCTGCTCCAATCTGCTAAAAGCTAAGAGAAGGTGATAAATGGGGGCATTAAACCCCACTGAACTGGGAATTCCATGCAGTATTACGCTCAGTAAAAATACAGTTATTCCCCATTCCATGGAGTTTAACACATAATTGCACAGTGCTGTCAGGGTGTTGCCTACAGGGTACCAGTAACACGGGTACAGACTTTGCACGTCACCAATACTATGCAACTCGTATTGGCAGGCTACGTCTTCAAGGAGGGGCAGAAGAAGTGGGGGGGGGGCAACAAAGCTGCCAGGAACGGGGAGGGTTAAAAGGTGGGAAAGCAAGAATGGCGAAGGGATGTTTGCAGGTCATGGGGGGGCAAGCAACTACACACAAAAAAGCAAAGAAGTCAAGAAGTCAAGGTAGGGATCACTGGTTGGGATAAGTGCAGACTACACCTGGAAACTTTAACATCTTTAGCACTTTAACAGACCTGCCATGAAATAACCTCAGGATTCTTTTATGTAATAACAATAGTGGTGTTTTATCCCGAATTACATGCAATCAGTTTCAGCTACTTAGTTGTGTTTCGAAGACCACACCTCCTACTCGCATGATGAAAGGGTCTTTCTTACATGAACCGCTTCATGGGCGTGAAATAGTTACTCACCCTTTCCACTCAAGACCTCCATTCTGGCACCACGAGTGCTTGCATCTTCCTGGTAACTACACAGTAGAAACGGGAAAGAAGAGGAGGGTGACACTTCGACCGCTCTAAGTTCCATCTCTTTATGGACACTGTTAGACCTGGCATCATTGGCGTGTGTCTCCCCTGCATTTTTTGCCTTGACCTCCTGTGTTTTGACTGTGTGTTAGACTCCGTTTTGCTGGTCTAGATGCTTTGGACACTTTGCTACTGCTGTTCAGTGCCAAAGTGCAAGTGCTCCCTCTGTAGATTATTGTTATTGATTGCTGTTTCCATGATTTACATATCTGATTAACTAGTTAGCCCCTAGTACAGTGCACTGTGTGTGCCCAGGGCCTGTAAATCAAATGCTGCTAGTGGGCTGCAGCACTGATTGTGCCACCCACAGTAGCAGCCTGTAAATGTAACTCATTCCTGCCATTGCAGAGTCTGTGTGCAGTCTGGTACTGCCATGTCGACTTGGCTAATGCACCCACTTGCAGGCCCTAATCTTCCCTTTTCCTACATGTTAGTCACTTCTAAGGTAGGCCCAAGGTACCCCTTTGGGCAGGGTGCCGTGTATGTGAAAAGTAGGACATGCCCTGGTGTGTGTGTGTGGCATGTCCTAATAGTGAATTACTGCCAAATTTCACTATTGCAAGGCTACCTGTTCCCATAGGATAGAATGGGGAGTTTGCATATAACATCTTATAAACAAAACTACCCTGGGAACAAGGTAGGAAAATTAAGTTTAATATGCCTGAACTCAGAATGTTTAAAATGCATTCTTTAGTGGGGGTGATTTTTACATTCTGTGTTTGAAAATATCACTTTTAGAAAGTGGGTATTTTCTTGCTTAGCCATCCAGTGTGCCTCTGCTAGGTTTGCTTATTGCATGTCTGGCTTTTGGATGACAGGGGCTGGGGAGGAGCAGTTGCCCCAGAGAGCCTGATGAGTCAGGGCTGGGCTGAATAGACATGGGCTTCATTTATTTATTTATTTATTTGTTGACATTTGTAGAGCGCGGAGAATACCCGTGGGCTTCTCGGCGCTAATTAAGGGATGGATCAGCAACTGGGGTAAAGAAGATATACAAGGCTATTGGTCAAATAGAGTAGGGGAAGGAGATTTCCTTTCACCTGAATGGTCCTGGTCTGCCTTCCACAGTGCTGTCACCTCCTGCCAGGAAGCTGCACCAGTGAGGACAGAACTGGTTTTGACTGGGTACAGACACTCCCTGCCTTCAGAAAACAAAGGATTTTGGTATATAAAACGAGGGGCCCAGACCGCAGCACTTTATATCACTTCTGGGACATCAAGAGAAACCCTTGCCAAGGAGAAGCTGAGGAGGAATACTGCCCCTGTGTTGTTTACCGTCTGGGGTTAGCCTGCAGTGGCTACTTGCTGCCAAGGAAAGGAGAAATTGACTTTGCTGTGTGCTGTGCCCCCTGCTTGAAGAAAATCTCCAAGGGCTTGGAGCTGAGCTTACCTCCTGTTCTGAAGGCTCAGGGATACAAAGACTTTACCAAAAGCTACCCTGAACTGCCTTGCTGGGAGTTCTGACCTGCAAAGCGGTGCATGCTGTTGTTTTGGACCTACAGAGACTGTTTTCCGCTGGTAGCTGGATAATCAATGCAACACCAAGAAGCGTGACGCTTTCGTACCGGTTTCTGATGCATCGCCGAAGAAACTGTTGCGGCACCTGCCGCAGCTCGAGAAATCACTGCAAGCCACATTGAGTGCAACGATCTCCGAAGTCCGAGATCACCGCACCAATTCTGACCCATGCCCCGCTGTGCAGCTGCAAGAATCCACACATTATCCCTTATCATCGCATCGTATCGAGGTGCCAAGTCTGTCGCATCGTTGGGGCATGCAGTGAGAATCACCTCCCCATGCAGTAAGAAACCGACGCATCACCTCCTCTCCGGTAAGGAACCGACGCATCACCTCCCCTGCGCTGCAGTAAGGAACTGATGCATCACCTCCCCCAGAGCAAGAAACCGACGCATCACCTTTGCCGTGTGTAAGGAACCTACGCATCACCTTCCCTCCAGCCCGTTTTGTTTGTTTGCATGACGCATCCAAGGTACTTTGTGTGAAAAGTGTTGCATCTGCAATTTGCTTTGAACTGAACTATTTCTACCATCAGAAAGTCATATTGTATTACTGTACTGTGGATTTTTGTTGTTTGGTCTTGTTTTGGTTTTGATAAAGATTACTTATTTTTCTAAGCTGGTGTGGTGTTCATTCGCAGTGTTTTCACTGTATTACTGTATGCGTTCACAAATGCATTACACACTGCCTCTGAGATAAGTCTGTCTGTTCGTGCCAAGCTACGAATGGAGTGAACAGGAGTTATTTTAGGAGTGTACCCCCTTACCCTGACTAGATGCAAGAGTCCCTATTTAGACAAAGGTACCTACCTCTGCCAACTAGAGACCCCCATTTCTAACACTAACAAACACTGTTGCCACTAGTCCTGGGCTTTGTATGAAAGCCTAATGCATTCTGGGTGTTGTAGTCTTGCTTTGCTAAGGTTAACTGCTTAGGCCACCCCACCTGAAGTCAATGGTCTATAGGTAAAAAGTTCAGGGACGGAGGCAGCATCTTTAATGATCTGATGGGAGGTCGTCACCCTAGTCATACTTGTCACATATACTCAGACATTTTAGCCAGTGTAGGTTGGACGCAAGGCCAACCACTTCCAGCACCACAGTCCTGCAGAGCCAGGGCTGCCTGCTGCCAACATTGGCATGTACACAGACCCAGATCTGGGATCCGGTCACCCCCTGTAATATGTGTTCACCCTGGTGCAATCTTCTGACACCTGGACATATTGAGTGGCGCGGAGCAGCAACCTCAAGGGGGTGAGGGAGCAGGGGCGTGGCTTGGTCAGTAAGATTGGCGGGATGAACCTCAGATTTCCCAACAATCACGCTGTCATATCTTGTGAAAATACATTATATGAGAAGCAGGGCATGGAGGGTGCTTAAGGGGCAGTGCGTATTGTTGGAAGTGCTTAAAACACTTGGGGCCAGATGTAGGTAAATCATTTTTACCGAATCGGTATTTTAGAAAAGGTAAATGAGATATAGGAAAAAAATCGGTAAAAAATACAGATTCGGTAAAATTCGGAATCCCCAAGTCGGTATTTTCCGAATCGGTATTTACCGAATTGGCAAATACCGATTCGGTAAATCCCATTCATTCCTATGGGCCTGGATGCCCATAGGAATGAATGGGATTCACCGAATCGGTATTTACCGATTCGGTAAATATCGAATCGGTAAATACAGAGTCGGGGATACAAAAAAGCAAGCAGTTGAGCCACCAACCAATCAGGTGCTTCCCCCCGCCCCTCAGCCAACCAACAGAGCAAGCAACCAATCCTGTGCATCCACCCCACCCCACAACCAGGAAGTGGCCAAGCAGGTGCAGAGTAACTGATTACCCAGGAGAGCAGTTACACACTGACAGGCTGTTGTTTAGCTGAGCTGTGCAGGACTAAGAAATGGAATCCCAGGACACCCAGAGGGAAGGTGCAGAGAGGAAGAGGAAGATGAAGTTCAGCACAGGTGAACTCCAGGTGCTGGTGGAGGAGGTTGCGAAGCATTACCCCAAGATTTTTGGAAATCAGTCTCTGCAGGTAGCAGAGGCTGTGAAGAGGAACACCTGGCTGGGGATCCAGTCCAAAGTAAATGCAATAGGAGTGACAACCAGGGAAGTGGACGACCTGAAGAAGAGATGGTACGATCTGAGGATTATAACCAAAAAGAAATTGGCAGCAAGAAGTAAAGAGGCCAATGCAACTGGTGGTGGAAAGAACAGGGCACCTGCTCTCACGGATCTTGAAGAGCTTGTGGAGTCCACATTGGAGCCAGAGTGTGTTGTAGAAATTGGTGATAAAGACAGCTCAGCCCGAGCTGCATCAAAGAAAGGTAAGGGACATGTCCATCATTCCCCACCCCCTGCCTGTCTCCCTCCCCTAATGTGACTGTGTCTTGAGGTACTCCAGTACAGTCTTTAGTATCCACCTGCAATTCATGGTGGTAGTTGTAGTTTAAGTATTCACATCAGAGCAGGCAACATGAAAGAATGTCAGGCATGTCACACAATACAAATAGAGAAAGGGGAGGACCAGGAAATAGTGCAAAATAAATGTGATTTATTATAGGAATACACGGTGAAAGCACCACTAAGCCACTGTTCATATCTGTCCACAGGAGAGACTTCGCGCATGACAATGCAAGAGAGGGAGAAAAGGCCACCCCAAAGGGAGAGGAGTGAGGAAGAAGCCAGGGATGCAGTGCCCAGCACAGCAACACCTCCAGCACCCTGCACACAAGCATCTCCCTCAGCAGAGGCAGCCACCATGCAACTGCCATCATCTCCTCTGCTCTTTGACTCACCACAACATGAGCCTCAACAACTTGCAACACCAGCAGACTCAGAGGTGTCAGAAATCTTCAGGCCCAGGAGGCATGACGTTCCCCCGCAGAGAATCTTACAAACATCCTCTGATGAGGAAAGGGAGGGTGAGATACCAACAGAGTCAATGGCAGAAAATACAGCTGGTCTTCCATCCACTCCTGTCACTGTTACTGGAGGCACAAGACATCGTAGGGTCCAGGAGGCAAGCTCCACTTGCCATGGTGATGGTGTCTTCCGTGGCCTCGAGACAACAATGGTCAAGGTGCAGCGCCTGCAGGCAAAAGCAATTAGTGCAGTGCACAGACAAATGCGCCATATGAACAAAAACTTTGACACCATGAACCGGGGTATAACATCAATGGCGGACAGCATGAGGGACATGGCCGATGGGGTCAGAGACATGTCACAGTGTGTGATGTCACTTTGTGATGAACTACACGAGGACCGCGCCCAAAGTCGCAGGGAGAGGCAGTATATGCAACAGCAGACAAGGGGTATGCACCGTCTAGCAACAGCGACTTCAATGCTGTGTCGCCGTTCTGTTGCAATGCAGGAAGGGCTGGTGCACTGCTGCACAGACCTCATAAGGGGGATGGGGCGAGTCACTACAGCAATGGAAGGGCTGCTGACTAACCAGTCAGCCACCACAGGAGTTGAAAGTTTAGGGGACACAGACAACACCAGTAGCAGGAGCAGCACCCCTATCCCAGAAATATGGAGGAGCAGCAGACGCCAGACTACAGGCGCTGGTACAGCAGACAATGATCATGCCCAACCACAGGCATCACGCAGTGCAGTGCATGGGCGCAGGCAGTAAGGCTGGCTAATTTGAGTGGACATGTGAGGGTGAGGTAACCCCTGTCCGCACAGTTGTGCTAGGCACACTTAGGATGTTAGAAATATGTCATTATGAATGAACTGTAGTGCCAAATAAACTACGTTTACTGCATTTAAACCCTTGCTGTGTTTCTCTACTTACTCAAAAGTAGTTGTGTGTGATCTCTGCCCGTCTCTGTCTGCCGTCTGTCGGTGTTGGTACTCCTACTGTGGTGCTGCAGGTAGTGCCTGGTCATCATCGTGGTCTTCATAGTCGCTCAATTCCACCTCGGTGCCCTTCTTAGTAGCGAGGTTGTGCAACATGGCACAAGTTGCAATGATCTTACAGCATATGAGTAGTGAGTACTGCCGTGCCCCTCCACTTTTGTGGAGGCAGCGAAACCTGCTCTTCAGAAGGCCAAAGGTGCGCTCCACGATGTTCTGGGTTGATTTAAGTGCAACATTGTATCATCTCTGGCTGGGGGTCGTGGGGTTGAGGTAGGGTGTCAGGACGAAGGAACGGAGGGCATATGCACTATCCCCTAATGTGAAATGAGATAACAATTACTCACAGGCACACATTTACATATGTCTGCATTATCTATCAAGGGAGAGTAACACACTAATTTACCTAGCAGGTATCCTTCGCCAAATTCCCCCGCTGTCAGGCGTGTGTATATCCCACTGTTTTGGAAGATGTAGGAGTCGTGGGTGCTTCCCGGGTACCTGGCCACTATGTCTGTGATCATGTACTTGGCATCACAGATTACTTGTACATTTATTGTGTGAGATGACTTCCGGTTCCTGTAAATGTGCTCAGTGGCAGCAGGTGGGCATATTGGGATGTGGGTCCCATCAATACAGCCAATCACATGTGGAAAATTTGCCATTAGGTAGAAGTCAGTCTTGGTCCTGAGCAGGTCCGCATCAGTGTCCGGGAAGTGCATGTAATGCTCCATTCTTTGCATCATGGCATCCAGGAACTTCCTGAAGAAATGGGACAGGCAGCTCTGGGACAACCCACCTATCGCAGCAACAACACTCTGGTAACTGCCAGATGCAAGCAGGTGTATGCTACAGAGCACCTGTACATGTGGTGGTATGGCGTGCGCCCTTGGTGTAGGGTGCTCCAGGAGTGGGTGCAGGTCCCTAATCAGATCCAGGATGGTTTGTGGGTGCAGCCTGTACCTGTGCAGGATCTCTGGCTCAAACAGTTGGAAGAGTGTGATCCTCTGCCTGTAGACCTGCTCCTCCCTTCTCCATTCCCTCTCTCCTGCAGCCTGTAGGCGTAGCCGCCTTGCTATGACGTAGAATGCCGCCATTCTGGTAACACTGTTGCATTTTGGGACCCTATTTTATAGCCTGCACCTGGTAACCACCTGCTTACAATCCATGCTAAATACCGACTCTTAAATACCGAATTTGAAGCAAATTCGGTATTTTAGGGGTCACCTACATCTCAAAAGTCTTATTTTTCCATTTCTTATTTTCCGATTCGGTAAATTTACTGATTCGGATTGTTTACCGATTCGGAAAATTTACCAATTCAGTAATTCTTACGATTCGGAGAATTTACCGATTCGGTATTTTTTTGTGTGCCCTACATCTCAATGTCCAAATACTGGTCGGTAACGGCCGAAATTACCGATTTTCGGCCGTTACCGACCCGTATTTGGCTGCCTACATCTGGCCCTATAGTTTTCAAAGTTCCCAAGATTGTTCCACAACTTCAAAACAGAGAGGAGAGAGCGAGGGTGTGTGTGTTTTTGTCGGCTGGCTGTCACTTCACAACTGCTTGAGCGATGAACTGTGATTAGGAGTCGGTGTTTGACTTTTCAAAGCTTTGTAGAAAGTGATCCGCGTGCAAAGTAAGAATGTCAGAGTAATTATGCCAACAACAATCGGCATTTGGAATTAGTATCTTTTGAATAAGGAAAGATCAAGAAAAGGAACAGTGGGCGTGTAACCTTGAGCTGTGCAATGTGCGCGCAGCCCCTCGGGCCGGTTCAGAGTGTATTTTGGTCACTGAGGCTATGTACAAGGAGTTATAACTTGTGGCCTGCAACCCACGCACAAACTCACTGAGCTATTTACAAACAATGTAAATCTGACAGGTGTCTGCTACCTCCTGTGCTTTGCAGCAGGCGCATGAACACTAAAGTAAGGCAAATCCCCCAGTGGACTGTGGCGAGTGGCCCCTACAGCTGTATTTGGAAGATATGTCTATGTCTAGGCTGACTTATGGGCCCCTGAAGGGTGTCCCCGCCCCTGCGCAGGGGCCTCATGCCCTACACATTAACCTTCTGCACTATTTCATGACGAGTTAAACCTGTGACTAGGCACACACGGATCTCTCAAGCACGTGCATTAGCCCCCAGGTGCTATCCTCTGCTGTTATACCAGCGACCCTGCGGGTGATACAAAGATCTCTGCAGCAGGTGCCTTAACCCAGTTAGCTTTTATAAGTCTGTTTGGGACAATACACTGCTCGCTTTATTTGCACGCAGGCATTTGTCACACAGACTGCACCAATAAGCAACAGGAAAAGGGGTGGGGGGGGTTGTTGGGAAAAAAAAATATTCGTGTGCCCATAGTGCCAATATCGGCACACTCCCCAGCCCTCCCACAGCAATATATGTAATAAATAAACACAACACAATTTTGGTGGAGAAAATTGCTGCAGGTTTATTTACAAAACAATATGCCAACATGGTGGGTTAACTACGGGCGATCCCAGGGCAGGCCACCCCTCGCCGCCTGCCCACCTGATGAGCCATAAAACCCGGTGGCCCTAACCAACCGGTATTGTCATTTTGGGGGAGGAGATAGCCCCTCCCTCCGGCAGACCGCTAGTCCACCCTTTCCTCATGCTCCTCCCTGCTACGGGGGCGGAGAGTTTCAGGCAACCCCCGGTTGCTCAGGTCCACAACCGCCCGTAGGACTAACGGGGTGCCGTCGCTCCTCCAGGATCCCACGCGAGGACCTCCCTGGGGATAATTGGCTTTCGCACCCTTACTGTGCTCCTGTAGAGGGAACTCTTCTGTACCTTAAAGCCTTTGGATTGCCCTGTAACTCCGCCTGCAACACAAAGTAAAAAGGTTTAATTGAAACACCCCCCCCCTGCCCGTGCGCCGGGTATGCGGTGGGGAGGGAAAACAGTGTCCGGGCAGCCAGGCAGTAGGGGCACCGCCGACCAGAAACAGGAAAAGAGGGCGCTCGGAGGGCGGGAGAGGTATACATACCTCTCCCCCCCCCCTCCTCCCGGAAGTGACGCCACAGGGGACCCACTCGGGTACCCCAAACCCTGCAACGCTGCGAATGTGCCATCTTGTGGCACTAAGGGTGGCCGCCCTCTTAGGAGGGCCTCCTGCGTGGACCCAGGGCAGCCTATCATTGCCCCCTTTTCGGTGATTGTGCCGGCTGTCTCCAGAGGGCGACAAGGGCAGGAGATGGGTCGGCCAGAGAAGGCAAGTGAGGGTAGGGAGGGCAGAAGCAAGAAAGAGCTTGTGCAGGAAGAGGTGGGTTACCGTTCTGGGAGGTTCAGAGAAGCCATGGTCTGCTCTGCAGGGAGTGGGAGTGCCCAGTCTCTTCTTTGTTGAGAAGTCACCCTCAAGGAGCAAGGACTGTGACGATGAAGATGGAGGGGGTGGTAAAAGTGCTCCTCTCTAGAGGGCTCGCACGAGCTCCGGGGGGGGGGTCACATCCTACGTCACCAGCGACTCTTGGCTTCTACCACCCCACAGCGCCTCGACCGCATATGGTGCTACAGTCCACGAGTCGCTGTGATAATGTCCAGTGCGGTCCAGGCCTCAAAGGTGAGCTGTTCGATGGAAGCTTGTTACTCTGGTCCAGACTGAGCACTGCCCTGTGCCCAGCCAGAGAGGCGGGAGCGAAGAGAGGGAGAAGTGGCAAAAAGGAGGGGGCGACCAGAAACATCAGTGGATTCATGCATTCTTTTCACAAGCCTGTGTGTAATTTGAAGGTGATATGTTTCAATTCTAGCAGATCCATTCAGCCAGGGCCGGCGCTAGGCATGGGCAGCGTGGGCAGTTCCCCAGGGCCTCGCACTCAGCCCACCAGCATGGGGCCCGAACCGATCATGTGCCCTGTTGTTTCCTGTCTCCTTGCAATTAGGGTCTATGGGAGGGGTCCCCTCCTTGGGCCTCGCAGGGATGGTGTCTTGAGGCCTAGGGGAGGGAGACGCTTCCCCTTGTCCCAATTGCAAGGAGATCCATTCAGAGACACTGTGGGAGGCCCATTGTACTGGATTTTAGCGCACCCACAGTGTTAACTCTCAGCCCACAAGCAATTCTTACACCTATCAGGCTGGAGGTGTGAGAATTGCTTGTGGGCTGAAAGTTAAAACTGGGGGGGCGGTAAAACCCTGTACAATGGGCCTCCTGCGGTGTCTCTGAATGGTTTCCTTGCAAGGGGTTACTTAAGTAAGTTAGAGGGGCCTCGCGCATTCCCTTGTGGCCTGGGTCTCGCAAATCATAGAACCGGCCCTGAATTCAGCCTTTCATCCTTCTAAGGTCGCTGGAATGAGTACTAACTGTTGTATCTTAGTAATGATGTAGTGTTCTATGGTCACTGTGCTCACTGGATTCCAGAGTGTGGAATCCAGGGAGCAGTCCAGAGATGCACGGTTACTGAGGGAGTTGGTCCTTGAATGCCTCTGGGGTTGTTGTACTGAATAAACGTACTCTTTCTACTTTGAACCACTGTACTCCAAGTCATTTCAGTGGCCACGAGGATGGGATCGATTTGAAGAGATTAATGAAGAAAATTTGTCTTGGACTGAAGATTTTCTATAACTGAAGACTTTCTACACAACCTCAGGTTAAGGCTGAACGTTTTATGAAGTTTCAAGGTACCTGATGAATATTTACACTATACATTTTTCTTTCTAAAACTAAAAGTCTCTTATTTTTGCGCTTAAATTGAAATTTTCTTAAGAAAATCGTTTTAATCAAATTTTGAAACTATTCTGGCATGTCAACATAGCGCGCAACATCGTGATTCTAATGCCAATTATTAGCGAAAAATCGTTTTTATTCTTTGTCACGTTAAGGATTACAACAGACTTACAGCGTTAAATGTTTTGAAAAATGCCGCCATGTTAAGGATAACAACAGACTTACATCGTTATATGTTTTGAAAAATGCCGCCGTGTTGATAGCCACCGCCTTCGCGTGCACTGCAGTTTCTTTCCTGATCACCGCGTTACTGCATCATCACGTCTAACGCTCTTATGTAAACACCTGCATCATCACGTTTGACGCTCTTACGTTGAACACGCACTGTAGCGGCCATCTTGGATATCCATAGCAACCAATGCTATTTCACTCGTCGGATGTGATTTTCTCGTAAACGCGGCAAGTTTACAATTTGCTATTACCGGAATCATCGCAAAGCAAAATTCAACGCGCATTATTAAACAAGAATATTTATTCATTTGAATTATACACATTTTTTACCATGAGATGAACTTTAAGCAACAAGTGTATACTTTATGAAATAAACTTCAGGCAACAGCTTTACAAGCAAACTTCAGCTATTGACAACGGTGACTACATTATTCATTTTAGTTCATTTCTTTATATTCTACCCTGACAACGGTGACTACATTATTTATTTTAGTTTATTACTTTATCATCAAAGTGTTGTTCTGATATTTACATTTCTATTTAATTAATATGGATGTTTCATCTTCTGTAGTTGCTCCTCCCAAGTTTTTGCAATCTCCAGGTCCTCCTTCTATGAATTGGGAGGATTGGTCAGAATCTTTTGAGACCTATTTAGAGGCAATAGGCGGTGATGTATTTTTACCATCTAGGAAACTAGCATTACTTAAACACAATTTAGGTGTCGAAGGCAGAAAAGTTTTAAAAACTCTACCTGTAACAAATCGTGTTGTTTCAACAGTTGTTGATAATGATGAAACTAGTGAAACTAGTGAAACCAGTTCGAATGATACATCTATTGATGTATATACTGATGCTCTAAAAGCTTTAGAAGAAAATTATGGGAAGAAAACTAGCATTGTAGTTGAAAGACACAAATTTTTCTCTAGAGCACAATTGGCTGGTGAAAATGTGCAACAATATGTGGCATGTTTAAGAACCTTAGCCATCACATGTAAGTTCAAAGATTTACATGAAGAAATAATTAGAGATCAATTTATAAATAGGATTAAAAACATCAAAATTCAAGAACGTTTACTTGAGCTCAAAAATCCATCTCTACAGAAAACACTTGATACTGCTAGAAAAATGGAGAATACTTCCCATTATGTTAAAGAGTTAAGTTCTAAAGATGAATCTGGTAATGTTAATGCTTTAACTACGGGTTATAAAAAATCAGATTCTAAAAGTGACAACAAGGAGATTAAACCTAATTTTTCTAAAAATAAGTCTGGTTTTACCAAAAGAGTGTGTTTTAGGTGTGGTAGTCAAAAACACACTGCGGACTTCAATAAATGTCCTGCTAGTAAGGTTACGTGCATTAAATGCAAAAAAATTGGTCACTTTGCCAAATGGTGTAGAACTGGTGATAATAGTAATTGGAAACGGTCAGTAAATCTTGTGGAATCTCATGTTGACAGTGATGATGAGGAATGTGACAGCAATGATAATGATATTGAAGTAATGATGCTGCAGGATGATTTTGTTAATGATATTTCTGAAGATTATTGTCCGCCTAAATGTGAAGTGCTAATAAATGAAGTGTACATGATGCTTTGGGCGGATTCATGTTCGCCGTACACTATCATTGATAAAAATATGTGGGAAAATGGAAACAAAGACACCTTAATAACCTCTGATGCACGACCTAAAGGTTATTGTGGCATTAAGTTACCTGTTTTGGGTTATTTTAATGCCAAAGTAACTTTCAAAGGTAGGTCTTGTTCAACTAAAGTATATGTTGTTGAACAGGGACGTGCTTTATTAAGTTGGAAAGATCTTAAAAAGATGGGGTTAGTATTAAATCCAAATCATCCTGATCAGGTAGTTTTAGCTAATGATTATCTTGAACAAGTATTATTAACTAATGAAGATTCATCTTCAAGATGGGAATCTGTCTTTCCCAAATTGTTTAGCAAGGATCTAGGATGTTTAGTCAAATTTGAACATAAGATCATTTTAAAAGCAGACAATATTCCATCTGTTCATAAGGTAAGGAATGTACCATTTGCTCTACGAAATCCTTTGAAGGAAGAATTAAATAGATTGTGCGATGCCAAAGTAATAGAACCTATTGAAGCTTCAGATTGGCTTAGTCCCATCGTTTTGGCTCGCAAACCCAATGGAAAAATTAGGATGTGTGTGGACCTGAGAGATCTGAATAAAAATATTTGGGTTGATAGATATCCTCTGCCACACATCAATGAAATGATTTCACGTATTAAGGATGCCATGTATTTCTCATCAATTGATTTGTCAAATGCATATCACCAAATCAAATTACATTCTGGCTCTAGGCATCTAACATCTTTCATTACGCCTGAGGGTGCTTTTCAGTATCTCAGAATGCCATTTGGATTGGCATCTGCATCCTCAGTTTTTCAGAGAGTCATGTGCAGTATTCTGAAGGATGAATTGAATGTGAGAATATTTCAAGACGATGTTCTTATTTGGGGGAAAGATGTATTTTCTCACGACAAAGCAGTACACAGTGTGCTGCAGAAATTACAAGATGCTGGTCTGACTGTATGTGGTGAAAAATGCAAGTTTGGAGTGAAACAAATTGATTATCTTGGTCATACCATTTCCAATGAGGGTGTTAAACCTAAGATGAAATTATTGGATGCCATTGAAAAAGCACCTCACCCCATTAATAAAGATCAGTTACGATCATTTTTGGGTCTTGCAGAATACTACTCTAAATTTGTCCCAAACTTTGCTGACAAGGTGTATAATTTAAGATTGCTAATGAAAAAGGGCACTTCTTTTGTATGGTCAACTTTGTGTCAACAGGTTTTTGAAAACATCAAAAATGATATCACAAAAGCTGTAGCTCTTAAACCTTATGATCCTGATCATGCTTCTATAATTGTTGTGGACTCTAGTGCTTATGGCTTAGGTGCTGTTCTTATGCAAAAGCACAATGGAGTGGAACGAATTATAGCGTTTGCGTCTCGCACACTTAAGGGTGCTGAACCTTCGTATTCCGTAATTGAAAAGGAGGCTTTAGCATGTTGGTGGGGTGTAGACCATTTCAAAACTTTCATTTGGGGAACTTCATTTGAACTAAGAACTGATCACCGACCTCTCATTGATATTTTTACAACCAAAGGTGCTTCAAGAGCCACGCCTAGAATAGCAAAATGGTTATATAGACTACAGGGATATAATTTTCAAATAAACTATGTTCCCGGTCATAAAAATATAAATGCAGACTGTTTATCACGCCTTCCCTTGCCTTATGACAAGGATGATACAACTGAGGATAATGATGAGTGGTTAATTGCTAGCATCGAGGAATCCTGTAATAATGCATTCAGTGAACAAGAATGGGTTCAAGCTGTGACCGATGACACTTTGCTACAACAAATTATTAATAACTTACATGTTGGTGTAGATCTATCATCTTTGGACAAGTCTATTTTGGCCGATTATTAGATGGTCTGGCCGGAATTATCTTTTTATGATGGCATTCTTAGGAGAGGTGACAGATTAGTTGTACCTGCAGTTTTGCGTGACAAGTTATTGAATGTATTACATGAAGGACACAGTGGAATGACTAGCATGAAAAGGAGAGCTAGGAATGATTTTTGGTGGGTTGGAATGGACAAAGACATAGACAGATGCGTTAGGAATTGCCTAGCATGTATGTCTAGTGACAAATCTCACAAATCCCAAGAAACTACTATTTCTGCAACTCCTTTTCCTGAGAAGCCTTGGGACAAAGTTGCTATTGATATTTGTGGTCCATTTCATGTTAAGGGTATTGAAAATAAGTTTGCAATTGTCTTGATGGATTTTCACTCTAAATGGTCTGAAGTAGCTTTTGTAAGGGATATCAAAGCCTCCAATATTATTGAATTTTGCGAAGGAATTTTTCGTAGAGAGGGCTATCCAAGTGCTATCCTATCAGATAATGGTCCGCAATTTATAGCAGAGGAATTTTCTGCTTATCTTAACAAAGTTGGTGTAAAACACATTACTACCTCTGTATATAATCCAAGAGAAAATGGTTTGGTAGAAAGATTCAACCGAGTGTTGAAGGAATGCATCCAACTTGCCAGCAACAATAATGATGACTGTAAAGATGCTGTTAAGGAGATGTTATGGTGTTATAGAAATACTCCCCATACAGCTACGGGAATATCTCCATTTTCTTTATTAAAGGGGCGTGTGGCCGGATCTAAAGTCAAACCCATATGGATGTCTAGAAATATTCCAAAAGTAACTGATGGTAAGAACCTAGCAATTAAAGTTCGACAATATCAAAATAAATATGTTCAAAGTCATAATTCTAAAATCAATTGTAGTGGTAGAGCATTTAAGGTTGGTGATTGGGTACGCTCACAATTAATGGGAAATCGGAAACCTGGTTCCTCTAAATGGTCTAAACCAAAACAGATTATTCAAGTGACTGGTAATATAGTGAAATTAGATGATGGTAAACAATGGAATGTAAGAAGCATTACAAGATGTAATGATCTTGAATGCAAACAAATGGCTGGTCAGCTAGACAATTCTCCAAAAACATCTGTTGAGAAAAGAGATGATGTACCCATTTCTATGTCTTTATCTACTAGGCCTAAGTGTAAACCTGTGTGGATGAAGGATTACATCTGTCCATGATTTGGGTGTCTCCTATGTGTATACTATATTGAATGTAAATTTGTAACACCCTTTATTTGTTTCTTTTTTAGTTTTTTTTTAGTTTCTTGTTTTGTAGTTTGTTTTGTTATTTTTATAGAAAGGGAGATATGTTGTATCTTAGTAATGATGTAGTGTTCTATGGTCACTGTGCTCACTGGATTCCAGAGTGTGGAATCCAGGGAGCAGTCCAGAGATGCACGGTTACTGAGGGAGTTGGTCCTTGAATGCCTCTGGGGTTGTTGTACTGAATAAACTTACTCTTTCTACTTTGAACCACTGTACTCCAAGTCATTTCACTAACGAGTCGGGTACTGATAAACTCCTAGTATTTCAGTGCCATGACGCCACTTTGAGGTTAAACAAGCGGTTTATAGAACTAGGGCTTTAAAATCAACAGGTGAGAAAAGGGAAGCAGAAGGTCTGGCTCAGGTGGGGTTCAGCCAACCAAGGGCTCAGCTCGCTGGTCAGAGGTGACTCCTGACCTACAGCCAGGAGGGTCTCCTTCATCTATCCCTGGCTTGTCAGAAGAGAGTGGTTCCAAGATGGACATTAAAGGGCAATGATTAGAATACAAAAGGAAATCTATATCTCCCAGCATGCACAGCGACGCAGGCTTAAATCAAAAGAGCCAGGACTGTTAAAAGTGACCCTTGTGACGATGTCACTCACTGTGCCAGGCGAGGAGCCTCGTTGCCGCACTGGAGATATGGCTTGCCTCTTCTAGCTAGCGCCTAGAACCTGTCACAAGCGGTGAGTGGGACGAGGGCATCATGATGGAGTGAGGGCAAGGGGTAAGGTTGAGGACGAGCAGCCAAGATTCCCAGGTCCACGCATCAGTACTTCATCCAGTTCAGGCTTTTCCTTTACATTCTGGGACTAGAACTTAAAGACCTGGCTTTTCTCAGCTTAGCCCGAGCGTGCACCAGATCCACCGTTGGGCAGTTTAATCTTTGGTAGTGCCAAGACGCCCTCGGGCATTCGCACGCTCTATAAATCACTAAAGCAAATCAAATCAAATCTTGCAGTTCTGATGTTATAATGGGTTAAAGGACCAGAATGCAAAGCAAAAAACCCTGAATGGTATCAGATCCTTTGTGGCCTGTTGGTCCTGGGGCAGGGCTCGCTTTAGTCCCCTTTTCTCACCCCTCCTGCACCACGGAAGGTTTGCAGAAATGGAAGAGAGGGCAAAACAGCTCATGGACAGAGACAGGACAACAGCCCGAGGCCAAAATGTGCATCCAGGGGGTAGTGCTTCTTCACGCACAGGACAAGACAGCACACAAAAAACGCGTCACCATGGCAACCATCAAAAATAAAAAACAGGGGGCGTGGCCGAGCGCTATCAGAGATGGCCACGTAAGATGTGAGCTCCGCCGCCCGAGTGCCCCATCGACTATCCAGGTAGCCCATCCGGCAGTCCTGTGTGCAGCCCCTTGCCCCTGAGGGATCGTGGAGCCCGTCTGGCCTGCCCCGGCGGTGGTGGCTCACTTGACCGGGGAGTTTCGGCCATCGTAAAGTGCGGGGCCTTGAAGCCGGGGCCCACAGTGGGAGAGCTGGCCCGGCAGTGGCGCCTCCCGGCCCGTCCCGGCAGCAGGATCGCGACCGCTGCGGCCATCTGCCCGCTGTCGGCCCGGTAGCCTGGGTCGGGGCTGCGGGCTGTGATGGCAACAACAGTGACGGAGCGCTGAGGAGGTGGAGAGACGGGCGACGAAGCAGCGGCCGCCATTACGGCCCGAGTTACGGTGCGCTGGTCGCGGGCCTGGCGGCGGCAGACCGGCACATTCTGTGACCTCGTTCTCCCCCCTACATCCCCCCTGGCTTTGGTGCAGACCCGCGGCGCGACGGAGGACTTCAGCCCGCATTTACATAAAGGCCCGAGGCGGATGGAGTAGTGTGACATGACCCAGCAATGAGATGAGATTGGGCCTTCTCACAGTGGTGCCTTGCAGTGAACACTGGGGGAATTAAAGTGTCGGGCCTCGAGAGTGTGGATGCACTTGCATGACCTAATTGACTGGTGCCCACCCCTCCTCCTCTACCCCTGCTGCAGGCTCTCTACGATGCTAGAGGCAGAAATCTTGGCTTCGGGCAAACCCGGGATTGCCTAGCTGGGGGCTGTGATGCGGGAAGGCTAGGGGGTGGTGAATTGGCGGTGATCCCCGCGGCGACCAGCTCTCCTGCAAAGAGGGACAGAGTCCATCGATACCGCGCCCGTGGAGGTGGAAGGTGCGAGGAAAAACTTCCCTGGTTGGTGACATGATAAGGGGTGCTGGAGGTGATGTGCCCCACACTGGGATGGCTCATTAAGTATGGACTTGCTGGCACTGAGCCTTAGAGTTTCTCCATCCCCACAGCGAGGTCCACCAGGGTGCGAGACCGGACCGCGAGCCCTAGGCTCGGCGCACTAAGCACGTGGGAGAGTACTGTATCACCCCTAGCTGCTTGCCCTCGACTGGGTCCTGCCTTGGCCGGTGTGATGGATCGCGGCAGGGGTTCTGGTGCCAAGGGCTCGAAGATGGTCCAATCAAATAATCTGGATCGTTACATGATTACTAAGGAGGCTCAGCGGGGCAGGTTGTCTGAGGAGAACCTGAGTGAGGAGGAGCCGGAACTTTCCCTAAAAGACGTCATGGACGCCATCACAGGGATGAAAACCTCGTTGGAACACAAAATGGACTCAAAGGTCATTGACATTAATCTTATTAGGGCCGATATGGGGAAGCTCAATGAGAAGGTGGAACAAGTAGAAATAACAGCCACCAGCCTGGTGGAGGACGTCTCGCAATTACAAAAAGAGGTCCGAGATCTACAGGACTCCCGCAACTCAGTTGAACTTAAACTGGATGATTCTGAGGGCCGCCTCCGTCGTAACAACCTCCGTATCCTAGGAGTGCTGGAGAAATCAGAGGGGCAGGCTCCTAACCTGTTTGTAGAGGACCTCATTCTCAAGCATATAAAGCCAAAGGGCCTCAGTAAGTTTTTCGTGATAGAACGGGCACACAGGGTCCCGGGCGGCCGTCCCAGACCGGGCGCTCCCCCGCGGCCTATGCTGGCCCGGGTCCTAAACTATTGAGACAGAGACATAATCCTCCAGCACTCGAGAGCCAACGCCCCACTCAGGTTTGAGAATGCCACCATCTCCCTTTTCCCAGACTTCACACAGAGAGTGCAAAAGCAGAGGAGATCCTTTCTGTCGGTGAAGCGCGACCTAAAGGAAAAGGGCTTGAGATACTCAATGTTGTTCCCGGCCCGTCTCAGAGTCGAGGCAGAGGGCTGGGCATGGTTCTTCGATCAACCGGAGACAGTGGCGGAGTGGCTCGAATATCAAGAAACTCGTGTCCCAGCGGACCGTGGTGATGGTGATAAGGGACGGTCAGCCGCCCTAAAGCTGAGGCCTGGTGAACACTCAATTTGCCTGCATGGGGGGACTTTGGTCATTGGGGGGTTGGGGGGCGGGACATTTGCGCTTGGGTTAAAAGGGTTGCAAGATGCTTAATAGTTTGCTATTTCTTAGGTTATAAGGACGGAATAATGAATGGGTTTGGGGTCCGGGCTGGAGCTCACAACCTGCTACCCCCTAAGTTTAATCTTTCTTTGAATCTTTCTGGGGCGACAGGCACTCTGCGTTTTTCGATGGGCAGTTTGGAGTCCGGAGTGCATGGCAGCGCGGTGTGGGGGTGTTGGGGAGGGGTGTTTGGTTCACCTGTTGGGTGGTTTGTTGGTTGCATCAGCACAGTACATTTGTCTGACAGAAGAAATGCAGAGGTTTGTCAACTGTACCATGTAGACGATGGGGGGTAGGGAAGTGAAGGTTCTGAGTTGGAACGTTAACGGGTTGGGGGACAAAATCAAACGGAGTGTGGTTCTTCAGTATCTCAAGAGGCAGGCGCCAGACATGGTCCTGCTTCAGGAGACGCATCTAGTTGGTAACTCGTGCAAAGCACTGCACAGAATGGGGTACAAATTGGTTGCACACTCAAGGTTCACATCGGGGTCCAGGGGGGTGGGCATTTTGGTCCGTAACGCCTATTCAATGGTCACTGGCAGGGCTAAGGCTCTTAGTAGGGAACAACAGGGCAGGATCTATGACCTAGGGGATAAGGCTGGAAAGCTTATCGCATGGCTTGACAAGAGAGAATGGGCAATCCATCTTGTCCCAGAGCTCCTAACGGGGGAGGGGTGTCACTTATCGAACCGCAGGACATAGTACATAAGTTTGCGGACCACTTTCAGATGGTTTACAAATCGGTCTCCCCACACTCAGAAACTGACTCCCAGGAATTACTCCGTGACATACAACTCCAATTTCTTTCCCCTGAAAATCTTGACTAGATGGATAGACCACTAGCAGCGGACGAGATTGCCCAAGCAATCCGTTCATTAAATTCTGGTAAGGCACTGGGCCCCAATGGCTTCCTATCGAACTCTACAAACTCAAACCGGACAAAATAGCACCTTATCTGAAAGCGATGTTTGTGGAATCTAGAGACAGGGGGATGCTACCCAGGGAACAGAGAGTGGCGACTGTGGTCTTGATTCATAAGGAGGGCAGGACTAAAACGGACTGTTACTCGTACAGACCTATCTCTCTCTTAAATGCTGAACCAAAGATCCTAGCCAAGTTCCAAGCAAATAGACTGGTGAAAGTGATCAGCAACCTGATGCACCCAGATCAATCAGGCTTTATGCCCCAGAGGAATACAGCCCTAAACTTGTGTAGACTACACGGGGTGATAGACAGAGTTCACACCCTGCGAGCCAGCCATAATCGCGTCGCTCGATGCAACAATGGCCTTCGACGCGATTGAAGGGCCCTATCTGTGGGCTGTCTTGGCCAAATTTGGGTTCAGTCCTGAATTCATCAAGTGGGTGCGTCTGTTATACACGGAACCACTCGCCCAAGTAGTGGTAAACAACAGGGTCTCAACTCCGTTCTTGCTAGGTCGGGGCACCCGTAAGCGCTGCCCACTGTCCCCTCTTCTCTTTTCTCTGGCCTTGGAGCCCCTTGCCGCCTGGATATGTTGGGAACCATCAATCAGGGGCATGCGGTGGCCCCTCGGATGGGAGGATCGGATATCTTTATATGCAGATGATATTCTGCTTTACCTGACCTCCCCGTAAGTCATTTATTGTGATCCTCGATGTCCTGGCCTCCTTTGGGAAAAATTTGGGACTCTCGATCAATTGGGGGAAATACTTATTGTTTGTGTTGAGGAGGGATCCTCCTGCCCCTCCACAAAACTGTCCTATACAGATCAACACAGAAGGGTTCAGGTATTTGGGAGTCTTTGTCTCTCTGGATCCCTCAGTTAGGTATGCCCGTAATCTCCTTCCCCCTCTGCAGAGGCTCAAAAATGATATTGCCAACTGGAGAAAGCGTCCTCTTTCGTTGTTGGGTAGGGCCGCCCTCTTTAAAATGATGGCTCTGCCTCGATTTTTCTATGCCTTGCAGAATACCTTGCGGTGCCTTCAGACCTTGCAGTGATAAGATGCGCTATATAAAAACTTTTGACATTTGACATGACAATACCTTGGATGTTGTGCCAGCTGGCTATTTCCGTGAGATTGAGAGCCTTCAGCGGAGTCTACTGTGGGATGGCAGGCCCCGAATCGCTCTGTATAAACTAACACTTACTTGGTATGATGGGGCATTAGCCTCCCGGATATCAGAAGATACTATTGGGCCTCCCAGCTGGCCGCGATTAATCACAGCACATATGGCCGGATTGATGACCCCAGATACGCCATGGATAGATGGCTTCTCCCCGGGGGTAGGTATAGCAGGGCTCTGTATTCCAGACTGAAGAAACTGGCATTAACAGGGCCAATGAAACATGCAGTTCAGATTTGGCATGATACCACAGGTTCCCTGGGTTGGAGAGACAAATTGATCATGGCCACCCCGCTCTGGGACTCCGAGAGACTTGGGAAGCTCTGGAGGACAAAAGGTTTTGACAAGTGGGACCTTATAGGAATCTCCACTGTCAAGGATATCTGGGGGAAGGGGAGGATTAAATCCTTCGAGGAAATGCAGGAGGAATATGAACTAACAAATGCTGAATACTTTCCCTATGTGCAAGTCCGGCACCCGCTTCTCTCAGCATTACCCGGGGGTACGGAGCCCCCGCTTCACCTTTGGAAGATAGAATACTGGATGGCCTCCTTCCCGATAAAATGATCTCCTTGATATATAAAAAACGAATCAATCACAAAGCTTATCCCCTTGAGGCTTTAAGGGACAAATGGGTACAGGATGGGATAGAGCTGGATGACGAAGATTGGCAAACAGCAGTGTCATCCCCAAGGGAAGTTGCCATCCTGGCTCGCCTGAAATTAGTCCAGCTTAAGATACTGCGTAGGATGTACATCACGGGACCCCGACTGGTACGCATGGGACTGTCTGATACGGAGCAATGCAAACGACAATGTGGTCTCGTGGGTACCTTTATGCATATCATCTGAGAGTGCACACACATTACCCCTTACTAACACAAAATACATGACACACTACATAATGTACTGGGGGTCACCCTGAATCCAGAGTTGAGGAGGTGTCTCTTAAATATCTGGGAGCCCACTAACTTAAACACCTCACAGACGCAATGGGCCACTTTGGGTTTCATGTTAGCCAAAAGGAATATAGCCCAATTGTGGGGAGCGGAGCAACCTCCCACCCTGGAAGCGTGGGAAAACAATTTAGATTGGTGTTTTTGTTTAGGGAGAAAACAACATATCTTGCGAGGGGATGCCCTAGAAAGTGGTCACAGGTCTGGGGGCCCTGGAATCGCCACAGAGGAGAAATCTGTACGCCACCCAGAAATGCCGTTCTTGACAACCAACCCTCCCCGTGAGGTCCCTTTCAATTGTATGTATTGCTTATCCCGTGACCCCCTGATGTAGAATATGCAACTTTGAACGAACCTCTGTACTGTGTCTCTTTGCTGGTGTTTTATTTCAATAAAAAGTATTATTAAAAAAAATATTTTAAAAAACTCAAAATTACCTTGTTAGCATATTTTAGGACAGTTCATAATCTGATAATAAACCTAGGTGTTTGCTGGAAATTGCAAAGCAAGGTGTGTTACTCGCTCGGTTCATTAGGCGATGTCTAGCTGAAGATGACAGCGCACAAGGGGGCAAAGGTCAATTAGCAGCCAGTGGAGAAGTGTGGCTCACTGGTTAGAGCAGGCAGACCCTGAAGCAGAGGTCAGACCTGGGACCAGGGTTCAATTCCTGACGCAGCAGGGTCTTGAGCTCAAATGTCCATGGACTCGATAATTCTCGCTTCGGTGCCTGACCTAATCATGGGTTCACACTCTGCAACTCTGGGCATTAAGCTTGCTTAATCTCCACAATGGCCCCTCGCGGCGGGATACCTGGCTTTCACCTTGGGGATGCCCTGTAGGGGCTATCTCACAGGGAAAAGCCAGGACGGGTTCCCAAGGCAAGCGCGGAGATACCCCTTCGGGGGTCGATTCTGGCGCTATATAAGAAACATAATAATAATAAGTAGCGCATAGCACCGTGTATGCAGTATGGTCATTGGCCCCCGCCACAGAGAAATTCACACGTTCCTCCGAGTTTCTGTCTCTGCTTCAGGCTTTACTGCTCCTAAAATGCAGATATAAAACAAACATCTTAAGCGAGGTGGTTGGCTGAGTCAATTTCCGCATTCCATGCAGACTGATAAACTTCAAAGGCTCTTTACATCCGGGTACCACAAACTGCCCTCACCTGGGCAAACCCAACTTCCTAGAATTACGGAAGGGGTTCACCGTTTAGTTGCTGGTCCCCAAAAACATTCTCTCAAGAGCTCAGAGCTGTAATCAATACATATAATACTGACACTTTGTCAATAAATGCTGGAGAAACAGTTGTAAATGAATCATGTTTTACACAATTACCATAGAAACTGTAGATTGAAACATATATAAAAGCAGGCAGCAAGGGTGCTCAGATAATGGGAAAAAGAGGGAGGGGGAGGGGCGCACCAAAACTGTCAAATCCAGTACAACAACCAATCTACTAACATTATCCGTCTTAATAGAGAAAGCAACTGTCCAACAAACTCAATTGCACTGGTGCTTTGTGGATTTCAAAGCGGCCTTCGACCAGGTGCCCCGGGACCTATTGTGGCAAAAACTAAAAGGCAGGGGAGTTCCTCAATCCCTGCTACTAGCAATAGTTCAACTCCACTCCAAAGCTGGGTGAAAGCCGCCATGTTTCCAGGAAGATCGAGACCAGTAGTGGAGTAAAACAAGGCTGCGTGCTGGCTCCACTACTTTTTAACTTATTCATATTGGACCTTTTGCCAATCCTAGACAGCGTCTATTGTCATCCCCCCCAATTAGATGGAGTACGTATCAGCAACCTCCTATACGCGGACGACCTGGTGCTGCTCAGCCACACGAAGGTGGGCTTACAGAGGCCACTTGATGAACTGCTCCCCTATACTAAAAACAACTTCTTAGAGCTGAACCTATCAAAAACAAAAACAATCACCTTTGGCAAACCCAAGGAGTTGCTTAGAGGGTGGCACTTAAATAATGTAAAAATTTACTCAATACCGCACTATAAGTACCTGGGAATATTTTTAGACTCTAGAAGCTGATTTGCTGAGCAAAAAGAAGCACTGAGGACCAAAGCATTGGCTTTAGAGGCCGCAGCATCAAAACTGTCAAAAGAACTACTAGGTGCCAGCGTTATCCCATTGTTAAAAGTGATGAAGGCAAAAACATCTGATGTACGGCCAAGAGATTATGAAGGGAACCACAATCATTCTTCTAAACAAACCGAGAACCAAAATCTTTGAACGTGCATTCCATCTTCCAAGATCAGCATCACCGGCACAAGTCCGCCTTGAATTTGGCTTACTTGACCACCACGGCGTAGAGGCCGGGGCATTTATAAAGGTTTGCAACAGACTGCGTCAAGCCCAAGAAGATTCACTGGAGGGCAGACTTTGGCAAGAAATTCAGAAAAGTCATGCCGGTCACAAATACCGGCTCCACCTGGATCATAATCTACAATTACGTGGGGAATTTGGGGGAACAAACCCCCCAGTCGGCATTAAAGCTAGCCATCAAGAAGAGTGCCAGGTTGTGGTCCTTTCATTCAGAGAGGGAAATACTGTCTAAAAGTAAACACGCCTGGGCAGTAATCACCAACTTTAATCCATCCAAGAATTGAATCCCTTAATTTATCAAGCACCTCGTCACTTTATTTGAAACGAAAGTTCCTGGCGCTGAGGTTGGGCAAATGGCCTTTTTGAAAAACCTTCCAGAATGGCGCCGGAAAGACAGCCACACCCAATGCAGGCTGTGCGGCTACCACACCGAGGGGTTGGAACACATAGTTTGCCTATGAGTTTGCCTATGCCCAACAATGCTCACTTTTAGACGTTTATTATTATGAGAAGAATAGATAAGACTTGGAATCCGATCTTGCCGCCAAGCCGTAATAGCAGCCTTTGGCCCGGACAACACATAGCTGAATATTGGGTTAACAAAATTTGTTATTAAAGCATTAAGCCAGTTGGAAGTTATCGGGGCCGCCAACCCTGTCCCAATATAGTAGTGGGAAACTCCATCATTGGACATATCAACGGCTTGTCGGTTATTAACAAATTGCAGATTCGAACTAGGTCCGCGAGACTCATAACAGCAGCTAAGAAGCCAAGAAGAGTTTTAACTAAAAAGTTAATCGTTGTTCCAATAATTTTAACTAATGTATCCATTTTAGAAAATGATGATACTGCTCTTATATTGTAAGGGTTTTTTACTTACCAACAATAAGGTTCTTATACTGTCTTATAAGTTTAACACTGGCTCTCATTGGAAGCCAAGATCATGCTCAGGGGTAGATTTTCAAACATTTTGCGCTGGGTTAGCGTCACCAGCACAAAATGTTTTTATTACCAATGTACTTTTCAGTGCAAAACTTGTTTTGTGTTGGAAAGTACCCTACAAGTATCCCAAAGCAGCGGTAAGGATTGATTTGGATTACTTAGAGCCCGAGGGGATTTACATGGGCGTTCCCATGCAACCGCCCATGCCTTTTGAAGCAAATCCCTATCTTCAAACAATTGTAGATTGGGTTTAGCTCCAAAAGTTAACCCCATCTGAAAGAAGGCATTAGGAGGAGAAATGTTTTCATTTCTCCTTTCTTTTCCTACTTTGCATGATTTCTGCACAGTGCAGCACGCTACAAAGTGGAAAGTGTTTAAACGTGTCTAGGCATAGTATTTTGTACAGGAAGGGTACTCTTCCTTTATAGCACTTATGCTAGACTCAGGTACACACCCTGGCTCTATGGAGCTACGGTGTGTGCGTGGCGCAAGGCAGCTGAAATCAGCGCCGGCACTAGGGAAAGTGGAGGAGACAGCCATATCTCTGTAGATATGGTGCTCACCTGCTTCCTCCCTGTCACGCAACGCAGCAGATCCTCTTTGGGTGCTGCGCTGCATTGCACGACTTCTTTGAAAATCTGCCCCTCAGTGTTCTATGCAGCACAAACAGGATGTTCTGCATCAAGGGCGTGGCTCCAAGCAGATGCTGGTCTCTTTCTTTACTCCTGCCAGGAGACTCGGATGAGGTGCTGGCCCGCCATCACCAAGGTTTAAAATGCACAACCAATGGGGCAACTGCTCTTGGACAGGGCATGGAGAATACCGCTCCCCCTCCCGCAGTTGGCCTGCATAAGCTGGGTTCGGCAAGTCATCCAGGGAAAAGTTCTCAAATATTCGTTAGTCCATGTCTGACCACTTCATCAAGTCCCGGTTTATTATGGTGGCCTACGAATTGACCACTACAAGTACCAGAATGCAAAGGAATGCATCTTGGCTTGATGACCTAGTATATCTGGGTGTAAAGGAAGATTCTGAGACTCAGCAAGAAGATGTCTTGAGCAAACACTTACACCCTTATTTACTGGATTTTATTATAGTCACCTTGCTGTGCTTCCCTAAGCCAAAATGAAAGGGCAGGAATTCACTGTGTTTATGCAATACAGTGAATTCTTGCCCTTTCTCCCTGCACTGGTGCCGTTTCGACAGCTTTGCACCAACACAGGCAGACTTGCATCATAGTACAGTGGTGCCTCCGTTGCATGCAGGATTGTTTTTGGGTGGGATGGAGCACGTTCCTGCACCGAAACAATCTGAAGAGGCGTTTTCCTCTTTCTATGTGTGTTTCAGTGGCGGCTCCTCCGTTAAGGTGGAGGAGCATCGCCCCGCTGCTCTTTGAGCAATTTAAAAAGGAAAACTAAAATAATAATAACCAATGTTATTATCATTTTTTAGTTTTCCTTCCTGCTTAGATGCAGCGCGGGTGGGTGAGGCTGGGCTGGCCAGAGCAGGGGCCAGGGGGAGGAATGATAAGCAAACTCTAAAGTGCGCAGGACTGTTTGCCTGGCCCGGGCTGCCTGATATTCTTTTTTCTGTTTCAGCACATCTGGCTAAACAGCAATGGGTGGTGTGCCATGTGTTGTGGTATACACCCCAGCGAACACTGTGCCCCATGTGACACAATCTTCTACCAGAGAAACCATACCTAAAGAGAAGTGTGGCTCACGGTGTAGAGCAGGCAGACCCAGAAGCTGAGGTCAGACCCGGGACCAGGGTTCGATTCCCGATGCGGCAGGGTCTTGAGCTCAAATGTCCACGGACTCGATAATTCTCGCTTCGGTGCCTGCTCTAATCATGGGTTCTCACTCTGCGACTCTGGGCAATAGCTTGCTTAATCTCCACAACGGCCCCCCGCGGCGGGATGCCTGGCTTTCACCTTGGGGATGCCCTGTAGGGGCTATCTCACAGGGAAAAGCCAGGACGGGTTCCCAAGGCAAGCGCCGGGAAACCTCCGGGTAGCTGTGCGCTCAATAAATGCAATAATAATAATAATAATAATAATAATAAAGGTAGGCATATTGTGAGTCCTCTGTGTTTTTCTTGCAGGCCCATACAGGGCTTCAAGCTGATTTGTTTTTTGTACAATCCAGAACGGAATTTCCTCTAGTCCGGTGGGAATCTTTCCCATTTTTGAATTAATAGTTACCAGGCTAATTGCCTGCATTGATAAATGTGGTTGTGTAGCTTAAACATCTCTTGCTGGGGTCAGTGCCATTGTACGCATGACATGCTATGTTATACTAACTATACCTGTGTAAAGAAGACGTAGTTCTATTGCGATTAGGTCTGCAATGTGTGGATATGGTGTGTAGCTGGCCAAGGCGGGAGATGTTGCCCCTTCATTGCTGAGAGGACCTAGTCTGACATTTGCTGCGGTATGTGGGAGGGTGCCTCGGAACCAATTTGCATGTTTCTGATGTGTGAGCTGTATATCTAAATCCGCACATGCTAGATAATTTTTGGGGACCTGCTTATACAGTGTATTCATGAAACTGTCTAGATTGGCCGTTAATTGCTGGAAATATTACTTATAAATAGAATACCTCTGTTGTATACCTTTTTATTTGCCCCCACCACAAAGTTAACATCTCCTCCGAGGGCTTGTAGCCCATGACGTAGTAACGTTTGTGTTACCGCATGTCTACTATTTACTAGTTAATTTATTGGTTGTGCGTTAGCCATGTTGATTTATGGAATTCAGAGAAGGTAACTACAGTGGGGCAATCCTTTGAAAGGATGAAGCTTGAACAACCGGATTCATCCTTAACACCACTGACTTAATTAGTGACTATGGTCTTTGGGCACTCTTAGGAAAACTACTTGGGAGACCCGTTTAATAAGTATCCAAACTAGAACGTTGGTGGTGCAATGTCATGCGGTTCCTTCTTTCTTAGTCAGACTGTGCGTTTGGCCAACATAAGAGTCAAAACTATGTGGGACTGAGTCTGAGCATACTGTAGTAAATAGATTCCATCAGAGAAGTAGGTAGAGTTCATATACTTCTTTATTCAAGATGTAGAGTAAAGCAAGAGCGAACACAACACTGCAGCAGCAACCAGTCAACTGCCACAGAATAGAATACAGAGCATAAACCAGAACAGAACACAGAATACACAGGAGGTGTATTCCATAAAGACTAGAAAGATAACCTAGCCAACTACTAATGTACTACACATCTTCTCCCTTTCTTTTTTTAAAACCAAATCAAAAGGGAAAAGAAAAAAAAACAGCAACATTAATGAATAAAATCCTGTAGATAAGTAGGTGGTCGGCGAGACCTAACAGGACGTCTAAGCAATAAATCATTCTGTGAAGAGAAAACACTGTCAATGTTACTTTGGACAGTAACATCTGGAACAAGAGCATCCCCACCCCCTGAACTTGAAACATCATTGTGAGGAGACGACTCCACAGGAGTGTTTGAAGCTAGCAAATAACCAATGGTGGTGGTAGGTAACAGATTCTGAGAAATTTGCGGCACACCATCCAATGAAGAGGAAGGAAAAACATTGTCAACAGGCACAGGCTTCACTCTTTCATAGAGAGCCACCCTTCTAAAATTCCAACATTCACCGTTATTAAGAATAACACAGTGATTGAGAACTTTCTTTACCTTAAAAGGACCTTTGAACATCGAGAGACCCCTTTGTACCCTGCCACTTTTGACCTTGACAAGATCCCCAACTAAGAAAGGTGTAGTGTTAGGTAACAAAACAGCATTCTGTGCACTCTGCAAACCAACAACTTGTCTCATCCATGCAGGTACCAACACTGAACCTGGATCATGTCCTCTCATCAACTGGAAAGGGGATTTGCCATTAGATGAGGGAGTTGTTCGATAGGCCCACAACATTTCGTTGACCATTTTCCTAACAATACCCCAACCATCTGAAGCCATTTGAAATATGCCCTTCACCACTTTGTTTGCTCTTTCACACACCGCGTTGCCTTGGGGATTATATAAGGAAGTACGGTGGTGTGAAATGCCACACTCTTTCAAGAAAATTTGCATATGCCTAGAGACGAGTTGAGTACCATTGTCAGTAATGATGATAGACGGTAAACCCTCATCTTTAAATAAGTTTCCTAAAAATCTTATGGTGCTTTCAGTAGTGATGTCATTAGTAAAGTTCACGACCAACCATTTTGAAAAAACATCCACAACAACCATGGCGAACCTATCTTTCTCATTGAGTTCCCCCATAAGACCAATGAAGTCAAGGCAGATAGTATGCCACGGTAAATCAGGACACTGTATGTATGTATCAGATTTTGACTTAGGACCGATCTTCAGCCGCTTTTCACCTTCCTTGCACATCGTACAATGCTCAACCCAGTCTACAACCTGCGAATCAATACCAGGCCACCAAAAATGGTTCCTTATACGGCGTTGACTGAGTGTCGGTCCCATGTGGCCCTCGTGTGCTAAAGCCAACAGCTTGTTCCTGAGACCAAAAGGAGGTATAAACTGCTCCCCTTTAAGCAAAATGTCATTGCTGGTGAAAGAAAGTTCATCCAAAATTTTGAGATAGGGCCTAACTGAGACTGAAAGAGTACTTTCACGTCTAGAACCTGATTTGATACGTTTTTTAACTTCTTGAAGAGTGTGGTCACATGCCATCGCTTTTTTCCACTCATCACTGGAGAAAACACCTTCCCCAACGAAAACAGCATCCTCAACAGAAGCCACAGCCATGTCGTCGACATCTGAAAGAATATCTAAGTCATGCAAGTTACGCCAGTCTAGAGATAACCTTGAAAGGCAATCTGCTTGGACGTTTTTCCACCCCTGAAGGTATTCCACAACAAACTGAAATTCTTGAAGCTCAGCTGCCAATCTCATGAGTCTGGCAGAACCCTTACCAGCTCCGCCTGGGGAAAGGACTTTAATGAAGGGTTTATGGTCAGTCCTGATTATGAACTTCATGCCCCATAGATATGTCCTAAAATACTCTACTGCCCAGAAAGCAGCGAGAGCTTCCCTCTCGATAACCGAATATTTTTTCTCTGAGTCAGTAAGAGTCCTTGAAGCAAAGGCCACTGTAACCTCAGAGCCAGCTTTAACCTGAAACAACATAGCCCCTAGCCCTGTTGCGCTAGCGTCAACTGTGACAATGGACTTATTGTGAACATCAAAGTGAGACTAAAAATTAGCACCACAAATTTCCTTCTTAATGTTCTCAAAGCATTTTTCTTGCTCATCGCCCCAAACAAAACTAACACCCCTCTTGAGCAAAGATCTTATACAGCCAGTCTTGTCTGAAAACTTCTTTACGAACTTTGAGTAGTATTCGATAAGTCCCATAAAGGAACGTAACTGGTCCTTATCGACAGGCCGAGGAGCAGAACAAATGGCATCACACAAATCCCTCTTAGGTTTGATACCCGAAGAGGTGATTGTGTAACCTAGATAGTCCACCTGGTCTACTGAGAATAAACACTTGTCTTTGTGCAAAGTGAGACCAGGCTCAGATAATTTTTCTAAAACACTCCTAAGTGTAGAATTATGTTGATCTGCCGTCTGGCCATAAATCAAAATGTCGTCTTGAAAATAAACCACATCTCGTACACCCTCAAATATGCTAGTAACCATCCGCTGAAAAACGCTCGCCGCTGAATTTAACCCAAAAGGGAGCCAATTAAATTGATAAGTGCCCCACGGAGTAATAAAAGCTGTCAAACTCATAGAGTTGATGCAAATCAATCTGGTGGTAAGCGCTTCTAAGGTCAAGCTTTGAAAAAAAACAAGCACCTTTGAGAGTTGTAACAAATTCCGCGATGTTAGGCAAAGGAAAAGTATTAGCTATGACACACTGGTTCAATGAGCGCAAGTCCACACAGAAGCGGAGCTTGCCGCCCGATTTTTTCGTAACCACGATGGGCGAAACCCAAGGAGAAGCTTCCACGGCTTCAATCACGCCAGAAGACAACATATCATCAAGAAGACGCTTTACTTCGTCTCTGATAACAATGGGTATTCTCCTAACTTTATGATGGACGGGAACAGAATCTTGCTTTAAAATAATTTTGTGAGAATAACCTTTCAAACGCCCTAGTTTCTCACAAAAAACATGTTCAAACCTAGATAAAATAGAAAGCAGTTCATTATCTTCCACAACTATAACCTGTGGATCAGCACGAGGATTGACAATGATGGAGAGATCGTATCGATGGACCCACCCTAGAATAGCAGGTCCCGTTGCAGACACATACACTTTCCCTTGAATCTGTCTAGAAGAAAATGTGATACAAGCATCAAAATAATCAATAATGTCTAAAGGTTCCCCCTGATATCCACCAGGAGAAATATCCTTAGGGAGAAGAGGAGTACTACCCCACCCCTCAACATAAATGTGATTGGGAATGATTGTGTAGCCTGAGCCTGTGTCCACCATTAAGTAAACATCCTTGTCGTTATTACCAAACAGTGCTTTAGGTCTGTTTCTGCATCTCATTTTATCACTGTGACTATGTTCATCCACACCCACTATTAAAATCTTATTAAATTCATCAGATAGCTCATCAAGGCTGTTCACACATGCTACAGAGGAGCGCCCTCTCCCTCTACAAACCCTAGCTTAGTGGCCCACTTTACCACACTTCATACATTCTTGCTTAGCAGCAAAACATAATTTTGAATCAGAGGCATGACTTGGACTGCCACATCTATAACACTGTTTTTGAATGACAGTTCTTGCAGAATTCTGGGGTTTCACACCAACAAACTTTTTGTTGATAAATTTCTTGTTTTTTACAGCTGCAACTTCCCCAAAATCGTCATCCCCCTGAATACACATAGTTGAATCGCAGAAACTGCACCGACATCAGTAACCACAGCTCTCTTTTCGAGCTCTTTCATGCAGCCCTCAGATTGTTCAACGATTTTCGCCAAATCAATAGCAGTTTGCAAGTTTGGGTTCTTTGCTGCCCACAAACGTTCCTGAATTTTTTTATTGTTGCACTGGACTATGAGTTGATCTCTAATCAACTCATCAGTCATGTTACCGAACTTACACTTAACTGACATTTCCCGCAATCTGGAAACAAAGTCATCAAATGACTCACCCACTCTTTGACTTTTGGTATAAAACTTATACCTATTCATTACTAAGTTTTCTTCCTTGGAGTATCTTATTTCATGGCGAGAACTGGCCTCTTTGTATTCATCCGAAGAAGCTTGTGCACCAGCTTGCAATACCTGTGGTAAGAACTTAAAAACTCTTTGGCCTTCTTTACCCAAAGAACTAAGTAGAAGTGCCTTCTTTCTTTTTGCAGAGAATCCTTGTGCATCAAGCGCATCTAAATAATTGTCAAACATGGGAAACCAATCCTCCCATGAGATGCTATGTTGACCAGGAGTTGGTAAAAAACTAGGCGGTAGTACAACTGTACAGTTTTGCTGCAGAGCTTGTTCAGTCATGGTGAAAAAAACAAAAATTTAGCAAAACTGTAAAACAAGTTTAAGACCAAGGCAAAAGAACATACACTGAATAGCCAATATTCCTTAAACAATACTTGCACAAGAAAAAACTGACGTGTGTATCGTCGGAGATACACATGTAATGGAACACTTTTGCCAACAGATAAGTGAAGTGAACAGTACCTTCGAAAAAGAATTTGACGTGTGTATCGTCGAAGATACACTTGTGTTGAGAGACACGCTCACAGTAAATTACTCTCACAACTTCAGAAATGACGAGCGTATCGTCGTTGAGGTAACCGAATCGTAAATGAACAGGCACAACCAAAGAGGTTTGCGGTTACGCTGCTGGAGGTGAATTGACTGTTGTTATGACAACAAAATGGCTTCTTGACGTCTTTCCGAAATGACGTCCTGACGCGACTCCGGCGGCTTGAGCGCTATTGGATGAGGTTATGCCACGTCACTAGAGCGCAGGGATTGGACACAGCTTAGCGCGTCATGTAACAGTCCACTAACTCCCCTTGAAGATTCCATAACGTCATCAGACTGGCAAAGGGAAGCAGTGAAGACAGAGAAGCCGGGCCAACGGACGCGGAGGAGAGACGAAGTAATGACGAACTCCAAACAAAAGTGCAACAGTCACAAACACTCAAGAATAACAACGTAAGAGAAAATAAAATATATTTTAAAGTCACCTTGAAAATGGGTTGGTTCCAATTTAGACAAAAGCGTTCTCCAGCCTCAGAACGAGTTGAGCACACAGGAGATTATCGAGCGATGCAGAGTCAATACTCAACTCGTGTTAAGCTGCGTCTTAGGAAGCAAAGCAGACCCAAATTCGGAATCACCTCAAATTTGTCCGCTCTTGTCTTTGTGCAGCTCTACATTCGCGTGGAGTTCAAGTCCTTGTCGCCAAAAATTGTAGTGAATAGATTCCATCAGAGAAGTAGGTGGAGTTCATATACTTCTTTATTCAAGATGTAGAGTAAAGCAAGAGCGAACACAAAACTGCAGCAGCAACCAGTCAACTGTCACAGAATAGAATACAGAGCATAAACCAGCACAAAACACAGAATACACAGGAGGTGTATTCCATAAAGACTAGAAAGATAACCTAGCCAACTACTAATGTACTACACATACCATCAGAATATGTTAAACTAATTCCTGACTGGCTCACAGTGCGACAACTAGGCCCCTCACCTGACAGGGCACAGGATGGTATCTGCAACCTCAGAACACGTCAAACCTAATTCCCCCAAGGAAATCGTGGATACAAATCTGGCCCTTTCGTTTGACAGTCAGGAATTCCCAAAGATGTGCACAAGAAACACACAGGTGGTGTTTGAAATATTTATTGAGGCAACTGGAATCTTGTGTAAAATATATGTGCTGCAGTGATTAATAGTACAAAGCAAACCAATGTCACCAGGAGGACGAGAATGGTGAATAGAAGGAATAGTTCAACCATTGTACAATTGCATTAGATTATATGAAGACATATAATGGTACTCCTACCTAGCTTTGCCTCTCCTAATGAGCATAAGTGTGGTGATCTGCCAAATCCCTGTAGTGGTCGAGCTCCCCATTTTACCTGTGTTTGTTTATCATCCGAGAGCCAGGTCTGGTGTAGAGCAGGCCGCCGTCCTTCTCAGGGTAGAGATGGAATCTGGCTGGGCCAGAAATCAGGCACAGAGTGACCATGACAAGACTGTTGAAATGCTCCTCTGTCTAGGCAGTGGCTCAGGCATTTTATATATTAAACTAAACCCATACATTCAGTGCCTGAGCTGCGGACCAGCAGCATCTTGTTTACTCTACCCTCCTAGGGCTGTTGCCTAGGAAACAACAATCCATAACATAGTTTGCTCAGAGTACCATGGACCTTGTGCAGAATGTTCTAAGGAACCATAATGTGCCTACGAGAAAATGTACATGTAAGCCATTATTTTCTGAGTACACTGATTTGCAAGCAAAATGTGTTACAAAGGTCACTGTTTAAAAAGATGTCAACTTTAAATGTGAAAAAAGGGGGTTGGAGAGAGTGTAGAATTGTAATAGTAGTAAGCAGGTCAATTACTCTCTTGATCAGGGACTCACCGAAGCCGTAGCACGAGTTGCACGAATAAGGAGCGTAGTCTGGTCCCCTATTCACTGGTTGCTGGTCACTGGCCCCTTGACTCTGGGAATTAGCTAGACAACATAGCAGCGTGGGCCATGGGGTGAAATCTGCATCCACACCCACATTTAGACGCATCTCATCGCGTTTCCCAAACTCGGATCGCAGATTGAATCCAGGCATCATTTCCTCTGTACCTCCTTGTACCTCTGTTAAATAAAAGCAAAGCTCAAATCACAGTGAGGGAGAGGCTGATCCCGTTTTTTTTTCCTTCTTCCTCCCTCTTTGTGCAGCCTTTAGCCCTAAGCTTTAGCTTTGGCCTTCAGTTCGGCACCACTGTCAGCAGTGTAACCTTCCCCGCCGTAGCCGCACTTGCTTTCAGAAAATGGTAAGCACCATTTTCCCCCGCCCGAAAACTCGCACCTGTGGACATTGTGTCCTGCGCCCGAGTCCAGCATCGAAGTCTGAGAATCAGCTGCAGCCCTTCCTCCTCCAGTGGTGAAGCTTAGCTACGGAACATTTTTAGAGCATATGTGGCTGTCTCTTACTTTTTTTGGGGGGGTTTGTCTTGCCTCTCTCTTAAGACACTTATGCCCTGTGCCGATTGACCAGTGCCTGTGCTCTGCTATACCACATATAAATGTAATGTGCACTCAGCAGCAAAATAGCTCAACAGCCCAGAGAGGGGAGGGAAGTGAAGAAAAAAATAAAAAAAACCTTCATGGGGGTTAGGGCTGGCTGTTCCAGCAATACTCAATCAATAATCAAACATCTCAAATTGGCTGTGGTATAACGGAGGATTAGAAGAATATAGGGGGCCGAGAACTGGAAACCATCAATAAGGGGGTCAGACACCTCAGAGAACGAGCTCTAGGCTCCCCCTGGGAGGAGGAGGTCAAGGTGGTTGCGGAAGCGGTTCACCTACTGCGAATGTGGCGTGTGACCAGCTTGTGACCAGCTTATGTTAACTCAGTGCTCCCCCCTCAACAAATAGTTACAAGATAAGAAAAGCTACGATAAGTAGCAACAACACGCTGCAACGTGCGCCTAATGTAGTGCATATCAAGAGATCCCTCAGCAGCAAAAAAGATAGGTATCGCTAGGAGGAGGAAATTGCATTCTAAACATAATACTGCAGACATTGAATCGTGCTCCTCCAACCACTGCACTCCTCCATCTCCCGATTGAGCCAGGCACAGAGCTCTGCGGGTTAGGAAGATCAAAATGGATCTGATTAAAAACACCAATAAGGACAGTCTTCCAATGTATGCAACACCCTCAGTAGGAGCTGATTCCAGCATTTTCTCTAAAGATCTGAAGGCTCCAGGAACTCTAGGGCACCAAGATAATCAAGACCAACAACAGAACAATAGAGAATAAGGGAATAGGGAAATCAACGTACCCTCTTTTCTCTTTGGGAGGACAAAAAGGGACAGCAAAATCTAATCTTCCAATACCAGGTCCCCCTCACTAGATACCCACTGGGGAAGCTTCCTATGACGCAGCAGCAGAACAAGCAGATCAAGACCTATTTGATAATCAAACATTGGCGGCTGCAGCTAAATTACAATCAACAATGCCAGAGAGAGAAACAGCGACAGCAATGCCCGTCTATTCTCTACAGTCTGCAACTATTGAAATGACTCTAAATCAGATTTTATGAAAGCTTCGCAACATGAAGCTTTCCCAGAAAGTAGCTCTCCAGAAGACCAACGAACAACTCAGTCAGCTCAATGAAAATTTTCATCAGCTTTCAACTCGTCTAACACAGGCCGAACAGAAGACGTCATCACTATAATTAAAACACAATGATCATGAAAGCAATTTGAGTAAATTGCAGATAGAACTAGAGGACATGCAACTGAAACTAGACGATATTGAAAATCGAGCCAGATTTACAAATTTATGGTTCATTGGTATACCTGAAGACCGAGAAGCGGGCAAATTGCCACTCCAATTTATAAATGAACTGATACGTAAAGTTGTTTTTCCTGAAGTTGCCAAAGATATTAGGGGCTTGACAATCAATAGACCCCATCGAGTACCAGGAATTCGCCCTTCCAACCCCAAATTTTCAAGAACATGTCTGGTGAACTTCGGCGACTGCCGACTCAAAGAACAGATTCTATCAAAAGAATTTCTAAAAATAATTCTTCTCCTCTCCCAAGAATTTTACTTTCAGAATCTACTCTGATACATCTATTTTAGCACTGCGAAGGGGCAAAGATTTTGTGGGAATGATTGACAAAATCAAGCGCTATAATGCACAGCAATCCAAGCTTAATGTGTTGTTCAGAGGGAGGTCTTATATATTTCAATCCTTAGAGCGGGCCACCTGACCTCCTTCATTCAATTAAGGATAAGATTGAGAGAGGAAATAGTAAGTAGAATTTCAGCCAATAAGAGATATAGATGGAGGGTAAATTATGCAAGCTGATGGAAGGATCATAACGTGTGAGTGATGCCTATCCATCTTGGTATAATCTAGAGATGATACCCTCTGTTTCCTGCTATTCTGCTCTCTTGGCTACCTGCTCCTCTGGGGCGGGGGGGAATGCTCTTAGTACCATGTCAAGGTACAATGGAGGGGGTAAGGGGGGGACAAGGAGGGAGGGATCCACCACACAGGGGGGCAAGAGTCTATGGCGGGCAAAGACCCGACTCGAGGGGAGGGGAAAGGGAGGGGGTCAACACAGGATGGGAGGAGGAAAAAAACCAATCACAGATCTAATTAAGAGTAATTTTCACAACTGTGGGGCTGGAAATAATGGGACCTACTATCAAATTTGCGCAAAATTGCAAAAGAATCTGCGAGTTCGTGAAAAATTTACGAACTCGCGTATTTGCAGTTTTGCACAAACAGACTGTACTTTCTGTACTTATACTGGCTAATCAGTAAGTTCTACCTCGTTGGGTAAATGTATAGTTATTATCCTGCACTACAGTTGAGTAAAGTGCCAGAAGAGTTGTCTCCAGTGACCATGTGTGTGTTACTATGCCATTGCGCCGAAGGGCGCAGGGGTCTCTGGAGTGAGCTGTCCATCATAGTGGGTAAATGGCGGGAAGACGGTGCACACAGCTAGTGTGTGGGCGGGGCCAAACGGGCGGACTGCTATGCGAGTTCACATGCCTCTTGTGTGTATAAAAGGTCAGAGACTGATCGGAGCAGCAGATGAGGAAAAAGAAGCCCCTGGTCACAGGAACTGCACGGGGATTGCGCTTGTGAAAGTCAAGGATGTAAAGGCCTCCATCCAGCATCACAGCTAATTTTCGACTGTAGATATGGGGAGAAAGCACACCTGCCCAGCCTCGACAAGGATCACGATTGTTTTTGGGCTGATGAATGCGTTACTGAATTTGAGCTTCAACTCGGGCACCTGCTTTATTTATATCTGTAAATGCTTCCTGTTGAGGTTTAATTTTTGTGACAGGAGCATCGTGCCAGAATGAACCCTGCCCTTCATATTTATCTAATAATACGCCATCGTTTTGTGCGATTCCTCTACTCAACTGGAGTACTTTCTACTGACTAATCAGTAAGTGCTACCTCGTTGGGTAAATGTGTAGTGCTTTTCATACACTACAGCTGCGTAAAGTGCCAAAAGAGTTGTCTCCAGTGACCATGTGTGTGTTACTATGCCATCGTGCTGAAGGACGCAGAGGTCCTTGGAGTGAGCTGTCCATCATAGTGGGTAAATGTCGAGAAGACGGTGCATACAGCTAGTGCACAGCTTTCCAAACTGTGTGGCGTGACACATCACTGTGTCGCGCCCCAGCCGTAGGTGTGTCGCGCGATGAGATGCCGTCTGCCGGCATCTCATCTGTCTGTCGAGCTGCAGGCTGCAGGGGCTCTTAGAAGGGGTGAGATATCAAGGCCCATTTACATGTACAAGGTCTTTAACGACCTGTGAAGTGCTTGGGTGCGGCTGTGAGCGGCCCCGGGCAGCCACACAACACGGGGGGCACACGACGGGGGCAGGTGGATGAGTGGGGGCTGAAGCCCTCTGATGCCAATGGGGGTGGGGGCTGAAAAGCTGGAGATGGCGCCCGCCTGCTCTGTAATTTCGGTCTAGTGCAGGGATTCGTTTTTCTTCGCGCCGACTTTACCCAACGGCGTCGGAGCGCTTCACAATAGGAACAGGAATGATCCATGAGGAGGAGAATATTACAAAAGCAAACCTAAAGTTACACGAGGGACAATTGTGAGCAAACCAAATGCAAGAGGCAGCAAACGGCGCAACACAGGAGGAAAAAGTGAGGTGTGCGCAGGTTCCCAGTGGAGGTGTAATACTGCAATGTATGGCAGACCCTCAAGACGAGCCGTCAGTGGGGGTCCGTGCCCTTTATCTTTAATGCGTGTCCTTTGACTCTGGCTCCCCAGTCTCCTGCCGGACTCTGCCACTTGTTCCATTTGAAGCTCCCCCGGGGAGCGCTGCCACCACCGCTCGAGGAGCTAGCTGCCTCGAGCACCTTTAGAGGAGCGAGCAATTCCGAGGGCTGCTCTTTTGCAGAAAAAGAACAACACTCGTTCAAAAGTGATGCGAACTCTGCAGGCTCCCGCCCAGCTCCCCGAAGACCAGGGCCAGGAGTGAGACTAGCACTTCTTTTTTTTTTTTTTTTTTTTTTTTTGTAAAATTTTTATTTTGCAGTGAACAAAAAGAACAAAAATAATACATACCACACCGGGAGCACAGATAATCCCACACAGTGGGAAATAATGTAAATCAGGACGAAGGCAGCGATGCAATGCTAATAGAGAGATCAGGCAACAGGCCCATACATTCGCAGGAAAGGAGTAGCTATATAAATTGCCCCATAGGAGCAGAGTCTTTACGAAATCACATAGTCCATTCGAGCAGGTCTACTGTCAGTCCAAGAAGCTCAAAAAAGAGCATTGTCCGCTGAGAGAAGGTGCCCCGGCTGCAGCACCAAAAAAAAAAAAAGAAACACAACACCCCTTACCCCCCCCCTCTACCCCCCGTGACGGCGACACACACACCCCCCAGTCATTCAGCATGCACACTAAAGTTGAAAGAGATGTAAGGTCCTCAATGATGCTGGGCACACCGCCGAAGGCAGACCAGTGGAGAGAAAGGACACCAAGGGACCCCATATGTGCTTAAAGTTTTTGTAATTGCAGAGGAAGATGTCCGCCATTCTTTCCAGACTCAGAAGCCTCCACAGTCTCGCATGCCAAAGGGAGACCGCCGGTGCCTCCCTCCGCTTCCAAGCTGCCGCCAGCGTAAGCTTGGCAGCACCCAAGCAAAGCCATAGAATCTTCTTATCCGCGCGTGTCTGGTGTTCAAGACCGGGGTCCCGTAGGCCCAGGAGCACAAAAGCCAAAGAGTTGTCAATAATGTATCGCAAAATATCCTTGATATGGGAGAGAATCTCATCCCAGAATGGTCTGATGATTGGGCAATCCCACCAAATGTGGCGGAAGTCCCCCAGAAGGCCACAGCCCCTCCAACACCTATCCGAGGTAGCCGGGTAGATACGATGAAGCCTGGCCGGAACCATATACCACTGCATGAGAGTTTTTAAATGTGCCTCCCTCAGGTGGATCGAGTGGTTGAATTGGGTCAGATCCCTCCATAGTGCCGACCATTCCCCATCTGTGATTTCCCTCCCCACCATTCCCTCCCACTGCTCCATATAACGCGGCCTAGGAGACAAAGCAGATTGAAGCAGCAGGCGGTATAGGAAGGAGATGGCTCCCTTCATAGTGGAGGTCTTCAGCAAGAAAGCCTCGAATTCGGAAGGAGGCCGCGTAGCTGCCTCCCGCACCCCCGGTGACGTGGCCCAATGTAGTAATTGGATATGCCTGTAGTTATCAGTTTGCGGCACCTGGTAATCCCGCATGCAATTAGCGAAGGTCAGAGGGTCAGAGCCGTGAAACAGATGGAGCAGCGCCCTGCATCCACCTTCTCTCCACGCGTCAAAAGGCCCCTCGGCGAGCGCCGGCGGGAAGGCCGGGTTGAAGTGCAATGGAGTGAATGGAGATGGGAAGGTCGTCCACCTCTCATCGCCTGCCAAAGTGTCCCACACTTTCAGCGTAGTACCCGTGGGAGTACTGAGGTACGCATTTACTGGGCGATCTATCTTCGGCTTTCAGGCTAAATCCCAGATGGACCGGCCCGCCACGCTGCGGTCCATATGTAGCCAGTGTTTCTCAGAGAACTGCTGCGACCACTCCACCATGACCCTCAATTGGGCAGCTTTATAATATAAGTGCAGGTCTGGAAGACCTACCCCGCCCTCAGAGCGCAGCCGACGCAGGAGTGCGAATGACAGACGCGCCCGACCCCCCTGCCAGACAAATTTCCAGATCATCGTTTTGAGTTGCCTAAAGAAAGAGCTTTCCAGTGGGATAGGCAGGGCCTGGAAGAGATACAAGTATTTGGGGAGGAGAACCATTTTAAGCGCGTGCACCCTACCCAACCAGGACAGGAATTTAGGCTTCCATCTCTCCAGTTCCGCCCGCGTCTTTGCCAGCAGGGGCGGGAAGTTGGCTGCGAACAACCTACCCACTGTTGGAGTCAGGTTAACTCCTAGATAGAGAATCGAGCTCAAGGCCCAGGCCAACGGCGTCAATGGCCTCACCTGAGCGACATCGGCCTGCGACAAGGTCAGATTCAGAATGTAAGATTTGCTATAGTTAACCTTGAAGCCAGCCACTCCCTCAAATTCAAGCAAAATATCCCGGACACAAGGTAGGGAACCAGCAGGATCAGCCAACGAAAGCAGGACATCGTCCGCGAACAGGGAAATCTTGTGTTGCTCGCCCGTGAACGGTATGCCCTTCACTCCTTCATGTTCCCTCACAGCCATTGCTAGGGGTTCGATGCTAAGCGCGAATAACAAGGGGGAGAGAGGACACCCCTGTCTGCTGCCCCGCGAGTGTGGAAAAAAGGCCGACAGGTGGCCATTCACCGCCACCCTCGAACGTGGGCTACAAAAATTTGCCTGTACCATAGCAATGAATTTATCAGAGAAGCCGAATGCTCGCAACGTATTCCCTCTCCCTCCTGTCCCGCAGTTGTCGCGCCAAGTGTCTACCGATCTTGTTGCCACAAGAGTATGATTGACGCCCCAGTCGCAGGAGAGTGAGCTCGGCTCTATTGGCGTAGTGCGCCTTCAACTTGCCCCGTACCGCCGTCAACGGACGTAGGGTCACTCTCGAGGGGTTACTTTTGTGTGCACGCTCAAGCTCGAGTACCTCAGCCTCCAAGGCATCACGTTCCTTCCTCCGCAGTGTGTTAAGCTGCGAGTTGAGACCCAGGCACGTGCCCCTGATCGTTGCTTTAAGGGCGTCCCACGTGGTCGCCAGCGAAGTGTCCGATGGGGGATTGAGGTCAAAGAATTCGCGGATAGCAAGGCGCAATGCCTGGTTAGATACATCGTCCCTGACCACCGACGCTGGAAAATACCACTTCCGACACGAAGCGTCAGGCGGCGACCAACGAAGATTGAGCACCAATAGACTGTGGTCCGACACCGAGATCGGAAGAATGGCGGCATCCAGCACGTCCCCACGAAGGGACTGGCTAAGGAAAATGTAATCCAAGCTGGAATAAGAGTGGTGCACGTGTGAAAAGAAATTATAGTCCTTCGTGGAAGGGTGAAAAAAACGCCAGCCATCAACTAGTCCCAGCTCCCCCACCCCTTGCTGCGTGGAGCCAGAAAACACCCCTGTACCCGCGCTGTGTCCCCCTGAGCTGTCCAGATCCCTGTCCCACACCAAATTGAAATCCCCCAACAGGAACAAGTGCCCTTCTGCAAAATCACCCACCCTCACCAACAGGTCCTGCAAATACGTATTCTGGCCGGCATTGGGCAAATACACCACCACAAAAGTGCACAATCTCCCTTGTATAAGACCTTTAACCATGAGCCACCGGCCCTCCTTGTCGTGACGGACCTCCACAGGTTGAAAGTGCAATGCAGCTCTGAAGAGGAGTGCCACGCCCCTGTGTTTCGTAGCAGCGGAAGACCTATAAATAATGGGATAGGCCCTATGGCGGAGACTCATCTCATCTTTCCGTGCCAAGTGTGTTTCTTGCAGCCCAACAACATCAAGGTGGTGGTCCACTACGTACTTCAAAACCTTCTGCCGCTTCTGCGGTGAATTCATGCCCTTAATATTCTACGTCCCTATACTAATCGGCATAACAAAGATAAACCCCAGGAACCGCTCTCAGTATGCCAAGTGTCCCCCTCCCCACAACCAGGCCAACCCCCACATAAGCAATAACCAGCAGTCGCCAATCCACCAGTGCAACAACATCCACAACACTAATGTACACGCACACCCGCAGCCACACTTCAAGCGTCCTCCCAGTCCATCCGTCACGGGTCCCCCCCCCAACATCCCGAACTCCCCAACTCCCATCCCCGCCCAAACCGAGGTTCAACCAAAAACAAGAGCAGAAACGGAAAACTAAATGCAAAATCAGTACTCATCATGTCCAGAAGGCCGAAGTCCGTAGGAGGCCTTCCGTCCAGGAAGCAGGCCGGAGGGACCAGTACACTATCCCCCATGGCCATAGTCGAGGGTGTCTCCTCCAAGAGTACTTTCATACCCCCCAACCAGAAGGCCCGAACCCCTCCGGCGCCGATCCATCAAGACAAGGAGGTCATGCCGCTCCGGAGCTTTGCTGCGAGTCGGCTAATGTGGCCGATGCCACCGACGCCACCGCACTGCCCCGCTCTTGTAAGCTGGTAGAGAGGTCCGGTCGCTGTCGGGCAGGCGAGGCACCCACCCTCTGCCAGGAAGATGAGCGGTGGCGCCTCCGAGATGGAGAAGCAGTCGCGGCCTGTGAGGGCGGCACATCTTCCAAGCCCAGAAGTTCCTTCGCTGCTTGAAGCGTGCGGATTTGAGCAAGACGATTCTGCCACCGGAAGATGATCCTAAACGGATGACCCCAGGAATAGGCGATGCCCCGTTCTCTCAGGAATGCGGTCACCGGGCGGAACTCCCGCCGCTTCTGCAAGGTAGAGGCCGCCAGATCCTGGTACAGTTGGGGGCGGTGGTCCCGGAATTGTAGCGACGTGAGTGTTCTGGCTTTGCGCAGGATCCGCTCCTTAAGCTGGAAATCATGGACGCACACAAGGATATCGGGGGGGGACCCCCGCCGCGCCGGGGCAGCCCTACCCTATGTACTCTGTCCATCTGAATCTCCTTGGTATCCTCTTCGTCCAAGATTTGGAGGAATAAGTCCTGGACATATCCCCGCAGGTCCCCCGCCTCACCGTCCCATGGCACCGCCCGTATACGGATGTTGTTTCTACGGGAGCGGTTTTCCAAGTCCTCCGTGTGCAACTGCAGGTCCAGATTTTGCTCGGTGAGGCGAATGATATCCTGCTGCAGCAGGTGCACATCGGTGGCCACACTTAGGTCACGGTCCTCCAGGGTCGCCACCCTCTCGCCCAGGCCGTCAACATCTCTCCGCACCTCCCGCAGATCGGAGGGTAGTTGCGCCCGGAGCTCGGAGATGTCTTCCTTAATGGAGGCAAAGAGTTCAGTCATGAAGGCTTTCGTCGCTGGTGCTTAGTCATCCGACTGCTTCGATGATCCACTAGCTCCAGGGGACGCTGGTTGCTGGGAGGATTTCAGGGCATTATCCTTTCCCTGGGCCCGTTTGCGTTGCGCGTTAGACATGGCGGCTCACAGCGTCCCGACCAAGCGCCACGTGGCCAAACTCGGAGGCGGATTGCGGCGCTCGGCCCAGGCTAGAGCAGGCGTCCACAACTCGAGTACCAGGCTGCACTCTATAGTCCGTAGCTGTGTCGAGCTCCACGTGTACGGCAGTACGAGCCGCGGGCCTCACACGTGCACAAGCGAGCAGGAGTCCAATGGCGGCCACGCACAAGTGCTGTCGATGACTCCCAAGCTTCCTCAGGCCCCCACGTGGCTCGGGTCTCGCCGGGAGCCGTTGGTCCGGTGTCGCTCACCACCTCCGGGCAGGGGCAGGGAAATCGCTACAGCTCAGGGCCTTCACCTTCAGTGTGCAAATGTCTCGTACCACCCCTTCGGCGACCACTGTGAGGCTCTGAACACCAAGCCCCGCGATTCCGCACACCTTGCGGGCCAGGGGGGTACCAAGTCACAGCTGCCGCTAGACCTTCCGGCCCGATGGCACCAAGCGTCCCTCCACCTTCCGCTAGCTTCTGCGTCTCCAGGCGGGACTTCAGGGGCTCCGCCCTCCTCCTGCGCCGGACGTTGAGATCAGGAAAGGCCGGGGTCTCACAGGCCGCAGAGTTTGGTCGATCTCAAGGGCGATCTCGGGGCCTCACCGCTCCAGCGACCACACCAAAGCAGACCGCTACTCGAGGCTGACCTCCCCACCACTTCTGAGGCGGGTTCGCTCCCTCAGGATCGTGCTATTAGAAGCTTTGTCGGATTAGCGCCGGAGCGGCTCGGAAAGGCGTCCTACTCCGCCGCCATCTTGGCCACGCCCCAGCACTTCTTTTTTATTATTATGTATATGCCACTTCGGAGGGAGGCTTCCTGAGGCCGCCCAATGCTGACTTTTTAGGGAGCTCTGTAGCTAAGGGGGGAGGGGCGGGGATTAGTTTGCCCCAGACCCACATTTCGGTCAGATGGAGCTGCCTCCTGCTGTCACAGCAACGAGTCCAGGGACACATGGGGTGTTTATTGCATTGCCGTCATACTGAAGTAGTGTTTCATAGATGTGCCTGGTGCCTGACTCCTGCTTAAGATCCTACACATGTCAGGCACAGTCTGCAAAGTGCCAATGCTTCTCCCTTCCCCCACTTGTCTTTCACACGCCTTCCTCCTTTTATGTTTCTTCCTCTTGCATATCCACCCTTTCCTTCTCTCCCGGGGCCAGTATTTCCACTTGGAAGCATGCATTTCATTTGTTTTGTTTTTACAAGCTAAGATATGGTAGAAAACATCCAAACTAGAGCCAAAGGCATCAGAGTGCTTTACATGAGCACCAGTTGTGTTACAGACGGACACTTGCATTTTTGTGTGTGGGTTGTGTGTGTGGGTTGTGTGTGTGGGTTGTGTGTGTGTGTGTGTGTTGTGTGTGTGGGTTGTGTGTGTGTGTGTGTGTGTGTGGGTTGTGTGTGTGGGGGGGTTGTGTGTGTGGGGGGGTTGTGTGCGTGTGGGGGTTGTGTGTAGGGGGGGTTGTGTGTGTGGGGGGGTTGTGTGTGTGGGGGGGTTATGTGTGTGTGGGGGGGGTTGTGTGTGTGTGGGGGGGTTGTGTGTGTGTGGGGGGGAGGGGTTGTGTGTGTGGGGGGGTTGTGTGCGGGGGGTTGTGTGTGTGGGGGGGTTGTGTGTGTGGGGGGGGTTGTGTGTGTGGGGGGGTTGTGTGTGTGGGGGGGGTTGTGTTTGTGGGGGGGTTGTGTGTGGGGGGTTGTGTGTGGGGGGGTTGTGTGTGGGGGGGTTGTGTGGGGGGTTGTGTGGGGGGTTGTGTGTGGGGGGTTGTGTGTGGGGGGTTGTGTATGGGGGGTTGTGTGTGGGGGGGTTGTGTGGGGGGGGTTGTGTGTGCTGGGGTTGTGTGTGTGGGGGGTTGTGTGTGTGGGGGGGTTGTGTGTGGGGGGGGTTGTGTGTGTGGGGGGGGTTGTGTGTGGGGGGGTTGTGTGTGTGGGGGGGGTTGTGTGTGTGGGGGGTTCTGTGTGTGGGGGGGGTTGTGTTTGGGGGGGGTTGTGTGGGGGTTGTTTGGGGTGTGGGGGGGGTTGTGTGGGGTGGTGTGTTTGTCGGGTGGTGTGTGTGTGGGGTATGTGTGTGGGGTTGTGGGGCCTGAACCCACCATAGGTGTTTCGGGCTTGCTCGCAGCACTTCCTCGCGTTACCGTGTACCTGACATTTTTTTCACAAAAAGGTGTGTCACCAACTTGAAAAGTTTGGAAAGCTGTGAGCTAGAGTGTGGGCGGGGCCAAACGGGTGGGCTTCTATGCGAGTTCACATGCCTCTTGTGTGTATAAAAGGTCAGAGTCTGATCGGAGCAGCAGATGAGGAGAAAGAATCTACTGGTCACAGGAACTGCATAGGGATTGCGCTCGTGAAATTCAAGGATGCAAAGGCCTCCATCCAGCACCACAGATAATTTTCAACGGTGGATATGGGGAAAAAGCACACCTGCCCAGCCTCGACAAAGATCACAATTGTTTTTGGGCTGATGAATGCGTTACTGAATTTGAGCTTCAACTCGAGCACCTGCTTTATTTATATCTATAAGTGCTTCCTGTTGAGGTTTAATTTATTTTTGTGACCGGTGCATCGTGCCAGAATGAACCCTGCCCTTCATATTTATCCAAGAATACGCCATCATTTTGTGCGATACTTCTACTCAACAGGAGTACTTTCTACTGGCTAATCAGTAAGTGCTACCTCGTTGGGTAAATGTATAGTGCTTTTCCTACACTACAGCTATGTAAAGTGCCAGAAGAGTTGTCTCCAGTGACCATGTGCGTGTTACTATGCCATCGGAGCAGCAGATGAGGAGAAAGAAGCTCCTGGTCACAGGAACTGCACGGGGATTGCGCTTGTGATAGTCAAGGATGCAAAGGCCTCTATCCAGCATCACGGCTAATTTTTTGACGGTAGATATGGGGAGAAAGCACACCTGCCCTGCATCGACAAAGCTCATGATTGTTTTTGGGCTGAGGAATGCGTTATTGAATTTGAGCTTCAACTCGGGCTCCTGCTTTATTTATATCTGTAAGTGCTTCCTGTTGAGGTTTAATTTTTGTGACAGGAACATTGTGCGAGAATGAACCCTGCCCTTCATATTTATCCAAGAAGACACCACCGGTCTGTGCGATACCTCTACTCAATTGCCCAAAATACGCCCACGGGCAGATTTGTTCATTTTTCGGCAATGTTGCGAGATTCGCGGATTGCAAAATTGCCGAAAATCCTCAAAATCCATGAGCGGTACGGATTTTGCACCCACCCTTACTATTATGGCCCCTTACATGATGAAACTCTAGCATTGGAAAAAATGACAGTAATTTTAATCCCTCCACAAGGAACCATAATCATCGGACGGGGATTACAACTTTATTCAGAATTTATGCTGGGACTCCTCCCGAAAGAACAAATCCCAAAATAAACCGTAACTGCCAGATACCTGAATAGTATGATGCTCGACTTTGCATTAGTGAATCCATGGCAGTCTCAGCACCCCGCCAGCAAGGAATTCACATGCTTTTCAAAACAATATAAAACAGCATCCAGAGTCGACTTCTATTTAATTTCCCATCAGTGTGAAAAAGGGGAGTGTTAGATTTGGGGGTCTCTAGTTGGCACAGATAGATACTTGTGACAAATAGGGACTCTTGCCTCTAGTCAGGATAAGGGGATTACACTCCTAAAATAACCCCTGCTCACCCACTTGGTAGCTTGGTACGAGAAGACAGGCTTATCTCAGAGGCAGTGTGTTAAGCTTTTGTGACCACATACAGTAACTCAGTGACAACACTACAAATGGACACCACACAGGTTTTATATAAAAAATATGTATACTTTATATAGAGTTACCACAGACCATAAATGACAAAAATACACAATACTGTTACTTTAAGATGCTAGATTTAAGCTTAGTTCAGTTCAGTTCTTAGATGCGACACTTTGCGTCGATGTACCTTAGGTTGCGTTGCGCCTCCACGACAAGCAATGTCGCAGCGAGGGAAATGCGGCAAAGATCAGGTGCAAAGAAATAAAGACGTGAAGATCTTCCAGATGCGGCACACTTCTCGGGGATGCGAGAAGTTCTCTGTACGATGCGTGGACTTCAGCGGCGACACACTTGTTCCGCGATGCGATGGCAGCAGCTCCAGTGGCGACACTCTTCTCCCACGATTTGTGAAGATTCCGCACGATGCGACAACTACAGCAGCGACATCCAAGATACGATGCCAGCAGCTCCGACGGCGGCGTGCTTCTCGGGGGATGCGAGGTGCTCTTCTTCGATGCGGTGCAGTGCGACAGTTCCAGCGGCGACACCCTCCTTCGGAGTTGCGACGTCAGGCACATTGATGGCGATACGCTCCGACCTCATTGTGAGATTCTTCTCCTGATGCGGTGCAGTGCGACAGCTCCAGTGGTGACACCCTCCTTCAGAGTTGCGACAGCAGCACCAGTGACGGTGACGCGCTTCCTCTTCGTTACAGCACAATTCTCTCCGATGCGGTGCAGTGCGACAGTTCGAGCGGCGACACCCTCCTTCGGAGTTGCGACGGCAGGCCCAGCGACTGCAACACGCTCCTTCTCGTTGAGTCGAGCTTCCAGCTCCTTGTGACATGCAGTTTCTTAGAAGGCCCAAAACAGCAGCAGGCACTTCCAAAAGAACTCTGGGGAGCTGGGGGTTGAAGTCTGTTGTCCCTGAGCCTTCAGATGGAGGCAAGCTCTTTCCCAAGCCCTTGGAGATCCTTCACAAGTTGAAAGCAAAGTACAAAAAGTTCCTTTCTCCTTACTTTGGCAGTAAGGCAAGCACTGCAGGCCAATCCCCCAAGCAGCACTTCAGCTTGGGAATAGTCTCCCCTTGGTTTCTTCAGGTTCCTCTCCTCAGTAAAGGTTTCTTCTTGTAGTCCAAAAGTGATCAAATTTCATGGGATCAGGGTCCCAATATTTATACCCTAAAATCCTTTGTTGTCTGAGGGGAGGGAGGCCTTTGCCCAGTCGAAACCAGTTCCTTAGCACTCTGTTTACCAGACTTCTCCTTTCCTTTCACAGTGCAGGGCAGAAACATCAGACGCCACACAGGAGGTGGAGCCAGCATTGTGGAAGGCAAGTACAGTCCTGGAGCACTTTGTTGACAGGACTTCTTCTCTTCTTTCAGTGTGCAGGGCAGAGCCATCAGTCACTCTCCAGGAGGTGGAGCCAGCATTGTGGAAGGCAGGCACAGCCCTATTCAGAGTTCAGGTGCACTCCTCCCTCCCATCTGGATGCAGATCTCTCTGTTCGCCACTGGGCTGACTCATCCTGTCTCTTGGAATCCCCCAGTCCTGTCACTCACAAAACCAGACAAAGGAATACACAACCTAGCAGAGGCAGGCTTTGGATAGTAAGACAAGCAAATACCTACTTTCTAAAAGTGGTATTTGCAAACACAGAATGTTATAACCAAGTTCACTAAAAGATGCATTTTATCATTCTGATCTCAGGCATACTAAACTCGAATTTATACCATGTTCTCTGAGTCGGTTAGGATTATAAACATGTAATAATCTAACAGACCATTCTGGCCTATGGAGAACAAGTAGCCTTACAATAGTGTAAAACGAAAATGGCTGCAATTCACTATTAGGATATGCCACACACATCAGGGCTTGTCCTACCTTATACTTACAATGCACCCTGCCCTTGGGCCTTCCATAAGGGTGACTGATATGAAGAAAAGGGAAGGTTTAGGGACTGTCAAGTGGGTGCACTTGCCCAGTCAGTATGACAGTACCAGACTGCACGTCGGCTCTGCAGTGGGAGACCTTAGACACATTTTACATGGCTGCTTCTGTGGGTGGCACAACCAGTGCTGCAAGCCCACCAGCAGCATTTGGATTTACACGCCCTGGGCACACTCAGTACACTAGACTAGGGTCTGACAAGTAAACCAAATATCCAATCATGGAATCACTAATCAATACATCAATTTATATTAGGGAGAGCATATGCACTTTAGCACTGATCAGCAGTGGTAAAGTGCCCAGAGTCATAAAATAGCCAACAACAGGTCAGAAAAAATATAGGAGGAAGGCAAAAAGTTCAGGGATGACCCTGCAAGAAGGGCCTAGTCCAAAAGAGTGGATTATTCCTAATCCTTTTTCCGACCATTCGGTCCCAGTTGTTCAGATCAAGGCAATATTCAGTCCAAGGGAGTGATCCAGATGGACATTAGACAAAACCCTAATAACAGACGAGGACTGGATTTTAAAAAATGCAGTCACTACTTGCGTAGTTTGCCAATAGAAATGCGGGATCTTCCTCACCTTTTGCAGTATGGGATTCCTGTAAGGCTTATATCAGATCGGAGGCAATTTCACATATAGCCAGAATCATCAAAGAGAAAAAAGAACTAGCTAGACATCTTAAATATAATTTTGATGAGGCAAGTCGAATGGGTCTTTAGTTCCATTCCGAAACAACAGCACTCAATTTAAAGCAGGCCAGAATAAATATCAGAAACTTTTATGAATATCAGGAAATAGTTAATCAAAAAATTGCCTCCAAATTGGTATGAGGAAAGTGAGCATGCAGGTAAGCTCCTAGCATGGTCCGTAAAAAAATAATCATAATAATGCCATGGTGAAATCCATCTTTCACAATGCGAAAGGTCGAAATGTCCACTAGGCCGACGAGATCAATAAGGTCTTTTTATCACACTATGAAACTCTATATACAGCTTCAACACCTAAACCATTAGAAGAAATCAATCCGTTTTTTAATTGAATCACGTTATCATATTTAACTCCCTCTCAGAAAGCCCAACATGTAGCATCAATTTCAGAAATAGAGATCAATGCAGCCGTAAAAAATACACCTAGTGGCAAAGCCTGTGGCATCGATGGAATACCCATGGAATTCTATACTATCTTTTTGCCACAATTAAATAATGTATTGCTTTCTTTACATAATGCAATCTTGACAGGTTGCAATATTCCCAAGACTTTTGCCGAAGCAGTGGTAGTTAGCTTTTTAAAGAAGGGGAAGCCACCCGACATACCCGGATCTTATCGGCCCATTAGTCTTTCAAATAATGACTATACATTTTTTACGAAAATCATGGCAACAAGAATGACCTTAGTCGCCCAAAGTCTGGTTCATGAGGACCGATGGGACTTTTTACCAGAAAGATCTGTTATTAACTATACAAACTTCTTAACTCAGGTTTTGGACCTGGCCCTTTTTGCAGGGTCATCCCCAAACTTTTTGCCTTCCGCCTCTATTTTTTCTGAACTGTTGTTGACTATTTTATGACTCTGGGCACTTTACCACTGATGCTCAGTGCTAAAGTACATATGCTCTCCCTATTGTAAATTGATGTATGGACTAGTGATTCCATTATTGGCTAATTTGGTTTACTTGTCAGACCCTAGTACAGTGCACTGAGTGTGCCGAGGGCTTGTAAACCAAATCCTGCTAGTGGGCTTGCAGCACTGATTGTGCCACCCGCAGAAGCAACCTGTAAAAGTGTGTCTAAGGCCTGCCATTGCAGAGCCTGTGTGCAGTCTGGTACTGCCATGCTGACTGGGCAAGTGCACCCACTTGCCGGTCCCTAAACCTTCCTTTTTCTTCATATCAGACACCCCTATGGTAGGCCCAATGGCAAGCTGCATTGTAAGTATAAGGTAGGACATGCCCTGGTGTGTGTGGCATGTCCTAATATTGAATTACAGCCATTTTTGTTTTTCACTATTGCAAGGCTACCTGCTCTCCATAGGCCAGAATGGGCAGTTAGATTATTACATTCCTATAATCCTAACTGACTCAGAGAATATGGTTGAAATTTGAGTTTAGTATGCCTGGACTCAGAATGATAAAATGCATCTTTTAGTGAAGTTGGTTTTAACATTCTGTGTTTGAAAATACCACTTTTAGAAAGTAGGTATTTTCTTGTCTAACTATCCAAAGCCATGCCTCTGCTAGGTTGTGTATTCCTTGTCTGGAGTTTGAGTGACAGGGCTGGAGAATTCTAGGAGACAGAGTGAGTCCGTCCAGTGGTGAATAGAAAGATCTGCATCTAGATGGGAGGGAGGAGTTGCACCTGGGACCTGAATAGGACTGTGCCTGCCCCCACAGTGCTGTCTCCACCCCCTGTGGTGTGTCTTATGTCTCTGCCCTGCACTGTGAAAGAAGAGAAGGAATCATGTCAACAAAGTACTACAGGGCTGTGCTTTCCCTCCACAATGCTGGCTCCACCTCCTGTGTGACGTCTGATGTTTCTGCCCTGCACTGTTAAAGGAAAGAAGGAATCATGTAAACAGAGTGCTCCAGAACTGGTTTGGACTGGGCAAAGGCCCATCTGCCTTCAGAGGACAAAGGATTTTGGTGTATAAATATTGGGACCCTGATCCCAAGAAATTAGATCACTTTTAGACTACAAGAAGAAACCTTTACTGAGGAGAGGAACCTGAAGAAACTGAGGAGAGAGTAAGCTGAAGTACTGCTTGGGGGATTGGCCTGCAGGGTTGCCTGTCTGTCAAAGGAAGGAGAAAGGAACTTTATGTACTTTGCTTTCAACTTGTGAAGGATCTCCAAGGGCTTGGAAAAGAGCTTGCCTCCTGCTGAAGCCTCAAGGACAACAGACTTCAACCCCCAGCTCCCCAGAGTTCTTTGGAAATGCCTGCTGCTGTTTTGGGCCTTCTGAGGGACTGTGTGTCGCAGGGAGCTGGAAGCGCGACTCAACGAGGAAGAAGCGTGTCGCGGTCGCTGCTGCTACCGTTGCATCGTGAATGTCAGCGCTGTAACTGTCGTTTGCACCGCATCAAGAGAAGCGTCTTGCAACGAAGAGGAAGCATGTCGCCGTCACTGCTGCTGCCGTCTCAACTCCAAAGAAGGGTGTGGCCGTTGTAGCTGTCATATTGCACCGCATCAAGAGAAGTGTCTCGCATCAAGAAAGAAGCATGTTGCTGTTGCTGCCGTCGCATCGTGAATGTCGGTGCTGCAACTGTCGTATTGCACCGCATCGAGGAAAGGGCCTCGCATCCCCCGGAGAAACGCGCCGCCGTCGGAGCTGCTGCCATCGCATCTTGAATGTCGGCGCTGTAGTTGTCACATTGTGCGGAAGCTTCTCATAAATGTCGGAGTAGAGTGTTGCAGCTGAAGCTGTTGCCGTCGCATCGCTGAACATGGGTATCACCGCTGCAGTTGACGCATCAAATCAAGACTTCTCGCATCATTGGAGAAGCGTGCTGCATCTGGAAGATATTCACGTCTTTATTTCCTTGCACCAGAACTTTGCCGCATTTTCATCGCTGAAACATTACTTGTTATGGAAGTGCAACGCATCGTAAGGTACATTGATGCTTAGTGTCGCATCTTAAGAACTGAACTGAACTAAGCCAAACTACCATCTAAAGTATAGTATTGTGTATTTTTGTCTTTTATGGTCTTGTGGTAAATCTACATAAAGAATACTTATTTTTAATATACAACTGTGTGGTGTCCATCTGTAGTGTTGTCACTGGGTTACTCTATGTGGTCACAAATGCTTTACACACTGCATCTGAGATAAGCCTGTCTGCTCTTGCCAAGCTACCAAGGGGGTGAGCCAGGTTTTTTTTAGGAGTGCTCCCCCTTACCCTGACTAGAGGCAAGGGTCCCTATTTGTCACAAGTACCTACCTGTGCCAACTAGAGACCGCCAAATCTAAGATCAGGCCTTCATTTTTTTTTCAAATAAAAACACGAAAGCGGCAATCATCATGATTGACTCAGAAAAAGCCTTTGACATGGTAAACTGGTAAATTTATTTTTACAGTTATGAAGAAATTCATTTCCCCCCTAGTCATAGTAGACCTATTCAAAAAATTATACAGCAAGGCCCAGGCAAAAATAGTAATTAATGCATATACTGCTGGTATAGTGGAGATCCAGAGGGAAGCCCGCCAAGGGTGTCCAATGTCACTGGTTTTATTTGCCTTGTATATTGAGCCATTAGCAAACTTGATACGCCAAAACCCCTTAATCACGCCTCCAATAATAGGGGCACCCAAATTGAAGTTATTTGCAGATTATATAATCCTCTATCTTGAGGCAGAAATGGCAAATACTAAACAAACATTTGACACGTTTAAACCGTTCTCGAACCTGGGGGCGTATAAAATTAACGACAATAAATCTGAAATTTTACTATTTAATTGCCACGACCAGATTGTGCCCCAGGTCCTTCAGAATTGGTGGGAAAAACAAATCCTATTCGATATTTAGGTATATGGGTTTCAAATTATTTTAAACAACTTTTCTCACTCAATATAATTACAACGCTTAATAAAGTTAGACAGATCCTCAATAGCTGGCATAGTTTACCCCTCTATCTTTAATTGGAAGAGCTGCATTGATAAAATGAATGGTATTCCATTATTTATTTTTTGTTTTCTCAAATGTTCTTATCAAGATTCCATACACCTATTTCATACAAAATAGACTAATTAGTTCAGAAATGTTTTTGGAGAGGGAAGAAACCAGGGACCAAGTTAACAACATTTCAATTGAGACCAGAAGAAGGTGGTCTAGGGCTTCTTCATATACAAAAATATTTTCACGCTGCTCTTTTCAATTGCTGTGGACATACATTATCCGCACATGATTATGTCCCTAATTTCTACCTACATCAAATTCTATTGGAAAAAATATAGATCTAAAATATTTTATCAAAATCCCCAAACTACCAAAATACTACAGATATAAGACTCCCCTCATAATCCATTAAATAGTAGAAGTTTCGACTCTAATATTTTCCTATCTTCAAATTTCGAGCCTGGTTAGGAAATTATGGGATCACTGACATAATATCGAGGGACAGAATATCGACTATCAAAAATATTGTGTCAAAAATATCGACAGACAGAATATCGAGTTTGTATCTACAAACAGGTAAGTACAACAATATTGAGTATAAAATATTGTTTACTGAAATATAGTTTATAAAAATATCGACTTTATTAAAAACAATGTTAAATTAAATTAATATAAAAAATTAATTACTAAAATATACTTAAAAATACTTAAATTCACTTATAATAATTAAATGATTAATAAAAGTTATTAAAAAATGTTTTAAATCACATTTGTTAAAACATATCTATATAGTAACATAAAATAATTAAATAATATCCAATATTATTACCGTACAATAGCAGAAGTGTTAAAATTACTATTCCCACTCCAAATAGTGCAATCGTAGGGAAAGCGTTGAATAGCGTAGTGGTTAAAATTACTATTCCCACTCCAGTGGGTGCAATAGTAGGGAAAGCGTTGGATAGGCTGGGGGTAAAAATTACTATTCCAACTCCAAGGAGTGCAACAGTAGGGAAAGCGTTGGTTAGCGTAGGGGTAAAAATTACTATTCCCACTCCAGTGGGTGCAACAGTAGGGAAAGCGTTGGATAGCGTAGGGGTAAAAATTAGTATCCCAACTCCAAGGAGTGGAACAGTAGGGAAAGCATTGGATAGCGTAGGGGTAAAAATTACTATTCCCACTCCAAAGAGTGCAACAGTAGGGAAAGCTTTGGCTAGCGTAGGGGTTAAAATGACTATTCCCACTCCAAAGAGTGCAACAGTAGGGAAAGCGTTGGATAGCTTAGGGGTAAAAATTACTATTCCCACTCCAGTGGGTGCAACAGTAGGGAAAGCGTTGGATAGCGTAGAGCTTAAAATTACTATTACCACTCCAGTGGGTGCAACAGTAGGGAAAGCGTTGGATAGCGTAGAAGTAAAATTTACTATTCCCACTCCAGTGGGTGCAACAGTAGGGAAAGGGTTGTATAGCGTAGGGGTTAAAATTATTATTCCCACTCCAGTGGGTGCAACAGTAGGGAAAGCATTGGATAGCGTAGAGGTAACATTTACTATTCCCACTCCAGTAGGTGCAACAGTAGGGAAAGCGTTGGATAGCGTAGAGGTAAAATTTACTATTCCCACTCCAGTGGGTGCAACAGTAGGGAAAGTGTTGGATAGCGGAGGGGTTAAAATTATTATTCCTAATCCAGTGGGTGCAACAGTAGGGAAAGTGTTGGATAGCGTAGGGGTTAACATTACTATTCCCACTCCAGTGAGTGCAACAGTAGGGAAAGCGTTGGATAGCGTAGGGGTAAAAATTACTATTCCCACTCCAAAGAGTGCAACAGTAGGGAAAGCGTTGGATAGCGTATGGGTCAAAATTACTATTCCCACTCCAAAGAGTGCAAAAGTAGGGAAAGCGTTGGATAGCGTAGGAGTAAAAATTACTATTCCCACTCCAGTGAAGGCAACAGTAGGGAAAGCATTGGATAGCATAGGGGTAAAAATTAATATTCCCACTCCAGAGAATGCAACATTAGGGAAAGTAAATACTTCATATATTATTGTAAAAAATTTAAATTATTATCTATAAAAAATTATTTAAAAGTAATTACCAATTTAATTTAATATAATAATTAATCAATTAAAATTACTAATTAACATTAATTATTACGATTAGTTATCTATTAATACAAATTAATTACAAATTAACTATTAATTATTTAATAATTAAAATTAATTAACAATCAATTAGAATTAAATACAATTAAATTAATTTAATTATTGGATTAATTATAAATAAATTACTTTCCACCCTATTCCCCTATAAACCAACAACCCGCTACAGAAAATAAATTAGTAAAATTAACATAATTAGCAATTAATCAATTAATTAAAATTAATTACCAATTAAAATATAATTAATTACCCAATATAAATTAATTAACTATTAATTATAAATTAATATCCAATAAATACATTTACATATTTAATAATTATAATTAAATTAGGGCCCCATAGGAATGAATGGGAAGCCATTCACTATTACCGATTTGGTAAATACCGAATCGGTAACAGGGGGAGCATATTCAAGGGTGGCAGGGTGTCACATTGACACCCTGTTGCATCCCTGAATCGTGCATGTATGCACATGTGGCGCACATACATTCCCTAAAGGCATGTGTATCTGTCACATGGCACTTTTAAAAAAGCCCAAAATTCCTTTTTTAAAGGTATTTGATATTTACCACCAACTTGTAGTTGGTGGTAAATAACGAATCCTTATATCAACTACATAGGATTTCAGATTCGGTAATTTACTTATTCAGTATTTTAAGAATTCAGTAATTTACTGATTCCTTAAATTACCGATTCGGTAAATTACCGAATCCTTGAATCCAGCCACCTACATCTCAAATCCCTAAATACCATTCGGTAATGGTGAAATTTAACGAATTTCACCGTTACCGAACGGTATTGGGCCACCTACATATGGCCCTAGGTGTGTTACATTAACATAAATGAGTCCTGTTTAATGTAAATGTACTGTATTTGGCCTAACAGAGTTTTTAAAGGTGACATAACTAGACCTACATCCATTTGCATGTGTTGTACTGTGCACAATTTAAACACGGGCTCTTCTTTCACTGTCTATGCAGCTCGAGACAAAATACATGTCCTTCAGCATTTTGTGAAAACATTCATAATTCAAGCGGTTTTACGGTCTTGTTCTGGTGCAGCATGAATTGTGTTCTTTTTCTTGTTCCAGATGTGCCTGAAGGAAGTAGCAGGGCTCGACTGTTTCTTTACAAGGCCACTTCCTATGGCTAATAAAGGTTGCACATGTAATGTCAACTATGCCCTTGTTTGCTATTCATTCATTTTGGGGGTAAAAATCCCTGCTTCTTATTCATGCAGAATGGTGCTGTTATTTTCCATGTGATGTGTTTTCGGTTTTGTCATTGGATATTTAAATGTGTCATTTGTTTCACACCGTGTTGACAGTATGATTTCTCTGTTCGAAAAGGCATAAATAAAATATTGAATTTGGGATGTTAGCTTTCCATACATGGCAGACTCCATGTTAGTCTGCTTCTTAATTCAGTATTTAGGTAATTTTCATGATTCTCTCTTGTCTTTTAACTGGGTATTCCCGATGGCAATGTTCTCCTTGAATTGATTTGGATGAGATGTATGCACTGCTCGTTTTTCACTTGTTTTTGCTATAGGTTGCTTAATTTTGTTGGTGCACTAGAAGGTAATGCCGAGGGTCCAACGGCATTTGGTAAACTGGCTAAGTTGTGGGTCTAAAATGTTCTCCTTGACTCATTATTTGCTGTGTGCGAGACTATTTTTGATTCTGGCTATTATCGAGAATAGGGCTCTGCTTCGCTTGCCTATGCTCGTTCACATTTATTTGCATGTTGAGTATTTTTAATTTAATTGACTGACCATTTACCATTTTTCCTACTCTAAAGATTACTACATTTTAAATAATCCTTCATTGTACTGAAACTTAGGGGTTTATTAGGATGGCGGGCGGGCCACCCTAGCGGTGCTGGGACCGGCCGCCAGTCGTGCGGCAGTCCCGCACTGGCAATTAGGATGCCACCACGGTGGCATCCCCCATCCACAACATTGTGGCGGGCGGTGCTCACAGCACCGCCCGCCACAATGCTGTGGATGCACCTTGTGCATTGGCATGCACAAGGTGACAGGCACTGTGTGGTACCTCCCCATGGGCACCCCTCACCCCCCCAACACCCTGGGGGCCAGCAACGGGCCCCCCATGCAGGAACCGCATGCCTTTCCATGGCGGCAATGCCGCCATGGAAAGGCACATCTCCGCCTGCATTGCAATATGGATGGCTGTGTCTTGCAGACACCGACACCCTATTCAAGCCCTTTTCTGCACGGTCAACTCGTTGACAGGTGGAAAACCGGCAGACGGTCTTTCCGTCCACTGGGGTCCCCCCCGCCATCGTAATATGGTGGGGGGGGGAATGGGAGGCAGGTGGGGAGAAATGGTGGGCGGATCACCACTGTCATACGGCCGGTGGCGATCCGCCCGCTATTGTAATGGACCCATTAGTCCGGTATAGGTTTTCCACTCTGGACACTCCGGTGTGGATTTCACTGTGAGATTTTTTATATAATTTTGCACTTTATGCCTAGGGCTCTCGCCCTTTGAGACTCACACAGCCTCAATCCATCCAATCAGCCCTTTAAAGGGGAGAAAGCACCAACATTAGCAGCAAAAAGAAAGCACTGGAGGGGATCTTGCAAGAGAGTTGAAACACAAAAACCTATCTTACTTCAAACACCTTTTGAGGATCAAAAAAACGGCCAGTTTGGGCCAATACCCGGCAACAACAATGCGAGGCCTAATACATGTTATATGTTATATGATATCTGTTATGTGTTATATGTTGTAAAAAAAAATCAATAAAAATATACTTAAAAATAAAAATAAAAAAAGAAATCACTGTGATTTTTTGTATTGCATTTGTATATATTTTGCAGTCTATATATGGTTTCGGATCAGAACTACGGATTGGCGAACTGTTTATTGCAATTGTACTTAGTAAGTTCAATTAATTTGTACTTAAAATATTGATATATTAAACCTTTCACTGATTAAAAATAAATAATAATACGGTTTGCTCCCAGTTTGATAGGTTTGCAATGATGTTTTAAAACACTGCTCTCTGATTTGTCAATGAGGTGAAACTTTTTCTCACACTATGATGACCTTATATTTTCCCTCATTTTCTATGGTGACATTTTCTATATAAACTCAGGCATTTGGGGTGAGTCAGAGACCTTTGGTTCCACTAGGGATGTTTCCTGATTCTCCATTGATTTGCTGCATATTTGAGATTTACTTGACTTCCGTGTACTTAACTCATTCAATGACACAGCTGCGGTATTTACATTTTTTCTGTATTGCACTTAAATTTTAATAAAACTTTGTGGTTTTCCTACATTTCTGATTGATTTCTACCTCTCTTTCTGAGTCTGGGCTTTCCAAATCTTTGCATTTGAAAATGCTGTTTTGATCGACACTGTCCGGACCACAATCTGGGTACCCCAAGGATACAAATGATAGCGCTCCCACAATCTCTAGAATGGCCTTCTTGGTGCTTGCGATCCGCATAAGAGGCCCATCCAATCCCGGTGGAGTCGGCCACTGACTGATGCCAGGCGGTGTAAACCTGGTCCAATAGAAAACAGCCACACGCCATGGAGGCAGATCAATGGTGTAGGTTTGACCACTTCTGAGCTCTCATTGGCTGTAATAAGGTAACTTTTTCTGTAAGCTCTTGAGATGATTATGGCTTTAAAGCCAATTTTGGAAAAGATGATGGACAGAGTTTCTGAATGATGCAGAATACTCCTACCCAGTCAAGAGATCAGGGCTTGATCCATCATCGTTTTTTAGCTCACTGCACCATCCCAGCTTCAGAACCTGGCTATATGCAAATTAGTCTGTTCCTGTCCCAGTGCATGATGGGAACAGGGCAAACCAAACTACCAAGCCAATTCTTATACTGGGAAGGAGACAAGCTACCAGGGACCGGTTTCTGGCATTTCAGCCTCGTCGGCCCGGCTTGCTTGAATCCTGATGGTGCAATGAGCTAGGGACTCACGTCTGAGTATACCCTCCCACACATAGTGTGGATAAAATCAATTTTGGAAAAGATGATGGACAGAGTTTCTGAATGATGCAGAATACTCCTACCCAGTCAAGAGATCAGGGCTTGATCCATCATCGTTTTTTAGCTCACTGCACCATCCCAGCTTCAGAACCTGGCTATATGCAAATTAGTCTGTTCCTGTCCCAGTGCATGATGGGAACAGGGCAAACCAAACTACCAAGCCAATTCTTAAAGCCACCATTAAGACAAAACTTATAGGATGAGCATTGTTTTCTGTGAATATCTCATAATTAAGGCTCTCTGTTTTCCGCTTTTACTGATTTTTACAGATAAATACAGACAGAAAACCGTTTATTTTTAAATGTGGATAAGCACGGAAATTGGATGTTTTTTTAGTGATTCTAAACACACTTTGCCATGACTGCCAGGACAATAACTGTGAGGATTGACGGGTAAGGGTGTTAAAAAAGAAAGGAATTTTAGTGAAGAGGCTTAAACAGCAGTAGATGTGCACAAGGTGGATACTGAAATGTGCATATTTTCATATAAGTGCATTGATTGATCTTCTGTGGGTGTTCATATCACTGAAACCTGGCAGGCATTCAGACAGGACTATATTTATTGGTTAAATAAATGTGGAAATATACCAGTTTCAGTTTCATTTTTTTCACAAAACCCATACTAAATACGGATGAATACAGATAAAGTTGACAAAAAAATAAATATGGATAAATACAGACGGAAATGTCAAAAAAATAAATACCATAAAACGGGGAGCCCTACCATAATTTACTATACCAGGAGTTATGTAAATATCGGTAAACCGTGGCGTTGTGAACTCCCACTTTAGCAACTGAGGTGGGGGTTATCACTGCGCCCCATAGCCTGATAAATCGTCCTTCTAAAAATGTATTAGTTGCATTTTTTAATTCTTCAGACAAAAGTTGCGAATGACACGTTAATACCAAATCGAGAACGAGACAAGAGCTCCTGAGTGAAGCAAGTTGGTTTAAAACGACTGAAAAAGAAATGATGGAAAAAGGAGACAGCCGGAAATGGAGGGAGAGGAGTAAGAGAGAAAAAAGAAGTAGGAAAAAGAAAGGAAGATTGGAAGTGGAAGCTGGAAAGGATAACGGGGGAAAGGAAAAGGGAATGTTAGAAGTAAGAAAATATAAAAGCGAAGAATGGAACTAGGAAAGAAGGAAAGGTGAAAAGAAAGCAGGAAAAGTAAAAAGAACAAAGGCAGGAAAGGAGATGGATGGATGGATGGATGGATGGATGGATGGATGGATGGATGGATGGATGGATGGATGGATGGATGGATGGATGGATGGATGGATGGATGGATGGATGGATGGATGGATGGATGGATGGATGGATGGATGAGTAGATGGATGGATGGATGGATGGATGGATGGATGGATGGATGAGCGCAACATCCCTTGGTTAGATGTAATTTTAGGTGGAAGTATGGATGACTGGGTGAAACAATGGATGGATGGATGAATTGATGGATGAATGAATGGATGGATGGATGGATGGAAAGACGGACGGAAGGATGGATGAACGCAATGTCCCTTGGATAGATGTAACGGGGAAGGTATGGATTACTGGGTAAAATAATGATGGATGGATGGATGGATGGATGGATGGATGGATGGATGGATGGATGATGGATGGATAGATGGATGGACGGATGGATGGATGGATGGATGAATGGATGGATGGACGGACGGACAGACGGCAGGATGGACGGAAGGATGGATGGCTGAACGCAATGTCCCTTGGCTAGATGTAAAGGTGAAGGTATGGACTACTGGGTAAAATAATGATGGATGGATGGATGAATGGATGGATGGATTGACGGACAGACGGACGTATGGACGGAAGGATGGATGGATGAACGCAATGTCCCTTGGATAGATGTAATAGTGGAAATATGGATGGCTGGGTAAAACAATGATGGATGGATAGATGGATGGATGAATGGATGGATGGATGAATTGACGAACAGACGGACGTATGGACGGAAGGATGGATGGATGAATGCAATGTCCCTTGGATAGATGTAATAGTCGAAGTATGGATGGCTGGGTAAAACAATGGAAGATGGATGGATGAACGCAATGTCCCTTGGATAGATGTAACGGTGAAGGTATGGATTACTGGGTAAAACAATGATGGATGAATGGATGGATGGATGGACGGACAGACGGACGGACGGAAGGATGGATGAACGTAATGTCCCTTGGATAGATGTAATGGTGGAAGTATGGATGGTTGGGTAAAAGAATGGATGAATGAAATGGTCAGGTAATTGATGAAATGGTGGCTGTATGGGTAGAAGCATGAATGGAGGGAACGGTGGAAGAGTGGCAAGAGCGGAGGGCGGAGGCAAAGGTGGGAGGATGAATGAATAGATGAGGGGCTGTAAGTGTGAACGGAAGAATTCTCGGAATGGTCGGGCTTCCTTGCTTCGCTCTCTCTGAGTCATAACACGTTTAGTTTAAGTGTGTGGAGGGGGGGGGCGGGGGTTGCTGGCCACACCCTTGTTAGCAAATAACAAATCGACACTACAGGATGTGGACTTGTCAGTTAATATATTTTGAATACAAAGAGGTTTCGGTACTTTTTCACAGTTCCACTTGCCTGTAAAGGTGGCCTTTGCCAAGCAACCTGTAGCGTGACCTTTCTGGATAATATTTGCACCAAGTAGGTAAACTGGAGAACTCTATATAACTCGTAATCTTATATTATACACTTCAAGGCACTGTATGCATCAGGGCGCGGACCGTGCAGGGCGCTGGGTCCTCTCACAAGAGGTGTTTAACTCAGACCTTGACGTCAGTAGGATGCAGGCTCCACACGCTGCATGCTCACACACACTCACACGCACACATACACACGCACACACACACACGCGCGCACACACATCCACGCAAACAAAGACATGCACACACCCACAAACACCCCCTCCCCCCAAGGGACGAGTGGATGCACGTGCGCAGGCAGCGGGTGCGCACGCCCCTCCCCCCCCTAAGAGCCTCGTCAAGTTGTCACACGCGCTGTGCGGAGCCGGTAATATTATTACTGGTGTGATTAGGTCTTTTTTTTCCCTTTTCTATTAGCATTGACGGGGTGATGGTGGGACGAGAGCAGATACGGGGTGGGGAGCAGAAAAGTGGGGGCCAGGGTGTAAATATGTGCCTCGACTGGGGGAGCCGCCTGCTGCCCCCCCCCCCTTCCGCGAGGAGGGCGCAGTATGTGTGCTGGGGGCGTGGGGGGGGGGGGGGAGGGGGGGTAGGGCGAAGACTATTACGCTGAAGCAGAGCAGCAGAAGTCATGGCTAGGGTTCCCGTCCTCTCTGAAATGCGGCTACCCACGGTCCAGCTTTCTGGGCACACTAGGCACGTCACTTCCGGCTCGCCTTGGAGGTGGGGGGGTATTTTCGCTCTGCCCTGAAAGGGGCGTGAGTTATAAGGGACCAATGTGTGACGTGATCCAGAAAGAGGATCACCCCATAAGGTGTGGCACTGATTGGGTTCTCCACAATGCTTGGCTCATCGGGCGGGCAGGGGCAGCCTAGGTTGGTACAGCTGCCTGCCCTTGGATCGCCCGTAAAATACCCCACCATATTGCATACTTTTGTATGGAATAAACCCGCAGCACTATTATTCCCAAACAAAAGTTCTGTTGTGTATTTATTTATGCATGCATGCTGTGTTGTGGTGGGTGGGGTGTGTTGCCAATAATGGGACTAGGCTCCCCTCTCTTGGCCTTATCCATCTGGCCCCCACTTTCCTAACTCCTTATAACCTCTCTTCCTACCTGTGGCTGCACCTGCCTGGGGCCCACTGGTAGCCCCCCGGCATCCCTACCCCCTTGTCTGTTCATCCTGGTGCATCTGCCCCCTCGTGTCGCCAGATATCGTGTTGCGCACCTGACCCGTGCCCCAGGGAATCGCAGGACACAAGTAGGTGTTTACAATCTCTTTATTCCTTGTGCTCTCGGCTCGTAGGCACGTGCTCCTACTTCTCTGGTCTCCTCGAACTCCCCGTCTCCTTCTCTGACCGGAGGATATGTCCGGTACAGGGTTCTGGTGCCTCTGCCCCTCAATATAACAGTCCCTGACTGCCATGACCACCCCATGCAACTCTGTGCCCCCTCGTCCTTTGATCACACCTGGTGCCCGATGCCCTAGGCTTCCTGGTGCCGTGTTCGGCTCGGTGTCCCAGTTGCATCTGGTGCTCTCGCCTGTCCTGGTGGGCTCTTCTCCGGGTGCTGTGATGCCATGTCTGCCCCTGAGGACCTTGTCACTGATTTCCGGGACCCCGGAATAGCCACTACTGCCTCCACCCTGCGACCCTGGTGACTTTATTGCCACAGGTGCCCTGATCGCCTGTTGTACTTTATTGCCATGTTTCCATGATCACCCCTGTGCCATGCTTCATGATCGCCCCTGTGCCATGCTTCATGATCGCCCCTGTGCCATGCTTCATGATCGCCCCTATGACATGCTTCATGATCGATCCTGAGCCATGCTTCATGATCGCCCCTGTGCTATGCTTCCATGGTTGCTCCTATGCCATGCCTCAATGATCGCCCCTGTGCCATGCTTCATGATCGCCCCTGAGCCATGCTTCAAGTTCGCCATGTGCTATGCTTCCATGGTTGCCCCTATACCATGCTTCAATGATCGCCCCTGTGCCATGCTTCATGATCGCCCCTGAGTCATGCTTTATGATCGCCCCTGTGCTATGCTTCATGATAGCCCCTGTGCCATGCTTTATGATCACCCCTGTGCCATGCTTCATGATCGCCCCTCTGCCATGCTTCATATTCGCCCCTGTGCTATGCTTCATGATCGCTCCTGTGCCATGCTTCATGATCGCCCCTGTGCCATGCTTCATGATCGCCCCTGTGCCATGCTTCATGATCGCCCCTGTGCTATGCTTCATGATCGCTCCTGTGCCATGCTTCATGATCGCCCCTGTGCCATGCTTCATGATCGCTCCTGTGCCATGCTTCATGATCGCCCCTGTGCCATGCTTCATGATCGCCCCTGTGCCATGCTTTATGATCGCCCCTGTGCTATGCTTCATGATCGCTCCTGTGCCATGCTTCATGATCGCCCCTGTGCCATGCTTCATGATCGCTCCTGTGCCATGCTTCATGATCGCCCCTGTGCCATGCTTCATGATCGCCCCTGTGCTATGTTTCCATGGTTGCCCCTGAATCATGCTTCATGATCGCCCCTGTGCCATGCTTCATGATCGCCCCTGTGCCATCCTTCATGATCGCCCTGTGCCATGCTTCATGGTCGCCCCTGTGCCATGCTTCATGATCACCGTGTGCCATGCTTTATGATCACCCCTGAGCCATGTTTCCATGATCGCCCCTGTGCCATGCTTCATGGTTGCCGTGTGCCATGCTTCATGATCACCCCTAAGCCATGTTTCCATGATCGCCCCTGTGCCATGCTTCATGATCGCCCCTGTGCCATGCTTCATGATTGCTGTGTGCCATGCTTCATGATCACCCCTGAGCCATGTTTCCATGATCACCCCTGTGCCATGCTTCATGATCGCCCCTGAGCCATGCTTCATGATCGCTCCTGAGCCATGCTTCATGATCGCCCCTGTGCCATGCTTCATGATCGCCCCTGTGCCATGCTTCATGATCGCCCCTGTGCCATGCTTCATGATCGCCCCTGTGCCATGCTTCTTGATCGCCCCTGTGCCATGCTTCATGATCGCCCCTGAGCCATGCTTCATGATCGCCCCTGTGCCATGCTTCATGATCGCCCCTGTGCCATGCTTCATGATTGTCCCTGAGACATGCTTCATGATCGCCCCTGAGCCATGCTTCATAATCGCCCCTATGCTATGCTTCCATGGTTGCCCCTGAGCCATGCTTCATGATCGCCCCTGTGCTATGCTTCATGATCGCCCCTGTGCCATGCTTCATGATCGCCCCTGTGCCATGCTTCATGATCGACCCTGAGCCATGCTTCATGATCGCCCCTGAGCCATGCTTTATGATCACCCCTGTGCCATGCTTCATGATCGACCCTGAGCCATGCTTCATGATCGCCCCTGAGCCATGCTTTATGATCGCCCCTGTGCCATGCTTCATGATCGCTCTGTGCCATGCTTCATGATCGCCTCTGTGCCATGCTTCATGATGGCCCCTGAGCCATGCTTCATGATCGCCCCTGTGCCATGCTTCATGATCGCCCCAGTGGCATGCTTCATGATCCCCCAAGTGCTATGCTTCCATGGTTGCCCCTATGCCATGCTTCATGATTGCCCCTGTGACATGCTTCATGATCGCCGATGAGCTATGCTTCCATGGTTGCCCCTGAGCCATGCTTCATGATCGCCCCTGTGCTATGCTTCATGATCGCCCCTGTGCCATGCTTCATGATCGCCCCTGTGCCATGCTTCGTGATCGCCCTGTGTCATGCTTCATGATCCCCCCTGAGCCATGCTTCATGATCGCTCCTGAGCCATGCTTCATGATCGCCCCTGTGCTATGCTTCCATGGTTGCCCCAATGCCATGCTTCAATGATCACCCCTGTGCCATGCTTCATGATCGCCCCTGAGCCATGCTTCATGGTCGCCCCTGTGCCATGCTTCATGGTCACCCCTGTGCCATGCTTCATGATCGCCCCTGTGTCATGCTTCATGATTGCCCCTGAGCCATGTTTCCATGATCGCCCCTGTGCCATGCTTCATGATCGCCCCTGTGCCGTGTTTCCATGATTCCCCAGTGCCATGCTTCCATGATCGCCCCTGTGCCATGCTTCATGATCGCCCTGTGCCATGCTTCATGATTACCCATGTGCCATGCTTCATGATCGCCCCTGTGCCATGCTTCATGATCGCCTCTGTGCCATGCTTCATGATCGCCCTGTGCCATGCTTCATGATCGCCCCTGAGACATGCTTCATGATCGCCCCTGTACCATGCTTCATGATCACCCCTGTGCCATGCTTCTTGATCGCCCTGTGCCATGCTTTATGATCGCCCCTGTGCCATGCTTCATGATCGCTCTGTGCCATGCTTCATGATCGCCCCTGTGCCATGCTTCATGATCGCCCCTGAGCCATGCTTCATGATCGCCCCTGAGCCATGCTTCATGATGGCCCCTGAGCCATGCTTCATGATCGCCCCTGTGCCATGCTTCATGATCGCCCCTGAGCTATGCTTCCATGGTTGCCCTAATGCCATGTTTCATGATCGCCCCTGTGCCATGCTTCATGATCGCCATGTGCCATGCTTCATGATCGCCCCTGAGCCATGCTTCATGATTGCCCTGTGCCATGCTTCATGATCGCCCCTGAGCAATGCTTCATGATCGCCCCAGAACCATGCTTCATGATCGCCCCTGTGCTATGCTTCCATGGTTGCCCCTATGCCATGCTTCATGATTGCTCCTGTGCCATGCTTCATGATCGCCCCTGAGCCATGCTTCATGATCGCCCTTGAGCCATGCTTCATGATCGCCCCTGAGCCATGCTTCATGATCGCCCTTGAGCCATGCTTCATGATCGCCCCTGAGCCATGCATCAGGATCGCCCCAGAGCCATGCTTCATGATCGCCCATGAGCCATGCTTCATGATCGCCCCTGAGCCATGCTTCCATGGTTGCCCCTATGCCATGCTTCCATGGTCGCCCCTGTGCCATGCTTCATGATCGCCCCTGAGCCATGCTTCATGATCGCCCCTGAGCCATGCCTCCATGGTTGCCCCCATGCCATGCTTCCATGATCGTCCCTGTGCCATGCTTCATGATCACCCCTGTGCCATGCTTCATGATCGCCCTGTACCATGCTTCATGATCGCCCTGTGCCATGCTTCATGATCGCCCCTGTGCCATGCTTCATGATCGCCCTGTGCCATGCTTCATGATCGCCCTTGTGCCATGCTTCATGATCGCTCCTGTGCCATGCTTCATGATCACCCCTGGGCTATGCTTCCATGGTTGCCCCAGTGCCATGCTTCATGATCACCCCTGTGCCATGCTTCATGATCGCCCCTGAGCCATGCATCATGATCGCCCCAGAGCCATGCTTCATGATCGCCCATGAGCCATTTTTCCATGGTTGCCCCTATGCCATGCTTCATGATCGCCCCTGTGCCATGCTTCCATGATCGCCCCATGCTATGCTTCATGATCGCCCCTGAGCCATGCTTCATGATCGCCCCTGTGCCATGCTACATGATCATCCCTGAGCCATGCTTCATGATCGCCCCTGTGCCATGCTTCATGATCGCTCCTGAGCCATGCTTCATGATCGCCTCTGTGCCATGCTTCATGATCGCCCCTGTGCCATGCTTCATGATCGCCCCAGTGCCATACTTCATGATCGCCCCTGTGCCATGCTTCAATGATCGCCCTGTGCCATGCTTTATGATTGCCCTGTGCTATGCTTCATGATCGCCCGGTGCCATGCTTCATGATCACCCCCGTGCCATGCTTCATGATCGCCTTGTGCCATGCTTCATGATCGCTCCGGTGCTAGCTTCATGATCGCCCCTGTGCCATGCTTCATGATCGCCCCAGTGCCATGCTTCATGATCACACCTGTGCCATGCTTCATGATCGCTCTGTGCCATGCTTCATGATCCCTCCTGTGCCATGCTTCATGATTGCCCTGTGCCATGCTTCATGATCGCTCCGGTGCTAGCTTCATGATCGCCACTGTGCCATGCTTCATGAACGCCCCGGTGCCATGCTTCAATGATTGCCGCTATGTCATGCTTCCATTATCGCCCCAGTGCATGCTTTCATGACCCCCTGGTGCTCTGGTTTCATGATTAGCCGAGTGCCATGCTTCCATGATGCCCCCGGAGCTCTGGTTCCATGTCCCCCCTGGTTCTCTGGTTCCATGATCGCCCCCTGTGCCATGCTTCCATGATCGCCCTGGTGCCATACTTCCATGATGGCCCCTGTGCCATGCTTCCATGTTCGCCTGCTGTCAATATCCCCCACCCGGTTCTCTGGTTCCATGAACGCCCCCGGTGCTCTGGTTCCATGATCTCCCTAGTGCTCTGGTTCCATGATCTCTCAAGTGCTCTGGTTCCATGATCGACCCGGTGCACTGGTTCCATGATCTCGCTAGTGCTCTGGTTCCATGATCGACCAGTTGCTCTGGTTCCAAGATCCCCCCGGTGCTTTAGTACCATGATTTCCCCTGGTGCTCTGATTCCATGATTGCCCCCAGTGCTCTGGTTCCATGATGCCCCGGGGCTCTGGTTCCATGATCGCCCCATGTGCTCTGGTTCCATGATGACCCCGGGGCTCTGGTTCCATGATCGCCCCTGGCGCTCTGGTTCCATGATGACCACGGGGCTCTGGTTCCATGATCGCCCCTGGTGCTCTGGTTCCATGACCACCCCATGTGCTCTGGTTCCATGAGGACCCCGGGGCTCTGGTTCCATGATCGCCCCCAGTGCTCTGAATCCATGACCGCCCCCAGTGCTCTGGTTCCGTGATCGTCCCCGGTGCTCTGCTTCCATGATCATCCCCAGTGCTCTGGTTCCATGATTGCCCCGGAGCTCTGGTTCCATGATCGCCCCCATTGCTCTGGTTCCATAATCGACCCGGTGCTCTGGTTCCATGATCAACCCGGTGCACTGGTTCCATGATCTCCCTAGTGCTCTGGTTCCATGATCCCCCCGGTGCTCTGAATCCATGATTGCCCCCAGTGCTCTGGTTCCATGATGCCCCGGGGCTCTGGTTCCATGATCGCCCCATGTGCTCTGGTTCCATAATGACCCCGGGGCTCTGGTTCCATGATCGCCCCTGGTGCTCTGGTTCCATGATGACCCCTGGGCTCTGGTTCCATGATCGCCCCATGTGCTCTGGTTCCATGATCCCCCTGTGCTCTGGTTCCATAATCGACCCGGTGCTCTGGTTCCATGATCGACCAGGTGCTCTGGTTCCAAGATCCCCCCGGTGCTTTGGTTCCATGATTTCCCCTGGTGCTCTGGTTCCATGATTGCCCCCAGTGCTCTGGTTCCATGATGCCCCGGGGCTCTGGTTCCATGATCGCCCCATGTGCTCTGGTTCCGTGATGACCCCGGGGCTCTGGTTCCATGATCACCCCTGGCGCTCTGGTTCCATGATGACCACGGGGCTCTGGTTCCATGATCGCCCCTGGTGCTCTGGTTCCATAATCAATCGGTGCTCTGGTTCCATGATCCCCCCGGTGCTCTGGTTCCATAATCGACCCGGTGCTCTGGTACCTTGATCTCACCTTGTGCTCTGGTTTCATGATCCCTCCGGTGCTCTGGTTCCATGATTGCCATGGTGCACTGGGTCAATAATTGCCCCAGGTGCTCTGGTCCCATGCCCCCTTGGTTGCCCCTGGTCCCATGATTTCCTTAGTTGCCCATGGCCCCATGACCCCCCTGGTTGCCTTTGGTCCCATGATCCCCCTGGCCCCATGATCTCCTCAGTGCTCTGGTCCCATGATCCGCCTGGTTGCCCCTGGTCCCATGACCCCCCTGGTTGCCTCTGGTCCCATGATCCCCCTGGTCCCATGATCCCCCTGGTTGCCTCTGGTCCCATGACCCCCCTGGTTGCCTCTGGTCCCATGACCCCCCTTTTTGCCCCTGGTCCCATGACCCCCCTGGTTGCCCCTGGTCCCATGATCCCCCTGGTTGCCCCTGGTCCCATGATCCCCCTGGTTGCCTCTGGTCCTATGACCCCCCTGGTTGCCCCTGGTCTCATGACCCCCCTGGTTGCCTCTGGTCCCATGATCCCCCTGGTTGCCCCTGGTCCCATGACCCCCCTGGTTGCCTCTGGTCCAATGATCCCCCTGGTCCCATGATCCCCCTGGTTGCCTTTGTGCCATGCTTCATGATCATCCCTGAGCCATGCTCCATGATCGCCCCTGTGCCATGCTTCATGATCGCTCCTGAGCCATGCTTCATGATCGCCTCTGTGCCATGCTTCATGATCGCCCCTGTGCCATGCTTCATGATCGCCCCGGTGCCATACTTCATGATCGCCCCCTGGTTGCCTCTGGTCCCATGATCCCCCTGGTTGCCCCTGGTCCCATGATCCCCCTGGTTGCCCCTGGTCCCATGATTCCCCTAATTGCCTCTGGTCTCATGACCCCCCTGGTTGCCCCTGGTCCCATGACCCCCCTGGTTGCCTCTGGTCCCATGATCCCCCTGGTTACCCCTGGTCCCATGATCCCCCTGGTTGCCTCTGGTCCCATGACCCCCCTGGTTGCCTCTGGTCCCATGATCCCCCTGGTCCCATGATCCCCCTGGTTGCCCCTGGTACCATGACCCCCCTGGTCCCATGATCCCCCTGGTTGCCCCTGGTCCCATGACCCCCCTGGTTGCCTCTGGTCCCATGATCCCCCTGGTTGCCTCTGGTCCCATGACCCCCCTGGCCCCATGAACCCCCTGGTTGCCCCTGGTCCCATGATCCCCCTATTTGCCTCTGGTCCCATGATCCCCCTGGTTGCCTCTGGTCCCATGATCCGTCTGGTTGCCCCTGGTCCCATGACCACCCTGGTTGCCCCATGTCCCATGACCCCCCTGGTTGCCTCTGGTCCCATGATCCCCCTGGTTGCCCCTGGTCCCATGATCTCCCTGGTCCCATGATCCCCCTGGTTGCCTCTGGTCCCATGACCCCCCTGGTTGCCCCTGGTCCCATGACCCCCCTGGTTGTGCCTGGTCCCATGACCCCCCTGGTTGCCCCTGGCCCATGACCCCCCTGGTTGCCTCTGGTCCCAGATCCCCCTGGTCCCATGATCCCCCTGGTTGCCCCTGGTCCCATGACCCCCCTATTTGCCTCTGGTCCCATGATCCCCCTGGTCCCATGATCCCCCTGGTTGCCTCTGGTCCCATGATCCGTCTAGTTGCCCCTGGTCCCATGACCCCCCTGGTTGCCCCTGGTCCCATGACCCCCCTGGTTGCCTCTGGTCCCATGATCCCCCTGGTTGCCCCTGGTCCCATGATCTCCCTGGTCCCATGATCCCCCTGGTTGCCTCGGGTCCCATGACCCCCATGGTTGCCCCTGGTCCCATGACCCCCCTGGTTGCCCCTGGTCCCATGACCCCCCTGGTTGCCCCTGGCCCCATGACCCCCCTGGTTGCCTCTGGTCCCAGATCCCCCTGCTCCCATGATCTCCCTGGTTACCCCTGGCCCCATGTTCTCCTCAGTGCTCTGGTCCCATGACCCGTCTGGTTGCCCCTGGCCCCATGATCTCCTCAGTGATCTGGTCCCATGATCCATCTGGTTGCCTCTGGTCCCATGATCCCCCTGGTTGCCTCTGGTCCCATGATCCCCCTGGTCCCATGATCCGTCTGGTTGCCCCTGGTCCCATGATCCCCTTGGTTGCCCCTGGTTCGATGACCCCCCTGGTTGCCTCTGGTCCCATGATCCCCCTGGTCCCATGATCCCCCTGGTTGCCCCTGGTCCCATGACCCCCCTGGTTGCCTCTGGTCCCATGATCCCCCTGGTTGCCCCTGGTCCCATGATCTCCCTGGTCCCATGATCCCCCTGGTTGCCTCGGGTCCCATGACCCCCATGGTTGCCCCTGGTCCCATGACCCCCCTGGTTGCCCCTGGTCCCATGACCCCCCTGGTTGCCCCTGGCCCCATGACCCCCCTGGTTGCCTCTGGTCCCAGATCCCCCTGCTCCCATGATCTCCCTGGTTACCCCTGGCCCCATGTTCTCCTCAGTGCTCTGGTCCCATGACCCGTCTGGTTGCCCCTGGCCCCATGATCTCCTCAGTGATCTGGTCCCATGATCCATCTGGTTGCCTCTGGTCCCATGATCCCCCTGGTTGCCTCTGGTCCCATGATCCCCCTGGTCCCATGATCCGTCTGGTTGCCCCTGGTCCCATGATCCCCTTGGTTGCCCCTGGTTCCATGACCCCCCTGGTTGCCTCTGGTCCCATGATCCCCCTGGTTATCCCTGGCCCCATGATCTCCTCAGTGCTCTGGTCCCATGATCCGTCTGGTTGCCTCTGGTCCCATGATCCCCCTGGTCCCATGACCCCTCTGGTTGCCTCTGGTCCCATGAACCCCTGGTTGCCTCTGGTCCCATGATCCCCCTGGTCCCCCTGGTTGCCTCTGGTCCCATGACCCCCCTGGTTGCCCCTGGTACCATGACCCCCTGGTTGCCTCTGGTCCCATGACCCCCCTGGTCCCATGATCCCCCTGGTTGCCTCTGGTCCCATGACCCCCCTGGTTGCCCCTGGTCCCATGACCCCCCTGGTTGCCTCTGGTCCCATGATCCCCCTGGTTGCCCCTGGTCCCATGACCCCCCTGGTTGCCTCTGGTCCAATGATCCCCCTGGTCCCATGATCCCCCTGGTTACTTTTGTGCCATGCTTCATGATCATCCCTGAGCCATGCTTCATGATCGCCCCTGTGCCATGCTTCATGATCGCTCCTGAGCCATGCTTCATGATCGCCTCTGTGCCATGCTGCATGATCGCCCCTGTGCCATGCTTCATGATCACCCCGGTGCCATACTTCATGATCGCCCCCTGGTTGCCTCTGGTCCCATGACCCCCCTGGTTGCCTCTGGTCCCATGATCCCCCTGGTCCCATGATCCCCCTGGTTGCCCCTGGTCCCATGACCCCCCTGGTCCCATGATCCCCCTGGTTGCCCCTGGTCCCATGACCCCCCTGGTTGCCTCTGGTCCCATGATCCCCCTGGTTGCCTCTGGTCCCATGACCCCCCTGGCCCCATGATCCCCCTGGTTGCCCCTGGTCCCATGACCCCCCTATTTGCCTCTGGTCCCATGATCCCCCTGGTCCCATGACCCCCCTGGTTGCCTCTGGTCCAATGATCCCCCTGGTCCCATGATCCCCCTGGTTACTTTTGTGCCATGCTTCATGATCATCCCTGAGCCATGCTTCATGATCGCCCCTGTGCCATGCTTCATGATCGCTCCTGAGCCATGCTTCATGATCGCCTCTGTGCCATGCTGCATGATCGCCCCTGTGCCATGCTTCATGATCACCCCGGTGCCATACTTCATGATCGCCCCCTGGTTGCCTCTGGTCCCATGACCCCCTGGTTGCCTCTGGTCCCATGATCCCCCTGGTCCCATGATCCCCCTGGTTGCCCCTGGTCCCATGACCCCCCTGGTCCCATGATCCCCCTGGTTGCCCCTGGTCCCATGACCCCCCTGGTTGCCTCTGGTCCCATGATCCCCCTGGTTGCCTCTGGTCCCATGACCCCCCTGGCCCCATGATCCCCCTGGTTGCCCCTGGTCCCATGACCCCCCTATTTGCCTCTGGTCCCATGATCCCCCTGGTCCCATGATCCCCCTGGTTGCCTCTGGTCCCATGATCCGTCTGGTTGCCCCATGTCCCATGACCACCCTGGTTGCCCCATGTCCCATGACCCCCCTGGTTGCCTCTGGTCCCATGATCCCCCTGGTTGCCCCTGGTCCCATGATCTCCCTGGTCCCATGATCCCCCTGGTTGCCTCTGGTCTAATGACCCCCCTGGTTGCCCCTGATCCCAGGACCCCCCTGGTTGCGCCTGGTCCCATGACCCCCCTGGTTGCCCCTGGCCCATGACCCCCCTGGTTGCCTCTGGTCCCTGATCCCCCTGGTCCCATGATCCCCCTGGTTGCCCCTGGTCCCATGACCCCCCTATTTGCCTCTGGTCCCATGATCCCCCTGGTCCCATGATCCCCATGGTTGCCTCTGGTCCCATGATCCGTCTAGTTGCCCCTGGTCCCATGACCCCCTGGTTGCCCCTGGTCCCATGACCCCCCTGGTTGCCTCTGGTCCCATGATCCCCCTGGTTGCCCCTGGTCCCATGATCTCCCTGGTCCCATGATCCCCCTGGTTGCCTCTGGTCCCATGACCCCCATGGATGCCCCTGGTCCCATGACCCCCCTGGTTGCCCCTGGTCCCATGACCCCCCTGGTTGCCCCTGGCCCCATGACCCCCCTGGTTGCCTCTGGTCCCAGATCCCCCTGCTCCCATGATCTCCCTGGTTGCCCCTGGCCCCATGTTCTCCTCAGTGCTCTGGTCCCATGATCCGTCTGGTTGCCCCTGGCCCCATGATCTCCTCAGTGATCTGGTCCCATGATCCGTCTGGTTGCCTCTGGTCCCATGATCCCCCTGGTTGCCTCTGGTCCCATGATCCCCCTGGTCCCATGATCCGTCTGGTTGCCCCTGGTCCCATGACCCCCCTGGTTGCCTCTGGTCCCATGATCCCCCTGGTCCCATGATCCCCCTGGTTGCCCCTGGTCCCATGACCCCCCTGGTTGCCTCTGGTCCCATGATCCCCCTGGTTGCCTCTGGTCCCATGATCCCCCTGCCTGCCCCTGGCCCCATGATCTCCTCAGTGCTCTGGTCCCATGATCCGTCTGGTTGCCTCTGGTCCCATGATCCCCCTGGTCCCATGACCCCCCTGGTTACCTCTGGTCCCATGATCCCCTGGTTGCCTCTGGTCCCATGATCCCCCTGGTCCCATGACCCCCCTGGTTGCCTCTGGTCCCATGACCCCCCTGGTTGCCCTTGGTCCCATGATCCCCCTGGTTGCCTCTGGTCCCATGACCCCCCTGGTTGCCTCTGGTCCCATGATCCCCCTGGTCCCATGATCCCCCTGGTTGCCTCTGGTCCCATGACCCCCCTGGTTGCCCCTGGTCCCATGACCCCCCTGGTTGCCTCTGGTCCCATGATCCCCCTGGTTGCCCCTGGTCCCATGACCCCCCTGGTTGCCTCTGGTCCAATGATCCCCCTGGTCCCATGATCCCCCTGGTTGCCTTTGTGCCATGCTTCATGATCATCCCTGAGCCATGCTTCATGATCGCCCCTGTGCCATGCTTCATGATCGCTCCTGAGCCATGCTTCATGATTGCCTCTGTGCCATGCTTCATGATCGCCCCTGTGCCATGCTTCATGATCGCCCCGGTGCCATACTTCATGATCGCCCCCTGGTTGCCTCTGGTCCCATGATCCCCCTGGTTGCCCCTGGTCCCATGACCCCCCTGGTTGCCCCTGGTCCCATGATCCCCCTGGTTGCCCCTGGTCCCATGATCCCCCTGGTTGCCTCTGGTCCCATGACCCCCCTGGTTGCCCCTGGTCCCATGACCCCCCTGGTTGCCTCTGGTCCCATGATCCCCCTGGTTGCCCCTGGTCCCATGATCCCCCTGGTTGCCTCTGGTCCCATGACCCCCCTGGTTGCCTCTGGTCCCAGGATCCCCCTAGTCCCATGATCCCCCTGGTTGCCCCTGGTCCCATGACCCCTCTGGTTGCCCCTGGTCCCATGATCCCCTTGGTTGTCCCTGGTCCGATGACCCCCCTGGTTGCCTCCGGTCCCATGATCCCCCTGGTTGCCTCTGGTCCCATTACCCCCCTGGCCCCATGATCCCCCTGGTTGCCCCTGGTCCCATGACCACCCTATTTGCCTCTGGTCCAATGATCCCCCTGGTCCCATGATCCCCCTGGTTGCCTCTGGTCCCATGATCCGTCTGGTTGCCCCTGGTCCCTAGGCCACCCTGGTTGCCCCATGTCCCATGACCCCCCTGGTTGCCTCTGGTCCCATGATGCCCCTGGTTGCCCCTGGTCCCATGATCTCCCTGGTTGCCCCTGGTCCCATGACCACCCTATTTGCCTCTGGTCCAATGATCCCCCTGGTCCCATGATCCCCCTGGTTGCCTCTGGTCCCATGATCCGTCTGGTTGCCCCTGGTCCCTAGGCCACCCTGGTTGCCCCATGTCCCATGACCCCCCTGGTTGCCTCTGGTCCCATGATGCCCCTGGTTGCCCCTGGTCCCATGATCTCCCTGGTCCCATGATCCCCCTGGTTGCCTCTGGTCCCATGACCCCCCTGGTTGCCCCTGGTCCCATGACCCCCCTGGTTGCACCTGGTCCCATGACCCCCCTGGTTGCCCCTGGCCCATGATCCCCCTGGTTGCCTCTGGTCCCAGATCCCCCTGGTCCCATGATCCCCCTGGTTGCCCCTGGTCCCATGACCCCCCCTATTTGCCTCTGGTCCCATGATCCCCTGGTCCCATGATCCCCCTGGTTGCCTCTGGTCCCATGATCCGTCTAGTTGCTCCTGGTCCCATGACCCCCCTGGTTGCCCCTGGTCCCTTGACCCCCCTGGTTGCCTCTGGTCCCATGATCCCCCTGGTTGCCCCTGGTTCCATGATCTCCCTGGTCCCATGATCCCCCTGGTTGCCTCTGGTCCCATGACCCCCATGGTTGCCCCTGGTCCCATGACCCCCCTGGTTGCCCCTGGTCCCATGACCTCCCTGGTTGCCCCTGGCCCCATGACCCCCCTGGTTGCCCCTGGTCCCAGATCCCCCTGCTTCCATGATCTCCCTGGTTGCCCCTGGCCCCATGTTCTCCTCAGTGCTCTGGTCCCATGATCCGTCTGGTTGCCCCTGGCCCCATGATCTCCTCAGTGATCTGGTCCCATGATCCGTCTGGTTGCCTCTGGTCCCATGATCCCCCTGGTTGCCTCTGGTCCCATGATCCCCCTGGTCCCATGATCCGTCTGGTTGCCCCTGGTCCCATGATCCCCCTGGTTGCCCCTGGTTCCATGACCCCCCTGGTTGCCTCTGGTCCCATGATCCCCCTGGTCCCATGATCCCCCTGGTTGCCCCTGGTCCCATGACCCCCCTGGTTGCCTCTGGTCCCATGATCCCCCTGGTTGCCTCTGGTCCCATGATCCCCCTGGTTGCCCCTGGCCCCATGATCTCCTCAGTGCTCTGGTCCCATGATCCGTCTGGTTGCCTCTGGTCCCATGATCCCCCTGGTCCCATGACCCTCCTGGTTGCCTCTGGTCCCATGAACCCCTGGTTGCCTCTGGTCCCATGATCCCCCTGGTCCCATGATTCCCCTGGTTGCCTCTGGTCCCATGACCCCCCTGGTTGCCCCTGGTTCCATGACCCCCCTGGTTGCCTCTGGTCCCATGACCCCCCTGGTTGCCTCTGGTCCTATGATCCCCCTGGTCCCATGATCCCCCTGGTTGCCTTTGGTCCCATGATCCCCCTGGTCCCATGATCCCCCTGGTTGCCTCTGGTCCCATGACCCCCCTGGTTGCTCCTGGTCCCATGACCCCCCTGGTTGCCCCTGGTCCCATGATCCCCCTGGTTGCCCCTGGTCCCATGACCCCCCTGGTTGCCCCTGGCCCCATGATCTCCTCAGTGCTCTGGTATGATCCCCTTGGTTGCCTCTGGTCCCATGACCTCCCTGGTTGCCCCTGGTCCCATGACCCCCCTGGTCCCATGATCCCCTTGGTTGCCTCTGGTCCCATGACCCCCCTGGTTGCCCCTGGTCCCATGACCCCCCTGGTTGCCTCCGGTCCCATGATCCCCCTGGTTGCCTCTGGTCCCATGACCCCCCTGGTTGCCTCTGGTCCCATGATCCCCCTGGTCCCATGATCCCCTTGGTTGCCTCTGGTCCCATGACCCCCCTGGTTGCCCCTGGTCCCATGACCCCCCTGGTTGCCTCTGGTCCCATGACCCCCCTGGTTGCCTCTGGTCCCATGATCCCCCTGGTCCCATGATCCCCCTGGTTGCCTCTGGTCCCATGACCCCCCTGGTTGCCCCTGGTCCCATGACCCCCCTGCTTGCCTCTGGTCCCATGACCCCCCTGGTTGCCCCTGGTCCCATGACCCCCCTGCTTGCCTCTGGTCCCATGATCCCCCTGGTTGCCTCTGGTCCCATGATCCCCCTGCTTGCCTCTGGTCCCATGACCCCCCTGGTTGCCCCTGGTCCCATGACCCCCCTGCTTGCCTCTGGTCCCATGACACCCCTGGTTGCCCCTGGTCCCATGACCCCCCTGCTTGCCTCTGGTCCCATGATCCCCCTGGTTGCCTCTGGTCCCATGATCCCCCTGGTCCCAAAACCCCCCTGGTTGCCTCTGGTCCCATGATCCCCCTGGTCCCATGATCCCCCTGGTTGCCTCTAGTCCCATGATCCCCCTGGTCCCATAATCCCCCCGGTTGCCCCTGGTCCCATGACCCCCTGGTTGCCTCTGGTCCCATGACCCCCCTGGTTGCCCCTGGTCCCATGACCCCCCTGGTTGCCCCTGGTCCCATGACCCCCCTGGGTGCCCCTGGTCCCATGACCCCCCTGGTTGCCTCCGGTCCCATGATCCCCCTGGTCCCATGATCCGTCTGGTTGCCCCTGGTCCCATGACCCCCCTGGTTGCCTCTGGTCCCATGACCCCCCTGGTTGCCCCTGGTCCCATGACCCCCCTGGTTGCCCCTGGTCCCATGACCCCCCTGCTTGCCTCTGGTCCCATGATCCTCCTGGTCCCATGATACCCCTGGTTGCCTCTGGTCCCATGACCCCCCTGGTTGCCCCTGGTCCCATGACCCCCCTGGTTGCCCCTGGTCCCATGACCCCCCTGGTTGCCCCTGGCCCCATGATCTCCTCAGTGCTCTGGGCCAATGATCCCTCTGGTTGCCCCTGGCCCCATGATCTTCCCGGTTGCCCCTGGTCCCATGATCCCCCTGGTTGCCCCTGGTCCCATGACCCCCCTTGTTGCCTCTGGTCCCATGACCCCCTGGTTGCCTCTGGTCCCATGATCCCCCTGGTTGCCTCTGGTCCCATGATCCCCCTGGTCCCATGATCCCCCTGGTTGCCCCTGGTCCCATGACCCCCCTTGTTGCCTCTGGTCCCGTGATCCCCCTGGTTGCCTCTGGTCCCATGATCCCCCTGGTTGCTCCTGGCCCCATGATCCCCCTGGTTGCCTCTGGTCCCATGACCCCCCTGGTTGCCCCTGGTCCCATGACCCCCCTGGTTGCCCCTGGTCCCATGACCCCCCTGCTTGCCTCTGGTCCCATGATCCCCCTGGTCCCATGATCCCCCTGGTTGCCCCTGGTCCCATGACCCCCCTGGTTGCCCCTGGTCCCATGACCCCCCCTGGTTGCCCCTGGTCCCATGACCCCCCTGGTTGCCCCTGGCCCCATGATCTCCTCAGTGCTCTGGGCCAATGATCCCTCTGGTTGCCCCTGGCCCCATGATCTTCCCGGTTGCCCCTGGTCCCATGATCCCCCTGGTTGCCCCTGGTCCCATGACCCCCCTTGTTGCCTCTGGTCCCATGACCCCCTGGTTGCCTCTGGTCCCATGATCCCCCTGGTTGCCTCTGGTCCCATGACCCCCCTTGTTGCCTCTGGTCCCGTGATCCCCCTGGTTGCCTCTGGTCCCATGATCCCCCTGGTTGCTCCTAGCCCCATGATCCCCCTGGTTGCCTCTGGTCCCATGACCCCCCTGGTTGCCCCAGGTCCCATGGCCCCCCTGGTTGCCCCTGGTCCCATGACCCCCCTGCTTGCCTCTGGTCCCATGATCCCCCTGGTCCCATGATCCCCCTGGTTGCCCCTGGTCCCATGACCCCCCTGGTTGCCCCTGGTCCCATGACCCCCCTGGTTGCCTCTGGTCTCATGATCTCCCTGGTTGCATCTGGCCCCATGATCCCCCTGGCCCCATGATCTCCTCAGTGCTCTGGTCCCATGATCCGTCTGGTTGCCCCTGGCCCCATGATCTTCCCTGTTGCCCCTGGTCCCATGATCCCCCTGGGCCCTGGTCGTCCTGGTGCCCTGGTTGCCCCCTGACTGTGCATTAATCACCTCTATTTATTTATTCAGTCGCCTAATTGCCCCTGGTGCCTCGTCGCCGCTGGTGGACGATTGCCTCACGGTCCCTGGTCGCCCAGCGTGCCCTGGTCGCCACGGTGCCTCTTCAGCTGGCCATGTTCCGGCGCCCCCTGACCCGCTCTGGGGTCCGTCTTTATCTGGACATGCTGTACTTTGCCATCTGCCTTCCCTGCCCCCTCTCTGCAGGGAACTCTGACCAGAGTCATAAAGAGTAAAGACTCTCTCAAGGTGAGAGGAGCATGCCCCAGCCCCCCCCCCCCCGCCCCCCCTCCACGCCCTCTCCCCCGCTGTTCACCGTCGCTCTCCCCAGGTTGCCTTCCTTTTACCCTTTCTTGTCACTCATCTTTCCCTCCACCTCTCTCTCTCTTCGGCTCTTCCTCCTACTCCGCATCTTCTCCGGCCCCTCCTCTCCTCCTCTCCTCCTCTCATATGAGTTTCCTTTCCTCCCCATTTTTCCTTCTCATCCTAACTTGTTCACTTGCTGCTCGTGTCCTCTTCTTCTTCCAGCGCCTCATCTTCTGCTCTTTTCTCCTTTTACTCATTTGATATTTTTCCTCTTCCTGTTCGGTTTCTCCTCTTCCCCTTATCCTTCCTCTTCTCCTTCCCCTTGTATTCTGTTATTTTCTCTACCTCCTGCTCCGCATTTTCTCCTCTTCCTCCTGTCTCTTATGACCTCACATTGACCCCCTTCCTACAGCCCTCTTGCCTGTGCTCCGCATCTTCTCCTGTTCCTCCTGTCTTTCGTGACCTCACATTGACCCGCCTCCCTACAGCCCTCTTGCCTATGCTCCGCATCTTCTCCTGTTCCTCCTGTCTCTTATGACCTCACATTGACCCCCTTCCTCCTGCCCTCTTGCCTATGCTCCGCATCTTCTCCTGTTCCTCCTGTCTCTCGTGACCTCACATTGACCCCCTTCCTACAGCCCTCTTGCCTGTGCACCGCCTTTTCTCCTCTTCCTCCTGTCTCTTATGACCTCACATTGACCCCCTTCCTCCTGCCCTCTTGCCTATGCTCAGCATCTTCTCCTCTTCCTTCTGTCTCTTATGACCTCACATTGACCCCCTTCCTACAGCCCTCTTGCCTGTGCTCCGCATCTTCTCCTGTTCCTCCTGTCTTTCGTGACCTCACATTGACCCGCCTTCCCCCTGCCCTCTTGCCTATGCTCCGCATCTTCTCCTGTTCCTCCTGTCTCTCGTGACCTCACATTGACCCGCCTCCCTACAGCCCTCTTGCATGTGCACCGCCTTTTCTCCTCTACCTCCTGCCCTCTTGCATGTGCCCCCCGCCTCTTCTCCTCATCCGCCTGTCCTTCCTCTTCTCCTTCCCCTTGTACTCTGTTATTTTCTCTACCTCCTGCTACGCATCTTCTCCTCTTCCTCCTGTCTCTTATGACCTCAGATTGACCCCCTTTCTCCTGCCCTCTTGCCTGTGCTCCGCATCTTCTCCTCTTCCTTCTGTCTCTTATGACCTCACATTGACCCCCTTCCTACAGCCCTCTTGCCTGTGCTCCGCATCTTCTCCTGTTCCTCCTGTCTCTCGTGACCTCACATTGACCCGCCTTCCTCCTGCCCTCTTGCCTGTGCTCCGCATCTTCTCCTCTTCCTCCTGTCTCTTATGACCTCACATTGACCCCCTTCCTCCTGCCCTCTTGCCTATGCTCAGCATCTTCTCCTCTTCCTTCTGTCTCTTATGACCTCAGATTGACCCCCTTTCTCCTGCCCTCTTGCCTGTGCTCCGCATCTTCTCCTCTTCCTTCTGTCTCTTATGACCTCACATTGACCCCCCTTCCTACGGCCCTCTTGCCTGTGCTCCGCATTTTCTCCTCTTCCTCCTGTCTCTTATGACCTCACATTGACCCCCTTCCTCCTGCCCTCTTGCCTATGCTCAGCATCTTCTCCTCTTCCTTCTGTCTCTTATGACCTCACATTGACCCCCTTCCTACAGCCCTCTTGCCTGTGCTCCGCATCTTCTCCTGTTCCTCCTGTCTTTCGTGACCTCACATTGACCCGCCTTCCCCCTGCCCTCTTGCCTATGCTCCGCATCTTCTCCTGTTCCTCCTGTCTCTCGTGACCTCACATTGACCCGCCTCCCTACAGCCCTCTTGCATGTGCACCGCCTTTTCTCCTCTACCTCCTGCCCTCTTGCATGTGCCCCCCGCCTCTTCTCCTCATCCGCCTGTCCTTCCTCTTCTCCTTCCCCTTGTACTCTGTTATTTTCTCTACCTCCTGCTACGCATCTTCTCCTCTTCCTCCTGTCTCTTATGACCTCAGATTGACCCCCTTTCTCCTGCCCTCTTGCCTGTGCTCCGCATCTTCTCCTCTTCCTTCTGTCTCTTATGACCTCACATTGACCCCCTTCCTACAGCCCTCTTGCCTGTGCTCCGCATCTTCTCCTGTTCCTCCTGTCTCTCGTGACCTCACATTGACCCGCCTTCCTCCTGCCCTCTTGCCTGTGCTCCGCATCTTCTCCTCTTCCTCCTGTCTCTTATGACCTCACATTGACCCCCTTCCTCCTGCCCTCTTGCCTATGCTCAGCATCTTCTCCTCTTCCTTCTGTCTCTTATGACCTCAGATTGACCCCCTTTCTCCTGCCCTCTTGCCTGTGCTCCGCATCTTCTCCTCTTCCTTCTGTCTCTTATGACCTCACATTGACCCCCCTTCCTACGGCCCTCTTGCCTGTGCTCCGCATTTTCTCCTCTTCCTCCTGTCTCTTATGACCTCACATTGACCCCCTTCCTCCTGCCCTCTTGCCTATGCTCAGCATCTTCTCCTCTTCCTTCTGTCTCTTATGACCTCACATTGACCCCCTTCCTACAGCCCTCTTGCCTGTGCTCCGCATCTTCTCCTGTTCCTCCTGTCTTTCGTGACCTCACATTGACCCGCCTTCCCCCTGCCCTCTTGCCTATGCTCAGCATCTTCTCCTCTTCCTCCTGTCTCTTAAGACCTCACATTGACCCGCCTCCCTACAGCCCTCTTGCATGTGCACCGCCTTTTCTCCTCTACCTCCTGCCCTCTTGCATGTGCTCTGCCTCTTCTCCTCTTCCGCCTGTCCTTCCTCTTCTCCTTCCCCTTGTATTCTGTTATTTTCTCTACCTCCTGCTACGCATCTTCTCTTCTTCCTCCTGTCTCTTAAGACCTCACATTGACCCCCTTCCTCCTGCCCTCTTGCCTATGCTCAGCATCTTCTCCTCTTCCTTCTGTCTCTTATGACCTCAGATTGACCCCCTTTCTCCTGCCCTCTTGCCTGTGCTCCGCATCTTCTCCTCTTCCTTCTGTCTCTTATGACCTCACATTGACCCCCTTCCTACAGCCCTCTTGCCTGTGCTCCGCATCTTCTCCTGTTCCTCCTGTCTCTCGTGACCTCACATTGACCCGCCTTCCCCCTGCCCTCTTGCCTATGCTCAGCATCTTCTCCTCTTCCTCCTGTCTCTTAAGACCTCACATTGACCCGCCTCCCTACAGCCCTCTTGCATGTGCACCGCCTTTTCTCCTCTACCTCCTGCCCTCTTGCCTTTGCTCTTCTTCTGCTCCTCTAGTCTTCCTCCTCATGTTCTCCTCTTCCGTTTCCCAGCTGGTTCTCTCTTAATGTCTTTCTTCTCATCTTCGTCCTTCTCCTCTTCCCCTCGTCTCCTTCTCTTCCCTCGCCTCCTCTTCCATATCTTCTCTTCCCCTTTCTTCTCTTCCACCGTCGTTTGTCTTCTCCGTGTCATCCTGCTCCTACTTTCATGTCTTCTTCTCCTTTCTCATCTTCCTCAATCAATTCCCAAATTCTTCCTCCTTACTTCTCCTTAATTGTTCTCCTTTTTCATTCCCTCTGCTCCCTTCCTTTCCCCTTGTCTCTCTCCCCTGTCCTTCTCCTCCCTACTATCCACCCTCGCTTCTCTCCTGTTTCCTTACCCCCCCCCCCTTTTCGTTCCTGTTCAATTCCTCTTACTCCTCCTTTTCTCCTCTGACTGCTCATCTTCCTCTTCCTCCTCTCATCCGCCTTCTCATCTTCCTTCCCTTCATATTCTCCTCCCCTCCTTTTTCTTCTCCTCGTTTTTCTGTCATTTCTTCCCCAAATTCCATCTCCCTCCTTTTCTCTTCTCCTCGCCCTCCTCCAGCTCCTCATTTTCTCAGTTTCCTTCTCCACTTCCTCTTCGCTCTCCCACACTCGTCGTCATCTCTCTGTCGCCCCCACATATGCTTGCTCCAGTGAGCACCATTTTCCTGCAGGGCTCCAGCCAGCTAACACCAGCCGCCCCCCCCCCCCCCCCCGACCCCCTCCTCTCCCTCCCCTCCCTCCCCGCCTCCTCTCCTTCCCTTCCTGTCTCCATCTGCAGCCCCAAAGCTCCTGCCTGCCTCGAAGACCTGCCATATAATCCCCCTTTGCAGGCTGCGGACTCCCATTTACGGGACCCCCCCCCCCCCCCCCCGCCCCCCAGCTGTCTCCAGGCCCCGCCCACTCCCCTCCTCCCCGAGTTTATTAACATCTCTCCCCCTTCAAGCAGCTCGCGAGCTGCCCTGCTTCATTCTCGGTGGGAGAACAAGGATCCGGTGAACCCCTCGAGCATGAAGGGGGTGGCCAACCCTGCACGCCTCGATATAAACGAGTGACTTGGAACCACTGTCCCCGGATAGAGGGTGGACGGTACCCTGCACCTCTGGATATGAATGAGTGACACCTGTAACCTACGATCCTGAAAGTAAAGGGGGGCACAGGACCCTGCACACCTGGAGTGACACTTGGACCCTGTATCCCTGGATATAAAAGGGTGGCCCCGTACCCTGCTCCCCTAGATGTGAAGGAGTGACCCTTGTACCCTGTATCCTTGAACGTGAAAGGGTGGCCCTGTACCCTGCTCTCCTGGATGTGAAGGAGTGACATCTGGACCCTGTATCTCCAAATATGAAAGAGTGACCTCCCACCCTGCACCCCTGGATTGCAAAGAGTGACACATTGACCCTGTATCCCTAAATATATGAGTGTGTCCGTGCCCTGCACCCCTGGATATGAAGGAGTGACCTCCTAACCTGCACCCCTGGATATGATGGAGTGACACCTGGCCCCTGCACCCCTGGATATGAAGGAGTGACACCTGGCTCCTGCATCCCTGGATTTGAAAGGGTGACCTCTCACCCTGCACCCCTGTAAATCAGGAGGTGACACCTGGACCTTCCTTCCCTGGGTGTGAAAGGATGGCACCTAGACCCTGTATCCTTCAGTGTGAACAAGTGTCCCGTACCCTGCACCCCTGAATATGTAGGAGTGACCCCTGGCCCCTGCATCCCTGGATATGAAAAAGTGGCCGTGTGCCATGCACCCCTGAATATGTAACAGTGACACCTAGACCCTGTATCCCTGGATATGAAAGAGTGACCCCGTACACTGCACCCCTGGATATGGAGGAGTGGCAACTGGACCCTGCACCCCTGGATATTAAAAAGTTGTCCCGTGCCCTGCACCCCTCGAATTAAAGGGGTGACCCCTGGACCCTGTATCCCTGGATATAAAAGAGTGACCCCGTACCCTACACTCCTGGATGTGAAAGGGTGACCCCTGGACCCTGTGTCCATGGGTATGAAGGACAGACGCCTACACCCCTGGATGTGAAGGAGAGACGCCTGTGCCCTGCACCCCTGGATGTGAAGGACAGACGCCTGGTTGTCCTCCCCAGCTCTGCATGTGAGCTCTGCCAGGTTCATGTTCAGAATCTCTGCCCGGATGTACACGTGAAGCGGCATTTCCCGCCAGTTTGATCATCCGTGAAGACCTCGTGCCCTCGACTTCAACCCCGATAGACAAGGGTCCTTGCATCCCGGGCCAGGGAGGCCGCTCTGCAGTAGAGGAAAGCAGGGGGCCTCTGCCTTTAAGCTTCCTTTACTTCATCCGTGGATAGGCAGTGGTCGTCTCTGCCCTGCTTCCTCGCCTCCATCCGTGGATAGGCAGGGGTCCTCTCTGCCCTGCTTCCTCGCCTCCATCCGTGGATAGGCAGGGGTCCTCTCTGCCCTGCTTCCTCTCCTCGATCCCTGGATAGGCAGGGGTCCTCTCTGCCCTGCTTCCTCGCCTCCACCCGTGGATAGGCAGGGGTCCTCTTTGCCCTGCTTCCTCTCCTCGGTCCCTGGATAGGCAGGGGTCCTCTCTGCCCTGCTTCCTTTACATTATCCCTGAATAGGCAGGGGTCCTCTCTGCCCTGCTTCCTCTCCTCGATCCCTGGATAGGCAGGGGTCCTCTCTGCCCTGCTTCCTCGCCTCCATCCGTGGATAGGCTGGGGTCCTCTCTGCCCTGCTTCCTCTCCTCGGTCCCTGGATAGGCAGGGGTCCTCTCTGCCCTGCTTCCTTTACATTATCCCTGAATAGGCAGGGATCCTCTCTGCCCTGCTTCCTCGCCTCCATCCGTGGATAGGCAGGGGTCATCTCTGCCCTGCGTCCTCTCCTCCATCCCTGCATAGGCAGGGGTCCTCTCTGCCCTGCTTTCCTCCTCGATCCCTGGATAGGCAGGGGTCCTCTCTGCCCTGCGTCCTCTCCTCCATCCCTGCATAGGCAGGGGTCCTCCCCTCTTCAGTATCCCTGAGCAAGAAGTGCCCCTTTGCTGCCCTGCGTTCTGTCCTGCATCCCTGACCAGGAAGTGTCCCTGTGGTGCCCTGCGTCCTCTCCTGCATCCCTGACCAGGAAGTGTCCCTGTGGTGCCCTGCGTCCTCTCCTGCATCCCTGACCAGGAAGTGTCCCTTTGCTGCCTTGCGTCCTCTCCTGCATCCCTGGATGCCCGTGGCTCCCAGTCTCACAGGCAGATGCTGCATCCTGCTGCATCCCTCGTCCAGCAGAGGGTTGTCGGAGCCGCTGCAGCCCCGGATGTGAGACATGCCCGTGCACACGACACTGCTGGATGCGAGGAGCGCTGCGCTCCCCTGCGCTCTCGGAGTGCCAGGGACCACTCGCACTGCCAGGGATGATGTGAACTCCCGCACTCCCGGGTCCTTCTGGCCTCTGGACTGAGCTGCGGGCTCCGGATTTGGGCACCTTTGGGTGTGAAGAGACGCTCGCGCCTCCTGTACCCCGGGATCGTGCCGTGGACTCCAGGTTTTGGCGCCCTGGATGCGGAGAGGCGCTGTTTCCTCCTGCGTCCCTGGGTGTGGAGAGACGGTTCTACCGCCTGTACCCCTGGATGTGTGAAGAAACTCATGCACCCCTGGATTTGAGGGGGCACCCCCGGATGTGAGCGGACACCCCTGCACCCCCGGATGTGAGGAGACACCCCTGCACCCACGGATGTGAGGAGACACCCCTGCACCCCCGGATGTGAGGAGACCCTTCTGTCCCCTGTACCCCCGGATGTGGAGAGACGTTCCTACCTTCTGTACCCCTAAATGTGAGGAGAAACTCCTGCTTCGTGCACCCCCAGATGTGAGGGCGCACTTCAGCACCCCCAGATGTGAGGATACCCTCCTGCACCCCCGGATGTGAGGGGACACCCTTGCACCAACAGATGTGAGGAGACCCTCTTGCACCCCCGGATGTGAGGGGACACTCTTGCACCCCCGGATGTGAGGGGACACTCTTGCACCCCCGGATGTGAGGACATTTTTTCTCTCTTCTGCATCCCTAGATTTTTGAGAGGCGCCGCTGTCTCCGTTGCTTCTGGGGTGAAGGGTTACTCTGCCCCCGTTCTGGTGCCCACGGATTCACCTCGGACTCTCATATCTAAGTAAACAAGGCAGCAACTTTCCCCTGGATTTTGGGGTCGCCTCGGAGGTCTTCTTCGCTTGGATTTGCACTTTTTGGGACCACCGTTTGGAAATTTCTCCTGAGTACGAGCCCCTCGCTGGTGTGTTCTGTCTCCACCCACAGACCTGTTGGGGGCGCTTGGCCCCTGCGCCCAATATTCCCACTTGAGAGCCCTCAGATGGAGGAGGGGTGGGCCGGTGGCTGAGAATACAGGGTGATGTGACCACTGGAGGGAAATGTGACCACTGGAGGGAAATGTGACCACTGGAGGGAAATGTGACCACTGGAGGGAAGTGAGTGCCTCTGGATTGCGACAAAGGATTTGTGGTTTTGGGGACTTTTTCTTTTCGATGCCTCGTGGCTGTGGGGTCCAGCAGCGGGGATGCGGCTGATATTTGGGGCGCTGCCCCCCTGATCCCGCGGGTACCCCACAGCTCCGGAGAGCGCCTCTGAGACCAGCATGGTGCTGGCCCTCTCTGCCCAGCCGCTGCCCCGGGAGATGCTGCTGCTGGCCCTGGTAATGTGCCTACACGAAGCCTTCGGGGCGCCGGCCCCCTCCGCCGAGGACCTCCTGCTGGGCGTCGTGAGTATGCATGTGTGATTTGCGGCACTTCGGGGGTTTCTAAAGCGCCTTCTTACGCACACCTGCAAGGGCTAGCAGATGACCCTGAGCGGAAGAGGACGCCCGTTCACACTACCCGCGCGAGCTCACACGAGCACGAATGGGGACACTAGTCTACCCTAGCCCACACTAGTCTATACTACTCCGCACTCGCCTACAGTAGCAGGCACCAGCCTACACTAGGACGCACTAACACCATCCGCACTAGCCTACACTACCACACTGTAGCCTACTTCTAGCCCCCACTAGCCGCACTAGTCTACACTAGCCGCACTCACCAACACTATCCGGCACTCACCTACATTAGTCTACACTCACCTGCATTAGCCCACACTACCCACACAAGTCTACCCTAGCCCACACTAGCCTACCTCTATGCCCCCACTAGCCGCACTAGCCCGCACTCACCTACACTAGCCTGCACTAGTCTACCCTAGCCGCACTCACCTACACTAGCCGCACACTAGCCCACAATACCCACACAAGTCTACACTAGCCCATACTAGCCACACTAGTCTACACTGCCGCACTCACCTACACTATTCCGCACTCACCTACATTAGTCTACACTCACCTACATTAGCCCACACTAGTCTACACTTGCTGCTCTCACCTACACTAGCCTGCGCTAATCTACACTACCCGCACTCACCTACACTAGCAGTCAGCAGTCTACACGGGGACGCACTAACCTACACTAGCCCACACTAGCCTACCCTATACCCCCACTAGTCTACACTAGCTTACACTAGCCTGCACTAGCATGTGTTAGCCTACACTAGGATGCACTAACTAACACCACCCGCACTATCCTACACTACCTCACTCTAGCCTACCTCTATGCCTCCACTAGCCGCACTAGTCTACACTAGCCCACACTAGCCACACTAGTCTACACTAGCCTGCACTAGTCTACACTGGCCGCACTCACCTACACTTGCCGCACTCACCTATACTAGCCGCACTCACCAACACTATCCCGCACTCACCTACATTAGTCTACACTCACCTACATTAGCCCACACTACCCACACAAGTCTACACTAGCCTGCACTAGTCTACACTAGCCGCACTCACCTACACTAGTCTACACTCACCTACATTAGCCCACACTAGCCACACTAGTCTACACTTGCTGCTCTCACCTACTCTAGCCCGCACTAATCTACACTACCTGCACTCACCTACACTAGCCCACACTAGTCTACACTGCCCCGCACTCACCTACACTAGCAGTCAGCAGTCTACACTGGGACGCACTAACCTACACTAGCCCACACTAGCCTACCCTATACCCCCACTAGTCTACACTAGCTTGCACTAGCCTGCACTAGCATGTGTTAGCCTACACTAGGACGCAGTAACTTACACGCCCCACTCTAGCCTACATTATACCTAAACTAGTCTAAAATAGCCCACACTTGTCTACACTAGCCCGCACTAGTCTACACTACCCACACCAGTCTGCACTAGCACGCAATAGTCTGCTCTAGTCCGTGTTAGCCTACGCTAGAACTCACTAGACTACACTAGCCCTCACTAGCACGCACTAGCCTTCTCGTCTTCGCAATAGCCCTCTTCACAAGCTTCGCCAGCCTTCTCGAGCTCACGCTAGCTCACACTAACCAGTTCTTGCACGTAAGATCACTCTTTACAAGCCTGCACTAGCCTTCCCCAGCTCACGCTAGCCCCCTTACCAAGCTCACGCTAGCTCCCTTCCCGAGCTCACTCTAGCTCCCTTCTCCAGCTCACGCAAGCCCCCTTCTCGAGCTCACGCTAGCTCCCTTCCCGAGCTCACTCTAGCTCCCTTCTCGAGCTCACGCAAGCCCCCTAACCCGAGCTCACGCTAGCTCCCTTCTCGAGCTCACGCTAGCTCCCTTCCCGCGCTCACTCTAGCTCCCTTCTCGAGCTCACACAAGCCCCCATCTCGAGCTCACGCTAGCTCCCTTCCCGAGCTCACTCTAGCTCCCTTCCCGAGCTCACGCTAGCTCCCTTCTCGAGCTCACGCTAGCTCCCTTCCCGAGCTCACTCTAGCTCCCTTCTCGAGCTCACGCAAGCCCCCTTCCCGAGCTCACGCTAGCTCCCTTCTCAAGCTCACGCTAGCTCCCTTCCCCAGCTCACGCTAGCTCCCTTCCCCAGCTCACGCTAGCTCCCGTCCCCAGCTCACGCTAGCCCTCTTACCAAGCTCACGCTAGCTCCCTTCCCGAGCTCACTCTAGCTCCCTTCTCGAGCTCACGCAAGCCCCCTTCCCGAGCTCATGCTAGCTCCCTTCCCGAGCTCACTAGCTCCCTTCCCCAGCTCACGCTAGCTCCCGTCCCCAGCTCACGCTAGCCCCCTTACCAAGCTCACGCTAGCTCCCTTCCCGAGCTCACTCTAGCTCCCTTCTCGAGCTCACGCAAGCCCCCTTCCCGAGCTCACGCTAGCTCCCTTCTCGAGCTCACGCAAGCCCCCTTCTTGAGCTCACACTAGCTCCCTTCCCGAGCTCACTCTAGCTCCCTTCTCGAGCTCACACTAGCTCCCTTCTCGAGCTCACGCTAGCTCCCTTCTCGAGCTCATGCTAGCTCCCTTCCTCAGCTCACGCTAGCTCCCGTCCCCAGCTCACGCTAGCTCCCTTCCCCAGCTCACGCTAGCTCCCTTCCCGAGCTCACGCTAGCTCCCTTCTCGAGCTCACGCTAGCTTCCTTTCCGAGCTCACACTAGCTCACACTAACCAGCTCTTGCACGCAAGATCACTCTTTACAAGCCTGCACTAGCCTTCCCCAGCTCACGCAAGCCCCCTTCCCGAGCTCACTCTAGCTCCCATCCCGAGCTCACGCTAGCTCCCTTCCCCAGTTCACGCTAACACCCTTCCCAAGCTCACGCTAGCTCCCTTCTCGAGCTCACGCTAGCTCCCTTCCTGAGCTCACGATAGCTCCCTTCTCGAGCTCACGCTAGCTCCCTTCTCGAGCTCACACTAGCTCCCTTCTCGAGCTCACGCTAGCTCCCTTCTCGAGCTCACGCTAGCTCCCTTTCCGAGCTCACGCTAGCTCCCTTCCCCAGCTCACGCTAGCTCCCGTCCCCAGCTCACGCTAGCTCCCTTCCCCAGCTCACGCTAGCTCCCATCCAGAGCTCACGCTAGCTCCCTTCTCGAGCTCACGCTAGCTCCCTTTCCAAGCTCACACTAGCTCACACTAACCAGCTTTGCACACAAGATCACTCTTTACAAGCCTGCACTAGCCTTCCCCAGCTCACGCAAGCCCCCTTCCTGAGATCACGCTAGCTCCCTTCCCGAGGTCACGCTAGCTCCCTTCTCGAGGTCACGCTAGCTCCCTTCCCGAGCTCACACTAGCTCCCTTCCCCAGCTCATGCTAGCTCCCTTCCCCAGCTCATGCTAGCTCCCCTCCCCAGCTCACGCTAGCTCCCTTCCCCAGCTCACGCTAGCTTCCTTCCCCAGCTCACGCTAGCTCCCTTCACCCGCTCATGCTAGCTCCCTTCCCCAGCTCATGCTAGCTCCTTTCCCCAGCTCACGCTAGCTGCCTTCCCCAGCTCACGCTAGCACCCTTCCCCAGCTCACGCTAGCTCCCTTCCCCAGCTCATGCTAGCTCCCTTCCCCAGCTCATGCTAGCTCCCTTCCCGAGCTCACGCTAGCTCCCTTCCCCAGCTCATGCTAGCTCCCTTCCCGAGCTCACTCTAGCTCCCTTCTCGAGCTCCCGCAAGCCCCCTTCCCGAGATCACGCTAGCTCCCTTCCCCAGCTCACGCTAGCTCCCTTCCCCAGCTCACGCTAGCTCAAAGAAGTCCACACTAACCTGTTCGTACACGCAAGGTCACTCTTTATAACGCCTGCACTAGTCAACGTCAGCACATTCGGTCCTAACGTGGCCGATGCTAGCCTGCACTAGCCCTCACAACTCACACAACCTAAAGGCTGACCAGGACCTTACTAGCCCAAAGAAGCCCCCACCCAGCTCACGGACACACGCCACGGACCTACAACGCTAAGCATTGCACATCATTCTATAGCGCCTCGAATCAGACGCACACCTGTTTGTCATAGCCGGGTTTACTATACTAGCCCAGACCGCACTAGGCTACGGTAGCTTGAACTAGACGCACTTCCGCCACAATAGCTGACGTCACTAGCCTAAGGCACCTTAAACTAGACGCCTGTCCGCCTGCACCAGTCCACTTGGCCATGATGCACTAGCCCAGGCTAGCTAAAACCAGAGCCCCCTGCACTGTTACACTTAACCACGCAGCACTAGCTTGAACTAGCCGTGCACCCCCTGCACTAGCCCACTAGTGCCTACCGCACGAGGCCACTCACACTTGAAACCACCTGAGCTATCCTGCGCCTATCCCGTCCTCGCCTAACCAGGGAGCCAGTTTACCCCCAACAAGTCCACAGCGCATCACCGGGCACACATCAGCCTGCACTCGTCAACACTAGCTCACAGTAGCCCACCTTAGCCTGCACTTGTCCACACTAGCTCACAGTAGCCCACCTTAGCCTGCACTGGTCCACACTAGCTCACAGTAGCCCACCTTAGCATGCACTCGTCCACATTAGCTCGCAGTAGCCCACCTTAGCCTGCACTCGTCCACACTAGCTGGCAGTAGCTCACCTTAGCCTGCACTCGTCAACACTAGCTCACAGTAGCCCACCTTAGCCTGCACTCGTCCACACTAGCTCACAGTAGCCCACCTTAGCCTGCATTAGTCCAGACTAGCTCACAGTAGCCCACCTTAGCCTGCACTCGTCCACACTAGCTCACAGTAGCCCTTCTTAGCCTGCACTCGCCCACACTAGCTCACAGTAGACCACCTTAGCCTGCACTCGTCCAGACTTGCTCACAGTAGCCCACCTTAGCCTGCACTCGTCCACACTAGCTGGCAGTAGCTCACCTTAGCCTGCACTCGTCAACACTAGCTCACAGTAGCCCACCTTAGCCTGCATTAGTCCAGACTAGCTCACAGTAGCCCACCTTAGCCTGCACTCGTCCACACTAGCTCCCAGTAGCCCTTCTTAGCCTGCACTCGTCCACACTAGCTCACAGTAGACCACCTTAGCCTGTACTCGTCCAGACTTGCTCACAGTAGCCCACCTTAGCCTGCACTCGTCCACACTAGCTCACAGTAGCCCACCTTAGCCTGCACTCATCAACACTAGCTCACAGTAGCCCACCTTAGCCTGCACTCATCAACACTAGCTCACAGTAGCCCACCTTAGCCTGCACTCGTCCAGACTTGCTCACAGTAGCCCACCTTAGCCTGCACTCATCAACACTAGCTCACAGTAGCCCACCTTAGCCTGCACTCGTCCAGACTTGCTCACAGTAGCCCACCTTAGCCTGCACTCGTCCACACTAGCTCACAGTAGGCCACCTTAGCCTGCACTCGTCCACACTAGCTCACAGTAGACCACCTTAGCCTTCACTCGTCCACACTAGCTCGCAGTAGCCCACCTTAGCCTGCACTCATCAACACTAGCTCACAGTAGCCCACCTTAGCCTGCACTCGTCCAGACTTGCTCACAGTAGCCCACCTTAGCCTGCACTCGTCCACACTAGCTCACAGTAGGCCACCTTAGCCTGCACTCGTCCACACTAGCTCACAGTAGACCACCTTAGCCTGCACTCGTCCAGACTTGCTCACAGTAGCCCACCTTAGCCTGCACTCGTCCACACTAGCTCACAGTAGCCCACCTTAGCCTGCACTCGTCCACACTAGCTCGCAGTAGCCCTTCTTAGCCTGCACTCATCCACACTAGCTCACAGTAGACCACCTTAGCCTGCACTCGTCCAGACTTGCTCACAGTAGCCCACCTTAGCCTGCACTCGTCCACACTAGCTCACAGTAGCCCACCTTAGCCTGCACTCATCAACACTAGCTCACAGTAGCCCACCTTAGCCTGCACTCGTCAACACTAGCTCACAGTAGCCCACCTTAGCCTGCACTCATCAACACTAGCTCACAGTAGACCACCTTAGCCTGCACTCGTCCACACTAGCTCGCAGTAGCCCTTCTTAGCCTGCACTCGTCCACACTAGCTCACAGTAGACCACCTTAGCCTGCACTCATCAACACTAGCTCACAGTAGACCACCTTAGCCTGCACTCGTCCACACTAGCTCACAGTAGACCACCTTAGCCTGCACTCGTCCACACTAGCTCGCAGTAGCCCTTCTTAGCCTGCACTCGTCCACACTAGCTCACAGTAGACCATCTTAGCCTGCACTCATCAACACTAGCTCACAGTAGCCCACCTTAGCCTGCACTCGTCCACACTAGCTCGCAGTAGCCCACCTTAGCCTGCACTCATCAACACTAGCTCACAGTAGACCACCTTAGCCTGCACTCGTCCACACTAGCTCGCAGTAGCCCTTCTTAGCCTGCACTCGTCCACACTAGCTCACAGTAGACCACCTTAGCCTGCACTCATCAACACTAGCTCACAGTAGCCCACCTTAGCCTGCACTCGTCCACACTAGCTCACAGTAGACCACCTTAGCCTGCACTCGTCCACACTAGCTCGCAGTAGCCCTTCTTAGCCTGCACTCGTCCACACTAGCTCACAGTAGACCACCTTAGCCTGCACTCATCAACACTAGCTCACAGTAGCCCACCTTAGCCTGCACTCGTCCACACTAGCTCGCAGTAGCCCACCTTAGCCTGCACTCATCAACACTAGCTCACAGTAGACCACCTTAGCCTGCACTCATCCACACTAGCTCGCAGTAGCCCTTCTTAGCCTGCACTCGTCCACACTAGCTCACAGTAGCCCACCTTAGCCTGCACTCGTCCACACTAGCTCACAGTAGCCCACCTTAGCCTGCACTCGTCCACACTAGCTCACAGTAGCCCACCTTAGCCTGCACTCGTCCACACTAGCTCACAGTAGCCCACCGTAGCCTGCACTCATCAACACTAGCTCACAGTAGCCCACCTTAGCCTGCACTCGTCCACACTAGCTCACAGTAGCCCACCTTAGCCTGCACTCGTCCACACTAGCTCGCAGTAGCCCACCTTAGCCTGCACTCATCAACACTAGCTCACAGTAGACCACCTTAGCCTGCACTCGTCCACACTAGCTCGCAGTAGCCCTTCTTAGCCTGCACTCGTCCACACTAGCTCACAGTAGACCACCTTAGCCTGCACTCATCAACACTAGCTCACAGTAGACCACCTTAGCCTGCACTCGTCCACACTAGCTCACAGTAGACCACCTTAGCCTGCACTCGTCCACACTAGCTCACAGTAGACCACCTTAGCCTGCACTCATCAACACTAGCTCACAGTAGCCCACCTTAGCCTGCACTCGTCCACACTAGCTCGCAGTAGCCCACCTTAGCCTGCACTCATCAACACTAGCTCACAGTAGACCACCTTAGCCTGCACTCGTCAACACTAGCTCACAGTAGCCCACCTTAGCCTGCACTCGTCCACACTAGCTCGCAGTAGCCCTTCTTAGCCTGCACTCGTCCACACTAGCTCACAGTAGCCCACCTTAGCCTGCACTCGTCCACACTAGCTCACAGTAGCCCACCTTAGCCTGCACTCGTCCACACTAGCTCACAGTAGCCCACCTTAGCCTGCACTCGTCCACACTAGCTCACAGTAGCCCACCGTAGCCTGCATTAGTCCAGACTTGCTCACATTAGCCTGTCTTAGCCTGCACTCGTCCACACTAGCTCGCAGTAGCCCACCTTAGCCTGCATTAGTCCAGACTTGCTCACAGTAACCCACCTTAGCCTGCACTCGTCTGCACTAGCTCACAGTAGCCCACCTTAGCCTGCACTCGCCCACACTAGCTCACAGTAGCCCACCTTAGCCTGCACTCGTCCACACTAGCTCGCAGTAGCCCACCTTAGCCTGCACTAGTCCAGACTTTCTCATAGTAGCCCACCTTAGCTTGTACTCGCCCACGGTGGCTCACTTGGGTTTCCACCAGTCCTCACTTGCCCCCAGAGCCCCTCAGCCAGCAGTGGTCTGCACTAGCCCTCACGTGCCCTCAGTAGCCCACATTACTACTCCAAGGTGCGTGGGAACCATGCTCACCCATGTGGCGCGGCCTTTGACCGCGGTGACCATTTGAAGGGGGTACACCCAGGGCCGGCCTTTAGTATGGGCGAGCTGGGCCCAGGCCCAGGGCGCCGACTCCTGAGGGCGCATGGAGCGGTGTGCTTCAAGGTTATGCCAACAGCAGCGCCCTTCTCGTCTTGCTCCGGCCTGGTCATTGTCCCTGCCTGTTCGTTCCTGTCTGATGTGCCTGTTTAAAGTTGTTTTAGTCTGCGTTGTCATAGGGAGATGTTTTAAAACCCATCTGTGCCCCCTCCTGTGCCCTTCCTTCACCCTCTGACCCCTGCTGGCACACAACAATACCATCACCTGTATGACGCGGCAGGTGCTTGAGGTGAGCTGGGGAGGGAGGGGGCGGGGGGGGGGGTTGCGTCCAGTCCCTGCTCATCCAGGAACTGACCCGTGAAGCACAAGGGACCCCCTGCTGCCTCGCCGGGGCGCTATATTAGCAAAGGCCGGCCCTGGTTACAACCCCAGGAAATGTGAACCAGAGTGAGAGACAGGGGCAACGGAGACGGGGCGGGGGTGCACGTGAGGCCTTGACACTGAGCCGAGTGTCACCCAGACAGGGCAGAGCCGAGTGTCACCCCAAACAGGGCAGAGCCGAGTATCACCCCAAACAGGGCAGAGCCGAGTGTCACCAAGACAGGGCAGAGCCGAGTGTCACTTCAGACAGGTCAGAGCCGAATGTCACCCAGACAGGACAGAGCAAGAGCCGAGTGTCACCCAGACAGGGCAGAGCCGAATGTCACCCAGACAGGGCAGAGCCGAGTATCACCTCAGACAGAGCAGAGCCGAGTGTCACCTCAGACAGGGCAGAGCAGAGTGTCATTCAAACAGTACAGAGCAGAGTGTCACCCCAGACAGGGCAGAGCAGAGTGTCACCCAGACAGGGCAGAGCCGAGTGTCACCCAGACAGGGCAGAGAGTGGGACAGAGCCGAGGCACCAGGCCGAGTGTCACTCTGTCAGGGCAGAGCCGGGTGTCACCCAGGCAGGGCAGAGCCGAGTGTCACCTCAGACAAGGCAGAGCTGAGTGTCACCCAGACAGGGCAGAGCAGAGTGTCACCCAGACAGGCAGAGCAGAGTGTCATTCACACAGGGCAGAGCAGAGTGCCACCCCAGACAGGGCAGAGCAGAGTGTCACCCAGACAGGGCAGAGCCGAGTGTCACCCAGACAGGGCAGAGCATGGGACAGAGGCGAGGCACCAGGCCGAGTGTCACTCTGTCAGGGCAGAGCCGAGTGTCATCCATACAGGGCAGAGCCGAGTGTCACCCAGACAGGGCAGAGAGTGGGACAGAGCCGAGGCACCCAGCTGAGCACTTCCGCGGACAGCTCTGTCCGGATGACGCTATAACGGCTTCTAAATGAATCTGCAAGTTGAGGGGTGCAGGGCTGAGGGGCGGATGGAGCTAGTGGGGGGCTGCGCGGGTGAGGGGAGGGGGGGGGGGGAATACGAGTTAATTGACTGAGGGGCCGAGTGAGCGATGGAAGGCCCGAGTGGAGACTAGGGTGAGTGACTGAGTGAGAAACTAAGAGAGCAGCGAAGCGCTGAGTGAGTGAGGTCACCCCAATCTGCTAGGAAGACCTTCTGTCTCTATTAACCGTTGAAGCCCACCCCGGCGGACTCCACCAGCCTGCCACCTGCCCTCGCCCCCACACACCCTTCTCTGCCCTTCCCTGGCGTGCATTAAAGATCCCTGCTTCCATGGTGTGCTTTCCGAGCCCTGCTTCCATGGTATCCTTTCAGAGCCCTACTTCCATGGTGTGCTTTCAGAGCCCTGCTTCTATGGTGTGCTTTCAGAAACCTGATTCCATAGTGTGATTTCAGAGCCCTGCTTCCATGGTGTGCTTTCAGAGCCCTGCTTCCATGGTGTGCTTTCAGAGCCCTGCTGCCATGGTATCCTTTCAGAGCCCTGCTGCCATGGTGTGCTTTCAGAGCCCTGCTTCTATGGTGTGCTTTCAGATCCCTGCTTCCATGTTGTGCTTTCAGAACCCTGCTTCCATGGTATCCTTTCAGAGCCCTGCTTCCATGGTGGGCTTTCAGAGCCCTGCTGCCATGGTGTGCTTTCAGAGCCCTGCTTCCATGGTGTGATTTCAGAACCCTGCTTCCATGGTGTGCTTTCAGATCCCTGCTTCCATGGTGTGCTTTCAGAGCCCTGCTTCCATGGTGTAGTTTCAGAGCCCTGCTTCCAAAGTGTGATTTCAGAACCCTGCTTCCATGGTGTGCTTTCAGAGCCCTGCTTCTATGTCTGGGTTCAGAGCCCTGCTTCCATGGTGTGCTTTCAGAGCCCTGCTTCCATGGTGTGCTTTCAGAGCCCTGCTTCCATGGTGTGCTTTCAGAGCCCTGCTTCCATGGTGCGCTTTCAGAGCCCTGCTTCCATGGTGTGCTTTCAGAGCCCTGCTTCCATGGTGTGCTTTCAGAGCCCTGCTGGCATGGTGTGCTTTCAGAGCCCTGTTTCCATGGTGTGCTTTCAGAGCCCTGCTGTCATGGTGTGCTTTCAGAGCCCTGCTTCCATGGTGTGCTTTCAGAACCCTGCTTTCATGGTGTGCTTTCAGAGCCCTGCTGCCATGGTGTGCTGTCAGAACCCTGCTTCCATGGTGTGCTTTCAGAGCCCTGCTTCCATGGTGTGCTTTCAGAGCTCTGCTTCCATGATGTGCTTTCAGAGCCCTGCTGCCATGGCGTGCATTGAAGAACCCTGCTTCCATGGTGTGCTTTCAGAGCCCTGCTTCCATGGTGTGCTTTCAGAGCCCTGCTTCCATGGTGTGCTTTCAGAGCCCTGCTAGCATGGTGTGCTTTCAGAGCCCTGCTTCCATGGTGTGCTTTCAGAACCCTGCTTCTATGGTGTGCTTTCAGATCCCTGCTTCCATGGTGTGCTTTCAGAGCCCTGCTTCAATGATGTGCTTTCAGAGCCCTGCTGCCATGGCGTGCATTGAAGAACCCTGCTTCCATGGTGTGCTTTCAGAGCCCTGCTTCCATGGTGTGCTTTCAGAGCCCTGCTTCCATGGTGTGCTTTCAGATCCCTGCTAGCATGGTGTGCTTTCAGAGCCCTGCTTCCATGGTGTGCTTTCAGAACCCTGCTTCTATGGTGTGCTTTCAGAGCCCTGCTTCCATGGTGTGCTTTCAGAGCTCTGCTTCCATGGTGTAGTTTCAGAACCCTGCTTCCATGGTGTGCTTTCAGAGCCCTGCAGCCATGGTGTGCTTTCACAACCCTGCTTCCATGATGTAGTTTCAGAACCGTGCTTTCATGATGTTCTTTCACAGCCCTGCTTCCATGGTGTGCTTTCGGAGCCCTGCTTCCATGTTGTGCTTTCAGAGCTCTGCTTATCTCGAGAATGTTCTGAGTCCTGCATTCTTGGGGTGCCTTCTTAGACCCTGCTGTGCTCTGAGACCCCTACTTCCGTGACCTTCTTCCAGAAACACGTAGCCCTGCATACAGACAACACGGTGCACAACAGGAACATGTCTCAATGTTGAGTTAGAAAAAGAGAGGGCGCCGCCTGTCGGTGTTACAACACGAGAGAGACTCGGGGAGACGAGGGCAGAGACACATTTTCCCCTGGCAGCGATCTGACCTAAGTGATGTGCCCAGAATCACAGAATGTTGAGCCGACGCCGGGATTGGAAAGTTTTCCAGTTCCAAAATCGGCATCCCTGGACGTTAGGCCACATCTCATGTAACGAAGAGCTTGATAAAGCATAGGGGGGGGGGCCTGCATTCTTGGGGTGCCTTCTTAGACCCTGCTGTGCTCTGAGACCCCTACTTCCGTGACCTTCTTCCAGAAACACGTAGCCCTGCATACAGACAACACGGTGCACAACAGGAACATGTCTCAATGTTGAGTTAGAAAAAGAGAGGGCGCCGCCTGCTGGTGTTACAACACGAGAGAGACCCGAGGAGACGAGGGCAGAGACACATTTTCCCCTGGCAGCGATCTGACCTAAGTGATGTGCCCAGAATCACAGAATGTTGAGCCGACGCCGGGATTGGAAAGTTTTCCAGTTCCAAAATCGGCATCCCTGGACGTTAGGCCACATCTCATGTAACGAAGAGCTCGATAAAGCATCGGGTGGGGGGGTTCAGCCTTGTCTGAGCGTCACACAGCGTGTTTTACAAGCGTTGCTATGCTATGCCCATGAGGGCTAATCGTGTGATAATCTGCCCTGCATCCAAAGGTTTGCGCTATTCGAGTACCCGAAGGCTGCAAGGGTTCCATGCTTCCTTGGTGTGAAAGGTAATGAGGGCACGAGCAGAGTCAATGTCAGGACTGCCTGACTGAGCCTTTCATCCTTCAGAGGTCGATAATGGAAAGTAAATTAAGATTGTTTTTTCTTTCCTTTTTTCTCTTTATAAATGAATCAATTGTGGGTTTTTTTTTTTTACATTTCCGTATGCGCTCAGAGTCCAAATGGGCTGAAAGCACACCTGAGAAAATGGACCTCAAATTGAAACATAGTTCAGTGAGTAAGGTGGGGCGATGTGAGAGTGCTTGTGAAATGCCCCAGGGGTCTGTAGCCACAGACTATGGGTCTGTGGAGAACGTCACGTGTCAGACATGGGCCGCTCCGAGGCTGACTCTGCCCCAGCCCTGGTATTGCTGGTTCAGGGGAGCCATCTGTACCAGGGGGGTGAACAGGTCTTCAGTGGTAAGGGAGGAGGGGGGCGTGACCCCCTGCTTGCCTCAATCCAGTCACTCCAGAGGCCTGGCAGTAGCCCCCACCCTGCCCCCACGGGGGTTCCTTCCTGCCCCACGCAGCATGGCCTCGTGGTCGATCAAAGACCCCGGAGTGCCCCAAGCTGACCTCATTATCTGCATTAATCCACTGCGCCCTGATGAATGCCCCACACGAGGGGAAACAGGAGTGGGAGGGGCAGTCCGGAAGCCCCGGTGCCCCCAGCTTGTGCCCACCCTGCACTAAAGACCCTGCCCTGGCACGGCCTCTTTTTCCTCGAGTGAAGCTGCTTCTGTGCGATAGAAATCTCGTTTATTTCACGGCAAATCGATGGAAAGCCAGGCGGAGGACTTTAGCGTTTTTTTCCCTCTCGTCGTGGCCGGGCGACGCTCTCTAAATCTCACCAAAGGCCAAGATCTGGGCACAAAACCCATTAGCGAGGAGCGCGCGAGAGAAAGCGCCGCGTCCTGGCTTCCGGTGATAAGATGCGTATCAGAGGGACCCCGGCCGTGCCAGGCGGACTCACACCCTGCGCAGAGGGGGCATGGGATGGCTCGGTGGGTCAAGGTGCCTGCTGCAGCCGTCTAAGTGCCAACGTGCTGCAAATCTTTCACCCCCAGTCAAGAGATCTAGATTAAATCCATCATTCTTTTGCTCACCACCCACCCCAGTTTAGACCTGGCCATATGCAAATCAGTCTCGACCCTGTGCCTCATGGGAACAGTCATCCCTGGACCGGAAACAAGCATCCTAGGACCGGTTTCGGTGTTTCACCCCTCTTCAGCCAGGATAGCTTGACTCCAGTGACACAGTGAGTCCGAGACCCACGTCTGGGCATACCTATGCGCACTTAGGGCGAGAAAACAAAAGACACACAATTAATGGTCGCTTTGCCACTGGATTTAAGCCAGCCTGGCTGATGAAGGTGGATGCTTGTTTCCGGTCCATGGAAGGCATGGCTTGGCAGTTCGGGCTAAGACTGTTCCCATGAGGCACAGGGTCAGACTGATTTGCATATGGCCATGTCTGAACTGGGGTGGTGGAGTGAGCTAAAGAATGGTGATGGATTAAACCCAGATCAGTTGACTGGGGGTGAGTGCTTGCAATGTTCAACACTCCGTCCATCATCCCCTTTGGTGCTGATGGGCTCTGGCAGCAGTCGCTATATGGTTATTATAACTCTCGATCAAAGTCCACCCATCACGGTGAAGGCAATCCAAACAGGTTGGACATCTGGGAAAAAACGCACACAAAATGAATCCATTCTGTGTGGGAAGTGATGTGAGAAGCTGGATGACGTGGTATGACCGTGTGGCAAAATACCTAGCCAACCTTTTACTCAAGACAGGTTGAAGAGTGAACCATGCGTAAAGACGTCATCATATGCGTGGGGAGTACGTACCCCCTCTGAAGTGGACTCGTTTTGACCTAGAGAGCTTGGATATTAATCCAGATATTGTGTACCCTTGTCCTGCGGAAGCCGGAAGAAATTGACGGCTGAAACGCGACCGCGTCGACAGCGATATGAAGAGCCCAATTAATTTGAGTTTGGTTAAAAGTTAGAGGCGCACATAATTGAATGGGAGGGCGGTGTGATACCTCCTGCGCGAAGGGGAATACCTCAGATTGTATCATTCAGATTGATGAGTGTACATGAGTATACGTAATTGTTAGGGTATTGTATATGTTGTATATGTACATTTGGACGTTAGTTTGTGAAATTGATCAATGCTTTATTATTATTTTTTAAATATTTTTTGTTTATGATTATTTCATGTTAAATCAATCGATGTGCCAGAGACCTGCCTGATGGTATGTGTGCCCAGCAGAATCATGAGGACTTATTGGGAACGTCAGGGTAATTAATGGTGCCTTAGACGGAAAAAAAAGAGTGATTTATCCCTCCATACTGCTTTGTTTTACATCCTTCTGACATTCCAACAAAGGCAACTGATTTCTCTTTATGCCAAAGTTCACAATATGAATGCATGGATTCTAGGTGTTTTGCAACAGCTTTTAAAATTCAAGAGGGCACATGGCCACCGGCCATTGGCCCCCCACCAAAAAAAGCAGAAAGGTCCTGGGGCAAAAGGTTTTCCTAAGTCCCTGATCAATCATATCGGTGTGTCATAAAAGCGCAACGGGAAGCACTTACTTTGTTTCTCCTCTGGAAATGTTCTGTGCCAGTGACGTCTTCACGCATATAGTAGTGAAGGACTTCCGGGCCACAGCCGGGTGATGGTCAGGCCTGTAGGCAGGAGTATTTCTTTCAGAGGGTCTGACCCCCAGTAATGAGAGCATGGATCGTTGGTAGAGTCAATCTTTCTGAGTCAGGGCCCCCACCAAACAAGGTCATTGTAGGAAGGGGCCCAGATACAGCTTTGCGTTTACCTGAGCCCTTTTGGAGACTGCAGGATACACAGTCATCCATAACCAGGGTCACTAGAATTATGTAGCAAGAGTAGGGTGACCAGATTCTCAAAACAAAAAAACCTGGTCAATTCATAGACATAGAGGTAAGACTACATTTTGCAGTAGCCATCGGCATAAAAGTAGGACCATTTAACAGCCATCATAGACATAGAAAATGACAACGACAGCCGCCTCCACAGACACAGATGAAGAATTACAGATGACAAATCAGATGTGTGCCACAGACAGCAATTGGATTTTTAAGCTAACAGCATGTGCATCATGGGATGTTGGGTTTTTGCTTTAACAATGCCAATAACAGCCTCCAAACTAGTAACTTGCAAACATGGCTAAAAAGCCTGCCCCATGCCAGAAGTTGAGATGGGGAAGGGAAAGAAGGAATAGAAAGGGAGACAAAAGGCACTCTGATGCGAGAAGGGCTGAGGAGTTAGGCCTGAGTGTGTCTCTGAGATGAGGGGAAGGATGAGCGAAGGCCTGTCTGTGCCTCAGAGATGAGATGAGGGGAGGGCTGAGATAAGTCATGTCTGTACCTCTGAGGTGTGGGATGGGCTGTGGCTATACGCCTGTCCATGCCTCTGAGATGAGGGAGTGGGGGAACAGTAGCATTTTTCAGGTACAAGGCTAACTCTAAAATAGATGCATTATGTTGCTGGTGATGTCCGCTCTGTGCACGCTGCTGTCGTACATAAGTGCTTCCTGTTGAGCATCTATTCTTTGCTGTGATGAAACCCATGACATAATTGTGCTCAAAAACATTTCCCCGAGTGCATTTTGGGGCGTGCCTTTCTTCAGGGCGCAGTTACTGTCCAATAATAAGCCAGCATTTCTGGTCGTCTACTGGAACCGTCCAGCGCCCATCTTCCTCCCAGGTAGATGGTCTGAGTAGTGCGGAGTATGGTACTACACCACAAACGTGCTGTAGGTCACAGTAAGCAGAGCTCGCCTCTGACCCTGTGTTGCTCACCCAACCATGCCGCATGAGACAACTGCACCCCAGACATCTCACCGCTTCTAGGTCACACAGGGCCTTCAGATGTAGTAGAAATACTACCCAAGCATGCTTGGTGGCTGCAGTAACTTGACCACATCACCACTCGCGCACAACACCTGACGATTCCCCCCACACTCCTTTCAACCACTCATGCACCCGGATGTACGTCGTTACAACGCATGCCTTTACGACGCAACTTTTACAATGCAAGTCGTTACAACGACTTGCGTTGGGGGGCGCTGGATAGTGAATAGTTTAATTTACTATTCCAACTCCAGTCCCTGTGGATAGTAGGGAAGGTGTTGGATAGTAAATTAAACTATTCCCTTTCCTAGAGCGCCCCCCAGCGCAAGTCGTTGTAATGACTTGTGTTGAAATGGTTACATCGTAAAGGTACTTCGTTGTAAAAGTTGCGTTGTAAACGCTGTTCCCCCATGCACCCTCTGCATCCCAGCGCTCCCAAACAAGGCAGCGCGCTGAAGTCCCATACAGCGCTCCTCAAAGACCAGGTGACATGACAAAAGTACTCAGGCTTTAAGTGGGATGAAAAAGGGGTGTGGCCAATGTAATTTAAGGGCGTGGCTTAAAAACACATAAGCTACAAAATCTATGCTTAGCATAGTGTCCCGACAAAAAAAAATGCTGATTCACTGTATTCAGATAAATAATACAACATGTAACATTGCACCTACAGCAAGCCAGGACTATTAGCTTTGTCAGTTGTTGTTAGCCGCATAAGATAAATAAGCAACAACTTTGGCTTTGTTGTATATAACACTGAAAATGCTCCAGTTCTGGAATGATGAGACTGTGAAAGAACTATAACGGGTCTCTTTGAAGGCAGTGAAGGGCATTATTGCTGTGCCAGAAGATTTTTTTTTCATCCTCAGGGCAACAATGGAGAGCCCAGTAGAGACCCATCTCAGCACCTGTGCGAAGTAAGCAGAGAAATGTCTCGGTTTTCAAAAAGTGTCTCCGTGCGAGACACTATTTAAAAACCAGGACATTTCTTTGTTTAACCCCGACACTGCACAAAAACCGGGACTTTTCTGTAATTTGGAGCAAAGTGTCGGGACACCGGGACACTGATCCGAAAACCAGGACCGTTCGGGGAAAACCGGGACGTCTGGTCACCCTAGGCGAGAGAGGGCCAAATTTTGCGGCAGGGTTGAGTAAATTATGCGGTAAGAAAAAGCAAATTATGCAGCACTTTTTTTAAATAGCATTACTTCATTATATTCTACTTTTTCGCTTGGTAACACTGTCTGGGCATTGGGTGCACCTCATTAGTTACAGTTTAACACCCAAATATAGCAATAAGCCGCAAAAAAGTGAACCAGCCAACCTTTGCAAAAGGCCTTCCACTGCGCGGCAACACATGCCGCTGCATTTTAAGAAACATTTTAATGATTTGAGGTAGAAACACATTTTCATTTTGTTAAAATCTTCAGATTATGCAGATGATAAATTATGTGGCAAATCTACAATTATGCAAAAACCGCCTCGGGCATAATTCAAGTGGCCCGCTCCATAACTAAAGGGCACCACCAAGGGACTGGTTTTCGGGAGTGTACACCCTTGCCTCGTTACCTGTTCTATTTCACACCTACAGCGACACTAATAATGTTTTTTTGCATTACTAGGAGAACTAAACACAGATGTGCCACACTGCTTGCGCCACACTGCTTGCGCGTCTCAGTGGGATGTGTCAAGCTCTTCCGTGGTCCTCAGTTCTGTGTCTGATCCAGATTATTTGACTCAGACCCATCACACTATTTATACAACAATTGAATATCTTCTGGTGTTCTTTTTGAATTTCTGAAGGCACAAACACAATCCACACAACCACATGTGTGCATATATTTGTAGGTATCACAAAAAAAGTTGCACTTGTCACCCACAAGTGGAGTAAGACATGCACTTTTCCACCCATCTCCCTGAAGTAATCTGCAATTCACGCACAATGTCTTTACTGAAAGCTGACTCTTACTACAACAATGTTGTTTCTTTGTGTTCAGTGACACCACAAAAAAGATGCCCATTGCTGAACCTGTTATCCTTCCACATTTGAAACAAATCTAATGGCGGCACATAAATCAGGGGGCAGGGAGATGCTGTTCGATGTCAGACAGAAAAGAACCATAAAGCAGATTTTTTATGCATGAACTGATGCATTATTCAGTACTTGAAGTATAGGATCTTTTTGTGGCGTGGTGGTCTGTAATCTTATAACCCTGTGCCGACCTGTGATAGTTTGTATGCATGATTTATTTGGATGCGAAGACTTTTAGATTCATTTCTTTCCCAAAGTCAGCAAATCACATGTTGATGGGTTTGTTCTAAATTTTAGTGCATGCACAGAGAAACCAAAGGGACAAAGGAAAATAGTCTGGGTTTTTTAGCATTTTATTTCTTATCAGATATTTGCAGCAGTCACTGCTGTGGAGCAGGGTGGGGTTTGCCAGTCGTCATCTGCTGTAGGACCATAACAGCCCAGACTTGATCAGCGCAGACTCACAGTCACCAAGCTCACCTGTCTGTTTCCCAACTGCACAGAGACAAGTCACCCAACGTAGAAGCGGAAGCGTCAGGCAGGGAAGACCATAGCATGGTTGGCAGTTGAAGCCTCTGCCCAGTGGCACTCAAGGGCAAATGCTGGTGCTGTACTGTCAATGCTTCTAGGCGCTCTGCTTTCTTGAATGGCTCTCCTTTTAGGAACGTGCAAGCCTCTTGTACCATGGACCTAGAGAAGCAGTGGCAGGCAGGGCAGATGTGCAGCAGCTGACGGTGCCTGCTGTCCCTGCCTGCAGAGCAGCATGTGTGTGCTAGGAAAGGTCGAAACAAGTGACCTACGCAGTGTCAGTCTAGTCAGCAACATCACAGGAAATTAAAGTTTCATACGACTGGCTCTATTTTGCGCCGGGCCGAACAGGGAGAGTTAAAAATCAGAAGTGAAGTGCGCAGGAACTATGGCTAACTAGTCCCAAAACATTTTTAAAATTTTAACAAAACAATTCCCTTACTTTTTGTAAACAAAAAACAATTAATGCAGACCTTGATTTGCTTCGGGCAAAAAGGGAAAACAATAGTACCAGTGGAGAAGTGTGGCTCAATGGTTAGAGCAGCAGAACCTGATGTAGAGGTCTAGCCCGGGACCAGGGTTCAATTCCCGCCTTGGCCGGTCTTGGGCTAAAATTTCCTCGGACCTGATAATTCTCGCCTCGGTGCCTATTCCAATCATGGTTCCCACTCTGCAACTCTGGGCAATAGCTTGCATAATCTCCAAAACAGCCCTAACAACGCTAGGATGCCTGGCTTCTCCTTGGGGGTGCCCAGGAGTGGGCACTTCACAGGGAAAAACCAGGAAGGGTTCCACAGCAGTATGCGTACAAGCACTGAGATGCCTCATGGGTGATTTGTGTGCTATACAAGTACTACTACATTTACATTACTGTAAAGCAAGAGAAGTGGCAGACAGCTAAAGAAGAAACAAACCTTCTCTCTATGGTGTCTCCTACCTGATAAATGTAAATGTGTGCAATCGCTAATCTGCAAATCTAAAAGTTGCTTGGGAACTAGTACAGGATATTATTGACAGCATCATTTGAAGCTTCATGGTATCAAAGAGTTAAAGTTATTGACAAGAACTGTAAGTCTTTTACCAGTCCTGAAATGTGCTCTTTTAATGGAAATTTATATTTTAAAAGTTGCGAAATTGATCCAATCTATTTCCCATTACTAAAGAAATGACTTTTGAAAGCTTTGAAAGTATTTAAACAATAAATAGTTTTGCACATTTTGCACCACCAGTCTTATGTTATGTATAGCATATCCTATACTATGTGCAATAAATTTTTTTAAACTGCAGCAGCATACTTATATTGTAAGCAATTCCTTCATTTCAATTATTGACTTCCATAATCAAAGTGCTTCCTGTCACACTCAGGGGCGCTATATCACTGTAAATATACATGTCAGCTATCCAAAACTATGGCGTAATTCCCACAGACAAGGTCTACACAGAACCTCAGTGTATTGTCTAAAAATTTTTGTGATGACCATAAGTGATACCCACTGTGCAACTTCTACAGGTTCTGTCACCCCGATCAAGAACCATCACATTCATCATATTTTCGACTTCCTCCCTTGCCAAACTTAAATTCAGGCCTTGTGTTTCACCAGTACCGTTCTTCCTTCTTGTGGCTGTAACGCTTCAATAACCAAGTTGCCCCTCAAAAATACTGACTAACAATCTCTCATGACATAAAATGGCTGTTCACATTATAATGCATATCTATATTTTGTCAAGGTGTCCGGAAGGTAATTCAATCAGTTCAATTGACTGGACTACCTTAACCCTACTTATAAATAAACTACTTAACACCCATTACCTCTATAAACCCCAAAACACACACCTAAAATAATTACACAATTACCATAAATAATTACCAATTAATTAATTAAAATTAACAACCAACTATTAATTCATCAATTAAAAATGAATTACTTCCCACCCGTTACACATATAAACACCAAAACACACCTACAATGAATTACACAATTACCATAATTACCAATTAATACATTTAAATTAATTAACAGCAATTATTTATTCATCAAGTAAAAATACATTATGTTCCACCCTTTACACACCTTTAAACACCAAAACACACACCTAAAATTAAGTACGCAAATACCACATTAAATAATTAATATTAATTAACAACTAATAATTAATTCATAATAAATTACTTTTCACAGTTAACACTATCACATCTCAATTAAACAAATATTAATAAATAAAAACTAAACAATTTAATATAATTAAATAACTTCGCACCCTATTCCCCTATAAACCCACAACCCTCTATGGAACTAAAAAAGCAAAAAATAAATAAAAAATAATAATAACTAATAAAAATGTAACACATATAATATTAAAAATACAAACAATTCTTATACAAAAAAATACATCCCAAACATTTAAAACATACACTAAAACACCTAACACTAATTTAAAAATGATATTTTAACAATTATATTTTTGCAAACAATATTAAACACTTCAATATTTTTAAAGTCGATATTACCAACCTTAAGTCGATATTCTTGACCACAATATTCTTGCTGTCGATATTTCCGAACCACAATATTCCTGACTTGATATTTGTGCAACTCAATATTTTAAACTCGATTTTCTGTCTGCCCACACATTCTCACCTACAGATGGTTATAAATGCTAGACCCCATCATCATCATGTGGACAACTTATCACCAAAGCCCCATAACTTTCAAAAAGCTGCCAATTCAACAGCACCATCACACACAAATCATCAAACAACTTTGAAACATTCAGTAAAACTACCACAAATGCAGCACACACACACTGACAAATCCACTGCCCAGCCCCTCTTCCTGTCCCACATGGAATCAACCTCTTCCTACCGCCTAACAGCTACTGCGCCACCTCCCAGGCCTACCTCTGTTCCCTGTGAAATCCACCACGTCCGACCTCCCAAAAGCTCCCAGTCCTCCGCCTAGGCCCTACTCCTGTCCTAGGTGAAACAACAACTCCCCACCTCCTAATGGCTCCACCACCCAATTCCACCTCCTGACCTACATGATATCGACCACTTCCTACCTCCCAAAATCTCCCACTCCACCGCCCATGCCCGCCTTCTGCCTACGTGAATGCGAACACTTCCCACCTCCCAACAGTTCCTGCTCCACCACCCAGGCCCCCAGCCTGTCCCAAATGGAATCAACTTCTTCCTACCACCCAACAGCTACCGCTCCACTGCCTAGTCCCTCCTCCTGTCCTACGTGAAATCGACTACTTCCTGCCACCGGCTCTCCCCCACCATCCAGGCTCACCGCTTGTCCCACATTGAATCAACCTCTTCCTACCGCCCAACACCTACCGCTCCACCACCCAGGCCCTACTCTTGTCCTAAATGGAGTCAGCCTCTACCTACCTCCCCCAGCTCCTGATCCACTGTCCAGATCCTCCACAGTCCCAGGTGAAATAGACCCCACTCCACAACTCACGCTCCACTCCCAGGTCGTCTACCGACCCACGAGAAACAAGCCCTACCTCCTCCCCCCAACTCTTGCTCCACCAACCAGGCCCCCTCCTTTCCCACGTGGATTCCAGCACTGTCTCCAGGCACCTCCTGCTCTTGAGCCCACAGCGCCACCTCCTGGCCCACGTGGCCTCAAACCCTTTCCACCTCTGAGTATCTCCCTTCCATGGGGAATCAAGCGCTTCATCCCTCCCAGCAGCCTCCCGCCACTGCCCCACCTCCCAGGGCTGCGCCTCTCCCGCACTGATGGTGGAGGCCTTCACAACAAATGCAATCACATCACCCCCTCACTGGGACCCCTCAACGCCCCCCCCCCCCCACCCCGTCATATTACAATCCCCCGCATGATTTATGAATCGAGGCTCTCAAAATCGGATTATCTCGGAGGAAATCCATATATCCGCGCTCTCTGCACTTCTCCCAGCTCATCCCAGTGCTAACCGGGTCAAGGGGTGCTGGTGGCCCAGACTGACGGATGAGGGGGCGGGGGGCGTGGAGACAGGCGTGGGTGGTCTCAGGAGTGTCAGCTCAGTCTTGGAGACAGGGAGTGTTGAGGTCTAATCTGTATCTATCTATTGCTGGACTTGGGTACCCGGAGGCGAAATCTATGGTGCGTTTAGAAGGCTCACTGAAGGGAGTTTCGATGCGCATTGCAAATCACTTTTATGTCGTGCCCGGAGCCCGTAACACGCAAAGTGTTGCTTAAAAAGGGGCGATAATTACAAGCACACAAAGTTAAGAAAAGGTGGTTTTACGTGTGCTTGTAAATATCATGTAGCAGTTTGCGCCGCTGGTGCATGACGCAATGTGACGCACCAGCAGCGCACGCGGCTTGTAAATGAGCCTCCTCCCCCTCCCCCCCCCCCCCCCCCCTCCTCAGTGTCTGGCACGGTGTGGCCCTCCCATCACGTGCCTCAGTGCGCCCTTCCCGTGCTGGACAGGGCTCTGCTCCCCGGTGTAAGGCCCACCCCTCCCACCCGCACCCCTTCCTTCACACTGACTCCTATCAATAGCCTACCCTGGCTCATCGGGTGATCGGACGCCCTCTCCCCCCCGCCCGCACCCCCACCCCTGGGAGCTGCGGGAAACTTGACGCTCAGGACGCTTTCACGGGAAATTACAGATCCCCTTCTATTGAAAGAGCTACTCTGCGTCCCCCCCCTACCTCTCACCCCCCTAACCCCCACACACATATTTCTTGGAGTTGTGTAGTAGTAGCAGTCATGGGCGTAGCTGTCAATGGTGCAGCAGGTGCAGGGGCACCGGGGCCCGCTGAATATTAACAATTTGTATTAATATGATATAATATTCTTAATATAATTATAATATTATATTATAATAGTATATAATATTATATAATGTATTAATATTACCGCTATATATTAACACCCAAAAAAACAGCCCAACAGCCCATTTTTCTTGCATTGCACGTGCCAGGAGTGTGCCGGGCGCCCCTTGCCACCTCACTGTAGTACTAACACTACGAGCGCTCCTGCTGAGGTTACATTGTTAGTGTTGCAGCCTCATTAGCATCTTTCCTTCCGCCCGGAGAAGCTCTGCTGGTGGAGCGCGGGCTTCCCCTAGTGGACATCGATTGAATGGCCGCTTCCACAGCATCCTTAGACGAGGATTGTGGTTTCCCGGACTTTGCAGCACGAAGCGCCATGCACGTGTTCTCATCTTCATGAACATATTTTAAAGCTAATGTGATGAGCGCCCGTCCACCAGAGGTTTCACGCTGAAGATATAAGGGTGTCGTGACGCCTCGCTTTTGCAGCTATAGAGGGGGCGAGGGGAGGGGGGATCTTTGTGGCTCAAGATGAAGCATGAAGAACGAGCAACGAAAGATGGGTAAATAGAAGAGAGGACGCTGGAAGGAATATTGAATGGAAACAAGGGTGAAAGGATGGATGGATGAGTGGATGGATGGATGAATACGTGGATAGAAGAATAAGTGGGTAAAAGGATGAGTGAGTGGACAGGCAAGTGAGCAGGTGAAGGAATGGCAGAGTAAAGGGATGGATGGATGGATGGATGGATGGATGGATGGATGGATGGATGGATGGATGGATGGATGGATGGATGGATGGATGGATGGATGGATGGATGGATGGATGGATGGATGGCGGACGGACGGACAAATGGATTGCAGAGTGAATGGATTGCAGAGTGGATGGATTGCAGAGTTGATGAATGAATGGAATAGTGATAGATTGAAAGATGGATGAAGGAATTAAAGGATGACAGAATGTAAACATATAATGGTTATTAGCAGGTTGACGGAAGGGTGAAAGGATGAATGGACGGGTGATTGGATGGACGAGACAAGGGAGCTCTTCTAGGGGATGGTTGGGCTCGCTTGCTTCGCTTGCTGGGTGCCATCAGAGGTTTTGTTCAAAGTGGGAAGTGTTTTAATTTTCTGGCTTCTACCTTGCTGTTAGTAATACGATGTGTGTGAGGCCAGTACTGGGACTGCAGGGCAAATGCTTTCTTTTAAATAGCCAGGTCTTTAGAAGTTTCCTAAATATCACTAGATTGGCTAGAGCGCTTCTACAGAGCATACACTATTCTCCAGAGGCGCAACTAGAGTTAAATTTCGGGGGAAGGGGGCTAAGAAAAAATTTCGGGGGGGGGGGGCTGAACCTTTAATCAGTAGGCAGAGTGGAGCTGCAGGGGCTCTTAGAAGGGGTGAAACAACTGCCAGGCCTAATTAACATTCAAATGGTCTTTTAAAGACCTGTTAAACGATCAGGTGCGGCTGTGTGTGTGCCCGGGATCTGTCTCATCCCGGGCTGCCACACACGACGGGGGGGGGCGGGGGCAGATGCCCGGTGAGTCCAATGGGTGTTGCGCGCCTGCTATTCTCACACCCTAACCATCAAACCTGCAGCTCTAAGTCGAGGGATATTCATCCCCGGGCCCCACCAGAAGCTCAAGGCTTGTGTGTTCTAATTTTACAAGAGCAGACACAGAAGCATCTTTCTCAGATGTTTTTAACAATCACAAACACGTTTTGCCCTTCAAGTACTCAAGCTTGTGCTGTACTTGCCATGATTTGAGAATATAGAAGCTTGAGCGAGGTGGATGACGTCAATATCCGTGCTATAGGAATATCAAACCGTGTTCTTCCGAGGCCGCTGTGTTCCGCACCCTCTCTTTCAGGGTTCTATTGGGCCCTCACCTCTTGGAAATGGTTATATCCACTTCCTTTCCCTCATGGACTCACAAATGTGTTTTGAGCCTAGGTGTGTGCACATGTATGTGACGAAATTAGGCACTATAAGCAGAAATATAACCATAAAATGTCTTTTATCTATGCATGCTCTGAATATATTATTTTGCAACACTTTTGTCTGATTTAGAGTTCGGAGGAAGGGATACCCCATCACAAACATTACAGATGGCTTGTTCGCTGTGCATTATATCCTCTGGCACTTGTAATACAGCGGACGGGATATGACGTCACTTTTGTGGCCGAATATCCGGCCGCCGAGATGTAAATCCGCTCTTGCTGTTTTCACCTGCAGCAGTACTCTAATTCGGCCGCCGTGTGTCGATGGGGCTTTGGGTCAAAACCTTTGTGTGTTTGTGCAGATTCACCCGAGTAACTCCAAGTAACACCCCCTTGAGGCAAAGCAACACAAACCACCATAAACTCCTTTGTGCTCTGAGAAAACAGCGCCTTCCAGTAAAAATACCTTTAGGGATGGAAAGTAAAAAGCAAGGTGTCCCTTTGCAATGCTTTTCATCCCTTCACATAAGCACAACGTCTTAGTAGGTCTGGGCCTTGGATTGATGTGTGAAGCAGTAGATGCAATACTTACAGTTATCTCCAGGAGGCAAAGGGATGGTGCGCGGAAGGAACTCATCCAGCCCACAGGTCGCAAGGTCGGGCGCGGAAGGATCTGGTGATGTGTCAAATACTTCAGCCCGAACTATAAAACTGGCTAGGGTGGCCACCTGCCGGTATTTACCTGGACTGTCTGTGACTTTGGACGTGTCCGTTGTCCATAAATGGCCTTGCTACGGATAGCTGCTGAGCTGGGATGGTGCAGTGAGCTAAAAAACGGTGATGGATCAAGCCCTGATCTTTGGACTGGGTAAGAGTGGTCTGCTTAATTCAGACACTCTGTTCATCACCACCCCCTTTTCTGAATCGAACTGAAATGAGAGCAGCTTGCTGGCAGCCAATCAGCGCAAGAAATGAGGGGGCCCCTGCTGGCCCCATGACATACGCTTAGTACATGCAGCAGCGCCCGTGCTTGTCTGCGGTCCCTTCAGAGCAGCAGTCTGCCAGGGATGAGGGGGACTTCTTATTTTCACTTCCACCTGACCCAACAACAAGGCCTCACAAGGATCTCTGTGACATTAGCAGTAACCCACTAAGCTATCCACATAAATATACACTGTGATTACACATTGCGTTACACATGGTGCTTTCCAGCAGATAGATTAGCCCTATATGCTACATTATGATGATTCTAAACTATAACTACACAAAAGACAGGTCAATCCAGCATGCGCATTAACCACTCGAGCTATCTTACCATTATTATGAGTATCCCCTTTGATATTGCTGGGCACACAAAGATCTCTGCAGCAGGCACCTTAGCCCTGTGAGATGTTTTAAAACGCTATGTGTTTGTGACTGATTAAGCAAGCCAGAACAGATGTACCTGTGAGTGAACTGCCAGACTCTGCCCCCCCCATGACTTCCCCCCTCGTGGCTCTACTGCTCCCGGAAAGTTGGAGACTGTCCCGGGTAATTTTGTTGCAAAAACTGTTCCCCTACACTACACACAGGTGCGCAAGCGAGAACTTTCTATCTGCAGCCGCCCTGTGCTGCAGAGCGGCCCGGGAAATGTTTTTCAAATGTTGGCAACTATGTGACTGTGCCCTGTGTCTCAGCGTAGAGGAGAGGGCGAGGAAAGGGCCCGCCCCCGCGCACTGGGGAGCGCACACTGTAAAAGGTGTGCAGGGACGCGCGCAGCGGGCGCAGGCCTAACAGCGAAGTTAGGCAAACGCTGTCCATGCAGTAAATGTAGAAACCAGCCTCAGCTGGGTAATACGAGTGAGCGTGTTGGACACCTCGGAGGGCTGCTGGGGGAGAGAGAACACGCGCAGAATCCCATTAAGGCGCTGTAATGGGATCCGAGCTCTCGCTGCCACCTGGCGCACTTGGCTGAGCTACAGAAAAATATATTATTTTATTCTGCTGCTGTCTGTGTTTGCAAGGAGAGGGAATCCATGTGACATGAGGGGGCATTAGCCGCAGCCGATGAATTTTGGGCGCAAAGTGGAGTGACACGGAAGGGCAGCACCGGCGCTGTACCTATGGGTGGGGGCGGGGGTCATCTTTCCGCTGGAAAAGAAAGGGGATGGCTGGTAAGCGTTTCCTCCAGGCCAGGTGCCCCTGTGGGCAGACGCACCCGCTGCACGAATGTATGTACGGGTCTATGGCCACAGGCCCATCTCCTTGCGGTTCCACTCAGCCTTTCATCCTTCCAAGGTCGATTAAATGAGTACCATTGTGGTGGATAACAGCAAAGACCCAATGCTTATTTCCGGAAGTGCGGGGGACTGGCCTCAGATACAGTGTAGCATAGAAGTTAATCCCCTCACTAGTGTAGAGTGACCAGGCGATCGGGATTTTCCGGGACACTCCGGGGTTTTCAACAGTTGTCCTGGCAGATTTCAGTACATTTGGCTAATGTCCCGGTTTTTTAGGTCTCGCCTAGCGATGCAGCACATGCGCTGCACGCCTTGGTGAGTTCTATTGTCGTCGGTTTTTCGGTGGAAGGGGGACAGAAAATGTGCATGCGTATGAACAGGAAATGTGCACCCATGCACATCTCCTGTCCCTCCTTGGCTCCTGCTCGCTGTGCCTACGCGGACAGGAGATGTGCCCGCGGAGACAGCTTGTTACTGTTTCTGTATTTCAAGTAGCAACACATTTGCGAGAAATGTCAAAGCACCTTGTGTTGACAACTACGTAAGGAGGCCGAAGACAAGTGACAGACATGTTTATGTAAGTGCCAAATCCGGGGTACGTGTTCTGTCAGGAGGATGCTGGCGTTCATTCTAAAAAGGTAAACTGCTGTAACTACCGCGTCCAGAGGCGTCCGTGTCTTTCATATTCCGATTACATCCTGGGACTTCTTTAATGACATTACTGTTTACGACCCTTCCCATCCATCAACGCTTCTTGTAAAATCAACACCACCCCCTCACGTGCCCCCATTAATGATGCAAAAGCATCCCCCCCATGCCACCCAAGAAGGGTCAACTGGCTGGGGATGGGAGATTAGGGTCGGGAGTGGGTGTCTGAAAGCCAGCAGAGTCGCTTTTGTCAATCAGTTTCAACAAGGGTCAAAACACTCAGTGCCACCATCATGACCTAAAACAAGCATTGGTAAAGCCAAACTATCTTGGCTTGATGTAAACAACGCATGCAATGTCAACACATCAGAATCATTCTCATAAGAGTGAGCCAGCAGAATCGGTCAGAAAGGCCTGAATTTGTAAAGAAGTCCCCCATGACGTCCAATGCAGGCACTGGAGCGGCGGTGGAAGGATACATCTAACAACCATAGTGTTAGGTAATGTTATGTTATGTTGATTTGTACAGCGAACAAATCACTCGAGAGGGTATCCAGGCGCGTGATAAAGACTCCTAAGGGCCGAGCCAAAAAGTGATTGACAGGGTCTCAAATCAATGGCTGAAAGGAGCTGGCTGAAGAAAGACGCAAAGCCCAATCTTTGTATAGTATAGGTAACCCGTCTTTTTGACAGCAGAGTTGTTAAACCTCAGACCCAACGATGGAGGACACAGAATGAGACAAAACACCAACAGAAACCCTGCACCGCCAGTTCCATGAACAGACACTGCTTGTGCAGAAATAGTACAATTGACCATATCTGTACATCTGGATGCCTGAGAAACAGAACTTTAGATTAGAACATCTGGGAGAGCAACTTCAATGACCACAATCCTATTGTTATCACCCCTGGCTTGCAGCTTATGTCGGACCAGGTCCCTATAATCAGACCTCGTGTTCTAAAGGGCTTGGAGGGAGGCAGAAGTCTGCGGGGGTATAAGATGGTTGCAACTGCAGCCTTTAAACAAGCATTTGAAATGCCATAGGTCTCGCATTGACTCGAGTTTAAGCTATTGGTATTGTAAATGACAATGCCTGCTTTTTATGTTTTAAAAAACAAAAATAATAGGCATTGTTATTTACAGTGCCAATAGCTTAAACTTGCGTAAATGCGAGACCTATTGCATTGCAAATGCTTGTTTGAGAAGGTAAACGGAAAACAAGGAGAGGCACTTTTTTAGGTGTTCCAAAGCAGACTTAGTTAGCAGCGTTAGGAGTAAGCAATTTAATTAGGAGGCATGTGTGCTGGTTTTAAAAAGTACATTTTATTTATTTTCTTAGTGCCTCTTCTGTGTTTCTATGTTGATGAGCTGTCATTCTTTGCCACTTTGTTGATGTACATTTTTTGTACTTCCTCCATTTTTGGGAAATGTCGCGGTTTTTGGATCGCACAATCTGGTCACCCTACACTAGAGGCCAGATTTATGTCTTTTAAACGTACTTTAATACACCACTACAAGTATAAAGTATAAAAAATGATAAAATCAACACAGTTGTGAAAACAGACGTGGCCAGCGCTGGTGGCTGGTGAGATGCGACCTCACATGGAGCCAGATGTAGGTAATCTCTATTTACCGATTCCTAAATACCGAATTTTACCGATTCGGTATTTCAGAATTGGTAAACATAATGTAGGTAAAAAAATCGGTACATTTTACCAATTCGGTAATATTCGTTATTACTTTCGGTATTTACTGATTCAGTAATACGTAATACCTACCCATTCATTCCTATGGGCACGGAGGCCCATAGGAATGAATGGGAATCCATTCACTATTACCGATTTGGTAAATACTGAATCGGTAATACGGGGAGCATATTCAAGGGTGGCAGGTGTCACAATGACACCCTGTTGCACCCCTGAATCGTGCATGTGTGCACATGTGGCGCACATACATGCCCTAAGGGCATGTATGTCTGCCACATGGCACTTTTAAAAAAGCAAATAATTGCTTTTTTAAAGGCATTCGGTATTTACCACCAACTTGTAGTTGGTGGTAAATAACGAATCCTTAAAGCAAAAATGCACTCACTTGAGTGCTCCCTACATAGGATTTAAGGATTTAGTAATTTACAGATTCCTTAGATTAAGGAATCAGTATTTTACCGATACCGTAAATTAAGGAATCGGTAAATTACTGAATCCTCAAATCCAGCCTCCTACATTGCAAAGGGCTAAATACTGGTCGGTAACGGGAAATTTACCGATTTTCGGCCGTTACCGACCGATATTTAGCTACCTACATATGGCCCATGGTGTTTACGTACTCTGGTGTAGTAATAGAAAGACAGGGTAGTAGTTCAGCAGACGATGATAGCCCTCTGGGCTATCTCTATATTGCCAAGTGCGTGTGCCTACAAGAATCACTACTGTGCTCCGAGGAAGCAGGACGTGTTTGTGTGTGTGCCCGGCAGGGCCGGACTCACACAGCCACACCTCTGCGGCCAAACTCTTTGGGGCTTATATACAAGCCCCTTGCGCAAACCGTACGTCACTTTTCCTATGTTAAAAATGAGGCAAAAGTGGCGCAAGCGGCTTGTAAATCAGCCCCTTTCTGTTTACGCCTGTCAGATAGCCACAGTAGGACACCCACCCGGTGTACCATAAATGCATTCACTCCTATCCGGTGTGTGCTGACACTGCGCACAACAAGGCAGGAGTAATCTCTTCGTAAGGGGTGAGGAATAGGGAGAACAAGGCAGGAAGGCCCCTGAGGCTTCACAAACTCCCACAACCCTTGAGCTAGTGGTCTTTCACAAACTCTTCTCCAACACCTGCCCACCCTGGAACCTGTCGAAGGCTTACTTCAAAGAGCAGGAGTAAACGGCACTGAAGGATGTGCAGGGCATTAAACCCCCCTAAATGTCCTGGGGGAGTTCTGGAGGGGGTTTCTGTAGGGAAATAATGTTCTCACGGGACAAAAACACAAAAACAAAACAGCTGCTTTTCACCAAAGCTTATTGTACCGTGGGTTAAATAAATGCATTCAACGATCTACACACCCAGATATTCAGCCACACGCGGTCCAACACAAAGGCCCATGTTTGGATGAATATATTGCATTATTTAAATTACATAAAACAAAAGCTCCTCCGGTTGCTGAATCCCTGGAGACTACCGCAGGGATTTCCGTGCTGGTCCACGAATATCCACGGAATTTGCGCACGTTGCTGCAAAATTAGGAATTATAGGGACGATGACGTCAATCGTGGAGTGTAAGCCAAGAGGCAAGAGGCAGCCACCGCCGCTCCAAGGAGACCCGTTGATTTATTCAGCCTGGGCCGAACATTTGTTTATTTTCGATACCTGCACAAGTGCCACCATGGCTCACGTAATGTTTGTTCTTGTGCTTGAGTGCCCTCCATATATTGCAGTATTATACCTCTATGTTTACTTTGTACGCTTTTGTAACCTGCACACGTCACTTTTTCCTCCTGTAATGCACCACTTGCTACCTCTTTTATTTTGTTGGTTCACGATTGCCACTTTTGTAATGCACCATTTGCTACCTCTTGTATTTTGTTGACTCACGATTGTCTTTTTTGCTTCATTTAATGTAACGTTTGCTTTTGTATTTTGTTCACTTGTAATGTTCTCATGTATCAGTTCTGCTCCTACTGTGAAGCGCTCTGACACCTTCGGGTCAAGTCCGCGCTATATAAAAACGCACAAATAAATAAATAAATAAATAAATAAAAGTGTCGACACACTCAGGCAGTTGTCTTCTAAACCAACGTTAAACACAGGGTTGTCTTCTAAACCAACAGTGAACAGCGACTCTGTGTGGGCGCTGTTCTGATTGGTGTATTATTGTGCGACACCTTGTTGTTCTGGTGTGTTTGTAAACATGTAAATACAATCACGCGCCTAGCACTTTATTGCACCTCGCGCCGCCTGCACTATTGAATGGCAGCTGTCTTATGATATTTGAATAATGCAACATTTATTGAAAAATTGGCCTTTGTGGTTGACCAAGTCCCTCGGCTGCCACCGCTCAGTGCGACTGATGATCCGCGGTGTGTAGATCGTTGAATTAATTTACCCCAAGGGACTGCACGATTGTATATATCAGAACAGTGACACGCCAGAAGCGTGGAGCTCATGGACGCACACAACACACGCAAGGGGTGACAAAGACCTCTCCTCATGGGGGGTCAGCGTGCTTTGCGTTGTGCCGTAATACGGGTTTATTGAGACCCGCACGCGGCTCAGCGAGGGGGTTCACACGTCTCTGATGAGCAGCCTCGCGCGAGTGCAGGGCGCGCGCCTTCAAATCCTGAGACCAGACGGTGAGCAGCCTTTACAACGCGGGCATTACCACGCGCTGCCATTACTACGCTGCTTTTACAACGCAAGTCGTTACAACGAATTGCTGGAGGGCGCTGTTGGATAGGCAATAGTTTAATTTTCTATTCCAACACCTTCCCTACTGTAACGTGGGTTGGAGTTGGAATAGAATATTCAACTATTCCACTACCCAGCGCTTACAATGCAAGTCGTTGTAACGGCTTGCATTGTAAAAACAGCGTTGTAATGGCATGCGTGGTAATAGCCCGCGTTGTAGTGTCATACAACCGACTACTGTCTCCTGCGCTGCCCATTGCCGCTGTCGCCACTGCCAGTTACAGTATCAATTCAACTACTAACCATCACACTCCTACAAGTGAAACAACTCTGACTATTCCTAGCCCTAAAGCTATACGAATGGATTTTGTGACAAGTATTAGTCGTTTTTAATGTCTATTGAATTAACAAAGAACTGTTGTTGTGCTCCTCTCTAAATTGGACAAACAGCGCCACCACATGGCAGACTGTCATAAGTCCCAGTGTTGACAATTAAGTGCCGGCGTCAAGCACCGGCACACAGGGCCGGACTGGGAACCAGAACCGGCCCTGGCAAAGTGCTCGGCCGGCCCCCCTCCCCCCTCCGGGAGGAGAGGGGAGAGGGGAGAGGTGCGACCGCGCTCTGTGACAGGGCCGGTTTTCGGCCGTTTTAGTTACAGGGCCGTTTTTGCAGCATAACGGCCCTGTAACAAAAACGGCCCCAGGACCCAAAACCGGCCCCCAACCATGTGGCCCACCGGGGAATTGCCCGGTGCCCTCCACGGCCAGTCCGGGCCTCCCTGCACAAATTAACTACTGCCGCCAACCCAACTGTCTTTGGTTGTCAAGGGCTCGCTACCATTATTGGGGTCAAATACGAGGTGTGGCGTAACATTAGCCTCCGCAGTCTTTGTGGAGCAGAGGAGGGTCCCGCACTCCAGGTGGCACCCTCCGGCACGGTACACAGGTGTCGGGCCCCTTAGGTCTGAGACCAGCCGCGCGACCGCTGCAGGTAAGAGTGGTGGGGAAAATAAAATAAATAATTCATTTTCCCTCGTGGTCGTCTCTCGAAATCCCCCCTGACCTGGCCCCATCGCTCTTACCTGCAGCTGCCACGGCTGTCTGAGAGCACCTGGCTGGGTCAGGAGCCTCGGGCCCCCTCCATGGGACCCCCGCAAGTTTCATTACACCACTGGAGTTTGCGGGGGGGGGGTTGATTATTAAATTGCGAGTTTTTGAGGTGAAATGGAATGCTTGGATTTGTAAGTAGAGCCTGTCTTGCTCCTCTGAGGTGCAGTTTACTGCTGTCCTCGACTTCAGATACAAGTGAGTGTTGGGCCTCGCGAGCTGTGCCTGCCGGGAGGACAGGGCTCCCTCCCCCACCCTTGCCCCCACCCCGTGTGCCATCACGCGTCAGAGGAAGGAATGGCGCCTGTAAAATGATGCATCGGCCTCCATAACAGCCCTCGCCGGCCTGCCGGGTTTAACGGCCAGTGTCCGGGCCATTAATGTGAACCTTGCATCAGTGTCCGGCCGCCGGGGGCCCGGGCGGACATTAAATGCCGCGCACTTCCGGTGGGGATGGACGGCCTGCCAGGCATCCTTGGCAGGATGCTTGAATCGAGCCGGATGCGGCAGGCTGGCATCCTCAGACGTCGAGGGCAGACCACTGAGCGGGAAACATCCGAGGGTACCTGCCCTGCACCTGCTGGGTGATGTGAGGGGTGGGGGCGTGTCCAGTGCCCCCCCACGCCCCCCCCCTCAGTCTGCCATCATCACAGCTCACTGTGTGCACAGCGGGGTCCAGCGTGGTACAGGAGGGCCGCCTCCACACATGAGTACCAGGATAGCCACATTAAACATATTTGCATAAATCAAACTTGATTTACATATTCAGTAGTTGCTCTGAAAACCTGCGATGGATCCAGACAAGCACGTCCTATCAGGACATCCTGGTGCTAATTAGACACCCTGGGCATAATCTGGGACACACATAAACCCACACTGGCACAACGGGGCGTGGGGGGCACCACGAGGGCCTCCTTTGCAGAATTGACATCTGCAAATGAGGCAAGGGCTGATCCTGACTTCTTACCTGTGAACGTTGGCCTTGACGTTGGTGCACACCTGCCCCGACCCTCTCATTGTTCCTTAATCTAGTGGCATTGGGCACACGAACCAGAATCAGGGACCTTTTACAGCAGGGGCAGGAGTTGCCAATTGCCCAACGAGAAATGGGTTATTCTCGCTACACCACCTCTCTCTCTCTCTCTCTCTCTCTCTCACTCTCTCTCTCTCTCTCTCTCTCTCTCGCTCTCTCACTCTCTCTTTCTTTCTCTCTCTCTCTCTCGCTCTCTCTTTCTTTCTCTCTCTCTCTCTTTCTTTTTCTCTCTCTCTCGCTCTCTCTCTCTTTCTTTCTCTCTCTCTCGCTCTCTATTTTTCTCTCTCTCTTCCTTTCTCCCTCAGCACTAAGGCCAGTGCTTAATTTGAGCCGGTGCTTTTGGTGCTCATCACAGTCACTAAATTGTCAGCACCGGCACTTATGACAGTCTGCCACATGGTGGCACTGTTTGTCTAATTTAGAGATAAGCAGAACAACATTCATTTGAAATACATAAAAAATTACTAATACCTGGCCGCCAAGCTATTCTTGTAGCATTAGTCTGCCTTGTCACACTTGTAGGAGTGTGACGGGCATTAGGTGTGTGGGTACTGTCTTTGGCGGCGCTGGTTTAGGTAATGAGCGGTGCAAGCATCAGTGGCTTCCAGACGAGGGTCCTGCTCTTTATTTTTGTATAAAAGAAGAACGGACTAAGGGCCTCTCTGATGCACTGACCATGCACTGGGTGCTTTAAGAACAGTGCTGTGCCGCACATGCCCTGCTGAGGGTAAAAGGCATTGGACGTGTGTTAATGTAGTGCTGCCCCCACTCCGATCAGGGGCAGGTAAGTGATGGTGAGTGCTGCTTATGCAAGATCTTGTGTCTAGATGAGCTGGCCGGCACTCCTTGCCTGTACCCGTGGGCCACCATGAACTAGGCCTGGGTGGTGAACTTCGCTCCGTTTGCGGATTTTGCAGAGTTTTCTGCACTTTGCTCTCTGCGGAGTACACAGAGTGCAGAAAACTCCGCTTTGTGATGTGCAGCGGAGTCTTTTCCCCCTCGCGATCGCGAATGGTAAGTTTGCGAGTGCGAACTGCCGCTCGGGTAAAATTTCTACCTGAGCGGCAGGAATACAAGCAGAAACTGCAGTTCGTACTGCACTCCGCCCCTCACGGAACTTCACAGAGTTTTTTTGTAACTTTGCAGAGTTTTGCATAGAAAAACTCTGCGAACTACGCCCAGGCCTGTCATGAACCACTCACGTAGGCGGCACTGAGCCTGGTCGCTTCCAACTCAGGAAGTAGGATGCTACCAGAAGGTACAAGGCACCATCACCTCCTACTCTACATTGTGGTTGCACAAGGAGGCCCTAGGCACTGCACCTGTTGCCTTCTCACATCCGACTCCATGCAGTGGCTGCACCGAGCAGGCGCTAGGCACCTCACCTGATGCCTGCTCCCCTTGCGCCTGCGTGCCTGACCTTGACCACACAGGGTGCCTGACTCAGGGATGGCGCCTCAGAACGTTGGGCTGCTGCTGTCAAAAAGCGGTGAAGAGTAAACGCAAGGACAAGAACCAACTGACAAAGAACAGAGCACTGTCAAGAGCATTCTAAAACCACCATGGAATGCACACACCCAAATAGAATGCAGAGCTGAGAGCATTCCTGAAAGACTAAAATGTAACTATAAACCATTACAAAACGTTACATTAGACAATGAGGACTACAAGGTGTAGGAATCGTGTGCCATCCACATAAGTAAGTAGTTAGTCTACTTTAAGAATGTTTGGTCTGGAGAAGTACAAACAGGATTTAAAACATACCACAGTGGTTGGGCTTGGTTTTACTAATAAGAATGTATTTCTATTCAAAAAAACACTTTTCAGCAACATTAAGATAATGAAAGACTGGGGGGAAAAACAAAAGGAAAAATACAAAATGTTCTAGACCAGTGGTTCTTAACCTGTAGTCCGGTGACCCCAGGGAGTCCACGAATTCTATTCAGAGGGTCAGCAGCTGCGTAGAAAATAAAATAATAGTAACAGATGAATAAAGTATATATAAATAAAGAAGCAAAATGGAAAACAGAATATTTTAAAACCATATGTAATGTGAAGGAATTTGAAATTAGAAGCAACAAATTAAGTTGGTATAAATTGTGTATAATGGGATGTTATAAAATCGGGTTAATGAGACAGCGGTGTGGTGACTTTAATGAAACAGCTGTAAAGTGTGTCTTATAGGATTTTAAAGTATGTTAAACACGATAGGTTTAAGTTGTGTTTAATGCGATTCTTAACACAATCTCATTAAGGAGACAGAGGTGTGTTGCATTTAATGAGACAGCTGTACGTCTTTTTTTTGCAAGATTTGAAGTATGTTGAACATAATAGGTATCAGTTGTTTTTAATGAGATTCTTATAAAATCTGGTTAATGAGAAAGTGGTGTGGTGAATGTAATGAGACGTGTATTATACAGGACTGAAAGTATGTTGAACTTCATAAATAGGTTATGTTTAATGGGTTATGAATGTTGTGTGGTGTATTTAATGAGACAACTATAAGGTGTATTTTACAAGATTGACACATGTTGATATGTATAAGGTGTCTTGAATGATACAGATGTGGACGTGTTGCTGTAGAAAGATGCGGGGTGGTCAGCGAGGAATATATACCGTTACAACGCGGATTTCACTCCACAATACAATCACAACGTGGTTGTTACAATGACCGTGTTGTAACCACGCAATGCCATTAGTACGCAAGTCATTACATCGACTTGCAGTAGATGGCGCTGTAACATTAGTAATGTATATTTACTATTCCAACTTCAGCCCATGTAGCAGTAGGGAAGGTGTTGGAATAGTAAACTATACTTTTCCTTATGTTAGAGCGCCATCTACTGCAAGTCGATGTAATGACTTGTGTGGTAATGGCACTGCGTGGTTACAAAGCAGTTGTTGTAACAACTGCGTTGTGATTTTATTGCGGAGTAAAATCTGAGATGTAAAGATTGTTTCCCATCAGCGAGATATTTGCTCTGTTTGTAGAACTAGATTACTACATGGTGTATTAAAAGTAACTGTAACCTGCATTCAACGAGTCGCTTTAAAGCTGCATAAACCAGTCGATGGGGAGATACTGAGCTCTTGGCTGACTCTAGCTGTTTGCTGCGGGTGTTGGGGGTGGGCAGTTACCCCCAGGGCAGACTTTAGCGTTGGGGGCACCCGCGCGACAATCTTTGTGGGTGCCTTCCCCCAAAACCATCTTCTCTATGGATTCCCTCACACCACCCTCTAACAGTGCCCCTCTTCTCTCCATAGCCCCTCTCTCACATGCATTTCATTTGTTTTATAGCGCTACTCATACCAGTGTAGGGTGTCAAGGCACTTTACATCACACACACATTATACAAGGGCAATAAATCATACAGGTGTAAATCTGTCTATAGGAATAGTACATAGGGCAATGAAGACTACAAGGGGTAGGAGTCGCATGTCACAGATACTAGTAGGCAGTATATTTTAATAGTGTTTGTTCTGAAGCAGCTGGAACTCAGGATTTAAAATGTACCACAGTGCTTGGGACCGGCTTTAGTAATAAGAATGTATTTCTATTCAAATGAACCCTTTTAAGAAACATTAGGATAATGAAAGACTGGGGAAAAGCATAATGTACTAACCTATATCATGCAGTTTGCATGCAGCTCTTTTCACTGTGCTCTGTGCGGGTTGTAACTTCTGAACTGCAAGTAACAAAAGAATCTCTGTTGCAAAAGCAGTAACCCACTGAGCTAGCCATATAAAATAAAGTGTAGTGATTTGTGTGCTACATGTTCTTTGCAGCTGGCACATTGACCAACTGCGCTCCTTTATGATGAACGGAAACACATTAATCACCAGTTATATTGACATTTTTATTGTTGCTTGAAAACTGCTGAAAACACAAGGTAGTCTGCAGCAAGTGCTTTTGAAAGCTGTATTATTTTTAAACATGGTTCTCCCACAAGGTCAGCGCCAGGTAGAGTTGCACAGGTCGCACGGCCCTAGAGCCAGCCCAGGGTGCATACATGCTTGCATCGGTTATTGGATGACGCTTCTATAGCTTGTTCCCAAAGTAGGTGTCTCATGATAGCAAGGGTCTCTGGGGCACATGTATCAATATTGCTTTTTGCGATTCCTTAATTGCGAAAAATAAGGAATCGCAATTAAGGAATTGCAAACTGCAATGCATCAAGAAATTGCAAAAAAAAATAGCGATTTCTTAAAATTCCTTAATTGCGATTCTCTAATTGAGAATCACAATTAAGGGATACCTCCCCATCCATTCCTATGGGCCTAGAGGCCCATAGGAATGAATGTGAAGACATTCTTAATTTGCGATTCTCCATTAGAGAATCGCAAATTGAGAATGCAATTTCAAGGGTGCAGGGGTGTACAAAGGACACCCTGTTGCACCCCTGAAATCTGCCTACAAGTACATCTTGCACACACACATGCCCCAAGGCCATGTGTGTGTGTAAAATGGAACTTTGAAAAATGCACTTTAGTGCATTTTTCAATGTTTTCGCAAATTACCATGAAGGTCAACTGCATGGTAATTTGCTCCCCTGATTTGCGAAATCCCAAATTTTTTAAGTTTGATGCATTGCAATTAAGGAATCTCAATTTGAGATTCCTTAAATGCAATTGCAATTTAAGAAATCGCAATTTTGAGATTTCTTAAATTGCGAAAAAGGACAAAAATGGTGATGCATCCCAAAAATTTTAATTGCATTCGCAAACGGCCAAATTTTGCGATTCGCACCATTTGCGAATGCAATTTACAATGATGCATGTGCCCCTCTGTCTCTAGGTAGCGAATCTGCAATTTCTATTTTGTGTGTCAGCTTCCGGATTTATCATTAATTGGTAATGGGCGAGCTGGTCTCTAATTATCTATAGCCAGTTTAATTCGTAAAAAACATAAGTGCCAGGGCTCTCGTCAGGAGGCCACTGCAGCTTTCACCACACATTGCTCCTGCCAGCGCTGCCAATGATAGTAACAACACAACTCCTAACCTTCACACTCCTACAAGTGTGGCAATTCGGACTATTTCAGGCCCCCAAAGCTATAAGAAAGGCATGGGCGGCAGGTAAAAGTCATTTTTAATGTACATTGAATTAATTATCAACTATTGTTGTTGACACCTCTACATTAGCCAGACAGCGCCACCTTGAGGCAGACTGTCACAAGCGCCAGTGCTGACAATTAAGTGCCTGTGCCGAGCACCAGAAACCAGTGGCTCAAAGTAAGCACTGTCTATAGCTAAACTCTGTAAGAATTACTTACTTGTCTTTTCACCTGGATGTCGTGTTATGCTATCTACTTTCTTATTCTCAACATGTCTTTCCACATTTCTACCACAGTGAGACATTATTTGCAATACTGGACAACCTCCGTCCCATTTCCCTCCTGCCCTATATGGCGAAGGTGGCGGAAAAAATAGCCAACATACAGCTTATGCAGTTCGTGGAGACGGCTTCGCTACTCCACGACTCGCAATTTGGCTTCCGCCCCCGTCACTCGACGGAGTCTGCTCTTCTTGTGGCGGTGGAAGCACTTAGACAGGGAGTGGACGAGGGCCAAACTATGGCATTGATCCTACTTGACCTAAGCGCAGCATTCGACACTGTAGCACACTCCACCTTGCTACAGTGTCTGAATGGAGGAGGGGTGACAGGAGCTGCGCTTGGTTGGATCAAGTCCTTCCTGTCTGATAGGTGCTTTCAAGTCAGACTGGGTGATTGCTACTCCAGGGAGATTGAGTTGGGCCAGGGCGTACCTCAGGGTTCGTCCCTGAGCCCAACCCTGTTTAATATCTACGTCTCCCCCCTGGCGGCCATCGTGGAAGGATATGGTCTTCGCTTGGTGTCCTACGCCGATGACACGCAGTTGGTCATTTCCCTATCGCGTGCGCCCGGCCTTGCAGCGGACATCTTCAGGAATTGCATGCAAGATCTCGCTGCCTGGGTGTCCGCAAACTGTTTAAAGTTGAACGGCAGCAAGAACGAGGTGCTCGAGGTGGGGGGTGTACCGTCTGCGTGGTCGTCGGCGTGGTGGCCACCCTGTCTCGGTGAAGCTCCCGTTCCCTGCCGTGAGGCCAGGAACCTTGGCGTGTGGCCGGACAAGGACCTCACCTTCGGTTCACAGGTCGGTCGGGTGGCGGGGGTATGCTTCAGTGTCCTGAGAGCCCTTAGGAAAGTGTTAGATCTGCTTCCCATTTCTGCTCGAAAGACGCTGGTGCATGCCCTGGTCACCTCCCGACTTGATTATGGGAACCTGCTTTATCTGGGGGCCACAGGCAGGGTCATGGGCCGCCTGCAGGTTCTTCAAAATGCGGCAGCGGGGCTGGTTCTCAGGCTCCCTAGGAGGTCTTCCGCCAAACCAGCTCTGTGGGCCCTCCATTGGCTCCCCATTGAGAGGAGAGTATAGTTTAAGGCCCTTGCCACATGTCACCGTATCTTGAGCGGTAAAGCACCTCTTCCGCTCCAGAGCCTAGTATCCCATTATGAGCCCACACGCAGTCTTCGGTCTTCTCAGACTGGGCTGTTAAAAGTCCCCAGAGTATCTAAAGTTCGTATGGGAGGTAGATCCTTCAGATACCTTGCTCCCAAGCGATGGAATGATCTCCCACTGGAACTTCGACTCGAACCTTCCGAAGTCCAGTTCAGAAAAAAACTCAAAACACATCTTTTCAGCAGATAGCCTTTGTGGGAGGAGGGGGGACAGCCACTTCACTTATCACAGCGCGGGGACACGCCAGTGGCGTAACCAGGCGCTTAATAAATGCCCAAATAAATAAACATAGTGCACTCCCACCCTTAAGAGCAATGTCCGCCTTTTCATCCCATGCCCTACGAAGTATAAACCTTGGTAAAAACAAACTCTAACCTTGTTATCCTCTGCACCAGCATCTCTTCCGTCCTCGTGACGCTTCCCCCCCTCTCCTCTGTACCCTCGCCATGTCAGCACAGGATGGATTCCACCTCTTTTGTTACAGGACTGGATGAATACAATTTAAAACAAAAACATCTCCACTTTCATTAAAAGAAGTGTCTAGTGTTTGAAAGGTCGAGAGAGATAAATATGTATTTTTTTATGCAAAACCGCAGGGAGTAATTAAAGTTCAAAAGAGATGCAAAGCAACCGCTCATTTGCATAATTAACAACAGCAATATGTTAAGTGTTTAAAAAAATTCAGGGGCTTCTGACCAAAGTAACTGCAGCTGCTGGATGAAACAAACATGTAAATCTAGTCTGACGTCATTTTTAGGTCTTAGTGTAAATCTATAAATGAAGCAGCCAGACTTCACTAGAGGACATCCTAGCGTGTTCACGTGTTTTCATATTTCAAATGCAAAACGTTAAAACTTTTCGCTTTCGTCTTTGACACGGAGCCTCTTTTTAGAATGCATGTCATTCTAAAATAAAAGCAAACGTACAAAATTAATTGTTACTCTATCTAAAGTTCCCAGACCTTCACGGGGGCAATATTTCACTAGAATCATAAGGGAAGTGGAAGTGACATCACATACTCTTTGAACCTATAGGACATCATACAACCCAGTGCAGCCTTTGACCTCAGGGATGGAGCGTGTAGCCTTTTAAAAAATAACCTTTATGTATAAGCCAGGGGCAGCTTGCAGCCCGAAGGTTAACAGGGACTGGTAACCAGGACACGGGAAACATCCTTTACGACGCAACTTTTACAACGCAGTGCCTTTACGACGCAACTTTTACAACGCAAACCATTACAACGCATTGCGCTGGGGGGCGCTCTAGGATAGGGAATAGGTTTAATTTACTATCCAACACCTTCCCTAGTGTCCACGGGGACTGGAGTTGGAATAGTAAATTAAACTATTCACTATCCAGCACCCCAAAGCACTATGCGTTGTAAAGGTTTTCGTTGTAAATAGCGCGTTGTAAAGGCATGCGTGGTAAAAGTATGCGTTGTAACGTCATACATCCCCAGGACACACCTTACCAGTGAAACGGGAGAGCTAAAGACACTGCTCCAGTTCAGGAAAGACCTCAAGACCTGGCTCTGTGGATGACCCCAGCACTCCACGGAGCCCCGCCCCCACCCCCTAGCGCCTTAAGACCCTTGCGGGTGAGTAGCTGCGCATAACAAGCACTGATTGATTGAAAGGCAGCTTTGTTATACAGACCAGTCCCTCACAGGAGTTGCAGTGCAGTCCAACATACCTGGCCCCAGGCAAAGCTACTGCCTTTCCAGCAGGGTAGAAACAGCCTCAGACTCCACGAACCGACCTGCATGAAGCGCTTTCATTATTAATGGTGTGTACCATTGTAATGCTGCGACAAAAGAATTAGTGTACGTGCCTCGAAGCACTATGCCCAGATATGTGAGCACGGTCTGGAATTCCTGACGAAACCTGCACATCGCGCTGCACACCCACATACATTCAGCATTGATGTAAATGTTGTTAAGTCTATCCCTTCTGGAGCATCAGTGGATACACCCACCTCTCTACTAGAAGCTGGCGATAGCGACTGAATGTCTGTATTACTAAAATAACCCAAACAGTGGAGAGGTGTGGTGCAGCGGCCAGAGCAGCTGACTTCGGAGCACAGGGCTCACGGTTCAATCCCCGGCTCCAGTGTCAGATCAGCTCAGAACCATGTGACTCTGGGCAACAGCTCACTTAATTTCCACGACGCCCCCAGCGCCTTGAGACCCGTAAGGGTGAGTAGTTTGCGCTTTACAAATACCAGATTATTATTATTAAACATCACTCAGACTCTGCAAGTCTTCCACCCCTTTCTCCATCGCTCACACCGTGCCACCTCAGATTAGACCCAGCCATATGCAAATTTGTCTTGGTCCTGCTCCTGCTCCAATAGGAACAGTCCATCCCAAGCCAGGTTCTCTCTCAACCAGAACACAGGCAACCCAGGACCAGTTTCACCCGGATTAGAGCATATCAGGTGGCTGCAGCTTGGTTCTAGTGCATAGAGAGCATGGAACCGACCTCTGGGCATACCCATCAAACTTAGGGGCATACCCATCAAACTTAGGGGCATACCCATCACACTTAGGGGCATACTCATCACACTTAGGGGCATACCCATCACGCTTAGGGGCATACCCATCACGCTTAAATTAATCTCAGCCACTGGTAACTACTCGTGCCGCATTCCAGTCCATTGCTTTTTTGCCCACAATGCCACCTCATATTGGATCCAGCCATATGTAAATTAGCCTTGATCCTCTCCAATAGGAGCAATCCAACCCAAAACTGCCAAGTCAGGTCCTCTCTGACCTGGAACACAAGCAACCAAGGAGCGGTTGTGCCCTGACTGGGGCTCCTCACTCGGGTGCAGCTTAGCTCCAGTGGTGCGGTGAGCAGAGACCCGAGAGATGGGCATATCCATCGCTCTTCGGGCATCACGCTGAAATAAACCGCCTGGCAGTTCGAGATGGACTGCTCCCAGGAGGAGCAGGGTCGGAATTAATTTGCATAAGGTGTACTTTGTCTAGAGTGGCTTGTGGGTGAAAAACGATGGACTGGAATGCACCCTCCAGCGATGCCATGGGTCTTAGGTTATTTCAAGCATCCCATCCCTAACTTTGTTGTTGTTGTTGTAGTTGATGACCTAAGTGCAGCGGGTATGCCCAGCCATGGCTCCCTTGGCCGGGTCAGTATTGATTTGCACAAGGCAGGCCTTTATCTCTGAAAAACAATGGACTGGAATGCAGCGCAAGCGATTGCCGGAGGCGGAGATTGATTCAAGCATTCCATCCCTGTTGTTGCTGCCGTTGAAATCTGGCATTGACCGCATGATGAATCTGGGAAGGGCACTCTCGATTGGAACAATTTACAGTGCAGAGTTTAGCTGCCAACTTTGTGAGATTGTGTCACACCAAACTAATGATGGACGGAATGCTGACAATGCAAACATTCTACCCAGTCACAAGGCTCTGTGGTAAATCCATCGTTCCTTTGCCCACTACACCACCCCAGTTTAGACCCAGCCATATGCAAATCAGTCTGACCCTGTGCCTCATGGGAACAGTCCAGCCCGAACTGCCAGGCCAGGTCCTCCCTGGTCCGGAAACAATCATCCTGGGACCGGTTTCAGGGTACGTCACCCTTCATCAGCCAGGCTAGCTTCAATCCAGTGGCACAGTGAGCAAGGGAACTTTATGAGATTGGCACCGAAGAAACCTCACTTTCTTGCTGCATAGATCTGTAGCAATGGAGGCGTGAGAACCCACCACCTCTTCACTGTGCTGACCGCAATGGTCCACCGCTGAGGTCAGTTTGTACAAAGTAGTGACAAGTCATACGGTGTTGGCCTCCACTCAAGGTTCTCTCATCGCCTTCCTGATGTCAACAGCTCTCAACAAGTCCACACATTCTCTCACTCCAGGTGAGGCCAGAAACACGCGACAAGAGGCCGTGGCCAGCTAGAACATCCGGTCAAGGAATGTGCTAAGATGTGAGAAACCATACAAAACATGGGCCTTCGCGTCTTAAACAAATCTCCCTACATCTGGAAAGCAAGCATCCGCGGGCACATAAAAGACATCTAATATCTGATTTGGTCATCAGGGCGCCCATATCGAAAGGACGCTCTTTCATACCTGCCAACTTACAATGAATTCCACTGTGTGAGGAGGGGGGGGGTGGGCCTTGGTGGAGGCGGGGCCTCGTGCAGAGAGCTGCCTAAGAGGCACTCAGTCCCTCACCAAGCCCCCCAATCCCTCTCCCCAAAAAAACACAGAGGGTCATTGAGGCTGCCGCCAACTTCCTGGGGTGTTTTCACACCTCTTAATGGACATCGGCTGCTTGCAGACTCTAAAAACGACCTGGAAATCCACTCTTTACAGCAGTTTTCAGCTAATTTTCCTGCCACTGTGTGATTTTGACTCCTCGCTGGGTGACCGTGTGAAGGGAGCCGACATCGTGCGGCACTCTGTGTGTGTTGGAAGGTCTGCTCTTACCCCCAGGCAACTAGAGAGGCATAATGCACTGAAAAGTACTGTTCCATCTCATAACCTGAGGATCCTTCCAGTGAAGATGGACGAACTGCCCAACCTCCTTGTTGGAGTCTATCGATTCACTGGACCAATAAATGTTAAACAAGCAATTGATCAGGTATGGAACACAACAGTATTACATCCAAAGTGTGCTTATGCTATTTATTCATTACTTCAGCACAATATTAAACAGGTACCTAGTTCAATTCCATGGGTACCTAGATACAAGAGGTATCATTACATGCAAACATAGGAAATACATTATTCAATTACGTCATTGAATCATATACACGCCAGTGGGCATTAGTCTCATATAAATATACCACTTAAGAGCTTCATATGGAGGAACAAGACAAACATTTTACGCCAATTATTGACATTAACGACGCGCTCAAAGTGATAGAAATAGGGAAACAGTTGAGTGGGATAGGTGTGCTGAAGTAATGAATAAATAGCATAAGCACACTTTGGATGTAATACTGTTGTGTTCCATACCTGATCAATTCATTGTTTAACATTTATTGTTCCAGTGAATCGATAGACTCTGACCATTGCTATTGTAACTACCTTTACTGACCCGGGTCAGAGAGTCCTTAGGGTGTACCCCATTGTAACTCACAACCTCCTTGTTGAGCGCCTAGAAGCCCTCGTACATGATCTGGAGGACGCTTATCGAACTGAACAGTTCCTTATCCCTCCCTCTCCAGGTAAATAACAGCATTGTTACACAGGTTTAAAACTTTGACTTGTAGCTGGGAATCTTTCACCTATGGTTTATTAAAAGTGAAAGGTAACAGAGTGTATAGTGCTTCCTTGTCAGTGCTTAATTTCAGTGCCGGCTCCGCAGCTAAGGCAGAGGAGCGTTGCCCCACTGCTTTGCAACAGTGGAAGAAATGATAATAGCTTGATGTTATTATCACTTTGTTTGTTCCTGTGGCAGCATGGGGGCGGGGCTGCTCGGCTCACAGAGCAGGGCAGGGAGGAGTATTGAGCAAACTGAAGTGCGCATGACGCTTTGGCTGGTCGCCTTGGGCCAGCCAAATATATTGCGCACTTAGCATGTTCTCCATCTCACAGCCTGGGTAGAACATGCCCAGGTCCCCAGCCCACATTTGAGCACCGAACCATAGCACTCAGACCAATTACAACGCTGCATTGCAGCTTTGTGGGTGGCTCAGGGGAGCCTGGCTGCTTTCTGTTCGGCTGACGGGGAAGAAAGACAACGTGGGAGAGAGCGAAGAGAAGGTAAGTGTCTTTCTTTTTTTACACCCCCTTACCACCTGACTCCCTGCCTCGCCAAACCAGATCTCTGCCGGCCGCCACTGCTTAATTTGCAAAAGAATGTCTGTCGTTGCAAAAAGCTCTGCTCAGAAACCCGCGGCTGGTGCAATTAAATGTTGGCGCCGACTACCAAGGCTGCTAGTCATGAATGCACCTCGTTCCTCTTTAATCTGTTATCAGAAGCCCCTTTATCTCACTCTTGCAGGTTCCTGCTTGTTCCCTTTATCACAGCTTTTCAGGTTTTCTCTAAGTCCTTCTTTCTCCCTTGTGTTTTTCTCTCTCTCGCTCTCAGTGAATGTCTGATAAAAAAAAATAAGTGCCGGTCACCAAAAGTAAGTGCGGGTGGGCTCCACTGGCAACCACCAACTCAAATGAATCCCTGTCCCTTGTACAGACCTGAGCTGTGATAACAAGTCCTCTTGGCGTCGCTGGCAGCCTTCTACGCAGTCCCCGCCCTGGCTCCTTGTCATCAATGACAACTTCCCCTAGCCGGGAATTTTTAACCAACAACACTTTGCATGGTGGGATTTTTAAACCTCTTCTAACAAAACTGAAAGCAAAAATACAAGTCCCAGAATGCAGTGCACCATTGGATAACAGGCTAGTGCTGGGTCACTAGTGAAATGGGTCTGGTTGGTATCGATCTATGCTCCAGATCCTGACATTTAAAGTCACAAACTCAATCCTTATGTTACACTCAGTACTCCAGCTCGTAACCAGTAGCGGCCGGTGGTGGGAGTGCTGCGGGCGGTGGGGAGGGGCGGGGGAGGAGCAGGGTGCACTCCCACCACCAGCTGCTACTGCAGGCAGCGTGTTTACAACAGACACAAACCGGTGAATGTTATATTATGTTATGTTAAATTAACTTATATAGCGCTCAGCTGCCCCAGCAAAGGGGCGTCCCGGCGCTGTTTAACAGATAAGTCGCCAACTCCGAGGAATTCAACAGGGCATACTTCCAGAAAAGTTTACTTTAGAGGAAAGAGATGAGTTTTGATTGCCTTCCTGAAGTCTAACAGACCTTCCAATTCTCGTATGTGGGCTGGAAATTTTGGCATTTTTGAATGCGCTGCATTCGAGTAATTTCTGCTTGATTTGCACCTAACAGCAGGGAACAGGCATTGTCCAATCGGGAAAGCACCGTCGACTGGATGATCAGCTGCCTTGTGGCTGGGTCAAAGAATTTTAATACAGGTTTGAGGCCGCGCAAAATGCCAAAGCATGAGGCGGATACTTTTTTAGTATGTGCGCAAAAACTAAGGGAGGAGTCGAGCCAAACCCCCAAATTTTTGACTTCTGTTTTGGGTTCTGGGGCTTTACCCAGGGCATTGGGCCACCAGGGAATGCCCCATAGGTGGGCGTTATTTCCGACCAAATGTACCTTCGTCTTATTAGCATTCAACTGCAGACAGTTAGATGTCATCCAGTCTGCCACGGCGGTCAGGCCGTTTTTAAACCTGGCGGGATCAGATGCCGGTCCTTCTGTAAGGGTGACCACTAGCTGCGTGTCGTCAGCATATGAGACGATGGTGAGGTCCCATTGCTTGGCGACAGCAGCTAGCGGCTGGACGTAGAGGTTGATTAAAGTAGGGCTCAATGCCGAGCCCTGGGGGACACCCTGCTCAATAGGATGTGCCCGAGATATGAAGGGGGGGTGGAGACACGGAATGACCTCTCGGTTAAAAAGGATCTAAACCAGGCGAGGGCCAAGTCAGTGATCCCTGCCTCCTCAAGCCGGTGGAGCAGAATCCTAGGGGAGACAGTGTCAAAGGCGGTACTAAGATCCAATAGGCTCAGTGCCGCTGTGACCGTGATCAAGAGTAGATCGGAGGTGTTCCGTCATGGCCAGGAGAGCAGTCTCAGTGCTATGACCGGCGCGGAACCCATGTTGTGTTTCATCCAGAAAGTTATTGGAGATCAACACGTTGATAAATATAGTGTTAACACGTGATTCAGCAATCTTCGCAATCCAGGGAAGAAGAGAGATGGGCCTGAAGTTTTCGGGCTCCGAAGGGTCTAGATTAGATTTTTTTAAGAATAGTAGAGACCCACGCTTGTTTCCATTTCACTGGAATAACGGCCGATGAAAAGGAGGGATTGATCAGCTGATGTAACGGGACCAAACAGGGCAGTGAAGATTCTCTGAACTGGATTTGATTTTCACAACTAATTTATTAAATTCTTCCCAGGATATTTCAGGAATAACCATCAGATTGGAGGCTAGGGTAGGTCTGATGGAGGTAAGGAATGTCCATGTAGGTAGGGACTCAGCAATCACTAATCCATCGCCCTGTAGCAAGTACTTCCAGCCCACCCAACCTCCAGTTTACCCAAACTTCAGTCCAACCATCTCCTGGTAGCAAGATCCCCCAGCCCACCCATTGCCTTCCAACAAGTACCCCCAGCTCGTCCATCACCTTGCAGAAGTCCCCATAGCCCACCCTTCCACTTGAAGCAAGTAGACCCAGCTCACCCATCAACGTATAGCAGGTATCCCCAGCCTACCCTTCGCCTTGCAACAAGTACCCCAGCCCACCCATCGCCTTGCAGAAGTCCCCCTAGCCCACCCATCACCTGTTAGCAAGATCCCCCAGCCTACCCTTCACCTTGCAACAAGTACCCCCAGCTCGCCCATCACCTTGCAGAAGTCTCCCTAGCCCACCCTTCCACTTGAAGCAAGTAGCACCAGCTCACCCATCTCCATATAGCAGGTATCCCCAGCCTACCCTTCGCCATGCAACAAGTACCCCAGCCCACCCATCGCCTTGCAGAAGTACCCTAGCTCAACCATCACCTTGTAGAAGTACCACCAGCCCACCCATCACCTGTTAGCAAGATCCCCCAGCCCACCCATTGCCTTCCAACAAGTACCTCCAGCTCGCCTATCACTTTGCAGAAGTCCCCCTAGCCCACCCTTCCACTTGAAGCAAGTAGCCCCAGCTCACCCATCCCCTTGTAGCAAATATCCCCAGCCCACCCATCACCTTGTAGCAAATCCCCCCAGCCCACCCATCACCTTGCAACAAGTACTCATAGCCCACCCATCACCTTGAAGCAAGTAGCCCCAGCCCACCCATCCCCTTGTAGCAAATATCCCCAGCCTACCCTTCGCCTTGCAGAAGTACCCTAGCCCACCCATCGCCTTGAAGCAAGTACCCCAGCCCACCCATCGCCTTGAAGCGAATACCCCAGCCCACCCATCGCCTTGTAGCAAATACCCCCAGCCCATCCATCACCTTGAAGCAAGTACCCCCAACCCACCCATCGCCTTGAAGCAAGTACCCCCAGCCCACCCATCACCTTGAAGCAAGTACCCCAGCCCACCCATCGCCTTGAAGCAAGTACCCCCAGCCCACCCATCGCCTTGAAGCAAGTACCCCAGCCCACCCATCGCCTTGAAGCGAATACCCCAGCCCACCCATCGCCTTGAAGCAAGTACCCCCAGCCCACCCATCACCTTGAAGCAAGTACCCCAGCCCACCCATCGCCTTGAAGCAAGTACCCCAGCCCACCCATCGCCTTGAAGCGAATACCCCAGCCGACCCATCGCCTTGTAGCAAGTACCCCCAGCCCATCCATCACCTTGAAGCAAGTACCCCCAGCTCACCCATCACCTTGAAGCAAGTACCCCCAGCCCACCCATCACCTTGAAGGAAGTATCCCCAGCCCACCCATCGCCTTGAAGCAAGTACCCACCCAGCCCACCCATCGCCTTGAAGCAAGTACCCCAGCCCACCCATCGTCTTGAAGCAAGTACCCCCAGCCCACCCATCGCCTTGAAGCAATCACCTTGCAGCCCAGCAATCACCTTGCAGAAGTATCTCAGGTCCAGCCAGCCCCCACAGCCTGTGCATGAGCCCCTGAGGCTCCTGTAGTCTTCGGGTCCAAGAGCTTTTCAGCGCCGTCTTTACTCTCACCCGACGCCCCCTGCCCAGCGGATGCCGCAGGCTCTCAGGGGCACCTGGTGTGACAGCTTGGGAACCTTCAGGATAACTTGAAGTAATACAGATGTGATTGGGTCTGGCGGTGGCCTGGATCCCTGGAACATAGGGCGGTGCAGAACCAGTGACTGACACTGCCCCAGCCTTGCAGCCTTGTAGAGTTGTAACTCACTCTTACCCAGACTGTCAGGCCTTAAGACTCTAATCTATTTATGTCAATACACTTATGCCTTCCCCTTACCATGCATCATTCTCTAACCCACCTGTACCCTACAGCAACTGCAACCCCTTCACCCCCTTTACCAACCTATGCCCCATCCACCGCAAAGTACCACGCCAGTGTCCCAAACAGAGAGCCACTTAAAATCCTACCAGGGGCAGGTCTAAAAGAGATTCAGCAACAAGATGGGGACAAAAATATAGGTTTGTAAATATAAGGAGCAAGTTGCCCAGGCCTCCTCCAGACAAAAAGCAGGGAAACGAAGAAGGCAATAGAGAGGATGAGAGCAAAAGAACAGAGGTCGAAGGGGGCGGGAACTGTTACGAATGGTTGATTCCGACCTTGAGTAGCCTCAGGCTGAATGGGAAGGAGGGGGGGGGGCTCCTCGACTGTGAGGCGGGAGAAGTGACAGACAGCTGAAGAAGAAACACGCCTGCTCTCCAGGGTGGCTGCTGCCTGAAATAAATCTAACTGTGTGCAAGTGGTTCTAGAAAATCTAAAGGCTGCTTGGGAGCGAGGACATGGCTTTAATTGATGGAGGCATTTGAGGCTTCACGGTGGCAAACACTTATTCTTTTTAACAGGTAATGGAAGGGAGTCACCAGCTCTGGAATGCGTCCTTTTAATGGAAACCTATAAAAAAGGGTTACATTATATGCAGTGTGATTGTGTATTACCAAAAACAAAGCTTTTAAAAACACTATAAGCACTTAAAAACCTGGATGCGTTAGCACAGCTCACAGCAGCCTGTCTTAGGCTGGGCGCAGCCTGTTTTACACTGTGTGTAATAGATTTTTCAAACTGTGACTGCCTGTCATATATTGTGTGGGCTTCAGCTTTTAAAAGTAATGAGTCACATATTCATAGGACTTTCTGTCACAGGACAGCATTATAAATACATGTCATTATAAATTATAAATTAGTGACCCTCCAGTAACACCCACAGGGACCCGAGGCTATCATATTAACCAACTAAGTTGTCCTGCCAGGACAATGCATTTCCCACAGATTAATTCAACCTGCACTCATTTTTCATTTCATGTATGTGCATTATATTTTATACAGGTGTTACCTGTACGTGAAAAGCCAGCAAATTGGTTAAAGAATATTAATTCTTCTGTTTCTTCCTCATGCGTCCGTGCCTTCAGTCCTAAGTGCCGATAATGAGGTTGTCGAACTATATACATACACTAGAAGCCCGCCCCGGCGTTGCCCGGGGCAGAAGGGGGCTGGGGGCAGCATTTTCGGCTTTTGTGCACTCCCGTCCTGGCCCCCGCCCGCCCCGACATAGCCAAGACCGCCTCCCTGCCACCTCCCGCCTGCCTCCCGCCTCTGCCTTACCTGAGCCGCGCTCCAGACTTCACCGCCACTCCCGGGCCCCCGCCCGCCCCGACATTGCCCAGACTGCCTCCTGCCTCCCGCCTCGCCTTTACCTTACCTGAGCCGCCGCTCCTCCCCGCGCTCCGGACTTCCTCGCCGCTCGTCACCGCTCCTCCCCGCCTGTCGTCATCACACACGTGTAGGTCGCGGTCAGCGCTACGTCGCGGCCGGCGCTAGTTTCAGCGGACTACTTTGTTTTTAAATTTTAATTTTTTAATTTACGTTTTATTTTTATTTTATGTCGTCAATGTCTATCTACACACCCTGAGGATTCCAACAATGTATTGGGTGTGTGGATTGGCGCTGTGGTTCCCGAGTTTACCTTGCCAAAAGGTTTCTGTTCTCTCTTTATATTAGTAGTATAGATTGCAGTGATGCCATTTGGGAGTTCTTGTATATGCTGAGTAAATTGGAAAAAAAAGTAAAAAAGAACATTTAATTCATTTTAGCCACACATAAGACCCAGTCCCCACACCGACTGTCCCCCACCACCTTTGTACTCAGGATCACAGTTCTGTACCCTTAGATGCACCTCGAGCAGTGAGGGTGAAAGAGTGAAGTAGGAGGGCGGTGGGAGGACAGAGAAGGACAGCGGTGGATCGGGTTCAAGGGGTAGCCTCATCCCAAGGGAGGGAGGATAAAACTAGGCACAATAGTTGTACCGGAATATTGAGAAGGGAATATTGTTCTACCAAGATATTGTAGGTGAAGCATTGAGGACAAAAGGTGGAGGTAAGCCTATATAGTAAATGCACATTAACTATGCTTAGCTCCTTTCTACTTAGCTTGAAGATATTATATATTTAATCGAGGTATATATATGTGGAGGTAAGTATATAGAAAACCAATACGTACCTATAGCCCTACCTTATTGATATTTTGGTCCTCATATTTTGTAGGCCAATACAATTCAATTTAATTCAATTTATTCAAACAAGTGCATAATTAGCCAAAACCATTCTACATTCCCATAATTTATTCAGTCAAACATCAGACACATTTTAAAAACAACCAATAGCACCAGGTACTGATGTACGGCAGCAGCAAGTACTGTAACCCTCCATACTTTGTAGGACAATACTTCCTATGCAGTGAAATAAGAAAAAAGAATATGATAACTTTATTATCATTTTATTTTTGGTCGCTGCCGAGCAGGGTTGGGAGGGGGCTGGGATCACAGGGGGAGGAGTGGTGGCCACACTCTAAGGGGCCGATTCTGATCCTGGAAAAAAAACGTCCGTACGATTTTCATCTGGAGCCATCGACGTACGATTCGTACCTGTTTGTCCGATTCGCTTAGTACGATCCGTATTCCGTCAATCCGTCCGATTCGTCGTGATCCGTACGTATTGCAAGGCTGAAACAGTGAACCGCACAACTCGTACACATGCCGTACAAAGCGACGAGTACGATCCGGACCCGGGTATCAGGACGTGAGTCGTACGGTCCACGTCAGGTAAGGGTGATTCGTACGGAAAAGCGCACAATCACATATGGCAGAGGGATATGGCGCGTACCCCCCATGATCGGAGGGGTACGGCGCGTACCCCTGTAAATGTAAAAATTTACATTGATACTTGTGTAGCGCACTACTCACCCGCAAGGGTCTCAAGGCGCTTGTACGAATACCGCTGTGGAACCCATCCTGGCTTTCCCTGTGAGGCGTCCACTCCTGGTCACCCCCAAGTTGGAGGCCAGGCATCCTTAGCGTTGTGGGGGCCGTTGTGGAGATTAAGCAAGCTATTGCCCAGAGTTGCAGAGTGGAACTCCATGATTGGAATATGCACCGAGGCGAGAATTATCAGGTCCGTGGAATTTTGAGCCCAAGACCCGCCGAGGCGGGGAATTGAACCCTGGTCCCGGGCTAGACCTCTGCATCAGGGTCTGCCGCTCTAATCATTGAGCCATAGTTCTCCACATGGGGTACGCACCGTACACCCAGCGTACATGGGGTATGGTGCTCACCCCATGTTCGCTGGGTGTACGGCGCGTACCCCCCATGATCGCAGGGGTACACGCCGTACCCCTCCGATCATGGGGGGTATGCGCCGTACCTGGGGGGCCGTTCCGTACCTGTTTCATCGCGAACTCTGCTTTTACGGCTGTTTTCATCTCCCGTAGAAAAAGGGTTGTACTGTGCGTACCCGACACGTATCGTACTTGCTGGGTCTTATAAACCAGCCGCGAACCGTACAGATGTCGCGTACAGCGGGTTCCGAGTGAGACTCGTAAGGAGATTTGAGTCGTACGGTCTCTGTACGATTCGTATGGAGTCCAGCTCCTGGTACGAATCGTACTTCATCGTACGTACGGGGGACGTTGCAGTGTACGATTTGTATGGGAAAAACGCTCCGAACGGCTATTCAGAACGCTTTTTACCGGATCAGAATCGGCCCCTAAGTGTGCATGGCTATTTGCCCAGCCATCTTGGCCTGGCTACACATTTCATGCGCACTTTGCATGTTGCCCTCCAGGCTTTAATGCACAGCCTGGTGGGGAACATGCACAGGCTCCCTGTCCCTGTCTTAAACGCCAAACCACAAAGCTCAGACCAATCACAAGGCTGCATTGCAGCATTGTTATTGGCTTAGGGGAGCCTGTGTGTGCTTCCTGCTTCCGTTCTGGGTCATCGTCAGGGAAGCGGAGGAGAGACGTGGCTGGCCAAAGAGTTCAGTGGTTTTATTTTGTTGTTTGTTTTTTTCACCCCCTCACCCTCACTCCCGTTCCCTGACAGCCGCCACTGCACTTGGTGAATGTTTTTTATTTTGGAAAGTTTTATGAAATATTTGAGGTGAAACGGATTCTTAAATTTGTCATTCAGCACATTGGTTTTTCTCAGAGAACACATAAAACAAGCACATTGTATTTACCCCATATTTTACCCTAATATTTTTTTTAAAACTGCAATGCTTGCTATCCTAATCCTACCAGAAGGACCCCACAACATCCAACATGCACCCTAAGCCCTACCCTGCAGCCCACGCCATCAACTTACATCTGGATGTGCCTAGAATCCAGACACCACCACCTTACCCTGCAAAGCACTTTCACCAACTGAGACCATGTCACTGAATGACCATCTCACACCCGTGTTGAAAACACTTCACTGACTTCCTATGGAAGCGAGGACCATACGTAAGACGGTTTGCATCACCCTCAAAGCCATTCACATCCCTACCACCCGCTACCTAGAAAGAAAGGGTCTGATTTAGATCCCAGCGGACGGGTTATTTCGTCACAACAGTGACGGATTTCCCATCCGCGGAAATATAAATCCCCCAGGATATAATGGGATTCATGTTTCGGTGGATGGGATGTACGTCACCATTGTGACGGAGTAACCCGTCAGCTGAGATCTAAATCAGGCCCAAACCCATGTTGTCGGGTGCCTCTAGTCTAGACCATCAGGAAATGCTGAGAATCTGCTATTTGAACCTCTAGTGCTTAATTTGAGCCAGTGCTTTCCGGTGCTGAGCACCGGCACTTAATTGGTTTCCGGTGCTCGGCACCTAATTGTCAACACCACACTTAGGGTAGTCTGCCACAAGGTGGCGCTGCTCATGTAATTTAGAAATGAGCAGTATACCAGTTGTTTGGGAAAACAATGTGCATGAAAAAATTGCTCATACCCGCCTCCTCAGCGATTCCTTTGGCTTTGGGTACCTGGAATAATCGGAGCTGTTGCATTTAAATGCGAGAGAGATGGTTTGTAGTTGCTTTGGCAGCGATGACAAGGGCGATGAGTGGTGCAAGCTGCAGTGGCCTCCTGGTCAGAGCCCTGGCACATCATATTTTACAAATTAAGCACTGTAACCTCCAACTTTTAAAAGGTATAGGCTTACGGTGCAATCATTCCCAGGTAATGTGACTAGGATTTGGATCTCGCTACCTCCAAACCTTCGGACCACCGTCTCTTTCCGAATCTTCAAAAGGGACCTCAAAACACTTCTCTTCCAAAGACATTTTTCCCAATAGCACTCTTCACCAGGCTCCCCGCCAGGCATACGGCCTCGCAGTTAACGCCGTGACCCTGACTCTTGCATAACACTCTCGAGTGCGCATCTCTATGACTTAAGTTAACTTGTTTTTAGCTTTCTAAATATGGAGGGGCTTTATTTACAAGCCCCGTGCGCCACTTTTGCGTCATTTTTAACATGGGAAAAGCTACGGACGGGTGGCGCTTGTAAATCAGCCCCGTAATATTTATCTGTGTAACCTGAATCACTTGAACTTTTCTAATGTGTAACCTCTAATAATGTGTAACCTGTAATAATATGTAACCTGTAAATACGTAACTCTAACAATGAGTAACCGTAGCAGCTATATGTACTGCCCCCTACGTACTCTTAATTTCTCATGTAGCGTTCGTCGCTCTATTGTAAAGCGCTTCGACACCTCTGGGTAATGTCTGCTCTAAATAAAATCGCATAAATAAATAAACTACAACCCTTACCCGGCTTGCTACACCCTACACAGCACTTACATCCTACACCAAATCACTGTACATCACAGAGCCACGTGCAGTCCGCCTCCTACACCCCTTACTACAATGGACACCACCCAGGCCTTCTACAATGTGCACACCATCACAACCTTCACCGCTCCCTACACCCCCTTCTACGACGCCCTCCATCACCGGCACCCTACACCCCACCCTACGAGGACACACCAGTGGCAGAAGGGTCTGCACATGGTCAGTTGTTGTCAGTCACACATATGCTGCCCTTGGCGAGGGGGACCCTACTGCAGCGAAAAAGGCAGCCTGCCCCCACAAACACCCCCCCTCTAGCTCCCACGGGCAGCTGGGGAGGATGCTGTCACTTCAGATGGGGGTCTCCGGTAACCCCCACCCCCTTCACACCCTTACCAGCCCCAGTGCTGGTCTCGAACCGCCCCCCCCCCCCTCCTCTTCCTCTAAGTTAGCTCACCAGGGACTTTGCTGGAAAGCCAGGTACAGTTTGGGCGCTGTATTTTGCCATCAACCCCGAGGACAAGGTTCAGCAGAGCGAGCGGCCCTCCTCCGCGGACGACTCGAAAACAGCGCCTTAAATCCACTTTGGCAGCGAGCGCCGAAGGCCTGATCAGATCTGGCCGCCCCCGGGCCTGGCACTCATCCGTCCTAGCTGTCCGCCAGCGCTTTCCGCCCGAGTAATAAATGCAATGTAGCTTGCGCCTATGGGACCCCCTGTCAGCCAATCAGAAGCTGCCACTGACAAATGGCACCTCTATTCTCCCGCCACTGACACCTGAGACCTTAATTCTTCCACCACTGACACGTTCGACCAGAATTATCCTGTCAATGACACGTGGCACCTCTATTCTCCCGCCACCGACACGTGGAACCTTAATTCTCCTGCCAATGACACGTGGCACCTTTATTCTCCCGCCACTGACCCATGGCACCGCTATTCCCTTGCCACCCTACTCCTGCCTCTGACACGTGGTACCTGTGTTCTCCCGCAACTGACACATGGCACCTCTATTCCCTTGCCACCCTACTCCTGCCACTGACACGTGGTACCTGTGTTCTCCCGCAACTGACACATGGCACCTGTGTTCTCCTACCGCCATCACTTGGGACCTAAATTCTCCAGCCACTGACACGTGGCACCTGTGTTCTCCTGCCGCCGACACATGGGACCTGAATTTTCCTGCAACTGACACGTAGCACCATTATTCTCCTGTCACTGACACATGGCCACTCTTTTCTCCAGCCACTGACACGTGGCACCTGTGTCCTCCCTCAGCCCGACGCTGTTCAACATTTACATGGCCCCGCTCGCACACGTAGCCCGACAGCACGACCTCAACATGATCTCCTGCGCCAACAACTCTCAGCTGATCCTCTCCCTCACCAAGGACCCCATCACTGTCAAAGCCAACCTCCACGAAGGAATGAAGGCCGTCACCGACTGAATGAAGACCAGCCGTCTGAAGCTGAACTGGGACAAAACAGAGGTCCTCATCCTCGGCTCCAACCCTCCAACGACTCCTGGTGGCCGACGGCACTGGGGGCAGCCCCCACCCCCACCAACCACACACGCAACCTGGGAATCATCCTCGGCTCAACGCTCTCAATGACCAAGAAAGTCAACACCGTCTCCTCCTCCTGCTTCAACACCCTCCGCATACTCTGCAAGATCTACAGATGGATCCCGACAGATACAAGAAAGACAGTCACCCAGGCCCTTGTCAGCAGCAGACTCAACTACGGAAACGCCCTCTACGTTGGAGCCCCGACCAAGCTCATCAAACAACTACAACACATCCAAAATGCCTCGGCACGACTGATCCTTGACGTACCACGCCACAGCCACATCACCCCCCACCAGAGAAACCTGCACTGGCTCCCCGTCAACAAGGGGATATCCTTCAAGCTCCTCACCCACGCACACAAGGCACTCCACTCGAATTGCCCAGCCGACCTCAACAGACGGCTCTCCTTCTACATCCCCAACCGCCAGCTACGCTCCGCCGACCTCTCACTCGCCACCGTCCCGCACATCCAAAGAACAACCACGGGTGGGAGATCCTTCTCCCACCTCGCCGCCAAGACATGGAACACCCTCCCACTGAGGCTATGACAGACCCAAGACCTGCTGACCTTCAGGAGGCTACTCAAGACCTGGCTGTTTGATCAGTAGCACCTCCTCCCTCCTCCCTCCCCCCCCCCCAGCCCCGTGAGACCCTCGCGGGTATGTAGTGCGCTTTACAAATGATTGATTGATTGATTGTTGGCACTTGTGCTCTCCTGCCACTGACACGTGGCATCTGTGTTCTCCCGTCACTGACACGTGGCACCTGTGTTCTCCAGCCACTGACACTTGGCACCTGTGCTCTCCTGCCACTGACGTGGAATCTGAGTTTTTCCGCCACAGACACTACAATAGCCTCCCCGTTCTCTCAGTGCTTCTCACGAGCCGCTTTTCGTGATCGTCCTGCCAGGGTAACCTCCGAGAACCATGGACGCCATCTTGTTCCTCCGAAGAACCCTCCATACTCTCAAATTACTCAGTCGGCCATACTCCAGTAACTTAATACTGCTGGGCGTAAGAAAAAGTACTCACTGCACAGTGGTGCCACATTCAGAACTCACTGCACGGTGGAGCCGCTTTTAGAACTCACTGCACGGTAGACCCGCATTCAATGCTCACTGCATTATGGTGGCGCATCACATTCAATGCTCACACTGCACGGTAGCTCCACATTCACTGCTCACTGCACAGTGGCTTCGCATTCAGTGCTCACTGCACAGTGGCTTCGAATTCAGTGCTCACTGCACAGTGTCTTGTCATTCAGAACTCACTGCATGGTGGCTCCGCACTCAGAGCTCACTGCACTATGGCTCCACATTCAGCGCTCACTACACTGTGGCTCCACATTCAGCGCTCACTACACTGTGGCTCCACATTCAGCGCTCACTACACTGTGGCTCCACATTCAGCGCTCACTACACTGTGGCTCCACATTCAGTGCTCACTGCACAGTTGCTCCACCAGCCTCCTGGCTCTACGTGGCCCTTACCAACCACTTGACTGCATCTGACTCTTACAAACCACGTGGCTGTATCTGGCTCTTACCAGCCTTCTGGCTCTTCCTGGCCCTTACCAGCCACCTGAGTGTACCCAACCCTTACCACCCTCATGCTCTACCTAGCTCTTACCAGCCACTTGACTGTACCTGACTCTTATCACCCTCATGCTCTACCTGGCTCTTATCAAACACTTGCCTGTACCTGGTCCTTACCACCACTCGGCTGCACCTGACCCCTACCGCCCACCTGGTGAGCCACAGGACCCGCCTCTGTCCCACACTAGTCGCAAGTGACAAAGACTAGCACTTCAGCAGACCGGTGTGTTACTGCCTTCCAGCTAAACCTCAGTGACAATGTCCAAAAAGCCCAGGATCAATAAATGCAATCAAGAGCTGCTTCCTCTTCCCACTCCACACCTGCCTCAGACAGGGCTGTAAACATCCTGCTTATCTCCCCTTGGACTCTGGACATGGTGACACCTCAATCATGGCTTTGCGGCTGTCACTGGCGCCGGTGGCCTGCTCTCTGCCAGCAAGGATGCCAGAAGCAGCTCTGAACAGTGAAACTGGGACCCCACGCGTACCTCTTGGAACACATTGCACCACAGCTCCCAAGTTCAATTCCACATTTGAATGCTGGTGATACATAGGCAATGGCTGCCCTCTGCCTTCCTCCACTTGAGTGTACGCGCTGCGGAATCCTCCTGGAGTTGTAAGAGTGGCGATCACATTCCATGTTTGTTCATTGAAAACCTAAATATAATATTGCTGTTCATACCCCTGAACCAGATCTGGTGGTCGTGCCTTCCCCTACCTCTCTTATATGCCTAGGATGACCTGTCCCTGCACACCAGAGCCACCTCCTCCGTTCTTGAATTCCACAAGAAACTGAAGACCTGGATCTTCTCATACCCCGAGCCGGGATCGGGCCGTACAGCTGCGGCTTCAGGGGCTGGACTCCCGCCCGGGTGATATACCCACAACATAACAGGAGGCAAAAAAGTGTCATAGCAGACTGCATCAGTGCAGGAAGGAAGACCTTCCTGCACACAAACAATCCTGAGAGGCATTTTCCTCTTTCTGTGTGTGCTGCAGGAAGTAACGAGGAGCACTAAAGATACGTCTCCTTGTTACGCCTCCCCCGAGGAGGTTCATCTCTTTGGCACATTCCCCGGCCCTCCAGTTCTGGTAAATTTAAGAATGCGTCAAAAACCACAGGAGCTGCTTGGGCACACCCATGCAATGCCCATGGAAAGACTTCCCAGCACAGAGTAAGCAACGCAGGGATTTGCGCTGCGTTGCTTCACTCCAGATTTATGAAGCCACTCAGGACCAGGCAAAGTGGCCTTGCGTGGTTTTATAGATCTTACTTAAGGTTTGCGTCACTCTTGCGTCTTGGGTCGTACAAGAAACACCCCGAAGAATATAAAATCCTAACTTAAATCTGTCTTAAGTCTGTCTTAAGTCTGTCTTAAGTTTATCTTAAGTCAAACTTAAGAGAGAATCCTAACTTTACTACTACTAAATGCCTTCTGTGAATACCAAAATAAGTAAGTTTAGGATGAATCGGGCCCACTGTGTTTTTTAAAGATCTTTTAATTAAGGATTTTAAAGCGAGTTCAATAACTTCTAAAGCTTTCGCTATCCTGTAAACAAAACGTTGCATAAATGGATAGATTTGACCTCCCTGAAAATTCCCTGCCACCCCAATCCTTTCATCCCAGCTGGGGACCCCTTTGCAGTGGGAGTACCTTGTCCCTTGACATAAAGTATCGATCCGTATCCTGCTGACGCCGGTCCGTGATAGGAGTTCCATTTTCTCCAGATCTTTTCCACTTCCTGGGGCAGCCTCTGCCTTCATAACTCACCTTTTTTCTGCTAGCATGCACCAGTCCATATCACGTTTCCAGATAAGGGGAAATCCCAGCTCCCCAAGCTTTGGCATTAGTCCTTTTCGCTACAATCAGACCCAAGGTGGCCCACACTTTCTGATATTTCGGGGCCTCTGCCTCTCCCCACAAATCCAACACATACCTTTTTTTCTGAGCCAGTTAGTCCCATCCCAATCAGAAGCTTACGCCCTCTCCATGCAGCCTGTGAGCTTCGCCCAGAAAACGTGCATCCCAGGGCAAGTCCACAGGATGTGAAAGAAGGATCCGATCTGCCCACAGCCCCACAGATATAGATTGGAAGGGGCTCTTCCCATTTTCCGAGGGTCAGTCTAGCATAGTATGAGTCATACGGATCACTGACATAATATCAAATACACAAATATAGAATTACCAAAATATCGAAGAAAAAATATAGAATGTAAAAATATTGAGTTCCTATCTACAAACAGGTAAGTACAAAAATATCAGATCAAAAATATTGTTTAAAAAATATAGTTAGTCAAAATATCATTTTTTTTAAATGTCTTAAAAGTAATTTAAAATTAATGAAATAATAAATATAACATTTACTATTACCACTCCAGTTAGTGCAACAGTAGGGAAAGGGTTGGATAGCGTAGGGGTAAAAATTACTATTCCCACTCCAGAGAGTGCAACAGTAGGGAAAGCGTTGGATAGCGTAGGGGTAAAAATTACTATTCGATATTAAATTACTTACCTTCAATTCAATATTTTTCACCACTATCTTGTGTCCATTCGATATTTTGTCCATTCTATATTTTGAATTCGATATTTTATCTTGTTACCGAGTCATACAGTATGTGTGGCTGCACCAACCGAAACCCTGATTTTTATCGTGACCTCCCTGGCGGCGCTTAGGGCCTGCTCCCACTCTATGTCCTCCCTGTCCACCCCCCCATTGTTCCTTTACCTGTTGTAAAACATCTGGGGTGTGATGAGGATCTTTTTATATGTCAGGGTTGTGGCTTTTTTAGGCATGGGGTCACCCAGTGGTCTATCCTCCACAGGGGAGGGTACCTCCAGTTCCGTAACTTTCGCTAACATTGATCGTAGGGCATGTCTAACCTGCGGGTATCTATAGGTCTCGGAGGCCGCCAGCTGGTGATCTCTCATTGAGTCTGGCAGGGGAACTACGTCTTCTCTCAACCATAGGTCACCCACCGTGGAGATGCCGATTAGGTCCCATTTGGTGAATCCCTTCAAGCCCTCTATATCTGTCAGCACCGCTGCATCCTCGAACAGAGTTGCTTCTTCCCCCTTGCTAGGTACGCCATTGCTCCTTCCAGATGTTGACCATCGTTTTGGTGGTAGAGGGTAGCTTGCTTAGCGGCCCTACCATATTGCGCTCCTGGGTATCCTATATTGCCCACCACAGGCCTGTCCATCTGTAATGCTGGCTCGGTCTGTGCCATGAAGTCCCAGTCATTAACTGTGACCAGTTGGGATGCCCAGTAGTACTTTGTTATGTTATGTGGATTTGTAGAGCTCAATAATCACCTCTGAGGGTATCCTGGTGCTTGTGGATATCTGGGAGGGCAACTCCCCCGTCATGCCAGCCCCTTGTCAGTTAGGGCGGGGTGATTCCGTTGGTTTGTCATCCCATAGTAGTAGTCGAATTTCAGCCTCTGCCCCTCTAAAGTATGACTTCAGGACCTCGTGGAGGGTGTTTGGAGCGCACATCAGCACCAGGATACACCCACAGGTGATTAGCCGCACTTTACAAATTCACATAGCATAACATAAGATATAAAAGGCGTGGTAAAGACATAATTTGAAATGATGCAACCCTAAGGAAAGTGGCAGGGCATGACAGTGTCGTACATCTCCCCTCCGTCTTTCCAGCAGTAGGGACAGATTCCATATTTAGAAGAGCTCAGCATTGGTTGTTACTTATATACCTAGGTATCGAAATCAACTCAGAACAGTTGTCATCTTGCACTCTGGTGGTGGTCCGCCCACTAGCAGGTACAATAGGGACTTATGCCAGTTATTGACATAACCCCAAGTAGTTTCCAAAGTTCAGGAGCATTCACATTACTCCAGACACTGTCATCTTAAGGTCGGTAATGTAGAGTAGAACATCTACGAGTAGATATATTTTGTCCTCCCAGGCCGCACCCCAGTCTAGTCCCCAGACCCAGGCATCCAGTGGCTCCTGTGCCAAAGCAAAGATCTTTGGGACTGTGGGCAGCTCTGCCTGGTGCCTCGTCACTGTCTGATTGTCAATGAAAATACCCTACAGACCCTGGCTAGTGGCCGATGTAGAGCCAGCCGACACACCACTTATATTGTGGCCCAAATCCTAATCTGCCCACTATTGCACAGATATAGTCCCATCTCAACGTATCATGTGCCATCTTGGCATCCAGAGACACCACAAATGCACTTTCGCATAGGGTCTCCCTCTGTGCCAGCACTCTAAATAGTCGCCGAAGATTGAGCCTTGTGCTTTGGTGAGGCATAAAGCCAGTGGATGAAACAGGGAATCACCTTTCTCTGTAGTGTAGCAAAGATTTTGGCCAATATTTTGACCTCTGTGTTTAACAATGAAGTAAGCATGTATGAGACATAGGGCCAGATGTAGGAAGCCTAATACCGGTCGGTAACGGACGAAATTACCGAATTTCGACTGTTACCGACCGGTAACAGCTTTTCTGATGTAGGGGCCTAATCTAAGGATTCGATAATTTACCAAATCGGTAATTCAAGGAATCGATAAATTACCGAATTCTTAAATACCGATTCGGTAAATTACTGAATTCTTAATGTAGGGAGCACTTAAATGAGTGCTTTTTCCATGTTAGGATTCGCTATTTACCACCAACTACAAGTTGGTGGTAAATAACGAAAACCCCCAATAAAGCAATTTCATGCAAATTATTTCAGTGCCATGTGGCAGACATACATACCCTTAGGGCATGTATGTGTGCCACATGTGCACCCATACACAATTGAGGGGTGCAACAGGGTGTCAAAGTGACACCCTGCCACCCTTCAATGTTTTCCCCCTTTTACTGAATCAGTATTTACCGATTCGGTAATTCCCATTCATTCCTATGGGCCTCCAGGCCCATAGGAATGAATAGGGAATACCGAATCGGTAAATACCGAATCTTAAAGATTCGGTAATATTTACTGAATTTTTCCCTACATAGCATTTACCGATTCTAAAATACTGAATCTGTAAAATTCTGTATTTTAGAATCAGTAAATGTCCCTCACCTGCATATGGCCCATAGTCCTCTGGAGGTTTCCCCTTCTTGTTTAGAATTCGTATATTGGTGAGTTGCTATTCTTGTGAGAGGCTGCCCTGAACTCTTTCCTCTCTGTACTTAGTCAATGGTTGGGTGGTCATATGAAACTGCACTGGGAGCCCATTAGGGCTTATTGCTTTCACTGACTGAAGCTCTTGTTTCGCTTCCTCAATCTCTTCCACCCCTGATTCAGGCTACAGAGGGTCTCTATCATCCCATGCCCGTCGTGGGCTGCAAAAACGAACCACCTCTTTGGCAGTCCTGGTTACCACCAAAGAAAAGAGTTGGGTGTAGTAGGCGGCAAATGCTTCAGCAATACGCAGCCTCCCTCTGACCAGCTTGCCCACCTCATTTTCAACCTCGAGCATCCAGATTCAGGATTGGTCCCTCTTGTCCAGCCAGGCCAGGAGCTTCCCCATTGTGTTCCGCACATAATACAGTCAGTATGTGGTGGCTCTATGAGCTGCGAGCTCAGCACTGATGGCACGGTCTTCGTATTCTTGTTGTTCGAGGCTTAGTCTATGGAGCATATCTGCATCCACCCGATTCATGAGGAGGCAATCCATTTCCATAACGTGCCTCTCAAATTCTTCTAGTTTATCACACCTGTCTTTCTTGATTTCAAAAAAGGAATGCACAGTTCCCCTGGATCCAAAAACTTGGATGAGACAGTTGAAAACAAAAAGTGAGTGAAGGCACACCAGAGGGGGATCCTCCTTTTCGGAACTAAAGACCTCACACACCCAGCAAGGTAGGTGTCATACTTCATCATATGGCCTTGCCCCTTGTCGGGTCGGCGGTGCAATATCCTACGGGCACACGTAAAGGGGCTGTTTGACGGGGATCTTTTGTTCCTGCCGTATATTGCTGTGGGGTTGAGGGCCCTAGGGGGTGGAAGTGAGTGGTGTAGATGTGTTAAAGTGATATTAAAAAAGGTTGGGTAGTCCACAAAAACCTTTAATGAAGTAGTAACCCACCTTTATTAAAAACAAAAAAGAGAGTGTGCTAGGGCATTTGACTCGCTCAGTTGGACATATCTGTTCTCGCTCCTGCCGCGGCTGAATCTGGGGCCCAAATTCATGTCTTATGTGAAGTTGCTATATATAGATCTAACGGCTTCTGTTAGGGTGGCGTGGGAATTGTCTCCGAGCTTTGCCATCAAGAGGGGTACCAGGCAGGGCTGCCCCCTCTCGCCCTACCTATTCGCCTTGGCCATGGAGCCCCTAACGGCCTGGGTTCGTGTAGATGCACAGATGAGGGGGTTCGAGTGGGCGCGGGCCTGTCTGATCGGATTGCGCTATATGTGGATGACGTCCTGTTCTTTTTAACGGATCTTAATAGGTCGGGGCCTTGTCTCCTACGTATTCTGCAAATCTTTGGCGAGACATCGGGTCTATATATGAACCCACGCAAATCTACGCTCTTGGTGCTGGAGAGTGGCCCGGCAATTGGAGTCTGGGCATCGAAGCTTCAGAGGGCGATTGGGGGCATCAAATATCTAGGTGTGTTCCAGTCCGAGATCCCTGTAGTCTCATGGGAACGAAATGTGGTGCCGGTCTGGGAACGGGCCCGGGCAGACATCAAAGTATGGTCCCGCATGCCACTGACCATTTATGGTAGATCGGCCATATTTAAAATGGTGGCCCTGCCTCAACTGCTATATCAGATGCAAAACCATCCGCATTCTATCCCGCCGTCCTGGTTTAAGGAAGTGGAGTCTGCCCTGGGGCAATTCCTCTGGGTGGGCGGCTCAGTCCGAGTAGCGCTGCGCACTTGTTTTCGCTCAACGTACGGTGGAGGCTTGGAGACCTCAGATGTATTTTCCTACTACCAAGCATCGCATCTCTTAGTTCTGAACGAATGGTGGTATGGGGACAGGGGGGACCCGGCCTATGCACTGGAGCGGTTCCTGATGGAGCCCGACACACTCCACACATTGCTCTATGGGACAAGTCGGCGCAAGGCCTTACCGTCGGTTACGCACGTTGTCTTTGATGTTTGGAAGCAAGCGCTGAGGCGGATGGGATGGTGGCAGACCCTGACTGAAGAAACTCCCCTTTGGCGTAATGGCCGCTTACCCGACCTGGCGGCCCTACCGGGATTTACGGGGTGGGACGAAATTGGCATTTCTAAATTGGGTGATGTCATGACGGGGACGACACTCAAGTCGTTTTAGGATCTTAGTATGGAATACAATATGCCTCGCACACAATTTTTCTGCTACTTACAATTTCGCATTCCCTGGCCCCCATTGAGTCTGCCATGGTGGTGGCCCAGGTCAATCTGCAAGCCACATGCAATAAGGGTGTTCTTGACGTATTACTGATGGTAGAGCTACTTGCTACGTTCGATGTAGTCGGCCATGCTCTCTTAGTCATCTCTGTCAGTGCTGTGTGCACTCAAGTGATTTACTTGGCCCCTCTAGGAATTACTGAAGTGCCTGGTGTTAGAAATGGAGGTCTCTAGTTGGCAGAGGTAGGTACCGTTGTCCAAATAAGGACCCTTGCATCTAGTTGGGGTACGGGGGATACACACTTTAGATAACCCCTGCTCACCCCCTGGGCAGCTTGGCACGAGCAGACAGACTTATCCCAAAGGCAATGTGTAAAGTATTTGTACTCAAAACACACAGTAATACAGTGATAACACCGCAAACGGACACCACACCAGTTTAGAGTAATAAGGTATCTTTATCTAAACTTGCGCTCTTTGTTGCTGTCTCCATCAAGTTTCAAGCTCTCGTGTGCTTCTCCCCCCACCAAATAATTCTCCCCTGTGCTCTGTGTTGTTTTCTCGCTCGTGTGCTCAGTTACATCCCTGTGGTTCTCCACGTCTGCTGTTTTTTCCAGTTTTTCTAGACATTTTAATTTTTATTATTATGTTCTTTTTCCTTTTTTTTTTGTAATGTCCCGGGATTATATTGCTGTCTGCCTCTCTACCTAAATAAAAGCTTAGTCCTGCTTCTATTTCATTATTATCCAAGGTGGATCAGTAAATAAAAAAATGGTGCCTACGTAATTTTTTAAGGGAGCACATGTATATTGAAGCATGTGCACATCTCATTGCACCTTTATTTTTTCTTCTTCTTCTTCTTTCGTTTGGTCCAAAGGAGAGACCTATTGGCTTTGCCAACGCTTGTTTATCTTGCCCTTGCTATCGCATGGTGGCTGTCTCGCAGCTCTGTAATAATATTTAGCAGTACATGTTCTTCAACTTGGAGTTCTATTTTCCCAACTCTGGAAAGAGCTTCCTTTGAAGCCAATAATCAAAGTTTTACCTTTAAACAACTGGCTTCTGGGACACGGTGCTTTCCATTAATCAGAGGAATCGCCTCTTTGTCGAGGGTTTTATTCTCCTATAAACAACTTGTTTTTGCCAGCCATTCCGGCAGATAATTTCTTGATAATCAGAGTAAATGCCTTCAAACAGGAGAGTGGGTTTCTGGGAAGTCAGGCAGAAAAAGCACTTAACCAAATGGTTATTTAAATCATTCAAATTAAAAGCACCTGCGGTGTTATTTTTTAAAACAGAGGCATCAAGTACTAATGACCGACAGAGTGGGTCTACGTCACGCCTCTCCGGGAGCTCGGATACAACCCCTCTGGCGACCCAACCTAACAGTTGTACACGTGGGTTCTCACTCGGTGACTGTCTCTCTGTCTGTCTCGCTCCCTTCCTTACTCTCTTGCTTTTTCTCTCCCTCTCTTCTTTTTCTCTCTCCTTCTTTCCATTTGCTGTCTTTCTCTCTCCTTCTCTCTTCTTTCTCCCGCTCTTTGTCTCGCTCTTTCTGTCTCTCATCGGCTTCCTCTCCCATCTCTTTTTTCTGTCTCTATCCCTCTTTCGTCTCTCTCTCTCATTTTGTCTCCCTCCATTATTTGTTTCATTCTCTATGCCTCTGTTTTTTCTCAGTTTATCCATTTCTTTCTTTCTTTCTTTCTTTCTTTCTTTCTGTTTTTCTTTCTCTTTCTTCCTTTCTTCCTTCCTTCTTTTCCTCCTTCCTTTCTTTCTTTCTTTCTTTCTTTCTTTCTTTCTTTTTTCTTTCTTTCTTTCTTTCTTTCTTTCTTTCTTTCTCTCTTTCTTTCTTTCTTTCTTTCTTTCTTTCTTTCTTTCTTTTCTTTCTTTCTTTCTTTCTTTCTTTCTTTTCTTTCTTTCTTTTTCTTTCTTTCTTTCTTTCTTTCTTTCTTTCTTTCTTTCTTTCTTTTCTTTCTTTCTTTCTTTCTTTCTTTTCTGTCTTTCTTTCTTTCTTTCTTTCTTTCTTCCCCATTTCTCCCACGTCATACATCCTTCTTTGTCTCTCATTCTGTCTCTCCCCCTTTCTTTCTTCTTCTTTCTCTGTCATTCTCACTCTCTCATTTATGGTCTCTTCTGTTGTCTATCTTTCTCTCTCTTTTATCTCACCCTCCTTCGCTTGAGTTTTATACATTCAAATAATCAATTTCAAATATATTACATCGCGCAAGACTCCTCTTCATCGTTGATAACCCGTGCTACAACAAACAGGCTGATGCGTTATCTCATAAAATAAATGTTTGTCCTTGTGAAGACCTTTTTTAATTTCTGGCCATAGGGCCAAAACGTCCACATGCCATATCAGCAGATTGTTTGGCTGCCGGCTCTGTGCATAGAGCCACTGTGCGCTTCTTTTTTTTTTTAACCTGGTGTGTTTTTTACTTCTGCATGGAGCACTCAGAACCTGCATGCTGAGCACTGCTGCATCTGTTCCTTATTTATATGTTCATATAGTTGCGCCACCATTTTTGGCAAATTTGATAAAATCAGGGTTTTCTATGTCTTTGGGAATAAATTAACTTCAGGCTCTACTGTATCATAATTCCAGATTTTTTTAAGTGCAATTTATCACCCTTAAGGGTATCCATGCCATGGGGCCCGTTGGGGAGATACTGGGGCAGATGTATCAAAATACCTATTTGCGATTCTCAAATAGCGATTTGTTGTGAATCGCTATTTGAGAATTGCAAAAGGGTATGCATCTAAAAAATCGCAATTTTTTTGCGATTTCTTATTATTCCTTAATTGCGAATATCAAATTGCAAATTTGCAATTAAGGAATAATTTCCCATTCATTTTTATGGGCCAGGAGGCCCGTAAGAATGAATGGGAAGTTATTCTCAATTTGCGATTCGCAATTTGAGAATTGCAAATTGAGAATAATTTCAAGGGTGCAAGGGTGTCATAAGGACACCCTGCTGCACCCCTGAAATTCACATGTGTGCGCATATGGCGCACATACATGCCCTAAGGGCATGTATGTGCGCCACATGGCACCTTCACAAATGCAAAAAAGTGCATTTGAGTAAGAATTCGCAAATTACCACTAACTTGAAGTTGATGGTAATTTGTGATTTCTTAAGGAAAAATCGCTAAATTGAAATGCTTGATGCATAACATTTAAGGAATTGCAATTTGCAATTCCTTAAATGCTTATGCAAAACTAAGGAATCACAAATTTTGTGATTCCTTTATTTTGCTTTGCATTTTTCTTCATACATTCCATTTAGTGAATTTCTAGTCACAAACGCTGCTTTTTTGCGAATCGCAGCGTTTGCGACTAAAAATTCCCTTGATACATCTGCCCCTAAGTGAGCTATCGCCTATTGCCCAGAGTCACATGATGTTGAGCTAATCTGATGCTTTCGTCGGGACTCGAACCCCGTGCTCCCGGGTCAGCCGCTCTGGCTGCTGTGCCACACCTCTCCCCTTCTTGCAGCCAGAGCACTAGCCATTTTCACATAAGCACTTCTTGCGTCATCAGTTACTCACAGCTACACTGGTCTTTTTTTTCATTTGTTATTGACATTTCTACACACTTTAAAGGGATGGATGGAAATCTCAAAATTGTGAAAATGACCCCATGACGCTTCTGCTTTGGCTGACTGAGAACGTGTGTAAGTCAAGGAGACTGGTGAATCCTTTCCGTCTGGCACTCAATGTGTGATTGTGGCCGAGCTTTAAGTGGGCCGGGTCCCTCCCGGTCTCAGACCCAGTAGTAATTAAAAACGGACATTGAAACGGGTCCCTATCAGGCCCCATATTCAGCTCCTTAACTTTACTGGCAAAAACGCTGATCGATTTCTGTTCTGAACAATAAATGTAAAAACGTTGAGGTAATACATTGCAGTGATTAGGGGCCAGATGTAGGTAAATCACATTTACCGATTTTGAAATACCGAATATTACCGAATTTTACCGATTCGGTATTTCAAAATCGGTAAATGGGATGTAGGTACCAACATCTGGATTTTTTACTGATTCCTTAAAAATTCGGTATTTACCTATTCGGTAAATACCGAATCGGTATTTGCTATTGAATCCTATGGGCCTTGAAGCCCATAGGATTCAATTCAAATACCGATTCGGTATTTACCGAATCGGTAAATACCGAATTTGTCAAGGGTGCAGGGGGTGTCACTTTGACACCCTCTAGCACCCCCAAAACGGGCATGTGTGCAATGTGGCACACAGACATGCTCTAAGGGCACGTCTGTCTGTCACATGGCACATGTGTACATGCACAGATGTGCATGTACACAGGAATCGGTATTTTACCATGGATTTGTATTCCATGGTAAAATACCGATTCTGAAAGCCATGTGCCATTGGAAAATTGGCTACCCACATTTCAATCTTGCATTTTCGGTAAAATTACTGATTCGGTAAAATTACCGAAAATGCAACATTTAAGGGCCCCTACATGTCAATGGCCATTTACCGGTCGGTAACGGCCGAATTCGTACTACTTTTGGTATTCACAGAAGTTAGGATTTTGTCTTAAGTTTGTCTTAAAACAGACTTAAGACAGAATCCTAACTTAAGTCTGTCTTAAGACAAAATCCTAACTTCTGTGAATACCAAAAAAAGTAAGTTTAGGATTTTGTCTTAAGTTAGTTCTGTGAATCGGGCCCATGACAAGGTGAAAGTAAAAGAAAATGCAGGGCTTTTTTTTGCAGCGACTACAGTGCCTGTGATCAGGCCCAGTCGCCCCCACGCTCCTTTGCTGCTCCTGCCTGCCTACCTGCTGACGCTTCCTGCCTGCTACCGCTTCCTGGTTCTTCGTGCTCGGGCGACCCAGCCGCCGCTGAGCCGCCCGCCCGCACCAGCTTCTTCCCGCCGCTGCCTCCCTGCGGCCCCGCCAGCCCATTCGCCGCCCCGCTCCCGCCAACCAGCTGTTCCGCCCACCCGGCTCCCTACTTATGCTGCCCTCACGCACGCGCAGCGTGGACACACAGCGGGCGCGCCGATTGTGCCCTGAAGGCGTGCCAAAGGTAAGCCCGTCTGCGCCCATCCGCGCCTGGACCGCGCCCAGCGCCAGGACCCCTGGTCCCCACCGCCGATGCAAGACTTCACGACAGACCTACGACGCCGCCACTCTCAACGCACTCAATGCCGGCCGGAACCCTGCCTGCTACCGAGCCACCCCGAGACGCACCTACGGACCCTTCGCCTGCAAAGCCTGCCGCTTCACCTGCTACCGGACCTGCACCGCCCCCGCCGAGTCCAACACAAACAGCAACCACCTGAAGTGCATCCTGCAGAACACCCGCTCCGTCCACAGACACGCCGTGGAACTCTGGGACCTGCTCGACGCGATAGCACCGGACGTCGCCTTCCTCACCGATACCTGGATGAACGCCTCCTCAGCGCCCGACATCGCCACAGCCATCCCGGACGGATGCAAGATCACCCGGAAGGACCGCGTCAACCAGACGGGAGGAGGCATCGCCATCGTACACAAGAACACCATCCGCATCTCGACTAACTCCGACGAAACCTTCTCCGCCGCCGAGCACCTGCACTTCCAGATACACACAGACCCCAAGACCACCCTCCGAGGCACCCTCATCTACAGACCACCGGGACCACGCACACAGTTCAGCGAAGACATCGCAGACTTCATCAGCCCGCACGCCCTTCCCTCCGCCGACTACATCCTCCTAGGGGACCTCAACTTCCACCTGGAGAACAACAACGACAGAAACACCACCGCCCTGCTGGACAACCTCGCCAACCTCGGACTCAAGCAACTGGTGAACACCCCCACCCACTACGCCAGACACACGCTTGACCCCGTCTTCTCATCCAGCAAGCACGTCTCCTTCAGCCACGCCACCGGACTCCACTGGACAGATCACAGCTGCGTCCACTTCAGCTTCAATAGAACTACGACCCACCACCAACCGCAACGGGTCCCCCGCCGCAGCTGGAGCAAGATCACCGCCGAGCAACTCACCGCCTCCCTCAGCCAGAACACTCCCACCAGCACAACGGACCCCAACGAAGCAGCCAGCAACCTCACCAAGTGTCTGACCGCCTGCGCCGATGACCTCGCACCACTAAAGAACCCCCCCAGCAGACCCGGCAGCAAGAAAACCCCCTGGTTCACCGACGAACTCAAGGAATCCAAGAAGAACTGCCGCACCCTCGAGAAAGCCTGGCGGCTCGACCACACCACAGACAACTGGACCGCCCTCAAGCACGCCACCCGCAAACACCATCAGCTGATCCGCGCCACCAAGAAGATGGCACTCAAAGAACGTCTGGACAACAACGCCCACGACAGCAAGGAACTCTTCAGCATCGTCAAAGAGTTCTCCAACCCCAGCGCCGGAACCAACAACATCACTCCCTCGCAAGACCTCTGTGACTCACTCGCCTCGTTCTTCCACCGCAAGATCGCCGACATACACAACAGCTTTGACGCACAGACCACGCACCCTACCACCGAACCAACGCCCGCCACCACCACCCTCTGCAACTGGACCCCGATCAGCACCGAAGACACCACCCGCACGATGAACTCCATCCACTCAGGATCACCAACCGACCCGTGCCCACACCACGTCTTTAACAAAGCCGACGCCACCATTGCACCCATTCTCCGAGACACCATCCACTCCTCCTTCCACACCGCCACCTTCCCGGAGAGCTGGAAACATGCCGAGCTGACCGCACTCCTGAAGAAGACCGTCAACAAACAGCTTGCCGCCTTCCTTGAGACAAACGGATCCCTCGACCCCTCGCAGTCCGGATTTTGGGCCAACCACAGCACCGAGACCGCCCTGATCGCAGCCACCGACGACATCAGAACCCTGATCGACAACGGGGAAATAGCGGCCCTCATCCTCCTGGACCTCTCCGCAGCGTTCGACACGGTCTGCCACCGAACCCTAGTGAAGCGCCTCAGCAACAACGGAATCCGAGAGAAAGCGCTGGAATGGATCATCTCGTTCCTCACCGGAAGAACCCAGAGAGTCCGCCTCCCTCCGTTCAGATCCGAGGCCACCGAAGTCATCTGCGGCGTACCACAAGGATCTTCTCTCAGCCCGACCCTCTTCAACGTCTACATGAGCCCCTCGCAGCCATCGCACGCCAACACAACCTCAACATCATCTCCTACGCCGACAACACCCAGCTGATCCTCTCCCTCACCAATGATCCCACCACCGCCAGAGCCAACCTACACGAAGGGATGAAAGACGTCGCCAACTGGATGAGGAACAGCCGCCTTAAACTGAACTCAGACAAGACGGAAGTCCTCATCCTGGGATCATCACCCTCCGCCTGGGACGATTCCTGGTGGCCCCCGGCCCTGGGCACCGCTCCCAAACCAACGGACCACGCACGTAACCTGGGCTTCGTCCTGGACTCCTCCCTGTCAATGACCAGACAAGTCAACGCCGTTTCTTCCCCGTGCTTCAACACCCTGCGCATGCTCCGCAAGATCTTCAGATGGATCCCCACTGAAACCAGGAAGACCGTCACCCAGGCACTCGTCAACAGCCGACTGGACTACGGGAACGCCCTCTATGCTGGAACCACAGCCAAACTCCAGAGAAGACTCCAACGCATCCAGAACGCCTCCGCACGACTCATCCTGGACATCCCCCGACACAGCCACATCACCGGACACCTGAGAGACCTGCACTGGCTCCCCGTCAGCAAGAGAATCACGTTCAGACTCCTCACCCACGCACACAAGGCTCTCCACAACCTGGGCCCCAAGTACCTCAACGACCGCATGACCTTCTACACTCCCACCCGCCAGCTACGATCAACCAGCAATGCACTCGCCACCGTACCACGCATCCGCCGAGCCACCGCCGGTGGAAGGTCCTTCTCCTACCTGGCAGCTAAGACTTGGAACTCCCTCCCCACCCACCTTCGGCGAACCCAAGACCATCTCTCCTTCAGGAAGCAACTCAAGACCTGGCTGTTCGAGCAGTAACATACTCCTCTCCCCCAGCGCCTTGAGACCCTCCCGGGTGAGTAGCGCGCTATATAAATGCCGTGATTGATTGATTGAATGATTGACTTGCATGTGAGTGGGAGTGTCGTGTGTTTGAGGTGGTGAAGTGAAGGAGATGCGAGGAAGTGCATACAGGAGAGAGTGAAAAGAGGGGGCGGAAGAGGAAAGAGATGAGGTGTAAGATTTGCGAATGGAGAAGATATGGAGAGAAAAGGAAGGTGCAGGGCAGTGTTTGAGAGCTCTGATGACCGCTAACCCCCCCCCCCCCCCCCCCAGAACTCAGTAACGTTTATTTCACCATCTTACAATTTCAGAAATGAAGCATTTTCAATATTTATTATCTACAACAGAATCATTAGTGTTACTCATTTATCTTAAATGGCAAACAATCATTGACAAAGCCAATAGTCCTGGTTTTCGTGAGAGTTAAACAAGGAAGGCAATTGAGAAATAAGAATTGTATTAAACAGTCCCGAGTATAGGTGTGGCAGAGGCCAGCTGCAATTACCAGAGTCACCTGTCAGTGGGTGATCACCGCCGTGCCCTCTGCGCTGGTGATTGGTCGTTTGTGAGAAGTGATAAGTGTACAATGATGCAACGTAACACAGAGACGTCAGTGCCTAGAGGGCCCGCCGTGAGAGACATCCGACAGACACACCCGGCTGTGGACTGACTCTCCCTACGGGCCTTTCAAGGGTCACCCTGAAACATGACGGGCTCTTCCCCAGCCCTACCAGCCTCTCAGATGCAAAGGTGACATGCGATTGGCTCTCCCCTTCTCTATGTACATTTCACTGTGTAACATTGACAGACTCCGCCCCAGCCCTACCAGCCTTTCAGGGCCTCAGACCTGAATGTGCCATGCAACTGACTCTACCCCTTTCCTACGTGCCTTTCTGGACTCACTGTGTGATATGACATACTCTGCCCCAGCCCTACCAGCCTTTCAGAGTCTCAGACGCGAACGTGACATGTGACTGACTTCCCCTTCCCTACGGGCCTTTCTGAGCTCACTGTAATATGAAAAATGTCCCTCGTCACTACGATCCTCTCAGTGCCTCAGAGGCGAGTCTGGCTTGTGATTGGCTCTCCCTTTCACACCTGCCTTTCATGCCTCACCTTGAGACATGGCAGCCTCCGCTCCAGCCCTAACACTCATTCAGAGCCTCAGAGGAGAATTGGATTAGCGTGACTCCGCCCCAGCCCTACTCTCCGTTCAGCACATAGCCTCGTGTGACTACCTCTGCCCCAGCCCTCCCGACGTCTGGCAGGCACAGACCTGCTTGGACATGTTGCACTTCGGTTGCCTGACGTTTATCTGGGTCTGAGCTCCACAGGCATCACACGCTGGAACCGACCCCCTTTGCACCGACCCTCCTGACTACAGATCACGTCTGCTCAGACACACACAGGCTTCACCCGGCAGCACGGCTCAGGGCTGGTGGGGAAGGGGGGGAATGAAACAAGGAAACAAGCCTCCTCTTTAAACTATTTTATCAAGCATCACTATCACATCACAGGTACACCAGTGCAGTGCAGTCCAGGGGGGATCCCGAGAGCAGCACCACAAGCTTCCCTAGCACAAGGAACGGGTGGGCACGGCACAAGTGGGAGCCCTTGGAGCAGCAGTGCAAGCTTCCCTAGCACAAGGGACGGATACAGCACAGGTAGGATCCCGAGAGCAGCACCTCAAGCTTCCCCAGAACAAGGAACGGGTGGATACAGCACAAGTGGGAGCCCCCGGAGCATCGACGCAAGCTTCACTAACCCAAGGAATGGATACAGCACAGGTGGGAGCACCAGGAGCACCACTGCAAGCTTCCTTAGCACAAGGAACTGTTACAGCACAGGTGGGAGCCCGAGAGCACCACTGCAAGCTTCCCTAGCACAAGAACAGATACAGCACAGGTGGGAGCCGGAGAGCAGCAGTGCAAGCTTCCCTAGCACAAGGTACGGGTCGGAACGGCACAGGTGGGAGCCCGAGAGCAGCAGTGCAAGCTTCCCTAGCACAAGGAACGGATACAGCACAGGTGGGAGCCCGAGAGCAGCACCGCAAGCTTCCCTAGCACAAGGAACAGATACAGCACAGGTGGGAGCCGGAGAGCAGCAGTGCAAGCTTCCCTAGCACAAGGTACGGGTCGGAACGGCACAGGTGGGAGCCCTTGGAGCAGCAGTGGAAGCTTCCCTAGCACAAGGGACGGATACAGCACAGGTAGGATCCCGAGAGCAGCACCTCAAGCTTCCCCAGAACAAGGAATGGGTGGATACAGCACAAGTGGGAGCCCCAAGAGCATCAACGCAAGCTTCACTAACCCAAGGAATGGATACAGCTCAGATGGAAGCCCTTGGAGCAGCAGTGCAAGCTTTCATCACAAGGAAAGAATACAGCACAGGTGGGAGCACCAGGAGCACCACTGCAAGCTTCCCCAGAACAAGGAACGGGTGGATACAGCACAAGTGGGAGCCCCAAGAGCATCGACGCAAGCTTCACTAACCCAAGGAATGGATACAGCTCAGATGGAAGCCCTTGGAGCAGCAGTGCAAGCTTCCAGCACAAGGAACGGATACAGCACAGATGGGAGCACCTGGAGCAGCAGTGCAAGCTTCCCTAGCACAAGGAACTGGTACAGCACAGGTGAGAGGCCCGGGGGCAGCACCGCAAGCTTCCCTAGCACAAGGAACGGGTGGGTACAGCACAGGTGGGAGCCCGAGAGCAGCAGTGCAAGCTTCCCTAGCACAAGGAACGGATACAGCACAGGTGGAAGCCCGAGAGCAGCACCGCAAGCTTCCCTAGCACAAGGAACAGATACAGCACAGGTGGGAGCTGGAGAGCAGCAGTGCAAGCTTCCCTAGCACAAGGAACGTGTGGGTACGGCACAGGTGGGAGCCCCGACAGCAGCAGTGCAAGCTTCCCTAGCACAAGGGACGGATACAGCACAGGTAAGATCCCGAGAGCAGCACCTCAAGCTTCCCCAGAACAAGGAACGGGTGGATACAGCACAAGTGGGTGCCCCGGGAGCATCAACGCAAGCTTCACTAACCCAAGGAATGGATACAGCTCAGGTGGGAGCCCTTGGAGCAGCACCACAAGCTTCCCTAACACAAGGAATGGATACAGCACAGGTGGGGTCCCTTGTAGCAGCAGTGCAAGCTTCCATAACAAGGAACGGATACAGCACAGGTGGGAGCACCTGGAGCAGCAGTGCAAGCTTCTCTAGCACAAAGAACTGGTACAGCACAGGTGGGCGTCCCGGGGGCAGCACCGCAAGCTTCCCTAGCACAAGGAACGGGTGGGTACAGCACAGGTGGGAGCCCGAGAGCAGCAGTGCAAGCTTCCCTAGCACAAGGAACGGATACAGCAGAGGCGGGAGTCCGAGAGCAGCACTGCAAGCTTCCCTAGCACAAGGAACAGATACAGCACAGGTGGGAGCTGGAGAGCAGCAATGCAAGCTTCCCTAGCACAAGGAACGGGTGGGTATGGCACAGGTGGGAGCCCCGAGAGCAGCAGTGCAAGCTTCCCTAGCACAAGCGACGGATACAGCACAGGTAGGATCCCGAGAGAAGCACCTCAGGCTTCCCCAGAACAAGGAACAGGTGGATACAGCACAAGTGGGAGCCCCGGGAGCATCGACGCAAGCTTCACTAACCCAAGGAATGGATACAGCTCAGGTTGGAGCCCTGGGAGCAGCAATGCAAGCTTCCATCACAAGTAAGGGATACAGCAAAGGTGGGAGCACTGGGAGCACCACTGCAAGCTTCCCTAGCACACGGAACTGGTACAGCACAGGTGGGAGCCCGAGAGCAGCAGTGCAAGCTTCCCTAGCACAAGAAACGGGTTGGTACGGAACAGATGGGAGCCCAGAGAGCAGCAGTGCAAGCTTCCCTAGCACATGGAACGGATACAGCACAGGTGGGAGCCGGAGAGCAGCAGTGCAGGCTTCCCTAGCACAAGGAATGAGTGGGTACGGCACAGGTGGGAGCCCAGAGAGCAGCAGTGCAAGCTTCCCTAGCACAAGGGACGGATACAGCACAGGTAGGATCCCGAGAGCAGCACCTCAAGCTTCCCCAGAACAAGGAATGGGTGGATACAGCACAAGTGGGAGCCCCAAGAGCATCGACGCAAGCTTCACTAACCCAAGGAATGGATACAGCTCAGATGGAAGCCCTTGGAGCAGCAGTGCAAGCTTTCATCACAAGGAAAGAATACAGCACAGGTGGGAGCACCAGGAGCACCACTGCAAGCTTCCAGCACAAGGAACGGATACAGCACAGATGGGAGCACCTGGAGCAGCAGTGCAAGCTTCCCTAGCACAAGGAACGGGTGGGTACAGCACAGGTGGGAGCCCGAGAGCAGCAGTGCAAGCTTCCCTAGCACAAGGAACGGATACAGCACAGGTGGAAGCCCGAGAGCAGCACCGCAAGCTTCCCTAGCACAAGGAACAGATACAGCACAGGTGGGAGCTGGAGAGCAGCAGTGCAAGCTTCCCTAGCACAAGGAACGTGTGGGTACGGCACAGGTGGGAGCCCCGACAGCAGTAGTGTAAGCTTCCCTAGCACAAGGGACGGATACAGCACAGGTTGGATCCCGAGAGCAGCACCTCAAGCTTCCCCAGAACAAGGAACGGGTGGATACAGCACAAGTGGGTGCCCCGGGAGCATCAACGCAAGCTTCACTAACCCAAGGAATGGATACAGCTCAGGTGGGAGCCCTTGGAGCAGCACCACAAGCTTCCCTAACACAAGGAATGGATACAGCACAGGTGGGAGCCGGAGAGCAGCAATGCAAGCTTCCCTAGCACAAGGAACAGATACAGCACAGGTGGGAGCCGGAGAGCAGCAGTAAAAGCGTCTCTGGAGTTGCGGTCATTACTGCAATCCGGTGACCCCCACTGAGTCAATACTGCAATCCGATGACCTCCACTGAGTCAATACTGGAATCCGGTGACCCCACTGAGTCATTATCAGAATTCAGGGACCCTTAGGGAGTCAGTATTGAATCCAGGGTTCCCTGCTGGGTCATGACTGGAAGCAGGGCCCTCAAACAATTTTAGTGATTTGACCCTCAAATCAATACACTAATATACAGAATTTTTTTAAAAATGTATAGATATAAAAAAACTAAAATTCGCATTTTAATGGAAAGGTTGGGGATTTTCTAAATTCAGGCCTCCCATCGCCCATACTATATTCTGTTTGTTGCACTCAATCTGAGGATACCAACTTAATTTTCAGCCTCCAATTTCAAATACCTTTACATTTATTCAATGTGTTTGCATTTTCATTTTTGCATTTGCTGTTTATTTATATGCACATTAGTAGTTTGTTAATATTGTGTAATTTTCTAAGCAGTCGCAGACCCCCGAGTAGGCCCCGGACCACAGGTTGAGAATTGCTGCTTTAACCCCTACCCTGCTGATGACGAAACCGCTCCGTCATCAGCCGCAGTCGCGCTGTGCTGATGACGGAGCGGTTCCGTCACAGCCCACTCGGCACGCCTGCACGGCGCGGATTCCGCGCCTGCGCTGAGCGTTCTATTGAGCGGGCGGGGCCGTGACGGAACCGCTCCGTCATGAGCACAGCGCAACCGACGCTGGTGACGGAGCGGTTCCGTCACCAGCATGCGCCCGCCGCTCGGCCGCCCTCCCCCCTTAGCACTGCGGCGGAATACCCGCCGCAGTGAAGGGGTTAAAGCACAGACCCTTAAATGTGCTACGCGTATGAACAGACAACCAATAGCGGGGCTTCAGAAGTGTAGAAATAGAAGAAAAGCACGGGCGTTTGAGAAACAGTCTTGCCGCTGCATTCTGAACCAATTGCAAGTGATGGAAGATCGCCGCAGAGGTCCCAAGATACAGGGTATAGACACAGCCCAGGCGGGAGCCCACAAAGGCCTGAATAATGTCACAGAGGAAATGTTTATATATGAAAATGAGAGCTGTTTCAAGACATTAAGAAGAAAACAACAACTTGAAGCAGTAAGCAATTGGCTATCGTCTGGCTGTGATCTTGTTGCCCCTCTTAAAATAGTCAAATCTATTCGCCCTCACGAGGCCCATAGATGGTTCAACGCTGAACTCAAGGTCCTCAAACTGGAACTTAGACGCTCTGAGCGCCTCTGGCGTCGCAGTAATTGCCCCAATCTCAAGGCCAAATATAAACGCCTTCTTAATGACTACAAAAAAGCTATCCTTGTGTCCAAGACCAAGTATTTCTCTGAGCAGGTAGCATTATCCGCTAATAAATCTAAAGAGATTTTTTCTTTGGTCACTAATCTGGCCACCTCTGATCGTGTCTGCCCCAAGCTTATCCCTTCTCAGGCCCTCTGTTCTTCTTTAAACGACTTCTTTATCGAGAAGATCGCTAAAATTAAATCCAACATCCCTACCACTCCCTCTCCCTCCCTTCATCCGGCCCTCCCTGGGTCTAATTCTTCCTTTGCTTCCTTCCCTCCTATTTCCTTGGATTCCTTTCTAGCTCTTCTTACAAAAATCAAGTCTGGCTCCCCTGCTGATTGTGCCCCTGCCCGCGTGCTGAGAACTCTCTTTACTTCTTGCCCTACTACTCCTCTTTCCCTTCTTAATGCTTCCCTTTCAACTGGCTCGGTCCCCTCTTCATTTAAATCTGCAATTGTTTTTCCCATCCTTAAAAAACCTGGCCTTGATTCTTCTCTCCCTTCTAATTTTAGACCTATTTCTCTTCTTCCCTATCTTGCCAAAATCCTTGAAAGTTATGTCACCTCTTGTCTTTCCTCTTATATTGAACAGAACCATCTCCTCGCTTCCCACCAAGCAGGCTTCCGCTCGGGCCACTCGACTGAGTCAGTGGTGCTTGCGGTTCTCGATGAGTTGAAGGCCAAGGCTGACACCAACTCCCCTCAAGCTCTGGTTCTCCTGGATTTATCCGCTGCGTTTGACACGGTCGATCATACCATCCTTCTTGACCGTGTCAGCGCAGCGGGTATTCAGGGCTCCGCTCTTTCCTGGATCACGTCGTTTCTCTCAGAACGCTCACAAGCTGTTCACCTCTCCTGTTACTCTGCCTCTCCCCTCCCGGTGTCCTGTGGGGTTCCCTAAGGTTCCTCTCTCTCCCCTCTTCTCTTCAATCTATATATTCGCCCCCTTATTGTTTCTCTTCTCGATCTGGGGGTCTCTGTGTACAACTACGCAGATGACCTCCAGCTCGTCTTTGATCTCTCTTCCTCTTCTCACTCCTTATCTTTTTTTCGCTCCACTCTGGTTTTCATCTCCGGGTGGATGAGCGCCAATCACCTCAAGCTCAATCCAGATAAGACTTAGCTTGTCCTGAATGGTGGCTCATCCAGCCACTGGTCCTCTGCTTTTTGGCCCCCTATTTTTGGTCCCCCTCCTACCCCCGTTCCCTCCGTCAAAACGCTGGGCATTAAGGTCAGCCATGACCTGTCAATGCACGGCCAGGTTAGCTCTGTAGTGTCTTCTTGCTTTCTTTCCCTTCGTTTGATTCGTAAAATCTCCCGCTTTTTTTCCCTTGATTCCCTCAAAATTATCATTTTGGCCCTCATCACTTCCCGCCTTGATTATGGAAATAGCTTGTTCGTGGGCATTCCTGCCTACGAAACCCGTCGTCTCCAAGCAATCCAAAATCAGGCCGCCCGACTTATTTTTCATTTTCCCAAAACTCACCACATCACTCCTGTCCTCAAATCCCTTCACTGGCTCCCCGTTCTTCAGAGATCCCTGTTTAAACTAGGGTGCCTAGTTTTTCGGGCCGTTGATCGCCCTGCCCCGGCGTTCACTAACTCTTTGATTTCCACTCACGCCCCTGCCCGTACCCTCCGCTCATCTACCTCTGCCCTCCTCAATGTTCCCCGCTTTCGCTAATCCCGCACTGGTGGAACCAGATTCTCTGTCCTTGCCCCCCGGTTCTGGAACTCCCTCCCTCTTTCCATGCGTTCTATTCCCCTTCTCTCACACTTCCGCAAAGCGCTCAAAACATTCTTGTTTGCCCAGGCCTACCCCTGCTAACTTCCTTGGCCCTGTCTGTTCTGTTCAGTAGAGCTCTCAGCGCCAGGAAGCCATTTGGCCTCCGTGCGCTCTATAAATACCTTATTTCATTTCATTATTTCATTGAAGCAACCTTCACTATCTAGGGTTTAAAAGAAAGTTTATTTACATAGAAGCCAAGATTTCCTACTGAAGGAGAACAGATTGGACAAGGAATATAGCCATCAGGCCAGGGACTGAAGAAGACCAAGTCCTTACTACCACTCCCTCCTGACTGCATTTAAACTGAGTTAATTATTGTTCATCCAAGTTGTGTCTTCAGTGAAACATGTTTGAAACGTTTGTTGGGTCACCTCTGTCTTCGTATCTCCTCACAAGATCAGCTGAGTATGATCTGTATAACACTTTTATTTTCACGAGTTTTATAAAGCTCGAACCTGACCCGAAGGTATCGGGTATCAGATTGCTTTATATAGCACCAGTTGCGTTAGATGAGGACATTCATTTTTGTTAGGCACAGGGAGATTAAGCCAGGTGTAGGTAAATACCATTTACCGATTCTAAAATAACGAATTTTACTGATTCGGTATTTTAGAATGGGTAAATGGTATGTAGATATTAATTCGGTAATTTTTACAGAATCTGTAAAATTCGGTAAATACCGATTCGGTATTCCCCATTCATTCCTATGGGCCTATTCGGGAATACCGATTCGGTAAATACCGAATTGTTAAGGGGGAAAGACCTACAAGGGTGGCAGGGTGGCACATTGACACCCTGTTGCACCCCTGAATAGTACATGGGTGCACATGTGGCACACATACTTGCCCCAAGGGCATGTATGTCTGCCACATGGGACTGTTAAAAAAGCACAAAATTGCTTTTTTTAACGGTTTTCGTTATTTACCACCACCTTGTAGTTGGTGGTAAATAACGAATCCTTACAGGTGAAAAACACTCACTTGAGTGCTTCCTACATTTCAGAATTGGTAATTTACCGAATCGGTGTTTCCCGAATTCTTAAATACCGATTCAGTAAATTACCAAATCTGAAATGTAGCCACCTACATCCCAAATGCCTAATACCGGTCGGTAACGGCCGAAATTCGGTCATTTCGGCCGTTACCGACCGGTATTAGTGTTCCTACATCTGGCCCTAAGTGATTTGTCCAGAATCACAGGATGTTCAGCGCCATTGCCGAGTCTCAAACCCGGTTACCCAGATCCGAGGTCGACCGCCCTAGCCATTGGGCCAACTCCTCTCCCCAATTGTGATAAACATGGCCATTGGTGATAAACTTGGCCAGTGGGGCTACACAAACTTTAAAAATGGTGAGACTAAATGAGGAGCTTTGAGGCACCCCCCAAGACAACCAAACTGAGGAAGCACAGAACTTCCCAACTGTGGTCAGTTACAAAGGGGCCGATTCACAGAACTAACTTACGACAAAATCCTAAACTTACTACGTTTGGTATTACTCAGAATGTATTTAGTAGTCTTAAATTAGGATTTTGTCTTAAGTTAGGATTTTGTCAAGTTAAATTTAAGCCAACCTTAGATTAATCTTAAATTTAACTTAAGACAAAATCCTAATTTAAGACAAAATCATAACTTAAGACAAGATCCTAACGTAAGACAAAATCATAACTTAAGACTACTAAATGACTTCTGTGAATACCAAAAGTAGTAAGTTTAGGATTTTGTTGTAAGTTAGTTCTGTGAATCGGGCCCAAAGGGTGGAGCCTATTGCAAATGTTGTCCACAGAGACCTACCTCTGGCTGCCTTGTAAACAGTATTTTTTGGGATGCTGTGTCGAAGATTGCAGACAGATCGAGCGGGGTCAAGGCAGCTACTCAACCCTGATCTAAGACCATGAGCCGAAGAGAGGACAACTTTGGATCTTACCAAAAGCCTGCATGTGCAGTGGGAAGAGCAGATGTTTACGCCAAGGCGGGGCTCGGAGGGTTGCGGCAGAACGCGGACAAGTGATGTAACACCTCATTATGTGCAGCTCTGCAAAGAAGTATTCCACAAGAGCTCATTACTTTCTATCTGTTGCTCCACTAATGAGTGAATTTGTTCTCATCAAAAAATAAGAGGGAATAAGATAAATAAAGACGGTGGAGACAAATGTTGCCACTTGGCGCTCCCTCCCAGCACGCGCGCGCCACCGCAGGTCACCAGAGGCCGCAGAGATTGATGCACTTGCAGGCCCAGCCACCCAGGTATTGAGTTTATGTTGCTTTTCTCCTACCTTGTCACATTCATCTTGCAAAACAAAACAAGCATTTTAATTACATGGTTCCCCTGGTGTATTCCTAATATTGCCAATTGTCAGCATGCTGGATTGTCACCGCCGCGCGGGTTGCTCTGGGAAGGCGTACTCCGGCCATGGTTTATTGCTCCTGCATCACAAGTTGCTCAATGCATCAATTTTGGAGATTGATGGAGCGTTCTTTGCAGGACTCCTGAAATGCACGGCGTCTTCACGACACAAATGGTTAAATAATGACAGAAAAGGGATAATTTTCTTTTCAGGAGCCGCAGGCATGTCTCATCCAATGGAAAGAGACCAGCAGTGGTGACGTTTTTGCAAACACGAGTCCCCAGCAGACTTCAATGTCACTCATCCTCAATGGAACGCTGACATTGGCCCAGCCAATGGTGGCATTAGCTGATCTTGAGTGCCTGCATTCTAGGTTCAACGACAGTGACATGAACCAATCAGAACAAGTGGGCGTGATCTTAGAGGGGCGGGGGTTTACGCACATGCTGCTGGAGATTAGTAGCCATTAATTTCCCTTTAACTCATCATGCACTATTTGTCTTTGGTTCGTGCCCTTCCATGAGGGGCAGTGTTAGAAGTGGGATTTCTGGTTGGCTAGGGCTTGCCTCAAAGCCAGACAGAAACCGCCACTCTAGTCGGGGCAAGGGAGTTACACGCTGAAGGTAACCCCTGCTCACCCCCTTGGTAGTTTGGCATGAGCAGTCAGGCTTATCCCAGAGGCAATGTGTAAAGTGCTTCCGCAACACACACAATCAGCAGCAACACACTAGACACACTACAAAAGGAACTTCACACAAGGTTTGAATTATCCAAAACACATTAGAATCATAATCACACAATGTACGCTGTGCCAACTGGCACCAAGTCATAATTTACAGGGGATTATATGCATGCCAGGGCCAAGCGGGCCACTGTCAGAACCATCATAAGCACAAGTAGTAAAAATAAAATACTACCAGCAACTACTGGTGAAATACTGTACTCCGCAAAAGCACTAGCAACATAACCGCATTATGTCTGCATCACATTAGGCATAAAACAGATTATGCATAAATCACAATTAGGAGGGCACCTTAGTGACAATTCCAAGGTGCATACATCATCTTTCTTTAGGGCCTTGCACCCTCCTGGCACACACAGGTACCAAACCTGACCCCAGACCAACTGGCCTTCCGTGGGACTCAAATGCCCTTTATCCCAAATGTCAGTGCATCAAACTGGGGCCTTCCACTAGCCCTGTGGCTGCCAAGGCAACAAAAACAACATGCTTAGCACACTGGGGCAGGGCAACTCACCCTGTCCTCCTCATGAAAAGAAAATGCCCCTGTGTTGCAACTGCCGGTACTCATGTGGTGCAGCTGAGGAATTCAGACCGGGCACCACTTTGCCTATTGTTCCCACTCAGGGGACCAAAATTGCCCCAACTTTGCACCAGCCCGCTCTCCTGCGGGGCTGCTGAGGGAAACAGCATGGGAGCCAACAATGCCACAGAAGCCCCACTCTGGGACTTCTAAAACAAAAATTGCCCACAAGGTAATCGGCACCACGGTGCCTCAGGGAGCGCCAACACTGCTCACTGTGAGCCCCACTAAACGGGGCTCTTCGTCGCTGCTCTCTTGCTGCGCGGAATGCGCCGACAATGTACCTCGACCGGCCCCTCTCCTGTGGCCTCTTTGGACTTGTCAAGAATTCCCATCAGGAAAGGGTAACCAGCACCAGAAAACACGGACTACGAATCCCAGGATGCTTAGCGACTAGAATGTTATGTAAACGGGAGAGCCGTTACATAACTCAAGGAAACACGCCCTATAAAAGGAGGAACCCGGAGGAAGAACACTGTCGGATATTGTGTTTCCACCGACATACCTGCTTCGTGAAGAGCAGCGTTCCGGAGTGGTACTCCAGTCAGGCAAGAACGGAGGTAGGTCGAGTCATTACTCCCTGGGCCGTGTCTTGCCAAGCGTAACCTGTTTCTGACCCGGAAGCTCTACCGGACAACCATTGAGCTTCGCCTTGACTCGGCTGAGTCTAGGCGCCTTGACACTGCGCTGGTAGGAGCCGTAGCTCCCAGCCCGACCCGAGATACAAGGACTACCAGCTGTAACGCACACCGGGAGGTGTTTGCCGCGTTACAGACTAGGAAGTCCACAGGATCGATCAAGCGGCTGCTCTCGGTTCCGTTATCTTACTTTGATTTGGGCATCGGTGACGCATCACCAGGAGGTGACTTCGCGTCCCGGTGCACTACGAGGAAGAGGTTGAGCGGCTGCTCCCTTCAGGTAGAGACCCCGGCTGGGTGTTTCCCTGACTCCTCGGTTCTCCCCTTCACTCTTCGTGCCCCTCACAGCCTACCGATTGGCATTGTCGGCCATTACTTATCTGCCCTCTGTTGGCATACGCCGGGACCGGCGTATTTGCAGAGGACGGTTAGGACCATCCGGGCTGTGGGTTGGTAACGTAGAAAGACTGCAGGATTCCAGTGACTATATCTTTTGATTACTTATTGTATGATTTATACCTTCATCAAAATAACTAACCATACACAAGTGGTTGCGTCCTCATTATCGTGTCTGTAAAACGATCCTGAGACGTTCAGGGCATTACAGGACTCACCTCTCTCTCTCTCTCTCTCTCTCTCTCTCTCTCCAAGGCGAATTCTCCTCTGCCCCAGCCGCTTCTCCTTACTCTGGTCCGAGGCAGGGAATGCGGCAATGGATCCCGCGAGGCTCTGGCTCTGTCACAGCGGCAGGCCCCAATCACAGTCAGGCGGCACTTGCCTGGCTTCCTGGTTTGCCGATCTTGGTGGCTCCTTTCTTCTGGCAAGCTACCGCTCCAAAGGACACAAATGCGAGGTGGGCTTCCGCTAACAGGAGCATAAAACAGCGGGGTAGGCTCCCGCTTTTCCAGACAGATGCGGGGTGGGCTCCCGCTCCCCCTCCAAGCATGGGAGAATACCCACACCGGGGTTCCCTCGGAATGCAGCGCAACAAGCAGGGCATGCCAGTCAGTCAGTCAAAGATCTTTATTCGGTTACTTAAAACCATAAAAGCAGTACATAATTCATAAAACCAAGTTAAAATACAATTAAACAAATTTAAAGTTGATTGCCAATCCTGGATAAAAAGCATCTTTAAAAAAGGATTTACAAAAACAAATTTAAAAAATAGATATAGGGAGTACCCATTTCAGTATATTTTAAACATTCCCACCGAGTTTTTTGCAAGTGTCAGGTTTGGTGGTTGATTTTTGGAACAAGTCAGGGCACACAACAGCGGGGTGGGCTCCCGCTTCCCTCCTGTAGACTGGGGCAACCACGATGAACGGTGCAACACTCACGAGGCACTTAAATTCCAAAGGTCCAGGACAAAGGCTGGGCACAGGCAGGTTAGCTCACAGGGCCGTCCAGCAGGGAGGCAGTCCCTTGTGACAGTTCCTCCTAGGGCCCAACAGCCACAAGTTCCACATACAAGGAAGCACCAGACATGGGGTCACAGCACCAGAACTTATACAGAACTTCTTCTTTGTTCTGGCCTTACACAGGGCTTTGGGAACCAGTCGAACAGGTTCTGGGGGGTAGTGGAGCACTTTGTTTACCGGGCTCCTCTTCCCCTTTGTCAGGTGGGGGCTCGGTCATCAGACACTCCACAGAGGGCGGAGCCAGCATTCACCCAGGCAGGCACAGACCAATTCAGGGTCAGGGACTACTCCTCCTACTACTCTAAATGTAGATGCCCCATTCAGCCTAGCGCTGACTCACCCTGCCCCTCCTGGAGCCACACACACCTCACCAGCCCCTGTCACTGCAGAGCCAGACATGCAATACACATCAGGCAGGCAGACACATAGCACACAGAAATGCCAACTTTTAAAAGTGGCATTTCTAAAATAGTGATCATAAATCTGTGCACAGCATTGCGCAGCATTTATTATTACTATTCCAAATATACTAAACTTGACCACGCTGCTCCTCTCATATCAGGAAATACCACTGACACACATATCAGGGAATGCCCAATGCATCCCTATGAGAGGGCAGCCTCACAGCAGTGAGAAACCAAAATGGCTGTTTGTCACTTCCAGGACATGTCACACACTTAAGGTACATACCCTACCTTTTGCCTACAATACACCCTGCCCATAGGGCTACCTGGGGCCTATGTTAGGGGTGACTGACATGTAGTAAAAGGGGTGTTCACAGACGTGGCACACAATTTAGGTGCCCCATCACAGCGGCAGTAAACTGCGCGCACAGGTCCTGCAATGGCAGAGGCCTGAGACAGGTTTGAGAGGCTACTTTCAGAGCCGGTCCTAGGCCTTCTGAGGCCTTCTGAGGCCCCGGGCGAAAGGGAAGATGTGAGGCCCCTCTAAGCGCCTTAATGCCTGCGCGAGTGCGCTTTTCCCTACTCTGCGGGGCCGGCCCTGGGCAGCTGCCCATACCGCCCATGCCTAGGACCGGCCCTGGCTACTTTGGTGGGTGGCACAAGCAGCGCTGCAAGCCCACCAGTAGCATTTAATTTACTGGCCCTGGGTATCTGAGATACCACTTTACAAGGGACTGACAGGTAAATTAAATATGCCAAACAGGTGATGACCAATCTTACCATGTTTACCACAGAGAGCACACGACTTTACACTCGACAGCAGTGCTAATGTGCCCAGAGTCCTAAAAACACAAACACCAGGTCATAAAAAAGGCTAGGAGGAAGGCAAAAAGTTCAGGGATAATCCTGCAAAAATGACCAAGTTTAACAGGCAGTAAATTAACACCAGTTAATAACCTCTCAAGGGCGCATTAGTCTCTGTCAAGGCCCGAGCAAAAGCCATTTACGCTTAAGTAATAGCCAGTGAGTGAGGTCTATGATTTGCAGCAGGAAAGTCAGTGACATCACAAAACATGGCACAGCTGTGAAGACCAACTGATACATTTTTGCAACTTTAGAAACAAATACAGCCCAGTTTTAGATGCTCGAAATTCCCTGGACAAGGGCAGGCCTAGGAAACATACAAATCGGGGCCAGGAATTTGGTGGACTGTACCCGGCAAACCAACACATTATTGGAGCGAGGTGTGTACAGGCCAGCAGTCAGTCCTGTGACATTACACGAATATTTATTGTTTTAGTCAGTTCTGAAACTCTGTTTCCCATGAATGGACACACTCAAGAAATACAACCTCCAAGCCTGATTCTCGGGGTAACTTGCTCTTTTGGGTAAGCTTACACTTTTGAGTAAGTTTACTACTTATCAGTATTCAACAAATTACTCTTTTGTAGTAAATTCAAACTACACGTGGCCACCTACCGGTACTACAACACACTCTCATGGAAAATAACGGAAGTAGGAACTAAAAATGAAGCACCATTGGAAATAAAGTTAAATTAAATTAAATTATTTAAAATAGTTAAAAACATAGGGGCACATGCATCAAGGTAATCATTTGCGATTACCAAATAGTGAATTTTAAGGATTTGCTGTTTGGTCATCGCAAATGCCTATGCATGAAGGATTCGCAATTAATCTTACAGGCCCATAGGAATGAATGGGACTGCATTTGCGATTACCACATTTTTGTATAAGCAAATCCAAGGGTGCCTGGGGACCTAAGGCCCCCCTGAGGAACCCCCCCAAAAAGGTAAGCATGCATATGTGTAGCACATACATGCCCTAGCGCATTGAAAAAATAATTTTTTTTGCATTTTCCAATACATGCACAAATTACCATCAACTTGAAGTTAACAGTAACTAGCGATTCCTAAATGCACAGTCGCAATTAGGAAATGATACATGCATCTCAAATAGGGAAAGGGCATTTGCAATTGAGGTAATCACAAAAAATTGTGATTACCTATTTTGCGAATGCAAAAGATACATGCATCGGAAAAGGCATTGTTCCAGTTGCAAACTAAAATGCTTGATGCATGTGCCCCATACATACATATAAAATAATGTTAAAAATATATTTTAAAAAGTATATATTTATTATTTAATTATAAATTATGTAATAACCTATTTTTGGGGGGTTATTAAATATTTTAGAGTTGAATAATAAATTATTTATAAAACATTCATAAAGTTATCACTGCCAAAGTTTACTTAGCACTGCAACTCTTCAATGGTCACATCGTAAAGCATGATACACTGCACACAATGATGTTGCAGAATCGCAGAGGCCAGAGGGAGTTATGAGGGAGTAACAGCCAGTGAGAAAGTCAATGGCATTGTAATGTATGGTGTAGAGTGAGTCACAATGTTTCAAGGCTTCAGCAGTGGATAAAAACACTGTTGGCGACATCAGCAACATAGCATCATGTTTTTTAACCAAGCCACAGCGGCTGATAAAAGGCGAGTCAGTGACATCACAGAACGCGATACAGAGTGATCTGTGACATCACAGGACACAAAAGCCTGCAATGGTCAAGGAATGAGTCAGTGACGTCACAGAGCATATGTGATGTCACAGAACACAAAGGACCTTCACGAGGGACTATTTATTCAGATTAAAAAAACTGTTACCTTAATGCGCTAACTCCAAGGATGGTGATCGGGTGGGCTGAGGGCGCTGCACGGAAACTCCTGTGCAGCGCTGGATTGCTTCTGCATAAGTCATTCTCAAAGGAAAACTCCTGGGTCTAACTGAGTGCTGTTTATGCATATCATTTTTGGGGGTTTAACCATGTGTGAGTCCGTTGAAGGACATTGCTTATAAAGTCCTTGTTTCCTTATGCGTCCCCCTTTCCACTTCTTCGGTGTAAGATATATTGTTGCACAGAGTCAAAACTGATCGAAGGTGTAACAACGCATAAGTATTTGCTTCATTTCAAGGAGGCTACATCCTAATTAATGTCTCCCAGATTTGCGTTTTTACAGATTTTTACAGATAAATACAGACAGAAAACAATGTGTTCCTGTTAGTATCTATTTTTAAAAGCACAAAAATATAGTAATATTGTGCTTCTTGTGAGTGGCTCTCCACGCTGTCCTTCATGAATTCCAGGTCAATAGCTGAGCACATAGACAGCGTGAGGGGGTACAAAATAGGAGAATTAGTTAAATACAGACATATCTTAACATATATTTGTATATAGTCAGTCAAAAAACTTTATTATCGGTTAAAAACCATAAAAGCGAAAAATACATAATTACATAAGACAGCCCTTTAACCAACAGTAGACAGCAATACAATATAGATCGTTAAGCGATACACCTAAAACAATACATAAGTAACATTTAAAACAGATAAAAACAGGCCACGCACAAATAGTATTAAAATTCCCTAGTAAATTACGGGAGGTGCTAGAACAGTTATAGCGGCTTACTTCTTGATTTTGGCTCCTCTAGTACACCACATGGAAAACAGGTATCTAGAGGTCCCAAACACAGTCAATGGGAAGAGTCGTATTTCAACAATCTAAACACATCCCTGTTATCCCTGAAACCCCTGGACCTGCATAACTGTAGGATCCATTTGGCTCTATCCTCGGAGTACAAAGGGCAGAAGAGCAGAACGTGCAGATCCGTCTCTTCAGCGTGTTCGCAGCCTGGGCATAGGCTCGGTGCATGATGAGCCATTGACCACTTGTTTGTTATTGCCCTCACTGGGAGAGATCCGTGTCTAAATTGGACGTATAATTTCTTCGCCAGTGGGGGCTGAATGTCGTTCAAGAATTTCTCAAATTGATACCTATCCTTGACTTCAAGAAAATTACTGGTCAAGCTACCCAAAGATGGTTTTGATGCCATCTGGTCCATTCGAAATTGGTTGAGTGCTTTGACCAGCATCCTCCTAGGAGTCAAGGCAGAGGAGGGTTCCGGGGAGAGCCACACGTCTCCCTTCCCCAAGGCCTGACATAGCTGTTTAACGTGCTTTAGCCAAGGGATTTTTCCCACTCCCCTTAACGATAATAGGTGACTAAGCTCCTCCCGATAGCTTGAGAGCTCAGGTGTGGACCAGCGTCTCCTCCGATACAGTAAGGGACGATTAGGGATAACTTCATGTATGGGGGCCAGACCCAAGTCAAGGCGTAACGGGATCAAGGGTGTGCTCTGTGGGAGTCTCATTAGGCGCCTGGTTAAGCTATTCTCGGTGGTAGAGAGCTAGGAGGCGTTAGCGTGGCCCCTTAGCTCCACACCATAGAGCGCCTCACCTCTCAACTGTGCTTTATAGATTTCTACTGGTGGTCCCAAGATTTTAGATGAGCACTCGTTGTGTACCTTTAGAATACCTCCCATGGCTTGGGCCATCTTCATATTTGCCTTGGCTATGCGGGTCCCCCATTCCATCTTATCATTCAGTGTTACCCCTATATATTCGAAAGTGGAGACTCTTTCAAGCACCGTGCCATCCAGATGAGGGAGGGGGCCGTTGGGCGATTTGGAATTAAAGACCATGAATTTGGTTTTGGAGCGGTTAATCTCCAGATTTCTGCAAAAGGAGCAAAAAACCTCTAATGTTCGCTGGATGCCCGTTGAAGATTTTGATAACAAAAGTGTATCGTCAGCGAACATCAGGGCTGGTATCTTATGGGCTGCCAAGCTGGGAGAGTCTAGATCCCTCGCGCCCCAGAGATGTTTGATCAAACCATTAAGGAACAGAGAGAAGAGCGTTGGGGCTAACACGCACCCCTGCCTCACGCCCTTTTCCACCGGTAAAGCGACTGAAAGTGCCCCATTCCTCCCATACCTCACTCTTGCACAGGTGCCCTGATGTAAGCGTTTAAATAATTGGCTCAGATAAGCTGGAGCACCCATCTCCAACAAGATCGCCCATAGCTTCTCCCTCTGGACCAGGTCAAATGAGGATCGAAGGTGTACAAAGATCAGATACAAACTACCGGCCCCCATAGTCACCGTCTTCCAGTAGACCATCTGTAGTCTGAACAGTTGGTCAATGGTGGAAACTTTAGCACGAAAGCCCGCTGGAAGGGAGGTCAGGATGTGATGATCGTCCATCCAACACTGCAACCTTGATAGTAAAATGCGGGCCATTAATTTCTGCAAGACGTCAATAAGACTAATGGGGCGGTAGTTGACCGGGTCCAGAGGGGAAGCCTTTTTGTGGATGGGAATGATCTCCGCCCCCAACCAAGTTGGAGGGATTTCCATATCAAGAATAACTGGATAGTAGTCCAGGTCTGTAGTGACCTGTAAATGTGGAGCAGGTATAGCTAAATCTGCTAAGATTGAAGTATTAGTATGAGCGAAGAGGGCCTTAAAGTGCGCTATCCACACCTCTTCGCTCAAATTGGGTGTTATAGCACACGACCCCTCAGGCGATCCTGATCTAACCAAATCCAAAACGCCCTATAGTCGCGTCCATCAAGGGCATCTTTAATGTTTTCCCATCTTCGGGTCTCCCATTCCAACTTGGACTCTGCGGTAATGCTTTTATAGGCGAGTCTAGCCCCTCTTATACTCTCGACTGAGCCGGTTTTTACCTCCCTAACAAGAGCACGTTTCGCCTCCCTACAGGGTTTATTAAACCACTGCTCCCGATTTTTTGGCCGAGCCCTCTTATTAGCTGATGTGTAAAAGTAATCGGCTAGGGAGGTAATTAAATTAGTATGGATGAGCTCAAGCGCCCGGAAATAGGAGGATTCATTGGTGGCCGGGAGATTGAAATCCTCTGCTAAGGAAGAGGCAACTTGTTGATAAAGCTCCGTTACTTTGTCCGGTGCTAATACAAACTTAGCCCACCTGATACGTCTGCCTCCTGCCACAGTGATTATGTTGGGGTTAGAATATGGGTCGTGCTCCCTCACTCCAGGTTGGATGCCTAATGCAGAATTTAGTTCTAGAGATAGTAAGTTATGGTCAGTGTCCACCCTATCAATTACAGTAAAGGTCCTAATTTGAGACCAGAGTTCGACATTGACCATGATGTAGTCAATGGTTGTAGTTTTCTCCGGTCTGTTATAGGTGAACTTCCCTGGAACGTCGGGGGAAATCTGCCATTGCAGACTCTAAGGGAGTGAGAGACTAAAAGCGTATTAATCTGCAGCGCCAATGGAATCAAGCGCTTAGCTGGGTACACGGAGCACTCCTGTGTATGCCAGATTGAATCCTCCTCTACCGTTACAGACGGGAGCCCCGCCAGAGGTTCAAAGTGACAATTGAAGTCACCTCCCAGTATTCTGTGTGTAGGAGCAGAGTACAGTGAAAGGAGTTCGTCAAGAGCCTCGATCAGAGATAACACCCTCGATTGGGAAATGGGGCGCAGATAAATATTAAATATCACCACTGACGACACATCCAGATATTTAAGGGCAATGCACAGGACGTCCTGGGGGTATGAGTCGATCACTTTCACTGAACACCCCAAATGAGTAGCTACCCATATACATAGCCCCCGATGGTCTACCCCTAAGTCCCTGTACAGCTGGTGCATGGTAGGAAGCAAACCCCACCCTAAAGGGAACAGATGTCATCCAGGTCTCTTGGAACAAACACACGTCATACTGATCCACCAACTCCCCCATTCTGTGTTCGATATCTTAGGGCCTAGCCCCGCTACATTCCAAGACCCTATTAATGAACTACATGGCTGTAGCCTTGTGGGATTGAGTGTAGCGGGCGGTGGAAAGGTGTTACAGGGGATTCCATCAGATTTGGCCATCCCAATTCTGTCTCCTTGTTGGCAAGACTTAAGATTTACAGTTGGTAGAGACGTCAGCATATCCACTTGAAAAGCCCCACCAACGGTCTTGAGAAGCTCCTTCGCTTGCCTCTCACCCTCCTTCGTCACCGGGCACCCAGCTGGATTAAGATCTATATAATTGTGCCAAGGTGGGGAGGTTAGTCAGTCTACATTATTCAGGGCACTAAATCTATTCTCCACAGGTATATTGTATTCTGACCTCTCACCACCATTGTGAAAGGAGGATAGTCCGTGTCCACCGGGGAATCTTTCCTGTGAGTAAAAATACCCTAGGGGAAGAGGGATAATTGGGCCCTGTTGTCGGGGGCCGCCCCATCCAAGAATATGGTTAACCACACCAGGTTCCCTAAAGTTAATGATCACACAATCCGCTCCAATGTCTTTAGGTTTATTCCCTATCCAGCTAACTCTTCTGGCGAATAAAATTTCCCCTCGGCCCGAATTCATTAATGGTCTGGATTTGTTCAGCCAGAATATAGTATTATTCTTTAGCTCAGGAAACGTTTCTCCTCGCTCTCCTGACAGCGGTGGAACTCCCTATAGTACCACCACATACGGGGAAGCCTCAGGGGGTAGCTGGATGCAAGGTAATGGTTGTTGGGAGCATTGGATGGAGGGGTAGGGATAGGCTTTTGAGGCACACACCCCCGGTTAGGCAGGTGTTTGCTAATCCCTGTTGAGATTGGTGATGGGATACAGGGCAAGAACTCGCATTGTTTAGACGCCCGCTTGAAGGAATAGCGGGACGAGAAATGGTAGGGGCGGTAGTAGAGTTGGTCGTTGTCGATAGGCCCGGTCCTTGTGTCCGGTTGTCTGATCGTGGGCCTACACCTTGGCTTAGACCTTGAGATCACTGTTTAATGTTACCTACAGCGGGAGTCGGGGAGGTATTCCTAGTCGGCGTAGTTGACTCTGCACTTACACCACTCTTGGTATTTATCATGGAAACAACTTTGTCAATTCTACTCATCAGATTTTTAAACTGAGATTTAATAAGTTGTTCCATATGTGCTTGCAAGTCGATTATTAAGTGGGTGGCCCACAAAGGGGGAGCTAGAGTGGAGAAGGAGAGCCCTGCATCGGCCTGAGGAATATCTGAGGCAGGTGTAGTCGGCCTAGTGGCTTTTTTTGTGGTTTAGGCTTCTTTTTTCTAGGGCAAGACTTAGGTGCTTTGTTAACTACCTGGGAGACCAAAGGGGGAGATGGATTGCTGCGGAGGCCAGAATCTAACTCAATCTGTGCACATGGAAGCTCCGCAAAGGAGGACGCTAACAAAGAATCAGGAGAATTAGCTGTGGCTAAAGAAACATTTCCGGGTGACGTGGGAGGGTCATGGCAGGTGTCAACGAGAGACGTCTTTCTGTATTTTCTATGGCCAAGGCTACCACACCTATTGTCTTTTGTAGCATTTTATCAATTGCAGTTACGCTCGGGAGTGGGGTTGTTAAAGCAGCTGTTAGTCGTGTAATGGGGCGAGTGGTTGGAGGATTACTCTTGCCCATGACTCTTATCAAAAGGTTCTCACCAGGTGTAAAAAGTAATACAGAATATATATAAAGACTAATTAAGTTAAGAGTAGAAAAAGCATAAAAACGTACTGTGAATCATCAAATTAGAGTTGTCACATTAAGTAATTATTGACTGACTATTTGTTAAAAAATTACCACAGTTCGCAATGTCCAATTCGGCCACAGCCTTGCCCAGCCAAAAGAGGTGGCCCTGCCCGGCCTCCTTCCGCCACCGACGGCCACAGACGGCCCGCCCTTTGCCCAGGCTTAGCCCGGTCCCTGCCCACGCGCGTCCCGCGTCGCGGGGGCTGAGTGTGGCTAAATACCCCAGGTATGGAGGGGGGAGGGGTTGCCGCTCTTCATGGCGGGTCCGCTACCTTCTGGGATGCCGAGTCCCGATGCCTGCCCCGTTGCCGGTAATACAGTTTGCTTTCACAGAGGCAAAGCGTCTCCTGCGAATTGGGAGACGCGAGCAGTAATTGTAGTCCCAGGTGAGGAGGGGGGAGGGGCTACCGCTCTTTATGGCGGGTCCGCTACCTTCTGGGATGCCGAGTCCCGATGCCTGCCCCCTTGCCGGTAACACAGTTCGCTTTCACAGACGCAAGCAGTAATTGTAGTCCCAGGTGAGGAGGGGAGAGGGGCTGCCGCTCTTCGTGGCGGGTCCGCTACCTTCTGGGACGCCGAGTCCCGATGCCTGCCCCCTTGCCGGTAACACAGTTCGCTTTCACAGACGCAAGCAGTAATTGTAGTCCCAGGTGAGGAGGGGAGAGGGGCTGCCGCTCTTCGTGGCGGGTCCGCTACCTTCTGGGACGCCGAGTCCCGATGCCTGCCCCCTTGCCGGTAACACAGTTCGCTTTCACAGAGGCGAAGCATCTCCCGCGAGGCGGGAGACGCGAGCAGTAATTGTAGTCCCAGGTGAGGAGGGGGGGGCTGCCGCTCTTCGTGGCGGGTCTGCTACCTTCTGGGACGCCGATATAGTACTAGTAATAGTGCGAAAACACAACAGGCATCAAAGTATGAGTGAGTTAATCAGTAAAATAAATGTGGAAATATACCATTTTATGACTCCATTTATTCTCAAAACACAAAATAAATATGGATAAATACCAATAAGTTATCTAAAAAATAAATATGGATAAATTCAGACGGAAATGTTTAAAAAATATATATATACCACAAAACCTGGAGCCCCAATCATAATAAATGAAATTCATAAGTTAAGATATTACCTTAAACTTATTGCCAACCACCATACTTCGAACTTACCAAGGTCAGCATGTTTTCACACTAGCAATACCCTATCACACAATGTTCAGCAGCAGGATTTCCATTGATGATGATTACACATGGACAGAAGAATTTCAGGGTCAAAAACGGCTGACACCATGATGCAATACACTAGGGAACGTGCCATAATGTACAGAACTCTTGGTCAAGAGAGCAAACTGATGACTCACATCCGACACTAAGAAAACAATAATACATTTGCACACAACAAGGCACAAAACTGTATCACACAGTGGCATAACAAGGAGTATGTTATAGTGCGTGGGGAGGAGGTGTGACGTGGCAGCTGTGAACTTGGGGCCTGAGTTCCGTGGCCTCGTTACTTCATTGAATTGTGTGATTCTAGGCACATCACTTAACATCTTTGTGCATAAAATGAACAACAAATATGAAATGTAACATGATTGTGAAATTCAAAGATGTAATAATGTACAATGCTGTGTTGCTACCCAGCTAGGGTTGGACCATAGAAATACAAACACACCTAAAATAAACCCCAGGACAACAACAATAAATTGATCATTTACGTCCAGATATCTTCACTATGCACCAATACCTGCTCACAACAAAGAAAACATTAACATCACAACTCAGGGTCATTATCACTATTTTGTCACAGAATAATAGGAACACATCCACCCCCTTCAATACATTGGCTTTATCAATTGTTGACACTTTATTTCCATCTTTCACAAGTGATGGTGCAAGTGGGAGTACTATGGCATGGGAAACATCCTTTACAACGCAACTTTTACCACGCAGTTCTTTTACATCGCAACTTTTACAACGCAAACCATTACAACGCATTGCGCTGGGGGACGGTCTAGGATAGGGAATAGATTTAATTTACTATCCAACACCTTCCCTACTATCCACGGGGACTGGAGTTGGAATAGTAAACTAAACTATTCACTATCCAGCACCCATCAACACTATGCGTTGTAAAGGCATGCGTTGTAAAAGTTGCGATGTAAAAGCATGCGTGGTAAAAGAATGCGTTGTGATGTCATACATCCCTATGGCATGGATGGGGGATGGTTCAAGGTAGCACCATAACTTCTGAATGTCATGTCTTTTACGGATTTGTGCTTGAAACACTAACACCCATTCAACCTTAACTTCCCTTTCACTCTTTGTTTCTTTCGGTGAATCATGTCTGCAAAAGGTACTTAGATGTTATTGGCAGTAAAGAGCTACAACATTTGCCGCACTCTCCTCTGCATCGTAGGCTGAGGCAGCTCCATTAATTCCAAGCTTGTGATGCCCCAGTGTGGGGTTAAAGGCTTCTAACCCCCCTTTAATATTATAGTGTTAAAGCTTTCTTGGTTATTTTTGTGTAGAAGAATTCTACCCCAGTTCTTTGTCTTGATTTGGGGGGCAATGGGGCTTAAATTAAGAATTCCTTTAGTCAGGGGTGTAGCTTCGGGGGTGTTTGGGGTGGTACACCCCCCCTAATAAATATATTTTGTGATATACAGTTAGGTACAGGTGCTTTCAGTCGGATATGGAGTGGTGTCTGTCAGATTTCACCATTAAGTTTTACACACACAGATGAAAAAACACACACACTCTCTCCCTCGCTCTGTTGGAAAGACCGAAAAAAGGTTGGTTATTTCACAAAATAATGTGTTTTCTCTCAGTTAGTACCACAATTGCCCCTCAAGCACCTCTCACGCGCTCTGCTTGTTGAATAATGTGTTTTAACATCATTTGCCAGCATGATTGTTGAGAAATCTGAATTTCACATCTTATTGACCAGCTACGCCGCTACCTTTAGTTCTTGGTCACCCGTGGCCCATTTGCTCTGTCGGAATTTCATTGCTGTTATGTGGCCTGAGAATAGATATAATGAAGAATTCTCCTTTTAGTACCTAAGCGGAGGTCTTGTGGAAGCATCCTTCTCTGAGGATTTAAGCGGAGGTCTTGTGGAAGCATCCTTCTCTGAGGACCTAAGCGGAGGTCTTGTTAAAGCATCCTCCTCAGAGGGCCTAAGAGGAGAGTTACATGAAGAATTCTGCTCCGACGACCTAAGCAGAGGTCTTGTTGAAGCAGCCTCCTCTGAGGACCTAAGCAGAGGTCTTGTTGAAGCAGCCTCCTCTGAGGACCTAAGCAGAAGTCTTGTTGAAGCAGCCTCCTCTGAGGACCTAAGCAGAAGTCTTGTTGAGGCATCCTCTTCTGAGGACCTAAGCGGAGGTCTCGTCCAATCCTCCTCCTCTGAGGACATAAGCGGAGGTCTTGTCAAAGCATCCTCCTCTGAAGACCTAAGCAGAGGTCTTATTAAGACCTCATCTGAGGACCTAAGTGGAGGGATTGTCGAAGCATCCTCCTCATAGGCCCTAAGCAGAGGTCTTATTAAGACCTCCTCCGAGGACCTAAGTGGACGGCTTGTCGAAGCATCCTCCTCTGAGGACCTAAGCAGGGAGGTCTTATTGAAGCATCCTCTTCCGAGGACCAAAGCGGAGGTTTCGTCAAAGCATCCTTGTCTGAGGACCTAAGCGGAGGTCTCGTTGAAGCTTCCTCCACTGAGGACCTAAGCGGCGATCTTGTCATAGCATCCTCCTCTGAGGACCTAAGCGGAGTTCTTCTTGAAGCATCCTCCTCTGAAGACCTAAGCGGAAGTCTTGCTGAAGCATCCTGTTCTGAGGATCTAAGCGGAGGTCTTGTTGAAGCATCCTGTTCCGAGGACCTAAGCGGAGGTCTTGTTGAAGCATCCTTGTCTGAGGGCCTAAGCGGAGGTCTTGTTGAAGCATCCTCTTCTGAGGATCTAAGCGAAGGTCTTGTTGAAGCATACTCCTCTGAGAACCGAAGCAGAAGTCTTGTTGAAGCATCCTCTTCTGAGGATCTAAACGAAGGTCTTGTTGAAGCATTCTCCTCTGAGGACCTAAGCGGGGATCTTGTCATAGCATCCTCCTCTGAGGACCTAAGCGGAGTTCTTCTTGAAGCATCCTCCTCTGAAGACCTAAGCGGAAGTCTTGCTGAAGCATCCTGCTCTGAGGATCTAAGCGGAGGTCTTGTTGAAGCATCCTGTTCCGAGGACCTAAGCGGAGGTCTTGTTGAAGCATCCTTGTCTGAGGGCCTAAGCGGAGGTCTTGTTGAAGCATCCTCTTCTGAGGATCTAAGCGAAGGTCTTGTTGAAGCATACTCCTCTGAGAACCGAAGCAGAAGTCTTGTTGAAGCATCCTCTTCTGAGGATCTAAGCGAAGGTCTTGTTGAAGCATTCTCCTCTGAGGACCTAAGCTGATGTCTTGTCGAAGCATCCTCCTCTGAGGACCTATGCAAAATTCTTGTTGATGCAGTCTCCTCTGGGGAGCTAATGGAGGACTTGGCGAAGTATCTGGGTACCAATGTTGAGCTTACACATAATGATACCCTGACAAAAGTTCAGAGGAAACTTATCACTCTCAAGAACCCACCTCTGATGGCTCGATAGACTCCGTGTTTGACCTCATGGGGAAAGGTCTGAATCCCACCAGGTCCTTCAGCCTTTCAGGCATCGGAGGTTGATACAATGAGAACCATTCCGTTGGGTAACAATACATATCTGTTATTCAGTGTGGAGATGCCCTTTGGAGTGACCGTGCACTTTACAAATACACTTCTTATATTGAGAAGGCCACATGGGGGGATGTAAATGCTAACAACTAGATTCAGGATCTTTTATCTGCACTACTTAGAAACAGGCAGAACTTAGCATTATCTCTGCTATTCTGTTTTCTGATCTTACGTAATTTGCACCTTTACTCCTCAGAAGACGAAAGGCGTCAATCCTTTTTCCAACGACGTTGGAGATTGCTTGACAGGGCAGTTGAGAATCTCAAACATAGATTTACGATACATCCTTCCTTTCTTTATGTCTCCAAGGAAAAAGTACTTAATGTTTTCACAGGTAAATAGGCATTGGCAAAGCCAACAGGTCTGTGTGTAATGTGCGAAGGTGTGCAGCGTTAGCGCATTAGAGTGAGACACGTAGCAGGGAGCCACTGGGAGTGCACAGAAACAGCTATAGTTGTAAAGTAGTCCCTCATGCAGTTCAATGCAAGCACTTGAGTGGAGGCGGAAGGCTACACCCACAAAGCCAATAGCAATAGGTGGGAGATGTATACTCCATGAAGCGAAGCCAAGAGTTGATTGACAAAGTCTCCAGCCAATGGCTGAAATACATTGGTCAAAGAAAGCCAATAGATGAAAGAGGTGGAACCAACTCCTCACATATTGATAACAAAAAGTGAATTTGACAGCTTTGCTGTTAAAACTTAGACCTAAAAAGTACTTTCACATTTGATGCAGTGTAAGACCAAGGGAGCTGGTAAGTGGGCGTAAAGTTCTTTTTTTATTTATATACCTGTATCCAAACATTGTCATGCTATAGAATGTATATTTTTGTCTTTATCTTTTCTGCTGCATTATATACAGCTGTAGTTGTCGTAATCTCAAAGGGTCTTGGCTCTTGGCTGACACCAGACCAGCCTCTCTGTGGTCAGGGGTGGGGGCTCCCTCAGTTCTGACCCAGTGACCGCGGCTGGGGATGTCCAGCTCTTTGCAGTGGTGTTTCCTCACGCGAGTGACAGGTGCAGTGAAGAGTGTAAATTCTTCTGTGACAGTTTGGGGTCTGGGGGAGCAGCTGTCTCAAAGATGCACCATGGGACAGGCCCCTGAGTGCCCCATGCCTCCTCCTGTCCAGAGAGGGGCCCGGATCCCCAGACGGCCTCGGCTTGGTTGCCTTTGTCGTTATGGATGACTCCATTGCTCGTCCCCGGGAGCTTCTGGACGCTCGTGCGTGACACAGATGCTGTCAGGCGCTCCCCGGATGCAGCCTTTCTCACAAGGCCGGAGCCGGCGCCGTCAAGCGGCCTAAATCGAATTAGGCGCTATTGCGCGTGTCCAATCGATCGCCGAAGCGGGGCCCGTGTGTCGCAGGTGATTCCTCTGAAGCAATCAGGGTCCCATCACACGTCTGATGCCCCCCCACAAATGTGTCTGTTCTGCACAGATGCAAACATGAGGTGGGACATGTGATGGCGACAAGCGCCACGGCTGATGGCACAAGCAAGCGGGCACTGGTGGGTGCTACATGCAGGCCAACAGATAGGTGGGAGGCTTTTAAAAAATAATCGGGAGAATATATCTTCCCTATTGTCTTCCATTGAAGCAATGGTAATTTCAGGTGGGAGACAGATAAAAAAGTAAGCCTCTTTTGGCATCAAAAACCCTGAGTCTCCTGCGTGAATCAGGTCTATTGGCATGTAAGGTAGGTGTGTGTGTGTGCGTGCATGCTTGCATACGTGCATTTGTGTGTGTGTACGTGCACGCACGTGCGTGTGTGTTCACGCATCTGTGCATTCGTGTGCGTGTCTGTGTGTGTGCGTGCACGCTAGTATAGACAGCGGGACATGTGATGGCACAGGTGAGGAAGAGGCTTAAGCGATGGCCACCACATGAAGGCATAGGAGCATCTATGTGTGCTCGCAGGTGCGTGTGTCTGTGTATGTGTATGTATTATGTAGACACAAATGAGAGAGTGGGCTTTGTGGTTGCAAAGATGAGGAAGCGGCACAGTGCGTGTAACATCATGAGCAAGGGGTGATGGATTTGTCACAGGAGTCACACTCCCGGGGTGGACTATGCCACACCACTGTGTTGGCCACGGTGGTACTGTTGGACTGCTGGGACACATCTGTGAGGGAGTGAGGTTAGATGCTGCACAGATGCGGTCTGCAGGTGAGGAGAAAGGTTCCCCATGGGTTAGCTTGGTGGGCCCTCAGAGTATGGACAGAGGGATCCAACTGGGTTCAGAGAGGCGTAGAACTAGAACGTGCCCTCGCTGTTGTGGGCCAGGGTCCATCTTCTATCGCCCCAAGCAGGTAAGTCCATCAAGGTATTGGTTGGTCTCCCCTGGCTTTAGGCTGGTTAGGGGTTGTGTTAGACGTTTTGCCTCCTATTTTTCTGACCCTATTTCTGTTGGCATCAGGACCCTGGGAACTTTACCACTGCTGATCAGTGCTAAAGTGCATCTGCTCTCTGTGTAAATTGTGATTATGATTGGTAATCCATGATTGGTATTTTTATAAACTGGTAAGTCCTTAGCAAAGGGGCACTGTGTGTGCCCAGGGCCTGTAAATCAAATGCTGCTAGTGGGCCTGCATCTTTGATTGTGCCACCCACACAAGTAGCCTGCCAAATGTGTCTCAGACCTGCCACTGCAGTGTCTGCACACACACAGTTTGAAACTGCCCTGTCGACCTGGCAAGTTCACCCACTTGCCAGACCCTAACCTTCCCTTTTACTACATGTTAGGCACCCCTCAGGTCGGCCTACAGTAGACCCATGGGCAGGGTACAGTGTATTTGAAAGGTAGGACGCAAACTGGCGCGGTTTACATGTCCTGGTAGTGAAATAACTGTGCATTTTGTTTTTCATTCATAAAAGGCTGTCTGTCCCATAAGTTAACTTGGGAACTGCCTTGTAACACCTTACAAGTGTAACTTTCCATTGGGACAAGAAAGAGATTTGGAGTTTAGACTCTCTGAACATAGAATTAATCACACATCTTTTAGTAAAGGTTTTTTTTTATTGATTTACCATTTTGTTTGCCGCTACCTGTTTGTGTATTCACAGTCTGGTTTTGGAGTGACACAATGCTGTCTCCTCCTCCTGTAGTGAAGCTGGACCAGGAAGGACATAATTGTTTTTGCTGAGCTCAGAGACTCTTGGAACAAAGACTACAAAGAGAAAGTGGGGTATAAATATCAGACTTAACACCCCACAACTTTATATCACTTCTGGAATCAAGAGGAACCTCTGTCAAGAAGAGCTGTGAGGAGGAGACTTCCCATTTATTGTTTGTTGCTTTGCTGGGTTGCCATGCAGTTGCTGCATCAGCAAACGAGAGGACAAAGACTTGACTTTGCTGTGAACCTGCTTGAGAAGAATTTCCAAAGACTTGTGTGCGCTGGCCTCCTTTTTTAAAATCCCAGGGACACAAAGACTTCACCCACAGCTTCCATGAACTCCACTGCTGGGAGTTCTGACCTGCTAGGAGGTATCTATTTCAGTTCTGGGCCTCTGGAGGTTGTTACTGCTACAGAAAGCTGCCAGGAACTGAAGTTCTAAAGGAAACAATGCTTTGCCCTCCTTGTGGTGGAAATTTCTGGCGCAGCTCCACCATGCAGGAGAAATTCCCGACGCACCGCCCCGTGCAGCAAAAACATCCACAGAGAGCCTGCCAGCGACCCACAAAACCACTGCACATTGAGTCCTGTGCACCGTTCTCTGACATCGAAGATCACCACACCAACCTCGACGCAGGCCCTGCTGGGTGGTACGAAGAATCGATGCATCGGCGGATGGAGAAAACGACACAGCAACTTGCTTGCCGTCACTGCATCACCTCCAGCAGGTCCAGATTTTCCACACATCGCACCTGGGCACCAAATCTACACCAATGCTGGGGCCACAGTAAGAAACCGACGCATCACCTCCTCTCCAGTAAGGAACCCATGCATCACCTCCTCTGGAGCAAGACTTCACCCACAGCTTCCATGAACTCCACTGCTGGGAGTTCTGACCTGCTAGGAGGTATCTATTTCAGTTCTTGGCCTCTGGAGGTTGTTACTGCTACAGAAAGCTGCCAGGAACTGAAGTTCTAAAGGAAACAATGCTTTGCCCTCCTTGTGGTGGAAATTTCTGGCGCAGCTCCGCCATGCAGGAGAAATTCCCGACGCACCGCCCCGGGCAGCAAAAACATCCACAGAGCGCCTGCCAGCGGCCTACGAAACCACTGCACATTGACTCCTGTGCGCCGTTCTCCGACATTGAAGATCACCACACCAACCTCGACACAGGCCCTGCTGGGCGGTAAGAAGAATCGATGCATAGGCGGATGGAGAAAACGACGCAGCAACTTGCTTGCCGTCACTGCATCACCTCCAGCAGGTACCCCGACTCGTGCCCTGGATACATCCCTTCTTTCTCCATGTCTCCAAGGAAAAGTACTTCATGTTTGCACAGGTAAGTAGGCATTGGCTGGTAAGGCCAACAGGTCTGTGTGTAATGTGCGAAGGCGTGCAGCGTTAGCGCATTAAAGTGAGACACGTAGCAGGGAGCCAGCGGGAGTGCAAAGAAACAGCTATAGTTGTAAAGTAGTCCCTCATGCAGTTCAATGCAAGCACTGGAGTGGAGGCGGAAGGCTACACCCACAAAGCCAGTAGCAATAGGTGGGAGATGTATACTCCATCAAGCAAAGCCAAGAGTTGATTGACAAAGTCTCCAGCCAATGGCTGAAATAGACTGGTCAAAGAAAGCCATTAGATGAAAGAGGTGGAACCAACTCTTCTCATATTGTTAACAAAAAGTCAATTTGACGGCTTTATTGTCAAAACCTAGACCTAAAAGCACGTTCACATTTGATGCAGTGTAAGACCAAGGGATCTGGTAAGGGGTTGTAAAGTTCTTGTGTTTATCTATATACTTGTATCCAAAAATGTTCATGCTATAGAAGGTATATGTTTGTCTTTTTCTTTTCTGCTGCATTACATACAGCTGTAGTTGTCGTAAACTCATGGGGTCTTGGCTCTTGGCTAACACCAGACAAGCCTCTCTGTGGTCAGGGGAGGGGGCTCCCTCAGTTCTGACCCAGTGTCCGCGGCTGGGGATGTCCAGCTCTTTGCAGTGGTGTTTCCTCACGCGAGTGACAGGTGCAGTGAAGAGTGTAAAGTCTTCTGTGACAGTTTGGGGTCTGGGGAGCAGCTGTCTCAAGGATGCACCATGGGACAGGCCCCTGAGTGCCCTTGGCCCCCTCCTGTCCGAGAGGGGCCCGGATCCCCAGACGCCTCGGTTCGTTGCCTTTGTCGTTATGGATGGCTTCCATTGCTCGTCCCCTGGGGCTTCTGGACGTTCATGCGTGACACCGACGCTGTCAGGCGCTCCCAGGATGCAGCCTCCTTCACAATTAAGAACGAGTGACTTCCCCTGAGCCGCCGAGCGCCTAGATCGAATTAGGCGCTATTGCGCGCGTCCAATCGATCGCCGAAGCGGGGCCCGTGTGTCGCAGGTGATTCCTCTGAAGCAATCAGGGTCCCATGGCACGTCTGATGTCCCCCCACAAACGTGTCTGTTCTGCACAGATGCAAACCAGAGGTGGCACATGTGATGGCGACGCGCGCCACGTCGGATGGCACAGCAAGCACGGGTACTGCAGCAGTGCCTAGAAGTGCAGGCAATATATTTATACAGCATTTATTTACAAGTTCAAAAGTGCCCTGATTTGGGGGGGGGGGGGGAGGGAGGAGAGGGAGGAGAGAGAGAGAGAGAGAGAGAGAGAGAGAGAGCGCCCCCTCCTGGTAGCACAGGTGAGGGGAGTTACAGGCAAGGGCACCACCAACTCTAAGGGAGGATGATTGTGTCTATGTGTGCTCAGCTGTGTGTGTTTGCACAGACACGTGTACAGGTGTGCATGTAGTTGCTTATGTGCGAAAGCATACAGCTGTCTCAGTGTGCCCTTTTGCACCTGTGCATGGGCGCATGTGTGTGTCCTGAGTAAGGCACCCTGAATATATGTCCACCCCAGTGGTTAATTTGTAAAACAGTAAGTGCTGGGGTCTCGCCATGAGGCAGCTTGCACCAGCCCATTTCTCCTGTTAGCGCCGCCTAAGACAGAACCAACTACTAATCATTAAGTGGGGAGAGGATGTGGCATAACGGCCAGAGTGGCCGAGTTTGAAGCTGGGAAACCAGGTTCGAGTCTGTGGGCCGGCTCAATAGCTTGTGACTCTGGCCAAATCACTTAATCTCCCCGCAAATGAATGTGTCCTTAACTGGTGCTCATGAAAAGTGCTGGTGTTGAACACTGGATACCACTGGCTCAAATTACGCACTGGTCCACCCTCATTTGGGTCTGTGTGTGTGTGTCAGTCTGTGACCTTCTGTTTGTTTGTTTACATGCATGCTTGTGTGTGCGAGCAAGAGAGAAAGAGACGGATGGACAGAGAGGCGCAGAGACTGATTTAGAAGCCGGCGAATGGGAACACCCCGTCATAAACATGATGTATATCCCGTACGCCGTATTACGATCACATTCTATCCTATGGGGATCTTAAAACGGTGGACTGGATATATGTCATGTTTGTGATGGAGTATTCTCTCCGCCGACTTCTAAATCGGGGTCCACAGTCTGTATGTAACCATATGGGGAGAGGAGTTGGCCTAACGGCTAGGGCAATCGACCTCGAATCTGGGGAACCAGATTCGAGTCTCGGCAATGTCGCTGAACATTCTGTGATTCTGGGCAAATAACTTAATCTTCCCGTGCCTAACAAAAAAAATGAATGCGTCCTCATGTAATGCAACGGGTGCTATGTAAAGCGCTCTGATACCCAATATTTTGGGTCAAGTTTGCCCTATATAAAACTCTGTAAAATAAAAAAATAAAAAAATAAAAATATGTCCTCATGGGTGTGAGTATGCATGAGTGTTAATATGTGTATACATATGTATCTGCCTACATGGCTGGATGTGTGAATGTGCATTCAGCAGTGTGTGCCTGTATGTCTTCAACTTTGCCTATATGTGAGTGTGTCTTTGTTGTTGTGTGTTTGCCTGTTTATGTGTCCGTTTGCCTGTGTGGATGTAACGCGTCATGTGCGTGCCATGTGTGCGTCCTTATGAGTCTCTGCAACTGCTTTGTGTGCCTGCATGGATGTGTGTGTGTGTGTGGTTGTGTATGTGGGAACGTTGCAAGCCCCAGCATATGTTGAAGCCGTGTGTGTGAGTATGCGGGCATGTGCATGTGTGTGGGGTTGTGTATGTGAGAACGTGCAAGCCCCAGCATATGTTGGAGCCGTGTGTGTGAGTGTGCGGGCATGTGCATGTCGGGGTGTGTGTATGTGTGTGGTTGTGTATGTGAGAACGTGCAAGCCCCAGCGTATGTTGAAGCCGTGTGTGTGAGTCTGCGTGTCGGGGTGTGTGTGTGTGCGTGGTTGTGTATGTGAGAATGTGCAGGCCCCAGCGTATGTTGAAGCCATGTGTGAGAGTGTGCGATGTGTGTGTTGGGGTGTGTGTGTGCGTGGCTGTGTATGTGAGAACGTGCAAGCTCCAGCATATGTTGAAGCTGTGTATGTGAGTGTGCGTGCATGTGCGTGTCGCGGTGTTTGTGTGTGCGTGGCTGTGTATGTGAGAACGCGCAAGCCCCAGCGTATGTTGAAGCTGTGTGAGTGTGCATGCATGTGTGTGTCGGTGTGTGTGGGTGTGTATGTGAGAACGTGCAAGCCCCAGCGTTCGTTGAAGCCGTGTGTGTGAGTGTGCGTGCATGTGCGTGCCGGTGTGTGCGTGTCTGTGTCTTTCTGTGTGACTGAATCTCTTTGAAGGACCCAGGGTGCGATGACTAATGCCATCCCAGCTCCACACTGAAGCACTAAACGGACGCCTCTGAGACTTGCAATAAATGGGTATTCCACCAAGCATGAAATATGGAGGCGCATAATCACCTGAGGGCAGCGGGGGAGGGGCAGGGAGCTGCTACAAGGCAGGGGGGGGGCGGGAAACAAGGTCACCTTCCGAGAAAACAATTAGGGCTGCTCAGACCTCCTGGTCTGTGGCTGGGAATGGATTTCATGTCTGAGTGGGCCCCAACCTTACCTATTGGGTCTGTGGGGGGGGTGGGGGGGGCTGGTCAGTGCCCTCTTACCGCCTTCGCTATTCTTCTGTTGATTTTTTTTTTAAATGGCTTGAAATGAAACATAAAGCTTTATGGTACATTCCATCTCTACAGTCTTTCACTGGCTTTTATCGTTACTTTTATTTTCTTCAGTGAGTTTGTAGTGATTCTCCTGCGTCTGCGGTCTGCGGCAAAGGCTGGTGTCCTCGGCACGCGCCGTGCCGCTGCCACGCAGCCTCATTGTGTGCCGGGACATATGGGCCCAAAACGTAGGGCCAGATTCAAACACTGCCTTTTGTAGTGGGTAAACTGGTACTACAGTAGCACGACTTACTTTCCACAAAATGCTATTCACAAACCTACAAGTGTAAATCTCCACTTCTTATATCTTCTCTATGGCGAGAGCCTCACGCTTGTAAGTTTACGTCGTAGCAGTAAATGTGGCAGGGACCAGGGTAGTGGGGGAAAAGGGGGAATACTTACCACTACATGGGAGGGGTCTAGGGAGGAGTAAGGAAGTCTATACAGAGAGCTAAGAGGGTATTTAGGAAAGGACATACAGTTACACACAAAAGAATAAGGTCAGAGCTATTCACAAACTGCACATCTAAAGTTACTACAGCCAAAAACACCCAACACAGGAGTAAATCTACTCCAGCTCTGACCTGGAGTAGGTCCACCACTACACATAGCCAACCACGGGTACTGCAACACCCTCCCCAACAAATAACGAGGCAATGACATAAAATAGAACCCAATAGGAAAAAACATTAAAATAATACATTTATTTCAACTTTTTATAAATATATTTAAATTCATGTTAAAAAAAATATATCTTAGTAAAAAGAAATATAATTTTATGGTAAAATATTTTGAAAACCTTTTTCTATTTAAAAATATCTGTAATTTAATTTAAAACATTGTTTAAAATTAATTATTTACATATTGTTTTACATTTTTAATACATGAGTAAATATAAACATTGTAATTAAGATGTTTTTTTTATAAATCTTTAAAATTACATTCAATCCTGATTTTAATGTAATACATTTAAATTAATTCAACCTTTAATTAAAAATTAAGTCACTAGTGATGTAGCATTTTTTATTTTGTTCGACATTTAAAATAAACACATAAATAAATGTATTTAAATGATTTATTTACATATTGTTTGACATTTTTAATACGAGTAAATATAAACATTGTAATGAAGATGTTTTTTTATAAATCTTTAAAATTACATTCAATCCTGATTTTAATGTAATACATTTAAATTAATTCAACCTTTAATTAAAAATTAAGTCACTAGTGATGTAGCATTTTTTATTTTGTTCGACATTTAAAATAAACACATAAATAAATGTATTTTACTGTAATGTTTATTTACATTTTTTTCCCTATACCTTACCAAAGAGAGATCTCTGCCCCAGTAGTGGAGAACTCTGCCTGTATGCGAAATGTCAGTAGTAATACATTTACATTACTAACTTAATTTAAATTAAATATGTAATTAATTTAAATATATTAAAATACATTAAAATAATTTCCAAAGATTTATTTTTCAAAAGCCAACCTTGGTCACGCTATCCTTCAGCAGCATTTATTTAGAGATTTTAATTGCTAGCAAGCCTGCATGCTTCATTAGTAATGATGAGGCTGCTTGTGTGGTCAGGCTACTAGACAGATCCAGGTGCTTAGTTTTCCCTTTCCCTGAAGTATTTTTTTAATACCTAGAAACAGGTGTTGCTTATCACACCTGGCCAAAACAGAAGAGGAACCCAAAAGACCATTCATTCTGGTTTGGTCCCAGGCTTCCCATCAATCTCTGGAAAGCCTGGGGAAGCCACTATCCTGATGGGTGTCGTCTCCAACCATGGTGGCTTTCGAAGGACTGCAGATGGGTGTAGATGGGCGGCCGGGTGCCAAGGGAATTCACCCCCCAAGGACTCGGTTGGTTCTCCTTGGGTACAACCTGCAGGCTCTGAAAGAGACAGCTATTCCTGTCTGAGCCAAGGACTGGAGAACTCCCCATCCGAGAATCAGGGATGCAAGGAACCCCCACAGATTCTGCCTGGGGAGTTTTGAGGTGCATATGCTATTCATTTGAATAATGAGCCATGAATGTGTAAACAGGAGGCTCAAACAATATATGAGTTTTGCGGCATCATACCAGTTCCTTTGCCAGGATTCCAGGACCCGGTCAAGATGACCCTTTGCTCGTCAGGTGTTCACCCGCTTGTGTCCACTTGTGGTGCCGTCATAATTCAGCGGTTTGAAATGACTCGAACTGTCCTTGCGCCTTACTTCTATATGTATGTTCATTAACCTCACCCCACAAACGAGACACATAAAACCAAGGTTAGAATTATAAGGTATTTTTAATTGAAAAGTATCAGACCCAGTGTTTCAGCTCTTTAGTGCTAGTCTTACACAAAAATAGAACTGTCTTTAAAGCACTTTTTAGGTCTCGCCTAAGGCAGTGCATGCGCTTTCTATGGAGAGACATATTGTTTGCTGTGAGTGGACTTAGAGACCACCCTTTGCTTACCATTGGTTGACTTCATTGCCACTTGCATTTGCTTGCTTCTTATTGGTTAGCTGTCGAGTAGGCTTCCTTCCTCTTTGTGTGCTAGTCCAACCCCATGGGGCAGAGATGCCTTACTTGTGTCTTATCAATGGAACTTTTTTAAGGTGCTACTTTTTTCTTTGTGTTTAATGACTCTACCAAATTGCATCTTTTTTAACTGGCTCCCTGGTGTACTTGTACCAACTCCAAGGTTCCTCCCACCTGCCCGTTTTCCCTTCCGTTGTCCAGGTTGCTGGACGCTCACACCTACCCACCATACCCCTCCTTCCATTCCATTCCCTGTGATGCTACTCCCACTGACCCACCCGCCTTGCTGCCCTTCAGTTCGCAGTGGTTTTGCCGCTACCACTCACCCACGGTCCTTCCTTTCTGCTCCATTGTCATTGGCGTTGCCAAGTACCACCCACCCACCCTCCTTCCGCCTCTTCCATTGTCCGTAGTGTTGCCCTTTTCCAACCACGACCCTTCCTTCCTCCCCACCCACCCACTCTCCTGACTTCCATTGTCTCTGGTGTTGCCCCCTACCACCCAACTTCCTTCCACTGGGCCGGCAAACATCTCTCAGCTCGGCAGGCGATAACTTGCTCAGAGCAATGGAGTGCTTCAATCCATCGCAACGACAGAGTAAATTCCCATCCACCAAACTATAAATCAGGCTAATAGTATTGACACCACGAAAAACGACATGATGATTATAAGTGACATACCCCGGCCTCGCAGGCTGGATGGAGGCGCACTCTTGCATTGTTGCATCAACTTGAAGGCGGTGGAATCGACAAAAAGTTTCATACAAAATGAGTATTGATGCTCTGAGCTTCATGCCCGCAATTGAGCTCTGCATAGACTTTGTATCTTTGATGTGAACATTTACTGCTGTAAAGCGCTCTGATGCCTTCGGGTCCAGCTAGCGCCATATAAAACTCTCAAATAAATAACATTGTTGTCTGTCTTTCTCTGTTTCTTTATGTTAACTCAGAGAATGCAAATACATTTTAAAAAACATTGGTGCAGCCTTATGGACAATCCTTCTGGCTTAACCTTAAGGTCTCTGTAACCTGAATGGTAGCGCGAATATCTGAGCATGTAATATCTGGCTAAAATGAGCCATAGCTATAGTGCCTAACTTAGGGGCATATTATCAACGGCCTGCGATAATTATCGCTGGCCGTGCTTAGCGATAATAATATTATCACAGGCTATCTCTGGAATTTATCGCCCTGGTAGTGCGTTATTAACAACGCATTTCTCCAGGGCGATAAAAGTTCCAGAGATAGCGAGGTTATCGCCCTTTTGCAGGAAACATCGCTGGTTTCCCAGCGATGTTCCCTGCAAAAAGGCAATAACCATGCTGATACGACCCACCCACCCCCTATGTTAGGGATGGCTAAATCAGGATTTTAGCAGACGTTCCAAAATCTAACGTGTGCTAAAATTATGTGGTCTGTCTTGTAAATATTGCGATGTAAACATCAGCGATATTTGCAAGGTAGTCCATCTGGAGTACGCCCAGTAACGCCCACTTTGCATCTCATTGGAGATGCAAAGGGAGGCGTTGGGAAAAGGAGTGCTAACATGTGATTATGCATGTTTGCACCCTCTTGTAAATAGGGCGCTGGTTTTATCTCCGCTTTTTTGGCTTTGTAAGCCAAAAAAGCAGAGATAAAGCCCTTGTAAATATGCCCCCTAGTGACACTGTAGGCCTGATTCACAAAGAGTTTTTTCCATTCGCAGGTGTAAATAACACCTACTCATCGACAAGTAGTTAGTTCTAGGTGGCATTTCATTGTCTTACCTTCAAGTTGATTCAGAGTTAGAACCTAAAATATATTTATAAAGACAGGATGGGAAAGTAAAGGGAGGTGGAAGGCAGAAGTCACTGAACATGATGAGAGGCCATGTCAAGCAGTATACCTAAATGATTCGAGACACCTTTAAACCTATGGTTTTAAGTCATTTTTTGGGGAAATTGAACAAAAGAAATGTGTTGTTTTAGTCGCATTTTACCACCCCCAACACCTTCGGGAATGATCAGATTCCTTTCACGCACCATAAACGAATAGACACATTTAGTAAGTTCCCCTTCAGAGCAACATGAAAAAATGAATGCTTTGTAGCAAATTCATTGCTATAAAATCCAAAATGTGTCCCATTTTCTTGCATTTTACTGAGGGAGAATCCAAGGCCTCACTCACTACCTGAACACTTCCTGGGGAAGATGATTTTGCACTTAATGAAAATAGGTCGGGCTTTTTATGATGCTCTGTCCACCCCTCCATGGAAGGCAACACATTTCACCATTACATTTTTGTCAATATTTCACCAAGTATATAACTGGAGCAAGGGTCATTTTGGGGTATCTGAATGGCCAAAGAGATGACCAACGGGGGCAGCTGATGGCACTTTGCGTGCTTCATGGTTCTCGTACTGCTAGGCGGGACAGTCAACTGGGGTTTGGTAAATTTGACCAGTGGGAGTAGACAGGGTGTGTGACTTCCATGGTATTTATGATGGCAGGGCCGGACAATGCACTAACGTCTGTGTGTTTTGATTCCTTGTTTCCACCAGGACTGGTTGGCAAGGTTCGGGTACCTACCTCCACCGGACCCGGTCAGCGGGCGGCTGCAGACCCAGGAGGAGCTGATGAAGGCCATCAAAGCCATGCAGCAGTTTGGGGGTCTGAAGGCGACGGGCGTGCTAGGTAAGACTCAGAAGGGATTTACTTCCACAGCCGTGAGAAGCAAAAAAGAACACCTGTGTCTTCCTTCCATGCTTCAATCACGCCATTCACAAATTATGCTATATTCTGTTGTCTCTGACCCCCAAGACATTAATGGTACCCATGGGAGAGGTGTTTACGCGCCCTGAACAGATCACTGCAAACTCAAACTGGTTGGATGTAGCCAGGCTTGTGGCAACTCCACAGAGCTCACATAGCTGAAAGGTAATGTTGGAACACATGTGCACCCACCACCTGTTGAAAGATCAGGAAGAACGCCTCCATGTTAGACCATCCAAACATGCACCACCTTACTGCAATATCTGTACGCACACCACCATGTTGAAAGGTCAGTGTGAATGCAACATGTCAAAAGATCATTACACTGAACGTATGTTGGAATGTATGTATTCAAGCCACCATGTTGGAAGATCAGTAAACTCAAAACAACTCACCAGGTAATAGAGGGTCTCTGGGAAAAGTTTAAAGACCTGCACGGACACAATCCCCACTTCAATACTATTATAAACATATGAAATCCGTGGGTCTATAATACTCCTCCAAGGAGCAATTTGAAAGCACAAATGATACTGACACGAATATAGAGTGAGAACATGGAAGGAGTCCTATTTAGGAGGCCGGAATCCCATCACCCACCGAGGGGGCAAGCTTCATCATCTGGGATCTCCTCTTAGTTGCAAATACTAGTGCGACCAAGGGCTGCAGCCCCTTCACAGCAGGAAGGTCTTTAGAGGGAGAGACACATAATGAGAGAGAGACATAATGCTGCATAAACAAAGAGAGAAGCAGGTATGCAGAGAGGCAAGGAAAGGGAGAAAGTGGGCCAAACAGGCAAGAGGGAGCGAGGAAGGAAGAGAGAGAAAGAGAGAGAGAAGTTGAGACAGTGTGAGCAAAGAAGGGTGGAATGGAAACTCATCCTGCTGTACTTGAAGGCTGAGTCTTAACTATATGCCCCAGAGCCTGACGCTGCATACGAAGATTGTTCACTGACCCGATGGCTCCACTTCACTGCAAGCAAGATACTGTGAAGATTATTATTATTATAACTTATTCTTTGTAAAGTGCATCTATCACCTAGCAGGCATCTTGGCACTGGTAACTGTCAGTGGCTAATTAGAGAAACATCTTATCAGGCGCCATTGCCGTAGGCATAAACAGAAATGGCTTGCTGCCCCTTGCCCAAGGGAAAAAGCCAAGCAAAAAACGTCCTGCAGGACTACAAACACACCATCCTTCAGGCCAAATCCTGTTTTCTCACTGATAAGATAGTGTCAGCAAACAATTCCACCAGCATGCTATTCAAAGTCATAAAGGAGATTGCTGAGCCCCCTGGGACACAGCTCTTGAACCCTTCCCAAGACTTCTGTGACAGAGTAGCACTCTGCTTCCAGGAGAAAGTTCTTAAGATCTTTATTAAGTTCACCCCAACTGCAGAGGATGAACCTATCACAGAGGTAGCCAAAGGGAAAACTGAAGACCCATCTAAGGGGATGCTTGGCCAGGTTCTTGGGAAGCAGGCCATGTCCTTCTTTCCATTAATCACAGCTCTACAAACCAAGGACCTTTTACTTGACCGAGAGTCCGGAGCTCCTTCAGACCCTTGTATGCCTTCCACACTCAGACTTGCCCCGGACTTAGTAGCCAACTTCCTGTGCAAGGTCTTCCATAACACACTCATGGCCAGCAATTACCCAGCCACCTGGAAGGAAGCAATTGTCTCACCCCTTCGTAAAAAAAAACAAACGCTGATCCCTCAGAGTTGAACAACTTTTGACCTATCTCCCTTCTCCCCACCCCGGCTAAAATCCTGGAAAAATGTATCAATGTTGAGCTGATGAAACACATTGAATCCCAGGAAATCCTTGACAGCTCTAAGAATGGATTTTGTGCTAGTCAGAGCACTGAATCCCCCGTGGTAGCGGCCACTGACTGTATCCGCACGAAGGTTGACCAAGGCGGATCTGCAGTGCTGATTTTGCTCGACCTCTCGGCAGCATTCGATACCATCTCTCTAGTGCGCATGATTCAGCGACTGCGGAAAGCAGGAGTCACTGGGGGTGGGGGGCCTTCGGCTGCTCCACTCTTTCATACCCGGCAGAACGCACAGTGTCAGTTGTGGAGGCTTTAAAGCAAAGGCCTTTGGCCATCCCTTTGGGATCCCCCAGGGATCTTCACTTAGCCCCACTCTTTTTAACCTCTATATGACCCCCTGGCAGAGTTGGTGAGATCGTTCGGTTTCCAAGTACTCTCCTACATGGATGACACACAAATCATTGTTTCTATATCCAATGATTTGAAATTGGTTGCCCAAAAGTGTAATCAATGTATGTCCTGCATCATACGCTGGATGAAGGACAAGTCATTAAAACTCAATGAGGAGAAAACCGAGGCGCTAGTGTTTGGACCACAGAATTCCATCTGGTCTAATGCCTGGTGGCTGCAGATTACAGTCCCCTTCCTGTACCAGTCAAAACTGCAAAAAATCTGGGGCTCATCTTCGACAAGGGTCTGTCCCTTGATGCCCAGGTTAACCGTACAGGCAACACCTGTTTTTACAGTTTGAAAATCCTGAGGAAAGTACCACCGTATATTCCATCGGAACTACACCGGCCCACTATTATCGCACTAGTCACCATCCAGCTGGACTACTGCAACGCTCTGTGCCTTCATATCAACATAGGATCCCTAAACAAGCTTCAGGTTGGACAGAACGCTTCGGCAAGGCTGATTCTTAACATCCCGAAGTATCAGTTAGCATCGGAAGGAACTCAAGCCTTGCATTGGCTTCTCGTCAGGAAGCGCATTTCCTTCAAGGTTCTGAATTTGGTGCACAAGGCCATGCATAGCAATGGTTCGTCATACTTAAAAAACACGTTTCAGTGGTACACTCCAGGGAGGACCTTGAGATCCTCCTCTCTAAAAACACTGGTTTCTCCCAGATTTTGCTAGTCCCAATGGGGAAGTCGCTCCTTCTCTGTTGCAGCTGTCAAACTTTGAAACTCCTTGCCCCCTTCCATTTCCAAGGCAGACGCGCTTCTGGTCTTCTGGAAACTTTTCAAGACCTGGTTATTTGTCTCCCAGCTGGATGTTTGTGCTCTCTCTCCTCCCTGTTCGCTTAGCGCCTTGACACCCTTGGGTATAAGTGCGCTTTATAAATATTATCTTATCCTATCCTATCAGTTCTAGTTTGTGAGTAATTTCTGATATTCATCTATTTTCAGGGTTAGAGCCAGGTTTTCTGGTTCTTTTGAAACTCAATAAATTAGTATTTGTTCTTAGGGAGGGTCGGAGTTTGTTCCAGAGTTGAGCAGCCTGGACCTGGAAGGTTCTGCCTCCGTATCGTATTTTTTAAACGGTGGAATCGACATAAGGCCAGCCTTAGATGACCTTAAGGTTTGTGTTGGTACTTCTGGTTTAATTATTTGTTGAAGGGCTTTTGGTCCAATATTATTTATGATCTTGTGTGTGATACACATGGCCTAAACAATGCCCCTTTCTTTATCTGGCAACCAATGTAATTATTTTAAGGTTTTCGTAGCGGAATCCCTTCTCCCTTTGTTTAGAGCAAGTTTGGCCGCAAGTACTTGGATCCTTTGGAGTTGTTGAGGAGATAATCTGGGCTACCTAGTAACAGTGGCTTACAGTAGTCCAGTCTGCTCAATACTGAGGTGTGTATCACGAGTTTCCTGTAGGGTTGGGGGAGCAGAAAGGCTATTTTTCTCAGATTCCTAACTAGTCTGTGGCATATGCCTACTGTTTTGTTGACCTTGGAATCCATTGAGAGTGTACTGTCGAACTGACTACCCAGGGTCCGAACTGGGCGCGGTGTGCCCAGGTCTGGGTTGTTTGCTCATGGCCAGAATTTGCTTGGCAGTTGTTGTATAATCGACGGGGGACAGCATAGGAATTCAGTTTTGTCCCCATTACATTTTAGCATGATGTCATCCAACCATTCAGACATTTTTTTAAGGCAGACGTAGAGATTATTCATTTGGGTAGGGTCGGATTTGTCCAGGGACATTATTAATTGTGGGTCGTCTCTGTAGTTTACCACTGATGTTCCAAACAATTTTAACAGTGTTAACAGTGGTTTTAGATATATATTAAACAGTATGGGGCTCAGGGCTCAATTTCTTTATAGTGCGAGGTAAATGGGGGAAATTACATGTCCTGTAGTGTATTTGCTAGAGAGGACTTCAGCCAGTTAAGCATAGTACCTCTCGCACTGATCTCTTGCAGGCGTTTGATCAGGGATTGGTTGTTGACAGTGTTGCACGCTGCGGATTGGTCTAGCAGGATCAGTAGTGTAGTTTGACCTCTGTCAACTCGCATTCTTATTTCTTTCGTGGCCATGATCAATGCAGTCTCTGTTCCATGGCCAGGTCTAAAGCCCATCTCTTCTGGTTCTAATTGATTGTTTTCTACAAGGAAGTTAGCTATGGTCTTACTAAGGTATTTTACTAATATTTTCATTGGGAAGGGGAGCCTTGAGATAGGGCGAAAGTTGCTTGGCTCTTGACTATCTGCCTGGGGCTTCTTCAGGAGTGGAGTTACCAGTGCCGTCTTCGCGGCTGCTGGCACCATCCCGGTACTGAGTGATTGACTGCAGATTAGTCGAAGATCGGTGAAAAGTTTGTTCTCTCTATTTTTCCATATTCCTACTGGAGTGGGGTCTAGAGGAGATCCTGAGAAGATTCAAAAGGCCAGGTCTCTGACCTTAATATCATCTAACAGGGCAACTGTTTCTAGGCTTTTTTTGTTGTGATGGACTGGTTATGGATTCGATCTGGCTCTCTGATCGTTACATCAGGTTTTTTGTTTTGGTTAAGTTTATTTAAATTTTTATTTTGTATGTCTGTTATAATCCAATCAATTTTTTCGTGGAAGTAATCTGAGAGGCTGTCACATAATTCTTGTGAGGGCATAATAGTTTGTTTTATACAATCAGGGGTGGTTAGCTCTTTTGCCAACTCAAAAACTTTCTTAGAGTTGTTGGATGCTTCCAGAATAGTGGAGTAGAGGTTGGATGCTTTTGCTTTTTTTATTTCTGACTTATATTCCTCAAAGGCCAGTTTTAATATTATTTTATCCTTATCCTCATAAAATTGCCTCCATTGTCTCTCCAGTTTTCTGCATTTTAGCTTTAGTTCCCTTGAGGATTCTGTGAACCACGGTGCACAGTTCCTAGGCTTGTTCTTGATTATTTTAGTGTGACTACCTTATCTAGGATATCTACAATGGATTTGTTGTAGTGTGGGTAGTTCGTCTCAAGCGTAGTCGAGTCCACAAAGCAGGTTGTATCAAATATTGTTTTATTTCCAGGGTTTTTTAGCTTGCCCCGTGGCCTTTTAAGAGTTGGGTTTTTGTTGATGTAATTTGCCTTGATTCCTTTTGATGGTAGTTTAATGCTAAAACGGATCATATGGTGGTCTGACCAACTGACAGGCATAGAAGTATTTATCATTATCTTGTCTGGGAGAGCGAAATTAGGTCCAGGGAAGGAAGGGTTGGATAAAGCCTTTTGCTCTTTCGGGTGCTTTTTTACGTCGATGTAAGCAAGCAGTTGGTCATTGTGTGGCCCTGATGAAGACCAGACAAGTTAACCACTGGGTCAAAACATGTTGACCTCTCTCTAAGGAAGGTATTTTCTGTGCACACAACAATAAAAAACGATCAACAAACAACCTTCATACTTACAATTACTGAATAAAGAAACCTCCTATCAATAGGATCTCCCCTTGCACTTGCCTGATTCTGAATCTGCCTGCAAATAAACAAATTAAAATGATCCGTTCATATTTATGCCTTCCTATCAAAAAAACTGATAAAGGACAAACAACTAGTGTAAACTTTTTATGATTTGTTTGGGTGAATATTTTATTTTGCTTTATGAGATAGTCTGTTTATAATGAGATGTCTGTCATGTTTGTGAGATTGAATGAATTGTGTTTATTTTCCACTATTTATTTAGTATGGTCATATATAGTTCAGTTTAATAATAATTCTTTGTAGTTCAGTTTAATAATAATTCCTTGTAAAAAAACAGTACTTTCTCCGTTTAAAAAAGAATGTCATAAATGAAAGAGGCTGATTGGATCAATATGTTTTCAGTGATTGGATTTTTTTGAGCTAGAAGCAGGGATAATTACAACAATCTAGCACAGAAGCATTTAACGGGTGCAGAATGAGTGTTTTGTTTCCACTCATTAAATATAAGGTCGCCCCCCCGCTGCTCTGGCCGCCTTCACCTGTGACAGCCTGGCTGACGTCATGACGTGCTCTTTTCTTGACACACAGATGAGCAGACCGTGGGGTTGATGAAGACGCCGCGCTGCTCCCTGCCTGACCTGGCAGAGTCGGAGGGCGCCAGGAGGAGGCGCTCCACCACCCCCGGCACCAAGTGGAGCAAGAGGAACCTGTCCTGGAGGTAGGTTCTGTGGGGGGGGGGGGGGGGGAGGGGCTTGTGGTCCTCACAGGCCAGTCCGAGCCTGGCGGCTATCATGTGGCATCAAGATTTCCCACCTGCCATAGCATTGTATTTGTAAAGCGCACGTTCACCGCGAAGGGCATCTTGGCGCTGAATGACAGATGTTTGTTGTTACCCAACTCAATGGTACTCATTTTATCGACCTCAGAAGGATGAAAGTTTGAGTGGGCCCCCTGGTATTTGAACCTGACCATGCGGTCACACACAGGTCCCTACAGTGGGCGCATTAGTCCACTACGCCCCCAGACAGGGCGTTATCTGTCTCCCAAGAACCAGGCATGACGTCACAGATGGGTCCACCTGTTGCTCTGACGCGGTCTATGTGATGGGGCACCACCATTGCACTGGACTACACTCCCTAGGTTCTCTTGCTCTTGTTCCCAGCATGCTCTCGCTCGCCCTCTTTTTGTCATATTTAGATTCTTCATCTGCCCCCAGGGGTGCACCAGTCACTCCATGCCACATTCTCATTGTATTTTATTTTTATTATTCTGTTTTGTTTGAGTCACCTGCAATAGTCTCACAGCGCTTGCTTAATGACTGTCGAAGCCCCGGCCCTACCGTACCTGAGATATGAACTAATGCTATGTGTCCAATCAAGTGGGACATTTGACTGCCTCTACCATTCTTTAGATGACCCAATGGTGCTCTAAAACGGAAAAAAAATAAGGAATATAACTCAAGAGCCATGTGGCCTTGTGACTGACTCTGACCCATCCCTGTCGAGCCTAACATGACAGACTCTTTCCAAGCACTACCAGGCCTATAGCCAGTGCTTAATTTGAGCCAGAGTTTTCCAGTACTCAGCACCGGCACATAATCATCAACACCAGTGCTTGAGCACCAGTTAAGGACACATTCGTTTTTGATGGGCACAGAGAGATTGAGTGATTCGCCCAGAATCACAGGGTGTTGAGCCGACGCCAAGACTCGAACCTGGTTCTCCAGCTCCGAGGTCGCCAGCTCTGGCCATTACATCACATCCCCTTCCCAATTGTAGGGTTTTATTGGTTCTGTGTTAGGCAGCGCTAAAAGGAGAAATTGGCTAGTGAAGCCGGCCCCTGACGAGAGTCCCGGTTCTTATTTTTTTTACAGATTAATTACTGCCTATAGCTGCCCCTTGGGAAATATCTCTTTTTCATACAGGTCATCCTGCATGAAGCCCTGAGGTAGCCTGATACCTCAGTGGGGTAAAGCAGCTGCTCCGAGATCTGCAGGTCAAAGGCTTACATTCTGCCAAATTCAAGATAGCCGGTCACCCTTCCAAGGTCAATAACCTGAGTACCACTGAGCTGATAACAGTATGTTTTCAGAACATGTTAACAATTCCCTCTGTAGAATTCACAATATATGCTAAATAAGTATTACCACAAGTACTAATATAATAACAATATAAGGGATGTCGTACCCCTGGCCATACATTATAAGGTATTGCAAGTCACCAAGGTGTTCCGTAACCATGTAGAGGTTAATAAGGTTATGGAACTCAGAGGTGATTTGCAATATCCTTATCATCTACACAAGGAGGTACTTTATCCTATATAATACATGGTCACATCATCACTTTTCCCACAAACTTGGAGTGTAATCTTTCATTTGAAAGAGAAAACATATTTGTAAACATGAAGAATAAAAATGAAACCTCTAGTGCAAAATGAAACACATGAAAAACCTGTTAGATATAGTTGCAAACAGATATTAGAAACAGTTCAATAGATATCACTTTAAAAAAAAACTATAATAGCTCGAATTGTGTACAAACATGCAGAAAGATTCTAGCTTTTCTCTAATTATCTAAGGAGTGCAAAAAATAAACACATATCTGCTTGTCAACTGTAATGACTTATAACAGTTGACTTCTGATGTTTTTTCTTTATAATAGGCGGCTGGGTGCGTCACACGTCGCCGATTATAAAGAAATTAGAGACAGGCAAATATACAGGGATTACAGAATGTCATGAATTATCACAGTAATTATGAAAATGTAATCATAAGTCTATGAGATAAAGTCTGCAAAAACCCACATTCAGAGTGGCTCTCTATAACTATTTAAGGCAGCAGTGACTTTTAGATTAGACAAGAGCACCCCCTGTTGGCTCTAAATGGAACCTACAGAACTGTGGCTAAGAATTGCAGTTTTTAGTAGGTCTTCTGCTCTGACAGCTTTAGCTGTTTGGTGATCCTTTGCTAATCAAAAAATGATAAGTAAAAAATACATATAATATACATTAATAGAAAGGGCTGGGGACAGTCGTCTTCATCCACTGGTCTATTCATATGTCATTCACATTTGACTCCCGGCCATCAAAGCATGCTTGGGGCAGTGGGTCAGACCCCTTCAGCCTTGGCTCTCTTGCACTTTGAGAGATGAGTTGCTTCTTGAGCACATGTACTCATCCAGCTAAAAACATGGGCACTTGACCGCCAGGACAAGTGAAACAAACCTGCACTTTGCCAATACATTTTTTCATTCCTTATTTAAAATGTGTTTTCATTCATTTTTGTGTGTTTAAACTCGAGGTCTATTCACAAACTGCCCTTTGTACTACGTTTGGTAGTTTTACAATAGTACTACTAGCACACTACAAAATGCTATGCACAAGCCTATGTATGGGGCTTATGCCTTCACCTTTTATCTTTTATGTGAACAGAGCTCGGCCCAAATGCAGAACTCACCATACACGTAGGCGTACACTTTAGTAGTAAATGTGACTGGAAACGGGTGGGGTGGAGTTACTACTAAATTAGATTGGCTAAGGGAGGGGCATGGAGGGGGTTAGGTAGGGTGAAGGTAGGGGTTTAGGAAGATACATGCACCCAACCATAAAAGAGTAAGCCCACAGCTAGTCATAAACTGCACTTCTAAAGTTACTACAGCTAAATACAACCCAGAACAGTGGTATGTGGTATGTGGTATGTGTACTCCAGCTGTCTAGCACCACACAACGCCAACCACTGGTACCGCAACACCCTGCTGGTGTTGCCATAAAATAAAGAGGCAGGGGCTTAAAATAATAGCCCATAGGAACTAATGTTAAATTAAATTAACTTTTCTTAAATATAAAATAACGTAATTGAATGTAAATATATATATATATGTATGTATGTATGTATGTATGTATATATATATATATATATATATATATATATATATGTATATATGTATATATATATATATATTTTTTTTTTTGTAAATATATATATATTCACCATTATTATTTGTTTATTATTAATATATTAGGAGTCTATAGATAACATGCTATATTTTTGCATATTGAATACAAATACTTTAGCTGGGATTTTTTTATTCAAATCTCAAAAAAAATTATTTTCATCTAACATATTCAAAATAATACTTTTTTTTAATTTAAATTGAAGTTAATGATTATGTAGCTTTTATTTTTTCTACATTTAAAACACATTTTTAATTTACATTAAACTTTACATTAAAATATTTGTAACTAATTGTTTTTCTTAAGTTTAATATCTTTTTTTAACTTTCCCCCATATTTTACCATATGGAGATCTCCACCCCAGTGGCATAGACCTTCGCCCACAAGTGAAAACTTACAAGTAGTGATTTTACACTCATAAATTAGACTCCACCCCTTGAATTCAGTGGGTGGGAACATGTAAATCTACACTTTTGAGTAACTCTACACTCTGAAATGGGGAATGGCCCAAAATAGTAAACTTACTCAAAAGTGTGAAGGTAAATTTATTTCTAGTAAATCTACATGTGTAAATTTACCTTTGTGAATAAGGTCCTATGTCATTAGGTTACAGTACTTCAAATCCAAAAATACATTTTCTTTGTGCTAATAAGAATCATATTTCTCTGTGAAAAAAGGTTTATAAACACGTTCTAAGTACACCTGTCTGCTAAGATGCAACCACACTGCTATCAAAATTGTATGTGATTGTTACATTTTTATGTATAAAATTTTTCATACAAGCATATGGCCTCCATATTTAGCCAGAATCATGTTTTCCCTTTTTTCTTTATAGCATATGCTTGCAATGAAAATAAAAATAAATGTAACCATTACTCCAGCTTGCCAATGCTAGACTTATTGGTTTTGCCAATGTTTGTTGATGGCAGTTATACAATTACCTAATTAGGTCATGCTATTGTGCATTTATTGTTTTACTGTTATTTGGCACTTGTGCTGTACAGTTTGTAGGTAGAATGGCATACAATTATTTACATAGTTGTCTCTGGGTTTTTCAACATCATAAACCGGTTCTGGAAGATGGACCGTTATCAGGGGTCCAGAGTACATGGGCCAAATGTTTAAATAAACAAACATAATGCATAGGATACTGACGATGGATTATAAACTTAAGATCCTGTTAGATAGACAATGGGCCCGATTCACAAAGGTGAACTGAGACGAATATCTAACTTTACGTCTTTCGGTATTCACAAAGGGCATTTACAAGTAGTAAAGTTAGACTTTTCTCTCAGTTAAGCTTATGTTTTGATCTTAAGTTTAACTTTTTGGTCTCAGTAACGCTTAAAACTGAAACTTAAGTTTAACTGAGACAAAAGTCTAACTTTACTACTCGTAAAAGCCCTTTGCGAATACCGAAAGACGTAAAGTTAGACTTTTATCTCAGTTTACCTTTGTGAATCGGGCCCTTCATCTTTTGAACACCTTCTGGTGCAGCAGTTGGCTTTGCCAATATTTCTTCTAAATGTTGTGATTATTGGTTTCTGATTTTGATGTTTTCCTCGTTCCACATCTCTAGTCAGTAAGTTTGGCCTCTGGACAACATTTCTTTCCAGCATCTCGACTGTAATACCTAAGAACAGGGACCTTTTCATTTTCACATTCATCCATTCGATGTGACCACCATATACTAGGGCTGGTGGAAAGTGCTGTTGGCGAGCGGAAGCGAGAACACCAGAACGCGAGTTAGTGCACAGTAGGGTCGGAATCTCCCTACTTATTGTCAGGGCGCCATATTTCTAGCCTTGGGCTTCCATCTGACAGCCACCTGGCTTCTTGGTTGTTTCATTTGACTCTGCTGGACTTCTGCACCTGTGAGTAAGAGTTTGTAGGAGAAACCCTGAGGCTAGTAGTATGGCGTCCTGTGGCGCGAGGTGGCAACCGAACGGAGTGCTACCCTGTAGAAGCGTGTGTGGCACTTGAGTGCTAGCATGGGTGAGGTGGGGCTGGTGGTGGCGTAGTGGCCCAGCTTCCCTGCAGTTCCAGAATTCTGTCTCCTCAAAGGTTGTACTGTAGGTATCCGAAGTGGTCCTAACACACACCACGTCTCCCAGACCTAATAATAGTGTCCACTTAACCCACCGAAATGTCAGCACATCAAATGTTTTAGAAAAACAGTATAAATGATGTCTAACCATCCTAAAAGGCCAGGGATTACAGAGAGAAAATAGAGATAATGAGAGGAAAGCATTCAGCACTCAGAAAATTACACACCATTAACAGCAACAGCTTGGTTTTATGTTACTTAGTGCCACTGTTCTGCCATGTGTAAGTGCAGTAAATAACAGGTGTTATTATCACCCAATGAAATGGTATTAAATGTAAGAGACAGCTTTCTTGGAACCAGAAATTGTGACCTACAACAGCAAGCACTTGACCATTTGTACACTATGTACAGCTGCTACCACACCTGGCAGCCATTAGTAGTAAACTCCCAGGGCCACACTGGGCACGAAAAGCAGCCCTAGAAACAGTTTCATAACAGCCCAAAATGCACCATTCAAGCCAGCAAGCCTGTACGCTCCACAGTGCGCCATCTAACACAGCAAGGTCGGCCACTCCACACATCACATTTGGAGCAATAGACCCTAACCACACCAGAATGCACCTCGAGAGACAGCGGTCAGGCCACTCCAGAGTGACCCGCCCTAAAGACGAAACCTGGCTGCTCCTAAGGCACTGTGTGAGAGAGTCAGCCACCACCCAAGGCTTTGAGCCAGACCATTACCCAGTGCACCACCCAAGACAGTGAGTCTGACCACTCCACAATGCACCACCCGAACAAGTGAGCCTGTCCACTCCACAATGCACCATCCAAGAAAACAAGACTGACCACTCCACAATGCACCATCCAAGAAAACAAGACTCACCACTCCACATATCACCATCCAAGACAGTAGGCCTGTCCACTCCTCAATGCTCCATCCAAGACAGCAAAAGTGACCACTACACAATGCACTGTCTGAATGAATGAGCCTGTCCACTCCCCAATGCACCATCCAAGAAAGCAAGAGTGACCACTTCGCAATGCATCATCCAAGAAAGCGAGAGTGGCCACTTCACAATGCATCATCCAAGAAAGCGAGAGTGACCACTTCACAATACACCATCCAAGAAAGCGAGAGTGACCACTCCACAATACACCATCCAAGACAATGATCCTGACCACTGCACAATACATCATCCAAGAAAGCGAGAGTGACCACTCCACAATACACCATCCAAGAAAGCAAGAGTGACCACTTCGCAATGCATCATCCAAGAAAGCGAGAGTGGCCACTTCACAATGCATCATCCAAGAAAGCGAGAGTGACCACTTCACAATACACCATCCAAGAAAGCGAGAGTGACCACTCCACAATACACCATCCAAGACAATGATCCTGACCACTCCACAATACACCATCCAAGAAAGCGAGAGTGACCACTCCAAAATACACCATCCAAGAAAGCGAGAGTGACCACTCGAAATATCACCATCCAAGACAGTAGGCCTGTCCACTCCTCAATGCTCCATCCAAGACAGCAAAAGTGACCACTACACAATGCACTGTCTGAATGAATGAGCTTGCCCACTCCCCAATGCACCATCCAAGACAATGATCCTGACCACTGCACAATACACCATCCAAGAAAGCGAGAGTGACCACTCCACAATACACCATCCAAGAAAGCGAGAGTGGCCACTTCACAATGCATCATCCAAGAAAGCGAGAGTGACCACTTCACAATGCATCATCCAAGAAAGCGAGAGTGACCACTCCACAATACACCATCCAAGACAATGATCCTGACCACTCCACAATACACCATCCAAGAAAGCGAGAGTGACCACTCCACAATACACCATCCAAGAAAGCGAGAGTGACCACTCGAAATATCACCATCCAAGACAGTAGGCCTGTCCACTCCTCAATGCTCCATCCAAGACAGCAAAAGTGACCACTACACAATGCACTGTCTGAATGAATGAGCTTGCCCACTCCCAATGCACCATCCAAGACAATGATCCTGACCACTGCACAATACACCATCCAAGAAAGCGAGAGTGACCACTCCACAATACACCATCCAAGAAAGCGAGAGTGACCACTTCACAATGCATCATCCAAGAAAGCGAGAGTGACCACTTCACAATGCGTCATTCAAGAAAACCAGAGTGACCACTTCACAATGCGTCATTCAAGAAAACCAGAGTAACCACTTCACAATGCATCATCCAAGAAAGCGAGAGTGACCACTTCACAATACCATCATCCAAGAAAGCGAGAGTGACCACTCCACAGTGCAGCCTCCAAGTAAGCCTGGCCACTTCACAATGATCCACCCTAAAGGTCAGAGAGAGTGAGCCTGACCATTTCAAAATGCAGCATCCGAACGAGTGAACCCAGCCTCTCCCCAAAGCACCATCCAAGACAGGTAGCCAATCCACTCCCCAATGCACCGTCCAAGAGAGCCCAACCATCCATCCACTGTCCAAACAAGCCAGTCAGACTACTTGAGAATGTATTATGCCAGCAGGTCAGGCCATTCTACAATGCACGGTCTGAGAGAGTTAACCTCACCACTCCACAATGCACCATCTGAGTGATCTCAGACCATGACCTTCACCAACACCCAATGCACCGTCTGATAGAGTTAACCTCACCACTCCACAATGCACCATCCAAGTGATCTCAGACCGTGAGCTGCAAAAACACCCAATGCACCGTCTGAGTGATCACAGACTGTGAGCTTCACCAACGCCCAATGCATCATCTGAGTGATCTAAGACCGGGAGCTTCAACAACACCCAATGCACCATCCGAGTGATCACAGACCGTGAGCTTCACCAACACCCAATGCACCATCTGAGTGATCTAAGACCGTGAGCCTCAGCAACACCCAATGCACCGTCTGAGAGAGTTAACCTCACCACTCCACAATGCACCATCCGAGTGATCTCAGACCGTGAGATCCGCCAACACCCAATGCACCATCTGAGTGATCTAAGACCGGGAGCTTCAACAACACACAATGCACCATCTGAGTGATCACAGACCGTGAACTTCACCAACGCCCAATGCATCATCTGAGTGATCTAAGACCCGGAGCTTCAACAACACCCAATGCACCATCCGAGTGATCACAGACATTGAGCTTCACCAACACCCAATGCACCATCTGAGTGATCTAAGAATGGGAGCTTCAACAACACCCAATGCACCATCCGAGTGATCACAGACCGTGAGCTTCACCAACACCCAATGCACCATCTGAGTGATCTAAGACCGGGAGCTTCAACAACACCCAATGCACCATCCGAGTAATCTCAGACCGTGAGCCTCAGCAACACCCAATGCACCGTCTGAGAGAGTTAACCTCACCACTCCACAATGCACCATCCGAGTGATCTCAGACCGTGAGCTCCACCTACACCCAATGCACCATCTGAGTGATCACAGACTGTGAGCTTCACCAACGCCCAATGCATCATCTGAGTGATCTAAGACCCGGAGCTTCAACAACACCCAATGCACCATCCGAGTGATCACAGACCGTGAGCTTCATCAACACCCAATGCACCATCTGAGTGATCTAAGACCGGGAGCTTCAACAACACCCAATGCACCATCCGCCTCAGCAACACCCAATGCACCGTCTGAGAGAGTTAACCTCACCACTCCACAATGCACCATCTGAGTGATCTAAGACCGTGAGCTCCACAAACACCCAATGCACCATCCGAGTGATCACAGACCGTGAGCTTCACCAACGCCCAATGCACCGTCCGAGTGATCACAGACCGGGAGCTTCACCAACACTCAATTCACCATCCGAGTGATCATAGACTGTGAGCTTCACCAACACTCAATGCACCATCTGAGTGATCACAGACCGTGAGCTTTACAAACACCCAATGCACCATCTGAGTGATCATAGATTATGAGCTTCACCAACACCGAATGCACCATCCGAGTGATCATAGATTGTGAGCTTCACCAACGCCCAATGCACCATCCGAGTGATCACAGACCGTGAGCTTTACAAACAACGAATGCACCATCTGAGTGATCATAGATTGTGAGCTTCACCAACACTCAATGCACCATCCGAGTAACTGCAATACGCGAGACTGACCCTTTTCAGGCCTCACAGTCATTTTACATTTCAGTTATTGTACTATACTGGCTAAAAAGAGGGCATACAATTTGTTATGAAAGGAAAAAGAACAATTGATGGACAGAATGTAGAACAATGTCATACATTCACCCCAGTACAGAGATCTGGGCCTAAATCCATCGTTTTTTGCTCACCACGTCATTCCAGTTTGGACCCAGCCATATGCAAATCAGTCTTGACCCTGCACCCAATGGGAACAATCCAGCTCGAACTGCCCGGCCAGGACCTCCCTGGCCTGGAAACCAGCATCCTAGGATTCCTAGGACCGGTTTCGGGCTTTCAGCCCTCATCAGCCAGTAAAAATGTCAGACAGTGGAGCAAGAACGAGAGGTGCATGTGTTGAATACAAAAGTGAGCAAAGGAAGTGAGGGAATGAGAGAAGGCAGTGGGAGAGAATATAGTATAAACTGTGAGATTGACAGAGAAACTGGGGTGTAACAGGATTACAGAGATATGATTACAGGGTACACGTCAATCACAAGGAAATGAGTGTCTGAAAAGTTTCAGCGCTCCGTCCATCATCTCCTTGTGTTTGCTTTGTTCGCCCTAAGTGTGGCAGGGTGTGCCCAGATGTGGGTCCCTTGCTCACTTTGCTGCTGGATTCAAGCTAGCCTGACTGATGACGGCTGATAGCCAGAAACCGGTCCTAGGATGCTTGATTCCGGTCCAGGGAAGACTGGCTTGGCAGTTCGGTCTGGACTGTTCCCATGAGGCACAGGGTCAGACTGATTTGCATATGGCTGGTCTGAACTGGGGTGGTGGAGTGAGCTAAAGAACGATGATGGATTAAACCCAGATCTGTGACTGGGGGTGAGTGTCTGAAAAGTTTCAGCGCTCCGTCCATCCGAATCACTAGTATATGCTGTAGATTAGACCATTATACTCTTTACCATCCCACGTGACGCTTAGAGAGTATCCATTTGTATCGCTTCCTTGTGTGACTGGACAACTTGTACATTTGCAATTTTTTTCATGCTTGTATCTTTTATGTAACGCACGTAATCCTAAATCCATATGTATTGAGACTGGTTCTTATGTAAAGCGCTCTGATACCATGGGTAAAGTTCGCGCTTTAGAAAATCGCTTTACATAAAAAATAAAAAATCATCTCCTTGTGTTAACGGGGTACACTGGGCATGAGGGGAAAACAGGACAGGGTGAAGCGGAAAAACAAAGAAAGAGAGAATTAAAACCCAAAGTGGTTGGAGTGAGGATAGAGGAAGAAGGGAGGTGTAAAACGGCAGTCAGGCAGCAGAGAGATTTATAGTACATGTTTCAGCCACGTTCTTTAAGACAAAGGTCACGACCCTTTGAGAGACTCCCGTCCCCTTGTTTTTTCAACCCTCTTAAAGCCCTGCACGTATTCTTTCCAATTTGTGAAAAGCATTTCATGTGCGGGTCGGGCTCGCTGGGTGAGACGTTGCTTCTAGGATCTGGCGCGTTTCCATGAGAACCTCGCTCTGCGCTGTACTTACCTCTGTCCAAGGTCGCTGTAGAGTGGCCTGCACTAGAAGAGTCTCTCGCGGCGCACGCCTGCCATCTGCTGGTGGGTGGGTTTTCTGCAGCAATGTCCAGGGCGCGGCTGTGCGCGGTTGATTCTTGATGGCTGGGGACACACCACATACATTGAATCAAACAGGCTTATAAAATGGAGCAACGCTAGGAGGGGAGTTGTGCTTGATGTAGGTATTTTTTATTGGTCCCGAACTAGAGGACTGCTGGAAAATCAGTGGTTTCCCCAGAAACCGAAAAGTGTTCCATTACCACCGAAATTAACTTGCACCTACAATTCCAACCGGCTGTTGTGTTTTCCCTTCCTGATCTATTGGCTATACCAATACATTTTTGTAGACACAGCTTCGTTAAAAAGAATAAAGGCAGGGGCATGCGTCAGAATGGGCGCAATTGGCTCTTTTTTTAATTTACCAATCTCCACTTAGATCAGAAAATGAAACTAGCAATGCCAAAGCCTATAGGTCTTACCTTTTCAAAATATTGCCTTGACAAGCCTCTTTTAAGGGCGGGATGGGGAAAGCACATGAAAGAGAAAGGAACTTGGTGGGGTTGTTTTCCTTGGATGGGGAGGCTACAAGGTGGAGAGAGTAAAACAGACCAGACCGCAGAGTTTGGTGGCTTGTAGGGGGGAAGCACACAAGGGAGAGAGCAGCACAGACCGCAGGAGTTGGTGGCTTGGAGGGGGGGAGCACACAAGGAAGAGAGCGACACAGACCGCAGGAGTTGGTGGCTTGGAGGGGGGGGGAGCACACAAGGAAGAGAGCGACACAGACCGTAGGGGTTGGTGGCTTGGAGGGGGGGGCACACAAGGAAGAGAGCGACACAGACCGTAGGGGTTGGTGGCTTGGAGGGGGGAGCACACAAGGAAGAGAGCGACACAGACCGCAGGAGTTGGTGGCTTGGAGGGGGGAGCCCACAAGGGAGCGAGCGACACAGACTGCAGGAGTTGGTGGCTTGTAGGGGGAAGCAAACAAGGGTTAGAGCGTCACAGACCACAGGGGTTGGTGGCTTCTAAGGGGCAGCACACAAGGGAGAGAGCGACACAGACCACAGGGCTTGGTGGCTTTAAGGGAAAAGCACACAAGGGAGAGAGCGACACAGACCACAGGAGTTGATGGCTTGTAGGGGGAAGCAAACAAGGGTTAGAGCGTCACAGACCACAGGGGTTGGTGGCTTGGAGGGGGAGAACACAAGGGAGAGAGCGACACAGACTGCAGGGGTTGATGGCTTGTAGGAGGGAAGCACACAAGGGAGAGAGCGACACTGACCATAGGGGTTGGTGGCTTCAAGAGGGGAAGCACACAAGGGAGAGGGCAACACAGAAAGCAGGGGTTGGTGCCTTGTAGGAGGGGTAGCACGCAAGGAAGAGAGCGACACAGACCATCGGGGTTGGTGGCTTCTAGGGGGCAGCACGCAAGGAAGAGAGCGACACAGAGGCCATGGGTTGGTGACTTGTGGTGGGGAAGCACACAAGGGTTAGAGCGACACAGACCGCAGGGGTTAGTGGCTTGTAGGGCAGAAGCACACAAGGAAGAGAGTGACACAGACCACAAGGGTTGGTGGCTTGTAGGGGGAGCACACAAGGGAGAGAGCAACACAAACCACAAGAGTTGGTGGTTTGAAGTGGGGGAGCACACAAGGGACCAAACAACACAGACTGCAGGGGGTGGTAGATTGTAGGGGGGGAAGCAAACAAGGAAGAGAGCAACACAGACCGCAGGGGTTGGTGGATTGTAGGGGAAAGCAAACAAGGGAGAGAGCAACACAGACCGCAGGGGTGGTGGTTTCAAGGAGGAAGCACACACAGTAGAGAGCAACACAGACCGCAGGGGCTCGTGGCTTGTAGGAGGGAAGCACACAAGGGAGAGAGTGACACAGACCGTGGAGGTTGGTGGCTTGTAGAAGGGGAGCACACAAGGGAGAGAGCGACACAGACCGCAGACAGGTTGGTGTCTTGTAGGGGGAAGCACACACAGGAGAGAGCAACACAGACCCCAGGGGTTGGTGGCTTGAAAGGGGGAAGCACACAATGAAAAGAGTGACACAGGCAGCAGGGGTTGGTGACTTCAAGGGGGGGAGCACACAAGGAAGAGAGCAACACAGACCTCAGGGGATGGTGCCTTGTAGGGGGGAAGCACACAAGGGAAAGAACAACACAGACTGCATGGTTTGATGCCTTGTAGGGGGAAGTACACATGGGAGAGAGCAACACAAACCACAGGGGTTGGTGCCTTATTAGGGGGATCACACAAGGGGGAGAGCAACACAGACGGCAGGGGCTGGTGGCTTGTAGGAGGGAAACACACGAGAGAGAGCAACATGGCCTGCAGAGGTTGGTGGCTTGTAGGAGGGGAGCACGCAAGGGAGAGAGCAATACAGACCGCAGGGGTTGGTGGTTTGAAAGGGGGAAAGCACACATGAGAGAGAGCGGCACAGACTGCAAGGTGCCTAGTAGGTGCCTAGTAGGTGGAAGCACACAAGGGGGAGAGCAACACAGACGGCAGGGGCTGGTGGCTTGTAGGAGGGAAACACACAAGAGAGAGAGCAACATGGCCTGCAGAGGTTGGTGGCTTGTAGGAGGGGAGCACGCAAGGGAGAGAGCAATACAGACCGCAGGGGTTGGTGGTTTGAAAGGGGGAAAGCACACATGAGAGAGAGCGGCACAGACTGCAAGGTGCCTAGTAGGTGCCTAGTAGGTGGAAGCACACAAGGGGGAGAGCAACACAGACGGCAGGGGCTGGTGGCTTGTAGGAGGGAAACACACAAGAGAGAGAGCAACATGGCCTGCAGAGGTTGGTGGCTTGTAGGAGGGGAGCATGCAAGGGAGAGAGCAATACAGACCGCAGGGGTTGGTGGTTTGAAAGGGGGAAAGCACACATGAGAGAGAGCGGCACAGACTGCAAGGTGCCTAGTAGGTGCCTAGTAGGTGGAAGCACACAATGGGGAGATCAACACAGACGGCAGGGGCTGGTGGCCTGTAGGAGGGAAACACACAAGAGAGAGAGCAACATGGCCTGCAGAGGTTGGTGGCTTGTAGGAGGGGAGCACGCAAGGGAGAGAGCAATACAGACCGCAGGGGTTGGTGGTTTGAAAGGGGGAAAGCACACATGAGAGAGAGCGGCACAGACTGCAAGGTTTGGTGCCTAGTAGGTGGAAGCACACAAGGGAGAGAGCGTCACAGACGGCAGGGGTTGGTGGCTTGTAGGGGGTAAGCAAACAAGGAAGAGAGCAACACAGACTACAGGGGTTGGTGGATTGTAGGGGGAAGCACGAAAGGGAGAGAGCGACACAGACCGCACAAGTTGGTGACTTGTGGGGGGGAGCACTGGGCCATGACCCTCTGCTACAGATACAAGGGGTGGTAAGAGCCCCCACCACCGGGCTATGACCCTCTGCCATAGATAGTAGCACAAAAGAGGGTACAAAGTTCCCCAGGAAAGAAAAGACAAAGGCCGTGTGAGTGTAGTAAAGAGCAAAAAGGGAAAAGGGGAATTCCCTTGTTGGAACTAAAACACTCACACACCCAGTGAACTAGGTGTCATGCTTCATCATATGGGTTCTGCTCCTCGCCGGACTGGCGCTGCAATGTCTGACGGGCTCCAGAAACCGGGGCTCTTTATCGGAGATCTTTTGTTCCGGCCATATGGTGCATGCGTGTGGGAGGGCAGGGAAAGTGTAGTTGTGAAGTGAGTGTGGATAAAAAAGGGTGGGTCAGTTCACAATATAATTTATTAGCGTGGTTGACTGCCTTGGTTAAAAGGGGGTGGGAGGGGAGATATGTGCCAAGAGATTTCAGAGCAGGATATCTACTACCCTCAGGTCAGGTCAACATGTTTCTTGCCTGATAGCAATTCTTCAGGACCAAGGTGTATAGTACTACACAGTGAAAAATAATATTAAATGACAACCTTATTGAATAGGTCTGTGAATGAGCAGGCCAATTGGTCCTGCTATATATAAGCGACCTAGAGGAAACAAAAAACAGGCAACAGAGGATAGTGGTAAGTGCAATACTCGGTTGGAAACTAGTTAGCTAATGCTCTATGTTATATACACACACAGAAAAGTCTAAAAGCATAACCAAAAGCAGAGGGTTTTCTTGAATCAAACTACCCATAGTTATGCGAAGGCAATCTCAACTGCGAGTGCGAATGAAATTAAAAACGTTGCGAATGAAGGAGCTGAGAAACAAAAATGGGTTCAGTGCTTACTCTGGGTACTTCCCTAAGGTGCCTTGCAGAATGCTCCTGTGGGACTGGCAGAAAGGGTATGGTACCTGTGGGAGAGAGATAAATGCACAGCAAGGGCCAAGTTTACAAAACCGGAGACAACTCTTGGCATGTGTTGTCAAACCGTAGAGGAGGAGCCCATCTGGCTTATCAGTGACAGCTCAAGTAAGTAGCTAGCTCTCCACAAGCCCAAAGTCTAAAAAGTGGGAAGAGCAAATTTGCCTATTAGAAAACACACGGCAAGCGAGGCCATTCGTTCCCACAGGGAAACGCCGACCCACAAGGCTGCACACTGCCCGTGTCCCGCCCCCGCTAGAGAACCAGCGGAGGGAAGGGGGTGAGGCTGTGCCAAGCAAGTAAATCAGCGACATTTGATGGTGGAGAACGAACGAGCCTCAGATAGGCCGTGTTATCCCGGAAGCAATTGTCTTCCACGTTACTGCTGACAGAGGGTAACCCGGGGCGAAACTGACCACAGACTATCAAGTGCCAACGACATGGTTTTTTGGCATCACTCAAAGTGTAGATACCCCATTAGCTTACCTCAGGCGGCGCGCGGTCCAAGCCGAGTAACCTCCCCACACGAACAGCGCCTGGTTAGGGTGCAGAGCAGCTGGTGGTGAGCCCGGTGGAGAGCCCAGGTTTATGAGCCATCGCTAGTCCACCAAAACAGTGTTGTCGGGGGCATCGCAACTCTCCTTGGAAATGCTCATGCGCCGATACAGGCACTCATTGTGAATACTACAGCGATGTTGAGCCAGAGAAACTGCCGGGTCAATGCGGCGGCCATCTTAGGAGCAAAAAACTGTCACAGATAGCGCAGATGGATGATGGACATAAACTAGGTGTCCAGAGCGGAGATTTGTAGTGATGGCATTCTCAAAATTAGAGTGATGGTGACTGTTAGGTCAGTTTTATTAAAAAACTTGACGTTGTATGGGTCCCAATGACAAGTGCCGAATGGCAGGCAATGCTAAGTTAAATACCAGTGGGACAGCTAGTCTATCCGTAATCATGACTCCCACAAGGGGGATAGTGCATGCAAATGGTCTATTCCTATTCAGTAAGCCTACATGATGAATTGTGCAGTCAGCATTGGAGATGGGGATTCATGCTACGGAATACAGAGAGGAGTGGGGGGATGTTCCCTAACAGATGGTCAATGCCCATCAGCCATGTACATGAAGCCTACCGTGCCAAAGAAGCCCAGGGGACCGAATCATTTAACCCCATGGAGTCCAGTTTAAGTCGGTGGACCCATCTCTGTTCGATCCTGAATAATGCCTGTTTGGTAATGGTGTTTGGGGATGTATGACGGTACCACGCGTACTTTTACAACGCGTACCGTTACCACGCTACTTTTACCACGCAAGTCGTTACAACGACTTGCGTGGAGGGGCGCTGGATAGTAAATTATTTAATTTACCATTCCAACTCCAGTCCCCGTGGACTCTAGGGAAAGGAGTTGGATAGTAAATTAAAGTATTTACGATCCTGGAGCGCCCCCCAGCGCATTTCGTTGTAACGACCTGCGTGGTAAAAGTAGCGTGCTAACGGTACCGCGTTGTAAAAAATGCGTGGTAACCGTTGCATACCGGTGTTTGGTAATGGCCGGATGGGACTCTAATACCAGCCATGTGATACTGTCGGCTGAGTGTCCATGTTGTGAGTAGTGTTCGTAAAGTCTCGTGTGTGTTTTGGAGCATCTGATATTGCTCTTGTGCTCCATAATTCTGAGTTTGACTTGTCTCATCGTCATCCCTATGTAGTTTTTCCCACAGGGACACGTGAGCATGTAGATACACTTGGTGCTATTACAGTTTGTGTGTCTCTGAAGGTGCCAAACAAAAGTATCGGTCAGTCTGATTTCCTTACACTGTACTGTTTGTGGGCACACTACGCAGCCACCACATGGAAAGTGACCCACTACCGGGGGTAAGCCCCAAAGGGTGTTCTAGTTGTTCAGATTCTGTTTCCTAGGCCGTGTGTGGATCAACGCATCCTTCAAGTTAGCAGTGCGTTTGAAAGCAAAACGAGGGCACAGGGGTTGGTGGCTTATTAGGGGGATCACACAAGGGAGAGAGCAACACAGACCGCAGGGGTTGGTGGCTTGTAAGAGGGGAGCATACAAGGGAGAGAGCAACACAGACCGCAGGGGTTGGTGGTTTGAAAGGGGGGAAGCACACATGAGAGGGAGCGACACAGACTGCAAGGTTTGGTGCCTAGTAGGTGGAAGCACACAAGGGAGAGAGCGACACAGACGGCAGGGGTTGGTGGCTTGTAGGGGGTAAGCACGCAAGGGAGAGAGCGACACAGACCGCACAAGTTGGTGACTTGTGGGGGGGAAGCACAGGGCTATGACCCTCTGCTACAGATACAAGGGGTGGTAAGAGCTCCCACCCCAGGGCTATGACCCTCTTCTACAGATACAAGGGGTTGTAAGAGCCCCCTACACAGGGCTATAACCCTCTGCTACAGATACAAGGGGGTTGTAAGAGCCCCCTACACAGGGCTATAACCCTCTGATACAGATACAAGGGGGTTGTAAGAGCCCCCTACACAGGGCTATAACCCTCTGATACAGATACAAGGGGTTGTAAGAGCCCCCTGCACAGGGCCATAACCCTCTGCTACAGATACAAGGGGGTTGTAAGAGCCCCCTGCAAACGGGTTCTAACCCTCTGCTACAGATACAAGTGTGGTAAGAGCCCCCCTGCACAGGACTATGACCATGTGCCATAGATACAAAGGGGTGGTAAGAGCCCCCTGCACAGGACTATAACCCTCTGCTACAGATACAAGGGGTGGTAAGAGCCCCCCAACAAAGGGCTATGGCCCTCTGCTACTGATACAAGGGGTTGTAAGAGCCCCCTGCACAGGACTATAACCCTCTGCTACTGATACAAGGGGTTGTAAGAGCCCCCTGCACAGGGCTATAACCCTCTGCTACTGATAAAAGGGGGTTGTAAGAGCCCCCTGCAAAGGGCTCTAATCCTCTGCTACAGATACAAGAGTGGTAAGTGCCCCCAGCACAGGGCTATGACCCTCTGCCATAGATACAAAGGGGTGGTAAGAGCCCCCAGCACAGGCTATGACCCTCTGAAATAGATACAAGTGGGTGGTAAGAGCCCCCAGCACAGGTTATGCCCCTCTGCCATAAATACAAGTGGGAAGTAAGAGCCCCCAACACAGGGCTATAACCCTCTGCCATAGATGCAAGGGGGTGGTAATAGCCCCCAGCACAGGGCTATGACCCTCTGCCATAGATGCAAGGGGTGGTAAGAGCCCCCAACACAGGGCAATGACCATCTGCTACAGATACAAGCTGGTGGTAAGAGCCCCCAGCACAGGCTATGCCCCTCTGCCATAAATACAAGGGGGTGGTAAGAGCCCCCAGCACAGGGAAATGACCCTCTGAAATAGATACATGGGGTGGTAAGAGCCCCAGCACAGGGCTATGACCCTCTGCTACAGATACAAGGGGGTGGTAAGAGACCCCCAGCACAGGGAAATGACCCTCTTAAATAGATACATGCTAGTGACCCTCACACAAGCACACAAGTGCTGGGAAGATGAGAAGAAACAACCCCCTGTGGGCTCATGGCTGGGTGCCCACAAAATTGGTTGTGTTACCGCCCCTTGTGCTGTGTAATGGAACTCTGTTTTTACCTTTGATGTTCTTGTTCTTGTACAATCTGCACAGTGACGTCATAAACGCGTCACAAGGGGTCGGCGTGACCCTCGGTAGTGATGCTGCGACCCCTGTCCTCAGAGATGGCAAAAGCAGTGACAAGAAACAGCCTGAAGGGTGCTGTGGGGCCACTGTGAACGCCCTGCAGCTCTCACTGGGGCATTGAAAGGAACGCCCGCAGCAGGGCAATACACACTCTTTAGAATGCATCAGAAAGAGAAATGCAGTGTCAAAAACAGATATATGTTCAACTTGTTTCCCTGATTCATTATTGTGAATTCTTGGGAAATTATGTATTTGAGTTAAACTTTCAGCTCTGTGATTCACACAACTGATGGTGTCTTAAACGCGATCACAAAACAAAACCAATTAAGAATAATTTGGTGAAATTGAATCAGAAACATAGTTCATACTCTTTGAAGGGTCCACATGGATTAATACAGGTGGACATAGCCACTATTCTGCTTTTAATCCGTTTTTTGTGTGTCTCTTTGTATTTTATCAATATATTTTATCTATGAGGTATAAACTAGGCCAGTGTGAAGATATCATCCCAGGCTATCTCAAACAAAGAACCATACTAGCTATGTATTCAAAATCAAGAATGATAAGCATAAACTATAACACAACAATGAAAATTGATATCAAAAAGGATATTTTTAATTTAAAAAGAGAAAGTAATTTCACATTTATATCTTATATACATAATAAATTGGTATAAAACGTATATTTCTTAAGCATAAAACATATTTGATTAAAAAAGCATTCAATAGACAATATTGTTGTTTTATGTATTGATACTGCGGCTGTAGTCTGCCAGCGCGTTTCGACACGACGTGGTGTCTTCCTCAGGACAAATTTTTTTGCAGCCCAATACTCTTGTATAAACTTTATTTATTAAAAACTTCGAAATCTCCGTGTAATTGTAGCGAAGAGTGAGGCACCTTCGAATTTATTATGTATATAAGATATAAATGTGAAATTACTTTCTCTTTTTAAATTAAAAATATCCTTTTTGATATCAATTTTCATTGTTGTGTTATAGTTTATGCTTATCATTCTTGATTTTGAATACATAGCTAGTATGGTTCTTTGTTTGAGATAGCCTGGGATGATATCTTCACACTGTACCTTTTCCCTGACCCAGGATCTTTATCCTTACCAGGGGGCCCTTGATACACTACAAAAAGTATAAACTAGGCCATACATTTCATCTTTGAGGTATACATATACTAGGCCATACATTTCATCTTTGAGGTATACATACACTAGGCCATACATTTCATCTTTGAGGTATACATATACTAGGCCATACATTTTATCTTTGAGGTTTATACCAGGCTTCAGGTGTGTCAATTGTCGTCATATCAGAATCAAGGTCACGTGGTATCCCTCCCCGAGTACCAGGGCCAAAGACCAAATTATGTTCGTTCTAGTGATGTCACTGGAGTCTAAGAGGGCGTGATGTCACTTCCGGTGCCCCTGGCATTTTAGTGAACATACATGAATTTGTAAAATGAATGCTTGAGGATTATAAGGCAAAATGTGTACATGTGTCCCATGTCATGGTGTAGTCCAGCTGAAAGAAGGACCGAGTAGGGGGGGCGTTAGAGATGCGTGTGGGAAGGGGCGGGGGGGGGGGGGGCGGGTGTACAGTGTTAGTTAGGCAACTCATAATTTAAAATCTCGAAACATAACAGGTACAACAAAGTTACATTTTTCTCTGCTAAATTCAGACAACGTATTCCTTCTACTAAACGAATATTTGTACGGTTCTGACAGTGTCAGGCTCATGTGAGATTCGAGATTGTGAGAAAATAAAGATATCATAATAAAGAAGCATACTAAACGACGAACCCCAAAACGACGAACCCTAAAAAGGCCATTTCGTTGTAGGGGAATATGAAGAAAAACACAATATTGAGATAAAATGCATTGTCTTTATATTCTTCAAAATAGAAAAGGTTGAGGCGCTGAGCTAGTCAAACGCTAAATTAATATTTCGGGAAGAGTCAGTCAAGTGCCGGGCTCACCTTTGAAAGCCGAAGGGGTTCCCTCCGTGTAGGTGACGTCATTCCGACAGAGTGTGTGTTGGCACGAGTTGTCCAGACTGGGGCCTTCTGTTGCAGACCCATAGAGAGAAGGCGGGAGAAAACCTCAGGCTGTCAGGGTTCCGTGCAGCTCTCAGGGCTCTGGGCCACGGTGCAACTGCACCTGCCGCACCAATGGTAGCCACGCCCCTGAAGGTTAGAAGACAAGTCTCGTTCTTCTACTGGGTTTATGCTCTCTCTCTCTCTCTCTCCCTCTCTCTCTCTCTCTCGCCGTGCCAAATGGTATGTGCCGCCTCTGCCCATCGATACTGAAATCTATATCTTGCGATAAAACACTGATCAATAGATATTAAAAGGCTCTTGACCTGATATTACCAATATTCCAGGTGTGTTATTCGAATTAGGCTTGGCAGGTATATGTGTATGTATATCCGTGCGACTGTAAGAATGCTTGTGAAAAGTGCCTAATAATGGTGCGAGTATGGACCCAGTTTCATTGATTAATGATATATTGATCAAAAATGCTTGCTCTTGCTCCCGCAGAGTGCGTACATTCCCGCGGGAGTCACGCCTGGGCCACGACACCGTCCGCGCCCTGATGTACTACGCGCTGAAGGTCTGGAGTGACATCACGCCGCTCAACTTCCACGAGGTGGCCGGAAACAACGCCGACATCCAGATCGACTTCTCGCGGGCCGAACACAACGACGGGTACCCCTTCGACGGGCCCGGGGGCACCGTGGCGCACGCCTTCTTCCCCGGGGAGCACAACTCGGCGGGGGACACCCACTTCGACGACGAGGAGTCGTGGACCTTCCGGTCATCAGGTACGTCAGGGTAAGAGAGTCACTGAGCTCCCAACACCGCGTCATTAACCAACTCATCCTTTTCTATCGCGCGCGTGCGAGGAGTTGTGGAGAGTGTGGGTACCTACATGTCAGTGTGTCCCCACAAGTTCAAGTTCAAGTTCAAAATTTGTATAGCGCACTACTCACCCAGAGGGTCTCAAGGCGCTTGTGGGAGTACTTTACTTATCGAATATCCACGTTTTAAGTTGCTTTCTGAAGGAGAGGTGGTTCTGTGTAAGGTGGAGGTGGGTGGGGAGAGAATTCCAGGTTTTGGCTGCTAAGTAGGAGAAGGATCTTCCCCCCCATGGTGGGTCTGTGGATGCGCGGAATTGCGGCGAGGGCCTGATTGGACGAACGTAGTTGGCGGGTGGGGGTGTAAAAGGACAGGCGCGTGTTGAGGCATTCGGGTCCTAGGTCGTAGAGGGCTTTGTGTGCGTGGGTGAGGAGTCGGAACGTTATCCTCTTGTTGACGGGGAGCCAGTGGAGGTCTTTCAGGTGACCGGAAATGTGAGCTTGGCGGGGGATGTCTAGTATGAGTCTGGCTGAGGCGTTTTGGATGCGTTGGAGTTTTTTCTGTAGTTTGGCTGTGGTTCCGGCGTAAAGGGTGTTTCCGTAATCCAGTCGGCTTGTGACCAGTGCGTGGGTGACCGTTTTTCTTGTTTCGGTGGGGATCCAGCGGAATATTTTTTTGAGCATGCGTAGGATGTTGAAGCATGATGATGAGACGGCGTTGACTTGTCTGGTCATCGAGAGGGAGGAGTCCAGGATGAAGCCCAGGTTACGTGCGTGGTCCATTGGTAAGGGTGCAGTTCCCAGGGTCGGTGGCCACCAAGAGTCTTCCCAAGCAGAGGGGGATGAGCCTAAGATTAGGACTTCCGTTTTGTCCGAGTTCTGTTTTAGCCGGCTGTTCTTCATCCACTCGGCTACATCTTTCATTCCTTCGTGTAAGTTGGTTTTGGCGGTGTTTGGGTCTTTGGTGAGGGAGAGGATCAGCTGGGTGTCGTCTGCGTAGGAGATGATGTTGAGGTTGTGTTGGCGCGCGATGGATGCGAGGGGCCTCATGTATATGTTGAAGAGGGTTGGACTGAGTGAAGATCCTTGTGGTACGCCGCAGATGACTTCAGTGGGCTCCGATCTAAAAGGGGGGAGGCGGACTCTCTGGGTTCTTCCGGCGAGGAACGAGACGATCCAGTCCAATGCTTTTCCTTGTACTCCGACGTTGCTGAGGCGTTGTATGAGGGTGATATGACAGACTGTGTCGAAGGCTGCGGAGAGGTCAAGTAGGATGAGGGCAACTGTTTCTCCGTTGTCCAGTAGTGTTCGGATGTCGTCTGTTGCTGCGATGAGGGCGGTTTCGGTGCTGTGTTTGGCTCGGAAGCCGGACTGTGAGGGGTCGAGGGATTTGTTGGATTCGAGGAAGGTGGTGAGCTGACTGTTGACGGCTTTCTCAATAACTTTGGCAGGGAATGGGAGGAGCGAGATTGGGCGGTAGTTCTTAAGTTCAGTGGGGTCTGCTGTGGGTTTCTTCAGAAGGGCGCTGAGTTCGGCATGTTTCCAGCTTTCCGGGAAGGTAGCGGAGTTGAGGGAGCAGTTGATGACGTCTCAGGGATGGGGTGCGATGATGGAGTCTGCTTTGTTGAAAATGTGGTGGGAACATGGGTCGGTTGGCGATCCTGAGTGGATGGAGTTCATCAGGTGGATGGTGTCTTCAGTGGTGATTGGGTTCCAGGCGCAAAGGTTGTTAGAGGGGGGTATTGGTTCGGGGGTGGGTGGAGCGGACTGGTCTCCGGACTGGTTTTCAAAGCTGTTATGTATGTCGGCGATTTTGTTAGGGAAGAAAGAGGCTAGGGAGTCGCAGAGGTCTTGGGATGGGGTGATGTCGTTGGTGCCGGCGGTGGGGTTGGTAAATTCTTTAACGATGTTGAATAGTTCCTTGCTGTTGTGGGCGTTGTTGTCAAGTCTATCCTTGAATGCTGATTTCTTGGTGGATCGGATCAGTTGGTGGTGTTTGCGGGTGGCGTTCTTGAAGGTGGCCAGGTTGTCAGTGGTTGGGTTTTTTCTCCAGGCTTTCTCGAGGGTACGACAGAACTTCTTGGATTTCTTAAGGTCATCGTTGAACCAGGGGGCTTTTTTGCTACTTTGCTTGATTTGATGGTTTTTCAAGGGTGCTAGTTCGTCGGCGCTGTGGGTGATCCATTGTGTGAGGTTGGTGGCTGCTTGGTTTGGGTCCGATGATTTGGCTGGAGGGTTTTGGTGAAGCGAAGTGAAGAGCTGGTCGGTGGTGATTTTGTTCCAGTTTCTTCGGGGGATTGGTTGTGGGAGGTTGTGGCTCGTGGTCTTTTTGTAGTTGAAGTGAACGCAGCTGTGGTCCGTCCAGTGGAGAGCTGTGGTGTGGTTGAAGGAGATGTGCTTGCTAGAGGTGAAGATTGGGTCGAGCGTGTGCCCGGTATAGTGGGTGGGGGAATCACCAAGTTGTTCGAGTCCGAGATTGGCCAGGTTGTCCAGAAGGGTGGTGGTGTTGCTGTCGTTTTTCTTTTCCAGGTGGAAGTTGAGGTCTCCCAGTAGAATGTAGTCCTCGGAGGGGAGGGCGTGTGGGCTGATGAAGTCAGTGATGTCTTCGCAGAATTGTGTGCGGGGTCCTGGTGGTCTGTAGATGAGGGTGCCTCTGAGTGTGGTCTTGGGGTCGGTGTGGATCTGGAAGTGAAGGTGTTCGGCGGCTGTGAGGTTATCGTCTGAGCTGGTCGTGATGCGGATGAAGTTCATATGTAGGATGGCGATGCCTCCTCCTGTTTGGATGGTGCGGTCCTTTCGGATGATCTTGTAGCCGTCCGGGATGGCTATGGCGATGTCGGGAGCTGATGAGGCGTTCATCCAGGTTTCTGTAAGGAAGGCGACATCCGGCGATGTGGTGTTGAGTAGGTTCCAAAGTTCAATGGCGTGTCTGTGGACCAAGCGGGTGTTGAGTAGGATGCACTTCAGGTGGTTCGTGTCGGAGCTCTGTTTGGAGTCTATGGAATTGGTGTGGGTCCTGATGCAGTCGAGCTTGCAGGAGTGGCAGGCGAAGGGACCATGGGTGTGTCCTGGGGCGGCTTGGTAGCAGTCTTGGAGACGGCCGGGTTTGAGTGCTGAGAGGGATGCGGTATCATACGTTATGCGGGTGGAGAGGGATTTGCGAGGACCAGGGGGTCTGGCGCTGGGCGTGGTCCAGGCGCGGACGGGCGTAGACGGGCTTACCTTTGGCGCACCTTTGGCGCGCATGGGGCGCGATCGCTGCGCGTGAACGCTGCGCGCAAAAGCATATGTCATAAGTGGATGGTGGAGGGGGGTGGGGTGAGGGAGGAGCAGCTGGGAGAGGGGAGCGGGGTGGAGGGACGGGCTACGAGGCACAACAACAACAAAATGGCTGGGAGCAAAGTAAGATGAATGCAGCGCTACGATCTAGCAGACAAGCACAGGCAATATCACAACAACAAAATGGCTGGGAGCAATGTAAAATGAATGCAGCGCTAAGAACTAGCAAACAAGCACAGACAATATTACACGGCAATTCCTGCAAAGCGAGCGATGCGTTAATCAGCTGGCAGCAGCAATTAGCAGGGAGTTCATAGCGCTACGATACCAGGAGCCAGGAGCCAGGGAGCGTGGGGAGCGACCGCCTCTGAGCGAGTCAGGAGGGTCACAGCGCAAGCGAGGACGGCACGAACCACAACTATCTGTGGGAGGGAGGAGCAGCTGGGAGGCGGGAGCGGGCGGAGGGACGGGCTACGAGGCACAACAACAACAAAATGGCTTGGAGCAAAGTAAGATGAATGCAGCGCTACGATCTAGCAGACAAGCACAGGCAATATTACAACAACAAAATGGCTGGGAGCAATGTAAAATGAATGCAGCGCTAAGAACTAGCAGACAAGCACAGACAATATTACATGGCAATTCCTGCAAAGCGAGCGATGCGTTAATCAGCTGGCAGCAGCTATTAGCAGGGAGCGTGATAGCGCTACGATATCAGGAGCCAGGAGCCAGGGAGCGTGGGGAGCGACCGCCTCTGAGCGAGTCAGGAGGGTCACAGCGCAAGCGAGGACGGCACGAACCACAACTATCTGTGGGAGGGAGGAGCAGCTGGGAGGCGGGAGCGGGGCGGAGGGAAGGGCTACGAGGCACAACAACAACAAAATGGCTGGGAGCAAAGTAAGATGAATGCAGCGCTACGATCTAGCAGACAAGCACAGGCAATATTACAACAACAAAATGGCTGGGAGCAATGTAAAATGAATGCAGCGCTAAGAACTAGCAGACAAGCACAGACAATATTACACAGCAATTCCTGCAAAGCGAGCGATGCAAGGCAAGGCCCCTGCCTATATGTGCAAAGGCATTGGTGACCCTGTAACAGTGCTTTAAATGGAAAAAAATAAGTGCAGGTACTCACCAAATTAAGATATGGACTAGGGGCTTGGGGGCGGGGCTACAGGGGCGGGGCTACGGGCAGTGCTATGGGACCTGGCCAGGGGCACACATTTAATTTAACTGATATTTAATTGGTGTGCAGATGTGTATAATGATACTAAAGCATTTCCGGTATCTCTTGAATATTCCTTTCCCCTTATAAGTACAAAAAGATACATTTAATATTAAAGTGGGCTTCTCATGGTGCAACACCTAAATCATATATGACGTGCACAATATATTTTCCTTAAAACATTTTGGGAAATACATATCTATGGTTAACCCTCTTGGCTCATTGCCACCTAGCAGACATCACCAGCCCCCCTAGATGGCATAGCTTTGCCTCAAAGCTCCTTACATGTTCTAAAGTGTGATTCTCTCTTTCTGGAGGTGGGCAAGCTGCTGAAAAATTGTGGTAGGATGCCCGGCTCGGGCTCAGTTCCAGGTCCTCTTGCACCCTCAAGCCAAAAATGAACTTAACGTTGATGTTGCTTCTGCCGGTCAACCAAACTCTAATCTCATGTGCAAACAATAAAGACAAAATAGTTAACTTTATTGTAATACAGGAGAGGAAGAAAGATACAGCCTCCTAGAGGCTGAATTGCACAAAGTGAAAGCAGACATTCTGGGAACAATCCCGGCTTCCCCACTGACCAAACTGTGTGATCCCAGACACATATATTATCTCACTAAGCCTCCATTTTCTTCGTTAACACATATGATAGATAGTACATTCAAATGCACAAGTTCCAGATGTGTGCTGTACAATAAAATAATGTGTTAGATTTAATATACTATATTGCTGTTTCATTCATGAAAAGAAAATCAAATCAAAATCACCTTGCTTCTTGGTTCACTAATGGCAGTGTTGAAACCGTGAGAGCAAAAACTCCTTTCAATGCTGTGACTTAAGCTTATGCACCAATGTGAAATGCTTCCATGGGATGAAAAAAGACACCTTTATTTCAGTGGGAATGTTGTCAAGGCTCCACTTATGCACAGGCTTTTAAGGCCAAGCCAGAATTTGTGGTTTGGCTCTGTCTGGGCCCTCCTTGCTTCTAAAAACAAAATACAGTTGTGCTGAAACTGCGGAGAAAGCAGATCAGCAGTAGAGAGAAAGTGGCCTAGCACTTGCAACATGCGGTAATTCAAGGCTTGCAGCTATATATCTGGTGCTGCACCCTGCAGACAACAGCACTTGTGCAAAACACACCCGCAGTGATATAGAAGCACTGGTGCATACAGACAGGACATTCAATAGTGTTTTAGAAAATGCTCACGTTCACTGACCAGGCGCGCAACACCCATTGGGCTCACGGGGCTTCAGCCTCCCCCGTCGTGTGCGTCAGCCTGGGCTGACACAGCTTAGTGGGCTGGCGACGATCTAATTGCAGCCACACCTGAGTACTTAACAGGTCGTTAGCCCCTTTGCTGCGGGGGTTATTTTTCTGCTGTGCTGGGGGGGAGAGGGGCGCACACAGCGCCCGCATGCTCATAACGAGCTGAGCTCGTCATGAGGCACGGCGCTCCTGTGCTCATGACGAGCTCAGCTCATAATAACCACACCCGTTCCCGTGGAACGCTCAGCACAGCAGGGGAATTATCCCCGCATGCGAGCGTTCCACGGCTCAAGACAAGCTGAGCTCGTCATGAGCTCCTGGCATGACACCCTTATACTGAGACTCAATGCAAATGAGGCAGACGGAGGCAATTAAAATCCAATTTTCTGCGACGCTCGCGCCTCGCGTGCTGGATTGTGACTGTGTACGCAGGCAGCAATTATGGACCGATAATTCATTTCTTGCACCCTGGTCCAACCCTCATGATTCACGGTGGATCCAGCCGGTGCCGGCTCATCTTTCATTCTCACTGAATGTTTCCTTCTCAAATTCACACCTTCCTTTTGCAATGACTTGCAAAGTTTGTCAACATGAGATCGCAGTGGAGTTTCATTTGCTGCAGCCTCACATGCAGATCTGTTGTGCTGTGATCTTCTGGGAGCCCCATCTCCAGATGTGTGTCCATTCTGTAGGCCACAGCAAGAGCATTGTGCACCATTCCACAGGCCACAGCTAGAATATCATGTCCCCTTCTGTAGACCACAGCAAGAGCATTGTGCACCATTCCACAGGCCACAGCTAGAATATCATGTCCCCTTCTGTAGACCACAGCAAGAGCATTGTGCACCATTCCACAGGCCACAGCTAGAATATCATGTCCCCTTCTGTAGACCACAGCAAGAGCATTGTGCACCATTCCACAGGCCACAGCTAGAATATCATGTCCCCTTCTGTAGACCACAGCAAGAGCATTGTGCACCATTCCACAGGCCACCGCTAGAATATCATGTCCCCTTCTGTAGACCACAGCAAGAGCATTGTGCACCATTCCACAGGCCACCGCTAGAATATCATGTCCCCTTCTGTAGACCACAACTAGGGTATTGTGCACCATTCCACAGGCCACCGCTAGAATATCATGTCCCCTTCTGTAGACCACAGCAAGAGCATTGTGCACCATTCCACAGGCCACCGCTAGAATATCATGTCCCCTTCTGTAGACCACAACTAGGGTATTGTGCACCATTCCACAGGCCACAGCTAGAATATCATGTCCCCTTCTGTAGACCACAGCAAGAGCATTGTGCACCATTCCACAGGCCACAGCTAGAATATCATGTCCTCTTCTGTAGACCACAGCAAGAGCATTGTGCACCATTCCACAGGCCACAGCTAGAATATCATGTCCCCTTCTGTAGACCACAACTAGGGTATTGTGCACCATTCCACAGGCCACCGCTAGAATATCATGTCCCCTTCTGTAGACCGCAGCAAGAGCATTGTGCACCATTCCACAGGCCACAGCTAGAATATCATGTCCCCTTCTGTAGACCACAGCAAGAGCATTGTGCACCATTCCACAGGCCACCGCTAGAATATCATGTCCCCTTCTGTAGACCACAGCAAGAGCATTGTGCACCATTCCACAGGCCACCGCTAGAATATCATGTCCCCTTCTGTAGACCACAACTAGGGTATTGTGCACCATTCCACAGGCCACCGCTAGAATATCATGTCCCCTTCTGTAGACCACAGCAAGAGCATTGTGCACCATTCCACAGGCCACAGCTAGAATATCATGTCCCCTTCTGTAGACCACAGCAAGAGCATTGTGCACCATTCCACAGGCCACCGCTAGAATATCATGTCCCCTTCTGTAGACCACAACTAGGGTATTGTGCACCATTCCACAGGCCACAGCTAGAATATCATGTCCCCTTCTGTAGACCACAACAAGAGCATTGTGCACCATTCCACAGGCCACAGCTAGAATATCATGTCCCCTTCTGTAGACCACAACAAGAGCATTGTGCACCATTCCACAGGCCACCGCTAGAATATCATGTCCCCTTCTGTAGACCACAGCAAGAGCATTGTGCACCATTCCACAGGCCACCGCTAGAATATTATGTCCCCTTCTGTAGACCACAACTAGGGTATTGTGCACCATTCCACAGGCCACAGCTAGAATATCATGTCCCCTTCTGTAGACCACAGCAAGAGCATTGTGCACCATTCCACAGGCCACCGCTAGAATATCATGTCCCCTTCTGTAGACCACAACTAGGGTATTGTGCACCATTCCACAGGCCACAGCTAGAATATCATGTCCCCTTCTGTAGACCACAGCAAGAGCATTGTGCACCATTCCACAGGCCACCGCTAGAATATCATGTCCCCTTCTGTAGACCACAACTAGGGTATTGTGCACCATTCCACAGGCCACAGCTAGAATATCATGTCCCCTTCTGTAGACCACAGCAAGAGCATTGTGCACCATTCCACAGGCCACCGCTAGAATATCATGTCCCCTTCTGTAGACCACAACTAGGGTATTGTGCACCATTCCACAGGCCACAGCTAGAATATCATGTCCCCTTCTGTAGACCACAGCAAGAGCATTGTGCACCATTCCACAGGCCACCGCTAGAATATCATGTCCCCTTCTGTAGACCACAACTAGGGTATTGTGCACCATTCCACAGGACACAGCTAGAATATCATGTCCCCTTCTGTAGACCACAGCAAGAGCATTGTGCACCATTCCACAGGCCACCGCTAGAATATCATGTCCCCTTCTGTAGACCACAACTAGGGTATTGTGCACCATTCCACAGGCCACCGCTAGAATATCATGTCCCCTTCTGTAGACCACAACTAGGGAATTGTTCCCTCTTTTGTAGGTCACAACTGGAGTATCTTTCACTTTTCTGGACTCCACCTCTCAAGTATTGTGCCTTGTGCTGTGGGCCATAAATGGAGCATGGTGCCCCATTTGGTAGGCATCAGCGACAGTCTTGCACCCCGCTCCGGAGGCCTCTGGTGTATTGTGCCCTGGTCTGTATGCACTACAGGAGAATTGGAATTAGGTTCTAAAGCAATTTGTTTAATTTTAAGGTACTGAACAGTCAAAATCATAAATGTACATCTCTCAAAGATATTAGTTACTCAGGTGCAAAGGGATATGTTTCTTCTTAAGATATTTGACTGTCTTGTATCATGAGGTCCCATGTCTCTTTTATCAATGCTCAATCACTGTGATTTGTCAGTATTTGCGATGCACTCCTGTTGAGGGGACAATGTCGTATGTCTCTTTGTAAGACGTATGGCCGTTGAGGTCATAATTTAAGTCTCTCTTTAGGACGCTCTCTGTCGAGGCCATAAAGTAATATGTTGTTTCTATTTAAGATGTTCTCTGTTGAAGTCATTAAGTGGAATTTCTCTTTTCAAAATACTCTTTGTCGAGGTTGTAAAGTTTCACGTCTCTCTGTAAGATGTTCGACCTTCCAGGTCATAATTTGATATCTCTCTTTTTGAGATGGTCTCTGCCGAGGTCATAATCTAGTAGGTCTATTAGAAAGGTGTGCTTTGTCAAGGTCATAGTGGGGTGTGTCTCTTTTTAAGTTGCCCAAAAGTCAAAGACGTAAAGTCAAGTCTCTCTTAGATATTAGGCTCTGAGTTACAAAGAGATATATTTCTGTGTAAGATAATTGACTGTTATTGGTTGATTGTCTCTTTCTAAGATGCTCAACCATGGGATCATACAGTGGTATGTCTATACTAGAGATGGTCTTCTGTTAACAGTGCAATGGTGGTGTATCTCCATCGCAGTCTAAAAGTCGCTTGTCGAGTTTATAAAGTTATATGTCTCTATTTAAGATGCTCTCTGTGGAGGGTATAAGATGGTAGGGCTCTTCATGAGATATTCCATCCTCAATGTGATAATGTGGTACGTCTCTGTTTAAGATGCTCTCTGTTGAGGATATAAGATGGTAGGGCTCTTCATGAGATATTCCATCCTCAATGTGATAATGTGGTACGTCTCTGTTTAAGATGCTCTCTGTTGAGGATATAAGGTGGTAGGGCTCTTCATGAGATATTCCATCCTCAATGTGATAATGTGGTACGTCTCTGTTTAAGATGCTCTCTGTTGAGGATATAAGGTGGTAGGGCTCTTCATGAGATATTCCATCCTCAATGTGATAATGTGGTATGCCTCTGTTTAAGATGCTCTCTGTGGAGGGTATAAGATGGTAGGGCTCTTCATGAGATATTCCATCCTCAATGTGATAATGTGGTACATCTCTCTTTAAGATTCTCTCTGTTGAGGGTATAAGATGGTAGAGCTCTTCATGAGATATTCCATCCTCAATGTGATAATGTGGTACGTCTCTGTTTAAGATGCTCTCTGTTGAGGATATAAGATGGTAGGGCTTTTCATGAGATATTCCATCCTCAATGTGATAATGTGGTACGTCTCTGTTTAAGATGCTCTCTGTTAGGGTTATAAGATGGTAGGGCTCTTCATGAGATATTCCATCCTCAATGTGATAATGTGGTACGTCTCTGTTTAAGATGCTCTCTGTTGAGGATATAAGATGGTAGGGCTCTTCATGAGATATTCCATCCTCAATGTGATAATGTGGTACGTCTCTGTTTAAGATGCTCTCTGTTGAGGGTTTAAGATGGTAGGGCTTTTCATTAGATATTCCATCCTCAATGTGATAATGTGGTACGTTTCTGTTTAAGATGCTCTCTGTTAGGGTTATAAGATGGTAGGGCTCTGCATGAGATATTCCATCCTCAATGTGATAATGTGGTACGTCTCTGTTTAAGATGCTCTCTGTTGAGGGTTTAAGATGGTAGGGCTCTTCATGAGATATTCCATCCTCAATGTGATAATGTGGTACGTCTCTGTTTAAGATGCTCTCTGTTAGGGTTATAAGATGGTAGGGCTCTTCATGAGATATTCCATCCTCAATGTGATAATGTGGTACGTCTCTGTTTAAGATGCTCTCTGTGGAGGGTATAAGATGGTAGGGCTCTTCATGAGATATTCCACCCTCAATGTGATAATGTGGTACGTCTCTGTTTAAGATGCTCTCTGTTGAGGATATAAGATGGTAGGGCTCTTCATGAGATATTCCACCCTCAATGCGATAATGTGGTACGTCTCTGTTTAAGATGCTCTCTGTTGAGGGTTTAAGATGATAGGGCTCTTCATGAGATATTCCATCCTCAATGTGATAATGTGGTACGTCTCTGTTTAAGATGCCCATGGGATGGACCTGTTCGCTGTGGCTGTTCACGAGTTCGGACACTCCATCGGACTGACGCACATCTCTGCTATCGAGTCCATCATGCGGCCTTACTACCAGGGTCCAGTGGGAGACCCCCTGAAATATGACCTTCCATATGAAGACAAAGTCAGGATTTGGCAACTCTACGGTGAGTCCTTCGCCCCAAATCGTCCTGTAGCATGGGTGCCAGGTAAACTCTCTGGGGTGCGTGTTCTGCCTTCTGTGAGTAAAGTGTGAAAACGGAGAACAAGATAAGGTTACATGCTTTATAGATTAGCAGATCAAAGGATTCTGCGTCAACTGGTTACCCGATTCAGAAAAACAGGTCTGGGAGGTAAAAGTATTGATGCACATTAAGCAAACAAAAAATTAACCAACAGAATGATGTTTGCAACATGAGTCTGAGAAAAAAATCGTTTCTATAATTGATATATTAAACATGAAATATTACTTTAAGGCTGTACCTCACCAGCGTGGACATGTAGAAGCTCTTTAAAGACTACGGGGCAGCGGAGACTGTAGGAGAGGTTGTGGAGAACTGGGCACTTTCATGCCCATCCTATGGCACTGTGATGAGATACAAAATTATTGGATGAAAGTGCACGATGTGATTAAAGAAGTGCTGGGGGAGGAGATACGACCGGAAGCCCGGAGATGTATATTGAATGTATGGGAACCCACGCATTTCAATGTATGTCAGAAACCGTGGCTGACGTTGGCATGTATGGTGGCGAAGCGTAACAGTGCTCAATTGTGGGGACCCAGCCAGTCACCCCAGCTTACCAAGTGGGCCCAGCATCTGGACTGGTGTATGTTCAGGGAGAGGGCTGTGTATGTGGCTAGGGGTTGTTCGAAGAAGTGGGCGAAGATCTGGGGGGCCTGGAATAGTCACCGCAGTGATTTGTATACACCCCCGACGAGACAAATAGAAGTTGAAGCACTGGAATCCCAGTGATCCCAAAATTCATGCATATTGTAATTCATAATTCTGTACGGATGACAATCCAAACCCTGCAATGATGTTATATGTTGCTCACCTGATGCTTTTGTTTTTTTTGTTCTTTTTTGTTTTTTTACTAAAAAGAATTTTAAAAAAAGACTACTGGGCAGATTTACAAGCCCCTTGCGCCACTTTTGCGTCACTTTTCCCATGTTAAAAATGATGGAAAAGTGGCGCAAGGGGCTTGTAAATCTGCCCCTACAATTGCAATTTATTGGCGAGGGCGTAGGCACTCCTATTAAAAAACTGTGAAAGTGAAGGAGTGAAATCTTTTACAGAGTAGATTTGATCAAAGAAGAAAAGGGATTTCATACATCCTTGGGAATCCTGTTTGGATGCACAGACAAATATTATGACAAAACGAAGATTGAACGTATCTTCGAAATTACCGCGTGGTTTGTGATTATCAAATACGTATAAAAACCTGAGGGTGGGATATGGTGAGTTACAATGCCAGTATAACCAAAGATATGTATTCTAATTAAGGCAGTTTGAGGGTCTTACTTGAGGTTTTATCTAATAAAGAAATCAGACCACAATTCAATACAATGGGTCATTATTGGACGAAATCACTGAGATTATGTGCTGCGAGTAATGGATACATTTTTATGAATTTTTTGGGTGCTGGGTACATTTTATTTTCATTTAATATATGTAAATCAATTTATTCTGCTTGTGACATTTGAATGTTATAGACTTTATTGGATTATATGGAATATGTTATGGTCATTGTACTGATTATATGCTTTACCTGAACCAATTGTTTACCGTTTATAGTTAAAAAAAGATTCAGGGCAGATCAAGAACACCTTTAAAGGTTGAGACTAATTTGGGACGCCTCAATATAAATATGGATAAGATATTGGGTTAGAAGGGGGAACAATATGTAGCATGGATCCCACTTGAGTCAATGTATTTGTTATTATACTACATTACGCGTCTTCACCAATATTGTTATCGATATAAAATGATGCTGTTATTTTATTTTCTGTAGTTTTTTTTGTTTTTGTATCAGTGAAACGGCATGATGTTTCAATGTAGTTGTATTTGTTGAATATAGATACAATATGAGTACCACAATATTGTAAAAATAGGAATACATAGATAGATTTACTATATATATATATATATCGAACAAAGTTTGCCCCTAAGCTAGATGACACACTCAGGATCGCTCCAACCACCGGTAAGTTGCTGCGCGCTACTATCCATTAATATTAGCCAAAGCGTTTCGGGCGTAACCCGCCCTTCCTCTTGGGCTTGGAATCGTGAAAATGGCGACAATATCGCAGTAACAGTGACATCCCTCATTAATTTCATCTGCATGCCTCCCAATGCATTCTGGGACTGGTAGTGCGGAATAGTTCACCCACATGGGCGTCGTCACAGTCACATTCGTGAAACAATCAATTAGGGATATACGCGTTCAGTCCACCTCCCTGTGCAATACTTCGGGCATCTCCTGTTCCGTTCAAACTGTAGATCAAGCAGCAAACGGATCCACATGGTCCCGGAGGCGGGCTTCCCTTGTTACAGCTGCCACACTGCCACACTGGAATCACCTGCTTCGTGCGGCTGAACAATCTAACAGCTCACGAACCCCCGGGAACCAAGCGGTGGTACCAATCCGTGAACAAGGGCTGGCCACTTATTTATCGAACAAAGTTTGCCCCTAAGCTGTATGACACACTCAGGATCGCTCCAACCACAGGTAAGTTGCTGCGCGCTACTCTCCATTAATATTAGCCAACGCGTTTCGGGCGTAACCCGCCCTTCATCTTGGGCTTGAAATCGTGAAAATGACGACAACATCGCAGTAACAGTGACATCCCTCATTTATTTCATCTGCATGCCTCCCAATGCATTCTGGGACTGGTAGATATATATATATATCGCAACTTCAGTCTTGCACCACGCCCCCACCAGAATAGCAGGGACAGGAAGGACCACGCAAATCCGAATATATATATATATATATATATATATATATCTATCACTGACACTGTCTCCGTTCCAACTCGAACAGACGAGAGCAGACCCAAATCGTGGTGCAATTAAACTTTTATTTTTCTTCCCCACACCACCGCCATGACGCGTTTCAGCCTCCCACGAGGCCTTGATCACATGAACGCACTGAGAAAAGTGCATGAACATTTAAAGTGACAGTGCTCAATAGCTTAGTTTCACATAGAAAAGTTGTAACCACTGGATTAGGATAGGGTTGGACAACACTGTATACATGCCTGTAATGGGCGCCTTTTTACAAGTGAAGCAGGAACTGTGCAAATATAGGCAATACATATGTTAAAACTCAATAAATACAAATATAAATAGAGTTTTAAAATACTGGTGATCAAATACATACAAAATGTGTAAAAACCTGTCAAGGAAATTAATATACATTGGCCTAACACAGTCTCCACAATATGTATGGTCATCACTCAAAAAGATAACACCCTGAATCCAGAGGTATATCGGTTCAATTCAGTATACATGTTAATTAATAACGCCCAAGTGGGCCTACCTTTATCCACAACAGTGCATGTCTAAAACTGCAAGTGCAATATACTACTATACTATCCGCTAAACTCATATGTGACGATATATGAAAAAAAAATTGAATAATAAAATATTTTATGCATAAAAAATACAGTGACAATAGTGGCAAGTAAAAACGACTGGGTACACTAGCTAAATGTTGACTACATTCTCCATATTAAAATAGCTGTGTCATGATCTAGAAGTATATACAAAATGTAACAGTCGTCAATCATGGGGTTAAATTATAAACATGTATGCATGTCCTCACTGGAATTAGGTCCATTCGGTATCTTGGTATCTAATTCCAGTATATAATTTGTCTCCATCCTGCGTAACACTGCTTCCCGATTACCCCCCCCCCCCCCCGTTTCATGGGTGGAACACTGTCCATGACAAAGTAACTCAAGTCCTTGAGATTACTGCCATGGCAGGCTTTAAAATGTCTTGCGACCGGGTAAGTGATGTCATTATTTGTGATAGCGTGCATGTGCTGCAGTACCCGTTTGTGTGCCTGCAACTTGGTGCTCCCAATATATTGCAGTTTTTATAAAAAACAAGGGAACCCACTAGGTAACCGAGGACCTGGGGTATCAGTTGAGCTAAAGACAAAGGTCCTTGACAAAGAGAAATATGAGCATTACAATAATTATAGGCCACAATAAGCTCTATAATGAAGAAAAGTCCAGCCGGACTTTGAATTTTATTCAATATTTGTAAATATGCTTGATCAGACGAACCAACAATAAAGCAGTGGAACACAGTCCTGCATCCACGATGCTGCACATACAATCAAAACATACAAGTACTGGGGTATTTCAGGCATTTAGAAGGCATGAGCAAAGAGAGGATTTAGAATGCATTTGCTTCACATATGTGGGAAACATACACTTTTTAGGCACATAATAGTACACTTATTGTTTAACCCACATATTGTGACCCAATATATTGCAGGCCACACGTGCACTGCAGCACATACACCACAAATTCTGTTTTTCAGGTCAAGAATTTTGGAATGGCGACTGATTTAGTTGAAAAGGGGTACTTTTGTTAATGCCATATTGACAAGCTTTACAAGAATGGCATTTAAAGAAACCTTTCTTTGTGTTCAGCCATGTCTTGGGAATGCTAAGTTCGGGACTGCTGTTAACTAGATTGCCCCCATAGATCAGGCTCTCCTGAAAGTTAAAACTGGTTTCTTCGGGACCATACTGCCAATGATTGGATCATTCCGTACTAAAGCCCAGTTGTCATTAAATATACGGCGTAAGGCCTGGTGTTGCCTGCTGTATGACATGATTAGTCTAGGCGATTGATCTGACAAATTTGATGTGACAGTAATTGCAATCCTAGGCTCAAGGGCCCTTGATCTAGAAATGCTCATGGTTTTATATATATATATATATGCACCAAACCCCTCCAATCACGAAAGGTAGAGGCCACACAGGGGATTTCGTTGGAAGCGTTTATTAAAAACAGCATATGGCATGATTCATTTCGGCTGCCTTCAGCCTTTTTCGGAATGCCGCTGTAGATCATAGTTATATAGTTAGTAGAACTAACTATAACGGAGAAATTTCTATGGTTTTGTACGAGTGAAATGTCCAGCTAACTATAACACCCCTAAAACCTATGGTTTTTTCAGTGAATTTCGAAAGTTTTTTAAATGGTAATTCCTAACTATAACATGTCTGAAACCTATGTTTTTTTCAGTGAATTTCTAAGTTTTTTAAAATGCTAATTCCTAACTATAAAATGTCTGAAACCTATGGTTCTTTCAGTGAATTTCAAAGGTTTTGTAAATGACAACTTTTAAATGTATTAATTTTTATATTTATTTTTTTATACTAATTTACTACATTTTTTAAAACTATTTATTTTTAGATATTTTATTTTTTACATGACATAATTATATTATATATTACATTACAAAACATACTTTCTCAGAATTAATTACTTTAGTTTAAATACTTTGCAAATAGGCAACAGACTTTTAAGTACATTAGTTGCAGTGATTGCAATGGGCAACACAATTTCAAACACAATGCAACATTGCGCTCAATGGTAATTTCTAGTTAAATGCAATTAGTTACTTTATGGATTACTTTTCTAGCCACAGGACTGGATCCTAGATTCATACCTGGGACATCTCCTGTAAACAGTTGAGTAAAAGCGTTTTGGTTACAGTAGTGATTTTTAAGGAATATTATTGTATTTTAAAAGTTGACAATTAGAAACTTTTTCACATAGAATCGCCAATGTTATCATATGGGAGGAAATTCACTTAGCAAGTAAGTAGTGTTATCGTTACTTATTTTTACTCAGTGGTGGATCCTGGATCCAGCACTGGTGCATCTCCTGTAAACAGTTGAAAGAATGCGTTTAAGTCATACAGTGATTTTTAAGGAATATTTGTAGTTTGTGAAAATCGACACTTAGAAACTTTTCTGGTGTAAACCAGACAATGGATTCCTATTGAAGGAAATACAAGTTACTGGTAAGTACGGTTAAAATTACTTTTCAGGGTCTGTGATGGGCTAAAAGATGCAGCACTGGGTTCTCTCCTGATAACAGGTGAGTAAATCTGAATTCGTAGTTCGGCTGATTTTAGAGAAATATTTGTAAGTTCCAAAACTCCACACTTAAAAGAATTCCAAGTGAAACCAGTCATTGTTGCCCTATGGAAGGAAATTCCAGATACTGGTAAGTACAGTTAAAATTACTTTTCAGGATCAGTACTGGGCGCAAAGAGGCAGCACTGAGGTCTCTCCTGATAACAGGTGAGTAAATCGGAATTCGTAGTTCGACTGATTTTAGAAGAATAATTTTAAGTTTCAAAAATCAACACTTAGAAACTTTTTCAGTAAAAAGCAGACAATGATATCCTATGGAAGGAAATTCAAGTTACTGGTAAGTACGGTTAGAATTACTTTACAGGATCAGTACTGAGCTCAAAGATGCAGCACCGAGGTCTCTACTGATAACAGGTGAGTAAATCGGAATTTGCAGTTCGGCTGATTTTAGAGGAATATTTGTAAGTTCAAAAACTCCACACTTAAAAGAATTTCCAAGTGAAACCAGTCAATGTTATTCTATGGAAGGAAATTCAAGTTACTGGTAAGTACGGTTAGAATTACTTTTCAGGATCAGTACTGGGCTCAAAGATGCAGCACTGAGGTCTCTCCTGATAACAGTTGAGTAAATCGGAATTCGTAGTTCGGCTGATTTTAGAGGAATATTTGCACCATGGTGAAGGAAGGGGGCGGGGACTGAGGTGACATGTCTGCAAACATGCCCTGTGTCGCGTTTTAAATGGAGAATTAATTCCTCCTCAATCCCGAAGGTCCCTAGGGACCAACTAGCCCACCATGTACCTCCAGTATGTGCCAGAGAGTTGCATTTCAGAGAGGTGTTCGGAGGCCACGCCCCTTTTTACAACACTCTGCAAAGCAGCTCCGTGGCACTTACTGGAGGTACCGGGTGGGCTAGTTGGCCCCCAGAGACCCTCAGGATTGAAGAGGAATTAATTCCTGAACTTAAAAAGCGCCACAGGGCCTGTTTGCACACATCACCTCTGGCCCCACCCCCTCCCTTCCCCACTGTGCAAACGCTCCCCGTGGTGTGTTTAAAGTTGGGGGATTACCTTCCCTTGAATCCTGAGGGTCCCTGGGGTGCAACTAGCCCACCAGCTACCTCCATTAAGCGCCACAGAGCTGCGTTACAGAGAGGTGTAAAAAGGGGTGTGGCCTCAGAACACCTCTCTGCAACGCAGCCCCCTGGCGCATACTGGAGGTTTCTGGTGGGCTAGTAGTTCTCAGGGACCCCCAGTATTCAAGGGGGATTCTTTCCCCCACTGCAAACGAGCCAGGGGGCGCGTTTGCAGAGTGCTGCAAGAAGAGGGCGTGGCCTCCGACGCAATGCCGGTCTTTTAAATTTTTTTTGTTTTAAGAAGGGGGCTGTGTGGCCCCCTTCTTTTCCTAATATTTTGGCAGGGTGACCTCATCCCCCAGGGCTTGATCCCTTTTTAAAATAAATATATATATTAGTTTTGAAGAGGGCAGCGTGGCCCCCCTCCCGAGGCCACAATTGGCCCCGGGGACCCCATCCCCCAGGGGCTGGCCTTTTTTTAAAAAAATGTATTTTACTTTTAGTAGCGGGGCTGCTTTATCCCGCTCCTTAGGCCTTTTATGGCCCCGGGGACCCCATCCCCCGGGGCCGGCCAGTTTTTTCTGTTTTATTTTATTTCTGAGGAGGGGGCTGCATGGCCCCCCTCCCGGGACACTTGTAGCCCCGGGGACCCCATCCACCGGGGCTGGCCCTCTTTGTTGGGGACCGTGGGGGGGGTCCCCAATTCCCCCACGGTCCCAGCCGGCTCCCTGTGCCCTGCAGGAGCCAGCATTGCTTTTCCACATGGGGGGCAGGTAACATGCTGCTCCCCATGTGAAAAAGCAATCTGCTTTGCTTCATTGAAGCGAGAGCAGGTTTCCCTGCTCTCGCTTCGATGAAGCAAAGCAGTTTGCAATGACAGGGTGGGAGCAGCGAGGCTCCAGCCCTGTCATTGCAAACTGCAGTGTCCCGGGTAGGCCCCCTGGGACACAGCAGGAGCCGGCCCTGGGGGTAGCGGTCCCCAGGGCCATGACAAGGCTCCAGGAGGGGGGACGCGCGGCCCCCCTCCCACAATTTTGAAACCTCAGGGGGTGGTGTTCCCTGGGGCTTTGGGGTCCATAACAGACCCCCCAATTAAAAAGCGTAGTGCCCCGGGGAGGTGGCAATCCCCAGTGCGTGGGGGGGGGGCTCAAGCCCCCCACACAGGTTTCTTTAATTTTAAAAAAAGCCCCAAGGGGTGGCGGTCCCCGGGGCTGCGGGGGGGCTGTGAGCCCCCGCATATATTAGCAAAAAGCCCCGGGGGTGGCGGTCCCCGGGGCTTCGTGGGGCCTTTGAGCCCACCCACCCAGTTTTGTTAAAAGCCCCAGGGGGGTGGTGGTCCCCGGGGCTGGGCGGGCTATGAGCCTCCCCACACACAATTTTTAATAAAGCCCTGGGGGATGTCGGTCCCCGGGGCTGGGGGGACCCTTTCGTCCCCCCACCTAAATTATTTCATTGCCCCTGGGATTTGCCCCTCCCCCCGGGGGCTAATTACCAATATAGCGCGAGAGCCTGTGCTTCATTTTTGAAAAATTTTTATCTGCAGGATCTGGGCACCTTGCGCGGACTTTGCTGATTTTTTAAGAAAAAATAATATTTTTTGGGGCCTTGGGGGTCCTTATTGGACCACCATGAGCAGGCCTAGGGGGTCAGGGTGTTTCTACCCTGCCCCCTTTCTGCGTTTTGCACGTTTTTTTAATTAGGTTTCTTGTGCCTCTTGTGCCTAAGCGCACCCTGCTCGTGCACGGCAGGGTGCGCTTAGGGTGCGTGAATCCAGCGCGGCCATAGATATATTTGTGATTTTGATTTTCTCAGGAACTACTGAATGGATTTACACCATTTAAGCAAAAAGCACGACTCTGAACCAAGGTCTACGTTTCTGCCAAATTTGGTGTAATTGAGTTCAGCAGTTCGGGCTGTAGCTGCGGCTAAAGGTCCCCATGAGAAATGGCATGGGGAAAACACGTTTTGGGACCCCCTTTTTTCTTGGCCCCCTCTTGACGAATCACCCAGAGACTTTTAGGATAGGAGCGGACCGGAATGGGCCACAAGTTTTGAAAATATATATATCTATATATATATAGATATATATAGATATACACACACACACACACAAGCAAGAATGGAAGACGCACAATCCAAATACTTGCATCACAATTAATTGCCGTAATAATCACCACAAAATCAGTGATAGGAAGGCACAAACAACACCGACACGTTTCGGCAAGCAAGTCACCTTGTTCACAGGTGGGTGAGTACCACCCACTTCCAACTTTTAAAAGGTTTGTGATCAAAAACCTGCTGCAGTGAAACACAAAGGACTAACAAAGCTTCTTAATTCACAAAATAACAGGGAAGCCCTTTTGAAGTGGATCTCATAACTCCAAAAGTACATAAACAGTCCAAGTGAAAGCTATTTAACTTGCAGTTTGTGTAACATTGGTGTTGCAAAAATAAAACATTTGACATGCAGCACCATAATTCATCATATGCAAATATGTACCATTTTCATGTCATCAGTGCCTGTTGAGCAACAACAAGGTTTTATAAATAAACAGTAAAATCATAATTGTAGTGTTCTGACATATTGTAGTCACTCAATCATGCCCCAGTGGGCTGTATCTATTAAATATTAAACAGAAAGCCCTCGTAACAATCCAATGCAGTACTGGTTAGCAGTGGTAAAGTGCACAGAGTCCTAAACCCAACAAAAATAAACAAATAGGCAAAACAGCTGGGGGAAGGCAACAAGTTTTGGGGAATACCACACCAAGGATGTCAGGTCTAACAAAGTATATATTAAGATCAAAGATCTTCACTTGGGGGAGGCAGAGTTAAATGCCCTATACAGCTTCCTGGTAGTAAAGCAAATGTGTTTTGTGTTATTGTTTATGTCTGGAATAATGTCCTACACAAGCCATATAACATATAGCCTTTGTTGTCAATTTCCTAAGAGGTAACTGTAACCTTTTGTGATTGATTGGTGTGGTACAATAATATTGTTGTCAGAATACCATCCAACATAAATAGTGAGACCTAAATATTATATACAAACATTATTGTCCATTTGGAGTGAATAATCGAAAATCTGCTACCAATGAGACAATGTTTTTGTAAATCATGTCTAGGACATTGTGTCAATATTTCAGTGTACGATTTATTAAATCTTTGGAGAACATCAGAGAGCAGCATGCACAAAGTTGCCCAACAATTACCAAACACTTTCCCTAACAAAATGTATGGCTTGTCCATACCTGTCTCACTCCCCGATTCTAGTAGTTAAACATATGTCTCTTTCAGGAGGTTGGTATCTGCTTTTCATTTCTTAATATATCTTAACATACATATTTGAAAGGATGTATGACATCACAACGCATGCTTTTACATCGCATGATTTTACATCGCAAGTTTTACAACGCATGCCTTTACAATGCATAGTGTTGAGTGGTGCTGGATAGTGAATAGTTTAATTTACTATTCCAACTCCAGTCCCCATGGATAGTAGGGAAAGTGTTGGATGGTAAATTAAATCCATTCCCTATCCTAGAGCGTCCCCCAGCGCAATGCGTTGTAATGGTTTGCGTTGTAAAAGTTGCGATGTAAAAGCACTGCGTTGTAAAAGTTGCGTTGTAAAGGATGTTTCCCTATTTAAAACTGTAATGAGCCCATTGGGTCTCTTAAAGTTCCACAAAGTTGAGTGCAGAGTCTTGCATGTGGTGGAATGTGAGTGTTCTTGAGTTGCTCTGCAATGATGAGGTTGTGGTCTTTGTATTCCATTCAATATGGTCTACATTACTTTGTGTTGAGGTTGTGGACTCGTTATCAAAGATACTGACCTTGGAAGGGCTTGTAGGGTTTGGACAGGCTGTTAAGATTATTCCACACTACAACCCTGGCACTAAGGTTGGCCATTCCTTTTCTATTTGATTCGTTTTTTTATTTGATATAGTGCTTGAATGCCAGGTCGCATCTTGGCGCTCCAGCTGACGTAGATGGGAACCCTATAAACAGTGCTGCTTAATGATTAAACAGCTAGGTCTTGAGAGATTTCCTAAAGGCCGGGAGGTCTGAGCAGTTCTTTAGGGCCATGGGGAGAGAGTTTCATAGCTTTGCCATTCTCAGCAGAAAGCGTACGCCTCCCCAAGATGCTCGCTTGGTCCTTGGTTGCACTAAACACTTGGCCAACGAGGATCTGCGTTTTCTGTAAGAAGCATACCAAATAAGTCTTTCCTGGAGAGAGCCTGGGCCGATGTTGTGCAGAGCCTTAAAGGCCAAGCATAGGGTCTTAAACGTTATCACTTTTGCCACTGGTGGCCAGTGTTGCTTGATTAGGGCCAGAGACACAGACGTATATTTTTGAATTCCTGACAAAAGTTGGGTCGATGTATTCTGTAGCATCTGCAATTTATGAAGAAATCTTTTCTGGATGCCCATGAATAGGGCATTCCCATAATCTAGTTTAGATAGGGCAAGAGAGGTAGTCACCGGTTTCAGAAGATTTGTGGGTACGAAGGGGCAACTTTTCCTGGTTATTTTTACCGTGAAGAATACTGATGATGTAAGGGCATTGCCCTGATCTTCAAAGTTAAGTTTATTGCCAAAGATAATCCCCAGGCTCTTCACTTTCCGAACTGGCGAGGGTAGAGCCCCCATTTCTTGAGGCCACCAGCTTGGCGACCAAGATCAAGTCTCTGAGCCCAAGAAAAGGACAATCCGTTTTCCTGGAGTTAAGCTTTAGACAATTTGACGTCATCCAGTGTTGGACAGGCCACATGAAAGGCCGCTCTCCCCCGGCCCGACCAGGCCTGAGCCCGGTCACGCAGGTACTACACACCACCCTTGCACGTCCTCCGTCCCCTCAGGGACCCCTGCCCTCGAGCATGTCCACCTCGTGGGTCCGACCCACTGCCAGCCTACGCGCCCATCCTGGGGCGCCATCTTGAACACTCCCCCACGTGGCCGCCTGGCCCCCGGCCGACCTCAACCCTGGGCCTGGCCAGGCCTCAGACATCCCGGCACCACCATCCACCCAGGAGGTGAGCGGGCTACTTGGCAAGTCAATGGGAGAAGGAGGTGTCGATGGCTCTCCTCCACCAAGTGCCGCTCGCCCATCGCCTCCCCGGGCGTTGGCTCCACCCCCCTGCTGGGTGTCTGGACTCCCTCATCCCGGACCTCCCGACCTCCAAGTGCGAGGGTCCGGACATCAAAGCACCCCAGCCCTATAACTGGGGCAGCTCCAGAGCAGGAAGGCAGTTGTATCTTGGAGTCGAGAGACGTAAAGAGGAACTCATCCTAGGCCGACTACTGGCGCTGCCGTAGCTCTGTCTTGTGCACCATCGTCCTGCCTGTTGGCGCTGCCACAGCCTTCGCAACCTTCATCTCCTTCATCGTCGTCGGGACCTGCTGGCGTGGCCGCGGACCGTTGTAACCGTCATCTTCACCGGGACCTGCAGGCTCCGCCGCGGACCGTCGTTTTTCCTTCGTCCATCTCGGGACCGGCTGGCTCCGCCGCGGCCCGATCATCTAGAACGCCGAGCTCGAGGATTGAGAGCTATTTTCCACTCATTGGTAACAAGACTGTCCCGCTACCCCTTTTCCTAAACCAGAGACCAGAACCGAGGGGACCCCTGAGTCCAGACCTCCTTGTATCATATCATCGTAACCTAAGAATTGCATATAAAGCCTCGTTAAACTTCAACCTTGTGTGGTGTCCGTCTGTGGGGGGGAAGTTACTTGTCTGTACAGTCGTTGGAGACGGCTCTCCCCGGAGACCTCTCCCCGTAGTCTCGGCCGACCCTCCCGGTCTGTCTAACATTGGTGGCCAGCGGCGCGATCCGAATCACCGCATAACGTACAGAGAGTAGCTCACCCCACGACGAAATCACAATGACAACTAAAGAAAGCGGATCAACCGAGAAGTTCCAAATGGAGAAATTGGAGGAGTACAGCCATCGTGAACTAAAACAATTCTGCATCGAACTGGGTATCGCTACCACCGGACTAAGCACCAAAGACGATTTTAAGCATGCCCTAGAATCTTGGGCAGAGACCGGGGCTGCCGGAACCCCCGATCAAAGCACCGCAGAAAAAACCACCACGGCCCCTGAAGGGCAAAGAACGGGTCTCTCGCAAGACGAGATCCAGGAAAGAGAAAGAACCCGACTACACGAGCTAGAAATGGCCCGGCTCAAAAGGGACGTTGAACTTAAGTTGGCCGAATAAAAAATCAACTTAGAGCACCTGCGTCTCCGAGAAGAAAGAGAGGAGAAACAGAGACAAAGGGAGCTTGAGGAAAAGAAACTGGCGTACGAACACGAACGGAACCTAGCCGAGATCAACCTGCGCAAGCAGAATAAAGAAGTAGGGGTGCCCGAGCGACCCCACACCTCAGAGGCCACAGAGAAAAAGGTACACATCCCCAAGGATGTTGTCCGAGAATATTTCCGAGAGGACGACATCCAGCAATGGTTTAAGGCCTATGAAGTCGCTATGACTGCACACCGGATCGATAGAAGCGATTGGGGAGCCGGTCTATGGGGGAGATTCCTCAATGAGGGCCGCGATACCCTGCTACAGCTCCCGGACCACCAGATGACCTCCTATGACCATATGAAAGCGGCACTCCTCACCCGCTATGGCCTCACACCCGAGATGTACCGTCAGAGGTTCCGAGACTGCACCCGCATCCCGGGTACAACTTGGGTGGACTATGTAACGTACTTTAGCCAAGCCTTCGAGGGCTGGATCAGAGGAAGCAACGTCACGACCTACGAACAACTGTTCAATCTGATGGTATGGGAGCATCTGTCGAACAATTGCTTCATTGAACTCCGCCAGCACCTCCTCGACAGCAAGTTAACGGATCCCCGGCAGCTCGCAGCCGAAGCTGACCGGTGGGAGATCACCAGAGTGGGCCGGAATGGGTCCTACGAACAGAACCGGAACAACAATGGTCAGCACCGACCCAGAGGAGGAGGAGGGGGCCAAGGACGAGGAAGAGACAACGCTCCGGTCGCCCCCGCTACCAGCACCACCCCCCCGGCCAACCGGGGCAGCACCCCGGCGCGACCGGGGTACAGAGCCAATGTCACGTGTCACCGATGCCAACGGGTCGGCCACTATGCAAACGACCCAAATTGCCCGCAGTACCAGAGCCCAAGACCCCGCCAAGTGGCCGCTGCGGCCCTAGGGGAAGAACAGATCTCCGAGGAGCAGGAAGAATATGAACAAGAGCATCAAGAGTGGGAGCCAGCCGCCATGGCTCTAGCATGCTTAGGGGGGAAAGACATGGTCCCGCGGGTCCCCCTACCCGCTAACACCCAGAAGTACAGCCAATGGGTGAGCATCAATGGACGCCGGGCCGAAGCCCTTCGTGACACCGGGGCCAGTGTAACAGCCGTCCGCTGTCACCTGGTGACCCCAGAACAGTATTTACCGAACATTCTCTGCCCTGTACGATCAGCCGATAACTCGGAAAGTCTGTGTCGGATGGCCTGCGTCCCTTTCGAATGGGGAGGGGTCTCCGGCATGTTGAAAGTAACGGTCCGAGACGATGCCCCCGTAGACTGCCTCCTGGGGAATGACCTTGAAAGCTCTCCGTGGGCAGCCGTGGAGCGAAGAGAACACCTGGGGATGTTAGGCGTCCCGGACTGGGCGTGTGTCACGACCCGGTCCATGGCCGCCCGTGCCAACCACCGCCCAGAAGAACCCGAATGGCCGGCACCACCGCCCCCGGTCGCCCCAGCCGAAACCACCGACCGTGACGTTCCCCCCGAACCAGCTCAACCTTCCGACCTTGCTAACCTCGACCAGTGGCCTCAAGAGGGGGGGCCCACGCAAGAACAATTTCGCCAAGAACAGAAGACCTGTCCCTCCCTCGAGGGACTCCGCCAGCAAGCGCTCGCCCAAAGCGCAGGAGACACCTCCGGTACTCATTGGGTCTACTGGGACAATGATCTGCTGTACAGCGAGCAAAGAATCGCCGAGCTGGGGGCCAACCGAGTATTAGTGGTGCCCCTCCGTTTTAGAGACTTTCTGCTCAACCTGGCCCACGATGTCCCCCTGGCAGGACACCTGGGACAAGATAAAACCTACAGTCGCCTAGTGACCCACTTCTTCTGGCCCAAAATGAGGAACGATGTGCACCAGCATTGCCGATCTTGCCCCACGTGCCAAGCCAGTGGAAAGAGCGGCCGCAAACTAAAGGCTCCCCTGCAACCTTTTCCTGTGGTCACTACCCCGTTTGAGAGGGTCGGAATAGACATTGTGGGGCCCCTGGACCCACGCACCAAACAAGGCCATCGATTCATCTTGGTGCTAGTGGACCACGCCACCCGCTACCCTGAGGCTGTCCCTCTGCGGACTGTGACAGCCCCGGTAGTCGGCCGGGCTCTGATGGGGATCTTCTCCCGTGTGGGCTTCCCCCGAGGAGTCGTCAGCGACAGAGGCACGAACTTTATTTCTAAATACATGAAATCCCTCTGGCAACAGTGCGGGGTCACCTACCGATTCACGACCCCCTATCACCCTCAAGGGAACGGACTCGTTGAGCGGTTCAACCGCACGCTAAAGGGGATGATCGGGGGGTTGGAAGAGCCCCTCCGTCGCCAGTGGGATGTGCTGCTGCCGTGCCTCCTCTTCGCTTATCGAGAGGTCCCCCAGAAATCCCTGGGCTTCAGCCCATTTGAACTGCTATATGGACACCCAGTGCGGGGGCCGCTCAGCCTAGTCAAAGAAGGCTGGGAGATGCCTCCGTTAAAGAACCCTCCAGATGTCTTCCGGTACCTCTTAACCCTCCGCAACCAGACCCGGCGGTTCCGGGAACTGGCAAAAACCAACCTAGAGGCCAGTCAAGAGGACATGAAAAAGTGGTATGACCGTAATGCCTCATCCATTGAATTTGAACCTGGCCAACAGGTATGGGTGATGTCCCCCACCGAACCATGCGCCCTACAAGACAAATGGACGGGGCCCTTCAAAGTAATCGAGCGCAAGGGCCCTGCCACCTATCTCATCGACATGGAATCCTCCCGGAACCCACTCCGGGTCCTCCACGCTAACAGACTAAAGCCCCACTTTGTGCGCACAGAACTCAGCCTCCTGATGGCCACAGACACTGGGGCTGAAGAAGACTCCGAGCCCCTCCCTGACCTCCTACGGACTCGGGAGCAAGACGGCTCCGTGGATGGGGTCCGACTCTCGGAGGCCCTCACCAGAGAGCAACGCCAGGACTGTCAAGCCCTCCTATCACAGTTCGCCAGCCTGTTCTCCCTCACCCCAAGTGTCACTTCCTGGTGTGTGCACGATGTGGACACGGGGGACAGCCCCCCTATCCGCCACCGGGCCTACCGCGTGCCAGATCGGGTACGGGCCTGCATCCAGGACGAAGTAGCCAAGATGCTCACACTCGGGGTCATCGAAGCCTCAGACAGCCCTTGGGCCAGCCCTGTAGTACTGGTCCCCAAAGCAGCTGCCCCCGGCACCACACCAGAACTCCGGTTCTGCGTCGACTACCGGGGCTTGAATGCGGTCACCCGAACAGACGCACATCCCATCCCCCGGGCAGATGAACTGATCGACCGCATGGGAGCTGCCCGCTACCTCAGTATCTTCGACCTGACGGCGGGCTACTGGCAGATCGGCCTCACACCCAGGGCGCAAGAACGTTCTGCCTTTTCCACACCCGATGGCCATTACCATTTCACCGTCATGCCCTTCGGCATGAAGAACGCCCCAGCGACATTCCAACGGCTCGTCAATCAGGTCCTGGCGGGGCTCGAAGGATTCAGCGCCGCCTACCTAGACGACATCGCTGTGTACAGCCACCATTGGTCCGAGCACCTCCACCACCTCCGAGCAGTGCTGCAAGCCCTACAGCGGGCTGGCCTCACGATCAAGGCCAGCAAATGTCAAATTGGGCAAGGGTCTGTAACCTACCTCGGGCACCAGGTGGGAAGCGGCCTGGTGGCCCCTCTGCAGCTAAAAATTGCCGCCATCCAGACCTGGCAGCCCCCCATCACCCAGACCGAGGTACGAGCCTTCCTGGGCCTCACAGGCTACTACCGAAGGTTCGTGAAAGACTATGGGACTATAGTGGGGCCCCTCACAGAACTCACGTCGAAAAACCAGCCCAAGAAAGTCAACTGGACCCCAGAGTGTCAAGCTGCCTTTGAACAATTGAAAGCCGCCATGTGTTCCGCCCCTGTGCTCCAGGCCCCCGACTACAGCCCGGAGTTCGTCGTTCAGACGGATGCCTCCGACCATGGCATTGGGGCAGTCCTGTCTCAAGTGAACACCGACGGCCTTGATCAACCGGTGGCCTTCATTAGCCGGCGACTCCTACCACGGGAACAGCGCTGGAGCACCATAGAGAGGGAGGCCTTCGCTGTGGTATGGGCCCTCAAGAAGCTCCGGCCCTACCTTTTTGGCACACACTTTCGGGTACAGACCGACCACCGACCCCTGCAATGGCTGATGCAGATGCGGGGGGAAAACCCGAAGTTACTACGCTGGTCCATCTCCCTACAAGGTATGGACTTCACAGTCGAACACCGGCCTGGGCCAGATCACGCCAACGCGGATGGCCTGTCCCGGTTCTTCCGCCTCGACGAGGAGAGTCCCCAAGAGGATGGGTAACTCTCCCCGCCTTCAGCTGGGGGGGACGCATGTTGGACAGGCCACATGAAAGGCCGCTCTCCCCCGGCCCGACCAGGCCTGAGCCCGGTCACGCAGGTACTACACACCACCCTTGCACGTCCTCCGTCCCCTCAGGGACCCCTGCCCTCGAGCATGTCCACCTCGTGGGTCCGACCCACTGCCAGCCTACGCGCCCATCCTGGGGCGCCATCTTGAACACTCCCCCACGTGGCCGCCTGGCCCCCGGCCGACCTCAACCCTGGGCCTGGCCAGGCCTCAGACATCCCGGCACCACCATCCACCCAGGAGGTGAGCGGGCTACTTGGCAAGTCAATGGGAGAAGGAGGTGTCGATGGCTCTCCTCCACCAAGTGCCGCTCGCCCATCGCCTCCCCGGGCGTTGGCTCCACCCCCCTGCTGGGTGTCTGGACTCCCTCATCCCGGACCTCCCGACCTCCAAGTGCGAGGGTCCGGACATCAAAGCACCCCAGCCCTATAACTGGGGCAGCTCCAGAGCAGGAAGGCAGTTGTATCTTGGAGTCGAGAGACGTAAAGAGGAACTCATCCTAGGCCGACTACTGGCGCTGCCGTAGCTCTGTCTTGTGCACCATCGTCCTGCCTGTTGGCGCTGCCACAGCCTTCGCAACCTTCATCTCCTTCATCGTCGTCGGGACCTGCTGGCGTGGCCGCGGACCGTTGTAACCGTCATCTTCACCGGGACCTGCAGGCTCCGCCGTGGACCGTCGTTTTTCCTTCGTCCATCTCGGGACCGGCTGGCTCCGCCGCGGCCCGATCATCTAGAACGCCGAGCTCGAGGATTGAGAGCTATTTTCCACTCATTGGTAACAAGACTGTCCCGCTACCCCTTTTCCTAAACCAGAGACCAGAACCGAGGGGACCCCTGAGTCCAGACCTCCTTGTATCATATCATCGTAACCTAAGAATTGCATATAAAGCCTCGTTAAACTTCAACCTTGTGTGGTGTCCGTCTGTGGGGGGGAAGTTACTTGTCTGTACAGTCGTTGGAGACGGCTCTCCCCGGAGACCTCTCCCCGTAGTCTCGGCCGACCCTCCCGGTCTGTCTAACATCCAGTTACCTATTTGAGAATGCAAGCATTGAATCTAGAGACGGTGTCTTCGGGGTTGCTCGATATTGATACCACTATTTGGGTATCATCGGCGTAAGACATCACCGAGAACCGAAATGATTTGGGGGGGTGACATAGAGATTGAACAGCTGAGGGCTCATCGAGCAGCCCTGAGGCACCGCACATGGCAAGCAGACCTGATCAGAAATGATCTCTCCTAATGCAGCGTGCTGCACTCTCTCTGATAGAAAGTATTTCTTCAGGTTGAGGGCAAGGCCGCTTATTCCTAACTCGGCGAGCCTGTCAATCAGAATGGTACGATTGACCGTATCAAAGGCCGGTGAGAGATCCAATAGTATCAATGCAGCTTTGCCGCCTCCATCTAGGATTGATCTCAGCTCCTCTGAAGCTGCCACCAACGCTGTCTCCGTACTATGTGCATTTCATATTGAGTGGAGTCCAGCAAGCTATGAGTATCAGAGAATAACATGAGTTCCATATTCAAAGCTTTCTCCAGTACCTTGACTGCAAAAAGTAATTTCAAGATGGGCCTGTAACTACTGGGCTCTTATGGACCGAGGCCGGTTGTTTTAAGGTAGAATGGAAGCCTTCTGCCAATCAAAGGGGTAATGGACAGTGCTGATTATTTTCTTAAAAATCCCAGTCAGTTGAGTACTTAGAAATTCCAGGACAAGATGATTAATTTTTGGAGGACGGGGATCAAATGGAGATCTCGATTTAATGGCTATTAATAGATGAGAGACCTACTTTGTACTAAGCAAGGAGAATTTCTAAAAAAAAGCAGGGGTGGGTTGCCCTTCCTTACCTGTTGAAACAGCAGTAGATGGTTGATTATTAGATACAGACGAGTCATACACTTATTTTACTTTTCATTGGAAAAAGTTGGCTTAGATATTCCAAAAGTTTTGACTGAAGTTGTTACAGTTGGGCATAGGCATTTTTACTAAGCTTTTTACAATATTAAAAAGCTAATTTGCTGAATTATTAAATTGTAGCATCCTGCTAGAAAACTATTTAGTCTTTTCTGTTAACATCATCCTTCTATATTTTATGTTTGTTTGCTTATAAATCTCTGTTTTTAGGATCATATGCCCACATGCATCAAACTCCCGTTTTGCGTTTCCAAATTTGCGATTTTTACCGAATCGCAAATAAGGAATCGCAAAACGGGATGCATTATTGAAAGTGCATAATATTTGCGATTCGGTAAAAATCGCAGTTTTTACCGAATCGCAAATATTATGCGAATTCAAATTTGCGATTTCGCAATTCCCATTTATTCCTATGGGCCAAAAGGCCCATAGGAATCAATGGTAATTGCGAATTCGCAAATTGGAATTCGCAAAATGTTGATGCATTCCATGGGTGCAGGGGGAGGTCCAAAGGATCCCCCCCTGCACCCCTGAAATGTATTTTAAAATGGATGTTACACACACACATGTCCTAAGGACATGTGTGTCTGTAACATGACAGTGTTTAAAATGCAAATTAGAGCATTTTAAACATTTTTCGCAAATTACCACGAGGTTCAACCTCGTGGTAATTTGCACTTGCAATCTTCAAGATCGCAATTTTTTAAAGAATGATGCATTGCATTTAAGGAATCGCAAAATTGCGATTCCTTAAATGCAATCGCATTTTAGAAAATCGCAAAATTAGCGATTTTCAACTAAAACCAATGATACATCTCAGAAAGCATTTTTGGAATCGCAAACGGCCGATTTTAAGGAATCGCACCGTTTGCGACTCCAAAAATGCTTGATGCATGTGGGCAAAAGTGTGTTCTCCAAATTCACTCCTTCCTTCTGCCCAGTTGTTTCTAGTCTCTCAAGCTATCCAAGAACCAGGGTCTTCAGGGAGTTTTCCTACAATAAATTAAAGAAAATCAGGCCACTAGTATGTGGAACCACCCTGTCCCCCTAAGAAGTAAGACTTCCATCTCTCTGCTGGAGTTCAGAAAGATGCTTAAGACCATCCTTTTTCAACACATGTTGCACTGTTTGAGTCTTAACACTGTGCAGGTGTAATTGGTTAAAAGAGAGAATCAATAAGAAACAAAGGGTACACACAATCTCTTGTTAATGTATTTGTGTTATTTTCTTACCACCTCACCCCATAGGATGTCATTCATTAATGCTGTGTCCTGTCTTGTCACAGGGGTGCGGGAATCGGTGTCCCCCACCAACAGGCCGGATACTACCAGCCCTGAGGACCATCCGTTGCTGCCCGAACTGCCGCAGAACCGCTCCACCACTAAGTAAGTTCTACTTCTCTCTTGGCTCATCCGCTGTGGTGTCCTGAGGATGCCAAGCAGGACACACATTGAGATATCTTTAGGAAATGCCTTTAGTGCACCTTAGCCAATTCTCAACTGACCCAATTAGGGTTCCCAGCATTCTTCCTCCTAGCATGGAATTCCCACCATGGTGTGGTCTACTTGAGCACACTAGCTAGGTCATCCCACATCTACCAGCCGGGCATGGTGGGTCTGCCTGGGCATGGTTGGCACAGATCCTCGCTCAATGCAGTGGCAACAGCAACTGAGCGTAGGAGGGGTCTCAGTGGAGGAGGAGTGGTCCAGACTTAGAGAGGGCCCTGGCACCAGGCCAGCAGTTTCAGCAGACAACTGCTGAGCTGCCAGGTGATACCTGTCTACTGCTGAGCTGCCAGGTGAGGCCCACCTACTGCTGAGCTGACAGGTGAGGCCCATCAGCTGCTGAGCTGATAGGTGAGGCACGGCTGCTGCTCAGCTGACAGGTGAGGCCCATCCGCTGCTCAGCTGATAGGTGAAGCCTGTCTGCTGATCAGCTGACAGGTGATGCCCATCCACTGCTGAGCTGATAGGTGAGGCCCATCTGCTGCTCAGCTGACAGGTGAGGCCCGTCTGCTACTCAGCTGAAAGGTGAGGCCCGTCTGCTGCTCAGCTGACAGGTGAGGCCCGTCTTCTGCTGAGCTGATAGGTGAGGCCCGTCTGCTTCTCAGCTGACAGGTGAGGCCTGTCTGCTGCTCAGCTGATAGGTGAGGCCCATCTGATGCTGAGCTGACAGGTGAGGCCCAGCTGCTGCTCAGCTGACAGGTGAGGCCCGTCTGCTGCTGAGCTGATAGGTGAGGCACGTCTGCTGTTGAGCTGACAGGTGAGGCCCAGCTGCTGCTCAGCTGACAGTTGAGGCCCTTCTGCTGCTGAGCTGATAGGTGAGGCCCGGCTGCTGCTCAGCTGACAGGTGAGGTCTGTCTGCTGCTGAGCTGATAGTTGAGGCCCGTCTGCTGCTCAGCTGACAGGTGAGGCCTGTCTGCTGCTCAGCTGAAGTGGTGAGGCCCGTCTGCTTCTGAGCTGATAGGTGAGGCCCGTCTGCTGCTGAGCTGACAGGTGAGGCCCAGCTGCTGCTCAGCTGATAGGTGAGGCCCATCTGCTGCTCAGATGACAGATGAGGCCCGTCTGCTGCTGAGCTGATAGGTGAGGCCCGTCTGCTGCTCAGCTGGCAGGTGAGGCCTGTCTGCTGCTCAGCTGAAAGGTGAGGCCCGTCTGCTGCTCAGCTGACAGGTGAGGCCCGTCTGCTGCTGAGTTGACAGGTGAGGCCCAGCTGCTGCTCAGCTGACAGGTGAGGCCTGTCTGCTGCTGAGCTGATAGGTGAGGTCCGTCTGCTGCTGAGCTGATAGGTGAGGCCCAGCTGCTGCTCAGCTGACAGGTGAGGCCCCGTCTGCTGCTCAGCTGACAGGTGAGGCCCGTCTGCTGCTCAGCTGAAAGGTGAGGCCCGTCTGCTGCTCAGCTGACAGGTGAGGCCCATTTGTTGCTGAGCTGATAGGTGAGGCCCGTCTGCTGCTCAGCTGACAGGTGAGGCCCGTCTGCTGCTGAGCTGACAGGTGAGGCCTGTCTGCTGCTGATCTGACAGGTGAGGCCCAGCTGCTGCTCAGCTGACAGGTGAGGCCTGTCTGCTGCTGAGCTGATAGGTGAGGTCCGTCTGCTGCTGAGCTGATAGGTGAGGCCCAGCTGCTGCTCAGCTGACAGGTGAGGCCCGTTTGCTGCTCAGCTGACAGGTGAGGCCTGTCTGCTGCTCAGCTGATAGGTGAGGCCCAGCTGCTGCCAGACTGTCAAAGCAAGGTCTAGCTTCTACTTAGCTACCACACTGTCAGGCCCAACTGCTGCTCGTCTGTCACAGTGAGGCCAATATGAGGCCCAGCTGCTGCTGAGCTGGATCCCTAAGCCCCAGGTGAGGCCAGGCTGCCAGGTGTGGCCCAGCCTACACTGAGCTGCCCCAGTGATGCCCCAGTGAGGCCCAGCAGCTGCCAAGCTCAACGTAGGCAGTCCAGCTGCTGCTTGTCTGCTGGATGATGCCCAGCTGCTGCTGAGCTGCCAGGTGAGGTCCAACGGTTGCCAATCTTACCGGTGTGGCCTAGCAGCTACTGAGCTGCCAGGTGATATCCAGCTGCTGCAAATCTGTGAGGTGAGACCTGGGTGCTGCTGAGTTGCCTGGTGAGACCTGTCTACTGATTAGCTGCCCCCCAAGGCTTATGGAAGCCAGTGGCTGCCAAGCTTCTTTGCGAGGTCCAGTTGTTGCTGAGCTGTCAGGTTAGGTCCAGCTGCTGACAATCTGTCAGGTGAGGTCAGCTGCTGCTGATCTACCAGGTGAGCAATGGTTGCTGCTGATCTTCCATATGAGTTTTGCTACTGATGATCTACCAGGTGAGGACCATCTGCTGCAGATCTACCAGATGAGCACCAGCTGCTGCTGATCTACCAGGGTAAAGGTACCTTCAAGGGATTTTAGTAAACAAAAGAATTTCAAAGTCACTTAGAGAATGAAATCATGTGGGCTCACTGATTTAACCCACTACTGCTGATTATGCAACAACAGAAATTATAGAAATTATATACATTCAAAAACTGTCACTTGTTAGTGATCAGTGAAAGGAGAGAGCAAAAAGGGGATTGACAAACGGATGTATATAGAAAATAAGTATGTATTTAATCTTTTTTCAAATCAAGATAAAATATTGGTGGGTACATGATAAACAACAATGACGCAGAAGGGTAAATACTTTAGTCTACACAGCCCTTACTACATCAATTGCTTAAGCTTTTCTACCTATTACAAAATTAATTAAGCCTTCAATGGTAGATAAAGCCACAGTCGATGTTTCGGTCTCTATTCTTTTGTGTAGGAGACCATCCTCAGGACATGGATTTAATATCTTGAGTACCCTCGTTCAAAAAAAAACCCGGATCAGGGACTCGGTTGCCTAGCGCCGCAGTTGATTAAATGATTAGCGTTTTTCGGTGAAGTAACCTTTTGGGAGCCAAAAGGTTTCCCGGACAGGTAAATTGATTTGCACCGTAGGGGATAAAAATTCCTGTGGGGAAGCCTGTCTAGTCGATCGCTTCCAAAGGCCACAGGTTTAGAAAAAGGGGGTCTTTGTTAATTTTGAAAGGTTCCCTTTCTAATTTGAAGGTATAGCGACGCCTTCTTGTCGGTGTTTCTCAGTCAAGCAGTCTGCTCTGAGTTCAATGAGTCAGAGCCGATCCTCACGCTATGGTTGCTACAGCAGTAGATGCTTCCTGTGGCCGGGCTCCGGGCGCTTTTTTGAACGAGGGTACTCAAGATATTAAATCCATGTCCTGAGGATGGTCTCCTACATGAAAGAATAGAGACCGAAACGTCGACTGTGGCTTTATCTACCATTGAATGCTTAATTAATTTTGTAATAGGTAGAAAAGCTTAAGCAATTGATGTAGTAAGGGCTGTGTAGACTAATGTATTTACCCTTCTGCGTCATTGTTGTTTATCATGTACCCACCAATATTTTATCTTGATTTGAAAAAAGATTAAATATATACTTCTGTAGTAGGGGATCTCTGTGTATAGTCATAATCTAGTGAATAGTCCCGCCCATGTGCGTGGACCCCGGCAATCAAAAATAATCTCTTAAGGTGTCAAATCATGCAGAAACTGCAAAGACACTTAAGAGAGAATTTGAAGACAAATAATGCAGCCTATATCCACAGGCTACACTGTTCAGTACTTCAACTAGAAATTCCACCAACAAAAACCACACACAACACAGCCTGCCCAGTTTCTTCCATAGAAAAACTTGCCTCTACTAGTAAAAGACTCTGGAATGATAGAGAGGAAGGCATGGACAGACAAGCCCCATAGGATGCCATTATGTGGCTTAAATAGGATACTGTGCCTTTAAGAGAACTCTCCAGAACTTTCTCCCAGTATCCCAGAATGCAGAGCAGGTCCCTTTTACTTTCAGTTCTTTTTTGCGGCTCCTGCTAACAGGACCATGGCATTGAGCTCTCCCTTTTTCAAGGGTGTATATTGGATTTAAGTTCACTTTTCTTGATAAAAGTGTTTGCAGTTATACTCTTGGTGTTTCCCTTCTCTCCTGTGTGTTTGTCAGGCTTTTAGGGCTCTAAAATGCCTGCTCTTTTCGACAAATGCCCAGCATGTGGAAGGAAGAAGGCCAAGACTGATCCACACGACGTCTGCATCATTTGTCTCCCTGAGGCACATGTCCCTGAAGACTGTGACATCTGCCAGAACCTCTCAGCAAGGACCCTGAGGGACAGGCTGAAGATTAGGCTTCAAAGCCTGGAAGAGAGACAACTGCAGGCTGCAGGTGGGTCTGGGCAGACTAGGAAGATTCCATCTGCCTCTGCTGAGGCCTCTGGGGGGCTCCCCAGAGGCAGGAAGACCAGCAAGCGGTCCCGGTCTCCGTCGACGTCGATTGCATCGACGACAACGTCGAGAGGGATTACGACGGTGTGTTCCCCGTCTCCCCGGCGCTCCGGGTCGAGGCGGCATGAAGATTTGACGTCGAAGAGCCTGGTTAGGCCTCCATCTAAACCACTGTCTACGGCGTCTTCGTCGTCGTCGTCCACGTCATCGTCGAGCTATCGGCGTCGAAGGAGAAGCCACAGGCGTCGGCGCTCGTCGTCGAGGCGATACTGCCGGTCGCCGTCGAGGAGACGGTCGGCGTCGAGGGGATCCTCGGCGTCGAGGACCTCAAGAAAGAGGACGGCATCGAGGAGGAGTCGACAATTGTCGTCGAGAAAGGAACGGTCGACGTCGCGGAGGCGGCGTTCGGCATCAAGGAAGGAACGGTCGATGTCACGGAGGCGATGTTCATCGTCAAGGAAGGAGAGGTCGACGTCGAGGAGGCGACGGTCGACGACTGAGTCACAGAGGCGACATTCGACACCGGAAGAACGACGTTCGGAGTCAAGGAGAAAAAGGTCAGCGTCGAGGAGTCGTTCTCACTCCCCAAAGCGGCGAAGAAGGAGTTCTGGCGCCAGAAGTCACGCTGAGTCTGGTGGAGGGCGCCGGAGACGGCGATCACATACTGGAGGGGCTGGTTCGCAGTCCCCTCCGCCGAAGAAGTCACCGGGCTCGGTGTACTCGGTGGTATATACACCACCTCGGCCGAAGACACCTCCTCCTCCTTTACCTAAGGAGAACCCTCCCATCAACCCTCCGCTTCCATCACTCTCTCCCTCGGGACAGCCACCACTTCTGCTCCCACCACATGGGCCCGCCCCTTGGCCGGAGATACCTCCTGTTCCTCCGCCAAGATCGGTGTCACTACCTCTGCTGCCTACACCACCTAAGGGGACTCCACAACCAAGACCCCAGGATAGGCCACGAAAGACACCCCCACGGAAACCTGCGGAGCGCCCACGTACCGGGATGTCACGCTCTCGCTCCAGGAGGAGGGAGCGATCGCGTCACAGGTCATCCACGCGGTCGAGACGCCGCCATAGGAGGCACAGATCTCGCACTCACACAAGGTCCTCAGGGACCAGGGACTACTCTCCGACTTTGTCGGGCTCACCGGACACAAGGGTGTCTCTGGTTGATGACCTGGTGGCATTTCATAATGTCCTATTTAGAGGGGCAGCCAAACTGGGCATATCCTTGACGGTGCCCACGCCCAAGACATCGGTCATTTTCGAGACACTGCACCAGAAACACCTGTCTCGTCCACTACTACCTCTGGTACCGGGCCTGGAGGAACCGGCCATGGACCTTTTCCACACCCCTGCGGTGACTAAGGCGGCACCATCGAGATTGCAGAAAAAATACCGGGCTCCCGATTCGGACCCGGCTTTTCTAAGGGTGGAACCTCCTCCGGATTCTGTGATTGTGACGGCGGCCCGCAAACAGCATACCACCATCCCATCATCCACCGTCCGCCCAGACAAAGAGTCTAGATGGATGGATTCAGCTGGAAGGAAAGTGTGTGGAACATCAGCGACCTCTATGAAGGCTGCGAGTGCCACGGCTTTGTTGGGACGCTACGACCGTGCCCTCTGGGACTCCCTCCAGCAGTTTGCGGAACACTTGCCTCGCGAGAAGCAGCAAGATTTCCAGGAAGTGCTAAACGAAGGGATGCTGGTAGCGAATCAAATTATCAGCGCTGCAGCAGATTCATCCATCTTGGTGGCACATGGCTTTTGCCATGGGATTAACCAGCGACGACACGCCTGGCTCCGCCTTACGTCACTAAAACCAGACGCACAGCAAAGGGTGGCCAATCTCCCATTCTCTGGCGAAACCCTATTTGGGAAACATGCGGATGACGAAATGGCCCGCATGAAGGCGGAGGCCGAAACACTCACGGCTGTGGGTCTAGAGAAGCCTAAAGAAGCGAAGAAATTGTACCGCCCATTCCAACGGCGGTTCGGTGGGCAGGGCAGATGACGTGGCCAAGCTTCGGGACAGTCGCAGCAACAACAACAGTTCCGTAAGCCGTTCCAGAAACGCCCGAAGGGCAGAGGAGGCCAGCAGTCGGCACCAGGGACCAAAGGCCCTGCCGGGTCTAGGCCCTGAGCGCTTAATTTCCCCGGATCTGTTACCCACTCCAGTAGGGGGAAGCATTACATTTTTTCTGGTAGAGTGGAGAAAAATTACTCCGGACAAGTGGGTGCTGAATATTGTTTGCAATGGATACAGTCTTCGGTTCACCAGCCCGCCTCCTGCAATTCCACCGGTCAGCTCGCAGTTTCAGCTGCGCCGAGCTCCAGGCGGAGGCAGATATTCTGTTAAGGAAAAGGGCGATAGAAGACGTACCTCTGTCTCAGAGAGGAAGAGGTCTGTACTCCCGGTTCTTCCTGGTTCGCAAGAAGGACAAGAACGAGTTCAGGCCCATTATAGACTTGCGACAGGCAAACAGATGGATTCGCAGGGAAAAGTTTTGCATGCTGTCGTTGCATCAGATTTATCCTCAGTTGCAACAGGGAGACTGGCTATGTGCTATAGACCTACAGGATGCGCACTTCCATGTGCCCATTGCACACAAACACAGGAAGTTCCTGCGGTTCCAAGTCGGCGCCAATCATTATCAATACACAGTACTCCCATTCGGACTAAAGTCTGCGCCGAGAACATTCTCAAAGTGCATGGCGGTGGTAGCAGCACACCTGAGGAAGAACAAGGTGTTCGTCTACCCGTACCTGGACGATTGGTTGATCAAGGCATCCTCCTTCTCGGAAGCTCGAGCACACTTCCAGAAGACGTGCGTTCTCTTGAACAAGCTGGGGTTGCACATCAACATGTCCAAGTCTGTGCCGACTCTGGTCCAATGCATACAGTACTTGGGAGCCTCCATCAATATGCTGTCAGCAAGCGTGTCTCCTTCGGAAGAGCGACGATTATCACTCCGTCGGAAGGTTCGGGCTCTTATGACCACTCCATCTACAACAGTGAGGACGGTGTCTTCTCTACTGGGATCGATGGCCTCCTGTATCTTCCTGACGCCACACGCATGGCTGCACATGAGACCGCTGCAGGAGTGCTTGGAGGACCAGTGGGATCAGAGGAAAGGATCTTGGAACGACAAGATACAGCTGTCTCTGCATGCTCTTCAGTCTCTGAAGTGGTCGTGTTCAGCGGAGAATCTCCTCGGGGCGGGTCCCTTCCACAAGGACATTCCCACGCAGACTATCGTGACGGATGCGTCTCTCCAAGGGTAGGAGCGCACTCCGGAAACCTACAGATTCAAGGAACGTGGTCCCCGATGGAGGCCACGTATCACATCAATTTCCTGGAACTCAGAGCTGTTCACTTGGCACTGAAGGCCTTTCTTCCGTCCTTTCAGACCAACTCTCTGCTTGTACAGACAGACAATACCACCACGATGTATTAGCTCACCAAGCAGGGGGGCTCGAGATCACGCACTCTGTCGCAGGAGGCGCAGGCGGTCTGGCACTGGCTTCTGGCCAGAGGACTGACGATAACGGCTACCCATCTGCCAGGTGTGCAGAATGTTCAGGCGGACGCGCTGAGCAGACTGATTCAGGAAAACCACGAATGGGTCATAAACGACAAAGTACTAGGAGAAGTTTTCGCAAGGTGGGGGACTCCAGACCTAGATCTGTTCGCCACCGCCGAAAACAGCAAATGCCGAGACTTCGCCTCCAGGTACTACCAGCATGGGACGCTGGGGAATGCGTTATGGATCAACTGGTCGAACAGCTTTCTGTACGCTTTTCCACCCATTCTTCTGATTCCGGCGGTACTCATCAAACTGGCCCGGTCCAGGACTCGGATGATACTCATTGCCCCGGAATGGCCCAGACAGTGGTGGTTCACGGACCTGCTTCACCGGTCTATCCTTCCTCACATTCGGTTGCCGTGCAGGCCGGACCTTCGCACGAAGTTCGGGGGACAGATGTTGCACCCCAACCTCTCGTCTTTGAGTTTGGCGGCATGGCTGAGATAGTGCAATATGGCCATCTAAATCTGCCCGAAGATTGCATGGACATACTGAAGGAATCTAAGAGACCTTCCACTCGGACTTCCTAGGCTTACAAGTGGAAGAGGTTCTGTATCTGGTGTCAGTCCAAGAACTATGACCCGACGACGTGCAAGGAAGACGTCATCCTTCCTTACCTTCTACACTTGGCGCAGTCTGGCCTTAATGTTCATTCCGTTAAGGTTCATCTTGCTGCATTGACTGCCTACAGGAAATGCCCTTCACAGACTTCCTTCTTCCAGATCCCTGTGATCAAAGATTTTTTGGAAGGCTTGAAGAAAGTGTTCCCTTCTGTCAGGCTTCCTTCGCCTTCATGGGAATTGAATGTGGTGCTGTCCAGATTTATGAAAGAGCCTTTTGCACCTATTTATAAGGCTTCGTTGCAGAACCTATCCTGGGAGGATTCTTCTTGGCCATTACATCGGCCCGCAGGGTGAGTGAAATTCAGGCGTTGTGTTCCCAAGAACCTTATACTGTATTTCATGCTGCTAAGGTTGTTATGCGTACTCACCCTAAATTTCTTCCCAAGGTTATTTCTGATTTTCATGTCAACCAGACCATAACGTTGCCTACGTTTTTTCAGAATCCTTCATCTCCAGCGGAAAGATCTCTACATTCCATGGATGTTAGGAGGGTGTTGAAATTTTATCTGGATAAAACCAAAGATATTCGTAGGTCAGACCAATTATTTGTCAATTATGGATCGGTCAGGACGGGTCTTGCTACCTCTAAGCAGTCCATCTCTAGGTGGATTGTGTCCTGCATACGGTTGTGCTACCAAAAAGCTAATAAGACCTTAGGGGGTAAACCTAAGGCTCATTCCACCAGGGGAAAAGCTGCCACGACAGCTTTACTCCGTAATGTTCCGATTGCAGAGATCTGCAAGGCGGCCACTTGGAAGTCGGTTCATACCTTTGTTAAGCATTACTGTCTGGACACTGACGCCAGGGCAGATGCTCAGGTTGGGCAGACTTCGCTGCGAAATTTGTTCGCACAATAGTGGTGTTATTTTCTTTTCTCCACCGCCGCTTTGGTGTGGGGATGGGCTTGCCATTCTATTCACTAGATTATGACTATACACAGAGATCCCCTACTACAGAAGGAGTAGTTTCTGTCCTGTAACTCCAGTTCTGTAGTAGGGGTATCTCTGTTATAGTCATAAGCGCCCGCCCTCCTCCCCGGTGGAGAGAGATATTCATGTAGGAATGCTACAGGTCTGGCGTGCTACGCCTTAAAAAAGAACTGAAAGTAAAAGGGACCTGCTGTGCATTCTGGGATACTGGGAGAAAGTTCTGGAGAGTTCTCTTAAAGGCACAGTATCCTATTTAAGCCACATAATGGCAGCCTATGGGGCTTGTCTGTCCATGCCTTCCTCTCTATCATTCCAGAGTCTTTTACTGATAGAGGCAAGTTTTTCTATGGAAGAAACTGGGCAGGCTGTGTTGTGTGTGGTTTTTGTTGGTGTAATTTCTAGTTGAAGTACTGGACAGTGTAGCCTGTGGATATAGGCTGCATTATTTGTCTTTAAATTCTCTCTTAAGTGTCTTTGCAGTTTCTGCATGATTTGACACCTTAAGAGATTATTTTTGATTGCCGGGGTCTACGCACATGGGCGGGACTATTCACTAGATTAGGACTATAACAGAGATAACCCTACTACAGAACTGGAGTTACAGGACAGAAACTACTCCTTGTTTTCTATATACACCCGTTTGTCAATCCCCTTTTTGCTCTCTCCTTTCACTGATCACTAACAAGTGACAGTTTTTGAATGTATATAATTTCTATAATTTCTGTTGTTGCATAATCAGCAGTAGTGGGTTAAATCAGTAAGCCCACATGATTTCATTCTCTAAGTGACTGTGAAATTCTTTTGTTTACTAAAATCCCTTGAAGGTACCTTTGCCCCTTCGATCCACCAGATGAGCACCAGCTGCTGCTGATCTACCAGGTGAGCTCCATCTGCTGCTGATCTACCAGGTGAGCTCCAGCTGCTGCTGATCTACCAGGTGAGGGCCAGCTACTGCTGATCTACCAGGTGAGCTCCAGCTGCTGCTGATCTACCAGGTGAGCTCCAGCTGCTGCTGAGCTACCAGGTGAGCTCCAGCTGCTGCTGATCTACCAGGTGAGGTCCAGCTACTGCTGATCTACCAGATGAGCACCAGCTGCTGCTGATCTACCAGGTGAGCTCCAGCTGCTGCTGATCTACCAGGTGAGGTCCAGCTACTGCTGATCTACCAGGTGAGGGCCAGCTACTGCTGATCTACCAGGTGAGGTCCAGCTACTGCTGATCTACCAGATGAGCACCAGCTGCTGCTGATCTACCAGGTGAGCTCCAGCTGCTGCTGATATACCAGGTGAGGGCCAGCTACTGCTGATCTAGCAGGTGAGGTCCTGCTGCTGCTGATCTACCAGGTGAGGCTCAGCTGCTGCTTATCTACCAGGTGAGCTCCAGCTGCTGCTGATCTACCAGGCGAGGTCCAGCTGCTGCTGATCTACCAGGTGAGGTCCAGCTGCTGCTGATCTACCAGGTGAGGCTCAGCTGCTGCTGATCTACCAGGTGAGATCCAGCTGCTGCTGATCTACCAGGTGAGGCTCAGCTGCTGCTGATCTAGCAGGTGAGCTCCAGCTGCTGCTGATCTACCAGGTGAGCTCCAGCTGCTGCTGATCTACCAGGTGAGGGCCAGCTACTGCTGATCTGGCAGGTGAGGTCCTGCTGCTGCTGATCTACCAGGTGAGGCCCAGCTGCTGCTGATCTACCAGGTGAGCTCCAGCTGCTGCTGATCTACCAGGTGAGGTCCAGCTGCTGCTGATCTACCAGGTGAGGCTCAGCTGCTGCTGATCTACCAGGTGAGGCTCAGCTGCTGCTGATCTAGCAGGTGAGGTCCAGCTGCTGCTGACCTAGCAGGTGAGCTCCAGCTGCTGCTGAGCTACCAGGTGAGGCTCAGCTGCTGCTTATCTAGCAGGTGAGGTCCAGCTGCTGCTGATCTACCAGGTGAGATCCAGCTGCTGCTGATCTACCAGGTGAGGCTCAGCTGCTGCTGATCTAGCAGGTGAGGTCCTGCTGCTGCTGATCTACCAGGTGAGATCCAGCTGCTGCTGATCTACCAGGTGAGGGCCAGCTACTGCTGATCTACCAGGTGAGGGCCAGCTACTGCTGATCTACCAGGTGAGGTCCAGCTACTGCTGATCTACCAGATGAGCACCAGCTGCTGCTGATCTACCAGGTGAGCTCCATCTGCTGCTGATCTACCAGGTGAGCTCCAGCTGCTGCTGATCTACCAGGTGAGCTCCAGCTGCTGCTGATCTACCAGGTGAGGGCCAGCTACTGCTGATCTACCAGGTGAGCTCCAGCTGCTGCTGATCTACCAGGTGAGCTCCAGCTGCTGCTGATATACCAGGTGAGGGCCAGCTACTGCTGATCTAGCAGGTGAGGTCCTGCTGCTGCTGATCTACCAGGTGAGGCCCAGCTGCTGCTGATCTACCAGGCGAGGTCCAGCTGCTGCTGATCTACCAGGTGAGGTCCAGCTGCTGCTGATCTACCAGGTGAGGTCCAGCTGCTGCTGATCTACCTGGTGAGGCTCAGCTGCTGCTGATCTACCAGGTGAGATCCAGCTGCTGCTGATCTACCAGGTGAGGCTCAGCTGCTGCTGATCTAGCAGGTGAGATCCAGCTGCTGCTGATCTACCAGGTGAGATCCAGCTGCTGCTGATCTACCAGGTGAGGCTCAGCTGCTGCTGATCTAGCAGGTGAGCTCCAGCTGCTGCTGATCTACCAGGTGAGCTCCAGCTGCTGCTGATCTACCAGGTGAGGGCCAGCTACTGCTGATCTACCAGGTGAGGTCCAGCTACTGCTGATCTACCAGATGAGCACCAGCTGCTGCTGATCTACCAGGTGAGCTCCATCTGCTGCTGATCTACCAGGTGAGCTCCAGCTGCTGCTGATCTACCAGGTGAGCTCCAGCTGCTGCTGATCTACCAGGTGAGGGCCAGCTACTGCTGATCTACCAGGTGAGCTCCAGCTGCTGCTGATCTACCAGGTGAGCTCCAGCTGCTGCTGATATACCAGGTGAGGGCCAGCTACTGCTGATCTAGCAGGTGAGGTCCTGCTGCTGCTGATCTACCAGGTGAGGCCCAGCTGCTGCTGATCTACCAGGCGAGGTCCAGCTGCTGCTGATCTACCAGGTGAGGTCCAGCTGCTGCTGATCTACCAGGTGAGGCTCAGCTGCTGCTGATCTACCAGGTGAGATCCAGCTGCTGCTGATCTACCAGGTGAGGCTCAGCTGCTGCTGATCTAGCAGGTGAGCTCCAGCTGCTGCTGATCTACCAGGTGAGCTCCAGCTGCTGCTGATCTACCAGGTGAGGGCCAGCTACTGCTGATCTGGCAGGTGAGGTCCTGCTGCTGCTGATCTACCAGGTGAGGCCCAGCTGCTGCTGATCTACCAGGTGAGCTCCAGCTGCTGCTGATCTACCAGGTGAGGTCCAGCTGCTGCTGATCTACCAGGTGAGGCTCAGCTGCTGCTGATCTACCAGGTGAGGCTCAGCTGCTGCTGATCTAGCAGGTGAGGTCCAGCTGCTGCTGACCTAGCAGGTGAGCTCCAGCTGCTGCTGAGCTACCAGGTGAGGCTCAGCTGCTGCTTATCTAGCAGGTGAGGTCCTGCTGCTGCTGATCTACCAGGTGAGATCCAGCTGCTGCTGATCTACCAGGTGAGGCTCAGCTGCTGCTGATCTAGCAGGTGAGGTCCAGCTGCTGCTGATCTAGCAGGTGAGGTCGATCTGCTGCTGCTGACCTAGCAGGTGAGCTCCAGCTGCTGCTGAGCTACCAGGTGAGGCTCAGCTGCTGCTTATCTAGCAGGTGAGGTCCTGCTGCTTCTGATCTACCGAGGTGAGCTCCAGCTGCTGCGGATCTACCAGGTGAGCTCCAGCTGCTGCTGATCTACAAGGTGAGGCTCAGCTGCTGCTGATCTACCAGGTGAGATCCAGCTGCTGCTGATCTACCAGGTGAGGCTCAGCTGCTGCTGATCTAGCAGGTGAGCTCCAGCTGCTGCTGATCTACCAGGTGAGATCCAGCTGCTGCTGATCTACCAGGTGAGGCTCAGCTGCTGCTGATCTAGCAGGTGAGCTCCAGCTGCTGCTGATCTACCAGGTGAGCTCCAGCTGCTGCTGATCTACCAGGTGAGGGCCAGCTACTGCTGATCTACCAGGTGAGGTCCAGCTACTGCTGATCTACCAGATGAGCACCAGCTGCTGCTGATCTACCAGGTGAGCTCCATCTGCTGCTGATCTACCAGGTGAGCTCCAGCTGCTGCTGATCTACCAGGTGAGCTCCAGCTGCTGCTGATCTACCAGGTGAGGGCCAGCTACTGCTGATCTACCAGGTGAGCTCCAGCTGCTGCTGATCTACCAGGTGAGCTCCAGCTGCTGCTGATATACCAGGTGAGGGCCAGCTACTGCTGATCTAGCAGGTGAGGTCCTGCTGCTGCTGATCTACCAGGTGAGGCCCAGCTGCTGCTGATCTACCAGGCGAGGTCCAGCTGCTGCTGATCTACCAGGTGAGGTCCAGCTGCTGCTGATCTACCAGGTGAGGCTCAGCTGCTGCTGATCTACCAGGTGAGATCCAGCTGCTGCTGATCTACCAGGTGAGGCTCAGCTGCTGCTGATCTAGCAGGTGAGCTCCAGCTGCTGCTGATCTACCAGGTGAGCTCCAGCTGCTGCTGATCTACCAGGTGAGGGCCAGCTACTGCTGATCTGGCAGGTGAGGTCCTGCTGCTGCTGATCTACCAGGTGAGGCCCAGCTGCTCCTGATCTACCAGGTGAGCTCCAGCTGCTGCTGATCTACCAGGTGAGGCTCAGCTGCTGCTGATCTACCAGGTGAGGCTCAGCTGCTGCTGATCTAGCAGGTGAGGTCCAGCTGCTGCTGACCTAGCAGGTGAGCTCCAGCTGCTGCTGAGCTACCAGGTGAGGCTCAGCTGCTGCTTATCTAGCAGGTGAGGTCCTGCTGCTGCTGATCTACCAGGTGAGCTCCAGCTGCTGCTGATCTACCAGGTGAGGTCCTGCTGCTGCTGATCTACCAGGTGAGCTCCAGCTGCTGCTGAGCTACCAGGTGAGGCTCAGCTGCTGCTTATCTAGCAGGTGAGGTCCTGCTGCTGCTGATCTACCAGGTGAGATCCAGCTGCTGCTGATCTACCAGGTGAGGCTCAGCTGCTGCTGATCTAGCAGGTGAGGTCCAGCTGCTGCTGATCTAGCAGGTGAGGTCGATCTGCTGCTGATCTAGCAGGTGAGGTCGATCTGCTGCTGCTGACCTAGCAGGTGAGCTTCAGCTGCTGCTGAGCTACCAGGTGAGGCTCAGCTGCTGCTTATCTAGCAGGTGAGGTCCAGCTGCTGCGGATCTACCAGGTGAGCTCCAGCTGCTGCTGATCTACAAGGTGAGGACCAGTTGTTCTTAGCTGGCCAGGAGAGCTCAGCAGCTCCTGAGTACCAGCGTGAGACCCAGCTGAGGTGCTATGCAGATGTGTAGCTAACAGTAGTGCAGAAGGTGCAGTGGCGCCGAGACCCAAGGTTGTTGGGGCTTTCTCTGGACCCCAATGATGGCCGTGTTGATGACATGAGGCTCCCATGTTACACCGCTGCTCCTGCCACCATCAGCTCATATTGTGGGGAGCTTTTAGGACATAAGCACAGATTACCCTCACCCTGTATTTCTCTACCCTGGTGTCAACTATAGGGTTTACTGCTTCATATATCACTTGTGCCGTCACTGGACGTGAGCAGTAATGCTCAGATTGCTGCATTGTTTGATAGATGAGGTGACAAGCACAGGTGTAGGCTGCAAGTTAGAAGACAGGCAGGTTCAAGCGGACGGACATCTGCTCACACAGCAGGTAGGCACTGAGCCATGCACTGACAAAAAGAATGAGTGAATGCTCTTCTGTAGCACATACCGAAAACTGAATCACCCACAGGGGCTCTGCTCTCAGGGCCCGATTCACAGAACTAACTTAAGATAAAATCCTAAACTTACTACTTTTGGTATTCACAGAAGTTAGGATTTTGTCTTAAGACAGACTTAAGACAGACTTAAGTTAGGATTTTGTCTTAAGTCTGTCTTAAGTCTGTCTTAAGACAAACTTAAGACAAAATCCTAACTTCTTTGAATACCAAAATTAGTAAGTTTAGGATTTTGTCTTAAGTTAGTTCTGTGAATCGTCCCCACAGTGTTTAACAGATAGGGCACAGGAGAGATTAAGTGATTTGCCCGATATCTTGAAGAATAAATTGATTTGTCCAAGATCACACTGAATCGTTGAGTGGAGAAGCCAGGATATAAACTACGGGGCAGATTAACAAGCCCCTTGCGCCACTTTTGCATCACTTTTCCCATGTTAAAAGTGATGCAAAAGTGGCGCAAGGGGCTTGTAAATCAGCCCCTACGTATCCTACTTCTGAAGTCTGCAGCTTAACTCTCAAACCTCCCAGAAATACTCTAGACACAAGGGCTCACTGTACACAGAACTGGCTGAAAGGCGTTCTCAACGAGAGACTGCCTGGTTTGGAAGTGACTGTATGACTGATTAAAAATAAGAGTAAAGGCGTGACAGAGAGTACGATGCAGACATATTGTACTGCAGATTGGGCAGACCAGAGTCCTTGTTCTGTCTGCACCCGAGCCCAGGTCAGCGGCTGCTCTGATTGTGTTTCCGCTTCCGGTGGATAGTGGTTATGGGGCCTGTGGTTCATGTGTGGGTGGAGTGCCGACGGACATGGTGTTAAACGCTGCATTTCCAAGTGGTGGGAGACTGGTTGAGGTCTAGCTGCACTAGATGGGTGACGTTTGGGTTGATCTGGTTAGTGGTAGGGGTTAGATCTAGTTTTGGTGTTCAGGTGTCTTCAATGTTTCAGGGGCTCTCTTCTTGGAGTTGTTTGGCTGGTTACCAGCCAAGGTGTGGGGAGGTCTGATGCATGGGACTCTAGCTGTGTATTTAGGCCGTGGGTTGGTTTGGTTGGTTTAGCCACAGTTAGGGGTATTTTTTGTGGTGAGCTGGTTGGAGTGTGACCATGATTTTGAAGTCATTTGGGTGTTTGATAAAGTGAGATTAGCTGAGACTTTGAGGTCTTTTGTGTGTCTGGGTGAGATCTGTCCAAGATTTTGAGAGGTGCTCTCTAGCAAGGGCTCCTGGTTCTGGGATGTGATTTGGCAGGTGCTGACTTTGAATTTGGGGTCTTTTGAATGATTGGATATAAGCTAGTGGTTAGTCAAATGTTGTCTAGCCGCTACTTGAGGGGCCATAACTCACTAGGTGGGGTTCCGCATGATATGGGAGGTCTTGGGTGGGTGCAGTTTGGGAGGTGGGTGGGTAGGTTCAGTTGGTCAAATGGGCATGTGCACAGGGGTGGTCTGGTGATTGAGTGTAGGTGGTACAATGTCCCTCACATGCCCTCTCACCTCTCTCCTCAGGCCCCGGAAGGATGAACCAGAGAGGTGCAACACTCACTTCGATGCAGTCGCCCAGATCAGAGGGGAAGCGTTTTTCTTCAAAGGTGAGGATGGCTCCTTCTCCGGTAAAGTGCCTCACAGGTGCTTGTGGTCCAATGGCGCAGCACTTATGTGATTGATGAAGTGGTACCTGGGTTATCAAACACATGGCACTGGTGGGATTGTCTGAAGTGGCGGCGGTGTGACTGAGTGTGTTGTGGTGTCAGTGACTGGGTGCCCTTGTGCCAGCACTCGTCAAGGCCAGGAGGAGTTGGCAGTAATGTGTCTGACTTGTCCTTGAAATACTCTTGGGTAATGTTGAGCGTTCTGTTGGCGTCAGGGGTTATTAGTGCTATATCAATGGTGCCTATTTACCGACAACATCTTGTGCTTTTCACCTTATCCCTGATTGTGGAGTTGATGTTGGTGATGGCTGTTGATGGTCCTGCAGATGAGAGACATAAGTGTGGGTGGGCTACCTTTTCTCAGGGGTTTCTTCCTGGATTTTTGCAGAGCTGGTCTTTTTTTACTTAGTATCCATGATAATAGTTCTCACGTGCTGTGGTGATGTCAGCACATGTTCTTGTGAAGTTAAGCATGTTCTGTAGTCATGGTTGGCACACACTACAGTGGAGGCCAGGTCTTGTAATAGCAGCTGCATGATGGTGCTGGCTTCTCATTAACCTTCTCCTGATTCAGCCACACCTTTGGACAGTTTTTCCAGAGCTTGTTGTTGGTACTCACTGCCTCAAAGAGGCAACTTCCATCTAGAAGCATCAGTTTAATGGGCCAGGGCAGTACCTGTCCATCAGCAGCACCGCTCTGACTGTGATTGACTGACCTGTGGTTTCCACCTCTTCCTTTAGGCAGGTACTTTTGGCGATTGACGCGTAACAAGCACCTAGTGTCACTACAGCCGGCACAGATCCACCGCTTCTGGAGGGGTCTGCCCCCCAACATGGACAGCGTGGATGCTGTCTACGAGAGGACCACCGACCACAAGATTATCTTCTTCAAAGGTGAGGTTTTCTTTCCGCCCTTGGGTTTTCACCCTGCCAGCTTGGACTGGGAATCAGTACCCTCTCTGACAAGACCACCCCATGGCACCTGGCCAAGTCATGGACCTCCATAGTTCACCAACAAGGAACCAGCGATATCTGTGGTTGGTTGATGAACGCATGAGGCGAGCCTTCTGATAGGTGGTTGTGTGAGTAGGCATAGCCCTTCCCAGTACTATTGCATTTCTACAGTCGTATGCCAGAATATCATGGCAAAAATATCACCTTTTTGGCTGTGGGTTTTCTAAAAATTAACCCTAATGGGAGTATTTGCAGGAATGATGTTTAGGACACAATATTTCAGACAGGTGGTAATGTGGTCATGATTTTCTGGTACCATACCATGATGGCCGCAGCCACCCCTGCCTCTATCTACATATCTGATAAGAGACAGCTTGTCCAAAGGGCCATTTGACCCTCCTCACATCGCACTGACCCTGTCATTTCCAAAAACTCACTTACAGGTTGTACTTTTTTAGTGGATTAAACATTTTTCACTGTTCTAATAGGGAATGCGCCGGTCACATCCTTGTTTTAATTTTCGCATTCACCAGTCAAGGCACGATTGGTGCATGTACAGCACTTCATGTTAGGAAACGCAACTCATTTTCAGTTCAGTAAATAGGGTTATAGGTGCTACTGGTATTGCTCAGGATCACACTGTCCAGTGCCTGGGCTTGGAAGTCTCACCTCAATCCATGCTAGTTCTATCCATAACCACTGGGCCAAAAACATTGCCAAGGCCATCCCTGGGTATTTTGGTCCCCTAGCTGAGCTGTGCTGTTTACACAATACCTTCTTAGAGACTCACGTAGCTACATCGGTGTTCATCGATGGCCCCCGCAGGAGGCGCCATAGTTGACTGCCTCTGTCTCTAGATAGAGACGTCTATGGCCTCTCGGCTTGTGGCCATGGCCTTCTGGATAACTAATCTGAGCATTCTATCAAAATATTTTGTTTTTGACATCAACCTGCAATGATATTGACACCACAATATTGACTACTAACATATTGTTAATGTAGGAGTTAAGATAGTCAATTTATAATGCCTAGTATGTTTAAGATTTTCTGTTAGTCGGGATTTCTAGAGTCAGTCTATGTGCAGGTCGATTTTATTGACCTCACTTTTTTGACGTACAACCGCCAGCTTTCGGATCCAGTCTGCTTTCTGTTTCTGAAGACTTCGACCTACTCATGGTTGTTCCTAATTCCCTGTTCTTTCTTCTTTCTTTCTTGGCTCCCTCCACCAGGAGACCGGTACTGGTTATTTAAGGACAACAATGTGGAAGAAGGCTTCCCTCGCCAGATCACAGACTTCGGCTTGCCCCTCGGTGGAATTGATGCAGCTTTTTCTTGGGCCCACAACGACAAGACCTACTTTTTCAAGGACCACCTTTATTGGTGCTTTGATGACCACGATCGTAGGATGGACCCGGGGTATCCTGCTGAGAATACGCTGTGGAAGGGCATCCCGGGCACCTTGGATGACGCCATGAGGTGGGCAGATGGTGAGTAGCGTTTCGCTGAGATCACAACTGTAACTTAGATGTCACCAGCTCATTGCCCAAGCACTTTCATGGGCATAATAGCTGAAAGAAGATGCAACACCTTACAAATTCAACATTTAGGTCACTGTGATCTGTTGTGACCCAGAGGAAATGTACAAAATCTTTGGTGGATCTTCGTTCAGTGATGCTCCAAAGAGAAGCCAGAAATGCATGCTTTACTCCAAGTATGTCTATTCACACTCTACAATAACAGATTGAGTTTCAAACATTATCAAAGCTATGACAAACACAAGATAGAGGAAAAACTCCAGCATACAACACACCAAAAAAAGAGATACTCCCTTTATAACAATATTTCATCATACAGAAGCTTGCTGCCATGCAACGGAAGCCTTGACCCTAGATTCCAGGCTTTGGGTTAAGACTGCAGAGTTTATCAATGAGAGGTGCCAACAAATGTATAGCTACAGAAGTTGCAGTTTGCATTTGTGTGTAGCTGCTAGCGAGTGTGTATTCGCAAAGCTAACATAACTAGGAGTTCTAGAGGTGCTCAAACACTTAGGAATACTCCTTGAACCGTGCAGTTAGTAGGTGTAGTAATGATGCAGATAATTTCTGTTGGGCTCTATCGTCACAGTGCCATTGGATGGGATGGTGTGCTTGATCTTTAAGCTTCTATTAATCTACTTAGCTGGCAGTGCTACACCCGGCAAGTTGAAGGTGGGATAACCACAGGTTTGCCCTAGCAACAGGAGAGGGCCTTTTGATAGATTGATAGATGTCTTGGCCAGTAGCCAGGCTGCCAGGTAGGATTTGCAAGGGAGAAGTCAAAAGACTCCTTGGATCTGAATGTTCCTAGAGTTGGTCCAAGAGATTGGGTTGGGGAGCTTCAGGAGAAGTAAGTTGACTTTAACGTTGGTGCTCTGTACTCTTTGCAGTGCATGCCTTGGTAAGAGCATGTATGGAAATAGTCATCTCAGTATGGCAGAGGCTACAGGAGTAGTGTAAGAGCCGGTCGTATAGGCAATCGGTGCAGCATGAGCTGCTTTCGAGTACTTATTTCCCGAGTGCACCTGATCTTCCAATTTACTTTGATGGATGGAGGGGCCCTGGACCTCTTTGTGCCTTGGCACCTTGGAATTCAGGAGGAGGGCAGTAGCTGAGTAGACAAACTGGCTCATTGCAGCAGGGACCCAAATCAGTGGGAGAGTTTGGGTACCAGGCAGTTCCCTTCTTTAGTCTTTGGTAGGTGCTGACCACTAGTCCTCATGATCTAGCAGGTGACCGGTATAGATAGGATCTTGAACTTTCACCACCCAGTTGTCTATGGGTTCCTGGGAAAGGCAAAGAGTGGGTGTCACAGACCCTATACGATCCAATAAGTTTAATGTCCTTCATGTTCCCCAAGGCCAAGGATGTGCTCCACCCTTAAGATGCGACACGGACTAAAACTTTGGGTAGGTCTCGACAAAGCATGATCAATAATATAGTGCATCCAGGTGTCATTGTGTTCCATCCCCTCTACACCCCGAATAAAGAGAGCCGGGCTGGTACGGGTGACATTCGTGGAACACATCCATCCAACATCTACCCCAATCCTGCCCCTATTTAGTAAAAAGAAGAAGACCCCTCTTCTTAAAAGAACACAATGGGAAACTTCCTTTACCCCGCAGTCTCAACAACGACCAGCCTTTAAAACCCAGTCACTACCCCAACTGCGACGTTTCCACGCACTCCTTTAACCCGCAAGTAATTACAACGACTTGCTTTAGGGGGCACGTTGTTGGATTGGCGTTGGATTTTCATGTCCAAACCTCCCCTATGGTTGTGTAGACTAGAGTTGGAATAGAAGTTGATACAATACCAAAGTCCAGTACCCCCTAAAGCAAGTTGTTCTAACGGCTTGTGTGGTAAAGTAACAAGTGGTAATGTCGCAGTCTGGGTAGTGACTGCGTTGTAAAGGCATGCAAGATAAATGCATGCAGGGTTCCGTCATACAACCAAACACTGCAGCAGAAGTCACTTCAACTCCCAAAAATCAACTACTTCTCCATTCACCTGTTGACTGTATCTTTGTCTTTGACCCTGTACAGTGCTTTTTGGCTATGTTGGTGATATATAAATACCACATATATTTAGAAAGACCATAGTTTTTGTCTAAAATCCCTAGAAAGGAAGAGATGAATCCTCTGTATAAATTCCCCTGGTCAAAATTCCACCCACTCAACCTACATAAGTATTTTGGCACACTAAGAAATGTTTTATGTCTTGACATGTCACATAACATGACACTGCGGAGTGTATGTAGTCGTCTGAGAAGAAGATGGTTGTTCATGCAGTTCCGAGACTGACATAAAATCAGACATGTAGAAGTAGACTGGTTATTCAGAGGTGCTGCGCTTTTGGGGCAAGCTGCACTGTACACACTCACCGTCAGGTTAGAAAACTCTCACTTGTTCAACACCACTGAGCTACACTCTGTGTTATGGTCCTTTTACCCCTAGGGGTGGCAGGGGGTAATAAAGGTTTACTCTACAAGGGATTTAGAGGTTATTGTTCCTCTGGCTCTGGTTCTGAATCAGTCCATTGGCATAAACTGAGTAGAAGCTCAGTCCAGGTGTGTTACACGTCACATGGTGCCTCAACCACAAGCTGTGGCCACTTACAGCTAGTGGCATTGCGAGGGTGCAGGCTATCAATGCAGACAAATTGCACCCGGTGGCCAACTCTGGCCCGAACATGGACATCGTGTGTGGGTACCGAAATGGCTGGTGTTTCTGGAGCTCTACCTAATGTGAGTCTTGCATAACACAGATCTGTAGGACAGAGGAAGGTAGACATGTCCCATTTTGCTGAAAGCGAGGCATTGCCCAATAACCCCCAACAGGACATTGTGGTCCAAGTCAGTTCCATCAGGATACTGATATCAAAGGCTAAAAAGAACAATCAGGCTGTCGATACAGTCACCTTTCTCACCTGCCGTTGCAATAGTCATAGTGCAATAGTAAAGACAGAGGGCCTGATTAGATCTTGGCAGAGGGGAATCTTCAGTCACAAACGTGACGTAGATCCCGTCCGCTGTATTACGATCCCATTATATTCTATGCCGTTTGCGCCGGAGTATTCCATCCACCGAGATCTAAATAAGGTCCGGAGCCTGGAAGCAAGACAGCACAAGAAGGTTTAACAGGCATTTTGGGTCCACAAATGACACACACCACATCTCCTAGAAACTACCACTTGAAAGTGGTGAATAATTTTTAACAGTAGTTCATAACAAATAATGTATTCAATCCTTTATGTCTTTTAGGGGCAACCTACTTCTTCAGAGGCAAGGAGTACTGGAAAGTGGTGGACAGCAGCATTGAGGTGGAGCTAGGTTACCCAAAATCCATCGCCAGGGACTGGCTGATGTGTGGTGATATGCTGTCAGATGCGCCGGAGTCTGAGAACAACAGAGTTGGGGCACGGAGCCGACAGGGGCCACATGAGCAGAGTCGATCTGAAAATGCCTACGAGGTCTGCTCTTGCACTTCGTCCACGTCGTCACTGCGACCGCAGGAATGGTGGCTACCTGGGCCCGCAAGCTTCGCTCTGGTTGTGGGCCTGTGGATAGCAGTGCTACGGACAAGGTCCCTATGACATATGTTGGGACCCTAAGGCATTCACTGTGGCTTCGAACACTCTGGGGCCAAATCCAGCTACTCACACCACAAGACGACGCCACCGCAGGTCTTTCCCAAGGACTCCGAAGGGAAGCATTAGAGATTCTCCATGAGAATTAGACTGCACTACAGGGGTTTTATTTCTTTGGGGGGGAGCGAGTTGTTCTGTTTAATTTTGTTTTTTTGTTATAGATATAAATATGTGAGCTCTCTGTGATTCCTCACAGGCACTTGTAAAATAAAGGGCACATTATATGTAAGACTGGATTGGTCTGTTACAATTTACCACCAACTATTACACACTAAGGACCAGATTCACAAAGGTCAATTTTCACTTTTGTGTAAGTTAACCATTTTGTTTGCTATTCACAAACTATGAGTTACTTTTACATTTGCGATGCTGTCAGGACGTAGAACTGCGCACATAAAAAGATAGCCTGTCCTATCTTTTTTGTGTGTCGAGTTCTCTGCCCAAATGCGGGCTCTTTGCTGTCATAAACTTTCTATTAACTGATCGTTTGTGAATAGCAAACAAAATGTAAACGTTCGTAAAATTGTAAGATTACCTTTGTGAATCAGGCCCAAAGGAGCGACAGCAGTTCCTACTTCTCCTCAGGGGACAGTACCTGAATACTGTGGTTGAAATATTGTCATGGCTTAAACATTGACTATCAAAATGTCTTGGAAGTAAGTATATAGGTAGTTATAGGTTTACTCAGTATATGCACCATGACTATATATCGTTGATGCAGGTCTCTGTAGAGTTAAGAATAATACATCTATGCCTGCCTATTTATGCTTACCTTTCTGATATTTTGGATGTCGATATTTTGAGCAAAATATTTTTGTAGGCGGATATTTCTGTCCACAATATTCTGACACAACTTCTACAGTTCAGGGGTGGCGTTCTAAAAAAAGTTGGGGAGCTCATAGCTTTAGCCTTTTTCAGGTAAACTTTCTACAGAACGTAAAGAAAGCGCAGTGAGAGTAAGAGATACAAATGTGATAAGGTTTTGACACTGTTGCGGGGTAGTGAATACAGCGTGAGGTTGCACCAATGTTTGCACCTCAGAGTGCAGAGAAGGGTGAGTGGAGCTCAGGGATAGAAACCCACCGGAGTGGAGTCAATGATATGGAAGAAACTCTGCCATCCGTGTAAGAGTCACAGATTACCCAGGTCACCTGGGTCCAGGTTCAGCGAATAATACTGAGCTGTTGGGAGTGCGCTCACCTCAACAGCCAGAAGAGGCGCTCTGCAGATATTGAAATTAATTATAAGATGGAGCAAGGGCGCCAGTTGAGGGGTTAACAGAGCATTGAGTCAATGCATTGTAAAGAAAGGAATTCTGGGACAGGCTGAACTCAACTACACTGGGACAGAATACACCAAAACTGGGAGAGGGAATACACCGACACTGGGACAGTGAATACACCAACACTGGGATAGAATACACCGACACTGGGACAGTGAATACACCAACACTGGGATAGAATACACCGACACTGGGACAGTGAATACACTGACTCTAGGATAGACTACAATAAAACTGGGACAGGAAATACACCGACACTGGGACAGTGAATACACCGACACTGGGATAGAATACACCGACACTGGGACAGTGAATACAACGACACTGGGATAGACTACAATAAAACTGGGACAGGAAATACACTGACTCTGAGACAAGAAACACATGGACAGAATATAATAATACTGAGACAGGGAATACACCGACACTTGGACAGAATACACTTGTACCGGGACTGGGAATACACTGACACTGAGACAGAATACGTCGACACTGAGAGAGAATATACCTAAAATGAGTCAGAAAACAATTACACTGGAAAAGGGAATACACCAACACTAGGACAGAATACAATGAAACTGAGACAGGGAATACACAATCACTGAGACTGGGTATACACCAACACTAGGACAGAATACACTGGCACTGGGACAGGAAACACATGGACAGAATATAATAACACTGAGACAGGGAACGCACTGACAATGAGATAAGAACACACCGACACTGACACAGAGACAAGGAATACATTGACCCTGGGACTGAATACACCGACACTGAGACATAATACAATAACAATGAGATAGGGAATACACTGACACTGATACAGGGAATACACCGACACTGGTACAGAATACACTGACACTGGGACAGACAGAATACACCGTCACTGAGACAGGGAATACACCGACACTGGGACAGAATACACTGACACTTGTACAGAATACACCAACACTGGGACAGGGAATACACTGACCCTTGGACAGGGAAATCACCAACACTCCAGTTTTCAGAAGGGGCACAGCTCCGAATCGGCCCTCTCTCATGTTATGGACGACATTCTAAAAATGCTCGATCAAAACGAATCCTGCCTCTTGATTCTCCTTGACCTTTCCTCTGCTTTCGACACGGGCAATCATGACAACCTCCTATCCATTCTGCAAAACAGGATGGGTTTTTGTGATCAGGTGCTACAATGGTTCTCGTCCTTCCTCCACCACAGATCTCAAAGAGTCAAAGCAAATCACTCTCTCTCCCAGCCCTCTCCAGTTCTCATGGGGGTCCCCCAAGGATCTGCATTATCTCCTATCCTCCTCAACCTTTTCCTGGAACCGTTGGCAAACTCACTAACTCCACGTGTATTCTTTTCCACATGTATGCCGACGACACGCAACTCTATTTGAAAACCTCATCCCCGGAAAACTTCATCTAACTCAACACGACCCTAACGTATACTCAAAACTTGTTCACTGAGAACCATCTCCTGCTCAAAACCTCAAATAAAGGAATTCCTGCTCATCTCCCCCTGAACCACATCCCCATGGTAGACCTCTGGATGAGTTACCTCATTGCTTTCAACTGCACTCCTCTCATCGTCGACTCAACCATGACACTGGTATAGAATACACTGAGATATGGAATACACTGACACTGGGATAAAATACAGTGAGATATGGAATAAACTGACAACAGGATAGGATACACTAAGACAGGGAATACCCTGACACTAGGATAGAATACATTGAGAGATATGGAATACACTGAGACATGGAATACACTGAGATATGGAATCCACTGACACTGGTATAGAATACGCTGAGATATGGAATCCACTGACACTGGTATAGAATACACTGATATATGGAATCCACTGACACTGGGATAGAATACACTGAGATATGGAATACACTGAGACATGGAATACACTGAGACATGGAATACACTGAGATATGGATTTCTATTTTTTTTCCATTATTATAAGCATACTTTGGACATTATACATTTACAACTTCACATTTCTTTGCTTCATGTCAATTTATACATACATACACAATACATTTCCATAGATAATCTCGCATCCTCAGTTACCACTCCATTGAAGACATGAATTCATCAGTTCCTTTCCTCAGCTATGATGTATCCCCAGTCCCTCCTTCCATCTCTTTATGGGCTCCCAGATTCTCAAACCTAGGATCCTTCCTCTCCTGCCTTTTCTAGAATAAATATTCTTCTCCATATTATATGCAGCCAGCAGGTTAGCCAGCCAGACTTGCATTACCGGCGGGTTCTTGTCTAACCACGCCCTAGCTATGGTTAGTCTGTACACTGCCATGGCAACAAACAAAAATTCCCGATACCCCCCAATCTCATCCGGGCCTACCCCTAGAAGAATCCAAGATGGAGTAAGTGCTATTTGGAGCCCCAGTGACCTCATAAAAAACCCTCTATGTCCCTAACCAGTGTATGCAATTGGGGGCAGATAGCAAATATATGCACACTGTCAGCCTCCAAGGAGTTACAGCGGGGACAGTTAATCCCTGCAGTACCACCCCACTTTGCTATCCTAGCAGGAGTAAAATATAGCGAATATAATGTTTTGTAGTGTTGGGATTGCAAGGGGGATGAACAAAGTATTGTACGCCCTAAATCCAGTGATTCTTGAAACCTCGCCGTTTCCCCACCCAATTTCCCCACCCATTTGTTACTGTGTTTTTCCAAGTCATCAGTTTTTTCCTCTACCAGGTTTGCGTAAAAAGACCGGATTGTGCGGTCCCCCATAAACCTTATTTTCTCAAAAATCTCGTTCTTACCAAAACCCACTGGCCCTCCCACTTGTTATTTAGAAAACTCCGAATCTGGAGATACTTAAAGAAACCTCTATTATCAATACCATATGCATTTCTTATGTCTGCAAACTGTAAAATTCCCTCAGAGTTGAGTAGGTCACCAATTTGTTGAATCCCCCTTGCCGCCCATTCTGACATTGTTTGATCTGCAAATACTGCTGCAGGAAATGATCTAATATTATACAACCCAACATATCTGTTATGTCTCCCCATTCTAGACTTCTTTAAAAAAGCATTCCAGATTTTTACAGCAGCCTCAATTGTCTTGAACCTTGTTCTCTTGAAGTACCCAAAATCATTGCAGTTTAAAAAACAATTGCCAACCTCCGCCCCACATACTGCCGCATAAACCTCTGTTAAGAAATTGCTAACCCTTTGATCAAGGTTGGCCCCTCCTATCAGCCCCTGCATATATTGCAGAGCTGCTGCCATGTAATAGAGTCTGAACCCTGGGGCTCCCCACCCACCCCTCTCTCGTGGGAGTGAGATAAACCTGTAAGCCCTGCGAGTCTTACCCTGTGCCCAGATAAATCTATTGCACATTGCCTCCAACGCATTAAACCAGCTGGCTTCAAAAAACAGGGGGATGGACCTAAATAAATAGAGAAACTTGGGGAGGATCACCATTTTAATAACATTAGTGGAACCCACCAGCGACAGATGTAAGTTATTCATCCTCTCCAAATCTGCCTTTACCCGTGATATTAACCCCTTCAGCGCTGCGCGAATTCCGCTGCGGTGCTGAAGGTTCTAAAGAACAAATGGAACCATGACGGAATGGTTCCGTCATAAGCACAGGCCAACCGACGCTCATGACGGAACCATTCCGTCATGAGCATGGAAGGGGAGGGGCCATGTCTAAGCTTGCTGATATCGCCACTCCCAAGTATATCGCCGACCCCACAAGTCTGGGATCGTTACAGGTGGAGTAGGCGTTTTCCACTATTTGGGTCTTAGAGTTATTCAGACTATACCCCACAATCTGTCCAAAACATTCAGCCTCTACTTCCACCGCCCTGATCGCGACTGTGGGATTGGGTGTCAAAATGGCCACATCATCTGCGTATGCCAGCGTTTTTATCAAACAACCTTTTATATTCATAGCTGGAATCTCTAGGTTTCCTTCTAATCTGCGTAGATACGGGTCAAGATATACCGCAAATAACAGGGGAGATGATGGGCACCCCTGCCTGGCCCCTCTGTAGATGTTAACTGCTGCCGAGTGTCCCCTGTTTACCCTGAGATATGGAATACACTGACAATGGGATAGCTGGCATAGCATAGCAACTAAAGATGGCTTCACACAAAGGTGTTTTTGGCAAAAATGTTCAAAGCAGCCACACAATACAGGAGTCCTGGACTAGAAGAGGCTTTCATGAAGGGGTCTGGCAGCCCACCCAGCTCTAAAAGAAACCCTGCGGCCTTCGGACTATTGGGAAATACCAGAGTGGAAGACAGGCCAGCCCTGCACTGAACACAATGACAGGTGAGACAAGAGAGGGGAGAGAGTGAGAGACAAGCATGCTCTAGAGAGACAGCTGAGTGAGAGAGAGCGGAGAAAGAGAGAAAGAGTGTAGATGTATACAAAAGGTGAAGGAAAGTGCTGAATGTGAGAGCGAAAGGGATCCTAGAGAAAAGAGAGCGAAGATGAGAGAGAGAGTGAGATAAGAGAGAGGCAGAGAGGGAAAGATGTTACAAGCAGACAGGTGGGAAAAAGAGATAGAGAGAAAGCAATAGAGGAAGAGACTGTAAGCAGACAGGTGGGAAAAGAGACAGAGAGAAAGCAATAGAGGAAGAGACTGTAAGCAGACAGGGGGGGAAAGAGACAGAGAGAAAGCAATAGAGGAAGAGACTGTAAGCAGACAGGTGGGAAAAGAGACAGAGAGAAAGCAATAGAGGAAGAGACTGTAAGCAGGCAGGTGGGAAAAGAGATAGAGAGAAAGCAATAGAGGAAGAGACTGTAAGCAGACAGGTGGGAACAGAGACAGAGAGAAAGCAATAGAGGAAGAGACTGTAAGCAGACAGGTGGGAAAAGAGATAGAGAGAAAGCAGTAGAGGAAGAGACTGTAAGCAGACAGGTGGGAAAAGAGACAGAGAGAAAGCAATAGAGGAAGAGACTGTAAGCAGACAGGTGGGAAAAGAGACAGAGAGAAAGCAATAGAGGAAGAGACTGTAAGCAGACAGGTGGGAAAAGAGACAGAGAGAAAGCAATAGAGGAAGAGACTGTAAGCAGACAGGTGGGAAAAGAGACAGAGAGAAAGCAATAGAGGAAGAGACTGTAAGCAGACAGGTGGGAAAAGAGACAGAGAGAAAGCAATAGAGGAAGAGACTGTAAGCAGACAGGTGGGAAAGAGACAGAGAGAAAGCAATAGAGGAAGAGACTGTAAGCAGACAGGTGGGAAAAGAGACAGAGAGAAAGCAATAGAGGAAGAGACTGTAAGCAGACAGGTGGGAAAAGAGACAGAGAGAAAGCAATAGAGGAAGAGACTGTAAGCAGACAGGTGGGAAAAGAGACAGAGAGAAAGCAATAGAGGAAGAGACTGTAAGCAGACAGGTGGGAAGAGAGACAGAGAGAAAGCAATAGAGGAAGAGACTGTAAGCAGACAGGTGGGAAGAGAGACAGAGAGAAAGCAATAGAGGAAGAGACTGTAAGCAGACAGGTGGGAATAGAGACAGAGAGAAAGCAATAGAGGAAGAGACTGTAAGCAGACAGGTGGGAAAAGAGACAGAGAGAAAGCAATAGAGGAAGAGACTGTAAGCAGACAGGTGGGAAAAGAGACAGAGAGAAAGCAATAGAGGAAGAGACTGTAAGCAGACAGGTGGGAATAGAGACAGAGAGAAAGCAATAGAGGAAGAGACTGTAAGCAGACAGGTGGGAAAAGGAGCATAAAGAGAAAGCAATAGAGGAAGAGACTGTAAGCAGACAGGTGGGAAGAGGAGATAGAGAGAAAGCAATAGAGGAAGAGACTGTAAGCAGACAGGTGGGAAGAGGAGATAGAGAGAAAGCAATAGAGGAAGAGACTGTAAGCAGACAGGTGGGAAAAGGAGCATAAAGAGAATGGGGGAGGGTGAAAAGCAGAATCAAGGGGCAGAAGACAGTAAGAGAACACAACAGCTTGACCACTGTGTGTGAGAGACAGAGAAACGTTACAGCGAGACTGCTAGTTGTTAATAAAGAATAATTTCCTAAAGAAAGGAAATGTGCACAAGTTCAAGGTACAGTTGTGGATATTTATTTGTAAGCTCGAGCTGAGAGTCACAGAATGAGCGGCTACCAAGGAATTCTGTCTTTGAAAACAGTCTCGCACGACTTATACATTCCTTATTACATAGGTCAATATTACACAAGCTGACTCATCACAAAACCAAATAGTGCGTGCAAGTTTCAGGCTTATCTGCACAAACATGTGCAACGCGGGACATCAGTTAAGGCACCTGCTCAAAAGTGCACACGAGTCACACACAGATCACACGAGTCACACACAGATAACAGCAGAACGAGAGATAAAGTTTTCCAAGAAACTCGAGGACAAGCAAGGGTGTACATTGTGAGAAGTTAGCCTGGCATATGATGTCCACTAGTTCTAGTGGGCACCCTGCACCAGTCTAATCGACCCTTATTGATGGTGGTTTTAAAGTCAACCTTATAGAAAGCTATCCTAGTGGTAGCATGAACCAGCAGTCTTCAGGCTAAGACTTCAGTAGGCGAGATAAGCAAGTTGTTTTTACCATATATAATCCCTTTAATACCAAATGAAAGTACACCACACCAGGGGCCTCATTTATGAGAAATGACGCATCGTTGCGTGAAAGCAGCGATGCGTCACTTCTCAGTGCGCACTCCTTGCGACATTCCTGATGCGTCATATTTAATGTATGACGCATCATGTCGCAAGGAGTTACAGATACGTCAGTATTTCTGACGTATCTGTAAGCGCAAAAGTGACGCATTGCTGGAGTGTGTCACAAAAGTGACGCAAGTCCAGTAATGTGTTCTTTCACATGGGGCAAGCACCATGTGAAAGGGTCTGCGTCAGTCTTACGCCTGCTGTGAGGCAGGCGCAAGATTTTGACGCAACGGCGTCTTAAAAGTGACGCAGTGAAATCTCATAGATTTCACTGCGTCACTTCTACGACCCTTCCTTGCGTCAATACGCCCCCCTTGCATACATTATACCTGGCACAGGTATAATGTGGCGCAGGGGGTCCGTTTTAATGATTTTCTTAATGACCATGGTCTTACTTTAGCAATGGCACTCTGTGACCCTTCAAAGGGCTTTGTCACCCCAACTTTTAAAGGGCATGGAAAGGGGACTTTTATCGACTATATGTTGTTAACCATGCCCATGCAGGTCTTTGTGCATTCATTTTCTATAGGTAATAACGCATTCAGTGACCATAACCCACTCACCATACATCTAAGGGGGCCCGGGGTGGCTAGTGTAAGTCGCAACTTGGCCAGGGGTAGGGTAACAGCAGCGGATGGTAGACGCCGCCTAAAATGGTCTATGTGCACCCCGGACCTCATATATCAGAACATCAAAAATACCTGCAGTGATATAATCATTAGATGCACACAGGATGACTCTGCTCCAACTCAGGTGCTGTCTGATTTTCAGAGCTTAACAGACAAAATAGCTATTTTAATGACAGAACCATTAAAGAGTAGAGGGAGGGAGGGCCCAAGGTGGTTCAACAAGGAATGCTCTAAAGCTGCTCGTGACCTTAGAGCTGCTTTGTTGGTAATACCAAGAAACAAGGAATTAGTCCAGAGGTCACGTAAAGAGTACAAATCAGTCATTGCCTCACGGAAGGAGGTATTGAAGAATGAGGCTTGGGCTGAGATCCTGGAACCACAAACACTGAAAAATAGCGCTAGATTTTGGGCGGTGCTTAAGAAACCCTTCCTGGTGCAAGATTCGGGTGAGGGGTTAGAATGTGTTATAACAAAAGATGAATGGGTTGCACATTTTAAACAATTGTATGGGGGTAGTGAGATCAACGCTGTACTTTCTGAATGTACCAAAAGGGGCCCATGCCTTAATGTTAGTATAGGAGACGTTTTAGTGGGGATAGAGGGACTCACAGCGGGAAAATCACCAGGCCCCGATGGGATACCCCCGGATCTCTTCAAATCTGATCCTAATTTCTGGGCCCCGATTATTGTGGCGGTTATTAACGCAGCCGCGAGAATCGGATGTCCACTATCCTGGGGGCTCTCCACTATCGTGCCTATATTTAAAAAAGGGGATAGGGATAGCCCCCTCTGTTACAGGCCTATCTCCCTAATTAACTCCATGGCGAAACTAGTGGGGAGAATTGTACTGCGGCGTCACTCTGAGTGGACACGGGACAACAACATCATGTCTATTACTCAATATCGTTTTTGTAATGGCCGCTCGACCACAACACAATGTTTAAATCTCTTCTTAATACTCAGCAAATATACTATTGCACAAAAGGGTACAGTCCACCTGACCTTCATGGACCTATCCTCAGCTTTGACTGTGTGAACAGGGGGAAGCTGTGGGGGTCCATGAGGGATAAGGGAGTAGACAACGGTATTATAAACTTTTTGGTTGACCTCCATAGTAACACAAGTGCAAATATAAGGTATTGCCAAGACCTGTCCGTAACTGATGATTTTAGAACAGGGAAGGGGGTGCGGCAAGGCTGCATATTAGCTCCATTCCTTTTTAATTTGTACATAAACGAGCTGGATGGCGTTTTACAGGAGGTGAAAGCAGATAGTCCGAGAGTGGGGAAAAGAAGTATTCCTGTCTTGTTATACGCAGATGATGTGGTGTTGTTAGCAAGAACTGAAAAAGGCCTTCAACTACTACTTAATGTATTTAAAAAGTTCATGGAAGATAGAGATCTGTTAGTGAACAACTCTAAATCATACATTATGCAAGTCGGGAAACAGCCAAAGAGACAATATACCTTCAAACTAGATAAGGCAGTAATACCGTTTTCTAATACATTCTCCTATCTAGGAGTTCTCTTTGACTCTAAATTATCGTGGGGCCCACAACTTGCAAAGAAAAGATGTGATGTGACTAGGGTTAATGCCTCCATTTTAACTTCGCTTCAAAACTTGGTAAAAAGCCCACAGCTGCAATGATAAAATTATATGATGCAAAATCTGTAGCAACCGCAGCCTATGGTAGTGAGCTTTGGGGTTACATGGCTGTGGATCAACTTCAGATCACAGAAAAATCTTTTTACAAACGGCTTCTGTGTACCCCGGCCTCCACCTCCAACTTTGCAGTTCACGAGGAGTTAGGAGTGGGGTATTTGAGCGATATCCTATCCCTACGACCTCTGACCTGTTGGTTGAAAATGTGGTTGTGCGAAGACATCCCCCTAACACATTTAATTGTTAATGACTTTATGGCTCATAATAACGCGTTGGGCTCTCCTTGGATAAAGTATTTAAAAACCTGTTTCTATGAGATGGGTCGTCCTGATCTGTTCGAACACCCGTCGGGAATTGGAAAGGGGGACATTGAACTAGTCAAGCAGACCTTTCTTCTGCGTAAGAAGGCTGTGAGGGAGGGTGTTGAGTTACAAAAAGTAAGTGTAAGAAAATGTATTATGGTTAAAACCTGCCTGACAACAGAGCCTTACCTACTCGGAACGCTTAGCACTCACGATAAGTTTCTATTAACAAGATTCAGATTTAATCTGTTTCAACATCTGCTCATCAGACCCAAAAAGGAGAGTTTCTGTAAAAATCCAATATCCTGTGGCTGCGACAGAAAGTCTCCACAGGATATGTTGCATTTTATGTTTTTATGCAGATTTTATGAATTCCCACGTAAACGCTTTTTAATTGCTCTTTTAAAGAAACTAAATTTTAATCAGATACGACCAGCCTTTTATATTTACAATTGATGCACAGTGATAGTGTCCTCCAAGTTCTTGAATTTTTAAAACTGTCTCTTAAATTGCGAATCTGTTTGGACCAATGAATGAAGTGATTACAATGAACTGGAGCTCTACGGATCTATTGTAGACAGTCCTTTTAATATCTGCAATCATATTTTATCTAATGTCACTTTAGTATGTACTGTATGTTTATGCACTTTTATGGTTGAAATACACTGAATAAAGTCTCTTTTGAATTTGAATTTACAAAGTGACGCATCTACCTAGATGCGTCACTTTGTAAATATGGCGCAACAAGGCGCATTTTTTACGCCACTGGTGCGTCACAAAAAGTGACGCACCGGCAGCTTAAAAGTGACGCAAGGGCTCATAAATGAGGCCCCAGGTATATATCAAATATATATATGTATTTAATCTAAACACAACCCCTCTGCACTTTTTATGAGGTCAGACGTAAAAATACAAGTCACACAGTTAATATACGATGAGTTGCACAGTATCAGGGGCGTAACACAGGCCCCCGATGACCCAGCGGTGCGGGGGGGCCCCGGCCCCCCCCACTCCAGGGGCCCCCTCCGCAGCCGGCAGCCACTTAGCACTCCACACGCAGTTATGCATTTACATTTCACTTTAGCTCAGTTCGGAAATTGTTCTACTAATTACTTTCACTTTATGGCAGAAAAAGCCTAAAAGAGCGCACTAAGAAATAAAATATCTGATCAATATTCATGCTGGGACTGTCCATACGCAGCCTCAGAACACACAAACGGAATGTAGACTTGCTTTTATTCTGGCATTTTGTATACAGTAATAATATTTCTCCCGTACTTGGGATAGAAGCTATTGTAGAAAACCTGAAGGGCAGGGATGTTTAAAAAAAATTCAAAGCTAGAAATAAAACATTACAGAAGCAGAATGCAGTCCGTTTTTGTTCTCGTGGCTGAAAAGGGCGGCCATTTAGTAGCATTATTCTATTTGGTACTATATCGGAAAACTTATTATTATGTTTTAGGAAGTGTTGTGTATGTTCTAGACTAATTACCATCTGGCTTTAGTCAAACATTTCCAATATAGCTGCCGGCTTGTTCCATATCATGATGGTGAGTTTAGGCCAGTTTTAACTGTTTAAGCCTACCACACCAAGCGCTACTGGGATTTGTACAACCATACTTCTAATGCGTGTGAATCTAGTCCCAGCAAGGTTATTAGGAATGCTAAAGACTACGGGCCCGATTCACAGAGCTAACTTAAGACAAAATCCTAAACTTACTACTTTTGGTATTCACAGAAGTTAGGATTTTGTCTTAAGTTTGTCTTAAAACAGACTTAAAACAGACTTAAGACAGAATCCTAACTTAAGTCTGTCTTAAGTCTGTCTTAAGTCTGTCTTAAGTCTGTCTTAAGACAAATTCCTAACTTCTGTGAATACCAAAAGTAGTAAGTTTAGGATTTTGTCTTAAGTTAGTTCTGTGAATCGGGCCATACATTCTTAAAGTTGTCGTATACCTAGGGATTTATATTGATAGTGAGTTTGTTCAAATAGTTAGGATTAATTATAGGCTTACATAGCTGCCAAGGTTTCAGATTGCTTATGTGTGACATTTTCATAATTTCAGTGTAATTATGAGTGACATTCAACGACTATGAGTGACACTTTCTTTTGAAAAAAATCAAGCACTGAAGAGGAGTGAAACATAAAGATCAGAATTTACACCCATTGAAGCAACGAGAATCTCTAAGATGATCTTAAAACTTCTGCAAAGCATCAAAAATGGGAGGGCACTAACTTCGGAGGAGGGCCCGTAGTGATGAATGTAAAACTGGTAGTAAGATTTAACTGTTTTAATATTAATGTAAAGAGTTCATGAAGTAGTGCACCACAGCTACAGACTCCAGAAAGCTGCACACTGACATTGCAGAGATAGCCTTGCAGCTGAGCATTCTCATGCGCATGCCACTTTGCGCAATATAAAATGCGCGTGAGGTATGAGGCGGCTGAGAGGGACCGTGCGGCCCAGGACGGACCATGCAGCCCAGGACAGACTGTTGCAGCCTTAATTTAATTATTGCCCGTGCTAACCTTGCTGGTCATGGGTAATTGCCCAACCCATAATTTCTTTGGATTAAAAGGTTTTCCCTTTAGTCTATAATGCAATGTTATCTTGTTTTTATTGTTTGTGTTTGGGCATGATCATTACCTGTTGGCTGCCACCAGTGCGCCTTGAGATTGTCTTCTGTTCTTGGATTAAAACCGATGGAAGCTCGGTCATAACATAGAAACTCATGGCTGCGCTCATATTTTGGAGAAGGAATTATCTTCACCAGGTTTTAAATGTTTTTCATTGCGAGAGAGGGTTTTGGTAAGGAAATAAGGAAGTTAAAAGGAAACTCATTGCAAGGCGTTTTCCCGTGGCTGGCGAGGCGTTTTTCCGTGGCTGATAGCTTACTTGGAGGGAGCCCATGCGACTACACTCCTGACAAAGAGTTAAACGCTTAGAGGAGAAAAACCGCATTATTGGCACATACGTCAAACAGCAAATACGAATGGAAAGCATTTCTACAGGGCTTCTGCATCAATTATCCCTGATTAGTAATTAGAGGACACAAAGATCAGAAATTCATTCTACGAATAAAGCAATACGAACTTGTTTACAGGTACTATTTCGTATCATGAAGAAGTTATAATGTGGAGGTGGCCTTTTTTCACAAAATGTGGGTACAGCCCAGTGTGTGTTTTCAGGCATATGCCTTCCTGTACTGCTTGGTCTCATCTGGCTTCTGTATAGTTAAGGTTCACATGCTGTGCTTAATTTGTAAACAATTAGGTGCCAGGGCCCTTGCCAGAAGGCTTCTGCAACTTAAACTATCCATTGTTGCTGCCAATGACAGTACCAAGGCAACTACTAACCCTCACACTTTTGCAGATATTACAATTCATACTATTCCCGGACCCCAAAGCTCTAAGAATGGTTTGCAAGGCAGCTATTAATCATTGTTAACATATATTGAATTAATCGCCGGCTGATGTTGTGGTCATCCCCATTTCAGCCACCTGCTCTGCCATGGGGCAGGTTGTCATGCGTGGAGGTGCTGACAATTTAATTCTGGTGCTGAGCACTGGAAACCACAGGCTCAAATTAAGCATTGGATTTGATATTTCGTTTTTCACATTAGAATGGACATTTAAGGGCTCATTATCAGTTGCTTATATTTATTCAGTAGGGATAATTTAGAAACACATAGCATACCCTTTGAGTACACCAATGGTAACGGGTGACAGCTCTGGCTGATGAGAACTCACTAAGCCGGTGATTCAATTAATTAGATTATCTGGGTAGGAATAATTTGACCCTTCCCCATTTGCTACACAGCATGGGAGGGACATTTAGACAGACAAGGCGCAAGTTGCTTTTCTGCCGAGTGTCGTAAAGCAGATTGTCGTGGAGTAGAGTTGGCTCTTATGAAGTGGCGTAGAGTCATGGAGTGGTGTAGAGTAGAGTTGAGTGGAGTGTCATGGAGTTGCGTAGGGTGGACAGGCATAGTGTTGTGGAGTGTTATGGAGGTAGTAGAGTGTCGTAGATTGGAAGGGTGTAGAGTGTCATATAGTCGAGTTTTGTAGAGTGAAGCAGAGTGTCATAGAGTGGAGTGGCATTGAGTGCTGTGGAGTGGAGTACAGTGTTATAGAGTGGTGTAGAGCGGAGTAGATTGTTGTAGAGTAGTGTGGCATAGAGAGGAGTAGTGTAGTAGAATGAAATGGCATAGAGTGGAGTAGTGTCGTAGAGTGGAGCGGCATAGAGTGTCAGAGTAGAGTGACATGGAGTGTAGTGGCGTAGAGTAGTGGAGAAGACGAGTGTGGTGTAGAATATAGTGGATTCAAATGGCATGAAATGGCATAAAGGGAGTAGCATAGAGGGTCATAGAGTTGAGTAGTCTTGCAGAGTGGCATAGAGTGGATTCGAGCACCATAGAGTGGAGTGTTGTAGAGTGGATTAGAGTGGCCTAGAATTAAGTGACATAAAGTACAGTGGTGAAGAGTAGACCGGAATAGAGTGCAGTGGCTTAGAGTACATTGATTTTTAGTAATTGGCATACAGTGCAGTGGTGTAGAGTGGTGCAGTGTAGAGTGGTGCAAAACAGAGTGGAGTGGAGTGGTGCGGAGTAGACTGCAGTGCGTAGAGTGCAATGGCGTAGAGTGGAATGGTGCAGGTAGTGTCATAGAGTGACAGAGTGGAGAAGAGCGTCAAAGAGTGGAGTGTTGTAGAGTGGAGTAAAGTGGCCTAGACTGAAGTGGCATTAAGTACAGTGGTGCAGAGTAGATTGGCATAGTGTCGATTGGTTTTGAGTAAAGTGGTATAGACTGCATTGACACAGAGTGCATTGGTGCAGTGATTTAGAGTAGCGTGAAGCAGATTAGAGGGGTGCGGAGTGGTGCAGAGTAGACTGCAGTGGAATAGAGTGCAGTGGCATAGAATAGAGTGGTGTAGAGCTTGGACCATCAGCGCAGTAGTTGTAGCGCGCAACATGGGTGCACCAGTTGCCTCATATCTGTCCTTCGGCTAGGTGGCCTGCCTCATAAATTAAATGGTGCGCTTCTGAGCTGCTCAACAGTGAAGATGGGTTGGCCCTCTCGCCTGTTTGCCAGCCCAGCATCATCGTCTTTGTTGTAGAACATTCTGATGACCAAGTTATAGCTGGAGCTATACTACTATTGGGGCAGCAATTACATGTTATGTTACGTTATTTATGTTCATATACTGCATTCTATGGAAAATATGGTCCACGGCCCAAATGCCATGTCTGTGCTTAGTTAGATTTACGCAAAATGTTCTATTTAATGTGTTGTGTTGGAAGTTTGAGTTTTTTCCCATGCTATTGAAAAGTGCTCTTCGGGCCACATTGCAGCCAGCTGTATAGTATACCTGCGTTATGTGGGGTGTATGCAAGGTCTGTCCAGTGCATTCTGTTTTAAACAACTTACAATGCTCTTGGGAGATGCGTGCCATCCAACTATATGGTATTTCTGAGCTATGTGCTGTATAAGCTCTACACAGAGTGCGCTATTACATGTCTGCGTGCGTGTGATGTACATTATTGAAAAGTGTTGTTGGGTGCTACATTGCACCATAATAGTCAGCTGTGCTCTAACTGAGGTGCACAGTCAACATACCTTTGTAAACTGGTTACCAAGGCTAAGTTTTTGTCTGGTTCCAGTACCCCCTGGGCCCCCACTCTGCCTATTCCTCACATTTTAAATTTACATTTACTGCTGTAGTGTGAGAATGCACTTCAAGAAAAGGAATATAAAGTAGGGCTGCCAAAAGAAAAATGCCAGCCATGTGTTTAAAGAGCCTGGAGAGACCTCATCTTGGCACTATATAGGGTTATAAATAAAAAAGTATGTATTTGCAATACAACTTTTCTGTCTTTGTTCCCTTTAATTATCGGTTATGGATCTCATCATTCAGGCAGCCCTAGAACATAATTAAAGTGCTTTCTATTTATATTTGTTGTTCGGAGTATGCACAGATAAGTACAGCTTTAGGTGACTGCTTATTTGTCGGTGGGGCAAAGTGGTAGGTGGTGGGCCGGGCTGCTGGGGGGGCCGTTCCATGTGCTTTGCATGGGGGCCCCTCAAGTTTCCTTACGCCACTGCACAGTATACGTTATGCCCTAGGGGCCGCACAAACCATATACTAAGAAAGTGGTATAAGTACCATGAGAGAATTAGAAAGCAGAGTGAAAGAAGGGGGTTCCCCACAGGGTTTCTTTAAAAATGCAGGCAGGTCTTAGGGGGAAAAGAAACTAAGTAAAGAACAGAGCACGTACCCCGCCAGTTGATCTAATGGTCCCAAAAATGGGATCCCGGTATATGAGGGGTGATGAAGCTAGGAGTTGGCACTGCACCGGGCAAAATATCTACAATCCAGATAAATGCAAGGAAGAGAGTTTTATTTCCAAAAATATATGTTTTCTTTATTTATTCATCTATATACTTTTTGGACCAACATAAATAACATATAATATTGCACAATCAGACATAAGGAATTGCTGAGGGATAAAAATGACAAAAATACATTTTTACTACAAGAGCCTACCCAGCAACAATCCACACTTCATTCATACTTTCATTCTCTCAGATTCTCACCAAATAATTCTACCTAAAGTTCTATCATTCCACTCACATTCTTCATTACATTCCCATCATTCTGTTGTATGTCACACATAGATGGTAAATATGTGGCATAGAACAGAGTCTTATTCCATACAAAAACTCATTGTACGGCCCTTTATTTAAAATAACATGGTATGCCGTATTTCTTGAGACATGAGCCGACGCGCGTTTCGGTGTATGGGCCCAAAGGGCCACACCTTCGTCAGGGCTGGGGACTGTTGACTGGGAAGATGATAATGATCTAAAAATAAAACACAATGCCTTAGTATTTTTCTAAAATAAAGAATTCATCTATCATGATACAAATCTCTCTAATCCAGGTTGTTCAACCAATGCAGTTACTTTCAAACATGATTCTGGTCATTTATATATATTATCTTCAAATGGTTGTCATTCTGACCGTGTGCAGTAACCAACTACCTAAGAGCACTCCCACTGACAGACTCCCAAATAGGTGAGGTCTGTAAAGGCAATTAGATGGCCAGGGCTAAGTAACCAATCAGGGACACAGTTTTTCTTCTTACACTCTTAACAATATGTCACATTATAACATTATGTCACATTATGTCACTCTTAACAATATGTCACATTATAACATTGTGTCACATTACAACAAACACTCATTTTGAGACACATATTGACCACAGAGGGAACAAAAAGGTTATTGTAAGTCCCTACAAGCTACAATGTTGAGAATCCCTCTCTTTAGCTGGAGAGAAGGGAACTTTTACACCCAAAAGGTACATAGGAAGTATGTTTACAGTCGTTATTAGTTTTATTTTTATTTTTAAGAGGCGAGGAAACCTGAAGGCCAGAGTAGATACTAGGACACACAACCTATCAGGTAGCTGGTTTTCTAGGTGTTTATGATGTTGCGTAATAAAAGATCAAGCCTAGTTGCAAGTCCAAGGATTACCATAAAACAATTTACCTGGTGATGATATTCACAGGATATTCTAATGCAAGAATGCTTTATATTTTCAGGAAGGCAGAGATCTCCTAGATAGTAAAAAGTGAGCTCTGATTATACAAGGTCTATGGTAGTTAGTTTTAAATAAATAGTGGCAAGGATTTAAAGTTTGATTACCTGGGTCCTGAAAATTATATTTCAAATGGTAGGCTCCACTGTGTAGAGATTTGCTGCGAGAAGGAAGCTGGAGGATCGCTAAGTTTTCGTAATTTTGGAGTTATCATGCACAAATTCCCTAAGATAGAGTTATATAATCAGTATATAAATAGGCACTCGTTTGTATGGTAATAAGGGTCGAGACATTAGGGGTTTATACACACCGGAGATAGCAGGAAGATTAGTCACTGAGTCTATGTAGTATAGGTCCGTCAGGAGGTATGTGGTTTACAATAGGTAACATAAAAAGTACCTAGTGGGAGATGAAAGAAAATGCGTATCAACAAAGTGCAAAAAAATGCATGTAGGTGATCGCGGCTAACCGATACCAGTTATTATCGGGAATCCCTTGCATATACACACCTTTTCTGAAGGCTAGTTCGACCGGTCACACACAATTCTTCCAGGGTGAAAGCGGCGCGTAGCTGCCGAGGGTGCTGCCTGAAAACGGACGGATACTGGATTTCTCCAATTTTAAAAGAGGCGCGTAGCTGCCAAGGGTGCCGTCTAGGGTATAAACACAAACAGGGAGGGCACATGAGAAGATGCGGTTTAGCGCATTCTTTTTTTCGAAGGGCAAGGATCTCGAAGTATCGGCCAGATTCACTTACCTCACATCGAGATGAGAAATTCCGTGAATGGGGGTCCATAGGTTCGCCGAGTCGGCCGTTCCTTACGGGCGACAGGATGCATAAACAAGCCGAGCCTGTCTAGGTTTAAATAGCCGATATTTCGCGCCTTAATCGGTGTCTGTCAGCTGCTGACGAGCAGAGAGCTAGATAACGGACTAGGATGTTTACCGGGGGTTTCGTGGCGGCCATCTTAGAACAGGTATAAAGTGCCTAAACAGCTCTATAGTTATGTTTGGCAAAGAGTTATATTTATCTAGTTTAGAGAAACGCACCTTTGAGCGTATTGTTATTTTTTTGATTAAACCAGGGGGCATTGCCATATTACGTTGTGACTTATAATGCAACCAGTTTTATTTACAATTTATTCTCAAAGTAAGACAGTGACTTCTAACACTAAATTTCAACAGAACTGTTCAAATTGTCATCACTGTCTAAGGGTACTATTTACGTGCCATTAAGGTCCAATATGTGCTTAATAACTTGAGAGCTAGACTATAACCTGATCTCGCTGATTCAACCAGTCTCCACAATATAGAGCCAGACCCCAGTTTTAAGAAAGCATTATTGTTGATATAAGTATAAGTACATAGAAATTATGGTATCCTGGAATTACGCAGTTTCACCATTTTGCCTAGTATGTCCAATATCGGACAGTTCTCTCTTAATTTAAGTGTTCACGAAAATTAGAGTCAGTCATAGTGGTCAGGGGATTAATATTTTACAAAAAAGCCTGGTGCCAGGGACATTCTTCATTGAGACCTTTGTTCACAGTGTCCAGAAAGAAGATCCAGAAGACCTCCCGTTTTTTTCTCAAGCCAATGGGGTCAGTACCTGGGTTCGCTTTTATTTTTTCGAGGATGAACCAACGGAGTTCGTGTTCCTTATGGTCTTTCTCAACCCAATGGCTCACCAGAGGGGCAGTAGTTTTTTGTTTCCTGATGTTGGACTTGTGTTCCCCTATCCGTATTCTACATTCCCTGCCGGTTTCCCCAACATATGGGAGATTACAAGGGCACAGGATTAGATATACGATATTGCTTGTCCGACAGTTTGTCATGGTTGCATTCCGTCGTACGGATATCGTGCGAGTGTTGGTAGTAACTGTTTCTCCCACGATAGCCTGAGGGCAAATGTGGCATGTCCCACATTTATGGTTACCATAAATGGGTTCAAGTCCGGTTATGGGGGTTTGGATCGATTCTGACATTTCTTGAAATTTGCCTCTAACCAAATGGTTTCTCAGGTTAGGGTTTTTTTTGAAGGCAAATATCGGTCGGGCAAGATGTGGTTTCTCATTGTCAACATTCAGGATATGCCAACTTGAGTTGATGGCCTGTCTGATCTTATGATTCATTTCAGAGTGGCGAGTGACACACACAAGTTGGTTGGTTTTCTCAGAATCTCTCGGTGTGAACATAGCCTCTCTGTTAGTGTATCTTGCCCGTTTGAATGATTCTTTAATCAATCTGGTTGGATAACCTCGAAACCGAAGTTTCTTTTGCAGGATATCGGCTTGAGTCAGAAAGTCATTCATGTCGGAACAATTTCTCCTAATTCGGAGAAATTGACTGTAAGGGATACTGTCCCTCTGGCTCCGCGGGTGAAAGCTGGAGTATTGGAGCAAGGTGTTCCGAGCAGTTGGTTTAGTGTATAATGACAATTTGATGGCATTTTTGTCATGTTCAATCCAAACATCCAAGAATTCGATTTTAGAGGTACTGGTGTGACTGGTGAATCTCAAGTTGGCGTCCGCCAAATTGAGCCATTGGATGAATTCAGAAAGCTGTTCTTCGTCCCCCTTCCAGATAAAAAAGATATCGTCTATGAACCGTTTCCAGTTCATGACGTTTTCAAAGAAGGGGGCCATTTCGTTGAAGATGTTAATTTTTTCGAATTCACCCATGTATAGACACGCTATGCTTGGGGCGCAGCTTGCCCCCATGCTGACTCCAGTAGCTTGCCTGTATATGATGTTGTCAAATTCAAAATAGTTCTCAAAGAGAACTATCCTGAGGCATTGCAGGATGAATTCATGGTTGTTGATCTCAGGTTTTTGTAGAAGTATGTTTTCAATGACTTCGTATGCTCCCCTTTGAGGTATGTTAGAATACAGTGATTCAACATCGAGGGTAACCATTATTTCTGAATTCTCGTGGAATGGTAGCCCTTCTATTTGTTGAATGAGATGTCCCGTGTCCCTTACGTATGACTCTAGTTCAGTCACCATTGGGTTCAGAAATTTGTCAATATATTTTGACAATGGCTCGGTGGCAGAGCCGATGGTTGATACGATCGGTCGCATGGGGGGGTCGATACTGTTTTTATGAGTCTTTGGAAGCCCGTAGATAATTGGCATTTTGGTGTTGCTTGGTGTCAGGAATTCAGCTTCCGCCTCACAAATATGGTTTTGATTGACACCTTTTTGGACCATGCTTAAGATCCGTTTTTTTAGGGCATTTTCAGGGTTCCTAGTGACACGGATGTAATGACCTGAAGCTGAAAGCAGTTCGGTCATTCTTCTCTTGTAGTCTGTGGTGTCAAGTATAGTAATACCACCCCCTTTATCACAAGGTTTAATTGTGATACTTTTATTCAGTTCAAGCTCTTTCAAGGCATTGTTCTCTAGTGAGGGGAGATTAGCTTTTGGTATAGGAACATACTTAGTCACTTTATTGATTTTATTCATGACAGTCTTTTCGAAGATGCTTACCTCCGGGCCCACCGTTTCCAGTGAGGGTGTGAAGGAAGATGGAGGTTTACATCCCGATCTGTTATTCTCACTGTTGGTAGGGGGGGCCTCCGAGAAGAATTTTTGGAGACGGACTTTCCTGAAGAATAGCTGCAAATCCTTGTTAAGTTCGAATTTGTTAAAGTTTGCTGATGGTACAAAGGATAAGCCCCTCGTTAAAAGTTGTATAGCCATGGGATCAATGTTCTCACTCGATAGGTCGAACAACCAAGACTTCACCGTCCCTAAAGGTTTAAGTGGTGATTGGAACAAACTCTTAAACCTCCGAAAAAAATCAAAAAGGACGGAACTACACGCTAAATTCATGCTTGACTATCTACGAGCCGGCACTCTCCCAATCGGACTTAGAGTCCGAAACATCCCTGGGATGTTCATTGAAATCAGACAGTTCCTGGAGCGATGGGCCTTAATTTCCAATCGTTGCTCCAGGGACTGGATGATGCTCATTGTAGAAACAGCTCGTGCCGTGATAGATATCCTGAATAAGGAAATCCGTGAACTGGAAGACAAATTGAAAGAAGGCAATGCGGTTGATGACGGTAAAAAAAAGCTCGAGGAGATCCAACTAGAATTGGAATCCTTCTCTGATTATCTCCTTAAACGGAAAACTGAAAAACTAAGAAAAGATATTCGCATGTTTACCCAAGAAAGGGCATACCCATTCTTGGCCCCAAATTTCTATACTGCCCAGGAAGAGAATGCACCCCGGGGACAGACACCTAGATGGGGCCAGGGGAGAAAAGTTACCACCTTTTCAGAAACCACCGACTCCGAAGGGGACACCCCTGAAGAGTATGACCCTAGTTACGATGAAGGACATAACCACAACCAAGGACATAACTCCAACCGTGGTAACAGGAATGGTAATTATAATCATCAACAGAATCGTTTTTTAGGAAATCGTCGGGGCAACACCCGTCCCCCATCAAGAGCACCCCAGACGAGGAATTACCGTCAGGGTCGCGGACAGCCGCAGATGTACGTACAAACTCGTCACCATCAATATTGGCGAACATAAGGGGGCTCCCTGTGTTCGACCTATCGAGTGAGAACATTGATCCCATGGCTATACAACTTTTAACGAGGGGCTTATCCTTTGTACCATCAGCAAACTTTAACAAATTCGAACTTAACAAGGATTTGCAGCTATTCTTCAGGAAAGTCCGTCTCCAAAAATTCTTCTCGGAGGCCCCCCCTACCAACAGTGAGAATAACAGATCGGGATGTAAACCTCCATCTTCCTTCACACCCTCACTGGAAACGGTGGGCCCGGAGGTAAGCATCTTCGAAAAGACTGTCATGAATAAAATCAATAAAGTGACTAAGTATGTTCCTATACCAAAAGCTAATCTCCCCTCACTAGAGAACAATGCCTTGAAAGAGCTTGAACTGAATAAAAGTATCACAATTAAACCTTGTGATAAAGGGGGTGGTATTACTATACTTGACACCACAGACTACAAGAGAAGAATGACCGAACTGCTTTCAGCTTCAGGTCATTACATCCGTGTCACTAGGAACCCTGAAAATGCCCTAAAAAAACGGATCTTAAGCATGGTCCAAAAAGGTGTCAATCAAAACCATATTTGTGAGGCGGAAGCTGAATTCCTGACACCAAGCAACACCAAAATGCCAATTATCTACGGGCTTCCAAAGACTCATAAAAACAGTATCGACCCCCCCCATGCGACCGATCGTATCAACCATCGGCTCTGCCACCGAGCCATTGTCAAAATATATTGACAAATTTCTGAACCCAATGGTGACTGAACTAGAGTCATACGTAAGGGACACGGGACATCTCATTCAACAAATAGAAGGGCTACCATTCCACGAGAATTCAGAAATAATGGTTACCCTCGATGTTGAATCACTGTATTCTAACATACCTCAAAGGGGAGCATACGAAGTCATTGAAAACATACTTCTACAAAAACCTGAGATCAACAACCATGAATTCATCCTGCAATGCCTCAGGATAGTTCTCTTTGAGAACTATTTTGAATTTGACAACATCATATACAGGCAAGCTACTGGAGTCAGCATGGGGGCAAGCTGCGCCCCAAGCATAGCGTGTCTATACATGGGTGAATTCGAAAAAATTAACATCTTCAACGAAATGGCCCCCTTCTTTGAAAACGTCATGAACTGGAAACGGTTCATAGACGATATCTTTTTTATCTGGAAGGGGGACGAAGAACAGCTTTCTGAATTCATCCAATGGCTCAATTTGGCGGACGCCAACTTGAGATTCACCAGTCACACCAGTACCTCTAAAATCGAATTCTTGGATGTTTGGATTGAACATGACAAAAATGCCATCAAATTGTCATTATACACTAAACCAACTGCTCGGAACACCTTGCTCCAATACTCCAGCTTTCACCCGCGGAGCCAGAGGACAGTATCCCATACAGTCAATTTTCTCCGAATTAGGAGAAATTGTTCGACATGAATGACTTTCTGACTCAGAGCCGATATCCTGCAAAAGAAACTTCGGTTTCGAGGTTATCCAACCAGATTGATTAAAGAATCATTCAAACGGGCAAGATACACTAACAGAGAGGGCTATGTTCACACCGAGAGATTCTGAGAAAACCAACCAACTTGTGTGTGTCACTCGCCACTCTGAAATGAATCATAAGATCAGACAGGCCATCAACTCAAGTTGGCATATCCTGAATGTTGACAATGAGAAACCACATCTTGCCCGACCGATATTTGCCTTCAAAAAAAACCCTAACCTGAGAAACCATTTGGTAGAGGCAAATTTCAAGAAATATCAGAATCGATCCAAACCCCCATAACCGGACTTGAACCCATTTATGGTAACCATAAATGTGGGACATGCCACATTTGCCCTCAGGCTATCGTGGGAGAAACAGTTACTACCAACACTCGCACGATATCCGTACGACGGAATGCAACCATGACAAACTGTCGGACAAGCAATATCGTATATCTAATCCTGTGCCCTTGTAATCTCCCATATGTTGGGGAAACCGGCAGGGAATGTAGAATACGGATAGGGGAACACAAGTCCAACATCAGGAAACAAAAAACTACTGCCCCTCTGGTGAGCCATTGGGTTGAGAAAGACCATAAGGAACACGAACTCCGTTGGTTCATCCTCGAAAAAATAAAAGCGAACCCAGGTACTGACCCCATTGGCTTGAGAAAAAAACGGGAGGTCTTCTGGATCTTCTTTCTGGACACTGTGAACAAAGGTCTCAATGAAGAATGTCCCTGGCACCAGGCTTTTTTGTAAAATATTAATCCCCTGACCACTATGACTGACTCTAATTTTCGTGAACACTTAAATTAAGAGAGAACTGTCCGATATTGGACATACTAGGCAAAATGGTGAAACTGCGTAATTCCAGGATACCATAATTTCTATGTACTTATACTTATATCAACAATAATGCTTTCTTAAAACTGGGGTCTGGCTCTATATTGTGGAGACTGGTTGAATCAGCGAGATCAGGTTATAGTCTAGCTCTCAAGTTATTAAGCACATATTGGACCTTAATGGCACGTAAATAGTACCCTTAGACAGTGATGACAATTTGAACAGTTCTGTTGAAATTTAGTGTTAGAAGTCACTGTCTTACTTTGAGAATAAATTGTAAATAAAACTGGTTGCATTATAAGTCACAACGTAATATGGCAATGCCCCCTGGTTTAATCAAAAAAATAACAATACGCTCAAAGGTGCGTTTCTCTAAACTAGATAAATATAACTCTTTGCCAAACATAACTATAGAGCTGTTTAGGCACTTTATACCTGTTCTAAGATGGCCGCCACGAAACCCCTGGTAAACATCCTAGTCCGTTATCTAGCTCTCTGCTCGTCAGCAGCTGACAGACACCGATTAAGGCGCGAAATATCGGCTATTTAAACCTAGACAGGCTCGGCTTGTTTATGCATCCTGTCGCCCGTAAGGAACGGCCGACTCGGCGAACCTATGGACCCCCATTCACGGAATTTCTCATCTCGATGTGAGGTAAGTGAATCTGGCCGATACTTCGAGATCCTTGCCCTTCGAAAAAAAGAATGCGCTAAACCGCATCTTCTCATGTGCCCTCCCTGTTTGTGTTTATACCCTAGACGGCACCCTTGGCAGCTACGCGCCTCTTTTAAAATTGGAGAAATCCAGTATCCGTCCGTTTTCAGGCAGCACCCTCGGCAGCTACGCGCCGCTTTCACCCTGGAAGAATTGTGTGTGACCGGTCGAACTAGCCTTCAGAAAAGGTGTGTATATGCAAGGGATTCCCGATAATAACTGGTATCGGTTAGCCGCGATCACCTACATGCATTTTTTTGCACTTTGTTGATACGCATTTTCTTTCATCTCCCACTAGGTACTTTTTATGTTACCTATTGTAAACCACATACCTCCTGACGGACCTATACTACATAGACTCAGTGACTAATCTTCCTGCTATCTCCGGTGTGTATAAACCCCTAATGTCTCGACCCTTATTACCATACAAACGAGTGCCTATTTATATACTGATTATATAACTCTATCTTAGGGAATTTGTGCATGATAACTCCAAAATTACGAAAACTTAGCGATCCTCCAGCTTCCTTCTCGCAGCAAATCTCTACACAGTGGAGCCTACCATTTGAAATATAATTTTCAGGACCCAGGTAATCAAACTTTAAATCCTTGCCACTATTTATTTAAAACTAACTACCATAGACCTTGTATAATCAGAGCTCACTTTTTACTATCTAGGAGATCTCTGCCTTCCTGAAAATATAAAGCATTCTTGCATTAGAATATCCTGTGAATATCATCACCAGGTAAATTGTTTTATGGTAATCCTTGGACTTGAAACTAGGCTTGATCTTTTATTACGCAACATCATAAACACCTAGAAAACCAGCTACCTGATAGGTTGTGTGTCCTAGTATCTACTCTGGTCTTCAGGTTTCCTCGCCTCTTAAAAATAAAAATAAAACTAATAACGACTGTAAACATACTTCCTATGTACCTTTTGGGTGTAAAAGTTCCCTTCTCTCCAGCTAAAGAGAGGGATTCTCAACATTGTAGCTTGTAGGGACTTACAATAACCTTTTTGTTCCCTCTGTGGTCAATATGTGTCTCAAAATGAGTGTTTGTTGTAATGTGACACAATGTTATAATGTGACATATTGTTAAGAGTGACATAATGTGACATAATGTTATAATGTGACATATTGTTAAGAGTGTAAGAAGAAAAACTGTGTCCCTGATTGGTTACTTAGCCCTGGCCATCTAATTGCCTTTACAGACCTCACCTATTTGGGAGTCTGTCAGTGGGAGTGCTCTTAGGTAGTTGGTTACTGCACACGGTCAGAATGACAACCATTTGAAGATAATATATATAAATGACCAGAATCATGTTTGAAAGTAACTGCATTGGTTGAACAACCTGGATTAGAGAGATTTGTATCATGATAGATGAATTCTTTATTTTAGAAAAATACTAAGGCATTGTGTTTTATTTTTAGATCATTATCATCTTCCCAGTCAACAGTCCCCAGCCCTGACGAAGGTGTGGCCCTTTGGGCCCATACACCGAAACGCGCGTCGGCTCATGTCTCAAGAAATACGGCATACCATGTTATTCTAAATAAAGGGCCGTACAATGAGTTTTTGTATGGAATAAGACTCTGTTCTATGCCACATATTTACCATCTATGTGTGACATACAACAGAATGATGGGAATGTAATGAAGAATGTGAGTGGAATGATAGAACTTTAGGTAGAATTATTTGGTGAGAATCTGAGAGAATGAAAGTATGAATGAAGTGTGGATTGTTGCTGGGTAGGCTCTTGTAGTAAAAATGTATTTTTGTCATTTTTATCCCTCAGCAATTCCTTATGTCTGATTGTGCAATATTATATGTTATTTATGTTGGTCCAAAAAGTATATAGATGAATAAATAAAGAAAACATATATTTTTGGAAATAAAACTCTCTTCCTTGCATTTATCTGGATTGTAGATATTTTGCCCGGTGCAGTGCCAACTCCTAGCTTCATCACCCCTCATATACCGGGATCCCATTTTTGGGACCATTAGATCAACTGGCGGGGTACGTGCTCTGTTCTTTACTTAGTTTCTTTTCCCCCTACGACCTGCCTGCATTTTTAAAGAAACCCTGTGGGGAACCCCCTTCTTTCACTTTGTTCTCACAGCCTTGTGCTGTGGGGGTTATCCGGGTGTCTTCCTTCTAAGTTAACCAATTCAGGATGGGCCATGATAGATAGTCGGTATGACTGAAATAGTACTTTGAATGTAGAACACATTATTTGACCTGAGGACAACTAGAGCTTTCTTTATTGGGGATCTCTTTCTGATACAATATATCCTGTATTGGATTGCATTCACTATGGACACCATAAAAACATTCGGGTTCACCGATGATGATTTTGCCAAGATGCTGGGTCTCCCAGCAGATGGCAACCAAGACTTCACCGTCCCTAAAGGTTTAAGTGGTGATTGGAACAAACTCTTAAACCTCCGAAAAAAATCAAAAAGGACGGAACTACACGCTAAATTCATGCTTGACTATCTACGAGCCGGCACTATCCCAATCGGACTTAGAGTCCGAAACATCCCTGGGATGTTCATTGAAATCAGACAGTTCCTGGAGCGATGGGCCTTAATTTCCAATCGTTGCTCCAGGGACTGGATGATGCTCATTGTAGAAACAGCTCGTGCCGTGATAGATATCCTGAATAAGGAAATCCGTGAACTGGAAGACAAATTGAAAGAAGGCAATGCGGTTGATGACGGTAAAAAAAAGCTCGAGGAGATCCAACTAGAATTGGAATCCTTCTCTGATTATCTCCTTAAACGGAAAACTGAAAAACTAAGAAAAGATATTCGCATGTTTACCCAAGAAAGGGCATACCCATTCTTGGCCCCAAATTTCTATACTGCCCAGGAAGAGAATGCACCCCGGGGACAGACACCTAGATGGGGCCAGGGGAGAAAAGTTACCACCTTTTCAGAAACCACCGACTCCGAAGGGGACACCCCTGAAGAGTATGACCCTAGTTACGATGAAGGACATAACCACAACCAAGGACATAACTCCAACCGTGGTAACAGGAATGGTAATTATAATCATCAACAGAATCGTTTTTTAGGAAATCGTCGGGGCAACACCCGTCCCCCATCAAGAGCACCCCAGACGAGGAATTACCGTCAGGGTCGCGGACAGCCGCAGATGTACGTACAAACTCGTCACCATCAATATTGGCGAACATAAGGGGGCTCCCTGTGTTCGACCTATCGAATGAGAACATTGATCCCATGGCTATACAACTTTTAACGAGGGGCTTATCCTTTGTACCATCAGCAAACTTTAACAAATTCGAACTTAACAAGGATTTGCAGCTATTCTTCAGGAAAGTCCGTCTCCAAAAATTCTTCTCGGAGGCCCCCCTACCAACAGTGAGAATAACAGATCGGGATGTAAACCTCCATCTTCCTTCACACCCTCACTGGAAACGGTGGGCCCGGAGGTAAGCATCTTCGAAAAGACTGTCATGAATAAAATCAATAAAGTGACTAAGTATGTTCCTATACCAAAAGCTAATCTCCCCTCACTAGAGAACAATGCCTTGAAAGAGCTTGAACTGAATAAAAGTATCACAATTAAACCTTGTGATAAAGGGGGTGGTATTACTATACTTGACACCACAGACTACAAGAGAAGAATGACCGAACTGCTCTCCGCTTCAGGTCATTACATCCGTGTCACTAGGAACCCTGAAAATGCCCTAAAAAAACGGATCTTAAGCATGGTCCAAAAAGGTGTCAATCAAAACCATATTTGTGAGGCGGAAGCTGAATTCCTGACACCAAGCAGCACCAAAATGCCAATTATCTACGGGCTTCCAAAGACTCATAAAAACAGTATCGACCCCCCCATGCGACCGATCGTATCAACCATCGGCTCTGCCACCGAGCCATTGTCAAAATATATTGACAAATTTCTGAACCCAATGGTGACTGAACTAGAGTCATACGTAAGGGACACGGGACATCTCATTCAACAAATAGAAGGGCTACCATTCCACGAGAATTCAGAAATAATGGTTACCCTCGATGTTGAATCACTGTATTCTAACATACCTCAAAGGGGAGCATACGAAGTCATTGAAAACATACTTCTACAAAAACCTGAGATCAACAACCATGAATTCATCCTGCAATGCCTCAGGATAGTTCTCTTTGAGAACTATTTTGAATTTGACAACATCATATACAGGCAAGCTACTGGAGTCAGCATGGGGGCAAGCTGCGCCCCAAGCATAGCGTGTCTATACATGGGTGAATTCGAAAAAATTAACATCTTCAACGAAATGGCCCCCTTCTTTGAAAACGTCATGAACTGGAAACGGTTCATAGACGATATCTTTTTTATCTGGAAGGGGGACGAAGAACAGCTTTCTGAATTCATCCAATGGCTCAATTTGGCGGACGCCAACTTGAGATTCACCAGTCACACCAGTACCTCTAAAATCGAATTCTTGGATGTTTGGATTGAACATGACAAAAATGCCATCAAATTGTCATTATACACTAAACCAACTGCTCGGAACACCTTGCTCCAATACTCCAGCTTTCACCCGCGGAGCCAGAGGGACAGTATCCCTTACAGTCAATTTCTCCGAATTAGGAGAAATTGTTCCGACATGAATGACTTTCTGACTCAAGCCGATATCCTGCAAAAGAAACTTCGGTTTCGAGGTTATCCAAACAGATTGATTAAAGAATCATTCAAACGGGCAAGATACACTAACAGAGAGGCTATGTTCACACCGAGAGATTCTGAGAAAACCAACCAACTTGTGTGTGTCACTCGCCACTCTGAAATGAATCATAAGATCAGACAGGCCATCAACTCAAGTTGGCATATCCTGAATGTTGACAATGAGAAACCACATCTTGCCCGACCGATATTTGCCTTCAAAAAAACCCCTAACCTGAGAAACCATTTGGTTAGAGGCAAATTTCAAGAAATGTCAGAATCGATCCAAACCCCCATAACCGGACTTGAACCCATTTATGGTAACCATAAATGTGGGACATGCCACATTTGCCCTCAGGCTATCGTGGGAGAAACAGTTACTACCAACACTCGCACGATATCCGTACGACGGAATGCAACCATGACAAACTGTCGGACAAGCAATATCGTATATCTAATCCTGTGCCCTTGTAATCTCCCATATGTTGGGGAAACCGGCAGGGAATGTAGAATACGGATAGGGGAACACAAGTCCAACATCAGGAAACAAAAAACTACTGCCCCTCTGGTGAGCCATTGGGTTGAGAAAGACCATAAGGAACACGAACTCCGTTGGTTCATCCTCGAAAAAATAAAAGCGAACCCAGGTACTGACCCCATTGGCTTGAGAAAAAAACGGGAGGTCTTCTGGATCTTCTTTCTGGACACTGTGAACAAAGGTCTCAATGAAGAATGTCCCTGGCACCAGGCTTTTTTGTAAAATATTAATCCCCTGACCACTATGACTGACTCTAATTTTCGTGAACACTTAAATTAAGAGAGAACTGTCCGATATTGGACATACTAGGCAAAATGGTGAAACTGCGTAATTCCAGGATACCATAATTTCTATGTACTTATACTTATATCAACAATAATGCTTTCTTAAAACTGGGGTCTGGCTCTATATTGTGGAGACTGGTTGAATCAGCGAGATCAGGTTATAGTCTAGCTCTCAAGTTATTAAGCACATATTGGACCTTAATGGCACGTAAATAGTACCCTTAGACAGTGATGACAATTTGAACAGTTCTGTTGAAATTTAGTGTTAGAAGTCACTGTCTTACTTTGAGAATAAATTGTAAATAAAACTGGTTGCATTATAAGTCACAACGTAATATGGCAATGCCCCCTGGTTTAATCAAAAAAATAACAATACGCTCAAAGGTGCGTTTCTCTAAACTAGATAAATATAACTCTTTGCCAAACATAACTATAGAGCTGTTTAGGCACTTTATACCTGTTCTAAGATGGCCGCCACGAAACCCCCGGTAAACATCCTAGTCCGTTATCTAGCTCTCTGCTCGTCAGCAGCTGACAGACACCGATTAAGGCGCGAAATATCGGCTATTTAAACCTAGACAGGCTCGGCTTGTTTATGCATCCTGTCGCCCGTAAGGAACGGCCGACTCGGCGAACCTATGGACCCCCATTCACGGAATTTCTCATCTCGATGTGAGGTAAGTGAATCTGGCCGATACTTCGAGATCCTTGCCCTTCGAAAAAAAGAATGCGCTAAACCGCATCTTCTCATGTGCCCTCCCTGTTTGTGTTTATACCCTAGACGGCACCCTTGGCAGCTACGCGCCTCTTTTAAAATTGGAGAAATCCAGTATCCGTCCGTTTTCAGGCAGCACCCTCGGCAGCTACGCGCCGCTTTCACCCTGGAAGAATTGTGTGTGACCGGTCGAACTAGCCTTCAGAAAAGGTGTGTATATGCAAGGGATTCCCGATAATAACTGGTATCGGTTAGCCGCGATCACCTACATGCATTTTTTTGCACTTTGTTGATACGCATTTTCTTTCATCTCCCACTAGGTACTTTTTATGTTACCTATTGTAAACCACATACCTCCTGACGGACCTATACTACATAGACTCAGTGACTAATCTTCCTGCTATCTCCGGTGTGTATAAACCCCTAATGTCTCGACCCTTATTACCATACAAACGAGTGCCTATTTATATACTGATTATATAACTCTATCTTAGGGAATTTGTGCATGATAACTCCAAAATTACGAAAACTTAGCGATCCTCCAGCTTCCTTCTCGCAGCAAATCTCTACACAGTGGAGCCTACCATTTGAAATATAATTTTCAGGACCCAGGTAATCAAACTTTAAATCCTTGCCACTATTTATTTAAAACTAACTACCATAGACCTTGTATAATCAGAGCTCACTTTTTACTATCTAGGAGATCTCTGGCTTCCTGAAAATATAAAGCATTCTTGCATTAGAATATCCTGTGAATATCATCACCAGGTAAATTGTTTTATGGTAATCCTTGGACTTGAAACTAGGCTTGATCTTTTATTACGCAACATCATAAACACCTAGAAAACCAGCTACCTGATAGGTTGTGTGTCCTAGTATCTACTCTGGCCTTCAGGTTTCCTCGCCTCTTAAAAATAAAAATAAAACTAATAACGACTGTAAACATACTTCCTATGTACCTTTTGGGTGTAAAAGTTCCCTTCTCTCCAGCTAAAGAGAGGGATTCTCAACATTGTAGCTTGTAGGGACTTACAATAACCTTTTTGTTCCCTCTGTGGTCAATATGTGTCTCAAAATGAGTGTTTGTTGTAATGTGACACAATGTTATAATGTGACATATTGTTAAGAGTGACATAATGTGACATAATGTTATAATGTGACATATTGTTAAGAGTGTAAGAAGAAAAACTGTGTCCCTGATTGGTTACTTAGCCCTGGCCATCTAATTGCCTTTACAGACCTCACCTATTTGGGAGTCTGTCAGTGGGAGTGCTCTTAGGTAGTTGGTTACTGCACACGGTCAGAATGACAACCATTTGAAGATAATATATATAAATGACCAGAATCATGTTTGAAAGTAACTGCATTGGTTGAACAACCTGGATTAGAGAGATTTGTATCATGATAGATGAATTCTTTATTTTAGAAAAATACTAAGGCATTGTGTTTTATTTTTAGATCATTATCATCTTCCCAGTCAACAGTCCCCAGCCCTGACGAAGGTGTGGCCCTTTGGGCCCATACACCGAAACGCGCGTCGGCTCATGTCTCAAGAAATACGGCATACCATGTTATTCTAAATAAAGGGCCGTACAATGAGTTTTTGTATGGAATAAGACTCTGTTCTATGCCACATATTTACCATCTATGTGTGACATACAACAGAATGATGGGAATGTAATGAAGAATGTGAGTGGAATGATAGAACTTTAGGTAGAATTATTTGGTGAGAATCTGAGAGAATGAAAGTATGAATGAAGTGTGGATTGTTGCTGGGTAGGCTCTTGTAGTAAAAATGTATTTTTGTCATTTTTATCCCTCAGCAATTCCTTATGTCTGATTGTGCAATATTATATGTTATTTATGTTGGTCCAAAAAGTATATAGATGAATAAATAAAGAAAACATATATTTTTGGAAATAAAACTCTCTTCCTTGCATTTATCTGGATTGTAGATATTTTGCCCGGTGCAGTGCCAACTCCTAGCTTCATCACCCCTCATATACCGGGATCCCATTTTTGGGACCATTAGATCAACTGGCGGGGTACGTGCTCTGTTCTTTACTTAGTTTCTTTTCCCCCTACGACCTGCTTGCATTTTTAAAGAAACCCTGTGGGGAACCCCCTTCTTTCACTTTGTTCTCACAGCCTTGTGCTGTGGGGGTTATCCGGGTGTCTTCCTTCTAAGTTAACCAATTCAGGATGGGCCATGATAGATAGTCGGTATGACTGAAATAGTACTTTGAATGTAGAACACATTATTTGACCTGAGGACAACTAGAGCTTTCTTTATTGGGGATCTCTTTCTGATACAATATATCCTGTATTGGATTGCATTCACTATGGACACCATAAAAACATTCGGGTTCACCGATGATGATTTTGCCAAGATGCTGGGTCTCCCAGCAGATGGCAACCAAGACTTCACCGTCCCTAAAGGTTTAAGTGGTGATTGGAACAAACTCTTAAACCTCTGAAAAAAATCAAAAAGGACGGAACTACACGCTAAATTCATGCTTGACTATCTACGAGCCGGCACTATCCCAATCGGACTTAGAGTCCGAAACATCCCTGGGATGTTCATTGAAATCAGACAGTTCCTGGAGCGATGGGCCTTAATTTCCAATCGTTGCTCCAGGGACTGGATGATGCTCATTGTAGAAACAGCTCGTGCCGTGATAGATATCCTGAATAAGGAAATCCGTGAACTGGAAGACAAATTGAAAGAAGGCAATGCGGTTGATGACGGTAAAAAAAAGCTCGAGGAGATCCAACTAGAATTGGAATCCTTCTCTGATTATCTCCTTAAACGGAAAACTGAAAAACTAAGAAAAGATATTCGCATGTTTACCCAAGAAAGGGCATACCCATTCTTGGCCCCAAATTTCTATACTGCCCAGGAAGAGAATGCACCCCGGGGACAGACACCTAGATGGGGCCAGGGGAGAAAAGTTACCACCTTTTCAGAAACCACCGACTCCGAAGGGGACACCCCTGAAGAGTATGACCCTAGTTACGATGAAGGACATAACCACAACCAAGGACATAACTCCAACCGTGGTAACAGGAATGGTAATTATAATCATCAACAGAATCGTTTTTTAGGAAATCGTCGGGGCAACACCCGTCCCCCATCAAGAGCACCCCAGACGAGGAATTACCGTCAGGGTCGCGGACAGCCGCAGATGTACGTACAAACTCGTCACCATCAATATTGGCGAACATAAGGGGGCTCCCTGTGTTCGACCTATCGAATGAGAACATTGATCCCATGGCTATACAACTTTTAACGAGGGGCTTATCCTTTGTACCATCAGCAAACTTTAACAAATTCGAACTTAACAAGGATTTGCAGCTATTCTTCAGGAAAGTCCGTCTCCAAAAATTCTTCTCGGAGGCCCCCCTACCAACAGTGAGAATAACAGATCGGGATGTAAACCTCCATCTTCCTTCACACCCTCACTGGAAACGGTGGGCCCGGAGGTAAGCATCTTCGAAAAGACTGTCATGAATAAAATCAATAAAGTGACTAAGTATGTTCCTATACCAAAAGCTAATCTCCCCTCACTAGAGAACAATGCCTTGAAAGAGCTTGAACTGAATAAAAGTATCACAATTAAACCTTGTGATAAAGGGGGTGGTATTACTATACTTGACACCACAGACTACAAGAGAAGAATGACCGAACTGCTTTCAGCTTCAGGTCATTACATCCGTGTCACTAGGAACCCTGAAAATGCCCTAAAAAAACGGATCTTAAGCATGGTCCAAAAAGGTGTCAATCAAAACCATATTTGTGAGGCGGAAGCTGAATTCCTGACACCAAGCAGCACCAAAATGCCAATTATCTACGGGCTTCCAAAGACTCATAAAAACAGTATCGACCCCCCCATGCGACCGATCGTATCAACCATCGGCTCTGCCACCGAGCCATTGTCAAAATATATTGACAAATTTCTGAACCCAATGGTGACTGAACTAGAGTCATACGTAAGGGACACGGGACATCTCATTCAACAAATAGAAGGGCTACCATTCCACGAGAATTCAGAAATAATGGTTACCCTCGATGTTGAATCACTGTATTCTAACATACCTCAAAGGGGAGCATACGAAGTCATTGAAAACATACTTCTACAAAAACCTGAGATCAACAACCATGAATTCATCCTGCAATGCCTCAGGATAGTTCTCTTTGAGAACTATTTTGAATTTGACAACATCATATACAGGCAAGCTACTGGAGTCAGCATGGGGGCAAGCTGCGCCCCAAGCATAGCGTGTCTATACATGGGTGAATTCGAAAAAATTAACATCTTCAACGAAATGGCCCCCTTCTTTGAAAACGTCATGAACTGGAAACGGTTCATAGACGATATCTTTTTTATCTGGAAGGGGGACGAAGAACAGCTTTCTGAATTCATCCAATGGCTCAATTTGGCGGACGCCAACTTGAGATTCACCAGTCACACCAGTACCTCTAAAATCGAATTCTTGGATGTTTGGATTGAACATGACAAAAATGCCATCAAATTGTCATTATACACTAAACCAACTGCTCGGAACACCTTGCTCCAATACTCCAGCTTTCACCCGCGGAGCCAGAGGGACAGTATCCCTTACAGTCAATTTCTCCGAATTAGGAGAAATTGTTCCGACATGAATGACTTTCTGACTCAAGCCGATATCCTGCAAAAGAAACTTCGGTTTCGAGGTTATCCAAACAGATTGATTAAAGAATCATTCAAACGGGCAAGATACACTAACAGAGAGGCTATGTTCACACCGAGAGATTCTGAGAAAACCAACCAACTTGTGTGTGTCACTCGCCACTCTGAAATGAATCATAAGATCAGACAGGCCATCAACTCAAGTTGGCATATCCTGAATGTTGACAATGAGAAACCACATCTTGCCCGACCGATATTTGCCTTCAAAAAAACCCCTAACCTGAGAAACCATTTGGTTAGAGGCAAATTTCAAGAAATGTCAGAATCGATCCAAACCCCCATAACCGGACTTGAACCCATTTATGGTAACCATAAATGTGGGACATGCCACATTTGCCCTCAGGCTATCGTGGGAGAAACAGTTACTACCAACACTCGCACGATATCCGTACGACGGAATGCAACCATGACAAACTGTCGGACAAGCAATATCGTATATCTAATCCTGTGCCCTTGTAATCTCCCATATGTTGGGGAAACCGGCAGGGAATGTAGAATACGGATAGGGGAACACAAGTCCAACATCAGGAAACAAAAAACTACTGCCCCTCTGGTGAGCCATTGGGTTGAGAAAGACCATAAGGAACACGAACTCCGTTGGTTCATCCTCGAAAAAATAAAAGCGAACCCAGGTACTGACCCCATTGGCTTGAGAAAAAAACGGGAGGTCTTCTGGATCTTCTTTCTGGACACTGTGAACAAAGGTCTCAATGAAGAATGTCCCTGGCACCAGGCTTTTTTGTAAAATATTAATCCCCTGACCACTATGACTGACTCTAATTTTCGTGAACACTTAAATTAAGAGAGAACTGTCCGATATTGGACATACTAGGCAAAATGGTGAAACTGCGTAATTCCAGGATACCATAATTTCTATGTACTTATACTTATATCAACAATAATGCTTTCTTAAAACTGGGGTCTGGCTCTATATTGTGGAGACTGGTTGAATCAGCGAGATCAGGTTATAGTCTAGCTCTCAAGTTATTAAGCACATATTGGACCTTAATGGCACGTAAATAGTACCCTTAGACAGTGATGACAATTTGAACAGTTCTGTTGAAATTTAGTGTTAGAAGTCACTGTCTTACTTTGAGAATAAATTGTAAATAAAACTGGTTGCATTATAAGTCACAACGTAATATGGCAATGCCCCCTGGTTTAATCAAAAAAATAACAATACGCTCAAAGGTGCGTTTCTCTAAACTAGATAAATATAACTCTTTGCCAAACATAACTATAGAGCTGTTTAGGCACTTTATACCTGTTCTAAGATGGCCGCCACGAAACCCCCGGTAAACATCCTAGTCCGTTATCTAGCTCTCTGCTCGTCAGCAGCTGACAGACACCGATTAAGGCGCGAAATATCGGCTATTTAAACCTAGACAGGCTCGGCTTGTTTATGCATCCTGTCGCCCGTAAGGAACGGCCGACTCGGCGAACCTATGGACCCCCATTCACGGAATTTCTCATCTCGATGTGAGGTAAGTGAATCTGGCCGATACTTCGAGATCCTTGCCCTTCGAAAAAAAGAATGCGCTAAACCGCATCTTCTCATGTGCCCTCCCTGTTTGTGTTTATACCCTAGACGGCACCCTTGGCAGCTACGCGCCTCTTTTAAAATTGGAGAAATCCAGTATCCGTCCGTTTTCAGGCAGCACCCTCGGCAGCTACGCGCCGCTTTCACCCTGGAAGAATTGTGTGTGACCGGTCGAACTAGCCTTCAGAAAAGGTGTGTATATGCAAGGGATTCCCGATAATAACTGGTATCGGTTAGCCGCGATCACCTACATGCATTTTTTTGCACTTTGTTGATACGCATTTTCTTTCATCTCCCACTAGGTACTTTTTATGTTACCTATTGTAAACCACATACCTCCTGACGGACCTATACTACATAGACTCAGTGACTAATCTTCCTGCTATCTCCGGTGTGTATAAACCCCTAATGTCTCGACCCTTATTACCATACAAACGAGTGCCTATTTATATACTGATTATATAACTCTATCTTAGGGAATTTGTGCATGATAACTCCAAAATTACGAAAACTTAGCGATCCTCCAGCTTCCTTCTCGCAGCAAATCTCTACACAGTGGAGCCTACCATTTGAAATATAATTTTCAGGACCCAGGTAATCAAACTTTAAATCCTTGCCACTATTTATTTAAAACTAACTACCATAGACCTTGTATAATCAGAGCTCACTTTTTACTATCTAGGAGATCTCTGGCTTCCTGAAAATATAAAGCATTCTTGCATTAGAATATCCTGTGAATATCATCACCAGGTAAATTGTTTTATGGTAATCCTTGGACTTGAAACTAGGCTTGATCTTTTATTACGCAACATCATAAACACCTAGAAAACCAGCTACCTGATAGGTTGTGTGTCCTAGTATCTACTCTGGCCTTCAGGTTTCCTCGCCTCTTAAAAATAAAAATAAAACTAATAACGACTGTAAACATACTTCCTATGTACCTTTTGGGTGTAAAAGTTCCCTTCTCTCCAGCTAAAGAGAGGGATTCTCAACATTGTAGCTTGTAGGGACTTACAATAACCTTTTTGTTCCCTCTGTGGTCAATATGTGTCTCAAAATGAGTGTTTGTTGTAATGTGACACAATGTTATAATGTGACATATTGTTAAGAGTGACATAATGTGACATAATGTTATAATGTGACATATTGTTAAGAGTGTAAGAAGAAAAACTGTGTCCCTGATTGGTTACTTAGCCCTGGCCATCTAATTGCCTTTACAGACCTCACCTATTTGGGAGTCTGTCAGTGGGAGTGCTCTTAGGTAGTTGGTTACTGCACACGGTCAGAATGACAACCATTTGAAGATAATATATATAAATGACCAGAATCATGTTTGAAAGTAACTGCATTGGTTGAACAACCTGGATTAGAGAGATTTGTATCATGATAGATGAATTCTTTATTTTAGAAAAATACTAAGGCATTGTGTTTTATTTTTAGATCATTATCATCTTCCCAGTCAACAGTCCCCAGCCCTGACGAAGGTGTGGCCCTTTGGGCCCATACACCGAAACGTGCGTCGGCTCATGTCTCAAGAAATACGGCATACCATGTTATTCTAAATAAAGGGCCGTACAATGAGTTTTTGTATGGAATAAGACTCTGTTCTATGCCACATATTTACCATCTATGTGTGACATACAACAGAATGATGGGAATGTAATGAAGAATGTGAGTGGAATGATAGAACTTTAGGTAGAATTATTTGGTGAGAATCTGAGAGAATGAAAGTATGAATGAAGTGTGGATTGTTGCTGGGTAGGCTCTTGTAGTAAAAATGTATTTTTGTCATTTTTATCCCTCAGCAATTCCTTATGTCTGATTGTGCAATATTATATGTTATTTATGTTGGTCCAAAAAGTATATAGATGAATAAATAAAGAAAACATATATTTTTGGAAATAAAACTCTCTTCCTTGCATTTATCTGGATTGTAGATATTTTGCCCGGTGCAGTGCCAACTCCTAGCTTCATCACCCCTCATATACCGGGATCCCATTTTTGGGACCATTAGATCAACTGGCGGGGTACGTGCTCTGTTCTTTACTTAGAATTAGAAAGCAGATCTAGGGCCTGTGGAATCGCTGGGGCTACACTAATCGACCCAAGGTTAGGAGGTAGGAGGCCCAAGGGAGTCGTGTGCAGTGTCTAAACACAGACGCGGGTTACCATTGACTTTCTATGGAGTTCATAAAAGTTACAATTATACAATTTAAGGACACTTCCGGATGGACTGGGGTGGAACTTTTTAAGACTTAGACACTAGGAGGGCCAATACCCTTGAGACTACCAGAGTACTTGTGTTACCTCACCCACGGAAGCCGGGTGCATAGGTGTCTTTTGATGTCGGGTTTCGTTGTTGTTTTCTATGGAGAGCTGCAAAGAGGTGCTGCAGGCGACCAGAGGAAAAATGTCCAGATGGATCCAAGGGTGGATCGCAGATGTGAAAAACCTGAAAGCAGAGGGGACAGAGTCTGGGTCACTAGCCAGTGACCAGGAAAGTACCAGGAAGGAACCAGGCGATGTTGGGTACTTGAAGGTGAAGAAGTGAAGTTTGTCTCTTCAGCCACGAGGACCAGGAAGCGTCAATGACAACCAGGCTCTGGATTCAAGCTTTCCCATAAAGTATCTAGTTGACTGCGGTGTTGGTATCTGGATTGGACCCAACAAGCCTTGGCAAATGCAACCCACATAGGATGTCAAGATTGGCTTTGTTGCAGACCAGCAAGGTCTGGGGAGCTTCTCCTTTGCAGGGAAGCTGGAACAAGTCTGGAGCAACCAAGACAGTAAAATAGATTTAAAATGGCATCTTCAGGGGGATCACTAGCCAACAGGCAAAGAACCGGGAAGAGGCATCAAGCTCAAACGCAAAGGTGAGGCCCACGGGACACTCGATGAGTGTGGGGGCCTGGGCTTCAGTGCAAATGGTGCTCGTAGCTGAGGCTTCAGGAAAGGAGTGCAGGTAGCAAAATGCAGGATGTCCAAGATGTCCGATCCCACGTCTCTCGTGTCCGCTATGGGTCTCAGCTTTGCTGTGGATGTGGGTCCAGGTCAGGGAAGTCTGAAAGTCTAGTTTTTGTGTCACAGAGTCTTCGGGTTCCGACGGGAGCCTTGAAACTGCAGACTGGCAAAGTTACTGTTGGTGCCTGTTTGCACAGGGTGGTCACTCCTTGACCACAAGGGAGATGTCTTCCATCTTCCAGTCAGAATGGAATGTTGAAGGTCCAAGATACGTATTTCAAAGATTCGTCCAGGATGATCTAAAGTCCTGGGGACACAGCTCCTATACTTATACTAAGGATGGGGCCTGGACTACCTGGTTAGGTCCCTCCTATGGGTGGACCTGAGAAGGGGGTGGTTACACCCCTTTCCCTTTGTCCAGTTTTGCGCCAGAGTAGGGCTGGAGTGCCCCAGCAACTGGTTTGAACCGGGCTAAGCATGGAGCACCTTGTGTGCCCCAGGCAGTGTCTGGAAAAGCATCTGCTGAGGCAGCCCTCCCTGCCCCAATACACAAAACCCTGTCAGGGGAGGTGCTGGCACCTCCCTGGACAGGAAACCTATTGTCCAGGCCTCCCTTGCCGGAGTTTCATCCAGCAGCAGGAGGTCAGACTTGTGTCTGTGGCAGCAGCAGCCATTTTGTGATGCTGAGGCTCTGTTTACCTGTAACCGTGTAAAGCAGTAACTACATGTCTTCTCCCTCTAGAAGGGTGGAATGCTACCCCCGCCGCCAGGACTGGCGGGGGGGGGGGGCGGGTTGTATTCCAAAGTGTTTGACACCGTACAGGAAATGTTTTCATAAAGCCAACCCAAAGTTAACATTAACCGCGAGGATTATAATGCACTTAAGAGTATATGGTACAGCTATATCATAGAACAGCTATAAGGAGATGGTTCCGAAAGCTGCAGAGGGGCTCAGCTCATGCTAGGGCACCCTCCCCCATAAAACCAAGCACTCCGCATCCAGGATTGTCGAGGCATACCATAGGAGTGGGTTATATGTGTATATGTGTCTATATATAAAGGTAGATATAGGGATACTATATCTAAGTAAGGCGTGATTACACCACCTTACCCAGGCTGTGTGAACAGACCTGTGGTGTCAGTTCGGAAAGCAAACCAGGGGTGGCACAATACATGCTGCAGCCCCTGGTAGGCCTAGGGTGCACCAATGCCCTAACCTATGGTACACTGTACAGGGGCCCACAAGGGGACCCAGTAACCAATCTGGTATGTACCTAAAGTACATGGTATCAATTTAGAGAGAGAACAGCTGGGCTGTGGGTCTGATTTGCAGGCCCACAGCCACACTAAAGTCGAAAAACCAGAAATTCACAGCAAAAAGTGGGGGTGACCATAGGAAGCAGACCCTACTCTGCTACATACATGACAGTCAGAACTCTACAATACTCAAGAGTTTCATAAGATGAAAGCCTTTAATCAAAATGGATTCCGATGGTATTTCACGAATACAAAGTGCAGTACTCTTTATCAATCTCTCCTTTTGAACTAATGTTCAACCATTTTTTCAATTTTATTCTAACTCTATCGCCGTCATATTTCCTAATTCCCTTTACTTTTTCCTTTGTTACAACATTATACCATTTGTCTCAGACAATTTCCTCACTACACACATGTTCATACACATTTTAATGCATGAAGGTAAAACAGTGATTGATACGCAACATATCGACAGAGTAGCTACCTTAATCAAGGTTATTTTAGCAGCCACCAAACCCAGTTTCCAAATTGGAACCCTATATCAATCAATCAATCAATCAATCAATGCATTTGAAGAGCGCGCTACTTACCCATGAGGGTCTCAAGGAGCTGAAGGGAGGGGGGGGCTGTTACTGCTCGAATAGCTAGGACTTGAGGTGTTTTCTGAAGGTGAGATGGTCCTGGGTCAGTCGTAGGTGGGCTCGGTGGGAGTTTTCCATGTCTTGGCGGCCAGGTAAGAGAACGATCTTCCTCCGGTGGTGGTTCTGCAAATCCGTGGGACGGCGGCGAGGGCTAGGCTGGTGGAGCGGAGCTGGCGGGTCGGAGTGTAGAACGTGAGGCGATTGTTGAGGTATTCGGGGCCCATGTTGTGGAGTGCTTTGTGTGCGTGGTTGAGGAGCCTGAACGCGATCCTTTTGCTGAAGGGAGCCAGAGCAGGTCTCTCAGGTGGGCGGATATGTGGCTGTGGCTAGGGATGTTGAGGATGAGTCGTGCAGAAGCGTTCTGTATGTGCTGGAGTCTTTTCTGAAGTTTGGCTGTGGTTCCTGCGCTTATGGGCGTTCCCGTATTCCAATCGGCTGGTGACAAGGGCCTGGGTGACCATCTCTCTGGTTCCGATAGGGATCCGCCGGAAGATCTTCCGGAGCATGCGCAGGGTGTTGAAGCATGAGGATGAGATGGCGTTGACTTGCTCGGTCATCGTGAGAAAGGCGTCCAGGATGAATCATAGGTTGCGTGCATGGTCTGTGGGTGTCGGTGCGGTGCCCAGCGCTGTGGGCCACCAGGAGTCGTCCCAGGCGGATGGGGATGGTCCGAGGAAGAGGACCTCCATCTTGTCTGAGTTTCAGCCGACTGAGCTTCATCCATTCCGCCACTGCTTTCATTCCTTCCTGGAGGTTGGTTTTGGCGGTGGCTGGGTCTTTGGTGAGGGAGAGTATCAGCTGGGTGTCGTCGGCGTAGGAGATGATGTTGAGATTGTGTTTGCGTGCGATGGTGGCGAGGGAGCTCATGTAGATATTGAAGACGGTTGGGCTGAGCGAAGAGCCTCTGTGTCATTCTAGATCAAACCTGGAAATTGTCTACGATGCATTATATTTATTATTATTAAGGGTTCATCTTCCTCATTACCTGACATCGCCCATTCTTTACATCCAGAGGGTATGGTGACCTCTTTATTTTGATCATATTTTTATTTTGGAAGTTGTAACCTTTCTCTGTCCCTTTCCAAAGGTATGGGACCTAAATAGGGCCCAAAATGCACACCAGGATGCATTAAACAGTAGAGGCATAAGTAACAAATGGGAACCCCTTTTCACTTTTGCAGGCATTTGCATACAAATCCAACAATCCAAGGCACACTACAGAGAGCAGGAAAGAGGGACTGAAGGAGCACAAGCTGACAATGAAGGGCTGTCAGGAGAGGCTGGGGCAGCAAGTTGACAATGAAGGCTGGGCAGGGGTTTAGGGGTGTACACAGACAATGGAGGATGGGTGAAAGAAGCTGGTAGAGCAAGATGATGACAGGCGGTGGTTTGGAGGCATGGGGTAGCAAGCAAACATGGAGAGAGGGCTGGAGGTGCTGCAGAAGCAACCTGGCAACAGAAATAGCCTATAAGGGGCATGCTGGTCACACCCTAACCTCCAAAGTCATGTGGGGGGTCCAAAGGATTCTGGTACTGCAGTACTTAGGATTCATATTGTCTAGCTGCAGCAAGAAACACAATGTTGTGGCCGCCATTGCAGGACTTAGGAGGGATCAGTGCAATCATAATTGATGGCCCAGACTGTTTGCCCAGGAAAGCCCACACACACTTGGCATTTGAAACCTCAGACATTCAAGACAACATTTCATTGGTCAGCGTTCTGGGATTTATGATTGCACAATTGAGAAATGTAACCAAATATTGAGCATATTTTTAAAGAACGTGAAAATCCATCCACATTTTTCACTATATCTTCCAATTTCAATAAGCTATTGATAGGGTGTTTGTACCAATACATAGCCCTGTACATGGCAAACAAATGTTTGAATGAGTTCACAAAAAACAAAGATGTACATGTGTTCAAACAACCTAACACCAATTTAACTGGGAAACTCTCAGCATAGAGGTGTGCAAATGTCTGACAGTGAATGGGTTAAGCAGAACCACAGCACAATCTCATTGCACTGGCCCACTGGTACTGGTACTGGTACTGGTACTGGTACTGGTACTGGTAAACACATGAAATTGGCCTTTGTACTGTGATAATATCTAAATCTGAACTTATTACTACATGCACCCCAAGTAACATAGCATGCATATATATTTATCCGAAAATGTCCTTTCTGGGTAAAGGTAATGTCACGTTTGGTGGAAATGCATTCTGGAGTTTGGGCAATAGCTGTGAGCAACATTTCTAATGGGATCTTAAATGGCAAAACGTGTTTTTTCGCCCCTCTCAACATATTCCGCCTACACAAACCTGGACAAAAAGTAGAACGCCAGACATTAGTTGACTGTGCTAAGCGAGTGCCACATTTGGTGCAGAACTATCAATGTGGGCCAAAGTTACACGCAAGCCAAGGGAAACATCCTTTACAACACAACTTTTACCACGCAGTGCCTTTACGACGCAACTTTTACAACGCAAACCATTACAACGCATTGCGCTGGGGGACGCTCTAAGATGGGAATAGGTTTAATTTACTATCCAATACCTTCCCTACTATCCACGGGGACTGGAGTTGGAATAGTAAATTAAACTATTCACTATCCAGCGCCCCAAAGCACTATGCGTTGTAAAGGCATGTGTTGTAAAAACCGCATTGTAAAGGCATGCATGGTAAAAGCATGCGTTGTAACGTCATACATCCGCAAGCCAAACATGGCTTTTCAATGGGAAGTGTGACTAAACCATATCTACACAGTGGCGACCACATGTACTTCAGGTGCTGCTTAATCAATATGGTGTCTTAATCAGGTACAGGTCTACAGTGATAGAGAGTTTTAGACAGAGTAGGGAACTCCAGGATGAGAGATGCCCTCATTAGCACCTCCTGAAGTGGAATTCAAAGGTGAAGGGCGAGGCGCCTCCTTGTCACATGTGCTCTGCCCTCATCTCATTCCCAGGGCCCCCGGGATGAGAACAGAGTCAGTGAAGGGTCAGCAAACCAGCTGGAAGGCGGCCCGATGTCTCTAGGCAGACCAGATTATTATGTGAGGTACCAACCTGTGCCATCCTCACCGCTGAAAGACAATAAGGGCTATTGTATGCATACATTCTTTATAAAGCGCAACTGTCGCTCCATGGGAGCATCATAGCGCTATTGATTAAGGGCTGTGTGAGTACTCAGGCAGGGATGGTCATTTGTATGTTGTACTCGTGGAGCGTTATAATGGTAAGTAAGGTGATGCAATCCCTTGTGTCACTTTGCACCACGCGTGTGACCACACATAACTTAGTTTATAAAGATTGATGTATATTGACTCCAATTCAACAATGGAAGAGTGACTGGTGGTGCAAACCAGAAGGGACCGGTGAAAGGGCTAATGGTTGCGACTCAAAAAAGAACAAAAATAAGTGAAAAAGTGTGACTTGTGGGAAAAAAACCTTTGTTTTTTATGAAGAACCCTCACTCACCAACCTGGCTGGTGACATGCTACATCATCGGGTTCCCACCGGGAACACCGAATGTCTTCCCGGTGTGCTGCGACGCCTGTGTTACTGTTACAATAAACAAGGGAACCCAAAAGGTATAGTATAGGGACCTTGGGCAGTATCATGTTATAGAAAACAATGGTCCCTATTTTCAGAGGAAGCATCACTTATATACAATAATCATACTCTAAATAGGTAGTATGTCTTTTGTCCAGCCGGACAACAATTTATTTTGCAAATATATATAAAATTAAATTGTTAGAAACATTCAATGACAAGTGGGCACAGCCGTGACCCACGAAACAATGAGACAACAAAACGAAGCACAGAATGGCTAAAGGGAAAAGTGAAATACGTCTGTACACTCCTATTTGAAAGTTTTAACAGACTAAGATCATTTTCTTATACACCATTGCACATTACAATATTGCATAGTTATATTGCATATGGCGTTTTTTGGTGTCGACGACGTTTCGATGCCACCACTAGATACTGTACAAAAGGGGGTGGTGATGGACGGAGCATCTGAATCAATCAAACACTCACACCCAGTCAAAAGATCTGCGTTTAATCCATCACCGTTCTTTAGCCCACTCTGCCACCCCAGTTCAGACATGGCCATATGCAAATCAGTCTGACCCTGTTTCTCATGGGAACAGTCCAGCCCAAACTGCCAAGCCATGTCTTCCCTGGACCGGAAACAAGCTTCCGAGGACCGGTTTCTGGCATTCCAGCCGTCTTCAGCCTGGCTTGCTTGAATCCAGTGGCAAAGTGAGCAAGGGACTCACGTCTGAGCATACCCTGCCACACTTATGGCGGCCAAAAGCGGTAAAAAAGGGGGTGGTGATGGACGGAGCATCTGAATCAATCAAACACTCACACCCAGTCAAAAGATCTGGGTTTAATCCATCACCGTTCTTTAGCCCACTCTGCCACCCCAGTTCAGACATGGCCATATGCAAATCAGTCTAACCCTGTGTCTCATGGGAACAGTCCAGCCCGAACTGCCAAGCCATGTCTTCCCTGGACCGGAAACAAGCTTCAGAGGACCGGTTTCTGGCATTCCAGCCATCTTCAGCCTGGCTTGCTTGAATCCAGTGGCAAAGTGAGCAAGGGACTCACGTCTGAGCATACCCTGCCACACTGATGCCAGGCTGCCAGAAAACGGTCCTCGGAAGCTTGTTTCCGGTCCAGGGAAGACATGGCTTGGCAGTTCGGGCTGGACTGTTCCCATGAGACACAGGGTCAGACTGACTTGCATATGGCCATGTCTGAACTGGGGTGGCAGAGTGGGCTAAAGAACGGTGATGGATTAAACCCAGATCTTTTGACTGGGTGTGAGTGTTTGATTGATTCAGATGCTCTGTCCATCACCACCCCCTTTTGTACCGCTTTTGGCCGCCATAAGTGTGGCAGGGTATGCTCAGACGTGAGTCCCTTGCTCACTTTGCCACTGGATTCAAGCAAGCCAGGCTGAAGACGGCTGGAATGCCAGAAACCGGTCCTCGGAAGCTTGTTTCCGGTCCAGGGAAGACATGGCTTGGCAGTTCGGGCTGGACTGTTCCCATGAGACACAGGGTCAGACTGATTTGCATATGGCCATGTCTGAACTGGGGTGGCAGAGTGGGGTAAATAACGGTGATGGATTAAACCCAGATCTTTTGACTGGGTGTGAGTGTTTGATTGATTCAGATGCTCCGTCCATCACCACCCCCTTTTGTACCGCTTTTGGCCACCATAAGTGTGGCAGGGTATGCTCAGACGTGAGTCCCTTGCTCACTTTGCCACTGGATTCAAGCATGCCAGGCTGAAGACGGCTGGAATGCCAGAAACCGGTCCTCGGAAGCTTGTTTCCGGTCCAGGGAAGACATGGCTTGGCAGTTCGGGCTGGACTGTTCCCATGAGACACAGGGTCATACTGATTTCCATATGGCCATGTCTGAACTGGGGTGGCCGAGTGGGCTAAAGAACGGTGATGGATTAAACCCAGATCTTTTGACTGGGTGTGAGTGTTTGATTGATTCAGATGCTCCGTCCATCACCACCCCCTTTTGTACCACTAGATACTGGGCATCATCCTCAGGACAACATAATATTTCATTGTTGTCTTTATGAATTTACAATTGCACTATGCCTAAATCGTATTTCTGCAAGTTGGATCAGAAGCTGGCGCGATAGCTCGGGGTCACAAGGGGCGGTTAGCCAGCTGATAGGGATCGTATTAGTTCGGGAGTCCACTTGGATAGTCGAGATAGGGATTCCTTACAAGTGCGCAATCGCACAGTTTCAAGATCAGGAGCTCGATGGCTGGTCCGGCTTGTTGTCTCACTGTTTCGTGGGTCACGCCTGTGCCCACTTGTCATTGAATGTTTCTAACAATTTAATTTTATATATATTTGCAAAATAAATTCTTGTCCGTCTGATCCGACGCCTGTGTTACAGCGGAGCTGGGTTTTTTTGGAATGTGAAGAGATCGGGTGATAAGTGGTGATTTTAAAAGAAAGCAGACTGTTTCCAGAAGTAATTTCAATAAAGGACCAGTATGCGTTTGTTAGAAGCAAGTGGGACGGACACAGGTTGGTTATAAAATTGAACCAATCGTGTCCTAAAAATGAAGGTAGGTCGACATGTTTCTGCTCATGTATGCCAATTTAGCTGAGCTTTCATCAGGACCAATTCAAAAACCCCAGGCAGTATACACATGCTAAGGTGTACTCCAGGGCTTTAAGTGGGATGAAAAACCTGGGGGGTCTCTCAAAGGGGCGTGGCCAATGTAATTAGGGGCGTGGCTTAAGACATAAGCTAAAAACATCTGTGGATAGCATAGTGTGCCGCCCGACTTGTATTTTGCTGTTTCTGTCATTCCGTCTAGATATAAGATACAAGTAACAAAATACCTACAACAAGTCAGGACTATATGCTTTGTCAATGGTTGTTAGTTGCATAAGACAAATAAGCAGCAACTAGGCTTGCATAGAAAGTGAAAAAGCTTCCACTTAAAGCCCTGGTGACACCACAACAATGTTGCTGTTCCTGAGCTCCAAAAAGATAAGTGGCAATTTGCAGTGTGCGCTGTTCAATAGGGCCCCCTCACTCGCACCAGCGCTCGGAGTCGTGTGTTTAAAAAAGCAGACACGAGAGATGTAAAAAGCAAGGATTTGCCTGCCCTTTAGGTCGTGCCGTAACTTCTCTACTAGTGAGAAGTGAGCAGTGTGAGCAGCGCACATCGATGTGCCTGCTGTCACTGAAGTCTTGAAAACAACAGACCGCCTGTGCCAGGGCACAAAACAGAGCCCGATAGAGACCCGTTTCGAGGCCCCTTTTAAAAAACTGCCGGTGCTCAGACCCCTTGAGACCCGGCCCACTTAAAGCCCTGGTGTACTCTAACCTCGGGGGTGTGTGTGTTTTTTACTGGATAAAACTCACGGTTTTACCCGGACGCTCCTGGAATTTCCAAGCGCCCTAACCTGTAAAGAGAAGAAAAGATGTACAAACATAAACAAAAGCTACGCCTGCAACCTATGTCTTCTTATCCAGGTACCGGTTTATATTCCACCATGCAACTCTCTGATAGTGGTTCACACTTATATCTCACATAGTTAACACCCAGTGGTGCCTTTTATTTGTTATATCCTTGGCGTATTAATTATTGGTGATATATCAATTGCCAGGAGTATTTTGTGTCAGGCATGTATCATGCACACATGCGTTTGTCACTTGCATTCAGTGTTTATTAAATTAGGGCAAAAATGAATGGGGCATGATTTATGCATTGATACTCATAGCCTGTTTAGGTAGTGCTTATTCCTAAAAAACCTCGAAGAGTTTTGCCACATGTAAATACTGTCCATTACAGTCCTAGCAGAACTCTGCGCTCTGGAGAGAAGGCCCTGCTAGTCGTCCCTCGGTTTAATAAACTTTGAACCGGGGGCAAATTGTTTGCCTATCTTGCCCTACGTTTTTGGAACTTGCTTCCCGTCTCCTAATGCAAGCGCCCTAATCTTCTTAAATTGAGGAAACTATTGAAAACTGAACTTTTCAATAACTGAGTGTCCCATTCTCCTCTGTTTCTTCCGCTGTCAGTGCAGAGATACCCCTCTGGGGGTGATTCCAGCGCTCTACAAATTCTTCATTCATTCATACTGACCACCATGGCCGTATTGAAAGAAATCAAAAATGAGAAGGGGTGTATTATACTGTGACACGTAACTGGGCACAGCATCAAGCTATAAAACAGATTAAAACACTTTTTCTAATTGTTTTGTATCCTGTTCACTCTGCTGATTCCCTGCTGGAGGAGAAAGTTCTGGGATATGGAGCTGCAAGACTATGGAATGATGTTTGCAACAAATGCTGAATCTATTGCGGGACATGCCTGATATATGCTATTTGGGTGAGATGTGTGGGATTCACAGTGCAAGTTATTTTGTTGTTTTCAGTTTTGGGTGTACTCATTCCAAAATACTGTATTTATTTCGTGGCTTGTGCGGCCAAGCATCTTTATTAAAACCCAATAAAATCTGTTTAAAAAACAACTTTGAACTTTTGTCTTTAACCTGATAGTACCGTACATGTGTTGACTCATGTTGTGTGCATGGGTGGCAGGCCTCTCCACCAAAGGCGGAGAGCAATACCCAACAACGAGCAGACTCAGGGTCAGTGGAAGGACTCAGTCTAGCACTGAGGTCACAGCTCAATACCTGTCTGGTGTCAGGAGAGGGCAGTCCGCCTTGAGTTTAAGGAGCAGCTGTAATCAGTGGTGAAGGCAGAGCTGCCGTAAGGATTTACCCCCACATGCATCAATGTAAGGTTTTGCGATTCCTTATTTGCGAAAATTAGGGAATCTCAAATAAGGAATCGCAAAACGGGATGCAACAATTTATTCGCATATTTATTGCGATTCGGTAAAAATCGCAATTTTACCGAATTGCAAATATTATGCGAATTCTAATTTGCGATTTCGTAATTCCCATTGATTCCTATGGGCCAAAAGGCCCATAGGAATCAATGGGAATTACGAAATCGCAAATTAGAATTCGCAAAATGTTAATGCATTCCATGGGTGCAGGGGGGGTCCAAAGGACCCCACCCCCCGCACCCCTGAAATGTATTTTAAAGTGGATGTTTCACACACACATGTCCTAAGGACATGTGTGTCTGTAACATGACAGTGTTTAAAATGCTAATTTGAGCATTTTAATTATTTTTCGCAAATTACCACGAGGTTCACCCTCGTGGTAATTTCCCCCCCCCTAATTGCGAATTCGCAATTTTAAAAACAATCATGCATTGCTTTTAAGGAATCGCAAATTTGCGATTCCTTAGAAGCAATCGCATTTTTGGAAATCGCTAAAAATAGCGATTTTGCCAAAAATGATTGATGCATACTAAAAAGATATTTAGGAATCGCAAACGGCCGATTTTACCGAATCGCACCCTTTGTGACTCCAAAATACCTTGATGCATGTGGCCGATAGTCCAGAGCAAGGGGCCCTTATCTGGAAGACGTTTCAATGTATTACCATTTTCAGCTCATTCAAGCCCTTTTGAGGCCACATAATATTGAAGTATAGGTTAAGCTTTCAGAAACGAGGCACACAAAAACAAAGGAATGCTCAAGTTGCCTGTTGTCAGTCAAAGAAAACTTGAACAAGCATTTATAAAGACAAATATTTTTCCGTTTGGACATATTTTTTTTTATTTTTTTTTTACTTGCCCAACATCATTTTAGGTTGAATTTAGAGCCTGATTTAGATTTTCACTAAAAGGTATTTGGTCCATCGGTGCTAAGGTTTCAGAGTGCTTATGTGTGACAGACATTTCCTTATTGTCAGTGTAATTATGTGTGAAATTCCACACTATGAGTCACACTTTCTCGCCAGCAAGTGCAAGCAATGAAGACAGGGAAACATCCGGTTCCCCTAATTACACGTGTGTTATGTGTTTTGCTCTTGTAATAATGTGGACGGGGTATGCATCATGTACGTAACAGTCAGTCCTCAGCACGCTCAGCTTTAGGCAGCAGCTCCACTAATGGCCACGCGATGGCGGCAGAGACCAGTCATTGCGGGCTGCTCCTTTAATGTGCATTGTATATGCCTTATCTACAGCGAGGCGAACATTGACGGACGGATAGCTTGTTTTTACGAGTGCCCCACGGAGCTCCTGTACGTTTCCTCTTTACTTTACCAGCAGAGGAGACGCAGAGTGGATCTATCCTGTCCAGATTTGCCCTGGCCAGCTAAACTGTATCTATGCCCGAGCTTTCTCGTATGATAAAGAGACAGTCTACAGCTATGAGCCTAGACCACGGGTTCTCATAGTACGGCCCGCGGGCCGCCAGCGGCCCGGCAAGCCTTCCTTGTCGGCCCACGGACCTTGCAGATATCGTAGCTGTGTTAATTACATTTTCTTTAAAGAGTGTGCGCAAACCGGTTGCAGCAGCCCAGCCCGACTCTAAGAGTCTCTGCTCTGTGGGGGCTGGGCGATGCCAGTGATTGTCAGAGGGGAGATGTAGGGGCGCTGAGAAGAGGTGAAATCCAACAAAGCTTTATTAACATGTAAACGGTCTTTTAAAGACCTGTGAAGTGCTCGGTGCCTCTGTGTGTGTGTGTGGTGCCACTGTGTGTGTGTGTGTGCCCGGGAAGCTGTCTCAGCCCGGGATGATACACAAGTGGGGTGAGGTGACAGAGGGAGACAGAGAGGGAGGGAGTCAGAGGGAGGGAGATGGAGGGAAGGAGGGAGATGGAGGGAGGGAGACAGAAAGAGGGAGGGAGAGAGAGAGAGGGAGGGAGACAGGATGTGACAGAGGAAGGGAGAGGAAGGGAGACAGAGAGAGAGAGACAGAGAGGGAGGCAGAGAGGGAGGGAGACAGAGGGAGGTAGGGAGGGGAGGGAGGGAGGGGGAGAGAGAGGGAAGGAGGGAGAGGTAGAGAGAGACAGGGGGAGGGAGAGGGAGTGGGAGACAGAGGGTGACAAAGGGAGGGAGACAGAGGGAGGGAGAGGAAAGAAGACAGAGAGAGAGAGAGAGACAGATAGAGAGACAGAGAGAGAGACTGAGAGAGAGGGGGAGAGGGAAGGAGGGAGAGGGAGACAGAGGAAGGGAGACAGAGATAAGAGACAGGGAGGGAGACAGGGGGAGGGAGACAGAGACACACAGAGGGAGACAGAGAGAGAGGGAGACAGAGAGAGGGAAGAGACAGAGGGAGGGGGAGACAGAGGGAAGGAGAGGAGGGAGAGAGAGGGAGACAGCGAGTGACAGAGGGAGAGAGAGGAAGGGAGACAGAGAGAGATAGAGAGAGAAACAGAGAGAGAGAGGGAGAAGGAGACAGAGGAAGGGAGACAGAGGTAAGGGACAGGGAGGAAGACAGAGGGAGGGAGCAGAGACAGACAGAGAGAGACAGAGAGAGAGGGGGAGACAGAGAGAGGGAGGGAGACAGAGAGAGGGAGGGAGATAGAGGGAGGGAGACAGAGGGAGGGAGGGAGAGTGAGGGGGACAGAGGGAGGGAGAGTGAGGGAGACATAGGGTGACAGAGAGAGGGAGAGAAGGGAGACAGAGAGAGAGACAAGAGAGAGAGCCGAAAAAGTCGGATCACTGAAATAATATAGACTGCCAAAATATCGACCTGCAAAAATATCGTTGCCAAAATATCGACAGACAAAATATCGACTTTCTATCTACAAACAGGTAAGTACAAAAATATTGAGTACAAAATATCGTTAACAATAATATAGATGTAAAAAATATCGACTTTATTAAAAACAGTGTTAAATTAAATTAATATTAAATTTTAATTACTAAAATATACTTAAAAATACTTAAATTAAATTATAATAATTAAATAATAAATGAAAATAATAAAAATAATTTTTTACAATCTTATTTGTTGGCCCTGAACTCTAAAATATACCCCTTTACCCAAAAACCCAAAACTGACCCTGAACCCTAAAAATACCCCTTTACCCAAAAACTAAAAACTGACCCTGAACCCTAAAAATGCCCCTTTACCCAAAAACTGAAAACTGACCCTGAACCCTAAAAATGCCCCTTTACCCAAAAACTGAAAACTGACCTTGAACCCTAAAAATGCCCCTTTACCCAAAAAACTGAAAACTGACCCTGAACCCTAAAAATGCCCCTTTACCCAAAAACTGAAAACTGACCCTGAACCCTAAAAATGCCCCTTTACCCAAAAACTGAAAACTGACCCTGAACCCTAAAAATGCCCCTTTACCCAAAAACTGAAAACTGACCCTGAACCTTAAAAATGCCCCTTTACCCAAAAACTAAAAACTGACCCTGAACCCTAAAAATACTCCTTTACCCAAAATGTATCAATATTATTTAATTACCAATTAATTATTAATTAACAATAACAATAAAGTAAATATATTAGCACATTAGCTGTAATTATTTTAATAATTAATATTATTTTTTCCCAATTAATTACTTAACAATAACACAAAATTATATATATTAAAATGTACTCTAATTAATGTAATTAACTAATTACAATTAATCAATTACCAATTAATTACTAATTCAAAATATGTACAAAATTATATTAATTAATTAACTAATTATTATTAATTATCAATTAATTATTAATTATAAATATTTACAAACATATATTAATTAATTAATTAGTATTAAATTACTTCCCACCCTATTCCCCTATAAACCCACAACCCGCTACAGAATTACATAACGCAATTATTAAAAAAACAAAATCCATTTAATAAAATATTTTATAACATTAATACACACTTTTCACACATATTATTACATGAAAATACACTATAAAATATATATTATTAAAAATTCGATATTTTTGCTATCTATATTTTATACAGTCGATATTAGTTCACTTACCTGAAAAACGATATTTTTGTAGTCGATATTATGTCCAGTCGATATTTTGTCCAGTCTATATTTAAAACTCGATATTATGTCCAGTCGATATTTTGGAGTCGATATTTTGTCTGTTCACCGAAAGAGATACAAAGAGAGGGAGACAGAGGGAGGAAAGGACAGGGTGGGAGAGGGAAGGGGGGAGAGGGGAGAGGGAGACAGAGGGAGGGAGACAGAGGGAGAGAGACAGGTAGGGAAACAGAGGGAGGGAGACAGACAGAGGGAGACAGAGAGAGACAGACAGAGGGAGACAGACAGAGGGAGACAGAGAGAGGGAGACTGAGGGAGGGAGACAGAGAGGGAGGGAGACAGAGAGGGAGGGAGACAAAGGGAGGGAGGGAGACAGAGGGAGGGAGAGGAAGGGAGACAGAGAGTGACAGAGGGAGGGAGAGAAGGGAGACAGAGAGAGACAAGAGCGAGAGACAGAGAGTGATACAGAGAGAGGGAGACAGGGGGAGGAAAGGACAGGGTGGGAGAGGGAGACAGAGGGAGAGAGACTGGTAGGGAGACAGACAGATGGAGACAGACAGAGGGAGGCAGAGAGAGACAGACAGAGGGAGACAGACAGAGGGAGAGAGAGAGGGAGACAGAGAGGGAGGGAGACATAGGGAGGGAGGGAGGGAAGGAGACAGAGGGAGGGAGACAGAGTGGGAGACCTAGGGAGACAGAGAGGGAGGGAGACAGAGAGAGTGAGAGACAGAGAGAGTGGGAGACAGGGTGGGAGACAGAGGGAGGAAGACATAGGGAGGGAGACAGAGGGATGGAGACAGAGGGAAGGAGAGAGAGGGAGAGAGAGAGGGAGATAGAGAGAGGGAGACAGAGAGAGAGAGGGAGACCGAGACAGACAGAGTGAGTGAGACAGAGGAAGAGAGCGAGATAGAGAGAGGGAGGGAGACAGAGAGAGAGAGAGATGTGTGTATGCCGGGTCTGGTGGGTCAGTGGACAAAGGTGTCCGCTGCAGGGACCTGTGTTCAACCTCATGGTCACTGTTTTTTTTCTTTAACCCCGGCCCCGTCCCCTCTGACCCCGGCCACACCGGTGCAGCCTCGGCCACAAACCACACTGTAAATTCGGACCCCGAGAGAAAGTTTGTGAGTACCCATGGCCTAGACAGACTAACACGGACTAACACACTAACTCTCAGACACACAAAAGGTGGCGGCTTGGATGCCCACAAATAGCCTTGTGGCTACTATCAATACTAGAGGGTGTGGGGGATGTAGTGACCTTCCGGTCACTGTTCCAGTTGTTATGTTACCAGCTATTACCCAAGGGCTGGCTTACACCCTACACCCATTCAGCACTGGCGTCACAGGACATGTGACCCTGTTAATTAAAGGGGCTGGGCGCATGTGCCCTGGACCAGTTCTACCCAATATCTATTGGTGTCTGTGTCATCACTATATCTACATGAAGTCCTAGGGCCCTGCACAATTAAAGGGGAGTCCCGTCAATGGAACCCAACCCTGAAACAAACCCAAGGCAATGAACTCAAAAGCACAGGTACTGCTGATTTTCAGTTGAATGAATCTGTGTCACACCCAGAAGTGCTGAAATATTTCAGTTTTTCTTCAGAATTTAGTGAACAGGCAGAAATTGATGGTCATCTACGGAGACCCACTTCCTGAAAGACCGTGCATTCCCTAGTCCTGTGGGACCTCATATGGCACTCACATGCTGCTCAGTTGACCCCCCCCCCTGGTCTGCATTTACAGTAGTAGCTGTCTATCTCAACTGCTCTCCCCTACTTCTTGCATTGGTGGTGGCAGCCTTCCACGTCAAGTGGCGTTGTTTCCAGGAGCAGGGAGAACCTGTGGTACAGCCCCCATTCACCTCTCAGATGTCGTGTGGATTCTGTCCCCACAAGGCCTTTTATAGCAAACCCCAGAGGCACAGGGACTCTAGAGTAAGCCTCACCCATCTCTCAGATGTCTTGTGGAGTCTGGCTGTTGAAACAGGCAAAATGTCCAGGTGAAACTCTGAGGGAAAATTGAGAACAACCACAGGAAGTGGTTGGAGTTTACATAATTCCCTTGTAATTGCTGATTTATGAGGGTACCGTTAGGAGACATCTCGGAGTCAGACTAATGTCCACTCCGCATTACTGATATCAACAGGAAATACCAGACAGTTTTGGACCCTATTCGAAATGGCTACCCTGGAGGTGGTTGCTGCTTTCTGGAATTTAGGTTGAACCTAAAGACCCCAATTGGCTCAGTTGATGTGAGCCAAGTTATCATTGGCTGGCTTCTCTTTACCTTTGATGAATTGATGGATCTCATGTCTGCACAAATCCACACCCCACCTGATTGAGTGGCTTTCTTTGTCACTATAATAGTAGACACCCACAGAGTAAGGCCCTTGACTTTTCAATGACTCCCCCTAGCTCAGCGGTCTTCAATCTGTGGGGCGGCACAGAGGTGTGAAAAACATCACCGCCTCATTAACAAGTAAAAGGTCTTTTAAAAACCTGTCAAGTACTTGGGTGTGACTGTGTGTGTGTCCCTGAAGTTGTTCCAGCCGGGCTCACTTACACGAGCTGGGGGGTGCAGGGGTGGGGGGGGCTGGGGGAGTGGCTGTAGTGTAGCCCTTTGAGTTCAATGGAAGTTGCACACCTGGAGCTGTGGGTCCTGTGACACATCTCCCACCCCCAGCAGGGAGGCACAGAGATGCCCTCCCATGAGCGGGAAAGAAGAAGGAAGACGACGCAGAGAGATACTGATCCCCCCTCCACCCCCCCATGAGAGAGGCACAGAAAAGGTGGGTGGATGAATGATGGGTGTATGGATGGAAGGATGAAAGGGTGGATGGATGAAGGATGGATGTATGGATGGGAGGATGAAAGGGTGGATGGTTGAAGGATGGATGTATGTATGAATGGGAGGATGAAAGGGTGGAAGGATGTATGGGGGGATAAAAGGTTGCATGATTGAATGATGCATGGATGGATGTGTGAAAAGGTGGGGGATGAATGATGGGTGGATGGATGAAAGGGTGGGTGGATGGATGTATAGATGAAAGGGTGGATGGATGGATGGATGGCAGGATGAAAGGGTGGATGGATGAAGGATGGATGGATGGGAGGATGGGAGGATGAAAGGGTGGATGGATGAAGGATGGGTGTATGGATGGGAGGATGAAAGGGTGGATGGATGTATGAATGGATAAAAGGTTGCATGGATGAATGATAGATGGATGTGTGAAAAGGTGGGTGGATGAATGATGGGTGGATGGAAGGAAGGGTGGATGGGTAAAGGATGGGTTAATGGATGGATGATGGATGTATGGATGGATGTGTGAAAAAGGTGGGTGGATGAATTATGAGTGGATGGATGAATGAAAAAGTGGATGGATGAATGATGGATGTATGGATGGAAGGATAAAAGGTTGCATGGATGAATGATGGATGGATGTGTGAAAAGGTGGGTGGATGAATGATGGGGGGATGGAAGGAAGGGTGGATGGGTAAAGGATGGATGTATGGATGGAAGGATGAAAGGGTGGATGGATGAAGGATGGATGTATGGATGGAAGGATGAAAGGGTGGATGGATGGATGTGTGAAAGTGTGGGTGGAGGAATGATGGAGGGATGTGATGAGGTCTAACAGGTGCATTTATGGTTGTCAAAAGTTGATGATGAGGAGTACCAGTTTCTAGAAACTTTTGGCGGAAGGGGGTCCTTACGCCTAAAAAGGTTTTACAAGGGGGTCTCGGCATCAAAAAGTTTGAAGACCTCTGCCCTAGCTCAATATTTTGGCGTTCCTCCCGCATGTTAGATCAAATATGAAAGAGTATTCGCCTGTATCTCATTGACCAGGTGAAAGCAGTGGGACAGCTAAACAGTAGGTCTGCGACGGCATGAGATGCAAACACTATGGCCCTTAGTTCTGATGCATTGTGTTGAGTGATGAACACAATGGACCAGGTCAATGCCGTGGTCTCATCCACATCCTTTACTTTATGATCCTGCAAAATAATTCTGCCTCTCCTTCCAACGGATAGTCAGAAAACCGTTATCACTGCCTTCGTCATGTCCAAACTGGACTATTGTAACACCCAGGAAGGATTCTTGAAAAGGCTTCAGCTTTTGCAGAACGCGGCCGCCAGATTGCTGACTAAAACATCTAAATATGCTTCAATATCAACGGAGCTAAAAAAACTGCACTGGTTGCCCGTAAAGGAGCGGGTTAGCTTCAAGGCTCTGTGCGTGGTCCATAAATCTCTCTATGGACTTGGCCCCCTACATCTCAGACAGAACCTCCAGTGGTATGTGCTGAGGAGAACCCTGCGCTCGTCCAAAGCGAAACTGGTTCGGGTGCCCTTGGTTAGAAAATCCACCTGGGGAGGTAGACGTTTTATGGTCGGAGCAGCTAAGGCATGGAATGACTTGCCACTTCACCTAGAGTCATAATTAATCATCTGGAGTTTAGGAAAGCCCTTAAGACGTGGCTGTTCCAGTCCGGTTAGTCGTCCCTCTCTTCTGCTTAGACCTCGGTAGGACATCTGATCTTTCAGTGCCAGGACACCCGTTGGGTAACAGTGCACTCTAGACATGGCATTAACATTAACATTAACATAACATTAACATGATCTCAAATTTGACCCTGAGGAGATTAAATGCGAGCCCATGTTAAATCCCAATCATCATAGTCATGGTCAAATGGCACGACTGACTTATATGCTTTACATAGATGCAGGAAGCGTATCCATGGGGCGGGTATTGCAACTTCTTGCTTTATGCCCTTCCTTGTCCAAATAATATGGTGATTCCCTCCCCTGCATCTGTGCCCCACGGCTCAAATACCCCAGTTAGCTCAAGCTTCACCATATCCCTAACTTACCTGCCCTTGGCCTGCTGGTCATTTCTGAATGACAAAGAGGCTTGCCGCAGTTGAATATGTGATGTTACAACGCAATCATTTAGATCGTGGTACGTTACATTGTGGTTATTACAACGCAAGTCGTTACAACAACTTGCGCAAGAGGCGTAGGACTTAGGAATAGTATGATTTACTATTCCAACTCCAATGTGTGTAACAGTAGGGAAGGTGTTGGAATAGTAAATCAAATTATTTCTTAGTGCAGAGCGCCATCCAGTGCAAGTCGTTGTAACAAGTTGCGTTGTATTGAGCGTAATGTATCGCGGTGTAACAACTGCGTTGTAAAGGTCGCTCGCCGCGCAGTTTTGATTAGTGTTTGACCTTTGCTTAGTATGGACACATATGGCTATTCACTGGTCATGTACTGTTGATATGCAAGGGCATCTTCCATTCGTGAGACTGTGGTCCAGCCTAAAGCATCAGTCAATCAATGTGGATTTGTAAAGCGCAGCTAATCAACCTTGGGGGTATCCAGGCACTTGATTATGCTCTACCAGGTAAACCATTTCCTGTTTCAAGGGAAGATTGCTCTTGGTAATATCCTTCTCTTCTTTTCCTCATTTCTATTATTGTTGAAGTTACTCCTTTTATATCTGATTGACTCATGCAGGAATAGTTTCTTGTAAATCAAACGGTGGTTATTTCCTGTATGTTCAGTTTGAGATTTTCACTCTTGTTTTTTATTTTGATTTTTGTGCTGTTTTCTTCTATGAAGGGAAACCCCATGTAGTGCTTTAAGTCTATCTAATGGAGAGTTGAGCGTGGAATCCAGTGTACGGAATCCAGTGTGGCCTGGATTCCATGCTCAAGGGTGGAATCTTTTGCGGTTGCGGTGAGTAGGCTGTGGCAGGGCTTCTCATTGCTGGTACGCTGCTGAAAACGAAGGTGCTGCACCAGGAGCGTGCACTTTTAACTTGGATTTTATAACTGCTGTGATATTGTGTTTTTAAAACCAACGACTTTTGCTGCTGGAACCTACCTGCCTTAGGAGGCATTACTGTGCTGGGATACCTGGTCTCAATCTCCTCCTTCCCTGCCCCAGTCCGGTGCGGTGAATAGCACCATTGCGCGGAGGGCGAGGAAGGGTAGAGACAGGCACTTCCGGTCGGCAGGGGGACGGGATGGTTAGCGGTATAGTCGACAGTCCAGGACTCAGCTGGGTGGGATTTAAGGGAAATGCTACCGCGTTCGCGCAGCTGGCGCGGCAGCGGGCGCGCCAAAGGCAAGCCCGTTTGCGCCCTTACGCGTCCGGACGGGGACAGGGGCCACAACCCCTGGCCAAGAAAAGAGGTATATACAATATGATAGAGCGGAACTGCTGGTCTTGTGCCCCCCCCCCCCCATGAGTAGGAGATGTAAACATAGAATGGTGGCTATCCAAAACAGTGGCTGCTTACATTGTTCATTTAGCTTAGCCTCAATCCATGCCAGGAAGGCAGGGGAAGTTATTCTGTCCGGGGTTTACTGAATTGTAGATCTCTCAGCAAACACAAAGTCGAAATATTAGATCTGCTTCTAGACTAAGAACTGGATCTGCTGTTTTTAACGGAAACGTGGCTAGGCGCTAATTCCGACCCGGATATTATAGAGGCGCTCCACCCAGGGTATACTATAGCGGGATTGGATAGAGCGGCCGGTAGAGGAGGGGGGATTGCGGTGATCCATAGGCCTTCTATTGACTGTGTGATTGAACCTGCGTCAATATCTGATTGTGAGGCGGGGGCTTTTTCGCTAAAGCTACGCCCTAAGCTGACAGTGAAAGGGCTATTGATTTACAGACCCCCGGGTCCCTCTACCCGCATTCTGTTGAATCTATCAGAGAGAATGGCCCATTTATCACTAATGAGGAAAACGAAAGGAGCCAGGCCCTTATGGACAGGTGAAGAGGCTGGACCCTATTTTAATCTGAACACCAAAAAAGTTGCCTCTCACACCTATATTTTTAACCACACTTGCGGAAGAGTTGAGCACGCTGTTAGTCGTATTCAACAAGGTATTTTTATTTATACCGAACCAATCTTGGAATTAATCAGATTTAAACCAACATATTTTCACACATAAAGACACATGGATACATTAATTATTTACACTGTGAATATAGAAGACATTCAAAATACAAATATGGTCCTAATTCTATTAAACAGAAACATTTAGAAGCAAAATAAGTAATAATTCAAAAACAAGACAAAACCATTTTAAACATGTGTTACATACAGTGAAACATTTTGAACTGTGGGGGATAATTGAAGCAAGAAAAGTAATAAAGAAGAAAGAAGGTAGAAAAGAAGCAAAATTAATTTGTGAATTTTACAGCAGCAGAATGACTACTGTCTCGAAATAAATCAAAACAACTCCTTTCTAACTGGCCGACGCGTTTCGATTCCAGTAAGAAATTTCTGGAATCTCATCAGGGCACAAGTGAAGTTCTGTCTGTCGAGAAAGAGCGGAATTGAATTAAAAATCTGAACACTATAAGTTCTATCTCCCACTATAATGACGCTCAGCAAAAAGAACCTACCAGAGTGTAGGAATTGTAGAATTGCACATGATTTCTAAATGTGCAACGTCAAGCTTCTAAGGCGAATGATCAAACAATGGGCTGGAGGTCACCTACGAATTTAAACAATTTGTGATCAGACATATGTGTGATGTTCATACACAATCCAAAGTAAATGAAATGAATGAAAGCGACATACCGTCCAAAGGTGAATGAGAAATTCCGCCTATCGGCGCTATGTCACCGTAGTGTTTTCAATGGGGAGGAGGAAGGCAGGACGAGGGGCTCTGACTTGCGCTGTGGGAAAAAGGGGGCAGAAGGTGAGGATCAAGAAATATTTATCTGGCAGATCTAACTGTGAGTTGTGTGGGGGGACCACGTACCTTTCTTTTTAACAAATTACGCGGCTTGGCGCTCCGTGGTTGTTTATTGGGGGTGTCCCATCATGGCTTCAAAGTTAAAGAGACGTCCGCTGTGAAAATAGCGGAAGAACATAAAAATACGTCCCTGGGGATCGGTATTTACAAATCAAGAAGCGGGGAGGGAAAGCATTGCGTACCTGTGTCCTGTGGATCTCTGCCTTCTGGCGTTCTGTGCCGAATCCAAAATGGGCGCCAGGTGTGTCCACCTGTATGTAGCTCACAGGTAAAGGACTGGGCATTGTGGGAATTGTAGTTTCTCACCCAATGCGTGTAAAAACAATTTACACGGTGAGGCGCATTTTCTTCAATAAAGGTTTGTGTAGGGGTGACCGATACATATACATCTTCAGGAATTTAAAAAGTGGAGGAATTGAGACATGGCATGACAAGCTTTTGGTTCTGGGTGATCTGAATTTACATTTAGAAGACCCCTTGAATAAGGAAGCTCTACATCTTCGCCATGATCTTCAGGCATTTCAGCTACAGCTAAAATCCTTCGCCCCTACCCATCAGCACGAACACCTACTTGACCCGGTGTTCGCTAATTGGGAGGATGTTGTAGTCTCTAAGCCGCTCCCAGTCCCTTGGTCAGACCATTTTTTGGTACCGGTGGTGATTAGACTCCCGGAAAGTGGCAACCGAGGGGTAGGGAGTGGTACCCACTCATTTAGGAAGTGGAAAACTTTAGATCAAGAGAGGTTTAATAAGGAGCTGACAGAGGGTGGCCCTCCATGTGGACTGGATAGTGACACTGCATGTCTGAATTTGGAGAGGCGCATTACTAAGGCGTTCGATAAGGTGACGTCGCTTCTCCTGAATAAGGAGGGGGCAGGAAACGCAAAACTGCTCCTTGGTTCACCCAGATGTTGCAGTCCATAAAAACGGAATGTAAACGCTTGGAGAGGAAATGGAGTAAGGGCTTTCATAATCAGGATAAATTGGTGTATAGGACACACCAACGGAAATACCAAAAACTGTTGAGACAGTCTAAAGCCACTTACAATAAAACTAAAATTGACTTGGCCGAGAATGCTACCAAATAATTATTTAAAATATATAAGGAAATCTCATCTCTAGCCGAGATGCCCACTCCTAGCAGAGGTGACGCAGAGGAGTGTGATCGAATCGCTACCTACTTCTCTGAGAAAGTGGAGGTGATATATTCATTTATCTCTGGGACGGTAAGAGGCGGAGCAGACTTTGAAGAACAGAGGATAGAGTCTAAAGTAGACCCTAAACTCAATTATTTCACTGTCCCCACCCCGGATATTCTCACGAGGATATGCCTCTATGTTAAATCTGGCTCACCCAGGGATCCTGCTCCGGCTAAGGTGATGGCGGATAGCCTGGATGTACTCGAACATTTTATTAGCCATGTGCTTCCAGTTAGGAAGAAGCCTAACGTAAGCCTGGACAAACTCGACAACGTTAGGCCAATTTCGCTTTTGCCTTTTTTGGCAAAAGTGGCGGAGAAGTTGGTGAATTGCCAACTGATGACACATTTGGAAAATTCTAGCCTCCTCCACTCGTCACAGTCTGGGTTTTGGGCAGGTTATTCAATGGAAACTGCCCTTCTAAGGGCCACAGAAACCATTAGGCAGGGGGCAGATGCGGGACACACCAAGGCTCTAATAATGTTAGATCTGAGCGCAGCCTTTGATACTGTAGCACATTACACCTTGCTGCAGTCTCTAAACAAAGGTGGTGTCTCGGGATCTGCTCTAAAATGGCTAAAGTCCTTTCTGACGGGACGTAGCTTTTAGGTCAGGCTGGGTGCGCACCACTTCAGAGATTTTGAATTGCAGCAGGGTGTGCCTCAGGGCTCTGCCCTGAGCCCCACGCTGTTTAATTTATATATAGCCCCACTCGCAGAGATAGTGGATGGCTTTGGAGTGGGGGCCGTCTCTTATGCGGACGACAACCAGCTGTTGATCTCCCTGTCACAGGCCCCGGAACTCACTGCATCTAACTTCAGGGCTTGCATGCAGGAGCTTGCTTCATGGATGAACAAGAACTGCTTTAAACTGAATGGCAGCAAAACCGAGGTTATGGTGGTGGGGGCAGTAGCACGAGCTGGTCTGCGGAGTGGTGGACCTCGAGTTTGGGTCCAACCTCCGTACCGTGTAACGAGGCAAAAAACCTGGAGGTGTGGGTTGACCCGTCGCTCTCCTATGAAGGACATATAAGAAGGGTAACTGGCATGTGTTTTGGAGTGCTGAAGACCCTGCGCAAAACTTTGGATCTTCTTCCGTTAGAGGCATGTAAGACCATGGTTCACGCGCTTATAACATCACGCCTAGACTATGCCAATATTCTTTATCCTGGTGCTACAGAAAAGAGTCTCGGTCGACTGCAGGTGCTGCAGAATGCCACTGCGCTGCTGCTTCTTAATCAGCCTAGGAGGGCGGCTTCAAAAAAAGCCCTCACCGCATTGCACTGGTTACCCGTGAGGCAAAGGGTGATGTTCAAGACTCTATGCGCTTTCCATCGCATCCTCAATAACGCTAGCCCATCCTATCTGAGGAACCTGGTCATCAGCTATGTGCCACAAAGGTCTTTGAGATCTATTGGCACCGGACTTGTGGTAATCCCCAAGGTCAAGAAGGCTAGGATGGAGTGGGGGGCGCTCTTTTAGGTTCCGGGGCGCTCAGTACTGGAATAAGCTTACTCAAAAACTCAGTCTGGAAAGCTCTGAGACCAACTTTAGAAGGATGCTGAAAACTCACCTATTCTCCTGCAGCATGTAATGGTTCTGTGAGGAGTTCTGCCCCTCTTCATCTCACCCAGCGCGGGGACCCGCCGAGATGGCGTAACCATTGCGCTTTATAAATGCCTTATTATTATTATTATTTTTATTATATCTTGGGGAACAACAGTTGGGGGGGGGTCAGCTCTGACCTGCAAGAGTCTCTAGTGGCTCATTTTACCATGTAACTGATGAATAAATGACATATGCATGGGAATGTACCTTGTCTCCTATCATGAATTACAACACTACTCTGCATTGAAATGAGTGTTGACATAAGGAAGAGAACACCACTGCAGTGCCATAAGCTGTTTTGCTGTCTGCATTTGTCAGTGCTTGGAAGGCATTGTAGAAAACTAACAATGGTAAAAAACAAGGACCCCCTGATTGTGGATCAATTTCCTGGGTCAGGGCAAGCAATATAATGACAAGTAACAACCCCAGGCAAACCAAAATTCAAAAGTGCAATGAAAACCAGCAGATTAAAAATGACACTTTACTAAAAAACGATTTTTATAAAAAATCAGAGTATTTAATAATTTTCTTAATACAAATTACACAAAAAATGCATATATTTTCTAAAAAAACGTATACATAATAATTAAAGCAGACATGAACATAAAATTGAAAAATGATGGTAAGGGTGAAGTAGTGACGGTTTCTTCAACGCGTTTCGACACCAAGTGTCTTCGTCAGGAAAGCACCATCATATAATTAATCTAAAATTAAAATTAGAATAGACAGTCTTTAATACATATTTTTACAGACTTTTCTTCCTAAGTAGATTATTAATTGCCGGTACATACATAGTCATAGTTCTAATTTTTAAAAAATATAACAGTTTTTGAATTTACATTAGGGAGTACCCTGGAGTGGGCTTCGAGGAAACAGAATTCAAGACAGAGCGTGTAAGTAAAGAGATAGCGCATATAGGCCAAGAACTAGATACCCAAGATGAAGGTGACTAAGACTGAATCTTGCCAATTATTAGATGATAACATTTTGTATGAGCTAACAGTAAAAATAACTGCTTGTCTATAGGGCGGTACTGTAATGTTGTTATAGCAGCAAAACACAGGATGGGGGCTGGCCTCATTTCGATATCCATTTTGTTCAAGGCAAAAGTGTCTTCAGATATAAAAGAACTAAACATTAAGGTGCGCATGTGCCAGTGTTATAAAACCTTCACACAAATTATATTTATAACCCGTTTCAATTATGCCTGCCAATTGACTAGAGGTAGAGAGAACAAGGATGCGATTCTATAAGTTTATAAGTAATCTCACCTGAAAAATTTAGTTTACGGCACTGCACCGTCAGGTTCTGATTTGTCTTAGTGATATTTGTGGTAATAGGGCGAGCATGTCAATCACTATGAAAACGCTAAGATCAAAAAGACAAGAATGAATAAAGTTTATATAAAAGGCAAGAGGGGGAAAAAACGTTTGTATGTGGTTAATAAAATTCAAACATTATCCTAGCGGACAGCAAATAATAAAATAGAGTTTACCAATGGAGTCCCCTATTATGTTTAGACAAATATCTTGCGCACTGGCAGGTCACTTTATGTTGAGCAGAGACGTTACAGATTAACAGATGCACTATAGCACCATTAATATTATCTGTTACGGTTACACAACAGTGTGCATACAAGAAGGAGAAATTAGCCCAACCAACTATGTTAAGGTTGCATGAATTAAATTAGCATATACCTAAAAATATTAGTACGGAGATTCCGCTGTTAACGGGGCTGGTCGGACATTCAATTGTGCAGCACGCTTGAATTTTGAAACTGTTAAACATCATTTCTTCGCCTGTCAAAATATTGGAACAGGACTGACAGGATGAACACCTTACTGTACCTTTGATTGGATTATTGCCATCTATTGACTTCTGAATAAAGGGGCGGTTAGTGTTTGTGGTGATATATCTAGAGTGCACTATTAAGTCTTTAATATTTTTATTGCGGCGGTGGGCAAAAAGAGGTTTATCAATACGTTTCTGATTCTGATCTAAATTCAAAAGGTGCCAATTAGAGTTGATTATTTGTTTAATGTTGGAGTCAAGGGTGGAATGTTTAGTGATGCACACTAGTTTAGGTTCTTTATGGCTCTTGGTGGTATTTAATAGGCAATCTCTGTCAAACTAACGCGCCCTTTTATAAGACTCCCTCACCAGCCGATGAGGGTAGCCTCTATCTAAGAATTTATTTTTCATTTCAGTGGCTTGGGCATCAAAATCTCTAACGTTGGTACAATTTCTTCGAACTCAGAGAAATTGTGAGAACAGGATGCTATTTTTTTGGCATCTAGGATGATAGCTCTGGAAATGGAGCAGTGTGTTTCTTGCTGTGGGTTTGATGTATAAATCAACCTCCAGGTTGCCATGACTGTGTCTTCTAAGGATGTCTAGAAATTCTACTTGAGTGGTGTTTGTGTGGGCTGAAAATTTTAGATTGCTATCTGTCAGATTGAGCCATAACAAAAATTATTTCAGAGGCTGTTCCCCATCGGTCCAGATGAAAAAGATATCATCTATATAATGATACCAATGGGAAACAGACTCATAAAAGGGGGCAACTTCATTATAAATAAATTTAGCCTGAAACTGGGACATATAGATGTTAGCTATAGATGGGGCAACAGAGGCCCCCATGCTAACTCCTTTGGTTTGGAGGTATAAAGAGTCTCCAAATTCAAAGACATTTTCTCTAAGAACTATATTCAAGCATTCATGCACAAAAGGTTTAGAGCATGGTATTTGGTAAGTTTCTCTAAACCACATAACTGCCTCTAATGCTTCCTGTTGTGGTATGTTACTATACAATGATTCAATATCCAGCGTTACTAAAATGTGCCTGGATGAATAAAAAGGTAAATGTTCTACTTTTGAGATTGTGTCTCTAATGTATGAGGTAGTGAGAGGAATGAAGGAACGAAGAATGTTATCAATATATTTGGATATGGCTTCAGTGGGTGTACCTATGGTTGACACTATTGGACGATATGGGGGGTCTTGTTGATTCTTATGGATCTTTGGTATCCCATAAATACAAGCAGTTTTTTTATCTGAATGATTAAGATAATCATATTCTTTGTTGGTAATAATTCCTGAATATAAGGCTTTAGTGGTTAATTTTTGTATTGATTTAGTAATTCTTTCTGTGGGATTACTGCGAATTATACTATAGAAGGTATGGTCATTTAACATATTTTGCATATTAGTTTCATAATCCTTAGAAAACGAATTCACCCACAAAGTGAGACAATAACGACCACTTCTTTTTTCATTTGACAGAAAATACTTCCCATTGATAATTCTCGACACCCATCGAGGGGCATTGGTGCTACCGGCAGCAGGAAGGATGCACAGATATGGGCAACTCCATAAGGAACCCAGAGCACCATTTGATAACACTACCTTTGGCCCCTTCCTTACAAACGTATGTATACTGGTTAATGGCTGCATGCCTTGAGGGACACTTTCAGCCAGCCCAGCCACTTATTCCAGCAGCACTTTTCATTCTGTCCAGTTTGCAAGTTTGGACTAAAAAATCATAGCATGGAAATGTTTCTTTATTCATGGATGCCAAGGAGCCACTTGGCAGCTAGGCAAGCATTCATCACGAGTTGTTAAGACTCCAGAAGTTCTTGTAGTGCATCATGGGCATTGTAGGCAGTTGCCTTCAGGTGCCATCTGAAATGGCCGCAATAGGGCATTTGTTAGCAACAAATGACCTTCAAAGTAGCCTTGTTCCTAGAGAAAAGGTTTGCCTATGCTGCACTGGCTGGTTAACAGGGAGGTGGAAGAAAGCCCTGTCTTATCTGTGGTGGGTAGTAACAGGTAATTAATTACAGACTGTGTAGGCATTCTGGAAACCTTTTCCTCCTACTACAATAAAAGTATTGAAAGCAAACTTCCGCAAACAATAGTTAGTGATCTCATCTTCCGCAAGTTATCAACACTAGACCAGGAATATCTGCATCTTCCTATCTCAGCGGTGGAGATTCAACAAGCAGTCAAGGACATGCCCCTGAAGACACCTGGCCCAAGCAGAATCCCATTGGAGCTACACAAATGATACGCATCGTTAATGATATGGGCGCCAGAAAGTGGTGCTTGAGAAGGCAAGTGCTACAGGTGCTTTACCGTATAATTTGAGGGTCTGACCATTTCAGTAATCCTAAAACAGGCAAATACCCTAATGTTTGCAGCTCTTTCCTGCCAATTTTATTAATGATCATTAACACCTTGATGCTTGTGACAAGGTCAACTCGTCATGGGTGTTACCTGCGCTGTGCGTTTGACGAGTTGACCTTGTCACAAACAATGGGATTTTGAAAATTGCAGCACCTCGCCTTCGCCTCGCGTTTCAGACAGCTCCCCGCACAGCTGATTGGAAGCTGTCGCGGAGGGAGACGCGCCCACTCAACAGGCCACGCCCCCTGCAACCTCTACAAAGCGCGCGCTGACTGGAAGCGGCGCTTTGACAGACCTACCCCTCCTGAGGCGGAAAGCCGGGAGACGCTCTACCCATTTTAAAAATTGTATTATTGTGCTCACTTGTGTGTGATTTTAAAACCCTTCCACTCGCTTCGCCTCGCGTTTCAGACAGCTCCCCGCACAGCTGATTGGAAGCTGTCGCGGAGGGAGACACGCCCACTCAACAGGCCACGCCCCCTGCAACCTCTACAAAGCGCGCGCTGACTGGAAGCGGCGCTTTGACAGACCTACCCCTCCTGAGGCGGAAAGCCGGGAGACGCTCTACCCATTTTAAAAATTGTATTATTGTGCTCACTTGTGTGTGATTTTAAAACCCTTCCACTCGCTTCGCCTCGCGTTTCAGACAGCTCCCCGCACAGCTGATTGGAAGCTGTCGCGGAGGGAGACACGCCCACTCAACAGGCCACGCCCCCTGCAACCTCTACAAAGCGCGCGCTGACTGGAAGCGGCGCTTTGACAGACCTACCCCTCCTGAGGCGGAAAGCCGGGAGACGCTCTACCCATTTTAAAAATTGTATTATTGTGCTCACTTGTGTGTGATTTTAAAACCCTTCCACTCGCTTCGCCTCGCGTTTCAGACAGCTCCCCGCACAGCTGATTGGAAGCTGTCGCGGAGGGAGACACGCCCACTCAACAGGCCACGCCCCCTGCAACCTCTACAAAGCGCGCTGACTGGAAGCGGCGCTTTGACAGACCTACCCCTCCTGAGGCGGAAAGCCGGGAGACGCTCTACCCATTTTAAAAATTGTATTATTGTGCTCACTTGTGTGTGATTTTAAAACCCTTCCACTCGCTTCGCCTCGCCTTTCAGACAGCTCCCCGCACAGCTGATTGGAAGCTGTCGCGGAGGGAGACACGCCCACTCAACAGGCCACGCCCCCTTCTACCCCTCCTCTCCCATATAGCCATGTGCAACCATAGGACGCGCAGCGGACGAGCGCAGCGGGCGCGCCGATTGCGCGCCGAAGGCGCGCTTAAGGCAAGCTCGTCTGCGCTCGTCCGCGCCCGGCCGGGCCCAAGGGCTACGTCCCCTGGCTCCTCCAGAGACGACAGACTGGTATACAGTCCAGACCTACTACGTCAGCTACGGCCACCTATCTCTCCTAAATGCGGCAGTCCGCTACACCCTTTGGAGATTCCTCGACGCTGTAAGTACTGCAACTTAGACTTATGTATTTCAACTACCAAACCAACAGACGAGTTAATGAATTACTCCATGCTCCTTTTAAACTGTAGGTCCCTCGTGAAACACTGCCTTGAGATCTCCCTACTATTAGAGGAACACTCTCCTGATGCAATGTTCCTGACGGAGACCTGGCTGAACCAAGACTCTCAGCCAGACCTAGCACAAGCCATCATCCCAGGGTATCAGATAGCTCGAGCAGACCGTCCACTGGGCAGAGGTGGAGGCCTCGCGATTATATATAAAGATAGCTACACTTGTCGTCACTTACCAGAAAATATTGAGGACTGCGAAAATCTCTCTTTCGCCATCGAATTCTCTCCTAATGCCTGTTTTTCCGGCATTCTCATCTACCGCCCCCCCGGTCCTACAGGACAATTCAATACTTCCCTGCTCTCTGTGACCTCTCAGTCGGTTGTCTCCCCTTCCAATTTCTCCCTACTTGGAGACTTTAACATTCATTTTGACAACCCATTAGACCCTTCGGCACAAGAGACCCAGTCAAGCTTGGCTGCATATCAACTCGAGCAACGAGTTCCATCTGCCACACACGAAAAGGGACACCTGTTGGACCCTATTTTTAGTAATTGTGACCAGCTTAAAGTAGGAAACATAACCAGACTTCCCTGGTCAGACCACTTCTTAATAGCCTTTAATTGGACCACAAGTAAACCATCCTCGACCTCATTTACTATTAGGAAAACTCGTAACTGGTCCAAACTCCCTATTGATAACTGGGCACAAACTCTTTGCACTATGAGACCCTCCCTTTCTCAAAACCCAACTGTTAACAACAAAAAATATGAAGAATGGATAACCACCTCTCTGAACCAGGTTCTCCCAGAACACGCATCAAAATCTAAGAGACATAGCAAAACAGCTCCCTGGTTCACAGAAGAGCTCAGGAACCATAAACGTCTCTGTAAAAAGCAGGAGAGAAAGTGGCGCACCTTCTACAACCCTGAAGAAAAAACCATCTACAGGGAAATGATCAGGAATTATAAATTGGCCATTAAATCTTCACAAGCTGCCTTTTACAATCTTAAAATAACCACGGCAAAATCCAAATCTAAAGAAATCTACCGTATAGTCAACTCCCTGATCAAACCCCCGCCTCCGGCTACAGATAACAACAACTCGCCGGCTAAATGCAATGACCTGGCAGAATTCCTCTTCCAAAAAATTAATAAAATGTATCTCTCTTTCCCCAATCCTCCCTCGGACTCCCCCGGCCAGAACCTGTACCTGACCCCAAACTCGACCAAGCGCCTGGAGTCTCTTCCCCTGCTAACACTGGAAATTGTACAGACACTGGCACAACAAATAAAATCCGGTTCCCCGTACGACCCTGCCCCCCCAGGCTCATTAAACCTTGCCAGCACTACTATTTTCCCCACACTCCTGGAGCTCATGAACTCCTCCATAACTAGCAGGACGGTCCCTTCAACATGGAAGCATGCTATGGTGCGGGCCCTGCTGAAAAAACCTTCCCTAGACCCGGCCAACCCCAGTAATTATCGTCCGATCTCATTACTCCCCTGGGCATCGAAAATTCTGGAAAAACATGTTAACACCACTCTGACAACGTTTTTTGAGGAAAACCACCTCCTCGACTCCTCTCAAACAGGTTTTCGTACCAAACACGGGACAGAGACGGCTTTACTGGCTGTGACTGAGGAGGCAAGACGGCTTCTGGATCGAGGGGGATCAGTGGCAGTGATCCTCCTCGATCTAAGTGCCGCATTCGATACGGTACACCACAAAATCTTGTTAACCCGCCTTGCCGACTTAGGAGTGACCGGAGATGCCCTGACATGGTTCAACTCTTTCCTGTCCGACAGAACCTTTCAGGTCTTCGACGGCGCATCACGCTCATCCACTCATCCCCTGGGATGTGGAGTCCCCCAGGGCTCCTCCTTAAGCCCTACGCTCTTCAACGCTTATATGAGGCCACTGGCTGAGGTTGTTTGTCCGCATGGTGTAAAGATCATCTCCTATGCGGACGACACCCAGCTGGTGGTCTCCCTGGCAGAGAAGAGCGGCCTCCAGGCGCCACCAGACCTAGCGGCGTGTCTGGAGGACGTAAAGAAGTGGATGATGAGCTCATGCTTAAAGCTGAATGACGACAAAACCGAGCTGATGATCCTAGGCACAGCCTCCCCTGTTTCCTTAGAGCCGATTTGGCCATCAAGTATGGGAGTGGCACCACCCCCCAGAGACAACATCAAAAGCTTAGGGGTCTGGCTTGACAAGTCTCTGAGCTTCAACACACAGGCCACTAAGATATCAGCCACTTGTTTTGGCCTCCTTAGAGTGATCAAGAAAGTCCTTCCCCTCCTCTGCTTTGAGGCTAAACAGATAATTATACAGGGCCTTATCCAATCCCGTTTGGACTTTAATAACGCCCTATACCTCGGAGCCCCGGATTATACCCTACAAAAGCTTCAACGCACCCAGAACTGTGCTGCTAGAGCGCTGCTGGGCATTCCCCGGAGGACCTCAGTGAGAGCCAGTTTAAAGACCCTACACTGGTTACCTGTCAGGGACAGAGTAAAATTCAAGTCGCTCTGCATTGCCCACCAGACCTTCTGGGAAACAGGCCCAGACATCAACCAGCCCCTGATTTCTCCCTACAGGCCTAACAAATCCCTCCGCTCTTCTACAGCATTCCTGGCTGAGATCCCCAGAATTCGCAGAGCCAGAGCGGGAGGACGTTCCTTCTCGTATAATGTTTCCAAACTTTGGAACTCTCTCCCTCTGCAGCTGAGAAGCAACCCCAATCTGACTACTTTTCGAAAACAGCTAAAAACCTTGCTGTTTAATGCCTAATAAAGTAACCTCAAGAGGGCTCCATCTGTTTTTAGCGCCTGGACGCCTCAGGGCAACTGTAGCGCTCTACAAGTCACATTTTCATTTCATTTCATTTCACACAGCGGGAATATACGATAGCAATGATGCGGTTAAAGTAAAGATTCGCCCTAAAATCCCAGCGATCAGCCAGGTGAAAATAATACAGGCACTTATCCACAGCAATCAAAACAGCTTTATACTGGGAAGAGGCACTTGTTACAATAGCTGGAGTTGAGTAACCACGAGGCAGGTCAGCCTTGTTGTCAGTTGATTTTGAAAAAGCCTTTGATACAGTACACTGGCCCTTCCTACAGCAAGTATCTCCATAAGAGCGATTCTTAACCTTTTGACTTCTGTGGACCTCAACTTAATCATTACTGCACCCCAAGACCCCAATGAGTCATTATTTGTATCCGGCAACCCCCACTGAGTCAGTGCTGGAATCCAGGGTCCCCGTACTAAGCATTTACGAAGATTTAAACTGCAAAAAAATACACATAAAATAAAGGGGGAAAACATTCATAAAACAAATGCACAGATGATTACATATTTAATTTAAATTCACAAAGAAATATAACAAAAATCAAACATTTTATTTCAGTGGGAAACTTGGACCTTTTCTAAATTCAAATGAGGCCACTCATCATCAATACTTCTATGTGCTGAACTTACACGGCTCTCACAACCAACTTAATTTTTGCCTCCAATTTCAATTTCTTCACATTTACAGAAGGTTTGAAATTTTTCAATTGAACATTTTGCTTGTTTATTTAAAATAACTTCATTAATCTGTTAATATTATTTAGTTTTCTACGCAGTCACAGACCACCTGAGTAGGCTTCGCGGATGCCCAGGCGTCCCCGGACCACAGGTTAAGAACCACTGCTCCAAGAGATAACATTTAACCCACTTTTTCGTAAATAGGCGCATGTTCTGGATACTGTCCCCTGGGCTTTCAGTTAGAGTGAGCGGGGTGCTGCAATAGAACGTGGTATGTATCAGGGGTGCCCACACTCCCCATTCCGGTTAGCGGCAATAGTGGAACATCTGGGTAGAGAGGCTGCGCACAACTGATGGGTTTTCACTGGAGGGATGAACATGAAAATAGGATGTCACTATATACAGACAAATGTATACAGATAGCATGTTGCTTTATGTCCAGCAGCCAAATACTTCCATCCCCGGGTTGATTTGGAAGCTATGAATCTATACAGACACTTCTGGTCTTGAAGTAAATTTGGAAAAAATGTATACGTTTCAACTACTGGAGATCTGTCTTTATGCCTAATACATGCTCAAGTAAAAGTGGTAGATAGATAATCATTCTAAAAATCTGTGTCTGATGGTTACAAAAGATGCAACAGGTAATCGGATACTGAGCATTTCCCTGTTCAGGTGCGCTAAGCAGGATATCTAGGGGTGGGCTTTCTTGACATTGACCTCAGTGGTGTGAAGTGCGCTCTTTACCGCAACTGCGTTACCCTGATTTTTGTACACTCTACAAAATTACTTACTTCCTCTTCCACTACAATTTTTCCAGAACCTACACTATCTATTAAGTAAATTCAGTGAAATGGCGGTGCTCAAGACCTGGCTCTTCGACTGATCCAAGGCTCCTCCACCCACTCGACCCCCCAGCGCCTTGAAACCCTCACGGGTGAGTAGCACGCTATATAAACCCCTGATTGATTGATTGTGCTCCGCGAGTTTCCTCTTCCAATGGTACACAGACACAATACGACATCGGGTTGGGGACCCCAAAAATACAATTGTAATATTGGGCCGCCCTTTTAATTCCACACAACCACTGGCTTTTTGGCGACAGAAATTATTCTGTGGTCACACTAGACCTAGAGCTGCTAGAACAGCATGATTTACACGTATTACTATATGAGTCAACTATCCCCTTCACCCTTCCATGTATAACTCAACTGCAATTGTTGGGTTGGTACGAGGTCCTGCAAAACCTCAAGTGGCAGAATATGTACACAAGAAATTGAGGGAGCGACAGTTCACCACAAAATCAGACGGTTCACAGATGTGAATTCCAAAAAATGTCCTTTTATTTGATGATTTTCAACAGAGATGATGATGTTCAGATTAGTAGCAAATCTTCATTTTTTCATAAATCAAAGTGCAACACAAACAGCCGACGCATTTCGTCCACAGACGGACATCATCAGGGCAGTGATCGCCAAAAACATAGAAAAAAATATCAAATTAATAAATTGATAAATTATAAATGTCAGATTTACAGAGTTCAAAAACATAGTACAACAGAAAAAACAATAGGACACCTGCCTATATAACAATATTTTACTCACGACAAAAGAATGGACAAATTAATGATAAGCGCGCTGGGTCAGGACACAGGTGAGAGAGCAGATGCGGAAGGAGGAGGAAGACGAGGTCACACGACGGAGCAGAAAAGAGAAGACGCGGGACCCGGTGACGCGGGACTCGGTGGTGAAGACGCGGGACCCGGAGGTGAAGACGCGGGACCCGACTTGGAGGATTCCGAAAATCCGGACGACGGAGAGGAAAGCTGGTCAGAGGACTGGTGGTGTCCGGAGGAGGCTGGAAGGCGGCCGTAACTCGGAGGAGAGTTACGGCGGGGTCGTGAGTATAACCTGTTCGGGGACACAGAGGGAGGGGGCGGAAGAAGACATAGCGGGAGGGCAGAGCACAGTGGGGCATCACGTGAAGTCTGTGTAATGTACTAAGACAGAATACTTGGAGATAGAATGCACGGGCAAACACACATGGTTCTCTCTTCCTTAGGCACTTAAGCTCACCATCCCCACGTTCCTGTTTCAAGACTCTCTCTTCCCTAGGCACTTAAGCTCACCATCCCCACGTTCCTGTTTCAAGATAAGAAAACACAGTACCATCCTGTACCGTGATAATCCCTGAAAAGTCACAACGGTGTGGTGACGGGAAAAGAATCCATATATGTATAAAAGAACTCCATTCTGATGGTACCCCTATATTGTTTGTTTCTATCCTTCTGTGAGCCTCCGGAAAAACCATCCCGGTCCAGAAGAACCAGAGGGCAAGAAAACAACTTTGCAAGCCTCAAGTTCCTCCGGCTCATCCAAGGAATCATCAGAGGAAGAAGAAACCCAAACTTCCCAACCCTTTCCACTTCCCCTTACTATCAATAAACCCATTTCTAAACCCTTATTGCAGCCTCCACGCCTGTTTATCAAGCCCGCACTCCCACAGTCAACCTCAGTGTTTTTGATATTTACTTCACCACCATCTAGAAACATACAAACGTAAGCTGATGACCATCCCAGTGTATAGCCCCTTCGGGGCTGAAATAATTATGGAATGAACAGGAATGAAAGGTATCTCCAGGTACGCCTGACACCTATGTACAACTGTATGAGAAATGGGATAATGGTGTAGGTTAGTGGTTCTTACCCTATGGTCCAGGGACACCTGGGTGTCCGCAAAGCCTACTCGTGGGTCCCTGGCTGCTTAGAAAATCAAATTATATTAACAGATAAATAAAGTGTATAAAAACAAAGTAACATAATGTGAAATTGAAAATTTAAAACATTTTGTAAATAAGGAATCTAAAATTGGAAGCTAAAAATTAAGTTAGTATCCTCATATTGAATCGTTGGAGAAGTGCAAGTCCATCATAAAGAATATAGTATGGGCAAGTAGTGGCCGCAATTAAATTTATAACAGCTTCAACCTTCCTAATAAAACTAAAATTGTTATTGTTTTATATTTGCTTGCAAATTAAATAAGATAGCTAATCATTTGTTTGATGGATGCTTGTCTCTGTATATTTTGTGCATTGTTTTGTGGTTCAAATTATCGAAAATGCTTATGTGGGGGTCCTCGGGTCAGTAATGATTCAGTAGGGGTCCCAGGAGGCTAATAGTGATTCATTGTGGGGTCCCTGAGTTACCGTAATGATTGAGTGGGGGTCCACAAAAGTCAAAAGGTTAAGAACTACTGACGTTGGAGACATGGACAAGGAAGATTGGACCAAATGAAGCTGGCCTCCTGCACCCTGGTCATATCTGCACAGTCCCAGCTGGTACAATTGAACTATTTCCACAGAATCTACTTTCGTCCAGCCAGGCTGTGGCAAATGGGTAAAAGGCATAATCCCCTGTTCTTTAAGTTACAGAGCTGTGTACGGCACCTTCATTCACACTATGTAGGACTGTCTTGTCATTGCACATTATTGGACAAAATCCATCAAATACTTGGAGATATTGTCCGGTAACCTGTCATTCCAGATCCTAAGATGGCCCTACTAGGTATAATTGATGCTTTTGGGGGGTTTCAGTGAGTAACCCACATATTACTGGGAGTGGGACTCGTGGTAGCCAAGAGGGACATGGCTCAAGAATGGAAGCATCAAACGGCCCCAGCGTTGAATGAATAGTGCTGGGGAACTGACTACTGGCATAACCTGAGAACACAGGGGCAGATTTACAATAAACTGACGCATCTCTGCATCATAGCAGAGATATAAGTTTACTTGTGTCACGCAAAAACCATGGTTGCGCTGAATTTAAAATTTGCGTTCTGGGACTTGTAGTTTTCCCTTTAAATACTGTGAGTCGGGTTCAACCAAATCCCCAGCAAGCACAGAGATTATATTAGAGAAAACGCCAGGGATGCTTGCTGGTGTCATGTCTGCCCTGGAAGCCACGCTCTTGGATAAGGTCAGTGTTCAGTGAGTGGGCGGCCCTGGCTCTGTTCCCCCATCATGGCGGCTCTTCTCAGCCTAGTCTCAAGTCCTTCGTTTGTTTTTATGATGTTCCGGTTACAGCTTGTCCTCTTCGTTCTATGGGCGGAGCTTGTTTTGGGCTTCTTTCGCCGCACGGTTGGGCGTGGGGAACTAGCACCACTTCCTGGAATCACCTCCGTGGAGTCAGCGATGGAGTCGGCGGGGCTGGGGCCGGAGCCGGCGAAGGACCGCGGCGCCAAACGTGAGCAGTGGGTGAGCGGGCGGGGCGGTGCCTCGTGGGGCCCCGTGTGCTGGCGGAGGTGTTCCCTCTGCACTGTGGGACTCAAGTGCTGTGTGAGGGGCTGCACCCTGCCTGCTTGGAGGGGAGGGGCTCCCGTGTGTGTCTGATCACGGCTCCCCGTGCAATGTGAACTCCCTGTGCACTGACCACAGCTTCCAGGGTACTGGGTGAGTTCCTCCCTGTGTACTGAGTGGGATCCTTTTGTAGTGGTCACAGCACCCTGTGTACTGGATGAATTGCTCCATGTCTGCTATAGGACAGCTCCCTGTGCACTGGGGCAGCTCCCTGTGCCAGTTCCCTGTGCACTGGGACAGCTCCCTGTGCACTGGGACAGCTCCCTGTGCCCTGGGACAGCTCCCTGTGCCATGGGACAGCTCCCTGTGCCCTGGGACAGCTCCCTCTGCACCGGGACAGCTCCCTCTGCACCGGGACAGCTCCCTCTGTACCGGGACAGCTCCCTGTGCCAGCTCTCTGTGCCCTGGGACAGCTCTCTGTGCCAGCTCCCTGTGGCCTGGGACTGCTCCCTGTGCACCGGGACAGCTCCCTGTGCACCGGGACAGCTCCCTGTGCACCGGGACAGCTCCCTGTGCACCGGGACAGCTCCCTGTGCACCGGGACTGCTCCCTCTACACTTGGGCAGCTCCCCCTGCACTTGGGCAGCTCCCCCTGCACTTGGGCAGCTCCCCCTGCACTTGGGCAGCTCCCCCTGCACTTGGGCAGCCCCCTCTGCACTTGGGCAGCTCCCCCTGCACTTGGGCAGCTCCCCCTGCTCTTGGGCAGCTCCCCCTGCTCTTGGGCAGCTCCCCCTGCACTTGGGCAGCTCCCCCTGCACTTGGGCAGCTCCCCCTGCACTTGGGCAGCTCCCTTCGCCCTGGGACAGATCCCTCTGCCCTGGGACAGATCCCTCTGCCCTGGGACAGATCCCTCTGCACTTGGGCAGCTCCCTCTGCACTTGGGCAGCTCCCTCTGCACTTGGGCAGCTCCCTCTGCACTTGGGCAGCTCCCTCTGCACTTGGGCAGCTCCCTCTGCACTTGGGCCAGCTCCCTCTGCCCTGGGCCAGCTCCCTCTGCCCTGGGCCAGCTCCCTCTGCCCTGGGCCAGCTCCCTCTGCACTGGGCCAGCTCCCTCTGCACTGGGCCAGCTCCCTCTGCACTGAGCGTGTTGCTCCATGACTACTCTGTGGCAGTTCCGTGTGTAGTTTTGGTGTGAGGGGAGCAGGGTGCTGGTGTTCCCTGCCTTCTGGTGACAGCACACTTTGTACTTGGGACTGTTGCTCCTGATGTACCAGGTACGCGGCTTCCTGTGTACTGACATGGCGGCAGCACTTTGTGTACCACTAACAACTCCCTCTGCACTGGATGAGCTGCTCCCAGTGTGCTCTCCTTGTGTACTGGTGACATCGCCCTGTGTTAATGGGATGGGCTGCTCATTATATACTTGTGACAGCTCCCTGTGTACCACTGGAGCAGTTTAGGGCAACCATTTTGTACCACTGGAGGGAGCAGAACTGCTCCCTGTCTGCCACTGGGGTGTGGACGGAGCTCCTGTCTATCACTGGGGAGGAGCCGAGCAGCTCCCTTGGCGCTACAGGGATGTGCCTGGCAGCCCCCTGTGTACCACTGGAGAGTGCAGAGCAGCTCCCTGTGCACCACTGGAGGGTGCAGAGCAGCTCCCTGTGAACCACTGGAGGGTGCAGAGCAGCTCCCTGTGTACCATAGGAGAGTGCAGGGCAGCTCCCTGTGTACCACTGGAGGGTGCCGTGACAGCTCCCCGTGTAGCACTGGAGGGTGCCGTGACAGCTCCCCGTGTAGCACTGGAGGGTGCCGTGACAGCTCCCCGTGTAGCACTGGAGGGTGCCGTGGCAGCTCCCCGTGTAGCACTGGAGGGTGCCGTGACAGTTCCCCGTGTAGCACTGGAGGGTGCCGTGACAGCTCCCCGTGTAGCACTGGAGGGTGCCGTGGCAGCTCCCCGTGTAGCACTGGAGGGTGCCGTGGCAGCTCCCCGTGTAGCACTGGAGGGTGCCGTGACAGCTCCCCGTGTAGTACTGGAGGGTGCGGGCCAGCTCCCCGTGGAGCACTGGAGAGTGCCGGCCAGCTCTCTGTGTAGCACTGGAGGGTGCAGGGCAGCTCCCCGTTTAGCACTAGAGGGTGCGGGGCAGCTACTTGTGTAGCACTGGAGGGTGCAGGGCAGCTACTTGTATAGCACTGGAGGGTGCGGGGCAGCTCCCTGTGTAGCACAGAGGGTGCGGGGCAGCTCCCTGTGTAGCACAGAGGGTGCGGGGCAGCTCCCTGTGTAGCACAGAGGGTGCGGGGCAGCTCCCTGTGTAGCACAGAGGGTGCGGGGCAGCTCCCTGTGTACCACTGGAGGGTGCGGGCAGCTCCCTGTGTACCACTGGAGGGTGCCGGGACAGCTCCCTGTGTAGCACTGGAGGGTGCGGGGCAGGTCCCCGTGTAGCACTGGAGGGTGCGGGCAGCTCCTGTGTAGCACTGGAGGGTGCGGGGCAGCTCCTGTGTAGCACTGGAGGGTGCGGGGCAGCTCCTGTGTAGCACTGGAGGGTGCGGGGCAGCTCCTGTGTAGCGCTGGAGAGTGCGGGGCAGCTCCCTGTGTACCACTGGAGAGTGCCGGGACCGCTCCCCATGTAGCACTGGAGGGTGCGGGGCAGGTCCCCGTGTAGCACTGGAGGGTGCGGGGCAGGTCCCCGTGTAGCACTGGAGGGTGCGGGGCAGCTCCTGTGTAGCACTGGAGGGTGCGGGGCAGCTCCTGTGTAGCACTGGAGGGTGCGGGGCAGCTTCAGTGTAGCACTGGAGGGTGCAGGGCAGCTCCCTGTGTACCACTGGAGGGTGCGGGCAGCTGCCTGTGTACCACTGGGATGTGCCATGCATCTCTATATGTACCTCCTGGAGGGTGCGGGCAGCTCCCTGCATACCTTATGGAGGGTGCCTGGCAGATGCCTGCGTACCTCCTGGAGGGTGCCGCATCTTTGCGGTAGCACAAGTAATAGGGAAACAGACAACGAAGGTAGTAACCAAGAACAAGCACTGGCGTTGCCAATAGGTCTCGCAGTAGGAAAGTTTGAGCTATTGGTCTTGTAAATGACATTTTTTTTTATTTATGTGTTGGTTTTGAAAATAGCTAAATTAATAGCTTTGTCATTTTCAATGCCAATAGTTATAACGTTCGCAAATGGGATACCTATAGCATTTGTAATGCAACATGTTTTGTATTTACGTGACTTGGACGTATTGATATTACAAATTACAATGGCTTTTAATTTTTTAAAATAATTAATACTTAAATAAAAGTGATTGTAATTTATAATGGCAATAGCTTAAACTTCTGTAAATAACTTTTGTGAAGATTATGTTCAGTGTATTTTATTGTGATGAAAATCCAAGAACAGAAATGAAATATTAACTTTTTTTGTGACATTTGTAATAAAGCTTGAAACATTGAGAGAACATATTTGAACCAGTTGTTGTTAATTGGTTGCAGAGATTGATGCAGGGGTTGTGCTGAGTGATGCAGGGGTTGCGCTGAGTGATGCTGGGGTTGCAAGGGAAAAACGAGTCTAACAGAGGGCAGAAGGGCAGAAAAACGCGGCCGCGAAATAAAATTAAATAAACGCGGCCGGGAAATGAAATTAAAAGCGGCCGGGCCGGCGCATTCCTTTGTACTGAAGCAGGGGGTGGAGGAGCGGATGCCTTTGAAGTTAAGCTCATGGCCTCGCCAAACAAAAATTAGCCTGTGAAATAAGAGCTGCTTGTGTCCAGAATGGCAAAGTAATTGAATAAAAAGAAAGCAAAAAAACAGAGGTGGGGGTATAACGTTGGCAGGGTAATAAATCGTCTTTGATTCGTACTGCCAACGACACAGGGCCGGATCCCTAGGAAGCCTTTGCTATAATTATAAAATCAAGTTTAAACATAGATAACGACCCCATCCTACCCTTAAACGCGACCAATTATTATGCACCTCTCAGAGCAAAATACACAAAAGCTGCTGCGCAGTGTGCCGACATACGTGTATAACCCAAAGTGCCCCCACCACACGTGGACCCATGTGTGAAAGGACTAGCAGCCCGTCCTGATCATAGCAAGATGGCCCGTTTAATAGTTGTTCAAAAAAGCACCATTGTTGGTTAATCTACACCCGAAAGTACGCAGGGATGTCACACTCCCTTCTTGGCACTTGAGAACTTTGAAGTGCCAGGTCGCTAGAGCAAGCGGTCAGGGGCCATGGTGCAATTAAGTGTTTGGATTGTGGCAAGCTGCGTGTAGGACAGTTTAAAGTGCAGGTCTGTGGAACAATACATCAACGACAAAACTGAATTTAAAGTGCTGGATAGTGGGTGAAATGGCTACTGTATCCTGCTTTTTGCACCACGTCCAGAGATCTGAAAGGCAAAAGCAGGGGCATGCACGGTGCCCCGTTTTAGGTGTTGGCACTTGTGGCGCATTACAACATGATCACAAAGCAATGGCTGAAGGGGGCTGACCGGAAGTAGGGAGCTCAAGGGGCTGGGCCAGAAGCCCACTGTATGTTAAAACAAAAAAAATCTTGGCTGCATTAGTATATTAAAGCAAGACCGACCAGCTTTGGCGTGCGGGCAGAATCAAACACTGACACACAATTGCACGTCAGAGAGACACACACACAGACTGACACATACTCAGAGGCACACACACCATCCCCTTCCACGACAACAGTCTTGCAGAGCAGCAGACCTTGATGAATGAGATCTCATTAAGGTGATGTCAGTGCCCAGCAAATAAACACGGCCCGGATGTCAGGCGGGACGATTGTTGTTAAACTGCTGGTAACCTGCGCATTTGTCCCCAGTAGCAGCAGATTGCAAAGGAGTTGACTCACTGCGCAGCAGCTCTCGGAGGGCTGGAAAGATCAACGGCAGAGTCCAGAAGTCAATTACGAGGTTTTTGTTCAGAGCGAGGGTTTTAATAAAAGTACAGCGTCGCCAGCCTCTTCCTTGTCCTCAAGAATGCCCGAAGCGGAGGGAGCGGGTTTCTTTTTTTACGCAAGGGGCACTGGAAGAGGGCACTTTTGAGTTAATGAATGAAGGAAGGCTCCCAGCCCTCCAGGCCGTAAGCGGAAGTGGGGCCGAGGGGAGGGGTATTGATTTACACATATCTATAGAACAGGTTTTACGAACAAGGTGAGAAGCTCCCCCTGCTTACACAAAGGGGCTTGTGGGAGGAGCTGGGGGGCCGTGGGTGCACGCTTAGCGGGGAGGGGTCTAGGGAACAGAGATGTGTGGGGGAGAGCAGATACCCAACAAACCGAAACTGCCCCTCCCACACCGCAATAAACGTGTGCCCACAAACATTGCATTTCAGTGCACAGAAGACAAGACCCTCACATCACTTGATAAAAGCCCACTATGAAATTGTAGACTAGTTCACGAACACCCACAAAACAATCTGCCACTGTGTTTGGTCCATTCAATCCAAGCGAGGCCTCTTTCACACGCCCCATCCATGGGTGTCATCAGATAGTTAATTGTAGTTTCTGTTTCCTTCTTCTCCATGTGCACATTTCTTTTTTCTTCAGTAGTAATTTACATTTATTTTAGATTGTTGTCATCTGACGATGCCTGATAATAGTGATCTAGCAGAGTGACTGCAGTGAGAATGAACATCCTGTCTTTGACAGGGGTGGGAACAGTAAGGTTTAGTGTGTAGTGTCAGGGAGATCTGGGTGGTGCATAGATGTGTAATGACAGGGAGCTGTGAGGCAGGGCATAGGTGGGAACAGCCAAGGGAATCTGGGGGTGGGGCATAGGTGTGCCCATCCAGAGTCCTGTAGATGGCGGGCATACATGTATACAGTCAGGTAAATCTGGGAGCGGCAAAAAAAAATTACAGGAGAAAACCTGAATTCTTTCCTTGCAAGTGTTTGGAGTTACTGAGAACACACCCAAATCAGCTGTTTAGAACAGGCAGAAAGAGAGGTGCTAATCACAGATAACAAAAGCTTCATTAGCATGACTAGAGAGAGTAACTAAAGTACACATTCTTAGTTCATTTTGACGTTAATTAAACACCGTGGTGGTTATAAATTGACAAGTCTACTAGACAAGGGTTCAATTGATGAATCAGTGTGGCCCGTTTCTTCAGTTGCCTGTAAACAGGCCGCCATACCCTGCAAAACACTTGCACAGTGGTCTGTGCAAGTTAACAAAAAACAAAAAACACCAGCCCTCGTTTGCATATTCGTGACACTTTAAAAAAAGCCTTTGATGCAGCAGAATCTGCATTAAAATAAACAATAAAATTCAAGCAGCGGTTCGAGGTCCAGTCTTCATGCCCTTCATCCTTCTGAGGCCAGTTAGACAAGTTACAGTTCCTTGTCACTGCGGTGCCTACGGGCGCCCAAGAGACATGAGCGGGGGTCAGGCGCTGTCTGGGGAGGGGTGAAGGGGTGTTCTTACAGTTGGGCATCGAGTACATACAATTCCGTGGAACCTGCAGCGCGCATGGAGGACTGACTTGCACCCCCTCCCTGGGCCTCCCCACCACCACCACCCCCCAAGTTCACCCGGCGGCAGGAGTGGAGCAACGTGCGAGAGGATGGGTGATTGGGAGGGGGGTTACACGGGGTATTTTATTTAATTTATTTAATGCAATTTTATATAGCGCGAACTTTACCCGAAGGTGTCGGAGCGCTTTACATAAGAACCAGTTGCAAAACATAAGGACTGTGGATTACTGCGTTCCATAAAAGATACAAACAAACAAAAATTGCAAATGTACAAGATTTGGCTTTAACGTGTGTAGGGTGGGGGCGTTATCAATTCAAGTTGGGTATGCGCAAATACTGGGAAATGGCAGAGGATGGATGTTTTGCCGGGCTCGGCCCACTGACATGTAACTATCTGTGAAGGAATAGAAGTACCACAGAAGGTTTAATGAGCGAGGCAGCCACGGGAAGAGGCAGCGACAGGTCTAGTTACAGGGCTAAAGGGGGGGGGGGGGGGGGGGGAGGGGGACACGAGACCCTCCAAGAGAAGGAATTTTCAGATAAGGAGAATGGGGTGGGCTGGCTATGAGCCATTGGGCGGTCCCTCAAATCTGGTTTATAGGGGTGAGACGGCGAAAGTTTACCTAGCACTCCGCCTTGCATCTTTCCAAGGCCAGTTACAGGAAAGACTGTCATTTCTTGTAGGGGGGGGGGGGAGACTGTCTGGGGCGGTAGGAAGGGAGTTTATACAGTGAGAGATGCGAGGGAAGCCGGAGCTGGTTTGCACAGGTGGGGGCAGAGCAGACTGTCACCTTCGGGAGAGGAGGGGGCCCCTCGAGGCGGGTGGCGGTTCGGACGCATGGGGAGTACGAGTCATACTCAAACAAGGAGGAGCATAAGGCACAGAGACAGGGAGCCAAAAGTGCCGAGAAGCACACAAGCAGTACGTGCTGTTGGGATAGGGTAACCGATGACTGACAGTGATAGAGGTCATTCCACAAGAGAAAGGCATGTTAGATGCTTTATGAATCCAAGGAAGTGATATCGGACCGTTAGCTTGCTTATAGTTCCTCAATTGGAATGGCAGGGGCAGTGTGCGAGAACACAAACGTAGTTACAAGGGCAGGGTTTAACAAGCGATGCGCGCTCTCTGCTGGGGGAGGGAGAGGGCCATTAAAGGAAGGGGGCGGAGAGGAGCCTGAAAGTTCAAAGAAAAGCGAGATCAAAGGAAGGGTGGAAGGGACATTGGCGAGCGAGCGTCATTAACACACAAAACATGTAAGCAACAAGAACAAGTTGAAGAGTTAATGGGAAGATGCTCCTGAAACAAGGAAAGCGAAAGTAAATGGGAAATCTAAAGCGGAGCTGGAGAGTGAGCGCACGCACGAGCTGCCTGTGAGAGGGAGGCTGATTACCTGATATGTGTCACTCGAGTGCATTCAAATATATGCGTAGATAAGTGACGGTTGCACAGAAGTATATAATTGTGGTGAAGGCACACTATTAAGAGAAGGAAGGGAAAAGAGCCAAGCTATAGGTCGGTCAATAAGGCACTTATGTTTAAGAGGTAACAACCAACATAATCACGTGAAACACTAAGGGAGAAGCATCGTGCCATGTTTTAACAAGTTGAAGAGTTAATGGGAAGATGCTCCTGAAACAAGGAAAGCGAAAGTAAATGGGAAATCTAAAGCGGAGCTAGAGAGTGAGAGCGCACGCACGAGCTGTGGGAGGGAGGCTGATTACCTGATATGTGTCACTCGAGTGCATTCAAATATATGCGTAGATAAGTGACGGTCGCACAGAAGTATAATTGTGGCGAAGGCACACCAGAAACAAAAAAATGAAACGCCGGATGGGGGCGGGAAAGCCTGGTGGGAGGCGTGAATGCGCGAGGGGAGGCAGGCGGATTGGGAGAGAAGCCTGATGGGGGCGGGAGAGCCTGGTGGGTGGGCGTGAAGGAGGGGAGGACTGGGCTGGGCTTGCATGCGGATTGGGAGAGAAGCCTGATGGGGGCGGGAGAGCCTGGTGGGTGGGCGTGAATGAGGGGAGGACTGGGCTGGGCTTGCATGCGGATTGGGAGAGAAGCCTGATGGGGGCGGGAGAGCCTGGTGGGTGGGCGTGAATGAGGGGAGGACTGGGCTGGGCATGCATGCGATGCGCGTGCATGTTGACGGGCACTGCATGAAAACCGCGGGCTGAAAGCCCTTTGGTTTGAAGAGAAAATAGCCGACTTGAATTCTCCCCATTTCCCATTCCTGCGGAATGGTAAAGGCTCGACCTAAAAACTTAATAAAATAGTTGAGTTTTGTCTTAAAACGAGAAAAATCAGAGACCTAGTGTAACAGCAGGGCAGATGATACTACAGCTTGGAACTAAGTACCTGAAAGTATCATCTACCACAATGGACCTGAGGAGCTTCAAATAGGGTGCAGGCCTTAGATCGAAGGAACATAAGGTTCCACTTGTTGCAAAAAAAAAGGAGCCATAGCGATAAAATACTTCTTGGATAAAACAAGAGTATCTTAGAGTGCCTGGAAACCAGTGTGGAGAGAAATGGACAGTGGAAACATGTTCAAACAACATTACACTACTACCTTTTTTGCAGCACTTCCAGTGATCTTGAAGACATCCTTTTTTCAGGAGCTTCGACGTTTACTCGCATCCCTAATCTGGAACCCTAAGAGACATAAAGTTAGGATCGAAGCAATGACCCCGGCATTTGAGATTGGCAGTCTGGGTGTTCCCGATTATGAGTTATACTACGCTGCTGCTCAGCTACAATGGCCACCATGGTGGATCCATGCTGTGTTATGCCCTGAAAGGGAAACACTGGATCTTGACTTGGGTGGACGTTCCATACGTGGATGGTTACTGACGTGTCCATCTCACCGGGAGGCCCCCAATGTTTTATCAAAAGTAGCTATATCGTGCTGGAGGAAATACACTCACAACACCCCTATGTTAACCTTATGGAAATCACCACTTTGCAGATCCTTACGGGCCCTCTACTGTATGGACGACTTGACAGCTGGTTATACGACATGGGAGGACGTGATAGTGGCCTATGCGCATGTTCGAAGACTTGACGGAGAGAAGTGGCCTACCCCAGGGCAGTTTCTGGTATACTCAGCTCTTCAGGATGTGGCTTGCAAAATGTGGAATGCCGGGAGAGATTGATGCTGACTGCCACAACCTCGCACCAAAAGATATCTGTCCTATCTGACACTGAATCGTGGTTTGTTTGGCCCATGCTCCATTGCCCTTTTGGGTTTAGCCCCAGATCTCTCTACTGGGGTGAATGTATGACATTGTTCTGCACTCAGTCCATCAATTGTTCTTTTTGCATTTGTCACCCCGAGTTGGACAGGGATGCCCAGACGTGGGCCCTGTGCTCTCCATGCCACTGGAGTCAAGCTATCTTGGCTGATGAGGGGAGAAACCCCCAAACCGGTCCTAGGATGCTTGTTTCCAGTCCAGGGAGGAACTGACCTGGCAGTTCAGGTTGGACGGTTCCCATTGGGCGCAGGGTCAAGACATTTGCACATGGTTGGGTCCAAACTGGAATGGCATGGTGAGCAAAAAAACGATGGATTTAGGCCCACATCTCTGTCCTGGGGTGAATGTATGACATTGTTCGTATTCTGTCCATCAATTGTTCTTTTTGCCTTAGAGACTGGTTGGCTGCCTAGTTGTCCACGGAATTGGTGGACCCTGTTTAGCAGCGATGTCTTAGTTCCCTTGAACTGATAACGCCTAACTCTACATTCTGATACATGCAATTCAATTACCTGCACCATACATACCTTTTTCCGGATAGACTAGCCAAGATGTATCCTGAGGATTGTACACACTGTTCCAGATGCAGTCATGATACAGCTGACTTTTTGCATATGGTCTGGACATGTCCAGTGATCTCAGATTACTGGCATGTGGCAACATCTTGTATTTCAACCATTACGAACTCCATCCTGCTGTGTGATCCCACTCAGTGTCTCCTTAACATAGGGGTGATAACAAAAAAACGAACCAATTATTGTGTTTCCAGAATCTGATGCTGATCTTAGCAAAGCGACGTTTAGCCATGTCCTGGAAGGAGACAGCCGCCCCTGTCATTCCAACATGGCAGGCGAATGTGGTACACCTGAGCTTTCCATTAGAACCAACGCTCGGGTAGGGATGTGAGATGCAACCCCATCGAGCAACGGGTAGATTATATTTACAAACTGACTACATTGTTGTCCCCTAGTGAATGAGGCCCCTAGGTTTTCAGAGAGGATTTTGAGGTCCCTCCGTCTCCCTCAACATTATGTTATATTGTGTAGGTGAAGGGGGTGGGAGGTGTTGACGGAGGAGAAGGGCGATTATGAGCTTAGTTGGTTTTATGTGATTCAATGTGAAGTTTGATTTCACTTTTCTTTCCCTATTTAGTTCTTAGACATCTGTGACATTGCTATTACTTTAATTTTGTATATGCATATCTTTGTTAGTATGTTACAATATTTACTAGTGTTATGTTATGTTATGTTAATGGGTGTCTTATATAGCGCACGGCTACTCCAAGGAGTGTCCCGGCGCTTTCTGACCCATGGCTGAAAGGGGAAAAGAGGAAACAGGAGACCTAACAGTTATTGATTGTAAGTGTTATTAAGGACTATCATGAGGCTTATGTTGTTGCCTCCCATGCAATAGCGGTTATCAAACTGATATCATTGTTTGCTGGTCTTTAGGTTGAATAAAATAAAGAAAGATTATTTTTTTTTCCAATGCACCCCTTCCCTTCATGCAGGGCTCACCGCCTAATTTTGAAGCCTTAAGAGCTTCCCAGTTAGGATCTTCAGAAAAACCAAGGTAGACCAAATAAACGTAGTCGAGTCGAGACCCAACCAAACTGTGAATCCTACATTTAATCCCCAGCAGTGAAAGGAAGGAGCTCTTAAAGGGTTTGCATCAAAAAACAAGATAACCAGACTTTCTGTTTTTTTCATGTAGCTTTATTCACTCTTTTTATAGTGTAGCAATAGAGAGCAAAGGAAATACCAAATGGTATATAATACAGTGGCCTATAGATAAGAACCACTTAGTGTGAGTTACTTAAACAATTTACATTATTGCATCAGACGGCGTGTAATCAAATGAGGATAATACATGCAGCTATCTGGAGTGTTATTAAGGTATTGTTGGTTTGATATATAAAGAGATGCGAGTATAGAGAAGATAAGAAAGGAAAGATAAGAGTTATTGTTTGTTGACGTCCTTTGTAATCGAGATGGTGACAACTATCATAGCAATGGGTGGCATCAGAATTACAGGCAACGCGGTCATAGTTGGTGGTATACAGCTACTATGTGGTGGAGGTAATGCTCTTGTTCAGTGTTTTATGTTTTCTGGGCCTCAAGTGTTATATGTATTTATGTATTTATTTATTCCATTTGTTAGGCGCACAAATCATCCCTGAGGGGATCTCTAGGCGCCTTTGCAGTGGGGGTAAGGTGGGACAAGCTGTGATTGAAGAGCTTACTGAGTAAATAGCCATGTTTTCAGAACTTTTTAAAAAAGTGGTGAATACAGAGCATGCTCAAATAGATAGAGGTAACTGATCCCAGTGATGGGGGGCCAAGAATAAGAATGAGCGGCTTCGGAACCTGGCTGTTCTAATGTTTTTGGGGCATAGAAGTAATAGATCACTTGAACTAAGCTGATGAGCCGGGATGTATGGCTGCAATTTGTGCCTAAGGTAGAGTGGACGGTTTCCATGCAGGGTCTTACAAAGCAAGCAGAGAAGTTTAAAGGGGCACGCTTTTTGATCATGAGCCAGGGAAGAGAGAGTGCTCCAACGGAGAAAGGGGGGGGGGGAGATTCAGAACCGACGAACAGCAGAATTCTGCACCATATGTAAAACCCAAAAATGGAAGTCTGGTAGGACAAAGGCAGGATTCATCGACAGCCAGGCAGTGGATACACAAGAATTGTCATGACATCCTGTTCCCTTCCATACGCCTTTAGTGCTATATGTAGCTCTAAGGCCTGTCAAGCAAGATTTGACACTCTGCTGTCAAAAGGAGGCCCACTCTTCCTGCACCCCCTCCCTCCAAAAGTCTCTGAGTCCAAGTTTAGTGTGGCCGAAGACTCATGACCTCTTTAACAAGCATTTGCAATGCAATAGGTCTCGCATTAGTTAAAGTTGGAGCTGGTGGCGTTGACAATGAAAACATTTTTACTTTTGTAGGTAAACACTTGTTGAAATCCTTAAGTATGTGGTCAATTAAATTTTAAACTAAAGGGAAACAACTGTAAAGTTGAACACCTGCCATGGTATGATGCTGTCTGATCCCGTTCTGGTTTTACTGCATCCAGCACCTTGGGAGCAGTTTCATTTGTGCACTACAAATACCAGAATGCTTTGTGTTACATCAAAACCTATGCCTGGATATAGTCCTCAAGACATGGGGTTGGTCGATGGCTAGCACACTGACAGCAAAGTTGCTCTGCAGGCTTGGTACCGAAACAGGGAGGAGTGTGTTAACACGACCCACACAACAACACACAAAAATAAGTGTTTTGTTTTTTTTTAAATCACAGCAACCTCATACTGAAAGGCAGTCTGCACCTTGACAGAAATAGGTTTACAATTCTCAGCAGAAAGCCCCAGATCTACCGAGTTATGCTGCTGAAGCACGCTCCCTGAAACCTGTCCATTTTTGTGACGGTTTTTCGTCTTTCTCGAACTCTCTTTCCGCTCTGTTTTCCCTCTACTGCATCTGTTGAATGATTGTATGCTTTTAACTTTTTTTTACTGTTTTGGTACTGCATAAATAATGTACACATGTTCCTAAGTTAAGCCTCTCTGCTCTGTGCCATAGCTGCCAGGGTGTTGAGTTCTCACTAATTTAGTGACTTTGAAGGTTCACCCTCATACAGGATTTGATTATTCCTTGAGGTGGGTAGTCGTCCACCCCAATTAATAATCCAGTTTCTTGCAGGCAGTAATAGCCAGAGTGACTTTTTTAGAGTATAGAGTTCCAAGAGACAAAGTGGAAGTGTGTGAGAACCATACGTTGCCAACCTTGTAGCCAAGGAGACAAAGGCTGGATTGAGGGTGGAGCAAAATAATGGTCTTGTTTGTTTCAGAAAGTGGGAATGGTGTGCTTTAAGTATGTGTATTTGTTTGTTTTTGTGTGCATGAGTCCATATACATGTACGTGTATGTATGTGCCTGGCATTGTGTCCCTCCTTTAAATAAATATTATTTTCCTAGAGGCAATTCCTGCTGTTGGGAAACACCACATGAATCTGATGCCCCCATTGGAAGGGTTTAATTTCTGGTTCAGTTATGTCTATTTCTGACATAAAGTTGGCACTAGCATAATAACAGTAAATCTTGAAAGTTGTGGGACAGATTTGGATTAATCAAGGCTTAAAGACAGCTGTCTATGCCATATTGTGAGTATTTGCGGCTTAATTAAGGCCAACTATCGTGTAATCATGAGTATCCTCGGAATAAAGATGTCTGTGGCTGACATGATGTAGAAGTTGTTGTGGGCAGCAATGGCACAATCATGCTACTGGCATTGTGTTGAGCATCCTGGGCATCCTGGGCATAATGTGGGCAACTTTGACTTTCTTGTGTACATCCATGGCATGGTAAAGTAAAACCGGGGCATGTGGGTCAGAAACTGTCTTTATGATGCATTTGTACCAGGGAAATTACAAGGTGATGTTTAAAGACCATGCATGAAATATGATTTTTGAGACAAAAATTGTTTTTCAGAGAAAGACAATGTTATCTTTGTAGTAAAACGAAATGGAAAGGTAATATTTGATAGACAACCATATATTTTGACAAACTGATATGCTGATGTCTGAAAATCATAGGAATGAAAATCCCAAACTTATTTAAGCTGCAGCACTAAATGATGCCACCGTTATTCATTAGTCTTGTGAAGGCATTTTATGGGATAATTCTTTTTCTGACATTGCTGGTAGTAACCCCGTCTTCTACATTGGGACGATTGGTGTTCTATTACAATATCGAATTTTTAAATATTGTTCAGCTAAAATTTTGTATCCAGATTATAGACTCCTACAATATCCTAATTGTACGCATATATAGGTAAATATGGTTTCACATTTATTTTACTCCACATCTATTTATCTTGAAGATATAAGGTATGCAGATGTTGAGTTTAGAATGGTAAATCTGTACTTTCATGTATATGTATTTTCATGATTAATATCCGTCAATTTTCTGGATATGATATTTTAGCATCTCTCAGTTTTGCGACATGCATCTGGGTGGTTCACTACTAGTAATCCTCCAAGCTGTGCCCGCTAGCTCTTGTTGTAGAAGAGGTTGTGAGCATTGCTATTTCTAAGTCGGGTTTGATGCCCCCCCAAGCCGGAATTCCATAATGAACTAAGCAGCAAAATGTTCCTCTGTGAACTTCCCTTTGATGCTTGCTTGTGAAGTGACCTCCAGTTTAGGAGGCAGAAAATGAGTCCCAATGGCCTTAAGCATGACCATTCCACCCTCTTGTTTCCGCTCCCCAAATATTCCCTCTCACAGCTCTCACTGAGGGTATTGATGTTAATGCTGATGTGGAACAGCTCCTGACCGGTGTAACTAAGATGGGTAACATGGGTCACACTGCCAACATCTCTCTAGGATTGTCTGAACTTGGCACAGCTGGGTGCAGATAGGCTTGTCTTTGGCATACCCCTGGTGCATGGGTGCATGGCTGCATGCTGCCAGTAAATAAACACCGATCCATCCGGAGCCACTAGAGCGCGCACTTAGGAAACTTGGAACTCACCGCCTGAGATGGACGTTCCTAGCAGGAAGCCTCCCAAGTCAAATGGCTCCCAAATACAGAAGGTGGTGCCACTAAAACAAAAGGAAACGTTTTTCTCATTGAGACATCCCAAATCCAATATGCAAGTTTTGAGGTGCCTCCCGTAGCTCATCATGCACCAGATCTCAAACTGCGCCTCATGGAGCAGCCTCAGTGAGGTGAACCCGGCATGGGGCTGTGCTTGTTGCTCTTTATAGGCGATGAGACCTCGCAGTGTAGGCTGGAATCATCCTGTTGCAGCAATACCAGGCTACTTTGAGTATTGATGCTCCTGTAGTGGCACAGTGAGCTAAAAGGAGATGGCTGGAATGGTTCAGAGTACTTGCCAAAGGCTTAGATGGATTCTCTGCGCACTATACAACTACTTCCTTCGTAGCGCAGAAGCAGTCAGTTACCTACATGCCATAGGTAGCCGCTGCAACAAACTGGAGCTAGCTGTCTTAGCACATAGCAGAGTGGAATACGTCTTGAGCACTGGCGTCTGTCCACCCTGTTCTTTCTGGTGATAGCTCCTGTGAATAAGAGATTGCTACCGCCTCACTGGAGAAGAGCAACGTGCTGAGAGAGGATTGGATGAGCTCTTTTGCATCAGAAAGAAGGGCAGAAAATGGTTGCTAATGTGGGTAATGCACAATAACAGGTTCACTATTCTCAGTAGGCTGGCAGGCTATCTCAGATAGCTGTCCAATTGAGATGTGTAGCAGGTCTTGCGTTTTAAATACAGGCTGGGCAGACTCTTGATTTTCCAGTCTAGTCTCTTTTTGTTGTATTGTAATTTAATTGTATTAGTGTATTATATGTTTTCCTGTGTTTGAATTATTGTCATGCACTTAATGTCATTGTATTTGTAAGGTTCTGTTATCTGGCTTTGTTTTTTCACTATGTGCCTCTGCCTGTGTATTGTTAGCACATATGGTAGGAAGGAAAGCAATTTTTAAATGTATATTTATGTGAATATCTTACCTATTTTTGACATTAATAAAATGTGAATTTATAAAATGTTGTGATACTCTATATTCTGCGAGACAACTATTTATATAGTGTGGATGAATCACCCATAATAGTATTACTGTTAACTTGTGTTTTTCCCTGCTCCCTTCCTCCCTATTGAGATTTCAGGGACCCTCTGTTGTTTATTGGCAGACTCCTCTTGATAGCCTTTCTTGGCCAGTATTGAGTGCCATAAACTGGGTATTAATATCATCTGTTATTTGCAGCACTTACAAATGGCAGAAGTGCAGTATAAAAGCAATTTATATTACTAGCTCACATACTTCTGAATCGCTTTTTACACAGTGAAAGCCACACCCCTGTGTCGATGGTAGCGGCCATTCTGTAGCAGAGGCATTCCTCCTTCTCTAGTAGGGGCAGGGACCCTCTGCAGCAGTGACGGCTGCCCGAGAACTGCCCTTCCTTGCCCTGGACAGCAGACCCATGTCACAAAGGACGGAAATCATTCAACAATACAACTCTGAAAATAGACCCCAGTGTTTGCAAAAGAGGCCTTCTTGGAAAGTTGCCAAACACCGCAGGCGTGCATCACATCCCATCTCTGGACCCAGACACTTAATACTCGGTTACGCCCTTGCCTTGAACCGGGAAGTGATATAAGTTATGTTTTGTTTGTGCTATAGTTAGTAGGATAGCTTAGCCGATACATTGTTCTGGTGATGCATACTGCTCAGGAGAAACTCTAGTAGGAATCGAGCAGTTTCCTGAAATGCTAGGCCCTTCTCTTGGCTGTGATTCCTTCTTTGATGTTTGTTTTGATTGAATGACACAGATTCTGAGTTTGATGTTGGAGGCAAGATCAATTTTGGCTCATGACACTCCCCTACATTAAGTTGGCTTGGACAATGAAAAGTACATTCAATCAAGGGTTCTTTCTGACCTATCGTCTTTTGTTATTCATTTAGATGATACTGTGATCGAGACAGCGGAGGAAGCAAAAGAGCCAGCAGAAGCGGATATCAACGAGCTGTGCAAGGACATGTTCACCAAGATGTCTACGTATCTGAGTGGTGAACTGACTGGTAAGTCCAAGACACTATATCCCCCATGCTTACATGTCTGTGGCCTGACTGTGTACAGGAGGCTCCCTGCTCTCTACCTTAACTTTAAGAGATTGCTTGGCCCATTCAGTCAGCTTGCTTCTCTGCCTTCAATTAACAGTGCAAGCCCTGCATGCTCGTCTATATTAATTTTGTTTTACTACTACCAATTTCTCACTTACCGTGTTTCCTGTAAAATCAACTTTCATTAATGGGTAAGCGGGAGCTAACCTTGACGATGAGGTTCGTTATCCACTGAAAAATGTTTTTAAGAACTTTGGAATCCATTACTAAAGATACCAACTTTTTAAAAATACAGACCAATGAACGGAGAGACACTCCGTTTAAGAAAAATGGGAGCCGTCATGTTAGGTGATACCAGGATGTACTCCTGAGTTGCATTACAGGATATGTTAAGCAACAGCCCTCTAAAATCTGCTCATTGTCACTAACTGAACTATTCAAAGTTCTTAGATGTTTTTAATTTTTCTTCCAGCAACCAGCGAAGATTACAAACTGTTGGAAAAAATGAATAAGCTTACCTGCTTAAAATACATGGAGATGAAAGACATAGCGATAAACATTAGCCGAAATTTGAAGGATCTGAATCATAACTGTAAGTAGCTACAAGAGCAGTACATGTGACGGTATTGGACATGGCAATAGGGCTGTGTGTATTTGTAGTGTACTCGATGAGACGTGGGTGCTGCTGTGGAACTTTGATGGACGGTGAAACTGTAGAATTTAGCACTATTTCCTTGAAGATAGTAACAAAAATGCGATCTCACTGATTAGTTATGAAGTTCGGGAAGATTGCATCACAAGACTAACTGGCTGCCACTGCATATGAAAACCGATATCTCTCAGGAGATATTATGTAATAAAGAAGAAAAAAGATTTGTATTTGCGGAACCAGGACAGGATAGAAAGCGCCGCCCTGGGATAAGATATCTAAGTAGGAAACAAAGTTTGTGCTGACGAACTGCGACCCTGAGTGATTTTCATATCTCCTGTGCTAAGACTTCTGAGCCGTAGGAGAACCCTGTTGGATAAGTAGCCATTACTCTGAAAGAGGTGTTTAAATGTGGAGCAACGATATGTCATATTAACGAACTAATAAGAGAAGAACCAGGGTGTAGAGAACAAGTTTTGATATATCTGGCGGGTCCTGATAAAGGTGGCTCCTATTGTTGCCGTTTGCCACCGAAACGCGTTGACCAAGTATATGTAAAATCCTGCAGTTTGTAGTGGCCCCGTGTTGGGCACTAGCCAAGAACCAACAAAACGTGTATACTTGCACAGATAGTTTGGATTGGGAATGTGTATTGTGAATGTGTGGATTGATTGAGTTAGTTCTTTACCTGGTTATGCATAGATCATTATATGAATTTGTGAATTATATATTGTGGTGTTTTGTTGTTAAACTGTGCTGATAAGGAATGAACTGATTAATTTTTTAATGAAAATAATGTGAAAAGAAAAAAGAAAAAAAAATAATTTAAATAAAAAACAAAATGAAAATGAGAGATATGTGAATTTGTGTTTTGGTTATGCCCATGTCTGAATTTAGAGGCTAAAACCCTCAAGGAAATAGAGAGGTCACGAGTGAACTTTTCTTATATTGGTTGTTATTTTTCCCCTCTCCTCCCTGACCCATAAATTATTGTATTAGAGGGGGTCCCATCACTTTCATAATGTATTTGTAGTGTCTGACATGGGGTGAAGGACAGTGTTTTTGTGTAGCGTGAGTGAGTTGTTGCCGTTTAACAGTTCTTTCATATTTTTATTGCTCTACTGCAGAGAAATGGATACAAATAGTAAACAGTAGAAACATCTTGAGATATACAAGCTCATGAAGGATGGATAAGATTTAACAGATGTAAAGTGGGGATGGAATGGGTTTAAAAATAATCTCGTTAAGAAAACAAGTAGTTTTGACAGCTCCAGTCAAAGTTTGGATTTGTGCTTTGGACACTTTATTTCTTGTAGCTTCTGGATATGAACAGTTCTTGCTCAAGGGTCCCCGTTTGTCTGCCCATGGTCCCAAATCGACCAGATAGGAAGACTTATTTAGGTTAATGCCTTAGTAGGACAGGCTGCAAAGTTTGAATTTTACCCTAACTTAGATGGTTGGACATTGTAAATCACTTTGCATCGGGGAGATGGGGGTCATGGCTTGAATGAGTGTGGTCATGAAATGAAAAACAGCCTTGAGCCGAGCGCTTGATGCTTGAGGAATAACTGCTGGCATGACTTATACAAAGTTCAGATGAGAGATAACTAATAAGTGTGCTGATGGTTTGTGGTGCTCAGGTGAGAGTAGGTGTTTAATCCTACTGAGAGAGTGAAGGTTAGTCAATCCCGCCATTGTGTTGATGGCGGGGGCAGCAAGAGAGTGAAGTAAAGCATGAAGCCCAGCTATTTGTATTGACGTGAGAACGACAAGTTAGTTTTTCATCTTGAGCAAACTATTGAAGATTTTTTAGGACCGGGCAGTTAAACAAGAGCAATTCTGTTTTCGGAGAGTTGAGCACCAGGAAGTTGTCTGATATCCAAAATTGGAGTTTCGCAGGGCATGGACTGAGAATGGTAATTTAAATGATAGGTGTGTGTTTTGGGGGTCCTCAACATACTGGGCGATGAGCACTTCCAGACCCTTTAACAAACTATATTGGCGGATGTCTTTCTGCAGTACCGAACTCGAAGTGGGAAGATGAGCTAAGTCTGCCTGGGGCAGGAAGAGGGCCTTTGTGCTGTGTAAGGGAATGAAGTCTTACGCGGCGTAGAGATCGATCAGTGCAGTGCGGGTGGGCAGTGGCTGGTGTGCAGAGGGAGGTGTTTGTGTTGTGAGAATGGGATTATGTCTGGGTGTGAAGGGTACTCTCTGGGTGTGGATGATTCCCGCTGTGATGTGAGGAGTCGTTGTGAGTGGGCTGAGTCTGACCTGATATGCAAGGGATTCTCCACGTGGCAAGAGTCTGAATGTGCTGTTGCAGGGATTCTGCGAAGTCACAGAACTATACTTGGGATTATGGGAATCTTAGTAGGCAGGGACTGAGTCATCCTACCACTTGAGTACCCATGAGCCCGGGACTGACTAGCTATAGTTTCTCACTTGCCCTCCTACTTTTTCATAGAGGAACAATTGATTAGACACCCTAGAACACAACATTTCTCACCGTCTCAGTAATCGTGGTTGCAGGAAACACACTTTTGCTCACACACTTGTACTAGTCCACAGTAAGTTCTGACATAGACACGAGGAAAGTTTAAAATGTTTATTTTAACTATCGTGCTCTAGTATGCAGTATACTTGCCACAACAAGTAGAACAAGCATTTGCAATGCAATAGGTCTCGCATTAGGAAAGTTTAAGCTATTGGTATTGTAAATGACAAATTTTGTATTTGTGTTGGTTTTGAAAATAGCTAAATTAATAGCTTTGTCATTTACAATTCCAATAGTTTTAACTTTCGCAAATGTTACACCTATAGCATTTGTAATGCAATATGCGTGTATTTATGTGACTTAGATGTATTGATATTACAAATAACAATGACTTTTAATTTTTTTAAATAATTAATACTTAAATAAAAGTTATTGTAATTTATAATGGCAATAGCTTAAACTTTTGTAAATAACTTTTGTGAAGATTATGTTCAGTGTATTTCATTGTGACGAAAATCCAAGAACAGAAGTGAAATATTAACATGTTTTTGTGATATTTGTAATAAAGCTTGAAACATTGAGAGAACATATTTGAACCAGTTGTTGAATGATTGCACAGATTGATGCTGGGGTGGCGCTGAGTGATGTTGTGGTGACGAGTGATGCTGTGGCGTTCAGTGAGGCTGTTGTGGCGCATTGTGATGTGCTCCTGAGTGATGCTGTGGTGGTGCTGAGTGATGCTGTGGTGATGCGATAGATAGAGTGAGTGCGATAGTGGGAGGGCGATAGATAGATAGAGGGAGGGTGATAGATAGAGGAAGGGAGGGCGATAGAGGGAGGGAGGGCGATAGATAGAGTGAGGGCGATAGATAGAGTGAGGGCGATAGATAGAGTGAGGGCGATAGATAGAGTGAGGGCGATAGAGTGAGGGCGATAGATAGAGTGAGGGCGATAGATAGAGTGAGGGCGATAGATTGAGTGAGGGCGATAGATTGAGTGAGTGAGGGCGATAGATTGAGTGAGGGCGATAGATTGAGTGAGTGAGGGCGATAGATTGAGTGAGTGAGGGCGATAGATTGAGTGAGTGAGGGCGATAGATAGAGTGAGGGCGATAGATAGAGTGAGGGCGATAGAGTGAGTGAGTGAGGGCGATAGATTGAGTGAGTGAGTGAGGGCGATAGATTGAGTGAGTGAGGGCGATAGATTGAGTGAGTGAGGGCGATAGATTGAGTGAGTGAGGGCGATAGATTGAGTGAGTGAGGGCGATAGGTTGAGTAAGGGCGATAGAGTGAGTGAGGGCGATAGAGTGAGTGAGGGCGATAGAGTGAGTGAGGGCGGTAGAGTGAGTGAGGGCGGTAGAGTGGTAGAGTGAGGGCGGTAGAGTGGAACATAGTGATAAAAAAGTTACTTATTATGTAAAAATAGCAAGCCCGGTGGAAAGATACCAAAACCTTTACAGAATTGAGAATCTGGCCTTAAAGTGATCATGGGATGGTACTTTACATCAGATAAGGTCCATTGAATATACTGACACACTACTAAGTTGTTGGAGCAGCTGCGGGGAGACGGGACGCCATTACATACTTGGTGGGCATGTCCCAGAATTAAATATTTATTGAAGGAGGTTCTCGCAGTCTTCAAGGACTTGGTGTGGGTTTCTATACCAGACAGTCCTAGGTATGTGACCTCCGGAGAGGGAGGGGGGGGGGCGGATTGGGAGAGGTGCTTGCTGGGAAATCGGGTGGTTGGTGGGAAACTGGAAGCTAACATATCAACCATTAGCACGCATGATAATCTCCACAAAAATGGAAACAAACCGCAGCTTCGACCAAGCACATGTGAGCTAGAGATTCTTGGAAAGAATTGCAGTGTATCAGCTGGTAGCCCATGTTGCCAAAGACAGGGACAGATTTTTAAAGACATGACAGCCCATGTTGTCCTTCATAGAGGGAGTTCATTGGGAAGTAATGAGTTTGCCTTAAACAAGAGTCAAATAGGTTATTGCATTTCATCAAATGTATTCATCAACAATCACTTGTCACCGCAAAACTAGATAGTGTGATACATAATTAACAAATGAAATAAAGTTAGTACAATTTGTCAATGTCTATTGAATCACACTTTTGTAATGACCCCATGGCCACAGGATATTTCGGATAACACCATTCTTCAGGGGGGAAAATACGCTGAAAATCAAATCTTCAGTTGGCTCCTGCTGGAACAACAGAAAACGCAGACTAAATGTCTTAAATTACAATCCACGCTCCATTTTATACAAATGAAATTACATCACTTTTCGCAGGCATATTCAACTAGCTAAACACCGAGACGTGTGTGAAAGAAAAAATTTTAAGAACAGAAGCGCCCTGCGCGTGGTGCCATGAGTTCAACACAGCTGTAGCCGTGACGCGTGTAACACAGTCTAAAGTCTTGTAACCATGAATCTTATGAAAGTGTATTAACCCGTGCGGCGATGTGTGGTGCACAAATGCCCCGCATGAAGTACATGAAGAAGAATCATGGTGCTGTTTTGCCCAGGCATGCTGCCCGCGCCACGTGTGTGCATGTGTGTGCGTGTGATTGATTGCAGGAGGCTGACTTGTCTCAATAGCGGGACAGGAGATGTGCACAGCGCATGGCTGTACGTGCACGTACACATGCTGAAATCACCGAGAGCTCTGCGCGCGTGCCCATCCCCTGTCCCACTTCCAGAGCAAGTCGCTAACAATAGAGGCTTCGCTGGACAGCAGCTCGACCTAAAAATGCCCAACACAAATATGGTTAGCATAGCAAGTAGTCCGTAAATCATAAATGGAGCTGTCGTTATATATGACAGTGTAGCCTAACCTCCCTCCCCTTCTACAGAAGCAAAATGAATATATAGGTGTTGGCAGTAGACCCCGAACAGATAAAAGTTTTACATCCCAGAAGCTGGCACGATCTTTTCCCTGGAATGGTCCCTCTCCAAGTGTGTTACCTATCTGTGCATACCTATATGACAAAAAGCGTGTGTTTCCAAACAACAACTGCATTTGCGTGTTTTGTCTAGGTGCTAAGTCCTGACCAGAACAGAATAACAAGGGGCATTGTTGTTCGACCTTGTCTACATGTTCAGACTAATCCCAGAAAAAGAACAGAGTGCAAAACAACAGCGTGTTTTGTGTGACAGTACATTGGAGCATAAAGCAGAATATATCTGTAAGGTAACGTGCAAAGCAGAGGATGGTCTGCAACGTGCTCATGCTAACATACGGAAAACGGCAATGGGCTTGCACGGGACTTATGACCGAGTAGAAAATGGGTGTCTTGGTGGGCAGGGCCTGAACCGGTGTAGAGTCGGGTCTCTGTTCTCCAGATAAGCATTATAGAAGAGGAGCACCTTCTTAAATGAGAATTAGTGCGCAGAAGCCGCCCATCTCTGGTACCTGCCCAGAGTGTCTGCTGTCACCTCTGCAGGGTCCAGTCCTGAGGACTACTTGGCTGAAGACTGTACTGCTAACGAGTCTTCAGTTGGTTTCAAACGAGGCAATCCATCTACAGCTCTTCAGGGGCAGACAGTGAGCAAGAGAGGTCCAGAGTGCCTTCTGTGATTTCAGACTCTACTTTATCTGGGAGACATTCCACAAATACATTAGTGGCACACCTAGCTTTCACTTCAGTACTCATTCTATCAGTTTTGCAGTTCTGCAGGACCATTCGATGCGTCTGTGGTGTCTCCATTCTGTGGCCTAATTCTGCACCTCTTTTCAGTACCTTGTGCTCAATTGAAAACTAGCTTCAGTTTATGAACCTGGATTTTCACTTCATAATCTATAGTGTCATGTTGCTTGTCACTGTGTCACTTGCCCACTACTCTTTATTTTTGTACAACTGGCTGTTGCACATCAAAGTCACAGTTTTGGAATATTGGTCCATAACAAGACACTTTACCGTTACCTGAAAAGATGTCTTTCTGCGTAATTGTTATCCATTTGATGCCCTTCCGTATAGATGAACGTCTGACCAGCTCGACCCAGGCTCAGTCGAAGCCATCGTCAATAGCGCTGCTGCATAAGTATCTGCGGGCCGCCTTGTGGGCACTAAAGACCATGAGACGAGAGAGCAATGCTGGGCTTTCTGAAGCAAAGGGTTTTGTTGGTCCCTGTCTGCTACAATAATGATTCTTCTCTTGGTCCTGAGATAGTCTGTGATTACTGGGAAGTTTCATGGATGGATACTGTTGTTTATTAATGATGTCTCGGACCCTAAGACCCTGTAAATTCCCTTATTACTCCTGATTCTCCAAACATAGCAAGGTTTAGCAGTAAAGGTTTACTAAAAGCAGGTTTGGGCCTTCTGCTCAGTAGGACAGGAATCATACACAATGAACACTGCATAGAGTAGAGCAATATCTTTTAAAATAGCAGATATTTTAATTGCATATAGAGAACGTAGTAAAATGAAAATGAACATGGGCTGAGTCAAGCTTCAAATATATTTATAGCTCTAGGCAATAAGGCAGTATTTTTCAAGTAATGGGGCCAAAGGCTGTGTTAGGCTGTGAGGGGAAGCTTCACAAGATCTTGGCTATCTCCAGATATGCTCTGTTTGGATTAGTTTATTTTGACTGCTGTTCCAGTCAGACTCCTCTGTGCTGTTGCAGCAGAGCTGGTCTCTAGACTGCCAGGTAAATCTAATCCACTAACTCACTGGCCAGTATCCATATATATCACATTTGAACTTGGCGGGAAGCCAGTACCAATCACACAGAGTGCAACAGTAAAACATTATAACTTTTGCTGACAAAACTAGATGGGCTTCATTTCTGGATACCCAGCTTTCTCAAGACGTTAATGTGAGAGCCAGCTGATTAAGGAAATGTGGCATCCCAGAGAGGCCATCTTCAATCTGGGGTATAAGCATTTTCGAGGCTGCCCTCAGCGGAGCACACAGGGGGCGCCACAGAGGGTCCCAGGATTTGCGTGGGGCCTCATCTAAATAAGACAGTCTCAGGGTAGGCCTCTAATGTCTGGGTAGGCTGCAGGCTGAACTCCTAAGTAACAGAATTGATTTTGGTCAGCGTTCTTTCTGCTCGGACAGGGCTCTTGCAGATTTTATATTGTTGCCAGAAACCAGACGTTGGTGAAGCTTCTACCGGGGCGTTAGGAGTTGCATCCCATGGACTTTCAAGGGATTTGGCAGTGGGATGGCTATTCCCGGTACAGGGCATTAACATTTTGTGTGCATGCAACATGCCCTTGCAGAAGACACAATTCATACCGCACTCTTATCCATGAACACCACATTTATGTGGAAGAGATGGTCCCCAGTTTTGGGCACTGAACAAATGTTACCTAGAGATTGTCAATAGTCTTGTTGCAAACATATCTATGTTCTCACTAGAATTAGGGCTGCTGCTGAACGCCTTTCTGTTTGTTGTGGGGGCAGTAGCAGTACTCTAATATGGGTGTAGGTGCACCTTGAGGGCATCCCCAGGTCAGCAGTGCCTGGTGCTACTCTGTGCGTAGCACCTCATTAGTTCTCACAATGTGTGAACACAAGTCACTACATTAAGGGCTTAGTTATGTCTAGATGTATATTTATTTATGTTTGAGCCAGCAGGATTGCCAGTAGTTTGTTGTCAGCTTGCAGACCACCTTTGTGGACCCAAGAGTCTTATGTGCCCTACATCTAGATGGAGCCATCCAGCAGTGGGGGCCGCGGCGAAGAAGGACCCTTTTTAGAGAAAAGGTTTCCTCCCTACAAATAGGCAATATTAGCAGGCTAGCTGTGGGCATTGAGGTGACTCCATAACAAATTAGTTGAAGTGAGAGAGCGGAGAATGGTTGTTGATTGGGTGAATGCTATCAGCTGATTCAGTCGTGCTTTGTGTGATTGCTGAACAGTGACTGACCTGCCAAGGGTGAGACATCTAAGGAACAACTGGGAGCTTTTCCCAATGATTAGAAAACGCTGCTGGAAGACTGTATAAGGTCTGAGTTTTAGATGACACATCAGGTCTCCGAGGGGCTTGAAACCAAAGGCATAATGTGTAAATGTTGAACCCACACACTCCACAAGCTGCTTCCTGGTGGGGTTTACATGTTCTTCACATGAAAGTAAATGGACCTGTGTTTGTGTTGTGTAGCGAAGGCTGATGATACTGCCATGAGCATCACCTTGTGCTGCTGAGTAGGCTTTCAGATGGGTGCTTTTTTGCATGGTGTGGGACAAATTAGTTCCTTTTTTGGTGCTTCAATCCTTAATATTTTCTACCTTCTGGTCAGCCGGTGTTGTTTTCAGTTGTGGGGTTCCACAAAGTTCCTCCTAGTACCAAATATTATTTAGCATTGAAATCGGTTCTTACTACAGCTCATCTGCTCGTTCGAAAACCGAGCGTTCTCCTGTGTGGATGATATCCATGCTGAGGTGCAGCTCAACCAACATGTGCTGGTTCTGCTTCCAGCAGGATGCTCTCGGTGCTCCCCAGCAATGGATGACCCATCATTCTTTGAATCTTAATGCTGATAAGACTGAGTTCTTACTTCAGGGCAGAGAGAAGCATCGCTAGAACAAGAGTCTGTGGCCTTCATTGAAGGGTCTTCCATGACGCTTGTGCCAAAGGTGAAATAACTGGCAGACTTTTGACACGAATCAGTCCGCCTACTACCATACCTCCTTTGTGGTCAGCACCTTCTTTGGACCAATGAAGGCGTTTAGCAAACATTTACCGTTCCTCTCAGACCAATCCCATGCAGCCGTAGTATCCTTGTGCCTTATGTCCAGGCTGAACTATGGTAACTCTCTCTACTTGGGCTTTATGGCAGCCAAAATTGCAAGACTCCAGCTCATTCTGAACTGTGCAGTGAGAGTAATCAGCAAATTGAAGAAATATGATCATGTGTTGGATGCAAGGAGTCTTCATTGGCTGCCAGTGCAGCGAAATATTAGGTTTAAGACCCTCTGCTCGACCCAGCATCTTCTTTATACTGTAAGCCAGTCGGTCTTGCTTTGCAATCTAAAGCCCTGCTGTGCACAACGAACTTTGAGTTCTTCTGAACAATCTTTCCTACAGGTTCCCAGGATAAATAAAGTGTGCAGGGGGAGACTCCAACACAATCCAATGGTCTCCCAATGTCCTTATGATACATTAAAAATAATATCTTTATTAAACTTAGTGTACCATTCTTGCTTAAATGATTGAGGACTGACTGTCTTCTCTGTTCTTTTAAATACCTTTCCTCTGCTCTGACTTTTGGTTGTGTGCAAGGGTCAAGACGCCACCGGCTGGTGTATGTTGTGATTTATAAATAAATCAATATACCCTCCTGGCGCCACATAGCAGAGTGAAAGCATTCTATGGTTTAATTGAGTGGTTTCCCCACCATTGAATTCAATGTTGTTAAACTGTCAGGGTGAGATGAACACTCCTTTTTCAGAGTGTGAAGTTGTGTGCACCATATCACTGCACAAGGATGAGGGGCAGTTTGTCTTGAGTAGAAAGAAGCGGTACAACAGCTACCATGAGTGTGTGAGAGTATGAATATTCACATACCAAAGTGCTGTTAAACACGTTCCATAAACTGCACAGTTTGAACCAAGAGGAAATTTTAAAGAAATATATATGAGAAAGATTCTATTTCACATCTTACAAAAAAAAAAGAGGGTGTGCTATTTCACTCTTTCATGTGTTATTATAGTGCTATCTTGCTGCAGCAAAAATAGTGCTTTTAAAATACATCCTTACTTTTTACTGCTGTGAAACGACGGAGCAGAGCAACATGCGTCTTTTAATGTATTATATAGTACAAATTGGCACAACCAATCAAGTTTATGTAATTTGGCCATGGTGTACAATTGTTCAGTGTACAGAGATCTTTATTTTTGTTTAAAGCTCCCCCTCGCACATTCCTAGCCCAGTTCAAAGTGTGTTTCATTTGCATTGCAAGGTGAAAGCACAAATGAAGAATTTAAGTAAAAAAATGACTACTTTTTTATGTAGCACAACTTTTACCCATAATGGGTGTCAATGTGTCAAAAAGTCTTGAGGTATCATTACATATAAGCGTTTAAGAGTAGGAAGTAACCTTCAATACACGATCCCGAAGTTGCAGCTTTTGTTGAAGTATTGATTGTGAAGTTGTCGCCTACAGTAGTTAATGCACCATTTATTAAGGGAAGGAGGTGCGAGGGGAGCTAGCAATGAAGATACGTGCTACGGCTGTATGCGTTTAGTTTTTTGTAAAATGGAAATAGGCTTTCTTGGAATTTGTAGGGTAGAGAATTTCTTAAGGAAATACCAGCTCCAAGGAAGGATTGTTGTTGCGAAGGGGGAATTGATGCAGTTATTTTTGCTTCAAGAACCCTTTTCTGTGCAGGAAATCTTTGAGGAGGACTGTAAGCAGACTTTGTAGTTTGAGAGGTTTATAGGTTAACCATGCAGGCGAGACCTAGATTCTGAACTCTCGAGGTAGCCAGTGGAGTCTCTCAGCACTAGGGTCATGGGGTCACTTTTCTTGGAGCTTGAAAGGAGTGGAGTTGAGATGCATATGGGCCTCAGAGTTTACCTAATCTTGTAAGTCAAGCATTATTGTAGTCCATTCTCACGGCCATGAGAGATCCGACTACTGATCCAAACTCTGGTTTTAGTGGGAATCTGTTTTATTATGGACAGTGGTGCTGCTCTAATAAAGGCAATAGTGTAATCCGTGTGAGAGGTCATAGATAGCTGGGGGTTGAGCCAGAATACTTTTGGTGTGAATGTCTAACAATCTTTATACACATCTCACTCTTCTGGCACCCTCGCAACATGCTCAAATGTGCAGAACATTTCAGGTTGCCCCTTTGCTGTGCTAAGGAAGGGCTGACCTATTTAAGATTGCAGATCGTGGTTTACTTGTTTTTATGTACATTTTTTGCAATTGTTTGTTCCTAACACTACTGTGAGCTAAAGGTGTTTTAGTTTAAGTGTCTGAAAATGTATTCAACATACTATGTTGGATTTCTTCCTTCTCTAGATGCCAGCCTTCAGCCGTATTTGGAACAAATTGATCAGATTGAGGAGCAAGTGGCATCTCTGGAGCTTGCAGCGTACAAGTTGGACGCATACTCTAAAAAACTTGGTAATGGATTCACATTTTACACACTTCCTCTTTCAAAATGTGGTATAGCTGAGGGACTGTGGGGCATATTACACAATCTAAATAATTGTACTAATTCCTGAACGGCTAAATGTGAAATGCCTAGTGATTCCTAATGCTCAGATGTTTTGACAGATACACTTTCACAGATAAGTCCATTCCTTTCAAGTAGATCCTCTGTGTAGCCATATACAGCTGAGCAACAAAGGTTCATGGGGTAGGAAATGATGCATTTAACTGCACCGTAAAACATGCAGATGCAACTGTCCTAGTGAGAATAATTTCTACTTGCTAGTAGTTACAACAAGCTCCTAGTCCCTTCACACATCCTGCCAGGGCATTGGTCCACTTCAAAGCAGGCTGCACCTCTTTTCCCTCTTTTCTGTGAACTCTTCACATATACCACCAACCTCGCCTGCAACTGCTTCATTCACCTGAAACCACATTAGATGTATGGGAAAGTATTGTTATTTGATAATGCAGGAATAGCCATTGACTGTCGCTGCTGACAAACACTTCTCTTGACAAATGTCAGGCCTTGCGCATCGAATCCTACAGTTTTTTTCACTCCATGCGTCACTCCTTTTCACCATACGCTGCAGCATCCTATAGGGGACCAAGTGGACACCTACCACAGCACACAAAATGTTTTCTTCACCAGGTTTCTCAAAGTCGCTATCCAGAAACCAGTAATCTTATTGGTGCTTGGAGTACCCCCAGGGTTATGAACCATTGCAAATCTTCACCCATCGGAAAGGCTGTCTTTCTTCATATAGTCCCAGCTTGTATCTTCGCAGTTTACCTTGTCATTCCCCAGTGAGATACTTGTCCATTCACAAAATGACAAACCCACTGCTCCACCGTTGTTACCCCGATTTAGGTGCCCCTTTGTCCATCACCAGAAAGTGAAATGGAAATCAAATCACAGAAAAAATATCCGCTCCCAGTGCCTTACACAAGGAGATTGTTCTGAAGCCGCAATTAGGATTGTTAAATATCTGGGAGGCAAATGATTTGAAGGAAGTGAAAAAGCAGTTTGTGACGCTGGGGTACACGCTGGTAAAGCGGGAGATAGCTAGAGGGTGGGGGACAGCAAGTATACCGAGCGTCCAGGTGTGGACGAAAAAACTAGACAGATGCATGCTGACGGAAACTGAAGTGTTTATGGCTAGGGGGTGCCCCAAAAAATGGGACCGGAAATGGTCGAGTTGGAATAAGTATCGAGGAGATCCTGTGGTGTCCCCAACGGTGGAATTAGCAATGTATAATAGTACAGAAAGTGCTGAATCTATGTAACGTTTCTTGATGGTAGCTAACTGTCCAGGTTTGAAGTTGTATGTTGGATTTACTGCTATGTATGCACATGATCTTTTGTAGTCAATATAAACATTAAACAAAATAAAATAAAAAAATCCACTCCCATCTGTACATTTGCTGTACAATTTGTCGGCATAGGATAAAACATACACCTCGTTTTTAATACCTTTTTATATAAATTCAGAGGTTTAAGGGTATATGAAGCTCTACATTCCCTAGGAATTCAATGTCATGACATGGGAACTCCGTCACACAATGAGAATCTCACAGTTTCTTCCCTCCTATGGAGCTTGTTCCTTTCTGTGACCCCATTTTTAGGTCGAGCAGACCTACTCTCAATGCGTGAGCATTGAGAGTGTCTGCTTCAGACCTTTTGTGGCCCGTATTTAGGAATGTGGACAGCTACCAGACGCGCGCTTTGACGAGGTCAGATTTCACCTCGGGAGTGAGCGTCTGGTAGCTGCGCATGCGCGAAGCAAATCCCTTGCTCACACACACACATGCAGCCCCCACCCCTCTGCATGCATGCATGCACGCACACACACACACAGGCGCGCGCATGCACACGCAGGCATACGACACACATACAGGCACACATACAGGCACACTATCCCCTACCTCGCATTCTCTCTCAATCACACAGTCACGCATGCGCACACACATTCCCTCGTGCACACACGCGCGCGCACACACTTCACTTCAGCCCTGGGCCCCACTCACCGACTGCGCTCTTCTGGCGGGCTCCGCTCCTCACGGCGCGGCGCGTCTCGTCTCCTCTTCACAATCGGGGCTTCCTCAGGTCCGAGGAGCCCCGCAACAGGCGCCACACTCCTCCTTCTCCCCGGCCCCCTCCTGGGGACCTGGGCTGATTCGGACCGGCAGGGCGCTCCATGCGCCGTCAGCTCGCGGACCTCGGGAGGCGGGACTTCCGGGTCGCCGCGGGCAGCGCGGCGGCACCCTACAACATGAACTTGTTTACTTTTTGTTGTGTCAGCATATCCGTTTCATGGGAAAAATATGGTAATTGTGGAAAAACACAAGTATTAAACATGCACACCTTAATTATATTTGAATAACTCTCCAAATCCTTCAGTTAATACTTTGTGTTAACTTTTGCTACGCACTTATTGAGATAGGTGTTTGCTCACCGTCCACACCTACTTTTGCTTCATTTGACCATTCTTCTGTACAAAGCTGTTCGTACTGTGCCCAGTTCCTTGTAGAGAGTCTATGGACCATACTCCTCAAGTAATGCTTCATATTTCAGTTGGATTGTTTTCACTTTGGAGCTCAGTTTAAGGATTTATGTGTGCTTTTGGTTGTTGTCAGTCATCCTGTAAGATGAACTTCTGTCTCAGTTACAGCTTTCTTAATAAGGGCTGCAGGGCTTCTGTAGTCTCCTCCACTCACATTTCCTTGTATTCTGACAACTCACTACGTACTTGTGGATGAGAACTATTCCTATAACATAATGCTCCAGCTACTATCGTTCACAGTACGAAGGGTGTTTTTTGGTTGATGTGCTGTGTTGGGTTTGCACCGAATGTAACACTTTCCATTTGGATCAGAAAGTTCCATTTTTTTTCATATCATTTTTTTCTCATGTCTACAAAATTGTTCGGAAGGTTTTTTTACACTTCAAACGGGCTCAAGATCATCGTTCTTGAATAATGATATTAATGTTATGTGAGTTACTGTTGGCCTGTCGCTAGCCTCTCCGATCCGTCTCTACTTTGCATATTCAGTTTGGGGGGATAGTTGGATCATTTGTAGGTTTTGTGGTGGTTATTGCTGAGTCTTTGAATTTAAAAGCACTACCCAACAGGGGAGACCGGAGGGGAATGCTGAATCTGTCCTGAAATCATGCTAATAATGCCATTGTACATTAGGGGACAGTTAATCTTGGAGTACCTCAAGTTTAACCAGTTGTCTTTCAATAGCGCCTACCAAATTGACAGTATAAGTGAAGCGAGGGAATCGTGAGGTAGGTTGGAGAGACGAGTACAAATATGTAATGTCTGTCAATTCCAGTTACAAGGCAATACAATTTGAACATTGTGAAAGGGGGTGTAGACTTTTTACATAAGCACAACATATTGTAGACAAGCATTTGCAATGCAATAGGTCTCGCATTTAAACGAGTTTGAGCTATTGGCATTGTGAATGACAATGCCTTTTACTTATGTTTTAAAAAATAAGGCATAAATAAAAGGCATTTTCATTTGCAATGCCAATAGCTCAAACTCGGTAAATGCGAGACCTATTGCATTGCAAATGCTTGTTCTCTTTGCCGATGACTCTGTAACTTGGACATGGCCTTCCCAAAAACATGTAGAACTGCTTCCTTCACCCCTCACTCAATCCTAGGAGACATACTCACGCATGTGGTTTGTCCATCAGTACCCATATAATGTGAGCATCTTCCTTCCTGAAAGTGCTGCACCCCATTGCAACATATTTATCCCCTATAACCTTTTTTGGAATTCAGCATGCTTTTTGCTGGAAACGTTATGTGAACTATATAGTTTAGAAACACATTCTGTAAACAAGTGCATGTACTATATAACGTTTCTGAAAATCTTGGAGTTAGAGAACGTTTCTATAAGAATGGAAACTAGGAACATGTTATTAACTATAACAAAGGAAGTCGGTTAAGTAGGGTGGTTTGGGGGCTGCTGGTCATAACTCTCTGCCACATAAAAAGGGTTCCTGTGAAAACTGGTATGTTTAGTCACACTATTTGTGGTGCAGTTTGTTTTTTTGCCTTAATTTTTTTACACCATGGGTCTCCGTATTGTCCGTCCTCCTTGTTCAGAAGGCATTCCAGCCTTGGATGTAAACTGCATCTGGATGACGTCAGCCACGGTGTCTGTGTCCAGATAACTACAGTAACAAAAATAATGGGGAGTGCAGATACACTAAACTCTGTTCAGGTTTCCACCTGCACTACTCTTGAAATGTGTCCAAATTACTTGTCTCTCCAGCTGCGTACCACGTAAAGGTACTGGACTGTTTTTGCTGTTTGATCTGAAGAAGGATTAAAAGGTGAAACACTCATCTTTAAATAAAATACTACCTAAAAGTGTAAGATGGGTAACCTAAATAAATACCCATGATTAAAAGTTGCAATTACATATTCAGTATTTCACCTGTTATACAAATAGAATTACTTATTTAAACCATATGAAATATATCTCAAAATTAAGGCTTAACTCAATATTAGGGGTTAACACCATCGCTGCTAGCGATATTTTGCTCCTGTGCTGTAATTTTCAAAAGTCCATTGTTCATGACGAGCTGGGCACGTCATCAGCCTGGTAGGAGGCTACTTCATGACGAGCCCAGCTCGTCATGAGCCTGGAAGGGGTTAAAGCCCTGCTTAGAGCCTTATATTAAACAATAAATGGGAACAGAAGTAAGATCATAGGGAACTAAATCATTTTCTGGTAAGAAACCCAGTGATTTGAACATTTGCAATTTAGGTGTGGAAGAGGAGAATTTTAAATGGAAAACAGATTTAATCTGGAACAGACTGCTTCCCTGAGCATAACGCTGGAGGTGGATGTGACCCTCCCCTGCTATGGTCTGACCATTATCTTATTAATTTTAGGGTACCCAAGTCGGGAGGTGGCCATCAATCTCCCGCAATTAAGAAAGAATACAGGTTCAGAGCCTTCCTCCGAGTCACTCCCTCTGCACTTGGAGAAGCACTGGAATCCTCCATTCCCCATCTCTCCGGAAATCCAGAGAATGGCGCTCTTTTGCTTGAATCGTGGGTGCTCCATAGCGCTCCCCAATTAGCCCCTCTGCGGACTTTGCGCCCCCAAGAAAACTAAAACCTTGACTCCCTGGTTCAACCAGATGCTAAGAACTAGTAAAAGCGCCTGTAAAAATTCTGAAAGGGAATAGCAGAAAAACTTTAAACCGGTCTCTAAATGCGAATATAAACAAGCGCTTAAAGCTCATTATAGTAAAGCCTATGAGGCAAAACTAAAACTATCTTACAGACAAAATTGAGTCTTCTAGCAACAAAAGTAAGGAGCTGTTTAAGTTTGTTAAAGCCTTTACAGACCCGCCCCTGGTGGCCAAGGCCCTTCTGCTCTCCTCCGAATGGCCTCTCCAATTAGCAACCTTTTTCCATGAGAAACTTGTGACGATAGAAGATGCTTTCACCAGAGCATCACCGCCTGATCATAAAATGTTGCTAGCTCCTCCTTTCGAATCTATACCTAGAGTTGCCCCCGCTCTTCTGCAGTTTCTCCGGTTGGCACGAAATTATCCCTAGCCATCATCAAGGACCTTCATTTAGGCTCACGTACCGACCCATGTCCAGCAAAATTCTTAGCCTCTGTTGCCGGGACAGTAAATCCGGTGGTTAACAAAATACTCAACTCCTCATTAGCCACCGGACATAAGCCTTCTTTATGCAAGCAGGCTAAAATTATGCCTCTGCTTAAAAAATCCTCTGCTGGTCTAAAGGTGTCGGCACATTATAGGCCCATTTCCCTGCTACCGACATTTTCTAAGGTCCTGGAGAAATATGTAAATATGGTCATCACTGACTACGTGGAAGCAAATAACCTTTTAATTATCAGTCAATCTGGCTTCAGAGACAACTACAGTACTGAGTCCACACTGTTAGAGGGTTCTGAACACATTAAGGAGAGCCTTGATGGGGATTAAAAACCATCTTGATCCTATTAGATTTGTCAGCTGCCTTTGTATCCTATCCCAGAGCCTATTTTGGGGAACAGTATCAGACTCTCTGTATTGATGTCTCTGTTCTAAAATGGCTCTCTATCTTCTTGGAAGATAGAGACCAGGCGGTCTGGACTCCTCCCTTTGCGTCTGGAATCCCTAATATGAATGTTGGGGTTTAGCAGGGTCCTATTTTGAGCCCCAAACTATTCAATCTATATATGTCCTCTGGCATCTGTGTCGGAAGCAAATGGAGCGAAAATCATCTCATACGCTGACTACACGCAGCTCCTATTTACCCGTGACCAGGGAAAGGGCTTTGAGGAAAGGAAAGATTAAAACCTGCCTCTCAAAAGGGTTTACATAGTTAAGGACCAACCAGTTAAAATGTAACCCAGAAAAGTTGGAAATAATTTTCTTTGGCTCACCTCCTACGGAGGAATGGAGTCTTTGGTGGCCGGAAGATATGTCGGCCCCTCTCTCCGCACAACAAACGGTAAAAACCTAGGCATTATGATGGAGAACTCCCTATTCATGAGAGCCTAACTCCAATCAGTATTAGGAACCTGCGTTGGCCTCCTTCGGATGCTGAGGAAATTCCTTCCATTCCTGTCCTTGAACTGTAGGAAAATCGTGGTCCAGGCATTAAATACCTCCAGATTGGACTATGTCAATGTCCTGTACCTGGGCCTCCCATAATATCTGCTTAAATGCTTGCAGATGACCCAAAATGCAGCGGCCAGAGCTATTCTCATGCTTAAACCCAGGACTCGTATGTCCACCCATCTAAGAGCTCTTCACTGGCTGCTTGTAAAAAAAAAGAGGATCAGGTTCGAGGCCCTGGTGCTATTTTTGAAGACCTTCCACGGGAGTGGCGCGACATACCTCATAGGAGAGTTACCCATTACACACCATCTAGAACTCTGAGATCTTTCTCCCTGAACATGGCTTTGGTCTCAAATTGCATGCCCGGTTGGGCAGCTACTCTTTCAGGTTACTAGGGGCCCAGGCCTGGAATGCGCTCCCTGTGTCACTGAGATCGGTGACAGATTTAGCCACATTTATGAAACTCCTTAAAACCTGGCTATTCAGTCCTTAGCACCATTCCTTAGCATCTGGTCACCACAGCACTTGGGGGGGTTGCAGAGAAGGCCTTCGGAAGCGCCGCGACACTCTTGTTGAGTAGCTGTGCGCTATATAAATGCCTGTTGAAACTATTGTGCTCGACTGTACCGGTGCCACTTCCATTAACATTGTTTATACCCCAACCCGGTTTCGTTTCTCGGCTTGCGGCCATTTTGTTGTTGTTATTGTGCCTCCCTTCCCGGATCTCTGCCCCGCTCCCGCCTCCCAGCTGACCCTCCCTCCCACTGATACTGTCGGCCGCTCTGCCGCTTGTTGCACTGTGAACGCCCTGACTCCATCAGCTGCGGCCGCTCCTCACGCAGGTCCCTGCCCTACAGGACGCCTGGTATCTTAGCGCTTCAACGCTACACTGCTATCTGCCACCTGGTATCGTAGCGCTTCAACGCTAGACTGCTATCTGCCTTTGCTCCCATATTCACTATTGCCCAGATTCCAGCTTAGCTAGATTGCCTGATTGCCTACCTTGCTGAGCATAACTACACCATAGCGCTGGTGTACCAAAGTGCGCTTTTAATATCGTTTGTACTGCGCTGTGCTGCCTGTTGAAACTATTGTGCTTGACTGTACCGGTGCCACCTCCATTAACATTGCATTGTTTATACCCCAACCCGGTTTCGTTTCTCAGCTTGCGGCCATTTTGTTGTTATTGTGCCTCCCTTCCCGGATCTCCGCCCCGCTCCCAGCTGACCCTCCCTCGCACCTCCCCTTCCACCATCCACATATGAGAGATGCACTTGCACGCAGCGGTCGCGCCCCATGCGCGCCGAAGGTGCGCCAAAGGTAAGCCCGTCTACGCCCGTCCGCGCCTTGACCGCGCCCAGCACCAGACCCCCTGGTCCCTGCAAAACCCACTCCACCCGCCTATCGTACGACGCCACTTCCCTCCTTGCCCTCAACCCCGGACGCACAGCACCATGCTGCACAGCTACCCCAGGATACACCCATGGACCATTCGCCTGCCACTCCTGCAAGTTTACCTGCATCAGATCCCACACCAAAGCCACTTATTATTATTTTATTTATTTATTTTATTTTTTACATTTGTATGGACCATTCGCCTGCCACTCCTGCAAGTACACCTGCATCAGATCCCACACCAAAGCCACTTATTATTATTTTATTTATTTATTTATTTAATTACATTTGTATGGCGCTCAGCTACCCAACAAGGGTTTCCCGGCGCCTTTGTCACTTCCTCCAAAAGCAGATCCAACTCTTACCGCCTGAAGTGCATCCCGCTCGGTGCACAGACACGCCACTGAACTCTGGGATCTACTCGACACTACATCGCCGGACGTCGCCTTACTTACTGAAACATGGATGAACGCCTCATCAGCACCCGACATCGCCGTAGCCATCCCGGACAATTACAAGATCATTCGAAAAGATCGCGCCATCCAAACAGGAGGAGGCATCGCCATCGTCCATAAGAACACCATCCGCATCACGACCAGCTCCGACGACAACCTCGCTACTGCCGAACACCTTCACTTCCAGATCCACACCGACCCCAGGACCACACTTAGAGGCACCCTCATCTACAGACCACCAGGAACCCGCTCACAATTCAACGAAGACATCACCGACTTCATCAGCCCACATGCCCTCACATCCGAGAACTACATCCTACTGGGAGACCTAAACTTCCACCTGGAAAAGAACAACGACGGCAACACCACCACCCTTTTGGACAACCTGGCCAATTTCGGACTCAAACAACTTGTTGACACCCCCACCCACTTAGCCGGACACACGCTCAACCCTATCTTCACCTCCAGCAAACACATCTCCTTCGATCACACCTCAGCTCTCTATTGGACGGACCCCAGCTGCGTCCACTTCAGCTACAAAAAGACCATAACCCACAACCCCTCACAACCTATTCCCAGAAGAAACTGGAACAAAATCACCACCGACCAACTCACCACTTCACTCAACCGAAACCCTCCTGCCATTTCATCAGACCCAAACCAAGCCGTCACCAAACTCACACAATGGATCACTCACAGCGCTGACGAATTAGCACCCTTGAAAAACCACTAGTTCAAACAAGGTAGCAAAAAGGCCCCCTGGTTCAACGATGACCTTAAGAAATCCAAGAAGTTATGTCGCACCCTCGAGGAAACCTGGAGAAAAAACCCTACCACTGACAACATGACCTCCTTCAAGAACGCTACCCGCAAACACCACCAATTGATCCGATCCTCCAAGAAATCAGCATTCAAGGATCGTCTCGACAACTACGCCCACAACAGCAAAGAACTATTCAACATCGTCAAAGAATTTACCAACCCCACCGCGGGCACCAACGACATTACCCCCTCCCAAGACCTCTGCAACTCTTTATCCTCTTTCTTCCACAACAAAATCGCCGACATACATAACAGCTTTAAAAACCAATCCGAAGAACGGTCCACTCCACCCACATCCGGACCAAAACAACACTCTCACAACCTCTACACCTGGAACCCAATCACTACTGAAGACACCATCCGCCTGATGAACTCCATCCACTCAGGTTCTCCAACCGACCCATGTCCTCACCACATCTTCAACAAAGTAGACTCCATCATCGCACCCCATCTCCGCGATGTCAGCAACTGCTCCTTCAACTCCGCTACCTTCCCGGAAAGCTGGAAACATGCCGAACTCAGCACCCTCTTGAAGAAACCCACAGCAGACCCCTCTGAACTTAAGAACTACCGCCCCATCTCACTCCTCCCATTCACCGCCAAAGTCATTGAGAAAGCTGTCAACAATCAGCTCGCCGCCTTCCTCGAATCCAACAACTCCCTCGACCCCTCACAGTCCGGCTTCCGAGCCAAACGCAGCACCGAAACCGCCCTCATCGCAGCTACAGACGACATTCGAACGCTACTGGACCACGGAGAAACAGTTGCCCTCATTCTACTTGACCTCTCCGCCGCCTTCGACACAGTCTGTCATAGTACCCTCATACAACGCCTCAGCAACATCGGAATACAAGATAAAGCTTTGGACTGGATCGTCTCGTTCCTCGCCGGAAGAACCCAGAGAGTCCGTCTCCCCCCATTCAAATCAGAGGCCACCGAAGTCATCTGCGGCGTACCACAAGGATCATCTCTCAGTCCCACCCTCTTCAACGTTTACATGAGTCCCTTGCATCCATCGCGCGACAACACAACCTCAACATCATCTCCTACGCAGATGACACCCAGCTGATCCTCTCCCTCACCAAAGACCCAAACACCGCGAAAACCAATCTACACGAAGGAATGAAAGAAGTAGCCGAATGGATGAAGAACAGCCGTTTAAAACTAAACTCTGACAAAACGGAAGTCCTCATCTTAGGATCATCCCCCTCTGCCTGGGACGACTCATGGTGGCCACCGGCCCTGGGTACAGCACCCATACCTACAGATCACGCACGTAACCTGGGCTTCATCCTAGACTCCTCCCTCTCGATGACCAGACAAGTCAATGCTGTCTCATCTTCTTGCTTCAACATCCTACGCATGCTCAAAAAAATCTTCCGCTGGATCCCCATCGAATCAAGAAAGACAGTCACCCACGCACTGGTCACCAGCCGACTGGATTATGGAAATACCCTTTACGCCGGAACCACAGCCAAACTACAGAAAAAACTCCAACGCATCCAAAACGCCTCAGCCAGACTCATACTGGACATCCCCCGTCAAGCTCACATTTCCGGTCACCTGAAGGAACTCCACTGGCTTCCCGTCAACAAGAGAATAACATTCTGTCTCCTCACCCACGCACACAAGGCCCTCTACGACCTAGGATCCGAATGCCTCAACACACAACTGTCCTTCTACAAACCCACCCGCCAACTTCGTTCATCCAATCAGGCCCTCGCCGCAATTCCGCGCATCCACAGATCCAATATGGGAGGTAGATCCTTCTCCTACTTAGCAGCCAAAACCTGGAATTCTCTCCCCACCCACCTGCGCCTTACACAGAACCACCCCTCCTTCAGAAAGCAGATTAAAACCTGGCTTTTCGATAAATAATGCCCCCTCCATCCCTCAAGCGCCTTGAGACCCTCCGGGTGAGTAGTGCGCTATACAAATTCTTGAACTTCATTCATTCATTTGTGATTCTGCCCTGCTTTGTTTGGCGGAGGGTATGGCTTTAGGCCCCACCTTGAGGTTGGATGATTTGACTCAAAATAATTTACTCTGCTAAAAGGGCCAGCCTTTTGGGAGGTTGTTGTTATTCTTATGCCTCGGCTCCTGTTCTGGAATCTGAATTCTTTTAGGATTGTTGCCCCTGATTTGAGCCGTTCCTGCCCATGCCCTTCCCAGGTGACTATCTTATCTCGTAGGGTCTCTCTCAGATGTTGCTACACAGCCGTGAAGCCTTTTCTATAGCTCCTAAGGCAGTAAATAGTTACAGGGCAGTATCCGTGGTGGCAGGCTTGAACTGCCAAAGGATTGGATGGGTGCCTTGTGGGCCAAGTATTTTGTACATTATCTGAATTTTGAGGAAACTCTAAACACACTATTGGCACAGATGTTTACCATCATCGGTGGCCCCCAGAACTTGGTACGGCCCCCTCACCCAAACTAGTAGTAAACAAGTATTTGCTATGCAATAGGTCTCTCATTTTCGAGAGTTTGATCTATTGGCACTGTAAATGACAATTCCTTTTATTTAGGTGTTGTTTTTAAAACAGATAAACAAAAGGCATTGTTATTTACAATGCCAATTGTTTAACCTCTCGTAAATAACATGACAAAGTAAAAACACACGTTAACAGGGGGTGTCGCCATGGGAAGTTACAAAATTAGACCTGACAGTACTAAGGAGGGACTACTAAGCCTATTGACCATTGAACAGCCACAGTTTACACTGGACAATTACACAAGCCAATGAAACATATAGGCCGAGAGTGGATGGAGCTTCAAGTCCCTACCTGAATACAGCATGCCTCGCAGAGCATCCCATGCGCTGCTCAGGCTCGACCTAAAAGTCTGGATGGATCAATCTCGAACTATGAAAGAACAAGTTTTGGCCACCACAGTCTCATGTTTCCACATAATGCGTCTGCTTCTGAGAAGAGCTTTCCCTCCTCTACAATGCACAGCATGGAAAACTTTAGTTCAGGCGTGGTTATCAGCTGTCTGGACTACAGTAATGCTCTCCTGGCCTCAGCCAACAAGACGTTGCTCTCTAAACTTCAGGTGGTACAGAACACCATAGCCCGTCTCATTTGCAATCTCCCTTCTGGACCAGCATCCTCCCCTCTCCTACATGCTTTAGATTGGCTACCGGTGAGAAACAGAATTATCTTCAAGATCTGCTGCTTAACTCGCAAAGCTTTATATGGTGAAGGGTCCACCAAGCTATCTTCTAAGATCTCTCGCTACTCTCCCCATAGACTCCTAACATCTTGTGACAAAGCTCTGTTCACAGTGCCTAGGTGTAGAAATCCCCGATCAGGAGACAGGTCGTTCTATTTCCTTGTCCCTTTCTTTTGGGATAAGTTGCCTCTTCAAATGCGAATCTGTGAACACCACCTCCAATTCAGGAAATGGCTCAAGACTAACCTATTCCAAAAGTAGTACCCTCGGCCTGTTAACTTGGAATCGGTGCCGAGATATCCCTCCCGGAATGATGCGCGTAATAAATTAAAATAATATAACGTAACAACCAGAGGCAGAACGTTTGCTTGTGGCTGTTTTTCTTTAAGGCTGGGGCTAACACATGACCTACTGGAAAATCTGGGCAACTGTCAAGGCCCATAAAAATTGGGAACAAACCTGCACATCATGGAGAAGAGTTTACTGCTATCTGCAAGAATACCCGCAGTTGGAAGAATATCTGTGTGGAGGGCACCTCAACACAGGTCGCCACTGGCTGCTAGAATCTTGCAATCCACCTCAGAGTTTTTGCGAGCATGGCTGTCATTCCTCTTCACTCCTGCCATTTGAAATGTACTCTCTCTGCTGTGGCTAGTCAGTCTGATTTGGAAACCATGTGATTCACCATCAAAATCCTTGCAGTTTCAGGGATGGTTTCAGTTAAAGTCCTGGTAGTTCCTAAGTCTAGTTTCCAATTCCCAGTTGCAACTGCGCCTTATGGGTGTCGCTAGAGCATCTTGATTGTCCTTTTTGAGCAACAGGCACCTAAAGTTTGGAACCCGCTCTGGACTTTACGGTGGGTGCTAACCCACTGATGCCCTACCCATGTCAAAAGATTCAGCAAAAAACTTGGGAATCCTAGTAGAAACAAATTTGTCATTTGACCTTCAAGTCAATCGAACTCTATCGGCATGTTTTTGAATTATCAGGATTCTCAGAATGGTGCTCCCTTTTTTTCCTATTTCAGCACTTAAACCAGCAACTCTGGCCCTGATTTCATCTAGGTTAGATTATTGTAATGGGTTGTACTTGAAGATCAATAAATCTGCTATCGCCTAGCTGCAGCTAATACAGAATTTGGCAGCGAGACTGATTCTCGATATCCCCAAACATCAATTTATCTCTGCTTGGATTTAGAAGCTTCACTGGCTACCTATGAACAAGTGTATTCTGTTCAAAGCTTCATATATTGCCCATAAGACGCTATAGAACACTAGGCCGAGAGGACTGTGAATAATGTTTAATTGGTATATCCCCTCTCGATACCTTCACTCTGCATACCATGTGGTGGTTCCTAAATATCGAAAGTCTAGATGGGTTGGCAGAGCTTTTAGAGTTGCTGCAGGTAAGCTATGGCATTTTCTTCCTCTATCTGTCACCTACTTTCAGACTCTAGTCCCTTTTCGAAAGACCTTGCAACCTGGCTCTTCACTCTCTAGTGATTTTGCAATGATCCCTTGATGGTTTTCATTTTCACTGTAGGTTTGTACTGAACAAACCCTCTCTACAGTTCCTTGACGCCCTTGGCCATTCGTTTGCACTATATAAATCCTCTTTCATTCATTCTCCGTCACAGGATCTGGGAGACCTGCTGGGTTGGCAGCTAATCTGCGCCTGGACTGAGTGCTACTAGATATCACATTGTTAGTTGAACTGGAATTGTACACTAAGAATCCATAACCATTTGATATACTTTGTAACTCTTGTTGTTTGGGTGGTGGGTTTCTAACCAAAAGGGTATCTGACCATTTTTCTAAACTGGGAAGTTGTCGCACTGAGTTTGCATCCAATGACCATTGAAACAGTGTCAGACATATGATAGTAGTCTTGTGACACTGATTTTGTCTGGCACCTTAGGTTGTTTGCTTGCACTTTGTGTACAAACACTAGACTAAACCTGATGAGTCCCAAAGATTGCTGTGCTTTCCTACACGCTCTCCCAGAGACAAGCGGTGGCCCCAGGGGCCACTGTTGGAAATAATCTGCTGCCAGGCAGGGAAACGTTATGTCAATGTTTGGGTCGTATCTCATCCCAAGATCCAAGCTTGCACATTTTGGCCTTCTTTGTGGGGGTTTACATTTGCACTTAACCTGTTAACAAGCTCCTTTAGATAGTAAGCTTGGACCTCACTGTCCCAGGGGAGTCAAGTGCCCAGAGGGATTCACTTGGTTGTCCATTTGGAGTGCAGTAGAATCAGTGATCCTGGGACACCAGGGGCAAAGGTGGGACCCATGTAGGTTACTCCCAAGAAACCTCTGCCTGCCACAGAGCACCAGAAAAGGGAGGAAGAGCACCTTCTGTTTTTTCCTCCTTCTTCCTGGGCGTATCTGTAGCCGTGCAGAGGACCCGCTGGTCCAATCAAGCGAATAGGTTGTGTAGGTTGGGCCCAGATAATGTGACCCTGGTCATTACTACACCTCTTTAACCCTAGGCACTGGAAACAGTTTACTATTTGTCCCTGGGGCCAATGTTATCCTTTGGGAGGTGTTCAGGTCAGCTGAGGTTCTCTTTGAAGCGCTCTGGTTTCCTTTTCAAATCAAGAGATCAACTGCGTCTGTATAACCAAGCCTATTTTCAGTATGCAGTGATTTGAGCTAATGGAATGTACTCCCATGTATTATGACACCTTCTTCTATAAACCCACTGATGCCAAACTAATCTACTACCCAATAGTGGATTGCCCACCCTGCAAAATAGTGTTTCTCTGCTTCTAGAGGTTTTCTCGGAAGTGATCTAATCGGGCTGTCCAGAGGAAGGGACACAGACCATTGCACTGGAGTTCAGAGTCTAGAAGACTAGTCTAGTTGGAGACATTGGTTTGCTATTGAGCAAGTGCAGCTTTGTGACCCGTTGTAGATGGTCTTTGGATTTGGGGGCTGAATATTGGTACCGTTTGGCCGCTGTTGAGATTTTCTGGTGACTGGTGTACCTATGGTTCTGGGGTGCCACAATAGACACTGGTGAGCCCACTGGCCATTTGGCTATCAGCCTAGACCATGGGTACTCATAGTACGGCCCGCGGGCCGGTGGCGGCCCGGCAAGCCTTCCTTGGCGGCCCGCGGACCTTGCAAACATCGTACCCATGTATTATTTTAAAGAGGGTCTGCTGCAGCGCGACTCTGAGAGTCTCTGCTGCTCTGTGGGGGTCGGGGGATTCTCACTTAGACAGAGTGGAACTGCAGGAGCCTAAGATGAGGTGAAATACAACAAAGCCTCATTAGCATGTAAATGGCCTGTAATAACCTGTGAATTGCTTGTGTGTGGCTGTGTGTGTGTGCACCTGGAAGCTGTCTCAGCCCAGGCTGACACACAGGCAGGGTGAGGTGACAGAGGGAGGTAGAGAGAGGGAGGGAGGGAGAGAGGGAGAGAGACGGGGAGTGAGAGAGGGAGGGAGGCAGGGAGGGGGAAGTGAGAGAGGGAGGAAGTGAGAGAGGGAGGGAGGGAGGGAGTGAGAGAGAGGGAGGGAGGGAGTGAGAGAGAGGGAGGGAGGGAGTTAGAGAGGGGGGGAGTGAGTGAGAGAGGGAGTGAGAGAGGGGGGGTGAGGGAGGGAGTGAGAAAGAGACAGACAGAGGTAAGGAGACAGAGAGAGACAGACAGAGGGAGGGAGACGGAGGGAGGGATGGAGAGAGGGATGGAGAGAAGGAGAGAGGGAGTGAGAGAGGGAGGAGAGAGAGAGGGAGGGAGGGAGTGAGGGGGAGAGAGGGAGAGAGAGAGAGGGAGTGAGAGAGACAGAGGGAGGGAGAGGGAAGGAGCAAGGAAGGGAGCGAGGAAACAAGGGAGGGAGTGAGAGAGAGAGAGGGAGTGAGGGAGAAAGGGAGTGAGAGAGAGCGGGAATGAGAGAGGCAGACAGAGGGATGGAGCGAGGGAGGGTTGGAACGAGGGAGAGAGAGAGGGAGAGAGAGAGGGAGCGAGGGAGGGAGAGAGAGGGAGAGAGGAAGCAAGAGAGGGAGTGAAACAGGGAGGGAGGGTGGGAGAGAGAGAGAGGTAGGGAGTGAGTGAGTGAGGGAGGGAGGGAGGGAGGAAGTGAGAGAGACAGACCGACAGAGGGAGGGAGGGTGGGAGCGAGGGAGTGAGAGAGAGGGAGGGAGCGAGACAGGGAGCGAGGGAGCGAAATAGGGATGGAGAGAGAGAGGGAGGGAGAGAGAGAGAGAGAGAGCGAGAGAGGGAATGAGTGCGTAAGGGAGGGAGGGAGAGAGATGTGTGTATGCCGGGTCTGGTGGCTCAGTGGACGAAGGCATCCGCTGCAGGGACCTGTGATCAACCTCATGGTCATAGTTTTTTTTTGTTGATCTAGCCCGCACCCTCCCCCACTGACCCCGCCCCCACCGGTGCGGCCCTCTGACACAAAGCACACTGTAAATTTGGCCCCCGAGAGAAAGTTTGTGAGTACACATGGCCTAGACAATGATGTCGAAACCCGGGAACTCAACCCACATCATCTCTCAAAGCAGAACATCAAGAGAAATAGTTCCACTGTCAGTGTAACCTCCTCCAGCTGGTGATATAAGTAACCAGGCTGGGCCAGTGGGGGAGCCCACCTGTGCCCCCTTCTGGCACGGCATGGAAGGAGTAAAGTACGGGGGCCCGCAGTGAGGGCTTCAGGAGCAGTAGGCTCATCCAGCCTCCAATTCACCAAAGCAGATCCTCTGGGGAAAGCTGTGGCTATTTGGTTGCAATAAACCCAGTACTTTTGAGGTTTGCAGAGTATTGTCATCAGGTCTTGGGCCGGCAAGTCACACCAGTTCTGAAATTCACAGGCAGTCTCTTCAGTCTTTGCCCACCCCAAGCAAGAGCAATCTCCACCTGCGGGTAGCAGCTGACGGTCTCTCTGACGTCCACCCAACCTTCTATTGCACTGGAGTATTCCAGAGCTGCGTGCGCCATTCCAATGCAAAGAAGATGAATCACAAGGTCGCAAACTGACTTGCTCACAATTATGTTGGTATGTGGAAGCCCACCTCTGCCAGGAAGACAGCTGACCCCCGCCTCACCCCAAGACTGCTACAGTTGTTACTTAGCAGCCTGCATGAGCCCACACATTGCTGCTAGAAAGTACCCAATGGCCGTGTGACGCCACTGGTCTTAGCCCTGCGCGGTTATCACTAGACCACACCTTCTCCCATGAGGCACATGTTCACTGTAATGTAATAATTAGAGCTTGTGTGAGATGCCCGCTGAGTATTTTTAGATGAGCTCATTTTGCTTTATTGATTACCTTTTCTTTTCACCCCACAGAGGCAAAGTTCAAGAAGCTGGAGAAGCGGTAACTATGATGTTTCAAGTACAGAAATAACACTGGGTGTCCTGCACTGAAAAGGTCCCTTTGCTGGTAGGCAGTGCCGCTGGCTTTGCAATGCTTCTCAAGTAATATGAACCTGCACATGCCAGCGTCCTGTTCTTGCTGTCGTCCTTTGAAGGTTAGGCCTGGCAAGTTCCTGCTGTATGAGACATCAGTGGCTGCAAAACAACAGCGAGAGCTGTGCGCAGATGTCTTTCAGACTGTACAAGTCGAGCAATATTTCATTGTTTCATTGGAATTACCCTAGGGAAACAATTACAGTTCGCTCAGTCGACTACAACACTCTGTCATGCTATAATGTCTGCCATTTTTATCTGCATCCTTTTGACGGAAGCAACACTTAGCTGAATGAGAGGCGTCCGACCAAGTATGACACCTTTTGTAAAGGAAATCACAAACTAGTTCAAGAGGTTATTCTTGCAGCAGCCAGCTCACAAGGAACATTGGACAAGAAACCAGAAATGATGGACTACCACTGCCCCCTGCTGTTCAGAGGCACTAGCTTGTTAGGATGTTGCACATGGGTTCTCCCAGACTAGTGCACATGTGGACTGGTACAAAATATAAACAAATGTAGAGTTTGTGCTTTACTAATAGCGTCTGCCTTCGCTGTTCATAAACACAGAACCAAAAAACAAAACCAGACTTTCAAAAATCACACTTATCTGTGTTTTTATATGTGTGTGCTTAGCTGCTTAATTTCCTACTGATTTGTAGCGTGCTGTCCTTTTGGCTAATTCTGGTCTAATGTGAGGAACACCGTCCACAGTGAAGCTACTGAAAGACAATTTGGAAAGGTGTGCATCATAAAAACATGGCAGACTAAATCATTACAAATGCCTGCAAAAACATGTTAAAAACAGGTGACTTTTAGTGCTTTATTTGATGAAAATGAGACTTATACTTTTGTCACTAGGTAATGCAGCTTTAAGGCCTAGTTTAATGTGTGAAACAGTGCATTGCTGTAAATGTAGAGCAATTTAAGCTTATGTTTGAAAATGTATGTAGCCAGCTGCAGTGGTGGCTAGTACGTCAGAATCTACCCTGCCGCTGCAAATGCTTAGGTTAAAGTTTGTTGGTAATTGTTCATTTTGTACATTTACACACACTCGTTTTTGTGGTACGCTCTCAAAGCTGTGATTTGTGAGTGAAGCATCTCTCCCATAAAGACTTGTGTTGCACAGTTGTATGTAGTGTTCCTTGCAAGTGCCCAGGTGCCAGAGCTCATTGTGGTCTGGTAGCATGCTGTTCCGCTGGTTGTGCGTGGCTGGAAGGGTGTGGTTTTCGAGTGTCCCTTATTACTACAGTCATTATGTGTTAAGTGTGAAAACCAGAGTTATGCCTTTATTCAATAATATACCATTGTTTCCTAGCTTGTAGTGGGCTGGAAAGCGAATGGGCCATCAGATGCTTAAGCATCCTATGACACTCAGTGGTTGGTTGGAAGGGTCTAGGGACAGTGGCCATTCTTGGGACAGTTTTGATGTTTTGTGTGATTTGGCGGAGGCCAAAGTGTCCCAGATGTGGGCTACAACTCTCCACTTAGTGTAGTGGGTGGAGAGGAGCTGAGGTGTTTTGAATGAGGGATCACCCTGAGCAGTGTAAGTGAGTGAGGGGAAGAGTGCAAAAACAAAATGAGTGAGTGATTAAAACTATCTCAATAGTTCAATTTCTTTATTCAGTGGTTTCCTCGGATAGGGTTAAAATTGAGAGGACTGGAGGTTCAGAACAAATATACCAACGTGGTGGTCAACATGTTTCTGCCTTTACTAGAATCCAACCGGAGTTCTTAGGCATTCTTCAGGATCAAACTTCAGTACAAGTCACTCTGCAAACAACAAGAAAAATTTAAACACGATGGCTATACTGGCTGTAATCATGTGCGGTCACAGGATCAATGGGTAATCAATACACGATCACCATCTGTTTGAGGAGATACACTTAACCTCTCTACAGCCACATGGTACCGCGTAAACTGTCTGAAGCGGGGTCCCAGCGAGAGGTGGACTGGAAAGCGAATGGGCGATCAGATGCTTAAGCATCCTATGATACTCTATGGTTGGTTGGAAGGGTCTAGGGATGCACGGTGGCCTTTCTTGGGACAGTTTTGATGTTTTGTGTGATTGGCAAAGGCCAAAATGTTCCTGATTATACACGTGAATGGAATGAAGGAGAACGAGTGAGAGAGCTGCGCAGGGGTTTGGCCTACTATCCTTGATGTCTATTTGTTTCCAGTTCTAGTGTTGGGAATGATCCAGAGTTCTGTGGCTTCTCCGTTGCGCTTGTTGTGGCATCTCCGTCACACTTGCTAAGGCGTATGTCCATATCTGCTCTCTGGTGGGACTTTGTCTTCTTTGGAAGAGCTATATATCATAAAGCAGAACGGACATCTGGGGGAAGACAATACGTAAAACCAATAACATATATGCTACATTACACATGTTGACATTTGTTTTTTCCAAAACAACTTTTTGCCTTTCAGAACCGAGAAGAAGTGATATGTACACTGGTAAAAAAATATCTGTAATAGCACAAATAAATCTCATTAACACGCACACGACCGGAAGAAGAAAAAACGCAAATGGGGATAATTGCTCTTATCTGTTTGCGAATGCAAGTCCTAGCAGGTAACTGTTAATGCAGTTTGTAAAGCAGTGGCAGGGAAAGGCAGATAGTTGGAGGTGAGTTGCTCTACATTCTTTTTTTTTTTTTTTTTTTTTTGGAAAACCTTTATTTGTAGAAAAAAAGTACACCGCTATTCAGCCATACATCCTGGAGGCCAGGCAGCATTGAGGTAGCAGTCACATTTGTGTACCAAACGGTAAGCCGAAGCCATCAGGTTTAATTTTCAAATATATTAGAACATAAGAGTAAATAAACCAGATAAACAAGAAGAGCTGCAAGGAGTAAAGTAAAGAGGAGAAAGAACGAGAGAAAAAGGAAAAAGGAAAAGAAGGAATTAGGCTGAGGACGGATCACAGACGGTGGACTCGCATCACGGGGAGAGATCAAGGGCTGCACACCCTAGTCAGCTCACAATACAATTAGCGACAACAGGTCGTGTGGGGAGTAATACAGCAGGATGACCGGCATGGAACCACAGGTAAGGGGCACTACGGAGACAGGTGGACATCAGGGTCTACCTCCACAGGGGGCGCGCAGATGTCACCTCGATACGAGTTCCAAGCTCCCCACACAGACCTCCACATTTTCGGTTTGCCCCTGGCCACATACACTGTTTTCTCGCGCAGCATGCACCAGTCCATGTTGGTTTCCCACAAGCTAATCGAGGGAGGAGCTGGCGCGCCCCACCTCTGAGCAATGTCTCTCTTGGCTATCATGTTGCCCAGAGTGGCCCAACGGGTCTGGGCAACGTTGTAGTCATTCGGGCCCCAAATGTTGAGTAAGCAGCGCCGGGCCTCCGCGGGTAAAGCCACACCAGTCACTTCCTTCATCACTTCGTGCACACGTACCCAGTATCGAGACACTTCAGGACACTCCCATATAATGTGCATGAAGGTCGCAATCATCCCACATCCTCTCCGGCACATACCATCCAGGGAGAGCCCCATGTGTATGAGTCTGGGGCCCGTGACATAAACTCTATGCAATATCTTTAGCTGGACAAGGCGGAGTCGTGCCGATATGGCCACCTCCCTAGGGGAGGAGACCGCCGACTGCCACTCCTCATCATCCACCTCTATGCCATCGTTCACCCAGAGCTCCCTCAACCGCACCAGCAGATCAGCACGCACGTTAATGAGCTTTTTGTAAGTTAGGGAGATAGCGCTGTCCGGCATATGGCCGTCCAGCACCCTGTCTTCCAGGGGCGAAGATTCAGGTACCGTCTCCCCCGCCGGAATGCGGGAAGAGAGGGCATGCCTGAGCTGTGCATATCGGAAGTATTCCGTCGCCCCCAGTTGGAACTCAGACTGCAGTGCATCAAATGACTTGATCCCTCCCCCGGCCATCACATCCCCCACCTTTGATATACCAATGGTGTCCCACCTGTCAAAGCCTTTGGTGTGCCACAGCTTCCCCAACATGTCAGAGTCATACAGTGGAGTGGCCATGGTAACCCTACCCTGCCAGCCCAGAGTTTTGGTGACTGCCCGCCATAAATGCACCACCGTTTTATTGGGACCTGTCAACTTCCGATCCAGAGACTTGGAATATAGCGCCCTGTAGTAGTTTCCATCGTCCATGAGCCACCGGTCCATGGCGTAGCCTGGGCTGACTGCCGGGCCATAGAGGCCATGATTGAGTGCCGCGAGTTGGGACGCCCAGTAATAACGCCGTATGTCAGGCAGGGCTATGCCGCCGTCATAGCACGGTATGGTCAGTTTAACCAGAGAGATCCGAGGTCTACCATCCCACAATAACGCTCGCTGCAAGGATTCAATCTCCCCAAAATATTTGGCCGGTACAGGGTCCTGGGTGTTTTGCAGTGCATAAAGGAATCGTGGCAGCGCCATCATCTTGAACAGCGCCGCCCTGCCCATCAGGGAAATCGGCAGTTTTTTCCAGCCCTCCACATCTCGGCGCAACCGCGCCGGTGGCGGAAGCAAGTTATGTGAGTACCGTGCTCGGGAGTCCCGCGACACATAGATAGCCAAGTACCGAAAGCCCTGTTGGGCAATCTGTATTGAGCAGCCACGGGGGAGGCGCGGAGTGTCTCCACACAGCGTGTATAGTGAGGACTTGGACCAGTTGATAACCAGGCCCGAGTAGGTTCCAAAGGTACCCAGCAGGTCAAACACTACTATGAGCGAGCGGCAGGGGGAGGTAAGATACAGGAGGATATCGTCTGCATAGAGCGACACCCGGTCTTCAAATCCCGGAGACCACGTTATCCCAGCGACATCGGGATGTGTCCTGATCCAAGCCGCCAAAGGCTCAAGTGCCAAGGCGAACAGGAGTGGTGACAGCGGGCACCCCTGCCTGGTGCCTCTGCACAGTGCTCTACATTCTTGAGCCTAGTTAAGTAAAAGACCTATGCAGGAGAGTGCACAGGGTAGAAAAGGGCAGAAAATGGGCATTGTTCTCCTGAACATACATTGCAACCAGCTTGGTAGAATTTTAGCGAGATACGTTGGAGCAAGATCTTTAGTACACTTATTTGACGCATAAATATTACAAATGAAGGTGATATAAAATAGACAACCAGTGTAAATGAGATACTCAGGGAGTAATGAGAGCAGAGTTAGAATGACCAAGAAAAATAAAGAATGGACTGAAATAGAAGGAAAGCATATTGTGGAAACTGGGTTATAAAGGTCAACAGTAGTGAATTGTACGAGAAGTAGAGATTGAATCAGAAGCTTCGCCTCGTAACAGAAGAAGATTAATTCTCTCAATATTATATAGTTTAAAATAATAAGTATGAGCAAGTATACAATCTGTTTTTGAAAATTAAGAGTAGAATCAAAAGTATTGCTTTGGTTGTGAGCAAAAGATAATGACTTACTAAGAGAAGGCGGAAACAGAATGAATCATAAGCAGGAACCAATAAAAGATCAGTATTTGAGAAACAGTACAGAGCTTTAAAATTGCAAGTATAGAAGATAGTTTGTGACAATGAGAATAAAGAATAACGTTAGAGCCAACAAACAATGCAGTATCGGCAAGAATCCTGGAACCCTCTTTGCTACAAAACCATTAACAGAATTCTTTCTCCAACGTAATAGTTGGATTTTGAAGCAGTCAAAACTTTGTGTTTGTTGTTTGTTCGATCAAAGAAGTTTTTCACCTTCACTTAACTCCATGTTGCGCTTGGGAACAAAATCGTCCCTCCGTCGTGATGTTCATTTAATTTATTTTAGTTTTTAATTTACACAAAATTGTCCTTCAATAATTACAAACATATAAAAAGGAAAAAGAGATAAATTATATTCATACAAATTCACAATCTTAAAATCCTCAATTTCACCGTTAGTAAGAAATCTCAAGGTCAGTTGGCACATTTAAAGCTGGATTTCTACTAAAAGATTATTGTCTGTGGAGCACGTCTATACATTACTCTTACTAAATAGACTGGGATCTTGCGCCCTGCCTCTTTTATGGGTAAAAGATTCAATATTTGTTTCTTTATAATGTGACCGGCACTTACGCTCCGTATAGACTAAACCAGGTTGGAGACCGCCCTCAAACCTGCCCTAACCTATTATGTACCCAGATGCATTCGATAAGGTGACCAGTCAGGTATTGCCTCGAAACTTTTAAAATAACACTTCTAAAACATAAATGCTTTGCAACAGCAACACTTCCCAAAGCATGTGTTCTCGAAATGTATTGAAGTAAGGATGGTGCGAAAGGAGAGAAGTGATTAAGGGTGTAGGATAGAAGTGTTGGGGTATGGGGTTTGGTATCAGGTTTAGGGTTTGCTATAAAGGGGATTATGGTTTGATGGTAAGTGGTTAATGGTTAGGGTAAGTGGCTTAGAGTTTGCGGTATATGAGCATGGAGTCGGATAAAGAATAATGCTTAGGTGGTTATGGATACAAGGGATTAGGGGACTGGGTTAACAGTTTAGGATTTAAAGGGTAAATGTTAGCAGTTAAAGCAATGGGCTTAGACATTGTGGTTTAGGGCTTGAGGTATGTGTGTTATGGGTAAACGGTTGGGGAATAGGGTATGCAGTTTAAGGAAATGAGGTTGGGGTTAAGATAAAGCATTAAGGGCTTGGGAATTAGGGTCTTTCTGTAGATGTTAATGACATAATGGTGTGGCTAAGAATATAAAGTTACAGGGTTATGGTTTAAGTGCTTTGGTTATAAGAATATTAATACATATTTGTAAAGTGCAAACATGGCACCCCTTAAGGTTTCAAGGCACTGGCGGCCGTCGGGGAGATTAAGTTAGCTATTGTCCAGAGTCACATGGTGCTGAGCTGGCGCTGGGGATCAAACTGTGAGAAATGCAAAAACAACAAATGCAAAATGTGGCATGGAGAGCACGGGAATCGCACCATGAGCCCTGCTCTCCGGAGTCAGCCGCTCTGCCCGCTACACCACACCTCTCCCTTATAGGGATAAGGGGCTGTGGTTAAGGGTTAACCCTTATGACTACCTTTGTTTAGTTTCATTGTTGGTAATTTGTTTAATTTGAGGTGGATTATTGTTTGTTATTTAAAAGACTATCTGTCCCAAAATATGTTTAAAAATCGAATTGTTGCTTTTCTCAGTAACACCTTACTTAATTTCTTTCAGTGGAACTCGCTGTAATTTTGAAGTGATGTAATTAGAAATGTTAAAAATGAACTTATGCTGTTTGTACGTAAAGCAGGTGAATTACCAAGACATAGCCCCGCACTTGTGCTCAATTAAGCGAATGCAAGGCGAAGAGGATGCAACAGCAGGCCCAGTGAGATATCCCTTCCCGCTAACTTATTCTAACGATTCTATCAACCTCGTGGGACGCTGCACGGCAGCTGATGCAGCAACGACGTAAGTTACCTGTTTTATCCATCAACGTAGATGCTAAGGCCCAAAAAGAAAAACAATGACCTACTGTTGAATGGCTTTCTCAGAAGCCCCCTAGTTCGGGAGGGGTCCAGTGTCACACCTTCAGATTCTGGAGGACAATCTTAAAGTAAACCTCAGCAATAACTTATTTAAACTTAAAAGACTGTAATTAGTATATGTATCTCTCTTGTGTGTGGGTTTCACTGGTGAAGTTACTAGGAGCTGCTCATGTCTCACTTATTCTTTCTCAATATATTTTCCATTCTGGCTCGTATTAAAGGTTTTCAGGGTGGAATGTCTTCTGCTTCGGTTCTGAAGCCTGTGTCTGGAGATGACGGCTGGCCCTGACATTTAGAGCGAGTAGGTCAACTCCCTGCCATCCGACCACAAGCTGAGGATGAGGGGATTATTAAAGACCCTAATTGGACATGAAGGGCAGGCTCTCTGCAGAACCTGCAGGGACTGTCCTTTGAAGAGGAGATTTTCCCATTAAGGTTGTCTTGTGACTGTGCTGTCCTCGGCAGGAAGGTCAAACGAAGGACAGCGATGCTTTCTTGCCATAGACTTGGCCCCTGCCTGAGCCAACTCACGACGTCTTGTTGACAGCCAGAACTATTGTTATTGTGTTGTAATTGTATTTATATAGCGCTTACTACCCCTGACAAGATGTTCAGTCGCTTTGCGACGAGTAGGACGCTACTCTGGAATCCAAGGTTAGAGGGAAGAAGCTAATAGGTCAGTAAAGTGTTATTTTTCTTCTTTTCTTGTGGACTAGTTGTGGTAAGTGTTTTACATTAGTCCTCATGCATTTACTGTGTTGCTTTGAAAGGGATAGGTTCATTGAAGTGGATTAGTGATGAGAAGATGCGAGTTGTTATTGGAAGTGGTGGACAAGTGGGCCTGTTAGATAGATGAATATGATCAAAGAAGGGAAGAGTTTGGAAAGGGTGTTTGGGAGTCCTTAATAGTCAGAGAAGTTGGGGATGAGTCTGAGAGTGGAGGTGTAGACAGAGGTTGAAGGGTAATTCCCCGCCACCCCACAGTAAGTAAAGTTTAATATATAACTATATAGAGACTTGCCATCACATGTAAATATATAGCAACATGTATACGTGCATACACACTTAAACACATAATTATACAATTTTATGTAATAATAATAAAAAAAAATTAAATCATGCAGCTACCTCAAACAGGTTTCCCAGCGCTACACAGACTACAGCAGCGAGCAAAGAGCTGAAAAGCCACGTTTTTAAGGCCTTCCTGAACTCTAGTTCGAGTCAAGTTGACGCAAGCATGTTGGTAGAGAGTTCCACAATCTTGTGGTCCTCATCAAAAAGAATCTACCACCTTGGCGCACCTTAGCATAACGTGGGACGCAGAGCAGCCGCTGGTGGTTAGATCTCTGCGTCCTCACCTGTTGATCTGGCCTGAGCCCTTGCTGTACAAGGCTCAAATTGCACTATATAAAAACCTGTACCAATACACATGTAGTAATCGTTATATGCTCCTACATTACCATATGTGTTTCATAAAAACATTTTTAATCTAAATAAATGTATAAACATGTACACATGCCTTCAGTATAATCATATTTACCTATTGCAATATATTTGTATTTTCATAGAAAAACACAAACCCATTAGCACTCCGGCTTCTACGTTTATACATGTGCTCAAGTTTGCAAAATGTACTAATTTAGGGATTCTGATAATGCTCCTGTATCATATGCAAATATATGCAGTAGCATGAAAGCACTACCGGCTCTTTGCTGTCAAAACAACAAAAAGTACACACACAAAATCCTTTACAAAATACTTGGCTGAACTGCTCTGCAACTTTAAATATAATTTCTCTGAGGAATCATGTAGTAAAACCTGTTTTAGGCACGCAAGTAATAAAAAAAAAAAAGAGAATTAGTGGACAATCTTCGCAAAGTCCCTATGGGCAACATGACAATTAGGGGCCCGATTATTAAAGACGATGACCTAGTTTTAGAAAGCACAACTGTTACCCTAACAAACAAGGGTATCCGGGTGCTACAAGACTGTTGCAATAACCCATTTACTGAAGCGACCTTGTCTTCGAACCCTCATTAAACTTTAGGTGATTGCTGTCACCCCTGAACTAAAGGGGGAGAGCATTCCACAGCTTGGGAATCAAGAAAGACAAAGCACTACCACTTTTTCAGGCCAGGCTTATTCGGGGAGTAGTAAAAGGAAAAGCGTCTGCAGACTGTAGAGGCGTGTGCGGAAAGTGGGTTTTAAGTTTCTCTAATATAATTTCAGGGCTCAGCGTATTGTTGGCTTGGTGAGACATACACGCGATTTTGAATTTGATCCCTTTGTCCGTAGGGAACCAGTGCAGAGTCTTCAATATAGGTGTGGCAGGCTCATTCTGCTTTTCACCTGCCAACAGTCTAGCAGCCCAATTTTGGACTCTGCAATCGGGCCGCAAGCACTATTGGTAGCCCCAGGTATAGAGCATTACAGTGATCCAGGCGTGATAAAATTTTAGCTAGTACTACCTTCTTATGAGTTTGTTTGGGCACCACTGTAAGCACTTTAAACCACATCCTTAAATATAGACAACAGGATGCTGAGACCATGCTCACCCATGTTCAGATCATTGATCATCACCCCCAGGTTTTAGCTACTGCAACTGAAGTAGGGGTTCATCTAATCGGAGAGCCACCTCTGTGGTGCATCGGTGATTGGCAATTGGCCAAAACACTGCAGCTTCGTCTTGCCTCCATTCAGATTGAATGCATTGGCGCACATCCATTTCATCACTGAGGTCATGCCGTCAAGAGACTCACAATACTGCACTTGCAAGCGTAAGTCCTTGCATTCATGCAGATTCACTACTTTCAAGAATTCACAAGAGTTTACAGAAGTGGGCCTGGCAAACGTACTTTTAAACTTTGTTGAATGCTTAGTCAATAAATCTCAAAGCCACTTTTCCCCTCTCTAGAATAATTACATATGTTTTGTTCAGACTTTGCTTCAAACAACCCAGTATAGTGCGCAGTAGGGTAGGAGGTCCTTAGGGAGATAAGGCATTAGGAAAGAAAACTGCAAGCAAGTGGCCATCCCATTGCAGAGTCCACTCCGACTCATCAAAGTGATACCCTGCAAGCTGTAAACTCCTTATTGTAGCTGCCAGATACTATGGGTCAAAATCAGGGGTCCCAAGACCACTTATCCAGTTTTACTTTTGTTGATGCCACTCATTTTCTGTTCAAGGCCCATATGAGATGACACGGCAAAGAGTACATGAAAATATTGTTTGGGGATCGAGGAGACCTGGACCTCCACGTGGCATCACTAGTCTTTGTGGAACAGTTCCTTCTCTGCTAGCTCAGGGATGCCTCTGGGTGGCCATGCACTTTATAAGTCTACTAGCATAGCATAGTCATTTGGGATGGAGCTCTTCAGCACATACAGGACAAAGGGTGAAGAAATAAAAACCTTCTAAGGGGTTCACTGATACACCTGGTCCGTTAAACCAACAAAGAAGAAATTGGCATGGAAGCTGTAATATAAAAACAATGCATTTATTAACCTCACATGAGGGAGATTGTGTCACACAGGACCCTCATGTCACTGTAGGAGGCATTCTAAGGAGTACGGAGAACAGGGGCCTTATATATGCATAGGTTACATAGTCCGCATAAAACCAAGGGGAGGTCCTGGCACATACAAGCATGCACATTGACTAATATAGGTATACAAATTGTGCTTGCTCAACAAAGTGGGAGGGGAGACCAAACTGAACACATCAGTAAGAATAGCCTGACATTTCTATACTAGGAGCAGGTGCATTCTATCAGCTAGGCCTTTCTGAGAATGTGCAGGGCTCTGGAAGAGGGAGAAAGCACATGCCGATCACATGGCTAACTAAAATGGCTGCCAAGAACAAAATGGCTTTCAGCTCATGCTAACAGCGATTCCTGCAATCTTTAACAAGGGAGCATGCACCAGAATGCAAACAGAGATCTCGGTGTATGCACAGCGGATCCCAGATTGCTCTGCAATAGACTAGCCTTTTAAAGATATATCCTAATTCCCAAATATTAAAATGTAACTCCTTCATATTGCATCTTATTCCATCTAGAGTAACTACATTGTGGTAGTGTATTGGATATTTGGAATATACTGGATTTCTCCCAAATAACACCCAGGCCCCATACTATGAAGGAGGTTAGAGTATTAATGATTGTTGATAGATGTATCTCTAAACATCCCTAACATAAAGCAGCATATCATCTGCATTTAATAAGATTGCATGATTAGCAACTTCCAGCTGAATTCACAGTTCTTCCTGCCAAATGAGCATTCTGATGGATCAATGGCTCATGAGAAGAGCAGAGGTGAGCGTGGGTACCGCTGCGGGGTTCCTCTCCCCTCGTGATACAATGCCAGTATGGATTGCCCAGATTTAACCCCTTTGGTTGTTCTGGCATAAAGCGTGTTGCCCCAATGGAGCATTTGCCTCCCTTTCCCAAATGTTGCCTGTATTTTGGACATAAAGCGCCACTTGAGCGTGTCAAAAGCTTTTTTCCAAGTACAAGTAAAGCCCGGCAACATGTGACAAGACTGGGAGCCTTTTCTGTAATACTGTAGAGGCTTCTATTATCATACGGATGTGTCACGGCAAGTGCAAAGGACATTTTGGTCCTCATGTATTAAAGTGGGCAAAATGGGTCGCAGCCTGTGTGCCAAGATATCACTGACGATGTTGTATTCCGTTTTTAAATTTAGGAGTGGACAATATGCCGCTACATTTAAGGGATCACTAGCTGGTTGAAGGATTGCTACTAGTATTGCTTTGTTTGTTGTGCTGGGTAGATACCCATAATCAAAGAGAGTTTGAAATAATTTGACCAGATTGGAGGCCAAAAGATCAGCACACAAGTATTGCTTTGCCTAAAGGGCTTATATGCACCTGGATGGTTTGCACAGATTGCTGGATTACGCCATGCACTCTGGGTGAGTAGCCCGTTTACTGTTACGAGGTTCAAGGTGTGTGCCACTGTGGTTTGAGTCACATAGACTGGAGTCTACAAGACTGGGAAAGACTGGTGACCAGGGAGAATTTACCAATCTGCTCTTACATTGCATAAGGTTGCAAACACAACACTATGGCAGCCTTTGGGGGACAAATAGACATCAGTTAAAGACATGCTGACCCAAAGGGTGATAAGGAAGACAAACCCTGAGGCTAGGCCAGACTATTTAGAGGCTGACCAACCGGGTTTCATCAGCTGGGATCACTCAAGAATACCTTCAGCACTTCCTCTGTGCAATAAGGCGAAATTAGGAGAGACCTTTAATCCTGCCTCCGAGAACTGCAGGAAGATGCAGGAGTGCTGGGTTCCAGGGTAGATAATCCTGGGAAACCAGCAGGGAAAGATGTATTAATGGGTTTTGCAGTCGCAACCCCTGCAATTCACAAAATCTTGTTTTCCAAAGTACTTAGTCGGTTTTCAGATTTTGGAGAAAAAAAATCCCAATCACAAAATCGGGTTTTCAATCAGTGTCGAATCACAGTTTGGAAGGGGAGTGTTTGGAGCATTCCTGACACTACCAATTGCAAACCATTGATCAGTTACAACACTCGAGATGGGGTGGTAATGTATTTGAAAAGAGAAAGAGGTCCCTTAAGAACCCTTCTTTGTAGGAACTGTTGGGGAAAGGAAATATGCAGTGGTCCATGGGGCTTGAAGTGTTTCAAAGTGGAACACTTTTTGGGGGAAAAAGTGCTTCCCTGTTTCCTTTAAGGAAATCTGTCTGCTTAAAAAAATCAAAGTTCAATTTTGAAATGCAATTGCAGTGATGGTGCTCAACTGTCCCTTGTAGGCCTCCGTCCCTGTGATTATAAACAATAAATAATAATTAGGCAGGTTGTTCTGTGAGTCACTATTTTTCTAATTGACTTTTTAGTGCATAGGTCACGTCAAAAAATCTAATTGGATTCACAAAATGTTGGTGTGTAATTTTCAACAGTTATTGTGAATTAAATCTTACTATATCTGGCCCTAAATTAATGATCCAAATAACAATACTGTAGGAAAGTGCCCCTTTTTGAATGGTTGCCCCCACTTTTTGCCAAACTGTTGATGTACTTTGACTGAGTGTGCCCTAGGTTCCTGCCAACCAGGATCCCCGAGCCTATGTTCTTTCCCTAACCTGTACTGTTGCAAAACCCAATTCTGACCTGAGATCTGGTGAACTCTGACCTGCCTCGAAACTCCAATCGAAGCCTGCAGCCTTTCTGCAGGATACCCCCCGACCGGAGCTGTTAAGAAAACCCGATGGCTAAAGACACTCCAGCACCCGACGTCCAACGGCCTCAGAACCGACGGTGTCCCAGCACCCCCAGACATCCCAACTTACCTCCAACCGGTGGTTACCTCCAGAAGATCTTCGTCCCCGAGCCTGCAGTGTTTGTTGCAATCAGAGAATCCCTATTGAAACCAACAGGGCACCCGACCGAAAACAGCACCCTGCACCCAGCCGCCCCTGTGCTGCTGCAGGTGCAACTTGGGTGCTAAATTGGATTGCCCTGAGCCCTAACACCAGGAGCTTTGCTCCCACAACCTTATGGCCTGCTCGTGAGCAGCCACCAACCGGAGGCTCCCTATCCCCTATTGGATAAAATTGGGGCTCAGCGCTTTGCACCTGGCCGCCCTAGTGCTGTTGAGGGTGTTTCAAGGGTGCATCCTCGACCCTGGGGAACCCTGGTGCTGACCCCAGAAAACCAACTCCCACAACAAAGTACTTACCTGTAAACCGATAACTTCATTTCCTCACATAGGATTGTATTGACTGCTTTTCTTTGAAAAATCTTCCCAGTGTGGAGTTAGTTTGTATGAAATCTTGAACCACTGCAACTACACAAAAACTGTATTACTTGCTTTTTGTCTAGGAGATGTCCCGGAGTGATATCTAGGCGTATCACAGTGGTTATCAAAAGTAACTTAAAAAGTAATCCAAGAAGTAACGTGCACAGTAATCTGTAAAGTGGTTCTAGAAATAAAATATCGAAATATTTTTTATACAAACAATTTGGTCTGAAGTTCAGTTTTTGAGTGTGTGACATTTCTTGCCTGAGTGTGTACAACAAATGCTTAACAGTGCCCTCTGATAAAGCCTTACTGCTCGCCAACACTACCACAGAGAGTAAGGTGCTATCTACCTTTACTTCTGCCTACCTTTGGGGTTCCACTGGACTCTGTGCACACTATACCTCACTTTGGTATGGTATATACAGAGTCAGCTTCCTACAAATATCATTGTGCATTAGATGCAGAGAGGAGGCTCAATCCATTACTTACAGAAAATATCTAATTTCTGCATTTCTATGCAGACAAATGGAAATACAGAAAGGAGGTACTTGCTGTATCTAATGCAGGAAGAGGAAGTCCCTCTGCGTCCTGCTGAATGTGGGAAGACCGGGGCATTATCGTAATACAGAGCAGGTGGAAAATGGGGCAGTCCGGGGTTGCGCCATTGGAGTCCCTCGGTCCGGTATAATCCTTTTGATGGGGCGATTGTGGCCTGCTGGGCTTATGGCTCCTGGGCGACTCGGCTCCTTGAGGTGTTCTGTGAAGGCTTCAGTCAGCTGGCTGGGCCATGCTGTCTGTCTGTCCAGTTGATCAGGGGCCTGCACCGCTTCTCCATTCTCGCACAGTAGCGGCGTCTCTCCATCATCTGGCCCTGAGCCTAGCCTCGAGGTGAAAACAACAGCGAACGTGGAAATCTGCAAAGCAGCACCAGGGCGGACTGGGCACAACTGCGCGAGGCGATCTGGGCTAGATTCTCACAGCTAGTGAAGTCCGAGCGCCTGAGAATCTATGGGCCCGATTCACAGAACTAACTTAAGACAAAATCCTAAACTTACTACTTTTGGTATTCACAGAATTTAAGATTTTTTCTTACGTTTGTCTTAAAATAGACTTAAGACAGACTTAAGTTAGGATTAAGACCAATTTAAGACAAAATCCTAACCTGTGAATACCAAAAGTAGTAAATTTAGGATTTTGTCTTAAGTTAGTTCTGTGAATCGGGCCCTATTTAGGTAACTTAACTCTCATTTTCTCTAGGTGACAATGCGTACAGCTCCATGATATTTCTGTTGATACTGCATTATTTATTAGATTTGTTTACATTATGTCCACAAGGTGGCAGGAGAACGAAAGATTTTGCACCAGTGAAAGTGACCCGGGCTGACATTGAACCCCGTGGCTTGGCATCTGATATTACTCCCTCAAAAACATGTAATACTCGCTCAGTCTGAACCCCGCCGCAGGAGCTTTATTTCCAGGAATTGCTGCAAGTCTTTTAACGAGTCCCTACCGCGGAAGTCGTGTTACAGGGAAATGCCGTGTTTTTCAGCCCCACCTGTGTAACCCTCCTCTGCCACCACATCAAAAGCCATAAAACGTGGCCTGTGGCTTAACCTCGGCAAAGTGCGGGCGTCAGCAGTTCTAGATGTGAGCGCTATTGTAGGCGCTAAATTGATGTTTTTAATCACATGACGCATGAATGGATAGTTTATTTAGGTGCAGTACCCATAAAACATAAAATACTAATTAGAAGCCAATGGATACAATTTCAAAACTATTACACGTCATAGATTAACAAAATATTATCACATGATGTTGAGTCGACATCGAGTCTCGAACTGAGTCCTCCAGTACTAAAGTAATCACTTAATCTTCTCGTGCCTGAAAAGCAAGCATTGGAAAACCCAATGGGTCTCAACTATGCTGGAGCTATTGGCTTTGCCAATGTGTTTTTATCCATGTTGTACACCAGCATGGCTGCTGGCAGCATGCCTAAAAGTTCGTGCCATAGAGGAAAAGTGGCGTTGGGTGCGATGGCGAAGAATGGAGTAGAGTGGTATAGAGTGGAGTGGAACAGAGTGGAGTGGAGTGGAACAGAGTGGAATAGAGTGGAGTGGAATAGAGTGGCGCAGAATGGAATAAAGTGTTGTAGAGTGGAACAAAGTGGAATAGAGAGTCGTGGAGTGGATTGCTGCAGAGTGGAGTAGAGGGTCGTGGAGTCGGGGACAAGTCGAGGGCACATGTGGGTAAACAGCGCCGACCCACTCTTTTCACAGGATGGCCTCCATCTACCCTGCCAAAAGGTTGGGCTCCACAGAAATATGCTAAACTTGTCTTGGTGTAATTTTCCACACAGGGACAAATTCAGCTGCGCCTGCACGTTGTCTGCTTCCGTTCTGAGCAGCAACATGTGGGAAGTTTATCACTTCACAGGTACTTAAGAGAGGCAGCTTTTGACTTTGTTCAGTCCCTGTATATAAGAGCTATGCATGCACTGTAAGAATGTCAGATGTCTTAGTCTGTCCCATTATTTACACAAATCATTTTAAATACCACTATTGTGTTTTATTTCTTTCATAGTGCTATAGTGCTACTCATCCCAGTGCAGGGTGTCCGAGCGATTTACTTCACATGCACACATTATACATTGACAATAAATCGTGTGTTAATCAATGTATAGGACGTATTACATAACACATTGAGCATTACAAGGTGTAGGAGCCATATGTCGTGTGTTAAAAGCAATAACACCCTTACCCAATTACTTTTTAAAAAATCTTTCATCTACATATTACATATTGTACTTTGCAGGTGACATATTAACCCTCTATGCTACTTTGAATCAAAACGGGCTACACATAACGTAGATCTCACCAGCAAATACTTTAATCTCCAGAGTTTTCCCACTATTAATATTGCCTGAGGTTTAGTTGGCACACAAATATCTTTGTTGTAGGTAACTTAACCCAATAATGTATTTTAAAATGCAGACTTTGCAACTACTTATGCTGAACAGATTTATTGCCACATTTCTCCTTGCTGCTAATTTCTTTGTGGCAGGGTTTTAAAACGTAAGGGGCACATTTATCAAGAAATCACACAGCACAACAAGCCACCTTACTGCACTTCCTAATAGGGAAAGGACAGGAATGAGCCATATTTAACATCAAACAGCTCATTCCCGTCTAATCCTTGCACTGGCGCACAACGTGCTGCCTAGCCCCTACGCTCGCACGCTTGCACCATGGTGCAAGGATGCCTGCGTTATAAACAGGATTATTTTAGTCCAGGAAGAGACATCTTCCCCCACAAAAACAATCCTCTGGGGCATTTCCTCTTTCTATGCGTGCTGCAAAATGCAGCACACATAGAAGGAGGAAAAAATGTGGAGAAATAAATATATTTCTCCTCATTATGGCTCACGTAGGGAGGCCTAGCATTTTGAGGCCTTCCCAGGTCTACCAGTAATGGTAAATCTGGTAATGCACCAAAGTCCATGGGTTGATGTGTGGGAGCACCCACGCTCCCGCCAATGAAGGCCTCCCTGGGGCAGAGTAACGCCACTCTAGATTTACCAAGCCATGCAGGGCCATGCTAGGTGGTCTTAATTGGTCTGATCAATCTTACATAGTAGTTGCATCGTCCTTGCGCCCCATTGCGTGGCACAGGGGTGAAGCATCCACATGACAAATATACCCTAAATGTAGAAGTGATCTACATCACAAGATGCCAAGCAAAGGAAATAATCTGACGCCTCTTCCTACCTCTCTTCCACTTTCCACCTCCGTTACACCATCCACAACTGCCCGTAAACTCCCCTAGTACTTCCTCCTGGCCTATAAGCAATCCACAATGCCTACATCCTCTCACTCTTCTGAGGGATCTCATTTACTGTCTACCCCTATACCACCCACACCTACTTTAAACCCTCCCTCCATTGAGGATAATCTGGCAGACATCAAGAAGGATCTTCAATTAGTTAAAGACGGCCTTCAGAACATATCACACATCTCTTTGAAGATGGAGACATTTTGGGATCTCAATATGACTTCGGAGATCAATTAACCCAGCCTCCCCACAAGGGTCAAACACTACCGGAGGAAAATATCGTCCATGGAAAACTCATTGAATCCATACTGGAATTTACGGCCATATCCTAATCACCACTACAGGCCTTATAGGGTTGCCAATCATTTGACAGATGCAGACATTCATTCCCTTTTACTATCTTACAACGCCTCAAGTATTGACTCGTCTCCCTCAACATTCAGTATCCAAACTATTCCCTCCAACCAGTTTAGAGAATCCAGGGTGAATCTCAGATCTATCAGCAAGGAAAACACACTAACTGTCTTCACATCACACTTTGAAACAGTAGTAACCAAGTCTCACATCAAATCGATGCTTATTAACTGCAGATCAGCAGTAAGACATGCAGCTGATATTGCCGAACTCCTTCTTTCACAAGAACTGGACCTCCTGATATTAACTGAAACTCGGCTCAAAAACACCTATTCACCAATTTTGGACATTTTAGTTCCCCCCGAATATGACATCATTAGAGTTGATAGACCAGTTAAAATCGGAGGCGGCATTGCTTGCGTCTATCGTTCCAGTCTCTCCCTGAGACATACACGGTTGGCGCCAAGGTCCTCCTGTGAACATCTGGAAATCGAAATCTTGAGCAACAACAAGATATTATGTACACCCCACAGGATCTATCACCCCACTGTGGCAATCTTCTATTTATCGAACAAATAATGGTGACCATATCAGCTAACTCTGACCAACTCCCTAACTATATATTCCTTGGGAATTTCAACCGACATTGGAACAACTAAAACGATCCCTTACTATGCACTTTCAAGGCTTTCCTCTCCGACCTTAACTTCGCCCAGTCATGCAACAGACCTACACATAACAAGATATAATCATTGCTAAAGGTAACGTCATACATATCACCTTGTGACTGGTCAGATCGCTTTCTATTCTCTTTTCTCATATTGAAAAGGGTGCTGATTAGACAGGGGCAACCTCGTAAGACTAAACAATGAGCTTAAGATCTAAGGAACATCACCGTAAATAAGCCTACCTACAGGAGAAATAATCTTCTTCCTCCGCCCCCCAACATGACAAATCTGGATGACTTCACTGAACACCACATTCACTCCGTGACAGATATTTTTGACTCACCTGCTCCAATGCATCTCAAAATGATTCCTAGCAAACATTCAAAACCTTGGCTCAATGGCTCCCTTAATGAGGAACGACGTAAACTAAGGCATGCCAAGAGATCTTGGAGAAACTCTTCTTCCATAGCTAACCTCTAGCAGTTAGGGATGACTAGAAATGCTTATAACAAGCATATCTGTAGCGCCAAAACTGATCACTTTAGGTCACAGCTTGACAAAGCCAAAACAGACCAAAAAACGATTCAAAATCATCAAACAACAAGTGAACCACTCATCTTTTGTTTACTACACAGGTCAAGAAGCTTGCTGGGCAGTGCTTCTGCACTCTTAAATCACTCTGAAAATTTCTCCCCCTCCTCCCTAGGGCAGCCAAGGATTTGGTTACTCGTGCCTTAATCCTTTCGCGCATCAATTATGCGAATGCCTTGTACATCGGCCTGCCAGGTTACCTTTTGAAGAGGCTGCAGGTAGTCCAGAAAGCTGCAGCCAGGACTATTCTTAACATTCCTGTAACATCTATCATAAGGCAACATCTGCGCGATCCTCACTGGCTACCCGTGGCTGAAAGAGTAAAATGTAAAGCCCTTGTTTTGGCTCAGTCATCCTTTTAGGGATTTGGTCCAGTCTACCTAAGCAATCTCTTCAGGTTCTATGCCCCTGCGCGACAGCTGCGCTCAGCAACTCAGCTTCTTGCTGTTATTCCACGCTTTCGCCTCAAGAGAATTGGTGGAAGTTCTCTGGCATGCAAGGCAGCTTTGGCCTGGAATTTGTTTCCCCTGGACCTTTGCAGTATCCAGGACACTAAGCTCTTCAGGAAAAGACTGAAGACTTTGCTTTTCTTCTAATAGTCTGTTCTCTTCCACCCCCACTTGGCGGTGGCCGGAACTCTCTTCGAGTAGCCGTGCGCATTACTAGTGTTAATAACATAACAATCAGTTCAGTTCCAAACTCAACTAATCAACTCTCTGCACTCAAAGACTCACTCCATAACGGTGAGGCGTTCTCAGCACACTTTATTGAAACAACCAGAAAGATTGAACTAGAACTGCAACTTTCCTTTCCAGACCCATAATATCAGTCTCAGTCCACTCCCCCTTCAAGGCTACCTTGGACGAGTTCTCCACTTGCTTTCTCGGTGGAGCAAACTCCAAAAGGCAATGCTTCATGAATACTTTATAGTACCAGACGATGCTGAGCTACTCAACAGTATAACTTAATTAAAACCAACCTTCAAATCATTTAAATAATCCTATGACCACCAAGTTCTTTAAAGAGCTTGCATCGCCCATCTTCCCTCATTGGTCTAAGATTGTCCATGACTCTCTCGTGCAGGGCTTGATTCCAGATTGTCTCAAGATAGGACAGGTCACCCCATCCCAAAGAAGCCAAATGCAGTCTTATCTGATCCTAACGACTTCCGACCAATTTCTGATATCATTTCTTTAGCCAAACCACTTGAGAAATGCGTTCACACATGACTCTGTGATCACATCAAACAGTTTCAGCTCCTCGGTCAATACCGATCGGGCTTCAGATCTGGACACAGTACTAAAACTGCTCTTATACACATTGTTGATGATGCCCTAAGTGTACTTGACCAGAGCGAACCTTGCCTACTTATACTGCTAGATCTTTCCTCCGCTTTTTACACGGTCAAACATGACAACTTGATTGGTCTGTTTGGAAAAAGGAAGGGGGTTATTGGGTCCAGTTTTAAATTGGTTTCCTCGTTCCTTCAAAACAGAACACAAAGAAACAAAGTCAACCATGACCTTTCATAAGCCAGTCTCGATTGGAGTACGTCAAGGATCAGCACTCTCACCCACACTCTTCAACTTGTACATGGAACCTCTCACCGAAATTCTGAACAGCACAAACCCACACTACCACATGTACGCCGATGATACTCAATTGTACATGAACATTTCTTCACCAGACAACATCAATACTCTTAACTGTCCTGTATTGAAACCTCAACAGTGGTTATCTCGCAACCCCCTTTTGCTAAATACACTCAAGACGGAATTTCCCCCACAATCATTCTGCCTCCATTCAGGCTTGGCTCAAACAACGGCCCTCAATTGCATCCCAAATGTTGTTAACTCCACTATATCATCAGACATAACTTTGGACACATTTCTGAATATGCAAGACCACATCAGTGTGACAACGAGAGGAGCCAATCACCAACTCAACACATCAAGGAAAATCAAACCGTTCCTGCCTTCTGATGACATGCAACTAGCAGTCCGATCCCTAGTTATCTCCCGTTTAGACTACGGAACTGTGACCGTGGCTGGGCCACCCACAGCAAAACTGGCACCTTTAAGGGCTACTTTGAACTCTACTGCCAGACTCATCACGGGATCAAGAAAACGTGATCACATCACAACAGATCAAATCCAACTCAACGAGCTCTCTCTCTTGATGCAAGGATTCGTTACAAAATAGCCTGCTTGGCGCACAAAGCGCTCCATTGGAACACTTTTACTTTCTTGGCAAATACACTTGAACTATCTGGCATGAATCGTGCCCTAAGAAGTTCCAACACTCTACTGTTGAAACCACAAAAGTTCAAAAAGAAAAGAACCTACAACTGCGCCTTCTCCGGTCTTGTGCTGAGAATATGGAACGCTCTTCTTCCTGAAGTCAGAGTGAACCCCTCAACCGCCACATTTAAAAAAGAAGTTGGCCGTGGAAAGCGGCCGAAGGGAATGGTCGCTCTCTGAGGCGGCTCTGCAGCCCTTGCAAAAACATCCATACATTCATCAGCTTTTTGCTATGTAGATTTCCCAATCACATCTGGAATCTCTTCTTTACCCAATCCAGCAAGAAGGCGCTGCTCGTAAATGTATTCCGTCTGATTTAAAGCCGGTGAGAGCTGCCGAATTGAGACGCTCCGAGAACACCAAAATGCCGGTCTGAAAAGGGGGAGAGACAGCTACGGACAGAACCTACGGTGCATAGACGCACTGCTCTTGGTGACGGGATCGGCATCGCTTGGGGATGTATACCCCCTGGAGGCAACCGAGGAGCGGCATTGGTGAGGTGACGAATGGGCGCCGCTGTGGACAGCGGCGCGAGGGAGACGCATCTGTGACCCACGGGGGTCTGAGATCGGACCGGGTGGGCAGGCAAATCGAGGCCCCCGGCTTTGGGGCCTACACGCGCGGCTGCTGAGATACGTCGTGAGCTTCTGCATCTGCCGGGAGCCAACAGGGGAGTTGAGGTGAGAGGGTGCTGATTGGGAGCTGGGGAGGGAGGTGACGCGACAAGATACCTTCGCCGCCCGCAGAGTGCTGGGGGCAGGCCAAGCGGCTAGTGTCAAATCGAGGCTCAGGCTGTGAGGCCTACCCCCGGAGACACTGAGACGCAGCTGCTCTTCCCAGTTTAGACCCGCAATAGAGAACAATGGGCCACCTCTCCACCACAACAGTAACAGCTGACACTGGACCCACATTATCCTTTGACTTCTGTAACGGGGTGTACCGGAGGGCTTCAGTATGTACAAAGTTCCCTCAGCTTCAAGGTACATTTCTCCCGCGAGCCAGAGGGCCGACCGAGGGGAGGCTCGACCTAACACTTTTACCTCCCCCCCTCTCTCTCTCCCCTCATCGCAGGACCCGGGGGCAAGCATGAAAAATACGGATGCCCTGGACTGACCCTTTAATTCAGGGGAAGACGCCGAGTGGGAGGAGCCAACCTATCAGAGTTGTCTGTCAAAAGGTGAGCCCGCCGAATCACAGGTGTGCTTGTTCACCTGGAGGTCGGAGGAGAGGAGTGTGCGGAGTGCGGATTGTCGAGAGGAGAAGACGGAGGACGTGAGGATTGTACCATCGGAGGAGAGAGCGAGGAGCGCCGACGGAGATATCGAGAGCCGAAGGAGGAGAACATCGGAGGAAGGACCGCGGAGGTGTGCTGGAGAAGGAGGTCGGCGAATGACATCAGACCCCATCGGAGGCGAGGAAACGAGACACCTGACAGGAGCAGACTCGGCGCCTGCAACGGACGGCGGAAAGCCAGGAGGCCACCGTTCCTGTGAGCCGCCCAGCCACTCACCCAGGGGAGGTGCGTGGCTCCGCCAGGTGCGTGACCGGTTACGGGGCTGGGTGGGAGGTAGTAGTACTCTAGGTACAACTCCACGGGACGCCTGATTCCCCGGTACCCTTCCCTGTGCACTTATTCCCCCCCCTCACGTTAGTGCACTGTGAATATTGAGCACCGGTGAAGACTCCCTCACTCCCTTCCATGTACGGGCTTTTGTGGACAGACGCCTGACACTATCCTTGTCTTCTCTTTGTTTTGCTGGAGAGCTACTCCGCACGCCGGGACGGACTCCGAAGAGGAAGACCCACCCCCCAGAGGACCGGAAGGGATCCGTAAAAAGGAGAAGGTCCGCCATCGGAGAAGGAGCAGAAGCCGGTCCCCCCGGAGACCCCTTACTACTAGAAAGAGTTGTACAGACCAATTGTTTGCCTCAATAAAGCCAAAGTTACCCCGAGTCCGGCTGTTGCCCATAACTCCTGCGCCGCCACCCGCCCAAAGCGTAACAACTTCCTCATCAGCCCCTGAGCAAGACACTAGTGGCGGTGGGGCTAGGAAGTGACCAGGCGGCCCTGCAAACTCAAGGCACAGGCTGGGAGGTCTATTGGCGATCACAACAATCTCGGATCACCCACAGTGGACTCCAGGCTGCCTCAGCGACTAAAAGATGTTGGACCCTTGACCTCCATTCACGGACACGACAGTGGGTGCTGCTTGGCGATCCAACCCCAACATCCTCTGGCCTCCTTAAAAATCCTTCTGTGAGATACCGCTATAGAGGGAACAACAACGACACAGGGCTAGACCAGCTCCTTGGGGGTCCAGGCAGTGGCGGAGAAGGGGAGCCCACCCGGAGAGACCGACTTGCCAAGCGTCTGAAATATTGCTCCCTGCAGGGAAGGCCTTAAACATTGCTGAGTCATAGACTGTGCACAACTTGGCCCAATAGTGGAACGGACCAAACCTGCGGATTGGAGGTGACCCAATTCCCTCCTTACCTAGCAGAACCACCTGGAACACCGACAGGCCAGCGGAGGGCAGCCCTTTCCTCTGTGCAGGCGACGGCAATTACAGGTGTGTTTCTCCAGATTGTTGCACTCCCCTGTCTCCTATGCATCAAAAATGGCCAACAACAAAGGACTCAAATCCCAAGCCCAAAACCAACTGGCAAAGTTTAGCTAGGCTAAGCAAGGAGAGGACACCGATCTGACGCCAGGAGATGATCCCAAAACCTCACAACCTCTCTCTCCAGCTAAAAGCCTCACCCTTGAAAACATCATGTAGGTGTACGGACATCTTTGGAGACGCGTACTAAGGTAACCCTCCTGCGAGTGGACCTAAAGAAAATGGACTCCAGGGTCAAGAACGTGGAAATCACTACGACGGCCCTCGTATCCGACACCTCTACTCTGCAGCAGCAGGTAGCTCAGCTCCAGGATCAGCAAAAAAGGATGGAAGAGCTCCTAGATGACTATGAAGGGAGGGTGATACAGAATAACATCCATATCATAGGGTTGCCAGAAGGAACGGAGGGACTGGCCATGGACCTCTTTGTGGAAGACCTGGTGCTCAATAAACTCCAACCCAAACCTCTCTCCAGCTACTTTTCCATCGAACTGGCTCATAGGGTCCCCAGGGAGCGTCCAAAGCCTGGGGCTCTTCCCAGGCCCATAATTGTAAGAGTCTTTAACTCTCGTGACAGGGACGTCATTTTACAGACTGCATGGGCCGGACGCCCGCTGACAATCGACAATGCAAACATTACCTTTTTCCCGGATTTCACTGTTAAAGTTCAGGCACAAAGACGCATCTTCACGGCAGTTAAAAAATCCCTGCGTGACAAAGACATTAAAAACTCCATGCTGTTCCCAGCTAAACTTCGGGTAGAATCCAAGGGTAAGACATGGTTGTTTCTGTCCCCGGAGGAGGCTTGGGAGTGGCTGGAGAGGTGATGTTGAGTAGGGAAACTGTTGAATGGCTGCAATAACAGGGGCCCCAACAATAGCCAACGTGCCCGTCCCGCATCAAGAGAGCATCACCCAGAAGAAGACTCAGATGGGACACACTGACTCAGGCCGCCGGATCTTGTTTGCTCATACTAATATTTCTTGGTCATGTATGTATTTTCCAGTTCCGAGACTTGCGACCTACGTGAGACGACTCTTTAGGTGATTGTCGACACTATGACAGAGGCAGAACTGACAGTACTGAGCTTACGCCTCAAAATTTCGACACTAACGCGAAACATACATGAGGATTGGACTAGAATAGACTGCTCTTAAGTTTACTATGAATATATCACGTTGACCAGGCGAGGAGTGGAAGTGGTTAGTCAAGCGCCTCACACATAGAGGGGTGAGCGACAGTCACTCTGCCTTGTTGGGGAGTGGATAGTTCAAATTCCACTGGCAGGGGGTCAGGGAGGGGGTTTCAGAGGGGGAGTGGGAGGGTAGTTGGTGTTTTCAATGTTATAGTTTTCTTTGCACAGAGCATCTGAGTGAACCTAACTTTGTCAGACCAAAATGCTAGACTACTGCTGTCACCTATACACTTGGGGGAGGTGGGACTGAGGGGGGTTCCACCAACACTGTTATCATGTACTGCTCTTCTGACTGGGGTTCGACATGCATGCCACCAACAGTTGCACTGCGTTCCCCTTAAGCTCTTCTCAATTACCAGACAAGGCAAACACAAGGGATGTGAGGCTATCAATACTGATGTGGAATGTTAATGGCCTAGGCTGTAAAATAAAAAGGGGAGTGGCCTGCAGAACCTTAAGAGACAATCGCCAGATTTGATACTATTGCAAGAAACTCACCTGGTGAGTAATAGTTGTAAGGCTCTCCACCGGTTGGGAAACAAGCTTGTGGTCCATGCAGGGTTTAAGTCTGGGTCTTGCGGCACGGCTATCCTCATACGTACAAATCTAGCCCTTACTCCTACCAATGTACAAGGCAGAGTTGCTGTATTGGCGGCTCTCTGCGAGGGTAAGCCTGTCAGGCTCCTCCACAATTCTTCTCGGGGCTGCGTTGAGAGACCTATACCCATACCCACGCACCCACCCCGTGGCCCGGTATATGTCGCAGACCAATAGGATGGTCCCGCGAGCGCGGGAAAGGAAGGGGACAGCGGGGAGGGAGATCTGAAACGACAAAGACAAGGTGTTTAGCTTCACACCCCTCCCTATCTACTCTATAACTCTGAATCACTATTAGTGTTGTAATACTCCTTTCTTAACAAAACTCACTCATACCTGAAAAGTAAAATACATAATCTTTGTATACAGGAGAGGGAGATAAGGTCCTATCTGTGGCAGCAAGCAGCTAAAAAGGAACGAAAATGAACATGAGATTATATATCAGTCTCACCAAGTGCCTGAGCTTCTTACAGCGCCTCACCTACCAATTTCTGACAATGTTCTGCCTTGCGCCACTTCTTCCGTTTACATAGGCATCCCCTTGTTCCTCTCCTGCACCGAAAATAAAGCACAAAAGAGGTTGTCGACAAACAAATAATAAGCAATATGCTGAAGGTTCACTGCACCTTCAGATCCTGTTTTTCCCCGCATTCAAAATGATAAGTCGTTACACACGGAAGAGTTTGTACACCTCAGTCTGGAGTTATCAATGCACTCTTCCGTAGATACCAAATCGCTCCCACTCGGGTGAGACTTGGAAAATGAGTAATAGCACCCAAAGCACCATAATCCAACACACTCAAATGTTTCTTGAATTGTTCTCTCCAAATTAGCGAGTTTCCTCAAGGTTTCCCCCGCAAGAGAACGCAGCTGCGATTCTCCGCAAATAGGGAAAACAAACACAGGTATCTCGAAGACTCGGGGATTTTGACACACTCAGCCGTGTATCTTTCCAGAAAGGGACACAGCGCAAGTTCCGCTTGTCTCAGGTCCGTGTGCCTCCAGCCAGGAACCACACGAAAGCTTCTTACTCACAGTTGCTCTGGTGAAACGTCCTCTCCACACCTCGGCTCACACTCGGCAAAATGATCGGCTCCGTTCTCCCTTGCTTCCTGGCTTAAGTTCCGGGGCTGCGCGGCTGACGTCATGCGCAGTGTAACCCTTGGCCCTCTGGGATTTGTGGTTCCAAGAAATGAGGTTGCCAGTTACCACGCATTGCGCGGACAGCAGCCCACAAAGACCGATTCTGACAGTACATCCCCCCTCATAAGGGGCGCTGTCCAGGGGCCGGCCTATCGGGATGTTGGCTGTGGAAACAGGACACCAAATGGGGAGCATGCACAGACCCCGCAGGTTCCCAAGAGTTCTCCGGCCCGTAGCCCTTCCAAGAAAGCAGGTACTGAAGCCTCCCCCTCACCCATCTGGAGTCCAATACTCTCAACACCTCGTATTCTTGCTCTTTTTGCACCCAAACAGGCACAGGAGGACGATGAACAGGGACCCGCGAGGGTTTCAGGAGGGACACGTGAAACACAGGGTGGATTTTGAAATGAGCAGGCAATTTCAGCTTCACAGCTACCGGATTTACCATTCTCACCACCCGGTAAGGACCTATGAATCTACGGTTGAACATCCTATACCTCCGGAATTTGATATGTTTAGTGGACAACCACACCAGATCCCCTTTTTTGTACACAGGACTCCGCCTTCGGTGTTTATCCGCCTGAGTCTTATATCTCCCCTTGCCTCGAACAAGATTCCTGCGCGTCGCCAGAAGAATCTTGCGAATGCGCAACAATCTTGCCTTGACGTCTGGCAGCCGGACAGTGTCTCTGGGGAGGATCAATGGGTTGACCCTTGGGTGGTGGCCATAAGTACTGAAGAAAGAGGAATGACCCGTCGAGGAATGTTGTGTGCTGTTGTATGCTAGCTCCGCCACCCATAACCAATCCACCCAGGAATCTGTGTCTGCCTGAACATAGCAACGGAGATACTGTTTTAGGGACTGATTGAGTCTCTCCGTTTGGCCATCTGACTGTGGATGAAAACTGGTGGATAGGGAAGATGAAATATGTAACTCCGCACACCACACTTTCCAGAACGCTGCAGTGAATTGGGTCCCCCTGTCCGACACTATCACTTTCGGGAGTCCATGTAACCTCACTATGTGTGTGTCAACAGGAGATGAGCTAAACGACCTGCTGTAGGTACTTTATCACAAGCGATGAAGTGGCCCATTTTCGTAACAAAATCCACTACTACTAGAATGGCCGTTTTCCCTTGGTCTTTAGGCAAGCCAACGATAAAGTCTACTGAAACGCTTTCCCAAGGCATCTCAGGTGTAGGTAAAGGTTGCAGAAAACCCTGAGGTTGTTGTCGATCCGATTTCATTCTGGCACATTGCACACACTGGTTTCCCCAGCGTTTCAAATCCAGGCGAATGGAGGGCCACCAAAACTGCCTCAACGCTTTTACCAGAGTTTTCACGTGTCCCATATGTCCTGCGCTAGGCATTTCATGGCACCATTGAAACACGGTACGTTGTAAGGTCTTGGTGGGCACAAGCACTTGATTTCCTTTCATGGCTACCCCTTGTCTCATATTCCATTCAGGATGATGGCGAAGCCAGGTTCTCCAAACGCATGACCCTGTAACCCTGAACGCAATGATTGTACAAAGTCTCTGGATTGGGCAACACACACCACTTTCGCTGGATCTATGATTGATCTGTTTGGGGTCATGGTATGCAGCACTGGATGTTCTTGCCGGGTCAGGGCGTCTGCTTTCTTGTTGTTCACTCCTGGTCTATATGTAACAACGAATCGATACTCCTCAAAGAATAGCATCCAGCGTAATTGTCTGGGCGTAAGATGACGGGCTGCTCTTATGAACTGCAGGTTGCGATGGTCCGTATAGACCGTTACCTGATGGACCGCTCCCAATAGCCAATGCCTCCACTCCACAAAGGCGTCTCTTATAGCCAGCAAGTCTTTTTCTGCTATTGTGTAATTAATTACCGCTGGGCTGAGTTTTCGTGACATATAAGCTATAGGGTGTAGAATGCCTGTGTTTTCCTGTTTTTGTGAGAGAACCGCCCCCAATGCAACTTCAGATGCATCAGCTTCCACTATAAACGGTAAGGCGGGGTTTGCGTGTGTCAGTACCGGAGCTCTGATAAAGGCTTCTTTCAACCCTTCAAATGCTTGCTGAGCTTCGACATTCCAGAGAAACTGGACGTTCTTTCTTGTCAGACAGGTTAAGGGGGTCACCAGGGCAGAGAAACCACCAATGAACCGTCTATAGAAGTTCGCAAAACCCAATAGGCATTGGATATCCTTGACTGTGCATGGACGAGGCCAGTCCTTTTTGGCTTGTACTTTCCTCTCAGCCATTACCTGGCCCGATGGCGTAAGCATCACTCCCAAGAATTCGACGGTGGTCACGTGAAATTCACATTTCGTGATTTTACAATAGAGATGGTGTTTCATCAGGGCATCTAGCACCTGTTATACGTGGATTTGATGTTCGCTCGTTGTGTTGGAGTATACCAAAATGTCGTCGATGTATACGACTACAAAGAGGTCCAGGAACTCCCTCAACACCTCGTTCAAAAAGAATTGGAACGCAGCTGGGGCGTTGCACAGCCCAAAGGGCATTACTAGATATTCGAAGAGCCCATACCGCGTCTTGAAAGCCGTCTTCCATTTGTCGCCCCTTCTTATGCGGACTAGGTGGTATGGCCCTCGCAGATCCAACTTGGTGTATATGGTGGCTGTTCTGACTTGTTCCAATAAGACAGGAATCAGGGGTAAAGGGTATTGGTTCTTTATCGTGATGGTGTTTAAGGCACGATAGTCGATGCAGCACCTTTTTTCCCCGTTTGCTTTTGGTATAAAAAACAACGGCGATGATGCAGGTGACCGAGAAGGGCGTATGTACCCTAGAGCCAGATACTTGTCCAAATATGCTCTCAAGTATTCGTTTTCCGGTACGGTAAGGGCGTAGAGTCTGCCGTTTGGTATTACCGCTCCTGGAACTAGATCGATACGACAATCGAAGGCTCTGTGGGGCGGAAGAGCCTCCGCCTGTTCTTCACTGAATACCGTTGCGTAAGCGGCATAACAGGACGGGAGTTTCACTTCTTTCTCGGCCGCTGTGGCGATGTTATACACCCTTGCCAGGGCCTGAGACGGACTCTCAGTAGTCACCAAACAATGTTCTTTGCAATAATCTGAGATGAAACTGATCGTCCTTGAGGTCCAATGGATGTAGGGTTCGTGTTTTTGAAGCAATGGAAGCCCCAATATGATGCCATATTGGGGTGCTTGGATGATGTTAAACGAGATTGTTTCCTGGTGCAGGTCGTTACATATGCACCGATATTCCGGCGTGTGGTACTTTATGGGTCCAGCGATCAGTTCGCTACCGTCGACCGCATACACTGGTTCAGGCTGTTTCTTTGCTATGAGCTGAATACCCAGCCTTTCTGCTTCGGTATAGTCCATAAAACACCCAGTGGCCCCGGAGTCCACCATAGCCTTGACTCCTTGTTCTCCGGTCTCCAGCAACAACATGGACAGGAATACATGATTCTTTTCTTGTTCGCAACAGGCCGTGATTGAAGGGATGGTGATCCTGCTTGAGGGTTCCCCTCCTTCCACTCTCAAGCACTGGAGTTTTCCGACTTCTTCTCCAATGTTCCAGCTGCGGCTTGACCAGTTCTGAACCTTCCGGTTTTTGGTTTCACTGGACACTCCCGTAGGTAGTGCCCCTTTTTTCCGCAGTACAAACAGAGTCCATTTTTTCAGCGATGCTCTTTCTCGCTAAAAAACAATGAAGCCCTGACAGCTCCTATCTCCATTGCCTCTTGAGTGGACACAGGCTTCTCGCTACCCCCTCCTCCTCGCTCATGTACCACTACAACAGGCTCTTTCTTTCATAATTCACCTTTACGCGCCCTTATTCTGTGGTCCAGACGGAGGGCGAGCTCTATAAGCGCAGAACAGGTACGTGGTTGAGGGTCTATGTGTGCCAGCACATCTTTCATTTCGTCATTCAGTCCTTGGTAGAATAACGCAGACTGTTTGACCTCAGGCCAATCTGTTTCCGCAACCAAGCGACGGAAGTTGTTCAAGTAAGACACCAAGTCCGAAGTGCCTTGTTTAAGAACCAACAGCTCACGGTCTGCTGAGAACGTTTCTGCTCTACGGTCGAATGTTTTTTCGAATTCTACCCTGAATTCGTCCCAATCGTAGAGTAAGGGATCGTCTCTCCTGACTACGGGGACCGCCCACTGAGCTGCCTCCCCTACCTAGGTAGGAAATCAAAAAGGCCACCCGGGCCTGGTTTGCCGAAAACATTTTTGGAGTGGTGTGGCTCACTGGTTAGAGGCGGCAGACCCGGAAGCAGAGGTCAGCCCGGGACCAGGGTTCGATTCCCGACGCGGCAGGGTCTTGGGCCATGGTCAGCAGACTCGATAATTCTCGCCTCGGTGCCTACTCCAACCATGGGTCCCACTCAGCAACTCTGGGCAATAGCTTTCTTAATCTCTACTAACGGACCCATCAGCGCCGGGGATGCTTGTCTTCACCTTGGAGATGCCCAAGAGGGACCATCTCACAGGGAAAGCCAGGATGGGTTCCCCAGCGGTATACAGCGCCAGGACGCCCCTTTGCTGGGGCAGCTGTGCGCTTTACAAGTATACGACATTTAACATTTTACACATAAAGTGTAGAAGTATTTGCGTCATAAATACCTGCACCTTTTTGTTGTCCCCATAAAACCTTTCAGGGGGAGCCAGCTGAATTTGTGTCGGCATTTCTACAACTAGAGAAGGGGGAGAGGTTGTACTAGCTCCAGCGTTAAATGGATTCCCTTGCATACTGTCCATGCGAGCCCTTAATTGGGCGTTTTCAGTTCTGGAAGCAGCGACCTCTCTATTGGAGGCAGCCAGTTCCATCTGGACTAAAGCTAGGGCAGCCAGAACGTCGTCAAGCGTGGTCATTCTCCGTCAACACAGCCAAGAGGAGGACCGTTTTCGTGGGCCGATAATTCTGTCAGGCTCCTCCACAATTCTCCTCGGGGCTGCGTTGAGAGGCCTATACCCACACCCACGCAACCACCCCGTGGCCCGGTATATGTCACAGACCAATAGGATGGTCCCGCGAGCGCGGGAAAGGAAGGGGACAGCGGGGAGGGAGATCTGAAACGACAAAGACAAGGTGTTTAGCTGCACACCCCTCCCTATCTACTCTATAACTCTGAATCACTATTAGTGTTGTAATACTCCTTTCTTAACAAAACTCAAGTAAAATACATAATCTTTGTATACAGGAGAGGGAGATAAGGTCTTATCTGTGGCAGCAAGCAGCTAAAAAGGAACGAAAATGAACATGAGATTATATATCAGTCTCACCAAGTGCCTGAGCTTCTTACAGCACCTCACCTACCAATTTCTGACAATGTTCTGCCTTGCGCCACTACTTCCGTTTACATAGGCACCCCCTTGTTCCTCTCCTGCACCGAAAATAAAGCACAAAAGAGGTTGTCGACAAACAAATAATAAGTAATATGCTGAAGGTTCACTGCACCTTCAGATCCTGTTTTTTCCCGCATTCAAAATGATAAGTCGTTACACACGGAAGAGTTTGTACACCTCAGTCTGGAGTTATCAATGCACTCTTCCGTAGATACCAAATCGCTCCCACTCGGGTGAGACTTGGAAAATGAGTAATAGCACCCAAAGCACCATAATCCAACACACTCAAATGTTTCTTGAATTGTTCTCTCCAAATTAGCGAGTTTCCTCAAGGTTTCCCCCGCAAGAGAACGCAGCCGTGATTCTCCGCAAACAGGGAAAACAAACACAGGTATCTCGAAGTCTCAGGGGATTTTGACACACTCAGCCGTGTATCTTTCCAGAAAGGGACACAGCGCAAGTTCCGCTGGTCTCAGGTCCGTGTGCCTCCAGCCGGCAACCACACGAAAGCTTCTTACTCACAGTTGCTCTGGTGAAACGTCCTCTCCACACCTCGGCTCACACTCTGCAAAATTATCGGCTCCGTTCTCCCTTGCTTCCTGGCTTAAGTTCCGGGGCTGCGCGGCTGACGTCATGCGCAGCGTAACCCTTGTCCCTCTGGGATTTGTGGTTCCAAGAAATGAGGTTGCCAGTTACCACGCATTGCGCGGACAGCGGCCCACAAAGACCGATTCTGACAAAGCCATTGAATATGATATTGGTCTATCTTCCACCAGCGTTGGGAAAGACAGCATTACAAGACCTCGGCAAGATACTGATAGACCTCCCCCCTGGTACTCTTATATTAGGAGGGGACTTTAACATGATATTGGACGAGACGCTTGACAGACTCCCCTATAAATGGCCTCCCCGACGTAGCACACACATAGCTGACTTCACCCAAGCGATGGGACTGGCTGACATTTGTCGTACGATGAATGCCGTTATAGTTCACTACAGAAACTATTCCAATGCACATAAAAGTATGTCCGGTATTGACTACTTTTTTAAGTCCCTTGCAGACATAGGTCACATCCAACATCCCCAGGGGCTCCCAAGAGGTATTTTCGACCATTTCCCCGTCAGGGTTGAACTTACTTTTCACCAGTACTATACCTGAAGCCCTCTAATCATTAACCCACGGTTCCTTACAATCCCAAATATCAAAGACGACCTTGCTGAGCACACAGACCATTATTTCACTGAAAATATCGGCTCCGTCGATTTGGCAAACACTATATGGGAAACCTATAAGGCAGTAATTAGAGGGCGTGCCCTAGCATTGAAGGTCGGTTATATCTGAAATCAAAACGCACAGTTGACTCAACTTGAGAGCGACTTGCTCCTACTAGAGACGCAACATAACACCTCCCTCACTGAAGCCACAGCCCACAACCTCCGGAATAAACAACTAGAATACAAAGCCCTAGCGAGACTCCTTCATACATGCCATAGAGTGTACAAGCTTGGAGAAAGAGCCGGCAAAATGCTGGCGTGGCTAGAACAGCGGGATCAAGTGGCTCAATGGGTCCCCGAAATCCTACTTGAGGATGGGAGTCAGGTAACAAACCCCCAGGAAGTAGCGGAAACATTTGCGGACAGCCTGGAAGCAGTATATACCTCCAAGACCACCACCTCCTCCGATGACTCACGTCAGCTCTTGGAGGAAATGAACATATCTACACTCTCGGACAGTGACGGGGATGCTCTAGATGCAGACATAACAGCAGAAGAGATCTATAAAGCTATCTTTGCCATTAATTCGGGGAAGGCAATGGGGCCCAACGGGATTCCAATTGTATTCCTCAAGGGGATGACCCTTAAAGTGGCTTCACATCTAAAAAACATGTATGACGAGAGTCTGGAGCAGGGTATCCTTCCCTTGGATCAAAGTTTAGCTTCTATAGTTGTCACATGCAAACCGGGTAAATCAGTGACCAATTGTGGCTCACATAGGCCCATCTCTTTAATCAGCGCAGAAGCTAAGGTATTTGTGAAACTTCTCGCATCTCGTCTGATCGCAGTCCTCCCGTCCCTGGCCTATGAAGACCAATCAGGGTTTGTACCGGGGAGAAACACCGCTTTAAACATTTGTTGTGTCCATAATGTCCTAGGCAGACAGCCATATTTGCAGGAAGATGCGGTTATAGTGTCATTAGATGCCACCATGGCCTTTTGATTCAATAGAATGGCCTTACTGATTCGAGGTATTGGCAAGGTTTGGTTTTGGTCCACAGTTTCGACAATAGGTGGCACTGCTCTAAACTAAGCTACTAGGTCAAGTCAGAGTAAATAAGCACACATCATGTACATTTGCTTTGCAGTGAGGGACCAGACAGGGTTCCCCCCTGTTTCCCCTACTGTTCGTGTTGACTCTCGAGCCGTTAGCACACTGGATACAGCGGGATGTTTCGATACGAGGACTGTGATGGAGCAAAGACAAAGAAGACAGAATATTGCTATACGCTGACGATATCCTAATATACTTGGCATCCCCTCGGTCCTCTATTTACAGCTTGCTTAACGACATCACTAACTTTGGCAAATATGCAGGTTACACCATCAATTGGCCCAAATCTGTACTATACGTTCTACACTGCCCTCCACCTTGGTTATCTCGCGGTTACACAATTGAATTGGCCACTGAAGGTTTTAAGAACTTGGGCATTTTTATCACACCTGACCCCAAAACATTTTATGATCAAAATCTTCTGGGCTCCCTCAAGCGGCTACAAGAAGACGGTAAACACTGGAGGTCGCTGCCCCTGTCCCTCCTAGGAAGAGTAGCCCTATTTAGAATGCTCGCACTCCCTTAAGTCTTATAAGTACTTCAAAACTGCCCATTCCCGCTTGCTGACAATTACTTTACCACCATTGAAGGGGAACACTGTACCTTATTATGGGACGGCGGGGCACCTCGCATCACCCTCCAGAAGCTAACAAAAGGGTGGTACGATGGGGGGATTGCCCTTCCAGATCTACGCCTATATTACTGGACCTCACAACTGGTGGCCATCAACCACTGGATTTATGGCTCCCCGTCGAACCCGTCTTTCCACCTAGAACAATATCAAACAGGGCCGGAGGGGTATTTAGGTGCTCTTTACAGCAAGGTCCAAAGGGGCAGGTACCTGGGGCCTATGACACAAACTGTGGCCATTTGGCATAAGGCCACTAAGCGCCTAGAATGGGCGGATAAACTCGCAACTCATTGTGGTCCTCTCAGCGGCTACGCTGGCTCTGCTACCACACAGGGTTCGATAAATGGGACACCATTGCCATAACCAACATAGGGGACATGGTCAGCAAGGGAAAACGTCTCACATTCAAGGAACTGCAAACCAAATATGCTCTTGCACCAGGAGAGGTTTTCAATATTTGCAGATCACAAACATTCCAGACCTACCCTCCTTACCAGACTCCGCCTCTTTAGAGGACCGCCTGCTCTTGGAACCGCTCTTGACAAAAGCTATCTCCTGCACCTATCGTAAACTCTGTAACCATTTACCTGACTCCTTCCAGACTCTTCGAGACCACTGGCAAACAGACATAGGGCCAATAGATAACGAGGATTGGAGAACAGCATTAATGTCCCCCAGGGAAACCGATAAATCACCACTATCGCCTTATACAACTAAAAATACTACACAGGTCCTATGTCTCTGGGGTACTCCTAGCCAAAATAGGTAGCCATACGGATGCGTTGTGCCTTAGAGGCTGCGGCCAAGACAGCACATTTTATCATATTCTGTGGGACTGTCCCAATATACGTCCTCTGTGGAGCAGTGCTACCAAAAAATGAGGGATACACCTCCAATTATCACCGCAAATGGGGATTCTAAATATATGGGAGGCCGCCGACTTGACGGACATAGAGCAACAATGGGTGGCACTGGGGTACCTACTGGTGAAACAGGCTATAGCAATGCTCTGGGGATCCAATAAACGGCCATTGATGGTTGGGTGGGTGGCGGAAATCGATAGATGCATGATCGGAGAGGAGGAGGTCTACAAACAACAGGTCTGCCCCAAGAAATGGGGAGGATGGAATGCCTTTAGGGGAGAGATTTGTACTTCTCGGACAGAGGATATGGCGATGAGGAACAATCGAAACAGTGACCTTCCAAACCATTAAATATATTTAGTCAGTGAATATTTATGTACTATAGTGCACGACAATTGGAATGTAATATGGTAGTTCAATGATGACTCTGAGCTTCTAACTTTAATAAAATTGTTAAACAAAAAAAAAATAGTCAAAGGATTGCTCCTGAATAGCTACCTTTGACAATGGACCTGTAACCATACAAACTAACTTTTATTTTGTGTTTACAGCATTTACCTTTCTTACTTCTATGCAATGTGCATCCTGTGTAACCGCTTATCTGTCTATTATTTTCTCCTTTACCCGCTTAATCTGTCTGCTTCAATTTACTTCATCCTATTACCATGACGGTTCTTGTTCACGCTATAAACAATTTTTCAAAGAAAATAAAAAATAAAAGTAATGGGTGGGCTTAAAGCTCTTTTTAGGTCGAGCCTGAGAAGACACTGTTGCTTACAATAAAAGGCTTGGAGCCCGCCTATTACTTACCATTTGTTGGCATCAGTGTTAGTCTTTATTGCCCCCACCTAATTGTCCACCGACGGCCAATCCTCACTTCCATTCCTTTCTGTAGCGCTCGGATCAAGCACACATTAATTCTACTTAATTACTGTCCGTCCTCTGGTCGCACTGTGATTGAGGTACTGTTTTATCTTGCCCCACTACTCCCCCTTCCCACGTCTGTTACTCCCTCTCTCCTGTTTTGTTTTCCCCATACCCCATCCTTCCACTCTCCATTATTGCTGCAAACACCACCCACCTCGCTCCTCATGTGCTTACTCCCCCCACCGCTTTTTAAAAAACATTTTGCACTGCTGGAGTTCTGGACTTTTTGGTTCCGTCCAGAGGTGTCAGGGTACAACACCCGAAGACCCCGGAGTTCCACCTGCCTTGGTGCACAAATGAACAGAAACACGGGCTTCTCGATGGTGGCGTCAAAGACCAAAGGTTTATTACTGCAGGGACACAGAAGTCACAGAATCTACACACGGGCAGAGACTAGGAGCCTGTTCGATTTGTACAAAGAGGGCTGCTCCTTATATACGGTTTTTTATGCTAGGGGCAAATTCTTTACATGTAATACATTCCCAAAACCCTTGTGTCTAAAACAATAAATATTTGGTGTTACACAGGAACCGTCGATAATATCTGAGGCCAAACATTGCGAAAAGAGGGGTTCCCACTAGTTTGTCACAATTCCCTGTCAATATTGCATTCAGGACCCGTACCGCCTCATCGTAAAGTTCGTTACCTCCCCCTAATAAAGATTCAGAAAGAAAGAAACAGAGCCAGGTGTGGAAGATAGAAAAGCGGGATAAGGGATGTTTGTGGATTGTAAATGGGCAAGGCTACCGGCTTCGGCCGCCTAATCATGATCAGGTACAATGGACACGAAGACCAGTTTGGCAGGACTGGCCTCGGGCAGAGGAGGCAGCCTTTGTCGAATCATGCAGCTACAGCGTGATCTGGTTTAAGGTGCACGTGTCATGTTAGAGGTGAATCTCCGGCTACGGCTACGTGTCCTTAATCAAAGTGGAGTGAATGAAGTGATCAGAGGCTATTGCATATGTGAGGGCAAGGAAACACAAAATGGCGGCCATGATCTAAGATGGATGCCGTGGGTATATCAGAAATATGTCAATGGAAGGAGTGCTCTTGCTCGTAGCGTAGCGAAAACACTAGGATATACTAAATGGATCATTTGCGGTTCACTGATACCAATATTATGTATTTCCGACAAACTTGAAAACACGGGTTCAAGTCGTCACGGAACCGTCACGGAACCTCAGACCCTCCTTTTGCCCTTACATAGGCAATTACTCAGTCTATGTCAGAATCTAGTTCTATGCTCATCAGGTCAGTGACATGTTGCTGTATCATCATCCTATCTCGTGTCTTTTCTCCAAACGCAGGTGGTTTTCTGAGACAAGTCGCAGCACAAAGACTACACAGAGCAGGACCACACTGGATAATCAGACAACATGAGAATAGGAATACTAGGATGACACCAATGACCATTAGAACCTTCCATCCCCACGCTGAGATCAGAGTCCAAAACCACTCCATGAAGGACCAGTTTCCCTTGTCTACATGTATGGAGTCTGAAATCTTGTGCAACTTAGAGATCGCCTCATAGACTGTTGGAGCATTATTAGGAATAAAGACACAGCAGCTCGATTGGATCATTCTGCATACCCCACCTCGATCTGCAAGTATAACGTCTAGAACCATACGGTTCTGCAACGTCATAAGCCTATCCGCCTGAAGCTCAGCTGTCAGATTGCTAAGGGCACCAGCAGTTTCAGTAATAGTAGATTCAACTACCCGTGTTAGCTGACGTATGTTTCTACTATTGGCCATAGGTCCCCAGAACGGAAGGAAGCCTTTGAAGAAGTCTCCGGCTTCCTGACCAGCGGTATCTTCCTTGCTGAAGACACCTCTCGCTACTCTTGTTCTGTGGTAATCAGGTGAAGCAGTGTATGTCGGAGGCAATAATCGAGCAATATAACATGATCCTGAGAAGTCGGCAGGCAACCATGTATAAGCTCTGTCTCGACAAATGAAATAGGTACCCCTAGCAGTAAGAAAGGCAGGGGAAGAGTTAGCCGGAAACACATAAGTCTCTACGCACTCACTCCTCCCTAGCTGAGCTCTCGGATTTCTCCCATTACCTTGCAAACAGACCTGACCTCGGTGAGGTACGACCCAGATTGGAGTTGAGCTTTTACGCTTGCTTTCTCCTAAACTAAGGCGATACTCTGAAGTATTCCAACTTAAATATACTCGCAATTCGTCTCTAGGGTATGATGGAGTATTATTGACGTCCTTGACCATGTCAATAATTCCCTGGACTAAAGCTTTGTTAGCAGAGTTATATTTAGTGGAACGTGGCGGACGTGGAGGATAAGTTTCAAGGGCATAAGCAAAGATGGTTTGGAAGGCCTGAAATGATCCATTATAGCTGTAAGGCAAAACCAAATAGGGAATACCTTTATCCATAGTGTGAGGTATCAAGCCACACACCCAGCAGTCTGTAGTGTTAACTACCAGTTGGTGTTGGTGCAAGAGCTGTACAAAAGTGTTGTTGGTGAATTCTGAGCGTCTGGCTTGCTCATGTTCCGGAAACGAGTGAAAAGAGTGTATAGAAGAAACAGTAGAAATAGCAGGATCAAGGGGAGGTACTGTAGAAACTGGCACAAAAATCAAACTTATGCTAAAGACGATTCCACCCACCAATGTTGCTAAAACAATCAAAAATGTAACGGCACATTGCATCAAGAAACATTTGCTGTGAAGAATTCTATTAAGTCTGTTTCTGCGAACGTAAATCACATTCTTTCGTTGCAGCGCAGGAAGCTCCATCTTCTACAATCCGCTCGCGACCACTGATGATGTGTACGTAGATGAAAATGCCTCTATCAGCCCTGGGAGTTCCCAGAACCAACAGAAAGATCGACCTTGTGTCAGACCCCTGCAAATTCAAACTAGGCACACAGCCACGACCCTACGGCTACCCAGACGGCAAGGCAATTTTAAAAACAATAAACAATAGCAAACTTCCTGGCTGAAGGCAAAAGGTTCAATATATCAAAATCACAATATGCAGTTGCCTGCTTTATTTGTCCTTTTTATGGCTTCTAAGGTTGTATTTCTGCTTCGCTGGTACTGTCTGATCGGAAAATAGTGTATCACTAGCAGCTGTTGCAGAGTTTAAGTTCGCAGATAGCAAAGTTTCTTCTGATGCTGGAGACAAATGTTCAGTGTTCAAAGGAGTCTTTTCAGGAGGAGAGTCAAGTTTCAAAGTGTCAGTAATCAAATCGGCATCGCTGAAAGGGATAAATTTCGGAGTGATTTCAGACTCGGAGGCACCAATTCCCTTCTTCACCCAGTCGTCGTAAGGCAGCGGCAACGGAGCACGCTTTACGTGAGAAGCGTGAATCCAGTGTTTTCGGCCAGCGACACGTACGGCTGTCCTCGTTGCCAGCAGGACCTGGAAGGGGCCGATGTAGCGAGGCTGAAGATTCTTTGTCCTCGCAAAGTTTCTGACCACCACGTGGTCGCCGGGTTTCAGCTGATGCCCTGGACTCTCCGGAGGTTTTGGCAAAGCATCGAAGACCTGTTGATGAATAAGACTTAATTTAGCAGTCAAGTCGTAAAGGTAGTCTATCAACATAGGATATTCAATGGAGCAAAATTGTTTAGGCCTTGGCACACCCCAGATATTTGCCGGGCGGCCAAACACAATCTCGTATGGAGAAAGCCCTATTCTAGAATGCACTGTTGCTCTCGTTGATAACAAGGCCAAAGGAAGTGCGTCTGGCCAGGCTAAACCTGTGGATGCTTGTATTTTGGCTATCTTAAGCTTCAGAGTGCCATTATAACCCTCGACTAAACCAGCAGACTGGGGATGGTTTGCACTATGGAATTTTTGTTTCAATCCTAGGCCGGCACACACACTCTGCATAACTTTCCCTATAAACTCACTTCCGTTATCTGACCATACAATCCGTGGCATTCCATACCTAGGGAAAAATTCCTTGAGAAGAATTTTGGCAGTTGATAGGGCAGTGTTGTCTTTTAGTGGGTATGCTTCTATCCACCTGGAAAAAGCACAAACTACCACCAGGACGTATTTTAAATTGTTGCAGCGTTCCATGTGAATGAAGTCTAACTGAATCACTTCAAAGGGGCAGGAAGGAGGAGCGAAATGACCAGCTGGAGTTGGAATTCCCTTGCCAGGATTATGCATCAAGCACACCATACAATTTTTCACCACTTTCTCTGCACACTTACTGATTCCCTCATTCTTCCAGACCGGAGCCAACATCTTACATATCCCTTTAGAACTTATATGCGCTACTCCATGCGCCATCGTCACTACTGCAAGCACATATGCATCAGGCAACATCCAACGCTGCTGTTCTGTCAAATCAATCCAACATCCATTCGAGTCCAACTTGCCCGTACTTTCTCTCCATACACGTTTCTCTTCCTCAGTCGCTTCTTTCTGAATCTCTTTCACACTTTCCATAGTGTCCTCACACATTCCAGACTCAGCAATCCATCTTGCAGACGTAGCAACGTACATTCTACTCATCGTGTCTCTAGCTGTCTGTTTAGCAGTTTCATCAGCAAAGGCATTCCCACGACCAACATCATCCGTGATTGCTTTATGAGCACTGCACTTCACAATCGCAACTTCAGTCGGCAAGGTTAGAGATTCCAACAAGTCGTTGACTAGCTGACCATGTTGGATCTTAGTCCCATGGGACGTAATGAAACCTCTTTCTCTCCACAACCGGCCAAAACTATGGGCCACGCCAAATGCGTACTGACTATCTGTAAACACATTCACTCTCTTTCCCTTAGCTAAAACACACGCTCTCGTTAGAGCTATTAATTCTGCAGCTTGGGCAGAATTCTGACTCACTCTTGCAGTCTCCACAATCGTCTTCAAAGTCGTTACCGCGTAGGCAGCAGTCACATCACCATTCTCCAATTTAGAACATGACCCGTCCACATATAGCGTACCATCTGGATCGGACAGGGGAGTATCTTTCAAATCGATACGTCCTTTTGTCTCTTCCTCCGTTTTGAAATAACAGTCATGTGGCTCAGAATCACTCGACTCTTGATCAGTCGGCAACAATGTTGCTGGATTCAATACATTGCATCTTTTGATCTGAATATGACTCGCTAATAATGTCAGCTCGTAACCAGATAATCTCGCACTAGTAAGGTGTTGTGTCTTCGTTCGGTTCATGAGTGTATCCACTGCATGAGGAACCATGACCACTAGCATATTGTTCATCACCAAACCAGCAGATTGTCGAATGGAAGCTGCAGCTGCCGCTGTAGCCCTCAAACAACTAGGTAACGCTCTGGCTACCGGATCTAATGTTGATGAAAAATACGCACAAGGGCGTTGTTTATCACCAAATTTCTGTGTCAGAACACTCAACGCGCAACCTTCTCTTTCGTGAACGTAGAGCGTGAATGGCTTGCTGTAATCAGGTGTACCTAATACAGGAGCTGAACACAATGCTTTTCGTAATTCAGTAAAACTCTCTTGACATTCATCAGACCATGGCACCGGACTCGGAACATTTTTCCCAGTCAAAGCTACCAATGGTTTTGCTAAAAGAGAAAAATTTGGGATCCACTGCCTACAGTAAGAGGTAATACCTAGGAAGGCACGTACCTCTCTCTGTGTGCGTGGAACACTCATCTGCGTAATGGCTTTTATTCTTTCTGGGGTCAACTTCCTTCCCTCCTTTGACAAGAGATGACCTAGGTAGGTCACTTCTTGGCAGCAGTATTGCATCTTGGAAGGAGACACCTTATGATTCAAATTAGACAAATGATGCAATAGGGAAATTGTAGCTGCTTTGCAAGTTTCCTTGTCATCGGCAGCCACTAAAAGATCGTCTACGTACTGTACTAGGGCAGAACCTGGAGGAAGGACAAAGGAATCTAGCTGACTTTTTAAAGCTTGACTATAAATGGATGGACTTTCACAATAGCCTTGTGGAGCGCGTTTAAATCTGAAACTTCGACCTCCTAAACAGAAGCCGAAAATATCCCTACTTTCTTCGGCTATCGGAATGCTAAAGAAGGCATTCTTTAGGTCAATAACTGAGAACCATGTAGCTGTAGCAGGAATCAATGTTAACAAGGCAGTAATGTCTGGTACTACAGGAAACTGCGGAATTACAATCTTATTAACTTCTCTAAGGTCTATGACAAACCTATAAACTGGAGGTTTTGTAGGGTCAGTTCGCTTCAGAATCGGTAATACAGGACTGTTACAGACATTTCCTCTAGTTTCTTCAACTACACCCTTCTTAATCAAGTCTTGCACAATCAATAAAAGTGCACGCTCACCTTCACTCGATATTTTATACTGGGGAATTCTTGGAAATTTCACATTTGCTTTCAAAGTTACTACATACGGTGGAATTTCTAGGAGACCTACATCATTAGGACCAGTCGCCCAAAGAGAATCAGGGAGTGAACGTAGCTCCGGCGGGAGTGCGTCCATTGACAAGTACATCGGAGAGGTGATATTTTTACCCAATGTAAGCTGTACTCCTTCCGGAGAACAGTACAATGTCGCATATAGTCGTTTTAACAAATCTAAACCAAGCAGATTTTCATTACAACCTGTCGTCAAAATCAGGGGTGCTTTCAATTGGCACGGTCCAACAGAAATAGACAAAGGACCAGATATCGGGTTGTACACAGGGGCGCCTGAAAAACCTACGGAAACATTTGTTGAGCCAGACAAAGGTGCGCCAGGGAGTTTCGCATGCATGATAGAACTTTTTGCGGCACCAGTATCCAACAGAAACGGTTCGACTACACCTGATGTTGCTACTGCGACATAAGGCCCACTCTGATCCACTGGAACTGATACTACTCCCTCTCTCTGTCCATGGCTGTCCTAGTACCCATTTTGTTGAAAACCCTCTTCTACTTCACAATAATCTTCAACAAGATATTGCTGAGATCTATTTTGCTGAACAGATTGTCCATTTCTCTGATCAAAGTGATTGGAGGGACGATCATTCGTTTGTGGAGGCATAGCACCTCGTCCTCGTCCTCTAGAATTCTGCACAAAACCACCACGACCTCTCTGAGCTGCTGCTGCATTATTTTGCGCTAAGATCGGACATTCATTTTTATAGTGACCCTCTTTCTTGCAGTACGCGCACTGATTCCATTGATATTGAGGTCTTGATGTACTATAATCTGTCCTTTGGTATGAGTTTTGCTGCGTATTAGTCTGATTCGCGCGAGGCGGATACGCCTGCTGCAAAAGAACTTTAGTTTTTAAATCTTTCGTTTTCTTTTCTGATTTTTCCTTTTCCTCTTTATCTCTATTTTCGTAGTACTGTGCAGTCGCAAGTATTTGCGCTGTCGTAGATACAGCCCACGCACTTTCTGAGTCTTTTAATTTATTGCATAATTCAGGTAACAAATTATGCACAAATTTATCTACAAACAGTCTTTGCCCTCCTTCTGTACTCATGTCCTGACCACTATGATCCACAAAAGTCTCTTCGAACCTCGTGAAGAAGTCCGAGACACTTTCGTCTTTCTTTTGCCTACATGCTGACAACTTGTCCCAATTAACACGCAATGCTGGCATCAGAGTCTTCATTAGATCAATTATTCTACCTGGCAGATTAGCGATCAAAGGTTCAGGTTTCGCACCACCTATTTGTTGATTATCTGCTGCAGTGATAGCTGCCCAATCACCACCTAAAGCAACCTGATGATCTTCTCTACGAATTTTAGCCCACACTGGTTGCGGAACTACATTACCAAATAACATATCAATGTCGGCTAAGTTCATTATACAAGCCTCAACTGTCTGTGTTAATTCCTTGTAATATCCGGCTGGATTCTTACGCGGATCTGGCAAGGCCTGTTTCACTGCTAACACTTCTGCTCGCTTCCATGGAATGTGTATCCACACTCGTTGGAACTGTGCTGGAGCAGCTACAACACCATTCGGTGCGTCAGCTTGCACAGCTTCGCGCCAAATTGGAGGAACCTCCCTCATAGGATATTGGCGACTTAGCTTCATTTTACCTTTCTCTAAATCTCTCGGTGAACGAAGAGATGGATCATTCCTAAAACTTAAAATGAGTTCCATCGCTTGCTTTATATTCTCACCCACTATCATTCCAGCAGCAAACTCCTTTTGAACCCTAATTAAATCTTCCAAATCTGATTCGACATCGTCTTCTATCTCTTCACGTAACAACGAGCACATCTCATCAAAGACGTATCGTTGCGTTGGTTCTCCCCACTGCATAAATGTGTCTAGCACATCTCTTGTACTATATCTTCTACCCTTCGAAATCCATCTGAGAGCCGTGGAATCTAAAACTCCCCGTTCCTCAGTACTTGGAAGCTGACTCCGTCTCTGAACAGAGTCAGGAGTAGGAGTCTTAATCAAAGTTTTATATATAGGAGACAGCATATTAGTAACCGAATCAGTGATTCTTCGACGAACAGAAAGTGGAGTTAGTACACTCGCAGACATAGAGAATGCAGTGGAGGTAGGAATAGATGAGGAAGCAGTAGGAGTATCGAGGAAAATAGTTTCTGGAGCAGTAGGTACAGGGGTAGGTATAGGGGTTGGCAGTGTAGGAAGAGGAGGAGCTGTAGGAACATTTACATTCACCACTGGAAGTACAGGAACTTGATTCTGAGGGATAGGAGCAGGAGCACCAGGTTGTCCAGCAACCGGCAATTGAACATTCGGGACGAGTGGAGTCGTAGCACCTTGTGCATACGGTGGAGGTGACCGTAACAGATAAGATAGCAGAGGATCGTTTTCGGAGTCCTCCAGTATCTTAGCCATTTTCGATGGCAAGGCAGGATAGCACTTGTCAATCGCTAAGTTATGCTCTCTAATGGCTACATCTATGACCTTCTCACACTCGTTAGCCTGCAACTGTTTAGTCGCTTGTTCTAGAGTTAACTCTTCTTGTTCTTTCTGCTCTTTCTTCAACCTTCTCATTTCTCTCTGTTTGGATTCTTTCCGCCAATAACGGAAGGAATCAAACATTGCCGGCCGGGCTTTCTTTTTGAACAATTTCTCTTCTAAATTGTCGAGAATCTCTTGTTCAAAACTACCATGCAGTGGCCAACTAAGGACACCATCCTTCTTACAATAGCGGACCCATATCTCATTATAAGTTATAGGACCCACGCCATACTTACAATATAAATCATATAGGGGAGTCCCAATCGGAGGAACCAGACAAGAGTCCTCCAATCGTGAGTCACGGTTGCAACCAAAACAAGACAACATTTTCCGACTTACCATTTTCAGTCCGGAACACAAAACAAACAAAACACGGAACAAATATGTGCACTCGAACCAAGAACTTAGGCCTACCAAAACGAACTGATGTATCGATACCCAAAACTAAACCAAATAGATTATCGTAACTAGAACAACCAGTGATAATCTGACAAAACCAAACCAAACCAAGAACCGATCAAGGATTTTTAACAATCCTCACAAAAAGTAACCAGCTAGCTATCACTAAATACTTAACTGAGTCACTGAAGACGTCACCAAGGAGAAACCCGTCACGTTTCGCCGTACTAAGGACTGCACCACTTCGGGTCCAAGACAGGGCGACGGTCAAGGCAACGGCCCACTGCAGCCGTCCTGAACGGGAAACCCTCGTGGAAGAGAACTTCGGGCCACTTTTGCGATATGCCGGGATCGATGAAGTGGGGCGCCTCCCTCAGGAATCTTCACACGAAGCCTCTCGAACTCTTCAGGCTTTTGGACCGGTACCGAATGACGTCGCCCCACGTTGGGCGCCAATTGGAGTTCTGGACTTTTTGGTTCCGTCCAGAGGTGTCAGGGTACAACACCCGAAGACCCCGGAGTTCCACCTGCCTTGGTGCACAAATGAACAGAAACACGGGCTTCTCGATGGTGGCGTCAAAGACCAAAGGTTTATTACTGCAGGGACACAGAAGTCACAGAATCTACACACGGGCAGAGACTAGGAGCCTGTTCGATTTGTACAAAGAGGGCTGCTCCTTATATACGGTTTTTTATGCTAGGGGCAAATTCTTTACATGTAATACATTCCCAAAACCCTTGTGTCTAAAACAATAAATATTTGGTGTTACACAGGAACCGTCGATAATATCTGAGGCCAAACATTGCGAAAAGAGGGGTTCCCACTAGTTTGTCACAATTCCCTGTCAATATTGCATTCAGGACCCGTACCGCCTCATCGTAAAGTTCGTTACCTCCCCCTAATAAAGATTCAGAAAGAAAGAAACAGAGCCAGGTGTGGAAGATAGAAAAGCGGGATAAGGGATGTTTGTGGATTGTAAATGGGCAAGGCTACCGGCTTCGGCCGCCTAATCATGATCAGGTACAATGGACACGAAGACCAGTTTGGCAGGACTGGCCTCGGGCAGAGGAGGCAGCCTTTGTCGAATCATGCAGCTACAGCGTGATCTGGTTTAAGGTGCACGTGTCATGTTAGAGGTGAATCTCCGGCTACGGCTACGTGTCCTTAATCAAAGTGGAGTGAATGAAGTGATCAGAGGCTATTGCATATGTGAGGGCAAGGAAACACAAAATGGCGGCCATGATCTAAGATGGATGCCGTGGGTATATCAGAAATATGTCAATGGAAGGAGTGCTCTTGCTCGTAGCGTAGCGAAAACACTAGGATATACTAAATGGATCATTTGCGGTTCACTGATACCAATATTATGTATTTCCGACAAACTTGAAAACACGGGTTCAAGTCGTCACGGAACCGTCACGGAACCTCACTGCAGTACAGGCTGCTGTGCAACATGGTTTTTTAAAAAAGCACTATGACGCGGTCAACGCTGACATGTCTTAAAAACATTGACAATCCATATAGATCTTGCTTAGGCAAGAGCTATTTCCCACTGCTTCTTAGGTTTGTTTAAGATCCAATAGATCTCGAAGATAATGCATGCTTTGTGCCTCAGGCAAAACCTATGGAGAGACTGGCAAGACATAACAAGCATTAGAAATGCAATAGGTCTCGCAGCATTAGAGTTAGTGCTTTTAGAATTGTTAATGGTTTTTTTTGTAAATCTTTAGCATGAGGGTGAGGGTGAGTGAGGGTGGGTGAGGGTGGGTGAGTGAGTGTGAGTGAGGGTGTGTGGGTGAGTGTGGGTGAGTGTGGGTGAGTGTGGGTGAGTGTGGGTGAGTGTGGGTGAGTGTGGGTGGGTGAGGGTGAGGGGTTGAGGGTGAGGGGTTGAGGGTGAGGGGTTGAGGGTGAGGGGTTGAGGGTGAGGGGTTGAGGGTGAGGGGTTGAGGGTGAGGGGTTGAGGGTGAGTGAGGGTGAGGGTGAATGAGGGTGAGGGGTTGAGGGGTTGGGGGTGAGTGTGGGTGAGGGGTTGAAGGTGAGTGAGGGTGAAGGTGAGTGAGGGTGAGTGTGGGTGAGTGTGGGTGAGTGTGGGTGAGGGATTGAGGGTGAGGGGTTGAGGGTGGGTGAGGGGTTGAGGGTGGGTGAGGGTGAGTGAGGGTGAGTGAGGGTGAGGGGTTGAGGGTGAGGGGTTGAGGGTGAGTGGGGTGAGTGAGGGTGAGGGGTTGAGGGTGAGTGAGGGTGAGGGGTTGAGGGTGAGTGAGGATGAGGGGTTGAGGGTGGGTGAGGGTGAGTGTGAGTGAGGGTGAGTGAGGGTGAGGAGGAGTGGGTTCAAGGGCTCTAACCCAGTTTACAGTTTGGTCAACATCTCTAAACGTGTTTATGGGTAGGTTCAAGCTCTCTAAACCGGCATACCTGTATGGTGGCCACAGCACCCCCTAGGATCACAGTGTTTCTTACATCAGACTTTGTGCGGCAAAAGACCCATTGCATTCTGGGAGTGTTGTTTAGTATGCTGCAATTTAACCAATCAAGCTACCACGCCTGGCAAAAGTGACCTGTAATTGTGAAGCCCAGGACTGGAACCGCGTCCATGATTATTTGTAGTGAAATGACCGTATATTCAAAGTTAAGGATGCAAGTGGGGCACGGCCCAGACTTCAGAAGTCGATCACCCCCTCCCCTCCTCTCCCACGTCCATCACACACAAAGAACAGCTGTATAACGAATGTCCTTCCTCTCTGAGGTCAGAGGCCTCCAAGACAAGAATCTATAATCGGCTCACAAGTAAAGGCCTGGGGTGAGCTCATAGGATGTATATCAGCCATGCATCCGGTCAGCTGTGCCAACATCCTGCAGTCGTGGGAGGGGGTTCAAGGAATAAAGAACTAGGAATGACAGCTTCCTCCCCAGCCACCGCATTCAGTGCCCCCTCCCACCCCACCAAGCAGAAGAGGAAGCATAACCTGTAAGTCCACAGGCACAGAAATGGCGAGTCATACAGGATCAGCAACAAATCACCGTGACAATTCAGAAGGGTGCAGGGACAAATCATGTACTTGCAGAACTCAGTGACAATTCATACAGATGCAGTGGCAAATCATACCAGTCGACCTCACAGGGACAATTTATACAGGTGCAGTGGCACTGGCAAATCATACCAGCGGACCTCACAGGGACAATTCATACAGATGCAGTGGCAAATCATACCAGCCGACCTCACAGGGACAATTTATACAGATGCAGTGGCAAATCATACCAGCCGACCTCAGAGGGACAATTCATACAGGTGCAGTGGCAAATCACATACTTGCCGAACACAGTGACAATTCATACAGGCTCAGCAACACATCATATCCCATAACTCATACGGACAAATCTTGTACTTGAAAAACTCGCAGTAACAAGTCACAGGGCAGGAGGGGGCTCCATGAACAGAGAATGTATTTGATCATCCTGTGAGAGAGACAGTGGCTGCACACCTTTACTAGGAAATATCCATGTGATATTTGTATAATCAGAACCTAGACGAGAGGCGAAAGAGCCTTGTAGAGGGCCAAAGAGAGTCAACAAGTTACTGGAGGGCATCACTGGGTGCTGAGAGTGGAGACGGGTTGTTACTTTGCCCTGAAGTAGTGTTCTTCGCAGAGGTGTGTCCTTCGCTCTTTCCTAAATTGAAGAATTGTACGGACAGTCCTGAAGGACATGGGGATTTTGTTTCAGGTCCTGCCTGGGTGTGAAGGAGGAGAAGTGTAGCGCTGAGAGCCACTGGAGGTGGTGAGCTCGTCAACCAGCTAGGCAAGGGTGCTCACCGTGATGGCTTCTTTGATGATGCAGCTGGTTTAGAAGATGGTGCAGGCTGGCATGGGGTGCGTGTGAAGTTCCATGGAAGAGGGTGGTTGGGGAGATAATGCACCATATTTCTTCAAGTCCTTGATGAGGAGGGCTACAGCATGTAGGGAAGGGGAGGGTGACCAGTATGGAGGTTATCAAGCATGTGCATTGCCACCATGTCCCACTGACACATGGGTAAAGAGATGTGCGTAGAACTATTTGTAATAAGTTCATGTGCGGGAGCCATGAAGGACAGCACTGTCTGCAGAGCTCACAGTAACACAAGTCACACAGACACGGGAGAGAGAGGCAGGTCCATGCTGTAGGCCGGGCCTCACACCTTGGCAGGGACACTTGTGGAGCGAGAGCAGAGCTAGGAATAAACCACAGAACCACAGGCGAAGTTTGCCAGAAATCCATGCAGGTGAGCTAGCACAGCTCAGACGGCCACATAAGCTCAGTCTGTGCCCGTGAGGGGGGTAGGGTGTTTACAACCTCAGCTCGGTTTGGCTGGGAAGTGGTTGCGTGTATCAGTGAACTCCGTCTGTGAGTGCACTTACTGCATCAGCTCCTGCTTTATCTGGGGGGTGGGGGAGGGTGCCACATGAGCTCCAATTGACAAGAAAAAAGGGCCAGCCTCAATCTGTACCGAGGAGATGTCGGGCTGCCTCAGTCTATGCTGGAGAGGACACGATGCAATGTGTTGGAGGGCTCATTCTCGGTCTAGGGCAGGGGCTGGGCTGAGGGTGCTCCCAGGGCGCCTTGGTCTGTCGAGGATCACCTCCCTCGTTCTGGTCCGGCTGGAGGGGCTCCGTTCACAGGGAGGAGGAAGTGAACGTCCTGCTGGGGTGGGTTCATAAAAGGAGATCAAAGTCCATGGCAGACCCAGGGATACATTTACTCAGCCTCGGGGCAGCTGTGCTACCAGAGTGAAGGCAGGAAGGGGCACACAGGGGTAGGGTGGAGCGGGACTGCGCATGTGCCTACTCACAGCGGAGAGTACTCATCAATGCAAAAGAGAAAAGAAGCATGGGCAAAACCAAGAGGCCTAGCCTTTGAGACAGACTTGCTCTGTCAACGTCTTGTATTCATTTGTTTGTGATGTACGGCATTGACAAAAATGCACGCTGCGATTTTAATTTTTTATTTTAAGATTTACAGATCTGAGATAGATCTGTAAATAACAAAAAAAAGTATAAATTGGAGTAACGCAAAGGCGTTTTTATTTATAAATTGGAAGGATTAGCAGTAATTTGGTATCTAATCCTCCTTAAAAAAAAATATAGTACTGTATGGGGAGATGAGTAACTGAGGAGCGGATCAGCTAGCAGGGGGAGGGGAGGAAGAGTAAAGCAGCACACATGGGAGGAAGCAAAAAGGAGGGTGGAGGAAACACACACGAGGGAGAGAACACAGGGCGAACAGATAAACACCCAGGTGAGATGGACGCCGCTTGGGGGAAAGAAGTACACAGGCGACAGAGAGCAACAAGAGAGAGGAGCACACGGATGCAAAAACCCAACATTGAGCACGGGGGTAGAGAAGACCACGAGGGAGACCACTAAAAACACATACACTCTCTTAGGATACCCGAGCAAAAAAGAAAAAAGTTCTCTAAGTGAGCAGTGGAAGGACACAAGTATGGAGGCTTTGCACCAGGGGAGGGGACAAACATGAGAAGGAGAACGCAAGCCATCGAATAACAAGCGAACGTACCTGAATCGAGATGAAGATTGTCACCACTTCTGCCACCAACATGAAGTCAGACTCCCCAAGAAACAGGAAGAAGAAAGTAGTCGCAAACGTGATTCTGATGATCCATTAGAAAAGGCTTGTAGTAGGAGCAATGAGGGGGAGGAGAAATGCGCTGGGGTCAGGCGGGGGAGGGCGGGTTTGGAATGACGAGCTCGCGAGGCGGTGTTGGCGGGGAGGGGGCGGAGCGGGAGAGAGGGTGTGTGTGAAACGAGACGGAGGGGAGAGAGGGGAGGGGGAGGAGAAATGCGGCAGGCAGGCAGGGGAGGAGAGGAGGGGGGAGGAGAAATGCAACACGGCGGGAAGGGGAGGGGGCGGAACGGGGGCGGAGAGGGGAGAGAGAGAGTAGGCAAGGGTAAACAAACACGGACGTGCACGCGCCCGTGACTTTTAAGGTCAATGCGCATGCGCATAAGCTTAATGCGCATGCGCATTGACCTTAAAAGTCACGGGCACTGCAAGGAATCGCCACGATTCCTTGCAGTTAGATAAAGAGTGGATGAGCCCCTATAGTCTCGCTTGCTCGATGCGCATGCGCATCGACAGGCGAGACCTAAAAAGTTCTCTAAGTGAGCAGTGGAAGGACACAAGTATGGAGGCTTTGCACCAGGGGAGGGGACAAACATGAGAAGGAGAACGCAAGCCATCGAATAACAAGCGAACGTACCTGAATCGAGATGAAGATTGTCACCACTTCTGCCACCAACATGAAGTCAGACTCCCCAAGAAACAGGAAGAAGAAAGTAGTCGCAAACGTGATTCTGATGATCCATTAGAAAAGGCTTGTAGTAGGAGCAATGAGGGGGAGGAGAAATGCGCTGGGGTCAGGCGGGGGAGGGCGGGTTTGGAATGACGAGCTCGCGAGGCGGTGTTGGCGGGGAGGGGGCGGAGCGGGAGAGAGGGTGTGTGTGAAACGAGACGGAGGGGAGAGAGGGGAGGGGGAGGAGAAATGCGGCAGGCAGGCAGGGGAGGAGAGGAGGGGGGAGGAGAAATGCAACACGGCGGGAAGGGGAGGGGGCGGAACGGGGGCGGAGAGGGGAGAGAGAGAGTAGGCAAGGGTAAACAAACACGGACGTGCACGCGCCCGTGACTTTTAAGGTAAATGCGCATGCGCATAAGCTTAATGCGCATGCGCATTGACCTTAAAAGTCACGGGCACTGCAAGGAATCGCCACGATTCCTTGCAGTTAGATAAAGAGTGGATGAGCCCCTATAGTCTCGCTTGCTCGATGCGCATGCGCATCGACAGGCGAGACCTAAAAATGAATGTGAGCTTGCGTAATGTAACTGGTGCTCCAATAACTTTGGTTCGAGTTTGTGCTATAAAAACTGTAAACTGCAAGATGCTGTGGCTGCTTATTTAATATTCACTTTTTTTCTGGGTGTCCTGGAAACTACTGTTTTGTTTTCCAAAGGGTGCTGCATAGGAGCCGGTATGTTTTTTAAGGGGTTCCCACCTGACCCAGGCCATGATTTTTCTTGGCATTTGCCGAGGGGCCTTTGCACCGCGCAGATCCCTGCTCCTGCGGGATCCGGCATCATTGTCTTTTTTTTGTATTTTTTATGTGGGGTGCCCCGGTGCCCACCCAGGGCACTCCACAGCTGGTCCCTCTTTGGGGCCTCAGGGGGAGGCCCAGGGCCACAGCAGCCTCACCGGCTCCCTTATTTGCACCCATCCTGCATGTAGCAGAAGCCGGCAGTTTACTTTTACTTCTGCAGGGCAGGAGCAATTTACTGTATTTGCCTGTTCAAGAGCTCGGTCAGGGAAAAGTTTTGTGCTCCCACCTGGTGGGAGCTGTTTTGTGCTCCAGCCGGGTGGAAGCACATTGCACTTTCCCTGCCTGTGTTCTTGGGCAGGGAAATGGATGGTGTCCTGTTGCTGGGCTCCCCGTACAGCATATGTGAGCTGGCCCCTGGAGATGGGGTCCCCAGGGACATTTTATGGTTCTGAGAGAGGGGCAGTGCAGGTTCCGTCCCCATTTGGTGACTTGCAGCCCCAGAGGATAGGGTCCCTGGAGTCCCTTGGAAAAGCACCCATCCCGACAGACCACGCACGGAACTTGGGCATCATTCTGGACTCCTCACTCTCGATGACCAGACAAGTCAACGCCATTTCCTCATCTTGCTTCAACATCCTTCGCATGCTCAAAAAAACATTTCGCTGGATCCCCACCGAAACTAGAAAAACGGTCACCCACGCACTGGTCACAAGCCGCCTGGACTACGGAAACACCCTTTACGCCGGTACCTCCGCAAAACTTCAGAAAAAACTCCAACGCATCAACCAGACTCATACTAGACATCCCGCGTAACGACCACATTTCTGATCACCTGAAAAACCTCCACTGGCTCCCCGTCAATAAGAGGATAACATTCCGCCTCCTAACCCACGCACACAAAGCACTTTACGAACTTGGACCCGAATGCATCAACACACGACTTTCCTTCTACACCCCCTCCCGCCAGCTACGCTCCTCCAACCATGCCCTCGCTGCTGTACCTCGTATCAACAAAACCACCATGGGAGGAAGATCCTTCTCCTACCTGGCGGCTAAAACCTGGAACTCACTTCCCATTCACCTTCGCCTCACTCAGAACCACCTAGCATTCAGAAAGCAACTTAAAAACGTGGATATTCGACAACTAATCCCCCACCCTTCTCCTAGCGCCTTGAGACCCTCTGGGTATGTAGCGCGCTATATAAATTAATTAATTGAAATTAATTGAATTTTCAGACTCAGTGAGGGGGCCATATGGCCTCTTACAGGCTTGGGTCGGGGGCCAAACATCCCTATCCCTTTATAAAGATGTTAGCCCCGGGAGATGGGTCCCCAGGGCATTTTTAGGCTTGGAGGTGGGGGGGCTGTTTTTTTTTATGACGCAGGAGCCTAGTTTTTTTCCAGTTTTACTACAGCCTCGCAGATCCTCTGTGAATTTACTTGGGGGGGCATGATAGATGTATGAAATCTGCTCTTTGATATAGAACAACCAACACCCCTTATTGCAGAAAGTTATGTAGATCTTCTTCAATATTCAGTCCGATTGGGGATTTAGAATCTAAATTTAAATATACATGCTCCCCAGCCTCCTTAATGCGTGTATCCTTTTTGCCACACAGGGCTACTGGGACCCTTGAAGCACACTGAAGCTGTGTCTGTATCGTTGGCGAACCTTGGCCCCTGGAGTTGGGGCGGGGCCTCTGTCACAGGCCTTCACCTGGTCCACATGGAGGGCGGAGCTGGAGCTTGTAAACATAAACAGAGAATGAGCTTCTTTGGCTCGGGCCTGGCTTCGGGTGATTCCAAGATGGCGTTTCCTGCATCTACTAGGCAGATGTGCCTTGTGCGCATGAGCAAAACGCTGCCTCTGATTGGGCAGACGTCAGGAAGTTTCTACCAAAATCTCTTTGTTTTGTTCTGTCAGTAGCGTCGACGATACCTGCTGTCAACCGTGCACCTGCGTACCGCCCTCGGCCGGCGATTGGTTAAAGAGCAGAAAGTTCGGCCGCAGATTGGTGGTGGGTTGTCACTGTTTGGAGCTGATTGGTCGGGGGGCGGAAACCTTGCGCGAGCTCGTCCCCCTTTTGTCTGTCAGCGGCCCAGAGCTCGCGCAGTGCAGCTGCTGTCAACGCTACGGAGAGGTTGATCCGACTTGAGCGGGGTCCGACCGCCCCAGAGACAGGAATCGGAACCCCAGAGACGAACGGGTCGGGGGGACAACACACGGCGGCTGCGAAACAACCGCTGCTGTTTAAGGAGCTCTGAAAACCGCCACGGTAGATAAGTTGGAACGACAGTCCTTCCAGCAGTGGTACCCCCCCTCCCCTGTTTATTGGACCGTAAGTGGACCCGTCCGAACCCTCGGGCAGGCTCGGCTTTTAAGGTGGAACGGGCGCGACCATTCCTGGGCCAGGGGTGTTAAGGTGGAATCTTTGACTGGACTCCGGCCCCCACGCAGGGTAGGGGGCGGTGGAGTGACCGGGCGCTCCAATCAGCTCTCAGCGGGGGCCCTGGTGGCTGACGAGCCCATGGAAAACCCATGGATTTAAGGTGGTCCGGCTCGGATCCCCCTGCGGACTTAAGCTGATTTAAGGTGGACTGGTGCAGATCCCGGTGTAAACACGGCAGTTTAAGGTGGACTGGCTCAATAATTCACCACCCATCGAAGATCGCGGTGTAAACACTGCCAGCTGAAGGTGTTCTGGCTCAAGAATCTATCAAATTTGAAGATCCTGGTGTAAACACTGCCAGCTGAAGGTGGACTGGCTCAAGAATCTACCAATTTTGAAGACCCTGGTGTAAACACTGCCAGATTAAGGTGGACTGGATCAGAACCCACCACCCCCTGAAGATCCCGTTGTAAACACTGCCAACTGAAAGTGGACTGGGTCAGCAATCCACCACCCCTTGAAGAAGTTTAAGGTAGACTGGCTCAAGAATCTACCAACTTTGAAGATCCTGGTGTAAACACTGCCAGCTGAAGGTGGACTGGCTCATGAATCTACCAACTTTGAAGATCCTGGTGTAAACACTGCCAGTTTAAGGTGGAGTGGATCAGAACCCACCACCCCTGAAGATCCCAGTGTAAACACTGCCAGCTGAGGGTGGACTGGCTCAAGAATCTACCAACTTTGAAGATCCTGGTGTAAACACTGCCAACTGAAGGTGGACTGGCTCAAGAATCTACCAACTTTGAAGATCCTGGTGTAAACACTGCCAGCTGAAGGTGGACTGGCTCAAGAATCTACCAACTTTGAAGATCTTGGTGTAAACACTGCCAGTTTAAGGTGGACTGGCTCAGGAATCCACCACCCCATACTGTGCGAGGAGGAGTGTGTGAAAAAGCCCAGTATCATCAGACCACACCAAGAAAGGCGGGTGGGACGGCCAAGATCTGTCTGTACAGACTGAGGTGGGCAGGCCCCCCCTGTGCATCCTGGAGGTGGGTTTGAGGTGGTCACGATCCCACTTGGAAGGCTCGCAGGGAGACCCTCGCAAAGGACCGTGGAGGTCCCATCAGAGGCTTGAACTAGCAGTGGCTGGGCCTCCATGCCAGGCCGGTGAGGATTGAAGGCTGCCCGGCACCTGCCATCTGTTGCATCCCCTGGTCCATGGGCCCGTCCCTGCCAGAGTGAGCCCGGCCTTCCCCTCTGCCTGCCTCACGGTGGAAGCCACTACCATGACCAGAGAGACCGGTGTCCTGGGGGCAGTGGTGCAAAGTCTGTGCTCTCGGGAAGGCGACCAGCGGGCAGCCCTGCTCTTCCAGCACCCTGGCCAATGCTGATTGCCTCTCTGGCCCTCCACAAGTCCTCTGTCCGGGTGTCCTGCGGCCATGGAGACGGTGGGGAAGTTCGAGTTCAGCCGGAAGGACCTCATCGGGCACGGCGCCTTCGCGGTTGTCTTCAAGGGGCGCCACAAAGAGGTAACCTCTTCCTGTTCTGGGAGCCTGTCCAGGGCCAGCAGATTGTTATTTATTGAAAATGTAAATCCCTTCTTTTCATAGAATGACACACAGGACAGAATACGCCAGTGGGAATGCAACCGCTGCTCTCCTTCCATACTGCAGGTTTTGTGGATAACACAGGGGTAATGGGGCAGTGGGGATGCCCCCTTCCCCTTTTATACTATGTGCGTACATAGCATCACACACGGGGAATAGGACAGCGAGGATGCCCTCCCTCCCCTTTCATACTATGGGTGTACTTAGCATCACACACAGGGAATGGGACAGCGAGGATGCCCCCCCCCCCCCCCCTTTTCATACTACAGATGTATTCAGTATCACACAGAGGTGGAATAGGACAGCGAGGATGCACCCCACCCTCTCATACTGCAGATGTACTGGCATCACACATGGGTAATAGGGCAGTGAGGATGCGCCCTCCCTCCTTCCTTACTGCAGGTGTACTGGGCATCACACACAGGGAATGGGGCAGCGAGGATGTGTTCCCCTCCGCTTTTATACTACAGATTTACTCAACCCCACACAGAAGTGGAATAGGACAGTGTGGATGCACCCCATCCTCTCCTGCTGCAGGTGTACTCGGCACCACACACGGGTGGAATAGGACAGTGAGGTTGCACCCCATACACTCATAGGGGTGGAATAGGACTGTCCCCTCCCGTACCGCTGCAGGACTGCATGGGACACGCACGATGCCTGTATCCTGTCACCCGTCTTGCGTACGTGCTGCTCTCACGCAGCGTGTGTAAGGCGTGAGACGGAGTGAGACCGAGGAGCCTGCGGAAGATCCGCGCTTTTGGGGCTTGCAGAGACCTTTGGCCGCGGTTGTGGACACGTGGGCAGGGCCTCGCCATGAGCTCAGAGTGGCAGTAGTGTGGGGTTCGTGAGACAACGGGTTCACAGGCTGAGATCAGGGGGTGGGGGGCAGGGGTAGGAGCTCCTGCCCAGGTGTTTAGAACCTGTCGCTCCTGCTGGAGACTGTTGTTTCCTGTTTCCACCGTCCCTCCCTGAAAGGGCAGCTCCCGAGCGGAGTTTGGCAGCTCTGCGCACTATATGTGTATGTCAAGGCCCCCCCCCAGAGGCCAGGGCTTGGTATCACCGGCGCCCCGGGCAGGCAGAGGGTGGGGACCCCAAGTTTACCGAATAAACTGCAGGTGAGACTACCTTACAAACCCAGAAGCTCCCTGACGCTCCAGTCTCTGCTTTTCAGTCCCCCCCGATCTTTTAGGGGCACTTGAAGCATCTAAAGTTTCACGGAGTTCAGCCGAGTTGACACCACAAACCTCCCCTGCGTAACCAGGATTGTATGAGATGGGAGACTCGGGGTGGAACGAAGCAAACCCTTCAAAAGCTTGGGGTACTTCCTGGGGCGCAGCCTGGGCCCCGTGGCTCCAGCTGTGCCTGCGCGGTCGCTTCGTATTAGGGGCCTAAAGCACGAATGGATACAGGGGGGTCTCGGTGGGGGCCCATTCCCATGCAGGCCGAAGTCGATGGCCTCATTTCCAGGGTTCCCTTGAGCTCTGCAGCCCAGAGGGCCCCCCTGGGTTCCAGTCCGTCTGTCGCCTTTGGGGTCCATCCCAGGAGGACAAGATACAAGTGGACAGAGGTCGTGCCGGGCCACGCTCCTGTTCTGGACCCCTTGGACCCCGCTCCCGTGCTGGGACCCCCTGGACCCCGCTCCCGTGCTGGGACCCCCTGGACCCCGCTCCCGTGCTGGGACCCCCTGGACCCCGCTCCCGTGCCGGGCTCGTACCCCGCTCCCGTGTACGAAGACAGAGTGGAAGTTTTCTAGTGAGAATTACGTAATATTACGCTGCTCGCTGGTACTCTTCCCAGAATATACTTGTTTATTTATTGGTGATTATTCGGCACCACGGGCCGCCCGCGGGAAAGGCCTAGTGCCAAGAAGTCTGGAGGAGGAGACAGGCAGCGTTAGGTTGGACGTTGGTAGGAGCTGGCCTGGTCACCTCCCAGGCCGCCGTGCTGCGGATCCGCTTCTTTCGAGCCAACCTGCAGCGTATTGTTGTGAGCAGTTGGAGGGAGGGGGGGGGGTACCTGCCTCCCCAGCGCAGTGTGTAAACACTCCTAAAACGTGGTGGTGATGAATGTCACTGAATCAGTGAAATGTAAACTGCCTGGGCCTCGTTTCTCTGGATTGCAACATGTGTTTGGGACGCATTTAGACCTCAGCAGAATACACGTGGACTACACGTGCCACGGTCTGTGCTGCAACTCGGACCTGCTCAGCAGATCGGTGTAATATCACACTAGACTTGACTTCACAACTGGCCTCTCCGTCCTGCTGAGAGGTAATACGGGCCGATCCTCACAGCTGGCCTGCCGCTGATGCTCCTGGGTAGAGCAGATCGGTGTAATATCATACCGGTCCTCACAGGTGCCTCCCACTGATACCTCTCAGCAGTGGGGACCAGTGTAATATCACACTGGTCCTCACAGGTGCCTCCCACTGATACCTCTCAGCAGTGGGGACCAGTGTAATATCACACCGGTCCTCACAGGTGTCTCCCACTCATACCTCTTGGCAGTACGAAGCAGTGTCATATCACATTGGTCCTCACAGGTGCCTCCCACTGATACCTCTCAGCAGTGGGGACCAGTGTAATATCACACCGGTCCTCACAGGTGCCTCCCACTGATACCTCTCAGCAGTGGGGACCAGTGTAATATCACACCGGTCCTCACAGGTGTCTCCCACTCATACCTCTTGGCAGTACGAAGCAGTGTCATATCACATTGGTCCTCACAGGTGCCTCCCACTGATACCTCTTGGCAGTACGAAGCAGTGTCATATCACATTGGTCCTCACAGGTGCCTCCCACTGATACCTCTCAGCAGTGGGGACCAGTGTAATATCACACTGGTCCTCACAGGTGCCTCCCACTGATACCTCTCAGCAGTGGGGACCAGTGTAATATCACACCGGTCCTCACAGGTGTCTCCCACTCATACCTCTTGGCAGTACGAAGCAGTGTCATATCACATTGGTCCACACAGGGCTCCCACTGATACCTCTCAGCAGTGGGGACCAGTGTAATATCACACTGATCCTCACAGGTGCCTCCCACTGATACCTCTCAGCAGTGGGGACCAGTGTAATATCACACTGATCCTCACAGGTGCCTCCCACTGATACCTCTCAGCAGTGCGGAGCAGTGTAATATCACACCAGTCCTCACAGGTGCCTCCCACTGATACCTCTCAGCAGTGGGGACCAGTGTAATATCACACCGGTCCTCACAGGTGCCTCCCACTGATACCTCTCAGCAGTGGGGACCAGTGTAATATCACACCGGTCCTCACAGGTGCCTCCCACTGATACCTCTCAGCAGTGGGGACCAGTGTAATATCACACCGGTCCTCACAGGTGTCTCCCACTCATACCTCTTGGCAGTACGAAGCAGTGTCATATCACATTGGTCCTCACAGGTGCCTCCCACTGATACCTCTTGGCAGTACGAAGCAGTGTCATATCACATTGGTCCTCACAGGTGCCTCCCACTGATACCTCTCAGCAGTGGGGACCAGTGTAATATCGCACTGGTCCTCACAGGTGCCTCCCACTGATACCTCTCAGCAGTGGGGACCAGTGTAATATCACACCGGTCCTCACAGGTGTCTCCCACTCATACCTCTTGGCAGTACGAAGCAGTGTCATATCACATTGGTCCACACAGGGCTCCCACTGATACCTCTCAGCAGTGGGGACCAGTGTAATATCACACTGATCCTCACAGGTGCCTCCCACTGATACCTCTCAGCAGTGGGGACCAGTGTAATATCACACTGATCCTCACAGGTGCCTCCCACTGATACCTCTCAGCAGTGCGGAGCAGTGTAATATCACACCAGTCCTCACAGGTGCCTCCCACTGATACCTCTCAGCAGTGGGGACCAGTGTAATATCACACCGGTCCTCACAGGTGCCTCCCACTGATACCTCTCAGCAGTGGGGACCAGTGTAATATCACACCGGTCCTCACAGGTGCCTCCCACTGATACCTCTCAGCAGTGTGGAGCAGTGTAATATCACACCGGTCCTCACAGGTGTCTCCCACTCATACCTCTTGGCAGTACGAAGCAGTGTCATATCACACTGGTCCTCACAGGTGCCTCCCACTGATACCTCTCAGCAGTGGGGACCAGTGTAATATCACACCGGTCCTCACAGGTGTCTCCCACTCATACCTCTTGGCAGTACGAAGCAGTGTCATATCACATTGGTCCACACAGGGCTCCCACTGATACCTCTCAGCAGTGGGGACCAGTGTAATATCACACCGGTCCTCACAGGTGCCTCCCACTGATACCTCTCAGCAGTGGGGACCAGTGTAATATCACACCGGTCCTCACAGGTGCCTCCCACTGATACCTCTCAGCAGTGCGGAGCAGTGTAATATCACACCGGTCCTCACAGGTGCCTCCCACTGATACCTCTCAGCAGTGGGGACCAGTGTAATATCACACCGGTCCTCACAGGTGCCTCCCACTGATACCTCTCAGCAGTGGGGACCAGTGTAATATCACACTGGTCCTCACAGGTGCCTCACACTCATACCTCTCAGCAGCGCAGAGCTGTGTGATATCACACCGGCCTCACAGGTGTCTCCCACTCATACCTCTCAGCTGTGCGTACCAGTGTAATATCACTCAGGTCCTCAGAGGTGTCCTCCCACTGATACCTCTCAGCAGTGCGGAGCAGTGTAATATCACTCTGGTCCTCCCAGGTGCCTCCCACTGATACCTCTCAGCAGTGCGGAGCAGTGTAAAATAACAGCAGTCCTCATAGCTGGCCTCCCACTGATACCTCTCAGCAGTGCGGAGCAGTGTAATATCACACCGGTCCTCACTGGTGTCTCCCACTGATACCTCTCAGTGCGGACCAGTGTAATATCCCACCGGTCCTCACAGGTGTCTCCCACTCATACCTCTCAGCAGTGCGGAGCAGTGTAATATCACACCGGTCCTCATAAGTGGCCTCCCACTCATACCTCTCGGCAGAGCAGTGTAATTTCAAACTGGTCCTCACAGGTGCCTCCCAGTGATACTTCTCAGCAGCGCAGTGTAATATCACACCGGTCCTCACAAGTGTCTCCCACTCATACCTGGCTTGGCATTTCAGGCTGGACTGTTCCCATGAGGCACAGGGTCGAGACTGATTTGCATATGGCCAGGTCTAACTAGGGTGGCATGGTGAGCAAAAGAATGATGGATTTAATCCAGATCTCGAGTGGGGGTGAATGTTTTGATTTGTTCTGCATTCCGTCCATCAATTAAGTGTCTTTTGCTTTCTTGCCCCAAGTGCACCAGGAATGCCCAGACATAGGTCCTGTGCTCTCCATGCCATTGGAATCAAGCTATCCTGGCTGAAGAGGGGTGAAACTCCGGAACCGGTCCTAGGATGCTTGTTACCAGCTCCCAAGCCAGGGAGAACCTGGCTTGGCAGCTCGAGCTAGACTGTTCCCATGGGGCACAGGGTCAAGACTGATTTGCATATGGCTGGGTCCAAACTGGAAGGGCATGGTGAGAAAACAAACGATGTATTTAGGCCCAGGTCTCTGTACTGGGGTGAATGTATGACATTGTTCTGCATTCTGTCCATCAACTGTTTAGGTCGAAGCCTAGCGTAAGACTGCGCACATGCTTAGTCTCGCTGGCGAGATTTAGTGATATTGGAATATTTCACTAGCTAGCTTTAAGCCCCGCCCCTCTTTCCCATTGGCCGGCTTCACCGTTCATGCTAAACGGTGGCCAGCCATTGGGAAAGAGCATCCTCTGACGTACAGTTTTATCTTTTTTGTCCATCCCACTTGGACTGGCTGCCTTGACTTACTGCTGGCGTAAAAGGTTTGTTATCTTCTTTATGGGTTCAAACAGATGGCCTCATAAAGAAGATAATAAACCTTTTACGCCACAAGGAAGTCAGGCCAAGCCCGTCCAAGTGGGATGGCAAAAAGACGAAAGTGTACGTCGTGGCGGGCGGGCGCTTGTTTAAACGGGAGCCAGAGATGCGGGCTCCACTCTTGGGTCGGCGAGCGTGCAACTGTGCTTAATTAAGCATGAAGTGTAGGATGAATGCAGCAACTAAGTTCCTTCTCATGTAGGCGCTACATAGGGAGAGTTGACCGCTATACCACTATCAGGTCTGAGCGTGGGTGAAACAAGCCTTTCCCCCTCCCGCTCCCCTAAGCCGACACACTATATATGCTATAGGCACAGCAGTCCAGTGCCCCCTGGAGTGACAGTGGTCTAGCGTCCCTTGGGGGGGGGCGCAGCGCTACATCAGGACAGGTCAGTGGCACAGACTTCCACGACGTCCACCTGTGAACTCCGGGGACGGTTGACCTCCTCGGCGCAGCAGCCCTGACAGTGTGACGGTTAACCCCACCTCTCATCTCACGTGTCTGCAGCTCCCGAGCGAATCTCCTCCCAGGTAAACAGACCTCCGCGGGTCTCTCGCTGGTTGTGATGATGGCCGCGGATACTACACGCCCCCTGCCCGGAGCCGCCCTCCACCTCGTCTCCTCCGATGCTGGGCGGACTCCCGGAACCTGCCGATCTCTGGCTCACCTCAGGGATGCGCTGCTTTTCGTTTCCTGGATCTGAAGGAAGCGGACTATCCGCATTCCTGGCTTTCCAAATTAACTAAGCACGCCTGGCTACAAGACTGGTATTGTTGTTATTTTTAAGTGACAGTAATACAGCGCATTAACGGCAAAGCCAGTTCGACGTTAAGACTTCATACATGGTTACCGTCAGTCTGTATTGGGGGGAGCCCCTGATTTTACAAGAAGTGTTTCGCACTTAAGACATGGTATGTTGCTATGAAAAGTCACTGGTGAAATGTAATTTCCCTTCAATTTCATTTCTGGGAATGTGAGTTATTTTTATATACAGATATATGTTAACGAGTACATCGTTTGTAGCAGAGCTTTAAGTGGGATGCAAAAACTGGAGGGTCTCTCAAAGGGGCGTGGCCAATGTAATTAAGGGCGTGTCTTAAAAACGCATAAGCTAAAAATCTGTGCTCAGCATAGTGTGCCGCCTGACTTGTATTTTGCTGTTTCTGTCATTGCATTCAGATATGATTCAACAAGTAACATCATACCTACAAGAAGTCTGGACTATTGGCTTTGTCAATGGTTGTTAGTTGCATTGCTAATCAAACTCTGAAGTGGAAGGCAAATAACCTTTCCATGTGAAAAACTTATCACCATAAATTAAAAGGGCTTGATTTGCAAGCAGTAGGAAATGTAGGCACTCTAAAAAAAGAAAGTTGATAGTACCTCCGAAGCTTTTGAGTGATGGCAAGGATTCACACAACTTTAAAACAACCCCTAAGACATTTCATTCCACTGTGTGGGAATTGTGTTGCCTTCCAGTACATCATATAGTGTGCTAGTTAACATATTCCTAAGGATGTAATTCCAAATGTAATCAATGCCTTCACATCTTCATGGAAAGTGGGTGCAGCATGGCAGCGTTGTGGGAAACTAGAGAGGATGCTTTAAATAGAAACATGGGTAACTCTCAATCAGGTTGCACTGGAGAGCACAGCAAAATAGATTTACTTCTCCGTGTCCCTTTAAATATTACAAATGTTCCAGTGCTCTGAAACGCTCCGAAGACAACTATTAGCATCACCTTGACCTACCTGAATAGTATGCTGCTCGAACTTGTGGAAGTCAGTTTCTTGTTATTTGTGGGAACTCGTAGTGAGTGGGCTTTTAATAAAATGTTTAGTCTATATAACAGATATGATTAGGCCATCACAAAGAAGCCCAGGATATAATATAACATCAAACATATCAGGGGCGGCTCTAGGCTCATGGCGGCACGGGGCAGGGAGCGTAGGTAGGGGGCCCCGGAAGAGGGGGTCCGGGCAGGGCGGAGCGCGGAGGCCAGTGAAGAAGGGGGGGTCAGGTTGTTTGAAAGTGGAACAGAGCTGGAGGCCGCCAAATCCCTGCCAGGGGCCGCCAAGCAAATTTGTACCCATCCTCTGAGGATTATTATATTAAGGATATATATTGCCGTGGCGGCCCCTGGGGTTTGGTGGCCCTGTGCAGGTGCACATCTTGCACATGCCTAAGGCTGCCCCTGAACATATACATCCCTAAGTATATGTTCTATTTCAAAACTTAAGAACAAAATACTAAAATACAGAAACTGTCAAAGGTAGAAAAGATTTTTAAAAAATCAGGTATTTCTGCAATAGAACAAGGGTAACACCACATACATAAGGGAAGGACCAACAAGCATTAGAAATGCAATAGGTCTCGCAGCATTAGAGTTAGTGCTTTTAGAATTGTTAATGGTTTTTTTTTGTAAATCTTTAGCATGAGGGCGAGGGTGAGTGAGGGTGAGTGAGGGTGAGTGAGGGTGGGTGAGGGTGGGTGAGGGTGGGTGAGTGTGGGTGTGAGTGTGGGTGAGTGTGGGTGAGGGATTGAGGGTGAGGGATTGAGGGTGAGGGGTTGAGGGTGAGTGAGGGTGAGGGGTTGAGGGTGAGTGAGGGTGAGGGGTTGAGGGTGAATGAGGGTGAGGGAGGGTGAGGGGTTGAGGGGTTGAGGGTGAGTGGGGGTGAGTGAGGGTGAGGGGTTGAAGGTGAGTGAGGGTGAAGGTGAGTGAGGGTGAAGGTGAGTGAGGGTGAGTGTGGGTGAGTGTGGGTGAGTGTGGGTGAGTGTGGGTGAGTGTGGGTGAGTGTGGGTGAGTGTGGGTGAGGGATTGAGGGTGAGGGGTTGAGGGTGGGTGAGGGGTTGAGGGTGAGTGGGGGTGAGTGAGGGTGAGTGAGGGTGAGGGGTTGAGGGTGAGTGAGGATGAGGGGTTGAGGGTGGGTGAGGGTGAGTGTGAGTGAGGGTGAGTGAGGGTGAGTGAGGGTGAGGGTGAGTGAAGGTGGGTGAGGGTGAGGGGTTGAGGGTGACTGAGGGTGAGGCGTTGAGGGTGAGTGAGGGTGAGGCGTTGAGGGTGAGTGAGGGTGAGGGGTTGAGGGTGAGTGAAGGTGAGGGTGAGGGTGAGTGAGGGTGAGTGAGGGTGAGTGAGGGTGAGTGAGGGTGAGGTGTTGAGGGTGAGGGTGAGTGAGGGTGAGGATGAGGGGTTGAGGGTGAGTGAGGGTGAGGGTAGGTGAGGGGTTGAGGGTGAGTGAGGGTGAGTGAGGGGTTGAGGGTGAGTGTGGGTGAGGGAGAGTGTGGGTGAGGGTGAGTGTGGGTGAGGGTGAGTGTGGGTGAGGGTGAGTGAGGGTGAGGGTGGGTGAGGGATTGAGGGTGAGTGAGGGTGAGGGTGAGTGAGGGTGAGGGTGAGTGAGGGTGAGGGGTTGAGGGTGAGGGGTTGAGGGTGAGGGGGTAGGTATTTTGGGATGCGAGGTGACACCGCCACGAGACCTTGTCATAAATGCATAAAAACATATCCCTATAAAAAGAAAACAAAACACGAGATAAACAACATCCCTTAAGGAAAGTTACGTGCTGTGAGCCGCGGGGAGGGCTGTCGGAAACACCTACGGAACTGACATTTTAGAAACGCGTGGGCTGCAGGAAGGTCCCCCGGCACCTTGCAGAACAGAGCCTGCTTGTGATTGTGAACAGTGTGTGGTCGAATCTGCCCTCCAGCGGAAGGAACGCATCACATTGTAAATGCACGCAGCAGGGGGCGTCATGATTACCAGAGTGGGCACAATAGCACCGGAATACCGCCTATGGAGGGGTGTGGGCAGTCTGATTCTATCAGGCAGCCCCCTGCAGGTGCTGCGTGGGGTGGGGCTTGAACTACAGGCCGGGGAGCTTTGTGTACTGTGCTTGTGTGACTACTTTCTGTAAAAAACAAGTGGACACTAATGTGCTATTCACAACAGCAAAATGCCATTTTTTAAGACACAGCTGGAATGATGATGGTTGCACTGTGACATGGAGATTAGTGAGGTTTGGGTTATAGCAGGCTTTGGTTTACTATTTGGAAGTTAATCAGGCATGTTTATGATACCCTTTCATGTCTTCGAACTTTCAAGAGAGAAGAGAGGTGTCGGTGTTCTACAAGCAAGGCATTTTCCATAGTGCCAGGAGAGTGCATATGACAAGGACAGTAAATCAGAAGGCATTTCCAATGTATGAATTAAATCTATTTATTACAAGTCTACTGAATGATGTGTTGCTCATTTAGAAAATAAACCTACAAAGGAAGACACTACATTTTTCTTGACAACTTAGGGAATGGCCGACGAGGATAGCTTATGGAGGAGCCACTGTCAAACAAAGGTGCTGCAGTATACAGACTCACACTCACTACCGCAGGCCGTGACTTGTAACAGAAATAATTTTCGTTCTGGAATTAAACATGAACCCGCTTCCTTCTCCGCGCCACATATAAAAAGATTTTCAACAGCTTGGCTAGGGAGGCTTCAACTAGCAGTATAGATGCTGACTGGCAAATCTTTTACTTTATGCGTATTACCAGCTTTGTTTTTGTTGCTCTAACAAGCACACGGCGCAATAACGAGACTGAAACAATGTTACAAAACCTTGAGGGTCAATGTCAGCAAACTACATGGTGCAGGGACAAAGAATGGACAACATCACATTATAATTATAAAAACATAAGGAGAGATCACACTGACAGAGCATCCGTACGGTGCCCCTCAACAGAAACAAGTGGATATGTGCCATCCAAAAACAATAGGCGAAAACGATGGGTGTGTGTCACGCTTCAGCAGCTTTGCTTGTACTATCGATTCAACACCGGAAGTAACTTATGGAGGCAATGAGGAGATGCACATGTGCAAGTGCAGCAGGGAGGGGGTGGGCAACGGAGAGGAGAGCAGGGGGACAGGAGTACGGAAGGGAGTCTGCTCGAAAAAAGTATGCATTCCTATTGGGTTCTCAACACAAATCAGGGGTGAGGTGCCACTAAGTAATGAAAAAAGCCGGCCGATGAAAGCCTGAACATGCCTGCCATACTGGGTGTTGTCTGCCGGGCCGCGGGATACGGGGCAGACCTGTCTTGACTGCGATTGAATGCCGAGGATCCCGCTCCGAACCGGATTTGAAGACGAGCCTGCGGTGGACTGGCTCTGCGGCCTGAGCACCTCTGTGGTGGTGCGTTGAGACCCGGGGCGCGCTTGTAGCCGCGGTGAGAGGCCCAGGGAAGCAGGAGGTCCCGACTGGTGCCTGGAGACATGGAGCGTTGAATAACAAGACGGACGGACGGAAGAGAGGGGAGGGGGGAGGAGAAATGCGACACGGAGGGAGGGGGCGGAGCGGGGAGGGGGCGGAGAGGTGCGACACGGCGTTAGACGGAAGAAAGAGAGGGGAGGGGGAGGAGAAAGAGAAATGCGACACGGCGGGAGGGGGCGGAGCGGGGGAGAGGGTGTGTGTGTGTTGTTAGGAGACGGACGTGCACGCGCCCGTGACTTTTAAGGTCAATGCGCATGCGCATAAGCTTAATGCGCATGCGCATTGACCTTAAAAGTCACGGGCACTGCAAGGAATCGCCACGATTCCTTGCAGTGTTGCCAAAGAGTGGATAACTCGCAATACTCTCGCCTTGCTCGATGCGCATGCGCATCGACAGGCGAGACCTAAAAATGATACTGCAGTTATTAACAATACTGACTAACACAGTTCCGTTTGCTGCTGATGAGATGTTATAGGGAGTTAAGGATGACTGCACTGTTTAGATGCCACATTACTCAATTCATATTTTGCCATCTGGCTCAGAAGCAAGGGCGTCATTTAATCTCATCTGTGTCCGTTGTAACATGATTTCCTGTTACCGAATCATTTTGCCAAAGGTTACGTGGTGTCATTTCTGGTGACATCTTAATAAAAAAAAAAAATTTGGAAACCTGAAAAATATTACTTCTTTTTGCTATCATGAAAGTAACATGTTTGCATCGGCTCTTAACGTTTGCCATACATGACTTAGAAAAGAAAAAAACAAGTATTAAAAATGCAATAGGTCTCGCCTTTTATTAAGTTAAACAGCAAAACGCACAAGATGATGGACGGAATGTTGCACAATGGCAAAACATTCACCCCCAGTCACAGATCTGGGTTTAATCCATTGTTATTTTGCTCACCAAGCCACCCCAGTTCAGACATGGCCATATGTAAATCAGTCTTGCCCCTGTGCCTCAACAGTCCAGGCCGAACTGCCAAGACATGTCTTCCCTGGACCGGAATCAAGCATCCTAGGATGGTTTCTGGCTATCAGCCGTCATCAGCCAGGATAGCTTGACTCCAGTGGCGTACTGAGTACAGGACCCACGTCTGGGCATACCCTTCCCACATAGGGTGAACAGCAAAACACACAAGATGATGGACGGAATGTTGCACAATGGCAAAACATTCACCCCCAGTCACAGATCTGGGTTTAATCCATCGTTATTTTGCTCACCAAGCCACCCCAGTTCAGACATGGCCATATGTAAATCAGTCTTGACCCTGTGTGCTCTGATACTCGCATGAGTCTTGTTTGCGCTATATAAAACTTCGAAATAAAAAAATGAATAAATATGCAAATCAGTCTTGACCCTGTGCCTCTATGTGGGAAGGGCATGCCCAGACGAGGGTCCGTGCTCACTACGCCACTGGAGTCAAGCTATCCTGGCTGAAGACGGCTGATAGCCAGAAACCGGTCCTAGGATGCTTGATTTTGGTCCAGGGAAGACATGTCTTGGCAGTTCGGCGGGACTGTTTCCATGAGGCACAGGGTCAAGACTGATTGGCATATGGCCATGTCTGAACTGAGGTGGCTTGGTGAGCAAAATAATGATGGATTAAACCCAGCTCTGTGACTGGGGGTGAATGCTTTGCCATTGTGCAACATTCTGTCCATCATATTGTGTGTTTTGCTTTTATTAAGTTTAAGCCATTTGCTTTGCTATACAATACTATTAGCAAAGCAAATGGCTTTAACTTATTCAAAGGCGAGACCTGTTGCACTTTCAATGCTTGTTTTGCGTTGATCCTGTAGTCGAGCTCTCACTGGAGTCTCACCAATGAATCTTTCATTTTAATGTCTTCTCATGGAGCCCCTTCCCCGGGTGTCCCTTCTTTCGTGGAGTCTTCCTGTGGTCTTATATACTGTGTATGTCACGCGCTTCCAGGTGACCCGTGGGTGACGTTGAAGTCCTCGTATGTAAAACAGATGTTCGAGGAATAACAAAGGCGCGGTCCCCACGAGTGCGTGTGGCTGATGGAGTCGTTTCTGTAGCTCTTCTGGTGGGGTCGGTCCTGGGACAAAGTGAGACCTCTTTGCGTGTATATAGCGCCCAGTAGGCGTGGCGTGGCGTCGCAGCGCACAGCTTGCAGGCCTCTCCCTGGGATGGAGCCAGTGGGAGCGTGGGAGCAGGACATGTCCGGGCATGCGACCCTGGAGCAGGGGCCGCTGCGGGAACCAGTGTTTGTTTGTTTAAAGTGTGTGTTCAGAGCTGAACCACCGACTGAGGCATGTCTCCCTTTCCTTCCAGAAACCGGAAGTGGAGGTGGCGGTGAAGTGCATCAACAAGAAGAACCTGGCCAAGTCCCAGGCCCTGCTGGGCAAGGAGATTAAAATCCTGAAGGTGAGTGGAGCGGCTGCAGGCCCAGCCTGGCTACCGAGCGACCTGCACACGGCAGCTGGAACTCACCGTGTGCTTTCTTTCTGCAGGAGCTGAAGCATGAAAACATCGTGGCGCTCTACGACTTCCAGGTAAGCCCCCCCCCCCCCCCCCCCCCTCGTGTGTTGTGACCCAGCTGTGGCTTTGGACGTTGTCTTGTACTTGAAGTCCAGGTTGATGCTGGGCCTTGGTTTACAGCTGCTGAGGCGCAAACATCTGTGCCATTTCAGGGCTCATATTCAGTCTGTCAAGAATATGTTTTCTCTGATTACAGTAACATAATGAAATGAAAAATGAATTTATAGAGCGCGTTAAGCCCAAGGGTATCTAATCGCTTTGGCTGAAAAACAGAGCTCGTAAGCGCTGTAAGCGAGGGAACCTGCGGTCAGAGAGGCAGGGTTAAAGATTTCTTGATCGAGGCAAAGGCGTCGGGTCTGTATATGCAAGCTCCATCACGGGCCTTGCTCACCTTGTCCCATACTCTCCTGCTAGAAGCAGCACAGGGGGCCCTCCTTGATCGATCCTGTGACACCCACTGCTGTGCTTTAAACCCCGCGGCGCGTGCAGCACAGCCTGCGTGGGGTCATCTGAAAGAGGCGCCTGTGGGCGAGGCAGGGTGCTCTGGGGGTCTCTGGGGTCTGATGGGAAATGTATCAGGGTCTTGACTCCTTCGCCTTTGCTTAAAATTGTGCTCCGGGTTTCTCGTGAATTGCTAATGCGTGCTGGAAGCGAACATTATGTAAACGGCTGCTAAGATGGAGTTTTCTTGTTCAAGCTTTGGGGAGGGGGGGGGGGGGGGTATTGTGGTTTGTGCTTCTGGTATAGCTGGAAACATTAGGAGTGCATCCCTGCCCATGCTTTGAATACTCCTGGGTTTCTTTCACCCTACATATTTTCCTCTTTTTTGCCCTCCAAGTGTTCATCGGATCCTACCCGCTATCCTTTCCAGACCAGCCCCTCCTGCCTTTCACCCACTTGCACTCCCATTCTTTCAAACTCCGTTTTCCCTCCCCATCCCACCCCATTCTTTATCCTCTCCTGCCGTCACCCATGCTCTCCCTCTCCTATCTTTTCTACTCCTCTTCCCTTCCCTTATCTCTCTGCTACCTTCTCTCTCCTAACTTCAAACCCTGCTCACGCGTACTTTCACCCCTGCTTCCCCCACCTTCACCTCTGCTTCCCCCACCTTCACCTCTGCTTCCCCCACCTTCACCTCTGCTTCCCCCACCTTCACCTCTGCTTCCCCCACCTTCACCTCTGCTTCCCCCACCTTCACCTCTGCTCCCCCAACCTTCACTTCTGCTTCCCCCACCTTCACCTCTGCTTCCCCCACCTTCACCTCTGCTTCCCCCACCTTCACCCCTGCTTCCCCCACCTTCACCTCTGCTTCCCCCACCTTCACCTCTGCTTCCTCCACCTTCACCTCTGCTTCCTCCACCTTAACCCCCGCTTCCCCCACCTTCACCTCTGCTTCCTCCACCTTCACCTCTGCTTCCTCCACCTTCACCTCTGCTTCCTCCACCTTCACCTCTGCTTCCCTCACCTTCACCCGTGCTTCTCTGACTTTAACTACTGCTCTCCCCTGCTTCTCTGACTTTAACTACTGCTCTCCCCTGCCTTGGCCATTTTCTCCCCCCCTACCTGCTCCCCCTCTCCTATTTTTACTCCTCCTCCTCCCTTCTCTTACCTTCTATCTCCTAACTTCAGCCCTGCGCTCTCGTACCTTCTGTCCTTCCTTCAACCCTGCTTTTGATACCTTCTCTCTCCTACCTTCAGTTATGCCGTCGCACCTTCTCTCACACCTTCAGTCCTGCTTCTCCTTCAACCCTATTTCCTCCACCATCACTACTGCTCTCCTCTGCCTTATCCCTTCTCTGCCCAGCTTTTTGCTTCAGCTTTTCCTCTCCGAACTCTGCTCTTCTTCCCATATCTTTGCCTTTACACCCCATACGCTGCTCTCCTCCCCATACCTTCAATCCCATTCTCCCCTCTTAGTTTCACCCCTACTTTCTCTTGCCTTCAGTTAAATTCGGTTGTCTGCTTTCACCCTCTGCACTCTCTCCAACCATCACCCCTGCTCTCCCTCTTCTGCCTCACTCCGGCCCCCTGACCCCCATGGCCTTCACCCCCTGCTCTCCCGCCTCACTCCTGCCCCCTGACCCCCATGGCCTTCATCCCCTGCTCTCCCTCCTTCATTCCCTTCTTTCCTCCCCTGGTGCAACCCCGTCCTCCCTTTTTCTCCACCCCTTCATGCCAGTGGCTCCTTATCACACATGGCACCTGCTAAGAAGCAGGGACTGGCTGACGGGGACACGCTTGATGCGGTACCACATGCACTCCTGCCTGCACCCTCTCCGATGCTTCTTTCATGGTCACTTTGGGAAACTAAGTGAAGTTCTGGCCCGCTTGCTATGGGAACTTATTATGGCTTGCTGAGGACTGGGAACTTTTTTAGCGCACTTTTTCCATTTTTAGGCCTCGAAAAATCTACTTGCCCCATGGTGAGTCAGATTTTATCAGGTCCAGCAAGTGAACATAATCTGGAAAGAAACAGGTGTTCTGTTGATTCAGAAAGTGAATGAGCAATAAAGATGTCTTTAAATCTTGTTTTTATCTTGACACATTTGCTGTTTGTTCAAGGAAACAGGTCAAATGTCACTTTGTCTTTTTACTGATTGCTGCTTGGAAAATGGAGTTTATTTTTCTTTCTCTTACTACAGTTAGAGTTTTTTGTCATGTGAACTGTTTGACATTCATCGTGAAACCAAAGGCTGTAAGATGTCTGGTTTTTTTGCTAACATAGCATTTAAATAGCTTGTAAATAAATAGTACAAATATTTCAAAATATATCGGGAATTATGAAAACACATTTTTTTGTAATTGAGGAGTGTGATGCAAACAAAGATTTCAATAGGAGCAAAAGAAATCAGAACACTTTACTTGATGTGCAAATGACAAATATTTACAGAAGTTCGATTTACAAGCATTGTTTGTACACTATATAGTGTTATCAGTAAAACTGAATGCCAGTGGGAAATATGTGGCCCTTTCAATGTCAAATCTACTGATTCCAAATGACTGTGTGCTACCATTTTATGATTTAGTTATGTATTTATTATGGTTTTAAACATTTTAAACATGATGTGAGAAACATGTCTGCTCCTGTCCTGATGACAATGCTGTTACTGAACTGAGAAGCAAATCAAGGGTCATTTGTATCCTATATGTGGCTAAATTTGTGTTATTTATGGAGCAAAAGTTTAGTCTATCAAACAAGAGTTTTTTTGTACCGCAGACATGCTGAACTCGCGTATTTGAAGATTCTCTCATATGTGATGATGAAGAAAATTGTGGCTCGGTGAATTAAAATATTTGACATAATTTGAAACCAGTTTATGGGTCAAGAGCATTACAATTAGGTCGAGTAGATTATTTAAGCCACCAGGTATGTAATATTGTTATGGTTTTTCGAGGCCTGCTTTTCCCTCTTGGGAATGGGCACTTCCTTCTGGGAATTAAGGTCCATCCCTGCTGAAAATGCCATTTTCTTTACGCAGCTGTCTGGGAAATGCAGCTCTGTCCTGTTTAGGCGTTGACATTCCATTCGCATTAACTGCATTGTTAGTTATGCAGTCCTGTAGGGTAGTTGATTGAACCATAGTGGGAAAGGCAGTCCTTCACAGTAGCCTTCTGTAAGCGCAAACTTAACATTTGTCTTCAGTAATTTGTATGAAATTTGGATGTCGGCATAGCACGGACCACTTCAGTGGATGTTAGAGCATTTTACATTTGATGTAGTGTAGTGAGTGAAAAGCTTCGTTCCAACGGCAGCATGTTTTATAGATTTACATTTACTTACTCGATGCTAGAAGATATACGTGAATCTTAATCATACAGAAAACTGTGTAAATAGAAATGTGGACTCCATGAGCAGATGATATCTGCAATGTGTATGACAAGGACGTTTTGTAGCAACGCCGTTTCGCATAGGCCCAGAATGGGTAAAACCCATTAGGTACATCATGTACCAGTTCCCAGTGCTCTGCAGTGGGAGCCAGTGCTTCCTATCACACAGCGGACTGTTGTCCACGGTTCCCTGAGCACTGCAGTGGGATCCAGTGCTTCTCATTGCACAGCAGACTGTTGTCCACAGTTCCCAGTGCACTGCAGTGGGAGCCAGTGCTTCCCATCGCATAGTGGACTGTTGTCCACAGTTCCCATTCCTCTGCAGTGGGAGCCAGTGCTTCCCATCGCATAGTGGACTGTTGTCCACAGTTCCCAGTGCACTGCAGTGGGAGTCAGTGCTTCCCATCGCACAGCAGACTATTGTCCACGGTTCCCAGAGCACTGCAGTGGGAGTCAGTGCTTCCCATCGCACAGCAGACTATTGTCCACGGTTCCCAGAGCACTGCAGTGCGATCCAGTGCTTCCCATCACACAGCAGACTATTGTCCACAGTTCCCTGAGCACTGCAGTGGGAGCCAGTGCTTCCCATCGCACAACAGACTGTTGTCCACGGTTCCCAGAGCACTGCAGTGGGATCCAGTGCTTCCCATCACACAGCAGACTATTGTCCACGGTTCCCAGTGCACTGTAGTGGGAGCCAGTGCTTCCCATCGCACAACAGACTGTTGTCCACAGTTCCCAGAGCACTGCAGTGGGATCCAGTGCTTCCTATCACACAGCGGACTATTGTCCACGGTTCCCAGAGCACTGCAGTGGGAGCCAGTGCTTCCTATCACACAGCGGACTATTGTCCACGGTTCCCTGAGCACTGCAGTGGGAGCCAGTGCTTCCCATCGCATAGTGGACTGTTGTCCACAGTTCCCATTCCTCTGCAGTGGGAGCCAGTGCTTCCCATCGCATAGTGGACTGTTGTCCACAGTTCCCATTCCTCTGCAGTGGGAGCCAGTGCTTCCCATCGCATAGTGGACTGTTGTCCACAGTTCCCAGTGCACTGCAGTGGGAGTCAGTGCTTCCCATCGCACAGCAGACTATTGTCCACGGTTCCCAGAGCACTGCAGTGGGATCCAGTGCTTCCCATCGCACAGCAGACTGTTGTCCACAGTTCCCAGTGCACTGCAGTGGGAGCCAGTGCTTCCCATCGCATAGTGGACTGTTGTCCACAGTTCCCATTCCTCTGCAGTGGGAGCCAGTGCTTCCCATCGCATAGTGGACTGTTGTCCACAGTTCCCAGTGCACTGCAGGGGGAGTCAGTGCTTCCCATCGCACAGCAGACTATTGTCCACGGTTCCCAGAGCACTGCAGTGGGATCCAGTGCTTCACATCGCACAGCAGACTGTTGTCCACAGTTCCCAGTGTACTGCAGTGGGAGCCAGTGCATCCCATCGCATAGTGGACTGTTGTCCACAGTTCCCATTCCTCTGCAGTGGGAGCCAGTGCTTCCCATCGCATAGTGGACTGTTGTCCACAGTTCCCAGTGCACTGCAGTGGGAGTCAGTGCTTCCCATCGCACAGCAGACTATTGTCCACGGTTCCCAGAGCACTGCAGTGGGATCCAGTGCTTCCGATCGCACAGCAGACTGTTGTCCACAGTTCCCAGTGCACTGCAGTGGGAGTCAGGGCTTCCCATCGCACAGCAGACTATTGTCCACGGTTCCCAGAGCACTGCAGTGCGATCCAGTGCTTCCCATCACACAGCAGACTATTGTCCACAGTTCCCTGAGCACTGCAGTGGGAGCCAGTGCTTCCCATCGCACAACAGACTGTTGTCCACGGTTCCCAGAGCACTGCAGTGCGATCCAGTGCTTCCCATCACACAGCAGACTATTGTCCACGGTTCCCTGAGCACTGCAGTGGGATCCGGTGCTTCCCATCGCACAGCAGACTGTTGTCCACAGTTCCCAGTGCACTGCAGTGGGAGTCAGTGCTTCCCATCGCACAGCAGACTGTTGTCCATAGTTCCCGGTGCACTGCTGTTGGAGCTAGTGCTTCCCATCACACAGCAGACTGTTGTCCACAGTTACCAGTGCAGTGGGAGCCAGTGTTTCCCATCGCGCAGTAGACTGTTGCCCACAGTTACCAGTGCAGTGCAGTGGGAGCCAGTGCTTCCCATCACACAGCAGACTGTTGCCCACAGTTACCAGTGCAGTGCAGTGGGAGCCAGTGCTTCCCATCACACAGCAGACTGTTGCCCACAGTTACCAGTGCAGTGCAGTGGGAGCCAGTGCTTCCCATCACACAGCAGACTGTTGCCCACAGTTACAAGTGCACTGCAGTGGGAGCCAGTGCTTCCCATCACACAGCAGACTGTTGCCCACAGTTACCAGTGCAGTGAGAGCCAGTGCTTCCCCTCGCGCAGTAGACTGTTGCCCGCAGTTACCAGTGCATTGCAGTCTGAGCCAGTGCTTACCATCACACAGCAGACTGTTGCCCACAGTTACCAGTGCACTGCAGTGGGAGCCAGTGCTTACCATCACAAAGCAGACTGTTGCCCACAGTTACCAGTGCACTGCAGTGGGAGCCAGTGCTTCCCATCATGCAGTAGTCTATGGCCCACAGTTACCAGTGCACTGCAATGGGAGCCAGTGCTTCCCATCGCGCAGTAGACTGTTGCCCACAGTTACCAGTGCATTGCAGTGGGAGCCTGTGCTTCCCATCACACGGCAGACTGCTGTTCGCAGTGCAGTGTGAGCCAGTGCTTCTCATCCCCCTAGTGTCATCGCCACAGTTCCCAGTGCAGTGCAGTGGGAGCCAGTGCTTCCCATCACACAGCAGACTGTTGTCCACAGTTACCATTGCACTGCAGTGGGATCTCTTGCTTTTATGACCGATCCAAGGAAGGAGAGGCTCAGTTTTCTGTTACCTCCTGTAGAATTGTCGAATTACCATTGTTGGCCTCGCGGCGCTACCCACCTTATTGGGAGGTACCTACATGTTTACAAGTGTTTCAGATGCTTGAGGACTGCGCTCTGCCAATCTTCGCTTTCTTCTTTCTGTTGAAAACGTTACCACTTTTTCTGACACTGGAATGGCATGGTGGGCAAAAAAGCAATGCATTTAGGGACCGATCTCTTTTCTGGGGGTGAATGTTTGATGATGTTCAGCATTGCGTCCAATAATTGTTCTTTTTTGCTTTGCGTCCAATAATTGTTCTTTTTTGCTTCCGTCCCATCACCTGCACAGCTGGGAGGTATTGTGAATGGCCCAGTCTGGGCAACATTTGATTTAACAGGGAGTGGATCCGAGCACACAGTGCGTTTGACCGTCCCTGTATCCTTGCGTTTGCCAGACATGCAATGCAGAAGCGATAAGACTACTCTCTGAGTAAAAATTAGAGCCCTGTGAGTAAAGGCACTGCCGTTCCTCATGTAGGACTAGTTTTACCTCACAGGGAAGGAAGGCTAATGAGTCTGGGTGAAACAAGTCCACTTTTCTCTGTAGGAGCCATGTATAAAAAGCAGAATTGATCTTTCCAGGTCCAGTTTTGTGAAGGTTACCTTCTGTCTTGAATGTGATGAGGGATGAGTGTTCTTTCGTTTTCTTTTCATCTTCAGTATGTTGGAACTGTAGTGTAGTTCCTATATTCCCAATAGGCTCTGCGCATTGGAATAATATATCCTATAGATTTGACGTAGGACTTAGGTCGACTAGGTCTCTATCGAATATATCAGACTTAATTGTGAGTGCCAGCTAGCTCAGAGGTCACTAGAAACGTTCTCGAATACACAAGAAGGGATTCGTTTCTGACAACCGCATAAACATGACAACTTTGTTTCCCCAAGAGTAAACGTATCTTCAGAGTCGTGGAAACAATAGATAGATATTTCACTCAGTCAATCGTGCATGCTTCGTTTCAACAGAGGTGCAGAGAAATAGAGTGACGGACGTTTTAATAAAAGGATTTATTGAACAGTCTTCTTTCTCATGCAAAAGAAATGAACTGCTACAATCGTAATACTGACTGTAAAGTATAATGTGTGCAGCAAGAAGAGTATTATAAAATAATACTGTAAAAGCATGTAATGGTTTCTAAGCCATAAAATACATACATAAATAACAAAAGATAAAAGTACTCAACTGGTGCTTCTAAAATACGCCTACCCCGATGTACCTAACCTAAGTCTAGTACGAGGGAAGAAGTAAGTATGGTGTAGCATAGGTTTAGTTTCTTTGCCAAGAATCTATCCAAGATTTCTCTTAGGGTCTAATCAGCTCCGAACCTTGGTTTTAGAATGAAGGAGGTCTGGTATCTCTGTCTCGATACTCTATTTCCTAACACCCCGCAAGTAGAGCTTGGAAACACTGGAGCTGGATTCTCAGCGAGAGGAAGGCAGCCTCTCTGTCAGTGCGTCAGCTGGAGGTTCGGCTTCCTTCAGCACTTGCTGTAGCGAGCTGCGTCTGGCAAGTAGATAGTCGAGCTGCTCCGAACCACCGTGTGTTTGCTAGGGCAAGTGCAGGCATATTTATACCTTGAAGGTGCCTGGTTTGATGTAAAGTCGCACATAATAACGTCACCAAAGAACCCCAAGAGAATGGTAGTTCTTTGAAAACGCCATGATTTCTAGGACAAATCAATATTCAAGCAAGGGGATGTCCCTGACTGGTGAAGCCGAGTTTTCCAAGAAATCGTTGCGGCTTATTGGAACTAGTGGAAGTAGCCATGCCTGTATTTGGACTGCTTGGGCCATGTCTAAATATGGTTATGATTTCTATGCCTAGATAAGGGCAATGTGAATTGTACCTATATAAGGGCATGAATCGGTAAATTACGCTTGGATTCTAAAATGCTACACAACAGCGCCTTGCAGGTCGAGTTCCTATGCTGTAGGCGAAGACCCTGCAGGTACACATAGTACTAATCATCAATCTGGGTTCAGTGTGACGGCTAAGTGGGACAGTGATGTGGAACCCCAGTCTGGCGATTAAAGTTTCATTGGGTGCCAGACAGACGAACACGTGTGGGTATTTCTAGGCTTGGGTTTTGTGATTGATGTTGAATCTACTTGAACTACGCACTGGCTGCGGTGAATTATGAACGGGGTAAAAAGGGAGGTAACGGCCATGGACCCCACGACCACCACAATATTCATCTGATGCAGAATGTCTTCTGTAAGTTTTAAGTTTAAATGTATTTTGATTTGCATGATTAATTAAGCTCATGGCCAACATTCACAATAAAAAGAGCACCCGGAATTCAAAAAAAGTAACACGCAGATTGCAAAAGACACCATTGAGAAGTAAGAAGTAAGCACAACGGCATGATTAGTGATATATAAAAAAGTAGTAGCAAAAGGCCCCATTCATTGTAGCAGCAGCGGGAGGTCATGCATCATACACTTTATAAAAGATACCAATAACCGGATAACATGCACACTGACACATGATTATCAAAATAGTAGCAAAAAAAACATTCATAATAACAGTCAAGGGAGATCACAGGAAAGCTTAGAGAAATGCTCAGTAAAATTGCAAGTGCTAAACAGAACCTACAGAAGCGAGAGAGCCCTTTGCCTATCTATACTAAAATGAAAGCAGGCAAATTCTGTAAATCCGGACCTGGAGGGCCCTTTGTCGTCCATGTAAACATGCGTCTTTCGTAAAGCTAAGATCTGGATTTTAAATAGGCCGGACATGCTTTGATGACCCATGGGAAGGGATAAGAAGGAATTAACATTACATTCCTGTCACTTCCCCCACAATGCCAAAGCTGCTGCAGCGACTGGCAGATTCCAAACCATAGAAGTGCCAGTAGAATAACAAAATGGAGGTACCTGAAGGACGCCTGCAACACCTTTGCGACCGACACCCCCAGGAGGGACCATAATCTGAAGCACATAACAGAAGGAAAGACGTGCTTCAGGGCCAAGCTGCAATGCTATGTTCAACAATCTCTCGCGGTCGTTTCTGGTATGTCTGGGGCATGCCCAGGATCACATAAGCATCTGAAGGGAACTGCAGGGTGTTCATTCTGGGGAACTGAAGCCGGCTGTTGGAGCCTCTACCATTGGGCCGGAGTTCCGTGTTTCTATTGTGTTCTCTCTAGATCACCTCGCGTTCAGCTCTGGGCATGCTAGGGTTCCTTCTGTTTGGACCGGACAAGTTCCAGAGTTGGCCTTTCCCAAAAGGATTTGCTTGTCTATAGCTTCCCCAGTGGGAGATGGCCTTCGTATCTCTGGCAGTCCGTGGACAGACAGTGGGTTGCCATTTTCTAGCACGAAATCAGGGTACTGTGAAGTAAACTGCACCCGGGTGCATTGAGGGAAGTATTGCAAGATGTACAGACAAATTCATGGTTGACTTTACCTCTGACTGTTCTAAAATGCCGCCTCAGCATTTCCCTGTTGTTTAATAAATGGCAAATGTTGTTGCAAATGCTTTGCCATTTATTTACATGTGATTTCTTCCCCATTTGTCTCACACTTCTTGTGTGAGAGTAGCTTAGCTTACACAAACAGTCCTTGCTGTAGTTATTACTGCTGTGCTATGTTGTATATCCTTCTAACTACGAGTTGCCTGGCTTCTCGAGGAGCCACCATTGCAAATGATGTGTGTTTTTCCACTAATGTATCTGATTGGGCTGTGGATCCAATGGGCTTGTTCTGTGTCCACCTATAATCATTAGTTTGTCCCAGAAGATGTGGGAGCGGATTGGCTCTATTTTGCCTTCTGCCACGCTCTTGGAAAGTTATTCCCACCCCCCTCCAGCTGTGGAATAATCATTGATGCCGTTCTACAAACATGGTTCTCAAAGGTGGGGTTGTGGCAGACCCATTGAATGTCAATTTATTGACTGAAAGAAAGCAAAAGTGCTTGCATTGTTGTGGTTTCTGATGTCTTGGTGGCTCTGAAAAGGGAAGTTGGTGCAGCTGCTTCTTGCTAGCAGTAGAGTGCACACTTTGTGCCAGACCAGCATGAATGCAGCTTTGGTAGGAGGCGGTGCTTGGAGCCAGTACGGACCGGACCAGCATGAATGCAGCTTTGATAGGAGGCGGTGCTTGGAGCTAGTACGGACCGGCATGAATGCAGCTTTGGTAGAAGGCGGTGCTTGGAGCCAGTACGGGCCCGACCAGCATGAATGCAGCTTTGGTAGGAGGCGGTCCTTGGAGCTAGTACGGGCCGGACCAGCATGAGTGCAGCTTTGGTAGAAGGCGGTGCTTGGAGCCAGTATGGGCCGGACCAGCATGAATGCAGCTTTGGTAGAAGGCGGTGCTTGGAGCCAGTACGGCCCAGACCACCATGAATGCAGCTTTGGTAGAAGGCGGTGCTTGGAGTGAGTACGGGCCGGACCGGCATGAATGCAGCTTTGGTAGGAGGCGGTGCTTGGAGCCAGTGCGGGCCAGACCAGCATGAATGCAGCTTTGGTAGGAGGCGGTGCTTGGAGCCAATACGGGCCAGACCGGCATGAATGCAGCTTTTGTAGAAGGCGGTGTTGGAGCCAGTACGGGCCGGACCAGCATGAATGCAGCTTTTGTAGAAGGCGGTGCTTGGAGCCAGTACGGGCCGGACCGGCATGAATGCAGCTTTGGTAGAAGGCGGTGCTTGGAGCCAGTACCGGCCGGACCAGCATGAATGCAGCTTTGGTAGGAGGCGGTCCTTGGAGCTAGTACGGGCCGGACCAGCATGAATGCAGCTTTGGTAGAAGGCGGTGCTTGGAGCCAGTATGGGCCGGACCAGCATGAATGCAGCTTTGGTAGAAGGCGGTGCTTGGAGCCAGTACGGCCCAGACCACCATGAATGCAGCTTTGGTAGAAGGCGGTGCTTGGAGTGAGTACGGGCCGGGCCGGCATGAATGCAGCTTTGGTAGGAGGCGGTGCTTGGAGCCAGTATGGGCCAGACCAGCATGAATGCAGCTTTGGTAGGAGGCGGTGCTTGGAGCCAATACGGGCCAGACCGGCATGAATGCAGCTTTTGTAGAAGGCGGTGTTGGAGCCAGTACGGGCCGGACCAGCATGAATGCAGCTTTTGTAGAAGGCGGTGCTTGGAGCCAGTACGGGCCGGACCAGCATGAATGCAGCTTTGGTAGAAGGCGGTGCTTGGAGCCAGTACGGGCCGGACCGGCATGAATACAGCTTTGGTAGAAGGCGGTGCTTGGAGCCAGTACGGGCCGGACCGGCATGAATGCATCTTTGGTAGAAGACGGTGCTTGGAGCCAGTACGGGCCGGACCAGCATGAATGCAGCTTTGGTAGGAGGCGGTGCTTGGAGCCAGTACGGGCCGGACCAGCATGAATGCAGCTTTTGTAGAAGGCGGTGCTTGGAGCCAGTACGGGCCGGACCAGCATGAATACAGCTTTGGTAGAAGGCGGTGCTTGGAGCCAGTACGAGCCGGACTGGCATGAATACAGCTTTGGTAGAAGACGGTGCTTGGAGCCAGTACGGGCCGGACCAGCATGAATGCAGCTTTGGTAGGAGGCGGTGCTTGGAGCCAGTACGGGCCGGACCGGCATGAATGCAGCTTTGGTAGAAGGCGGTGCTTGGAGCCAGTACGGGCCGGACAAGCATGAATGCAGCTTTGGTAGAAGGCGGTGCTTGGAGCCAGTACGGGCCGGACCGGCATGAATGCAGCTTTTGTAGAAGGCGGTGCTTGGAGCCAGTACGGGCCGGACCGGCATGAATACAGCTTTGGTAGAAGGCGGTACTTGGAGCCAGTACGGGCCGGACCGGCATGAATGCAGCTTTGGTAGAAGGCGGTGCTTGGTGCCAGTACGGGCCGGACCGGCATGAATGCAGCTTTGGTAGAAGGCGGTGCTTGGAGCCAGTACGGGCCGCTCCACCATGAATGCAGCTTTGGTAGAAGGCGGTGCTTGGAGCCAGTACGGGCCGCACCACCATGAATGCAGCTTTGGTAGAAGGCGGTGCTTGGAGCCAGTACGGGCCGGACCGGCATGAATACAGCTTTGATAGAAGGCGGTGCTTGGAGCCAGTACTCGCTATAGATTGCACTTGAGCTAACAGATATGTTCGACCGCTCTCTTTGGTCCCTTGTATAGTGAACCCCCAAGCTAGCATACAGATGAGAGCCGACTTGGACATCTGACACCCAGTGGTTCTTTTGAGCTGGAAGCTGACTTGTGTAAGGGCTGGTTCCTAAAATACTCTGGGCTGGAAGAGCAGGGACATTCGGCTGTTAGCATCCTGGTCATGCAGCAGGATCTGGGATCATAGATGTAATTCAGAGATGAAGCTGTAGCCGATTAAATGAGAATGTCACTAGCCGCCATGTTAGCACTTGATGTGAACCCTGCTCCGTTGGCTTTAGATGCCCTAGTACAGGCAGAGATCAAGAAGGCGATGATAACATACACATCAAGTTCTGTGGAGCACTGGGTCTTGGCGCCACCAACATTTTAGCTGAGGAGCCCTATGTTTTCTGGGAGCAGAGAAGAGGAGGGCAGTGTATCAGTCAATGGGCTTACTGCAGAGATGTTTAAGCATGGAGTAGAAAGGGCAGTAGAGCAACTGAGAGAGCTGTGTGGCAAAGTGTTTGAGGAGAAGGGCTAGGAAGCAGGGTTGAATGTGTCATTGGAGAAGTTAGGGTGCTGAGAGGGCAGTATGTAAGAGCAGAGAAGGCAGTGTGCAAGACAGGCAGGGAGTAGAGAAAGTAGTGTGTGACAAAGAAGTATGGAGCAGAGAAGGCCATGTGAGACAAAGAGGCAGGGAGCCATTCATAGTTTGACTGTCATGATCTGATGGTCCCCAAGAGCTGCGGGGGTCAGATTTCTAACCCCCTGGTGCAAGGACTTAGTTCAGTGCTCCAACACAAATTAGAAATGAAGTTGGAATGCAACCCGTACTCAATCCTTTTTGAGATATTGTTGAGGTGGTGTTTTCTGGTCACAATTCGTCCTACTACATAAACAGAGTGAAACTCAAAAACCTCTTTTGGAAATGAAGAACACATTCAAAATACCACTATGAAACACAGGATAACACTTTAAAATCTTTATTATTAAAACCCTCTAGTGCTTAGAATATGAACAGTAATCACACAGAAAGTGAAAATAAATGTGGCAGTGCCTGACATGACAAGCAAAAACAATATAAACCTTCCTAACCGGACTAGCAAGTAGGCATACTAACACCCTATCACTACTTGGAAGCGCTATACTACATTTTAGCATAAGCAGAAAATAGCAAGCCTACTTGAAATGGCTCCTACAGCATACCTTCTCTGGTTTATAATAAAAATCTGTTTAGCTATACTCTGTCGTAGCGCTTGCCCAGCTATGAGAAGTAATTCCAGGCTGAAGGCCACTTCTCTACAATGCTTCCGGAGCAGACAACCAGAGGACCCCTGGCTTGAAGGTCCCATCGCAAAGCCTCCAATTAATGGGCTGATACTACAATCAGGTATCTATCTGATCACCAATTGTATCTCCTGCTTGTAAGTTCAGAGAAACTTAAGACCAAACCAGGCAAAACAAGTACGGTTATAAATGCATTATCTCCATTTACATGTAGATAATTTGCCATTATGCAGAAATAAGATTAAAAATGTCGGCTTTCACTGTAAGTGTCCTAAATATAAACAACAGATAGGAGGCGCTCATGATGCTAACACTTCAGCTAGTGTCTAAACGTCATACCCTCTAATAGAAGGAGATAAGAGTCTGCAAGCTCATGATAAGAATAGAAAGGGTCCCAACTGGACTCGTCAAAGTGTTCAAGACATGACATTTCATGTATGTGATTCAGCCCCCTCCACTTCCCAATGGGGCCATACCATCTTTGCCCCTCATGCCCAGCCACCTCCGCCTCCCCAGGGCCTCGGGCCAGAATGCGTGGTTGTATTTCCAGTTTACCCTTTTGCATTCTGCTGGATGTACATATCCATTCTATACTAGCAGAAGGTGAACATTCCAGAGGAGGCTGCAGTACTGGCAGTGGGACACCCAGCCCCCACCTCTGGTATCCTTTCCCTCTCTGCCGGCAGGATTAACCCAATCCTCTCCGTTTCCTTAAAAATAAAATCGAGAACCTTGGTGTCAGTCATACATCAACCTCATCAACACACCAGCCATCTGCCGGGAGATGCTCGAAGTAGGATGAGAGGGGAGTCGGTAGGTCTGGGGCGCAGACTTGGAAATCACAGTAAAGGGTTCTATTCGATACTCACTGGTAATACCTCGTGTGCATGAAATGGATGTACAGAATAAATAGGTATCATGTTTGATGTCCGACTCCATCTCCTCTCCTCCGTGATAATGATTTTCTTGACGGACAAAGCATGCATCCTTGTGCAGACTGGGCTGGGGATGGAATAAAATCGATTTGAAGGGACGGCAAACAGCAGGGGTCTTAAGACTGCTGAGTGATTAACACTGAAATGCTGGTAAATACGATAGATGTCGCCAGATAGGAAATACTGTTGATACCGACAGGCTTAAGTTGCTCAGGGCTATTCACAGCGGTAACTTACACTAGTGAGTAAGTTACACATGTCGGTGTACTCTCACACTTTATGTAACTTTACTACTGTTTACGAGTGTAAAGTTACTCAGCAGTGTAGACTTGCACGTCTCCATTCCCTGAAACTGGAGGTGGAGCCAAATATACGAGTGCAAGTTACGACTGCCAAAAGCAGAAGTAGTAAGTCCAGCACCACATATGGCCTACTGCCGATACTGCAACACCCTCCCATAGAAAATAAAGGAGGCAGGGACTTACAATAGAACCCCATAAGAAATAACGTGGAGTTACATTCATGTATTTTGACTTTTTACATAATTATTTACCATTAATGTATTCGTTAAAAAAATAAACAACATTTTTTTAGGTTAAAATATTTTAATAACATTTTTTATGTAAAAGTATATGTAATTATATTTTTCCAAAATAATTAACTGATTTTAGAGTAATTATATGCATACATTTTGTAAATGTTAAAAAGTAAATAAATATAAACATTTTACTTTAGATTGGATATTTTTAAATAAATATTTAAAAAATATTGTTAATTTAACTCTGTATAATTACATTTATAATTAAATTAATTAAATATTTAATTAAAATGAAGCTAATGGAGCATTTTCTTTTTTGTCCTACATTTAAAATGAATTTAACATTGAATTTTATCATAGAAAGTTTGCTATTTTTTTTCAAGTTGAATGCACTATTATTTTACTTTCCCCGTAGATTTCCAGGTGGATATGGTAAAGTAGAACCAAAACTAGAAAAAAAGTTGACTTTGTTTTAGTTAATATTAAGGAAAAGTAACTTTTAGAAAGTTAACTTTTCGCTGCTTGAAGTTGGTATTTGCCCTCCTGCTAGCCAGTAATTAGCATTTGAATTGGTGTGAACAAGGTATGAAGTGCCTCCCAGGAGCTAACAATAAACTCACCTGAGTGGGCAGAAATGACTCCTCTGAATCTGATAGAATATACATGGTGGGTTTGTGAGCATCCTTTTGACATTTTTGCCAAATCCTGCATGAATGTCAAATCCTGTTTGACAGGTCGGCTGGGTTTTTACATGTAACTAACTGGAGGCACAACCAGGAGGTGTGTTTTTAAGGAACATAGAGTTCTTTGAACAGGAGTCGACAACATTTGAGTGGCCTTGAGAACCAGAGTTCGGCTGGGTTGTGTCGGATTGTATAATGGAGCGACACATAGAGAACTGTTTATAAAAAGAAAGAAGATGCTGAATTGCCTTTTGGTTACTTAAATGTTAACAGTTTCTTGTAACAAAGAGCTTTAAGATCATGAATCAGTGTTTTGTGAGGGTATAAGTGTAATTGTTTTAGGGGCTGCCATTCAGCTGCGTGTATTCGTAGTAAACTTGCCAATGCTAGAGGGGGTAACATGTGTATGGGTGCAAGCACCAATGCTGCCCCTAACCCCCTCAAACCCCCCCAGGTCTTCCTTTCTGGTTAATCTCTGATTTGGTGTGTGGGTGTTTTGGGATGTGGGGCAGAGTTTGCTTGCCAGATCCTTACAATTCACATTCCATTCCCTGCCAGGGATCTTCACCTTGTTTTGCCTTCTAGGCTTTGGCCATGATTTTCACTCACCCTTCCGAGTCTCGGGCAGCAGCCCAGGGGCATCATTGCTTGCAGCCGCTGGTGCAAGAGAAAATGGATTTCCACCACCTCTGCTATGCTATTCACTACACGAATCCAGTAGGCAGTATGTGTATCAGCGGCGTACTCCCTGTGCATCTGTAGGCTTACCTCTGTGTACTTAATATGGATTTTAAAGTTAGTAAAGTATTCTATGACAATCTTGGGCCTCTATTCTGTGCGGCAACCCCACTTTTCCAAGTGTTCTCATCATGTTTGGATAGTGTTGCGGGTCATGAAACAGCAGGCCTTAGAGTGTGTGTGACCGCTGAAGCTTCTTGTTAGGCCAGGTTAAAGCAGTGAGGTTTAGTTAGACAATGACCGGTCTATGAAACCCAAGTGGTCACCCTTTTAGATCTTTCATTCCTAAAAAGTGGAGTTTAATATTGTGTGCCTTTGCAGACTCCAGGCGTGGTTATCATAGCAGTCTTTACTCGAGTGTATAAAATCAGTTTATCGTTTTCATGCCCAGGTGCGGTCATTAGATCTAGTGGAGGCCTTAGGAAATGAAAGCACACGCCGTCTGACCCAAGAGCCTTGTATCGGATCCCCACAGCAGAGACAGGTGCTTTTTAAATGAGACCTCCTTTTCTTCAAGGCTCTCCAGGATGTGGCCACCTGTGCCGGATGGGTAGTTACTGTCCATGGCCTGCTGGGGCATCCTTAGGGTGAGGCTGGTGCATGGCCCTGGGCGTTCAGGCTTATGTAAAATAAATCATTTAAGGCAAGAGGCCAGGTTACCTGTTATTCCCGGTGTGCCTTTCATGCCTCGTTTGGAACCAGTCTGTGTGGGGGAATGAGGTTGCTTCATGATTCCTGCCGGAGTCATGAGTTGAGCCGTGCTGTGGGTCTGCTTGATCCCTACAAGATCTCGATGGTCATTTAGTCACACAGCACGGTCATGCGTGGTACTGAACCGGTCTCCTTCAGGAATAAAGTTGCTTCATGACCATGGCACGGACAACTCTCTGAGTGATTAGATGAGTCATGGGGTGGCTCTCTCACACGTCATTTCATCACAGAGCACCATCATCCTTTCAACAAAGGAACCTCCGCTCTAGAGTGGCACCTCGCCTCAAAATCCCAATGTGCAAAAAAAACATGGGTGACACATCCTTCTGTGTTCAAGCAGCCAAACTATGGAACTCTTTACCCCCTACAAAAGATCTATGGAAAATCACCTTATCTTCAGAGAATTACTCAAGAATTGTCTCTTCCCCACATAACCACCATACGCAAACATAAATATATAGCATATCCCTCTGTATATAAGCATTTATTTGTACCTATATAGGTGTATTGCTTTATATAAACATATATGTGACTGCATAAATAAGTAAATATTTTATCATAACTAACTACAATTGCTTCACTATTGACCTACAAAAAAAATATATAAATACAATTAATTTAAAGTACAATAACACTTTAATGCCGGAGTTCTTTTCATGCATCTTTAATCTACATATACTACCTTCCTTTATGCATCTATATACCTTCCATTTACTTATGGATCTATATATTTATTACTTTTCTTCGAATTCAGCATATCCAATGCACTACCCTATTTCTCACCCTATACCTCTATCAATATATCCACTACCTCCAATTGCTCATTCATCCCATACGACTATCCCCAAAATAACCCTTTCTAGACTCTTCCCTACTCTACCCCTCCTTGCATCATCTCATACCTCTTTTATATTCCGATCCCCCAAAACAAGCCTTTCTAAACCCTCCCCCCTGACCCCCCCCCTCCACCTCCCTTTTACTCATCCCAAACCTCCTTCTCCTGGCATGAGCTCCAAAACATCCCTCCACTATCCTTGTCAATCCAAATAGCAGCCTAGCATATCCACCACTCCAGTTAATGGCATATTCCACTTTACTAATTCACTAATGCCTTATGGGTTCTGGACTAGAGTGCTACTCGCCAAAAGAGCACTTCAACTAGGGGTAAGAAACGCTATATAAATGCAGACTTTTCTCCCTCTTCGATCCCTCCACTATCCTTCTCAATCCAAATAACCACTCATATTACTTTCATTTTGCTCTATACTAATTCACCACTAATCCTTTATGGGTTTTAGAGTAGCGTGCTACTCGCCAAAAACGCGTTTAGGCTCCTCGTCAGGGATAGTAAGCGCTATATAAATGCAATTACAATACAATACAATACATTATCCTCATTAATGTAGAGTTTGGAGTGATGCTGTGGAAAGCATTTCTCATCCTCGTTTTTAAGTGGAAAAGTTATACCGGTCTAGGAACTCTTGAGAGCAATGTGTGTCCAAGGAGTGAGTGCAGGTTTCACAGTTTGCCATCTCTTGGAAGACGGCGCCCTGTGACGATGCACGTTGTGACCTTGTGCTTCTCTCTTACCTGCGTGCTCCTTCGCTCACTCACTCGCTCATGCTGGATTGGGGCTCAGAAGCTCTAAAGTTAGCTGGGGAGTTTGCGAGCGAAACACATCAGGTGACCAGCTACCCTGGTTGAATCCAGAAGCGGCCTTTCATCCTTCCTAGGTAGATGAAGCAGGCGCAACTGAGGCAGGTAATATCACACATTCCTTTAGCTCGAAGTGGCGGCTTCAGGAGCGGTCGATGGTCTGTCAGGAGCCTGCTGGGTCAGGTTTGAGTGTGGCATGCATATGGGCCCTCCTTTCACAGTATGAATCCATCTTTTCCCCCTGTTTTGGATGGTGCTGGGCTTTTGTTATGCTCTGTCTCCATCCTACATCGTCTCTGGACCTGACCCCGGGGCTTGTCTCCGGCAGAAGGGTTTTGCGGAGACGACCTATTGTGTTCGGATGCTGTTTTTCTGTAGGCAGGAAATTGTGCCAAGACCGCAGAGGGCTGGGCCTTCTGAGCGCTGCAGGGCCCTGTTTATCCCATTTCTGAGCGCTTGGTGTGGGGACAGCGGGAGTGCCGGACAGGATTCCACTGTCTGCACATAGTCAGATACCCAGCACCTTAATGCATCTCTAAAGGCGCCTTGCCAATCCCAGCTGTACTGCTTGAAGCCACGTGTGATTCTGAGCCCGCAGACCTGGCCCTACCGGAGGCGGTGAGCGGATCTCGCGTTGGGGGGCAGTCTCATCACACACAGCTAGCTCCTCATGAAGTGCTTCCCAGCGCTTTGGTGGGACTGGAGCCGGTCTTAGCTGGCATTCACAAGGGGCAGAGAGGCCTGTGAGAGGGGGGAAGAAGTTCCAGGGTGAGCGTGGCATCCTGGCCGCGTAGGAGGAAGGGGTTGGGGCCTCTGGGCCCGAGAGACCTTTATCTTACGTCACTCTTTGTCAGGTTTGGTAAATTGTGGGCACCTCTGAACACTCAGAACGGACACCGCCCTCTCTGTAGTGTCTCAGTGCTCCTTAATATGCTCAGTGCTCCTTAATATGGGATCATCATCAGGACATATTAATACATGCCTCGATGTGAGTCTGCAACGGCGGGCGAGCTGATGCTCGTTCTGGGAACGAGAATCGACTCGCCCGCCGTTGCAGACCCCCATAGCGGAGGTCTGCCGCTGTACCATCGGAACCATCCGTCCCCCGACCGGCTCCTGACCAGAATGCGGGAGTTTTACCGCCCATGATTTGCTCTCCACCCTCGGAACGCTTCAGCGGTCACTATCTGCAAAGGCTTTTGTGCCATGCACCAATAGACGACACCGTCTCCTTGCTCAACATCGAGGCATATATTAATATGTCCTGATGATGATCCCATATTAATTAGGGATCGAAACGTTGTCGACAGCATACACTTGATGATTTAAATGCTTTATTGAAAAAATCACACAAAGTGTACTTTTATATCAATTGTCTGTTGTAACTCTGAATTACTCGCAGACTGCCCCCCCTTGCCTCTCACTTATATGTACGTCATATGTTTTCACATATGTGATATTTGGACACAGGTTGTGTCCTGCTTGGAAATTGTTCAACAACCTGGTTACATATAACTATACATGCTATTAAAACCTGTCCGGCTGGACAGCAAATATAGATTTCAATCTCGATCTATATTCATTTGGTTTCTTCCATCCTTGTTAATGTTTGGGACCATTGTCTTTAGAAACATTATACACTCCCAAAGGTCCCAGACCGATTGCTACTTTGGGTTCCCTTGTTCCTTATAACAATTCACTTTAATAGAGGCCACGCCCACTCTAAAGAAAACGGTGTGGCCTCTCTTAAGTGCAAGCGCTGCATGGGGCGCTTGGAAACAACCCACCCAAAAAATACTTGTAAAGCAATAGGTGTTGCATCATCAATGCTGGTGACGGAACCACTGTGTTACTAGCCACGGACGCGCTGTGCTGGTGACGGAGTGGTTCCGTCACGGCCTGGCCGCTGCGCCTGCACGGCATTGATTTCGCGCCTGCGCGTCGCGTTCTATTGAGCGGTCGGGGCCGTGACGGAACCACTCCGTCACAAGCACAGCGCGCCCGAGGCTCGTGATCGAGTGGTTCCGTCACGAGCATGGCGGCACCGCGTGGCCCCCTCCCACCCCCCCCTAGCGCTGCGGCGGAATTACAGCCGCAGACAAGGGGTTAAGCTATTCACATTTACAATGACAACAGCTCAAACTCCCCTAAATCCGAGACCTATGACATTGCAAAGTTGCGCCCGCAACTGTCACGGGTGCTTGGAAAGTGAAAGTGCGCATGGCTCGCTGAATGTTGCTCAAAGCACCTCGTGCCAGCAGTAAGACAAAACTCACTAAAGAAATATTGCTTATAGACTAAATAACACAGACGGTGTAACAACCGAAGTAAAAGGGCCGGTCCTCATGGGAGGTTACAAATGAAGAGAAGGCTGTACTAAGGAGGGCCTAACAAGCCGATTAGCGAATCAGAAGCCAGCATTTACAAAGGACAAAGACACAAGCCAATGAAAAATAGGGGTGGAGAGTGGGGGAGCTTCAAGTGCATACTCTAATACAGCATGCCTCGCAGAGCAGCGCATGCTCTGCCCATGCTCGACCTAAACACAAGAAGTCCTCAAGAACCACTCGGGCAAAGCATGATGGCAGGGTAAGCATGGCAGCGTTCAGGGCCCTCACCCAGCTCTCGCGGGGAGACTGCCAGTGGAAAGAAGGCAGCAGACTCACCCATTGGTGTATTCACAGTTACAACCGGATTATAGAGGTTTGAGCCAACACCGCTGGGGCCCGAACAATGCAGGGTCTTGAACAAGCAGAGCATTGTTTTTGGGAAAGGGCCTTTGGGACCCTTTGTTCTGTCTGCTCAGGAGCCACAAGTGAGTTTGTGAGTTTAATGTGGATTGGTGTGGCTCACTGGTTAGAGGCGGCAGACCCGGGAGCAGAGGACGGCCCGGGACCAGGGTTAAATTCCCGACGCGGCAGGGTCGTGGACCAGGGTCAGCGGACTTGATAATTCTCGCCTCAGTGCCTACTCTAACCAGGGATCACACTCAGCAACTCTGGGCATTAGCTTGCCTCATCTCCACAACGGCTCCCCACAAACGCCGGGGATGCCTGGTTTCACCTTGAGATACCCAGTAGGGACCATCTCACAGCGAAAGCCAGGACGGGTTCCCCAGCGGTCTACTGCGCAGAGATACTCCTTCGGGAGTCGATTCTAGCGCATTACAAACCCATAATTAATTATTTAATTAATCACTTCCTCTTTTCATAGGTATGAAAAACCATTGGGGTGCCTTCGCTGGATGCAGAGGGCACTACCAGCCAGGTGTCTGTCCAGTCAGAGGCCCCTTCTGTGCCAGCCATGTGTCTGTATAGCTGGGGATGGGCAGGTCCTTCAGTGCCAGCCAGGTATCTGTGCAGCCGCAGCAGTGCATACCCTTCGGTGCCAGCCAGGTGTCTGTGCAGCCGCAGCAGTGCAGACCCTTCGGTGCCAGCCAGGTGTCTGTGCAGCCGCAGCAGTGCATACCCTTCGGTGCCAGCCAGGTGTTTGTGTAGCCGGGCAGTGCAGACCCTTCGGTGCCAGCCAGGTGTCTGTGCAGCCGCAGCAGTGCATACCCTTCGGTGCCAGCCAGGTGTTTGTGTTGCCGGGCAGTGCATACCCTTCGGTGCCAGCCAGGTGTCTGTGCAGCCGCAGCAGTGCAGACCCTTCGGTGCCAGCCAGGTGTCTGTGCAGCCGCAGCAGTGCAGACCCTTCGGTGCCAGCCAGGTGTCTGTGCAGCCGCAGCAGTGCAGACCCTTCGGTGCCAGCCAGGTGTCTGTGCAGCCGCAGCAGTGCATACCCTTCGGTGCCAGCCAGGTGTCTGTGAAGCCGCAGCAGTGCAGACCCTTCGGTGCCAGCCAGGTGTATGTGCAGCCGCAGCAGTGCATACCCTTCGGTGCCAGCCAGGTGTCTGTGCAGCCGCAGCAGTGCAGACCCTTCGGTGCCAGCCAGGTGTTTGTGTAGCCGGGCAGTGCATACCCTTCGGTGCCAGCCAGGTGTTTGTGCAGCCGCAGCAGTGCATACCCTTCGGTGCCAGCCAGGTGTTTGTGCAGCCTGGCAGTGCAGACCCTTCTGTGCCAGCCAGGTGTTTGTGCAGCCGCAGCAGTGCATACCCTTCGGTGCCAGCCAGGTGTTTGTGCAGCCGCAGCAGTGCATACCCTTCGGTGCCAGCCAGGTGTTTGTGCAGCCTGGCAGTGCAGACCCTTCGGTGTCAGCCAGGTGTTTGTGTAGCTGTGCAGTGCATACCCTTCGGTGCCAGCCAGGTGTCTGTGCAGCCGTGCAGTGCAGACCCTTCGGTGCCAGCCAGGTGTCTGTGCAGCCGCAGCAGTGCATACCCTTCGGTGCCAGCCAGGTGTCTGTGCAGCCGCAGCAGTGCAGACCCTTCGGTGCCAGCCAGGTGTCTGTGCAGCCGCAGCAGTGCAGACCCTTCTGTGCCAGCCAGGTGTTTGTGTAGCCGGGCAGTGCAGACCCTTCGGTGCCAGCCAGGTGTCTGTGCAGCCGCAGCAGTGCATACCCTTCGGTGCCAGCCAGGTGTCTGTGCAGCCGCAGCAGTGCATACTCTTCGGTGCCAGCCAGGTGTCTGTACAGCCGCAGCAGTGCATACCCTTCGGTGCCAGCCAGGTGTCTGTACAGCCGCAGCAGTGCAGACCCTTCGGTGCCAGCCAGGTGTCTGTGCAGCCGCAGCAGTGCATACTCTTCGGTGCCAGCCAGGTGTTTGTGTAGCCGTGCAGTGCATACCCTTCGGTGCCAGCCAGGTGTCTGTACAGCCGCAGCAGTGCATACCCTTCGGTGCCAGCCAGGTGTCTGTGAAGCCGCAGCAGTGCATACCCTTCGGTGCCAGCCAGGTGTTTGTGCAGCCGTGCAGTGCATACCCTTCGGTGCCAGCCAGGTGTTTGTGTAGCCGGGCAGTGCATACCCTTCGGTGCCAGCCAGGTGTTTGTGCAGCCGTGCAGTGCATACCCTTCGGTGCCAGCCAGGTGTCTGTGCAGCCGCAGCAGTGCAGACCCTTCGGTGCCAGCCAGGTGTCTGTGCAGCCGCAGCAGTGCAGACCCTTCGGTGCCAGCTAGGTGTCTGTGCAGCCGCAGCAGTGCATACCCTTCGGTGCCAGCCAGGTGTCTGTGCAGCCGCAGCAGTGCAGACCCTTCGGTGCCAGCCAGGTGTTTGTGTAGCCGGGCAGTGCATACCCTTCGGTGCCAGCCAGGTGTTTGTGCAGCCGCAGCAGTGCATACCCTTCGGTGCCAGCCAGGTGTTTGTGCAGCCTGGCAGTGCAGACCCTTCTGTGCCAGCCAGGTGTTTGTGCAGCCGCAGCAGTGCATACCCTTCGGTGCCAGCCAGGTGTTTGTGCAGCCGCAGCAGTGCATACCCTTCGGTGCCAGCCAGGTGTCTGTGCAGCCGCAGCAGTGCATACCCTTCGGTGCCAGCCAGGTGTCTGTGTAGCCGGGCAGCGCATACCCTTCGGTGCCAGCCATGTGTCTGTGCAGCCGGGCAGTGCATACCCTTCGGTGCCAGCCAGGTGTCTGTGCAGCCGCAGCAGTGCATACCCTTCGGTGCCAGCCAGGTGTCTGTACAGCCGCAGCAGTGCATACCCTTCGGTGCCAGCCAGGTGTTTGTGCAGCCGGGCAGTGCAGACCCTTCGGTGCCAGCCAGGTGTCTGTGCAGCCGCAGCAGTGCATACTCTTCGGTGCCAGCCAGGTGTCTGTGCAGCCGCAGCAGTGCATACCCTTCGGTGCCAGCCAGGTGTCTGTGAAGCCGCAGCAGTGCATACTCTTCGGTGCCAGCCAGGTGTTTGTGCAGCCGCAGCAGTGCATACCCTTCGGTGCCAGCCAGGTGTTTGTGCAGCCTGGCAGTGCAGACCCTTCTGTGCCAGCCAGGTGTTTGTGCAGCCGCAGCAGTGCATACCCTTCGGTGCCAGCCAGGTGTTTGTGTAGCCGCAGCAGTGCATACCCTTCGGTGCCAGCCAGGTGTCTGTGCAGCCGCAGCAGTGCATACCCTTCGGTGCCAGCCAGGTGTCTGTACAGCCGCAGCAGTGCATACCTGCAGCCGGGCAGTGCAGACCCTTCGGTGCCAGCCAGGTGTCTGTGCAGCCGCAGCAGTGCATACCCTTTGGTGCCAGCCAGGTGTCTGTGCAGCCGCAGCAGTGCATACCCTTCGGTGCCAGCCAGGTGTCTGTGCAGCCGCAGCAGTGCATACCCTTCGGTGCCAGCCAGGTGTCTGTGTAGTCGCAGCAGTGCATACCCTTCGGTGCCAGCCAGGTGTCTGTGCAGCCGTAGCAGTGCATACCCTTCGGTGCCAGCCAGGTGTTTGTGTAGCCGGGCAGCGCATACCCTTCGGTGCCAGCAGGTGTTTGTGCAGCCGGGCAGTGCATACCCTTCGGTGCCAGCCAGGTGTCTGTGCAGCCGCAGCAGTGCATACCCTTCGGTGCCAGCCAGGTGTTTGTGTTGCCGGGCAGTGCAGACCCTTCTGTGCCAGCCAGGTGTCTGTGCAGCCGCAGCAGTGCAGACCCTTCTGTGCCAGCCAGGTGTCTGTGCAGCCGCAGCAGTGCATACCCTTCGGTGCCAGCCAGGTGTTTGTGTAGCCGGGCAGTGCATACCCTTCGGTGCCAGCCAGGTGTTTGTGTAGCCGTGCAGTGCATACCCTTCGGTGCCAGCCAGGTGTCTGTGCAGCCGCAGCAGTGCATACCCTTCGGTGCCAGCCAGGTGTTTGTGTAGCCGTGCAGTGCATACCCTTCGGTGCCAGCCAGGTGTCTGTGCAGCCGCAGCAGTGCATACCCTTCGGTGCCAGCCAGGTGTTTGTGTAGCCGGGCAGCGCATACCCTTCGGTGCCAGCAGGTGTTTGTGCAGCCGGGCAGTGCATACCCTTCGGTGCCAGCCAGGTGTCTGTGCAGCCGCAGCAGTGCATACCCTTCGGTGCCAGCCAGGTGTCTGTACAGCCGCAGCAGTGCATACCCTTCGGTGCCAGCCAGGTGTTTGTGCAGCCGGGCAGTGCGTACCCTTCGGTGCCAGCCAGGTGTTTGTGCAGCCGCAGCAGTGCATACCCTTCGGTGCCAGCCAGGTGTTTGTGCAGCCGCAGCAGTGCATACCCTTCGGTGCCAGCCAGGTGTTTGTGCAGCCGGGCAGTGCGTACCCTTCGGTGCCAGCCAGGTGTTTGTGCAGCCGCAGCAGTGCATACCCTTCGGTGCCAGCCAGGTGTCTGTGCAGCCGCAGCAGTGCATACCCTTCGGTGCCAGCCAGGTGTTTGTGCAGCCTGGCAGTGCATACCCTTCGGTGCCAGCCAGGTGTCTGTGCAGCCGCAGCAGTGCATACCCTTCGGTGCCAGCCAGGTGTTTGTGCAGCCGGGCAGTGCAGACCCTTCGGTGCCAGCCAGGTGTCTGTGCAGCCGCAGCAGTGCATACCCTTCGGTGCCAGCCAGGTGTTTGTATAGCCGCAGCAGTGCGTACCCTTCGGTGCCAGCCAGGTGTTTGTGCAGCCGGGCAGTGCAGACCCTTCGGTGCCAGCCAGGTGTCTGTGCAGCCGCAGCAGTGCATACCCTTCGGTGCCAGCCAGGTGTTTGTATAGCCGCAGCAGTGCGTACCCTTCGGTGCCAGCCAGGTGTTTGTGCAGCCGGGCAGTGCAGACCCTTCGGTGCCAGCCAGGTGTCTGTGCAGCCGCAGCAGTGCATACCCTTCGGTGCCAGCCAGGTGTTTGTATAGCCGCAGCAGTGCGTACCCTTCGGTGCCAGCCAGGTGTTTGTGCAGCCGGGCAGTGCAGACCCTTCGGTGCCAGCCAGGTGTCTGTGCAGCCGCAGCAGTGCATACCCTTCGGTGCCAGCCAGGTGTCTGTGCAGCCTGGCAGTGCAGACCCTTCGGTGCCAGCCAGGTGTTTGTATAGCCGCAGCAGTGCGTACCCTTCGGTGCCAGCCAGGTGTTTGTGCAGCCGGGCAGTGCAGACCCTTCGGTGCCAGCCAGGTGTCTGTGCAGCCGCAGCAGTGCATACCCTTCGGTGCCAGCCAGGTGTCTGTGCAGCCGGGCAGTGCAGACCCTTCGGTGCCAGCCAGGTGTCTGTGCAGCCGCAGCAGTGCATACCCTTCGGTGCCAGCCAGGTGTTTGTGCAGCCGGGCAGTGCAGACCCTTCGGTGCCAGCCAGGTGTCTGTGCAGCCGCAGCAGTGCATACCCTTCGGTGCCAGCCAGGTGTTTGTATAGCCGCAGCAGTGCGTACCCTTCGGTGCCAGCCAGGTGTTTGTGCAGCCGGGCAGTGCAGACCCTTCGGTGCCAGCCAGGTGTCTGTGCAGCCGCAGCAGTGCATACCCTTCGGTGCCAGCCAGGTGTCTGTACAGCCGCAGCAGTGCATACCCTTCGGTGCCAGCCAGGTGTATGTGCAGCCGCAGCAGTGCATACCCTTCGGTGCCAGCCAGGTGTCTGTGCAGCCGCAGCAGTGCATACCCTTCGGTGCCAGCCAGGTGTCTGTGCAGCCGCAGCAGTGCATACTCTTCGGTGCCAGCCAGGTGTTTGTGCAGCCGCAGCAGTGCAGACCCTTCTGTGCCAGCCAGGTGTTTGTGCAGCCGCAGCAGTGCATACCCTTCGGTGCCAGCCAGGTGTTTGTGCAGCCGCAGCAGTGCATACCCTTCGGTGCCAGCCAGGTGTTTGTGCAGCCTGGCAGTGCATACCCTTCGGTGCCAGCCAGGTGTTTGTGTAGCCGGGCAGTGCAGACCCTTCTGTGCCAGCCAGGTGTTTGTGCAGCCGCAGCAGTGCAGACCCTTCGGTGCCAGCCAGGTGTCTGTGCAGCCGCAGCAGTGCAGACCCTTCGGTGCCAGCCAGGTGTCTGTGCAGCCGCAGCAGTGCAGACCCTTCGGTGCCAGCCAGGTGTCTGTGCAGCCGCAGCAGTGCATACCCTTCGGTGCCAGCCAGGTGTCTGTGAAGCCGCAGCAGTGCAGACCCTTCGGTGCCAGCCAGGTGTATGTGCAGCCGCAGCAGTGCGTACCCTTCGGTGCCAGCCAGGTGTTTGTGCAGCCGCAGCAGTGCATACCCTTCGGTGCCAGCCAGGTGTCTGTGCAGCCGCAGCAGTGCATACCCTTCGGTGCCAGCCAGGTGTTTGTGTTGCCGGGCAGTGCAGACCCTTCGGTGCCAGCCAGGTGTCTGTGCAGCCGTGCAGTGCAGACCCTTCGGTGCCAGCCAGGTGTCTGTGCAGCCGCAGCAGTGCATACCCTTCGGTGCCAGCCAGGTGTTTGTGCAGCCTGGCAGTGCATACCCTTCGGTGCCAGCCAGGTGTTTGTGTAGCCGGGCAGTGCATACCCTTCGGTGCCAGCCAGGTGTCTGTGCAGCCGCAGCAGTGCAGACCCTTCGGTGCCAGCCAGGTGTCTGTGCAGCCGCAGCAGTGCAGACCCTTCTGTGCCAGCCAGGTGTTTGTGTAGCCGGGCAGTGCAGACCCTTCGGTGCCAGCCAGGTGTCTGTGCAGCCGCAGCAGTGCAGACCCTTCTGTGCCAGCCAGGTGTTTGTGTAGCCGGGCAGTGCATACCCTTCGGTGCCAGCCAGGTGTCTGTGCAGCCGCAGCAGTGCATACTCTTCGGTGCCAGCCAGGTGTCTGTGCAGCCGCAGCAGTGCAGACCCTTCGGTGCCAGCCAGGTGTTTGTGTAGCCGGGCAGTGCAGACCCTTCGGTGCCAGCCAGGTGTTTGTGTAGCCGTGCAGTGCAGACCCTTCGGTGCCAGCCAGGTGTCTCTGCAGCCGCAGCAGTGCATACCCTTCGGTGCCAGCCAGGTGTCTGTGCAGCCGCAGCAGTGCATACTCTTCGGTGCCAGCCAGGTGTCTGTGCAGCCGCAGCAGTGCATACCCTTCGGTGCCAGCCAGGTGTTTGTGTAGCCGGGCAGTGCAGACCCTTCTGTGCCAGCCAGGTGTCTGTACAGCCGCAGCAGTGCATACCCTTCGGTGCCAGCCAGGTGTCTGTGAAGCCGCAGCAGTGCAGACCCTTCTGTGCCAGCCAGGTGTCTGTGCAGCCGCAGCAGTGCATACTCTTCGGTGCCAGCCAGGTGTCTGTGCAGCCGCAGCAGTGCATACCCTTCGGTGCCAGCCAGGTGTTTGTGTAGCCGGGCAGTGCAGACCCTTCGGTGCCAGCCAGGTGTCTGTGTAGCCGGGCAGCGCATACCCTTCGGTGCCAGCCAGGTGTTTGTGCAGCCGGGCAGTGCAGACCCTTCGGTGCCAGCCAGGTGTCTGTGCAGCCGCAGCAGTGCATACCCTTCGGTGCCAGCCAGGTGTCTGTACAGCCGCAGCAGTGCATACCCTTCGGTGCCAGCCAGGTGTATGTGCAGCCGCAGCAGTGCATACCCTTCGGTGCCAGCCAGGTGTCTGTGCCAGCCAGGTGTTTGTGCAGCCGCAGCAGTGCAGACCCTTCGGTGCCAGCCAGGTGTCTGTGCAGCCGCAGCAGTGCAGACCCTTCGGTGCCAGCCAGGTGTCTGTACAGCCGCAGCAGTGCGTACCCTTCGGTGCCAGCCAGGTGTCTGTGTAGCCGCAGCAGTGCAGACCCTTCGGTGCCAGCCAGGTGTCTGTGCAGCCGCAGCAGTGCATACCCTTCGGTGCCAGCCAGGTGTCTGTGCAGCCTGGCAGTGCATACCCTTCGGTGCCAGCCAGGTGTATGTGCAGCCGCAGCAGTGCATACCCTTCGGTGCCAGCCAGGTGTCTGTGCAGCCGCAGCAGTGCATACCCTTCGGTGCCAGCCAGGTGTCTGTACAGCCGCAGCAGTGCATACCCTTCGGTGCCAGCCAGGTGTCTGTGCAGCCGCAGCAGTGCGTACCCTTCGGTGCCAGCCAGGTGTCTGTGCAGCCGCAGCAGTGCAGACCCTTCGGTGCCAGCCAGGTGTTTGTGTAGCCGGGCAGTGCAGACCCTTCTGTGCCAGCCAGGTGTTTGTGTAGCCGGGCAGTGCAGACCCTTCGGTGCCAGCTAGGTGTCTGTGCAGCCGCAGCAGTGCAGACCCTTCGGTGCCAGCCAGGTGTCTGTGCAGCCGCAGCAGTGCATACCCTTCGGTGCCAGCCAGGTGTCTGTGCAGCCGCAGCAGTGCATACCCTTCGGTGCCAGCCAGGTGTTTGTGTAGCCGGGCAGTGCAGACCCTTCTGTGCCAGCCAGGTGTTTGTGTAGCCGGGCAGTGCAGACCCTTCGGTGCCAGCCAGGTGTTTGTGCAGCCGCAGCAGTGCATACCCTTCGGTGCCAGCCAGGTGTCTGTGCAGCCGCAGCAGTGCATACCCTTCGGTGCCAGCCAGGTGTCTGTGCAGCCGCAGCAGTGCATACCCTTCGGTGCCAGCCAGGTGTCTGTGCAGCCGCAGCAGTGCATACCCTTCGGTGCCAGCCAGGTGTATGTGCAGCCGCAGCAGTGCATACCCTTCGGTGCCAGCCAGGTGTCTGTGCAGCCGCAGCAGTGCATACCCTTCGGTGCCAGCCAGGTGTCTGTGCAGCCGCAGCAGTGTATACCCTTCGGTGCCAGCCAGGTGTTTGTGTAGCCGGGCAGTGCATACCCTTCGGTGCCAGCCAGGTGTTTGTGCAGCCGCAGCAGTGCAGACCCTTCGGTGCCAGCCAGGTGTCTGTGCAGCCGCAGCAGTGCAGACCCTTCTGTGCCAGCCAGGTGTTTGTGTAGCCGGGCAGTGCAGACCCTTCGGTGCCAGCCAGGTGTCTGTGCAGCCGCAGCAGTGCAGACCCTTCTGTGCCAGCCAGGTGTTTGTGTAGCCGGGCAGTGCATACCCTTCGGTGCCAGCCAGGTGTCTGTGCAGCCGCAGCAGTGCATACTCTTCGGTGCCAGCCAGGTGTCTGTGCAGCCGCAGCAGTGCAGACCCTTCGGTGCCAGCCAGGTGTTTGTGTAGCCGGGCAGTGCAGACCCTTCGGTGCCAGCCAGGTGTTTGTGTAGCCGTGCAGTGCAGACCCTTCGGTGCCAGCCAGGTGTCTCTGCAGCCGCAGCAGTGCATACCCTTCGGTGCCAGCCAGGTGTCTGTGCAGCCGCAGCAGTGCATACTCTTCGGTGCCAGCCAGGTGTCTGTGCAGCCGCAGCAGTGCATACCCTTCGGTGCCAGCCAGGTGTTTGTGCAGCCTGGCAGTGCATACCCTTCGGTGCCAGCCAGGTGTTTGTGTAGCCGGGCAGTGCATACCCTTCGGTGCCAGCCAGGTGTCTGTGCAGCCGCAGCAGTGCAGACCCTTCGGTGCCAGCCAGGTGTCTGTGCAGCCGCAGCAGTGCAGACCCTTCTGTGCCAGCCAGGTGTTTGTGTAGCCGGGCAGTGCAGACCCTTCGGTGCCAGCCAGGTGTCTGTGCAGCCGCAGCAGTGCAGACCCTTCTGTGCCAGCCAGGTGTTTGTGTAGCCGGGCAGTGCATACCCTTCGGTGCCAGCCAGGTGTCTGTGCAGCCGCAGCAGTGCATACTCTTCGGTGCCAGCCAGGTGTCTGTGCAGCCGCAGCAGTGCAGACCCTTCGGTGCCAGCCAGGTGTTTGTGTAGCCGGGCAGTGCAGACCCTTCGGTGCCAGCCAGGTGTTTGTGTAGCCGTGCAGTGCAGACCCTTCGGTGCCAGCCAGGTGTCTCTGCAGCCGCAGCAGTGCATACCCTTCGGTGCCAGCCAGGTGTCTGTGCAGCCGCAGCAGTGCATACTCTTCGGTGCCAGCCAGGTGTCTGTGCAGCCGCAGCAGTGCATACCCTTCGGTGCCAGCCAGGTGTTTGTGTAGCCGGGCAGTGCAGACCCTTCTGTGCCAGCCAGGTGTCTGTACAGCCGCAGCAGTGCATACCCTTCGGTGCCAGCCAGGTGTCTGTGAAGCCGCAGCAGTGCAGACCCTTCTGTGCCAGCCAGGTGTCTGTGCAGCCGCAGCAGTGCATACTCTTCGGTGCCAGCCAGGTGTCTGTGCAGCCGCAGCAGTGCATACCCTTCGGTGCCAGCCAGGTGTTTGTGTAGCCGGGCAGTGCAGACCCTTCGGTGCCAGCCAGGTGTCTGTGTAGCCGGGCAGCGCATACCCTTCGGTGCCAGCCAGGTGTTTGTGCAGCCGGGCAGTGCAGACCCTTCGGTGCCAGCCAGGTGTCTGTGCAGCCGCAGCAGTGCATACCCTTCGGTGCCAGCCAGGTGTCTGTACAGCCGCAGCAGTGCATACCCTTCGGTGCCAGCCAGGTGTATGTGCAGCCGCAGCAGTGCATACCCTTCGGTGCCAGCCAGGTGTCTGTGCCAGCCAGGTGTTTGTGCAGCCGCAGCAGTGCAGACCCTTCGGTGCCAGCCAGGTGTCTGTGCAGCCGCAGCAGTGCAGACCCTTCGGTGCCAGCCAGGTGTCTGTACAGCCGCAGCAGTGCGTACCCTTCGGTGCCAGCCAGGTGTCTGTGTAGCCGCAGCAGTGCAGACCCTTCGGTGCCAGCCAGGTGTCTGTGCAGCCGCAGCAGTGCATACCCTTCGGTGCCAGCCAGGTGTCTGTGCAGCCTGGCAGTGCATACCCTTCGGTGCCAGCCAGGTGTATGTGCAGCCGCAGCAGTGCATACCCTTCGGTGCCAGCCAGGTGTCTGTGCAGCCGCAGCAGTGCATACCCTTCGGTGCCAGCCAGGTGTCTGTACAGCCGCAGCAGTGCATACCCTTCGGTGCCAGCCAGGTGTCTGTGCAGCCGCAGCAGTGCGTACCCTTCGGTGCCAGCCAGGTGTCTGTGCAGCCGCAGCAGTGCAGACCCTTCGGTGCCAGCCAGGTGTTTGTGTAGCCGGGCAGTGCAGACCCTTCTGTGCCAGCCAGGTGTTTGTGTAGCCGGGCAGTGCAGACCCTTCGGTGCCAGCTAGGTGTCTGTGCAGCCGCAGCAGTGCAGACCCTTCGGTGCCAGCCAGGTGTCTGTGCAGCCGCAGCAGTGCATACCCTTCGGTGCCAGCCAGGTGTCTGTGCAGCCGCAGCAGTGCATACCCTTCGGTGCCAGCCAGGTGTTTGTGTAGCCGGGCAGTGCAGACCCTTCTGTGCCAGCCAGGTGTTTGTGTAGCCGGGCAGTGCAGACCCTTCGGTGCCAGCCAGGTGTTTGTGCAGCCGCAGCAGTGCATACCCTTCGGTGCCAGCCAGGTGTCTGTGCAGCCGCAGCAGTGCATACCCTTCGGTGCCAGCCAGGTGTCTGTGCAGCCGCAGCAGTGCATACCCTTCGGTGCCAGCCAGGTGTCTGTGCAGCCGCAGCAGTGCATACCCTTCGGTGCCAGCCAGGTGTATGTGCAGCCGCAGCAGTGCATACCCTTCGGTGCCAGCCAGGTGTCTGTGCAGCCGCAGCAGTGCATACCCTTCGGTGCCAGCCAGGTGTCTGTGCAGCCGCAGCAGTGTATACCCTTCGGTGCCAGCCAGGTGTTTGTGTAGCCGGGCAGTGCATACCCTTCGGTGCCAGCCAGGTGTTTGTGCAGCCGCAGCAGTGCATACCCTTCGGTGCCAGCCAGGTGTCTGTGCAGCCGCAGCAGTGCATACCCTTCGGTGCCAGCCAGGTGTCTGTGCAGCCGCAGCAGTGCATACCCTTCGGTGCCAGCCAGGTGTCTGTACAGCCGCAGCAGTGCAGACCCTTCGGTGCCAGCCAGGTGTCTGTGCAGCCGCAGCAGTGCAGACCCTTCGCTGCCAGCCAGGTGTCTGTGCAGCCGCAGCAGTGCAGACCCTTCGGTGCCAGCCAGGTGTCTGTGAAGCCGCAGCAGTGCATACCCTTCGGTGCCAGCCAGGTGTCTGTGCAGCTGCAGCAGTGCATACCCTTCGGTGCCAGCCAGGTGTCTGTGCAGCCGCAGCAGTGCAGACCCTTCGGTGCCAGCCAGGTGTCTGTACAGCCGCAGCAGTGCATACCCTTCGGTGCCAGCCAGGTGTCTGTGCAGCTGCAGCAGTGCATACCCTTCGGTGCCAGCCAGGTGTTTGTGTAGCCGGGCAGTGCATACCCTTCGGTGCCAGCCAGGTGTATGTGCAGCCGCAGCAGTGCATACCCTTCGGTGCCAGCCAGGTGTCTGTACAGCCGCAGCAGTGCAGACCCTTCGGTGCCAGCCAGGTGTTTGTGTAGCCGGGCAGTGCATACCCTTCGGTGCCAGCCAGGTGTTTGTGCAGCCGCAGCAGTGCAGACCCTTCGGTGCCAGCCAGGTGTTTGTGTAGCCGTGCAGTGCAGACCCTTCGGTGCCAGCCAGGTGTCTGTGCAGCCGCAGCAGTGCATACCCTTCGGTGCCAGCCAGGTGTCTGTGCAGCCGCAGCAGTGCATACCCTTCGGTGCCAGCCAGGTGTTTGTATAGCCGCAGCAGTGCGTACCCTTCGGTGCCAGCCAGGTGTCTGTGCAGCCGCAGCAGTGCAGACCCTTCGGTGCCAGCCAGGTGTTTGTGCAGCCGCAGCAGTGCAGACCCTTCGGTGCCAGCCAGGTGTATGTACAGCCGCAGCAGTGCAGACCCTTCGGTGCCAGCCAGGTGTCTGTGCAGCCGCAGCAGTGCGTACCCTTCGGTGCCAGCCAGGTGTCTGTACAGCCGCAGCAGTGCATACCCTTCGGTGCCAGCCAGGTGTCTGTGCAGCCGCAGCAGTGCATACCCTTCGGTGCCAGCCAGGTGTCTGTGCAGCCGCAGCAGTGCGTACCCTTCGGTGCCAGCCAGGTGTTTGTGCAGCCGCAGCAGTGCGTACCCTTCGGTGCCAGCCAGGTGTCTGTGCAGCCGCAGCAGTGCGTACCCTTCGGTGCCAGCCAGGTGTCTGTGCAGCCGCAGCAGTGCGTACCCTTCGGTGCCAGCCAGGTGTTTGTGCAGCCGCAGCAGTGCAGACCCTTCGGTGCCAGCCAGGTGTCTGTGCAGCCGCAGCAGTGCGTACCCTTCGGTGCCAGCCAGGTGTATGTGCAGCCGCAGCAGTGCATACCCTTCAGTGCCAGCCAGGTGTCTGTGCAGCCGCAGCAGTGCATACCCTTCGGTGCCAGCCAGGTGTTTGTATAGCCGCAGCAGTGCGTACCCTTCTGTGCCAGCCAGGTGTCTGTGCAGCCGCAGCAGTGCAGACCCTTCGGTGCCAGCTAGGTGTTTGTATAGCCGCAGCAGTGCGTACCCTTCGGTGCCAGCCAGGTGTTTGTGCAGCCTGGCAGTGCAGACCCTTCTGTGCCAGCCAGGTGTATGTGCAGCTGAGTAGTGCAGGCCCTTCAGTGCCAGTGAGGTGGGGGCTGTGCCTGGGAGATGGTCCAGTACACTGCATGCCGTGGTGTACGGTGGTTAAAAGGCGGCGCAGGGCCCTGTGCCTGGGGTATGGCCCAGTGTACCGCCGTGTACAGTGGTTAAAAGGCGGCGCAGGGCCCTGTGCCTGGGGTATGGCCCAGTGTACCGCCGTGTACAGTGGTTAAAAGGCGGCGCAGGGCCCTGTGTCTGGGATATGGCCCAGTATGCCGCGGTGTACGTTGGTTAAAAGGCGGCGCAGGGCCCTGTGTCTGGGATATGGCCCAGTATGCCGCGGTGTACGTTGGTTAAAAGGTGGCGCAGGGCCCTGTGCCTGGGATATGACCCAGTATGCCGCGGTGGACGGTGGTTAAAAGGCGGCGCAGGGCCCCGTGCCTGGGATGTGGCCCAGTATGCCGCGGTGTACGGTGGTTAAAAGGCGGCGCAGGGCCCCGTGCCTGGGATGTGGCCCAGTATGCCGCGGTGTACGGTGGTTAAAAGGCGGCGCAGGGCCGCGTGCCTGGGATGTGGCCCAGTATGCCACGGTGGACGGTGGTTAAAAGGCGGCGCAGGGCCCTGTGCCTGGGATATGGCCCAGTATACCGCAGTGGACGGTGGTTAAAAGGCGGCACAGGACCCCGTGCCTGGGATGTGGCCCAGTATACCGCGATGTACGGTGGTTAAAAAGCGGTGCAGGGCCCTGTGCCAGGCCCAGTATGCCGCGGTGGTTGCTCCCCGCAGTGACCGGGGCAGCGGGGGGGGGGGGGGGGGGGGTGTTATTGACCCATCCCCCCCCCTCCCATTGCCTCTGTCGGGTCCCAGCCGCGGATGGCAGGGGCCCGGCCGGTGACGCGCCTGCCCTCAGCCGGTTCCGCCGGTTCAGGGCCCGGGGCCCCTGAGTCAGCGGGCGGTGGTGTGCACTTGTGTGACGTCACGCCCGTGTGGCACAGCACGGCGTGTTTGTGGTGTGCCTCACATCTGGCAGCGCGGGAGGCTGGCCAGAGGCCACGGACATGCTCCAGATGTTTCTCATAGCGCTTCCTGGCCTTCACGAGGCGCTGAACGTGGGCGCTAGTGATGGCCTAGGTAGAGGTGGAGGGGAAGGGTGTGTGAGGGCGGACTGTGGTTGGTCCGTGTCTGGGTGTGTGTGCGGTCTGCGCCTTGGCATCTCCTGTGCGTGGCTCGTGCAGACCTTGTGACGGTGGCGGCGAGGCAGCTTCGTGGGTTACAGAGCCTGGACCCCTGCCCCTCCCCTCCCCCACCCCCCCCGCCCCCTACCCCCACCCATCGGCAGCAGGACCTGTGGGGACAGCAGCAGGGCCTGTGGGGACCAGCAGCAGAGCCTGTGGGGACAGGAGCAGAGCCTGTTGGGACAGCAGCAGGGCCTGTGGGGACAGGAGCAGGGCCTGTGGTGACGACAGGAGAGCCTGTGGTGACAGGAGCAGGGCCTGTGGTGAAAGGAGCAGGGCCGGTGGGGACAGCAGCAGAGCCTGTGGTGACGACAGGAGAGCCTGTGGGGACAGCAGCAGGGCCTGTGGTGACAGGAGCAGGGCCTGTGGTGAAAGGAGCAGGGCCGGTGGGGACAGCAGCAGAGCCTGTGGCGACAGCAGCAGAGCCTGTGGTGACAGGAGCAGGGCCTGTGGTGAAAGGAGCAGGGCCGGTGGGGACAGCAGCAGAGCCTGTGGTGACGACAGGAGAGCCTGTGGGGACAGGAGCAGGGCCTGTGGGGACAGCAGCAGAGCCTGTGGGGACAGCAGCAGGGCCTGTAGGGACAGCAGGAGAGCCTGTGGGGACAGGAGCAGGGCCTGTAGGGACAGCAGGAGAGCCTGTGGGGACAGGAGCAGGGCCTGTAGGGACAGCAGCAGAGCCTGTGGGGACAGCAGCAGGGCCTGTGGTGACGGCAGGAGAGCCTGTGGGGACAGCAGCAGGGCCTGTGGGGACAGCAGGAGAGCCTGTGGGGACAGGAGCAGGGCCTGTAGGGACAGCAGCTGAGCCTGTGGGGACAGAAGCAGGGCCTGTGGTGACGGCAGGAGAGCCTGTGGGGACAGCAGCAGGGCCTGTGGTGACGGCAGGAGAGCCTGTGGGGACAGCAGCAGAGCCTGTGGGGACAGCAGGAGAGCCTGTGGGGACAGGAGCAGGGCCTGTAGGGACAGCAGCAGAGCCTGTGGGGACAGCAGCAGGGCCTGTGGTGACGGCAGGAGAGCCTGTGGGGACAGCAGCAGGGCCTGTGGTGACGGCAGGAGAGCCTGTGGGGACAGGAGCAGGGCCTGTGGGGACAGCAGCAGGGCCTGTGGGGACAGCAGCAGGGCCTGTGGGGACAGCAGCAGAGCCTGTGGGGACAGCAGCAGGGCCTGTGGTGACGGCAGGAGAGCCTGTGGGGACAGGAGCAGGGCCTGTGGGGATAGCAGCAGAGCCTGTGGGGACAGCAGCAGAGCCTGTGGGGACAGGAGCAGGGCCTGTGGGGACAGCAGCAGAGCCTGTAGGGACAGCAGCAGGGCCTGTAGGGACAGCAGCAGAGCCTGTGGGGACAGCAGCAGGGCCTGTGGTGACGGCAGGAGAGCCTGTGGGGATAGCAGCAGAGCCTGTGGGGACAGCAGCAGAGCCTGTGGGGACAGGAGCAGGGCCTGTGGGGACAGCAGCAGAGCCTGTGGGGACAGAAGCAGGGCCTGTGGGGACAGCAGCAGAGCCTGTGGGGACAGCAGCAGGGCCTGTGGGGACAGGAGCAGGGCCTGTGGGGACAGGAGCAGGGCCTGTGGGGACAGGAGCAGGGCCTGTGGGGACAGGAGCAGGGCCTGTGAGGACAGGAGCAGGGCCTGTGGGGACAGCAGCAGAGCCTGTGGGGACAGGAGCAGGGCCTGTGGGGCCAGCTGCAGGGTCTATGGGGACAGCAGCAGAGCCTGTGGTGACGACAGGAGAGCCTGTGGTGACGACAGGAGAGCCTGTGGTGACAGGAGCAGGGCCTGTGGGGACAGGAGCAGGGTTTGTGGGGACAGGAGCAGGGCCTGTGAGGACAGCTGCAGGGCCTGTGGGGACAGCCGCAGGGCCTGTGGGGACAGGAGCAGGGCCTGTGGGGCCAGCAGCGGAGCCCGTGGGGCCAGCTGCAGGGTCTATGGGGACAGCAGCAGAGCCTGTGGTGACGACAGGAGAGCCTGTGGTGACAGGAGCAGGGCCTGTGGGGACAGGAGCAGGGTTTGTGGGGACAGGAGCAGGGCCTGTGGGGACAGCAGCAGAGCCTGTTGGGACAGCAGCAGGGCCTGTGGGGATAGCAGCAGAGCCTGTGGGGACAGCAGCAGAGCCTATGTAGACAGCAGCAGAGCCTGTGGGGACAGCAGCAGAGCCTGTGGGGACAGGAGCAGGGCCTGTAGGGACAGCAGCAGAGCCTGTGGGGACAGCAGCAGGGCCTGTAGGGACAGCAGCAGGGCCTGTGGTGACGGCAGGAGAGCCTGTGGGGACAGGAGCAGGGCCTGTGGGGATAGCAACAGAGCCTGTGGGGACAGCAGCAGAGCCTGTGGGGACAGGAGCAGGGCCTGTGGGGACAGCAGCAGAGCCTGTGGGGACAGCAGCAGGGCCTGTAGGGACAGGAGCAGGGCATGTGGGGACAGGAGCAGAGCCTGTGGGGACAGGAGCAGGGCCTGTGGGGCCAGCTGCAGGGCCTATGGGGACAGCAGCAGAGCCTGTGGTGACGACAGGAGAGCCTGTGGTGACAGGAGCAGGGCCTGGGGGGACAGGAGCAGGGTTTGTGGGGACAGGAGCAGGGCCTGTGAGGACAGCCGCAGGGTCTATGGGGACAGCAGCAGGGCATGTGGGGCCAGCTGCAGGGTCTATGGGGACAGCAGCAGAGCCTGTGGTGACGACAGGAGAGCCTGTGGTGACAGGAGCAGGGCCTGTGGGGACAGGAGCAGGGCCTGTGGGGATAGCAGCAGAGCCTGTGGTGACGACAGGAGAGCCTGTGGTGACAGGAGCAGGGCCTGTGGGGACAGGAGCAGGGTTTGTGGGGACAGGAGCAGGGCCTGTGGGGACAGCAGCAGAGCCTGTTGGGACAGCAGCAGGGCCTGTGGAGACAGCAACAGAGCCTATAGGCTATGGTGACAGCAGCAGAGCCTATGGAGACAGCAGCAAAGCCTGTGGGGACAGCAGCAGAGCCTATAGGCTATGGTGACACAGCAGCAGAGCCTGTGGGGATAGGTGACCCTCGCAGATCCACCTCCCCGTGGTTGATAAATAACAGCACACAGATTGCGCTGCATACAATAACACGCGCTATTTTTATCCTGTGACTCTAGTCCGTGTTGTGTCGCCCGTGTCGTTTCCTGGACATCGACGGCAGCTCCGCCGCGGCCTGGCGTGACTCCAAGGGGTGATTAGCACCGGTGACTGGAGGCCCAGGTACGTCCGCTCACCTGCTGCGGGCACCGGCGGGTGTGCCACCGCCCACTGCAGGAATCCATGATTGTCAATGGCCTGGCGCAGCACCATGTGGGCACCGTGCGTGACACGCGTGCAGCGTGCCTGGCACTGGACGAGGGTGCACATAGAGACGGTGGCCTCAGACCCTAGTCACGTCCACTCACCTGCTGCGGGCACGGGCGGGTGTGCCACCGCCCACTGCAGGAATCCATGAGAGTCACTGGCCTGGCGCAGAGCCATGTGGGCACCGTGCGTGACACGCGTGCAGCGTGCCTGGCACCGGACGAGGGTGCACACAGAGACTGTGGCCTAGGGTGACCGGAATTTTAAAGCCAAAAACGTGGACATTTCACAAAAATAGAAGGACTACAATTTTGTTTCAAGCGATGAGAGCGCTCCTCTGCGTAGAATTACAGAACAGGCAGTAAGAGCATACATACAATGTAATGTTTAAACCCAGTCGCTTGCCTGTTAATTAAATTGCTTTCTTGAAACGACTACGAACTTTCCCTGCTTTGTCAAACATAAAAAACACCTCCCACCGTTTTCAGTCGACCCTATCTGAAAACCGCGACATGAGCTAAATTTCTTGAAATTTGCTGGGACATCTGGTTAAAAACGGGGACCGTCCTGGCAAAACGGGGACGCCTGGTCACTCTACTGTGCCCTCACTACATGGACACAACCCGACCCTAGACACGTGCTGTAGTGTGTCAGTAACGTCGTTTTATAGTGCTGCGAGTCCCCTTCGAGGTGCTGTAGCAGTGTCCTCTGTATGTTCTGTATGAGAGGGCGTGTGTGCAGGCGGGCCGTGGGTGGCCCCAACCCAGCATACGTCATTCACAGCACCCGAAACGATCATATTTGAAGACTTCCCCAGAGGCACGTGTCCTTTTAATGCTAGTTTTTGGCTTTAGTTAGTGCAATCCGCAGCCCCGTTCCCTAGAGCTTCAGTGTTTTGTCTCCGTGGTTCATCCTTCCAAGGCCTGTTGCGCGATCGGGTGCGCATCCCTCGGCTTAGGATGTTCTCGGGCACGAACGGGTCCAACGGGCCTGTGTACAGTGAGGGTAACTTGGTGCCAGGTGCCTGAGCAGTGTTTATATCGTCACCATTTTAGGATTAAAGGCACATTCTGGGCCTGTGTTGTGAGGACTTTGCAGTTCCGCCAGCTCTACTCAGCGGCAGGTTGGATGAACGGGGAGGTTTGACGCAGTACTGATAGATGAAGGCGCATTGAGTTGGGGCAGGAGGGCGGCTCACGTTGACCCGGACACCCAGGGTTAGTGGATGGATTCTGAGCCCCCCCGCACACGCACATGTCTTGGCACACTCAAGCACAGGTTGGTCTTTTCATCTAGGGGAGCTTGAGGTCCTGTTCCAAGAAGCCAGGGTCAGAAGAACCCTCAGGGCTAAGACCGAGGAAGGCTGTCGGCCGTTCCTTGTGTACAGTGCTTTAAATGGGCCGGTGCGCCCATGGAGGAGTACCGTCACTTCTTTTTATTTTAAGTGGAGTGGAGTACCGGCACTACTCAAGAGTGACTTAATACTTTTAATTGGAGAGTGCCGGCACTTCTCAGAAGCAAGAGGCACTCTGGCACAGAGTTGTGTGGCTCCTGTACCCAAGGGGAGCTTGTTAGCTCCTCGGCCCACCCTCATCTTTTCACCCTCCCCTTTTGATGAAATATTTTTGTAATTCTGAGGTGTGGTGGAAACACACATTTTAATTTGATACAAATAAGTCAGCACAGTAGGTGTTGATATTTCCACACGTTATTGTTTGTGCGCTGTATAGTTTTATCAGTAAAACCGTATATCCAAATGTAATGGGCATTACAATCGAAAATGTGTTGTCTGTAATGGCAGAGCGCTAACACAACATGCATACTCTACACCACTCCGCTCTACGACAGTCCACTCTACGACACTCTACATTCCACCACACTCTATGCCACGTCATTCTACGACACTGTGCTCCTTTGCTCTACTCTGGCACTCCATGCCACTTGACTCCACTCAACGCCACTCCCTGATACACTACTCCACTCTGACACTTTACTCCACAATACGCTTCACCAGTTCACCCCGTTCTATGACACTCTAATCCACTCTGTAACACTCTACTCCACAACACTACTCCATTCTACACCGCTCTGCGCCACTCCACTCCACTTTATGACTTTATTCCACTCTATGCCACTCTACTCTACACTTGACAGCACTCTACGCAACTCCACAACACTCGCCCGTAACACTTGACACTCCACTCTACGACACTCTAGTCCACTCTTTGCCGCTCTAGTCCACTGTTCGCCACTCTTCTTCAGTCTTCGCCACTCTGCTCCACTTTTCCCACTCGACTCTGACACTCACTCTCCCGTACGCCACTCACTTTTAGCCACACTGGTGTACAACATGGCAAAAACACATTGTCAAAGCCAAATAGCTCTAGCCTAGCCGCGGCCTATTGGCTTTGCCAATGCTTGTTATATGATGTGCTGGATCCAGCGTGCGAGCAGCTGTGTTGTTGGACCCCTCGCCCTCGTGCTTGTTTTCCCAGAAATGACGTGCTCTTGGAAGGCCACTTCCAGGACTTTAGATGGAGAGAGAGTTCTGGGAATCCGCCCAGGGCGGAGGGGTCCTGGAGCGGGTGGACTCGTGAACCCACCCTCTGCCTGGGTCATGCCGCCAGCAGCCCTCCGAGCAGGTCAGGGCTCTCTAGGAATCGGGCCCGCCCATCCCTCCCAGAGGAGTTCTATTTGTAGACACCAGTCGGACACTGGTGCGAAGCACGTCACCCAAGATGGCGATGAAGGTGCTCTGTGCCATGTTCCCAGCACCATGCTAGTTTATTTCTGACTGTAAGGCACGAGTATCGAGGCGCTGTGTGACCCCACGAGAACTGATGAGGGAGGCCAGGTTTCACTTGAGGACTCAGCTGGTTTGAGTGTGAATGAATGGTGGTCTTTCAATAGACGCAGGGCTGTGCCAGCGCGGCAGGTGGCAGGGCTGTGCCAGTGTGGCACAGAAAGGTTCCCTGGGTGGCAAGAGATGGTATGAGGGAGGGGCTTGCTCGGGGCCATAGTCCAGTGAGGGTGAATGATGGTCTTTCAATAGTCATAGGGGTGTGCCAGCATGACAGGTGGCAGGGCTGTGCCAGTGTGGCAGGTGGCACAGAAAGGCTCCCAGGGTGGCAAGAGATTGTATGAGGAAAGGGTTTTCCTTGGTGGAGTGAGTGTGAATGATGGTCTTTCAATGGTCGTAGGGGTGTGCATGCGCGGCAGGTGGCAGGGCTGTGCCAGTGCGGCAGGTGGCACAGAAAGGTTCCCTGGGTGGCAAGAGATTGTATGAGGGAGGGGCTTGCTCTGGGCCATAGTCCAGTGAGGGTGAATGATGGTCTTTCAATAGTCATAGGGGTGTGCCAGCATGACAGGTGGCAGGGCTGTGCCAGTGTGGCAGGTGGCACAGAAAGGCTCCCAGGGTGGCAAGAGATTGTATGAGGAAAGGGCTTTTCCTTGGTGGAGTGAGTGTGAATGATGGTCTTTCAATAGTCGTAGGGGTGTGCATGCGCAGCAGGTGGCAGGGCTGTGCCAGTGCGGCAGGTGGCACAGAAAGGTTCCCTGGGTGGCAAGAGATGGTATGAGGGAGGGGCTTGCTCAGGGTCCCTTCGTGGAGTGAGTGTGAATGATGTGCTTTCCATAGTGGTAGGTCTGTGCTACTGCGGCAGTTGGCACAGAAAGGCTCCCAGGGTGGCAAGAGATGGTATGAGGGAGGAGCTTATGAGGGAGTCCCATTTTCCCGGACCGCAGAGACCTCGACCATGGCTTTTTATTGAGTTACAAATCTGACTGGACATTTATTTTTGCCTTGAAACAGGCCTTTTGGGCGAAACACGTGTCGGCTGTCCTACTATACTGTGAAAAATTAAATAAAACGTAAGTACGCTAAACTTTCAACGAATGCCTGTATTTTCTTATGAACCTTTATTGATAATTGTGAGGGCACAATCCCCTACCTTCCTCCATTTTTTTAACGGAGTTTAATATAACTTGACCCGAAGGAATCTGGTATCGGAGCGCTTTACACAAGCACCAGTTGGGGATACATTCATTTTTAGGTCTTGTCTAGCGATGCAGCACATGTGGTGCTCGCTTGACGAGACTATTGTCGTCGATTTTGGTTCGGAAGGGGGACAGGAGATGTGCACGCGCCCTGACAGGCGATGTGCACTTGTACGGCTCGCACAACGTGCGCATGGCATGCTTTTAGTTTCCTACGCCCCGCAGCCCTCTCAGGAACGCTTGGAACAAGAGCAGCTTCCAGGGGCCGACAGCACAGCACGCCTGGCCTGTCTCGCGGGTCTTGGATGTCCGAGCCGGCACTATCGGTTGTTGCTCTGTGCGCTCCCTAGCTACTTGGCTACCTGAACTGCTATGGCTGTACTCCAGGTCATCCAGAGTGGCTTCATGTGATGTTTGTCAGCGTCCGAGGAAAGGAATGCCGCAGGATGTCTACAGGATAGGTATTCGGTGGCGATCTACGTGACTATCTTGCTTGGCCACTCCCTGAGTTGTAATTCTGACATAAGTATAAGGGGCCTAATGCAGTCCATGGACTTTGCTCCATTGTTACCCCAAATCTTGCTGATCTTTCCAGTGCAACCATGACTGGAGTACACCACCCTGTCTATAAACATGCACCAGCTTATATTGATACACGCGAAAGCCAAGTAGAAAACTGTTTACTGCCCTACAACCTAACAATGTTGTGTCTTGTGTCCATCAGTTTAAGACCACTGAAGAGTTCGGAATATTTTAACGAGATCTGCTCCCCAGAAATAAAGCATTTGCAATGCAACAGGTATCACATTTAGGCGAGTTTAAGCTATTGGCTTTGTAAATGACAATTCCTTTTATTTTTGTTTTCGTTTTTAAAACATAAATAAAAGGCATTGTTATTTACAATGCCAATAGCTTAAATTCGCGTAAATGCGAGACCTATTGCATTGCAAATGCTTGTTTTGTTAGGCACTGGAGATTAAGCGATTTGCACAGAATCACAGGATGTTCAGCGTCATTGCTTGAACCCGGTTCCCCAGATTCAAGGTCCACCGCCCTAGCCTTTAGGCCAACTCCTCTTCCCTTGGTAGAATGAGTGTGAATGATGTGCTTTCAATAGTCGGAGGGCTGTGCCAGCTTGGCAGGTGGCAGGGCTGTGCCAGTGCGGCAGGTGGCTCAGAAAGGTTCCCCGGGTAGCAAGAGTTGGTATGAGGGGGGTGCCTGCTCAGGGTCCATGGTCGGGCGAGTGTGAGGGCCCTTCTTCAAGAGTGGGGCAGCGTTGGTTTCAGAACCTGCGTGTTGCCAGTGTTGGGCTCCTCAGAGTTGTTCTCCTGGCCGCATGGAGCGCCCCGTTGTGGTACATGCGGTGCTCTGGCTTTGGGCTGTGGTGTTACGTCGTGCAGCCTCTCTGCATCAGTAATGGATTCTGCGGCTTCTCTCCCTCCCAGTTCTCCTCGGCCATGCCTGCCCCATTGTCAGGGATGCTGGTGGCGGGAATCCTGAGGAAATCCCATACGATTCCCTTGAGAGGTCCACCCCCTTTTATGATCCGTTCGGTCTGAGTGGTGAGGTGCCCCGCCCACCTGTCACCTGTGAAGAATAACAAACTGGTCGGTATTGTTAGTCTGCTTTTGGCACTGTATAAGGATCTCAGAGAGTTTCTGGGAAGGACCTCAGTGTGGCGCTTTTAAACCGTTTTGAATATTGTTTTTTGGGGGTGGGATAATGTGGTTAATGGGACGATGGGGAACTTTGGAGGTCTGTTCCCTTGAGCTGATCGGCGCAACCCTAAGCTGTAGTGTGGGAGGTCAGCATGACAACAGTACCCCATGTCAGGCATAGGGTCTGAAAAGGCTGCGGCCATTAGTAGCTGGTGGTCAAAAGATCTAAGAAACTAGTCAAAAGTGTGGGGGGGGGGGGGGCTGTGGTAGTTGTGAGCAGTGAGTACAGTCTGAGCTCCCAGAGACCCTGGAAAACCCGCGCTGCCCTGGTGGCAAAGCTTCCCTCCAGGAGTAGGTATTACACAATGTCTCTAAGGGGACAAAGTATGAACACACTGTGTATGGCTGGGGACTGTGTGTCTCTTCACAATCTACACTCACTGGACAACCTGCCAGGGACACACTGGAAGACACAGCGTTGCCCTGGAGACAAACCTTACATGCACGGGTAGGCATTGCACAATGGCTGTGTGGGTACAAAGTCTAAACTCACACTGTGCATTGCTGGGGAGTGTCTCTTTAAGCTGGGCAATGTAGACTCACTGAACAAGCTGCCAGGGCACTTCGAATACCGTGTGGGGCTGCTACAGAGTGCACATACACACACCTACATGACATGCACATGTAGTTCTGCCTTTGCATGCAGTCCTTGTTATTCATGAGTAGTGAACCACTAATGGCAACACTCCCCACCCCTCCACACATAGCATGCATGCTAAATAAATAAATACACCACACAGTTTTTTTGTTTGGGTAAATATTGCTGCAGGTTTATTACATACAACAGTATGCAATATGGCGGGTTATCTTACGGGCGATCCAAAGGCAGGCAGCTGTACCAACCTATGCTGCCCTGCCCGCCTGATGAGCCAAGCAGCACTGGGGCAAACCCCATCTGTGCTGCCCCTTCTGGTGATCCTCTTTCCGGATCACGTGACACTGTGGTCCCATATTACTCGTGCCCCTTTCAGGGCAGAGCGTAGCAAGGCAAGCCCCCGGTTGTTCAGGCCCACAACCCTCCGAAGGACTAACGGGGCACCGACGCGGTTTTCCAGAATCCTCCCATGAGGCTCCTGGGATTTGGCTCTGGCACCCCTATTGTGCCACGCAGAGGTACCCTTCTGTACCCATTTGCTTCGGTGTGTCCGGTGTGCAAAAGAGGAAGTCCAGATGGTGGGGGAGGCCTATATACCCCTCCCCATTCCATGCACCGGAAGTTACGCATGCCTTGCGCGCCGTAGACCAGACTGGCGGGGACTCCTCCCCGAGTCCCCACACCAAATAGGGGGGTGGGATGGTGCCCCGTGTTCAGTGTTTACCGCAGAGATGGCCTGAAACGTTCCTAGATTAACTTCACTCCACCCTAGACCGTGTTGCATCTGTGCCTCGCCTCTCCATTTCCATAGTACACACGTTGGTTCTACTATAACTAATGTGTAATCTTCACTTACTTATTGCACACCCAAGTAACAGCTGCGTCTCAAAACAAAGCATCTTTTCGAAACGGAAACTTTTAAAAATAGATCTTGCCTCTTGGAGCGCAGGGTGAAGGTTTGCAGAGCAGTTGTTCTGAATATTATTCCTGAACTCGAGCCATCAGATTCTGACGACACCAGCTTTGCAGTGCTCAGAGCTTGTTTACAGGCACAAGAGTAACTCCCTGGGAGTGGGATGGCCAGCCGGAACTGTGTCTAAAAGAATGCCTGCTTTTATTGAATGTTTCCAGATCATAAAAGATCTTGTGGCACTGTATTCCTGCTGCTGGGTCCATATGTATGTAAATGTGAATGGTACTGCAACTGTGATACGTGAGTGTATGGGGTCGGGGAAAGGCCGGAAGCCAAAGGGAATATTTGTAGATTCGAGCTATACGGATTTACAGAACAATATGATAAAAAGCCAAGTAATGGGCAAATTCATGGCCAGAATCCACGTCAGGTGCTGTCATGGTTTGTTGACCATGTGTAAACCATGGCCTAGTCCTGAACATATAGAGGGTCCGGAGTAAACACTGGTCCTTTTGGCCGTGTCACTGTACCAGCCCTCCCTATCATGCCTTTGACCCTCCACCGCTTAATGGTTACCTTCCATTGATCTCTTCCCTTGCAGCCAACATGTGTGTTTACACGTCTACTTGCCACACATCCAACATGCAAATGGTCACGTCTCTGCGCTGTGCATCCAACATGCAAGTTCCCACGTCTCCGTGCCATGCATCCAACATGCAAGTTCCCACGTCTTCCTGCCATGTAGCCAACATGCAAGTTCTCACGTCTCCGTGCCATGCATCCAACATGCAGCTTCCCACGTCTTCGTGCCATGCAGCCAACATGCAAGTTCTCACGTCTCCGTGCCATGCATCCAACATGCAGCTTCCCACGTCTTCGTGCCCTGCATCCCACATGCAAGTTCCCCGTTTCCGTGCCATGCATCCCACATGCAAGTTCCCGCGTCTCTGTGCCGTGCATCTCACATGCAAGTTCCCACGTCTCTGTGCCGTGCATCTCACATGCAAGTTCCCACGTCTCTGTGCCATGCATCCAACATGCAGCTTCCCACGTCTTCGTGCAATGCATCCAACATGCAGCTTCCCACGTCTCCGTGCCATGCATCCAACATGCAGCTTCCCACGTCTTCGTGCCATGCATCCAACATGCAGCTTCCCACGTCTTCGTGCCATGCATCCAACATGCAGCTTCCCACGTCTTCGTGCCATGCATCCAACATGCAGCTTCCCACGTCTTCGTGCCATGCATCCAACATGCAGCTTCCCACGTCTTCGTGCCATGCATCCCACATGCAGCTTCCCACGTCTTCGTGCCATGCATCCAACATGCAGGTTCTCACGTAGGCATGAACAGATGGATCTAGGTCAGCTGCTTCTCGCATCAGACTGACCTCAGATGCTCTGGTGTGTGGCATAGCCCGAGACCCAGAGCCACCCTCCATTCCACTCCGCACAATATCACGCGCTGCCAGAAGCAAGCTGGATGGCTTTATATTTTCCAGGTCAAAGCATTGCGTGCCAGAGTTCATTCGTAATCAGAGAAATATAAAAATAGACTGCCCTAATGAGATTTGTTCTGTGGTAAAAAAAAGATGGAGACTAAAAAGAGCCTTTGACGATTTACAATTGTCAGTTTTTAACCACTTATTTGAAAAACATCAGCTGTAGGTTTGTCGAATCGGGAGGGGCCAAGTTACCCCCATGATACTTTGTATAAGGCCTGTGGCCTAACTTCCTCCTATCGGGATGGGTCCTAGTGCCCACGACTCCTCATAGAGACTAGCGGCCTGACTGCCTGATGACCAGGGCTAGCCAGGGACCTTGTGCGCTCGACACCTTGTAGAGGCCAGCGGCCTGCCTGCCTCCTGACCGGGACTAGCCGGGGACCTAGTGCCCACGATTCCTTATAGAGACTAGTGGCCTGACTGCCTCCTGACCAGGGCTAGCAGGGGACCTAGTGCCCATGGCACCCACCTTATAGAGGGCTAGTGGTCTGACTGGGGCTAGCCGGGACCTCGTGCCCATGGCACCCACCTTATAGAGACCAGGGGCCTGACTACCTCCTCACCGGGGCTAGCCGGGGACCTAGTGCCCACGACTCCTCATATAGACCAGCGGCCTGACTGCATCCTGACCGGAGCTAGCCAGGACCTAGTGCCCACCGCACCCACCTTTTATAGAGACCAGCAGCCTGACTGCCTCCTGACCAGGGCTAGCCGGGGACCTAGTGCCCACGACTCCTTATAGAGACCAGCAGCCTGACTGCCATCTGAGCAGGGCTAGCCGGGGACCTAGTGCCCACGACTCCTTATAAGACCAGTGGCCTGACTGCCTCCTGACCAGGGCTAGCCGGGGACCTAGTGCCCATGGCACCCACCTTATAGAGACCAGGGGCCTGACTGGTTCCTGACCGGGGCTAGCCGTAACCTCGTGCCTTCGACACTCACCTTATAGAGACCAGCGGCCTGACTGGGGCTAGCCGGGGAGGGGCCTAGTGCCCACAACACCTTATAGAGACTAGGGACTTGACTGCCTCCTGACCAGGGCTAGCCAGGGAGGGACCTAGTGCCCACGACACCTTCTAGAGCAGCAGCCTGACTGCCTCCTGACCGGGGCTAGCCGGGGACTTAGTGTCCTCGACACCTTAAAGAGACCAGCGGCCTGACTGCCTCCTGACCAGGCTAGCCGGAGACCTAGTGCCCATGGCACTCACCTTATAGAGACCAGCGGCCTGACTGCCTCCTGACCGGGGCTAGCGGGGACCTCGTGCCCTCGACACCTTCTAGAGACCAGCGGCCTGGCTGCCTCCTGACTGGGGCTAGCCGGGGAGGGACCTAGTGCCCACAACACCTTATAGAGACTAGGGACTTGTCTGCCTCCCAACTGGGGCTAGCCAGGGAGGGACCTAGTGCCCACAACACCTTATAGAGACTAGGGACTTGACTGCCTCCTGACCAGGGCTAGCCAGGGAGAGACCTAGTGCCCACAACTTCTTATAGAGACCAGCGGCCTGACTGCCTCCTGACCAGGGCTAGCCAGGGAGAGACCTAGTGCCCTCAACACCTCTTAGAGACCTGCGGCCTGACTGCCTCTTGACCAGGCGTAGCCAGGGACCTTGTGCCCTCGACACCTTATAGAGACCAGCGTCCTGACTGCCTCTTGACCGGAGCTAGCCGGATCTAGTGCCCACGACACTCACCTTATAGAGACCAGCGGCCTGACTGCCTCCTGACTAGGGCTAGCCGGGGAGGGACCGAGTGCCCACAACACCTTATAGAGAGCATTGGCCTGACTGCCTCCTGACCTGGGCTAGTCAGGGACCTAGTGACCACTACACCTTAGAGACCAGCGGCCTGATTGCCTCCTGACCAGGACTAGCTGGGGACCTAGTGCCCTCAACACCTTATAGAGACTAGCGGCCTGACTGCCTCCTGACCAGGACTAGCTGGGGACCTAGTGCCCGCGACACCTTATAGAGACCAGCGGCCTGACTGCCTCCTGACCAGGGCTAGTTGGGGACCTAGTGCCCACGACACCTTATAGAGACCTGCGGCCTGACTGCCTCTTGACCAGGGCTAGCCGGGGACCTAGTGCCCACGACACCTATAGAGACCAGCGGCCTGACTGCCTCCTGACCGGGGCTAGCCGGGGACCTAGTGCCCACGACACCTTATAGAGACCAGCGGCCTGACTGCCTCCTGACCAGAGCTAGCCGGGGACCTAGTGCCCATGGCACTCACCTTATAGAGACCAGCGGCCTGGCTGCCTCCTGACTGGGACTAGCCGGGGAGGGACCTAGTGCCCACAACACCTTATAGAGACTAGGGACTTGACTGTCTCCCAACCGGGGCTAGCCAGGGAGGGACCTAGTCCCCACAACACCTCATAGAGACTAGGGACTTGACTGCCTCCTGACCAGGGCTTGCCAGGGAGGGACCTAGTGCCCACGACTCCTTATAGAGACCAGCAGCCTGACTGCCTCCTGACCAGGGCTAGCCAGAGAGGGACCTAGTGCCCTCAACATCTCATAGAGACCTGCGGCCTGACTGCCTCCTGACCGGGGCTAGCCGGGGACCTAGTGCCCTCGTCACCTCATAGAGACCTGCTGCCTGACTGCATCCTGACCAGGGCTAGCCGGGGACCTAGTGCCCATGACACCTTATAGAGACCAGCGGGCTGACTGCCTACTGACCAGGGCTAGCTGGGGACCTAGTGCCCACGACACCTTATAGAGACCAACGGCCTGACTGCCTCCTGACCAGGGCTAGCCGGGGACCTAGTGCCCACGACACCTTATAGAGACCAACGGCCTGACTGCCTCCTGACCAGGGCTAGCCGGGGACCTAGTGCCCACGACTCCTTATAGAGACCAGCAGCCTGACTGCCTCCTGACCAGGGCTAGCCAGAGAGGGACCTAGTGCCCTCAACATCTCATAGAGACCTGCAGCCTGACTGCCTCCTGACCGGGGCTAGCCGGGGACCTAGTGCCCTCGTCACCTCATAGAGACCTGCTGCCTGACTGCATCCTGACCAGGGCTAGCCGGGGACCTAGTGCCCATGACACCTTATAGAGACCAGCGGGCTGACTGCCTACTGACCAGGGCTAGCTGGGGACCTAGTGCCCACGACACCTTATAGAGACCAACGGCCTGACTGCCTCCTGACCAGGGCTAGCCGGGGACCTAGTGCCCACGACACCTTATAGAGACCAACGGCCTGACTGCCTCCAGACCAGGGCTAGCCGGGGACCTAGTGCCCTCAACACCTCATGGAGACCTGCGGCCTGACTGCCTCCTGACCGGGGCTATCCGGGGGCCTAGTGCCCTCGACACCCTATCGAGACCAGCGACCTGACTGCCTCCTGACCGGGGCTAGCCGGGGACCTAGTGCCCTCATCACCTCATAGAGACCTGCGGCCGGACTGCCTCCTGACCAGGGCTAGCTGGGGACCTAGTGCCCATGACACCTTATAGAGACCAGCGGCCTGACTGCCTCCTGACCGGGGCTAGCTGGGGACCTAGTGCCCTCGACACCCTATAGAGACCAGCGGCCTGACTGCCTCCTGACCAGGGCTAGCCGGGGACCTAGTGCCCACGACACCCTATAGAGACCAGCGGCCTGACTGCCTCCTGACCGGGGCTAGCTGGGGGCCTAGTGCCCTCGACACCCTATAGAGACCAGCGGCCTGACTGCCTCCTGACCAGGGCTAGCCGGGCACCTAGTGCCCATGGCACCCACCTTATAGAGACCAGCGGCCTGACTGCCTCCTGACCAGGGTTAGCCGGGCACCTAGTGCCCATGGCACCCACCTTATAGAGACCTGCGGCCTGACTGCCTCCTGACCGGGGCTATCCGGGGGCCTAGTGCCCTCGACACCCTATAGAGACCAGCGACCTGACTGCCTCCTGACCGGGGCTAGCTGGGGACCTAGTGCCCTCGACACCCTATAGAGACCAGCGGCCTGACTGCCTCCTGACCGGGGCTAGCTGGGGGCCTAGTGCCCTCGACACCCTATAGAGACCAGCGGCCTGACTGCCTCCTGACCAGGGCTAGCCGGGCACCTAGTGCCCATGGCACCCACCTTATAGAGACCAGCGGCCTGACTGCCTCCTGACCAGGGTTAGCCGGGCACCTAGTGCCCATGGCACCCACCTTATAGAGACCTGCGGCCTGACTGCCTCCTGACCGGGGCTATCCGGGGGCCTAGTGCCCTCGACACCCTATAGAGACCAGCGACCTGACTGCCTCCTGACCGGGGCTAGCCGGGGACCTAGTGCCCTCATCACCTCATAGAGACCTGCGGCCGGACTGCCTCCTGACCAGGGCTAGCTGGGGACCTAGTGCCCATGACACCTTATAGAGACCAGCGGCCTGACTGCCTCCTGACCGGGGCTAGCTGGGGACCTAGTGCCCTCGACACCCTATAGAGACCAGCGGCCTGACTGCCTCCTGACCGGGGCTAGCTGGGGGCCTAGTGCCCTCGACACCCTATAGAGACCAGCGGCCTGACTGCCTCCTGACCAGGGCTAGCCGGGCACCTAGTGCCCATGGCACCCACCTTATAGAGACCAGCGGCCTGACTGCCTCCTGACCGGGGCTAGCTGGGGACCTAGTGCCCTCGACACCCTATAGAGACCAGCGGCCTGACTGCCTCCTGACCGGGGCTAGCTGGGGGCCTAGTGCCCTCGACACCCTATAGAGACCAGCGGCCTGACTGCCTCCTGACCAGGGCTAGCCGGGCACCTAGTGCCCATGGCACCCACCTTATAGAGACCAGCGGCCTGACTGCCTCCTGACTGGGGATAGCCGGGGGCCTAGTGCCCTCGACACCCTATAGAGACCAGCGGCCTGACTGCCTCCTGACCAGGGCTAGCCGGGCACCTAGTGCCCATGGCACCTACCTTATAGAGACCAGCGGCCTGACTGCCTCCTGACTGGGGTTAGCCGGGGACCTAGTGCCATGGCACTCACCTTACAGAGACCAGCGGCCTGACTGCCTCCTGACCAGGGCTAGCTGGGGACCTAGAGCCCACGACACCGTATTTATTTATTTATTTATTTATGCATTTTTATATAGCGCGGACTTGACCCGAAGGCGTCAGAGCGCTTCACAATAGGAACAGAGATGAAACATGATGGCAAACATTACACAAGAACAGATTACAAAAGCAGATGTTACGTTACATAAGGTAATAGTGACAATTGTGAGCAAACAAAATACATGAGGTAGTAAAAATTGTGAGCAACCAAAAATACATGAGGTAGTAAAAAGTGCACGAGGAAAAAGTGACAAGTGTGCAGTTACAAGAGAAAACAGAGTTTAATTTGAGGTATAATACTGCAATAAGTGCTAGACACCCAGGCACAAGAGCAAGCGTTGCGTAGGCAAAGGTGGCACTTGAGCAAGTATCAAAGGTAAAAACATGTGAGAGGTAGCAAACAGTGTGTTACAAGGGCAAAGTGGTGTGTGCATGTTGCAAAAGGGCACCAAACACAAGTACATGGAAAATACTGAAAAAAAGGCAAACACTCCAACCACAAGAACACACTGGGAAGGCACTTCCATGGTCGTGGAAAGTAGAATTTTTCAGTAGTGGGAGGTCTTCCTCCAAATAACAAGAGGACGTGAATTACTTTTGGAGGTGTCTCTGGAGGAGGAGAACTTTGAGGTCCCTTTTGAAGGCCTGGGAGGAGGCGGTGGTCCGGAGCTGAGGTGGAAGGGAGTTCCAGATTCTCACTGCGTTGCCTGAAAAGGATTGGGCCAGTGTTCTTTCCTTCTTGCGGCCTGACTCCGGGGCTGACTCGGGAGCTAGTGGCACCTTTGCCAACATTGGACTTGGAGTCTGGGGACCCTGGCTTCTTTCTAGTGCTCTGTCCAGAGCATGTCTGGGGCCCGACTTGGAGGGATGGCCCCCTCGCTCACCCTGTGCCCTTCGGGTGGGTGTTGAGAAGCTGACTGTCACTGTTGGCAGGCAGGTGCCTTGACGCTTGCCAGTGCAGGGGGGGGGGGTGGGGGGGGGGAGGGAGAACCTTCCAGAAAGCTTTTATTTGCTTAAGTAGGTTAACGTCTTTTATTCATGAAGCCCTTTCTGGCTAAATGATGCGTGATGCGCAGGCATAAGGCAAGAGCCCGCAATCACTTATTCATTCGCAGCCGTGCCTGCCTTGCGTTTCCAACGCTTAGTGGAAACCTCCTTGCTGTACAGAGCTTTGGACCTTTGAGTTAGGGCTCCGGAGGGCGCGGACAGTAGCGTGCCCTGGCATTGCCAAGTCGGCAGACTGATGTGTCCAGGGGCCTTCTCTGCAGAAAGTGGACAGAGTAGTGTGTATGTGCCTTTTCTGCAGTAAGTGGGCAGAGTGGATGTGCCCACGTGCCTTCTCTGCAGAAAGTGGACAGAGTGGATGTGCCCAAGGGCCTTCTTTATAGAAAGTGGGCTGAGTGTATGTGCTCAGTTCCCTTCTTCACAGAAAGTGGGCAAAGTGGATTGATTGACAAGGAGCCTTTCTCGGAGTTCACTAAAGGTGACTGTGAGGGATAGGGAAGAGACAAGGGGCTGCTGCCCGTGCCAGCTCTCTCGGGGGTGGGGTGGTCTCGGAGCGGTAAGAATGGTAGATGGCAGTCGGAAACCACTCCCTTCAGCGGTCTGTGAATTGTACCCCGTGGCGTGGTGCCCAGGCAAGGACTCGGGTCTCACTGGCGTCCCTTGGGTCAAAGGGAGGCCTTGTCTCCAGCTGTGGGTTCTCCGGGCCTCCCATGCCTCGGAGCAGCCCTGGCTGTTACAGATGTTTGTTTCTGACCATCTCAGAGGTCAGCACAGGCCTGCAAGGTGGGGTGGGGGGTGGCGAGCCCTCGCCCCCTCCCCTCCTCCAGCTGATGAGAGCCACACGCACAGCGCTCGGCCCTCTTTTGTGCGCGCTACAAGGAGGCAGATGGCCGGTGCTCGGCGCTATCTGCATCGGCCAGCTGCCCAGGATCAGCTGGGCGTCAGCGGTGGGGGTGGACTGGAGGCGTCCTCTGTTACTGGGCGAGAGATGCGTTGCCGGGAGACTCGAGGCAGAAGGAGCCAGTGCCAGTGGCATTATGCACGGTGCCTTCTGTCCCCCCCACCCCCTAAAATATACAGAATGCTGCAGCGGCAGCCTCCTCCACATAGGCCTTTTGTTGGAATATTGTCTGTTTTTGCACTCTTTCCTGTGGGAGGCTGACTTTTGTGTTTGTTTTCAATTCTAAAGTCTTTTGCGTTGGTTGTCCCGTGGTCGGGATGCCAAACTTTTCTGGACAACAGTCCAAATTTCTGAGAATTCTGCTCTGCAGGAAATGCCAAGCGGCTCTCAAGTTCAGCGGCAAATTCGTGTCACTCCAATGCTGCACCAGTGTCACGCCAATGTCACGCCAATGCCACACCAGTGCCACGAGGCCCTGGCAAGGTATACCTGCAGCAGGCCCAACACAACGAAGGCCCCCTCGTGGCAGGCATTATCCAATGCAACTGGACCTAAAGAAAGAGTAGCCAGGGAGTGTGGAGCTGCACTGTCTGCTAAGGTCACCGCCATTGATTAAGGAGACAATATTGGCCACCTCAATGGTCAGCTGCCGATTGACCATCCATTGATCATTTTTCATACAAAAGATATTTGAGAGGCAACACAGATTATCTGCATAAAATACATTCCACAAAATATGACATTTAGATCAATAGTCCAATACAAGGCTGAATCTAGGCCCAAACACACTTTAAGTGCCTATGGTGTCGGCCACACACCGCGTCAGCGGTTGGGTGGTCCGCACTGACCCGCTACTGAAAGCTGGATACCCTTGACTAAGTAGTTTCTACTATTTGACCCTCAAAACAATGTACAGAAAGAAGTATCCATCAAACAAAGACACAAATAATGAAATATTTTAGCCAATTCATATCCAAGAATATACAAAAATCTGTTTTCCCCAATTGCGAACCTCTTTGTAAGGGCAGCGGCAAAGAGGCCGCCTGGTGGGTGGGGAGAGGCCCTTATACCTTATCCCCGTCCACCCCCTACCGGTTGTGACGCCGCGCACGGACCGCTCAGGGGTGGGGTCCCTTCTTCTAGACTGTCTTGTGTGCCCTCATGGAGCACTAAGGCGGCCACCCTCCTACGAGGGTCCCCTTTGTGGACCACGGGCAGCCATCACTGTCGCTGTCCTCTTCGATCAGGTCCCCCGGTAGTAGGCACATAGGGCACAAGGCGTGATACAATGGGGTGCGGGCATCGGGAAAGCCAGGGCCTACACCTAGTACTTAAAGGTGGGAGCTGCCTCTATGCCGAGGCTTCCTGGACTATAGAAAGGTAGTAAATAAAGCATGCTGTCTCAGACCGCCCTGGCGCCTGTCTCTACTGTTGGCCAAGAGCCCACTCCTCCACAGAAAGCCTCCTCACCTCTCCTACTTCTGTCCTGAGGAACACCCCTGAACCCTGATCACTTGCAGGAAACCAGCAGCAGTTCAACCACAGCAAAACTGATCAACTTTCCCTTCAAAATGTTGGCTTGCACAATCTGCTTAATAATGGCACGTAATTCATCAAAAATCTCCACTACCCCCACCAAGTAATACATGTATGGGGGTACAGCTCCGAGAGGAGGTGGTGTGCGCTTTCCTGCACGTGGGACTGAGCTGTTACTCATTATACTGTTGTGAAACGGATATTCTGCTTTGTTGGAACCACGTCCTGGCAGTTGTAAAGCGTCGTTTCATTTTAGGAGTTTTTTTTCCTCAAAATTAATAGTTTAATCAAGTTACATATGTGCAATGCTTCTCGAAGTGATAACCAGGTTAGTAATCTGCACACAGCACAAACTACCAGCCGGAGTCGCTTTAATCATGTATAGCGGACAATTTGCAGTCTTAATTTTGGAGCCCACGGAAAGCGTACTCCTTCTGGATGAAGAGGTGTACCAAGAAGTGTAACAAAGCGCCTAGAAGTTCCAGTGAAGCAACATATTTGGTGCACTGATGCAAGCTTTCACTTACAGTCAGAGATGATCACAATCTCCCGGATAATAGAAATCCAGAAGTGAATTGTGGTTTTTTTCAGAGTTTTTTACTTTGTTCAGGGTATTAGTGAAACAACTAATTAATTGAGTGTGGCTTACCGAGTTTCAGATGTGTACTTTATGTTTAGGACATTGGGAAGGATTAGGATACATATTAGACACTTGGCTAATACACGTTTTCTGTCATTAGATAATGGAAGTGTAACCGAGCGAACTCGCCGATCTCTTTTCCGTAGCACAATCGTCCCATTTTGAACATGTATCTTGTGCAGAGTGCTGCTGTTCCACCAGGTATTGCTGAGTCCCCTCATAACCTTGCACTGTGGGCCTCACAGACCTTGTTGTCAGCACAAGTGCTGCTCAAAGATGCCTCTACTGGGACTAACACACTGGGGAACGCAGCTGCCACTGTGTCCTTCTGCGTGGAAACTGAAGGTCCACGCAGAAGCTGCACAAGATCACACGTAGAGGGGTCCATTAGTCCCCAGCAGTGGCCTGCACATGGAACTGTGTGAATTTGTATGGGGACTAACAAACCATGCATGATAGGCTAGTGATCGTCAGACCGTCTGTCGCTCAGGTGCTTGTAGCTGAGATGCCCATGAACCATAGAGATCAAGAAAGATGAACGTGAACCTCGCTACATCTAGAGGTCTGGTCTAAGAAGCATGCAGTGTCAAGGGATGCTATTGGGTCTTGAGTGTTGGCGTGTCATGAAGTGTTAAGAGCTGCTATTGGGCCCTTGCCTGAGATCCTGTGTTGGTGTGTTGTGAAGGGTCAAGAGATGCTATTGGGACCTTGGCTGGGATTGACTGTGGGTCGTGAAGTGTTGAGAGCTGCCATTGTGCCCTTGGCTTAGATCGAGTGATGGCGTGTCGTGAAGTGTTGAGAGGTGCTATTGGGCCCTTGGCTGAGATCGAATGTTGGCGTGTCGTGAAGTGTTAAGAGCTGCCATTGGGTCCTTGGTTGAGACTGAGGTTGGTGTTTCAAGAAGTGTCGAGAGATGCTATTGGTCCCTTGGACGTCTTTATACTTCTGCTGTTTGGTTATCTGTGTTGGACAAAGCTGCTGCGGTAGGGTTGTAACTTCCATTACCTCTGGTGTGCCTCCTCTTACATCTCTAACAGTAAGGTGCCCACCATGACGTTGCTGCTAGGGGGCTGTAGGGGTTCCTGGTCATGTGAGAGGAAGGCCACTGGGCCTGCACCCGAGGCAGTCCCTCAGCTTGAAAGCATTGGGGTACAGGAGGTGGGTAGGAAACAGTTGCATACGGCTGATGTGACTGACTCTGCCCCAGACGTGCCGGCCTCCAGAGGGCTTGCAGCTTCCTCATGGGTCTGTGCCGTCCGGCAGAGCTCCCTTGGCCCAGGGCCACCAGGGGCGGTCCTGCCTCCGGGGAGTCTCCATCCTCCCTTCCCTTCCCGGCTCTGGATCTCTCGAGCCCCGAGGCCTGCACCTCTCCCCGGCCCCAGGTCCGCCCGGGGAGCTGTGTTGTGGCGGCTCAGACAGACAGACAGACAGACGACGGCCTTCCATGTCTCTGCCTCCCTTCCGCCCTCGCCGCCCCCCCCCCCGGCCTGGCGCTTCTGGACGGCCCTCGCCGCGGCCTCTATTTATATCTCTGGCCGGACTCCAAGAGCTGGCCGAGGCCGCTGCTGGGCGCTGGTGCCCTGCGCCCTCAGGTGAAGCCGCATGCCACCTGCGGCCTGTGTGTGAGTGCCAACCAACATCCTGCCTGCGGGCATCCGTGTCTGATGCCATGCTTCTACCAATCAGCCTGCGATCTCGCTATCTTTTGCCAACGCGCCTGTAATTCAGACGGCTGGCCCCCAGCCACTCCCAGGGCAGCCACCTACCCTGCCGGCACGAGTCCTGCCTAGCTTGAAGTCTCAGGCCTGTCCTAGTGTGGGCATTGCGCCTGATGCCCAGGCCCTGTCCATTGCCATGGATGCTCATATCCTGCTTGATGCCAGGGCTCCTGCCATCCATACTGCAAGCATCCAGGGCTCCTGCCATCCATACTGCAAGCATCCTGTTCGATGCCAGGGCTCCTGCCATCCATACTGCGACCTTCTGCTGATGCTCCTTCCAGCCATACTGTAGGCATCCTGTTTGATGCCAAGTGTAGATACTGTATTCCTTTAAGCTGCTTCGATTTGAGAAGTCGAGATGTATTTGGTTCTCTCCACTGCCCCATGCCCCTCTCCATAGGCATTGGGCACCTTGAATACATGCCCTTCTATACATCAAAGAGGACGAGTGCCTCAGGGCCTCTCTAATGTGGGGGCAGTGGGCAGCTGTGGGTGACCTGGAGCCAGGGGTACTCTGGGGGCAATGGGTAGCTGCAGGGTGGCCTGGAGCCTGGCCGCCTCTGGGGGCAGCTGGGGGAGGCCTGGCCTCCTCTGTGACAGTGGGCAGCTGAGGGGTGGCCTGGCCTCCTCTGGGGGCAGTGGGCAGCTGCGGGGTGACCTGGAGCCTGGCCGCCTCTGGGCAGCTGCTGTGTGGCCTGGCCTCCTCTGGGGGCAGTGGGCAGTTGCGGGTTACCCTGGAAACAAGCTTACTCTGGGGGCAGTGGGCAGCTGCGGGTGGCCTGGAGCCAATCTTACTCTGGGGCAGGGGGCAGCTGCTGGGTACCTGGAGCCTGGCCTCCTCTGGGGACCTCGGTGGGAACTTCATTCAAGACCCAGGCCTCTGAAAACATGCAGAGAAACTATTAGTCTGGTCAAGTCAAGTCAAGTCAAGTCAAGAAAAGCTTTATTTCGACCTTACAGGCCATAAAAGCACAAAACTAGAAGGAAAACAATACATACATTATACTACATAATAAGGGAAAAAAGAAATAACAAAATACAATGTTTTCATTATATAAACTACAAACATGAATGTGTTATGTTATGTTAAAAGTTTTCTAGAGCGCACAGCTGCCACAGCAAAGGGGCATCCCGGCGCTATCAGATCTACAAGTACAACGGTCCTGAGAGGTTAAAGCACAGAAACAATCAGGCCTATATCCTATACTGAGGAGAAAAGGAAAGTTTTGATGGCTTTCCGGAAAGCGAGCAGGTCATCCATGCCCCGGATCTGTACCGGCAAAGAATTCCATAGCTTGGCGGCCAGAGGACAAAACGAGCACCCTCCTGCGCGGCAGCGTTTGAACCGCGGTACAGTCGCCATGTGCTGTCCCAGCGAACGCAGCTGTCAGTGAGGAACGTACGGGCTCAAAAGATCGCGCAGAGGCGCCGGGCTGCCAGATTTTAAAATCTTAAGGGGTAGGCAGAGAGCTTTAAACTGGATCCGCTTGTCGATCGGAAGCCAATGCAGCCCTTGAATTGTAGTCCCAACCGAACAGTAGCGGGGGAGGCCTATCCGAGTTCTGGCTGCAGAGTTTTGAACTCGTTGTAAACGCCTTATCTCTGCTTTATTAGCCCCTAAAAGCAGAGCGCTAGTGTTGGACCTGGGCCTCTTGGCAGGGTCATCCCTAAACTTTTTGCCTTCCTCCTATACTCTCTCTGACCTATTTTGTTTGGTTTAATGACTCTGGGCACTTTACCACTGCTGACCAGTGCTAAAGTGCATATGCTCTCCCTACTGTAAATTGTACATGTGATTGATGTCCATGATTGGTTCATTGGATTTACTGTTAGTCCCTAGTAAAGTGCACTACGAGTGCCGGGGCTTGTAGATGCCAATACTGCTAGTGGGCCTGCAGCGCTGGTTGCGCCACCCACCAAAGCAGCCGTAAAGATGTGTCTGGGGACTGCGACCGCAGAACCCGCGTGCGGTCTCGTACTGTCACGCTAGCTGGGCAAGTGCACCCACTTGCCAGCCCCTGAACCTTCCCTTGACTACATATTAGTCACCCCTATGGTAGGCCTACGGGCAGGGTGCGTTGTAGGTGTAAGGTAGGACAGGCCCTGATGTGTGTGGCATGTCCTAGTAGTGACTTACAACCAAAATCGTATTTCACTATTGAAGGCTACCTGCTTCCATTAGGCCAGACTGGGCTGCTGGAATTATTACACCCTATAATCCCAGCAGGCTCAAGGAGCATGGTAGCGAGTCGTGTTTAGTATGCCTGAACTCAGGATGATAAAATATTTCTTGTAGTCAAGTTTATTTTAGTATCCTGTGTTTGCAAAAGCTACTTTTAGAAAGTTAGCATTTGCTTGCCTAACCATTTCAGCCCGCCTCTGCTGGTATGTGTATCTGACTGTCTGGGATGTGTGAGTGACAGGGCTGGGGGATGACAGGTGGTGAATGCACAGATTACACCTTAGTGGGAGGTAGGAGTGGCTCTTGACTCTGGATCTTACTGTGCTCTGCCACCACAATGCTGGCTCCACCCTCCTGGGGAGCGACTGATGACTCGGCCGACACCTGGCCCAGGAAGGGCGAAGCCCCATCAACAAGGTACTCTGGCTGCCCCTGTCCGCACAATGCTGGCTCCACCTCCTGTGGGGCGTCTGATGCGCCTGCCCCTCACACTGAAAGCAGAAGCCGGAGTACACCCACCAGGGTACTCAAGGACTGAAAGTGGCTATGCAAAGGCCCCCCTGGCCTGCGAGAACAAAAGAAATACCGTATAAAAGAAGGAGCCGTGCTCCTTGAAAGTTAGATCCGGTTTGGGCTACAGAAGGAACTCTGCCCGACGAGAAGGCCCGTGAAGGACAAGGAAGAGTGCTGTCTCTTGCCTGTGTCTGGTGCCTTGCTGCCGAAGGAGAGGAAAAAGGAAAGACTGCGAGAAGACTTTTGCTTGACAAGACTTTGTGCCAAACTCTGCTGAAACGATCTCCAAGGGCTTGCTGCTGAACTTGCCTCCTGGCCAGCGCCCCAGGACCAGTGGGCGCTACACCCTGAAGAAAGCGACTGTGTGTGCTGCTATCGCTGCAGTACTGACAGAGGAGTCTGGGAGCGCTGGGCATCACTGCCACGCTCCCCGTAATCCAAGGCATCGACATCCTCCCGAACACCGTGACTGGCGCCCCAAAGCAACAGCGAGACCAAAGTGAGGTCCAGCCGCCGCTGGCCTGAACACCGTGAACGCCTCTGCACCGGGAAACCTAAAGCAAAGTAAAGGAGGACCCGTCCGGTCCAAGCTCCCGAAATGACTGTGCCTCGAGCCGTCGATCCACCTGCGAAGACGGACAACCGCCTGTGAGAACCCCCCCTCTGGTCGGTATCCTGCCCGACAGCCCAGCTGTGAGCGCATAGCTACAACCGGCCCTTGGCTGGGTACGTCCTGCACTTGGGGACCGTACTGCCACCGGCCTCCACCACACCAGTCGTCGCCTCCAGGGTTGGAGAGAACGCCGAAGGAAGGACCCTGCCACAGAACACCGCTACCCCGGATGACCCGTGAATTGCTCGGCTGAGAGCCGCAACGAACAGCGACCCCGGGAAGGCAACGCGACGTGGGACAGCTCCCCTGGAAGCCGCCTGCTCCACAAGAACTTTGTTGAACTGGGCAGAAGGCCCTAAAAAACGCTTATTGCTGGAAAGAACTGTGGCAACTTGAACTAAGTAACTGGGAACCGCTATTTGAAAGTCTGATAACTGTATTCACAAGCCTGCTTGAAATTTATATAAAGATATATATTTTTACAGAATACAGTTTGGTCTCATTGTGTGGTGGGTTGGTTGTGAGGGTGTAATATTGCAAATGTTTAACCCTATGTGCCCCAAAGATTAGCCTACGACTGCTTAAGCCACACTACCTAGAGGGTAAGCAGAGGTTGTCTGGAAGGTAACCCTCAGCCCTGACGAGGAAGAAAGAGTCCCTGCTTGTCGCTAGTGTTGCACTGCACCAACTAGAGCCTCCCCCTTCCTACAGCTAGCATAATCTAGACGGGAGAGTATAGTAGACTGCACAATAAGCTGTCGTACTGCAGGATCAAAGAATTTCAGGAGAGGTTCAAGACCCCTTAACAGTACTAAACAAGTAGCAGCATGTATATGTGTTTTAAAAATGGAGCAGTCCAAGTTATAGAAGCTTTTGTTAAATTCTTAGATTTACTCTCTGCTCAAGGTTCTATAGTTTGATAAAGTGCAATGTACAAGGTATTTGTAGTTAGTATATTCATTTACAAGATCAAATAAAATAACACTTATTGTGACTAAAAGCTAATTCATTGATAGATAAAATGCCTGTCGGTTACCAAAAGCATTTTGACTTTATCTAAAAGATATTTGTATGGGATGTTAAAAAAGGGTCAGAGTTAAAACAGATAAAATACTATAAAAAGGCCATCAGAATTGCGGTGAAAATAACCATAGTGTGGGTGTATGCAAACTGCATTGTTTCGTCTGTTGCATATCTTAACAAAAACTTATATGAGTGTGAATTACTAGTAAGCTACTAGTTTCCTAGGAAAGTTTGCTTAAGGATGGCTCTGCGGGTGCACCACTTTGAATATAGAAACCGTGAGGTGGCGAACACAACAAGTGAATCCGTTTCGTACTTAAAAAGCCTCTACACCTCTGCGCAGTGTCTGATCCCATGCTTCTGCACAGTTGTAGAAACCACCGTGACCTAGACTTTCCGTAGCTATTAGCAATCTTTCATGCTCGCCTATGAACAACATGTAAATCTTTTGTGTTTTTGTTTGCAGGAGCTGTCGAACTCGGTCTACCTGGTCATGGAGGTGAGATTTGGCTTCTGTTTCTTCTCAAACTTTAGGTTTTTGGTTTCAAAGATGGTTTCTTCTGTTGTCAATTCTTTTTTAACACATCCCCCTTCTTTCCCTTTAAAAAAATCAGTGTGAACTGTCAGGTTCTCCCCGGTGCCAGAGGTTTGATTCCATGTGAAAGGGCCCCGGAGGACTTCCTGTTTTCCACCCATAGTGGAAGAACCTCTATTTCATTGGGAGTCCGGTTGTAAAAAGCTCAGAAGAAAAAAGCTTTATGATAAGACACGTCTAGTGCATGTACATCATGACGCTACCGGCACCTAAGTTCTTTGGTTGGGACGCTCATGTTTGCTGATATATGCGTGGGCATATGCCACCGTGCATTTGCGTGCCTACTGAACGACCTGGGCAGGAAATAGAAGAAAACAATTTCTCTGAAGCTCACTTCAGCAAACAGAGTGGACCCAGCAGCCAATGGGAGCTGCTGGGCCCTCCAAGAAATTGAACAAAAATAGGAAAAAAAGTGTAAAAGTGTAAAGTGTTTGACATTGCAATTATCTTCAGCCTTTCTTTTGATCTGCAATATGTAACATCTCTCTGAAAGCTAACCATACAACTTGTGTTTTTTTAGAAAAGATTTAAATTGTAAAAGTGAGATGGAAATCAGACTCCTCATTTATGCTAAAATAGTTCAATGCCAAGGAGAAATCAGTGGGTCCTTCAAAGATTTTCTTACACGTGAACCCCTTAACTCACTATTCGTTAGTTGGGACCCCCAACGTAATATACTAGCTAAGCCTTGACTGAATGAACCCATCGCACCAAATTCCAGTCTAATAGCGATTGGGACCGAGGTATTAAAGTTACATAATTTATGTAGGATCTGACCTTCAATTTTATCTAAGAAACGACTGGCTTGTCTGTTATGTAATTTACCACACTGTGCTTCTTTTAAATCCCAGTGAGGCTTCTTCTGTCGATTACCAGTGGATAAACAGACCTTTGCTAAGACACTGCACGTATAACACACAGCACTTGTCCTGAATGTCTCGGCTCTAGGGTTCTCCCCTACATGCACTTTCACATGCTTCCTTCCTCTACTCATAAATCCTTGGCTGTGCCATGTTCCATCACAGCAGAGCAAGTACATGCTCTTTCTTGGTTCTCACTCCTGGTCCCCATAAACCAGAGCATGAGCAGCGGGCAGCTCATTAAAACCAGCCCACTTGGCATTCCCAATGCTTGTTTAAGATAACTCAGCGGGTCAATGTGCTTGTGGTGACCATCTGTCTGCATCCCACAGGGCATATTTAGGGAGCCAACGCGGCCCGCTTTACTTTCGCAGGATTTGCATGCCTTGTATGTGTCCAGCTCCCACGTCACGAGCTGCTCTATAAGTGATAGTAGGACTTGACTTTCAGGTGCACCTAGAATGTAGTGATCAGAGCTGTAACCGTCTCTGCTTGGCCTCCACTGTTCTCGTCATCTTGTAGTGTTAATTCCATTCTTTTTCTTTTTCAGTACTGCAACGGGGGAGACCTCGCGGATTACCTGCACAGTGAGTACACGAGGCCCAGTGGGAGGGGCTGCCTCTTGTTGGAGCACCCAAGGACCGTTTTAAGTTGTATTTACATCTGTAATGTGACTTGCTGCCCCTGGTGAGGGCCCCACGCACTGCTCTGTCTTAGTCTGGTGTTATGACTGTCACGCGGTTCGAGTGACACACACTGTTCTCCCTCGGTCCGGTGTGCAGCATGCCTGGCTTGTGTGCGTGGTTGGGAGCGTGCACGCTTCTAGCGTGACCTGTGTGGGAAGCCTCGGGTGTCGTGTGATGCCGGTCACACGGTTAAGGTGACACACGCTGTTCTCTCTTGATCCGGTGTGCATCAAGTCTGCCTTGAGTGCTTGATTGAAAGAGGGCACGCGTCTAGCGTGACCTGTGTCAAGTCAAGTCATAGAATTTATATAGCGCACTACATACCCAGAGGGTCTCAAGGCGCTTAGGAAGGGGAGGAGGATTACTTGTCAAATATCCACGTTTTAAGTTGCTTTCTGAATGCTAGGTGGTTCTGGGTAAGGCGCAGGTAAGCGGGGAGTGAGTTCCATGTTTTAGCAGCCAGGTATGAGAATGATCTGCCTCCCATGGTGGTCTTGTTGATGCGAGGTACAGTGGCGAGGGCTTGGCTGGAAGAACGTAGTTGGCGGGAGGGGGTGTAGAAGGACAGTCGTGAGTTGAGGCATTCTGGTCCGATGTCGTAGAGTGATTTGTGTGCGTGGGTTAGCAGTCGGAAAGTGATTCTCTTATTGACGGGTAGCCAGTGGAGGTCTTTCAGGTGACCAGAGATGTGTTCGTTGCGCGGGATGTCTAATATGATCCTGGCTGAGGCGTTTTGGATTCGTTGGAGTTTCTTCTGGAGTTTAGCGGTAGTACCTGCGTAGAGGGTGTTTCCGTAGTCCAGTCGGCTCGTGGCCAGAGCATGGGTGACTGTTTTCCTGGTTTCGGTGGGGATCCAGCGAAATGTTTTTTTGAGCATGCGAAGAATGTTGAAGCAGGATGAGGATACGGCGCTGACTTGTCTGTTCATTGAGAGTGAAGAATCCAGGATGATGCCTAGGTTCCGTGCGTGGTCTGTCGGGATGGGTGCTTTTCCAAGGGCTTCCGGCCACCAAGAGTCGTCCCATGCAGAGGGGGATGTACCTAAGATGAGGACTTCTGTTTTGTCTGAGTTCAGTTTCAGACGGCTTTGTTTCATCCATCCGGCAACTTCTTTCATTCCTTCGTGTAGGTTAGTTTTGGCGGTGCTGGGGTCATTGGTGAGAGAAAGGATTAGTTGAGTGTCATCCGCGTAAGAGATGATGTTGAGGTTGTGTTGGCGGGCGATGGCCGCAAGGGGGCTCATGTATAAGTTGAAGAGGGTGGGGCTGAGTGAGGATCCTTGTGGTACGCCACAGATGACTTCAGTGGCCTCGGACTTGAATGGTGGAAGGCGGACTCTCTGGGTTCTTCCGGTGAGGAACGAGGTGATCCATTCAAGTGCTTTTCCTTGTATTCCGATGTTATTGAGGCGTTGTAAAAGGGTGCTGTGGCAGACTGTGTCGAATGCTGCAGAGAGGTCGAGGAGGATGAGGGCGACTGTGTCTCCATCGTCTAGTAGAGTTCGAATGTCGTCTGTTGCTGCGATGAGGGCGGTCTCAGTGCTGTGTTTTGCTCGGAAGCCAGATTGTGAGGAGTCGAGGGATTTGTTGGCTTCGAGGAAAGCGGCGAGCTGGTTGTTGACAGCTTTCTCGATGACTTTGGCCGGGAATGGAAGGAGCGAAATGGGGCGATAATTTTTGAGTTCGGTGGGGTCCGCTGTGGGTTTTTTCAGAAGGGCGGTGAGTTCAGCGTGTTTCCAGTCTTCCGGGAAGGTGGCTGAGTTGAAGGAGCAGTTGATGACGTCTCGGAGGTGCGGTGCTATGACGGAGTCTGCTTTGTTGAAGATGTGGTGAGGACATGGGTCTGTGGGGGATCCTGAGTGGATGGAATTCATCAGGCGGATGGTGTCCTCAGTGGAGATTGGGTTCCAGTCGTTAAGGGTGTTCACGGGGGGAGAATGTTCAGCAAATGGTTGGGTGGGTTGGTTTGGTTGGTAGTCGAAGCTGTTGTGGATGTCTGCAATCTTGTTGTGGAAGAATGAGGCTAGGGAGTCGCAGAGGGCTTGAGAGGGGGTGATGTCGTTGGAGTTGGCCGAGGGATTGGAAAATTCCTTGACGATGTTGAAAAGTTCCTTGCTGTTGTGGGCGTTGTTGTCAAGTCGATCCTTGAATGCTGTTTTCTTGGCCTTTCGGATTAGTTGGTGGTGAGTGCGGGTGGCGTTTTTGAAGGCGTCCTTGGTGCTAGTGGTTGGGTCTTTTTTCCAGGCCTTTTCAAGGGAGCGGCAGAGTTTCTTGGACTTCTTAAGATCATCGTTGAACCATGAGGCCTTCTTGCTGCCAGGTTTGCTTTGACGTTTTTTCAGTGGTGCTAAGGTGTCGGCGGTGTTGGATAACCATAGGGTGAGGTTGGCGGCGGCTTGGTTTGGGTTAGAAGAGTGGGCTGGGGTGTTTAGAAGGAGCGATGTGGAGATCTGGTCGGTGGTGATTTTGTTCCAGTTTCTTTGCAGAGTTGGTTGGAGGTGGTTGGTGGGTTTTGGCTTGTTGTAGGTGAAGTGAACGCAGCTGTGGTCAGTCCAGAGGAGATCCGTAGTGTGGCTGAAGGAGACATGATTGCTGGAGGTGAAGATGGGGTCGAGTGTGTGACCTGCGATGTGGGTGGTGGAAGTGACTAGTTGTTTAAGTCCGAGGTTGGCGAGGTTGTCCAAGAGGGTGGTGGTGTTGCGGTCGTTGATCTTTTCAAGGTGAAAGTTGAGGTCTCCCAGGAGGATGTAGTCTTTGGAGGGGAGCGCGTGTGGAGTGATGAAGTCCGTGATATCTTCACTGAATTTTGCGCGGGGTCCTGGTGGTCTGTAGAGGAGGGTGCCTCTGAGTGTGGTCTTGGGGTCGTGTTGGATTTGGAAGTGAAGGTGTTCGGAGTTGGCGAGGTTGGCGTCAGAGCTGGTTGAGATGCGGATTGATTTCTTATGGACGATAGCGATTCCTCCTCCTGTGTGGCCGGTACGGTCCTTGCGTGTGATCTTATAGTCTTCAGGGATGGCAATGGTGATGTCTGGGGCGGAGGAAGCGTTCATCCATGTTTCTGTTAGGAAGGCGACGTCTGGAGAGATGGTGTCTAGTAGATTCCATAGGTCAATGGCGTGTCTGTGGACCGAGCGGGTGTTGAGAAGGATGCATTGTAGGTGGTTGGGGTCGGGAGTCTGTGGAGTGGTCGTAGCGGAGTAGTTGTCGGTGCCGCTGAATTTGCAGGAGTAGCAGGAGAAAGGTCCATGGGTGTGTCCAGGAGCTGCTTGGACGCAGTTGGGGGCGCGACCGGGGTTAAGGGCTAGGAGGGTTGCGGCATCGTAGGTAATGCGGGAGGGCTGGGAGGGACGGGGACCAGGGGGTATGGCGCTGGGCGCGGTCCAGGCGCGGACGGGCGTAGACGGGCTTACCTTTGGCGCACCTTCGGCGTGGCCGTAGCACGTGGACGCTGCGCGTGTGGACATCTAACATAAATGGAGAGTGGAGGGGGCGGAGCGTGGGAGGGGCAGCAGGGAGGCGGTAGTGTGGGTGAGGGGCGGGTCAGGGGATACCAATAACAAAATGGAGGGTCAAAGGGAAAGCCAGACAGGGACAACAAATGTAAAAATGCGTCGAGTGAGCAGTTCTCTGAAATTATTAAATAAATACTGGATAAGCGAGCGCAGCAGCCTGAGCGAAGTCGCGCTAAAGAAATCAGTCAAAGCAGCGGCGCTACAATGGAATGCTAAACAGCGCTACAATTCTGTGCATAACAGCGCTATAATTGGATGCTTCACAGCGCTACAATTCTAAGCCCAACAGCGCTACAATTGAATGCTAGACAGAACACGAAATTGACGGTACCAGAAGCGTGAGCGTGGAGTAATGCAGCTGTAAGTGAGGAGGAGCGAGGGTGAGCGGCCGTTCTGGAGAGAGTCCAGGTGGTCAGGGTCAAAGGGAAAGCCAGACAGGGACAACAAATGTAAAAATGCGTCGAGTGAGCAGTTCTCTGAAATTATTAAATAAATACTGGATAAGCGAGCGCAGCAGCCTGAGCGAAGTCGCGCTAAAGAAATCAATCAAAGCAGCGGCGCTACAATGGAATGCTAAACAGCGCTACAATTCTGTGCACAACAGCGCTACAATTGAATGCACAACAGCGCTATAATTCTATGCCCAACAGCGCTATAATTGGATGCTTCACAGCGCTACAATCCTATGCACAACAGCGCTACAATTGAATGCACAACAGCGCTATAATTCTATGCACAACAGCGCTATAATTGGATGCTTCACAGCGCTACAATTCTAAGCCCAACAGCGCTACAATTGAATGCTAGACAGAACACGAAATTGACGGTACCAGAAGCGTGAGCGTGGAGTAATGCAGCTGTAAGTGAGGAGGAGCGAGGGTGAGCGGCCGTTCTGGAGAGAGCCTCGAATGTCGTGTGATGACTGTCACACGGTGAGGGTGGCACATACTGTTCTCTCTTGATCCGGTGTGCATTAAGCCTGCCTTGAGTGCTTGATTGGAAGAGTGCACGCTTCTAGCGTGACCTGTGTGGGAGCCTCGGGTGTCGTGTGATGACTGTCACACGGTGAGGGTGGCACACACTGTTCTCACTTGGTCCGGTGTGCATCAAGCCTGCCTTGAATGCTTGATTGGACGAGTGCACGCTTCTAGCGTGACCTGTGTGGGACATTCGGGTGAAAGGGCGATGACTGTCACACGGTGAGGGTGACACATACTGTTCTCTCTTGATCCGGTGTGCATTAAGCCTGCCTTGAGTGCTTGATTGGACGAGTGCACGCTTCTAGCATGACCTGTGTGGGAGCCTCGGGTGTCGTGTGATGACTGTCACACGGTGAGGGTGGCACACACTGTTCTCACTTGGTCCGGTGTGCATCAAGCCTGCCTTGAATGCTTGATTGGACGAGTGCACGCTTCTAGCGTGACCTGTGTGGGAGCCTCGAGTGACTGTCACACGGTGAGGGTGACACATACTGTTCTCTCTTGATCCGGTGTGCATCAAGCCTGCCTTGAATGCTTGATTGGAAGAGTGCACGCTTCTAGCGTGACCTGTGTGGGAGCCTCGGGTGTCGTGTGATGACTGTCACACGGTGAGGGTGGCACACACTGTTCTCACTTGGTCCGGTGTGCATCAAGCCTGCCTTGAATGCTTGATTGGACGAGTGCACGCTTCTAGCGTGACCTGTGTGGGAGCCTCGGGTGAAAGGGCAATGACTGTCACACGGTGAGGGTGACACATACTGTTCTCTCTTGATCCGGTGTGCATTAAGCCTGCCTTGAGTGCTTGATTGGAAGAGTGCACGCTTCTAGCGTGACCTGTGTGGGAGCCTCGGGTGTCGTGTGATGACTGTCACACGGTGAGGGTGGCACACACTGTTCTCACTTGGTCCGGTGTGCATCAAGCCTGCCTTGAATGCTTGATTGGACGAGTGCACGCTTCTAGCGTGACCTGTGTGGGAGCCTCGGGTGAAAGGGCAATGACTGTCACACGGTGAGGGTGACACATACTGTTCTCTCTTGATCCGGTGTGCATTAAGCCTGCCTTGAGTGCTTGATTGGAAGAGTGCACGCTTCTAGCGTGACCTGTGTGGGAGCCTCGGGTGTCGTGTGATGACTGTCACACGGTGAGGGTGGCACACACTGTTCTCACTTGGTCCGGTGTGCATCAAGCCTGCCTTGAATGCTTGATTGGACGAGTGCACGCTTCTAGCGTGACCTGTGTGGGAGCCTCGGGTGAAAGGGCGATGACTGTCACACGGTGAGGGTGACACATACTGTTCTCTCTTGATCCGGTGTGCATCAAGTCTGCCTTGAGTGCTTGATTGGAAGAGTGCACGCTTCTAGCATGACCTGTGTGGGAGTGTTAGAAATGGGATTTCTGGTTGGCTAGGGCTTGCGCCTAAGCCAGGCAGAAACCACCTCTCTAGTCAAGGCAAGGGAGTTACACACCAAAGATAACCCCAGCTCACCCTCTTGGTACCTTGGCACAAGCAGTCAGGATTATCCCAGAGGCAATGTGTAAAGCGTTTGCGCAAAATACACACACACACACACACAGCAGCAGCAGCACACTAGGCACACTACAAAAGAGACTTCACACAGGGTTATATAAAAATAGGCTTTGTATTATCCAAAACACATTAGAATCATAATCACACATATACGCTGTGCCAGCTGGCACTAGGTAATAATTTACATGGGATTATTTAAATGACCGGGCCAATCGGTCCACAGACGGAACCATTAGAAAGCACAAGTAATTTCACAATCAGTAACTACTGGTAAAATACTGTACTCATCATTATCACTAGCAACATAAACAAATTATGTCTGCATCACATTAGGCATAAACACATTATGCATTATTCACATTTAGGAGTGCACCGTAGTAACACTCCCTAGGTGCATACATCACCTTCAACATAAACACATTATGCATTTTTTTAGGACCTTGTGCCCTACCAGTACACACTGAAATGACCCTAGGCCAACTGGCCTTTCTCTGGGGCTCAAATGCCCTCTTTCCCAAATGTCAGGGTTCTTAGCTGCCACAGCAGAGGTGTGCAGGCCAGCACCAGAAAACAGGGCGAGGTTGTGATCCACCCTGGTCTCTCCACAGACCAGAAACAATGCCCCCAACGTTGCAGCTATCCGCGGTGCAGCTGTGAAGCCAACCAAGCACTGGCACCAACTGTGCCTTGGAAGCCCCATTCCGGGACTTCTAAGTACCAAATTGCCCCCACTTGGCAGCTGCCCTCCAACAGGCGGTTCAGCTGTAAAAGATCGGCAACAGAGTGCCTTCTCTGCTCCCTTCTCTGAGGCTCTATGTGGCCCAAACGGGAATCACTGCATCATGGCAGCAGCCCACGCTCTCGCGGTGCAGTTGGAAGAATTTCAGCCTTGGCACCAACTGTGCCTTAAGAGCCTCCTTCGCCGGGGCTGCCCACGGCTCCAACAATGCTGCCCAGTTCAGCCTCACTCACCGGGGCTGCTAGGGTCCGGGTTTAGGAATGGGCGCAACTGCCCTGTGGGTCCCCACATACCAGGGCTCTCCTCGGCCCCTTCTCCGGTATCTCTAGTGGATGATCCTCATTGCGGGGTGGGCTCCCGCCCACCGGCAGACTCTGCTCCAGCTTGGCAGCGTTTTCTCTCTCTCTCCCCATTGGCAGAGGGAGGCGGAAATGGAGCACGCGAGGCTCCGTCTCAGTTACGTCAGCATGCCCCGCCAACAGTAGGGCACGGGCGCCTGACTACCGTTATCGCTGATCTCGCCAGCTCCACTAATCCCAGAAATTCGGGGTGGGCTCCCGCTCCAAGGGGCACAAAATGCGGGGTGGGCTCCCGCTCAGAGAAACACAGAATGCTGGGTAGGCTCTCGCTTCTCCCCTGCAGGGACCAGCATGCGCGGTGGGCCCCCGCTCCTTTCCTGCAGCACAGGGGGAATCCCTATGCGGGATTTCCCTGAAATGGTCACGCAGCACAGCGCTGCCAGCCTCACAATCCCCTCGTCCTTGGTGCAGCAGAACAGATGTAGCACTCACCAGGCGCTAGGATCCAGACTTTCCAGCAAGACAAAGCTGGGCCCAGGCAGGCCAGCTCACAGGCCCCTCCAGCAGAGAGGAAGTCCCTTGTGGTGGTTCCTCCTGGCAGGCTGGCAGCCTCCCGGCCGTAAGTAAGCACCAAACGGCATCCACAAAAAGTTGCTGCCGTGAGTACTACATGGAAAGTCAGTGAAGCCGAATGAGAGGTGCTGCCGGGAGTACTACGAGTACAGTCAGTGAGGACAAGCAAGAGTTGCTGCCGGGAGTACTACATGTACAGCCAGTGAAGCCGAACGAGAAGTGCTGTCGGGAGTACTACATGGACAGTCAGTGAAGCCGAACGAGAGGTGCTGCCGGGAGTACTACATGTACAGTCAGTGCAGCCGAAAGAGAAGTACTGCTGGGAGTACTACATATACAGTCAGGCCGAACAAGAGGTGCTGCCGGGAGTACTACATGTACAGTCCGTGAAGCCAAACGAGAAGTGCTGCCGGTAGTACTACATGTACAGTCCAGTCCATAAGGCCGAACGAGAGGTGCTGCCAGGAGTACTACCCGTACAGTCAGTGAGGACAAGCAAGAGGTGCTGTCGGGAGTACTACATGTACATTCCGTAAGGCCGAACGAGAAGTGCTACAGGGAGTACTACATGTACAGTCAGTGAAACCGAACGAGAAGTGCTGTTGTGAGTACTACATGTACAGTCAGGCCGAACGAGAAGTGCTGCCGGGAATACTACATGTACGGTCAGTGAGGCCGAACGAGAGGTGCTGCTAGGAGTACTACGTGTACAGTCAGTGAGGACGAACAAGAGGTGCTGTCTATTGAGGACCCCACCAGATTTCTGGATTGTTCTGGCAATGCTCGGAGCCCGACCAGCCTGCATTAGTGCAGCGTATTGTAGGCTGTGGCACTTTGTAATCCATTCACAGATAACAGAAGGTTCATAATGTGAATCTACTCTTAAGGCAGTCAGAGAATTGTCATGGTGATAGAAGAACTACACTGTGGAGTTAAAGTTCACATGTAAAACTCTGCATAACTCGTTAGGCCTCAGGGCAAACAGTTTGGAATAACTACGACAGGTGTCCCCACCCTACACCCGGAGGCCAAACGTTTTCTGGCAGCTACAGACTGAATAAGCCTCCAAGTTCAAGAGGAAGGGACACACTTTTACAGTGTGCCACGCACCTCTTGAGCGCACAGAACCGTACCAGGCACCCCTGGAGCGCACAGAACTGTTCCACATAAGTCTAGAGCACACAGAACCGTGCCACGCACACCTGGAGCGTACTGAACTGTGCCACGCACCTCTGGGACGCACAGAACCGTTCCACGCACCTCTGGAGTGCACAGAACTGTGCCACTCACCTCTGGAGCGCACAGAACCGTGTCACGCGCCTCTGGAGCACACAGAACCGTGCCACGCTCCTCTGAAGTGCACAGAACCGTGCCACGCGCCTCTGGAGCGCACAGAACCGTGCCACGCGCCTCTGGAGCACACAGAACCGTGCCACGCGCCTCTGGAGTGCACTGAACAGTGCTACGCACCTCTGGAGCGCACAGAACCGTCAACTCACCCCTGGAGCGCACAGAACTGTGCAACTGTTTGAGTGTAAATGTAAATGTGTTGTACTTGTAAAGCGCACGGCTGCCCCAGTGACGGGGCGTCCCGGCGCTGCACTCATACTGCTGTGGAACCCTTCCTGGCTTTTCCCTGTGAAATGTCCGCTCCTGGGCAACCCCAAGGTGAAGCCAGGCATCCAAGCGCTGCTGGGGCCGTTGGGAGATTAAGCAAGCTATTGCCCAGAGTCACAGAGTGGGACGCATGATTAGAGTAGGCACCGAGGTGAGGGAGATTGAGTCCAAGAGCCGCCGAGGCGGGAATTGAACCCTGGTCCCGGGCCAGACCTCTGCATCAGGGTCTGCCGCTCTAACCATTGAGCCACACAACTCACCCCTGGAGCGCACAGAACCGTGCCACGCACCTCTGGAGCGCACAGAACAGTGGCCTCCTGGCTCTGTCAAGCCTGCTAACATTCAGATTGTCCCACCACCCCTAGACTCTGGCCAGGGTCCCAGCCTTCGATGGTCCTGCCATCGCTGGGCTCTGTCCAGCCTCCCTACCTTCCAGTAGTCCTGCCACTCTGGACTCTTCCAACTGTCCTGCAGATATGCATGCCGCTTCTGGACTCTGCCGAGGCTCACAGTGTTCAAGTAAGTGTGCTACCTACAGGCTCTGCCAGGCCTTCAAATACACCTGCCACCTACAGGCGCTGCCAGGCCTTCAAATACACCTGCCACCTACAGGCGCTGCCAGGCCTTCAAATACACCTGCCACCTACAGGCGCTGCCAGGTCTTCAAATACACCTGCCACCTACAGGTTCTGCCAGGCCTTCAAATGAACCTACCACCTACAGGCGCTGCCAGGCCTTCAAATACACCTGCCACCTACAGGCGCTGCTAATCCTTCAAATACACCTGCCACCTACAGGCGCTGCCAGGCCTTCAAATACACCTGCCACCTACAGGCTCTGCCAGGCCTGCAAATACACCTGCACCTACAGGCGCTGCCAGGCCTTCAAATACACCTGCCACCTACAGGCTCTGCCAGGCCTTCAAATACATCTGCCACCTACAGGCTCATTCCAGCTGCCATAGCCTGTAGGTGGCACACCTCCTTGAACACTGTGAGCCTGGGCAGAGTCCAGAAGTGGCATGCCTATCTGAAGAACAGTTGGAAGAGTCCAGAGAGGCAGGACTACTGGAAGGCAGGGAGGCTGGACAGAGCCCGGGGGTGGCGGGACAATCTGAAGGTTAGCAGGCTTGACAGAGCCAGGAGGCCACGGTTCTGTGCATTCCAGGGGTGCGTGGCACGGTTCTGTGCGCTCTAGAGGTGCGTGGAAATGTTCTGTGCGCCCCAGAGGTGCGTGACACGGTTCTGTGCGCTCCAGGAGGTGCGTGGCAGGGTTCTGTGCATTCCAGGGGTGCGTGGCACGGTTCTGTGCATTCCAGGGGTGCGTGACAGGGTTCTGTGCATTCCAGAGGTGCGTGACACGGTTCTGCGCGCTCAAGGAGGTGCGTGGCACGGTTCTGTGCATTCCAGGGATGCGTGGCACGATTCTGTGCATTACAGGGGTGCGTGGCAGGGTTCTGTGCATTCCAGGTGTGCGTGGCAGGGTTCTGTGCATTCCAGGGGTGCGTGGCACGGTTCTGTGCATTCCAGGGGTGCGTGACAGGGTTCTGTGCATTCCAGGGGTGCGTGGCACGGTTCTGTGCGCTCCAGGAGGTGCGTGACAGGGTTCTGTGCATTCCAGGGGTGCGTGGCACGGTTCTGTGCATTCCAAAAGTGCGTGGCACGGTTCTGTGCATTCCAGGGATGCGTGGCACGGTTCTGTGCATTCCAGGGGTGCGTGGCAGGGTTCTGTGCATTCCAGGGGTGCGTGGCAGGGTTCTGTGCATTCCAGGGGTGCGTGGCAGGGTTCTGTGCATTCCAGGGGTGCGTGGCAGGGTTCTGTGCATTCCAGGGGTGCGTGGCACGGTTCTGTGCATTCCAGGGGTGCGTGGCAGGGTTCTGTGCTCTCCATGGGGTGCGTGGCCGGGTTCTGTGCTCTCCAGGGGTGCGTGGCCGGGTTCTGTGCTCTCCATGGGGTGCGTGGCCGGGTTCTGTGCTCTCCAGGGGGCCCTGTCCATCCCGCCTTCCTCCAGAAAGGCCTGCTGCCACCTCCGGGCTCTGCCCATCCTGCCCGCCCACTAGAGCACAGCATGAGGCATGTGTCCGCCCACTTCAGTCATTGGCTAACTTTACTGAGTGACGTCACTCAGTTCTTTCACAAGAAGCACATTACCACGCAAAGTAGTTGCCTAAGTGCTGGGGGCGGCTGTGGCAGTTTGTGCTTTTTGAGACCCCAACAGTATTTTTGTTTTACCCTTTGTTTTATTGAAGAAGGTCCGTCATCTCCTCCAACAATAACATTTAACACACATAACAAACCTCGATGAAGCCAAAAGCCTGGCAATCCATATCAGACCTCTTGCTTTTGCCAGTGCTCGTTTCTAGCGGTGTCTAACAGCGTGAAGCCTCGCACGTTCCTCCCCAGCCCGGTCAGACCCTGCTGCCGCTCCCACGGCCTGTCCCAGGAGGGGGGATCAGCCCCGGCTCCTGGTCCCGGATAAACACGGAGCTCCGGTTACTTCGCAGTACTGCTGTCAGCGGGGGCATTGCAGCCAGGCCTGGGGGCTGCTGTTGTAGAAATGCTCCTTTTCATGGCTCGCAGGCTGAGGATTTCACTTTTTCTGATGCCGCCTCCGAGCCTCCTCCTGCCAAGTCCCCATCACAACCACATGCATTCAGTGTTGAGCGGAGGGATGTCGTGGTGGCATCCCGTGTGGGTGTCCTAGCTGTGCCCTGGAAAGTGCCCTGCCTGGCCGCGTCCCGGAGGGTGCCCTGGTCGCGTCCCGGAGGGTGCCCTGGTCGCGTCCCGGAGGGTGCCCTGACCGTGTCCCGGAGGGTGCCCTGGCCGCGTCCCGGAGGATGCCCTGGCTGCCCCCCAGTAGTTTGGTGGCTGCCCCATGGGCACCCTGTCCCTGGAAGTCCTGCTTATGTTTGGTTTTCAGGAGAGTCGCAGATCTAGCTGATAAACCCGGTAGTGTTCGTATGATGGGAATCCATCATTCTGTACATCCTGCACTCAGCGGGTAAAGAATTGTAAATGTAAATTGATACTTGTATAGCGCACTACTCACCCGCAAGGGTCTCAAGGCTCTTGTACGAATACCGTTGTGGAACCCATCCTGGCTTTCCCTGTGAGGCGTCCACTCCTGGGCACCCCCAAGGTGGAGGCCAGGCATCCTTAGCGTTGTGGGGGCCGTTGTGGAGATTAAGCAAGCTATTGCCCAGAGTTGCAGAGTGGGACTCCATGATTGGAATAGGCACCGAGGCGAGAATTATCAGGTCTGTGGAATTTTTGAGCCCAAGACCCGCCGAGGCGGGGAATTGAACCCTGGTCCCGGGCTAGACCTCTGCATCAGGGTCTGCCGCTCTAATCATTGAGCCACACTTCTCCTCAGCGGGTCTGTGTCACAGGAGGGTGACTTCAGATCTGTGCACTCCAGTGACCACTGGTGCCCGGCTGGTGTTGGCTGACCACCGCCTCTTGGAACATGTGCCACCCCGAGGTTGGCTGGTGCCTGCGTAGTGACATGTGGCCACCCAGCCCAAGTGTGGGGATCCTTAGCATGGGCGTCCGCAGGGGGGGGGGGAGGGGGCAAGGAGGGGCGCTTGCCCCCCTGGAGCACCCCTCCTTGCCCTCCCTGCGGACGCCCATGAAAAACGCTACTTCAAGACGGGGTTCTCACTCCCTTTCCTCTCCTTTCTTTTATTTGCTTCCCTGTCAAATGGATCCAAAAAAGAAAGACGCTTTTGCTGGAAATGTCGTATTTTTCTGACATTTTAATTCCAAAGTGCAGCATTGGGAATAAAAGGCTAAAAATATTAAAAATAGATAAATAACTAAATGAAGTAATACAGAGTGGTAGCAAACTGCCCAAACTGATTTTATTCACACCGAAACACATTAGTGCCACTTTTACAGAGATTGCCAGTGAAGCGCTATTTTTGTTTTTTTGTCTTTGTTTTCCCTGGACTTGGAACTAGTGCGCCAATCCTGGAGGTACTGCAATGTGTGGATTGGAAAACAAAATGTGTGCTGCGGCTCTGCGTCCAGGGATGTAGTCTTTTTACCATACTGCTTATGTTTTGTAAAGATATAAGCAATGGCCATTGAAATGGGTCCATTCAGGGCCCTGTGGTCGTGTCCTTAACTTTTCAGGCAAAAGCACTCACTGATTTCTGAATAGTGAGTGTAAAAGCATTAAGGTAACCATGTTGTTCCTGCTTACATTTCCCATGGTTTACTAAATGTTGCATTCCCTATAAGTGTTTGCTTTTTCCAGGATGTTGTTACTTTTTTTTTGTAGGCCGCATATTGCTCTTGTCTAGTGTGTCATTTAAATAACCCGCATCCAGGTGTTTATACAGGGCAACAATTGGGTTGTAGTTGAAGACAGTGGGAGTTTTTCTCAGTGGGGCAGTACGGTGTTCAGTGGGGGAGAGGATGTGGCACTATGGTCAGAGCTGCTGAACTTGGAACTGGGAACCAGGTTCAGCCTTAATAACCAGTCCACCAGACTACTCTCCTGCGAGAGCACAATCACATGCTAGACCTTAGAAGGCTTCGCAACACCTTAGAAGTCCTGGTGTCTTTCGCACCAGCAGGTGGTCCCTAGCATTACAAGTGCAGGTTAACCTCCAAGGCTTGTCCCCCACTATCCATACTGAAGTTCACCTCCAGTCTTGCGTGCAGGCCTATGAAGCAGCGCACCCTAGAACAACAGTCACTGAGGTCACATAACCCTTGAGAAGGGCCAGCTCTAGGGCGGTGCAGCCAGTGTGACCGCACCGGGTGCTGACTTTAGGTGGAGGAATCATGTTTGCAAGTATATTACGGTTTTAAAAACGCTTACTGCCTCCTTCCTGGCCTCCAGCAATTTTCGGCAACAATAAAAATGTCATGATGACTCTGGTGATTAATGTTCTTCCTAGAGAGAGATCAGAATTGTGTCTAGTGGAAGTTTTGACTCATGGGAAGGTAGCTCAGAGGGTTAATGTACAGGCTGCAAAGAACATGTGCCATGCAGATCACAAAGTGCACGTAATGTAAATAGGTCAGTGGGTACTGCTTTTGTCAGAGAGATCCTTTTGTTACTTGCAGTTTATAAGTTAAAATCCTAGCTTAGAACAGTGAGCTATTAACACTCATCTAAGAGCTGCATACAAACTGCAAGGTATAAATGAGAGCGTTATGTGCCCCCCCCCCCCGTCTTTGATTATCCTAATGACCCAAAAAGTGTTCTTTTGGACAGAAATCAATTCTGATTATTAAGGAGAACCCCCAACCACGGTAGTATGTTTTAAATTCCAGGTATTGTGTTTCTCCAGACCAATGACTATAAAACTATACGGGCTACTAGTATGGTTGTCATGTGGCTCCTACACCTTGTAGTCCTTAGTCATATGTAACATTTTCTATACAGTGATTTACACACATAATCATTGTCTCTGTGTAATGTGTGTGATGTAAAGTGACCTGACACCCTACAATGGTATGAGTGGCGCTGTAAATCAAATTAAATACATCTGAGAGAGAGTGGTTATGGAGACTTGGGGGGGGGGGGCACAGTTAAAGGGTGGTAGTGAGGGAATCCATGGCAGAGGTGGTCATTGGGGGGGCACTAACTAACATTAATGCACAGGACACCACCAGTGCTATGGCTGGCCCTGCCCTTGAGGCCAGTCTGCCTCACCCATAGATATCTCCATTGGCCTTGTTTCAGCAGCAGTAGCTGCAATTCACCAGGGATTGGCAATGCAGGATTTGACGCACACCAAACTAAGTTTGCAAACTTAGAGTCACCCGGCTTCATTTACAATCACTTTTAACATGTGCGGCCTGCTGTGGGGCCATTGAAATTAATTATGCAGCCAAGGATGACAAAATGATGCCGTAATGTTGACTAAATTATGCATTAAAAATAAGGCTGCAGCGTAATGAAGTATATTTTCAGATATTTTATTATTTTGACGTGTGTACACATGCTAACAGTCTCTGGAAAGATTTTGCCTTATTAGTACCAGTGTAACATACAAACGCAGCAGTGAGAAAGGTGACCAGTCAACCTTTGCAATAGGCAAACCACTCCGCAGCAACACAAGTCAAATTGAGCAACAAACAATTTGTTGGTTTAAATGGTCAGATCATGCAGCAGATCTTGCATTATGAGGCAACTATGGCAGAGCCATAATTTTAGAGAAAATATTTGTAAACTAGAATATTTTGCCATTCATGTTTGAACTGCTGTTGTGGAAAAAGGGAGAAGTGCTGATGACAGAAACTTCATGGCTCGGAGACAAATGGCTTGTGTTTCCACATTTTATTGTATTTGATACATTCTGTGATTAGAAGCATATCCCACTTTGTGAATATATTTTAATGTCAATAACTTATTATAACCTTAAATAATCATGTGTATCCATTGGTTGATTAAACTGGGCAGTGAAATGCCAAACAAATACTAAAAATTGAGATGTTTGCGCATTCTGGCCACACCTCTGGCTCCACTCACAGATCCAATCCTTGGGCTATTCCCGCCCTCTGATTCTCCGCCCACTGTTCTCCTGCTTTTTCCCCCACTTCGACCATTGTTTAAGACTCAGCATCCCTGGACCTGTAATGTGCTGCTGCTGCGGGCGCCACTTTTCCACACATTTACGGTGCCGGGCTTCCGCACAAGGGACTGGCCATTATTGTATCCCTAAACATGTGCAAGTTGTCAGTTTGACATTGACTACACGTAGAGGGACACTCGGTTTCTTTTAAAAAATATAGCTAACATTTGGACCTATGCATTTTATTTTGTATAAATTAATTGAATGTGTGTAAAATTTTGCAATGCTCGGGGAATTCTAGTAAAGGGAGCACCCCTTGGCGAATCACTAGGGTGTGTGATTGCTGCATTATTTATTAATGACTTTGACGTTGTGCTTTAACTTTGGATAACATTTATCATGAATTCTAGCGCCAAGAAGCCAATATTGGTAAATATGTGCACTACAAATAATCCCTAACATACACTGTGCATACAGTATATTTATTCTGGTGCTTTAATCATAGGCTGTTTTAAAGTATTCGGTGCTGAAGACAGCCTTGATTGGTGTTGGATCGAGGACCCGGAAGTCTGCACACCTAGCAGACCGAGATAAAGCAGCTTGTCAGAAAGTTTAGCATTTTCCCTACAGGTGGTGTTTGTTGTCCTGGATTCCTGTCATTTAATTGAGTCTATCCCAGTTCTGCGCCCCAGTGTTTCTTGTGCCCCACATGGCACACATCATGTCGGAGGATGGTGATGATGTTAACATTTTGCCCCCCCACACCCCCCTGGAAAAAAGTCTGCGGACGCCCATGATCCTTAGTAGGGCCCGCAATGACTTTTTAGGAGCAATGTTAATGTTGCACCTTTCTGGGCACTAAAAATAAACATGATGTGCCTGCCCTTAAGGCCTGCCTTTCACATCTGGCTCGTAACGGCAAGCACGGGAGATGGGCAGCTGCTGCGTACCCCTCCCTCAAGGGGGGGGGGGGCTTGCCAGTGTGCCGGACCACGCCCTCCGCATGCCAGTTTTTACACTAAGGATGTGCAGCCCTTCACCTACACAAATGTAACTTTGCCTGTTTGGAGCGATCTTAGGGGTGTAGTGTGCATTAATACAGCAGGTGCAGTGACACCTGGGACTGAAGCCCTGAGGGGCTCATTGAACTATGATAATTGCTTTATTTACTGCCCCAACTTCAGTCAGAGGGGCCCTTTCCCGTGCTCGACCGGGGCCCCTGGCATCCTTGCTTCGCTACTGATCTTAAAATAATGTTTTACGAAAGAGCGAATGAGAGAAATGTATCCAGAGTTGCATACAAGGTCCCGACGAGCCGCTCTCCCCCCAGGCTGCTTCGGGGACGTTAATGGTGTTTTATCTATGTTTGAAGCCCGCTGGGGGTCCGGAGTCCTGTTGGAAGGAAGGGCCCTTTGTCCCCTGCTCTTTCTGCCCACGGTCGCTGCTGGGGAGTGCACATACGGCCAGTAAACCTGGTCTGTTGTGATAAAGGCAGTAGGGCTGGGATATTGTAGCTGCTATGCATTTAGGGGTGGGTTGCTATCTCACAGGTTCCCTTAGTAGGCAAAGATGTAGGTGTTGGTTACCACCTCTGACAAAGCCTGGGATAGAAGATTTGCCCTGTGAAAATCCTCATTAAATCCTTTTAGGAGAGATCGTATTTTGTTTTGCCAACTGTACTTTGGTGTATCTTCGTATTCTTCTGATTGTATACCCGATGGGTGTCTTGTGGGCAAGCTTCTGCTCACTGCAGTAGCCACGTGTTGGCTATGATGACAAGCCAAAGAAAAAAGCCCTAAGCACCATAGGATCACTGGAAAATGCCATAAGCCTGATCTGTTTATTATGAAAAGCGATGGCAAGGGAAGTAGGCCTGGCTCATTCATTGTGAAAAGTGTTTGTTAAATCTATGGATTGCTATAAGTCTGCATTGCAGGCTGTAGAGAGGTCCTTTGTTACATGGTGTTGGTTTTTGTAGTTCTTAATAGGCCTTTTTATAATTATTTTATATTGACAGCTGTAATTTTGTACATAGTTGTAATTTTCTTGCTGAATATCTGGTAGTTGTCTTGTGTGAAAACGTATGCTCACAAAGTAGGTCTCAGTCGGTTGTGATGACAATCCTGTGATGATGGTGATTGACCTGATTGATTCGTTGGGCACTGTTATGTCCGATTTCGTAGGTCTGATCTGTTTAACCCGTTCCGTGCTTCCGTCGGCCAACGGGAGCACTCCCTCCCTGGTGCTGCGAACGACTGTTGGCCGTCACAGCCCCGCTCACCCTTTAGAACGTCCACACCGTGGCGGAATTGCCGCCGCGGTTAAGGCACTAATATGACATTTTACACAAAGGCAGAATATTCAATTGTTTTATTATGATAAAATCAAGAGGCCTTTAAGGGTGCATTGTATTTGCACCAGGTTAAAGCCTGCATGCATGTATTTTGTTGCATGTAGTCTCACAGATTACCCTAGCAGGAAAGGAGTTTGATGTTAGGTAACTCCTTTGACAAATTCTAGGCGTAGAAGTTTTCCACTTTAATAATTTTAGTGAAAATCTCTTTGAAAGTCCAGACAAGCCACAATGAAAGTTTAAAACAAAACGGCCACCAGCTGCAATGTATGATAACTTACTGAGTGTCTTAAATCCATCTATGAAGAGGCAGTTTCATTTATAAGCCAGGCCTATTGGAATTGCTCGTGCTTATTTGTCATTGTAGGATGTCGGTTCTCAGGGTATGTGACTATTTGGGACCTGCACGCTGGACTCTTAGAGTCGTCCAGTGACGAGCAGTATGTGACATATCGCTTGCTAAAAAGCTCCCCCAATCCTCAGCCCTATTGTACAAGACACCCCCTTTTTCCCTGCAGGAACATGTACCAGAGATACACTTCCAATGCGCCAATGCTGGCACCTCAGACTTACAGCCGTAGAGGTTCTTCAAAGAGAGACCGTGTAATTGGGTTTCCACACCTAGTCGCAGCGAGTCCTCGGATTTACAGCGCCCCTTAATGTGATGGTTTGTGGGGGCTCGCGGTCTCGCTTTTCATGGGTTGTTGAGTGCATCTAACAACTCTAGGTTGCTTATGAACTTTGGTCAGAAGTTAAAGGAAGAAAGTGCTCACCTTTTCACATGTTTTCATCCTACAGCTATGAGGACTCTCAGCGAAGACACCATCAGGCTCTTCCTTCAGCAGATTGCCGGCGCCATGCGAATCCTGCACAGCAAAGGTATCATTCACCGAGACCTGAAGCCTCAGAACATCCTGCTCACCTACACCGGGGGCCGCAAGTCCAACCCCAACAACATCCGCATCAAGATAGGTGAGGCCCCTTCCCAGCTGTCAGCCGCTGGGAGAAGGTATTGACCAGTCAACACCATGGAAGCTCTGTGTGGGCATCATATGCACCCTGCTTATCGGAGTCCCCACTCTCAGTGTATCGGCTCAAAGTGCACTGAGGCCAGAGAAGCCTTGTAGTACCCATATTTTCAATGGTAAACCTTGTGTACGCAAGGAAAAGTTGAACAGCTGGAGACTTGGTGTCAAGGGTGTCTGTGTACAGTGGTTACAAAACTCCCAGGGTGATGGAAAACATCTGTCTGGGCTCTTGGAAAGAGGGGGCACCAGGTGTGTAGCAGAGGTGCTGGTTAGAGCAAGCAACAGGTGTGTAGCGGCTGTGTAGGCTTCCAGAAGGACGGAGAGCCAGCCCTCCCTTTGCTGTTTGAACTCTCAGAGCTTTGAAGGACCAGATTGTCCTGATATATGAACTCTTAGCTCTCCTTCTGGTGTGTGGTCTCTCAGGGCAATGGTAGATGGAGAACCAACTCCTCCTCTGGTGTGTGGGCTCTCAGGGCAATGGTAGATGGAGATTAATGTTGTTCATGAATTACTAATGATTTGTATTACTATAGCGTGGCCCTACCGTTGTTAGGGACTGTAATGTTGACTCAGCTAAAGTTCTTTTTCAGTCTAAAGCCCATCATTTGCGAAGTTACACTACTATCATAACACCATGAATCGCTGCCTTTGACTGTGGCTGTTGTCGAACCACATTCGCAGCTGTGGTGTGAAGCTCAGGACTGGCCTTTCATTGTGATGAGGATGGTGAGCTGGTCGCTTGGCAGGTTGTTCTACCTATAATGCTTTTAACCATATACAGAGATTAAGCATGTGATTGACAGGGTCAATCACCAATGAGGATATTGGCACTCTAAGGTAATGGAGAGAGCCAATAGCCTCAGAGTGTCCGATACCATATGGAGGATTGGCCAGTGGCTTCCATGTGTTTGAGATCATGTGGAGGATTGGCCAGTACCCTCCATGTATTTGAGATCATATAGAGGATTGGCCAATACCCCCATGTGTTTGAGATCATGTGGAAGATTGGCCAATACCCCCATGTGTTTATCACGTGGAGGATTGGCCAATACCCCCCATGTGATTGAGATCATGTGGAGGATTGGCCAATACCCCCATGTGTTTGAGATCATGTGGAGGATTGGCCAATACCCCCATGTGTTTGAGATCATGTGGAGGATTGGCCAATATCCCCATGTGTTTGAGATCACGTGGAGGATTGGCCAATACCCCCATATCTTTGAGATCATTTGGAGGATTGGCCAATACCCCCATGTGTTTGAGATCATGTGGAGGATTGGCTAATACCCCCATGTGTTTGAGATCATGTGGAGGATTGGCCAGTACCCTCCATGTATTTGAGATCATATAGAGGATTGGCCAATACCCCCATGTGTTTGAGATCATGTGGAGGATTGGCCAATACCCCCATGTGTTTGAGATCATGTGGAGGATTGGGCAATACCCCCATGTGTTTGAGATCATGTGGAGGATTGGCCAATACCCCCAGGTGTTGAGATCATGTGGAGGATTGGGCAATACCCCCATGTGTTTGAGATCATGTGGAGGATTGGCCAATACCCCCAGGTGTTGAGATCATGTGGAGGATTGGCCAATACCCCCATGTGTTTGAAATCATTTGGAGGATTGGCCAGAAGCCTCCTTGTATTTGAGATCATGTGGAGGATTGGCCAATACCCCAATGTGTTTGAGATCATGTGGAGGATTGGCCAATACCCCCATGTGTTTGAGATCATGTGGAGGATTGGCCAATACCCCCATGTGTTTGAGATCATGTGGAGGATTGGCCAATACCCCCAGGTGTTTGAGATCATGTGGAGGATTGGTCAATACCCCCATGTGTTTGAGATCATTTGGAGGATTGGCCAGAACCCTCCTTGTATTTGAGATCGTGTGGAGGATTGGCCAATACCCCCATGTATTTGATATCATGTGGAGGATTGGCCAATACCCCCATGTGTTTGAGATCACGTGGAGGATTGGCCAATACCCCCATGTGTTTGAGATCATTTGGAGGATTGGCCAGAAGCCTCCTTGTATTTGAGATCATATGGAGGATTGGCCAATACCCCCATGTGTTTGAGATCCTGTGGAGGATTGGCCAATACCCCCATGTGTTTGAGATCCTGTGGAGGATTGGCCAGTACCCTCCATGTATTTGAGATCAGAAGATTGGCCATTAGCCTCGGAGTATCGAAGATCATATGATTGATTGGCCAGGGATCAAGGTGTGTCCAGCATCGGATTAAGGAGCAGGCCCGGCTCTCCTTGAGACTGGCCCGTTTCAGAGCGGGAGTCGGTGATCGAGATTGCTGCTCCATACCCTCTTGTGGTCACTCCATGTGTGCTAACTGGGATCTGATGAAGATTGAACTCTGCGTAGTGCATGGAGGTCTACGCATCCATTTATTATTGTGCTCTTCTCTCTATTTCAGCGGACTTCGGATTTGCCCGATACCTGCAGACCAATATGATGGCCGCGACCTTGTGTGGCTCGCCCATGTACATGGTAAGTGGCCACCATCGTCTTCCTCCCTCCTCCGCGAGACGGCCTGAAGGCACCGAAGGAGGGTATTAGCTTGACACAACTCTGAGAGGAAGGGACTAAACCCTGCACTTGAGGTCACATACACACAGCACCCTCTGGCGCTCCCACTACCATGGCACACTCACGGTCCTGTGACAGAGGGGACCGGATTTCACAACTCAAACAGAGAAATGAGTCACCGAAGAGGGAACGCGGTGTGCTCGTCTCTATGCGAGCTGATGGCCTTTAGCCCCGCGAGCGGAGAGCCGCCACCATCCCACACTCCCTGGTTGTTATCCCTGGGTCATTAGTTAAGCAAACTTTTCCTGGAAGCTGCCAGGCTGTGGTTTCCAGCTGGAGCTGAGCTGACTGCAGCTCGGAGTCCTTTTCTTTTCTTTGTTGTGAGTTTTTTCAGGGATCATGTACCCTCCTTTCATCAGCCTCAGATAGAACTTCAGCGCTCCAGCTTCCGAGACTGCGTCCTTCATGTTATGACAGAGACCATGGCTCAGTTCGACCACTTCGTTTCATTTTCTGCCCACTGCTGTGCCGTTAAGGTGTTAGTAGTGGCTACTACTGTAGTTCTTGGATGATCGGAGTCTTCCCCCCCCCCCTTGCCAGTTTGCCTCCATTGAGGGTAGGATAAGTGATCTCCCCTGAGGTGCTTCAAGGAGCATTTGCATTTCCTAAAAAAAAGCAGGCCTCCAGCATTGTAAGGCAGGGCGAAGCGTTGCAAGGCAGGGCGAAGCGTTGTAAGGCAGGGGGAAGCATTGATGGGTAGAGCTGAACATGTTTGGTTTCATGCAGGCTTTGCTTTTATAGCAACAAATGATATTAGTGGTCTGGTCCTGTGATTGGCTGACCCAGCAGACATGCATAGCCCATCCTAGCCATTCCATGGTGTCGGAGGCAATCATATCTACTTTCTCCACCGTTAATACTTGGCGCAACCAGAACCGCAGTATTGGGTCACTGCCAGAGATTAGACTTCGTGTTAGCTTCTTAAATCAAGGTGAACTGAGGCCAGTTGCAGAGCAAGGATTAGAAGCACCCTGCACTCGAGGTCAGGCCAGGGCAGAGCCATGCTGGTTAACAGCCTGCAATCTGTGTGCTGCTCAGCCCTGAGAAAAGGCTGATGAGGAGTCCACATTCAAGATGAAAACCATTGCATAAGGGGCAGAGGGAGCTCTGGAAGCTGTGTGCAGAGATCGTCAGGAGGGAAGGCACGTCACCCATGCAGCTTTGCTTTCAGTGTGCCATTGTAAGCCTGGTGCATTCAGTGAATGATGCCTGTTAAATCGATCACTTTTTACCTTCGTTCCATATAGTAATCGCCAAAGGCCTGCCCTCTGCTCAGTGCCTGTCCTTTTGCTGCACAGGCTTTATCCAGAGGTCTTCCCTTAGCTCAGGTTTAATGTGTTTTTGATGTTTCTTCATTGCAGGCTCCTGAGGTGATCATGTCTCAACATTATGATGCCAAGGCCGATCTGTGGAGCATCGGTACCATCATTTACCAGTGTCTGACTGGCAAGGCTCCCTTCCAGGTGAGTGCGGTGTACGGGGCGCTGCGCCCCTACTCCTTCAGCTACTATGTCACTTCCTGCATCGTGGTGCTATGGCAATGGGGCGCTGCACCCGTCCTCCTTCAGCTACTGTGTCACTTCCTGTCTCGTGGTGCTATGGCAATGGGGTGCTGCACCCCTCCTCCTTCAGCTACTGTGTCACTTCCTGTCTCGTGGTGCTATGGCAATGGGGCGCTGCACACGTTCTCCTTCAGCTACTGTGTCACTTCCTGTCTCGTGGTGCTGTGGCAATGGGGCGCTGCGCCCCTCCTCCTTCAGCTACTGTGTCACTTCCTGTCTCGTGGTGCTATGGCAATGGGGCGCTGCACCCCTCCTCCTTCCGCTTTGGTGTCACTTCCTGTCTCGTGGTGCTATGGCAATGGGGCGCTGCGGCCCTCCTCCTTCAGCTACTGTGTCACTTCCTGTCTCGTGGTGCTGTGGCAATGGGGCGCTGTACCCATCCTCCTTCAGCTACTGTGTTACTTCCTGCATCGTGGTGCTATGTCAATTGGGCGCTGCACCCGTCCTCCTTCAGCTACTGTGTTACTTCGTTTCGTGGAGCTATGGCAATGGGGCGCTGCGCCCCTCCTCCTTCCGCTTTGGTGTCACTTCCTGTCTCGTGGTGCTATGGCAATGGGGCGCTGCGGCCCTCCTCCTTCAGCTACTGTGTCACTTCCTGTCTCGTGGTGCTGTGGCAATGGGGCGCTGTACCCGTCCTCCTTCAGCTACTGTGTTACTTCCTGCATCGTGGTGCTATGTCAATTGGGCGCTGCACCCGTCCTCCTTCAGCTACTGTGTTACTTCGTTTCGTGGAGCTATGGCAATGGGGCGCTGCGCCCCTCCTCCTTCCACTACTATGTCACTTCCTGTCTCGTGGTGCTGTGGCAATGGGGTGCTGCACCCCTCCTCCTTCCGCTACTATGTCACTTCCTGTCTCATGGTGCTATGGCAATGGGGCGCTGCACCCCTCCTCCTTCCGCTACTGTGTCACTTCCTGCATCGTGGTGCTATGGCAATGGGGCGCTGCGCCCCTCCTCCTTCAGCTACTGTGTCACTTCCTGTCTCATGGTGCTGTGGCAATGGGGTGCTGCACCCCTCCTCCTTCAGCTACTGTGTCACTCCCTGTCTCATGGTGCTATGGCAATGGGGCGCTGCGCCCCTCCTCCTTCCGCTACAGTGTCACTTCCTGTCTCATGGTGCTATGGCAATGGGGCGCTGCACCCGTTCTCCTTCAGCTACTGTGTCACTTCCTGTCTCGTGGTGCTGTGGCAATGGGGCGCTGCGCCCCTCCTCCTTCAGCTACTGTGTCACTTCCTGTCTCGTGGTGCTATGGCAATGGGGCGCTGCACCCCTCCTCCTTCCGCTTTGGTGTCACTTCCTGTCTCGTGGTGCTATGGCAATGGGGCGCTGCGGCCCTCCTCCTTCAGCTACTGTGTCACTTCCTGTCTCGTGGTGCTGTGGCAATGGGGCGCTGTACCCGTCCTCCTTCAGCTACTGTGTTACTTCCTGCATCGTGGTGCTATGTCAATTGGGCGCTGCACCCGTCCTCCTTCAGCTACTGTGTTACTTCGTTTCGTGGAGCTATGGCAATGGGGCGCTGCGCCCCTCCTCCTTCCACTACTGTGTCACTTCCTGTCTCGTGGTGCTGTGGCAATGGGGTGCTGCACCCCTCCTCCTTCCGCTACTATGTCACTTCCTGTCTCATGGTGCTATGGCAATGGGGCTCTGCACCCCTCCTCCTTCCGCTACTGTGTCACTTCCTGCATCGTGGTGCTATGGCAATGGGGCGCTGCGCCCCTCCTCCTTCAGCTACTGTGTCACTTCCTGTCTCGTGGTGCTGTGGCAATGGGGCGCTGCACCCCTCCTCCTTCCGCTACTATGTCACTTCCTGTCTCATGGTGCTGTGGCAATGAGGCGCTGCACCCCTCCTCCTTCAGCTACTGTGATCCTTCCTGTCTCATGGTGCTATGGCAATAGCACGCTGCCCCCCTCCTCCTGCTGCTACTATGTCACTTCCTGTCTCATGGTGCTATGGCAATAGGGTGCTGCACCCCTCCTCCTTCCGCTATGGTGTCACTTCCTGTCTCATGGTGCTATGGCAATGGGGCGCTGCACCCTTCCTCCTTCGGCTACTGTGTCACTTCCTGTCTCATGGTGCTATGTCAATGGGGCGCTGCACCCGTCCTCCTTCAGCTACTGTGTCACTTCCTGTCTCATGGTGCTGGGGCAATGGGGCGCTGCACCCGTCCTTCTTCAGCTACTGTCACTTCCTGTCTCATGGTGCTATGGCAATGGGGCGCTGCACCCCTCCTCCTTCGGCTACTGTGTCACTTCCTGTCTCATGGTGCTGGAGCAATGGGGCGCTGCACCCCTCCTCCTTCCGTTACGGTGTCACTTCCTGTCTCATGGTGCTGGGGCAATGGGGCGCTGCACCCCTCCTCCTTCGGCTACTGTGTCACTTCCTGTCTCATGGTGCTATGGCATGGCTTTCAGTGGTCATGTACTTTATTGTATTATATTGCAGCATTTATATAATCCTTAGTACCATTGTGTGTGGCCCTGAAGTGGTAACTTCACTTGTGTAGAAAGCTATCCCATATAGTGTGTGTGGTTGGAAGGATGTTGCCTTTTATTTTCATTACATGCAGAAAGTGTTTCCATATCGTGTATGAAGACCACCGAAGTGCAGTTATCGCGTTATGGGCCTCAGCCCTTAGCAGTGTGGTGGATGAAAGAGTGTGAGAGACGGGCACGCAGTCTAATGGTTTTCAGTCCGCTGGCAGCTTCGAGCAGCTTTGCAGGTCTCTTTATGGTATTTCTTATGATTACAGTCTGCTTAGCTGGTTACTGCCCTGGGGGTCCAGTCTGAGTTTTTATGCATAGTTCTGGTCCAAGGTGCTCATTATTCGCTCTCTGAGAACAGATGTTTCATGGACGTGGGAAAAAGCTGATGCATTAGAATTTTACCATAAATGTGAAGTATGTTAAAGTGAAGCTGAAGGAAGGCACAAGGCTAGGACGTTTTTTTACATACAGGTTAGACTTTCTCTGCCCTTCTGGGAAGGCACCTCCTTCATGATCTCTATTGACGTCAGTCCCTGATAATCCTATGCACATCCATACCTGCGGCCAGGCGTTTATTGGTCTTCTGTGTGATGTTGGAATGTTGAGTGTCTCGATTGCAGTGCTAAATTTGAGCTCTTGAGGTTTGCTGGACTCCTGAATGTTCGGGTCACCATATTTACACAAGCTCTGGAGAAGACTGGGGCGTTGAGCTTTAGGGCCCTGCTATGTTCATGACCTCTGAAGGATGCTGGGACGCTGAGTTTCCAGGTCACAGTGCTTTCAGTTAGCCCAGAGGGATGCTGCCATGTTGTGATTCCAGGTTGTGATGCTTTATCCGAGCTCTGAAGGACGCTGCGGTATTGAGTTTCCAAGCCGCAGTGCTTTCACGAGTTCAGACACATGCAGGGGTGATATTTCCTCACCGGAGGTGCGTTGACCTCCTTGTGATTGTTAATATACCCTCCATGAATGAGTTAAATCTTTAGGAGCTGGGGGTGTGCGGACCTGACTCCTCAATACATGTCGGGTAGACAGTTCCGATGTGTGACGTCGTACACTGTAATTTGTGTACCAAGCTCAGTGTGGACCTATGCATCTTTCTTTACAGCCCAGGCAGAAACTTCTGCCTTAAGTGCCGTCTCTTGCCCATCGGGAAGGATGCTGTCTTGACCATCAGAAGGATGCTGTCTGGACCATCAGAAGGATGCTGTCTTGACCATCTGAGGGAAGCTGTCTTGACAATCAGAAGGATGCTGTCTTGACCATCAGAACCATCAGAAGGATGCTGTGTCTTGACCATCAGAAGGATGCTGTGTCTTGACCATCAGAAGGATGCTGTCCTGACCATCAGAATGATGCTGTCCTGACCATCAGAATGATGCTGTCTTCACCATCTGAGCGATGCTGTCTTCACCATCTGAGCGATGCTGTCTTCACCATCTGAGCGATGCTGTCTTCACTATCTGAGCGATGCTGTCTTCACCATCTGAGCGATGCTGTCTTCACCATCTGAGCGATGCTGTCTTCACCATCGGAAGGATGCTGTCTTGACCATCGGAAGGATGCTGTCTTGACCATCGGAAGGATGCTGTCTTGACCATCTGAAGAATGCTGTCTTGACCATCAGAAGGATGCTGTCTTGACAATCGGAAGGATGCTGTCTTCACCATCTGAGCGATGCTGTCTTCACCATCTGAGCGATGCTGTCTTCACCATCGGAAGGATGCTGTCTTGACCATCGGAAGGATGCTGTCTTGACCATCGGAAGGATGCTGTCTTGACCATCTGAAGAATGCTGTCTTGACCATCAGAAGGATGCTGTCTTGACAATCGGAAGGATGCTGTCTTGACCATCTGAAGGATGCTGTCTTGACCATCGGAAGGATGCTATCTTGACCATCGGAAGGATGCTGTCTTGACCATCGGAAGGATGCTGTCTTGACAATCAGAAGGATGCTGTCTTGACAATCAGAAGGATGCTGTCTTGACAATTAGAAGACTGCTGTCTTGATAATCAGAAGGAAGCTGTCTTGACCATCAGATGGATGCTGTCTTGACAATCAGAAGGATGCTGTCTTGACAATCGGAAGGATGCTGTCTTGACAATCGGAAGGATGCTGTCTTGACAATCAGAAGGATGCTGTCTTGACAATCAGAAGGATGCTGTCTTGACAATTAGAAGACTGCTGTCTTGATAATCAGAAGGAAGCTGTCTTGACCATCAGATGGATGCTGTCTTGACAATCAGAAGGATGCTGTCTTGACAATCGGAAGGATGCTGTCTTGACAATCGGAAGGATGCTGTCTTGACAATCGGAAGGATGCTGTCTTGACAATCGGAAGGATGCTGTCTTGACAATCAGAAGGATGCTGTCTTGACCATCTGAGCGATGCTGTCTTGACCATCTGAGGGCTGCTGTCTTCAGAAGGATGATGTGTCTTGACCATCGGAAGGATGCTGTCTTGGCCGTCGGAAGAATGCTGTCTTGACCATTGGAAGGATGCTGTGTCTTCACCATCCAGAAGGATGCTGTGTGTTGACCACCTAGAAGCATGGTGTGTTTTGACCATCTGGCAGGATGGCGTGTCTTGGCCATCGAAAGGATGCTGTGTCTTGACTATTGGAGGATCCTGTGTCGACTAGCTGGAATAGATAGTCCAGATAGTCAAGACACTATCCTTCCAATGGTCAAGATACAGCATCCTTTTGATGAATGTATAAAGAAAGAAAGATTTATATAGCGCTCTAAACCTGAAGGCATAAAGGCGCTGAGCCCAGAATTTCAAACTACAGCAGAAAAAGCCAACCCAGGAAACCTAAAAATAGAAAGAGGTGACCACCTATCGAAGGGAGATTTAGAGGAGACGTAAAGACCATTATACATTGAACAGCCTTTAGGGAGAGAGCCTTAATCAAAATCCAAGAGCACAGGAACAGACGTACAAGTTAAATAGTGTTTCCTAAAGGAGGGATAAGAGGTGATATCTTCAGTATAGGTTGGCATTGTGCTCCATAATCTAGTGGCAGCAACGGGGAAGAGGCGAGCTCCCCATCTTGACTTACGAAATTTAGGAACTGTGACTTTCCTACTTGATGCTGGACTTAGACACCTGGTTGGTCTGTACCTGTGAAAGGATGCCCTGATAACTAACGAGCCAGGCCAGATGGACTGCGCTCGTGCCTTAAACATTGCCTGCTTCCTAACAGGAAGCCAGTGGAGGTTGCGAAGACCTTCCCTAACTGAAGATAATTTTGAAAAATTCATTATGAGACCTGCAGCCGCATACTGAACCATGTGAAGCTTGTTCCAAGAGGTGGTATTTATGTTGAGTTACAGTGCGTTCCAGTAGTCGAATCGCGAGGTGATCAATGTGATAGCCCCTGGCTCGCACAATTCCTCTGGAATTAATTGGAAAGAATTTGATAATGAAGAATCAGGTGTCCGTGGTGCAGTTTACCTGTGGATTCAAATGAAGGGCGGTGTCAAACCGAATCCCTAAATTGTTACCAGACTCTGCAGGTGCAGGGAGAGGCCCACTGGATTCCAGCCTCCACAGCTCTGACCATAGAGAGTGCTGGGCTCCAGAGACCATAAATGTGCTCTTTTCAGTATTAAGTTTAACAAAGTTGTCCTTCATCCATCTGCTCACACCAGGTCCTACAGAGTTGTAGATAAATTGTTGGTAAATGACACAATTTGTGTGTCGTCTGCAAAAAACAGGAGCTGGAATGCAAAAGATCTCACCTAGGCTACCAGTATGGAAACAAACAGGTTAAAAAGGGTAGGAGTAAGTGGGGGGCCCTGTGGCACCCCACAGGGGAAGCTGAAAGCCTTCGCTGTGAACCGGCCACAGCTCACTATCTGCTGCCTTTCAACCAGAAAAGAGTGGGGTGGTGGCTACAGAGGGCCATTGTCATTCCATGCGTCGGGCCCCATTGCCTTGCCACAGCTCGCAAGCATGCTCTGGCATTTGTGACAGGTGGGGGGTCCACTTCCAGTCCACAGAGCCCACCCCGGCCTTCAGTGTTCACCAGTGTGGTGGCAGCTGTAGTCCCTGGGGGGGGGGGGGGTACGTGTACCCCTCAGTGAGAGTGTCTCCCAAGGGGGCCCTGGACAGTAGGCAGGGGGCGCTGCCTCTACTGTTCCTGCTCAGCCCAAGGACTCTCTCACCAAGAATGACCACTACCCTCCCCAGAGTGCTCGTCGCCCGGGGGGAGAGTGCTCTGGCCCTTCGGTAAACCTCAGCTCTGCCACTGAGCGCCCCACCAGTTCCGCTCATTTCACACTCTGAGCTTATGACCCTTAGAGCCGCCCCGGTGCGTGACCATGCCTGACACTCCGAACCGGCCTCCCCATGCGTGACACTCCGAGCTGTCCTATGCGTGACCCTCCGAGCCCTCCCCGTGCGTGACCCTCCGAGCTGTCCTCCCATGCGTGACCCTCCGAGCTGTCCTCCCATGCGTGACCCTCCGAGCTGGCCTCTCCATGCGTGACCCTCCGAGCTGTCCTCCCATGCGTGACCCTCCGAGCTGTCCTATGCGTGACCCTCCGAACCCCCCCCCCCGTGCGTGACCCTCCAAGCCAACCTGCCCATGCGTGACCCTCGAGCTTTCCTCCCATGCGTGACCCTCCGAGCTGTCCTATGCATGACCCTCTGAGCCGCCCCACCATGCGTGACTCTTTGAGGCGGCCTCCCCATTCATGACCCTCGAGCTTTCCACCTGTGTGTGATCCTTCGAGCCGGCTCCCAACCCTGTGTGACCATCCGACCCCCGTGCGTGACCCTTCTTGCCGCCCCCCCCTACCGGCGTGACCCTGGAGCTGGCCTCCCCGTGCGTGACCCTCCCAGCCACCCCCCCGTGCGTGACCCTCCGAGCCGCCCCCGTGCGTGACACTCCGAGCCGCCCCCCCCGTGCGTGACACTGTGAGGCAGCCTCCCCATACGTGACCCTCGAGCTTTCCTCCTGTGCGTGATCCTTCGAGCAGCCTCCCAACCCTGTGTGACCCTTTGAGCTTTCTTTCTCTCATACGCTCCCCTGAGCGAGTCCCGAGCTTGTTGTTGGGTCCTCGTGTGCCCTCTCACCCCCGCCCCCCAGACCCCCGCACGAACCCGTGCTCTCGGTGGGGGGGGATGGGTAAAAATAAAAAAAAACTGATCTGAACCCTGTTTCCCAGGCATCGTTTTCACTCTGACAATTCAGCGAGACTTTTGAATAACCTTCTTGGCGCTGCTGACTGCTTCTGTGGGAGCCGGGCTCTCTGGGCCCTGTGCCCTCCCGGGCGGGGTGTGCCCAGAGGGTGCACGTGTGCCCCCTGCAGTGGCCAGGCGGAAGCAGGCGTGGGTGTCCGGGGACAGATGCGCACAGACGCAGAACATGCTCAGGACCTCCCGCTGCCCCCCATGTGTGTCCATACCCCAGGGATCTCTGGCAAACAAAGACAGAGCGCAGTGAGCGCCTAGAAGCTGCCGAGACCGCGGTGGACCCGGGGAGAGGGGGCAGTAAAACCTGTCTGTACAGAGGCAGCTCACACACCGGGCACCTTGTGGAACCCATACAGCGCTTCGAACAATTTACAGTGTCAAAGAACAAATCGCGAAGAACACCTTTACAATATTCAAACGGATCGCAAACGCCGTCGACACTTTAAAACTCCTTATACGCTCACATTTCTCCATTTGACTTGCTTGGTCATGGCGAGGGCGAAGTCGAGGATGATCCCCAGGTTGCGTGCGTAGTCGTGGGTTCTGGGGCAGTTCCTAGCGATGTTGGCCACCATGAGTCTTCCCAGGCTGATGGGGTGGGGCCGAGGATGAGGACCTCCGTCTTGTCTGAATTCAGCTTCAGCCTGCTGACCTTCATCCATTCGACGACGATCTTCATTCCTCTGTGGAGGTTGGCTTTGGCGGTGTGGGGGTCTTTGGTGAGGGATACGATCAGCTGGGTGTCGCCGGCGTAGGAGATGATGTTCAGGTTATGTTGTCGTGCGACGTGGGCGGGTGGTGCCATGTAGATGTTGAACAGCGTCAGGCTGAGGGAAGATCCCTGTGGGACGCCACCGATGATCTCGGTGGTCTTGGAGCGGAAGGGTGGGAGGCGGATGCTCTGGGTTCTGCTGGTGAGGAAGGATGTGGTCCAGGCCAGGGCCTTCTCTTGAATTCCGGCGTCATGGAGGCGGGCTGTTAGGGTATGATGGCAGACCGTGTCGAAGACTGCTGATAGGTCCAGAAGGATGAGGGGCGTCTGTTTCTCCTTCGTCCATCAGGATCCTGATGTCGTCGGTGGCGGCAATGAGAGCGGTCTCGGTGCTGTGGTTGCTGCGGAAGCCAGTCTGGGATGGGTCCAGGATGTTGTTGTCTTCGAGGTAGCTGGTCAGCTGTCTGTTGACAATCTTCTCCGTGACTTTCGCCGGGAAGGGGACCAGGGAGATGGGCCTGAAATTCTTGATGTCCTTTGGGTCCGCCTTGGGTTTCTTCAGCAGGGCGTTGATCTCGGCATGCTTCCAGCTCTCCGGGAAGGTTGCTGTCTCGTAGGAGGTGTTGATTGTTTTCCGGAGATGGGGTGCGATGGCTGCGCTGGCTATGTTGAAAGCAAAACAAAAGGGGATGATGGAAGGAGCGTTTGAGCAAATCAAACACTCACCCCCAGTCAACTGATCTGGGTTTAATCCATCACCATTCTTTAGCTCACTCAGCCACCCCAGTTCAGACATGGCCATATGCAACTCAGTCTGACCCTGTGCCTCATGGGAACAGGCCAGCCCGAACTGCCAAGCCATGTCTTCCCTGGACCGGAAACAAGCATCCTGGGACCGGTTTCGGATTCATAATCCTCATCAGCCAGGCTATCTTGAATCCAGTGGCCAAGTGAGCAAGGGACTCACGTCTGAGCATACCCTTCCAACTTAGGGCGAACAAAGCGAAACAAAAGGGGATGATGGACGGAGCATTTGAGCAAATCAAACACTCACCTGATCTGGGTTTAATCCATCACTATTCTTTAGCTCACTCAGCCACCCCAGTTCAGACATGGCCATATGCAAATCAGTCTGACCCTTTGCCTCATGAGAACAGTCCAGCCCGAACTGCCAAGCCATGTCATCCCTGGACCGGAAACAAGCATCCTGGGACGGGTTTCGGATTCATAATCCTCATCAGCCAGGCTATCTTGAATCCAGTGGTCAAGTGAGCAAGGGACTCACGTCTGAGCATACCCTGCCAACTTAGGGCGAACAAAGCGAAACAAACGTGGTGAGGGCATGGGTCGGATGGGGATCCGGAGTGAATGGAGTTCATGGTCTTGATGGTGTCTTCGTCGCTGATGTTGGTCCAGGCGGTCAGGCGGCTGGTGCGGGTGGAGGTTGCAGGGGTGGTTGTCTCGGCGGTGGGTGTGGGGGTGTCGGAGTTTAAGCTGTTGTGGATGCCGGTGATCTTGCGGTGAAAGAGGGTGGCCAGTGAGTCGCACAGGTCTTGTGATTGTGGGATGTTGTTGGTGTTGGAGCTGGGATTGGAGAGTTCTTTCACAATGCTAAAGAGCTCTTTGGTGTTGTGTGCGTTGTTGTCTAGACGGTCCTTGAAGGCGGTCCTCTTGGCGGTCCTGATGAGTTGGTGGTGTCTGCGGGTTGTGTTTTTGTGGGCTGTGTAGCTGTCTGGGGTTCGGTCGCGGAGCCATTTCTTCTCCAGCTTCCGGCATGTGCGTTTGGAGGTCCGGAGGTCTTCGGTGAACCATGCGGCTTTCTTGTTGGTGTGGTTGGTAGCGGAGGTCTTGAGTGGGGCGAGGATATCCGCGCAGTAGTTGATCCACTGTTTGAGGTTGGTGGCGGTGTCGGGGTCGGTGGGTGGTGTCAGGGTGAGGGTGGTGGTCAGTTGGTCCTTGGTGACCTTGCCCCAGCAGCGGCGTTGTACTGTTGGGTGCTTTGGTTTGTTGTGGGTTTCTTGAAGGTGAAGTGGACGCATCTGTGGTCGGTCCAGTGGGGTTCGGTGGTGTGGTTGTGGACTTGCGGCGAAGATGGGGTCCAGTGTGTGTCCAGCGGCGTGGGTGGGTGACGTCACGAGATGTTTGAGTCCGAGGTTGGCGAGGTTGTCGATCAGGGTGGTGGAGTTGGTGTTGTTGTTGTTCTCGGCTGGAAGTTCAGGTCCCCGATGAGGATGTAGTCCGTGGAGGCGAGGGTGTGGGTGCTGATGAGGTCGGCGATGGTACACATGAGTGTCGAAACGTGTAGACAGGAAACCATCCATCAGTTTTTATAGTTATTAATTATTTGTATGAATGAAATTATGCATATGCTATAATGCTACAATCTTTTTATCATTTGTGTATAACTGTGTATCGATTTTACTAAATATCATGTTTTTGGAAGAAGAATTAAAATTGTATTCCAATGTGTAAAAACAGTAGTAGATTATTATTTCTTTATGTGGCCTAAGCCACTCTTCATGTGCTAGTTGGTATTAGAAATTTGCCTGGGTATTTTATTCACATATGAGGTCGGCGATGGTGTCGCTGAACTGTGGTCGGGGTTCGGGTGGTCTGTAGACGAGGGTTCCTCTGAGGGTGGTGTTGGGGGTCGGTGTGGATCTGGAAGTGCATGTGCTCGGCGGTGGTGAGGGTGTCTTCGGTGTTGGTCGAGACTCTGAGGGTGTCCTTGTGGATGATGGCGATTCCCCCTCCCACTCCATTGGTGCGGTCTCTGCTGGAGATCTTGTAGCCCTCAGGGAGGGCTATGGCGATGTCTGGTGCTGAGGCGGCGTTCAGCCAGGTCTCCGCCAGGAAGGTGACGTCAGGGGTGGTTGAGTCTAGGAGATCCCAGAGTTCGATGGCGTGCTTGCGAGCGGAGCGGGTCTTGAGGAGGATGCATCGGAGGTGGTTGGGTTCTCTGGCGGATGGTTTGGCGGGCCGGATGCTGGTGAGGCTGCAGTTCCGGCAGGTGAAGGGTCCTTGGGTGTGCTTCGGGGTGGCCCGGTAGCAGGAACAATGTTACGGAAGTTCTTCGGAGGGAGGGGGTGGAAGGAGAAATAACCGGGGAAACCAGGAGACCTATGCCTAATGTCCGGCTGGGTAGGTGACGGCCGAGGGGGTGACCCAGGGCTGATCCCCTCTATAGCTGTCTAGCAGCTCCACCGGGCATCGGCCATGTTGCTCAGGTTTCCTTGGTCAGGAACAAGAAGAATACCAGTATTGCATGTTACGTTAGTTACCGTTGCAGAATCAAACACAGGAGAACAAGTCCCAAGTAGAGGATGGGGGGAAATATGGGAGGGGCGTAGAAACAGGGGGCGGGGAAGCAGATCAGTTCTGGTAGACCGGCAGAGGAAGAAAAGTATTTCATTGGGGCCCAAAAAGTTAGAGTAAGCGGGACCAAAACCGGTAGTGTGGGGGGTAAATAGTAAATGCAAGAAAGCAGAATGTATCTAGAATTAACTGCCCCCCCGCATCCCCCCAACCCCGAGATGTGAGTGATTCTAGAACAGCCTCACGTTGCAGGACCACTGTTATAGGTAAGCAACCTTTTCCTTTTGTTATTGTTATTTAGAATTCGTTGTAACTTGTGATTCGGATGCTGCGCATGATTTCAAGGTGACACGACTCCTGTAGGAGTGGAAGTGAGTGGTAGCATACAGCTCTCTAGATACATGGCCCATTGGTGCCTCCTGTCTAGCAGGGACATCGGCACAGCAGTGCCTAGGGGAGGTATGAAGCTGCAGTAATATCGCCACCAAAGAATCCTTTTGAATTCAAGTATGGGTGCAGTTTTCTTCCAGTGTGAGCTCGAGGTCTGAGCGCAGCATTTTGTGAGCTACAGACTAGGCCGATTAAAGGCAGGGGCGAATCGAGCCTGCCTGCTTGTCTCGCCTCAAGAGCTGGCCGAGTATTGAGGTGAAAGGACAAGAGGAGCGTCTGTGTCTTACTGAACCCCTTCACCCTGTCAACAGCAAGAGTTTCTTACTAGTCCTGTTCGGTGCCGTACAGCTGAGCTAACCAGTGCTTGTTTGTCCTCCCCAGGCCAGCACGCCTCAAGACCTGCGTCTCTTCTATGAGAAGAACAAGAGCCTGGCACCCAAGTGAGTATTACTTCTGCCTTCTCTCTGAGTGCCCACCTCCCCTGGGCACAGTTGGTGCTAGCCAGCTGCCTGGCACCCAAGTGAGTATTATTTCTGCCTTCTCTACGAGTGCCAACCTCACCTGGGCACAGTTGGTGCTAGCTAGGCAGTATTGATTCTTCATCATGAGTGCCCACCTCCCCTGGGCACACACAGTTGATGCTAGCCAGCTGCCTGGCACCCACGTGAGTATTGCTTCTGCGTCCTCTCTCATAGTGCCCACCTCCCCTGGGAGCTCCTGCTGGCTCCCGTAGCCCATAAGATCGGGGCAGTGTCAGTCGAAGCCCCAGCTCTCAGTTGTCCTGTTCCCTAGTCTTCCTCCAGAGAAGGCAGATGCGTCTCCAATGTGCTCCGTGGTCGCAGAATCCAGCATGTTTATTTCTTGTCAGGACAAGAGATGGGTTAAATCCCTCTGCCATACGTGTGCTCGTAGTTTCACAAGGAACCCGGGCTAAGGTGCTTGGGGCCACCGCTATAAAGTGTCCATCTGGGCTTAGTCACAAGGGACCACTTGGGACCTGGGACCACTGCTGTAAAGAAGAAAAAAAACACTTGAGCAGACTCCCTCGCGACCTCCTTTCCTTGACTGTCGGCTAGCTAGAGCTCTGTGGGCTGCCAATCACTGAATTTATTAAATCCTAAACATAGGCATACTAATGTCTGACATGTTATGTTTTTAAACTTGTTCATATTATTGCAATAAGATAATCTGATTATGCAAAGTTAAAAACATGTTTATAAAAATGCAAGTGTACAGTTCTTGCACATTGCAGTACATCAAATATTTGTCCTATCATGCTAAAACAAATTTGGAAACTATACATATGTGATAAAAACATATACCAATAGTGACATATGGCCTGCCTCCTATATCCAACCACACATGACCATTCTGACCACTACTGTAAAGTGCACAATGTGTTTTATTTCTGGTTCATGTTCTTCGTGTAGGTACTCTGCAATCGATGTGTGTTGAAATGCTGCTCGTGTTTACATGTCTTTATTGTACATGCTTCTGATTTTTGCCCAATTGGCCTGTCTTGGCAGTTTCCATTAAGTTCAATTAGTAGACGAAGACTAGTCGAATCTGTCCAGTTAGCATATCACAGTACCCTCCATAGCCCTCACATTCCCCTATGTCTCTTTCCTCCTGTCTCTCTTCCTCCTGTGTCTCTCTTGTTCCCTGTGTCTCTCTTCCCCCTGTCTCTCTTCCCTCTGTTTGTCTCTCCCTCCTGTGTCTCTCTTGCTCCATGTGTTTCTCTTGTTCCTGTGTCTCTCTTCCCCCTGTGTCTCTCCCCTCTTTGTCTCCTCCGCCTGTGCCTCTCTTGTTCCTGTGTCTCTCTTCCCCCTGTCTCTCTCCCCTCTGTTTGTCTTTTCCGCCTGTGCCTCTCTTGTTCCTGTGTCTCTCTTCCCCCTGTCTCTCTCCCCTCTGTTTGTCTTTTCCGCCTGTGCCTCTCTTGTTCCTGTGTCTCCCTTCCCCCTGTCTCTCTCCCCTCTGTTTGTCTTTTCCTCCTGTGTCTCTCTTGTTCCAGTGTCTCTCTTCCCCCTGTCTCTCTCCCATCTGTTTGTCTCTTCCTCCTCTGTCTTTCTTGTTCCCAGTGCCTCTCTTCCCCCTGTTTCCCTTCCCTCTGTTTGTCTCCTCCTCCTGTGTTTCTCTTGTTCCTCTGTCTCTCTTCCCCCTGTCTCTCTCCCCTCTGTTTGTCTTTTCCGCCTGTGCCTCTCTTGTTCCTGTGTCTCCCTTCCCCCTGTCTCTCTCCCCTCTGTTTGTCTTTTCCTCCTGTGTCTCTCTTGTTCCAGTGTCTCTCTTCCCCCTGTCTCTCTCCCATCTGTTTGTCTCTTCCTCCTCTGTCTTTCTTGTTCCCAGTGCCTCTCTTCCCCCTGTTTCCCTTCCCTCTGTTTGTCTCCTCCTCCTGTGTTTCTCTTGTTCTCTGTGTCTCTCTTCCCCCTGTCTCTCTACCCTCTGTTTGTCTCTGTTATGTTAGACATTTTCTAAAGCACACAGCTGCCCCAGCGCAGGGGCGTCCCGGCGCTATCGGATTTACATACACAAAAAAACAACAAGGCACAGCGCTGACAACCTCTTCCTCCTGTGTCTCTCTTGTTCCCTGTGTCTCTCTTGCCCCTGTCTCTCTTCCCTCTGTTTGTCTCTTCCTCCTGTGTCTCTCTTGTTCCCTGTGTCTCTCTTCCCCCTGTCTCTCTCCCCTCTGTTTGTCTCCTCCTCCTGTGTCTCTCTTGTTCCCTGTGTCTCTCTTCCCCCTGTCTCTCTCTTCCCCCTGTCTCTCTTCCCTCTGTTTGTCTCTCCCTCCTGTGTCTTTCTTGTTCCATATGTTTCTCTTGTTCCCTGTGACTCCCTTGCCCCTGTTTCTCTTCCCTCTGTTTGTCTCCTCCTGTGTTTCTCTTGTTCCCTGTGTCTCTCTTCCCCCTGTCTCTCTTCTCTCTTTTTGTCTCTTCCTCCTGTGTCTCTCTGAGGTTCACATGGAAAGAACGCTCTGGATTTAATTCACGGATGAGGGACCGTATTTCATCCGCCTGACGCCGACTGATGCGGGCCGGGTCCAGACATGTCTCCAACACACGTTCACGGGCAGGAGATGCTGGGCCGGCCGTGTGTGGTGTCATCCCTGGCGGGTGTCTGACTGGGGGCGTGGCCTAAAGTAGGGACAGCCAATCACAGCCAGTTTAAAACATCACCCTATGCTACAGAAAGGCCAGGCCTGACATCGCTGCCACCCAGACTGAAACCCGAGCAGCGGTGTGAGCATAGGACGCCCGCTGGAATGAGAGTTCACCCTGGACCCTGCCTGTCTGTCTACAGCTACAGATGTGGGCGCTGTGTGCCCACAGCATGCCAGCGCCTGCGAGGGGCCTGGCGAATGCTGGCACACTCACTGGCATCTTAAGGGTTCATTTACACTTGCACATTCAGTTTATTATTCAGAGCTGGTGTAACTCAGGGCGCAGGAAGTGATGTCACTAGATGCCACCTATTCTCTTTTTTTATCCCACATTTTTTTTTGCTTATTAATTTTTTGTTGAAGTCCTTAAAAGCAATACAGAATGATTAATAATATACAGTTCATCAACAGTACTTCATCTCATTTAGCCAAGAAAATTACATAGATCTGAAAGAGAAAACCAATATCATACACCACGCATTATAAGAAAAGTTATTAGAATCACAATCTTCATATAATATGCTATAGAGAGTACTTTTCCACATAATATTAATGACTGCTCTCGAATTTTTTAATCAAAGAAAGTCCCCCAAATCTTCTAATACCCCCCACTCGTTGCTTGAAAGTCCTCTCACTAGATTTAACCCGTTTCATCTTATGTCGCCATTCATAAAAAGATGGAATCTCTCTGTACACCATAGTTGTAATAAAAGAGATCTAGCCACTGCCATAGCAATATATAGCAATTTAGCCACCTGGTCGGGAAAAGAGAGATCAGGATCTTTACCGTACAAAATTAATTTCTCGTTCACTACAATTTGGATACCACATTTGATCTGGAGATGGCTGAAAATCTCTTCCCAGAATTTTGCAATCTTATCACAATAAACCATAACATGTGACCTATTGGCTGAAGAATGATGGATACATCTAAACCAATGTGCAGAGTAATTAGGATACAATAGAAGAAGGTGTACGATAAAGTAACCACTTACTAAAAAATAGCATTCGCCGCCAATTCGCCCCCCTTAATGTAGTAACATTAAATCTATTAATGACAGACCAAACATTCAAAGGCATTGCCTGATTTTTGCTGCTCCAACCATTTTTTAATCGCCTTTTGACTAAGGTCCAGCTTCCTATTTTGAGCAATATGGTGTTTCTATACCCCCGGTTTTCTATCGGGCACGTCAGCTAATAATTCCTTTTTTAGCTGACTTTGCTGATCTAACTGAGTAATATCCAATTGAACCAGGAATTTATAAACCGATTTATATGACCCTAATAAGATGACATTTTGGGTAACTAATTGAGACATTTCTGTCAGGGTGATCCGTTTCCCATTTCTCAAAAAGTCTGAGACTTTCGAAAACCCTGCCGCCCAGCAAGATTTGAGCATTGTGTAACACCCGTCAGTGGAAGAATACTAGATAATGAGGATGTTAAGGTGATAATGGGAATAGAATATCTCTTAAACAGTGCCTGGCGTTTTGTAAAAAAACACAGAAGGGACTTATAGCGAACAAATTTGGGCGATTTAAACACGTGGAGAGGAGCATGTATCTGATTTTCTTTGCAGATTAGATCAAAAAATGTATTTATGAATAACTTTTTTGTATGAAGTTGAGATTTAAATCTGGATAGGTACTGGGGACTTCTGACCTGGGAATCTGGGTTCGAGTCTCGGTAACAACACCAAAACCTCCTGTGATTCTGGCCAAATCACTTAATCTCCCTGTGCCTAAAAATGAATGTGTGTCCTCATGTAATGTAACCAGTGCTATGTAAAGTGCTCTGATACCCGTTTCGGTTCGGGTCTAGTTCGCGCTATATAAAACTGCAAAAAAAAAAAAAACGCAAGCCCACCCATATCCAGATCTTCATATAAAGTGCTGAGTGCAATGCGAGGTGTTTTCTTTGCCCAAATAAACGCTGTAAACATTGATTCTACAAGAGTAAAGAAAGAACCTGACAAAAAACATGAAATAGTTGAGAACAAAAAATTAAAGAGGTGAAGAACAGACATTTTGATCAAAGCCACCCGTCCTAAAATGGATAATGGTACAGAGTTCCAGCATGAGAACAGCGTTTGGACTCTTCGGAGAAGGGGATTAAAATTCAGATCACATAAATTCCTAACTGATGCTGAAAAAAAGACTCCCAGATATCTCTTAGGTCTAGTGTTGGTACAGGAAAGAATGTCCGGATGTAGCTCCACATCTTCACCCCCAAATTGTAGAATTTCCGTTTTCTTTTTATTTAGACGGTATCCTCCTCGAATGTCAAAATCCTCGCAAAGCTGAAATACTTTAGCTTGAACTCTAAGTTCCAGTTTTATAATAAGCATGATGCCATCTGCATATAATTTACATTTTGCCATTGATGGAATTGGGGGGGGGGGGGGGGATTTTTGCACAGTTCCTCAATGCTATTGCCAGGGGCTCGATGAAAAAGGTAAAAAGGAATGGCGATAAGGAACATCCTTGTCTTGTACCTCGTTTTACTAGGACTGACCCCACCACTGTGTTGTTAACAATTACATTAGCTTTAGCGTTGGAAAATAGATTGTGAATCAAAGAAATAATTTTAACCAAAACCCCAAAGTGTCCTAAAATAATAAACAGTGTCTCCCAAACCACCAAGTCGAAAGCTTTTTCAGCATCTAATAATAAAACTAAAGCAGAAATCCCTCGTGTCTCAAAATAATCTAGAGCCTCAATTAAATAATGTGTGTTAGTTGCTTACTGTCTGTCCGCAATAAAACCATTCTGATCCGGATGGATCAATTCTGCCGTGATATTATTAAAGCGCAATGATAGAAGTTTCGTTACTATTTTGTAATCAGAATTTAGTAATGTTATCGGGCGATAAGAATTTGGGTCCTTGCTGTCCTTCCCCTTTTTCAAATAACTCACTACGTTGCCTTGTCTGAAGGAATCTGGTATTGTACCTCCCTCTAACATAACATTTATTAATATGAGAAAAAAATCGGCAAAAGCAGAAAAAAAGACCTTAAAAAATTCCGATGGAAACCCATCTGGGCCACAAGCTTTACCATTAGGGCGATCCTTTATAACTCTCTCTAAGTCCTCCTTAGAAAATAATCTAGCCAAAGACTGTTGATCAACTTCTGAGAGCTTAGGTAGTTTATTATTGTGTAAAAAAGTTTCTAGTAGAAAGGGGTCTACCCTCTGGTGTTGACCATAGATGGATTCATTTTGTTTAAGCATTATATCCCCTATTTTAACCGGATCATCTGTCTCTGAATCAGTAAGAGGACATTTTAGAGTTTTAATTAGGTTGGCGGCAGCATGTTCCTTAGCCTGCCAAGCCAGAAATCTGCCCGTGAAGTTGCTTTCTTCGTATATCTTTTGATGCTGTTGCCGAAAGACAGCTTCACTCTGAGTATAGTAATTAGCACTAAGATCCCGTTTTGCCTGATCATTGGTTAGCTCTAGATGGGTTGTGAAGGCTTATAGTGCTAAGTACTTGAACTTTCTGCTCTAGGTTTTTCTTCTTAACTCTGAATTCCTTTAAGTTGGCCGCATCCTTTCCGATGATTATTCCACGGATAAAGGCCTTAAGCGACTCCCAGACAATATTTAGTGGGGCTGATTCATAATTTTGAGTAAGAAATTCTTTAATCTCTACCTTTATAGAATTAACCCAAAGCTCATCATTTAAATATTGTCTATTAAAGACCCATCGCTTGGGAATTTTTATCGAGTTTTCTAAATAAATCTCTAAAACTACCATGGAATGATCTGAAAATCCATTATGAAGAAATCTCTGCTGACTGAAACAAAGCTTTCTAGAGACCAAAAAAAAATCTATACGAGATGAAGACTTAAATCTGCCTGACCAGCACGTAAATTCTCCTTTAGATGTAAAATGCGGATGTATGACGTTAGAACGCATACTATTACCACGCATACCTTTACAACGCGGTATTTACAACGAATACCGTTACAACGCATAGCGCTTTGAGGTGCTGGATAGTGGTAAGTATAATTTTATATTCCAACTCCAGTCCCCGTGGACACTAGGGAAGGTGTTGGATATAAAATTAAACTTATTCCCTATCCTAGAGCGCCCCCCAGCGCAATGCGTTGTAATGGTATGCGTGGTAATGCCGGCGTTGTAATGGTAGTACGTGGTAAAAAATGCGTGCTAAACGTTGTATACCGTAAAATGCATACGCCATGGATCCTGCACATCAAGCGTAGCCCCATAATTCTGCAGAATTTTCAATGATTTAGGTTTTAGTTGTCTCCTTAGTAGTTGTCTCCTTAGTAGAGGAGTCTATTATCGGATTAATAAGTATATTAAAATCTCCCTCAATTACCACATCCTCTGTAACAGTCAGCAAAGATTGAAACAGCTCTTCATAGATCTTAAAGTTGTCCTCAATCGGTGCATAAAAACAAACAAAAGTTATAGGCCTCTGTGTATGTTTAACTGTACATGTAGCCCAACACCAACGCCCCAGCTGATCCCTTTCAGAATTTATAACCTCTGCTTGAATATTTTTATTTAAAAAGATAGCTGTCCCTCTATGGGACGCAGAGGTACTGGAGAAACCTCGATACGAGGCCCAGGCCTTAAACATAGAGAAATCAGATAATTTTATTGAGGAAATATGAGTTTCTTGTAAAAGAATTACCGAAGGATTTTCTGATTTGATCCACATCTCTATGGCCCGCATTTTCTTCGGATTATTTAACCCATTTACATTAAATTATACCACTTTCAGTTGATTCTTACTAGATGCCACCTATTCATATTCATTCCAGGAGGTGGCAATGCAAGCCTGGGCAAGACTCTGCCAGGAGCGAGGCTGCTTTACAGCACTCAAACTAACAAGTCAATACCAATATTTGTGCTTCTGTGGGTGGGCAGGAGCTGATGCTCGGTATGAGGAGGTCTTAACAGAACCCCCCGGGCTCGGCCTCAATACATGCGTCTAACGGAGGGTGTCGAGCCCACAGCGCGTTGTAAGTGCCTCTTGGGCACAGAGATGGCAGACCCCTAGAAGAGGAGCTGGCAAGCCAACAGACAGGCATGAATTATAGCGCCTCAGGAGCTCAGCCGTCTCACTTTTTACAATACTGACACTTCGTGCCCTGAGTGCTCACACCTCCTCCATCAGACCCGAAGCACCCAGTACCAGCTGGTGTGTGGGAGTGGGTTGCGTCACCCCGGGGAGTGGTGAAGGCAGACACAGAGTGTCCGAAGGCACATCTGATGGGCAGGGACTCTGCCTTATGCTTCACTCTGGTAAAGATTTGAGATGAGGGAGCAAGGGTGGTGGCCTGTTCCCCATGTTTCTAAGCACTCTGTAGATTATAGGAAGCTTACCAAGCCTGAGGCCAAGCCCTGTCCAACAGAGGGGGCAGCTCTGACCCCTTCTAGAGAGCTGGGAGATTGGTCCTGTGTGCCAGAGCATCTTTCAGTGAGCGAGGGAAAAGCTTTTAATTTTCCAATACTGGATTCTGCTGTCATCTGTATGTCATTTCGTATGAACAACTCAGCAGGATACAAAGGACAAAAAGTTGAATTAGCACAAGACATATGGTACCGAAGGATGACCCTCACCCTGTTCAGAGAACTTCCATCTGGGAAGGATTTTGTTCTCCTTTGGAGCAGGAGTTTGAGTCTTTGCGGTACTTTTCAGTCCCACCTCAACTGTTCAAGGGCCTCCCTCACGTTCCGTTCTCTTTCTTTTTGCAGTACAATTTAAGGTTTTTGGAATGTTTCTTCTCTAGTCTTCGACAAGTGTGAAGGGCTCACACCTGCAGTTTTAGGCTCTATAACACTTTCAGCACTGATCCTTCTCTGACTCCCATGCCAGCGACAAGCTACCCAACCACTACGGCTTACGCACTGTCGATGACGTCTGCTGAGGGGGAGATTGTTCTAGGGCCAACCTGGCAAAACAAATGACCATGCATTCAAGAAGTCAGATTCCTCTTAGATGTCTTCAAGACGACAAACGCCCGGAAAGTCAGCTTCTTCTTCTCGACCAGTGGGGCACCGATTCTTCCAGATGACTCTCAGAGAGGCAAAGGTCCATGCAGAGGCTGCCAGCGAGCACTAGGGTGAGCGTGATTGCCTCGCCCGGCGCAGCCGTATCGCGCAGTTCCACCACAGGTTGGTTTCTTTATCCTACGTATATATTGTGATTACCTGCGTCACAAAGGAGCGTCCGCAGTACTCGTGTCTGCCATAGGGAGGGGGCATCCGCAGTACTCTTGTCTGCCGTAGGGAAGGAGCATCCGCGGTACCCATGTCTGCCATAGGGAAGGAGCATCCGCGGTACCCATGTTTGCCATAGGGAAGCAGCATCTGCAGTACTCGTCTGCCCTAGGGAAGGAGCATCCGCAGTACTCGTGTCTGCCGGTGGAAAGGAGCATCCGCAGTACTCATGTCTGCCGTAGGGAAGGAGCATCCGCAGTACTCATGTCTGCCGGTGGGAAGGAGCATCCGCAGTACTCGTGTATGCCGTAGGGAAGGGGCATCTGCAGTACTCATGTCTGCCGTAGGGAAGGAGCATTCGCAGTACTCGTGTCTGCCGTAGGGAAGGAGCATCCGCAGTACTCGTGTCTGCCGTAGGGAAGGAGCATTCGCAGTACTCATGTCTGCCATAGGGAAGGAGCATCCGCAGTACTCGTGTCTGCCGGTGGAAAGGAGCATCCGCAGTACTCATGTCTGCCATAGGGAAGGAGCATCCGCAGTACTCATGTCTGCCGGTGGGAAGGAGCATCTGCAGTACTCGTGTATGCCGTAGGGAAGGGGCATCCGCAGTACTCATGTCTGCCGTAGGGAAGGGGCATTCGCAGTACTCGTGTCTGCTGTAGGGAAGGAGCATCCGCAGTACTCATGTCTGCCATAGGGAAGGAGCATCCGCAGTACTCGTGTCTGCCGTAGGGAAGGAGCATTCGCAGTACTCATGTCTGCCATAGGGAAGGAGCATCCGCAGTACTCGTGTCTGCCGGTGGAAAGGAGCATCCGCAGTACTCATGTCTGCCATAGGGAAGGAGCATCCGCAGTACTCATGTCTGCCGGTGGGAAGGAGCATCTGCAGTACTCGTGTATGCCGTAGGGAAGGGGCATCCGCAGTACTCATGTCTGCCGTAGGGAAGGGGCATTCGCAGTACTCGTGTCTGCCGTAGGGAAGGAGCATCCGCAGTACTCATGTCTGCCATAGGGAAGGAGCATCAGCAGTACTCGTGTATGCCGTAGGGAAGGGGCATCCGCAGTACTCATGTCTGCCATAGGGAAGGAGCATCCGCAGTACTCGTGTCTGCCGTAGGGAAGGAGCATTCGCAGTACTCATGTCTGCCATAGGGAAGGAGCATCCGCAGTACTCGTGTCTGCCGGTGGAAAGGAGCATCCGCAGTACTCATGTCTGCCATAGGGAAGGAGCATCCGCAGTACTCATGTCTGCCGGTAGGAAGGAGCATCTGCAGTACTCGTGTATGCCGTAGGGAAGGGGCATCCGCAGTACTCATGTCTGCCGTAGGGAAGGGGCATTCGCAGTACTCGTGTCTGCCGTAGGGAAGGAGCATCCGCAGTACTCATGTCTGCCATAGGGAAGGAGAATCAGCAGTACTCGTGTATGCCATAGGGAAGGGGCATCCGCAGTACTCATGTCTGCCGTAAGGAAGGGGCATTCGCAGTACTCGTGTCTGCCATAGGGAAGCAGCATCCGCAGTACTCGTCTGCCCTAGGGAAGGAGCATCCGCAGTACTCATGTCTGCCGGTGGGAAGGAGCACCCGCAGTACTCGTGTATACCGTAGGGAAGGGGCTTCCGCAGTACTCATGTCTGCCGTAGGGAAGGAGCATTCGCAGTACTCGTGTCTGCCGTAGGGAAGGAGCACCGGCAGTACTCTTGTCTGCCGTAGGGAAGGAGCATCCTCAGTCCTCGTGTCTGCCGTAGGGAAGGAGCATCCGCAGTACTCATGTCTGCCATAGGGAAGGAGCATCCGCAGTACTCGTGTCTGCCGTAGGGAAGGAGCATTCGCAGTACTCATGTCTGCCATAGGGAAGGAGCATCCGCAGTACTCTTGTCTGCCGTAGGGAAGGAGCATCCGCAGTACTCATGTCTGCCGTAGGGAAGGAGCATCCGCAGTACTCTTGTCTGCCGTAGGGAAGGAGCATCCGCAGTACTCATGTCTGCCGTAGGGAAGGAGCATCCGCAGTACTCATGTCTGCGGTAGGGAAGGGGCATCCGCAGTACTCGTCTGCCGTAGGGAAGGAGCATCCGCAGTACTCGTGTATACCGTAGGGAAGGAGCATCCGCAGTACTCATGTATACCGTAGGGAAGGAGCATCCGCAGTACTCGTGTATATCGTAGGGAAGGAGCATCCGCAGTACTCTTGTCTGCCGTAGGGAAGGAGCATCCGCAGTACTCGTGTATACCGTAGGGAAGGAGCATCCGCAGTACTCGTGTATACCGTAGGGAAGGAGCATCCGCAGTACTCGTGTATACCGTAGGGAAGGAGCATCCGCAGTACTCTTGTCTGCCGTAGGGATGGAGCATCCGCAGTACTCTTGTCTGCCGTAGGGAAGGAGCATCCGCAGTACTCATGTCTGCCGTAGGGAAGGGGCATCCGCAGTACTCGTCTGCCGTAGGGAAGGGGCATCCGCAGTACTCGTCTGCCGTAGGGAAGGGGCATCCGCAGTACTCGTGTCTGCCGAAGGGAAGGAGCATCCGCAGTACTCATGTCCGCTGTAGGGAAGGAGCATCCGCAGTACTCATGTCTGCCGTAGGGAAGGAGCATCCGCAATACTCGTATCTGCCGAAGGGGAGGAGCATCCGCAGTGCACACACTTCCCATTGGGCCTTCAAGCATGCAGAGCTCTCCAGAGTGCTCCAGCCTGGGTTTCCCATCCATGCCTTTAGGGATGCAGCTGTCTGGATGGATGGCTAGCACAGGCACAGCATCGAGCCTTGATTCTGGAAAGCTTATAATGTGCAAAGCTCATCACAACATTGGGCCTGATTTAGACCTTGGCGGACGGGTGACTCTGTCACAACGATGATGATATCCTGTCTGCCGAAATCTAAATCCTATAGGATATAATGGCATTTAATGAAGATGACAAGTGACACCTCTCAGTAATACCTGAAGCTCCCTGGATTCCCCATCAGCCTGCGCAAGTGCCAAAATATCACTCTGCACCGGTAACTTTTCATTTCTAAATCACTTTCAACATATTGCGCCTCACCTTTAGGTGTCTAGAAGGCTCTGCACCCTGCGTCTGCAGAGTGACATCGATGCTACCAACCCACCAGACACCTCTGCTTCGACAGGCACAAAGTCCTAGTGGCCTTAAAATCACTTGAAAGAGCAGAGGAGACCGAGGCTTCTCAGCTGGTGTCCTTCGCCTCTGACATGGCCTCCAATGACCGTTCGCCTAGTCTCACGCGCTTTAAAATTCTCAGAATACACTAACTCTATGAAGTGTTCACATACCATCTAACCTCTACGCAGTGTTCACATACCACTTAGCTTCTACGCAGCGTTCACATACCATCTAACCTCTAAGCAGTGTTCACATACCACCTAGCCTCTACGCAGTGTTCACATACCACCTAGCCTCTACTCAGCGTTCACATACCACCTAGCCTCTACGCAGTGTTCACATACCACCTACCCTGACTCCGACCCCTCACCAACCTCCCACCTAGTGCCTAGCTGGCCATCTTCTGGCACTCTAGCCCGCACATAGAGCCTCCCTGCCCATTGTTTCGAAGCAGTCACCTTATGCAGTGTGCTCTGAGCGTCTCTCCAGGGCTCTATTCTGTATGTTAAATTGGGTCCAATGTTTGATTTACAGCATCCCACGGGAGACCTCCAGCCACCTGAAGGGGCTGCTGATGGGGCTGCTGCAGCGGAACCAGAAGGACCGCATGGACTTCGGTAAGAACGACTCCAGAGCGCACGGATGGCAGCTTGAAACGCGTGCATGTGTGTGGTTACACCATACAGATCTTTCTGGCCCATTCTGGATAGAAGTGATCCATACTTTATCTGATATATCAGCTTAGAAGGTGTGTCCCTCCCAACCTGTGTTACTACGCATTCTACCTTTCAGAGGAAACTCAAGCTCCTCGCTGAGGCCCGTGGGGCCACGGTGTGGGCTCAGTGTTCATTGCACCCGATGAATAACCCTGGGCGGAGTTCGCAAAGTTGTACTACTCGGAGCTACGCGAAGTGCAAAAAAAAACTCAGTCGCACTACGCGGAGTTTCGCAAGCTGCGGAATTCCATACAAAAATGCTGTTCGCTGTGATTGCACAGTGCGGATGCTTGTCCGCACTGTGCTATCATTGCGAACGGCACCTTGTACAGCGCAAGCGGTCCCTTCTTTCCCTCTTCTGGCCTAAACAATTTTGGTAATTTGAATCGAAAAACAATACCCAAAAATATGCCAATGCTGGAATATTTTACTTAATACACAAATATATATATTTTTAAAAAGTCCTTGTAATGGAAAGGTTGGATCATTTCTACTTTGTTTGGCCAACCATCGTCCATATTATATTATTTTAATGCACTTGCACTGCTCCCATGATTCAGTATTAAAATCGCAACTTATTTTTAGCCTCCAATTTCTTCACCTTTACAGGATGTTTTAATATTTTCTATTTTACAATTTGCTTCTTAATTTACACCTTATTAATCTGTTAATATTATTTAATTTTCTAAGCAGTCGCAGACCCAGGTTAAGAATCACTGCCCTTCCCGGGTTCCTAGTCCTCCCTGTGATCTGGGCCTCGGGGAGGACTCCTTCCCTTGAGGGCTCTGGGCCCAAGGAGCGCCAAGACACTGTCACTGCTTTAATTAAGGCTTGAGCTGAAAAGGGAAAAACATGTGGTTTGGTATGAAGTGAGGGCCTGTGCCCTCTGCCAGCGGTGCCTCCGGGCAGGCCGGCCTGCCTGAGCCCTGCCCGCTGCTTCTTCGCGCCTCGCACCTGTTTCTGGGGAATCATTGGCATCTACAGGCCCTCGTGTCTGTTTGCAAGAGGTCATACCGAGAGAGCGTACCTTTCATCCTTACAAGGCAGATGACATAGGGCCCATCTGTTGACTGGGAGTAACACCTGCTGTTTACAGCGCTGAGAGACTCGGTGATGTATCAATGTAAAAATAATCATTCATAATTCGGAATACCTGGCAACACGTTCCTGTGAATCCACCCTACGAAGAATCTCTGGGCCCTTATCCAAGGGTGGGAGAGGGCGGAGCCTGTGTGAGCCGTGGCATGCAGCATATTTGTGATTGGCCACATGCCTGGGTCTGGCTGCGTCCTGTTAGAACGGGTCTTGGGTGGAAAGAGCTGGCTCAGTGGGTGGGTGTGAGTAGCCTGGCATACGTAACTGAGGCTCTTGGGTGGAAAGACAAGGGCCAGTGGGGGATGTGAGCAGCCTGGCACTCGTAACTGAGGCTCTTGGTTGGAAAGACAAGGACCAGTGGGTGGGTGAGAGCAGCATGAAAATGTGTAACTGAGGCTCTTGCGTGGAAAGACAAGGGCCAGTGGGTGGGTGTGAGCAGCCTGGCATGTGTAACTGAGGCTCTTGCGTGGAAAGACCAGGGCCAGTGGGGGGTGTGAGCAGCCTGGCATGTGTAACTGAGGCTCTTGCGTGGAAAGACAAGGGCCAGTGGGTGGGTGTGAGCAGCCTGGCATGGGTAACTGAAGCTCTTGCGTGGAAAGACAAGGGCCAGTGTGTGGGTGGGTGTGAGCAGCCTGGCGTGTGTAACTGAAGCTCTTGCGTGGAAAGACAAGGGCCAGTGGGTGGGTGTGAGCAGCCTGGCATGTGTAACTGAGGCTCTTGCGTGGAAAGACAAGGACCAGTGGGTGGGTGTGAGTAGCCTGGCATGTGTAACTGAAGCTCTTGCGTGGAAAGACAAGGACCAGTGGGTGGGTGTGAGCAGCCTGGCATGTGTAACTGAGGCTCGTGGGTGGAAAGACCAGGACCAGTGGGTGGGTGTGAGCAGCCTGGCATGTGTAACTGAGGCTCGTGGGTGGAAAGACAAGGGCCAGTGGATGGGTGTGAGCAGCCTGGCATGTGTAACTGAGGCTTTTGGGTGGAAAGACAAGGGCCAGTGGGTGGTGTGAGTAGCCTGGCATGTGTAACTGAGGCTCTTGCGTGGAAAGACCAGGGCCAGTGGGGGGTGTGAGCAGCCTGGCATACGTAACTGAGGCTCTTGGGTGGAAAGACAAGGGCCAGTGGGGGATGTGAGCAGCCTGGCACTCGTAACTGAGGCTCTTGGTTGGAAAGACAAGGACCAGTGGGTGGGTGAGAGCAGCATGAAAATGTGTAACTGAGGCTCTTGCGTGGAAAGACAAGGGCCAGTGGGTGGGTGTGAGCAGCCTGGCATGTGTAACTGAGGCTCTTGTGTGGAAAGACCAGGGCCAGTGGGGGGTGTGAGCAGCCTGGCATGTGTAACTGAGGCTCTTGCGTGGAAAGACAAGGGCCAGTGGGTGGGTGTGAGCAGCCTGGCATGGGTAACTGAAGCTCTTGCGTGGAAAGACAAGGGCCAGTGTGTGGGTGGGTGTGAGCAGCCTGGCGTGTGTAACTGAAGCTCTTGCGTGGAAAGACAATGGCCAGTGGGTGGGTGTGAGCAGCCTGGCATGTGTAACTGAGGCTCTTGCGTGGAAAGACAAGGACCAGTGGGTGGGTGTGAGTAGCCTGGCATGTGTAACTGAAGCTCTTGCGTGGAAAGACAAGGACCAGTGGGTGGGTGTGAGCAGCCTGGCATGTGTAACTGAGGCTCGTGGGTGGAAAGACCAGGACCAGTGGGTGGGTGTGAGCAGCCTGGCATGTGTAACTGAGGCTCGTGGGTGGAAAGACAAGGGCCAGTGGATGGGTGTGAGCAGCCTGGCATGTGTAACTGAGGCTCTTGCGTGGAAAGACAAGGGCCAGTGGGTGGGTGTGAGCAGCCTGGCATGTGTAACTGAGGCTCTTGCGTGGAAATACAAGGGCCTGTGGGTGGGTGTGAGTAGCCTGGCATGTGTAACTGAGGCTCTTGCGTGGAAAGACAAGGGCCAGTGGATGGGTGTGAGCAGCCTGGCATGTGTAACTGAGGCTCTTGGGTGGAAAGACAAGGGCCAGTGGATGGGTGTGAGCAGCCTGGCATGTGTAACTGAGGCTCTTGGGTGGAAAGACAAGGGCCAGTGGGTGGGTGTGAGCAGCCTGGCATGTGTAACTGAAGCTCTTGGGTGGAAAGACCAGGACCAGTGGGTGGGTGTGAGTAGCCCGGCATGGGTAACTGAGGCTCGTGGGTAGAAAGACCAGGGCCAGTGGGTGGGTGTGAGCAGCCTGGCATGTGTAACTGAGGCTCTTGGGTGGAAAGACAAGGGCCAGTGGATGGGTGTGAGCAGCCTGGCATGTGTAACTGAGGCTCTTGGGTGGAAAGACAAGGGCCAGTGGATGGGTGTGAGCAGCCTGGCATGTGTAACTGAGGCTCTTGGGTGGAAAGACAAGGGCCAGTGGGTGGGTGTGTGCCTAGCATGTGTAACTGAGGCTCTTGCGTGGAAAGACAAGGGCCAGTGGGTGGGTGTGAGCAGCCTGGCATGTGTAACTGAGGCTCTTGGGTGGAAAGACAAGGGCCAGTGGATGGGTGTGAGCAGCCTGGCATGTGTAACTGAGGCTCTTGCATGGAAATACAAGGGCTTGTGGGTGGGTGTGAGTAGCCTGGCATGTGTAACTGAGGCTCTTGCGTGGAAAGACAAGGGCCAGTGGGTGGTGTGAGTAGCCTGGCATGTGTAACTGAGGCTCTTGCGTGGAAAGACAAGGGCCAGTGGGTGGGTGTGAGTAGCCTCTCATCTGTAACTGAGGCTCTTGTGTGGAAAGACCAGGACCAGTGAGTGGGTGTGAGCAGCCTGGCTTGTGTAACTGAGGTTCTTGGGTGGAAAGACCAGGGCCAGTGGGTGGGTGTGAGTAGCCTGGCATGTGTAACTGAGGTTCTTGGGTGGAAAGACCAGGGCCAATGGGTGGGTGTGAGTAGCCTGGCATGTGTAACTGAGGTTCTTGGGTAGAAAGACCAGGGCCATTGGGTTGGTGTGAGTAGCACATCTTGTGAAAGTGAGAGTCCTGAGTAGAAAGATAAGGCCCAGTGGGTGGGTGAGAGCAGCCTGTCATGTGTGGATAGTCTTGGGTGGAAATACCAGGGCCATTGGGTGGGTGTGAATAGCCTGGCATGTGTAAATAAGGCTCTTGCGTGGAAAGACAAGGGCCAGTGGGTGGGTTTGCGCAGCCGGTCATGTGTGGAGGGTCTTGGTTGGAAAGACCAGGTCCACTGTGCAGGTGTGAGCAGCCTGTCATGTGGAAGTGAGCCTTGGGTGGAAACACCAGGTCCACTGTGCAGGTGTGAGCAGCATGTCATGTGGAAGTGAGTCTTGGGTGGAAAGACCAGGTCCACTGGGTGGGCGTGAGCAGTCTGTTCTGTGGAAGTGCATGGGTCGGTCAGTGCCACCCTCGTCTTTGCAGACTCTGCCTTTTTTCTAAGCACCCCACTCTTGGCTGATGAGGCCTCTACCGAGCATGGAGACAGTAAGGTGCCGAAGATCATAGCGTGAATAAGTGGGGGTGCTAGAACTACAACTACAGCTGCCGCAGTGCACATCCTGTCCACGAGACCACAGTGGGTTATGTCACAGGTGTGCGGCTGGTGTCTGTTGGGTGTTCCTCCATAGCAGTGATAGGCGTGGGGTCCATCTGACCGCAGAGTCTAACGTGCCCCTCTTCTTTTGCAGATGAGTTTTTCCACCACCCATACCTGGACGTGAGCGCCTCCATGAAGAAGTGTGAGTAAAGGCGGGGTGGGCTGCTGGCTCGGCTGCTGCGGGGTTGGCCCGAGCCCAGGGTCACTTTGTTGCTTTAAACAGGCACTCCCATGGCCACCCCACAGCACGTCAGGGTCCTCCGTGGTGTAAACTCTCCCAGTCTTCCAGCTGACCCTGTCCCCTCCAGCAATGACTTCATTCTTTGAAGCTGTTGTCTCCCCACCTGGGTGACCGTGCCATGTGACTGACTCCTCCAGCCCAGCCAGTCTTTAGGATGGGAATTGGACCAGTGACACGCGTTCCCACTCCTACCAGAATTGGAGATGCGCTTTTAGCTTACAGACGTGACCTGGATGGACATTTCACTGACTCTTCCAGCCCTGGCGGCCTTGGAGGGGTGGGGCTTACAAGTGACTGACTCCTTTGAGAGGTGTGCCTGACCTGTGACTGCGAGCCCTTTCTGCTGGTGGGAGTGGGCGACCCGAAGCTTGACACCTCTGTATGTGACTGCGAGCCCTTTCTGCCTGTGGGAGTGGGCGACTCAAGGCTTGACAACTCTGTTTCTAACTGCGAACCCTTTCTGCCGGTGAGAGTGGGCGACCCATGGCTTGACACCTCTGTATGTGACTGCGAGCCCTTTCTGCTGGTGGGAGTGGGCGACCCAAGGCTTGACACCTCTGTATGTAACTGCGAGCCCTTTCTGCCGGTGAGAGTGGGCGACTCAAGTCTTGAGACCTCTGTATGTGACTGCGAGCCCTTTCTGCTGGTGGGAGAGGGCGACCCAAGGCTTGACACCTCTGTATGTGACTGCGAGCCCTTTCTACTGGTGGGAGTGGGCGACTCAAGGCTTGACACCTCGGCCAAGGACTGCAAGACTTTTCTGCCAGTGGGAGTGGGCGACCCAAGGCTTGATACCTCTGTATGTGACTGCAAGCCCGTTCTGTGGGTGGAAGTGGGCGACCCAAGGCTTGACACCGAGTCCTTTCTGCCGGTGGGAGTGGGTGAATCAAGGCTTGACACCTCTGTATGTGACTGCGAGCCCTTTCTGCCTGTGGGAGTGGGCCACTCAAGGCTTGAGACCTCTATATGTGACTGTGAGCCCTTTCTGCCGGTGGGAGTGGGTGACTCAAGGCTTGAGACCTCTATATGTGACTGTGAGCCCTTTCTGCCGGTGAGAGTGGGCGACTCAAGGCTTGAGACCTCTGTATGTGACTGCGAGCCCTTTCTGCTGGTGGGAGAGGGCGACCCAAGGCTTGACACCTCTGTATGTGACGGCGAGCCCTTTCTACTGGTGGGAGTGGGCGACTCAAGGCTTGACACCTCGGCCAAGGACTGCAAGACTTTTCTGCCAGTGGGAGTGGGCGGCCCAAGGCTTGATACCTCTGTATGTGACTGCAAGCCCGTTCTGTGGGTGGAAGTGGGCGACCCAAGGCTTGACACCGAGTCCTTTCTGCCGGTGGGAGTGGGTGAATCAAGACTTGACACCTCTGTATGTGACTGCGAGCCCTTTCTGCCTGTGGGAGTGGGCCACTCAAGGCTTGAGACCTCTGCCTGTGACTGCGATCCATTTCTGCCAGTGAGAGTGGGTGGCCCAAGGCTTGACACCTCTGCCAGGGACTGCAAGCCCTTTCTGCTGGTGGGAGTGGGCGACCCAAGGCTTGACACCTCTGTATGTGACTACGAGCCCTTTCTGCCTGTGGGAGTGGGCGACTCAAGGCTTGACACCTCTGTATGTGACTACGAGCCCTTTCTGCTGATGGGAGTGGGCGACTCAAGTCTTGATACCTCTGTATGTGACTGCGAGCCCTTTCTGCTGGTGGGAGTGGGCGACTCAAGTCTTGATACCTCTGTATGTGACTGCGAGCCCTTTCTGCTGATGGGAGTGGGCGACCCAAGGCTTGACACCTCTGTATGTGACTACGAGCCCTTTCTGCTGGTGGGAGTGGGCGACTCAAGTCTTGATACCTCTGTATGTGACTGCGAGCCCTTTCTGCCGGTGAGAGTGCGGCGACCCAAGGCTTGACACCTCTCTATGTGACTCCGAGCCCTTTCTGCCGGTGGGAGTGGGCGACTCAAGTCTTGACACCTCTGTATGTGACTACGAGCCCTTTCTGCTGGTGGGAGTGGGCGACTCAAGTCTTGATACCTCTGTATGTGACTGCGAGCCCTTTCTGCCGGTGAGAGTGGGGCGACCCAAGGCTTGACACCTCTCTATGTGACTCCGAGCCCTTTCTGCCGCTGGGAGTGGGCGACTCAAGTCTTGATACCTCTGTATGTGACTGCGAGCCCTTTCTGCTGGTGAGAGTGGGGCGACCCAAGGCTTGACACCTCTGTATGTGACTACGAGCCCTTTCTGCTGGTGGGAGTGGGCGACTCAAGTCTTGATACCTCTGTATGTGACTGCGAGCCCTTTCTGCCGGTGAGAGTGGGCAACTCAAGTCTTGACACCTCTGTATGACTGCGAGCCCTTTCTGCCGGTGAGAGTGGGCGACCCAAGGCTTGACACCTCTGTATGTGACTACGAGCCCTTTCTGCTGGTGGGAGTGGGCGACCCAAGGCTTGACACCTCTGTATGTGACTACGAGCCCTTTCTGCCGGTGGGAGAGTGGGCGACTCAAGGCTTGACACCTCGTCCAAGGACTGCAAGCCTTTTCTGCCAGTGGGAGTGGGCGACCCAAGACCTGACACCACTGTATTTGACTGCGAGTCCTTTCTGCCAGTGGGAGTGTGTGACCCAAGGCTTGACTGCTCTGTTTCTAACTGCGAACCCTTTCTGCCGGTGAGAGTGGGCGACTCAAGGCTTGAGACCTCTGCTTGTGACTGCGAGCCCTTTCGGCCGGTGGGAGTGGGCGACTCAAGGCTTGACAACTCTGTTTCTAACTGCGAACCCTTTCTGCCGGTGAGAGTGGGCGACCCATGGCTTGACACCTCTGTATGTGACTACGAGCCCTTTCTGCTGGTGGGAGTGGGCGACCCAAGGCTTGACACCACGGCCAAGGACTGCGAGCCTTTTAGCCGGTGGGAGTGGGCGACTCAAGGCTTGACACCTCGGCCAAGGACTGCGAGCCTTTTAGCCGGTGGGAGAGTGGGTGACTCAAGGCTTGACACCTCTGCCAGGGACTGCAAGCTGTTTCTGCCGGTGGCAGTGGGCGACCCGAAGCTTGGTACCTCTCTATGTGACTGCGAGCCCTTTCTGCCGGTGATAGTGAGCGACCCATGGCTTGACACCTCTGTATGTGACTACGAGCCCTTTCTGCTGGTGGGAGTGAGCGACCCAAGGCTTGACACCTCTGTTTGTAACTGCGAGCCCTTTCTGCCGGTGGGAGTGGGCGACCCAAGGCTTGACACCACGGCCAAGGACTGCGAGCCTTTTAGCCGGTGGGAGAGTGGGTGACTCAAGGCTTGACACCTCTGCCAGGGACTGCAAGCTGTTTCTGCCGGTGGCAGTGGGCGACCCGAAGCTTGGCACCTCTCTATGTGACTGCGAGCCCTTTCTGCCGGTGGGAGTGGGCGACTTAAGGCTTGAGACCTCTATATGTGACTGTGAGCCCTTTCTGCTGGTGGGAGTGGGCGACTCAAGGCTTGAGACCTCAGTATGTGACTGCGAGCCCTTTCTGCCGGTGGGAGAGTGGGCGACTCAAGGCTTGAGACCTCTGTATGTGACTGCGAGCCCTTTCTGCCGGTGGGAGTGGGTGACTCAAGGCTTGAGACCTCTGTATGTGACTGCGAGCCCTTTCTGCCGGTGGGAGTGGGTGACTCAAGGCTTGAGACCTCTGTATGTGACTGCGAGCCCTTTCTGCCGGTGGGAGTGGGTGACTCAAGGCTTGAGACCTCTGTATGTGACTGCGAGCCCTTTCTGCCGGTGGGAGAGTGGGTGACTCAAGGCTTGAGACCTCTGTATATGACTGCGAGCCCTTTCTGCCGGTGGGAGTGGGTGACTCAAGGCTTGAGACCTCTGTATGTGACTGCGAGCCCTTTCTGCCGGTGGGAGTGGGTGACTCAAGGCTTGAGACCTCTGTATGTGACTGCGAGCCCTTTCTTTACCGTCTTGGTGTGTATTGAGCTTTTTAACTGGACACTTTTCAAGATCCTGAAGTCCTCTTTTTGTGTCCACAGCCGCTCCTGTGCCTATGCCCTCCTACCCCAGTTCCGGCTCTGGCAGCTCCTGCAGCAGCTCGTCCACATCTCACCTGGCCTCTCCGCCAGTAAGTAACCGCAGTGGACATATTGCTGTGCTAGCTTCCTCCGTAGGAGTCGCCGCTTGTCCTCCAGTGTCTGCACAGTTCACATGTCACGTTTGTTGTGTGTTTGTATAACACTTTCTGCCATCACTTTGGCATCAAAGTGCTTTCTTGAAAACGTCACCTTTTTGTACAGTTCTGAGAATTCCGTCGATCAAGTGTCTGTTGTGTGGCTTATTAGAGTGTTGTTAAGTGTGTAGTATAGCAATGGCTTGTATTCATTAATATGGATCGGGGTGCCACCTTGTGACTTTAGGCTTCACTATCATTGGAGCCTTTGGTCCTGGGATGGTGGGGCTCGGTGGGAGTGTGATCTTTAACTTCAGTGGGAGGGGAGCAGTGGGCCTGCGGTGGGGAGGGAAGAGGTACCACGAAACACATTGTGACTTCATGCTTCGAGCAGGGTGTGGTAGAAGTCTTTGTTACTTCAGGTTTCACTGGAAGAGAAGTGTGCCCTTGAGGTGGAGTGGGGATTGTGACTTCAGGGTTCACTGGAAGAGAAGTGTGCCCTTGAGGTGGAGTGGAGATTGTGACTTCAGGGTTCACTGGGAGAGAAGTGTGCCCTTGAGGTGGAGTGGAGATAGTGGCTTCAGGGTTCACTGGAAGAGAAGTGTGCCCTTGTGGTGGAGGGGAGATTGTGACTTCAGGGTTCACTGGAAGAGAAGTGTGCCCTTGAGGTGGAGTGGAGATTGGGACTTCAGGGTTCACTGGAAGAGAAGTGTGCCCTTGTGGTGGAGGGGAGATTGTGACTTCAGGATTCATTGGAAGAGAAGTGTGCCCTTGTGGTGGAGGGGAGATTGTGACTTCAAGGTGCACTGGAATAGAAGTGTGCCCTTGTGGTGGAGGGGAGATTGTGACTTCAGGGTTCACTGGAAGAGAAGTGTGCCCTTGTGGTGGAGGGGAGATTGTGACTTCAGGATTCACTGGAAGAGAAGTGTGCCCTTGTGGTGGAGGGGAGATTGTGACTTCAGGATTCACTGGAAGAGAAGTGTGCCCTTGTGGTGGAGGGGAGATTGTGACTTCAGGGTTCATTGGAAGAGAAGTGTGCCCTTGTGGTGGAGGGGAGATTGTGACTTCAAGGTGCACTGGAATAGAAGTGTGCCCTTGTGGTGGAGGGAGATTGTGACTTCAGGGTTCACTGGGAGAGAAGTGTGCCCTTGAGGTGGAGTGGAGATTGTGACTTCAGGATTCACTGGAAGAGAAGTGTGCCCTTGAGGTGGAGTGGAGATTGTGACTTCAGGGTTCACTGGAAGAGAAGTGTGCCCTTGAGGTGGAGTGGAGATTGTGACTTCAGGGTTCACTGGAAGAGAAGTGTGCCCTTGAGGTGGAGTGGGGATTGTGACTTCAGGGTTCACTGGAAGAGAAGTGTGCCCTTGAGGTGGAGTGGAGATTGTGACTTCAGGATTCACTGGAAGAGAAGTGTGCCCTTGAGGTGGAGTGGAGATTGTGACTTCAGGATTCACTGGAAGAGAAGTGTGCTCTTGAGGTGGAGTGGAGATTGTGACTTCAGGATTCACTGGAAGAGAAGTGTGCCCTTGAGGTGGAGTGGAGATTGTGACTTCAGGATTCACTGGAAGAGAAGTGTGCTCTTGTGGTGGAGGGGAGATTGTGACTTCAGGATTCACTGGAAGAGAAGTGTGCCCTTGTGGTGGAAGGGAGATTGTGACTTCAGGGTTCACTGGGAGAGAAGTGTGCCCTTGTGGTGGAGTGGAGATAGTGGCTTCAGGGTTCACTGGAAGAGAAGTGTGCCCTTGAGGTGAAGTGGAGATTGTGACTTCAGGGTTCACTGGGAGAGAAGTGTGCCCTTGAGGTGGAGTGGAGATAGTGGCTTCAGGGTTCACTGGAAGAGAAGTGTGCCCTTGTGGTGGAGGGGAGATTGTGAATTCAGGGTTCACTGGAAGAGAAGTGTGCCCTTGAGGTGGAGTGGAGATTGGGACTTCAGGGTTCACTGGAAGAGAAGTGTGCCCTTGAGGTGGAGTGGAGATTGTGACTTCAGGATTCACTGGAAGAGAAGTGTGCCCTTGAGGTGGAGTGGAGATTGTGACTTCAGGATTCACTGGAAGAGAAGTGTGCTCTTGTGGTGGAGGGGAGATTGTGACTTCAGGATTCACTGGAAGAGAAGTGTGCCCTTTTGGTGGAAGGGAGATTGTGACTTCAGGGTTCACTGGAAGAGAAGTGTGCCCTTGAGGTGGAGTGGAGATTGTGACTTCAGGGTTCACTGGAAGAGAAGTGTGCCCTTGAGGTGGAGTGGAGATTGTGACTTCAGGATTCACTGGAAGAGAAGTGTGCCCTTGAGGTGGAGTGGAGATTGTGACTTCAGGATTCACTGGAAGAGAAGTGTGCTCTTGTGGTGGAGGGGAGATTGTGACTTCAGGGTTCACTGGAAGAGAAGTGTGCCCTTGTGGTGGAGGGAGATTGTGGCTTCAGGGTTCACTGGAAGAGAAGTGTGCCTTGTGGTGGAGGGGAGATTGGGACTTCAGGGTTCACTGGAAGAGAAGTGTGCCCTTGTGGTGGAGGGGAGATTGTGACTTCAGGGTTCATTGGAAGAGAAGTGTGCCCTTGTGGTGGAGGGGAGATTGTGACTTCAGGGTTCACTGGAAGAGAAGTGTGCCCTTGTGGTGGAGGGAGATTGTGGCTTCAGGGTTCACTGGAAGAGAAGTGTGCCTTGTGGTGGAGGGGAGATTGTGGCTTCAGGGTTCACTGGAAGAGAAGTGTGCCTTGTGGTGGAGAGGAGATTGTGGCTTCAGGGTTCACTGGAAGAGAAGTGTGCCCTGTGGTGGAGGGGACATGCCAAGGTGGCTCACTTGTAAATGTAGGTCTGTGACCAAGTCGCTCGAGCCCTCGCCCTGCGAGGGTCCTCTCTTTCCTCATGGCTGGGCAGAGGAGACCTCGAGCTGCTTGGTTGAGACCCCCCCACCCACCCCCCCCCCCCCCCCCCCCACCCCCGTGGGGTCAGCACTCCAGCGCTTAGAGCGCTCTAGCACGCCGTGTGGCGCTATGTCAAGTGCGTGACTGGCTGGAGGTGGCCGCATTCCTAGAGTCTGCTGGACTGGAAGTGTATTTTCCAGAGGGGGCGGGGTCAGAGGGCATCGGAAAGTGTGTTGGAATGCAGGCTGCCTTTTTCCGTTCTGAGTTGACTTTCAAACCTGGGCCCTTCTGAATAGCGGGGCTGGCTCAGCTCATGCATGGCTTGGGCGGGCAGTGGTCCCTTATACACTGGGGACGGGCCCACGCGAGCACCGCCCCACGCGGAGCTGAAGCTGTGTGCAGTTCTTGTGAGGGCAGAGCTATCCCTCAAACTGAGCTTGGGCACGTGATTTGTGGGTTGGGGAGCTGCACAGAGTGTTGGCTCTGCTGAGGGGGAGGGGGGGCGTGAGGTAGGGGGCATTGCCACAGCGATTCGACATTTACATGGGTGGGGTTATGTCGGGGGGCTTGAAGTCTTGGGCCAGGTCCACCTAGTGGTCTGGTGCTTCCGTATGGGTTCTTGAGCTTGGTACCACCTGGTGGTCCAGCTCTGCCATGTGGAGTGATTGCATCAGATGCCGTGTGCGGTGTAAGGTCATAGAGTCATCTGCCGCGTGGGTTCTTGCGCCGGGTACCACCTGGTGGTCCAGCTCTGCCACGTGGCGTGCTTGCATCGGATGCCGTGTGCGATGTAATGTCATAGACTTTCAGCTGCCGCGTGGGTTCTTGCGCCGGGTACCACCTGGTGGTCCAGTGCCCCCACGTGGAGTGTTTGGGACAGATGTTGTGCATGGTTTAAGGCTTGACTGCCGAAAGGGGGGCTAGGGCAGGTCCTGCACAGGGGTCCTGCCTCTAGAGGTGTTTTGGGGTGCTGCTTCCAGAGGCAGGGGTGCTTGGGCAGGGCTGCACAGTGTTCCTGCCTCTAGAGGTGTTTTTGGGGTGCTGCTTCCAGAAGCAGGGGTTCTTGTCAGGCCCTGCACAGTGGTCCTGCTTCTAGAGATGTTTTTGGGGTGCTGCTTCCGGAGGCAGGGGTGGTTGTCAGGTCCTGCACAGTGGTCCTGCCTCTAGAGGTGTTTTTGGGGTGCTGCTTCCAGAGGCAGGGGTGCTTTGACAGGCCCTGCACAGTGGTCCTGCTTCTAGAGATGTTTTTGGGGTGCTGCTTCCGGAGGCAGGGGTGCTTTGACAGGCCCTGCACAGTGGTCCTGCTTCTAGAGATGTTTTTGGGGTGCTGCTTCCAGAGGCAGGGGTGCTTTGACAGGCCCTGCACAGTGGTCCTGCTTCTAGAGATGTTTTTGGGGTGCTGCTTCCAGAGGCAGGGGTGCTTTGACAGGCCCTGCACAGTGGTCCTGCCTCTAGAGATGTTTTGGGGTGCTGCTTCCAGAGGCAGGGGTGCTTTTCAGGTCCTGCACAGAGGTCCTGCCTCTAGAGATGTTTTTGGGGTGCTGCTTCCAGAGGCAGGGGTTCTTGTCAGGTCCTGCACAGTGGTCCTGCCTCTAGAGACGTTTTGGGGTGCTGCTTCCAGAGGCAGGGGTGCTTTGACAGGTCCTGCACAGTGGTCCTGCCTCTAGAGATGTTTTGGGGTGCTGCTTCCAGAGGCAGGGGTGCTTTTCAGGTCCTGCACAGAGGTCCTGCCTCTAGAGATGTTTTTGGGGTGCTGCTTCCAGAGGCAGGGGTGCTTTGACAGGTCCTGCACAGTGGTCCTGCCTCTAGAGGTGTTTTGGGGTGCTGCTTCCAGAGGCAGGAGTGCTTGGGCAGGGCTGCACAGTGGTCCTGCCTCTAGAGATGTTTTGGGGTGCTGCTTCCAGAGGCAGGGGTGCTTTTCAGGTCCTGCACAGAGGTCCTGCCTCTAGAGATGTTTTTGGGGTGCTGCTTCCAGAGGCAGGGGTGCTTTGACAGGTCCTGCACAGTGGTCCTGCCTCTAGAGATGTTTTGGGGTGCTGCTTCCAGAGGCAGGGGTGCTTTGACAGGTCCTGCACAGTGGTCCTGCCTCTAGAGATGTTTTTGGGGTGCTGCTTCCAGAGGCAGGGGTGCTTGTCAGGTTGTGCACAGGGGTCCTGCCTCTAGAGGTGTTTTTGGGGTGCTGCTTCCAGAGGCAGGGGTTCTTGTCAGGTCCTGCACAGAGGTCCTGCCTCTAGAGATGTTTTTGGGGTGCTGCTTCCAGAGGCAGGGGTGCTTGTCAGGTTGTGCACAGGGGTCCTGCCTCTAGAGGTGTTTTTGGGGTGCTGCTTCCGGAGGCAGGGGTGGTGGTCAGTTCCTGCACAGTGGTCCTGCCTCTAGAGACGTTTTGGGGTGCTGCTTCCAGAGGCAGGGGTGCTTGGGCAGGGCTGCACAGTGGTCCTGCCTCTAGAGATGTTTTTGGGGTGCTGCTTCCAGAGGCAGGGGTGCTTGTCAGGCCCTGCACAGTGGTCCTGCCTCTAGAGATGTTTTGGGGTGCTGCTTCCAGAGGCAGGGGTGCTTTTCAGGTCCTGCACAGAGGTCCTGCCTCTAGAGACGTTTTGGGGTGCTGCTTCCAGAGGCAGGGGTGCTTGTCAGGCCCTGCACAGTGGTCCTGCCTCTAGAGATGTTTTTGGGGTGCTGCTTCCAGAGGCAGGGGTGCTTTGACAGGCCCTGCACAGTGGTCCTGCTTCTAGAGGTGTTTTTGGGGTGCTGCTTCCAGAGGCAGGGGTGCTTGTCAGGCCCTGCACAGTGGTCCTGCCTCTAGAGATGTTTTTGGGGTGCTGCTTCCAGAGGCAGGGGTGCTTGTCAGGCCCTGCACAGTGGTCCTGCCTCTAGAGATGTTTTTGGGGTGCTGCTTCCAGAGGCAGGGGTGCTTTGACAGGCCCTGCACAGTGGTCCTGCTTCTAGAGGTGTTTTTGGGGTGCTGCTTCCGGAGGCAGGGGTGGTGGTCAGTTCCTGCACAGTGGTCCTGCCTCTAGAGGTGTTTTTGGGGTGCTGCTTCCAGAGGCAGGGGTTCTTGTCAGGTCCTGCACAGTGGTCCTGCCTCTAGAGATGTTTTGGGGTGCTGCTTCCAGAGGCAGGGGTGCTTTGACAGGTCCTGCACAGTGGTCCTGCCTCTAGAGATGTTTTTGGGGTGCTGCTTCCAGAGGCAGGGGTGCTTGTCAGGTTGTGCACAGGGGTCCTGCCTCTAGAGGTGTTTTGGGGTGCTGCTTCCAGAGGCAGGGGTGCTTGGGCAGGGCTGCACAGTGGTCCTGCCTCTAGAGATGTTTTTGGGGTGCTGCTTCCAGAGGCAGGGGTGCTTGTCAGGTTGTGCACAGTGGTCCTGCCTCTAGAGGTGTTTTTGGGGTGCTGCTTCCGGAGGCAGGGGTGGTGGTCAGTTCCTGCACAGTGGTCCTGCCTCTAGAGACGTTTTGGGGTGCTGCTTCCAGAGGCTGTGTGCAGGGTGGCGCTGGTGCCTGTTGCCCCTCATGGGTCAGTGCCACGCAGAGCCTCTGTGCCAGCCACGGCCTGCTCCCACAAAGTGTTTAGTGAGAAGCGTCGACCTGATCCAGGAGCTACTTCTAGGCGCTTCTGCAGCTCATGAGGATGGAGACCTTTAAGGGAGCGAGCCAAGGGGCGGAATCATTATTTATCCGCTGTTTATGCCAAGTCTTGTGCACTTCTGACTTCTTTCTTTTTTGTGGGCTTAGCTCGAGTTCCATAAACTTGTGTCTGTGGTTCGCTGGACGCCCCCTGACCTCTGCCTTTCTTTCCCTGTCCCACCAGTCTCTGGGGGACCTGCAGCCCCTGCAGGAGAAGGCCCTGCCCTCCCCTCTGCAGGACTCGCCGGGCTTCCTGCAGGGCTCCAAGGACTCGGCCGGAAGCAGCAGCAAGAACTCCTCCTGCGACACCGACGACTTCGTGATGGTGCCCGCCCAGTTCCCAAGTAAGACCCCGGTTTATATCAGGGCTGTAAATCATCCATGTCAGTGTAAATCAGGCCAGACGAGCGGTGGGGGCCCTCCTCCGACCCCTGTGAAGAGGGGCCATGCTGTGACGTCATTGGGAGGGGGCGGGACACTCCTGGAATGAGTCTAAACTGGTAACGGGGGAGGATCCGTGGGTCAACAGAGCCCTCTCGTGGACACCTGGAAAACGACAGATCCTTTTTGTACACAACAGAGGTATAATGAGCAAGAGAGCTCAGCCACTCCCCCTCGGTCCACACTGTTAACCCCTTAACCCTCCCCATGATCTCCTACCCTTTACGAATTACACCTCCCCCTCACCTTTACACAGTGAACCCCTCCTCCCATCCCCTTTAAGGGTTTCCACTTACCCATAACTTCACACAGTAGGCCTTACCTTTACTGCTTACATGTCCCCCTTAACTTTAAACCCTTGGCTCTTAGCTTCCACTCTTACTCCCTACCCGTAGCCCCTTACCCTTAGTCCTCTCCCCCTTAACTTTAGCTATTAATCTCTTATCTGTACCCATAACACGTTGCCTTCTTCACGTTACCCCATATTTTTCACCCTTAACTTCTTACCCCAACCCCTTACCGTAAACGCTCACACTTAAACTCACCCACACTCTAACCCCCTTCCCCCAGTCCTATGCTGCAATGAAATGACCGACGAGGAAATGGAGGCGAACAGATGCTGTATCCGAGGACAGGGCCCTTATCTCTTCATGTAGGGTTAGTGAGTTTGGGGTCATGTGATGTAAGGAACCCTATGCGATCATTCATTGGGGCTGATAATTGTTCTGCCTGTTGAATAATCCATCTTCCTCCCTGACATCTGTCCAGGTGTTTATGTACATCTGGGTGTATTCCCGCCTCCAGAGAGCTCCCAACACACACCGTGTGAAGAGGTCTCCACTGTTATTAGGACTATTTATGTATTCATTTGAAGGGTTTTATATAGCGCTGGCTAGACCCGGAGGTATCCAAGCGCTTTACATGAGCAGAAGTAATCAAGAAAAGCAATTATTCAGGGTAAACAAAACAAGCAAGAAGCAAGTACACATAACATGAAGTTAAAAGGGGGCAACACACACTTTACATGAGCCGAAGCAATAGGACTAGACACGCCTGAAGTGCTGCAGCCTGTTGCTCACCCTTATGGCCCCATCCATGCAAGGAGTGGGACATAGGAGGAGTCTGTAGCACGCTGGGTCATATCCATGAAATACATTATTATCGAAAGGGAAACAAGTGCCTTTCGATGGCACTTGGGGCTCGCTGTCCAGGGGTGCTAATCTCCTCCGTAGAAGAGTCATTCCCCTAGCATTACCAGCTCCGCCTCATGCAGACGAGGCTGCACGTTTGTAGGGCGCGTCTGCCCGGATTCCGATGCCAGCGAGGCCACCAGGTGGCAAAGCTGGCCTGGTCTCATGGCTGGTGCTGTGTCAGCAGGCCCCCGCTCCTTGCTCTCCACCACGTCACCGAGGGTGGACTTGTCATCTTTAGTGTTTGTTCATATTCTTGTTGAAGATCCCACAGCTAGTTTGAGATCATGGACATCTTACTCGGATGTGAGTGGCAGCAGGAGGCCAGTCCTGTCTGCGATCCTTTGGTTTTACCTTTCCAAACAAGTTGCCCTGAAGGGCATGGGTCTTTGGAGCTAGGTCCTGCTGTCTGTCTGAAGCAAGATACGGACAGACCTGTGACTTTGCATGGCCATCTCATTACCTTTGAGGGTGGCACCGTTATTACCAGCATCGCATGCCAGTCCGGCCCGGCCGTGCCACTGGTGCGCTGCTTGTCAGACAGGGTTTAAGCTCCAACTCCTCGGAGAATGGGGCCTTCCCAGATTCTCCATCCTAAACCAATCCAAAGGTATCTGAAGTACAGAATCCTCATGCACAGTGCAACAGGGAAACAAATCCTGGCTGATTGTCTGTTAGTGAACAATGTAAACGTCAAACCCGCCCCACGCAACAGCCAGGACAGGAAAGTCACCAGCAGTGGAGACTAAGTCCGCTTGGAGCGAGTTCACGTACTCATCGTTGATTCCTTAAAACCTTGCAATGCATAATAGCACTAAAACATCATGTACCGTAAAAGAAACCTAAAGCCAGCTTCTCAAGGAAGGCAACCTCTTTACAGAAGATAAAAAACATCAGTGCTCCATTCCTTAAGGTAAATAAATATAGGCTTTATTATTGCCCTGAGGTTACAGAAAACAGACATTTAATTGAAGAAGTTATACATTTTACAATGCAACAGTTTGATATTTAACTAGGCCCACTGAACACACACACACAAAAATAATTCCAGCAGACCTAATATCTCTTGCGTTGGACTCAGGTCTTAGTCATCTACCCGTGCTTTCAGCGGCACAGGCGTACGCAGACCACATGCAGCAGCCTTTCCAGAGACAAATCCATGTATTTCTTAATGTTACAGTTCAAGGGAAGATGGAAGCAAGCCTATGACATAGTTATCAATTACATGTTTAAAAAAAATATTTTGCTCAAACTCTGCACATTCTGTCTTTTACTTTCAGGTACCAGTGGTTTGGTTGCAAAGTAATTGTTGTGTGTGTGTACCAAATAATTGCATTGGATAGAAAGTTAAAACTGTTTCACAGACTCTTGCAAAAATTTAGCCTGGGAATTTAATGGGATGGGTTGTTTTTTAATCTTTCCAATTTGATGGCGGTTATAAGAAAGTATAATATGACCATGTATTTGTGTCACAGTTGATTAAATTCAAATGTAATCTGTCTTTGCATACATCACTAAGGTCCTTTGTAAAGTGTCGAATAAACCGAATATTGGACAGTATCACGCCAGGCAGATACTTTCCTTGGGAATGCAGGAAGGCCAAAGGTCATTGAGGGAATCGGCTTTCCCTTCACTACTGATAAATTAGGGCTTAAAGATAGAGATGCTGAGTCGTTCTAAAGATGGTGCAGCGCGTAGGTGAAAGAGTTCCGTTTGGTTTTCAGTGATGTATTAGGTTCTTAATTTTAATCCACCCTCAACACCCTAAAGATTGCAGCATTTTAAATAATCTTGTTATAAAAAATGAGAGAGAGAGAAGCTTTGATTCATTCGGCTTCCAGCCAATAGAGGTGTAATCAAAGGGGAAGGAATCACTTGTCCTGTATGTTATCAGGATCAGGGGATCTTTTCGCCTTAAAAACCGTCATTCACAAAATTACTGTGGGTGCGGTATATCTTGTTTCTCCATATATTAGGTTACGTGAAAAGCATCATCATAGGGTCTTGGTTATGCTTTCCTCCACCTGGAGGAAGTACAACTGATATTTTACAGTAGTGATTAGAGAAAGTGAGCGGGAGAGTGCGGTGTCATTAAATTTACCTCCATCTGTTGATCTTAGTTTTATTGTGTCGGGTATGGGGTAAAGGTAAAAACAAGGTGGTGGTGCAGTGATAGAAGAGCTACTGTTCTATCGCACCTATTCGAAAACGTGTCTGGTCGACATGTTTCAGCCCAGGTGTTCCCAGTAGGGTCTGCAGGCTTTCTTCTGGACCAATTGAAAGCACAGGTTGCTTAGAGGGCCCACAGAGTTATAGACACAATTTCATCTATAACTTGCAAGTGTGCGAGCAGGCGCACTTACGAAGAAGGATAAGTGCACTATTTACCTATGCACGTTACAACTTGACAACATGCTTTCCATTGGTCCTAAAGAAAGCCCCAGACCCTACTGAGCACACCTGAGCTGAAACATGTCCACCAGCCACATTTTCAAATAGGTGCGATAGAACAGTAGCTATTTTATCACTGCACTACCACCTTGTTTTTACCTTTACCCCATCCCCGCGGTTATTTTGTGAATGATGGTATTTAAAACGACAAGAACCCTGGCCCTGGTAACATACAGGCCAAGTGATTCATTCCCCTTTGATTACACCTCTATTGGTCGGAAGCCGAATGAATCGAAGCTTCTCTCTCCCTCATTTCTGATTACAAGAGCATTTTAAATAATGACAGCCTCAGATGGAAGCTTCTCCATCCTCAAACCCAAATCTCGCCCTCAACTAACCCTCAAAAGCAAATTGGAAAACATCTTGTGGTCTGTAAGGAAACACCAACAATGCCGATAGTGCTCTAGTGGCATAAGATGCCCAGACGCCCTTTACCGAACGCCTCTATTTTATTCTCCAGACCTTTTCCTAAGACTAGTCTGTGAATCTGCAATCTAGAGTTTGCACAGCCTTGAACCTGTCCTTTGTTAGGCTTCAGCCCGGCTCTCAGGCCTTCTTTCTCTCCACATGTCTCCTTTGGCAGGAGTTCTTTTTCATGTTTGGCTGCCAGATACTGCAATGCATTTTATTCAGTTTACGTTGCCTGGGTGATCATCCACACTGGTAGCTTTGTAATAGTCTCTCTAAGGGGTTGTCGCTCTCCTTTAGGGCTCTATGGTGGGATTTCGATATTCGTACTTTCATTCTAAAGTCTTGGTTTTGACAGTGTGTAAAACAATGTTTTCTCTTCTTGAAGCTGTAGGTCTGCTTTTAGGGTGTGATCACATTGGGGTTCCCTTGATGGGCCCTGTTTCCGATGTCCTGGGGTGTTACGCTCCCATGACATGGCCCTGGTGCATCTTGTGCTCATGTTAATATCTGGGCCCCCAGTTCCATGAATCTACGGGCTCCCCTTTCTTCTCGTTTCATACTGAGCGGTTTGTTAGAAGCTTTTGTTTCACAGACTTTAAATGCTGCCTGGACAATGCAACATACAACGCCCAGCTATTTTACCTCTGCACGTGTTAGTGACATCCTGTTTTACACATTACGGGGCCCATGTCACCCAGCCCTCATCAGCTGTAGAGCTGGAAGCATGACTACCTGGGAATTTCAATTTTGCATGTAAATATTCCCTGTTTTTCTGTCACGGTGGTTCATCATAGCTGTTTCCTTCACTTCTGGAAATGTGCATCAAGAATTGTTTTCTTGTCGTGTCATACATTGCCTTCTACACATTTTGTAAAGCGCTTTGAATAAAAGTGCTACTGAACAAATCAAAAAGTGAAATAGAAGAGATACCATCTTGGTCCTGATGCTAGCTTTGATATTTTGAGATTACATTTTATTTGTAAAGGTTGAATTTGCCAAGAATCCTGATAAGTGGAAGCAGACAAAGGATTGCTATGCGTAGTGTAACCTCATTGGTTTGGGTTAATGAGGGCCCTCGTTTTTTTTCCCTTGAGAACAAGTTGACCTCGTTATTGGAAAATATGCTACAGACCCCCAAAAGTTCTCCAATAATCGGTGCCCTCCCTGACCTGTCCTCGCCATGGATACACTTGTGGTGTTTTCGAGGTTTGCGCAATCCTAGACGGCTCACCCTTTGAGTAGGCCTGCTCAGCCAGTATATTTTAGGATTGGGCAATAATCAGAGAGGTTGGATGGTTCATTTAGGATGTTGTCACCTGTCCTAGAGAGATTGACTCATGGTGCAACTCCTGGTTCTGTATTTTTTGCTGACAGAGTCCCTGGAGCTTCGTTTGTAGCTGCATGTCTCTGCCGGCACGGATATTAAGACTGTAGGCAAGTCCTCGCAAGCAAGGAAGGAGCGACGCGGTGTTAAGTTGGCTTTCTCTGCCCTCATTAATGCTTCTGGGAAATGGACGAGTGGGATAATTCAGTGGTTGAGTTAATTGCAACAATTAAAGTCTGTATAACTCCCAACGGATTGAAAATATTTTAAGGGTGTATTGCTGTCAGTGGTTGTTTAAAAAAGATCTTTGCTATGTAAGCTGAGTGATGCTCTGTGAGAGGTGAAGTAATTGAGCTTTAGTGGCTTTCTCTGAAGAACTTTTACTAAGGTTTTGCACCCAGTAAATGGCCACATTTCTTCTGCAAGGGCCCTTTATTTGTTCAGTCCAAGGTGTCATCTGCTTTCCTCAGAATAAATTTGAAGGATACTAAATAGGAATAGAAAATCTCACCTTCTGACACGGCTAATCCAGAACCTGTTTGTAGATTATTCAAGCCCTCTTCTAGAAGAGGGGAACCATTGAAAACCCTGATGAAGAGTTCCCACTGGGGTCAAAGTTCCCATGTTTGCCAGTCAATACAAGTTCCTACTAGTTTACACTCCTACACTCCTGGGGGAAATGTGGCAGGAAGAGCTAAATGTGAGACAGAATTAGAGGCGCACCATCCGTGCCCAGCTCCAGTAAAGTCTGCTTTGCTAAATGCTTCTGTGAATACAAATTGAGCAATTTTTAAGTGCAAAAGTTTAACGTTGTCTGCTTATTTGAAAAATCCAGGTGAAATCGCGGCTGAGGCTGCAGGAGTGAGACCAACCCAAGACTGTCTGATGTACAGCGGGTAAGTGTTCTACACTGATGAAGTACATAATTAATTTCAGATTTAATTAAGCCAGAATCCCCAATGGGGAGGACTTGTTCAGGCCAGGCCATGGTCTGCCCAAATGGATCCCTTTGGCTTCTAAAAGCCACAAAGGGACATTATCTGGCTGTGAAATGCCTTGCCTAGCAGACATCAGTATTTTGTGGACTAGTTATTTGTAGATATGAATAGGGCAACAGTGTATTATGGATTGCAGTATTCTTGAGTTGCCCTGCCACCATGGGAATTGCATTGGCTTTGGACCCTACACTTTTGTGAGGGCAGTTGTACCTTCCAATAAAGCTGTTCTGCTTTTCCTTCCAGATGTGCACTGAGTCTCACTCAGGGATGTTCCACTGTCCTCTCCCAAGACTCCGACAATTATATTGTTAGCACATCTTCCCCCAATTACCTCTGTTCTTTGTAAGGGCTTTCTCAGCTCCCACTACCTGAACCGCCCTGATAATCTGTAATTCTTAAGAGATGTGCTGTGTTTCTCAAAGGATGTCGTACACATTAAAGCTGTTCCATGGTAGATGGAGGAAGGATGTAAAGTCCCCCAAGCAGCCCATACACACGGTCCTCGAACCTACTCCCAGAGCTGCCCTTGTTATCATCTCCCTGAATTCATCTGCTCCTACTCTTGTTCTTACTTTGCCATGGAGATGCATTGGACAGCCCCCGCTCAGCGCAGCAGACCCACAAGCTGTCCTGGTTACCTCTGGCCCTGTAGTGATGTCAAGAAATTAAAACGTGTTCCTTAAGAACAGAACTGCATGTGCACACGCTGTCCTATGAGCTTCCCAAGATCTGCCCTTGTTAGCTCCCAAGGTCCATCTCCAAATGCTGCTCTGCCTTTCACAGTAAGGTCTTTAGGTTACATTCTTTTCTTCTCTTTTCTCCAGCAGTTCTATGGTCACGTCTGCAGGTCTGGAGGTTCAGGCCCGAACTCCCTCACCGTCGCCTCCATACAGTGGAACATCCAGCCCATCAGGGTAAGAAAACCAGCCTGAAACAAACCCTCATCACACTGTCTCTGCTCTTACCTCAGGGCAGAGCAAGAGGTTTGCTTGTAGCCTGTTAGCAGATTCAACCTCTCATCAGCCTTCCAGTCTCATGAAATTGCGTGCCGCCTCCTCCGTGATGCCAAGATCTGGTTACTTGCCTAATACTGCTTCTGTTGTAGATCTGTATTCAAGTAATACAAACCCAAAACTCTGCATCTAGATGTGCCCAGTATAGCAGGCCAGGTAGGGTGGTGTGTGCATGTATTGCCAAGGCTTTTTTCTGAACGTTGGCTACAAGTAGAGATGGTCTGGTCTATAGTGAGACTGGAATGAAGACAAGATCATTACTGTGTCAAGTAAACACTGTTCAAACAAATGTTGGTAGCGTGTGTTGCTGTAGATACCCATCATTGGCATACTTCCGCCACCTTGTGTTTGACTCAGACCTTTGCAAGCTGTTTTTGCTCGAAGAAGTCTCTCGAATCACAGGATATGGTGTGACTTCTTCTCCTGTTGTGCATTGACACCAACCCCATATTGGATATTTTTTTCCGCCATCGTGTTCAGACGTGCACTAAGAGGACTCCAAGGGTGTCGTGTTTGCAACTTGTGTTTTCATTGGGCCTCTTCGGTAAACTTCCTGATCTTTGAGTGTCAGTTTTAACTACGACCAGTGTCATTGTTTCCTTGACACTTTAGGACTGAATCAACATCAAAAGATCATTGGTGACGTCTTCAGACATCGAACTCTTGCTCCCCTTTGGGGCTGCGAACAACCTTCAGTCCATCTCCATCCCAGAATGACGCCTGAGTGATGGAATTGAAACCCTTTCAGGTTTGCCTGCGCTGCCACTCCAAGTGCCCATGATCATCATCATTAAGTGTGTAACTGGATGATGCATTGTGTCCCTCGCTTTCAGGCCCAATAAGACTCAGTTATCAGAAGGAGCAGTGCTTGGCTCACCAGGAAATATAACAGGAGGGTATGTCTTCAGGAAAGAAGACCCCTCGGCGCTGAGGAGCAGCAGGAGGTAGGCCTGTGGAGTCTTCTGGTTTCACTACCACCACACAGCACTGAGAAGGTATCTTTCAGTGAGTCTGAAGACCATAAATGGAGAAATTCATCCCGGCGCTGAAGACTGGGCTGCACTCCTAAGCAGCCCAGGCCTAAAGTATGCCTCCGGCCCCTGAAGCCCACATCACCTAGCCAGGGCTCCTGAAAAAAGACCAATGCTGAGGAAGAGCACCACTTCCAAGGGAGTTAGGTGTTCAGCCTTGAGCAAGCACAAACACCAAGACAACGGCCTGCATCACCTTTAGGCTTTGGTCTGCTCCGGCACGAACCTTCGCAGTCAAACAAGTCTTTGGAGTTGATCAAGACAACAGCAGAGAGCATCGGCCTCCAGTGCCCGTCGAGCCCAAGCCATCCCAGAGGCATCGAGCACCTTCAGTCCATTAAGAAGCAGGCACAAAAGACTCCTTTGGCACTGTTGGTGAAGAGCCTTATGACGCTGAAACCTCTGTGGGCCAAAACACTCTTGACGCGTCGATGCTGAAGACAAAAGACCATCGAAGCCTACAGAGGAGGAAAGACTCTACCAGGAACTGGATGCCAGATAAAATTGCCTGTTTATACAACCACTTACAGGCAAAGCCTCGCCAAACACACCTTCATCAACAAGCCATTGCGAGCCCCAGATACAATCCATGGCATTATTGTGATTTCAATCCCCCAGGGGACCCAAACATAGAACACTATCCTGTATAACCCCTGATGACACTACAGCGTTTCACGAGGTGGCTGCATAGTACCACAAGGTGGACTGCTTATCACAGAGGAGGACGATTTCATTCTAGAAACTCTAAAACTGAGCGCAGCGTGCAGATCCTTTCTATGTTAAAGTCCGTCCCTGAACATTTTAAAGAACAGGTCAGAACGAGAGATGTAACTCCAAGGTTAGAAAGAAATTCAAACACTCTCCTGATGACCCAATCTTTTTTAGAGGGTTGGTTGCACCTGATTTTCAAGTCGTACACACGGCTTTCAAGCACACCTCTGCAGAAAGCACTGGCAATGCTCCTTCTCTAGACAAGGAAAGCTAAAAGATTGAAGTGGTTGGTAAAAGGGTGGCTGTTGGAGTGGCATCTCATTTGTGGATTGCTAATTCTGCGGCTCTTCTTTTGCGCTACAACAGTGCAGAATGGGTGGAAAGGCAAGAGCTGCTTAAGTATCTGCCAAAATAGTGTAGGGATGGTGAGGAAGAGACCGTAGCCGAGGGCAAGGTGATATCTAATACCTACATCCATTGCACCTTGGACACTGAGGATACTGCATCCACAGGCATCAACGCACGCCTTTCGCCCAGAAGACATGATTGACTTTGAATGTCAGAGTACAATCCTGAGGTTCAACACCATCGCCTCGAACTCTCATTTGAGAAGGAGCACCCTCTTCAGGTCTCAGGTTGATGTGATGCTTCAAAAGAAAAGGAAATGTGCAGATACAGTTAAATCAATAAGAGCCCTTCAAGCCACTACATTCAGGGGCTCCTTCAGAAAACGCCAACCAAGGAGGGGAGCAAACACAACCTCCCTCAAGCAACTGCACTCCTCAGATGCAGCAGCAGTCCTTCCACCAGCAACCAAGATTGGACTAGAGTCCTGGCACCTACACAGGGTCCAGTAGGAGCAGGGATAAAAGTAGCTTAAGTGAAGGGACTGCCCCAGCCGAGCACGGACGTCATCCATCCTGGTCACACATCAACTGTCTTTTTCTCCTTCCCTGGGAGAGCATTACGTCTGACACGTGGATATTAGCCATCATCCAAAATGGCTGTTGCCTAGAACTACACATAACCCCTTCACTTGGTCACACGCTCCCAGCACAGAACATTTGTTGCTTCTTCGAAAGGATGTGCTCGCCCTCCTGCAGAATGGTGCCATAAAGTGAGTGCGACTCACAACAACAAGTTAGCAGAGTCTGCTCCCTCTACTTCCTAATTCCCCCCAAAAAATGACTCCCTCAGACCTATCCTCGGACACGATATAAGGCAAAATGGAAAATGTTTGTTTACCACTGTGCTTCTGTGTATTTAGATCCCTTAAAACCTTTAGTACAGGACAATATTGCCTACCTTTTGCATTTACAGAAAGCAGGCCTTGCCTATAAACTCAATTTGTTTGCATTAAGCTGCTGTTGAAGCCCACATGCAAAAAAGGGAGTACAAGGCCATTTTGTGAATTCCAGGTATTAAAGCTTTCATGGAGGACCTCAAAGGGGTAATTCCCCCAAGAGACCCTCCTGCTCCTATTTGGAGCCTGAATGTAGTCCTCCCAAAGCTCATGTAACCACCTTTGGAGCCTGTGCTTTCACCCACTTCAATGTCTGTCAAGCAAGGTGGTGATCCTGGTGGCTGTTTCCGCTCTTAAAGTTAGTGAGCTGCAAGCGCTAACTACACTAGAGCCTTACAAACAGGTACACAAGGATAGGAAGCTCTTCGAACCAGTTCTAACATTCTTTGTAAGATGATGCCATGTTTTCACCTTAGCAAAACCATAGAGCTCCAAGTTTTCTTACTGCACCCAGAATCCGTTGTGGAGAGAGACTTCACACACTGAATATTAAAAGAGCCTATGTACTACATGGCTAGAACCAAAGCTTTTCAAAGATCAAATCAGCTATTTCTCACTTTTGCAAAGCTGCAAAAAGGACAGACCATATCTAAAGCTGCAATAGCTAAGTAGATCGGCAAATGTATTCAGACCTGCTATTTTAAAGCAAAGAGGGTTCTATCAGCTCCACCTAGGGTGACACTGCATCCATAAAAGGGGAACCACCATGGCTCTTTTGGGAAACACCATATTGTGGGATATTTGTAAAGCAGCCATCTAGTCAACTCCACAAACGTTTACTAAGTGCTTCGGTGTCGATATTTTAGCCTGTCAAGAAGCCATGGTGGGAAAGACGGTGTTAAGAGCTTCTTCCAAGTATCTACATGTAAGCCTCTGCTTTCGGAGTGTCCTGCTTTACAGTCTGTGCTAAGCTTATGTATCTACAGCACCAGATGCTATGAATGAAAAATGTTACTTATCTTCTAAACATCTATTGGTAGCATGTAGTGCTGTAGATTCACTTGTGCCCGCCCTCCTCCCTAGAAGCGCGTTTATTTTCAGCAGCTGTCTTCTTTTTCTATCTCTTAACAGCGCATCAAGCACTTTATTTATCATTAATCTCCATACATAATATAGCCTGCTGTGTGGAACCGACCTAATATGGAGTTTGTTCCCATGCACAGTGCACATCAGGATGATTTTTTTTTTATATATCTTTTTATTAACTGTATAAAGAAAAACCAGAGGTGTACATCACATTTTCAGCAATTTACATATCATCGTACCAGACAAAATCAAAGCGTCACGCATAAAGCATCTATATGAGCCTCAAATTGAGGAAAATTACATCATACATGGGAACTTGCTATTAGTTCGTCAACTCTGGCTGTGATTGGGGGTTCGCAGATATGGCCCCTGTACTCGTTCCAACTGGACCAAACCTCGACCCACTTTTGCGGACAGCCCCTCGACAGGATGACTTCTTAAAAAACAACTTGGATTTTAGGGGTACTGTGCCCCAAGTACTGCCTTTGGATGTTGTATTAACAGCAGATACAACTGATCATATGTTGGATGTTGGAATATACATTACTAGGGTTTTCATTGGTTGGTTGAACCTGTTGAACCTGAATTCTAGGATTAAAGCGCTTAATTTTCTGACTGTTTGGGAATGGTTTAACTGGTGCGCTCACTATCATGGATTGTCTGTCGCTGCTCTAGTTGCCAGGGTTATGGTAGGTCAAATGTTGACTGTTGGAACCGCAAGGATTCAAGCGTTATGGTGCATCATGTGCTGGTCGTTTGAGCATGGATTAGCAGGCAGTATGAATGATTCTTTTATGGCTGTTGTGGTTTCAGTACACCCGGGTTGTGGTAGGTGATGTATTGGCTGTTGGCATATGCATTGCATGGGTTAGGCAGGTTCATCCAAGGCTGTATTTCTAGTAAAGTCGGATCCTGGTTTCGTTGTCAGTGGCTGCACTCTAAAGATGGTTCTGAGTTTAGACATTCATTTTCTTCTTGTTTTCACAGCAGGCAGAGCCACCTCTCGAGCATCAAATACAGCCAGTCAGTGCCCATTCCCGTCCCAACCCAGGTCCAGAACTACAGGCGGATAGAGGAGAACCTTCTGTCTCCGAATCAGTACACACCGCCCCGGTGAGTATTCAGTCTGGGCTGTGAGTGGAATTCTCGATTCTTGAATAAGCATCAGTTAAGCTAAGGTATTTTCTGGTTGATACTTATAACCGCAGATGCCTCGCCTTTTAAATTCCCTCAGCTGCCAAACTGGATCCAGAACTATATCAGCATTGGGTCCCGCACGGCGGCTTCACGCTGCCTTCGGAGTGTTGCACGGAGCTGCATATAAGTGCCACCACTTTGTGCACATCTCAGTTTCTCTCCTTTCTTTTGATGTTCATCACCGCATCCAGAACTTCACTCTCTTTGTGTTTTTATCTGTGTCTTACTGACGCCAAGATGTTTTATCAGACAGTGTGGTAGAACAATGTCTTTCCCCAACACCACAGACTTCAAACTGTGTAATGATTGGAGAAAACAGATGTTGGTTATGGACCCACATAACATCTGCCTGTGTTGTCTAGGATCAACCAAAACTATGTCACCAAGCACAAGACATGAGGCAGGTCACACGCCAGCCCCCATGGGCTGCTCCCACTCCAGCTCCCAGTTTGGCTCCAATTCCCCACCAGTAAAATAAAGTGTTCTCTTGAGCGTAAATGAGTGGGAGAAGCCAGAGGGTCAAGGAAAAATAATTACAAAATACAAGTATATATAAAGAATTCTTACAATTTATTTGAAAATACAAATGTTAAAAGGAGAGTGGTCCAGAGTGGAACCCACTCAACACAGATAAAACAATAAAGTTTTTTTAACATTCAATTTTGGCCAGCAAGATTGAATCACAAGGACAGAAAAGACTGTAAGACATGGAACCTGTGCAATACTGATTGTATATTCGGACTCTATTGTTAACACCTAAGCTATGTGCACTATAAAACAGTATATCAGCAAAGATGTTGAGATCCCGAATTATACTGAGTGAAGCGTCAACGCGTTTCGGTGGTTTTCCAAATTTTTGTCCACCTTTATCAAGACACCTTTTAATTTCTGTCGAGGTATTGGGGTCAATATAGCTACCCTAGAGGAGTGAACATACAATAAGGTTTGATAAGTACATGATGATTTACATTTATCATACAAAACACAATAAGCAACTTGACCTATAATAATTGGTACATAGCTGTACGTATATATATAGACTGTTCTAGTAACTTTTGTACAAACTGTTTGGTTATTCGAGGTGTGCTGTTTTAATAACTGAAATAAAAGTATACATTCGCTGTACAAATCATTGTAAATGCTTTTGCAGTATTTTAACCATAAGATCAACAGTTTTGGTACATACATGTGAAGAAATCGACTATGTTCATAATTCCTCTACGAAGGCTAATCCAATTTCATTCCCACACCCTAATAATTTGTGCCTATATAGTGAACCATTTAATTTTGCGGCCAAGCAGAACAGCTCCTCCCCAAAGGTAGTTGGCCAAAGAAATAACAAACTATTTAGAACTTGGTCATTTTTCCCCGAGGAACGAAGACCATAAGCTATTCCCCCCAGATACTATCTAGGAAAGCTGAACAGCCTCCCCCCCTCCCCCCCCCCCCAAAGATAGAGGGATTAAGAACAAAGTAAACTATTAAAAATTGGATTAGCCTTCGTAGAGGAATTATGAACATAGTCGATTTCTTCACATGTATGTTCAGTTATTAAAACAGCACACCTCGAATAACCATACAGTTTGTACAAAAGTTACTAGAACAGTCTATATATATACGTACAGCTATGTACCAATTGTTATAGGTCAAGTTGCTAATTGTGTTTTGTATGATAAATGTAAATCATCATGTACTTATCAAACCTTATTGTTTGATGCAGAGGATTCCCTTCATCAGGGCCATCCTGAAGAGGGTGGCTATGAAGGCCTTTCTGCGGCCAGTAGCTAGCCTGGGCCATTTAAGCTATGATCCTGATGTTTCGAGTTCATTCCTGTGTTCTGGTGGTGACAGTTCTGAGGATCATAGCCTCCTAGCCTTGTATGTCCTACGAGTTCCCTGTGCTTCTTGGCACATGCAAGCTCTGCAGTTGAATCGGCACCGGCAGTACACTCAGTCTTGGGTTTGCCTCACTGACAGCGTGAAGCCTAGTTCCTTCAGGTGGCTGGACGAGACCCATTAATGTCAACCGTTCTCCATAGCCCGGCCGAGAGTTCACAGTACTGACAGATATATCATTTATGGGGGAGGTGGAGTGTTGTGAAAGAGGTGGAAATCAAGGGTCTTTGATCTCTGGTGGAACCAGAGCACCATATCAATCTTCGATGAATGCCAGTCTATGCCCTGATAGACAGCACAACTGGTATGTGGTACTGCAACAAGCAGGGTAGTGCATGTTTGTGGGGACCAGGTCAGGAGGCACAGAGGCTTTCCAATTGATGTCTTTGACAACTAATCAATTGGCTGGTTAATTGCCAAGGTGGCCGAGTACAGGAGACTTCATTCAATAGAGTTGGAATCATGTCTGCAATGGGAGGTGGTTCAACACATCTTCGCCCAGTGGTGCATGACATGGGAAGAAGTTTTTTTTTCTCCACCTCAAAAACTTGCATTATTGCTACTACTGCACACTGGAATTTCCTCTTCAAGGCTTCCTGGGAGACACATTCCCCTGGTATGTGCTGGGTTGTTCCTGCAGACGGACATTTCACTGTGTGGACTAGCACAACTATTTAAACCGTGCTACAGTTGTAGGTGGAGAAATGTCAGTCAGCAGATTGGGAAAGGGAACATCTGTATGAGGGGGCCCCCCTGTTTAAAAAAAGAAAGATACCTGTCACTGTAGGACAAACACCGTGGTTAAGAGTGAGTTTGCGTTTGCTATGCGGTTAAATGTCCACAAATTGATTCCACCGATAGTGGTGCTTTTCCAGCACTGCTACCTTTGCCCTGAGTACTGAAGATCAGGAAGGATGAGGCTCAGATTATTCTCTTAGTGCTCAATTAGGCCAAAAGACTGTGGCATCCAGAGCGGCTGACCTCCAGCAGTTGTCCTTGCACGGTCTACTTCTTAGAAAGGTTTTCCTGTTTCACTTCACATCTGATCCTCCACAACCTCCATTCATGGAGGCTGAGCTCATGCTGAGGCTGAGCTGATGGAGGTTGATTACCCGCCACAGTGGTGGGCGTTCTCTTGGCGACTCACTGCCAAACTACCAAGTCAGTATATTCTAGTTGTTGGGCAAAGTTCATAGCCTGGGGCAAGAACCTTCAGAATGGTCTGATGTTTATTTTGCAACTGGCCTGGCAAAGGCTTTGTTTTTGGAACTCTTAAAGGTGATTTTCCAGATGATGCCTTTTATCATGCCACAATGGGGCATTACATTGGTTTTCACCTTCTTAATGTGCAATCCTTTTGAGCCAATGCTCAGCTGTTTCCTGAGGGTGCTGACCATTAGGACAATTTTTCTTATTGTGATTACTTCTGTGTGGTGTGGCAGCAAGCTACTGGCGCTGGCAGTACAGCCACCATGTACCCCCTTTTCCCAGACAAACTGGTGCTTAGGACTCTGACATCTTTCATAAAGAAGTGGTATCACCTTGCCATGTGAGGCAGGCCATCAGGCTCCTCGTGTTTTTCTTTCCATTACATCTCTCTTGTGAGGAGCGACTTCCATCGGTTGAATCAAAAGAAAGCTCTTACGTGGATCAGGCAAAGCAGTACCAGGTGGATCACCAGCTTTTTGTTAGATTCACTGGTGCTAAGAAAGGAAGGGTGATTCAGAAACTAGCCTTGTTCTGATGGATAGTCCTGTGTTATGTCCTGGCTAAGAAGGTGCCTTCTGAGGGCCTTTGGGCTCATTCCACTATGGCTTTGGTGAAAGTTGTTGCTGTGTTGGATACCTGCCAGGCTGCCACTTGGGAGTCCATCTGAACCTTCGTCAGACATCGCTGTCTCGGTGCTTGAGTCTATAGGGAGAGCCATTTTGCACCCTCCGTTCTGCAGGACTCCTGAAGTAAGTGCACTCCTCGGACCCTCTTTGGTATTTTTTCAAAGGGTGAAGTATCTGCAATTAGAAGTATCCATCAGAACAACAAGTTACTTACCATCTGCAGCACTTTTCTTTTGGATACTCTATCTTACTGCATATTTCTCACCACCCACCCGCCTCCCATTCTGGAGACTTAACTTTATGGGTAGTTCCCGAGATAGATTGTGCACAGAGATATTGCGATCTATCACAATTGACCTGTGAATGAGGGTGTGGAAAAGTTTCAAAAGAAAACTTATATCAGCGTACAGGGGTGGCATCAATATATGGCTCAGTGCTGTCATTTCTCGAGGCAGTGCAAAGCCTCTGCAGACCCATGACTCCACTTTCCGGCATTCTGGAGCAGTTGCTGAAAAACGTACAAATCTTGTCTGGATCATAGGGGAATTCAAAAGTTGAGGAGTCTGTATTTCGATAGAGGATCCACCAAAAAGAGCTTTATCAAAAAAAGTAACTTGTTAGTCTTTCACCAAGCATTTCAGGATGTGTATAGGAGTAATCCTGGATACCTCAGAGTTACACGTCAAAGACAGTTGCTGGCAGGGTAGGTCCTTGTGTGCTGGTGCAGGAGACCACATTGTGCCTCAGACTTCTCCAACTATAACTTTCTGCCTGAAGAGATTCTCTGAATGGCAATAGCTTGAGTGCAATAATAGTGTCTCATTCTTAGCTGCAATGTAATTGGTTGAGAGACCTCTGTGCTGAAAAAATATTTTCTTATATCGATAGATGAAACAGGGCCAGTCAATACTCTCAAGTATTGGCAATAGGATTGTTGCCTGAGAATTTCTACTCTTTTTAGGTTTCGTATTAACGTAAGTGGCAGGAATTTTCATTGGATCTGTGTTGGACTAAATTTGGCATTAAGCTGCAGGACTGGTAGAGTGGGTTGACCTGGAATAGAAGATTGCAGTACATCCTGAACAACAATAATATGTCCAAATTGGAATCTTCATAGTCTCTGACAACAACAACGTGTGTCTCAAGAGACATTTTATCCGTCTATGTCTTTAGACCTTTGCTTCTACGATGGAGTTAGGGAGAACACCACATTGCGATTGTGTGAGGCGCTTTGTAAAGCAGGAATATCTTCACTCGGAACAAAGTGACATTTATTTCCTTACTTCAAATAATGTGAATGTTGGTTTTGTTTCCCATTAGATCAACGGTAGTTCGAAGGTCCACCAGCACAAGTCCTTTGGGGTTTGGAAAAACAGGTGCTTCACCACCTTTCCACGCAGAACCCACCGCAACTACCTCAAGGCGCCTTTCCTTTGGGGGCGCTAAGCCTTTTGTGCCGTCTCCTCAAGGTGGGTCCCCTGAGTGAAGAATATGGCATTTCCTATAATTTCCTGTTACCCCCAAATACTTGTAAAACGTGGTATCGCTCCCTTTGAAAGTCCTTTTAAAATAGACTCTGTATTCTGTTACTAAGGTCGTGTCTCCTGTTTGTGTAACAACTTCCCACTGTGAGCTGTGGTTTTGTCTCCTTGCAGTGGGCACCATTCCGGAGCGGCCTGGCCCGTGCCTCAGCACCTCCCCAGCTGGAGCGGAAACTCGAAGTAGGAACACGGTGCCTGGTATGTTTATTACGATTCAGAAAAGGGGGGTGGTGGTTTATTACAACATCTGAGAAAAATTCTAGATACAGGGAGGTTTCCCTTCTCACTTCTTCCACCTCTTACTGCAGCTTAAACTTCCGGCGTTTAGATTTATATTAGAATGAGGAGTACCAGGAGTTTTCGGACTTAGCTTAGTCAAACTAGTTTTCCTAAAGTAATCTGACATCTAATTTGAATCTGCAATTACCAGGGTGGGTTATGATGCAACTCTGCATCGTCAATGTATTTTTTGACATGTGTTCTTGAGGGGGTCATGTGTGCAGGGAATGTGAGCCCCCTGGGAGCATGAGAAGGAAGAGCTTGCAGGGAAGGGAGAGGAACATGCTGGGAAGTAGGACACAGTGAGTATGCGGGAGGGAGAGCACATTGAGGAGCTTGCAGGAAAAAGGTGTGCATTAGGGAAGGAGATGGAATGTGTGTAGGGAAGCAGCAGACTGGTAACATTCAGAAAGAGAAGCAAGAGGCTCACAGTGGAGCGTGCAGAAGGAGAGCACTGGGAGCGCTCAAAAAGAGAAGCGTGGGTAGAGTATCTCAAGAGAGTCTGCAGAAGAAAAGCGCTGGGAGCGCACAAGAAGGGAAGCATGGGTAGAGCGTCTCAAGAGAGACTGCACAAGTAGGAGAGTGCTGGGAGCGCACAAGAAGGGAAGCATGGGAAGAGAGCGCTCAAGAGAGTGCAGAAGTAGAAGAGTGCAGGAGTAGAGGAAAGCCTAGAGAAAATGTGCAGAAGGTGCAGGATTGAACACAGGAGAATTTGCAGGAGTGTGCGTGTAAGAGAAGGGAAGGTGATTTTTTAGCAAAGGGAGGTTGTTTTGGAAAATGTAGGGCTAGAAGCACTGCAGGAAGTGAGCTCACCTGGACTTTGTAGAGGGATTACCATTGTAGGGTGGGTGTTCGATTTAGGGCTTCAGCAAGAGGAGCAGTGCATAGAGGAATAAGTCAGTCAGCGGAGAAACAGTGTGGCAAAAGAGCAGACCTCAAGTATTCATAAGAAGGGAAGGAAGGGAATGGTGCTCACATGGTTTGGGAGGAGAAACAATGCAGAGAAAGATCTCAGGGGAAACGAGAGTAGGACAGATCAATGATGAGAAAGAGCTTGTAGGAAGAGGGAAGCCATGCCGAGAGAGAACTCAGAAGTGGTGTGCTTGGGAAGAGCTGTGCGGGGTAGGAGCTGTCAGGTGTATGAAACGATAGCGCAGAAGTGTGAAGAAATTGAGAATACAGGTGGAGTGTGTTGTGCGGTTGGTATGCTCACAGGGTGTGTGAAGCAGGGTGCTTCAGCAGCTCTTCATCCTCTTGCTGTTGCCTCTTTAGGTGCCTCAGGGCTGGAACCATCACCTCATGGCATGGGGAGCCGCTTGCACAGCGCGCCAAACCTGTCTGAGTTGCAGTCCACCCGACAGACCATCAGGAAGCAGTACTCTGACCCAGTGGTGCGACCTATGGTGCCAACACAGACAAGCCAGCCTCTGCAGATCCATGGCTTGCAGTCCAGCCGGCCTATGCGCTCCTCCCCCAAGCTGTCGGAGTTCATGCAGAGAAGCCCACTGCCCACTATTGTGGGCTCGCCCACCAAGGTAACCTCTCTTACTTGACCCACTCCATAACCTGGCCCTTCTTGTCTTGTGCTTCAGATCCAGTCATCTGAGACTGATCCTGTGACAGTTTGTTGGTCACAGGAAGCTCATTTGTGCAAGAGTGAGATCATGTAATAAAAGTTTAGATATAAAGAGGATCCATTTCTTTCCAGACCGTTACAGAGTATTTTATGTCTCGTATGCATTCAATTTCCTGTGTGCATTGATCATGAAGATCAAAATCAAAAACCTAATGGGTCCTTTTCCCCTACATCCAGGTTGGATGTGTGTTGTCTCATGATCCCACGGGTTCCTTATCAGCCTACTCTCTAATATTTTTGACTTCTAGTATCTTTATCTCATGGCTTCTCTTGTTTGCAGGTTGTGTCTCAGTTTGAGTTCCCTAAAACTTCGAGTTCGCAGAACCTGATTGCCTTGCTGGCCCATCAGGGAATGATGCTCGCACCCACTCGGAATAAGACCCTACCTGATTTCAGGGACATGGGACCCTTCCACTGCCAGCAGACGGGCCTGGGGCTTAAGGCGGTGGAAGACAGCAAGGGGCCATGCGGCAGGTAAGAGTTCTGACCGAGACCAGTGTGGTGCGAACGCACTGGATTCATTTGAGGTGTGATTCAGAGCATCAACACTAATTACAAAGGGTCAGTTATCCGTTAGGCTTTATTTCTTGAATGTAGAGTAGGTGCCTTAAGGTTGTGGTGCTACAGTGCCCTATCCAAAGAACATATAGGGGAATGTTTGTTTAATTTTATGTTACTATCTGTATTTGCAGAGAGCTTCTATCACAATGATAACTATTTGCATCAGTGAAAAGGATAGTGATAGTGAGGTAGGTAGGGTGATGAGAGCAGAGGTAGAATCAAGGTGGCGTCCCATCTGTCCAAAGACAGATCTTGCATGCCAGGGCACATAAACAGAGCAAATGGGCCTTGAATGCCCTTCTGAAGTTCATACCATCAGGCTTAAGGTGAAGGCAAAGCAGGTGGAAACTGCAGAGTGGAGAAGCTTGCCTGGATGGGGATCTCCTCCAGTGTTAAAATTTCAGCTGGTGGATGGCCACCACTTTTTAGAAGCCTGTTCTTGCTTTCCAGTTGGCTTGCGAACCATTGTGCTGAAAGTTTGGCACAAGGATAGTAAAAAATGTATTTGTTTGCCACAATCTACTTGGAGAATTGGCTCATATACATTTGTGGTTTTCTAAACGTAAACACTGGGATGCAACAAGTAATCCTTTCTTTGGATTACATGATCTGGGGCCAAACATTACTTTATTTTAGTGCATGTTCATTGAAAAGATTTCCGTGTAAAAATAGCCTGCAAACCTCCCGGACAACTAGTGTCACAAACTGAGAGAATGTATAGGAGTTTTCTGGGTGATCATTATAAGAATAGAATTTTACATACCATCAAAAAGCACGGTCAGGGCCAGAAGTTCACACATGCCATTATAGACGAGAAGTTTCACTGTGCGGATGTGATTTTCTACACTTTCTGTGTGACATGTAGCTCCATGTAGAGCCAACACTGAATTGAACCTTCAGCATGTTTAGCTTCTCCCTTTCACTTCTGCTTTTCAGATCTTTGAGCACCGGCCGGCTCACAGACCTGCTGATGAAGGCTGCTTTCGGTACACCGGTGTCTGAGGCTGGCAGTAATGATAGTCTCAATACCGAGAAGCCCATGGACATAACAGGTGAGGTGCTCTTTGCTGATTTCTTACTCTGTCATGCTCATGACCTGTTCTGTAACCTTTAGGCAGAGCCTGGATGAAACCTCTGAGTAACAGTGCCTGACTTGTGGAGTGTGGTTTCATCTCGTGACCTTGCTGTGCTAGAGTTACACTCAAGCCTCTTGGAGTCTACTTTGTTCAGAGCCCTGGGTGTTTTGACATTTAGGAGGTACCGTCTTGGGCTTCTCCCTCACTTGCACTAGAGGATAGCATCTTAAAAGACAGGTGACGGTTGTGCCACCTGGTTCCCAGGGGACATGCCTCTTCCTCCTCAAAGCCGAGTGGGTCCTGATCTCTGAAAATGGCAGGGTCTTTGAGTACGAATACTGCTGCATAGTTTAAGACACCCAGGGCCATTGCCTTCAGTCTTAAGGTTATCTTACAGCGAGATGCAAAGGTTCCAAACGCCATGCTGGTCCACCCACGAATATTTCACATTGCATCAGGACCGAATTGGAAGGGTGAGCATTCCAACACCCCCTTCCTCTCTTTATTCTATGAGATGAACTTCAAAGGAACTGAAGACGACTCGATCAAGTGGAGGAAGGGGACAGAAGCTGGAGACGCCGACGTGAGACAGCAGTGATCAGTGAAGATGGGGTAGTCTGCAGATGGGGAGGACTGTGTAGATCTTGAGTAGTTCCTGGGCATGTCAGAACATGATGGATGGATAGGTGCTCAATGACATTGTGGACTGAGTGAGACGTCACTCCACATCCAGTGACTGAAAACGTCTTCGAAGAAAAACAAGTTGTAAGTCCAGGCCCAACTTTAGTTGGCAGGAGTATGCCAAGCATCTGTACCTACAGCCATACATACTATGAACATAACTTTTCCTTCACTATTAGCAGCAACACTACATGACATTCACAGCTTTCAGCAAGTAAGCAGGCCCTGGAAATCAGTGCATCAAGCTTGTTGATCCCTGAGTCCTAATGAAAAGGATAAAGTCCTAGTGCTGTGATGAGGTTTCATCCAGGCCTCACACTAGATGTTAGGAGTATGCAGAGCATGTGCATTTACAGCACTACATGCTACAAACAGATGCTTACAGAGTAAGTAATATTCCCTGTGTTAAACTCTCACACTCTATACTGTTCTCTGGGTGTGTGGCCCATCTTTGTTCGTAAATGTGTGTGATGTTTGGGTGTGTGTGTTTGAGTGTGAAGTTTGGGTGTTGGTACAAACTAACCTGTCTGTGCCTTTTTTGCAGCACCTTTCATGGGCTATGCAGTGGGAACCCTTGCTTCTGGGGCACAGGCTGTGAGTGCTGTTAGTCCTTCCCCTGTCACCTTCACTGTTGGCTCCCCTCCCAGTGGGATGACACCACCTCAGACCACCAGGACCAGAATGTTCTCAGGTAATGGTTTCCATCATCAAAGGTTGAGGCTCTTCGCTTTTTAATGTAGTCTACAGACCTAACTAGAGGAAGTATATGAGCTTTTTACACAGGAAATGTTGGCCATGTGGGCAGTGCAGCTCAGGGCGGGACTGAGAGGGTGTACATATGTTTATACGTGTTAGAACAATTGGTTTGTATTTGCATATGCTGGTTCCTGGGGAGAGGGAGGTCGACAGAAAGCGAAGATGCTAAAAGCATGCCAGTGTTTGTATGTGCTGATACCTAAAGCATGTATGTGTATGCAGGCAGGTGTCAGTGGAGAGAGGCACTGTGTACACGGGTGCCCATAATAGCTGTGTGCCAGACAGCTGGACGGTGCCCATTCGCTAAGTCTCCTGTTTTTCTCTCCCTCTCTGTTTGCCTCAGTGGGGTCCTCCAGCTCTCAGAGCTCCTGCGGGTCCTACAGTGGAAGGCACTTCCTGGTGAGCACCGGTGGAGACCCTTTGGAAGCACAGTCCAGTCTGCGGTGCCCCTTTGCCGATGCCACAGCAGACGCTGTGGTGATGTTTGAGGTCCCCGAGTTGCCAGAGGAGACGCTGATGGAGGTTTGTTTCTCCCAACTGTACTAAAATATTGCTTCAAATAACAGGTTAATTATGTGTCAAGGCCGCCTGGAGTCTTCGTAGACTGATGACTCCCCGTGCTTTCTGTAGCAGCGCCTCAGGATGGGGAACTGGTGCCGTAAATCCTACAGCCAACTACTGATACTGTTCCTGAGACTGTCAGGGGCTCACTTACAACCTCCTCGGTCCCGTCTTGAGGATGATATCCTTCCATTGTTTCCTTACTCGTACTGCTGTGGTGGGGGGGAAGGCCTGCCAGTTCGGGACTGGGGACTGCTACCCTTGGGGGTTCCGGCTAGTCAAACCAGCACGCATAGCCAGAGAGGGGGGTATGGGGGGGGCCGGGTTTGGGGGGGGGGGGGGATAGCGCATCGAGAGGTGGGATCCTGTGGTACCTGGTTGGGGATGGATAACCGTCAGTGCACTGTCCTGGGGGCTCTGGGTGCCTACCCCTGGGATATTCGAGGCAGCGATATATGCATTGGAGCGGCTGCATTGAGTTGGGCGCTAGCCTGGGGGGAGGGGAGGGGGTTCATAGTAGTTCCCCAGGGGCTTACTCAGTTGGCCCGAGATTCTGCATAATGACTTGGGGCGGCTGGAATGGGTCGGCGCCGGACTTTGGGGAAGGGTGCTCTCTTCTCCACTTATTGGGTTGTTTGGCCCGGTTGGGCTCATGGGTTGGCTGTGCACGTCCTGGCACCAGCATGGGAAGGGCATTTCTGCATGTTTTGTTGTTGTCAGTGAATTGCTCGTGGGAGGGGGAGGGTGTTCGGGGGGGGGAAACTCACCTCACGGATGAAGGGGCTCAACAACTGTGGAAAAAATGGCGGGGACAGGTTTTCCACTCTTCATTTTCTACGTATGCCAGGGGGGTTCTAGTGTGGGTGGCCCCCGGAGTCCTGTTTGCTGTCCAGTATGTGGAGGTTGACATCCATGGTAGGTATCTGCTCCTTAGAGCTAAACTGGATGGCAGGAATGTAGCTATACTGAACACCTATGCCCCGAACACCGATGACCCCGATTTTTTTCAGTCCCTGCAGGAGATACTGGTCCCGGAACTGGAGGTACCGCTGCTTTGGTTTGGGGACTTTAATTGCATCCTGGACCCCATTCTTGATAGGTTCCCACCCTGTGCAAGTACGAAGCTACGAATTACAGCAAAACTCCGGGAGGTCATGGGGAATATAGGGACTCAGGATATCTAGCACCAGAGACACCCGACTCAGAAAGTATACACCTGTTTTTCCTCCACTCACAATACACATACTCGACAGGGTCTTAGTCGCAAACCCGGAAGCCACCATGTACCTTGAGGTTACCCATCAGGCGTGATTCCTTTCTGATCACTCCCCTGTGGTGTGTATGGTAAATTGGGGGGCCCCGGTGTGTCTGCCCCGGACCTGGAGGTTACCGACGGAGAGTCTTGAGGACCAGGTGGGGAAACAGCACGTAGAAACTGCCATTGCTGACTACGTGGATCTTAACAGGGGGGGGACACCACTCGCTGGCCACGAAATGGGACGCCCTAAAAGCGGTGGTGAGGGGGGCATGCATGAGCCTAACCTATGGGGTCCGGAAGCAGCTCCAACGTGAGCTACTGGAGGCAGAAAGCCACCTCTTAGAATTACAGACCTCGGAGGCCCATGATACTGTGACGAGAGAGGGGGAACATGACACTCAGACACGTATCCACAATATTTTGGATAGGCTCGATAAATATACCCTTACACAATATAGGCAGCGTCTCCATCGGGTCGACTTTTGGCCTGGATTCCTCGACGGGAGAGGGCCCCGGAGAGGATCGTGGACCTGCAGGGGCCCACAGGGGGCTTGGCCACTACTGCGGGTCCTTCGGTCTCATCTCCTGCGGGTGTATGCTGCGGACCCCACTGTTACTGAGACGTCTTATCTCCCTTACCTTCGGGAATTGACCCTGCGTTTTCTCCCTAAGTCGGCGCAGGAGGACCTGGACGATGCTCCAACTCTGGGTGAGGTGCGCGCCGCTCCAGGGAGTGACGGATTCCCTCCTGAGTTTTATCAGGCCATTGCGGGTACACTCCCCCAACTCCTATTGCAGGTTTATCTTGAGGCGTTTGAGAGCGAGATTCTCCCGCCGAGCATGACGCTGGGGGAAATATGTATGATCCTGAAGCCGGGAGGGGACGCCCACGAGCCCTCATCGTATCGCCCGATCACGATCATCAATACAGACGTTAAGATCTTGTGCAAGCTGCTGGCCATGGGCTTAGCGCCGTACATGACCCACTTGGTCCGCGAGGATCAGTGCGGTTTTACACCGGGACGTAATACAGCTATAAATCTGCGGCGGTTGAATCACATTCTGCATGAGGTCCGTGGTCGGGAAGAGCAGATGGTGTTGGTATCCGTTGAACTCGCCAAGGCGTTCAATACAGTCGTTTGGGGTTATCTACTCGAGGTTCTTCGTGCTATGGGGCTAGGCCCCAATTTTTGTCGCTGGATTCGGATCTTGTATACGGCCCCTCGTACCAGGGTGAAACTTGGGGGCGCGTGATCCGAGGAATGGCGACTGGGACGGGGTACACGCCAAGGGTGTCCCCTCTCGCCGCTACTATTTGCCCTAGCCATAGAGCCCCTCGCTGTTAGGGTCCGGGCGGACATGGATCGGTGGAGTCTCAGGGTGGGGGACACGTGCAGTGTCATTTCCCTGTATGCCTATGATGCTTTGTTCTACTTGACCGCTCCCCGGGATGCATTGCCGATACTGCTGCAACACTTAAACCGCTTTGGGGAGGTGTCGGGGCTACGACTCAACCGCCATAAGTCCCTGATCTTTCCACTGGCGGGGTTGGATTTGGTGCCCTTGGGAGACCTACCAGATCTCGGGCTGCGCTGGAAATGGGAGTGGTTCTGTTATCTTGGTATACGGGTGGCTCCAAGGGATGCGCAGGCTTTAGCCCAGAACATGGATCGTATAATCGCATCCTTACAGCAGTCAGTGTCTTTCTGGAATTCTTTACCACTCTCGTTGATGTGACAACTGGCCATCGCCAAGATGATGATACTTCCTAGGACGTTATGTGTCCTCCAGAACTCACTCTGTCCGCTCCCTCCTCGTATCTTCCGCACTTTCAACACGCTTCTCACGTCTCTGCTCTGGGTGGGCCGGCGCAGTAGGGTGGCTCTTCACACAGTGGTCCGCAGCTACGAGGAGGGGGGGCCTTGAAGCCCCGCGCTTCGATCTATAATTTTATACGGCCCAGTTGCAACATGCGGTCCGTTGGTTTACAGATGCTGACAATTGGGAGACACGCCTCCTCTCGGGTAGGGTAGATACCCAGACGCTGCAGGTTGCCCTGATGCAAGGTAGGGGGGCGGATACGTCCCTTCCTTATGTTTTGCGACACACGGCCGCTATATGGCAGCGGTTTGTTACTGAGGGCACCCTTTCACAGGGAGCTCCCGATTTGAAAACTGGCCCCCTTTATTGATATGGGCCAGCACATGTCCTTTCATTCCTGGAGGGAGGGCGGCTGCGAGGTTCTGGCTGACCTTTACCCTAACAAGACCTTTCTTGCTTATGAGCAGGCAGAAGAGGCCTTTGGCCTTGGACAGGGGCAACACCTACACTTCCGGGGACTCCGGGAGGTGGCAAAAGTCACCTTGCCCCAGTTCCCAGACGCACCACCACTGACACACACCTTGGACATCCTCCTCTCCTACGGCAAGGGGCGTAGGCTGATTTCACTCCTCTATAAGACTATGAAACAGTACTCAACCCCCCGGTGCCACCGTCCCGGGCAGCCTGGGAGGCGGATCTCTGCGCTCCACTGGACCAGGGATAGTGGACGCGCATAGGTTCCCTCACGCGCAAGGTATCATGCAACGCAAGGTATAAACTGACGCACTTCAATTGTTTACACCGCATCTACCTAATCCCAGTATCACTGAAGCGTATCTCTGAGGATAGGGGAGACGGATTCCCTAGATGTAACGCCGAGAAAGCGGGCTTCCTGCACTTAGCCTGGGACTGCCCTCTGATTCGGCAATTCTGGGCGGGGTGGTGTAGCGAATAGTCGCAGCCACAGGCCTTCGGATGGTACTCAAACCCCTACATTGTCTGCTTGCACTGGTCCGGAAGCCCAAGAAAGATAAAATTTCGTATAAATTCCTGCAATTAATGTTGGTGCTAGCCTTGCAGGGTGGCGATAACTTGGACAGGGCAGAGGGCCCCGAAGTTGTCCACTTGGCTCGGAGACGTACGGGAGTGGTCCCTGGCCGAGGAAACTCACATGCAACTCACTCTAAGGGATGAGAAGCTGCAGGATGATTTATTGGCTTGGCGCGTAATGTGTGCATCAGGACTGGCAGCAGAGGAGATCTCCTCACATGGCACAACTGAAAGTGGGAGCAGAATGTATGACATTGTTCTGCATTCTGTCCATCAACTGTTGTTTTTGTATTCTTCACCTGTATCAGCGCCATGCCGGGTTCCTTTCTCACGGTACTATTACAGTATGCTTTTGTATCCCTTCCCATGAGTCCATTCCCTCCCCAATGCCGCCTGTAGTCCTAAGTGCCACTAATGAGGTCGTCGATCTGTATATACACTGATTGGATGCCAGTTGTGTGTTATTGTTTATAATGTATGAACTGAAAAATAAAGTTTAAAAAATAAAAATAAAAGAATTATGTGTCAAGACAGGGCTGTCGCTTGTAAGAGGAATAGGTCTTCACTTGCAGGTAAGTACAATTGAGATACTCACAAAGAACCAGAAGGTGCTGGCACCTGCCGAGGTCAAAACACAGCTTGCCCCTAAATGATATTTTAAAGCATTTCCTCTTGAGGCCCCACATTATGTACAATGAGGTTCTTGCCAATGTGATCCTATAAGGGAGAGATTTACCTGTTCTCTGCTGACTTCAAGTGATTTTGTGTTTGCTACAGTTGTTGATGTCCAGACAGTCAATTGGGCAGAGATGCGAGGCCTGTTTTTTTGGGGACCTGAGGCTGACCATTTTCCTGAGTGGGCACTGCCGTTTGCCACCCATGCTTTAACGGCACTTCAGTTTTATAACTAAGTTAGTCCTTTTGAGCACTTGGATGTTCAGGGATTCTGAAGGCGAGCAGTTATATGGTAGGAAATACATCATGACTCTAGAAACACAGTGATGGCTTTCACATCTAAGGATAGGACTTTTTTTTAATAACTGGGTAAAATTACTATACATATGATGTCAAGATAAATACACAGGCATCTTTGTGGGTTTTGATGTCCACTTCGTCACGCCTCACTGGCTTGGGCTAACTACCCCAAACATGAACGCCTAATAAAACAAGATGCTATTCCGAGCCCAGGCCCTAGATGGCAGAATAATTCACAGTATCTGAATATAAAGTGGTCTCAAGCCACAGAACTACTGTTATAGGTTTTTAACCATCTCCTTAGTTTCACCTCACAGATGAATAGAAATTACACAATTACTTGCATTTACAATTTCTGTCTTAGGCGCAAGTTAAGCAATGTAGCCTCCAGGCCAAACTTCTTTCAGCACACTAATGATGTAGAGCATTCTGGATGGTTAAGTATTCCTTTTTGTTTAATATCCTACCTGGCTGGAGGTCATCTGTTGGACTCTCTGCCCCAAACCCCTTCCCATAGCAAAAAAATAAACAGAAAGTAGATAATAGGCATTGGTTGCTATGAGGGGGGTCCCCTCTCAAATGACCTTTTGCTCACAGATCCAGGGACCGTTCCTTTCACTACATTGTATCTCCAATCCTCTGTGTAAACACATGGAAAGGCTGGAATACAATGTCCAGAGGTCATCCTTCTGGCCCCAGTATCCCAACCTCACCCACTAAGGCATATTGGGAGCTGCATCTGTGCTCTTGTGCAGTCTCAAACTTCCTCTGTCCTAGACTCTTACCACAGCCAACAGTACCTGCGCCTACTATTCACTGCAGAAAATGAAGCGTTCACAAGACGGAAACAGGCTAGTGGTTCAGACAAGTTTTGGGTGGGTGCCTTGCAGCTATGTCAACTCTAGACACATACATGGCACAAGGGTTAACAGTTTGTTGGGTAGCCATAATGTGCCTAGAAAGAATATGCCTCCTTTTCACGCATGCCTTCACTCTGCATGCAATTACAACACGATTGTTACAACAACCGCTTGGTAAAAAGCATACCATTACCCTGCAAGTTGGAACAACGACTTGCGGACGGGGTTGCTGGATGTTGGAATAGTATAATTTACTATTCCAACTCCAGTTTGTGCGGACAGTAGGGAAGGTGTTGGATTTTAAATCCAACACCTTCTCCTCTCTCCACAAGTCGTTGTTTCAACTTGCGGGGTAATGGTATGCGTTGTTACAACGCTGTCGTTGTAACTGCATGCGGGGTGACTGCTTCGTTGTTTACCGCCTAGAATCCATTTATTTGTTTATATTGGAGTATCAAATAGTTTCCTCCAGTACAAAAGAGAGTCTGGCAAAATAAAAAACGGGTGGGTTGGCTCCATCATATGACTTTAGCATAGTAGTGGTGTCTGCCCCCCATCTTTAGGGTTCCTTCATTAAAGCAAGCGTTTAGGCAAGACAAGCCAGTCTCGTGGTAAGATCTTTCAGCACTAGTTCTTGAACAAAATCATATAGTGATAGACAAAACGCACTTGATTGCTTTATGCTAGTACTGATGGGTAAAGTGAAAGGGTATTTTGTTTAAACGTTATTCGTTTTATTTTTCAGCAAGAGCACACAGATATGCTGCACAGCCTTCGTTTCACGCTGGCCTTCGTCCACTATGTGATGGAAATTGCCGCAGTCAAGGGAAGCACAAGCGAGATGAGCTCCTCTGTAGCATCTGAGTTCCAACTCCAGGAGAGCGTGGTGGCTGATCAAATCAGCCTTCTCAGCAAAGAGTGGAGGTATGTGTCTGTCTCCCTGGATGCTCTGTGGTACAAAGGTGTGTGCGCGCCTGAGGTGAAATGCGTGTCTGACTCTCCCCTTCCCAGCAGAGAGTGGAACTTTATGTCTGTCTCCCTGGATGCTCTGTGGTACAATGGTGTGTGCGCCTGAGGTGAAATGTGTGTTGACTTTCCCCTTCCCAGCAGAGAGTGGAGCTTTAGGTCTGTCTCCCTGGATGCTCTGTGGTACCAAGGTGCGTGTGCCTGAGGTGAAATGTGTGTTGACTTTCCCCTTCCCAGCAGAGAGTGGAGTTTTATGTCTGTCTCCCTGGATGCTCTGTGGTACAAAGGTGTGTGCGCGCCTGAGGTGAAATGTGTGTCTGACTCTCCCCTTCCCAGCAGAGAGTGGAGGTATGTGTCTGTCTCCCTGGATGCTCTGTGGTACAAAGGTGTGTGCGCGCCTGAGGTGAAATGTGTGTCTGACTCTCCCCTTCCCAGCAGAGAGTGGAGCTTTATGTCTGTCTCCCTGGATGCTCTGTGGTACAAAGGTGCGTGTGCCTGAGGTGAAATGTGTGTTGACTTTCCCCTTCCCAGCAGAGAGTGGAGTTTTATGTCTGTCTCCCTGGATGCTCTGTGGTACCAAGGTGCGTGTGCCTGAGGTGAAATGTGTGTTGACTTTCCCCTTCCCAGCAGAGAGTGGAGTTTTATGTCTGTCTCCCTGGATGCTCTGTGGTACAAAGGTGCGTGGGCCTGAAGTGTGTTGACTTTCCTTTTCCAGCAGAGAATGGAGGTTTGTGTCTATGCTATGGTATGCTCTGTTGTGACATAGGTATGTGTCTGAGGTAGAATTATAGCGTATCTGAGAGTACCTTTGACAGCTGTGTGTTTGGGCCATACTGGATTCTCTGTAGTAGTAAGGGGATGTGTCCAATGCAGAATTGCAGAGCCCTTTTTGTTATCATTCTCACCAGAGTAGAAGTACGCGTCTATCGTACTAGATTCTCTGTTGCACTGAAAGGATGTGGCTTACTGGATTCTCAGTTGCGATGAAGATATATGTTCGACGTTGCCCTTTTTAGCAGAGAGTATCTCTTTGGAGGCTTTGTAGTTCCAAGGTCTGTGTCAGGTGGAATTAGTGTACCTCACTTCTCATCAATGGGTCGAGATCAGTGTCTGTTTTACTGACTGAACTGTAGTGTCAAGGAATCTGTCATTCCCCTTCCCAGCATAATCGAGATATGTGTCTGAGACTTACGGAATGCTCTGTAGTAGCCAATATTTGTGTCCGGGTAGTGTCACACACAGACTGTAACTAACATGACCCTCGTCAGCAGTCGGTGGAGAGTATGACACTTAATGTCTACTCTTGTGTCTTAGATCGAATTTATTGTGTCTGAAATTATCCTTCTCAACAGAGGGAAGTACATATGTCATGTCGTACTGCATGCTGGTTGGTAGTGGAGGTGTGTGTGTGTGTGAGGTGGCATTTAATGTATCTGACATTACACTTTTCGCTGAGGGAATTATGTGCATCTTACTGCATGGTGGTAAATAACAGAGAAGTATGGCTGAGGTGGAATTCTGTGTATCGTCCATTACCCCTCTCTTCAGAGGGGAGCTCTGTTTAAAGAGGTGTAATCATTCTCTACAGACGCTGAGAGTACTTTCACGTGGTGTTGAAGCACATTTTAAGAAGAGGATTGATGTGTCATGTCAGATGCCACATAGTGTATTCTCAGCAATAGTAACCATATATGTCCGAGGACAGTATTAGGGTATGCGTTAGTACACTGTTCAACAGACTATAGGAATGTGCCTGGTACAACATACCGTACTCAGCAGAGAATGGAGTTGGAGACCCGAATCTGCCTTTCTCAGCAAAGTGCACATACAGTCCATGGCCTTGTGTGAGTCTAGGACACATTGATTTACACTAAAAATTAATTCTTTGAAGTCAGTATTCATCAGCTCAAACTGATGTATAATTTTATGCTAAGGAAGCTTGCTTCTAACCAGACAGAGGTCTTCGCCAGATTGTTACGTTTGCTTCCTTTCACTCTGATGTTGTCACAGTGGGCGTTTTCCTTGAGTTAGCCTCTTAAGGTTCCAGAACAAGCAGTTCGCTTTCCAGAGCCGAGGTTACAAAAAAGTCAAAATCGGAGTGTGCATGTCAGCAGAGAGCTTGGCACGCAAGCCACAGGAACACCTAACATATGGTGTCAGTTCAGAGCATTGCATGCCAGGTGAGAGTACAGGGTCTCATACTCTGATGAACATGTGGTGGTTGTTAACCATAATGTCTCACTCAGCAGAGAGCATGGCACACAAGCCACAGGAACATCAAACATATGGTGTCAGTTCAGCCCAGGTGATAGTACAGGGTCTCATATCTTTGAGGAACATGGGGTGGCAGTCAAATGTAATGTCTCACTCAGTAGAGAGCACAAAGTAGTAGCTCAACATAGTATATCTGACTCTGGGTAAAGGACTGGAACTCAACCCGCTTGCATCACTGGAGATCCAAAGTGTTGGCAACCACAGCGGCCATATAATGTTGCCCCCGAGTAATGCCTTTCTGTTTCTTTCTTTTTTTTGTCTGTCGTAGCTACGCCGAGCAGCTGGTGCTGTATCTCAAGGCGGCTGAGCTTCTGTCCGTTGGCCTGCAGACCTCCATGGAGCAGGTGAAAGCAGGGAAACTGTGCCTGTCCTCCACAGTCAAGCAAGGTAGGAGTCCCCTCCATGCACTGTTACAAGCCAGAGCATGCTGCAGCCCCTCCTGTGCTGGGAAGGACCAGAACCTTCTCCTCATGGGGCCCAGGGAGGGCCCAGGGAGAAGATGGCAGATTCATTTCCAGACTGTTTACTATCCTGGGCATGTCTCTTAGTCCCACCGATGCCGTTGTTTCTCTGTGTCTGTGCTGTAATGTCATTAAGTGACATGTTGACTTTTACCTTTTGTGATTTCTTTCATTTTACTCCTCTGAAGCAGAAATGAAGACCCTAAGAAAGTTCCATACTCCGTATTAGAACATGCCCTTACTCCGCTACTGTGTCTGTTTACATGTACTGTGTAGTTCTCTTCTGACTGGTGTGCAGTTCCTAACTGAGACTATGGACTCACAGTCCATAGTCTCAGGACTATGGACTATGGAGGATTGGGGTATTGCAGGGTCAGTGAGATGGGCAGGTAATATTGCTTCTTATTCTGTGCAACGGCAATGAGTCCTCCCTTTACTGCCATGAATAGACTGAGGGTGCGGTGAATGCAGAAATTGTTGCCAAGAGAGATATCCAGTGGCAAAGTTTCTGAATTCTCTGAAGAAAAAAGTGAATCCAGTAATATAGCCAGCCTCTCTTCTCTCCACAGTGGTAAAGAAACTGAATGAGCTGTACAAGTCCAGTGTAGCATCCTGCCACTGTCTCAACATGCGACTGCAGCGCTTCTTTGCTGACAAGCAAAAGCTGATGGATCGCATCAATAGCATCACTGCGGAGAAGCTCATCTTCAGCCACGCCGTGCAGATGGTAAGAGCGCAACAACACTGACCATTGTGTGAACTCTCTCTTTAAGTTTCAGAACGCCTTGAGCTGGTCAGGAGGAAAAGGAATTGAGGAGAGTTTGTGTGTGTGAATTGTCGGTGTGTGTCTCTCTCTCTTGCTCTCTCTATTTCTCTCTTGTGTTTGTGTTGTAAAATTATATAAGGTTTAGAATGTATTGTACTTTTTAAAATTATTGCTATAGTTTAGTATTAGGAAAAACAGTGTATTTCAGTGTATTTTAAATTGTATCTCTTAAGTGTCCTGAAGGATACCACATTTTGTATGATCTTTGTTGTTAGTTACAAACAACCTCGTTGGAAGACGTTTAAGGGTCTGTCTCAATTAAAGTAGAAGAGACAAGCCGAGTCTCACTCTCGAGGTTGTTGTCCATAAAGGGTCCTCTTCACGTTCAAAATTATCAGGAAATTGAAAGTCTATGAAAAAACACAAGAAGTCATCATTGTCTTCACGCCACTCTCGTCAGGAGAATAAGCTTGGGCACCAGGGTCCTCTCGTACTCAGTCCTGGTCTCCTTCCGTAAAGCAGAACCCACAACTTATCCTGATCCAACTCAAATTCCTTGCCCCATGGCGATGCAACAACAGGTCAGTGTCTCCAAGGAGTCCATGTTGCACATCTTTAGCACCCTTCCAGCTCCCTCTGGGATGCCTCCTGGCCTCAAGGATCTGAGGAGGCCTCCAGTAGGATTACCATTGGTAGACTCATCCTCAACGCCATCTCCAGAGGGAGAACCTATTGTACTGTCAGATTCAGAAGTGAATCAGACACAACTTCGACCGAAGACAAGCCTTCTCGACCTCGAGCGCAACCAGTTCAGCCTCATTCCATTCAGATAGGATACTAACCTTACCCAGAACAGTACATGTTCCCTTCGTTTCCGATTCAGAACAACATGATGCTAGAGATGACTGGGTTGGCACATCCCAATATTTATTATGAGGATGAAAGTATTTTCTTTTACCTCCAGGACTCCAGTGGACACCTCCCTGGACACTGGATTGGATTGAATTCCCTGGACCCTACCCCTCCATAGAGGAATCAGCTTCCTTTGCCTTGGTGATACAGGGGGCTGTGGAAGTTTTGGAGCTCCGGCTCCATCTGTCAAAATCAAGACCAAGGTCCTAATGGAAGTCCTGCAACCTGGGTAGACTTGTACAAAACCACACCTCTCCTTCAATTAGGCTTTTATGGACACACTAATAGGCCCTTTAGTCAGTCCTTGTTTTTAACCCACCAGTCAAGAGGCATGTTTCCTGACAATACACCTGCTCCTGGAGGCCTACCTTTTATCCTCCAGCATCCTACATCTGAAAACCTAATGGTCCAGGTGTGGAAAAGTAGGCTCAGCCTGAATTAATTCCCTACTATGCCTCCTGATAATGAACCATAGTGAATGAAAGCATTCGGAAAGTGGATGTTTGCCTCAGCCAGTCTTGCCTATTCGCATGCATTAAGGGACATGGTCCGCGAGGTCATGTCCACAGTTCTAGAAGAATTCTGCACCAACCTTGCATTTATTATACAGGATGGCCAAAACGCAGTGAAGAACGTCATCCTCTCTTGGCTGGATACCACTGATTGCTTCGGCAGGGAATTTGGTACAAGTGTGGTGCTTCGTCGCCACATATGGAGAAAATAGACCGGCTTCTCTAGTGAAGTGCTTGATGGGCATGCCATTCGATGGCACCTGACTCTTCCATGACAAGACAGACTCTGCCCTGAAGCACTTCAAAGAGAGCAGAGCCACAGCACACTCCCTTGGTCTTTCCACTCCAGGGTAGCACTAACCCCAGCGATTTCACTCCTTTTGAAGCTTTGGAAGGGGTTTGGCGCACCTACAATGCCAAGATCTATCGCCGCAACATCAGTACCCCCAACCTTTCAAGATCATGATTGGGGAGCCGGCCAACAGCATCCAGGACTTCAGGGGCAACATACTGCTCTGTACCCTGCCCCTCCCGCCACCAAACCACTTTTGTTAGCCTTTGGTGATACATACCTATCCTGTTGAAGGCAGGATAAGTTATTACTTCCACCGACGGCAGAGCTTCACAACAGACAAGTGGGTGCTTCAAGTCGTTCAGCAAGGATATGCACTACCGTTCCATTCCACTCCACTGCATATACCACCTGCAACAGAGCAGCTGTCGTAGGACCACTATTCTTACAAAAGAAAGTCCAGGCTTTTTTGGACATAAAGCCATAGAGAGAGGGTCCTTGTACCAGAAATAGGGACTGGATGTTATTCCTGTTATTTCCTGGTGCCTTCGTCCTGTTTTAGACTTTCGACCTCAACTTCTTTCTGATGAGAGACATATTGAAGATGCTCATGCTGGCCCAAGCTCTATTTGCCTTGGATCCAGGCAGCTGGCTGGACTGGATGATTTGCAGGATGCCTGTTTCCACATCCCCATCCTGCAGCCTCCAGGCATTACCTGCTGTTCAAGGCAGGCCAGCAGTATTTTCAGTTTTCGGTGCTTCCCTTCATCCTCACCAGCGTCTGGTAAGTGTTCAAGAAAGTGATGCTGGTGGTCGCAGCACATCTCTGGAGGTTGTGAATACCAGCCTCCTCATAGCTCAGTGAATGGCTGCTGAAGGTGGGCTCCCCGCAGTTAGTCATAGAGCCCTCCAGACAATGGTGAACCTCCTCACATCTTCTCGATCAATGTGATGAAACCACACCAACTCCTTTCCTCTGTCATTGGAGCTGTTCTGGATTCAGTGTTCTTTTGAGGCTTTCCACTGGCTCAACAAGTCCAGGACATTTGTGGTATGATTCCAAACATTCAATTTCAAATCTAGGTCTCGGTGAGAGCTGCAGTGAGGCATCCTGCTATGGAACACACCACATTGCATATGTAGTCTCTGCAAAGGGATCTGAAGGCTGTGGGCTCACCCCACCTGTTGGGTTCCATTCAGTTTTCGAACAAGAAAGCTCTGAAGTGGTGGCTGCTCAACAGCTATTGGGCCTGTGGTAGACATTCTCCCTACCCCTCCCAGAGTTGATGGCATTGATGGATGCATTGTTGCTGGGTTGAGGAGGCCATATGGGAGAGGTGCTGATCAGAGTGCTCTGGTCTCCTTCTGAGACCTGCTTAAAAATCAGTCTGTTCGGGTTGTGGGGGATTCGCTTGGTACTAAATTCCTCCCCTCCCATCCATCACGGAGAAGCTGATTCAGGTTCTCATGGATAACACCACTGCCATTTGGTATTACAACAAACCGGGTGGAGCGGGGTTCTGGGTCCTGTGTGAGGAGGCTCTGCAACTGGCAGAACTGCCAGGGCATTTCCCTGGTAGCCAGCCACCTGGCAGGATCTCTGAACGCTAGGGCGGAAGAACTCATCCAGCGTTGCCTAGCAGATCATGAATGGCAATTACACTCTGAATGAGGCGCAGGGCATCTTCTAGCAATTGGAAGAATCCTAGCTGGATCCGTTTGCATCTGCCGAGAATGTGCAGTGCTCATGCTTTTGTGGAAAGTGACCCTCCCTCAAGAGATTCTTTCTACCTAGAGTGGGGCTCATGATTTCTGTATGTCTTCCCGCCTCTACCTCTCATGCCCAAAGTTCTGAAGAAGATCAGGAATGACCAACTCAAGTCATCTTAGTGGCTCTGGATTACCCCAGCAGAGTACTTGCAACCTCTGGCCATGTGGATCTGTCCCCCTATCAGGCTGCCGCAGCAGCAGGCCAGAGTCTTACAACCTAGTCTTCACAGCTTACACCTCCATGAGCGGAGAATGAGTGGTGACAGTTGACTGCTTTCGTACATCGTCCCAAGGTAGTGGACGTCATCTTAGCAGCCAGACATTCATTCACAAAAAACATTATGCCAGACGTTGGGAGACGCTAGTAGCTTGGTGTCCCTGTCAGCAGTTAGAACCACTTCAGGCCATATTTGCTGCTGTTAAAGGTTATGTTCGAGGCATATGGGCTGCAGACTACACACTATTGCATTAGATCACACATCTGGTGGTGGACCCGGATGATTACACTTTGTTGTTGTCTTGGAAGAGTCTTTGTCTGTTGGATGACTCCTCCCTTAGATCGTAGTGCGCATGGGCATCGATTCCATCTTCAGATTGTTTTTTTTCTGCCATCGGGCTGGGATGTGTTCATCGTTCGGTCCCGTTACCGACCTCTTTTCGAATCAATAAATCAATCAAAATACCATCAGCATCGCCGTCGACATTGATTCCGGTTACCAGCGTCGAACAGAGACTTCACTTCTCGATTCCATCGTTCGTCGGGGCCGTCTGGCCCAACTGCGCAATTGGGCCTTTGGCTCATTGAAAGAACACCCTTCAAGAAGTGCCCTCAGTGTGGACACAAATTCCCTGACACCAATCTTCATGAGGTTTGCAATCTCTGCTTACCTCCAGAGCACGAGAGTCGAGACTGTGAGGCCTGCGCTTCGTTCCGGTCCAAGAAAACAATCAGGGACCATCGAGCTGGAAGAGTAATCGCGCAGTCATCTTCGTCGACACCAGACCTCATCATAGACGAGGCTCCGATTGAAGTAGATGCCGAAGAACAGCAGCACGAAGACATCGCTTCCGAAGCAGAGGATTCAGCTTCTGGAGTCGAGGATCAATCCGAAGATGACTATCTTCCAGCTGGTCAACAGGTCGTGAGTACAGACGTCGACCCTGTTCACCCCACCATACCGGGACAGGCTTCGGTTCCACCTCCACCTTCGGGTCCAGGGGCACACCGACCAAAACCTTCCGATGCCCTGCCCTCTGCCTCGGCAGCGAAGAATACAAAAAAGCCTCCAGTTGACTCGGGCTCGAGCCAGTCTGTTGGTCCCGAAAAGCAGAAGGACATTAAGCCCAAATTAACACCCACACCAAAGCATCCTTCGGTACCAAAAGTGGTCAATCCGAAAGCAAGTTCGGCACCGAAAGAGGTTCCCAAAGCTCCCGAACCAAAAACCACCCCAGTTCCGAAAAAAGTGGACTCTAAGAAGGTTCCGGTACCGAAACATACTTCGGCTCTGAAGGTAGATGAGTCGAAACGTACTTCGGGAACAAAAACTGCGGATCCAAAGAGCACGGATCCTAGGAAAAAGTCTTCGAAACCGAAACCAAAACTTGCTCCAAAGACAATGGACGCTGTTAAACCTAAGCATTTCGGCCCCATACCATATAAATCGGCGCCGAAAAAAGATTTGCCAGTAGAAGAGCTTTTTAAACCTGATCCAAAGCAAAAAATTCTTCATATTAATCCAAAGACTGGACATATCACTTCAGTGCCTGAAAAGAGGAAAATGGACTATCCGCCAGTTCCTCTAAAAAAGCATGCTCAAACTTCACCAATGAGGATCCCTTCACCAGAAAGAGAAGTACCAGTAGATATTTCTCCTGTACATTCACCATCTACTACACATAGTCTTATACCACAAGATGAGGATGATGGGGATAGTTACTCACAGGACATAGAGAGTGAACATCACATAGATGTCATTAATGACCCAGATGATATTCCTGGACCATCAGGGGACCCATGGGAAGATTATAATGCACCAGATCTACCTCAAGATGATTTATACCCATCTAGACCATCTCCCCCAGATGATACTATTGGGTTTACGCAGCTCATTCATAGAGCAGCCACTTTCCATGGGGTAGACCTACACACAGCTACAATGGAAGAAGATTTCCTAATGGACACTTTAATGTCATCACATAAGACCACAACCACACTTCCAGTACTTAGTGGAGTGGTGAGACATGCACCCGAAATATTTAAAGACCCAGTCAGAGCAAGGGTAATTAACCCCAGGTTAGAGAAAAAGTACAAAGCGGCTCCAACTCACCCAGCTTATATTAAAGGACAGTTGCCATTAGATTCACTAGTAGTGTTAAATGCAAGAAAAAGAGCAAATTCGCAGACAACAGGGGATGCTCCACCCCCTGATAAAGAGTCTAAGCTTTTAGATGCTTCTGGAAACGCACCATTTCACAAGCTGCTAATGTATTGAGGATTGCTAACACTCAAGCCTTGTTACCAGGATATGATAGAGCTCTTTATGATCAATTAGAGTCACTCATACAACACTTGCCAGAGCAATGCAAGACCAGGGCTTCTGATCTAATACAAGAAGGCAAAGTCATTACAAATACCTCCATAAGATGTGCACTAGACACAGCAGACACAGCTTCTAGAGCAATAAATACAGGGGTATTGTTGCGTAGACATGCATGGTTACGCATCACTGGGTTTAAACCAGAAGTACAAGCCAGTGTCTTAAACCAGCCATTTGACATCTTTTTGGTCCATTAGTGGACAGTGCACTAGAAAAGATGAAAAAAGATACTGACACAGCAAAATCCAAGGGAGCTTTACAAACACAAGTCCATAGACCTTCCTTTTGTCGCTCCTCTTATAGGGACGCCTCTAAAGGTTTCCAAACTGACAATACCTCCTCTTCTTTTAAAGCGCCCAACCAAACCTCGCCTAATAAAGGATATTATAGAGGAGGTTATAAAGGAAACAACAATAAGGTTAGAGGTAGAGGAAACAACAATCGCAACACCTCTACTCCCAAACAGTGACTTCTATTCCCTCCCCCCAGATCATTCCACTCCTGTCGGGAGGAGGTTACAACAGTGCCTACCTGTCTGGAACTCCATCACCACAGACAGGTGGGTGAGACAAATAATTCAGTCAGGTTATTATCTGGAGCTCACTTCCACTCCTCCATCAATACCACCCAGACTGCGTCCCATGTCACAGGAACACCTCATACTGCTAAGACAAGAGGTGGAATCTCTACTGCAAAAGAATGCAATAGAACCGGTCCCAAAAGAACATAAAAATACAGGAGTTTATTCTCTATACTTTCTCATACCCAAAAAGACGGTCCCTCAGACCTATTTTAGATCTAAGGCCTCTAAACCTGTACATACAATCTGACCATTTTCATATGATCACACTACAACAGGTTCTACCGTTGCTAAAGAAGGGAGACTTCCGTGCCACATTAGATCTGAAGGACGCCTACTTCCACATTCCCATACATCAATCGCACAGAAAGTACCTAAGGTTCATTTTAGAGGGTCAACACTACCAATTCAAGGTACTCCCTTTCGGAGTAACTACAGCACCTCAAGTGATCACAAAGTGTCTAGCAGTAGTAGCAGCACACTTAAGAAGGGACAACATTCATGTCTTCCCATATCTGGACGATTGGTTAATAAAATCCAAGTCATACAACCAATGTGTACAGCACACGCATCAAACAATATGTCTGCTACAGAAACTGGGATTCACAGTAAATCAAAAGAAATCCCATCTCCAACCATCCCTGTCTCAGCAGTATCTGGGTGCTACAATAGATACCTCAAAGGCAATAGCGTACCCCAACCCAGCAAGAATGCAAGCTATGCAGGATCTTATCAAAAGATTCCAGCCACAACACTCACTACCAGCTCGAGTGTTTATGCAACTAATAGGAATGATGGCATCTTGCATTTTCATAGTGCCGTAGGCAAGACTACAAATGCGCCCTATTCAAGAGTGCTTAGTAAGTCAGTGGAATCGGGCTCAGCAACAAATAACAGATCTCTGGTGGTGGTAGACAACCGGACATATCGCTCTCTGCAATGGTGAAACACCAAGAACCTTTCCAAGAGCCGGCCGTTTATAGAACCTGTTCCACAGACAACACTAACCACAGACGCATCTCTCACAGGATGGGAAGCGCATTTACAAAATCACACAGTACAGGGTACATGGACAAAGCAACAAAAACTACTCCACATACATCATCTGGAATTACTAGCGATTTTTCTAGCTCTAAAATCGTTCCAGCATTACTTGTCAAACAAAGCAGTACTAGTCCGGACGGACATTATGACAGCAATGTATTACATTAAAAAACAATGAGAAACACACTTCCTACAGCTCTCCCGGCTGGTACAGAGCAAATGGAGATGGGCCTTTCCTCAAAACATTTTTCTATTAGCAGAACATCTACCATGAGTTCACAATCAAGTCGCAGATCTGTTAAGTCGTCAAAGACAACAGATACACAAATGGGAACTTCATCATCAAGTTCTTTCAAGAGTGGGGTCAACCAGAGATAGATCTGTTTGCTACAAACCACAACTCCAAATGCCCAAGCTTCGGTGCCAGATACCCACACCCATTATCCAAAGGCAATGCGGTATGGATGAACTGGTCAAACAAATTTGCGTACCCTTTTCCACCTCTCCCACTAATTCCATTAGTGTTCGCAAGCTACAGAAACATTCTCTCACATTCATTCTCATAGCACCAACGAGGGCAAGACAACCTTGGTACACCACGCTACTAAAGATGTCAGTAGTTCCACATCGCAAACTAAAACTCTCTCCACATCTACTAACACAGAATCATGGAGAGATTATGCCTCCAGACCCAATGCAGCTCAATATAGCGATTTGGCTCCTGAGGTCTTAGAATTTAGATATCTAAATTTACCACCTGATTGTATGAATGTCCTAAAAGAAGCAAGACGCCCTACCACTAGAGCATGTTCTGCAGCAAAGTGGAAAAGGTTTGTTGTATATTGTACAAATAACAACATCAATCCCTTAGATGTTTCCATACAAAACATTATATGCTATCTGTTACATCTGCAAAGATCTAACTTAGCGTATTCCTCCATCAGGTTACATCTTGCTACTATAGCAGCATATCTTCAAAACAGACAACATTTGTTGTTGTTTAGAGTACCTGCAATCAAAGCGTTTGTGGAGGGACTTAAAATAATAATTCCTCCTGGAACACCACACTCTTCAGTGTGGAACTTAAATGTTGTTCGCACAAGACTTATGGGTCCTCCTTGCGAACCATTACATAAGTGTGAATTACAATTCCTTACATGGATAGTTACTTTTTTAGTAGATGTGACTTCACTTAGAAGAGTAAGTGAGAGTTACAAGCATCAACAATTCAAGAACCATTTATACAACTTCATCATAATAAAGTGGTTCTTAAAACACATCCAAAGTTTCTGCCAAAGGTCATTTCATCTTTCCACCTCAATCAATCTATTGAGTTGCCAGTATTTTTTCCCCAACCATAAACAGTGGCAGAAAGAGCTTTACATACATTCGATGTAAAGAGAGCGCTTCTCTACTACATTGATAGGACAAAACCTTTCGTAAAACTAAACAACTTTGTGTCTTTTTCTCCTCCACATAAGGGAAATCCAATTTCAAAACCAGGCATTGCAAGATGAATTGTTAAGTGCATTCAGGTTTGTTATCAAAATGCAAAACTCACTCTATCCATTCCCCCTAGGGCTCATTCTACCCGTAAATTAGTGGCATCCTAGGAAAAATACCATTAGATGACATTTGTAAAGCAGCTACATGGTCTACTCCGCACACATTTACAAAACACTACTGTGTAGATGTGCAGGCAAAACAACAAGCAAGTGTAGGCCAGGCTGTACTCAAAACATTATTTCAAACTACTGCAACAGGCACGGGGGGTGGCCGCTAAGGGAGAAACTGCTGTGCAATCTATGCAATAGTGCTTGGTCTGCAGCCCATATGCCTGGAACGGTAAATGCTACTTACCAGTATGCATGTAGGGCCGCAGAACCACACACGCCCACCCGGCTACCTGTGTTTGTTCCAGTATTATTTCATTTAGATACACAATACATGGTCATCTCTATATGTACATCTTACAACTCCATCATTTGCCCAATGGCGAAAACAATCTGAAGATGAAGTTGATGCCCATGTGCACTACGATCAAAGGGAGGAGTCATCCAACAGACAAAGACTCTTCCAAGACAACAACAAAGTGTAATCATCCAGGCCCACCACCAGATGGTGATCTAATGCAATAGTGTGTTGTTCTGCAGCCCTACATGCCAAGAACAGATGCATACTGGTAAGTAGCATTTTCCTTATCAGCCTTTTTAGGGCTCGCCTGCTGATGCGCATAGCGCATAGCTGGCGAAGCTCTAAAGCGGCTTATCCAGGGCTTACCAAGCACGATTCCACTGGCGATTTCTTGAAGTGCATGTGCTTTTTAGGTCATTGCGCAAGCGCAAGCCCTAAAAAGCGCGTGCACAATGCCACCAGCCGCCTGCCTGCCTGCCTCGCATTACCACATCAAAGGCAGCTTCTCAGCGTGCGCTCATCCCCTAATTATTCACGGCCGGCCGGCCGTACTTTCAGTTTCGCACCGTGTCTCCTTTTATGCTCTCTTCCTAGTAAAGGAAAGTTCATCTGCAGAACAGCTGAACTTCAGATGTGGAGGCCTGTAAAATGACATCAAACGTTGTGGGTGTCCCACACACGTTTCTTCGGCTTCTGTTCTTGTTTTCGCTCTTTTCCTGTTGAGCTTTCCTGGAATCGGCCTGTTTCTTTTGCAAGGGGAAGCCAGTGATATTAACATAAAAATAGTGTGTCATGTCTTGCCGTCTCTTCCATAAAACGCTGTGTTTTTCTTCATATAGATTGATTTAACATATGATATGCGAATTTATCTAACATGTTCTAAGTTATCTCCTGAATGAATTAAACACAAAGCTATGACCTTCGGTTTTGAACAGAAGAATGAAGGCTATTAAGACCCTTTGGCTGCATCACACTATGTGTAACCAGTGAACCTCGTCTCACATCCTAGCTCTGATACTTGACCACATTCCGTGACCCTGGGCACATCTTTTACTACTTTTATGTGCCTCATTTTCCTTGGCAGCCAAATCTCAGAACAGTCTTAAACGATGTAAACTTTGAAGTATTGATCAATTCAGCTCCATATCTAATAACAATATCGACACCATACATAGTGCACGTGACAAAGACGAAACAAAGTCGTGTAACTCATGGGAACGCCATTAGTGCAATGGCGAGATGTGATAATAAATATTTCCACGCTTGTGTTCAGAAACTATTATTTTTAATAAATTGCACTCCGTGTAGTGAAACCGCCTAGTATATTAAATTGGCACACAGATATTGAAAAAATGCACGTTTTTGTAATTACCGTATTTATCATATTGTGGATGCCGCTTGTTGCGCGCACTACAAACCAATGTTTACCATACGGTGTGTGTTTGCAGCTGGGCGAGCATAGCTCCATTGTGGCCTCTGGCCGGTGTGTCTCTTCTCTGGCCCCCTCCTCGTGTCAGGGGGGGGTGCGGTACTCACCCTGTACCTGCTACCCAGACACAGAGGAAGCATATTGCCGCTGCCCCCAAAGCACAAACTCTTTTTCTTTCTGCTCGTTCGTTCCAGTTAAAGACCATCAGCGCGTCCGATCATATAATTAAAACTGAGATAAAGCGCTGGTGGGGCTCGCGCCAGAACGTGACCAAACTTCCTGGCTTGTAAATTTCAGCGCGCGCCGCTCCTGGCAGCTCCGGGGCCTGCCCTGGAGAAGAGGGGCTAAAGGTGAGGGGGGTAGGGGGTAAAATGGGATTAGAGGGACCCAATGTCCGCGGTTCGGGTGGATGCTCGAGTCGGTGTGCTGGGGGCTAAATTTATTATTTTACAGATGTGCACGAGATACCTAACCTGCAGCGCACCGAGGCTCAGGTGATAGTCCAAATATTATCGGATAAATCAGTCATAGTTATCGCATGCCTCCTTCGGTGCAGCAGCTTTTCTTCCTGCATGATATTTAGAGTGCAAGTTTTGACTTGCATGGTGTTTGTACTTCCCACTCCTCTGCAGCTCCTACCTTGCACGTCTTCGCTTCTCATAACATTTTAAGATACACGCGAGTTTGGTTCAGGTCGGTGGGAGATAGTGTGTTGCACCTTTGGTGAAAGGCTCTGTTTACTGGGACAGAGCTGTGCAGTCCAAACCTGGCGAATGTCAGCGGTCACACCGGGTGCCTACGGGTGCGCCTGTGACAGTGCATGTGCTGCTGCAGAAGGGGCACAATGATGAAGTGTATAGCAGGCATATCACAAATAAGTGTTTCTCGTGTGATAGCCTATGTTGTGTCCTGATCGTTCAGGCTTCCATGACATAGCATCTGGTTTAGAGAGTTGTACAAAACGACAGAGAGGGAGACAGACCGGTAGATGCTTGGTCAGAGACAGGCACGAGAGGGACTGCAGACAAACAAGTTGCTGGCAATAACTGAGAGATGCAGGCAAAGCATAGGCGGCGAGGGGGACAGACAGACAGACAGCGATAGATAGATAGATAGATAGATAGATAGATAGATAGATAGATAGATAGATAGATAGATAGAGAGCTCTGCCAATGCACCTACCACACAGCTCCGCCGAGGCACCCACCACACAGCTCCATCGATGCAGCCACCACACAGCTCCACCGACACAGCTACAACGATGAACCCACCACCCAGTTCCACTGATGCACCCACCACACAGCTCCACCAACACAGCTCCACCGATGCACCCACAACACAGCTCCACCGAGGCACCCACCACACAGCTCCACAGATGCACCCACCACACAGCTCCACAGATGCACCCACCACACAGCTCCACAGATGCACCCACCACACAGCTCCACAGATGCACCCACCACACAGCTCCACAGATGCACCTACCACACAGCTCCACAGATGCACCCACCACACAGCTCTACAGATGCACCCACCATACAGCTCCACCAAGGCACCCACCATACAGCTCCACCAAGGCACCCACCATACAGCTCCACCAAGGCACCCACCATACAGCTCCACCGAGGCACCCACCACACAGCTCCACAGATGCACCCACCACACATCTCCACAGATGCACCCACCACACAGCTCCACCGAAGCACCCACCACACAGCTCCACTGATGCACCCACCACACAGCTCCACCGATGCAGCCACCACACAGCTCCACCAACACAGCTCCAATGAGGCACCCACCACCAAGCTCCACCGATGCACCCACCACACAGCTCCACCGGCACAGCTCCACCGATGCACCCACCACCCAGCTCCACCAATGCACCCACCACACAGCTCCACCGGCACAGCTCCACCGATGCACTCACCACCCAGCTCCACCGATGCACCCACCACACAGCTCCACCTACACAGCTCCACCGATGCACCCACCACACAGCTCCACCGATGCACCCACCACACAGCTCCACGGATGCACCCACCACACAGCTCCACCGAGGCACCCACCACACAGCTCCGCCGATGCACCCACCACACAGCTCCGCCGAGGCACCCACCACACAGCTCCGCCGAGGCACCCACCACACAGCTCCGCCGAGGCACCCACCACACAGCTCCACCAATGCAGCCACCACACAGCTCCACCGACACAGCTACAACGATGCACCCACCGCCCAGTTCCACCGAAGCACCCACCACACAGCTCCACCGATGCACCTACCACACAGCTCCACAGATGCACCCACCACCCAGCTCCACCGATGTACCCACCACACAGCTCCACCGATGCACCCACAACACAGCTCCACAGAGGCACCCACCACACAGCTCCGAGGCACCCACCACACAGCTCCACCGAGGCACCCACCACACAGCTCCACAGATGTACCCACCACACAGCTCCACAGATGCACCCACCTCACAGCTCCACCAATGCACCCACCACTAGCTCCACAGATGCACACACCACCCAGCTCCACCGATGTACCCACCACCCAGCTCCGCCGATGCAGCCACCACACAGCTCCACCGATGCAGCCACCACACAGCTCCACCGATGCAGCCACCACACAGCTCCACCGATGCAGCCACCACACAGCTCCACCGACACAGCTCCAACAAGGCACCCACCACCCAGCTACACCGATGCACCCACCACACAGCTCCACCGACACAGCTCCACCGATGCACCCACCACACAGCTCCACCGATGCACCCACCACACAGCTCCACCGATGCACCCACCACACAGCTCCACCGAGGCACCCACCACACAGCTCCACCGAGGCACCCACCACACAGCTCCACCGAGGCACCCACCACACAGCTCCACCGAGGCACGCACCACACAGCTCCACTGAGGCACCCACCACACAGCTCCACCGAGGCACCCACCACACAGCTCCACCGAGGCACCCAACACACAGCTCCACCGAGGCACCCACCACCCAGCTCCACCGATGCACCCACCACCCAGCTCCACCGATGCACCCACCACACAGCTCCGCCGAGGCACCCACCACACAGCTCCACAGATGCACCCACCACCCAGCTCCACCGATGTACCCAGCACACAGCTCTGCCGATGCACCCACCACACAGCTCCGCCGAGGCACCCACCACACAGCTCCACAGATGCACCCACCACCCAGCTCCACCGATGTACCCAGCACACAGCTCTGCCGAGGCACCCACCTCACAGCTCCACCGATACACCCACCACACAGCTCCACCGATGATCCAACTAAGCTCCACCAATGTACCCTCCACACAGCTCCATCAATGCACCCACTAAGCTCCACCGATGCACACACCACTCAACGCAACCACAGCATCACTCAGCGCAACCACAGCATCACTCAGCGCAACCACAGCATCACTGGTTCAAATATGTTCTTTCAATGTTTCAAGCTGTTTTCAAGCTTTCACGCTTTATTACAAATCACAAAAAGATGTTAATATTTCATTTCTGTTCTTGGATTTTCGTCACAATAAAAAACACTGAACATAATCTTCACAAAATGTATTTACAAAAGTTTAAGCTATTGCCATTGCCATTGTTATTTGTAATATCAATACATCTAAGTCACGTAAATACACAACATGTTGCATTACAAATGCTATACGTGTTTGCGGAAGTTATAACTATTGGCATTGTAAATGACAAAGCTATTAATTTAGTTATTTTAAAAAATAACACATAAATTAAAAAAAAATCATTTATAAGACCAATAGCTCAAACTTTCCTAATGTGAGCCCTATTGCGTTTCCAATGCTTGTTATGTTTACCAGACCAACCATCATTATTTAAATCACTTGTTGCATTTTCTGCCAAAACCTTTTGTAATGCCACAGTGGAACTTTAATTTGGTTCTCACATACTTAATGTGCATCCTATTTGAGCCATGTACTACATTTTGTGGGTCTGAAAACAGTCTTTCTCATAGCAGTAACATCAGCTCGCCACACGCTGTCAGTCCACAACCATATACCACCGTTCAAAAAAATGAAAGGCATCGCCTTATGATATTTTCTCATGTGAAAGACAGGCCCCAAAAATAGTTTACAGGTGATCAAACATCTGAAGAAAGCAAACAATGGGATAAAATAGGAGACATTTCATATGATGTCCAGGCATCATCAGATTACCAGTCTCATGAGGGTGGGAAATTCGATGTGTCAGTCAACCTTCACAATGCCTACTTCCACTGAAACTTTTAAAGTTTCTGGTGCGGAAAGCATCATGCTGATCTATTGTTCTACCACTGGCTTATCAAAAGAAGCTGGCCACAATTGGTGCTGCAGAAGTTTCAAATTAGTATCTCTTTCCTTGCCCATTCGACTCTTTAAGTAAACTTTCAGTCCACTTCCACCCCAACACAAATTTTGAATTGCATATAAGCCACTATCAGTACGAAAATTTGAAAACTGTTTCCTCTGAGGAGAAAGTGTTATAATTACCTCAAAATGTCTTGCCATCAGAAGAATCAGAATCCTACAGCTAGGCAAATCTTCTCTCTTCAGGCTCAGTGGCATCTTGTATCATCACATTCCAAATTGTCGGGCTACACAGGAGGCCTCTCACAACAGTGTTTGGAGGATTGATGGAACCAAAGGGAGACTGGAAGGACTATCTCTGCCCTTCTCTGGCTGCATTGCAGGCTCTTCAGGGTGTAAAATCTGCCCACCTCTTACACGGAATACCTTTCATTCAGAAGGTGCCAACTCAAGCTATTGGGACAAATGCAACTCTTCTAGAGTAAGGTGCCCATCTGGACGTGCATCTCTTCTAGTGTAAGGTGCCCATCTAGACGTGCATATCTTCTAGTTTAAGGTGCCCATCTGGACGTGCATCTCTTCTAGTGTAAGGTGCCCATCTGGAAGCGCATCTCTTCTAGAGTAAGGTGCCCATCTGGACGTGCATCTCTTCTAGGGTAGCGTGTCCATCTGGACGCGCATCTCTTCTAGGGTAAGGTGCCCATCTGAACCCGCATCTCTTCTAGTGTAAGGTGCCCAACTGGACGTGCCTCTCTTCTAGTGTAAGGTGCCCATCTGGACACGCATCTCTTCTAGTGTAAGGTGCCAATCTGGACGCGCATCTCTTCTAGTGCAAGGTGCCAATCTGGACGTGCATCTCTTCTAGTGTAAGGTGCTCATCTGGACGCGCATCTCTTCTAGTGTAAGGTGCCCACCTGGACGCGCATCTCTTCCAGTGTAAGGTGCCCATCTGGATGCGCATCTCTTCCAGTGTAAGGTGCCCATCAATCAATCAATCAATCATAACACTTGTATAGCGCGCTACTCACCCGGCAGGGTCTCAAGGCGCTTGGGGGAAGGGGTCTGCTATTGCTCGAACAGCCAGGTCTTGAGTGGTCTCCTGAAGGCGAGATGGTCCTGGGTCAGCCGAAGATGGATGGGGAGGGAGTTCCATGTCTTGGCCGCCAGGTAGGAGAAGGATCTGCCACCAGCGGTGGCTCTTCGGATGCGTGGTACGGCGGCGAGGGCGAGGCTTGTCGAACGTAGCTGGCGGGTGGGCATGTAGAAGGTCAGGCGGTCGTTGAGGTACTTGTGGCCCAGGCCGTGGAGAGATTTGTGTGCGTGGGTGAGGAGCCTGAACGTGATCCTCTTGCTGACGGGGAGCCAGTGCAGGTCCTTCAGGTGGCCGGAGATGTGGCTGCGTCGGGGGATGTTCAGGATGAGTCGGGCGGAGGCGTTGGAGTCTTTTCTGTAGCTTGGATGTGGTTCCGGCGTAGAGGGCGTTTCCGTAGTCCAGTCGGCTGGTGACGAGTGCCTGGGTGACCGTCTTCCTGGTGTCGGTCGGGATCCATCGGAAGATCTTGCGGAGCATGCTTAGGTTGTTGAAGCATGATGAGGAGACGGTGTTGACTTGTCTGGTCATCGAGAGGGAGGAGTCTGTGCGTGGTCTGTTGGCTTGGGGGTGGCGCCCAGGGCGGGGGGCCACCAGGAGTCGTCCCAGGCGGAGGGCGATGGTCCCAGGATGAGGACTTCCGTCTTGTCTGAGTTCAAATTCAGGGGGCTGTTCTTCATCCATTCGGCGACGTCTTTTATCCCTTTGTGTAGGCTCGTTCTAGCGGTGGCGGGGTCTCTGGTGAGGAGAGGATCAGTTGGGTGTCGTCGGCGTAGGAGATGATGTTGAGGTTGTGCTGGCGTGCGATGGCTGCAAGAGGTCTCATGTAGATGTTGAAGAGGGTGGGGCTGAGTGATGATCCTTGCGGTGCGCCGCAGATGACTTCGGTGGCCTCGGATCGAAACGAGGGGAAGCGGACTCTCTGTGTTCTTCCGGTGAGGAATGAGATGATCCACTCCAGTGCCTTCTCTTGGATACCGATGTTGCTGAGGCGTTGAACTAGGGTGCGGTGGCAGACGGTGTCGAACGCTGCAGAGAGGTCCAGGAGGATGAGGGCTGCTGTTTCCCCGTTGTCGAGCAGGGTTCTGATGTCGTCAGTGGCTGCGATGAGGGCGGTCTCGGTGCTGTGGTTGGCTCGAAAACCAGACTGCGTTGGGTCGAGGGATCCGTTCGTCTCGAGGAAGGCTGCAAGCTGTCTGTTGACAGTCTTCTCGATGACTTTGGCAGGGAAAGGGAGAAGCGAGATGGGGCGACAGTTCTTGAGGTCGGTGGGGTCCGCTGTTGGTTTCTTCAGTAGGGCGCTGAGTTCGGCGTGCTTCCAGGTCTCCGGGAAGGTGGCGGTGTTGAAGGAGGCGTTGATGATGTCCCACAGTTGGGGTGCGATGATGGAGTCGGTCTTGTTGAAGACGTGGTGGGGGCAGGGGTCGGTCGGAGATCCCGAGTGGATGGTGTTCATCGTGCGGGCTGTGTCTTCGGTGGTCACCGTGGTCCAGGTGCGGAGGGTGGCGGTGGAGGGCGTTGGTTCGACGGTTGGGTGCGTTGATGGTGCGCCGAAGCTGTTGTGGATGTCGGCGATCTTGCGGTGGAAGAACGAGGCGAGAGAGTCGCAGAGGCCTTGTGAAGGAGTGATGTCGTTGTTGCCGATGCTGGGGTTGGAGAACTCCTTGACGATGCTGAAGAGTTCCTTGCTGTCGTGGGTGTTGTTGTCCAGTCGTTCCTTCAGAGATTTCTTCTTGGTAGTGCGGATAAGCTGGTGGTGCTTGCGGGTGGCGTGTTTGAGCGCGGTCATGTTGTCTGTGGTCTGGTCGAGGAGCCAGGCTTTCTCGAGGGTGCGGCAGTTTTTCTTGGAGTCCTTGAGTTCGTCGGTGAACCAGGAGGCTTTCTTGCTTCTGGGTCTGCTGGTAGGGTTCTTTAGTGGCGCGAGGACGTCAGCGCAGTCGGACAGCCACTTCGTGAAGTTGCGTGCTGCTTCGGTGGGGTCCGTTGTGCTGGCGGGTGGGTTCTGACTGAGGGAGGTGGTGAGCTGTTCGGTGGTGACCTTGCTCCAGCTCCTGCGAGACACCTGTTGCGGGTGGTGGTGGGTCGTGGTTCTTCTGAAGCTGAAGTGGACGCAGCTGTGGTCGGTCCAGTGAAGTCCTGTGGAGTGGCTGAAGGTGATGTGCTTGCTGGATGAGAAGACTGGATCAAGCTTGTGGCCGGCGTAGTGGGTGGGGGTGTTGACCAGTTGCTTGAGTCCGAGGTTGGCGAGGTTGTCCAGCAGGGTGGTGGTGTTGCGGTCGTTGGTGTTCTCCAGGTGGAAGTTGAGGTCCCCGAGGAGGATGTAGTCGGCGGAGGGGAGGGCGTGTGGGCTGATGAAGTCGGCGATGTCTTCGCTGAATTGTGTGGGGGTCAAGGGGGTCTGTTGATGAGGGTGCCTCTGAGGGAGGTCTTGGGGTCGGTGTGGATCTGGAAGTGCAGGTGTTCGGCCGCCGTGAGGGTGTCGTCGGAGTTGGTCGTGATGCGGATGGTGTTCTTGTGGACGATGGTGATGCCTCCTCCAGTCTAGTTGACGCGGTCCCTCCGGGTGATCTTGTATCCTTCCGGAATGGCGATGGCGATGTCGGGCGCTGAGGAGGCGTTCATCCAGGTTTCTGTCAGGAAGGCGACGTCTGGAGATGTTGTGTCGAGGAGGTTCCAGAGTTCCACGGCGTGTCTGTGGACGGAGCGGGTGTTGAGCAGGATGCACTTCAGGTGGTTACTGCTGGTGATCGTCTTGGCGGGTGCAGTGCAGGTCCGGATGCAGGAGAAGTTGCAGGATCTGCAGCAGAAGGGTCAGTGGGTGCGTCTCGGGGTGGCTCTGTAGCATCCGGGGGTTCGGCCGGTGTTAAGAGCGTTGAGTGTTGAGGCGTCGTAGGTCCGGCGGATGGGATGGCCTCTGCGGGGGCCAGGGGTTCTGGCGCTGGGCGCGGTCCAGGCGCGGACGGGCGCAGACGGGCTTGCCTTTGGCGCGCCTTCGGCGCGCCCGCTGCGCGTGTCCGCTGCGCGTTCGTGTGGGCGTCATAAGTGAGGAGCCGGGAGGGAGGAGCTGCTGGGTGGCGGGAGCGGGGCGGCGAATGGGCAGGAGGGGGGCGGGCCGCAGGGAGTCAGCGACGGGAAAAAGGAGGTCAGAGGGCGGCTCAGCGGCGGCTGGGTCGTCCGGGGAGCGAGTAAAAAAACGGCGGCAAAAGGAAATTAAACGAAGGAAAAACGGAGGCAAAAGGAAGCAAAAGAGAAATAGAACGAAGGGCTAGAGCACAAGGCTAGGCAAGGCAGCAAAAACGAGGCAGAATCAGTGGTGTGTGGGGGCGACCTCGCCTGCTTACAGGCTCGGCGTCGCTCCCTGCGCCTTAGCGAGATCCCCTTAAGTGAGGAGCCGGGAGGGGGCAGAAGCAGTGGTGTGTGGGGGCGACCTCACCTGCTTACAGGCTCGGCGGTCAGGACATGCATCTCTTCTTATGTAAGGTGCCCATCTTGACACGCATCTCTTCTAGTGTAAGGCGTCCATCTGGATGCGCATCTCTTCTAGTGTAAGGTGCCCATCAGGACATGAACCCAAAGCGTTCCTATACCAAGTTGTACAAGTAAGTGATTTCAGTGTTAAAGGCAGTCTGCCTGGTGAGGTGAGCCCACAAAGCCTCTTACCGGGAGCATCTTGTGGTGCAGATCTTTCTGGTTTTGTCAGACTGCAGAGAATGCCATCTGTCAATTTGTCAAGTTAAGTTAAGTTTGTCAAGTTAAGTACACAGCTTAGATGTGAACTAAACAGGCAGGTAGATGATCTATATATTTTAAGATATTCCAGTTTTATCACAACTGTAAATTACAAAATCGGCTGTGGTCGCCAAGGAGAAGAGTTTTTAATGTCCCAGCTGTCCTTCCCAGTTGAATAATTCAACAGAACACAGTAGGTAAAGCTGGCGTCCCAGTAGTCATGTTTATTTTACATTGGACAAAGAAAGTGCCTGATAGATAAGCTGTGCTGGGAATGTGTATTTCCTGTGTTAATTTGCAGTGCCCTCAACAGGTACAATCCGCAGCTCTGGACGAGATGTTCCACCACAGAGAAGACTCTGCCCAGCGCTACCACAAGGCGCTCCTGCTGATGGATGGCCTCCTACACTTCATGACTGAGCAAGGGGACATTGACAACATCCGTAAATGTAAGTAGACGCTCACTTCCTGTCTAAAAATGGGGACCACTTCCTAGTTGGTGGTAGCAGGTGCCGTACTGAGGCCCTGATTTAGATTTGTTTGGTTTGCTTCTGTTTTTTACTATCCTGCTACTACCACCATGTGCATTCATGTTTATGAATATAAAGTAGCATTCTATGACCTGAATATATTTTTTGGTTGCATTCTTTATCATGCATATTTATTTTTGATTATCTTTACCAAATGTTTTGACACTTGTTTGAGCGTGCATAGGTTCCTAAACATGTGCATTGAATAGTGTGTTAACAAAAACTGAGAGCAATCCTTATACTACTACTACTGCCTGTGTTCCTTCACTCACTCCACTCCTTTTGTCAATCCTTATTCTGCTCTTTACCAACACCCTCTATTTCTCAGACACTGGTTAGCTGGCTCGTCAGTGCCTTTCCTTTGTACAAAACAGAATTGCTGTAAACGTAACTTGAAATCCAGGCAAAAACAAACAAGCGACCAAACTATGTTTGTCAGTCAACATGGTAACGACATACAAACATACAAGTCAAGAGAATCGCAAAAAAAAAAAGCAAACTTTTAAATAGGAAGATATTTGTTTGCATAGCCTGAATTGCCTTCAATTTAAAAAGGCACCACACAAAAGACAAAATATCAAAAAAGACACAGTAGCTCACAACAACACGCGTAAATCAGTACCTCAGTCTTTGGACTGTCGTCTATTTGCGCACACTGTTTGCAAAGTTTCAGAATTTGTTGAGGTAAAAGTTACATTTTACCATGTGGAAGAATTTACAGTTACTTGGCTTACAAAATAAGAAAGTAGGAGTAGAGTTAAATAACGGCGGGCATCCATGGAAGCAGGGAGATGTATTTAACAGCATACCTTATGCATAAACATAGGGATAAAAATGAAGAGCGACTACATTAAAACTATAATTTAAAGCTTGGAATTAGTGAGAACAAACGGTTGAGCAAATCTTTTTTTTTTTTTTATAATTTTTATTGAATAAATAAAACAGTACCATTTGTTACAAATATCATAAGGAAAAAATGTAATGCGTTGGAAAGGGAAATACAGTGAGTGAAATACAACCTTATGCAGAGAATTAAAAAAGAACTAGGTACCGATTAATTATTAGTTATTTGTATAATTTTGAAATATAAGAAAGAAAGAGAGAAGACAGATTGAAGGGAAAAGAAATGGGGGGAAGAAGGAGGGAAAAGGAAACAGAGAGAGAAGGAAAGAAGAAAGATAATTAGTTAGTGTAAGGATGAGTGTGTAGATACAAAAGGTAGTAAAGGTAACCAAAGTAGGTCAGATTTGATTTTTTGAGCTATTGAAGAAGTTGAAACAGTAGAAATTCTATGTTCATCACAGATAAAGTTCCACCAGGTTAGCATACATATTTTTGAGTTGTCTTTCCACCAAGTAAGAATAACTTTAAATGCAAGGGCAGTGAAGAGATCAAGTAATTTCAACTTCAACGTAGTATCATGAAGATCAGCAGATATGGATCCAAGAAATAAATTTAGAACAGATAATGGAATTCAAAAATGAAACATCTTAGAACATTTGTACCATACGGATTTCCAAAATGTAACAACAGTAGGACTGTGGTACAATAAATGGAGTAAAGTGCAGTTAGAAGATAGACATGCCCAGCAAGGAGGAGGGTAGGATGGGTTAATTTTAGGTATAAATAAAAGTGTTCGAGGTGCTCAGTTATAAAGGAAAAATAGTGATTGTGTGATATTAGCAGCTTTAGAGGTGGTGAAAACTTGGTGCCATAGTTTGTCCCATCCTTTAATTGAAAGAGTTATCGAGTGATCTAATTCCCTAGGTAACTCAATCGATGTTTTTGGTCTTTTTGAGTTAGGAGTAGAGAGGAGTTTATATATAAGGGAGGCATTCAAGTTAGAGTCAGGAGAAATATTATACAAAGAAGTCAAGGGGGGACATTGGGTCGGAAATTTTTATTTTGATAAAAGTACTTGGAGTACAAGTGATAGTTGGGAATATTGGGATAGGCAAGAGGAAGGTAAATCAAAACATTCTTGTAGAATGTTAAACGGTATGACAATATTAAGATAAACAAGTTGATATACATAAATAATAAGTTGGACAGATCTGAAAGAAATTGTATTTCAGTTAACTTCTATGAAGATGTGAAAAATTGAAGTCTTGTTCGAAGCACCATATACCATGATGCAACTGGTAACTTAGATCGTTATGAAGCTATAAGTAATGCCTAGTGGTCATGTTAAGACTGACAAGAGCCATCTGTTCACTGTGGTCTTAAAAGGTGTCTTCTCTTCACAGGTAAAATGACTATTGAAAGAAGACTCTCAGCTCTCCAGTCAGGCATTTCTGCATGAGGTGGATGTGGGCTGCTCGGGACATGAAGTGCGTGAAGGGACACCGCCAGCTCCATCAGGAGGCAGGCCTCTTCATGGTGGAAGAGGCTCTCGAGATACGACGTGCACGCTGGATAACGCAGCAAGTCTCAAGACGTTTCACTCATTCGCTGAATTGCTGTTTTTTCTTTCATCGTCCTGGGGTGGTCGGGCCAACTATATCCAATGACGTGAAGCTTTGTGCACTACATTAGTGTTGCTTCTACAGAATGTGGCTTCCAGATCTCATCTTTCCCCTCCCAGGGAGAGGGTATTGGAGCACGCCCGAGAGCCTACTCCTTGGAGATCGACAGTAGCGCAATTACTTCAACTACTTGAGAACTGAAATTATTTATTTGATTATTTACTGTTGCTGAAAGCAAGGAGGCATCTCGCCCCCACGCTACAAGGGCTGAGTGATCACTGCTGCTTGAGGCTGACGGGCCCGCCCCAAGGATGAACTCTCAGAAAGGTTATGGTGGCTTCATTTTTTCCAACTGAGGGTGCATTTCCAAAACAAGAACCTCTTCACGGTTAAACTGCCAAATGATAAATGGATAATCACTGGTCACCAAGGTAGCAGTCTGGTCACCCTCCATTTTGTCTGGTTGTGTGGTAATTTCCCCATCGTCTCTGCCCTTTCCAAATGCACTGCGAGTATCTTTGCAGCAGGCTTTCCTTACTTCTAGTTGAAATTCCCAAACACAACCTTGATGTTTTTGGGGCAAAGGGGCACATATGGGAAGGTCATGAACAGGAAATGCACATGTTCAGTCCATTCCAGGAGGTTCATTGTCGGAATAATGCCGTACGAGACACTTGAAGCGCTTTCAGCATTTGAGGGGTGTGGTCCGTGGCAGCAGTGACCACTGCTTTTGGATGTGGCGTTTTCAGAGGCAATAATTTTCAACTTTATCCTTGTCTCCGACTGCTTTGTGTGATACACTAAGTTATCTAACGTTGCCTTGGAGCACTTTCTTTTGGAATGAAGTTAAACTTTTGTGGTCATGTTGCATCTGGGTGAGCTAAGAATCATAACAACCAGTCATCTCTTGTAGAGCATATTGGAAAAATGAGACGATCACACTCGGACAACCTTCCAGCCGGAGTGTGGCCCCCTAAGATGGTTCATTCTGAGATCCAGGAGCGGCAATTCAAGGGCCACTGTGCCCGGCAACAAATGTTGGGTGCCTGACCACTGATGCAGGAAGGAAACCAAAGCTGCATCGACTTGTCAACCAAAGGGCCCACCGTCTTCGTTTCTTATTGCACCCAGCCCCTAAAACTGTGATGATTTTAGGGGAAAAGTTGATCGGAAAAGATTGCCTTCAGACATTGTTCGAAGTTGAAGTTTCATTTGTTCTTTAGATGACTTTAAACACAAACATACACACACACACACTGCACACAAACACTGTTCGTGAATTACAGGAGCACTTTACTCATGGTGGAGACTTGAAAAGTTGGCGAGCGTCTTGGGAATGTTATTGTTAAAGATGCTGTTCTTTTACGCCCTCTCCCCCAGTTTGCTGGTTATTTTTATTGCACTACTAGTGTACAGATCTGTGTGTATGTTGTATATTTCCCTGTACTGTAGCCCTTACCCAGGAGTCTTGAAGTTTCGGGGTGGAGTGGATCCGCCCCTTTTTCATTTCAAGACCAGCTTTGCCATCTGCAGTCTGAGAAGGTAGACTTTTCCTTCAATGTTCTTTTAAGGACAGACAGTGTCACGCTCGGTTTCTCCAAAGCTAGAGCATGAACAGTTGAAGAATATATGCAGTTCAGACCGCAAATTCATTTTTAATCTTCTTTTTTTAAAGTGTTTTTTTTAATGTTTGTTCCGTGCAGCTGTGATCCCCTCAGTTTTCTTCCAGGAGACCACGTAGCTAGTATATGGCCACGGGCAGGATGGTGTTAATGTTTGAGTCTTGTTGTATGTAAACGGCAATGCCAACTATAACGTGCGGATGCGTGACACATCTGACTTCCATTCTTTCTTGTATTTGTTCCTTTGATGACTTGATCAGAGTTGTGTCGATGCTTAGAGGTGGCAAAAAGCAATCTTGCTCCAGCAAAGACTTCTCTGCCCTTGGTGTTTGCAATAAGAGCTAGGACTTTGGACCTATCGTTGCTTGTGACGGTCTCAGCTTTGTCGTGTTCTTTCGTCAGTGCCATCATCTGTCATCACTTCTAGATTTCACGAGGTCGAAATCTATAAACCGGCTTCTGAACTCATTGTTTCTGGCAAGAACCATCCTTATACAGATGCCCATCAATTGCCATTGATGTATAGGTGGCCATTGTAGTGTGTGTGCCTTTGGGTCTGCTACCACTTTCTCATCATTGCTGTAGGTCTAAAGCACCTCCAGACTCAGTAGTCGTCACTACAGGTTGTGTGCTTATGTTGATCAGAGTCATGTCAGACTTCTGGGAGGGGGATAGTTGGAGGGATCCTTCGAAGGCAGCCACGTGATGAGTGGATTGGTTATTGTGCTTTCTGCATTATCCTGTCCATCTCCCATCCTCTTTGAAGGAATCCTCTGCCTCGCCCAATATTCTCCAGAAGGTCAGAGTCAAGATTAGAGGTTTGGTTGATTAAAAGCAGAGCTCAGGCCACCTTCATCCAAAGAGAGGGACACACAGAGCTTTAAATTGCATGCCTTGTACGCAGCTATGCAATTACGTACTCCAGTCCCATCTGCCTTCATAAAGACAATGTTGTAGTTGCATGTATGGGACATCAGAACACAAAGTACACTCTGCATGCAGACAAGCAAGTAGATCTGACAGTGACCACAGTGGCCATTTCTTCACTTATACATACTGAGCCCAGTCTTAGGAACCTCCCTGTGTGGAAGAGGACTGCTCATGGCATATAGCTGGTCTATGTGTCTTGAGACCCCCCCAAAAGTGGTGGGAAATATTGATTTGTTTTGTAAATTATTGCTTGTAGAATACATGTAATGAGGTGTGTGTGTATATATATATATATATTCACACACATGTATACAGATGTACACCTTGCTAGAAAACACTGAATTCAATAGGATTTTGAACAAAACAATTACAAAAAAAATAATTTGCTTGTTACTACACAACCATTATTCTCCTTTCAGACTCCCAAAAGTGCGAACTCACTCTTTATTCCCCCTAACCCGCTGTTAAACCAATCAGCCTCTGTTCTGCCCATTTGCTCTTTTAGTCCAAGCTCATTTAGGGTAGGTCACACAATATTTTCAAATTAAGTAATGGTCTTCTGTTTGGAGAATGCCTAGAATGGACATGTACATTTCACGTCTTATGTTCTTAGAGCAGAATGAAAACGGGTCGACTCTTGGTTACATGCTTTGAGAAACATGCTGCCGGGGGCTTTCGGATACCCAAACCCCTATCAAAGCTTCAGTGGCATTCCAACCAGGATTCAACAGGCTGAGCCTTCCAGTAGTTGTGGTGGCTTTCACCCTCCACAAATACTGTAACGTGGCACCAACGTATCCCAGTTGTTGTGGTACTGTGAGTGCGATGGCCCTCACGTGTACAGCAGTAGCTGATGAGTTTTGGAGCTTGGAGACTTTTATCTGGTTCATCTACTAGGTTACTTGTAAAGGCTATTCTTTCTATCTGGCTCTCTTCGTTCAAATGCTTTCCTAAAGACACATTGCTGATGTTTTCTGGTGCAAATTACTGTAAAGCGCGGTGAAACCATTGGTGGTTCATCTCCGTTTTTCAGAGCATCATTTAACGTTGAGCTGAGGCAAAAGATAATCAGATGGGTAGTTTACCGGTGACAGAAATGAAGCTCTATGAATGGATGGAAACCTAGTACATCCAAGCTCCAAAGCACTCCCTGGCTGAAAGAGGTAGTGCCTAGAGAAACACAGGTGGTGAGCCTTGGTTAAGATGTCCAGACGGAACAAGCTTCATACCATGGTCCTTCCGCTGCAGAACATCTGCTTCCTTTTGAGCTGCAGTGGGTTGGGAGATGAGGGCTTGTGTTGGGGACCATTGAGACTTGGTAGGGTTACATCTACCATCTACCAAAGAACTTAGTTGTCACTCATTTATCTTAAAGATGAGAATCAAGTCCAGAGGTTCTTCAATTACTGGAGTGGTACAGGGTTTTTTGCTTCACTGTGTCACATGTTACTTTTCCATCCTTCATCCCAGCCTCCACCAAGTGCAGAGAAACCATTTGCTGCTTGTAGGTGTTATTCATACCTGTATACCCACTGGTGGTGCCCTAAGCAGGCACATGTTCTTGCCTTCATTTGAAGAGAGTTTCATAAAATGGTCCCACTGCCTCCTTGATTATTGGGACAATTCTTGCAGTATTTGGGGTGACGTCCTGCAATATCTGTCCCACATCAGCTTCCGTTGAAAGGAACAGATTACTCCATAGACCTGATCATGCTTATTTTTGTAACCAGTCCTTCTCGATTATTGGCTCTTTCGTGGATTCCCGGGAATGAACGGCTGGAAACCCCAATCCTGTGAATCTTTGAAAGATACCAATGTTAGTGAAATGGGGTTACATGTAATTAACTTTCCCATAAGTTACCAGCCTTTATTTGTGTTTGCTTAAGTTGAAAGCAGGCAGTACTTTCTACATGGCGGCACCTGGAGGAGCTCTTAGATGACTTATCGTGCATGGTGCTCTGACACGGATGGGCTTTAGAGTTATAGACCTGCAAAGTCACCATTGCTTCACATGACACCTACGGAAAAGGCCCAGTAAAAAAAGTGTCCACATGGTGGACGGAGTGCCTGCATCTTAGCCACAGGGCATTTATTACACAGGTGTTAAGATCCAGCCACTCAGGGCTCCAACTCTTCCCCTTTTTCATAATTATAAAGGTAAAAAGAGCATTACTGACAGATTTATATTACCAGCAAATAAAGTGATTTAAAGCAATTCACATCCTTTATATAACAGAGTTTATTATGCACCACGTGCTAGTAGTGTGGCCTTATGATGATACATAAATAGCAGGTTCCCAAACTTCCCAGATCCTCCCAGTGATGCTAGAGGATAGAAGTGCACTATTCTCTTATAGTAAAGTGAGCTAGTAATGTGGCCGATGGACTGTAGGTGATCGAGTGATTCCTGGCATGGCAGGCCTCTTCTTTCAGCGATTGATTAAATTAGCACCACTAAGTTCCATCATAATAATAAAACATTATCTAAACACCAACAAACAGTTTGGTTAGGGCATGTGAAAGGGCATAGCCATTGGCATTCAAGGCAGATTGTTTACAGGTATAGGTATTTTATTTTTCAAGTGGCAGTTTTGAAAAAAAAGGATATTTTATAAAACGCCACACATAATGTCTAATATGCCCACGTCACGTTTGTACATTCAAATCCCCTAGCCCCCTGCACTTGTACATGTTCACTGACACGCACAGAAATAGTTTACAGTTGGGGTAGCAGCATCAATATGCTTTTACTGAAATACCCCCATATCTTTCTTACTGATATTACTTAGCGTAAAGACTAAGAGGTTAACATTTCAAAAAGTGCATTTTGTGAGAATCTCCTGCTCACCCCCAAAAAAGCATTTTCAAGATGTAGGGATAGTGATGTGGCAGTATAGAAGAGACTTCATGCGTCTACATGGCTTGTCAGAGATTCTTTCTCCTCTGGGGTGTATTGAGGGTGGGTCAGCACTCTATGAACTGGGGTCCCTGACTGTGGAGTCTCTCTTGAAGACTGCTGTAACCCAAAGGTGATTGCCAGGTTTGGAAACCCACTGGAGTCCTCTGTTATACTAGAGGTTGCAGTAGTTGTCCTGTACGGTCAGTCAGACTCATGGAGTGGTCTTAGGGCTGCACGGTTGCTGCATCTTCAAGCCATAAGCCATAGCAAGTAGACCAAATGTTGTGGGGTTCGTACAGTCTACTTTGCCACCTGACTATACCCATTTACTCAAAGAATTCACAAATAAAGGTCAACGAAATAGGCCCAACCTGCCTATAAAGGCAGAACAATGGGAGAATCTTCTTTACGCTTTTCCGATTTCTGATAGCTGCCGTTTCCTGGGCCTCAATGTATCTCTTCCTTCCTGTCATGGGATGTCTTGGCCAGTGTCATTGGCTAACCCCTAACCAATCACATTGACTGAAACTCCCCACGTACACCAACCTGGATAATAGGCACGATGGTAAGCATTCTGCTTCTCAGTGCAGGAGTAGAATCGTGGGGGGGGGGCGTGGGGGGGAGGGGATATAGACAGTTTCCACTTTGCAGCCCACCCCCATTGGCCAAAGTACTGGATATGCTCATGAGTGCTTTTGACAGGTGCTATGTGTCTGTACCATAGAATATCTCTTACCTTCCCCTCTGCCGCACCTTAAAACCCTTGAATGTACCATTGTTACTTTAATTAAAGTCCTGTAGTCGAATGTACCTACAAATGTCTAACTCAAAAAACAGAGTTTACCGATCTTCAAAGGATATACTTTCTTCGCAGTATTTGAAGCCTGTCCTCTGTCCTCACTCTGAACGCAGACAAATCAAGGACAAGGTGTCTTTTTTGCCTTTTCTGGTGCATTTTATTTTCCACTGAACTGCTAACAGGCGTGTACATAAAATGTTTGTGCAAATGTTGTATTTATTGCTTTGTAGCCAGAGGAATGCAAAACGAGAAAAAAATTATTAATTTAAAAAAATGAACCAAACCTACCAAAAAGATTTAAAAAAATGTTTTCTGTTGTCGGCTGCAGTGCGGTGCAGCACATCTGTTACCGTTACAGCCTTTGTACGTAGTGTCTATGAAGCAATTTCAAGCTGTTCCCCCTATGCACCGAAGCAGTTTGTGGTGTGTGTGGGGTGAGAGTTATGAGAGTATGTGTGCTGCCTCACTTTTATAGGGTAATGCGGGATAATTGTGTATGATTTCCTTTTTTTTTTCTTTGTATCTTTTCTGTGCGTGATGTAATTTATATATATATATATTTTTGTTTTTAAGCTGTTAAACGGATAAGAACGAAAATAAAGGATTTGAAATGTTGCCGTTCATTTTTTACGTTCATGGTGCTTGCAGTATTTATACCTTCTCGTAGCGTTCTCTTTGGTTTTCTTCAAACTTTCATTTCATATGATGATGATGTCTTCTAGGTGCTCAAGCTAATCAACCTTAAAAATTCATAAAAATAAATAGGTAAACAGATTTTCACATAGGCGCATTGACATTAACTGTCTAGAACAGGGGTCTCCAACCTTTTCTATAATGAGAGCTACTTCTGATCAGTGATAGTTGTCATTAGCTTCTGACGGACAAGTAACTAGCACACTGTTACAAGACACCCCATCGCCCAGCTTCAATGACTTTAAAACTAATGTCCATGGAGCTCAATACTATGGTTTGAACAACATACTGTGACATAAGGCTGCCATGTGTGTCAGTGAGTGCATGGTCTGCAGGGATGTCTGAATGAGTGGGATACATGTGTATGGATGACTGAGAGCCTGTGCCATATGTACTTGTGGCACAGGACATACCTTTCGCCGTATGTAGCACTGTTACATGTATAACACAAATATACAACCATTTTGTTTTTTAAATGGGAGAAATTGAAAGTGCAGAAAATAGTTCTGCAAAAAATTTCATAATAAGGAACATTTTCCTGCCCTTTAAATGTCTCCCATTAAAAAAAAACTGCTGCATTTTTAAGTTATGAATATGGCAGCGTGTCTATCAGGCCAGCCACTGGGATCAAAATGCCTGCTATGTGTATTGCAACACTTTGAAATGGGAGAAAATTCCACTGAGGAATCAACTTGATGTTTATATGCATTACATTAAAATCATCATTTTTATTTTCTCCCATGTTACAGTTTCTTTACAAACAGCAGGCATTTTACTCTCAGTGTCCTTAAGACATGGTGCCATATTTATAACAGGAAAATACAGTCATTTGTTTAAATGTGAGGAAATTCAAGAAACATTCTTCAGAAAACATTAGGATGTAATTGGCTTAATTTTAAGTAGTGAAAAACTTTAAGACACTGTTTTATAGAATTCATTTTAAATGTCTTCCTTTTAAAAGAAAAATACTGTATTTTTCATGTATAAATATGTCCGTGTCTACTACCCACTGGGAGCAAGATTCCTGCTGTGTGTAAATGCAACACTTTGAGAAGGGAGAAAATTAAAATTACAAGTTAAGTTCATACTTCCTTTTAATATGCTCTCATTTAACCGCTTAACTGCTGGGCCTTTCCCACCCCCAGTGCTGAGCCCATTTTTGGCTATTTAGGGTAGTTTGTGCTTAAGGCTTCATAACCTTTTTTCCACATAAGGTATCCACGCCAAATTTGTGTCCTTTTTATCCAACACCCTGGGGTTTCTGAAGGTACCCAGGGTTTGTGAATTCTCCTGGAGGGGACAGAGAAATTTGCCAAAATGCAGCTAAATGTTGTTTATTTTGGGAAAATGGGAAAAAAGTGCTGAAGATGAAAGCAGCTGGTTTTCCTTGCAAATGGTATCAACGAAGGGTTTGCATGCTAAAATCACCATCTTGCCAGCTTTCAGGAACACGCAGACTTTTGTCAGAAAAACAAAATTTTCCACACAGATTTGATATTTTAGTGGGACATAGCCTATTTATCCTATTTTATGTGCTTTTAACCTCCTTCCAGTTAGTGGTAGAAATGGGTGTGAAACCAATAATGGATCCCGGAAAACTATACATTTCTTAAAAGTAGACAACATTCTGAATTAGTAAGAGGTCATTTGTATAGGTCCTTCAATGTTTTCCTACAGAAAGTAACAGTTTAAATAAAAAAACATTGAAATTGAGTTTTAAAAAAAGCAATTTTTGATGGATAATACATCTACCTGTGTATTCCTACGTTTTCACCTGTAACTTCTATTATGGTAGATTTTTTAAAAACCATATATTGTTATGTTCCCTGGACCCTTCTCTTTACGGGGATATATAGAATTTGTAGGTTCATCAAGAACCAGAGATGCCAAGAGCCACTAACTGAGCTGCGCCTTGCAATGGCTTTTCAGTGTGTACCCAGCATACAGCAATTCATTTGGTGAAATATAAAGAGTGAAAAATAGGTATCGAGCAAAACTATGTATTTACGAAATGGGAACAACTTATGGAGTTTAGAATCAGTGGTTATTTGCACATCTCCGAATGTTTGGGTACTCATACTAGCATGTGAATTAGAGGTTTTTTTTCCAAATGACTGATTTTTTACACACTGTCTTACATGTGGAAGGCAGAAATGCATGAAACGTCACTTGATAACAACACTTGTTCTACTATTCTGTGTTCCCCTAAGTCTCCCGATAAAAATGGTACCTCACTTGTGTGGGTAGTGCCCGCGACAGGAAACGGCCCACAACGCAACATGGACACATCACATTTTTCTAGTGAAAGCTGACCCTTTTTTTACAATGTGCCTGGGAGAAGTTGGCCTGGTATATGCTGTCAACTAGTTATAGTGGGCTCCTTGCACCAGTCCAAAAAAACCTTATTGATGAAAGGTTTAAGACAACGTTTATTGAAAGCTATCCTAGTGGTAGCTATGGAGAGCAGCCTTCAGGCTAAGTCTTGAAGGATGTAAAGCAGCTTGGTTTACCAGATTATAACCTCTTGAATGTCTAAATGAAAGGAGAGCCATACACGGTATCTACATAAAATATATGTATTTATTACTAAACACTCTCTACTAACCTCTTTATGAGATTAGAGAGCAAGATGCACAATATCAACACAATAAAACGTAAGTAAATAGCACAATATACAATGGGCCCCAGGGGGAGACCAAACAAAATATAAGGAACGTGGTAAAAGAACCACAACTTGACTAGACACAGTGCCTAGAGCACTTAGAATCGCTGGGACCCCAAGGTAGTGACACAGGGGACCCACTGGGGACACGTGCAGTGTGAGAACACAGCTGCAAGGTCCGTACAATCCTATGGGAAAGTCACGGTTAGAATATTAAACATTAGAGACACTTCGGAGAGGACTTGGAGCAAACCCTTTTAGACTTAGAAGGTACTAAGGTAGGCGCCCACGTGAGCACCGGAGTACTCATGTTACCTCACCCAGGGAAGCCGGGTGCATAGGTGCCGAATGGTGTGGGGAATCGACGCTGTTTTCAATGGCAAGTTGCTGCGAAGTGCTGCTGTTGTGGAGAGGAAAAGTGTCCGGTGTGATCCAAGTCTGGATCGGAGCTGTGAAGAACCTGAAAGCAGAGGGGACAGAGTCTGGGTCACTTCAAGGTGACCAGGGGCACGGTAGACCAATGCCCATCAATGTCGGGTGTTTCAGGTGTGAAGAGGTGAGGCTTGACTCCGCTTCTACGGGGACCAGGAGAAATCGAGGACCCACGAAGGATGTCGAGTGCTGCTGGGGGGGTCGGTGTCCAGATCAGAGACCAACAAGATTTGGCAACGGCAACCCAGCAGGTGAGAGTAAAAAGGCTTCAGCACGGACCAGCAAGATCCTGGTGACTCCCCAAGCGATGGAGAGTCAGGGCACGTCTGGAGCAACCAAGTAAGCACGTTCAAAGTTACAGTACCCTTCTCAGACTAGGGATCGCGAAGGAACCTCGAGAGGAATCACTAAATACCAGCCCACGGGTCACTCGTAGAGTGTAGGCCAGTAAGTTTTGGTGGAATTCCTGCTCGGGGTCTGGACTACAAGTAGCCCAAAGCATATGCTTCCGGAATCGCCAAGAAGCATATGCTGTTGCAAATGTGCACGGTGTCCAGGGTTTCGGGTTGCACGGTCCCCACGAGGGCTTTGGATCTCAGGTTTTCTGAGAGCACCGATCGGCCTCTGGGAAGCTTGGAAACCCACCTCCTGTGTTGTAAAGTCTTCGGAGTCCTTCGGTAGCTACGTAGTAGCAAACCGGACAGATGCGTCTTTGGTGCCTGCCTTGCAGGGGAGTAACTCCTTAACTCCAAGTAAGATTCTTCGGTCATCTAACGAAGTGTAGATAGTTGAAGTTCTGGGATTCTGTAGCAGAGTTTCCTCCAGGTAAATCTAAAGTCCTGTAGTCAGGGGTTCCTACTTAATATCCAAGGAAGGGGTGGGACAAACTCTGGGACCCACCTATGGGGAGGGTCCAGTTTCACGCCAGAGCAGCGGCTGAGTGCCCCTGCAATCGGTTTGAGCTGGACTATGCACAGGGACACCAAATGTGCCCCCAGTGCAGACATCAAAGCACTCTTGGAGTGCACCACCCAGCCCCAATACACTAAAGCCTGTCTGGGAGGTGGTCACATCTCCTGTGACAGGAAACCTATTGTCAAGCCTTCCCTGCCGGAGTTTCTTTCAACAGCAGGAGGGCAGACTCGTGTCTGTGGCTGCAGCATCCATTTTGTGATGCCATGGTCGAGGAAAGCTGGTACTGGGTAGCCTGGTGCCCCACACTAGTGGTTCTACCATGGAGGAATCATACCTCCACACCAGTTGCTGGTGTGGAGGTATGATTCCTAGGTGTTTGACACCAAACACAACATGGTTCTGTGCAGGCGTTTTAAAGTTAGCATTTACTACGAGTTTATAATGCATTTAAGAGTATATGGTCTAGGCTGCATCACTAACAACCCCGGAGGATAGATTCCGAAGGCTGCAGAGGGGCTCTGCTCATGCTTGGACACCCTCTCACACAAAACCAAGCACCCTTCCTTCAGGATTGATAATGCCTGCCATAGGGGTGACTGATAGATCTGAAAGTGACACGTTAGTGATAGATTCCTTACCTTACAATATCCCCAGGCATCAGACTGGATCCGGAAAGTTTCGCTTGCGTCGTAAGCACCGAGATGACGTCACGGAGACTACTTAGGCGCCACCCATGCACGCTGACATCAGTTCTTTCTTTTTCTGCACCAGTAAGCGCAGATCCGGATAGAGCACTTCCCTCAGTCACTTTTTGCCTGCTTTTTTGAGACTTTTGTCTCACCCCTTGTTTCTCTTGGTACACATAGGGATGCCTGGGTTTAAGTCCTGCGGGGCTTGCCTCCGTAATATGTCGGTGGCGGACCCCCACGATGTTTGCCTCTACTGCTTGGAGACTGATCACGACTCCTGGGCCTGCCGGGAATGTCGAGCTATGGACCTAAGGGGCCGGGGAGTCCCGCAGCCTACCCACCTTACCCGGGTCCGTTGGCGACTCCCGAACAGGTGCAAGAGTTTCTTGCTGCCATGGACCGCCTTTTTAGGCCTCAGGCTCCCGCCGGCGGATCTAGCTTCGGCGCCACAGGATCCTACGCCGCTGGCTCTGGCCCCGGCGCCTCGAGGTCCAGCGCTGCCCTCGGCGCCGCAATGGGGACCGTTCATTCCACCCTTGCCCCTGTTTCAGGACCATTTTGTTCCTACTTGGGACCCGGACTGGGAGACGGCGCCGATCCGGCCCTGGGAGACGGCGCCAATCCTGTCCCGGCCGGCCCGCTCTTGGCACCGTTTCCGACACCATTTATCCCTTCCTCGGCTCCTACTATGCCGCCGAGATCGGCCCCTCCAGAGGTGGAGGAGGACTGGGAAGGGTCCAAGGACCCTCTTGCCTGGCAGTGCGACTCTGAACAGTATTGGGTGGATAACTTGGAGGATGCAGGCGACCTCAATGTCCCTTCTGACCCGGGGTTTGCTTCTCCTCCGCCTACAAAGGAGGAATGGGCTTCCTACACAATGGTGCTCCGTCGGGCTGCGGTGGCCCTTAACCTTGACCTCCCCACAGTGACCCTCAAAACTAACCTCCTCACCGAGGTGCTCCAGACGGCATCTACTTTGTCGGAGCTCTTACCGAAGTTCTTTTGGGCACTTGGTCGCGGCCGGCCACGGGGGCCCCTGTAGATAAGAATGTCGCCAGACGTCACCGCCCGGCGCCGGTCGACCCTACCTTTTTGACTACTCATTCCACGCCTGAGAGCCTGGTCATCCAGGCCTCGACAACGCAGAGTGCCTTTCCCACGGCTCCACCGGATAAGGACTCTAAAAAACTGGAACAGTTTGATGAGCGGTTGTTCTCTTCGGCCAGCTTGGGGCTGCGGTCGGTGAACACCACCTGCTTATTGGGCCGCTACTTCCATGCTGTATGGGATACTGTTGCTCAGGTATTGCCTCGGTGTTCTGGGGAGGTCCAGACTGTCCTTTCCCAGGCGATTGCTGAGGGCAAGGATGCGGCTAAGTTCGCCATTCGATGTGGCTTGGACACCGCCGACTCGTTGGGCAGGGCGATTTCTACTACTGTGGCGGTGCGACGCCATACCTAGATGTGTTCGACTGGGTTCTGACCCGATGTCCAGAGCTCGCTTATGGACATGCCCTTTGATGGCACCCGCCTGTTTGGCGATAAGGCCGACAGTGCACTGGAGCCTTTAAGGACTCGCAACCCACGGCCAAGTTATTGGGTCTTTCTGTAAAGAACCCGACCACTCCTGGTTTTTGTTCCTTTCGTGGCCAGGGGAGAGGCACCCAGGCACGTTCTTCCAACAAGCCTGTGCAGAACCAGCCTCAGTGCGGCTTCGTCGCTGCTTCCGCAGGTTCTGGGAATCAGCGTGAGGGTCAGTCCACCTCCACCCTCGCTGCTTCTACCTCCAAACCTTCCTAATCCGAGCTTCTCCAACAGGAAGTCATTGCCCTCTTGGCCAAGGGGTCCATCAAGTGCATTCCGGGGCCAGAAGTAGAACGTGGCTGTTATTCCCACTACTTTCTAGTCCCCAAGAAGGACAAGGGGGTACCTGTGCCCCATCTTAGACCTCCGGGACGTCAATTGCTTCCTCCGGAAGAAGTTCAAAATTCTGACTCTGGCTCAGGTCCTGGCTGCCCTCGACCCTGGAGACTGGATGGTAGCGTTGGGCTTGCAGGACGCATGTTTTCACATCCCTGTCCTGCCAGCCCACCGGCGTTACCTGCGGTTCACGGTAGGCCAGGAGCATTTTCAGTTCACCGTGCTCCCCTTAGGCCTTACCAGTGCCCCTCGGGTGTTCACGGAAGTGATGGCGCAGGTTAGGGGCTTCATTCTTCCCCTACCTCGACGACTGGCTGTTGAAGGCGAGCTCGCCCCAGGCAGTCATCACCCACTTTCAGACTACGGCCGACCTCCTGCATTTGCTGGGGTTCTCCATCAATGTGCCTAAGTCTCACCTGCGTTCCTCTCAGAAGCGCCCCTTTATCGGAGCGGTTCTGAATTTGACGCGGTTTCGGGTTAACCCTCCCAAGCAGCAAGTCCGGGATATTCAGGCTATGATTCTTGGAGGGCACTGCATGGCAGTTGCAGTGGTGGCTCGCGAATGGCGATTGGGTCAGTGGCAGATTTCTCTCCCTTCCCCCACCGGAGCACACAGTGGTGACGGATGTGTCCCTCCTGGGATGGGGAGGCCACTTGGGAGAGCTGGAGATCAGAGGCCTCTGGTCTCCGGTGGAGTCCCGGCTCCATATCAACCTTTTGGAGCTGTGGGCGATCCGACTTGCACTGAAGGCATTCCTTCCCTCTCTCAGGGGAAGTATAGTGCAGGTGTTCATGGACAACACCACCGCCATGTGATATTGCAACAAACAGGGCGGGGTGGGGTCGTGGACTCTATGTCAGGAGACTATGCGCTCTGGACATGGCTGGAACATCAAGACATTAACTTGGTAGTTCAACACCTGGCAGGTTCTCTGAATGCCAGGGCAGACTAACTCAGCCACCGGTGCATGATGGATCACGAATGGTGTCTGAACTTGGACGTGGTGCAAGGTTTCTTTCTGCAGTGGAGAGAGCCCTGGTTAGATCTATTTGTCACCGAAGAGAACGCGCAATGTCATCAGTTCTGCATGTTGGAATTTCCAAGGTGGCACTCGCTCAGAGATGCTTTTCGTCTCGAGTGGAGCTACGGTCTGTTGTACGCCATTCCGCCTATACCACTTCTGGAAAGAGTGCTGGAGAAGATCAGGGGCGACCGGGGCCAAGTCTTTCTTGTGGCTCCGGAGTGGGTTCAAAGAGTATGGTATCCCGAGCTACTCAGTCTGCCTCTTCAGGAGGATCTTCTGTCGCAGCAGCAGGGGACGGTCCTCCACTCGAACCTGTCCAGCTTCCACCTCCATGCGTGGAGATTGGGCGGCGACAGTTGACGGCTTTCAGCCTTCCTCCCGAAGTTTGTAATGTCATTCTGGTAGCCAGGCGACCCTCCACTAAAATGGTATTCGCCTGCCGATGGAACAAGTTTGTGGCATGGTGTACAGCAAAAGCTTTGGATCCCCTTTCTGCCCCTCTTTCTGAGGTTCTTCTATTTCTTTTGTCTCTGGCCCAGCAGGGCTCTGCTCTGGGCACTATCAAAGGTTATCTTTCTGCCATCTCCGCCTTTCTAAGACTTCCTGATCAGCCTTCTCTTTTTAAGTCCCCGGTTGTTAACGGTTTCCTCCAAGGCATTTCACACACGTTTCCTACCGTGCCTTTCATGATGCCTCATTGGGCTTGTATCTTGTCTTGACTTACTTAATGTGCGCACCCTTTGAGCCCCTTCATAACTGTCCCCTATGTCTTCGCACCTTAAAGACGGCTTTCCTGGTAGCTATAACCTCTGCCAGAAGGGTGAGTGAGCTCAAGGCTCTTTCTTCCAAACCTCCTTTCCTTTCAGTTCATCCGGATAAGGTACTTCTAAGGACCCGTCCTTCTTTCTTGCCAAAGGTTGTCACGCCCTTCCACGTCGGGCAGACCATCACTTTGCCCACCTTCTTTCCGCCTCCACATCCTTCCAGGGAAGAGGAGAGACTCCACCGTCTGGACCCAAAACGTGTGCTCGCATTGTATCTGCAGCACACACAACAGTTCCGGGTGGATGATCAGCTCTTTGTTGGCTACGTGGGCGTCAAAAAAGGTCGGCTGTGCACAAACAGACCATTTCCCGGTGGGTCGTTCTATGCATCAAAGTATGTTACTCCTTGGTTAAGAAGGAGCCTCCTGTGGGGCTGCGTGCCCATTCGACCAGGGCAAATGAAGCCATTACTGCCTAGGGACGCGGCGTTCCCTTGCAGGACATTTGTCAGGCAGCTACGTGGGCTTCACTGCACATGTTTACCAAGCACTACTGCCTTGACAGTCAAGTCCGGAAAAACGGCTTCCTTGGCTGTTCTGTTTTCCGTGACTTCCTGGTGTCATTTTGCTCGCAGACCCATCACCGGGATTGGTATTGCTGGAGTATCTATTCTGAGGTAAGGAATCTATCACTAATGTGTCTCTTTCAGATGCACAAATTACTACTTGTGTAACGATATATCTGTAAGAGACATTAGTTAGTGATAGATACCTTACCGCCCCACCCATCCTCCCTGTTCTGCGAACTGATTTCTAGAGTTAAGGTCATCCCCTTTTAGGGCCCTAGCTTTCTGCACCAATGGTCAGTATCTTACATGGCTCTGCGTTCCTGGCGCGGAAAGTCGTGTACGGAACTGTGATCAGGGCGCATAGGTGGTGCCTAAGTAGTCTCTGTGACGCCATCTTGGCGTTTACGACGCCAGCGACGGATGTAAAGCCGTAGGACACCGCCTACTGACGCGCAGGGGTACTGTTAAGCAAAACTTTACGTATCCAGTCTGACGCCTGGGGATATTCTAAGGTAAGGAATCTATCACTAACTAATGTCTCTTACAGATATATTGTTACACAAGTAGTAACTTGTGTTTATATATGTGTAGTGATAAGGTAGATATAGGAAACCTATATCTGAGTAAGGGGTGCATACACCACCTTACATAGGCTGCTGTAGCAGACCTGTTGTGTCATTTTGCATGGTCTCTCAGGGGTGGCATAATACATGCTGCAGCCCCTGAGAGGCCTCTTGGGTACCTATGCCCTGGGTATATAGGATACTAGGGACCTATAAGGGTACCCCAGAATCCAATCTGTGGTGTACCTAAAGTACATGAACAACCAATTTAGGGAGAAAGCAGATAGGCTGAAGTCCTGAATAGCAGGATCCCAGCCAAACGAAGTCGAAAACCAGCAAAACACAAGGAAAAAAGTGGGGGTAACCATGCAGTCATATTCCACCTTCCTACAGTGCCTAGCTGTGGATTGTGGACCCTAACTCAGCCGGCACCCAGGGAGACCTAGCAAACCTTGAAAACTAGGCACCCAGTGGAATCCAGGATTGTGTGACTTGTGTGGCTCTCACCAGGTTCTGTTACCCAGAATCCCTTGCAAACCTCAAACTGTGTAAAAAAAACAAAAACATTTTCCATTTCATTTCTGTGATGGAATGTTCTGGAATCTGTGGTGAGGTACAAAATTCCACCCTCCCAGTATTCCTCCAACTTTCCCGATAAAAATGGTACTTCACTTGTGTGTGTAGGCCTAGTGCCCGCGACAGTTAGCAGCCCAAAACGCAACGTGGACACACCACACTTTTCCAGTAAAAACTGACCCTTTTTTTGCAATGTGTCTAGCCGTGGATTTTGGACCCTATCTCAGCTGGCACCTAGGCAAAAGTAGCAGTCTGAAAGAGACTATTATTTATAGATTCCTTACTATAGGATTACCTCCAGCTGTCAGACTGGATCTGGAGAATTGTTTCTTAGCAGTACCCCTGTGCTTCGATGGTCGACTCCGCGTCCGTCGTTGACATCGTGGACGCCGGAATGACATTGCGGTACCTACTTAGATGCTGCCCCTGCGCTTTGATGTCTTTTCTTTCTTTTTCCGTGCCAGCCTAGCGCAGATCCGGAGAGAGCTACCCCTTTAGTAATTTTTTAACTAAGCTTTTTTTGACTTTTTTAGTCTTTGACTGCTGGAGCGCGAGGGATGTCCCATCGTCGAACTTGCTTCAAGCCCTGCCAGGCCTGTCACAGACTGATGTCTGAGACGGATCCACACCTTGTGTGCCTCTGGTGCCTGGAGTGTGACCACAACCCGAAGTTGTGCTCCTACTGCCGGGCCATGAATCCAAAGTCTTTGTGGGAGTGGTCCCGAAAGCTCTTGCATGCACGGCAGTCGGCTCCGCATTGCTCCCCGTCTCATTCGAGGGGAAGGTTTTGAGACAGCTCGCAGAGCTATCAGACCTCGTCCAAGTCTTCAAAATCTTCGGGTAAGTCGAAGCACAAGAAGAAGGCAAAGAAGCACTGTCGCTCTTCGCTTTCTCCCCATTGGCTGGCTGACGCGGAATCGGGAGTGTCGTTGCTCACCTCTTCCATATTCAGAGCCTCCTTCTGGGATGACTCCGCGCCTCCCTCCTTTTCGGGAGCCGGGCTGTCCACTGCCCAGGTCCACGCATTTTACAAAGACCTTCACTGCATCTTTGGGCAGCCGAAGGGCCCCCCGAGAATCCTGGCCTGGATCCGGATCAATGACAGTTGACCTTACTCTACCTCCCCCAGGGCTGATCTCCGGGACGGCCGTACCACTGGCCGACACCGTTCCAATCCTCAACCCTGAGATGGACCCGGAGCAGGGGCGACGTCTAATCTGATGCCGAAGGGTACTTTTGTTCCCTTGTACATCCCAGGTGTTCTCTATCGCTCAGAGGGTGGTGATGAGGGCTGGCAGGGGTCATCAGACCCTTTGGCAGACCAGCTTGAAGAAACCGACTGGAGAGAGGACCTGGGTAACGCCAGAGGTCTGGACACTTCCCCAGACCTTGGCACGCTTTCTCCCCATACTGTGGCTACGGAGGAGGGAGCATCTTACGCTGTGGTGGTGCGGAAGGCAGCCAAGGCCTTGGGCCTAGAGCTCCCTTCAGTGGCGGTCAGGACTAACCTCCTGACAGAGGTGCTTCAGCATGCGGCAAATTCTTCTAAAACTCCTCCTGCCCTTCAATGAAGCCCTCACTGATGTCCTTCTGGGCACCTGGTCAAAGCCCAACACAGGCGCTTCTGTGGACAGGACGATTTCCCGCCACCATCGCCCAGTCCCGGGCGACCCAGTTTTCCTCTCCCAACACTCTTCATCCGAGAGCTTGGTGGTCCAAGCCTCTTCATCCAAGGGCACATTCCCTTCTGCTCCCCCAGACAGGGAATCCAAGAAGCAGGACCATCTTGGGAAGCGCTTGTACTCTTCCTCCAGCTTGGCATCTGGTCCGTAATACTGCGTGCCTCTTGGGAGGATACTCCCATACAATCTGGGATACAGTTGCGCTAGTGCTCCCTCAATGCCCGGAGGAGTCCCGGGTCGTTGCTCCCCAAGCGGTGGCAGATGGGAAAGACGCAGCAAAATTCACGATTCGCTGTGGACTGGATACCACTAACTCACTGGGCAGAACGATTGCCACATCGGTAGCCCTTCAGCGCTTGGCCTGGATGAGAACGTCTGGCTTTTTGGGGGATGTACATGCCCTTTGATGGCCGTCGCCTTTTTGAGGACTAGGCAGACTCGGCGCTGGAGTGCTTCAAGGATTCTTGAGCTACAGCCAGAGTCTTGGTCCTCACTGCATCCTCCCGTCCACCACAGTCTGCCTTTCATGGTTACAGAAGGGGCACCCACCCCTTCCGGCCCAGTCTAGCCACCGGTCCGCTCAAGCTACATTTTCATTTCACTGTGCTCCCCTTTGGCCTTACCAGTGCCCCTCAGGTGTTCACGAAAGTGATGGCGGTGGTTACAGCTCATCTGTGCAGATCAATGGTTCCAGTCTTCCCCTATCTTGATGACTGGCAGTTGAAAGCGGGCTTCCCCCAGGCTGTTGTCTTCCACCTCTAGACTAGGACGGACCTCTTTCACTTGCTGGGGTTCACTATAAACGTGCCAACGTCACACCTGACTCCCTCACAGTCAGGCCTTTTCATAGGAGCTGCTCTGGACACAGTGCAGTTTCGTGCTAACCTCCTGAGCAGCGAGTCTGGAATATTCGGGCTATGATACTGATGTTTCAGCCTCTATCCCGGATTTCGGTGACATTGACGCTGAGGCCGCTGAGCCTCATGGCCTCCTGTATCCTGCTGATGGATCATGCCAGATGGCATATGCGGGCTGTGCAGTGGGACCTGAAGTTCCATTGGGCGCAGCATCAGGGGAATCTTTCAGACTATGTCCAGATCTCAGAGGGGACTGCACAACAGCTGCAGTGGTGGTTACAGGACCAGGATTGGGTCAGAGGCAGATCCCTCTCCCTTCCCCAACAGAACCAACGGTGGCGACAGATGCTTCACTGCTGCAATAGTGCGTCCATCTGAGAGAGGCGGAGATCAGAGGCCTCTGGTCTCCAAGGAGTTCGGGCTACATATCAACCTGTTGGAGCTCTGGGCACTACAGGCATTCCTTCCTCCCTCAAGGGGAAAGTAGTGCAGGTGTTCACAGACAACACCACCGCCATGTGGTAGTGCAACAAAAAGGGCAGGTGGGGTCGTGGACACTATGAAGACAACAAAAGAGATGACTGGGCTGTTCCTATGGGAAGAAAGGAGGAAAAGGTCACTAGGGTATAAGGGCTAGGGCTCAATGGAGGACCGTCCCTGGGTATCCAATTTGTTGGATATAATGCCCTCACACACCCTTGCGAGTGTCATGCTTCATCATCGGCAATGCTCCTCGTTGGGCAGGCGGTGCAATGCCCAACGGGCTCACCTCAAAGAGGGGCTCTTTATCGGAGATCTTTTATCCAACTGCCTCTGGGTGAAGTGGGGGTGAGGGGCCAGGACAGAGTAGATAGTGTGGGTGAGAATAAAATGTGGCACAAGGTACCGGAAAACAATTTTATTCTGGTGGTCCTTTGCCACAAGTAAAATCAAAGATAGCCGGTGCTCATGGGAACTGTGGTTTCCCACAGTGAACATGGGCTAAAGTGCAAATGGTGTGGTCAACATGTTTCTCGCTTCTAGTACATTGACTGTGATTCTTCAGGACCTAGTAAAAAACTACAATCTACAAAACATGACCTAATGATTAGTATCAGTTCCAATACAGCACATATGTCTTACTACCTGCATGACACTGCTCTTGCCTCAAGGTTAGAGTTATGGGGTGTAAACAGTACCCGGTGGGTCTGACATCAAGGGAGAAGCCATAGAGGTTAGGGTTTCTACTGCTTGTGTCAGGGCCAGTTATGCCTACCCTTCTCACCGGATCCGGATAGTGGGACTATGTCAGGAGGCTCTTCACCTCTGCTTGAACATCAGGGTATGACCCTGGTGGTTTAACACCTGGCAGGGTCTCTGAACGCCAGGGCGGACGAACTCAGCTGTCGGTGCATGGAGAATCACGAATGGCATCTTCATTCAGAGGGGATGGAAGGTCTCTTTCAGTGGTGAGGAGAGCCTTGGTTAGATCTATTCGCCACTGAAGAGAACACGCAATATCAGCAGTTTTGCATGCCGCAGTTCCACTCGCGACGACCTGTACACTTTTACGCCTGTCCCACTTTTGCCCTGAGTGCTGGAAAAAATCAAGCGCGACCGGACCCAAGTCATTTTTGTGGCTCCGGACTGGGCACGAAGAGTTTGGTACCCCAAGCTCCTAAGCATTGCTATCGATCCTCCGATCAGACTGCCCATTCGGGAGGATCTTCTGTCGCAGCTGCAGAGGGTGGTCCTCTACCTGAACCTGTCTAGCCTCCACCTCCTTGCGTGAAGATTGAGCGCGGACGGTTGACAGATTTTGACCTTCCGCCCGAAGTTTGTAACGTCATCATGGCAGCCAGGCGTCCTCCACTAGGACAATATACGCCTGTCAATGGAACAAGTTTGTGGCATGGTGCACAGAAAACGCTCTCTGCCCCTCTTTCTGAGGTTCTATTGTTCACTCTTTCTTTGGCCCAGCAAGGCTCTGCTCTGGGCAATCTAGCAGCCATTTCTGCTACCGGCGGCCGATTATCACGCCACACAAAGGAGATCCTCCCGCTCATTAGTCCATACAACAATTCTCCACTATACTGCTGATGGTTGAATAAAGATTTAACGTTGATGCCATTCAATAGATAGGAAGTCCTCACCTCTGCTAAATCCTGGATTTGTGAGAAACCTTGTGCATCAAACAGAGAGGGAGGTGCTTTGTACTGCTACATAGAGCATGTGATTAATATTTGAAATTATGAGATAGTTTACTGTATTCACCACATATTGTGGCTTAACCTATGCCCTGTGTTCGGAATCTTGTAATATAGGAGCCCTGACGAAGTTCCCTCTGGCAAAGAATCAGGAACAAAAAGCGTTGGCCGTGTGCCAGTTTAAAAAGATCTATTGAGTAAAAGGACTTAATTATGGAATAACTATTTACGCTGCCTTATTGACTGCGGAACGAGTGCACCTTCCATCTTTCTTTTTGAATTTGGCTTTCATTTAACACCCCTGGACGGCGGGTGTGGGAAGAGACTGCACCACCCTACGAATTGGTATTACATATGGACTGGATGTGCTTGGCCTTGGTCTGCCTTTTGTTATTTCATTAATACCCCGTTCCCCAGAATACCTTGCAAACCTCAAACTTTGTAAAAAAATAATAATAACCCTGACATTTCTGTGATGGAAAGTTCTAGAATCTGCGGGAGGCCACAGACTTCCACCCACCCACCCAGCATTTTCTCAAGTCTCCCGATAAAAATGGTACCTCACTTGTGTGGGTATGCCTCGTGCCCGCAACATGGAAGGGCCCAAAATGTACTGTGGAAACTTCTAAATTATCTATCACAGAACGATCTGGTTTTGCACGTTGGGTACCTGCATTTTTAGACCCAGGCTCGGCAGACATCTCGGGAAACCTTCCAAACCCAGACATGTCTGAAAATTAGACACCCGGGGCAGTCCATGGAGGTGTGGCTTCTGTGGATCCCCCAAAGTTTTCCTACCTAGAATCCCCTGCAAACCTCACATTTAGCTAAAAAAAAAAAATCCTCACAATTCTGTGTGGGAAAGTTGTGGGATCACCTGGCCGATACCAATTTCCTACCACCCAGCTTTCCCCCGGGTCTCCCAATAAAAATGCTAACTCACTGGTGTGGGTGGGCCAAGTACCCGCAACAGGGAAGGGCCCAAAACGTTTTGTGGAGACATCAAAATTATCTATCACAAAACGACCTGGTTTTTCAAGGGGGGCCCGTGCGTTTTTCGTCTCGGGCTCAGCGGCCATCTAGGGAAACCTACCAAACCCAGACATTTCTGAAAACTGGACACTGGGCGGAGTCCAGGGAGGTATGGCTTGGGTGGATCCCGCAACGTTTTCCGACCCAGAATCCCCTGCAAATCTAAATTTTAGCTCAAAAAACAAAAATCTAATTTTCCTTACATTACTGTGTGGGTTCACCACGCAGGCATAAATTTCGTACCACCCACCATTCCCCTCGGTCTCCCAAGTAAAATAATAACAGTCAATAATGACGACGTCACCGTACCTTGCCTTTCCAAAATCAGCATGCCCTCCCAAGACACTAAAAAAGACTAAAAAAGAAATAGCATTACTTCACTTTGCCACCTTCCTTTAGCACTGGTTGCACCCAGTGCAACATTCATTTTGGCATCCAGCTCCGATGACCTCAAATAAATATCTGGTTCGAGGCATATGGGCTGCAGATGGTACATTATGAATAGATCGCCATCTGGTGTTGGGCTCGGATGATTGCACTTTGTTTTTCTCTTGGAGAGTCTTTTGTATCTTGGTGACTCCTCCCTTGGTTGGTAGTGCGCATGGGCATCGGCTCCATCCTTAGATTGTTTTTTTCCGCCATCGGGTTCGGATGAGGATCGAGACGCTCCAGATCAACTTCAGAGAAAAGTGATTTATCGGCGCGTATTCCCTTTCCAATTCGACGGTATTGTTATCGAACGCGTTTCATTTCCTTTCCGACGCGTTGCAAATTCAAAATCGAAGAAAAAACTTAGACCTACGTCGACGAACAGGAGACCTTTCTCGACGCAGTCAAGCCCGGAGTCCATGGAAAGGACTCCATTCAAGAAATGTCCAACGTGTGGTGCTAAGTTCCCACACAAGGACCTACACGAGGTGTGCAACCTCTGTCTATCGCCTGAACACGAATCCAGGGACTGCGAAGCCTGCGCAGCATTCTCCTCCAAGCTAACGATTAGAAATCGTCGAGCTCGAAGACACGAGGTTTCAAGAATGCAGTCGGAGGCGATCCAGCAGCTGTTCGGAGACGAGCAAATGGAAGAAGAAGAGGATCAGTCGGGGCGGAAGGGGACCAGTCGGAGGTTGAAGAACTCAACGAGCAACAAACCGTGAGTGACGACGTCCCCTTACCGAAAAACCGACCCCGTGCGGTAACGACCCCGCCTTCGAGCCCGGTCAAACCGAAGAAAAAAGTTTCCGACGCCCCGCCCTCGGGCCCGACAACGAAACCGAAACTGAAACCGAAACACTCGGACTCCCACCATATCGGATCCGAGAAAAGGGCGACATCGACTTCGACACCGAGGCTACATACAAGGGAAAGCTCGGTATCGAAACATTCCATGTCGAAACATAAACATGGTTCGTCGTCCAAGATTCACTCGATACCCAGGAAGTCGGAATCGAGTAGACACTCGGTGCAGAAAGCACCGAACACTGACGATCGAAAACATAAGCACCTTTCGGAACCAGGGCCTTCGGTACCGATTCAGGAGCAACAGACAGATCCCAAACAAAAGATCTTGTTTATCGATCCGCAAACTGGCAAAGTAGTGACGAAGAAGAGAAAGAATGAACAGACAGAAGATAAATCTCTCCCTTCAAAAAAGAGAACACTGGGGACAAATACAACTCCTCCTACTTCTCCTAGACATAAAGTCACACCCTCTTCTCCTATTCCTCACACTATGCCAAATATTCCTACACCTTCCACACCAAGACCATCTACACCTCAGTCTGATGTAGACAGTGATCTAGGGGAAGGAGAACCTCAAGGGGATGACGAAACCATCCCAGATGAGGATGACCCATGGGAAAATTATGACGTAGGGTCAGATGAAGACAACGACCCAGAGTTATATCCCTCAAAGCCTTCACCACCTGATGATAACACAGGGTTTGCGCAGCTCATTAATAGGGCAGCAAAATATCATAAGGTAGATATACATACAGAACCCCAAATAGAGGATTTCCTGTTAGAGACGCTACCTAATGCACAAAGAACATCAGGTACTCTTCCTATGTTGAAGGGTCTTCTCAGTCACACAGAAGAAATATTCAAAGACCCAGTGAGGGCTAGGGTGTTAAACCCAAGAATTGATAAAAAATATAAGGCGGCTCCAAAGGATCCAATCTTTATTAAAGGGCATGTACCCCTGGACTCGCTGGTGGTCTCAAACGCTCGTAAAAGAGCAAACTCATTATCTACAGGAGAGGCTCCTCCACCTGATAAAGAGTCAAAATTAATAGATGCATCAGGCAAGAGAGTAGCATCACAGGCGGCAAATAGCTGGCGTATAGCCAATACACAAGCACTACTCGCACGTTATGACAGGGCACATTATGATGAATTAGAAAAACTCATCACACATCTCCCCAAAGAACATCAGAAAAAGGCAGATCAGTTAATACAGGAAGGTAAAATAATAACTAATACTTCCATTAAGTGCGCCCTTGATGCAGCAGACACTGCAGCAAGATCCATAAACACCAGTGTAATGTTGAGGAGACATGCATGGCTTAGAATCTCAGGATTCAAACAGGAAGTACAAACGGCACTACTGAACAAACCATTTGATCAAAAAACACTGTTTGGTTCAAGCACAGATGAGACCTTAGAGAAAATGAAAAAAGATACAGAAACGGCTAAGTCAATGGGAGCATTGCAACAGCCAACACAAAGAGGTTCCTTTCGTAGATCCACCTATAGAGGGGGCTCAAAGAATACAGGAACAAATCAGCAATCCACCTCTTTCACACCAACATCACCCAGAGGTAATTCAAGAGGAAGTTACAGAGGTAACAACAACAAGGGTAGAGGCCGCGGAAATAATAACAACCGCAACGCCTCAACCCCAAAACAGTGACTTCATAGAACTCCCCCCAGACCACATAACACCGGTCGGGGGACGTCTAGCACAGTTCCTACCTGTCTGGGAAAACATCACATCAGACAAGTGGGTGAGACAAATTATCCAACATGGTTATTGCCTGGAACTCACAGCTACCCCAGCAAACATCCCCCCCAAACAGCGTCCAATGAGTCAAGATCATCTGACATTATTAAGAGAAGAAGTACTAGCACTTCTACAAAAGCATGCAATAGAGAAGGTCCCAAAAGATCAACAGGGAACAGGAGTATACTCTCTATACTTCCTAATCCCCAAAAAAGACGGGTCCCTAAGACCAATATTAGACCTCAGACCTCTCAATGCTTACATAAATTCGGAGCATTTCCACATGGTCACGCTCCAACAAGTACTCCCTTTACTGAAGAAAGGGGACTTTCTTTCTACACTGGATCTAAAAGACGCTTACTTTCATATCCCAATTCACAAAGCCCACAGAAAATACCTAAGGTTTGTTTTAGAAGGACAACACTATCAGTTCAAAGTCCTTCCGTTCGGTGTCACAACAGCACCGAGAGTGTTCACAAAATGCCTAGCTGTGGTGGCAGCACACCTAAGAAGACAACAAATACATGTCTTCCCATACTTGGACGACTGGCTAATAAAGGCCAAGTCAAAAGAGGAATGTCTTCACAACACACAGAAGACAATTCAATTGCTGCACCACCTAGGGTTTACGGTGAACTACAAGAAATCACACCTGCAACCAAACCAGATTCAGCAATACCTGGGGGCTACGATAGACACAGAAAAGGCAATAGCATACCCCAACCCAATCAGGATACAGACAATGGTCGGGTTAATACAAAGATTTCAACCACAACACTCACTACCAGCACGAGTGTTTATGCAACTATTAGGCATGATGTCCTCCTGCATACTGCTAATACCACATGCCAGGCTACAAATGCGCCCACTACAGGAGTGTCTAGCGACACAGTGGAATCAGGCTCAAGGTCAGATTACAGATCTGGTGTTGGTAAACGACCGGACGTATCGCTCTCTGAAGTGGTGGAACACAGAAAACATTTCTAAGGGACGGTCGTTCCTAGAGCCAATTCCACAAGTGATAATAACAGCGGACGCATCGCTCTCCGGATGGGGAGCGCATATGGACAAATACACAGTGCAGGGGAAGTGGAGTGTGCAGCAAAAGAAACTGCACATCAACTACCTAGAACTATTAGCAGTATTTCTAGCACTAAAAGCTTTCCAAATGCAAATAACAGGCAAAGCAGTCCTGATCAGAACAGACAACATGACTGCAATGTATTATATTCAAAAACAGGGGGGGACACACTCTCTCCAACTATCCAAACTAGCACAGGACATATGGAGATGGGCCATTCCTCAAAAGATCTACCTGTTAGCGGAACACCTACCAGGAGTTCAAAATCAGATAGCAGACATCCTAAGCAGACAGTCAGAACAAGTACACGAATGGGAGCTGCACGACCAAATACTGCAGCCATTCTTCCAAAAATGGGGGCAACCAGAGATAGATCTGTTTGCCAATCATCAGAACGCAAAATGCAAAAACTTCGCATCCAGGTACCCACACCAACGGTCCCAGGGCAATGCACTATGGATAAATTGGTCCAACAAATTTGCTTACGCGTTCCCTCCTCTACCACTAATTCCGTTACTGGTTCGAAAACTGCAGCAACACTCAATGACAATGATACTAGTGGCACCCACGTGGGCAAGACAGCCGTGGTTCACCACGCTGCTACAACTCTCACAAGTACCACATCAAAAGCTAAAATTATTACCCATGCATCTTACACAGAACCATGGAGAAATAATGCACCCAGATCCCAAACAACTGAACCTAGCGATCTGGCTCCTGAGGTCATAGAGTTTGGATATTTAGATTTACCACCAGAATGCATGGAAATCATTAAACAAGCAAGACGTCCTACCACCAGAGCATGCTATGCAGCAAAATGGAAGAGGTTTGCTATACACTGTAACAGTAAGCACATCAACCCTCTGGACGCATCCACTAAACAAATCATTTGCTATTTACTACACTTGCAGCAATGTAACTTAGCATATACCTCTATCAGAGTTCATCTCGCAGCCATAGCGGCGTACCTACAAAACAGGCAACATCTTTCACTGTTTAAAGTACCAGCAATTAAAGCTTTCATGGAAGGACTCAAAAGAGTCATTCCACCAAGAAGACCACCTTCCCCAGTCTGGAATCTCAACATAGTACTTACCAGACTAATGGGGCCACCCTTTGAACCTATGCATAGGTGTGAAATACAATTCCTCACATGGAAGGTGGCCTTCCTCATAGCTATCACGTCACTTAGAAGAGTAAGTGAACTGCAGGCTTTTACGATTCAAGAACCATTTATGCAGTTACACCAAAATAAAGTGGTTCTTAGAACAAACCCAAAATTCTTACCAAAGGTAATTTCAGCATTCCACATCAATCAGTCAGTGGAATTACCGGTTTTCTTTCCAAAACCACAAACAGTAGCAGAAAGAGCCCTACATACATTGGATGTTAGAAGGGCCATATTGTACTATATAGAAAGAACACAAACTTTCAGAAAGACAAAACAGCTATTTGTTGCGTTTTCTCCTACACATAAAGGCAATCCCATCTCCAAAGCGGGCATTGCCAGATGGATTGTAAAATGCATTCAAATATGCTACTTAAAGGCAAAGAGAACATTAACTGTTCCTCCTAGAGCTCACTCTACACGTAAACTAGGAGCATCTATGGCATTTTTGGGAAACATTCCACTAGATGACATATGCAAAGCAGCTACCTGGGTTACACCGCACACCTTCACAAAACACTATTGTGTAGATGTGCACACAACACAACAAGCTAGAGTGGGACAAGCAGTATTAAAAACCTTGTTTCAGACAGTTGCAACAGACACGGGCGACCACCGCTAGGGAGAGAACTGCTGTATAGTCTATTCATAATGTACCATCTGCAGCCCATATGCCTCGAACGGAATATGCTACTTACCAGTATGCATCTGTTCTTGGCATAGAGGGCTGCAGGGTGGTACATGCCCTCCCAGCCTCCCCGGAAACCTGTGTCTGTTCCAACATTATCTTATTTAGATACACTTACATGGGCTTTCTTATCTGTATTCTACTATACTACTCCATCTAACCCTACTATGGCAAAACAATCTAAGGATGGAGCCGATGCCATGCGCACTACCAACCAAGGGAGGAGTCACCAAGATACAAAAAGACTCTCCAAGAGAAAAACAAAGTGCAATCATCCGAGCCCAACACCAGATGGCGATCTATTCATAATGTACCACTCTGCAGCCCTCTATGCCAAGAACAGATGCATACTGGTAAGTAGCATATTCCTTATTCAGCACCAAGATGTGCACGGATGAAAGTGGGCTTTACCAAATACACAGTTATGACGTCCTTGGATTCCCTCACTACCGCCCAGCTAGCGAGCCCCTCATCTCTCCATAGCCAGTCTCTCACATACATTTAATTTGTATTAAAGAGTTTTTAACTCCTGGCTTTACTAATCCACTTAGCTAGCCACATAAAATACAGATCTGTTATTGGCAGCAGTGTCAACACTGCCAGTAGACAAAAGTCTGATCTCTCTCTAGCAGGAACATAATCACAAGCATTATCTTGACATTGTTAACGCTGCCTGAAAGCTGTGTGTGTGTGTGTGTGTGTGTGCGTATGTATGTATATGTATATATGTATATATATATATATATATTCACTTAAAAAACCATAGGTGTCCGGCCTTATATAGTTAGGAATTAGCAATTACCATTGAAATTGCTCCTATATGGTTAGTTGTACTAACTATATTTCGCGCACCCGCAATCCACTGCTGATGCACACATTCAGACAGTTTAGTCACTAACCCATGCATTTAGTAATACACATTTAATCACTCACTCATACAGTCAGACACGCTCCTACTAAATCCTTCATCCAGACAATTATACATCCACTCATTCTTCAATATGTAAAACATATTTAAACTTTACAGAAACACGCTGTCACTGGATGATGTCATCAGTGATGTGATCAGTGATGTCAAATGAGATGTCATCAGTGATGTCAGCAGTGATGTCATTTGAGATGTCATCAGTGATGTCACTGACCATGTCATGAATGATGTAATATGTGGATTGCGGCTGCGCGAAATATAGATAGTACAACTAACTATATAGGAGCAATTTCAACGTTTTTTTAGATGCTAATTCCTAACTATACAAGGCCTGAAACCTATGGTTTTTTTAAGTGAATTTGCAAGGTTTTTTAAATGCTAATTCCTAACTATATAAGGCCTGAAACCTATGTTTGTTTAAGTGAATTTCCAAGGTTTTTTAAATGCTAATTCCTAAATATATAAGGCCTGAAACCTATGGTTTTTTCAGGGAATTTGCAAGGTTTTTTAAATGCTAATTCCTAACTATATCAGGCGTGAAACCTATGGTCAAATTCAATTTTCTCAACAACTACTGGAGGGATTTTCACCAAACATAGCAAAGGCACATCTGCATACCAGGCCCTACCATTTTGCCAAGTTTGGTGTAATTCCATTCAGCCGTTCGGGCTGTAGCCGTGTGTAAAGGTCCCTATGGAAAATAACATGGGGAAAACACGTTTTGGGACCCCCCCTTTCGGCCCCCGCTTGACGAATCCCCCCAAAACTTTCAGGGAAGGAGCGGAGCGGAGCTGGCCAAAATTCTGGAAAATTACACACAGATTCATCAATCAGCGCCAAAGTTATTCCCAATAGAATGTTGAGCGCATATAGATATATATTTTGCTCAAATCAATGTTCTCAACAACTACTGGAGGGATTTTCACCAAATATGGAAAAGGCACTACTGCATACCTGTCCCTACCATTTTGCCAAGTTTGGTGTAATTCCGTTCAGCCGTTCAGGCTGTAGCCGTGTCTAAAGGTCCCATAGAAAATGCTGTTAGAAAAATTTCAAATTCAATTTTCTCAAGAACTACTGGAGGGATTTACACCAAACATACAAAAGCCACTGCTGCATACCAGTCCCTACCATTTTGCCAAATCTGGTGTAATTCTGTTCAGCCGTTCGAGCTGTAGCCTTGTCAGAATGTCCCTATGGAAATTAACATGGGACCCCCCCTTTTTTCTCGGCCCCGGCTTGACGAATCCCCCCCGAGACTTTCAGGGAAGGAGCGGAGCGGAGCGGGGCAAATTTAAGGAAAATTACAGGCAGATCCCTCTATCAGCGCCAAAGTTATTCCCAATAGAATGTTCGGAATTTCCTATGGTAACTAGGTCCTAACTATATATACCTATTTTTTTTTTTGAAAATCTGTTTATTAGCATAGTAGTTAAAGCAGTTACATAAATTTCCAAGTCCCGGAAAGCAGAGTAAAACATGTATGTGCCTGCTTAAAACATATATTTGCATTATCATTTTGATTTTACATTTTGTGGCGATCGTAACTGTCACATATATTTGCATTACCATTTTGATTTTACATTTTGTGGCGATCGTAACTGTCGCAACGAAACAAACCCCGGCATGTTCAAACCCTCCCACCACCCTCGATCAACCCACCCGACACTCTCCTGACAGGTATCTAATTGAATAAATTGGATGAACATTCATCTGGGTCACTCCAGGTATTATAACATGTAACTTCTTCTCACTGTACACATAGACGGTGCGAGGCCACAGGGCAGCATGTGGGCGCTCCCCCTCCCATAGTTATGCATCCCAGCCAGGAACAGTGCATGCTCGTCCGGCTCCGGACATATTTATTCCACATTCGGTGTGTCACTGGTATCCCCCTCATCTCCATCGTCTCCAGTCTCAAACGCTCCCAGAGTGACAAACCAGTCCAACGAGATCGGTTTTTTCCGAAGACCTCTGTATTCTTCGCGCTGCAGTGCTTCTCCCTCTGCCTTACCCCAGCGCACTACTTCCGCCTTCCATAAGTCAGGGTTGGGTGGCTTGGGTGACTTCCACCTCATCGTGATTGCTCGCTTCGCTAATAATAGGGCCAGGTCTGCAAAGCGCGACGCCACTGTCCTATTGCGTTGGGAGGGCCCCAGCCCCAATAGAGTGCCTTCTAGTGTAGGGGATCGGGACAGAGCCCCTGCGCTCTCAAGCGATGCATGGACCGTGGTCCAATAGTATCCTAGCTTGGGGCATTGCCACAGCATGTGCATCAGTGATGCGTCTTCGGTGTCGCAGCGGGGGCAATTGCTTTTCGCATCGGGGAACATCGTATGTATGCGGTGCGGGGTCAGGTAGGCTCTATGCAGCAGCATTAATTGAATGAATTTGAACTTGGGGTTCCTAGCCACCTTCTTGGGAAATTGCAGGACTCGGTCCCATTCTTTGTCTCTCAGAGGCCTACCAATATCCTCCTCCCATGTCTCCCTAAGCTGCGAGAGAGAGAACGCTCTCCCTTCTCGGATGCCAGCAGTAAGCCATCTCGTCAGGTGTGCACCCGATCCCATTAGGTAGTGCATCTTGGTGAGAGGGTTTGTGTCAGGTTCCTGGCCCTCAGGTGACCATTTGTGTGTGATATAATTACGGAGACCAGCGTGCAGCAGGAATGAGCCCCCAGGTACGCCCTGTGTGATTCTGAAGTCTTCAAAGGACAACAAGTGTCCTTCCGCAAACAGGTCGCCCACATGCGTTACTCCTTCTCCATGCCAGGTAGCTAGCGAGGTTGTCGTGAGAGTCCCTGTGCCCAATGGGATGCCCAAGAGAGGGATCGTGGGGGCATAAGATGACTTAGGGAAAGTGTATTTCAGTGCCTTCCTCCAATAAAGGATCGCCAATCTAAGAAGTGGTGGGGCATCTCTCGGCAAATCTGAGTTGGGCAGGAGCAGCGTGTGCAGTCTCCCCCTACCATGATCCTCTTCCGACATGTCGATCTCATGGAGATTGCGGCCAGCCACCCAGAAAGACAGCCATTGAAGCTGACACGCATAGTTGTAAGCTCTAAAGTCTGGCAAGCCCATACCACCAGCGTCGGAGGGGAGCTGTAACTTGGACAAACTTATACGTCTGCGGCCGTGTCCCCATACGAGCTCAGTGAGGAGAGTGTCAAGGGTCTTAAATGTCGCCGCCGGGATCAGGTACGGTAGGTTGGTGAAATGGTAGAGGAGACGGGGGAGCATCACCATCTTTGATATCGTTACTCTGCCGGGTATGGAAAGTGGCAGTGTCAACCAGAATTGTATCTGCGACTTCAGAGCTCTGATGGCCCTCCCAAGGTTACCGTCAATCATCAGTTCAGCTTCTCTATAGATTTGCATCCCCAGGTATCTAAAGGTGGTTTCCGCTATCTGGAACTCGTGTGGGGCGAAGGGCAGTGGAGTAGTCAGACCTGTGGCCGCAAATGTGAAGCCATAGGACTTGGATTCGCTTATGGTCAGACCAGAGATCGACCTAAAGTCCTCAAAGACCTGGGAAACCGGGCTCAGGTCTCCCCTCAAGTCTCGGAGATACAATATAATATCATCTGCGTAAGCAGACACAATATGTGTCGTCCCGTGTCTACGTATGCCATGGTGGGGAGCCATCGACCGAAGCCGACAGAGCATAGGTTCGAGGGCAAGGACAAAGAGGAGCGGGGATAGCGGACAGCCCTGCCTGGTGCCCCTCGCTATGGCTATAGGAGCCGATATATGGCCGGAGGTGCGCACTCTAGCCGTTGGGGCGGTATACAGCAATCTGACCCAGTCGAGGAATTCAGATGGTATCCCAAATCTGGACAGAGTGGCGAACATATAGTCCCACCTAAGGGAGTCGAACGCTTGTTTCAAGTCCAGAGATATGCAGCCCTCGGAGTGCACATCCCTTCCGTCTCCGAGCATTAGTTGGGCTAAGCGCCTAAGGTTCATGGCCGTGTTACGGCCCGGAATAAAACCACATTGATCCGGGTGGACCAGTTGCGGTACGTATTGCACGAGCCTTGCTGCCAGCACCTTGCTCAAAATCTTGGAGTCAGTATTGAGAAGGGATAATGGCCTATAGTCAGCCATCTGTAGCCCCTCTTTGGCAGGCTTCAATAGGGACGTGATCAATGCCTGCATTGAGGACTGTGGAAGGGACGTCGTCCGTAGGGCCTCTATATAAATAGCATGCAACCGCGGCGCCAGAAGGTCTATGAATGTCGCATAAAAGGCAGCCGGTAGGCCATCTGTACCGGGGGATTTGCCCTTTGGAAGAGATCTTATCGCCTGCCTAATTTCGGCTATCGTAATGGTGCGCTTTAAATCTTTGGCCTGCCTCTCAGTGAGTTGAGGCAGAGTCAGGTCCCTCATGAAGTTCTCGAATGCATCCTCGGGTAGGGGCTGCGGGGGGCTGTAAAGTGTTGTGTAGTAGTCCCTAAACGCCGTGTTAATCCCGAGCTGGGTGTTAGTTGGGTTGCCCGCCTGGTCCAGGATAGTCAGAATGGGATGGTGAATTGGGGAGTCACGTAGAAGACGAGCTAGTAGGGGACCAGCCCTATCCGCCAGTGTATGTTGCCTGTTCGTGTATTCTTTGTAGTCTAGGAGCCTCAGGTCTTCCAGCAGCTCTGCGTGCCTAATGTGAGCCTCCTGTAGTGGTGTGAAGGGTGCATTGGTGCCGGCTGCCTCATTTTCTAAGGGCGCAAGTGAGTTCTCCACTTCCTTCAGTTGAGCAATTACCTCTCGCTTCCTACCCATCCCAGTGGCCATTGCCGCCCCCCTCAGGCAAACTTTAAAAGCGTCCCACTCTACTATCCGGGTGCTGGCTGTGTTGGCATTCGTGGAGAAGTAGGTAACTATAGCATCTGATAGGGAGGCCCGAAATACAGAGTCTTCAAGGAGATCTGGAGACAGTCTCCAAGTTGGGATGGGGGCCAGGCGCCTACCCCACTGCCAGATGAGTTCGACAGGGCTATGATCAGACAGGGTTTTCCCCATGTGTTGGGTCTGGATTATGGAATCCGCTAGGGAACGGGAGCAGAAAATGTGGTCGATTCTGGTGTGGAGCTGGTGGGGCGGGGAGAAAAAAGTATATTCCCTGTCTCGTGGATATGCGCTGCGCCACACGTCTGCCAGGTCCCAGCCCCCAGACCATCTCTCAAGAGCCTCCGCCTGTTTCTTACTCTCAGCTGCCTGCAAAGGGGGATGTGACCTATCTAACGCAACATCAAGTACAGCATTAAAATCCCCACCAATCAACAAGCGATGATCCGCCCAATCTGCAAGTACCCCATTTACTGTCATCAGGAACTCCGATTGATTTGAGTTCGGCGAGTACATACACCCAAATACAATAGCATCCCCGTCCAACAGCCCCCGCACAAATACATATCGTCCCTCATTATCTATTCTTTGCTCCAACATCTGGAAGGGAACAGAGCTGCGGAACCAGATCGCTGCCCCTCTTGAGAACGCAGAATAGGAGGTAGCAAAGAGCTGCCCCCTCCATTTCTTGCGCAGTTTCATGGTCTCAGCAGCATTCAAATGTGTCTCTTGTAGGCAAGCAATCTGTATCCCCCTGCGGTTAAGTTGGGCTAATATCCTATGGCGTTTCTGCACTGCCCCCATGCCACGCACGTTCCAAGTGCACATTTGGTATTTATTAAGCGGCCCCATTTCCATCTATGTGGTGCTGCCAGGTAAAACACCCGGGTACCCATGGTAGTTCAGTTCCATGTAAGGATGAGAGTGTCCTGTAACCCTGAATTCCCTGAACAGAAGGGTCCCCAGGCCAACGTGCCTGGGATCCAAACCAAGGCGCCCAACGGGGGCACAAGTCAGTTAAGGTTGTGTGCATTTCGGGGGTGACAGGCCACTGTCAATTGTCACTTGACGGCCTGTATCGGTTCAATAGCCCTCCATATCGTGGGCCCCTCCATGCAACCCACCACATACTATATAAGGAGGGGGGGGGAATAGTTATACGTTACCACCCGGAGGGGATCACACGTGCAGCAGCTTAGAACTCCTCCGCCATCTGGGCCGTGACCTTTGGAAAAAGTGGCAAGCTGTCAACCGATCCGGACACCTCGGTGTGGGTGTCAGTGGTGACTGTATGTCCATCTTCGATCGCTTCCGCGTCGTGTGCGGCTAGTGCCTCCTCTGTTAGCTGTTGACGCTGTGATGAGGACGGATGTCCGTCCACTCGGGTACTAGAAGGGTGCGGCTGCGCTGATGTACCATGTGAAGAGTGTTGTCCTGGGTCAGAAGCGTCACCCCGCTGATCCGGAGGGTTCCAGCGGTCTCCGCCGTGGCGATCTTCAAACGGGTCCTGTGAGGTCGGTGGCGTTAAAGTGACTTCCATCCATTCCTCTGCCTCTTCCGGTGAATCAAAGAAGTGGGATTTGTTGTCATGTATAATTTTGAGCCGTGCTGGGAACAGGAGTGCATATTTCATGTCTTTTTCCCTTAGTTTGCGTTTCACACCCATGAAGGTGGACCTGGCGCGCTGTACAGTAGGAGTGAAATCAGGATAGACTGAGATGTTCTTGTCTTCAAAACGTATTGGCGCCTTTTCCCTGGCCGCCCTTAGGACAGTGTCGCGATCTCTGTAATGAAGAAGGCGCGCGATCAGGGGACGAGGAGGCGCCCCGGGTTTTGGGGGGCGCGGTGGCATCCTATGTGCCCGCTCCACACTATATAGGGCAGTGAGGTCTTCCTGGCCCACTAACCGTCGCAGCCAGTCCTCCACAAACTGGGTAGGGTTCCTCCCCTCGCTTCTCTCCGGAATGCCTAGGATGCGGACGTTATTGCGGCGGGCCCGTCCTTCGGCATCGTCCACTCTATCCCACAGCTGTTTAAGCTGTTTCTCCACACCCTCCAACTTCGTGGAGTGTTCCGTCTGTTGTGGCACAAGGTCATTCAGTGTGATCTTCTGTTCCGCTACACGCTCTGCCAGCTTCTTATGGTCAGCCCTCAATAATGACAGGCCTGTCGCCATGCTGTCTATTCGTGTTTCCAGGGCTTCGCGCGTCGCGCGTATTTCATTGAGGATGAGGTCCAGCTTTGCGTCTTGGGATCCTCTTCCGGTCGGTGGGATGATGTCCACATTAGAGGAGGCCAGTGGGTCCTCAGAGCCCGTGGACTGCATGTCCGTTGCGGCTCCCCGGTCCTGAGTCCTGCCCCTGTGCTTGCCCATGGATCTCGTTAGCAGGGTGGCGCTGCACTGGGCACCTCCAAGTGCCGTTGCTTACTCTAGTGTCCAACAGAACGTAGTACCACGTTCACCGAGTGAACAGAATGCAGTGGTAAGGGAGGCAGAGATTATGCAGGCTCCATGCGCTCTGCGCTGTTGGTGGGGATTCTGTACGTCCAATGGTGGCCTAGCGGGCAGGTATGACCCCTGCGTCCAGAGTGCCAATGAAGAGGGACCGAGAGGCCCCGGGTAACATCAGTTGAGGCGCAGAACCCTAGCAGGAACACGACAGGCGGCCGTGCTGGAGTTATAAGGCCAGGCTTCAAGGCATGTGTCGTGCTCCTGGACAGTGGGCCGGTGTCAGCAATCCGGGCTCTCGGGGTACGTTTGCCTCTCAGAAATGCGTCACTTCGATGTAGGATCTCACCTCTCATGCAAGGCGCCACAGTCCCAGTCCCGAGGGCAATGCACTGCTCGGATGTGCCTGTAAAATGGCGCCGGCGAGAGGCACTGCGCCTCAGATCCGACGTGCTCAAGGGGGTCCGGGTAAAGTCTGGCTCCCTGTGCCAATGGCTGGTGTTTGACAGCGCCCCACTTGCAGCCCAGGACAGCGCTGCTGAGGGCAGGCGCCGTAGTGTGGTTGGTGAGCAGGCCAGCCGATCCGGGAAGATTCCCGTGTGCCTCACGGGCCCCACAGCAGGGCGGCCGGGCAGGGCTCAGTGCCAGTAAGCAGGCAGTAGGGCCACGGGCTTGCGAGGGTGTCTTTTCAAGCCCCGTTACCTCCACTGATGGCCGCAAGCACTTCCGTCCGGGGCCCCGATCGGACCACGCCGATGGTGTAGGGCGAGTCGGGCAGGCCACCTACTCGAGCCCGGGGCTTCGCTTCGTCCAGAAGGCCGCTGTGGGTTCCAGTGTCGCAGCGTTCGTGCGCTGCGGGTCGGATGGACAGACACCGCTCCGCTACTGTCAGTGCCCCCCCGGGGGTCTCCGGTAGCAAAATCAGGCGGGTTGCAATCTGGGGCAGCAGGATAATATGCGAGTGTTATGGGCTATGGACGGAGCTCAAGATCTACCCGTCCACCATCTTCGGCTCCAGGCCACGCCCCCCTAACTATATATACCTATATACATCTATACACACACACATGCACACATAAGGAGAGAGATATCTCTCTCTTTACACAGACATATATATATATATATATATATATATTACCACTATTCCTTCACTTGTATAGAAGAATCCTGCCCACAGGGCGCAAGCTGTTCAGATTATTTCCAGAGCGAATGCTCATAAATGAGGTTGTTATCATAGCAAGGACCAGAAAAACAGCATGCCTTTCGGCTTTAAAACAGCCTTTATCAACTGCAAGCAACACCGCAAGTCTCTCTTTATATATTTGAAATGCACATGAGATCAATTAGACCAATTAGGTAAAGTACAGCTTGTTTTTGTCCAAATATCGTGGTTCTCTTGACAAGTGTCATCTTGTTTCCTGGAACAAGATAAATAAAGCACTCTGTGCAAAAAATGTTTCATTTATCTTCAAACCGGCATTGCTTTAACGTGTGCACAGCTTAATAGATTTAAAATTCAGGGGCATATTCACAAGCCCCTTGCGCCACTTTTGCGTCATTTTTCCCATGTTAAAAATGGATGCAAAAGTGCTGCAAGTGGCTTGTAAATACGCCCCTCAGTCTCTGCAGGTTTCGCTTCACCACTTTGGCTGCTGCCCGATGCGACGCCCAGCTCCGAGATACCTCCCTCCTTAGGAAAGGGCACATCGCAGGTAAGCACTCCCTGCCACATGAGTATCTCCGTCTCACTCCACAGCTGTAACGACTCCTTTCCTTACAATCCCCAGTATGGGTCTCGGGGGCACTTGTGATTGCAATGATTTTAATTATTCAAGCAATAAAGATTATAAATTCTTCTGAATTCACTTCTGCCTCATATACAATGACCCATCAGTAACTGCATACGCCTCATATTTAGAATATATATTACCCATGTGCCTGACTTTTCACAGAAGCGCACCACTCGCTGCTAGGTGGCGCCATGCAGCTCCGTGTTGGCTTTGTTCTCCCTGTAAGGGACAGAGCAGAGCCTCATATAAGTGCAACCCCTGCGCATCAACGTCAGTTCCTGTTATGCCATGCCTTCAATTGCAGATCCAGAGCTCAGCTCCCACTTTCATTAGCATTCTGATCCAGTGAGCAGCTGAGGTCTAAAACAAAATCCAGTGTGCAAGGGAAAAATGCCCACTCTAAAAACTGCAGGCTTTAAACCATGCAGCAACTGCATTAAACAGATGTTGATCACTGACCCAACACAAGGTGTGACTTTTGTGTTTGGGCTCAGTACACAACTTCAAGTCGAGAGGATGTAGCCTTGCGGCTAGAGCGGGCGACCTCGAAGCTGGGGAACCGGGTTCGAGTCTCGGCAACGACGCTCAATATCCTGTGATTCTGGGCAAATCACTTAATCTCCCCGTGCCTAACAAAAATGAATGTGTCCTTCTGTAACGAAAATGGTGCTATGTAAAGCGCTCTGATTCCTGATGTTTCTGGTCTAGATTGCGCTGTATAAAACTCGAAGAAAAAAAAATGTAAAGTCGTGTGAGGAGTGTGCCCTCATACACACCAAGGCCACCCTGGACTCCTTTAAGTCCCATTCTCACTTCAAGTTGAGGGTGCAGACCCACTCCTGAGAGAGGCCTTCTTCGGAGTCGAGGTCCAAGCGATTCAGTGAGGAGCAGAGTTCCAGGACCAACCTTCTGTTGAAGGCAAAACAAATGTCCTGACAGAAGTCTTGCTCACTGAGCCACCCTTGTGGTAGACCCTGCTCCCATTTAATGAAGTCCTTACTGACTCTCTAATGGCATTTGGTTAAAGACCTGTATTTGCCCATAGGTGAATAGGCAGGTATCCAGATGCCACAGGCCGGCACTTGGCAACCCTGATTTTGTTACACAGCACCCTACCCCAGAGAGTCTGGTGGTCCAGCTTTCACCACCAAGGCCATCCTTAATTCATACCCTATGACTCCCCTGGACAGTAAGTCAAAGAAGATTGAGGAGTTCAGAAAATGAAAGTTCTCTTCGGCTAGCCTAGCAGTGAGGCCAGTCAATGCTGTTTGTTTATTGGGCTGATATGTTCACATCCTCTGTGAAATGGCCAGCAAAATGTTGCCAGCAGTTCTGGAAGACCTTCGGGCCTCCTTGGCTCAAACCATATAAAATACGGCCAAATATGCGATTTGTGCTGAACCGTGATACTATTGGTTGTCTGAGGTGAGTACTATACTAATACTTGACTCCTTTCCAGGTTGGGCAATCCATTACTCTCCTAGTGTTTTTTTGCTCTACCTCACCCCTCTAAAGAGGATGAGAGGTTCCATTATTTGGACCACAAAAGAGCTTTAAGCTTGACAGCTCTCAGGCCGCAACGTGGGCATCGGTGCACATGATCATAAAGCACTTCTGCCTTGCTTACAGGTCTAACAGGACAGGCAGCTCCCCATTCGGTCCTGCAAGACTTGTTGGTCTGAACTCACTCCACAAACCCACCACCTTCAGGAGTTACTGCTTGGGTATCTATTCTAAAGGTGAGGAATCGGCTGTTGGAAGTATCCATCAGAAGAACAAATTACTTACCTTCGGTAACACTTTTTCTGGTGGGTACTCTATCTAACTGAAGATTCCTCACTGCACTCCCACCTCTACATTCTGTGGCGTGGTCTCTTTTTTTCTGTCTAAAAGGGTTACAAATTAAAGATCTGCACAATGGTGTTTTCTGGTCCTTGTTTGATGGTGGGGAAATATTCAAACAAGAAACTGATATTGACGCCCAGGGTTGGCACTTTATGCAGCACCTAGTGGCACACAGGAGCACTGCTATAAAAAGTTTCCAAATCCAGCCTCACGTCCAGGAAATGTTATAAAGGTGAGGATTCTGTGGTATATCCATCAGAAAGAGTGTTGCCGAAGGTAAGAAACTGGTTCTTCTCAACAGGCCTAACTAAGGGCCCGATTTATATCTTGGCTGAGTAGATACTCTGCAATGGCGACAATATCTATACTGTCAAGATAATGGTCCACCAGCCAAATTTAGATGTGGGCGGAGCTTAGGTGTAATCACAGTGAAGACTACTAGGTCCCCACCATGATCAAACCCTTCCGACGGTTCTGCGAATTAGGGGCCCTCGATAGCAGAAATCAAATTCCACCCACCCAGTTTAGATGGGTAGAATTAGAGGTCAGTTTTCGCTGCTTGTCACTGCCAGGAAAATCCTGGTGGTAAGGGGCATTGAAAACTGCTAAAGGCTACCCCCGTCATGAAAGAGGACTCCCATGGTGAGGGGAGCATTTTATTTTTTATTTCCAAAAAGGAAATCCTGCTTCGGGATTTTGATCTTGAAAATAAAAAAGGCAACACTTTGCTGCAGGGTTCCATCATGTAGACGGAACCTTGCAACAAACTGTAACCAGCATTGACGGGAACTGCCTTGATGGTAGTTCCTGCCAATGCTTAGAAGTGGCCGCCAGCTTGACTGTCATTACTAAATTTGGTGGGTGGCATCTCCATCCGGACGATGGAGTAATTTACTCCATCTGCCTAACAGAGAAATGTGCCTCCCTCCTAGATATAAATCGTCCCATGAGTCAATTTTTAGAAATATTAAACCAGGTGCAATGTGCATACCTTGTGATCGCGGTACTCACAAGGAAGACAAGAGTAACCCCCAAGTTTCTGACTGTTTCTTATTTCCCAATTGTTGTCACCTTGCAGCTTTCACCACAGAACACAGCTGCGGACTACTTCACCCAGTGGAAATATAGACATTAAACAGAACTTGGAGATAGGGTGAACCAATAGCAGCTTGCATATGGGCCGGGATGCCCGCCACCCCTCCCAACACCAATTCCCCATGGGAGGAGACAGACACAGGTTTGAACTTTTGGAAGGCGGGGGGGAGTTCCCCCCCCCCCCGGCCGTATTTATTAAAATATGAAACAAAATTTAAAAATGTAAATTAAAACGTTTCATGAATCATGTACAATTTTATCTTCCATTACATTTTGATGAAGACAAGTTCTTGGCTAACCTTAACAAATCTCTAATACAAAGGTTTCCTAGCCGAGTCTAGCATCCTGAAAATGCATAACATTCTAAAATAAAATTGTACAACCTAGCATTAAGGGCCAACGGTCTTAACCGGTGTCAGATCCCTACTACCAAATTCCTGCCCTCACGGCGTGAGTGGCGCATGCGCAGAGGACTTTACCCTCGCAGCCAACTGTAACTTCCCTTGTCATAGGGGCCCCCTTTCACTCGACGCCATCTTAAGGTCGTCCGAGTTCTCGTGCGAGGTATCCGTAAGAAGGACAGCGTGGACTCCCACCCCCCCTTCCCCACACTCTCTTCCGCCGGAGCGGATATCCGGCCCCCGGGAAATTCGCAGGAGGGGCATATAGCCGTCTCCCCATGGGAGGGGCCTATGGCCGTCTCCCCCTGGGCGACCCATCCGTAGTGGGCGATGCCCCCCCCGTGGGAGGGGCCAATGGCCGCCTCCCCCGGGCGCTCCCATCCATACTGGGTGGCGCCCCCCCCTAGGGACCTTGAAATCACTGCTCACCGATCATGACATTACCGCCCGACCAAAATAAATACGACAGTTGTTTTACCTACTAAGGAAAGAAAATACGCCTGATCTGTACCAGCTTGACAATTCACCAATTTTTAACAATACTACAAAGGGAAAAAAGTCCTAAAGCACAAGACAATTTTTATTATTTAATCCATTCCTCTACGTTTCTACAAAGGAGAAAAAGGCCTACAAGCATTTATTCAATCAAAGGCATACATCCATGATGCAAAAATGACTATCTTTTTATTACATTCGAATAATCGGCAACAATTACTTTAATCCACAAACATTGCAAACAGGGGCTGGTGGGTGGGTCAAAAATTGCAGCTTGTTCCCTAGAGGGCTCACGAGCGATGAGTGGTGCAGCCTTGAGCACTGGAACAAGAGGAAGCTTTGTTGGATTCCCGCTCTATTTATCCATCTGCGGGAGGGCGGGGGCCCGCCTCAGGTACGCCCATCCATGCGCGGACTTCCGGGCGGGTGTTTAGGACAACCCCTTCTGGGCGGGAAGGGCGTGCTCCGGCTACGCCGCTTCGGGCATACCAGCCGGGACACGCCCCCCGCCCACAATGGTTTCCCGGGGGATCGGGGCACCCATCCATACGTTCGGGGGGACCGAGTGGTCTTCCCTTTCCATATGGCCCGGGATGCCCGCCACCCCTCCCAACACCAATTCCCCATGGGAGGAGACAGACACATGTTTGAACTTTTGGAAGGCGGGGGGGAGTTACACCCCCGGCCGTATTCATTAAAATATGAAACAAAATTTAAAACTTTAAATTAAAACGTTTCATGAATCATGTACAATTTTATCTTCCATTACATTTTGATGAAGACAAGCTCTTGGCTAACCTTAACAAATCTCTAATACAAAGGTTTCCTAGCCGAGTCTAGCATCCTGAAAATGCATAACATTCTAAAATAAAATTGTACAACCTAGCATTAAGGGCCAACGGCAAGGTCTTAACCGGTGTCAGATCCCTACTACCAAATTCCCGCCCTCACGGTGTGAGTGGCGCATGCGCAGAGGACTTTACCCTCGCAGCCAACTGTAACTTCCCTTGTCGTAGGGGCCCCCTTTCACTCGACGCCATCTTAACGTCGTCCGAGTTCTCGTGCGAGGTATCCGTAAGAAGGACAGCGTGGACTCCCCCCCTTCCCCACACTCTCTTCCGCCGGAGCGGATATCCAGCCCCCGGGAAATTCGTAGGAGGGGCATATAGCCGTCTCCCCCTGGGAGGGGCCTATGGCTGTCTCCCCCTGGGCGACCCATCCGTAGTGGGTGCCGCCCCCCCGTGGGAGGGGCCAATGGCTGCCTCCCCCGGGCGCTCCCATCCATACTGGGTGGCGCCCCCCCTAGGGACCTTGAAATCACTGCTCACCGATCATGACCTTACCGCCACAGGCCGGATAGTTGACCGACTATCTGGCCCCCCCACACCTCCTAAAGGTCATGTCTCCTCAATGCCCTTAGCCATGCTACGAAGTCTCCTATGAGTAAGTTATTCCCAGCCCCGTACAGGTGCACCCCATCATTCAAATAATAGTGATCACCCCGAATACACCCATGAGGAATGCTTTGTAAATGAGAAGAGCGAAACAGTTTCTCAATCTTGTTGTTGACCCTCTTTACCAAGTGGTTCAACGCCGACACAGACAGACCCCCCCGCCAAACTCTTCTGGGAATCATGTGGGACCAGGCAATCGTACACCCCGGGAGCCTCTTGGCCAACCAACTGACTGCTGATAATATGTGCTATACCAACACCCGTCTTCCCAGCCTTACCAAGTCATTGCCTCCCAGATGCACTATGATTACAGATGGCGGTGACCTTTGCCGCCCTAAGAGTTCCTCCACAAAGCTCTGAAAATGGTCAAAACAGAGGCCTCCTTTCCCATGGAAGGACACTCTGAACCCATATTCCTCAGATGCGTGGATCGCGTCACCTGCTTTGAATATGTCCCCGGCACGCCTCACGTATGAGTGGCCCACGACCCATACCACTTGATCCCCAGTCGGTGATCCTTTCTCACTGGTCCTCTGGTGTTGGGCCGGTCCCAATTTTCGCCCCGCGTTACAGGCTTGCGAAACTGTAATCCAAAGAAAAGACAACAAGCGTGAGTGCATTTCATCAGTCTTTTACAACATGTGCAGTCGCACATACCTCTTGAAACAGTTCGAGGACCAACAGCCTAACTGTTTCACTTCCTCTGTACCCAGACCCCGAGCCGTAGCCTCAGTAGCGGCCCCTATTCTGAATGAGTGGGTCCCAAAATTACACGGGTTCAAGCCCGCCGCAGCAATTGTGATTGCCAGCACCCTCCGAAACTGAAATCTTGTCAACGGGGTGCCGTCCTTGTGTCTAAGCAGGGCCCCCCCCCATGTTGTCAACCTCTGTGCCATGTAGTCCTCCAAATACCTTACTGGACAACTGGGGCTCCCTCGGGCGCGCTGCAGCACCACACTACTCCCCAAAGCCTCCTGGTCTGTCTTTGACCTGGCTATCGAAATCAGCAGAGAATCGCCCCTTAATTGAACGTGATCCCTGCATAGACCTCCCTCCACATCCTTCTTATTCCTTGCTACGAGTTCACTTACCCGCATGGCCCCATGGAATGCCAATGCGAAAGCCGCTCGGAACAGAATTACCTCGCTGGGCGAGGAGCATGTCTCATCCAGTTTCGCTAGTAGCAAGGACAATCTGTCTAACCCAATTGGGTGCCTTTTATCTTGTCTGCGACCCTCCAGGCGCTGCCAACCGCGGAGCGCCTTCCTGACTAAGAAGGAACCCGTCGGGTCCCGTATCCCATGGAGCTGTGCCATGAATGATATGGCAGCCCTATACCTGTTGGCGGTTGCCGCCGATCGGCCTTCCTTATGAAGTGCCACCAGAAACCGGAGGAAGGACTCTTCCCGCCCCCAGCTATGACCCCCTACCGGCCCTAAAAAGGCCCAGTATGAACGAAACGCTCCTTCATAAGCTTTTCTCGTCCTGGGCGCTAAACTGGCTGCCACGAGGTCTTGTAGTCCGGGGCATCGATCTGCCATAGTGCTTCGGGGAACGGTGCCGCCACTAGTTCCGCTGTGGGTAGATAACCCCTGAAAGCCTGCATGTGCGAACGAGAGAGTGCATCAGCTGCATTATTCAGTACACCCGGCACATGCCTTGCCCTGAATTGTACATTCAATCACATGCATCGCAATACAATTTCTTTCAACAGTCTCAAGATCCACTTGCAGCGTGCCGCCTGGTGATTAATGCACTCAACCACTGTCATGTTGTCTGACCAAAACACCACTGAGCGGTCCCTAAAGTCTTCCGACCATGCCATCAGAGCCACCCAAATGGGGAATAGCTCCAAGAATCCAATGTTACCTGTTAGGCCACTTGAGTGCCACCACTCCGGCCATGTTTGCACCGACCATCGGTTTCCAAAGATCGCGCCAAATCCCACGCTCCCCGCCGAGTCGGTCCACAATCCCAGTTCGTCCGACGAGGCTGGGGGTTTGTTCCACACCAATCGACCGTTGAAATCCGCCAGGAATGCCAACCAAATGCGCATGTCCTGGCAAACCTCTGCCGACAGTCTAGTGCGGTGTTATCCTTCCTTAAGGCCCACCATAGCTTGTGCTATGGAACGTGAGAAAGGGCGAGCCATCGGCATTACTCTTAAGGCAAAATTAAGCTGACCCACTGTCTGTTGCAACTGATGTAGGGTCACCTTATCTTTACGGAGACATTGTACCAAGGAAGCCCTGAACTTGGCCACCATCTCAATTGGCAGACGGAAACACCCCTCCACTGAGTCCAGCTCAATCCCCAGAAACTCCAGTGAGGTAGAGGGCCCCACCGTCTTACCTGGCGCCAATGGGACCCCAAACTCCCGCATGAATGTGCAGAAGTCCTGCAGCGCTTGTGCACAGTCCCGAGTGTCCGCCGGACCTAGGAAAAGGAAATCATCCAAATAGTGCATCACCTGTCTATGCCCTGTGGCCTCGGTGAACGCCCATTCCAAAAAGGAGCTAAACATTTCAAAATAGGCACATGAAATTGAACAACCCATGGGCATACACTTATCCATGTAATATTTCCCTTGAAACGTGAATCCCAGCAGGCGCTGGTCCTGAGGGTGTACCGGGAGTAACCTGAATGCCGATTCAATGTCTGATTTTGCTAACAATGCACCGGGGCCCAGGCGATTCAACAGAACGACTGCGTCATCGAACGATGCATATCTCACCGAGCATACCTCGGGGTCAATAGCCTCATTTACCGAGGCCCCCTTAGGGGCCGATAGATTGTGGATGAGTCTATACTCCCCCGGGTCTTTCTTCGGAACCACTCCTGAAGGAGAACGCACAAATTCCGCAACTGGCAGGCAGACAAATGGCCCTGCTACCCGCCCCAAGCTGACTTCTTTTGCTATCTTTGTGGCGGCCACTGCCGGGTTGTGCTGAATAGACAGTTGGTTTTTACAAAAGGGGCTCCCCCGAAAATTTCCCGCCGGGATCTTGAAGCCATACAGAAAGCCATTCCTCAAAGTCCCGGCGGACACATGATCTGGGTATCGGTTCAGCCAAGGGGTCAAAGCCAAGATATCAATGGGCGAAGATGTTTGCTTCCAAGGCACCACATCAATCCTGCTTGGATCCCCCCTTTCCTCCCGCACCATTGGTCTTGGATCGGCAACTGGCTTCCGGGTGTGAGGAATTCCCACAGCCCGAACAAGCATGCCGGAACCTACACGTTCCTTGAGGCCTGGTACAGGTTCCTTTGTTGAATCCCTAACAAACCCCCCGCTTGCCTCCATTCCCGCCGGACCTGGGATGCGGATCCCCTCCGGCGTTCGCCCGAAAGGGCTGTGCCGGCTTCTGATGGAATGTCCCAGAGACGCTCGTGCTTGGTACCGACGTACCCGCCGGTCCCGGCAAGAGCTGAGCATGCCATGACACTGTGTCCAGACAATCCCATGTCAAAGCCTCGTTAAACTCCTTCGCTTTTCTAAAGGTAACATCGTAACCCTTCCATTCATTTCCCCCGTACATTGCATGGAAATTCATGATCCTGTTCTGATAACATGCTAAGTCAGTCAACACTTCCGGTTTACGCTCACCAATAATTGCCGTAAAAATAGAAAAGGCCCTGACCCAGTTCACCATGGTCTCATCGACTCTGAATTCCGCCATCTTGGCCCGCCATACGCTGGGGTGCCACAAATCTTTCTGGGTCTTTGCATATTTCAACTCACAATGGTCAGTCAAAAGTGAAAACATGTTAATGTACTTATCTCCCCATACCATCTCTTTCGTAGCCATGGGAATGTGCTGCGATAAACTTTCCCGCCTTGAAGGTACTGGACCCTCCCCCACCAATAGCAACGCTCTCTTACCGGCTTCAGCCGTCCTTCCAGCCGTGTCCGTTGTCTTCGCCCGACCGTCCGTCGTGACCCCCGTCGCTACCTGCGGGGGAATAGAAGGTACATTCGCCGTCCCGGCATCCCTTGACTGCCGCAACTGCTCAATAATTAATCTGGCTTCTTCAGCCGGGTCTCCCACAGCCACTGATCCCTCTGCTCCTTTCTTTAGCCACGGCAATACTGCCGCTAACTGAAGTGCCAGTTCAGGGGGCATTTGGTCATCACCAATTGGCGTGATCACTACGGGGATTGGTAAACCCCCATCCGGTCCTGGTACCGGGCTATCTACCGGTGCGACTGGGTTGTCTGCGCCCGGGCTCGATGGAGTTACTTCTGGGACTGGGACCTCACTGGAACCTGCCCTCCCCTTATTCCTCTTACCCTTACCCCCTGGGGCGACGTTCGGCAAGGCCGGTCCTATGACTCTTTTAGGCCGCCCCGAGGGGGCATTCTGGGACGCCATCTGTTTCTTGATGGCCGCTAAGCCACGACCGAGCTCATCCACTTTACCCATCTTTCGGTCCATCACCGCTACTCGGTTCACCAAGGTGCGTAGCATCCTCTCCATCTCGGAGCTCTTTCCCGCTTTCTTGCCAGACATGACTTCGGTTACTCCGTCCGACTTGATCCGCAAGGGTGACTCGATCTTCCACACGCCTGGCACTGAAAGAGAAATAACAAAGATTACAAGTTCTCAAAAATTGCAGCTTGTTCCCTGGAACAAGAGGAAGCTTCGTTGGATTCCCGCTCTATTTATCCATCTGCGGGAGGGCGGGGGCCCGCCTGAGGTACGCCCATCCGTGCGCGGACTTCCGGGCGGGTGTTTAGGACAACCCCTTCTGGGCGGGAAGGGCGTGCTCCGGCTACGCCGCTTCGGGCCTACCAGCCGGGACACGGCCCCCGCCCACAATGGTTTCCCGGGGGATCGGGGCACCCATCCATACGTTCGGGCGGACCGAGTGGTCTTCCCTTTCCATTCAGTATGGTTTTTGAACAGGGGTACATTACAACCAGTAGATTCAAAATATCAGGCTTCAGGCTTGCACCCATCTCTTCTGGTCAAGTAAAAGCTCTCAGTGGCACCTGTCTTTTCAATCCTGTTAACAAAAAGCCCTCCCTTAGGATAGCCCAAGAGAGCAGGGGCCATATTATCAAGAAAGGGCGATACATTATCGCCGCTTTTATCTGCAGGAACTTGCCGCTAAAGCGGCGATAATGGGCTTGATAATATGCCCTTGTGAATTCCCATAGAAGCTCAGGTTCTGGTGTAAACCAGGCTTCTATGGGAATTACTTAGCCGCGCACTGACGTCAGTTCTTCTTTTTTCCGCGCCAGCAGCGCAGATCCGGAAAAAGTGGTACCTTAGTCACTTTTTGACTAAACTTGTTACGATCCCTTTTGATCATTTTCGAGTCTTCGACTCCGAATGGTGCCGGTAGGGATGCCAGGTTTTAAACCCTGTGAGGACTGCGACCGACCGATGTCAGTAACCGACCCTCACCGCCGGTGCCTTCACTGTCTCTGCGTCGACCACGATGACAATGCCTGCCCCGACTGCCGAACTCTGACTTCGAAAGCTAGGTGGGAGCGGTCCCGCAAGCCGCTCGAGCTCTGGTAGTCGGCCCGCGCTGCGAGAGGTTCCGGTCCGGACGGAGGTCGAGGGACCGGTCACGGGGTCGGAGCCATCATAGCTCCGGGAGTCACCATCACTCTTCAGGCTCGAAGTCGTCAGGTATTGCAAACAAAACAGGTGATGGACCGAATGTGGATCAATGTCACACATTCATCCCAGTCCAAAGATCTGGGCCCAAATCCATCGTTTTTTTGCACTCCACACCACCCTGGGTTAGACAATGGCGATATGCAAATCAGCTCTGACCCTGTGCCCCATGGGAACAGCGCAGTCCGAACTACAAAAGCCATGTCCTTCCCAGAACGGAATCAAGCATCCGAGGACCGGACCGGTTTCGAGGTAACACCTCTCATCAGCCCGGCTAGCTTGACTCCAGTGGTGTGGAGTGCCTGGGACCCACGTCTGGGCATCCCCAGCGCACTTATGGCGGTATTGCAAACAAAACAGGTGATGGACCGAATGTGGATCAATGTCACACATTCATCCCAGTCCAAAGATCTGGGCCCAAATCCATCGTTTTTTTGCACTCCACACCACCCTGGGTTAGACAATGGCGATATGCAAATCAGCTCTGACCCTGTGCCCCATGGGAACAGTGCAGTCCGAACTACAAAAGCCATGTCCTTCCCAGAACGGAATCAAGCATCCGAGGACCGGACCGGTTTCGAGGTAACACCTCTCATCAGCCCGGCTAGCTTGACTCCAGTGGTGTGGAGTGCCTGGGACCCACGTCTGGGCATCCCCAGCGCACTTATGGCGGTATTGCAAACAAAACAGGTGATGGACCGAATGTGGATCAATGTCACACATTCATCCCAGTCCAAAGATCTGGGCCCAAATCCATCGTTTTTTTGCACTCCACACCACCCTGGGTTAGACAATGGCGATATGCAAATCAGCTCTGACCCTGTGCCCCATGGGAACAGTGCAGTCCGAACTACAAAAGCCATGTCCTTCCCAGAACGGAATCAAGCATCCGAGGACCGGACCGGTTTCGAGGTAACACCTCTCATCAGCCCGGCTAGCTTGACTCCAGTGGTGTGGAGTGCCTGGGACCCACGTCTGGGCATCCCCAGCGCACTTATGGCGGTATTGCAAACAAAACAGGTGATGGACCGAATGTGGATCAATGTCACACATTCATCCCAGTCCAAAGATCTGGGCCCAAATCCATCGTTTTTTTGCACTCCACACCACCCTGGGTTAGACAATGGCGATATGCAAATCAGCTCTGACCCTGTGCCCCATGGGAACAGTGCAGTCCGAACTACAAAAGCCATGTCCTTCCCAGAACGGAATCAAGCATCCGAGGACCGGACCGGTTTCGAGGTAACACCTCTCATCAGCCCGGCTAGCTTGACTCCAGTGGTGTGGAGTGCCTGGGACTAGGCATGGGCGGAAAATCCGTTCCGCTCGCGGATTTTGCGGATTTTCGGGAAATCCGCAATCCGCGAGATTTGCGAATCTCCCGCAAAATCCGCAAATCCGCGAGCAGCGGATTTTGCTCGCACTGCTCGCACTGTTCGCGTGAGTTCTCGCCCCGCGAATAAGTGCAAAATTGCAGAAATACGATTTTAGCAAAACTGAAAGTAACTACTTACCAGGTTCAAAAGTTCAGGCTCATCATTAGTAGCCATTTCCTGTAGTGCTTCCTGAGGGGCCCCTCCAGAGTTCAGTTGCCAGTTGAAACTATTATGTGACCCTGCTCTGAACCTCAGAATAGTTACACATATGCCACAAAGGTCCTGAATTACAGCTAAGGGAGACAAGCAGGAGCCAGGCTGGAAGTTAAAATCCATTAATCAGCCCCTAATTCATTATTGTCAGTTGGGGCAGGGCAGGTGTTGTAACTAATTTTGCAACAATGAAAGCACTTAGCAAGTGCAAAAGATCACTAATCAGGGCGCACTAAGGAAGCAGGTGCCAGCTAAAAAAATATTCTGTGACACATTAATCAGCCCCAAATTAATTCAGGTCACTTGAGGCAGGGAAGGTGTGCTTTGCTTTGCCGAAAATAATGTACACTGGACAACCAGAGGGTGTGGTGATGAAACAGAGGGTGGCATGGGTGGGCCAGAGGGTGGCATGAGTAGTCAGAGAGTGGCAGTGGTGACAGAGAGTGGCAGTGATGAAGAAGAGTGTCCCAAACAGGCTGGACACGTAGAAACAACAAGTTCGCGAAACTTGCGACCCGACAGGTAAGTTCGCAATTTGCGAAAGTGTACAAAACCCTCGCGAACTGGCAGAAACACGGGCGAACACAAAAAAAAAAAAATCCGCAAATTCGCGGGAATTCGCGGATTTTGCGGATTGCGAATCCGCAAATCCGCAAAATTCGCGAACGCGAGATCCGCAAAATTCGCTCATGCTTACCTGGGACCCACGTCTGGGCATCCCCAGCGCACTTATGGCGGTATTGCAAACAAAAAAGGTGATGGACCGAATGTGGATCAATGTCACACATTCATCCCAGTCCAAAGATCTGGGCCCAAATCCATCGTTTTTTTGCACTCCACAGCACCCTGGGTTAGACAATGGCGATATGCAAATCAGCTCTGACCCTGTGCCCCATGGGAACAGTGCAGTCCGAACTACAAAAGCCATGTCCTTCCCAGAACGGAATCAAGCATCCGAGGACCGGACCGGTTTCGAGGTAACACCTCTCATCAGCCCGGCTAGCTTGACTCCAGTGGTGTGGAGTGCCTGGGACCCACGTCTGGGCATCCCCAGCGCACTTATGGCGGTATTGCAAACAAAACAGGTGATGGACCGAATGTGGATCAATGTCACACATTCATCCCAGTCCAAAGATCTGGGCCCAAATCCATCGTTTTTTTGCACTCCACACCACCCTGGGTTAGACAATGGCGATATGCAAATCAGCTCTGACCCTGTGCCCCATGGGAACAGTGCAGTCCGAACTACAAAAGCCATGTCCTTCCCAGAACGGAATCAAGCATCCGAGGACCGGACCGGTTTCGAGGTAACACCTCTCATCAGCCCGGCTAGCTTGACTCCAGTGGTGTGGAGTGCCTGGGACCCACGTCTGGGCATCCCCAGCACACTTATGGCGGTATTGCAAACAAAACAGGTGATGGACCGAATGTGGATCAATGTCACACATTCATCCCAGTCCAAAGATCTGGGCCCAAATCCATCGTTTTTTTGCACTCCACACCACCCTGGGTTAGACAATGGCGATATGCAAATCAGCTCTGACCCTGTGCCCCATGGGAACAGTGCAGTCCGAACTACAAAAGCCATGTCCTTCCCAGAACGGAATCAAGCATCCGAGGACCGGACCGGTTTCGAGGTAACACCTCTCATCAGCCCGGCTAGCTTGACTCCAGTGGTGTGGAGTGCCTGGGACCCACGTCTGGGCATCCCCAGCGCACTTATGGCGGTATTGCAAACAAAACAGGTGATGGACCGAATGTGGATCAATGTCACACATTCATCCCAGTCCAAAGATCTGGGCCCAAATCCATCGTTTTTTTGCACTCCACACCACCCTGGGTTAGACAATGGCGATATGCAAATCAGCTCTGACCCTGTGCCCCATGGGAACAGTGCAGTCCGAACTACAAAAGCCATGTCCTTCCCAGAACGGAATCAAGCATCCGAGGACCGGACCGGTTTCGAGGTAACACCTCTCATCAGCCCGGCTAGCTTGACTCCAGTGGTGTGGAGTGCCTGGGACCCACGTCTGGGCATCCCCAGCGCACTTATGGCGGTATTGCAAACAAAACAGGTGATGGACCGAATGTGGATCAATGTCACACATTCATCCCAGTCCAAAGATCTGGGCCCAAATCCATCGTTTTTTTGCACTCAACACCACCCTGGGTTAGACAATGGCGATATGCAAATCAGCTCTGACCCTGTGCCCCATGGGAACAGTGCAGTCCGAACTACAAAAGCCATGTCCTTCCCAGAACGGAATCAAGCATCCGAGGACCGGACCGGTTTCGAGGTAACACCTCTCATCAGCCCGGCTAGCTTGACTCCAGTGGTGTGGAGTGCCTGGGACCCACGTCTGGGCATCCCCAGCGCACTTATGGCGGTATTGCAAACAAAACAGGTGATGGACCGAATGTGGATCAATGTCACACATTCATCCCAGTCCAAAGATCTGGGCCCAAATCCATCGTTTTTTTGCACTCCACACCACCCTGGGTTAGACAATGGCGATATGCAAATCAGCTCTGACCCTGTGCCCCATGGGAACAGTGCAGTCCGAACTACAAAAGCCATGTCCTTCCCAGAACGGAATCAAGCATCCGAGGACCGGACCGGTTTCGAGGTAACACCTCTCATCAGCCCGGCTAGCTTGACTCCAGTGGTGTGGAGTGCCTGGGACCCACGTCTGGGCATCCCCAGCGCACTTATGGCGGTATTGCAAACAAAACAGGTGATGGACCGAATGTGGATCAATGTCACACATTCATCCCAGTCCAAAGATCTGGGCCCAAATCCATCGTTTTTTTGCACTCCACACCACCCTGGGTTAGACAATGGCGATATGCAAATCAGCTCTGACCCTGTGCCCCATGGGAACAGTGCAGTCCGAACTACAAAAGCCATGTCCTTCCCAGAACGCAATCAAGCATCCGAGGACCGGACCGGTTTCGAGGTAACACCTCTCATCAGCCCGGCTAGCTTGACTCCAGTGGTGTGGAGTGCCTGGGACCCACGTCTGGGCATCCCCAGCGCACTTATGGCGGTATTGCAAACAAAACAGGTGATGGACCGAATGTGGATCAATGTCACACATTCATCCCAGTCCAAAGATCTGGGCCCAAATCCATCGTTTTTTTGCACTCCACACCACCCTGGGTTAGACAATGGCGATATGCAAATCAGCTCTGACCCTGTGCCCCATGGGAACAGTGCAGTCCGAACTACAAAAGCCATGTCCTTCCCAGAACGGAATCAAGCATCCGAGGACCGGACCGGTTTCGAGGTAACACCTCTCATCTGCCCGGCTAACTTGACTCCAGTGGTGTGGAGTGCCTGGGACCCACGTCTGGGCATCCCCAGCGCACTTATGGCGGTATTGCAAACAAAACAGGTGATGGACCGAATGTGGATCAATGTCACACATTCATCCCAGTCCAAAGATCTGGGCCCAAATCCATCGTTTTTTTGCACTCCACACCACCCTGGGTTAGACAATGGCGATATGCGGTGTGTGACATTGATCCACATTCAGTCCATCACTTGTTGTTTTTGCAATTGCCGCCCTAAGTGCGCTGGGGATGCCCAGACGTGGGTCCCAGGCACTCCACACCACTTGGAGTCAAGCTAGCCGGGCTGATGAGAGGTGTTACCTCGAAACCGGTCCGGTCCTCGGATGCTTGATTCCGTTCTGGGAAGGACATGGCTTTTGTAGTTCGGACTGGACTGTTCCCATGGGGCAACAGGGTCAGAGCTGATTTGCATATCGCCATTGTCTAACCCAGGGTGGTGTGGAGTGCAAAAAAACGATGGATTTGGGCCCAGATCTTTTGACTGGGGGAGTGTGTGACATTGATCCACATTCAGTCCATCACTTGTTGTTTTTGCAATTGCCGCCCTAAGTGCGCTGGGGATGCCCACACGTGGGTCCCAGGCACTCCACACCACTTGGAGTCAAGCTAGCCGGGCTGATGAGAGGTGTTACCTCGAAACCGGTCCGGTCCTCGGATGCTTGATTCCGTTCTGGGAAGGACATGGCTTTTGTAGTTCGGACTGGACTGTTCCCATGGGGCAACAGGGTCAGAGCTGATTTGCATATCGCCATTGTCTAACCCAGGGTGGTGTGGAGTGCAAAAAAACGATGGATTTGGGCCCAGATCTTTTGACTGGGGGAGTGTGTGACATTGATCCACATTCAGTCCATCAGTTGTTGTTTTTGCAATTGCCGCCCTAAGTGCGCTGGGGATGCCCAGATGTGGGTCCCAGGCACTCCACACCACTTGGAGTCAAGCTAGCTGGGCTGATGAGAGGTGTTACCTCGAAACCGGTCCGGTCCTCGGATGCTTGATTCCGTTCTGGGAAGGACATGGCTTTTGTAGTTCGGACTGGACTGTTCCCATGGGGCAACAGGGTCAGAGCTGATTTGCATATCGCCATTGTCTAACCCAGGGTGGTGTGGAGTGCAAAAAAACGATGGATTTGGGCCCAGATCTTTTGACTGGGGGAGTGTGTGACATTGATCCACATTCAGTCCATCACTTGTTGTTTTTGCGAAGTCGTCAGGTAAGCACAAGAAGTTGAAGAGACGTCATCGCTCTTCCGACTCCCCCCCGACGCTCGAGCGACGCGGCCGGGGGTTTGGGTGACACCGCCCACGCGGCTCTGTCGGAGTCGTGGGCGTCGCGGCCTGCCCCATACCCTCCGGTCCCTGGGCAGCAAGCGATGCCGGAGGAGATAGAGCGCTTCCTCATGGCCATGAGGTCCCTCTCTCCTCCGACGGGCTCCGCGGCGCCTTGGGGCCCAGCCGACCCGTCTGGGGGCCCTAGCGGGTCGGGTGCTTCGGCCCCCATGCCGGCGGGTGCTTTGGCCCCGACGCCGCCGACGCCTTCGGGCCCGGCGCTGCAGGGCCCCGCTGGATCCGCTTCTGGATCCGGGTCGTCGCCGGTTGACCTAACGACCTCACCGGCGCCGGTCCCTAGGGTGTCACCTCCGGCGCCGCCTTTGTGCGACGCGGTCCCCGATGCCTCCCTCAATCCGGTTCCGGAGTCGGAACGGCGCCGCTGGGCGCCGCTTTCGACGCCGCTTGGAGAGTTTTACTTCAATGAACCGGCCCCATCCTTTGACAACCCTGATTTTCAGGACATGGGTGATGAGGAGTATTGGGAGGAGTCTGAGGACCCTCTGACACATGAGTGTCAGTCCCAGCAGGACTGGACAGGTGAACTTGGGGATGCCAGTGGTCTGGACACTTCGCCAGACACTGGTTTTGTCTCACCCCCTACCTTGGCTATGGAGGAGGGGGCAACCTACAGTGTGGTGTTGACGCGGGCGGCCAGGACCTTGGGCCTTGAGCTCCCTGTCGCCGCCGTGAGGACTAACCTCCTCACTGAGGTCCTTAAACCGCAGTCAAGCTCGGCCGAGCCTCTGCTGCCGTTTAATGAGGCCTTGTCTGATGTTCTTTTGGGCACTTGGTCCAGGCCCGCTACAGGTCTGCCTGTAGATCGGAATGTGGCCAGAAGCCACCGCCTGGCCCTGGGCGACCCTTGTTTCCTGTCCACCCATCCCAACCCCGAGAGCCTGGTCATCCAGGCCTCCAACTCCCCGACCGTATTCCCGTCGGCTCCACCCGATCGGGAATCCAAGAGGTATGAGCAATACGGCAAGAAGGTATTCTCCTCCCTGAGTTTGGGACTGCGGTCTTCCAACATCGCATGCCTCTTGGGCCGCTACAACCACTGTCTGTGGGACACGGTTGCAGACGTGCTGCCACAATGCCCGGCGGAGGTCAAGGCTAAACTCACCCAAGCCCTTGCGGAGGGTCGAGATGCAGCACGCTTTTCCAGCCGGCGGTGTCCAACCCACTGGCCCTACATAGCCCAGTGCGCCGAGCGGACTCGCGCAGCGGCGCGCCAAAGGCGCGCCTAAGGCAAGCCCGTCTGCACCCGTCCACTCCCGGCCGACTCCAGACGCCAGGGACCCTGCCCGTCCGTCCGCCGCCCCTGTCTTTTCGCCTTCCACGGACAGTACTGCGAAATGGGCATCATCAGGTACACAAGCTTAGAATTACACAGTCTTAATCCTGTCAAACGACCTATCTTTACAGCCCAGCTCTCCAGCTCCCAATTAAAACCAACTATAATCAAAGTACCAACACAAAAATCCGCCATACAGACCACGCCTCTAAGCCCCAGTCTGACCTAGTCTGTCTACACTGCAATGCAAGATCAATGACTAAGCACTCGCTACAAATCTGGGCGCTCCTGGATTCAGCCAAACCAGACGCGTTGTTCGTAACGAAAACCTGGCTGCAGGAGTCATCCACGCCAGACATTGCAGTAGCTCTGCCCCCGCATATACAATACATATGCTTGACCGCTCTGGCAAAAAAAGGGGGTGGAACGGCTATAATCCACAAGTCATCTATGAAAATCCATATAAATGACTCCTACCTCGAATGTTGGGGCGAGATGCTAATTGCCACTATGACTGTGGGCAATAAAGAATCATGGAAGATAGCCCTTATTTATAGGCAGTGGATCCAAGACCCATTTCCCGGAGAAACTAGTGGAAGCAATAGCGCCCTATGCTCTCACCACAGGAAACTTTCTTCTGCTAGGAGATGTTAATTACCATCTCGAGCAAGCCCTTGATCCTCATACCATAGACCTAATCACCAACCTGGATGCTCTACAGTTACGTCTTCTCCCAACAGGTCCAACCCATGTAGCCGGCCATACTCTTGACCTTGTCTGTACCAACTCTCCGAAGATTGTGATCACACAGATCGACCCAGTCTTTTGGTCAGACCATTTCATCATAAAATTTGCCATCAACGGCACCCAGGCCCTGGCAACTCGCCCGACCAAGCTGAAAAAGAGCAGGCCATGGAATAATATCACCCTGGCTGCCTTTGCTACCCACTTTTCTCCTCCTACCATCTCTTAAGAGCACCAACCCCAGCCTAGCTGCCATGAAATTTGAATCGGCAATCACTCTTGCATTAGATGGCATAGCCCCTGCACGAGAATCTAAACCCCCCAAAAACAATTCACCTTGGTTTACGCCAGATCTGAAGCAAATAAAATACTCTACCAGGATGGCAGAAAGGAAATGGCGACACACAAAAAGTGTCCAAGATAGGGAAACATATAAAGCTGCACATCGGCAGTATATGAAGGAAATAGCTGAGTTAAAAAAAGTCTACCTAGGCAACAGGATCGCGTCAGCAGCCAACTCACAAAAAAGAACTCTTTAACATCGTTAAAGAATTCACAAATCCATCTGGCTCGCAGCTGGTGCCCCCCGATACCAAGGACTGGGTAGAATCTGTAGCCTCTTACTTTCATGAGAAAGTCAATGACATTCATAAACGCTTCCCCCAGCCGACGATAACAGACCAGACTACTGCCCCAGATGCCAATAGTTACAACAACCTCAACCATCATATTGTCACGCTAAGAGAGTTCTCACCTTTCCTAGAAAATGAGGTGGACCAAACCCTGCTGAAAATGAAGTCTGGAGCCCCGGGAGACCCTGCCTCTCCGCAAGTTCTATCCAAAATCTCCCCGGCACTTATCCCTGTCCTAACCAATATCCTCAATCAATCCCTACTTCACTGTTCCATCCCTAAGCACTGGAGGAGGCAGTAATCAGGCCTATTTTGAAAAAGCCTACAGCCAACCCATATCAACTAGTCAATTATCGACCAATCTCCCTTCTACCACTGTTTGGAAAAATTATGGAGGCTCTAATAAATAAACAGCTTATCACCCACCTTGAGTCCAACAAACTCGTTGACCCTTCCCAGTCCGGATTCAGGGCATTCCACAGCACTGAAACGGCCCTGCTTGAGGTCGTGGACAATATAAGACTGACGTTGGGCTCCAAACAATCGGCTATATTGATCTTACTGGCATTGCGTTCTTGCGGAGGTTGGTGTTGAAGGCGCCGCACTTCAATGGCTGACAAGCTATCTCGGCAACAGGCGGTCCAGGGTCCAGATAGGCTCGTACTCTTCCACTTTTCATGGCAATGACAAGGGTGTTCCACAGGGATCTATATTGAGCCCGACCCTTTTTAATTTATTTGTCTCCCCCCTTGCGAAGGTCATCAGAGCACATGGTTTTGGAACCGTATCTTATGCCGACGATACTCAAATCCTCATCACCATCAATCAGAACCCTGATGACACAAAAAGGAGATTCAAAAACTGTATGGTCGACATACATGAATGGATGACCAGGAACTACCTCATGATGAACGCAGGAAAAACAGAGGTCATGTTGTTCGGCAAAGCCGACAAAATCTGGTCGCCAGATTGGTGGCCAGCTTCCCTCGGTCCCTGCCCAGCCCCCAAGCCCTCTGTCAGGAATCTTGGAGTAATCATGGATGATAAGCTGACCATGTCTGAGCACATAAAAAAACGTGGGCACCAGTTACGGCCTGATGCGCAGCTTGAGGAAGATCTTCAAATGGATCCCACTTTCAGCACGTATGCCCCTAGTCCAAGGACTTATTGTCAACAGGATAGACTATGGGAATGCTCTTTTTTCAGCCATCAACTCAACATTACTGAATCGACTGCAGGTCCTTCAGAACGCCGCCGCCAGGCTAGTACTTGATCTACCCCCTCTTACCCCCTCAGCCCCCTGCCTTCAGACTCTGCACTGGCTACCCATACAAAAACGCATAAAGTTCAAATTATGCTGCTTAGTCCATAAATCTGTAAATGGTCATGGACCTATTTATCTTGAACACAAGCTCAAGGCCCACGTCCCAGTCAGAATGCTACGCACTTCCAGCAAGGCCTTTCTCTCTGTACCTAGAGTTCGGTCAGTTAGAAATGGTGATAGAGCTTTCAGTAAAACCGCCCCCGAAGCCTGGAACTCTCTCCCCATTCAGATCAGGCTAGAGCCTGATCATGTGAATTTCCGAAGACAGCTAAAAACATGGCTTTTCTAGCCAGATGAGCTCCCCCTGCTCTCTTGGGTTCGGTGGACAGGAGGTTCCTTTGCCTGCTAGCGCTCTGAGACCTTCGGGTGATTTATGCGCGATACAAATGCAATAAAATGGAAATGAAATGGAAAATGGCTGGATACCACCGACTCACTGGGCAGAGCGATGGCAACGATGGTGGCGATTCGTCGCCACGACTGGTTGAGGTCCGCCAACTTTTCGGCCGATGTCCAGAATACTCTCATGGACATGCCGTTTGATGGCCGTCGCCTTTTTGGCGACAAGGCAGACCATGCGCTTGAGCGCTTTAAGGACTCCAGGGCTACGGCCAAGTCCTTGGGCCTCTCGGCCCCGTGCCAGCAAACGGGTTGATGTCTTTTATCTAGGACCTCGATCAATATTGTGACCTCATGCCTCTATACGGCTATAATCAATACATATCCCTATAATGGCATAACAATCAGAGCCATATTTCAGTAACTCGCCTCTGCAGTCCATGATAGTCCATGACACAGCAGAAGCCACTTTCTTAGATTCCTAGATAGCACACCGAGTTTTTTCGACATACCAAACCCCCAGCAACCTGGGAAAGCCCCGCTTCCTTTGTTTTGATTAGTAATAGAACTCCTGCGAGCACTGTAAGAACGACCAGTTCTTAGTAACATCTTTATTGACGTCTTATGTCCAAAAACTTACGTCAAACTCGGCACCTTTCAGGTATAAATATACCAACGTTGCCTTAAGCAAGCACACGGTGGTGGTGAATACTGGAGCAGAACAGCTGTCCCCTTGCAGAGAGCCCAGCAGATGCGAGAAGCCCACGGACGCTGCCCCTCCTCCTTGATGCGCTGAGAAAGACGCTGTCTTTTTCTCCTGCCGAGAAAATCCAGCTTCGGCGTTTCCAGCCTACCCTTGCGGGTGACTGGGATATCGGGTCCTGAGAGGAGATACCAGACCTCCTACATTCTATTCCAGAGGTACGGTGCTGACTAAACCCTTAGAGAGAATTCTTGAAACAACCTCTTGGCAAAACCAACTTAACTTAAATTGCTACTTACTTACTCCCTCCCATGTATTAGGCTTAGGTCAGGTACACCGGAGTAGGCGTAGTTAGAAGCACCATTTGAGGTTGTTAGCCAATGTATATATGAATGTATATATTTTATTCATTTTAACTATCTTATGGCTAAGAAACCATATCAATGCTTTTTCAGTATTATTTCATAATACTCCTTTTACTGTACGCACTTTTCATAATAACAAGTCTTGCAATTGTGGCAATTCATTTTTCTTGCATGAGAAGGAAGACTGCTCAATAAATAATATCTTTTATTGAAAACGCCCGTCTCTCCATTCTCTGCACTCTGGTGAAAGTAAATCTGCACAACTGACTGAGTGAAATAGCTGTCTATTGTTTCACACGACTCTTGAGATTGACTCTTATTCTGAGGAGCAAAGTTGTCATGTTTATGCGGTTGTCGGAAGCTGAATCCCTTCTTGTCTGAGCCAGGGAAGCTGATCACTTCCTATTCAGTCAAGAAAGTTTCCAGTGGCCTCTGAGCTAGCTGGCGCAAACCTAAATTAAGTCTAACATAGTCAGTAGAGACCTAGAAGACCGAAGTCCTACGTCTACACTGTTGTTTATGTTATTGCAATGCGCAGGGCCTATAGGGAAAATAGGAACTACACTACAGGGTGCCTTTCGCTCCTTTCGTGGACAAGGAAGGGCCGCCCCCACACGTGCTGCCAGCCACACACCGCAGACTAATTTCCAACGCGGTGGCGGCCGTGAAAACCGCTGTGGTGGCAGTCAGGGACAACGGCGAGGCCAGTCCACACCTACCCCTGCAGCATCCACCTCAAAACCCTCCTAGTCTGTGCTTTCAGGCCCATGTGACGCCAGTGGGGGGCAGGGTTTGCCATCACCTCCTCCACTGGCGCACTGTCACATCGGACAGGTGGGTGCTGCAAATCGTCTGAAGGGGCTACTCCCTCCCCTTTGAGGCGACCCCTCCAGCCATGCCACCGCAATACCACCGCGTGTCGGGGGATCACTTGCGACTTCTGCAGGAGGAAGTTGCGGCCCTCTTGGCCAAGGAAGCCATCGAGCACGTTCCTGGGCCAGAAGTAGGGTGTGGTTGCTACTCCCACTACTTTCTGGTACGCAAGAAGGGCAAAGGGGGCCTACGCCCTATCTTGGATCTACGGAACGTCAACGGCTTCCTCCGGAAGGAGAAGTTCAAAATGCTGACACTGGCTCAGGTCTTAGCTTCCCTGGACCCAGGAGACTGGATGGTAGCGTTGGACTTGCAGGACGCTTATTTCCACATCCCCGTCCTGATTGCCCACCAGCGCTACCTGCGGTTTACGGTAGGCCACAAGCACTTTCAGTTTACTGTGCTCCCCTTCGGCCTTACCAGCGCCCCACGGGTGTTCACGAAGGTGATGGCGGTGGTCGCAGCTCATCTGCGCAGGTTAGGGATTTCAGTCTTCCCCTACCTCGACGACTGGTTGTTGAAGGCGGGCTCGCCCCAGACAGTCGTCAGCCACCTCCAGACGACGGCAGACCTCCTGCACCAGCTGGGGTTCTCTATCAATGTGCCGAAGTCACACCTGTGCCCCTCCCAGAAGCTCCTCCTCATCGGAGCGGTTCTCGACTCGGCGCAGTTTCGGGTTTATCCTCCCGAACAGCAGGTTTGGGATATTCAGGCTCTGATTCGGATCTTTCAGCCTTTATCCCGAATCTCGGTCAGGTTGACGCTGCGGCTTCTGGGGCTGATGGCCTCCTGCATCCTTCTGGTGCATCACTCCCGATGGCGGATGTGGGCTCTGCAGTGGGACCTGAAGTTTCAGTGGGCCCAGCATCAGGGCAACCTGTCCGACCATGTCCTGATCTCGGAGGGCACTGCGAGACAGCTGCAGTGATGGCTCACGGACCGCGATTGGGTCAGCGGCAGATCCCTCTCCCTTCTCCAACCGGAGAACGTAGTTTTGACGGACGCGTCCCTCCAGGGCTGGGGAGGCCACATGGGAGAGGTGGAGATCAGAGGCCTCTGGTCTCCGGCGGAGTTCCGGCTCCATATCACCCTTTTGGAGCTGCGGGCGATTCGTCTAGCACTGAAGGCATTCCTCCCCTCTGTCCGGGGGAGTGTAGTGCAGGTGTTCACGAACAACACCACCGCCATGTGGTACTGCAACAAACAGGGCGGGGTGGGGTTGTGGACCCTCTGCCAGGAGGCTCTGCGCCTCTGGCAGTGGCTGGAACATCATGGCGTGACCCTGGTGGTTCAACACCTGGTAGGTTCTCTGAACGCCAGGGCGGACGAACTCAGCCGCCAGTGCATGATGGATCACGAATGGCGTCTAAACTCGGACGTGGCGCAAGGTCTCTTTCTACAGTGGGGAGAGCCTTGGTTAGATCTATTCGCCACCGAAGAGAACGTGCTATGTCATCAGTTCTGCGCGTTGGAATTTCCAAGGCAGCACTCGCTTGGAGACGCTTTTCGTCGCGAGTGGAGTTGCGGTCTGTTGTATGCCTTTCCGCCTATACCACTTCTGCCCAGAGTGCTGAAGAAGATCAAACGCGACTGGGCCCAAGTCATCCTTGTGGCTCCGGACTGGGCACAAAGGTACTGGTATCTCGAGCTACTCAGTATGTCAGTTGATCCCCCGGTTCGTCTGCCTCTTCAGGAGGACCTTCTGTCGCAGCAGCAGGGGACGGTCCTCCACAACCTGTCCAGTCTCCACCTCTATGCTTGGAGATTGAGCGGCGACAGTTGAGGCCATTTGACCCGCCTCCTGAAGTCTCTAATGTCATTCTGGCAGCCAGTCGTCCCTTCACAAAGTCGGTATACGCCTGCAGGTGGAACAGATTTGTGGCATGGTGCACAGCAAAGGCTGTGGATCCTCTCTCTGCCCCTCTTCTGAGGTTCCTCTCTTCCTTCTTTCTCTTGCCCATCAGGGCTCTGCTCTGGGCACTATCAAGGGCTACCTTTCTGCCCTTTCAGCCTTTCTAAGGCTGCCTGATCAACCATCTTTGTTCAAGTCCACAATTGTTACTCGTTTTCTGAAAGGCATCACACACACGTTTCCCCCTGTTCCGTTTGTGATGCCTCAGTGGGACTTGAACCTGGTTCTTACCTATCTGATGTGCGCTCCCTTTGAGCCACTTCACAACTGTCCTCTCTGCCATCTTACTCTGAAGACTGCTGTCCTGGTTGCCATCACCTCTGCCAGGAGAGTGAGTGAGCTCCAGGCTCTTTCATCCAAACCTCCTTTCCTTTCTGTCTATCCGGACAAGGTTGTGTTGCAGACTAGTCCCTCTTTCCTGCCCAAGGTTGTACGGCCTTCCACATTGGGCAGTCTATCACCTTGCCCACCTTCTTTCCGCCTCTGCATCCCTCAAAGGAGGAAGAGCGGCTCCACTGTCTGGACTCAAAACGTGCGCTCTCGTTTTATCTGGATCGTACTCGCCAGTTCGGGGTGGATGACCAACTCTTTGTTGGTTAGGTGGGTGCTAAGAAAGGACGGGCGGTGCACAAGCGGACCATCTCTCGGTGGGTCGTCTTGTGTATCAAGGCTTGTTACTCCTTGGCGAAGAAGGAGTCTCCTGTTGGGCTGAGGGCCCATTCCACTTGGGCCACGGCGGCTACTACTGCCCTGGGCCGGGGAGTCCCCTTGCAGGACATCTGTCAGGCAGCTACATGGGCTTCGCTGCACACGTTTGCAAGACACTACTGCCTGGACAGCCAAGTCCTGAGGGATGGCTTCTTTGGCCGTTCCGTCCTCCTGGACTTTCTGGTGTGATTATTGGTTCGCAGACACACCACCGGGTTGGTATTGCTGGGGTATCTAATCTAAGGTAAGGAATAGGCAGCCACATGCATCATTGTAGGAATTTGCGATTCCTAAATTCCGAAAATTAAGGAATCGCAATTTAGGAATCGCAAATTCCTATGCATCAAAAAATCGCAATTTTTTTTGCGATTTCCTAATTTTCCTTTTTTGCGATTCCTTAATTGCGAATCACAAATAAGGAAACGCTTTACATTGATTCGTATGGGCCTAGAGGCCCATAGGAATCAATGGGAAGGCATTCTCATTTTGCAAATTCGGAATTAAGGAATCGCAAAATGAGAATGCAATTTCAAGGGTGCAGGGGGGTCCTGCACCCCTGGAATGTCATGTAAGTACATTTTACTCACACACATGTCCCAAGGGCATGTGTGTGTGTAAAATGTAAGTTTCAAAAATGCATTTACTTGCATTTTTGAAACTTTTCGCAAATTACCATGAAGGTGTACTTCATGGTAATTTTTCCCTTTAAAATTGCGAATTCGCCCAAAAAATAAATCATGCATAGCATTTAAGAAATCGCAAAATTTGCGATTTCTTAAATGCTATCGCAATTTTAGAAATCGCAAAAAAATTGCGATTTCTTAAATTGCGAGGAATGGGAAATGAACGATGCATCCCAAAATGTGATTTTGGAATCGCAAACGGACGAATTTTGCGATTCGCACCGTTTGCGATTCCAAAATCGTTTGATGCATGTGCCAGAAGATACTAACCTGTTTCTATCAGATGAACAAGTTAATCAATCAATCAATCAGGAGTTTGTTAAAGCGCGACTACTCACCCGTAAGGGTCTCAAGGTGCTAGGGGTGGGGGGGTGGGGGGTGCAGGTTACATTCCATCAAGGAGGGGGTCTGTCGAAGAGCCAGGTTTTGAGGTTTCTTGCGAAGATGGGGAGCGATGTTGTCTGTCTGAGGTGGAGCGGAAGGGCATTCCATGCTTTGGCCGCGAGGAAGGAGAAGGAGCGGCCTCCCGATCTGGTCTTTCTGGTGCGGGGGACCACGGCGTAGGAAAGCTGGGCTGATCGTAGGGTCCTTTGGGGTGCGTGGAATTTGAGTCGGCTGTTCAGGTATGCTGGTCCGGTGCCGTGGAGGGCCTTGTGTGCGTGGGTGAGCATCTTAAAGGTGATTCTCGCCTCGACGGGGAGCCAGTGGAGTGTGCGCAGGTGCTGGGAGATGTGGCAGTGTTTTGGCAGGTTGAGGACCAGTCTTGCGGCGGCGTTCTGGATGTTCTGTAGCTTGCGGATGAGGTTTTTGTTTATTCCGGCGTAGAGTGCATTGCCGTAGTCGAGTCTGCTGGTGACCAGGGCGTGAGTGACTGTCTTTCGGTGTTCGAAGGGGATCCATTTGAAGGTCTTACGAAGGAGGCGGAGGGTGTGGAAGCAGGAAGATGAGACAGAGTTGATCTGGCGGTCCATTTTGAGCTCGGAGTCCAGGATGATTCCCAGGTTGCGTGCGTGGTCTGTGGGGGTTGGCGGGTTTCCGAGGGCGGTGGGCCACCAGGTGTCGCTCCTGGCATCGGGGTTTGGGCCCATGATGAGTACTTCTGTTTTGTTGGTGTTTAGTTGTAGGCAGCTGTTTTTCATCCATTTGGCCACGGCTTCCATGCCTTCTCGAAAGTTGCGTCTGGCGGTGTTGGGCTCGTTGGATAGGGAGAGGATGAGCTGGATGTCGTCTGCATATGACACGATGTTGAGTCCGTAGGTTCTGACGATGGGAGCAAGTGGAGCCATGTAGACGTTGAAGAGCGTCGGGCTGAGGGAGGAGCCCTGGGGGACTCCGCAGGTGGTAGGTGTGGGGTCCGAGAGGAAAGGGGGGAGTCTGACCCGCTGCGTCCTGCCAGAGAGGAAGTTCGGTAACAATATATCTGTAAGAAACAGTAGTTAGTATTAGATTTCTTACCGCCCCACCCATCCGCCCCGTTCTGCGTACCGATATCCAGGGTTAAGGTCATCCCCTTTCAGGGCCCTATTTTCAATGGCACCAGTGTTGGTTTTTAACATGGCTCTGCGTTTCTGGCGCGAAAAGCTGTGTCTAAGAACTGACGTCAGCACGCCGAGGCGGCGTCTAAGTACTCCGACGACGTCATCATGGCGCCCACGACGCCAACGACGGACGCGGAGCCGCAGACGACGCCTACCGACGCGCAAGGGTACTGCTACGCGAAAATTTCCGGATCCAGTCTGACGCCTGGGGATATTCTAAGGTAAGGAATCTAATACTAACTACTGTTTCTTACAGATATATCGTTACCGAAGGTAAGTAACTTGTTCATCATGAACGCCTTAATGTACCTATAAACAATAAGAAAGCCTTTCTGTCAACACTTGAAACTGAGTCCATCTTCATGTAGGTAAACATTAGTATAGGTTTTATGTAACACTGCTCACTCTTCAATAACAAGTGGCTATAACCTGGAAAGGCTACCTCATTTAACTGTAACAACAAAGAAAAAAAAATATTTGTAACACATGTCCATTCTCCAATGACTACTCTCTCTTCCCTCTTTATGAATCTCTCTTTTGAAATGGTATGTGATGTACCCACCTAACGCTGGGAGTGAACCGTAACTTGACAGCACTCACGTTGAACCCTGTTAATAAATGGCCAAGAATAAATGTAGGTTAACAAAACGCATACTGCCACCTCTTCTGCTTTGGAGCCCTATTTGTAGAAGTATGAGACGATTGGGTATTTTGTCATACCCCTAGGATAGTCTGTGAATGCCAAGTAATGGTAGTCTGAATAATGCGACTCAAGAAATGTCTCGTAGAAATATTTGCACTGAAACTCTGTAATGCTCATTGTATCATTTGAATCCGAAAATATCCATATATAGAGGAAATCCTATCCCCTCAGCAAAAGTCAGTATATTTCTTTTAGAACCAAATAGTGTGATCCAATAATCCTAAGAACAGCATGTTCTCGTTGTACCGCATTGTCTCTAAGCGCACTCATAAATTGGGACATTCACCACACGAGAAAAACAAAACAACGCTCCAGGCATCCACTCATTGACCAGAGCACAGTGCAAGGAGTGACCTAAAATACTAACATGGCAAAATCTCAAAAAAGAATCAGAAAATGGTGCAAGCACCCTTACAATACTGGGAAAGGATCACAACAAATTTCTGCAGCGCTTCCACGGGCCTCCTAACTGGAATAATCTGCCTGCCTCGATGTCTGAAGCCATTTAAATACTTCCTGGTTGAGCTTCCAAACCTCGAAGAGGTTCCTCATCCTGGTTCAAGAGGAAGCAGCTGAATCAATGGAATTGTAGTCTTCATTCCCATGTAAACTTCCCTTCACATGTAATTCCATGCTTTGCACAGTTCAACCCCTTCCGTGCTCATGACGAGCTCAGCTCGTCATGAGACACGGTGGCCGTGGGCTCATGACGAGCTCAGCTCGTCATGACACGTGCGGCGCTCACACGCGGGGCTAATTCCCCCGCGGTGCTGAGCGTTCTATTAAAACGGGCGTGGTCATGATGAGCTCAGCTCGTCATGAGCACAGCGCCACCGTGCAGGTTGACGAGTCGAGCTCATCACGAGCACCGTGGCGCTGTGCGCGTCCCCCCTCTCAGCACCGCGGGGGAATTAGCCTCGCAGCGAAGGTGCTAAGAAACAGCGCAACCACCTTGGTGAGTTTGCATTGCTGCTCTGATGTTGCTCTTTCCTTAGCAAGCATGTTAGTCGCACTTTGTCTATGAGTCCTAGCTGAGTGTGTAACACATGTATGGTAACTGAAACTTTCTCCTTTCTGTGCATGGCCATTAGCAGCACCCGCTACCTTTCTTTGACCACTGTGCTTTTCACTGTTCTCCGGTCCCAGTCGCCTACCATCTTGGGAGCCTCCTGGAACTGAAGAAATCCTTCTCATTGGACAGAACATCAGAATGCATGGAGTTGGTGGTCTTTAACTGCATTAGGGCAGATGATGACTCGTTGACGTCCACCACACTACCTTCACCGTGCATTTCAATAGGTCACCCACCGTAATGGAAAATCCATTTTTCTGGTAAAATCACCGGAAACATTTTGTGGAAAATTAGAGAAATTGATGTACATAAACAGCGTTCATTTCCCTTTTCCCACTCCTCTCCCTGTAAGCACCATGAATACCATAAAATATTGACCGCATCACTCCACCAGTAAAAGCCCGTACCCATATGTACATGACAGCCATTCTAGGCACCCTGGCCTTTTTCCCGCTCATTAGAATCACCGGCTTCCCTTCTGCGCGTATTTGCACCCCCCCCCCTCTCTCACATGCATAGACCATGAAACCCTCTCCCTCTGCGCGACCCTGCCCTGAAAGGCAACCCTTCTGCTTGACCCACGCAAACCCCCCATTTCCTCTTGAAGAGGCATCCTTCGCCTCAGCTGACATAGCCCTCCCCAGCTGCACCTGACTGCCCCCGCTCTCTCATGTACGGGTCATAAGACCTCTCTCTGTGCGACTCTGTCCCTGTGCACACCCTGGCTTCCCCCCTCCCCTTCTCCCTCACACGGGCAAGTCATAAACCTTCTTCTTCTGCAAGACCCTGTCCTTGGGAGTCACGGCCGCGCCTGACCAGCACCTCCTTTCCTTTCATGAATAACCCCTCTGTTAGTAAACCATCCCTCCGCGACTGACTGTCCACACATGTCTGAGGTCATCGCCTAAGCCAGGAGATACTGTTTACTGCTTATTGTATGGAATCACTCCTCTTCAAAGGACCCCCTATTGATCCTGGCCACCCCACCCCCTGGGCTATGATCAGGCGCACACATCCTAACAAGTTGACGGAACACTCAGCTGCGTGATTGCCCTCCCCTCTTATCAGCAGGTCAAGGGTCCCTATTGTGAACACATGTGGGGTAGGATTGACACGAGGATCATGGGGATGTCTTTTCCGTGTTTCACAATGTTGTGATTGTAATGCTAAGTGTTCTGTAAGGTATAAAAGACGATCTTTCAGCTCACTTGTTAGAGCACCTCCCGAAAGACACTGTGTTTCGTGTCCGAAATGACAGGCTCTCCTCATGAGTAATAAACTCTGTTCTTGATTCCTGCTCCAGCGCCCGTCTCTTTATTTGGTAATCATTCAGAATGGGAACTAAGAGGCGGCCTGCGCCAGCAGCCCGGGCATCGATAGTAATCTGGGCTCACCTTTTACAATTGGCGTCCCAACGCGGGGTCCATCAGTGACATAAGGTCCAGTAAGAGAGATCCAGACGATGAGGTGAATATCTAAATGATCGGAGTATACCTGCCTTGAGAGGGCCCTCGCCCGGCTGCCGATTGAATGAACTTCACCGATTCTGAACGGACCTCTCTTGAGCGACCTATTGTCCTGACTGGAATCCCACAGGAATGCTGCATGGAGAAAGAGAACAATCGGGCGCTGGAGGAGGAAGACGAAGAACTGTCCGTATGGTCCGGTCCGGGTAAGATTAAGTAGGGCGTTTTGCGCCTGATTGGTAGGATGGTTTTATCCATCTGATTGATTGATTGATTGTATTGGAATCGGTATTTGAATACTGATATTGTTGTTATTGGTTCATTTAGCTTTGGATGCTACTTGAAATATTGGTTCTCTTCTTGAGAACGAGACATTCTCTGTTTGCAAACGGCGGCGAATAGGAACGTTCGTCCCTCTTTGCAGATAGAGAAGGGTAGGTAATGCAGACTTTTGTCCCCGTTGTAATCCGTCATGCCTACTTTTCTCCCCACTGATTGTTTGAAATCGATTAATAATCGATTGTTGCTCTTTGAGATCTTCCCTGTCCACAAACAGAGACGAATAGGAATATTCTGTTTCCCTTTGCAGATAGCGAAGGGCAGGTAATGCAGACATTTGTCCCCGTTGTAATCCGTCATGCCTGTTTTTCTCCCCACTGATTGATTGGTTGCCTGGACATTGTTGTTCCAGGAATTGTTTCGTTTGAGGTATTTTCTACCTGCAAACAACGTGGAATAGAAATATTCTATCTAGTCTTTGCAAGTAGTAAAGGGTAGGTTATGCCCCTTTGTGAATTCGTCAGTCCTACCCACTCCCCACTGATTGTTTATTTGGGGGGTAGCTCGCATGGTCCGTCCAGGAGGCTACCCTTATGGAGGACATATGCTCCCCACTCACGAGCCATTTAGTGGAAGTAGACCATCTGGTCCGTCCAGGAGGCTACCCTAGTAAGTGGAAGTACATCCTTTGGTCTGTCCAGGATGATACCCTAATGAAGGAATATATGTTCCCCTTTTGATTGATAATCTAGTTCCACCCGGACCATTTATTGGAGGTAACTCACCTGGTCCGTCCAAGAGTACCCCTAGTGAAAGGACATATAAAAATGAAGTGATCACCGTACCCTACTAACAGAAAACTTTAGCTCGAAACACGCTAAGGAAAAGAAGGAAAAATAAAAAGAATTCGGGCTAAGTCAGTAACCCCCTGATGAGCTTTCGACTTCACTAAAAATAAGAAACATTAGAAACAGTTCGTAATAAGAAATATAAAATGGCGAAAAATCGACAGCAAGACAGCCACGAGGTAGCTAGGCTCCACTGCCTATTCCTGCTCCCAACATGTCTGCCTCATTGCCCACCACGCCCAAATAACGGTCACATGAAATAGAAACAATTCAATAGGTACCTACCCCCATTCCAGAAGCTCCCGAAGTGCAACAGGTCCGCGGTTACGCCCATCCGGAAGGCGAGGCCTCGATCCGTGCAGGGCTCGGCTGGCCGCAGTCGAAGGGGGAGGCTGTAGGGCGGACGGCCCGAGGAATCATGGAGGTCTCCCCTTTCCCTCTTCTGCTGCCCTGCAGGCCACGAGGGGGGGGGGCTGTCTTGCCTCGGCCACCGACCACGCCCCCCACACCCTCTCTCTTGCCTGATCTGGCCATCGACGAGGACCGGAGCCAAGGCGAGGTTGGACAACCCTGAAAGTTGCAGGTAGTCCCGCCACATGACCATGCCTGAAGATTACAGGTAGTCCTGCCACATGTCAACGCCTGAGAGTAACAGGTAGTCCAGCCACACGGCAACGCCTGGACAGTTGCCGGTAGTCCCGCCACATGTCAAAAGGGGGGGGGGTGTCTTGCCTCAGCCACCGACCCCCCCCCCATCTTCAATGGCTGGCACGGCCAATACCAAAGCGCTGGAGCCGAAGAACGGCGCGGGGTCGCTGGAAGGGGGAGGCGGCGCGAACGACCCTCCCCCACCTCCCTCCAGGTGGAGGCTTCCAGCGACACCCCAATGCTCTTGCTTAAAGAGGGTCAACATCGAAAAGCGGTCTTTTGCCCAGGACGGGCACACGCCCCATGCCTTCTCTCCTCAACTTTAAAGATTCTATGAGAGCCGGGGGGCACCCCGATCCCTCCGCATCGGCGCCCCCGTCCCCCTCACTGGGAACCGCGACATCGGCGCACTCCCGCCAGCGCCAGCCTCAGTTTGAAAAAGGCTAAAATACAGCCAAGGCACAGACTTGTTCAGTTCCGGAGGAACACCAGAATGACCCGGTAGGAAAATTGTTACCGCCCTCCCCACTCTTTGACTGATGGTCCATATTGCTAAACTGTTAACCCATTGCGAAAAACTTTTTGAAACCACCAACGGAAGGTTCTGGTCCTACTACGAGTCAGTGGAGGCAATCTGACTATGCAGGGACTTGCCTGACCTCGCCCAAAATGGCGCTGACACAAAATGAGACTTTTAAATAAACCTTGTTGCACCCTGATTGCGCAGCTTTGATGCCCCGAGATATGTATGCAGTTTTTGGACAATGAAAGTAGATAAGAAGGATATTGAGTATGTGCTTGGAAAAGAAAGCGATATAAGATGGATATTGATTATGTGTTGGAAGCAATGAATTGGTATGAAACAGGAACTGATTGAGCATTTGACAATGAATTGGTAAATATTAGATCTTGAGTAATCGTTGGACAGCGAGATAAAATTATTGAAAAATTGAATTATTGGCATGCATCATACTTGCAGTGTAGGAAGGTTCGACATGATTTTATTTCACTACTGCACTTTACGAAAAGAATGACCACCGACTTTTATTCTCCGTAGCCGGCCCACTGGTTTGTAGGCCCGTATTTGTGCGCCAACCTTTTTTCATTAAAATCTTTGAACACGCAAATATTATCGTAGCGTTTATATTTATGAATGTTGTTGAAATGTATGGCTATTGTCATCGACATAGGCGAAATACATACAGTATGATTAAGGTTGAAGGTTAAAAAGGTCCGGTATTTAGCAGCTACACTATGTATCGCAGGCAGCCGAAAAGGTGTTTTTAGACGCCCTTGAGCGATACCACAGAAATACCACCTGACCGCCACCCTTGCACACGACCTATAAGGCCACGATCGTGTGATGCATGTAGATCCGCAGACCATTGATGATTATCTATCTGACACTGCTGGTCCCTCTGGGCTTAAACGCCGAGTTGGTAGAGAATGCACCCCGGGGAGATAGGTCGAGTATGTGGTAGGTAAAAACATTTTCGGATTTATGCGCGCTGATGTGTTTTGAATGCTGCCCCCACCCCCCTTCTTCTCCTCCCTTCTGCAGGTCCCGTCGGAACGCCGACTGAAGTATGGAAAAGCGACGATCGAGCGACCGACAAAAGGAGAAGAAGGGGATCTGAGCATAGTACTTATGCTAACAAGCTTTGACAGACGTAGACGTAGATATGACTGTTCCTCCCTAGAACGTAACGACTGGGAGGATGGACTGACATAGAAACTTGACGGGTACTGTATGACGGAAATTGACTCGACATTAGCACGCTAGATAACGCGATTATGACGTTTAATTAGATAGGGAAGGGACTAGGAAAAGTCCTGAGGTAAGGGTACCCAGGCACCACCCGTCTGGGAAGTTAGAAATATTGTTGATGTTCGAAATGTACCACCTCCTTTTCGCCCTCTTATAGATATAACCAAGCTGCCTGACTGTTCTCCTGATCAATACCCTCTGTCGCCTCAGCCTGGAGAACATCCAACCAAAAGAAGAAAATCAAAAGTGGTTTTAAGATCCACCTATGGGCAATAGCCCGACCAGGTTAATTTCTGACCGGCTGACCGAGGTGTAAGTATTGGCAATTGGGAGCGCTCGCAGAAGTAGTAAAACGAGAAGAGAAGGAGGAAAGGTAAAAAGAACTCAGCCCATGGATAAATAGGATATTAAAAATGCACAGCATGCGCAGGGAGATTTTCGTTTGGCCAACAACTGTTTTGTGTTTTGTCGTGAACGCTTTTGTATGTAACACATGTACTGTCTTCCCTTGTCTGAGTTTGTGTGTATGTAATGTATGGATTTATGTCTTTCCTCTGTCTGTGTTAGCGTGTTACCTGACCCCTGTTGTTCTGTGTTGTGAGCGCATTAAATGACCTATTACCGTACACGTCTTTCACTCTCTCTCCCCCTTCGATTTCTCTCTCTCCCTCTATCTGTCTCTCTCTCTCTCTCTCTCTCTCTCTCTCTCTCTCTCTCTCTCTCTCTCTCTCTCTACATGTCATATGTGTACTGAATAGCTCGTTTAGGTTGCGGACGACTCTCACTCTCTACGAGAGTCCCCCTGTTCCATATTCCTTTGTGTATATACTTTGTGCCCCGCTGGCACTAGTCTGATTGGATACTCTGTGAACACAAAGGTGTTCAGTGAAATTGACAGAAAATAAAATGATTGTGATTTGCCATATTACTACCTCTCCTTTCTACAAAATGAATGAACTCGAATTGGCTAAGAAAGAAAGGACAGGTGAGACGACTAAGGTCCCCTAATCTGGCCCTCTTAAAAAGGGAACTATATGTCAATGGCACCCTATTTTTTGTTGTTGTTAGAGACAAACGCCAACGTCTGGGTTGACCTCCAATGCCCAGATTGCCCCACCCCTTTGCACCCAAGCGCGAATGCCCGAAGCGTCCCCGCCCCACTTGATTGACCCCAGCTGCTGTCCCGGATATAAACATGATGACCATGAGTAACTGTCGTCCCTCGAGAAAAACCTGTTTTACCCTGACTCTCGATGATAACGCCCCCGCCCTGTTTTGTAAGGGTTAGCCAGCCTTGAAAGGAAATGTTAGACTGTTAAGGCTCAGGTTAGAAAGACGAGTCTCCCTGGAGGTTCCGAAATGTTGAGTTTGATGGAATGCACAGTTGATAAGAGCCTGACTTTCCTCCATATGTGACATGTGTAGACGATGAATAAAACTTGGCATGAACTCAGTAGGAATGCTGACATATGCACTGCTTGGTAATGAACATCTGACTGTGACCAATGAGCGCATCTCCCAGGTGCGTAGGATTGAGGGAGGAATTCACGTGCATAAATGTCTTCCCCTGACCAGTTCTCTAAAGCTTGTTTTGTACCTATTTCAAAGATATACGATCACCGGAGGAGAAGGGTCGGACGTGACACACAGCCTGGCCGCAGATCATGGGACACATGCGACATCGACCAAAGGTGGAGCCCCAGCACGACAGGAATACGGGACGAGACAGCACTCTCCAATGTGGTAAAACGAAAGGATGAAGGGCTGTCCTGAAGCCTTTTGTCCGCCTACCCACACGTGCCTGAAGCTTCCGTCCCCCTCTTCAAGCCCGGTTGATGGGCTTGCTTGCTTGTTATCATTTGCTCCCTTGGTCCCTTTGGTGTGTCCCAGGAAAATCTGCCCCCACTCTGCCCTCTCACTCCCATCGACTATCGAAACCACACACCCTCTTTTCCACATGACTTCTTGTCGAAAGGAAGGACAGCATCCAGGTGGAAATGGGGTACGCCGCAGGAATATGGGTGCCGAGCATAAGGCGCCACTAAAAGGATTGGTTAGGGAACAGGACTGTGGTCTAACAGCAGAGGACTGACCGCACCCTGCAACGCGTAAGGATGGACCCGAGCTGGACCTATAGCTCCACCGCCGGTGCTCAACAGCGCCAACGAAAAGGACACGGACTAGAACCTACCAGTGATGGCTCACTGCTAAAAAGACTAGAGCCTACCAGTGATGGCTCACTGCTAAAAAGACACTGTGACGAAGAGATCTTGTGTATTGAACGGAACTCCGCCTTCAACTACTTGGTCAAGATGTTCATTGGTCACATTTTTTAAGTCAGAAACATTTATGCTATGTAGTGCTTTTGAAATGATAGGAACTCGACAAATGCAATTTCCTATGTGCTGCATTCTGCCCATCACATCAACTGTCCATGATTATATGCCAAATGTTAGTATTGACAAATGCTAATTCTTCAACCACGCCTGTTTATTTGTACCCCCATCAATTACAAAAATGAACTCTGTAATGTAAAAAGGGGCGACTGTGGAAAATTAGAGAAATTGATGTACATAAACAGCGTTCATTTCCCTTTTCCCACTCCTCTCCCTGTAAGCACCATGAATACCATAAAATATTGACCGCATCACTCCACCAGTAAAAGCCCGTACCCATATGTACATGACAGCCATTCTAGGCACCCTGGCCTTTTTCCCGCTCATTAGAATCACCGGCTTCCCTTCTGCGCGTATTTGAACCCCCCCCCCCTCTCTCACATGCATAGACCATGAAACCCTCTCCCTCTGCGCGACCCTGCCCTGAAAGGCAACCCTTCTGCTTGACCCACGCAAACCCCCCATTTCCTCTTGAAGAGGCATCCTTCGCCTCAGCTGACATAGCCCTCCCCAGCTGCACCTGACTGCCCCCGCTCTCTCATGTACGGGTCATAAGACCTCTCTCTGTGCGACTCTGTCCCTGTGCACACCCTGGCTTCCCCCCTCCCCTTCTCCCTCACACGGGCAAGTCATAAACCTTCTTCTTCTGCAAGACCCTGTCCTTGGGAGTCACGGCCGCGCCTGACCAGCACCTCCTTTCCTTTCATGAATAACCCCTCTGTTAGTAAACCCTCCCTCCGCGACTGACTGTCCACACATGTCTGAGGTCATCGCCTAAGCCAGGAGATACTGTTTACTGCTTATTGTATGGAATCACTCCTCTTCAAAGGACCCACTATTGATCCTGGCCACCCCACCCCCTGGGCTATGATCAGGCGCACACATCCTAACAAGTTGGCGGAACACTCAGCTGCGTGATTGCCCTCCCCTCTTATCAGCAGGTCAAGGGTCCCTATTGTGAACACATGTGGGGTAGGATTGACACGAGGATCATGGGGATGTCTTTTCCGTGTTTCACAATGTTGTGATTGTAATGCTAAGTGTTCTGTAAGGTATAAAAGACGATCTTTCAGCTCACTTGTTAGAGCACCTCCCGAAAGACACTGTGTTTCGTGTCCGAAATGACAGGCTCTCCTCATGAGTAATAAACTCTGTTCTTGATTCCTGCTCCAGCGCCCGTCTCTTTATTTGGTAATCATTCAGAATGGGAACTAAGAGGCGGCCTGCGCCAGCAGCCCGGGCATTGATAGTAATCTGGGCTCACCTTTTACAATTTTCTATTCCAAAATCAAAGTTATCAGACCAAGAAAAGGCTTCTCAATAAGTCTGGCGTTGAATTTTTTTGTTTTGTTGCATTGTGCAGCACGATGTGCACGCTGATGTTACACAGCAAAACAAAAGTGAAAGCAGACAGGGCTAATGGAATCTGTGGGAATCCTCAAATGTCCTACCACTTTATTTCTCCCTATAGCAATAATACCTCATTTGAGTGACTCAGCTATCACCAGTGAAAGGAGAAACTCCCTAAGCCCTCTAAGACACAAAGAAAAAACAGGATTTTACCATGCAAATTGACCAATTCTGGCAATGTTGGCAACTGCAGTATTTAGGCCAGGGCTCGGACGGCACCCTGGGAAATGTGCCAGGCCCAGATATTTCTGAAAATAAATCACCTAGGGTAGTCTGGGGGTGGTGTGGTTTGCATGGATCCTAATACCTTTTCCTACCCAGAATGCCCTTCAAAAACAAAACTTAAGCTAAATTACAGATTTTCCGCATATTTCTGTGAAGGAAAATACAGGAATGTGTGAGGATCCATAAAATTCCTACCACCCAGCTTTGCCACACTTCTTCCAATAAAACGCTGCCCCAAAGGTACACCAGGTATTATGCATTTAGTACATTGATTACATAGGTCCTCTTGACAGCAATGTAATTGCTATGCCCGTGAATTACAGTAAGATAACCCGAATTTCAAAGGAGTTAATAAATTTCAAAAAGCAGATTCATACTACACAGATCTTAAATTACAATATACAAAAATCAGAAAATGTTGGTAGATGTTCTGCGGAGATATCTAGAGTGGTCAATTTTAATACAAATGCTCTGAGCCTCAGATGCCCTGATTGCGGTTTCCACAATATTTGGTTCAAGGAGATGAAACTTCATCGTGTTGAACCTGGCAGGGTTATTTAAATATTAAACCATTTTTGAAAGATAGTCTGTTATAGCAGCACTTTGACATGGCAGGCTATATTGGGTCATTTCAGGTTCACGCTACTGCTAGTTAGGGTATTCCCAGGCCTCTGCAGCAGGCACATTACCCTAACAAACTATCTGGTTCCTGCAAACAAAATAAAGATCTCTAGAGCAAATACATTATCACACCAGGCTATATTTCACAACAGGTTAGTGTAGGCTGGAGTACTGTCTGTCAAACGTAAGCCGTATCTGGCTTGTGACAACTTTACCACAGCACAGTAGGCTAATCAAAGCACCATGCCATACTGGGATCTGGAGTAACCTGATTGGACAATTCTTATGAATGGTTGGTAGGTTTCGTTAGTGACAACCACATATGTATCAGAAATAGGACAAGTCATGAAAGTTGCCAGCTTAAGAACAACTTGACCTAATTTCCTGTACAGTTATGCAATCTTTTCACACAGTAATTTTTTTTGACCTACCATATGTCAAAGGTGAGAATGGAGTTCAGCTAATGTCCATTGAATTCTTGGCCTCTTAGCTGGGACTGGGAACTAGTGTTGGTACCACCTTTTGTATCCACTCCTCACACACAACATTGTGGCGTCCATCAATTCCCCTTAATTATTCGAAATCTACCTACACCCCTTAACAAACCTGATTTATATTATTCAACCTCACCTTTTTCAACTATGTGAATGACACTCAAATCATTTTTAAAAAAATGGATGGGCAGGAAGGCCTCTACAAATCAAAGCTTGAGGAATGCCTTCGGGTCAGAAACATGTGGATGATGAATAACCAGCTAAAGCTAAATATTACAAAAACAGAGCTTATGACCTACCGACAATGTAAAAAATACCAGCCTACTGTCATAATAGGGCCTAAGGAACATGAGGCCAACCCAAAAATATAAAGAGAAGTCAGAAACCCAGAGTTAACCATGGATTCAGACCTATGCTTGGTACCACATTTTAACGTCAAACGTTGTGCTTTCTACACAATGATACACTATGTTGCAAATTCCCATACCTTCGACACCAACCGAAACTGCAAGCAATCATCACACTCATAATCTCCAAGCTTGACTATGTCGGCAGCTTATACCTTGGCACACCCACATTCATCATATATAAAATGCAACTGATCCAAAATGCTGCTGTAAGACTTCTTCTTACCCTTAACCCAAAAGAACACATGACTCCAGTCTTGAAATAATTCCAGTGGGAGCATAGTAAACGTGTACTCCCCAGCAGATAGCGCCACTTTCCTCTGCCTCCAATCTTCTAGCCGCAGATCCCTTACTTTTGAATTCTCGCCAGGTACCAGACTGGATCCAGAATATGTCTTCAGCAGTACATCTGCGCTTCGGTAGAGGGCATCGTGCGACTCCGTAGTGATGTCGACCAGCGGATGTGACATCGACGGAGTCCATATATGCCTCTTCCTGATGCGCTGACGTATGTTTCTTCGGTGACTCCATTCCATGCCGATAACACGGAGCCACTTACAGAAACGGTCCATGTAAACAGTGTGCGAATATAGAGATATTTCTCTCGCACTGTCTGTCAATACAGATGTCACTGCAAGGGGGGGGTTTCCCAGTATCAAGCAGGAGGAATAGTCCAATGTTAAGCAGGATACTGAAGGTAGGAATCAATCAGTTTGCAAAATAGGGAGGGAGGGAGAGTCGGCAAGGAATCTGCGGCTAGATCCTTGAGTAACTTGTTCATCTGAAACAGACATCTAGCCGCAGATTCCTTACCATTGAATTGGATACCAAAACAAAAATCTGTTTATTTCGGAAAAAACTTTAGAGGTTGGAATGGGGCGGTAAGTAATCTATCACGAACTCATGTCTCTTACAGATATATAGTTACACAAGTAGTAACTTTGGCATCTGAATGAGACACGGTAGTGATAGATTCCTTACCTTAGAATAAATACCCCAGCAATACCAACCCCGGGTCTGCGAACAAGATGACACCAGAAACTCACGGAGAACGGAACAGCCAAAAAGCTGTCTCTCCGAGCTTGACTGTCAAAGCAATAACGCTTGGTAAATGTGTGCAGCGAGGCCCACGTAGCAAGGGAACGCCGCGTCTCAAGGCAGTAGTGGCTGCCGTTGCCCTGGTAGAATGGGCACGCTGCCGAACAGGAGGCTCTTTCTTAGCCAACGAGTAACATGCTATGATGCACAGAGCGACCCACCGAGAGAGGGTTCGTGTGTACACGGCCCGACCTTTTTTGGCACCCACCTAGCCAACAAAAAGTTGGTCATCCACCCGGAACTGTTGTGTGGGCTTCAGGTAGAACGAGAGCGCAGGTTTTGGGTCCAGACGGTGGAGCCTCTCTTCCTCTTTTGAAGGATATAGAGGCGGAAAGAAGGTAGACAAAGTGATGGTCTGCCTGATGTGGAAGGGTGTGACAACCTTTGGCAAGAAAGAAGGATGAGTCCTCAAAACCACCTTGTCCAGATGAACAGAAAGAAAAGGAGGTTTAGAAGAAAGAGCCTGGAGCTTGCTCACTCTTCTGTCTTCTGGTGATAGCTACCAGGAAAGCCGTCTTAAGAGTGAGAAGACGTAAGGGACAGTTATGAAGGGGCTCAAGGGGAGCATACATCAGATATGTCAAAACAAGATTTAAGTCCCATTGAGGCATTATGAAAGGCACAGGAGGAAATGTGTGTGTAATGTCCTTGAGGAAGCGATTAACAACTGGGGACTTAAAAAAAGAAAGCTGATCTGGAAGCCGTAGAAAGGCGGAGATGGCCGAAAGATAACCTTTGATAGTGCCCAGAGCAGAGCCCTGCTGGGCCAAGGAAAGAGGGAACAGAAGGACCTCGGAAAGAGGTGCAGAAAGGGCATCCACAGCCTTCGCTGTGCACCATGCCACAAATTTGTTCCACCTGCAGGTGTATAGCGTTTTAGCGGAGGGATGCCTGGCTGCCAGAATGACATCACAGACTTCGGGAGGAAGGTCGAAAGCTGCTAACTGTCACCGCTCAATCTCCAAGCATGGAGGTGGAGGCTGGGCAGGGTCGGGTGGAGGACCGTCCCCCGCTGCTGCGTCAGAAGATCCTCACAAAGAGGCAGTCAGATCGGGGGATCGATCCCCATGCTGAGTAGATCGGGCTTCCAATATCTTTGTACCCAATCCAGAGCCACAAGGATGACTTGGGCGCGATCGCGCTGAATCTTCTTCAGCACTCTGGGCAGAAGTGGTATAGGCGGAAAGGCGTACAACAGACTGCAGCTCCACTCCCGACGAAAAGCATCGCCTAGCAAGCGCCACCTAGGAAATTCCAACACGCAGAACTGATGACATTGAGAGTTCTCTTCGGTGGCGAATACATCTAACCAAGGCTTGCCCCATTGCAGAATAGAGCTTGCGCCACGTCCGAGTTCAGACGCCATTCGTGATCCATCATGCACCGGTGGATGAGTTTGTCCGCCCTAGCGTTCAGAGAACCTGCCAGGTGTTGAAGCACCAAGGTAATGCCCTGATGTTCCAGCCACTGCCAGAGGCGCAGTGCCTCATGGCAGAGGGTCCACGACCCCACCCCGCCCTGTTTGTTGCAGTACCACATGGCGGTGGTGTTGTCTGTGAACACCTGCACTACACTCCCCGGGACAGAGGGGAGGAATGCAAGACGAATCACCTGCAGCTCCAAAAGGTTGATATGGAGCCAGGACTCCGCCGGAGACCAGAGGCCTCTGATCTCCGCCTCTCCCATGTGGCCTTCCCAGCCCTGGAGGGACGCGTCCATCACAACTACGTGCTCCAGTTGGGGAAGGGAGAGGGATCTGCCGCTGACCCAATCGCGGTCCGTGAGCCACCACTGCAGCAGTCTTGCAGTGCCCTCCGAGATCAGGACATGGTCAGACAGGTTGCCCTGATGCTGGGCCCACTGAAACTTCAGGACCCACTGCAGAGCCCGCAGCCGCTATCGGGCGTGATGCACCAGAAGGATGCAGGAGGCCATCAGCCCCAGAAGCCGCATCGTCAACCGAGACTCGGTAGAAAGGCTGAAAGATCGGAATCAGAGCCTGAATATCCCGAACCCGCTGCTCAGGGGGATAAACCCGAAACTGCGCCGAGTCGAGAACCGCTCCGATGAAGAGGAGCTTTTGTGAGGGGCACAGGTGTGACTTCGGCACAATGATGGAGAACCCCAGCAGGTGCAGGAGGTCCGCCATCGTCTGGAGGTGGCTGACGACTGCCTGGGGCGAGCCCACCTTCAACAACCAGTCGTCGAGGTAGGGGAAGACTGAAACCCCTAACCTGCGCAGATGAGCTGCGACCACCGCCATCACTTTCGTGAACACCCGTGGGGCGCTGGTAAGTTCAAAGGGGAGCACGGTAAACTGAAAGTGCTCGTGGCGGTAGCGCCGGTGGGCCGGCAGGACAGGGATGTGGAAATAAGCGTCCTGGAAGTCCAAAGCTACCATCCAGTCTCCTGGGTCCAGGGCAGCTAAGACCTCAGCCAGTGTCAGCATTTTGAACTTCTCCTTCTGGAGGAAGCCGTTGACGTTGCGTAGGTCCAAGATAGGGCGTAGGCCCCCTTTGCCCTTCTTGGGTACCAGAAAGTAGTGAGAGTAGCGACCACACCCTACTTCTGGCCCAGGAACCCGCTCGATGGCCCCGTTGGCCAAGAGGGCCGTAACTTCCTCCTGCATAAGCCGCAAATGATCCCCCGATACGCGGTGGTGTTGCGGTGGCATGGCTGTAGGGGTCGTCTCGAAGGGGAGGGAGTAGCCCCTTCGGACGATTTGCAGCACCGACCTGTCCGATGTGACAGTGCGTCAGTGGGAGTAGTGATGGTGAACCCTGCCCCCCACTGGCATCACATGGGCCTGAAAGCACGGACTAGGAATGTTTTGAGGCGGATTCTGTGGGGGAAGGTGTGGACTGGCCTCGCCGTTGTCTTCGACCGCCTCCACGGCGGTTTCCACGGCCGCCACGCGTTGAATGTTAGTCTGCGGTGCGTGGCTGGCAGCATGTGTGGGGGCGCCCCTTCCTTGGCCACGAAAGGAGCGCAAGGCACCCGTTTGCTGGCGCGGGGCTGAGAGGCACAAGGACTTGGCCGTAGCCCTGGAGTCCTTAAAGCGCTCAAGCGCATGGTCTGCCTTGTCGCCAAAAAGGCGACGGCCATCAAACGGCATGTCCATGAGGGTATTCTGGACATCCGCTGAAAAGTTGGCGGACCTCAACCAGGTGTGGCGACAAATCGCCACCGTCGTTGCCATCGCTCTGCCCAGTGAGTTCGGTGGTATCCAGCCCACACCGGATTGAATAGCGTGCTGCATCTCGCCCCCCCACAAGGGCTTGGGCGAGTTTAGCCTTGACCTCCGCCGGGCATTGTGGCAGCACGTCCGCGACCGTGTCCCACAGGGAGTGGGTGTAACGGCCCAAGAAGCATGCGGTGTTGGAAGACCGCAGTCCCAGACTAAGGGATGGAGAATATCTTCTTTCCATAATTCTCATACCTCTTGGATTCCCGATCAGGTGGAGCCGACGGGAATGCGGTCTGGGAGTTTGAGGCCTGGATGACCAGGCTCTCGGGGTGGGGTGGGTGGACAGGAAAGCAGGGTAGCCCCGGGCCAGGCGGTGGCGTCTGGCCACGTTACTATCTACAGGCTGACCTGTAGTGGGCTGGACCAAGTGCCCAAAAGAACGTCAGTTAAGGCCTCATTAAACGGCAGCAGAGGCTCAGCCGAGCTTGACTGCGGTTTAAGGACCTCAGTGAGGAGGTTAGTCTTCACGGCCGCGACGGGGAGCTCAAGGGCCAAAGCCTTGGCCGCCCACGTCAACACCACACTGTAGTTTGCCCCCTCCTCTGTAGCCACGGTAGGGGGTGAGACAAAACCAGTGTCTGGCGAAGTGTCCAGACCACTGGCATCCCCAAGACCTGTCCAGTCCTCCTGGGACTGACACTCACGTGTCAGAGGGTCCTCAGACCCCTCCCAATACTCCTCATCACCCATCTCCTGATAATCAGGATTGTCAAATGATGGGGCCGGTTCATTGAAGTAAAACTCCCCAAGCGGCGTCGAGGTATCGGGGACGGCGCCGCACGAGGACGGCGCCGGAGGTGACACCGAGGGACCGGCGCCGGTGACGTCGTTAGGTCAACCGGCGACGATCCGGATCCAGAAGCGGATCCAGTGGGGCCCTGCGGCGCCGGGCCCTAAGGCGCCGGCAGCGTCGGGCCGAAACACCCGCCGGCTTTGGGGCCGAAGCTCCCGACCCGCTAGGGCCCCCAGACGGGTCCGCTGGGCCCGAAGGCGCCACTGAGCCTGCCGGAGGAGTGAGGGACCTCATGGCCATGAGAAAACGTTCGATCTCCTCCGGCGTCGCTTGCTGCCCAGGGACTGGAGGGTATGGGGCATGTCGCGATGCCCGTGACTCCGACGGAGCCGCCTGGGCGGTGTCACCCAAACCCCCGGCCGCGTCGCGCGAGCATCGGGGGGAGTCGGAAGAGCGATGACGTCTCTTCGACTTCTTGTGCTTACCTGACGACTTTGAGCCTGAGGAGTGATGGCGACTCCCTGAGCTATGATGGCTCCAACCCCGCGACATGTCTCTCGACCTCCATCCGGACCGGGACTTCTCGCGGCGCGGGGCGACTCCCGGAATTCGAGCCGCTTGCGGGACCGCTCCCACCTAGCTTTCTAAGTCAGGGCCTGGCAGTTGGAGCAGGCCTTTTCTTCGTGATCGACGCCGAGACAGTGGAGGCACCGGCGGTGAGGGTCGGTGACAGACATAAGTCGGTCGCAGTCCCCACAGGGTTTAAAACCTGGCATCCCTACCGGCACCGTTCGGAGTCGAAGACTCGAAAAAATGATCAAAAGGGATTGTAAAAAGTTTAGTCAAAAAATGACTAAGGTACCACTTTTTCCGGATCTGCGCTTCTGGCGTGGAAAAAAGAAGAACTGACGTCAGCACGCGGAGGCGGCGTCTAAGTACTCCGACGACGTCATCACGGCGTCCACGACGCCGACGACGGACGCGGATCCGCCGACGACGCCTACCGACGCGCATGGGTACGACTACGCAAACATTTCCAGATCCAGTCTGACGCCTGGGGATATTCTAAGGTAAGGAATCTAATACTAACCTGTTTCTTTCAGATACATTTCTTGTAACATCGTAAAACAATTCATAGATCCTGTTTAGGGACAGGAATGTTGACCTAGTCATGGAGCCATCAATTACTCGCTCCCGATGACAAAAACTGGTGGGTCTCGACCTTGCTTGGGCACAATGAGGGCCAGTGGGTAACGTGTGCTGTGTCCTGATTGGCCGAGTGTTCCTAACTTCCTGTGGCATTTAACTTTATTATATTTTGGGAGCTCGCTCACTTTCTGCCATATCCGTTTTATTGGGGCCAATCTCCCTGGACCATTGTAGTGTGGCTGCCTATCTATGGGACTAATCTGGGTTTTTCCTGTTTGTGTGTTTGTTCTGCTGGTTACATGGCACCCCATCTGTGATCTGTCAACCATCTGCCTCAGGCCTAGGTCGCAGGGCCTGCCTGATCACGTATTTCTGACTCGGGCTGACGCAGGGGTCATCTTGGGTAATTTTGATAACAGTGATTCAATTTTGCTTTTATGCAAACATTTATCATTGCGAAAACTGATATTAATATTAGCAATTGTGTTAATAGTCTGTGGGTTCATTGTCTGCACTGCGGGGCACACTTTTTATGCTAGGGCGGGCACTACTGCCCCAGTCATGGTTGATTGTCAAAGTCGCCTATAGAAAGCCATTCATTGATTTAATAAAGGTCTTAAATCTGGTGCAGGCAGATGTGTTGTCTCTGGATGTGGGGTATACCTAAGCATTACAGGCCAGGTAGCCCCTTAACTGCTCAAGGGACCCTTTCTGATATTCTGAACAACATGAGGTAGTTGTCCACCAAACCATGCTCTGTGTTCCTAATATCCAATTAGAATTTGTAAATCACAATAAGATTCATAATTAGCAGGTAATGTATGAAAGTTCCTTGTGTTGGGATCTACAGGCTCAAATGCCATCAGAGTGTAAAATTGTTCTAAGATCTAAAAGGTATGCGGCACGTTCATTAGGAATGAAAGTTACCCCACTCTCTGCGTTAGGAAAAGCATCCTAGCCAAGAGGTGTTGCTTAAGTTACTTCTCTAATTTATTCCTATCAGAATAGGTTATGCCATTGTAAGACAGGTTCTTAACATGAGACTCAAGACTGAAATTTAAATGGAGGAAGTGTCTGACAAACCCACAGCAGAGAGGGGCCATCTTTCTGAAATGAGGGAGGAAATCAATAAAACGCACGTCTCTGCTATTAGTAAGAATTGGCAAAGTCTTGCCAGTGTCATTCAGGATTACTCAAAGGCCAGGCCAGTGTATGAGCGACAATTACATGTTTTTGGGAATCTCTCTAGAACACAACACAAGATTTGGATTCTCTAGACACTCTAGTAGAGCACCCTTAGTCAACATACAGTCCTGAGACACATGACCCGATGACCTGTGAGCTATGCAACCCCTTTAGCATACATTGAAAAGGTGCATATTAAGCAACAATTATTCCTGTGAGACTCACAGGGGTATTTGGTATTAGTGGACGTCAAATCTCTTTTCACCATCACTAGACACACTTAACAATTCTTAACAATTCATACTAGGAATACTGTTAAGATTATTAAAAACAAAAACCCATTGTAGTATACTGTTGTTGCTATGAAAATGAACAAAATAGTGGGAAAACTAGTTGGTATTCGACAGAAAAATAAAAAAATATGGCAACATCGTACAAGTAATTCTGGGTGAGTTTCCCTGCATCTACTTTCCAACCCACCCTTCCCCTCTTTAAGTTAGCTAATCTTAGCCCTGAAAAGGTGTTTACCTTTGAGCTATGCACCCTCAGTGTGCTGCCCCCGGTAAGGGAAGATTCCTCTCTTCCTAAATGGCATTCCAATACAGCTCATTTACTCGACTTCTAAGAGGTCGCCCCCCCCCACGCTCCCTGGCCACAGAATCTGCCTGCTATCCTCGTTTCTGAAGCCTCTGCCGATTTGGCCTTGGTATCGTTCACACAGCGCTCTGGTCGCGATTGCAATAGACTTTAAAATAATAGCGCATTGACTTAACACAGCGCCGGACCTCGCATGCTAATTCACTTTGAAGCGCAACGTTATGTGTTTTGATTGTAATTTCTGCCGCCAGTGACTCTATATTTAGTGCTGCTTTACTGTGTGCATTATTTACAGCAATTTCGCCTTATAGTAATCGGCCCCCGTTTCACGTGCCATCCTCCATTTTGTTATCTTGTTTGTTTGTTGTTGACCCCTTGGCCCGCCTACCCTCCCCTGCTACCGCCTCCCAGCTGACCCTCCCACCCACGAATACAGCGCTCACCTCCTCCTTCTCGCAGCTGTGACCGTCTGGATCTGCTTCTAGGAGGTCGCTCCCCCCACGCTCCCTGGCCACAGAATCTGCCTGCTATCCTCGTTTCTGAAGCGCCTTTGCCGATTTGGCCTTGGTATCGTTCACACAGCGCTCTGGTCGCGATTGCAATAGACTTTAAAATGATAGCGCATTGACTTAACACAGCGCCGGACCTCGCATGCTAATTCACTTTGAAGCGCAAAGTTATATGTTTTGATTGTAACTTCTGCCGCCAGTGACTCTATATTTAGTGCTGCTTTACTGTGTGCATTATTTACAGCAATTTCGCCTTATAGTAATCTGCCCCCGTTTCACGTGCCATCCTCCATTTTGTTATCTTGTTTGTTTGTTGTTGACCCCTTGGCCCGCCTACCCTCCCCTGCTACCGCCTCCCAGCTGACCCTCCCACGCTCCGCCCCCTCCACTCTCCATTTATGCCAGATGAATCAACGCGCAGCGTCCACGCGCTACGGCCGCGCCGAAGGTGCGCCAAAGGTAAGCCCGTCTACGCCCGTCCGCGCCTGGACCGCGCCCAGCGCCAGACCCCCTGGCCCCCGTACCACCCACCCCTCCCGCATTACGTACGACGCCACCACCCTCTTAGCCCTTAACCCCGGCCGTCCCCCCAACTGCGTCCAAGCCGCTCCTGGACACACCCATGGACCCTTCTCTTGCAACTCCTGCAAGTTTGACGGCACCAAGAACAACTCCTCATCTACGAACACACAACAGATATCCGACCCCAACCACCTACAATGCATCCTGCTCAACACCCGCTCGGTCCACAGGCACGCCATCGACCTCTGGAATCTACTAGACACCATCTCCCCGGACGTCGCCTTCCTAACAGAAACATGGATGAACGCCTCATCAGCCCCAGACATCACCATTGCCATCCCTGAAGGCTACAAGATCATCTGTAAGGACCGCACCGACCAAACAGGAGGAGGCATCGCTATCGTCCATAAGAACTCCATCCGCATCTCAACCAGCTCAGACGTCAACCTTGCCAGCGCCGAACACCTTCACTTCCATATCCACTCCGACCCCAAGACCACACTCAGAGGCACCCTCCTCTACCGGCCTCCAGGACCCCGTGCACGATTCAGCGACGACATCACTGACTTTATCACCCCACACGCCCTCCCCTCTGAGGAATACATCCTATTGGGAGACTTCAACTTTCACCTGGAAAAGAGCAATGACAGCAACGCCACCACCCTTCTGGACAATCTCGCCAACCTCGGACTGAAACAACTTGTCACCACCCCCACCCACATTGCAGGTCACACACTCGACCCTATCTTTACCTCCAACAAACATGTCTCATTCAGTCACACCACAGCTCTTCATTGGACGGACCACAGCTGCGTTCACTTTATCTACAATAAGACCACAACCCACAACCATCCTCAACCCTCTCTGCGAAGAAACTGGAACAAAATCACCATCGACCAGATCTCCTCATCTCTTCTTCTAAACCCCCCCGCCCACTCCTCAAACCCCGACCAAGCAGCCATTAACCTCACCCAATGGCTATCCAACAGCGCCGACATCCTAGCACCGTTGAAAAAACGTCATATCAAACTAGGCAGCAAAAACGCCTCCTGGTTCAACAATGATCTTAAGAAATCCAAGAAACTCTGTCGCTCCCTCGAGAAGGCCTGGAAAAAAGACCCAAACACCAGCACCAGGGACGCCTTCAAAAACGCCACCCGCATACACCACCAACTAATCCGGTCTGCCAAGAAAGCCGCATTCAAAGACCGACTAGATAACAACGCCCACAACAGCAAGGAATTATTCAATATTGTCAAAGAATTTACCAACCCATCAGCCAACTCCAACGACATCACCCCCTCTCAAGCCCTCTGCGACTCCCTAGCTTCATTCTTCCACAACAAAATCGCAGACATCCACAACAGCTTCGACAACCGACCCGGAGACCAACCCACCCATCCTTCTGCAGGACCTTCACCCCCCTTGAACATCCTTAATGACTGGAACCCAATCTCCACTGAGGACACCATCCGCCTGATGAACTCCATCCACTCAGGATCCCCAACAGACCCATGCCCTCACCACATCTTCAACAAAGCAGACTCCATCATAACACCACACCTCCGAGATGTCAATAACTGCTCTTTCAACTCTGCCACCTTCCCGGAAAGCTGGAAACACGCAGAACTCAGCGCCCTTCTGAAAAAACCCACAGCTGACCCCACCGAACTCAAAAACTACCGCCCCATCTCGCTTCTTCCATTCCCGGCCAAAGTCATCGAGAAAGCTGTCAACAACCAGCTCGCCGCCTTCCTCGAAACCAACAAATCCCTCGACTCCTCACAGTCCGGCTTCCGAGCCAAACACAGCACCGAAACCGCCCTCATCGCAGCAACAGACGACATTCGAACTCTACTGGACAATGGAGACACAGTCGCCCTCATCCTCCTCGACCTCTCCGCAGCCTTCGACACAGTCTGTCATAGCACCCTTTTACAGCGCCTCAGAAACGTCGGAATCCAAGGAAAAGCACTGGAATGGATCACCTCGTTCCTCACCGGAAGAACCCAGAGAGTCCGCCTCCCACCATTCAAATCAGAGGCCACTGAAGTCATCTGCGGCGTACCACAAGGATCTTCACTCAGCCCCACCCTCTTCAACGTATACATGAGCCCCCTCGCGGTCATCGCACGCCAACACAACCTCAACATCATCTCCTACGCTGATGACACTCAACTGATCCTATCACTCACCAGAGACCCTAACACTGCCAAAACCAACCTGAAGGAATGAAAGAAGTAGCCGAGTGGATGAAGCACAGCCGTCTGAAACTGAACTCAGACAAAACAGAAGTCCTCATCCTAGGCACCTACCCCTCCGCCTGGGATGACTCTTGGTGGCCAGAGGCCCTTGGAAAAGCACCCATCCCGACGGACCACGCACGGAACCTGGGCGTCATCCTGGATTCCTCACTCTCGATGAACAGACAAGTCAACGCCGTTCCTTCATCTTGCTTCAACATTCTTTGCATGCTCAAAAAAACATTTTGCTGGATCCCCACCGAAACTAGAAAAACGGTCACCCACGCACTGGTCACGAGCCGCCTGGACTACGGAAACACCCTATACGCCGGTACCACCGCAAAACTCCAGAAAAAACTCCAACGCATCCAGAACGCTTCAGCCAGGCTCATACTAGACATCCCGCGTAAAGAACACATCTCTGGTCACCTGAAAAACCTCCACTGGCTCCCCGTCAATAAGAGGATTACTTTCCGCCTCCTAACCCACGCACACAAAGCACTTTACGAACTTGGACCCGAATGCCTCAACACACGACTGTCCTTCTACACCCCCTCCCGCCAGCTACGATCCTCCAACCAAGCCCTTGCCACTGTACCTCGCATCAACAAAACCACCATGGGAGGTAGATCCTTCTCCTACCTGGCAGCTAAAACCTGGAACTCACTTCCCACTCACCTTCGCCTTACTCAGAACCACCTAGCATTCAGAAAGCAACTTAAAACTTGGATATTCGACAAGTAATTCCCCACCCTTCTTCAAGCGCCTTGAGACCCTCTGGGTATGTAGCGCGCTATATAAATCTCTTGACTTGACTTGACTTATTGAACCAATCAATATAGAAGCTTCAATCTCCTTTCACCTACTTAGGTTCCCATGAAACCTCGTTACTGTTTAGAAAAAAAAGCTAGAACATGTAGTTAATAGATTCCACTAAAGCAGATATTAAACAATATATTCAAGCAAACTGAATTATCACAAGGCAATGAACGAATGGAATTATTCTGGCTATTGTGTGTTTACAATAATACAAAATAACATGCATTTGAATAAAGGAATATATGAAACGCAAAGGAGAGTACCTAAAATAGGAAACATATAGGTTATATCAACAGAACCAGCAGACTAGAGCCTTCTTTCCCCGAGTAACACACCCATCCCCCCTGGGTAAATGAATTGAGATAAACCCTAGGAATGTTAAGTTCATTAAACAGCATCACTCCCATGTGATGATGTGATTGATAGTCAGTCTGGGTGTTTGAGAGCCAATGTTAAGTCATGGAAAAAGGGCCTGTCTTTTAATTATTGCAAAGAGTGGAAATACACAACTGAGAGGGAGGAGCATGTTTAATGACAGCTGGATGCTGTCAGAGACAGTTCCAACTGCAAGTCTCCTGCTTGTAACCTTAATACATGAAAATGTAAAGAAGGCACTGCTGCCCAGCGGGAGTCTGCACACATACCCGGCATCACCCCTCATGTGCGGCTTTCCTTTGCACGTTCAATGAAGCCCTCAGTCGTTCTATCCTGCCATAGCTAAAGATAGCTGGATGTAGTCAAGTCTGCAATCCCATTTTGAAGTGGTTTTGTGTTCCAGAGGGCTCATCTGCAAACTTTGCCTGCCCGATCCAGCAGTTGCATCAGAAATTAGCATTATCCCATAGTGCTGCCTAGGGCTTCTGTATTAAACTATGTGGAGTTCATCTCGACTTAAACAAAATATAAAAATTGATAGTATGATGTTTAAAATGCATTTCTGGGCATTTGGTAAGATTTAGATCAACCTCAGCCCCTATTCTCCTTAATAATAATAATAATAATAGGAAAATGTATAAAGCGCCTGGTTACGCCATGTCGGTGTGTCCCCGCACTAGAATAAGTGGGAGAGGCAGGGCCCCAAAACCTAGGACAGCATCATAGCATAACTATTGATGTGAGAACAGGTAACTTTTGAGATCCCTCCTAAACTTCATCTCAGATGGCTCCACTTCATCTCAGATGGCTCCTGGCAATGAGATTCCTTCCAGACCGGAAAGGATTGGTTCGATCAAGACCATCTGAGGAGGATCTTTGTTCTCTACAGGGTAAGTTACCGTGAGCAATCAGTCAATGGGAGTGAGGCTTCTCTGGGTTGCTCCAATCAAGAAGAAGATGATCCACTCCTAGCCTTTATCACGTCCTTTCATGTGGCAAGTCTTGGGTGAAGAAAGAGATAGCTAAGTTGCTGCTTCTTTTTCATTAAATATTTTTTTATTGAAGAATTCAATCCATCAATCGCAATATTACACCAAGTACATATAATGAGTGTACAATTTAATGAATAAATTACAAATGTGCAACTAAAAAGTTGTAATGGTAATGACAAGAAAAGTAACAACGGTATTACACAATATATTCAACACATATGAACAAAGATAAAAAGGGGTGACATTGGGGTAGAAGTTAACTGAAGCAATCTACATAAGACATATTACATATAGACATATGTTTAACTACAAATACTGCATCAATCAATGAAGAGTAGGTAACATAGTGAGTCTTTTGGAGGTAAGCATCAAACACAATCAGATGTCCTTCTACCACCCTAAAACAGCAAGTGCATGTCTCGATGCAGCTACCACCGCAGACCAGCAAGGAAGGACATCTCTTGATGCGCCTCGAAGGACATTTCGACCACCCCAGGCCAGCAACAACGTTTCTTGGTGCATCTGGTAGGGCATTTCTACCATCCCAGACCAAAATGGCCATTTCTTGATGCCCCTGCAAGGGCATTTCTACAACCCCAGGCCAGCAAGGGCATTTTATGATACATTTGGAAGAGCATTCTCACCGCCCAGACTAGCAAAAGCATGTATTGATGCAGCTGGAAAGACATTTCTACCACCCCAGGCCAGTAAGGACATTTCATGATACATCTGGAAAGATATTTCTACCACCCCAGGCCAGTAAGGACATTTCAAGATACATCTGGAAAGACTTTTCTGCCATCCCAGGCCAGTAAGGACAATTCTTCGTGCATCTGGAAAGACATTTCTACCAACCCAGGCCAGTAAGGACATATCATGATACATCTGGAAAGACTTTTCTGCCACCCCAGGCCAGTAAGGACATTTCATGATACATCTGGAAAGACATTTCTGCCACCCCAGGCCGGTAAGGGCATTTCATGATACATCTGGAAAGACATTTCTGCCACCCCAGGCCAGTAAGGACATTTCATGATACATTTGGAAGAGCATTCTCACCACCCAGACTAGCAAAAGCATGTATTGATGCAGCTGGAAAGACATTTACACCACCCCAGGTCAGTAAGGACATTTCATGATACATCTGTAAATACATTTCTACCACCCCAGGCCAGTAAGGACATTTCATGATACATATGGAAATATACTTCTACCACCCCAGGCCAGTAAGGACATTTCATGACACATTGATACATCTGGAAAGGCATTTCTGCCACCACAGGCCAGTAAGGACATTTCATGATACATCGGGAAAGACATTTCTGCCACCCCAGGCCAGTAAGGACATTTCTAACACCCCAGGCCAGTAAGGACATTTCATGATACATATGGAAAGACACTTCTACCATCCCCGGCCAGTAAGGACATTTCATGATACATTGATACATCTGGAAGGACATTCCTGCCACCCCAGGCCAGTAAGGACATTTCATGATACACCTGGAAAGACATTTCTGCCACCCCAGGCCAGTAAGGACATTTCATGATACATCTGGAAATACATTTCTACCATCCCAGGCCAGTAAGGACATTTCATGATACATCTGGAAAGACATTTCTACCAACCCAGGCCAGTAAGGATATTTATTGATATATCTGGAAAGACACTTCTACCACCCCAGGCCAGTAAGGACATTTCATGATACATCTAGAAAGACATTTCTACCACCCCAGGCCAGTAAGGACATTTCGTGATACATCTGGAAGAGCATTTATACAATCCCAGGCCAGTAAGGACAATTCTTGGTGCATCTGGAAAGACACTTCTACCAACCCAGGCCAATAAGGACATTTCATGATACATCTAGAAAGCCACTTCTACCACCCCAGGCCAGTAAGGACATTTCATGATACATCTGGAAAGACACTTCTACCACCCCAGGCCAGTAAGGACATTTCGTGATACATCTGTAAATACACTTCTACCACCCCAGGCCAGTAAGGACATTTCATGATACATCTGGAAAGACATTTCTACCACCCCAGGCTAGTAAGGACATTTCGTGATACATCTGTAAATACACTTCTACCACCCCAGGCCAGTAAGGACATTTCATGATGGATCTGGAAATACATTTCTACCACCCCAGGCTAGTAAGGACATTTCGTGATACATCTGTAAATACATTTCTACCACCCCAGGCAAGTAAGGACATTTCATGATACATCTGGAAAGACACTTCTACCACCCCAGGCCAGTACGGACATTTCGTGATACATCTGTAAATACACTTCTACCACCCCAGGCCAGTAAGGACATTTCATGATACATCTGGAAAGACATTTCTACCACCCCAGGCTAGTAAGGACATTTCTTGATTCATCTGGAAAGGCATTTCTACCATCCCTAGGCTAGCAAGGGAATTTCATGATACACCTGGAAAGGCATTTCTACCATCCCAGAGTAGCAAGGGGATTTCGAGATCCATCTGGAGAGAAACTTTGACCACCTCAGGGCAGCAAGAATATTTCTTGATGCATCTGGAAGGACATTCCACTGGGATGCAACTCTTGCTTTACCAGAAGGCAACTCTCAATCCACAAGTTTTCAAACCCATGGCAAGAGACAACGCATTTCATGGCCTCACGTTAAGAAAGAACTTCGGCAGCATTCGACGTCGCAACATCTGGCCGTTAGGTGGGATCACACTAATGCAAAAGGCATGTCCCTTTGGCGTCCAACCAACAGGCAAGCCTTGTTGAAGCCTTCTTTTTACACCGTGGCCGGATTAGGAGCTGAATGCAGACAGATTATGCTGTGCATGTTCAAAGGGGGTGCTAGGTCCTTTACAGCCGGCGTTGCACAGGTTCTACCCCAAATATTTATATTAAAAATGGCTGAAGCAGTACATTTTCCAAATTCACTATCGAACAAAACCCTTGAGTTTTACAAGTGTCTCTGACGAATATTTTATGAAATATTCCAAGTCCTTAGAGGCTTTGAAATGGCCATACTCTGCCATTTGAAATTTTCTTTGTGGACACTAAAAGCTGTGAAGAGCTAGTAGAAATCTAAACTTCCTACTACTAGAAGGTCACCCGACTTCAAACAATATCTCTAAGGGTTGCCAGGCAACAGAAAGATGCTACTAATGAGCACCAATTTCTTCTTAACTTTTTTTTATATTAAACAGAACAATCTCAGGTGCAGCCATTGTAAAAATTAAAAACACATATGTGTATCATATTTAAAACTCAATGAACAATACGTAATGCCTGGCAGACATACTGCAGAGGTGGCCAACCCGGATGGTGATTGCCCCAACTCTCCTTTTAGAGGTATTCATGGTTGTAGGCCAGCAACCTAGAAATAATTCATCACCACAAAGAACTGAGCAGTTAATGGAGCAAGGAAACCTCGAATCTATGGGGGAAGTTCAGAATGGGTTCCAGTTATCTCAAGTATCACCAGGTTCGAGACAACATTACATGAGAGGAAGATATGGAACTCGTTAGGCGACCAGAAGTTGCTCATGGCCTAGGATGCCCTGCATTGAACAATTATATGCAACTTTTTAAGCAGCAGTGGAACGGATTAATTAGGCGCGTCGGTATTAGTAAAGGAGCTTCAAGGTTCTGTCTAAAAATTGATAGATTACTCTGTGCTACATCACAGCTTCACCACTATTTATTATATGTTATACAGACACTTGTAAGGCACTGAGCAATTTTGCTCTGCATTTGCAGGCTTTTATGTACATCGACACAATTGTCTGCATTGCTTTCCGCCTCTTTGAACCTTGTGGTAAACACTTCATAAATAATAGCCCAGGTGTCTGTAAAATACTCAAGACGGTCAGGGATCACTAAAGGTGGACCATTGGGCCGCCTGGAACGTAGGGCCCGATTCACAGAACTAACTTGAGACAAAGTTAGGATTTTGTCTTAAGTTTGTCTTAAGACAGACTTAAGACAGAATCCTAACTTAAGTCTGTCTTAAAACAAAATCCTAACTTCTGTGAATACCAAAAGTAGTAAGTTTAGGATTTTGTCATAAGTTAGTTCTGGGAACCGGGCCCACTGTTTATGGTGAGGTTGTGATTTGCCAGCTGATCATTTTTAAGTGAGGGAAAGGTGTGTCATCCCTCATGGCATCATAAAGTGAGATGATTTCCCAATGTGAGGATGTGCTATAGGAGACGGTATTCTAAAGTAGAGGAAAAGGGAAGGTGTGAGCACATGAGCTGGTGCATGACACATGATCACAAGAATACACTTTAGTTGAGAAAACTTTCCCCTTAGGATGTAAGGATGAATTATTCTTCAATTCTACAACTGGACTGACACAAATCCTCAATACTTAATTTTTGGGTTTATTTTTGTACTGATGTAGCATTTTAGGGACTGCTGCACGTGCCTGAGCACTTTCAAGCGTTTGAAGCCCATTCTATACATATTAGCTAGACTTTGTGTTAAGCATTGTATTCATTTTTATGAAATGCATTTTCTGTACGTATAAATATGCAGGATTTGTAAACAGTTTAATTTTGCCACCACATAAATTAACAGCAGAAAATCTCCACTCTCACATTACTTTCTGTTTAGTTGATAATAATCTATACTTTCATTGTAGCACGGACATCCAGTGGAGCTGTATACCATATGTCACAGAAAGCCATCACAAATATATTTGTAAAAGTAAATGTATGCACAGTAAATTTTAACATTTCATTTTAAAACCAACTTTAAACACATACTTTTCAACATGCATTATTTTGAGAGAACTAAGACTTCCAGAAATGTTGAGATCTGTAATGGAGGACGAGGGAGGAACCAAGCACAGAATTGGAAGGCGTCTCCGGTCGTGCACCGCTCCCTGTCCACTTTCTGCCATTGCATCGCCTTTCTAGAGCCTTCAACCCTCTTCTTCTTCCTCCTCCTCCTCCTCCTCCTCCGGTGCCTCAGCCTCTGCCTCCGCCTCTGCCTCCGCCTCTGTCTCCACCGATGTCTCCGCCTCTGTCTCCGCATCTGTCTCCGCCCCTGTCTCCGTCTCTGTCTCCGCTTCTGTCTCTGCCTCCTCATAATCTTTGCTTCCTCTCCCAACAGTCCGTATGCTGCCAATAAAAGGAAAGACTCAGTGAACTGGAAAATGTGGGGTGCAGCCATCTGGAGAAGAACATGGTCATGTGTCTAGGCTTTCAATGCATACTGGTGACATGATGTATTCGGAGTAGTGCAGTTTAAAGCAGGTTGAGGTTTGCGCCCCATCACACCTTTCACCGATGGGTTACACACAGACTTTTCTCCAAGTATACACCTCCTCCCTCCCCTCACTTTTGTGGTCAATCACCTTGGGGGGTCATTCATAAAGTTCTGTGGTCTTTCACAGAAGTTTAGAGGCGAGGACACATTCCACACAAGAAGAGTCATCATCAGTTTGAGGCCAGTTCTTTGGTACCTTGGTAATCAGTATGTACTGGACATTACATGTGGAGGGCTTGTTTAGCAGCAGTGTCTCTATGTATAGTTGCTTGACTACTTCCTGTAAATACTGGACTCTCCAGGGACAGCAACATCGAGAAGGTAAGACTTACTTTAGGAGGTCAGAGAGGCTAGGAGAGCTCCTTCTTTTTAAGTAAACAAGGGAACCCATTCAGTTAACTGAGGACCGTGGGTGTCAATGATTTATGAAGAAACAAAGGTCCTTAGTATATCTAGGATCAAAATTGGGATAAAACATAGGCCACAATGGGAACTGTATTTGTCCACTGTCCAGCCGGACAGTGTATTTTATTTTTCAATCAATTGAAAGCACATAAGGAATGTAGGTAAGGCTCAATCCTGTACCATACTGGGGACACACAGGGAAGGGAATTTTTCAGGCAAGGGAGAGCATTATTGGCCACTTTTAATTCAGTGTTGGTTTTAAGTAATGCCAAAAAAGTGCTAGACACAACATTAATCACACATAATAGTCGGGTTGTGAAAACACTTATAAACAAGTCGACGTTTCGATCCCTTATGCTCTAATACGTGGGATCATCATCAGGAGTGATAATTGAACATTTGCCTGCCTGGCATAGTCATTTTACAACCGCCCTGATCGATTAGAGCCTGGCTTATGGAGTAAAAATAACTCGGAGGTGTGCCAGGGGCCGTGGACAGTTACCCACTTAACTGTGATCCTGCAGTATACGAATGGGCATTGTTCCTTGGAACATTACGGAGGCATCGTACTCCTAAGATCCCCACGAGTCCACGGCCCCTGGCACACCTCCGAGTTATTTTTACTCCATAAGCCAGGCTCTAATCGATCTGATATCGCTCAGATACCGCCGCAATTCTCCCAAGATTGCCTTGATTCCCTGCAGGAGGAAACCATACTAGAGATTCCCTCAGCTTAAGATCCTATATTATCCCTGGGCCATTACTCGCCGATCAGGGCGGTTGTAAAATGACTATGCCAGGCAGGCAAATGTTCAATTGTCAGTCCTGATGATGATCCCGCATATTAGAGCATAAGGGATCGAAACATCGACTTGTTTATAAGTGTTTTCACAACCCGACTATTATGTGTGATTAATGTTGTGTCTAGCACTTTTTTGGCATTACTTAAAACCAACACTGAATTAAAAGTGGCCAATAATGCTCTCACTTGCCTGAAAAATTCCCTTCTCTGTGTGTGCCCAGTATGGTACAGGATTGAGCCTTACCTATATTCCTTTATGTGCTTTCAATTGATTGAAAAATAAAATACCCTGTCCGGCTGGACAGTGGACAAATATAGTTCCCATTGTGGCCTATGTTTTATCCCAATTTTGATCCTAGATATACTAAGGAGAGCTCCTTCAGCATGTCACAGTACAGAATAAGCAACATACAACGTCCAGTAAGAGATGTTCTTAAATAAAATGGTATTCATTAACATATAGATAAGAAGGGCAGTTACAATTAAGATAAAACACTTACAATTTGCTCTCACACATGGGAATACCCTCTTCTAGAAAGAAATTCGACATGTAATCTTAGATGTCCAACGCAGTCAAAATCTGACGCTTAGTGGTGGTTATTGCAAGGCTTCGATCAATGCCATCCGGCATCCACTGCTCTCATCACTGCTAAATACGTCCCCAACAAATCTTAAAAGGCTTTGCAGAAGCTCACTGAAGAGTGAGAATCTCGCTAACATCTGGTGCCTTTCCAACCCTACCAAACTTGTGTTCACCTGATTTTCTAATCCGCACAACTCCAAGATGAGCCTACTTCTTCACTTTCCAACATCTTCTACGCACCATCACAAAAACTCATAGGAGCAATCACCTTATCACACCAGGCGGCGGTCTCACCCACACTCGAGAATAAACCCATCTGCAACACCAACCATGGATAATGATCCAGTCACGTTCTCTTGAACGACCCGAAATGATGCAAACCTCAAAACCTTTACAGAAGCAGTCTTCAACAGAAACGGCAAGGGGGCAGATGACGCAATGCTGGAAGCTGAAATCATTGTCCCAGATGTTAAAAACAAAGAAGCTGCACAAGAATTCAAAACCCAACTGGAGAAGATAAAGGACCTTGAAAATCAGTAAATTAAAAGACAATCTTGGCATCCCTTGTACAGTGCTTCTAAAATGGAAAATTAGGTTTAAAGCAAAGTTCCTATGGAATAGACCACATTCTTCTCAGTATTAAATTTAAATACCATATCAGTGGCAACAGAGCGGGCAAACTTTTTACTAATATTCCCAAAGCAGAAAAAGAGAAATAAAAAATAACTATCATCAAAAAAAAACAAGGTTTTCTGAATACCAAGGACACACAGATAGCCAAGATGTTTACAGAATTCAAGGAAACGCTGAACACTAGTGAAAAAAAGACTAACACAGAGGTCATGACCTAGTACTACTCACCAATACCAAAGCCTTTATATGCATATGAGAAATATCTTGACTTCTCTCCACAGCCAGAAGAGATTTGGGGGCATATTTACAAGCCCCTATCTTCACAGGAAAGTCACTTTTTATGTTGTTCCAGTGGCGATAGGGTGGTCGCATTATTTACAAGGCGGCATTAAGCCACTAAATCGGCTTAACGTCGCCTTGTAAATAGGCAGAATTCCAGACCTCCTACATTCTAAGGTATGGAGCTGATTAGAACCTAGAGTAACCTTTGGTAGATTCTTGGCAAAACGAAACCTATGGTAACGACCATACTTACTTCTTCCCTCGTTCTAGACGTAGGTTAGGTACATTGGGGTAGGCGTACTTTTGAAGCACCAGTTGAGTATTTTAGCCAGTGTTATTTATGTATGTATTTTTAAATGGCTTAGAAACCATACAATGCTCTTACAGTATTATTTCATATTATTGTTTAAGCTGTACGCCATGGGTACTCAAAAACTTTCTCTCAGGGGCCAAATTTACTGTGTGGTTTGTGTCAGAGGGCCGCACCGGTGGGGGAGGGGGCGGGGCTAGAGCAACAAAAAGAAACTGTGACCATGAGGTTGAACACAGGTCCCTGCAGCGGACGCCTTCGTCCACTGAGCTACCAGACCCGGCATATATATATATATATCTCGCTGCCTCCCTCCCTCCCTCCATCCCTCTATCTCCCTCTCTCTCCCTCCTTGTCTTCCTCTGTCTCACTCACTCTGACTGTCTCACTACCTCTCCCTCTCTCCTTCCCTCACCTTCGCTCTACCTCCCTCCTTCTCCCTCCCTTTCCCTCCCTCTCCTTCCCTCTCCTTTCCTCTTCTTCCCTCCCTCACCCTCACTCTCCTTCCCTCACTCCCCTTCCCTCACCCCCTTCCCTCTCTCCCTCCCTCACTCCCGTCCCCTTCTCTCACTCACCTTCCCTCACTCCCTCCCTCATTCCCTCCCTCCTCTTCCCTCACTCCCCTTCCCTCACTCCCCTTCCCTCACTCCCCTTCCCTCACTCCCCTTCCCTCTCCCTCCTTCCCTCACTCCCTTCCCTCACCCCCTTCCCTCTCTCCCTCCCACCCTCCCCTTCCCTTACTCCTCTTCCCTCACTCCCCTCCCCTCCCCCCTTCTCTCTCCCTCCCTCACTCCCCTCCCCTCCCTTCACTCCCCTTCTCTCACTCCCCTTCCCTCACCCCCTTCCCTCTCTCCCTCCCTCACTCCCCTCCCCTTCTCTCACTCACCTTCCCTCACTCCCTCCCTCATTCCCTCCCTCCTCTTCCCTCACTCCCCTTCCCTCACTCCCCTTCCCTCACTCCCCTTCCCTCACTCCCCTTCCCTCTCCCTCCTTCCCTCACTCCCTTCCCTCACCCCCTTCCCTCTCTCCCTCCCACCCTCCCCTTCCCTTACTCCTCTTCCCTCACTCCCCTCCCCTCCCCCCTTCTCTCACTCCTTCCCTCATCCCCTCACTCCCTTCCCTCAATCTTCTTCCCTCACTCCCTCCTTCCCTCACTCCCTCCTTCCCTCACTCCCTCCTTCCCTCATTTCCTCCTTCCCTCACTCCTCTTCCCCCACTCCCCTCCCCCTCCCTCCCTCCCTCCCCTTCCCTCACTCCCCCCCTCCCCTTCCCTCCCTCCCTTCGCTCACTCCCCTTCCCTTTCTCCCTCCTTCCCTCCCCCCTCTCTCCCCTTCCCTCACCCCCTTCCCTCACTCCCTTCCCTCATTCCCCTTCCCCACTCCCCTTCCCTCACTCCCTTCCCTCACCCCCTCCCTCACTCCCTTCCCTCTCTCCCCTTCCCTTTCTTCCTCCCCTCCCCTCTCTTTCTCCCTCCCTCACTCCCCCTTCCCTCACTTCCCCTACCTCACTTCCCCTCCCTCCCCTTCCCTCTCTCCTTCCCTCACTCCGTCCCTCCCCTCACTCCGTCCCTTCCCTCACTCCGTCCCTTCCCTCACTCCGTCCCTTCCCTCACTCCCCTTCCCTCACTCCCCTTCCCTCACTCCCCTTCCCTCACTCCGTCTCCCCTCACTCCGTCTCCCCTCACTCCCCTTCCCTCACTCCGTCTCCCTAGCGCGAACTTGACCCAAGAGGGTATCAAAGCGCTTTACATTTAGGATCATTGCGTTAGAAGTTACATCAGTTACAAGAGCATAGTAAGGTACAGTATACATCATGTTCTTTAACTAACCAGCCTGAGAGGTCAATGAAGTAATTCAGAACAAGATCTCATTATTACACAGTTAATATTAAATAGTCGAGTTTCGCATTTAATGACAATATAAGCTATTTAAACAGAAAGCATGACAATGTGACACATTTTAGATAACTAGTGGCAATAGTCCTTGGGGGGAATTCTCGTTTTTTTTAAATGACGACACAGAAATGTTGACAGTGCGTTTACTCCATTTTTAAGTTTTTATAATATTTTTTCATGATATTTGTTACAAGACTTACTTTACATCGTTTGACGATTCAGCTTTGGTTCTTAGAATCAAACCAGAACCCTGGCACGGTTATCTCCAAGGCAGTCTGTGCCCCCCACCACCCCTTAGAAATACAGCATCTCCCACTCCCCTGATTGCGTACATCTCCAAACCCCACAGGACACCAAAATACTTCATAAATACTCAAAATAATTCTCACATACAATAGGCTGTAAAACACGTAAACTATTTTAGCACCAATAAAGCGATCCGAGGATCAAGCGCTATAGTTAAACGCTAAAAGTATCATCAAAATGAGGTCGGAGCACAAAACATCACAAACAAGAAGACCCATACAATATTCCGCTAACAAAGGTAGTATCCATCCAGCTAACAACGGTCCTGGCGCGAGCATAAACGGTGTGACATTCACTATAATGCCGGGCTGAGTCATGTGTACGAATAACCTCTCCGTGACATCATGAACACAAGGATGAGCACGGGATCTCAATCGTCAAACAGATGCATTCTGAACTTCAACGCAACCAACTGGAGTGTCACACCTGAAAACAACAAGTTTGACAAAAAGTGCGCTGGACTAGAAGAAGGGGTGCTTCAAGGCGCTAGCATCCTTTTGTAACCTCAAAGCCGTGTACACCCTGGGCAAAAAAAGAGCTGAGCCCCATTATTAAAAGAAAAGACCCCCCTCCTCCCCAATATACCTACAACAATGTTATACATATAGACTGGACGCCCTGCTCAAGGGGCGCCTCGCACACCTGTCTGTCACCGGGCTGAGATAGCTTCCCCAGCGCACACAGACACACAGCCCCACCCGAGCACTTCACAGCCATTTGCATGTGAATGGGGCTTTGCTGTATTTCACCTCCTCTTAGCGCCCCTGCAGCTCCACTCTGGCCTCCTGGGATAAATCGCCCGGCCCCACAGAGCAGCAGAGTGTCTCTGCAACCAGCAGTGTTCACAGACACTCTTTAAAAAAGTTTTTTTTTAAAACACCGGTACGATATCTCATGGTCCGCGGAACGCCACGGAAGGCTTGCCGGGCCGCTGTTGGCCCGTGGGCCGTACTATGAGTACCCGTGCTGTACGCATTATACTTTACATTCTGCCTAACGATTGTAGCAGTTCACATCTCTTGCATGAGATAGAAGACTGTTCAATAAACCTTTTTATTGAAACGCCCATCTTTCTATCTCTGTGCACTCTCTGTATAAACAAAGCATGCACGATTGACTGAGTGAAATACTTATCTATTTTTTCCACAACTCTGAAGATGGTTATTCCAGTCCTAGGGAAACAAAGTTATCATGTTTATGCGGTTGTCAGTAACTAATCCCTTCTTGTGTATTCCAGAAAGTTTCCAGTGACCCCTGAGCTAGCTGGCACTCACAATTACATTTAGTATATTCGATAGAGACGTACTGACCTAAGTCCTACGTCATATTTATATCAACATTCTTCGTATGCTCAAAAAAACATTTCACTGGATCCCCACCGAAACTAGAAAAAGCTGTCACCCACGCACTGGTCACGAGCCGCCTGGACTATGGAAACACCCTATACGCCGGCACCTCCGCAAAACTCCAGAAAAAACTCCAACGCATCCAGAACGCTTCAGCCAGGCTCATACTAGACATCCCGCGTAAAGAACACATCTCTGGTCACCTGAAAAACCTCCACTGGCTCCCCGTAAATAAGAGGATTACTTTCCGCCTCTTAACCTACGCACACAAAGCACTTTACGAACTTGGACCCGAATGCCTCAACACACGACTGTCTTTCTACACCCCCTCCCGTCAGCTATCCTCCAACCAAGCCCTTGCCACTGTACCTCGCATCAACAAAGCCACCATGGGAGGTAGATCCTTCTCCTACCTGGCAGCTAAAACCTGGAACTCTCTTCCCACTCACCTCCGCCTTACTCAGAACCACCTAGCATTCAGAAAGCAACCTAAAACTTGGATATTCGACAAGTAACTCCCCCCCCCTTCTTCAAGCGCCTTGAGACCCTATGGGTATGTAGCGCGCTATATAAATCTCGACTTGACTTGACTTGACTTGGATATATTATTCCAATGTGCAGAGCTTATTGGGAATATAGCAACTATACTACATGGCACCCAACGTTTGGTAAGGCACTAATTTAACGCTAGATACTAAAGTAACTCAGACGTGCTTTTCTCAGAGACCCCTTTTTCTGTAATACTCCAATAGATGTCTGGAGTGGGTAAAGGGATAAATATCCGCCATAGCTGAGTAGGACGAAAATCCTATGTATTAGCTTTTTGGTTTGTTCAACGTTGAAGGATACAGTGTTCCAAAATATTGTGCACCTTATCTTTGTTTCCTTGAAAGTTGTTCTGCAACTTTCATTAAACAATGTCGAATAACGGAACAACACAGAGGCGGATGGAGCTATAGGCGATGACGCTGCACAAGCTTTAAACTTTTCAGGTTTCCAAGAAACCGACGAGGATGCTGTAAGCATTCCTGTAAATTTAAGGAGAGCCTTTACTATAAAACTTATAAAAAATGGCCTAACATCAAGACGAGGTAGGATACTTTTTGTGATAGAGGCACATGAATATCACCAGACACAGGTATTCTATTCATGAATAATCTTACCGGAAGCAAATCCAGTAACACAATTGTTTCACTTCTACAAAGAAGATGAACCACCAACGGAATACATTCTAGAGCTCTGGTTTAAAGGCGCCCTAAAACATATAAATCACATTTCCAGGCTCGGTCCACTAGGTAGACCAGGAGCAACATGGCCGGTCTTAGCCAGCTACACACCACATCCTAAAATTAATGAAATGTCAGATGTGGAACTACGAGCTCAACTCAGAGAGCTACTCAAAATCTATAGACAATTCGTTCAATATGTCATGCAGACTCTTACAGTCCAACCGGCAATAATGATTCCACAACACCCCCCTCACCAGGTCAAGTCAAGTCAAGTCAAAGAATTTATATAGCGCACTACATACCCAGAGGGTCTCAAGGCGCTTAGGAAGGGGAGGAGGATTACTTGTCAAATATCCATGTTTTAAGTTGCTTTCTGAATGCTAGGTGGTTCTGGGTAAGGCGAAGGTAAGTGGGGAGTGAGTTCCATGTTCTAGCAGCCAGGTATGAGAAGGATCTGCCTCCCATGGTGGTCTTGTTGATGCGAGGTACAGTGGCGAGGGCTTGGCTGGAAGAACGTAGTTGGCGGGAGGGGGTGTAGAAGGACAGTCGTGAGTTGAGACATTCTGGTCCGATGTCGTAGAGTGATTTGTGTGCGTGGGTTAGCAGTCGGAAAGTGATTCTCTTATTGACGGGTAGCCAGTGGAGGTCTTTCAGGTGACCAGAGATGTGTTCGTTGCGTGGGATGTCTAATATGATCCTGGCTGAGGCGTTTTGGATTCGTTGGAGTTTCTTCTGGAGTTTAGCGGTGGTACCTGCGTAGAGGGTGTTTCCGTAGTCCAGTCGGCTCGTGACCAGAGCATGGGTGACAGTTTTCCTGGTTTCGGTGGGGATCCAGCAAAATGTTTTTTTGAGCATGCGAAGAATGTTGAAGCAGGATGAGGATACGGCGCTGACTTGTCTATTCATTGAGAGTGAAGAATCCAGGATGACGCCTAGGTTCCGTGCGTGGTCTGTCGGGATGGGTGCTTTTCCAAGGGCTTCCGGCCACCAAGAGTCATCCCATGCAGAGGGGGATGTACCTAAGATGAGGACTTCTGTTTTATCTGAGTTCAGTTTCAGACGGCTGTGTTTCATCCATTCGGCAACTTCTTTCATTCCTTCATGTAGGTTAGTTTTGGCGGTGCTGGGGTCATTGGTGAGAGAAAGGATTAGTTGAGTGTCATCCGCGTAAGAGATGATGTTGAGGTTGTGTTGGCGGGCGATGGCCGCGAGGGGGCTTATGTATACGTTGAAGAGGGTGGGGCTGAGTGAGGATCCTTGTGGTACGCCACAGATGACTTCAGTGGCCTCGGACTTGAATGGTGGAAGGCGGACTCTCTGGGTTCTTCCGGTGAGGAAAGAGGTGATCCATTCAAGTGCTTTTCCTTGTATTCCGATGTTACTGAGGCGTTGTAAAAGGGTGCTGTGGCAGACTGTGTCGAAGGCTGCAGAGAGGTCGAGGAGGATGAGGGCGACTGTGTCTCCATTGTCCAGTAGAGTTCGAATGTCGTCTGTTGCTGCGATGAGGGCGGTCTCAGTGCTGTGTTTTGCTCGGAAGCCAGATTGTGAGGAGTCGAGGGATTTGTTGGCTTCGAGGAAAGCGGCGAGTTGGTTGTTGACAGCTTTCTCGATTACTTTGGCCGGGAATGGAAGGAGCGAAATGGGGCGGTAATTTTTGAGTTCGGTGGGGTCCGCTGTGGGTTTTTTCAGAAGGGCGGTGAGTTCAGCGTGTTTCCAGTTTTCCGGGAAGGTGGCGGAGTTGAAGGAGCAATTGATGACGTCTCGGAGGTGCGGTGCTATGACGGAGTCTGCTTTGTTGAAGATGTGGTGAGGACATGGGTCTGTGGGGGATCCTGAGTGGATGGAGTTCATCAGGCGGATGGTGTCCTCAGTGGAGATTGGGTTCCAGTCGTTAAGGGTGTTCACGGGGGAAGAGTGTTCATCATAAGGTTGGGTGGGTTGGTCTCCGGGTTGGTTGTCGAAGCTGTTGTGGATGTCTGCAATCTTGTTGTGGAAGAATGAGGCTAGGGAGTCGCAGAGGGTTTGAGAGGGGGTGATGTCGTTGGAGTTGGCCGAGGGATTGGAAAATTCCTTGACGATGTTGAAAAGTTCCTTGCTGTTGTGGGCGTTGTTGTCAAGTCGATCCTTGAATGCTGTTTTCTTGGCCTTTCGGATTAGTTGGTGGTGAGTGCGGGTGGCGTTTTTGAAGGCGTCCTTGGTGCTAGTGGTTGGGTCTTTTTTCCAGGTCTTTTCAAGGGAGCGGCAGAGTTTCTTGGACTTCTTAAGATCATCGTTGAACCATGAGGCCTTCTTGTTGCCAGGTTTGCTTTGACGTTTTTTCAGTGGTGCTAAGGTGTCGGCGGTGTTGGATAACCATAGGGTGAAGTTGGCGGCGGCTTGGTCTGGGTTAGAAGAGTGGGCTGGGGTGTTTAGAAGGAGTGATGAGGAGATCTGGTCGGTGGTGATTTTGTTCCAGTTTCTTTGCAGAGTTGGTTGGAGGTGGTTGGTGGGTTTTGGCTTGTTGTAGGTGAAGTGAACGCAGCTGTGGTCAGTCCAGAGGAGATCCGTAGTGTGGCTGAAGGAGATATGATTGCTGGAGGTGAAGATGGGGTCGAGAGTGTGACCTGCGATGTGGGTGGGGGAAGTGACCAGTTGTTTAAGTCCGAGGTTGGCGAGGTTGTCCAAGAGGGTGGTGGTGTTGCGGTCGTTGATCTTTTCAAGGTGAAAGTTGAGGTCTCCCAGAAGGATGTAGTCTTTGGAGGGGAGCGCGTGAGGAGTGATGAAGTCCGTGATGTCTTCACTAAATTTTGCGCTGGGTCCTGGTGGTCTGTAGAGGAGGGTGCCTCTGAGTGTGGTCTTGGGGTCGATGTGGATCTGGAAGTGAAGGTGTTCGGAGTTGGCGAGGTTGGCGTCAGAGCTGGTTGAGATGCGGATTGATTTCTTATGGACGATAGCGATTCCTCCTCCTGTGTGGCCGGTACGGTCCTTGCGAGTGATCTTATAGTCTTCAGGGATGGCGATGGTGATGTCTGGGGCGGAGGAAGCGTTCATCCATGTTTCTGTTAGGAAGGCGACGTCCGGAGAGATGGTGTCTAGTAGATTCCATAGGTCAATGGCGTGTCTGTGGACCGAGCGGGTGTTGAGAAGGATGCATTGTAGGTGGGTGGGGTCGGGAATCTGTGGTCTGGTCGTAGTGGAGATGTTGTCGGTGCCGCTGAATTTGCAGGAGTAGCAGGAGAAAGGTCCATGGGTGTGTCCAGGAGCGGCTTGGACGCAGTTGGGGGCGCGACCGGGGTTAAGGGCTAGGAGGGTGGCGGCATCGTAGGTAATGCGGGAGGGCTGGGCAGCGCGAGGGGCAGGGGGACTGGCGCTGGGCGCGGTCCAGGCGCGGACGGGCGTAGACGGGCTTACCTTTGGCGCACCTTCGGCGAGGCCGTAGCGCGTGGACGCTGCGCGTGGGGGCATTGGCCATAAATGGAGAGTGGAGGGGGGCGGAGCGTTGGAGGGTCAGCCGGGAGGCGGGAGCGAGGTGGGGGAAGGGCCAGGGGATGCACCCAAAAATGGCAGCAACAACAACAAGCGAAACGGAGGCGCTTTTGAAAGAACCAAGTAATTCTGATAAGTACAGCCAGGAAGTGCGCGCTAGCGATGTGAAGTACTAGCAATGCAGGCACAATGGTTAAAGCATAGACAGAGCAGTCAAGCGCTAATAAATAGGAGATGGTCTGCACAAAAGCGCTACGAGGGTAAATGCAGAGGTAGAGTCAGGCGCTACAGTCACAAGTTAGCAGACAGCGCTACGATGAGAAATCTGCTGAGTTAGGCTCTACGATACCAGGTCTTCGCAGGAGGAGGCAGGGGAGCGGCCGTTCGTGTCCAGGACAGGACGGTCACAGCTTAGGAGGGTGTGAGGACGTCCTATGGTTTCCGTGGGTGGGAGGGTCAGCCGGGAGGCGGGAGCGAGGTGGGGGAAGGGCCAGGGGATGCACCCAAAAATGGCAGCAACAACAACAAGCGAAACGGAGGCGCTTTTGAAAGAACCAAGTAATTCTGATAAGTACAGCCAGGAAGTGCGCGCTAGCGATGTGAAGTACTAGCAATGCAGGCACAATGGTTAAAGCATAGACAGAGCAGTCAAGCGCTAATAAATAGGAGATGGTCTGCACAAAAGCGCTACGAGGGTAAATGCAGAGGTAGAGTCAGGCGCTACAGTCACAAGTTAGCAGACAGCGCTACGATGAGAAATCTGCTGAGTTAGGCTCTACGATACCAGGTCTTCGCAGGAGGAGGCCGCAAAACGGGAACAAATTCCATTCTGGATAGCTCAAAAAAATTACTCACTGTCCGAAAGCCCTGAAAAAGTCTTTATTAAAAACACTACTACTCTTTCTAAAAAGAAGTGGGAAAACACTAAACAAACTTCTAAAGAGAAGCGTTCTCATTACAGGGGTGGATCTTCTCAAATGGAGCCCTCTGAAAGGAGGTATACCCTCAGGAATAGGGATAATTAGGGAAAACCTGATAGACATCAAGATACGGATACACGTTCCTCTAAAAACCTTTCAGGCTTTGTCTCAGAAATCCAAAAGAAGAGGATAGTCAGAACACAAGGAAGAATGGTGACGTCTAAAGACTATCAACATGTGCAGAAAAACAATAAACCTCAATTCACCAAAAAGAAGGTAGCAGGTCTAAAAATCACACATGCCGAGGATCTTGAGAACACAACTCAGGAACGGGGAATGGGCTCAGACAATGTTGGACAGCGCAGCAGAAGTGACCATAGCTCGCAAGAACTTGAAGGATCATCTGAAGACAGTGGACTTGAATGAATTCATTCAAGTTGAAACTGCAGATACCAGGGATAGTTGTCCACATAAGTTGTATGAAGTAACACTCCGGATGGAGTGAGACATACAAAGAAAAGTGAGAGCACTCTTTTGGGAGCGACTCTCTCAGGGTTATGACATTCTTCTCGCTGAACAAGACTGGCCATCAGAATTTGTCAGGGAGTGCCCACATGGCGAAGAAATCATTATGCCAGCCTTCTCCACCACATTCTAATTCATTTAAAATATACATATGCCACAAAATGGGCAGTAGTCCAGGCTCCTGCATTATACAAAAATCATGTAGGATGGGATGAGGATTCTCCTCACCAAAAAATCCAACTAAAAAATTAACCAACTGCACAAAGGCCGTATCCAGTTAAGAAAGAAGCTAAAAAACAGGTCAGGGAGATATCAGATCAACTTGAATACCAAGGGGTGATTGAAAAATGCACCTCGTCCATGAACAATCCTTTGTTTTCTGTCTCCAAACCAAACAATACATATCGTCTAGTTTTGGATTACAGACATCTAAACTCTTATTGCAAAACTTTTGCAGTACAAAATGCACACAGTGCAGCATTAATGAATAACATAATGTGTAAAAAATATAAAACAACTTTAGATATTTTTAAGGGTGTCTTTTGTCAAAACATTGCAGCAGAAAGTAGGTATTTGACCGCTTTCTCAATTATGGGGACACAGCGTCACTTCTGTTGTCTCCCTCAGAGATTCAAGAATAGTCCTGGATTATTTTCGACACGGGTAACAGAGTTACTATAAACATATGATGACGAAGCCTTATCATACGTGGATGACATCTATCTGACTGACGATGACTTGGACAGGCACTTGATCAGGGTGAACACCATTATATTGGGCTTCGCCTCTGAAGGGTACAAATTCAATTTTAGGAAATCGAGCATTGCCCACCTCTATGTCCTTTTTCTGGGATATGAGTTATCGAGCCTGGCAGCCAATTTTTTTGAAAAATGTGCGCTGCTCGACCCTCCAAAAACACTGAAGAACTTACAGTCGATTATAGGTTTCCTGAACTTCGGAAGAACATACATTCAAAATTACACAGAAAGGGTTAAACCTCTCAACGAATTAATCAAACCTGATTTTAAAACAAATAATTGGAAACAAAAACACACTGAAATGTTGCGTTCATTGCAAACAGACATGTTAGAGACAAAACATTTGCAAACACGCATAAACATACACAACTTAGTGATCCGAATCATTCCAGGACAATGCGGATTCATATACTTAACTTTTAACGAAGTTGAAAAAGTACCAATAGCTTACAAATCTCACTTATACACACTAGCAGAAATGCCCGGTTACTCACCGGTAATATCCATTACTGTGAGTCCTGGTCTCCCCGTCCCATTCCTTATCAGTGAGCAGCAAGTCTGCTCCACAGAAACCTATAACCTAGCTGAGCTGTTTGCACTTCCCACAACATGGCGTCACTATCACGTAACAATAAAGGGGGAAGTGCATCACTGTAACATCCTGAGAATACCAAAGAAAACCCAGAACGAAAACAGGCAATCACCTAAAGAAAACCCATGACAGGGAGGGAGGGAAGGGCTCAGGAATGGGACGGGGAGACCAGGACTCGGAGTAATGGATATTACCGGTGAGTAACCGGGCATTACCTCCTCGTCCTGTCTCCCCGTCCCATTCCTTATCAGTGAGCCCATACCCAAGCACACGGTGATTGTAAGAAAAAAACAGACCAAAAGTTGCGAGAAAAACAGGTCCATTTTAATCAACAGAAAGAGTACATATTACAAACCATGTACCGCAGACAGGACATGAGTCCCAAAGGCAGCAGGGTCCGCCATCCCCAACTGAAGTCGATAATGGGAAACAAATGTATGGGGAGTAGCCCAAGTGGCAGAATTACAAATGCCCCTCAAGGAGGCCCCCTTGAACATGGCCCAGGAAGATGAAACACCCCTGGTCGACCTACCCTGAACAGAAGAAGGGAGTGGACAGTGGGCAGAATCGTAAGCAGAAACCACAGCACCCCTGACTCAACGAGACAAGGTGGACAAAGAAGGCCGAAGACCCAGCCCCGAGAGTCCATAGGCTACAAACATGGAATCAACCTTACGGAAACCAGACGTACGCTCCAAGTAGATGCGGAGAGCCCTCATCACATCCAACGAATGGAGGATCACCTCCTCAAGAGAGGCAGGATCCGGACAAAACACTGGGAGAACAATATCCTCCTGACAGTGAAAAGAAGACACTTTAGGTAGAAAGAACTGACTCTGGCAGAGAATTACCTTGTCAGTGCAAAAGCGCAAAAAGGGGGGAGAAGCCATCAAAGCCCCAATCTCACCAACCCTCCGCCCAGAAGTAATGGCCACCAGGAAAAGAACCTTAGCAGAAACCCGAAGAGCAAGAATGGCAGCCCACTGCGCCCGCAGGGAAGAAACCACAAGCCCCAAGACGAAACCATCCCTCAAGAAGTCCAACACCCTCACAGCCTCACAGGAGGCAGAAGAGAGACCCTTCCCAAGACACCAGGAGGAGAAATTCTTCCAGTGGCGGGCATAGGACTTCAAGGTGGAAGGGCGCCGAGACAGCTGGAGACATTGGGCAACCTCCACTGAGCAACCCAGACCCAGCAAACTCAACCTCTCAAGTGCCAAACCCCCAGCCGGAGGCGGCGCAGGAAGGCAATCCCGAGAAGAGGAACCCGCAGACGGAAGGGACACAGGGGAAACCTCCAATTTGGCTAAACAGAAAAGGTCAGCAGAAGGGGAAACCAAGACTGCCGAGACCACTCCGATATCACCAGGAGAACCTCCGCCCGATCCAACCGAATCTTCCGGAGGACCCGCAGAATCAAGGCAAACGGAAGGCAAACAGCAGCCCCGTCGACCATGGAATCGAGAAAGCTTTGGTGGCCCACGCCAACCGAGGGAAATGATGATACAAAACAGAGGAAGAAGGGCGGAATCCTTTGAGACAAAAAGATCCAGCCAAGGACAGCGGAACCTGAGGACAATCGGATCGAACGGATCCGGGGACAGACACAGGGACACCGAGGAGGGGAACACCCTGCTCAAAGAATCCGCAGGCCCATTCTCCTTCCCCGGAAGATAGACCGCCGCCAGATAGACTCAACTCGGCCCAAAGCACGATCTTCCGGGACAGCAGAAACAGAGAAAGACACATGCCCCCTTGGCGATTCACATAAGCATGAACCACCTGGTTGTCGGCCTGCACCGCCCGACCCCGAAGGAGAGGAGCGAACCACAGAAGAGCGAAGCAAACCGCCCTCAACTCTTTCCAGTTCGAGGACTGGAGGGACTCGAAACGGGACCACCGACCCTGAACCTTGGAGGTTCCCAGAACTGCACCCCAACCCAAGGCACTGGCATACGTGGACAATACAACCACAGACTGAGGAGGAAGGAGATCGAGCCCCTGGGAAAGAGACTGATGGGACAACCACCACTGGAGATCCGCCCGAATCCCCGGATTGAAAGGTATTAGAGTCTCGTAGTCCAGGGTGGCAGGACCCAGTGTGACAGGACATGATGTAACAGGGGATACAGATGTAACCTGGCCCAAGGAAGGAGATGCAAAGTGGATGCCATCTCCCCCTGACTCCGTAACCAAAGACAGGCAGACACCCGGGACTGGGACAGAAGCCAAGAAAAGTGACAAAACAAAGTCAACTGGCACTCCTGGGAGAGGAACACCATGCCCAGGTCCATGCGGAAGAGAGCCCCCAGGAACTTCAGGGATGAGGAGGGCACCAGGAAGGACCTCCGGTGGTTGATGAGGAACCCAAAAGAACCCAGGAGAAGACACACCTGGTCCACATCCGACAGAGCCTGAGAAAAAAAAGGAGAGACAATCAACCAGTCATCCAGATAGGGAAAAACCTGTAGCCCCCTGGAATGAGGAATACCCACCAGAGGGGCCAAGAGCTTGGTGAAAACCCTGGGCGCTGAGGAAAGGCTGAACAGGAGCACCCGGAACTGGTAGTGAAGGGCCCCCACAGCAAACCGGAGAAACCGCTGGTCCACCGGATGGACAGGGACGTGCAGATACGCATCCATTAGATCCAGGGACACCAGGAAGCCCCCCGGAAGCACCAGAGGCAGGATGGACTGCAGTGTCACCATCTTGGATAGACGATGGAGAACGAAGCGATTGACCCGCTTCAGAAACGGATGAAGATCCGAAGTATCTTTCTTGAAGACCAGAAAGAGGATCGAAAAGCAACCCTCGCCTCTTTCCAGAGGAGGAACTTCCACAACAGCATTCTTTACCAACAGAAGCAGTACACCTACCTGCAACGCCTCCCGTCACAGAGGAAGATGGGGCAGGGGGGTCCGAACGAAAACCGGAGGAGGAGGAGAGGAAAACTCTATCCGGCAACCCTCCAACACAGTCTGAACTGTCCAGGCATCCAAAATCGACAACCACTGGGACCGGAAGGACTGGAGGCGACCACCAACTGGCAAAGGCAGATAGTCATTGGGAAGAGGAGGAAGCGGTGGCGGCAACACCGGCAGGGGCCCGGGGCTTGGCACCTACAGGGGCCCCCCTGCCACGAAAGGGTTGAGAAGCGCCCCGAGCAGGAGGCCCAAAAGTGCGCCGGTAGCCAAACCCACGCCCCCCGAGAAGGAGGGCGGACAGGCGCCACCAGCTTGCGGTTCTTCGCCAATTGCTTGACCATATCCTCCAACTGGGGACCGAACACCTTGGAACCTTCAAAGGGCAACTTAAGGAGGACCGACTTCTGGGAAGACTCAGCCTTCCATGAACGCATCCATATATGACGACGGTGGGCGATGGAAGCACCAGAAGCAGCCGCCCCCAAATTGTCAAAAGAAAGATCCGACAAGTACCGCACCTGCAACTCCATCAAAGACAAAAGAGGCGTGGCATCCTCACCGTCCTGCAATAGAATGGACAGGGACTGAAAATCCTTGAGGAGTGACTGGGCCATGTAGTTAGAATAGGCAGTCGCACGGACAGAAAAATTAGAAGCAGCATAAGAACGCTTCACCGCCCCTTCAACACGCTTATCCACAGCGTCAGCAGGAAGGGCGTCATCCGAAATGACCAAACCTTGAGAAGAAAGGTCAGCCATCCAATTGTCAACTTTCACAGCCTAAGGGAACTCAGCAGCAAAATCCTCCAGAGGGTAACACTTGGACAGTAAACGAGGAAAAGCGGACTTGTCCACCTCCTTCCACTCGTGAGCCAGCACCTTGCGCACAGCCCCGTGCAAAGGAAAGGAGTCAGCATAACGTAAAGAATTCATCCTCCAGAACATCAGCAACAGGAGGAGAAAATCCCAAATTGCCCCTCACATGGGTGAACAGCTCAGCACCCTGAACAAAGTGCCCACGGACACCCTCATCCTCATCAGGACCAAACTCATGATCATGAGCAGCCACCGGATCCAAGGAACCACGAGGCATCTTGGGAGGAGGCCCAGCCACGTCGCTAGCCAGGAATGCCGCAGCCACAGCCTCATTATTTATCAGGTGCAGGGCATCAAGAGGGGCAGCAGAGGAAGAGGCATCAGAGGCCATTACAGCAACAAGCCAAGTCCCAAGAACCAAAATCAGGCACACACCAAGGACAAAAACCTGAAAGGAAGGACCCCAATTATAGCATCACGAAGTCCAGAGGACCCGGGCTCCCGTGGGACCAGAGAAAAGGGGCCAGCATAAAAGCACAGCCTGCCACCAGAATTCGCCCCCATAAATGCCAAAACACTCGCACTGCAGCACCAACCCAGCAATACCCGCCTGCTAAAGCAGGGCGCAGTGCGACCGGGAAAACACTGCATAACGGCCGCTAAAGCAGGCTGAGGTCCAAAAGGTGAGGCCGCTAAGTAGAGGCGGCCGCTAGCGTGAACTGCGCCAAAATACCTGTAAAGGAGGCAGCGCGGGGGAAATACAGAAAGAACAAAGGCGGCCGCTAAGGCAGGCCGCCGACAGCACTAAGTAACAATAAATAAAACAGGGAACATACCCCGAGCTCAGCCAGGCACCCAAGGCATACCACGTAGGCAGAAGAAAAAGAACAGGATGTTACGGTGATCCACTTCCCCCTTTATTGTCACGTGATAGTGACGCCATTTTGGGGGAACTGCTCACTGATAAGGAATGGGACGGGGCGACAGGACGAGGCGGTAATGAAATTCACATCTGCAGAAACAATTTTGACAGTGGTTCAGACTGCTGAGGCAAAAGAGAGAGCTCTTGCACATAGTAATATGCATTATGGTCACTTACACCTGTACCTGCCTTAGAAGCAGTGATGAAAGCAAGCATTCCTAATGCTAAAGCGTTACATCCAAGATGGATACAATAGGTTAATTCTCTTGCTGCAATAGACATTGAATACGTTTTTGATCCTTATTTTAAAACACAAGAATTTCTACAATATGAACAAGAATGTCCTCTGCCCACTGAAATTCTGCCTACACATCAGTATGAATGTATAATTTATACTGACGGATCAGTACAGCTACGGGGGGTAAACTAGTGCTGCATGCGCGATCGTTAAAGGTCGTTGGCGCGATGGCAAATTCCGACCAATGGTCACTAAACTCAATCTCTAGGAGAATGTACAGCTCAGCGAGCTGAACTACAAGCATTCAGGATGGAGCTTGAGAATACGGCTGCGGATTCACCACACTCATAGTGTACGATTTGTATTATTATGTCCAATCTTACAAAGAATACTTGCAGAACTGGATTCAAACGGTTACAAAGATGCAAAAGGTGGCACATTCAAGCATAAGTTGCTTTGGGAACAAGTAGTTCAGTAACGACAAGGACTACAAAACACTCAAGTGATACATACGCTGAGTCATTAACGTGATGGCGTTTATGTTGCAGGGAATTCATTGGCGGATGATGCCGTGAATGCAGGTGTGCAAACGGCTTCCCTAGCTGCAATCACTCGTTCAAAAACGAAAATAGATGGCGAAATAATGCAAGCTGTCAATGCTTCAAGCAAAGACAGTGGTAAAACATTACCTAAAGAGTTTCCACTCATACATAAGTGATGCAAATAATGTTCAGTTTGCTTGAATCCCTGGAGTGGGGGATAGAGTGATTCCAAACATGGAACATAGATTAGGACTAATCTTAGCAGCACATGAAGGGCTTGCCTCTGCACATGCAGGTGTTTCCGCCACAGTTTCATTATTAAAACAGAGATAATGGTGGCCGCGCTTGAGGAAACAAACTAGAAACTATGTTTTGGAATGTGAAATATGCCAAAAGATGAAAGTCTCTACAGTGAAACGTCCTGCACAGATACCCCTGTTAATTTCAGAGAAACCATTAGCTTGCGTTTACCTGGATTACTGTGGTCCTTTACAGAGGGATGGCAACTATAAATATATTAGTTATAAAAGATTTGCGAGTCTTTATTGGCACATACGCAGTCGGCACTCTACATTCTGGCCAGGGTCCTGAGTTTAGCTCTCTAGCTTTCAAGGAGGCCATGGCCAATCTGGGCGTTGCATTGCGGTACACTAGTCCATTTCATCCTGGGGGAAATTTGGTAGTGGAGAGAAAAAAACGGGACATAAAGCAATCTATAACAGCAAGGGTAATAGGCTCGGGTGACGGGTGGGTCAAACATCTAATAAGTGTCCAACGTAGTCTTAACAATCTGCCAAGAGGTTCTCTAGGGGTATCATTCCATATGAAGTCCTTTTTGGGACTAGAATGATAGTAGCGGACCTCGATTGTCAGACGTCTGTGGTAGACCAAAAACCCTTTGATATCAAAGACCGTTTGTCTGTTTTACAGGACTCAAAGGAAATAAGAACAAAACAAAGTAACGTGTTCCTGAAGCCAACCTCCACTGAAGATAAACCGACCGCCTCAGCAAGGCCTGTCTGGATCCCAAAGCTTGGTGATCTAGTCAGAGAGTAGATCGCAGACAAGAAGGAATTTGGGCCTTCTTTCAGACAACCAGTGCCTGTCCTAGCAATCCACAGATCAAGAACAGTATTACTGCCGCCCCTTGCTGGAAAAAAGGAGAACAGGTTCATGTCCATCGACCTGGTCAAACCACATCATGTGGGGATCATAAGCAGTAGGCCAAGTGGCTTCGGCCAATGTAGCAGACGCCCAGCTCTGGCTATTATCCAAGAGGTTCAAACTGAGAGACTCATCCCCTTTGAAGAATCTGCAGTGTGAAATGAAGGACTAAGCAACAAAGCGATGGAACTTGTACCTCTTGAAACCCAAATAACAGGTTGTCAAGAAACGCTTGTCTACAATGAAGTAGCATCCGACTACACAAATGTAACAAGTACAGGTGGTTCCAGCGATTTCAACGAATCTTGATGCAATACCAACAAATTGACAGAACTGACTCTGGCTATTTCATTAACTTTGATACGTTTTCCGAGGATCCCAGTGAGCCTGAAACAACACCAGTAAAAAGAGCATTGAAAGAACAAGCAACAGACCTTTTTCTTCACTTGGAAAAGACTTATCTATTTTTAACCTTGGATTGAACTTTGGATTCTGCTGGGTGTGCTTTTTCTTTTACTTTGGTTGAGTCTCGTAATACAATACATCCAATCCAGAATCATTTTACTTTAAAAATGTAAAGAAAACAGGAATGAAAAGTATGTTAGCAAATTTATTCTGCAGCCTTTTATGCTCAGCTGCCTACATTAGGTTTCGACTTTTGGAAAGACAAAATTGAGACAAAATCTGTCTGGGGCACAAAAGATTGGTAAGTGCAGGGGATAGAAGCTTTATTTAGAGCCTGCATCATCCCAAAGCAAATTATGCTTTTGAATGACACTGTCCAACAAACATCTTGTCTTGGATTAGCCAAGATAAAAGACTTAAACAATCCGTCTATACCTACACCAACACCTGTTAGTGATAACACTTCAGAGGGAAGGTCGACATACATACTATTTTGCATCACAACAGAACAGATCCAGATTGAAAAAAATGGTTAATCTGGCCCACAGACACAAACACCTGTCAGATAGATTCCTGAATAAAACACGGGGGTTCACATTCACTAGGCCAGATCCATGATATGTTCAGAGACAGCATCCAGAAATAGTAACAACATACAGTGTAGAGAAACTATGCCTTGAATGGCTACATAGATCTACACTTAGGGATATTAAACAACACTTATCTTTACTTAAAGATGGCGCTGACCTTAGGGAATTCTTGCTAGGACCAAGAACAACGTCATAAACGTTTTATACATGCCGATATATATGCTGCATATAATGAAATATGGACGACTATACAATCAGAGATTGCAGAAAGAATACGAGAAATTGACCGTCTTAACTTAGAGAAATCTCTCTCTGTAGTTGACAATGGGTTAACGACTGTCGTCCAGGATTTATTCTTTGGACAGCATAGTATCTTCTGCCATAGACATCATGGAACAGGACTTGGTCATGTTGCAACATGGTCAGTCGCAATTACGTTCTATCCTGCTATTGGACTGGACGTTCCAAAACCTTCGTTCAGGCTATGTGCCTTGGCGTCTAATCAACACCACGTCACTGTTTTCAGAATTTAATCTCACCAATAAACAGATCAAATTGGCACAGAGGGGAGCAGACTATACATTGCTGAGCATTAAAAAACTGGAAAGATTGTCTTTTACTGTTGCTGAAAAACCAGCTACTGAATGGATTATACTTGGAACAATCACTCTGCCTGTTACAATTTTCCATTTTTAATATTGCCTAAAACACATAGCAGCAGGCACATATCAAAGGTTGAGTAAAGAATACATCAAGACATCCTGGGAATTACTGTACACTTACAGATATTGGAGTGGGGGTCGTGAAGTGTTTCTTAGCGGGTAAAGCCGTGAAAATGCACTAAGCGATTCCCTCCTTTGTCAGGGTATAAGCCTACACGGGGCCTGCGATGGTTCCTCTAACAACTTATCCTGCCACCTGCAAGGTTCTCTGGCTGCTGTGATTGATTTACTTTTTTGGACAACTTTCAAATGGAAGTTACTTTATGTTGCACGATCACAGCTGCTGTGCCATGTTAACAGGAATACCATATCTAGTCACTGTGCAAGCCAGGGTCACTTGCTGTATGCATGTATTGTTTCCTAAAACCAAGACAGGGCGGGAGTCGCCTTTATGGCCTTCACTGAACATCTCTTCTATATGAATTGATACTTTAAGCAGAATGAAAGCCATTATTTTACAAAAAAACGGTGCCACGGACCTCGGCCAAAGAAACGTATGATCTGCAAGTTGCAAGGACTTCTGCAGAGAATTGCCCTATACATTTCTCAGAAATGTTAAGTCGTATCTTAAACATGTCTGATATGAGTGGTATTGTACATGTATTTAAGACCGTATTTTCGGGACTGTTAGCACCTTTTGAACTGGTCCTAGGAATATTTCCAAACTTCGTGCACTCTGTGTTTGGCGGATTGCCTCTCATTTTGGGACTCGCTGCAGGGATACTATTTTTGCTCCTTCTGCTGCGATATGGCAAGTCAATTCACCAGTGACACCCAGTTCCCCATAGAGACAACTCTACTGGCGATGAAGTGCCGTGAGCGAATCGTCCAAATTTTGGGACTACCTCGTCTAAGAGAATTGAATACCACATGGTTTCTATCATTCAGACCAATTTGGCAAGTTGCATCTTACCTGTTCTACATTGCCTGCTATGCGGATAAGAATGCGTGCTAGACACCTGTCTGACACTCCCATCAGTCATGCCAACGGATGTTGAGACTTTGCTTGAACCAGTAACGGTCCATGTACTGTGTTGTCCCCAGTGGCGACCAATTCTAATGTTGGTATTCATTGAGATCCCACAGATGCAAAATACTACTGCTGAGGTACGAGAGACAACAGGCACATAGGTACCTTCCAGTTCGAACATTGCTAATGCAACCAATGTTGACGGAAAAGCTTCACATCTATGTGTGGTTGATCTTCTTAACGAGGTAATCCAACTTTCAACTACAATGGTAGACAATTTTTTTACAGACTTAGAAGATTTGATGTTTTCTCCAAATACCAACACTGACTTTTGATTTGGCACACAGTGTTCTGAGAGACTATGAATTTGACCTTCATTTTTTCAAAACAAAGTTCAAACTTTGGAACTCTTGTTTTCTATGATTATTATTTTTCCAAATTTGTATTTTTTCTTTTTGGCACAAAGTGATCTGCTTAAAGTAGAACTATTCATAGAGAACTAGAATTCGTTGAAAACTTCCAGAGACAATATTTGACCTTGTCCACATACCAACAGTTTAAAGTAATCTGACATGAAGTGGTTTCAACACTTTTTTCTTCTGTATTTACGAGCCATTTCATGAATGTATTTTTATGATTCATTCAGATAGCATTGTCAAAATGTCAACTAAATGCTTGGAATGAAACATTGCTTTAAATGCTTACAGCACAAATGCTCTTTTTGTGTACAACTGGTACCAATGCATCTTTTTGTATTTTGGGTGGGTTTTAAACTCTTGTATAGATAGTTTTTAGATACGTTTATACATGTTTAGAAATTAGCATTTTAGTAAAAGTCGTATATAAGAAATTTGACTGGATGTTGTATGGCGTTTTAGATTCTGAATGGATTTTCCCTATTCATGCCCTTATATAGGTACAATTCATGTTGCCCTTATATAGGCATAGTAATCAAGCCCTTATTTAGACATAGCCCATGCTACCCAAATACAGACATGGCTACTTCCATCCGCTCACCAAACGTCACTATGATTTCTTGGAAAACCAGCTTAAGCCGTTAGGAACTCCCCCTTGCTTGAATATTGATTTCTCCAAGAACTCAGTTACTTTACAATGAACAACTATTCCCCAGGGGTTCATTCATGACGCTCATATGCCTGACTTTACATCACACATGGCATTCCTAAACGCCTTCAAGGTACAAATATACCTTCACTTGCTATCGAAAAGCACTGTGGTTCGGTGCAGTTCGACGACCTACTTGCCCGACGCAGCTCGCTACAGCAAGTGCCGAAGGAAGCCGACTCTCCAGGTGACGCACTGATCAGGAAGCTGCCCTCCTCTGCTGAGAAAACGAGCTCCAGAGTTTCTGACTCCCCTTGCGGGGTGTTGGGAGATCGAGTCTTGAGACCGAGATACCAGACCTCCTTCATTCTGAGGTATGGAGCTGATTAGGACCTAAAGAAACCTTTTGTAGATTCTTGGCAAAACTAAACCTGTGCTAAAGACCATACTTACGTCTTCCCTTGTACTAGACTTAGGTTAGGTACATTGGGGTAGGCGTATTTTAGAATCACCAGTTGAGGATTTTAGCCTGTGTTATTTATGTATGTATTGTTATATGGCTTAGAAACCATACAATGCTCTCACAGTATTATTTCATATTGCTGTTTACGCTGTACGCATTATACTTTGCATTCTGCCTAAAGATTGTAGCAGTTCACCTCTCTTACATGAGAAAGAAGACTGTTCAATAAACCTTATTATTGAAACGCCCATCTCTCTATTTCTGTGCACCCTCTGTAGAAACAAAACATAGACAATTGACTGAGTGAAATACTTATCTATTGTTTCCACGACTCTGAAGATAGTTATTACAGTCCTAGGGAAGCAAAGTTGTCGTGTTTATGCAGTTGTCAGAAACGAATCCCTTCTTGTGTATTCAAGAAAATTTCTAGCGACCCCTGAGCTAGCTGGCACTCACAATTAAGTTTAGTATATTCGATAGAGACCTACTGACCTAAGTCCTACGTCATATCTATAGGATATATTTTTCCAATGCGCAGAGTCTATTGGGAACATAGGAACTACACTACAAATGGAGGAAGCATCCAGAGATTTCTCTCATTAACACAGCGGTGGCTTCGCGAGGCGTCCATGCAGCGGCGGAGGGGATAGGGAAGTTTATTTACCATGTGAAAAGAGCTCAAATATTTCTGAACAACAAAGTGAATTCCTTCAATATTAATAAATAATACCTTATATGTAAGCATAAGTTATCCATGTATGTACTTTTTAGTATAATCACGTTGTGACTGCGCCTCGGGGAGGTTCACTGATCCTTCCTCCTCCTCCAACCCTCTCGACATGAAAGTGGTGAAGATGGGTGTTGGGCAGCTGCAGGAGCCCTGACTGAAACCGTAGGAGGGGCAGCGGCGTGTGTGCTGCGGAGGACAGATCATCAGACAGTCGCGGTCCGCGCAGGTGACAGGAGGTGTGGTGGGGGGATTTCGAGGGCTGATGCCAAGGGAAAATTAAATAAATAATTAATTTTCCTTAGACCCTTGAAATCCACTCCAATGCTGTCCCACCGCTGTTACCTGCACTGACCGCGGCTATCAACAGAGTGTGAGGGCTGCCCCAAAATGGCAAAAAAAACGGCAAACACCATGAAGCGAACACTGTGTAAGTTTAAAAAAATAAGGTACACAATGGACATGGATGAAGGAGGGAGGGGGAATAATTAACACAGTGCCCGCGTCTCGCGGTGTCCGTGCATCTGGGGAGGTGGGCATATTTAAAAGTTATAGCTGACGCCCATTAAGCGAAAGTGAAAGTACACCTAGAGAGTTGTCTGGGCATTATAGGGTACAGAGGGGCATATGGAAAGGTGACGATGTTGCGCCTACATTGTTAAAGATCTACATTAATGATATCATTAGTCTTCTGAACAGCTGTCATAGTGATTACCCTACTCGTACAGGGGGGCAATATTCCCATGTTATTATACACGGATGACACTCTCTCTAGAGCCCCTTTGGGTTTAAAATCTATAGTGGTTGAATTTTCAAATTTGTGTACTGAGCACAGTCTTGAAATAAATGCATCTAAAACAGAGGTTATCTTTTTCAATCAGCACAGGAACTCCAAATGTCCTTTGATGATGAATGGGTGTGTACTATATAGAGTTATCAATTTTGATTACCTGGAGGTCAAGATGTCACAGACCTTAAGCTGTGCCCCACAGATTTGTAAAAGTTCTTTGTGCTTGAAGCATAAGGCTTGTGTTCTTGAAAGTGTTTCAGTTTATGATATTTAGGGTTTGGTCTCTCCTGTTACAAATCAATCTAGCCCAAAGTCTGGGGCCAGCTCTTTATGGAGCCGAGATCTTCGGACATTGTAATGTCTCATCTCTTTCTGTGCCTGAAAATATTTTTTTAGATCTTGTTTTAGCCTTCTATTTAAATCTCTCCTGATCCCCTTATTGTTAGACTTGGAGCCGAACTGAGACGTTGACTCTATAGCTTTTAGAATGTCAGTGTACTGGACTCGCATATGGTCAATTCAGAAACGTAAGCCTTATAGGAACTCGTAAAATGAATTTGTCTCTTTGGACAGATCACTTAAAACTCTGGAGTTATCCTTTGAAAAAGAATGGTTTTACTAACTAGATATAAGAGATCTATGGGACTCACCCTGAAATATAACTGCGAGTCCCTCCACTATCCTTAAGAATATATACTGGTCACACCTATGAGAAAGATGGATTGTGCAGTCCGTTTTTTAGACCATAAGTGAATAATTGTGCTTGAAGTTTTGTAGATAAGATTTCACCACCCAGTGATAAAAACATGTATATTCAGCTGCTTCTGGGTGCACTTCCACTTAATAATTTTATAAGCAATACTTCAGCAATACTGGAGGGGGATTGTGCAAGTCATGTCCAAGGTGGTGGGTCAGAAGGTTGAACTGGAAGCCCGATGGCATATATTATGTGTGACAGGGAAGGACCTGTGACCGAAATACATACAAACAAGGCTAATGTAGGCAAAAGAAATATTGCAAGGGCATGGGGTGCGATTCAACCTCCCGGGGTTACAGAGTGGAAGGCGGACCTTGATTTGTGCTGTGCAGCTGAAAAAATTGGATATCAAGGACGTGGATGCCTGAGGGAGTGGGGCAAGCTATAGGGGTCGGTGGGTGGCGTATACCCTCTTCATTGTGGCGGTTCCGCCGCAGTGCTAGACATTCCAATCACGGGCGTGGTTGCGACGGCTCCCAGCCATCATGAGCACGCGCCCACCATGACTCATGATGGCCGGTAACCGCTGTGAGCATGGAAGAGGATAAAGGGAACTGAAATGTCTACACATCGAACTATACTGCGGGTGGGAGGGTTGTATGGAGTCTCAAAAATTGTAATGGAATTCTGTGGGGATGGAACATACTGAAGCTACGCTGAAGTGAGACGACAACATTGATCACGAGCAATGTACCTGATGCCCTCACTGATATTTGTCAAACGATTCTATACACCAAAGTGAGTTGTCAAGTATCTGATTAAAAAAATATAAAAAACATTTTTATAAGCAAATGGGTGTCCCAAGAACCTGGATCTAATCTCTGCCCTGTTTACAAACTGCTGAAACAGAAGACCATTTATTGTTTTTTTGTAAGGGTAATATACATGTAAAGAGGAGATAGATTGTTACAGTGGTTAGATACTTGTGGCCCAGTCATTACCTTGTAACATTACAAATGCTAAAATCAATCACCCAATACAACTTAATTTTGACCTTAGGCCATAAAAGCACATATCATAAAATACAATTTAAGACATTAAAACATCTCAAAACATGAGCACGATAAAAAAAACTGCACATGGACATCGATCATCATGTTAAAACAAAACATACATAAGAAGCACAATGATTAAAAATGAAAAAAAAAATACAAGTCCATCAGGGAAACATGATAATACAAAGATGATAGCAAATTGACCGCAATAATCATGGAACATTATTAGGAGATGTATAGATAAAACATGTTCAAAAGCAGTAACCTCTATCCCTGATGGAATAAAATAATCAATCATTCAATGTCATTCATTAGCATATCACCTGGCTAAAAAGATAAAAATACTAGTCACACAACTTAAACTGTATGAGAGGAGGCAAGTTCTCTCATTCTTCGCCTCCATATGCATAATAATAACCAGGAAACTGCAAAAGCCATTGGGCAAGTTGCATTAGATCCTAAAATCAGAGACCAATGATGTAATTATTTTTGCTCTAGATAGGTTCTTACATAACGCTTGGTTTGTAAGGAACCGCTGTGCCACACAGAACAACAATTGTCATAGGGATGAATAATTGTTTCATTGTTCTAATTGATGTATTTGTGGAATTTTATAGTGTATGTGTTTTATTGGAATTTATTAACATAAATAATCAATTTTTGATGATGATTATGATGATAATGATAGAAGGCATCACAATTCAGCCCCACAAGTTCAAACTACCTGCCTACACAAACAACAGCCTTCTTTTCATTAATAACCATAACGCTCTATTACTAACTTTGTACGTTAGACCAAACATAATCTGTACTATGCTATTTCTGGTCACAAACTCAACTAGGACAAAACTGAAATGCTCATCCTAACTAAGTTGTGCCTTAAATATCTTTCTGCCAAATGCAACTCTAACTGGCGAGGATTCAGACAAGCCTTTTAAATATCCTCTTCTCAAATCACTTAGATCAATGTCTTTATCTTAACTGAAAATACAGTTATGGAAGATGTTAAAGACAACGGGAGATATTCTCAAGAACATGCGATAATCATCGCCAAAATCGGTTAACGCAATGTTTCATATCGCCATCTATCGCGGGAAGATAACTCCATGTTAACGTCCTATTCATAACACGGGGGTAACATGTGATAGTCTCCTGATAGCGTGTCAAAAGTCCGCGATAAACTCACCGGGACGGCGATAAAAAGCTAAACTCCAACGCGAAAAAAGTTGCGATGGGACCAACCGAGATAAAAAAATAACCGATAAGCTGGACCAGGCCTGCAATTCAACCACATCAGGCGGGAAAAATCACTTTAAAAGTAGAATAAAAATACAAACAAAAGCAAAACAACTGCGAAACACAATGGAGGTAGCCGGAGCAAGTACAGAGGATAACTAGAACCCCACAAGTCCCCCAGAGGCCCAGGCTGGGACCTCGGGTCAGGGAAGGAGAAGGGGAAGAAGCGGTTCAGTCTGAAGGAAAACAGGATCCTGATAACGGAAGTGATAGAACCCCATCAACTACTGTTTGTCACCTCCACTGTGTCATTGGCAACAAAAAATGGAATATGGCAGTCCATCGTGGACAAGGTGAATGCTGTTGGAGTGCTAAAGAGGACAATGAAAGAGGTCATGAGGAGCTGGAATAATGCGAAGAGCAAAACCATGCAGAAACTCTGCAACAATGCAGACTGGAGGTGGGAGTCCAGCGCCACAGGAGGAGCTGTATGAGATGGAGGAAATGGTCTCCACAGTCATCAGTGTGGAGACGGTAGCAGGAGTTGGGGGACTGGACACTGATCAACATGACCTGACGCCATAGCAACAGGGTGAGTAACGACTAGGGACTGGGGGGAGGGGGAGAGATGGGGACAATGGCACACATGCACAATTAAGCATAGCACAGTGCAAACCCCCAATGACTCTGGAGCGTGTCCCTGATCACCTTGGCACACTGCAGCACAACTAGAAACAGCAAGTAGGCCCCTGTCGACTATGTGTCCCGAGGGGGCCCTCCCCACACAACATTAATCTCACAACAAACTCATGCACATGTGCTGAACCCAGCAAAGCTGCGGGTCTGTGACCCACACTGACAATGCAAGTGACACTGCATGCCAAATAGCATTGCTGCAGTCAATTTATCATGGGATGGTAGCAGTGGGTGTTGTGGCCCTTTTGGGGCTCAGAGCTGCATGATCAGTAGCTCCATGGCATCTGTTGTTCTTCAGGTGTGGCTCTAGGCTGGGCTCCCTTTTATGGTGCAGGTTGTCGTCCGACTTTATACCAGGTAAGAGCAGGTGTTAAATCCCTGCTGCTAACGCGCCTTATCTCATGTTTTGGGATCTTACCACCGATCTGGCTGGTCGTGGAGAATGTTGCGAAGTGGTGCTGTCGCAGCTTTTTGCACAGGAATGCCTATTCTGCATCTCATTAGCGTTAGTTGCTGGAGTCATCTTTGGCAATGTTTTTTGCGGCTGCTATCGCAAGTAAACTGGTGATATCGGCTGTTACCACCAGCTTGTGAATAGGGCAATATATTTATCGCCACTTTGGCTGCAATAAAGTGCAGCTAACTCTGAGATAATTCCTTGAGAATATGCCCCAATGTCTCTAATTGGCCTTCCTTAATTTATGATGGGGTGTACTGTAGTGCTAGAGTTACTCCTATGGTTTGAAAGCACACGATGACCTTTGACTACCATCATTTTAATTGACTTTTAGTGTTTTACTTTACCTTGGCCTGAAAGTACATCCTGCATATGCCTTTCTACCCATGAAGATTTATTTCGCATCTCTTGTAGTTTTAAAGTGGCACCTGTCACAGAGTAGAACAGCTTGCCAAGAACAAAACATGTGGGATGTATATTTTAAACCACGAGAGAAAGACAGGTGTGAAATTTACTTTTTGGTCTCGAAGTGCAGTGTTATAAGCAGTGGTGCACAAATGTGTATTGTTTTGTACCTTGAGAGATAAAGTATGTAATGCTATAGGCAGTGGTGCACAAATGTGCACTGTGTTGTACAGTGGGAAGTATTATGAAGTTCTTACTATTGGCTTTGACATGCCCTCATGTTATCGTGAATTCTGATTCTGTCTTGCTAGAGCTTTTTGGGCACCCAGGCAGGCCCCAGAGTGCTCAAGTTGTTTGGGTTATTCACGTTCAAGTGTGCTTTGTTTTTGGAGAGGAGATTGTTGAATGTACCCTCTGAGACTTTCATGAGCTTCGTTAAGATAAAGGCTGGAGCATGTGAGAATGTAGTGGCAACATGGGAAATCCCTTTGCCTTTGGAATGCTTGCATGGAAAGTTGCCAATTCCAGTAAGTTTTCTTGGCACAAAGGGAAGGCCTTTCAAACCTTCTAGTGTGTTTTGAGACTATAAAGCTGAGGGTTGTTGACTTAGGGATCAGGATTGTTTTGGAGTCCCAATGCGGATGGACGCATCTACTTTGGTACAGCAGAACCCCGATTTGCTAAGGCTCGTAACCCCAGCAGTTCACCCCCAGTCTGGAGTGGGCTAAGATGCAATGTTGGCAGCCGGTGAGGTGATTTGTTTCTGATTGTTGCCATTGTGATGTGTAGCTGTTTGTGTGCAAATTCAGTTTCCAATGGCTATAATAGTCATTGTAAAGTGTGACTGACAGTGTGCACCTACAGTTTTCAGTGGCTATCAATCAATCAATCAAACAGATTTGTTTAGCGCACTACTCACCCGCTAGGGTCTCAAGGCGCTGGGAGGAGGGGGAGTCGCTACTGCTCAAACAGCCAGGTCTTGAGTTGTTTCCTGAAGGAGAGATGGTCCTGGGTCAGCCGTCGGTGGGTGGGGAGGGAGTTCCATGTCTTAGCCGCCAGGTAGGAGAAGGATCTTCCTCCAGCGGTGGCTTTGCGAATTTGTGGGACGGTGGCGAGGGCGAGGCTGGCGGATCGGAGCTGGCGGGTGGGTGTGTAGAATGTGAGGCGGCTGTTGAGGTATTTGGGGCCCATGTCGTGGAGAGCTTTGTGTACGTGGGTGAGGAGTCTGAACGTGATCCTCTTGCTGACGGGGAGCCAGTGCAGGTCTTGCAGATGGGCAGAGATGTGGCTGTGACAGGGGATATCCAGGATGAGTCGTGCAGAAGCGTTCTGTATGCGCTGGAGTCTTTTCTGGAGTTTGGCTGTGGTTCCAGCGTAGAGGGTGTTCCCGTAGTCCAGTCGGCTGGTGACGAGGGCCTGGGTGATCGTCTTCCTGGTTTCGGTGGGGATCCACCGGTAGATCTTTCGGAGCATGCGCAGGGTGTTGAAACAGGATGACGAGACAGCATTGACTTGCTTGGTCATCGTGAGGGAGGAGTCCAGGATGAAGCCCAGGTTGCGTGCATGGTCTGTTGGCTTGGGAGCAGTTCCCAGGGCAGGGGGCCACGAGGAGTCGTCCCAGGCAGAGGGGGGTGGTCCCAGGATGAGGACTTCTGTCTTGTCTGAGTTCAGTTTCAGACGGATGAGCTTCATCCATTCCGCAACGTCTTTCATTCCTGGAGGATGGCTCTAGCTGTGGCGGGGTCGTTGGTGAGGGTGAGGATCAGCTGGGTGTCGTCAGCGCAGGAGATAATGTTTAGGTTGTGTTGGCATGCGATGGCTGCGAGGGGGCCCATGTAGACGTTGAAAAGGTTGGGGCTGAGCGAGGATCCTTGCGGAACGATTTAATCATGGCTATAATGGCTAATGGCTATAATCATCTGAGGTGTTTTCTTTGAGTATTGACTTTGTGAACAGCGCGTGTACTGCTTTCTGGCAATTTAAAGATCAACTGTGCCCCTGCTTGGAATCGCGCTACCCTACCGCCATTTTGCTGTTGTTGTTGCTGTTTACCTGTCCCCGTGTCTCCTCCCTTGCTCCCGCCTCCCAGCTGACCCTCCCACACACTAGCATCGATCTGCAGGCCCCGTCTCCCTCTACCTCTGTGACCGTCTGGCTCTCATTCAGCGGTTGCTCCCACTCGCTCCTCTCCGAGCCCTGCCTTCCAGTGAAAGTGCAACTCCATAGCGCCTGATATCGCTTGTGCTTAGCGCTCCTGTATAGCGCCTGGTATCGTTCTCTTCTAATTAATTAATTAATTTGCCTGGTATCGTTTTTCAGCTGATTAATTTATTGTATTAATTTGCTCAGTGCTCCTGCATAGTGGCAACTTTATCTACTATTTAATTAACAGCGCGTGTACTGCTTTCTGGCAATTTAAAGATCAACTGTGCCCCTGCTTGGAATCGCGCTACCCTACCGCCATTTTGCTGTTGTTGTTGCTGTTTACCTGTCCCCGTGTCTCCTCCCTTGCTCCCGCCTCCCAGCTGACCCTCCCACACTCCGCCCCCCCACTATCCATATATGGACAAATGGACTTACGCGCAGCGTCCACGCGCTACGGCCGCGCCAAAGGTGCGCCAAAGGTAAGCCCGTCTACGCCCGTCCGCGCCTGGCCCGCGCCCAGCGCCAGACCCCCTGGCCCCCGTCCCACCCACCCCACCCGCATTACATACGCCGCCTCCACCCTCCTAGCCCTTAACCCCTGCCGACTCTCCGACTGCGTTCAAGCCGCCCCCGGACACACCCATGGACCCTTCACATGCAACTCCTGCAAGTTTGACGCCACCAAGACCAACTCCACATCCACTAACACCAAACAGAGACCTGACACCAACCACCTAAAATGCATCCTGCTCAACATCCGCTCGGTCCACAAACACGCCATCGACCACTGGAATCTACTAGACACCATCTCTCCGGACGTCGCCTTCCTAACTGAAACATGGATGAACGCCTCCTCAGCCCCAGACATCACCATTGCCATCCCGGAAGGTTACAAGATCATCCGAAAAGACCGCTACAAGGAAACAGGAGGAGGCATCGCTATTATCCACAAGAATTCCATCCGCATCTCAACCAGCTCAGACGTCAACCTCGCTAGCGCCGAGCACCTTCACTTCTACATCCACACCGACCCCAAGACCACACTCAGAGGCACCCTCCTCTACAGGCCACCAGGACCCCGAGCACAATTCAGTGAAGACATCACTGACTTTATCACCCCACACGCCCTCCCCTCCAAGAACTACATTCTACTGGGAGACCTCAATTTTCATCTGGAAAAAAGTAACAACAGCAACACCACCGCCCTTCGGGACAATCTCGCCAACCTCGGACTCAAACAACTTGTTAATACCCCCACTCACCTCGCAGGTCACACACTCGACCCTATCTTCACCTCCAGCAAACATATCTCCTTCAGTCACACCACAGCTCTACATTGGACGGACCACAGCTGCGTTCACTTTATCTACAAAAAGACCACAACCCACAACCATCCTCAACCTACTCTGCGAAGAAACTGGAACAAAATCACCATCGACCAGATCTCCTTATTGCTTCTTCAAAACCCCCCTGAACACTCATCGAACGCCAACCAAGCAGCCATTAACCTCACTCAATGGCTAAACAACAGCGCCGACAACCTAGCACCCCTGAAAAAACGCCAAATCAAACAAGGCAACAAAAACGCCCCCTGGTTCAACGATGATCTTAAGAAATCCAAGAAACTCTGTCGCTCCCTTGAGAAGGCCTGGAAAAAAGACCCAAACTCCAGCACCAGAGACGCCTTCAAAAACGCCACCCGCATACACCACCAACTGATCCGAACTGCCAAGAAAGCCGCTTTCAAAGACCGACTTGACAACAACGCCCACAACAGCAAGGAGTTATTCAACATCGTCAAAGAATTCACCAACCCCACTGCGAACTCCAACGACATCACTCCCTCTCAAGACCTCTGCGACTCCCTAGCTTCGTTCTTCCACGACAAAATCGCAGACATCCACAACAGCTTCGACAACCAACCCGGAGACCAACCCACCCAACCTTTTGCCTCACCTTCACCCCCCTTGAATACCCTTAATGACTGGAACCCAATCTCCACGGATGATACCATCCGCCTCATGAACTCCATCCACTCAGGATCCCCCACAGACCCATGCCCTCACCACATCTTCAACAAAGCAGATTCCATCATCGCACCCCACCTCCGAGATGTCATCAACTGCTCCCTCACCTCCGCCACCTTCCCTGATAGCTGGAAACACGCCGAACTCAGCGCCCTTCTGAAAAAACCCACAGCTGACCCCACCAAACTCAAAATCTACCGCCCCATATCACTCCTTCCATTCCCGGCCAAAGTCATCGAGAAAGCTGTAAACAAACAGCTCGCCGCTTTCCTAGAAACCAACAAATCCCTCGACTCCTCACAGTCCGGCTTCTGAGCCAAACACAGCACTGAGACCGCACTCATCGCAGCAACAGACGACATTCGAACTCTACTGGACAAAGGTGACACCGTCGCCCTCATCCTCCTCGACCTCTCCGCAGCCTTCGACACAGTCTGTCATAGCACCCTGTTACAACGCCTCAGAAACATCGGAATTCAAGGAAAAGCACTGGAATGGATCACCTTGTTCCTTGCCGGAAGAACTCAGAGAGTCCGCCTCCCACCATTCAAGTCAGAGGCCACTGAAGTCATTTGCGGCGTGCCACAAGGATCTTCACTCAGCCCCACCCTCTTCAACGTATACATGAGCCCCCTCACGACCATCGCACGTCAACACAACCTCAGCATCATCTCCTACGCTGACGACACTCAACTGATCCTATCACTCACCAATGACGCTAACACCGCCAAAACCAACCTACATAAAGGAATGAGAGAAGTAGCCGAATGGATGAAGCACAGCCGCCTGAAACTGAATTCCGACAAAACAGAAGTCCTTATCTTAGGTACCTGACCCTCCGCCTGGGACGACTCGTGGTGGCCAGAATCCCTTGGAAAAGCACCCATCCCAACGGACCACGCACGAAACCTAGGCGTCATTCTGGACTCCTCACTCTCGATGACCAGACAAGTCAACGCAGTTTCATCATCTTGCTTCAACATTCTTCGCATGCTCAAAAAAACATTTCGCTGGATCCCCACTGAAACTAGAAAAACAGTCACCCACGCACTGGTTACAAGCCGTCTGGACTACGGAAACACCCTATACGCCGGTACCACCGCAAAACTTCAGAAAAAACTCCAACGCATCCAGAACGCATCAGCCAGACACATTCTTGACATTCCTCGTAAAGATCACATTTCTGGTCACCTGAAAAACCTCCACTGGCTCCCCATCAATAAGAGAATAACATTCCGCCTTCTAACCCACGCGCACAAAGCACTTTACGAACTCGGACCCGAATGCCTCAACACACGACTTTCATTCTACACCCCCTCCCGCCAGCTACGCTCCTCCCACCAAGCCCTTGCTGTGTTTCCTCGCATCAACAAAACCACCATGGGAGGAAGATCCTTCTCCTACCTGGTGGCTAAAACCTGGAACTCACTTCCCACTCACCTTCGCTTCACTCAGAACCACCTAGCATTCAGAAAGCTACTTAAAACCTGGATATTCGACAAGTAACTACCCACCCTTCTCCAAGCGCCTTGAGACCCTCTGGGTATGTAGCGCGCTATATAAATTACTGAATTGAATTGAATCTGATGCAATGTATATATCCTTCTGATTTCTTGCAGGACGTCCAGTATAACTTACTTATTCTACTGTTTATTATTGTCCATACATTTAATAGTTGCATTTGCCAAGTGTGTTATGATTGCTTGCGTGTATATATATATGTATATATATATATATATATATATATATATATATATATATATATATATATATATATACATATACACTGTATAAACACTGTCAAAAGTTAGACCTGGCACCCAACTTGGTACATAAATCCACTACTGTATGTGTATCACATGATTTTCCTTATATAACTATGTGTTTTAAATGTAAATATTCTTTTATCTTTTTAAATCATGAAATGAAACAAATATGATATCCTTAAATATCATATAATTTATGATATGTATATATCGAATAAAGTATTACAACTATATATATATATATATATATATATATATATATATATATATATATATATATATATATATATATATATATATATTTACACACACATTTGAATGTTTTTCATTTGACATCTGGGAAAGCCTTCTGTTAGAGAGCATTGCATAAATGAAACCCAAAGCCTTATTCTGAAAACAGTATTTGATGTGCTTCATTTTATAAAGTGAAATCTTTCTCCATGGGGAGTGGTGTTGTGTCTGTTGCTTCGTTGTGCTGAGCCACCATGTGATATTCTGTATTATCTGGAAGCGCAAAGCAAGACATTTTGGCGTCACTTGCAGGATTTACTGGGAAAAAAATCCATTTTAAAAGGGGAGAATGCTTTCTAAAATGTCAAGGTTTTCAATTGCAGGTTCCCAGATGCCAACTGAGTTATTTGTGTGGGAAGTTGCCTCTAATGCATGTTTAACAGAAGAAGGGCAAGCACAGATATTTGAATGTTTAGAAACTTTTTATTTACAAGAAGGAAAACAACTTGGTATTTCAGAGAGATTATGTTGTTTAGTTTTGAATGCATTGCGCAGCATGTATGTAAAAATGTTTACAGTTACAAAAAGAATGTAATGAAATACAAAGGGAGTTAGTTAAAGCTAAAGAAAAGTCAGACGTTTTAACATGTGAAAATAAATCATTGAAAAGACAGTTGGAACGGTAACAAGCACAGAAGCAGTTTATTTTGCCAGGCTGTTTAGATAACCAGGGTGAGTCGCTCGCGAAGAATGTGCAGGTTCAATTCATTACGTCTTTGGAGGACTTTCCTCAGCCAGAAATGAATGGCATTTTGGTTGAATTAGAAGCTTTCGGAGTAATGTTAACTCTAGAAAATGAAGCACAGTTTCATGCACGCAGCTTTGACTGTAACATGCAGGAAGATAAACAAAGCAGCCTGTTAGAACTGGCGATTGTTGGTTGCAGTTATAAATCAGTGAACAACAAACTTTGCTTTACATGGAGAGACGTTATTTTGAAAAAAGAAATAATGAAACATTTTATTTTTAAACTTGACTCTGACTCTGAATGGGGAGAAAAGCAGTGATGTGCCTTTGAATCTGCAGAAGAGATTACGAAATGTGTTTCAGACCTGTGGCCAACACAAAAAAGAGACATTGAGTTACATGTGACAGTTCAGGGGCAGTGTGCCACTCGGAGTACGTGGGAAAAGCAAGGAAAGAAGAGGGTGCTCTAAGATTTTTGGACTGAAACATTTGCAGATGTGGGAGAATGTTTTATTCCCTTTGAAAAACAGCTGCTAGTGATTCAATGCACTGTGACAGGCGAAGGACAGGCACAGTTGCTTTTGACTTGTGCTCTGATAGACACAGGTCAGACACAGTTGCTTTTGACTTGTGCTCTCATAGACACAGGGAGGACACAGTTGCTTTTGACTTGTGCTCTCATAGACACAGGGCAGACTCAGTTGCTTCTTGACTTCTGCTCTGGTAGACACAGGCAGACACAGTTGCTTTTGAACTGTGCTCTGATAGACACAGGGTACACACAATTGCTTTTGATGTGCTCTGATAGACAAGGGGCAGACAGTTGCTTTTGACTTGTGGTCTGACAGACACAGGGCAGGCACAGTTGCTTTTGAGTTGTGCTGTGACAGACACAGGGCAGATACAGGTACGTTTGTGTTTTTGCATGCTGACAAACACTGGGCAGATGAAAATAAGGCATAATGTGATTTTGAGTTTTGAACTTTCTTTAATACAATGGCTTATGACTTCCCCTGAGTTATATAGAACAGGTAATGCACAAGAAGCAAATGAGATCAAATATTACATACATGCAGAAACTGCAGTTTTGCATGAACAGTTGGTGCAGATCCCATTAGAAAATCGAGGGGTGGTGTTTGAGGTGCCTGAGATACAGGATTCCCCAGTTAAGTGTAACAAGGAGTTGTGGCAAGAAATATTACAGCAAAGCGCAGCTACTGTGTATCATGTAGATGCTCAATGCCCCACACATTTACTAGACAGAAGATGTAGTTCCCTTACAGATGTAAAGGCTAAAATCTTGGTGACATAGGTGGGGAAACACAATTCTGGTTTGGTGGGTAGGCCTAAGTGCGAGCACCTAGGGGAGAAATACACTACTAACAGGTGAGCATAGAATGAAGGGGTGCATCTCCTCTTAGACTTACTTAGAACTGTGATTACTATTTGTCAGTTTGCACAGTACAGGATATGAGGGGTCAGTTGGAGAAAGGAAAATTACCAGAGCAGATAAGGCAGATGGATTGCCTTGGACTCATGCCAAATGATCAAGGGTGTACTTATTCAGCAGTGTATGGAGAGATAGTCAGAGGGGGACTGCCCCTGGCCTTCTTATTGTGTAGGAGGAAGGAGAGTTTTACTCCAATGCCAAGAATTCAGAAGCCAAAGTGTGGGTTGAATTTTCACATAATTCCCCACAGCCAGCTGAGAACCGTGCAGACAGAAAAGCCATCAGACCCAAAAGAGAAAAAGGAGAATGTGTGCTTTTTGAAAAACAATTTTATGCAAGAAGGGATGCTTGTTTATTTTTCAGATCATACTGCGACGTGTTGGGGTACCTGATGTCCCTGTCCTGTGTGTGGGTGCTTTTGTCTGAGTGGGCCCATGAGGGTGTGGGACCCCCCAAAACCCTGGAGTGATTACTGGACAGCGCAGACTGACATCGTTGCTGATATCCTTTGGCTGAATCAACCAAATGAACTTACCTAGCAAAGCTTCTTGTAATTACAATGAAAATGAAGAAAACTGTTAAAAGATATCATTTAAAAGCAAGAAGGCGGTGTGTCTTTCACATAGAAGGGTATTTGTCCTTTAATGCACAGAATTACAGAAGCTGCTGTTCAGTTTGAAAAACAAAAAGATTGTGTTATTCCTTTTTTTTCCGGCAAAATATATAAGTTTAGCTGCTTCAATAGTAGAAGTTCTAGAATTAGCCAATTATAACTTAAGGAGCATCAATGAGTTAACATGTTTGACTCTATTTGTACATTCATTTTGTGTATTTATCATACATTTATTCTTGATGCTGAGTTATCAGATATGCATGAGCTATTTTAAATGAAGTATTATGTTACATTTATTCCTTAAGCCAAGTTATTATCAGATATTCATGAGCTATTTTAAATGAAGTATTATGTTACATGCTAACCCCCTTTGTACCACATGCTATTATAATGTCACTGTTTTAATGTGTGCTTCATTTATATTTATAATCTCACTTAAAACGTTGGTTTTTTGATATATGTATGTTATGATAGTCAAAGGTCATGGGGTGGAATGTAGTGCTAGAGCATGGGTACTCACAAACTTTCTCTCGGGGGCCAAATTTACAGTGTGGTTTATGTCCGAGGGCCGCACCGGTGGGGACGGGGTCAGTGGGGGAAGGGGCGGGGCTAGAGCAACAACAAAAAAAATGTGACCATGAGGTTGATAACAGGTCCCTGCAGAGGACGCCTTCGTCCACTGAGCCACCAGACCCGGCATACACACATCTCTCTCTCTCTCTCTCTCTCTCTCTCTCTCTCTCTCTCTCTCTCTCTCTCCCCCTCTCTCTCTCTCTCTCTCTCTCTCTCTCTCTCTCTCGTTTTTTCTCTCTCTCCCTCAATCTCTCTCCCTCCCTCTCTCTCCCTCTGTCTCTCTGTCTCCATCTGTCTCCCTCACTCTGACTGTCTTACTCCCTCTCTCCCTCTGTCTTACTCCCTCTCTCCCTCTGTCTCACTCCCTCTCTCCCTCTGTCTCACTCCCTCTCTCCCTCTGTCTCACTCCCTCTCTCCCTCTGTCTCGCTCACTCCCTCTCTCCCTCTGTCTCACTCACTCTGAATGTCTCACTCTCTATGTCTCCCTCTCCATCTCTGTCTCCCTCTCCCTCACTCTATTTCCCTCTCCCTCAGTTTCCCTCTCCCTCACTCTGTTTCCCTCTCCCTCAGTTTCCCTCTCTCTCACTCTGTTTCACTCTCCCTCAGTTTCCCTCTCTCTCCCTCTGTTTCCCTCTCCCTCAGTTTCCCTCTCCCTCACTCTGTTTCCCTCTCCCTCAGTTTCCCTCTCCCTCACTCTGTTTCCCTCTCCCTCAGTTTCCCTCTCCCTCACTCTGTTTCCCTCTCCCTCACTCTGTTTCCCTCTCCCTCAGTTTCCCTCTCTATCACTCTGTTTCCCTCTCCCTCAGTTTCCCTCTCTCTGCCTCTGTTTCCCTCTCCCTCAGTTTCCCTCTCCCTCACTCTGTTTCCCTCTCCCTCACTCTGTTTCCCTCTCCCTCAGTTTCCCTCTCCCTCACTCTGTCCTCGCCCTCACTCTCTCCTCCCTCACTCTCTCCTCCCTCACTCTCCCTCCCTCACTCTCCCTCCCTCGCTCTCCTTCCCTCGCTCTCTCCTTCCCACTCCCTCCTTCCCTCTCCCTCCTTCCCTCTCCCTCCTTCCCTCTCCCTGCTTCCCTCTCCTTCCCTCACTCTCCCTCACTCTCTCCCTCCCTCACTCTCCTTCCCTCGCTCCCTCCTTCCCTCACTCTCCTTCCCTTCTTCTCTCTCCCTCCCTCACTCTCCCCCCTCACTCTCTCCTTCCCTCACTCTCTCACTCCTTCCCTCACTCTCTCCTTCCCTCACTCTCTCCTTCCCTCACTCTCCCTCATTCACTCTCCCTCATTCACTCTCCCTCCTTCACTATCCCTCCCTCACTCTCCTTCCCTCGCTCTCTCCTTCCCTCACTCTCCCTCCCTCTCTCCTTCCCTCACTCTCTCCTTCCCTCACTCACTCTCTCCTTCCCTCGCCCTCCCTCTCCCTCACCCTCTCCTCGCCCTCACTCTCCCTCCCTCACTCTCCCTCCCTCACTCTCCTTCCCTCGCTCTCTCCTTCCCTCACTCTCCTTCCCTCACTCTCCTCCCCACACTCTCCTTCCCTCACTCTCCTTCCCTCTCCCTCCCTCACTCTCCCTGCCTCACTCTCCCTCACTCTCCTTCCCTCGCTATCTCCTTCCCTCTCCCTCCTTCCCTCTCCCTCCCTCACTCTCCCTCACTCTCTCCTTCCCTCACTCTCTCCTTCTCCCTCTCTCTCCCTCCCTCACTCTCTCCCTCCCTCTCTCCCTCCCTCGCTCTCTCCTTCCCTCACTCTCTCCTTCCCTCACTCTCCCTCCCCCTCGCTCTCCCTCCCCCTCGCTCTCCCTCCCCCTCGCCCTCCCTCTCCCTCTCCATCGCCCTCCCTCTCTTCTCACCCTCACTCTCTGCTTCCCTCACTCTCTCCTTCCCTCACTCTCCCTCACTCACTCTCCCTCACTCTCCTTCCCTCCCTCTCCCTCCCTTTCTCTTGCCCTCCCTTTCCCTCCCTTTCTCTTGCCCTCCCTTTCCCTCCCTGTCTCCCTCCCTCCACCTTGCCCGTGTGTGCCCGGGCCGAGGCAGCTTCTGGGCAGGCACACACACAAACACAGCCTCACCGGAGCACTTCACGGGTCTTCAAAAGACCATTCGTTTGTTAATGAGGCTTTGCCACCTCTTAGCCCCCCTGCAGCCCCACTCTGACTTCGAAGGGAATCGCCCGCCCCCCCACAGAGCAGCAGTATGAGTCGCGCTGCACAGGGGTGTTTGCAGAAACTGTAAAAAAATGTTTTTTTAAACACGGCTACCTGTCAGCAAGGTCCGCGGGCCGCCAGGGAAGGCTTGCCGGGCCGCTGACGGCCCGCGGGCCGTACTATGAGTACCCCTGTGCTAGAGGCACTCCTATGGTTTGAAACAACGTGATGACCTTTGACTACCATCATTTTAATTGACTTTTAGTGTTTTACTTTACCCTAGCTTGAATGTAAGTCCTGCCTTTCTTCCCTTGAAGATTTCCTTCGTATCTCTCGTAGTTTTAAAGTGGGAGCTGTCGCATAGTAGAACAGCTTGCCAAGAACAGAACAAGTGTGATGTGCATTTGCAAGCATGAGAGAGAGGTGTGAAATTTACTTTTTGGTCTCAAAGTGCAGTAGTGCACAAATGTGCATTGTGCTGTACATTGAGAGATGAAGTATGTGATGCTATAGGCAGTGGTGCACAAATGTGTACTGTGTTGTACATTGGGAAGTGTTATGAAGTTCTTACTATCAGCTTTGACATGCCCTCATGTCATCTTGAATTCTGACTCTGTCTTGCTAGTGCTTTTTATACGCACAGGTAGACCACCGGAGTGCTCAAGTTGTTTAGCTTATTCAGGTTCAAGGTTGCTTTGTTTTTGGAAAGGAGATTGTTGAATATACCCTCTGAAACATTTTTGAACTTCGTTAAGATAAAGGCTGGAACATGTGAGAATGTAAAGGGAACAAGGGAACTCCTTTTGCCTTTGGAATGCTTGCATGGAAAGGGGCCAATTCCAGTAAGTTTCCTTAGCACAAAGGGAAGACCTTTTGAACCTTCAAGTGTGTTTTGAGAGTATAAAGCTGATGGTTGTTGACTTAGGGATCTGGATTGTTTTGGAGTCCAAATGGAGATGGACGCATCTACTTCGGTACAACAGAACCTCGGTTTGCTGAGGCTCTTAACATCTGTGAATCTCCCAGTCTGAAGTCGGCTAAGATGCAGTGTTTGCAATGGGTGAGGTGATTTGTTTCTGATTGTTGCCATTGTGATGTGTGGCTGTTTGCATGCATCTTCAGTTTCCAGTGGCTATAACAGTCATTGTGATGCATGACTAACAGTGTGCACCTACAGTTTCCAGTGGCTATAATCATCTGAGGTGTTTTCTTTGAGTATTGACTTTGTGTTGTGTGAGTGACTCTGGGTACACATCCAAAGTAATCATCTGATGTATTTAGTGTGTATATATCGTACTGATTTCTTGCAGGACATCCAGTATAACTTGCTTATTTTTGTGTTTATTAGTATCCATGCATTTAACTGTTGCATTTACCAAGTGTGTTAATATATATAACAGCTCAGTTTTCCTGAAAATCGTATCCAAGAAAAAAGCACTCACAGGGGTTTCTTCTCAATATCCGTCAATGTTTTATTTGGGAGCAAACATAACGCGTTTCAACATCCGCCTTAGTCTGATGTTTGAATGGCGAGCCAAAAAGACTAAGGCGGTTGCCGAAATGCATCATGTTTGCTCCCAAATAAAACATTGACGCATATTGAGTAGAAACCCCTCTCCTCTTTACTATCTATATAAATGGCCTGAGCAAACATCTTGAGGCAGTGGAGGGGGATGTCCCGCGTATAGGAGAAGCAAAGATCCCGGCTCTCCTATACGCGGACGATGCTGTATTAATAGCGCGCACAGGGGCAGGCCTACAGCATTTGCTTGATTCTTTTGGTACCTTCACGGACCAGCTGGACCTTAAGTTCAATGCAAATAAATCTCACACTATGGTGGTGGGCTCACACAGGAAAAAGAGGAAGATCATGTCCTTTTTTTGTAAAAGAGAAGCTGTGTCAAGGGTGGGTGTTTTTCCTTACCTTGGAGTTTTGTCTGTTGACACAGGCACATGGGGCCCACAAATAAAGGCCAAAAGTCTAGCCTTGATGAGAGCCAGCTCGGCCGTGCTGAGTTTTTCTAAAAGGTGGTGCTAGACCTATGGATGCCCTCTTAAAAATCTATGACTCCAAATGCATCTCCATAGTTATGTATGGTGCCTCGCTTTGGGGTTACGTCTCACAAGATCAAATACAAAAAGCGGAAAATACATTTCTGAGACGCTTGCTATCCACCCCCCAGTCTACACCAACATTTTCAATCCATGGTGAAGTAGGACTTGATTATGTTACTGACAGGATTAAATTAGCTCCACTTCTATTCTGGCTAAGGACTTGGCTGAATGATGAGTTGACACTTAATCATTCCATCTTGACGGATGTCATGACTTTAGATCACGCCATGAAAATTCCTTGGCTAGAATGCATAAGATACACCTTTGGGCAATTAGGGCGCCCGGATTAATTTAATGCCCCTTCCAGCATTAGACGGGAGGATGTGACCTAGACCAAAAAAGAACTTTTTGTCCATGGCAAGAGCATCCCGGGAAGAGCATGAATTGATGAAGCCATTGGTGAGACAACATTACCTGTTATTAAGTTCACCTTCCCTTGAACCCTACCTAAGAGTTGTGACTAAGCCGTTTCATAGGCTATTATTAATTAAATTTAGGTTCAACTTGATACATCGCACCTTAGGTACTTTTCACTCATGGTGTAAACCGGATAATGGTCCCCCATGTGGTTGTGACAAATTCTCCCCACAGGACCCTATACATTTTATCATGTTCTGCAGCTTGTACATGGTACCTAGGAAGAAGTACTTAGTACCCTTACTAAGGGAGGCAGGTTTTATCCAGGTTAGACCTGCCTTTGTTTACTTACAGTCTTTATGTAGTATTCGTGTCATCTTTTGTGTAGCCAGCTTTTTAGTTGCGGCTCATAGAATCAAAACAAAAAATGTTCACTGAAGTATTCTGTATTGTAAAAGCTCGTACCTATATACATTATCCAGTAGATGCTTAGATTTGTACTTCTTTTTAATATCACGTATAATGATTCCCGAAGATTGCATATTTGTATCAAATAAGTGCTGTTCCTAATGTATCGTGTATATATATGTTATTTATGCCTTTATGATTTTAAAAGAATCGAATAAAGTGTATCTTGACTGACTGACTGAGTGTTTTTTTCTTGTATACGATTTACAGGAAAACTGAGCGGTCATTTATTTTTACGGATGCACCTCCGCGATCAAAGCACCTGTCCGTGAGTGCGCTGGCAAGTGATATATATATATATATATATATATATATAAAAACACAGGTTGCCCCAAATGAGAACACCACACACAGCGGGATGACGCACACCACCTCGCAAGCGTCAGCGTGTGCAGCAGGCCACTCGCAGTCTCAAAAAGCCATACGCGTTTCGAGCTCTTCTTAGCTCTTGATCACTGGCAAAGAAGCTGTGTGTGGTGGTCTCATTTTGGGCAACCTGTGTTTTTGTGTAATAGCGGCTAGTCCGGCCGCGAGAATGCCCCGCCGCTCAAAGGCGGACCATCAGTGCCTGGATTTTCTGGGTGCGTGTTTGGACAGAGGGAGCCTCACTCGCTTGGAGACTTGCAGCGAGCAACAGAGCTGACATCGCGCTCTCACCTTACAGGGATTGTTATCTTTTGGGAAGCAGGAACTGCAGCCACTTGGTTAATGAACATTTGAGTCTTTTTTGGCAATACATGGAACTACTTTAACCAGCATGCCATGCGCCCATTGGGGGGGGACTCATGATGAAATAAATATCAGCTGTTCTTACATTGCAGTTTCCTGCTTCTTTGCCAGTGATCAAGAGCTAAGAAGAGCTCGAAACGCGTATGGCTTTTTGAGACTGCAAGTAGCCTGCTGCACACGCTGACGCTTGCGAGGTGGTGTGCGTCATCCCGCTGTGTGTGGTGTTCTCATTTGGGGCAACCTGTGTTTTTGTGTAATAGCTGCTAGTCCGGCCGCGAGAATGCCCCGCCGCCCAAAGGCGGACCATCAGTGCCTGGATCTTCTGGGTGCGTGTTTGGACAGAGGGAGCCTCACTCGCTTGGAGACTTGCAGCGAGCAACAGAGCTGACATCGCGCTCTCACCTTACAGGGATTGTTATCTTTTGGGAAAAAGGAACTGCAGCCACTTGGTTAACCGCATGGCTGCTGCGGTGATTTTTGCGCTGTGCTGCAAATGATCATTTTGCTGTTTGCATGACGAGCTCAGCTCGTCATCAGCACACGACACCCGTGGGTGATGACGAGCTGAGCTCGTCATCAGCATCGAAAGGGTTAATGAACATTTGAGTCTTTTTTGGCAATACATGGAACTACTTTAACCAGCCTGCCATGCGCCCATTGGGGCGGGACTCATGATGAAATAAATATCAGCTGTTCTTACATTGCAGTTTCCTGCTTCTTTGCCAGTGCTCAAGAGCTAAGAAGAGCTCGAAACGCGTATGGCTTTTTGAGACTGCGAGTGGCCTGCTGCACACGCTGACGCTTGCGAGGTGGTGCGCGTCATCCCGCTGTGTGTGGTGTTCTCATTTGGGGCAACCTGTGTTTTTATATATATATATATATATATATATATATATATATATATATATATATATATATATATATCAGGAACACTCCAAACTTCCACATGCAAGTAAGGCACTGACTCCGTGAAATAGATGATCCCAAATAAGTTTTATTCACTCATTAGGCTGCTTGACGCGTTTCGGCGGTAAGCACCCGCCTTGTTCATATATATATATATATATATATATATATATATATATATATATATATATACACATATATATGTTTTTTTAAATCACAGAAAAAACCATAGGTTTCAGGCATGTTATAATTAGGTGGACATTTCACTCTCACAAAACCATAGAAATTCTTCTGTTAGTTCATCTAACTATAATTCACACACCCGCAATGCACTGCTCATGACATCACATATTACATCATTCATGACATGGTCAGTGAACTCACTAATGACATCTCAAATGACATTACTGATGACATCACTGATGAATTTCTAAGGTTTTTTGAATGCTAATTTTTAACTAAATGTACCTGAAACCTATGTTTTTTTCAGCGAATTTCAATTGTTTTTTAAATACCAATTTCTAACTATAACATCTGTAAAACCTATGGTTTTCAAAGGTTTTATAAATGCTAATTTCTAACTACAATGTCCCTGAAACCTATATTGTTTTTAAGTACATTTTAAAAAGATGTGCATACTTTTTGTAGTGAAAAACTAACTGTAACAGTAGTCTGTTATACGTTATAATTTAACAATGTTTAAAACTTAATTAGCACTAATTAACCTATAAGTGTGGAAAAAGTGTGACACAGCAGCTATGATACCTGACTTTGAACAACAGCGTTCACAGTTCGATTCCTGGGTCCAGCGGCATGTTAGCCCACCACTAAGTCACTGTGGGCAACACCTTGCTTAATCTTCCCAACGCCTGAGCGCCGGCACAGCTTTCCGGGGGTTCCTGTATGCTTTACAAATGCTGGTATTTTTTTAATTTAAAACCATAGTGATGAGAAATATTAGCACATACTTTTTTTTCTTCTATTCGTAACTATATTTTTTTATTTTCTTCTATGTAGAATTACAGCAATTAATAGATGTTTTTAGTCACGAGAAAGGAAATGACACGGTTTGCCGGGTTACAGATTTTAAGCTCTCCAACTAATGTACATATTAAGGAACTTATGCTTATGAGGATCGAAAGAGAAATCTTTACTGCGTCACATTTTGTAACTTTTCCCAACACTTGCACAAGTGAAACTGTGAAAACGGGAGCATGTGTCAACTGTAAAACGTGACATCTAACTCGGTGCAGCCCCATCTTTCTTCCATAGACTACTCAATAACCAAAAAGTATATAAACCACACCTGTTGTTCGATTAGTTTAGATTTAGCTAGTTATTTTAGCGTGTTCATTCTGTGATGAAGCTTCCCTTTTCTAGGGTGGGATTCTTCTTTTGCGACAACAAAACATATTACGGAGTTGTAAGTTGTTTGATTAGGGCATAGTAGACATTTGTAATACGTAGCTATTTGTGAATATTTAAAGATTTGTATTACGAAAAAAGTATTATTGGTTGTTTTTGCCATTTATATGTAACGTCAGCCGGTTGTATTGTGAAACACCCAGAAAAGAGGAAACACTTTTCTTTTTCTGTCTCCTTTGATGTTATATACTGTGACTATGTACATTGTAATAATTAGAGTATAGCAAAATTCAGAGGTGTTGGTGGCACGTTGACGCGAGGACTAAAGATTCATATGTAACGTGAACAGCTTCTCCTTCTAACTCTGTTGCCTCCCTTTGATCGTATACTGTGAATATGTATATTATAAGATTCACAGTCATTATGATCTGATAGGAGTTTATGAGCCGTCGGCATAAAGAGGAAAGTTTTCAAAGCTCTGAAAAAAAAGCTTTGAACATATTCACCATTGAAAAATATTTTGTTAGTGATCTTGTTTTGTGTTTCTGACTTTACATTTCTTTTCCTTTTTTGTGTAGCATCAGTGAAACTCTCTGTATTGTAGTAGAGTGTCATATTTTCACACAAGAGGAACTGGATATTTGTCGCCGCCAGGAGTAAACCATCTCACATATAGCTTACTGACCTTTATAACTTACTTGATCAGATATTTTTACAGAGAGAATATTTTTCGAAATTGCAGTTTTGAAAAAGATTATTTACATAGACACTTTTTTACCGAATGCCTTTGATAAACCCTGCATTTCCTAATTGATATTTTCGTATTTCTCTTGCTCTTTTTTGTGATTCCTATTCTCGTTCTCCCTAGAGTATATAGGAATAGTATTGTATATACTACTACTTTTCTATATATTCTTAATGGAGTACGTGATCTGTTAGCAGAGCAGTGAGCAACCTCTAAGCACTACGACAAAACTTTCGCAACTTCTACAGAATAGAGAGTGTACAAATGTTGGTTTTTTGTTGTGCTCCTTATTATTCTTGTCCTGTGGAATACTATAAAGTCACCATGTATATTTTAATACTGTGAACTTATGGTACTTCAGAGGGGTTAGAGATCTATCTCTGCAAGATATTAAGAACATTTACTACAGTTATTTCCATTGATACCTTACTACCTCACAGTTTGTAACACTGCTAATATTTTTACAAAATAGTAGTCCCTAAAAATAAACTGTATACATAGTGCTTTATTTAATGTTTTGATGAAGCGTACATTTCTAGATAGTATGACGTCATTTATGTTTAACTATTTTTTACTTCTTATTGTTCTTCTGACCTGAGATAATGTAGTGCGTGAGTGTTTCTTGTAGCACTTCTTTTCTACTTTATCTAAAAGTAACTGATGCCCTCATATTAACAAGAATATGGGGCAACACTTTTACATACTATAGGCAACAAAAAAAGGAGGGTGTGGCCACGCTTAAGGGATATTTTATGAATTGTGTTTTTATTTTTTACCCCTCTGATACATACAGCTACACTTTCCTAAGAAAGTATATTTGTGATTGCTTAATAATAACTGTTTCAAACCTAAACTTAATTTTTTTCAGTGCAACCACACCTACCATTTTGTTGTGAGGAAACAGCACTACCTGCGACAGAAGTAAGCACCGCACTATAACTATACATTATAGGCAAACATTGCTCCCGAGAAGTAGGTTACTTAGAACCTTATTTAAATTAAGATCGCAACAGCGCGCTTTCTTTTTCCACCCCTCCTCCATTTTATACTATTTGCTCCAAAGATGTAGCACTCCCCATCAGAAAAGTAACCACCACATTAGGAGTAAATACTGGTCCTGTGAACTATCCCACCCGCTGACTTAATAAAAAGAAGACCGCAAAACACTTATTTTCCCTACATGATTTGTAGGCCCCACACAAATTATATAAATGGCCCTTAAAATATATGAAAAACAATTTTTACCTTCACAGTCCCTGTCCACCACCTTGTGACCACTGTACAAAGTTAATAGAGTTCCTACCCTCCCACTACTTTGTTTCCCAGTACTCCTTTGAAGTGCGCCACAAAATGGCTAACAACAGTGAACCGTTCTCACCCAATAAGGAGCAAACTTGTACTCGGAAAACTTTAGTTAATAAAATATCCATGGTGTTCTGCAGAAGTGGAGGGAATGGCTGCCATCACTTCTACTTTTAATGCTTCACAGCCAATGAACATTACCTTGGGAAGGTCCTCATTGGAACACGTTACCCAATGAGATATCCCTGATACTCTGCGGAGGGAAAGGGAACGGCTGGCAACACTTCTACTTTCAATGGTTTACAGCCAATCAACATTAAGCTTGGGAAGATCTTCCTTGGAACACGTCAGCCAATCAGATGTCACTCCTACTCCGCGGAGGGGGGAGGGAATGGCTGGCAATACTTCTACTTTCAATGGTTTACAGTCAATGAACATTAAGCTTTGGAAGGTCTTTCTTGAGACATGTGAGCCAATCAGATGTCCTTGCTACTCCCTGGAGGGGAAGGGCATGGCCGGAAACACTTCTTCTTTCAATGGTTCGCAGCCAATGAACATTAAGCTCGTTGTTGAACACCTCAGCCAATTAAATGTTAATTTTGCTCCGCGCACACGGAGAGAACACGCCCTCCCACATAATATTACATTTCATCTAACAAAGTGACACTATTCGTGATAAAAGTGATAAAAGTAAACACCGCATTATAAATAAACATTACTCCGCATATATTAAAGGAAGGTAGCAATACGGCATATTGTTGCTTTCCCAATATGATTTCCACAGCCTACTGAACATTGCCGCAATACCACGCATCGTTGTTTTGCGGACGTGATTTCCACGGCCTACGCAACATTCATTACCTGTGTGTGCACCCTATACAATGCTTGCCGCAATATGGAGCATTGTTTTCCCCACGGGCTTTCCAGGGCCTACGCAACCTTGCCGCAATACCCCGCACTGTTGTTCTGTGGACGTGATTTCCACGGCCAGCGCAACATTCAACCTCCCTGCCTCTGCACCATACAGACTGCTTAAAGTAACTCCACAGTGTTCCTACTATATCCTCTTATACAATTTTCTCTTTTTTCCCCTACTCCTTTCAATTGAGTCACAAAATGGCTGCCAACACTTCCTAGTTTCAACTGTTCGCAGCCAATGAGCTGCACGCTCGTGCTCGTAACCCATCAGATGTCAGAATTCTCAAATATCGATATCTGTAAAATGTCATATTTCTCAAAAACTGCTGAACGGATTTACCCCATTTAAACAAAGGTGTGCTTTCTGGACCAAGACCTTCCTCCTTGATCAATCATCCCCAAACTTTTAAGATAGCAGCTGATCGAAAAACAGAAACTTTTTGGAAAATTACGTAAAGATTTGTCAAACGACGCTAAAGTTATAAGCACATGAAAAAATGCTTTTCCTATGGAAACGTGGTCTTAACTATAACTACCTACTAGCGACCGCCAGTAGGTAATATATATTTATATATATATAGGTCTCATCCTGTCAAGGCTGGACTACGGCAATGCACTCTACCTGGGTGCACCTCTAAAAGTCACTACCAAACTCCAAGTAGTTCAAAACGCCGCCGCCAGGATTCTGACCAACACCAGGAACCACTGCTCAGCCAAACCAGCCTTGCAAGCTCTGCACTGGCTACCCATCTTGGAAAGAGTGCAGTTCAAGTCACTCTGCCTCACACACAAAATTCTGAATGGGAAAGTCCCCCCATACTCAGAAATCTGGTCACTCCCTATACCACTTCGAGACCCCTTCGATCATCCAATGCCAACCTTACTAAACTTCCCAAGATCTGTCGAGCACGATCAGGAGGCCGGTGCTTTTCCTACAATGCGTCCAAGATGTGGAACTCCCTCCCCCCTGACCACCGAGCCCAACCCAATCTTCTGGCATTTCGAAAATCCTTGAAAACATGGCTGTTCCCATGAGCTTCTCTCCCTCTCTTTTCCATCAGTACTTGTTCAGCGCTGGGACGCTCACGGGCAGCTACGCGCTCTGAAAATCCGATAACATTAACATATATATATATATATATATACACATATATATATATAAATCATTATCTAATCCCTATGGAGTAATCTTGAATTGAGTAGCCTATGTAGACACCTTTTTCCCACTTATTAAGTGAACTCTGCTCTTTTGTTGTTCTCCTATTTTTTCAGCCAAGTATAGCACAGTAGCTACCTACAATGTAAAACCATTTGCAATTTATTCTGCTTTTAGGCAATGGTCTTGGTTTAATTATACTACATTTAGTCACGATGGCTATAGTGAACACTTAGCATCAGCAGCCATGCCTGATTGTTTTTAACTGTGGTGGGTTTCTATAACACTGGCGCAGGTACATTAAGTTACATGACATCTTTTGGTATGAATTGTTGTTTTCATAGCATACATGTACTTACTGCGAGAACCTTATGCACTTTGGGCACTTGAGCACTTTGTTTTTGATAACATCGATGGAGGTCTTGTATTATGTTTTTTGGACATGTCTTAATAATTTTGCACATGTGTTTTGACTGGTATGAAATGAAGATTGAATACTAATTTTCTCTTTAGGCATTATTGTATATACTTGAAATGAATTTTACTTGATATTGCACTAGCACTTTATTCAGCTCAATGATTTATCTGAATATCGTAATGTCCTTTGAGCTTTGTATTTTGTACATATGTGTAAAGAAGTATTTTTTCCATGTCCTTGACCCCCTTAATCCGCTGTTATCGTTTCTACCTCTATGTTTGTCACAGTATTTAAACACCCCCATTGGTAATTTGAGGCCATGTGATCAAGGCCGTTTTGTGACGGCCGAAACGCGTCATGCCGATGGCGAGGGAAAAATAAAGCCACATCTTTGAAAATCTACCTTGGTGTTTTTTGAGATCTGTTCCGCGGTGGTGCGAGGAGACGCATTGCAGGACTCTTGTTTCGACATATATATATATATATATATATATATATATATATATATATATATGATTACTCAACATTCCCAAAGTAATCCCAATTACAGCACTCTCGGGGTTCCTGTTCTCAGCAACGAGGATTTATTTATCCAAACAGACGCGTTTCGGGAGAAACTCCCTTCGTCAGTGTTTACATGAAAACGCGCGAAGCGGCAACATTATATCACATCATCGTGGGTGACAGACATAAACATAGGACTACCGTGAGTATTTTTACACCAGTGCCATCTTGTAGTATGTTATTATGTCACATATAACAGTGTGGATGTTAAAATACATCATCCTTCATAACCATCCCATAAATCAGTCAGGCTACTATTTACTGTGTTGATAAATATTCACATATGTGTGGTGAACATGGACATGGTGCATCTGGTGCTCCACAATTTTCTTATATACAGGGTTATACCTTCAATTTGAGCACAAAAAATTGTGCATTTCAACTTTAAGACCAAACGGTCATCTCGTTGTAATCTTGCCGTGGATCGGCGATTGCAGCCAATGAGGCTGCTAGTTCCCAGAACATACATCATATCCATGAACCTCCACTGCATATCTGAAAATCCACGAGGGGGCAACAAGTTACAGATGCTCAGGAGATTAGAATCCCGATATATCATAGACTTAGAGACCAAGGCCCCGGGAGGGCTGAATATGGGGGAAGAATTATCATCTCACCTGGGCTGAATCTTGTCTGTTTCCTTGTAACTGTACTTGTATGACCCTTGTGTTTTTGTTTCTATTTTTGTTTAACTGAATTTTGTCTAACTGAATTTGGAATAGAATAGAGAACTAATGCATTGGATTAGAGGATTTGAAATTGTCTGGATGGGTGCTTTAACTTAGCCTTAACAGTGTGATTATGTGGAGGTTCATGGATTTGATGTATATTCTGGGAACTAGCAGCCTCATTGGCTGCAATCGCCGATTAGGCCCAGATCATGGTTCATGCCAATGACTACCAAGGACTCCATTGATGTGTACAATGATGTAGTGACTAATGAGTTGAAACGTTTTTATTATAATGTTTCCAACAATAAAGATGGTAATACGCAGCAGCAAAAAGAATATCATGCTTTCGTTAGAAGTTTAGCTAATGATAGTACCAGTATTGTGAGAAAGCCCGCCAAAGGGGAAAACGTGGTATTGTGGTCAAGAGAAAAATAATTTAAAGAAGGCGTACTTGCAATTGAATAATAATGACTGTTATATGAGATGCAGCAAAGAAGACACTGTGAGTATAATGTGGAACTGCAAGGGTTGCAGACACAGGGTTTGATTAGCCATGAAGAATACCTTTAACTCAAAGTGGATGAACTTTTAATCCCTGTAATGTACTTAATTCCAAAGGTGCAAAAAGATACAGTTAACCCTCCTGGACGCCACATTATCTCTGCTATAGGCAGTGCTTTTGAGCACACATCAAAATATGTTGGTACATTGTTAAGTAGCTTCATCAAGAATTTACCATACTATATCCAGGATACAGGGGATTTTCTAAAACGAGTTTACCACTTCCCCTGGGAGGATAATTTCCTATTAATCACAATTGATGTATCCATATTGTATACTAGTATAGACCATGGGGATGGTCTTAGCGCAGTCAAGCATTTTTGAGGGGCAAGACCACTGAAACTCTTGTCTCAAGAGTAATTACTTCCTATTTAACAACAAATTGTTTCACCAGAAATGCGGGACAGCGATGGGCACCTGCTTTGCCCCCAGCTATGCAAATTTGCATATGAGCTGGTGGGAGGAGGAGGTGGTCCAAACGCAATACCATGAGATATGGGACAATCCCATTGTACAGTGGCACAAGTTTATAGATTACCTTTTTGTGGTATGGAGAGTTACCAAAACAGAAGCGGAGATTGAGGTGAACAATTTGAATTTGCATTTTACTAGTTCTATTAGTGCTCAAAGTCTTATTTTTTTATTTCACTGTGTACATAGCAAATGGTAAGCTTGAGACCAAGCTTTCTAGGAAGCCCATAGTTGGCAACACATTATTGCATCTTACAAGCTCACACCCGACAAGTTTGGTAAGAAGTATTCCTTACAGGGATGGATTAAGGGTGATATGCAACTGTAGTGAGAGTACAGAATCTAAAAAGGAGATCACAATACTGAAGTCCAGGTTTTGCACACGTGGCAATCCAGATGAATGGGTTGAAAAAGCCTTAGAAACAGTAGAGAAACAACTAAGAGAGCAAGTGTTCTTTAAAGAAAGAGGCAGAAGAGATAACCATAAGCAAACAGAGCTAACCCATTTTAGATTAGTAACTACATACCTCAAGCAGCAGGCCACTATAAGAAAGAATATGAATAAGTACTGGCATCTTATCAGGAATGATCCAGTTATAGGCAAGGTAGCATCCAATTACCCGCAAGTAACATACAGGAGAGCACCCTCGATGAAGAACAGTCTGGTGAGTAACACTTTGAAGGAAATCAGAAATGCAGTTAACTATAAAACAAGGGTTTTAAAAGTGTCCTAAATGCAAAGTGTGCACCAAAGGGAACAATACAGGCACATACACGTCGTCAGGCTTGAATCCAAGAGCTAAAAGGATATAAGGCAAATACACATGCAAAACAGATCATGCAGTGTATGTGCTGCAATGTCCATGTGAACTTAAATATGTGGGCAGCATCATATTGGATGTCCACAAGTGCATTTTTCAGCATCTGCGTGCCATAAGAAATGGGGAACTTAGGTGAGGACATGCACACACATCTCTAATACATTGAGGTAATTGTTAGGAACTTCCCAATCCTAGAATGATGTATGTATTATCAATGATTTGCATTGGTTATACATTTTTACAGCAGCATGGTTTTAAATTAATTAATTTAGGTATTTGTTATCACAGTAACTGAAGTGCACTTTAGATCCATAAACAAACAATGAATTTAAAATTGACACAACGAATATGATGCGAGCCCACTTGGGCATGACGACAAAGTGAATTACGGCATAAAGTTGAAAGGCCCACATGGGCTGAACATGGGTACATCATCATGCTGATAAGAGAAAATTGCATTTATAGAACTTTAAACTTCGAAATCAAGTGATATTTCTTCTGTAATTAAAGGCAGCCATATTTGCGGCTTGGATTTGAGTTAACAACAGTGTAATTGATTTATACACATTTTTCAAATTATGAATGTGTATAAAATGTTGAAAACTACAGTTCTGTTGTTTATATCATTTGTAATGGTAGTTTTATGCAATGAAATAGAATTAGTTATAAGACTGCCACTAATACAACCTCATCGTTGTAGATTCACAAACAAAAGATGAAGGTGAAATTGGCACAACTAATATGATGTGAGCCCACTTCGGCATGATAGTAGAGTGAATAACGGCACAAAGGAGAAAGGCCCACATGGGCTGAATACCTCCTAGAATTTTAAACTTCTAAAATCAAGTGATCTTTTTTCTGTAATTAATGACAGCCATATTTGCGGCTTGGATTTGAGTTAACAACAGTGTCATTGATTTATACACGTTTTCAAAATACAAATGTGTATGAAATGTTGAAAACTACAGGTCTGTTGTTTATATCGTTTGTAATGGTAGTTTCAAGTAATGAAATAGAAATAGTTAAAACACTACCACTAATGTAACCTCGTCATTGATGATCAAGGCTGGGATCAGCCGAAACATGTCCGATGGCGGTTTGACAATAAAATCTATTGGAAATCACACATGGCGTTGTCATCCTTGTAAAAGTAACTGGATTTGTAATAATATTCGGACCAACTCTTGCGTGGTCCGTACAGCGGCACGCCCTTCGCATTGGAGTACAGCGAGCAATATTTTACCTGTGCAGTCTAATAAAAGCCCCCATCCTATCCCTTTGTGTGGCCTCTGCTTCTTCAAGTTGGAGGAGTTGCTTTGGATATTTTGCGTGTCAACCAGAGGCACGCTGACAGAGGCCCCGCTCCGCAAGTTGGCCTGATCATTACTGGTGCACTGCGGCATTAGCTTTTTTGTTCCCCGAGGTATCAGATGGCCCAGGCCCGCCTTACAATTCGAGATAAAGCAAGGGCCGATGCGGCACAGGTTGTGACTTCACATTAGATGGGGTGCATTGTAATCCCTACCCCTGCCCGGTGGACGCCCAAATCTGCAGGCTGGAGCGTTGAGGGGACCAGAGGGAGTTTCAAGACATTGCACCAACCAGGGCTCTAACAACAGACCACACAGTGGATTGTCCCACACATTGCTCAAAAACCACATGGACTTAAAAAAGAAACGCCACGTAGCACTTACCTGGAGGGAAGGGTTCTGGGACTGATAAGTTCCGAAGAGAAGCCAGTTGGTGCACGGTCACATGGATGAGGGAGGAGCAAGTTTCCCATCAATGAGAACAGTGCTGGACTTATTTAAACGGATGTACCAGCAGGTATTCGTGGCCTCTGAGTTTCTCGACGGTCCTGGCATAAGCAATTGACTTCCTGTGCCAGCAAAAGCTTGATAAACCCCAAATTTGGATCCCTTGTTGTATCTCCTTCGGGATCGCTCTCGGCTGCTGAACTCAAATCCGATGCAGATATTGAAGTGGCAGTATTTTCACTTGTTTGCCGCAGAGAAGGTTTATTTGCTCTTACTCTTGCCTTAACTGCCTCATAACGACGGGCAAATGTGAATACCTACCCATTTTGATAATCTGCTCGGTCTCTTTCAAATTTGTAAGCCTTTCTTTTCTTGATGACTTCTTCGTCTTTATTCAATCTGACCATCATTTCATCTCTCATTCTCTTTATTTGGTCAGTCACCACTAGTTTTGCAATTTCAAGTTCTAAGGCATCAATTTCCCTGTGCAATTTAGCCCGATCACTTTCAGCATATCTGACTAAAATATTCATCAACTTGCTCGAAGACTCCAAGTTGGACTCCGCCCACTCTGCCAGCATTGCCGGATCTGGGTTGTCGTAACTAGGAGCTAAGGTGATACGTTATACCCTGGGAACCCGTCCAACTTGCAAATAGCGGGATAAGGACCGGTGCTCCCACCACTTAGACTGTTCTGAGCGCATGAATCGCTCCAGCCTTCTGAACAAGTCTCTCGTGGTGGGATTACCGGTATTAAGGCTGGCCAGTGGTGCACTCGTCGACCCCCCCCGCCGGGGAGTCGGTAAATAGAATATCTGCTGCCTCCGCTCGGGTACGTAGTACGTCTGCGGACATCTTAAAGGCGCTGTAATATTGTGGCAAATATCAAATTGCACGTAAACGAACGGCTACTGGGACTAAGCTCAATGTCCTTCCCAGTGCCTCGCACATGTATATATATACATATATATATATATATTAGAGCTCCTGTTTGTACCAAGGTGACAGGGCACTAACGGTGGGTGCCGCAAACACGGTTGGTACGCCGTGTAATAATCCTTCTCCAAATCTCCTCCCCCAGCCGGGAAAGAAGTAGCAGCACTCACGGGGTATTCACAGTATTTCCTTTATTGTTCCTTTATAGACGCGTTTCGGTCAAGCTCTTTTTCAATGTGACAACAAGAATGTTGCACAGGAGCCATTTTTAAATGCAATGCGTGATTTCAAGAGGAAAGTGAAGTAGGACTACCCGTTCACAATCCGTGGGCGCCATGTTGGAATGTGCAAAACAAGCAAAATAATTCATACTTATTCGGCAAACAGAATTACTTAACATTCATGATTTTAAACTGAATATAATTCATACTTTTAGCCGTGAATCGGCTAGCCAAATACATGACATGTTGCAGTGAGATTTCTTAAAGAGCAAATACATATATAGCTTAATGCTATTTATATTAACCATTCACAGTTCTTTCTACATCAATTTATCACATACTAGATATACGTAATTTGACTCTTTGCTGTAGCTCTCGTAAGTAATATGATGTTGCCTAATATACAGAACATTCCTTTAAGATCTTGCCATGGATCGGCTCAGGCGGCTCCTATCACTAGAAGCCCCAGGTTACGCCTGAGGCAGCCCTCAGGTCAAACCAAATTCCTCAAGAACTATTTGGTTGGCCTTGGCGTGTTTACAGTCAAATTATTTTCCCAGGTGGATGGCCAATTCTTCCCCACTATTTAAACCCATTGGAATTTTCGTTTGCAGGTCGATTATATAGCGTGATTCGAGACGCCTTAGTTTAAGTAATCGATTACCACCCCTTTCGTGCTCTGGTACCTGGTCCACCCCAAAATATTGTAAGAGATCCCTGTTGTTTCGGTGTTTGATTGCAAAATGCTTGGCTACAGGTGATGTCATGTCCTTGTTGGCTATGGCCCGCATATGCTCGAGGATTCTCAACTTCACACTTTTTATGGTGCTCCCTATATATCTCAACTTGCAGGGGCACATTAAGCAATACACCACATACGGTGTCTGGCAAGTGATGAAAGAGCCAATACTTTTTTTCTTTTTCAGGCCCGGTAGTTCAAAGCCTAAAACCCTTTTACTGTGTGCACAGGCTTTGCACTTGCCACAGGGAAAAAACCCTTTCATCTCTGCCATAGTGCTTGTCCTTGATTTCGGGGCGTCTAGATGACTATGTACCAGTAAGTCTTTAATAGATTTTGTTTTCTTGAACGTTACCAGTGGGTTTCTTGGGATATCCATCCCAATGATGGGGTCTGTCTTTCAGATGTGCCAATTTCGGCGCAATATTCCTTTAAAAAAGTTAGCATTATTTAAAAAGGTTGTTATTAGACGGAACTTACCCTCATCTGTCCTGCTTTCTTTGTGATTTTCTTTTTCTTTTAACAGATCAGTTCTTCGGATCCCTGACACTCGCTTCAGTGTCTGATTTAGAAGCGCTGGACTATAGCCTCTCTGTTTGAACCTGGTTATGCTTTCTTTCGCTGCATTTTCGAAATCTTCCCCTCGTGAGCAGTTGCGTTTAAGGAGCAATAGCTCCCCAGAGGGGATGCTTCTTTTTAGGTTCACTGAATGCCCGCTGTCAGCGTGTAGAATGCTGTTTCCAGCGGTTGGCTTACGGTACAGGGATGTTGTGAGCTGGTTGTTAATGATGGTTACCCGGAGGCCAAGATAGCTCACTGCCACTGAGCTTACCTCCCCTGTGAATTTCAGATTGACATTATTGTTGTTTAAATGGTAAACGTAGTCCCTGGCACTCTGTTCTGACCCCCTCCACACCAGGAAGAGGTTGTCTATATATCTGTGCCATTTGACCACATTGTCAGTCCAAGCCTTGTTCCCCTCGGACCAGGCCACCTGCTCCTCCCACCAGTCTACGAATAATTTCGCATAGCTGGGAGCGAAGCAGGTGCCCATCGCGGTCCCGGAGATTTGTCTGAAAAGCTCTCCCTGAAAAAGAAAAAAGTTATTCATCAGACAGAATTCAGTAAAATTGGCGGAGCTGCTGGGCTGCTGGGGAGAATGCTGCCTAGACCGAGGTCAGATCAACATCTGATACACTTTAATAATGATCCCTCTAAACTTCACTCCTTCCTTCTTTATACAAAGGGCAAGCTCCTCAATTCCTTTCACTAGAAAGGGAATATACCAAGAATTTACCTGTTTAAACTACATCAACCATAAGATATTAGATGTCTCAAATTTGCAAGCTTCAAAACCTACCCGGTAGCCATAGGATTGTTGCAGGCACAATTTTGGTCACTTTCTCCAACAGACCCATGAAAGCAACCCTGGGTCCAACTTGAACACTATTTATTAAACTCAATCCCACTTTCATTATTTCATTCAACTACAAACAGAAGATCGTGCCCTTCTGCTATTATCCCCTTAACCACTAATATTATCAATACCAGCAGGTAACGTCTAACAACCAGTAAAGAGAAATGGCTAAAAACTCTCTATATCAATGCTTAAATCTGAACCACCAGTCAAAACATTCTGGTACACCTGGATGGATCACTGTATCTATCTCTTTTATTTTTAAGCACATTTTATTGACATTTATATCACATACATGGTACAGACACAAGTGAAATACCAGTTGTTGTGTCATTTCAGCGATACTTCACACCTGCCATGAGCACTCAAAGGAAACTCTTGTTTGTTCACAAACTCCCACCCCCTCCCTATGAGTTATGTCATAAGCTGCATATATTTAGTTACAGTTTGTCAGTGCTCACTACCATCTTCCTAGGATACATATCATATGCACAGGAGGTTGTTGACTCCTGTGGTGGCAAAGCTTGTAGTGTGTACATGGTTGTGTGTTGTTTCTATGGAGTTACCAGTTCTTATTGTGTTGCATGCACAGGCGATCCCATAGGAGATATTTCCGGCGATGGACATTATAGATTTTTAAGGATATCCACCAAAGTCTACCAGGCACGGGCCTTGTCCAAGGTCCCAACCCCTCTCCTCGCTTCTCTCAGTAAGACACCTACCTTATTTCCCGCCCAGTTCCAGTTCTCTGCACCACATGGTCACTCTGGGTCCCCCAGAGGATCTCCAGTTTCTTGTGATTTCTTGTTTTGCTAGTATAAACGCTAGATCGTGACACTTGCTTGTGACCTTGGTTTTGGAGGTGTGAGGAAACCAGCTCAGTAAGCAGAGACCCGGAGTGCAAGGGACATCCTTCTCCAATACCTTCGCTACTGCCCACCTGCACTCCTCCTAGAAGCCATGGAGTGAGAGGCAGGACCACAGCATATGCAGGAGCTCAGCCCCCAGCTCACCGCATCTTGGACAAGCTGCATCGGTTGTATGAAAGTGGCAGCGAACATGCCCTGGGTGAGAAATGCTGGTTGGAATATATAGTAATTAATCAATTTAAATATGGGATTTCTAGAGAGGTCACCTGGTCCAGAATGGAGTCCCAGTCTCTGGGTTAACCAGGTCTGCTGCCCAGTGTGTCTGCAAGTTCTCCAGGGGTCGGACCATATCCTCCTGTATTGCCCTATATAGACATGTGGCTACCTTGAAGATACCCGAAAAGAGGATCATGTGCTGTGAAGCTGGGGTTCGGAGGTGTCAGTTTTCCAATGTTTGCGAAATGCCATTGTTACTGCTCAATGGAACAAGAAGTGCCCCTGTAGGAGATCAAATTTCTACCAAAAGTCCTTGAAAGGAAGCAATTTCCCCTCTTTGAACAGGTTGCCCACTGTTGTTGCCCCAGCAGCGGGTCCACTCCCCCAGTCCCCACCAGTGCAATGCAGTAGATTCTGGAGTTGGGAGCACACCGCTGACCTCTTCCACCGTATCGCCCGACTGCATCATGGTCTGTGCAGTTCAAGTATTTTCAAGAACAGTTCAAAGTTCGAATTTCCAAAGTATTTCACCTCAATCGGTGCAAGTAAGTACTTGTATTGTGATCATCTCTAGACACGAGCCTAGCTCGTGTTTTGGGATTGATTCCCTCATCAGTAGAGATAGTTTCGGGGTTGCAGAACAGGTCACCAAACACCCGTCAGGGGCCTCGTTGCCCCTCTGGCGCGCAGGTGCATCTCCAACAAGCTCGTCAGCTTAAATGGCTACCGGTCAGGGAGCCATCAAAAGGGATTCCGGAGTTGGGAGCACACCGCTGACCTCTTCCGCCGTATCGCCCCACTGCATCATGGTCTGTGCAGTTCAAGTATTTTCAAGAACAGTTCAAAGTTCAAATTTCCAAAGTATTTCACCTCAATCGGTGCAAGTAAGTACTTGTATTGTGATCATCTCTAGACACAAGCCTAGCTCGTGTTTCGGGATTGATTCCCTCATCAGTAGAGATAGTTTCGGGGTTGCAGAACAGGTCGCCAAACACCCGTCACGGGCCTCGTTGCCCCTCTGGCGCGCAGGTGAATCTCCAACAAGCTCGTCAGCTTAAATGGCTACCGGGAGCCATCAAAAGGGGATTCCGGAGTTGGGAGCACACCGCTGACCTCTTCCGCCGTATCGCCCCACTGCATCATGGTCTGTGCAGTTCAAGTATTTTCAAGAACAGTTCAAATTTCCAAAGTATTTCACCTCAATCGGTGCAAGTAAGTACTTGTATTGTGATCATCTCTAGACACAAGCCTAGCTCGTGTTTCGGGATTGATTCCCTCATCAGTAGAGATAGTTTCGGGGTTGCAGAACAGGTCGCCAAACACCCGTCACGGGCCTCGTTGCCCCTCTGGCGCGCAGGTGCATCTCCAACAAGCTCGTCAGCTTAAATGGCTACCGGGAGCCATCAAAAGGGGATTCCGGAGTTGGGAGCACACCGCTGACCTCTTCCGCCGTATCGCCCCACTGCATCATGGTCTGTGCAGTTCAAGTATTTTCAAGAACAGTTCAAAGTTCAAATTTCCAAAGTATTTCACCGGAATCAGTGCAAATAAGTACTTGTATTGTGATCATCGCTAGACACGAGCCTAGCTCGATTTTCGGGATTGATTCCCTCATCAGTAGAGATAGTTTCGGGGTTGCAGAACAGGTAGAGATGATCACAATACAAGTCTATGCCCGTCCGCGCCTGGACCGCGCCCAGCGCCAGACCCCCTGGCCCCCGCCGTACCCAGCCCCGTAGATTCACATATGATGCCGCAACTCTCCTCGCCCTCAACCCCGGACGCACACCACAATGCTGCGAAGCCACCCCAGGACGTACCCACGGCCCATTCGCCTGTCACACCTGCAAGTACACCTGCTTCAGGACCCTCTCCAAATCCACTTCCTCCAAACATAGCTCCGACTCTAACCACCTGAAGTGCATCCTGCTAAACACCCGCTCGATCCACAGACACGCCACTGAACTCTGGGACCTACTCGACACTGCGTCACCGGACATCGCCTTCCTTACAGAAACATGGATGAACACATCATCAGCACCCGACATCGCCATAGCCATACCGGACGCTTACAAGATCATCCGAAAAGACCGCACCGTCCAAACAGGAGTAGGCATCGCCATCATCCATAGGAACACCATCAAAATCACGACCAGCTCCGACGACAATCTTGCAACCGCCGAACATCTCCACTTCCAGATCCACACTGACCCTAGGACCACACTTAGAGGCACCCTCATCTACAGGCCTCCAGGAACCCGCACTCAATTCAGCGATGACATCACTGACTTCGTCAGCCCACATGCCCTCGCCTCCGAGAACTACATTCTATTAGGAGACCTCAACTTCCACCTTGAAAACAAACACGACAGCAACACCAACTCCCTTCTGGACAACCTGGCCAATCTCGGACTCAAACAACTTGTGGACACCCCCACCCATGTAGCCGGGCACACGCTCGACCCTATCTTCACCTCCAGCAAGCACATTTCCTTCGACCGCACCACAGCTCTCCATTGGATGGACCACAGCTGTGTTCACTTCAGCTACAAAACCACCTTGACCCACAACCGCCCACAACCGATTCCTCGAAGAAACTGGAACAAAATCACCTCCGACCAACTCCTCACATCACTCAACCAAAACCCTCCCACCCTCTCATTGGACCCAAGCCAAGCGGCCACCAACCTCAAGCACAGCGCTGACGGATTAGCACCCCTGAAAAAGCACCAGATCAATTCAGGCAGCAAAAAGGCCCCCTGGTTCAATGATGACCTTAAAAAATCCAAGAAGCTATGCCGCACCCTAGAGAAAACATGGAGAAAAAACCCAACCACCGACAACATGGCCACCCTCAAGGCGGCCACCCGCAAACACCACCAACTGATTCGATCCACCAAGAAATCAGCTTTCAAGGATCGTCTCGACAACAACGCCCACAACAGCAAGGAACTTTTCAACATCGTCAAAGAATTCACCAACCCCGCCGCAGCATCTAACGACATCACTCCCTCCCAAGACCTCTGCGATGCGTTATCCTCCTTCTTCTACAACAAAATTGCCGACATTCACAACAGCTTCGAGAACACTCCCTGCGAACAACCCTCCCCACCCCCCTCAGATCCTACACCGCCAACTAACAACCTCAGCGCCTGGAACCCAATCACCACCGAAGACACCATCCGCCTAATGAACTCAATCCACTCTGGCTCGCCAACCGACCCCTGCCCCCACCACATCTTCAACAAAGCTGACTCCATCATCGCACCGCATCTCCGTGATGTCATCAACTGCTCGTTCAACTCTGCCACCTTCCCAGAAAGCTGGAAACACGCCGAACTCAGCGCCCTCTTGAAAAAACCCACAGCAGACCCCTCTGAACTTAAAAACTACCGACCCATATCCCTCCTCCCCTTCCCCGCCAAAGTCATTGAGAAAGCCGTCAACAGCCAGCTCGCCGCCTTCCTTGAATCCAACAACTCCCTCGACCCCTCACAGTCCGTCTTCCGAGCCAAACACAGCACCGAAACCGCCCTCATCGCAGCTACAGACGACATCCGAACGCTACTGGACAACGGAGAAACAGTGGCCCTCATCCTACTCGACCTCTCTGCCGCCTTCGACACAGTCTGCCACAGCACCCTTATACAACGCCTCAGCAACATCGGCATACAAGGAAAAGCCTTGGACTGGATCATCTCATTCCTCGCCGGGAGAACTCAAAGAGTCCGACTTCCCCCATTCAACTCAGAGGCCACTGAAGTCATCTGTGGAGTACCACAAGGATCATCACTCAGTCCCACCCTCTTCAACATTTACATGAGTACACTCGCCTCCATCGCACGTCAACACAACCTTAACATCATCTCTTACGCCGACGACACCCAGTTAATCCTTTCCCTCACCAAAGACCCTAACACTGCCAAAACCAATCTTCACGAAGGCATGAAAGAAGTAGCCAAATGGATGAAACATAGCCGCCTAAAACTCAACTCAGACAAAACGGAGGTGCTCATCCTAGGATCTTCCCCCTCTGCCTGGGACGACTCTTGGTGGCCTTCCGCTCTGGGCACAGCACCCACACCCACAAACCACGCACGCAACCTGGGCTTCATCCTTGACTCCTCTCTCTCGATGTCCAGACAAGTCAACGCAGTCTCATCCTCCTGCTTCAACGTACTTCGTATTCTCAAAAAGATCTTCCGCTGGATCCCCCTCGAAACAAGAAAGACTGTCACCCACGCACTGGTCACGAGCCGACTGGATTATGATAACACACTTTACGCCGGAATCACAGCAAAATTACAGAAAAAACTCCAACGCATCCAAAACGCATCAGCGAGACTCATATTGGACATCCCTCGCCAAGATCACATCACCGGACACCTAAAAGACCTCCACTGGCTTCCCGTCAACAAGAGAATTACATTCCGTCTTCTCACCCACGCACACAAGGCCCTCTACAAACTAGGACCCGAATGCCTCAACACTCGACTGTCCTTCTACACACCCACCCGCCAACTTAGATTGTCCAATCAAGCCCTCGCCGCAGTCCCGCGCATCCGAAAATCCACCTTGGGTGGCAGATCCTTCTCCTTCCTGGCGGCCAAGACCTGGAACTCACTCCCCACTCACCTCCGCCTTACTCAAAACCACATCTCCTTCAGAAAAGAACTTAAAACCTGGCTATTCGACAAAAATTTAACCCCCTTTCCCCAAGCGCCTTGAGACCCACTGGGTGAGTAGTGCGCTATATAAATCCCTGAACTTGAACTTGAACTTGCTCCCAACTCCGGAATGCCCAGTGCAAAGCAGTAGTTTGGCCAGCATGGAAAGAGGTAAGTATGGGATTCGCCTTCATGTTTTCTGTAAGTATTTAGTTTATCACTCATGCAATTATTTATTTATTTACATTTTGGGGGCGGGGGTGGTTTATATATCGCTACCCTTACCTGAGGGTATCGGAGCGCTTTACAACAGTGTTTCATGATAGTTAACATGGTAGAGCAGTCTTAGAACATAAAGTTTGGTAATCCAAAAGTGCTGAGGCCTCTTGAGGTAGTGGTTGAGTGCTGAGGTAGCCTCATTGAATGCTTTATTGAGGTAGGCCGAAAATCTTGTGGCACCTTAATTTTATTGCACATTTTCTTGAAGCGGGCTGAGGTAGATCTGAGCGATGTAGAGTCAGAGAGCACGGAGGTCAGGGATAGCATGAGGGTGGTGGCTATCCATTCGGGAGGGCGCGAATCAGGAGGAGGTGTTTTTTTAATTTAGTGAAGGATGGCATAGTTCTGATGTCTGCTGGGATGGAGTTCCAGATTTTTGGTGCGATTTCAGCAAATGACCTTGTGGCTGTTTTGTGTTTGTGGTGTTCTCAAGGGGATGAGAAGGAGGGAGTTCGAGCTCCTGAGGTTTCTTGTCTGTCCGTCCCTTTTGAGTTTGGCAGCCAGATAGTCCGGTTTTCCAGAGTGGAGGGCTTTGTGCCTGAGGCATGCCGTTCTGAAATTAGCTCGCTGTTCAACTGGGAGCCATTTTAGTTCTCTCAGTGCTGGTGAGGTGTGGTCATATTTTCTGATTCCAGTGACCATTCTGGCTGCTGTGTTGAGGATTGTTTTGAGGGGAGCCAGGTGGGATTTTGTGGTTCCAGTTAAGGTTGCATTGCCATAGTCTAGTCTGGATAGCACCAGAGATTTGGTGGCTTGTTTGAGGTCTTTAGTAGGAAGAATGGTTTGATTTTGTAGAGAAGCTTTAGGTTGAGGGAGGCAGTCTTTTCAGAGTTTTTGATGTGTTTGGTCATGTCCAATTTAGGGTCTAGGGTGATTCCTAAGGATTTTACGGAGTTAGCCAGGGTGAGATTACCGTTTAGAGCATCCACAGCTTTAAGACATTCTGTGATTTGTGGGTTCTCTTCTTTGTTGGAGATGAGGAGGATCTTGGTTATTTACTGATTGAGTTTAATGTGATTTTGGGATAGCCAGTGTTTAATTTCTTTTAGAGTGTTGTTGAGTCTGAGGATGTCGTTAGGGGAGGAGGTTTCTAGATAGATCTGGGTGTCATCGGCGTGTAGGTGGAAGTGGATGTTCGCCTTTTTGTGTATGGTGGTGAGGGGTTCCATGTATATGTAAATGTAAATGTAAATGTAAATGTACAGGAATTTATGTTGTGCAAATCACCAACCGGTCTCTAAGCGCTTGCTTAGGGAACCCGCCATGGTATTCCCCTGTGAGATAACCCCGGCAGGGTATCCCCAAGGTGAAAGCCAGGCATCCCGCCGCGAGGGGCCGTTGTGGAGATTAAGCAAGCTATTGCCCAGAGTCGCAGAGTGTGAACCCGTGAATCGAGTAGGCACCGGAGCGAGAATTGTTGAGTCCATGGACATTTTAGGACTCAAGACCCCGCCGAGCCGGGAATTGAACCCTGGTCCCGGGCTGACCTCTGCTTCCAGGTCTGCCTCCTCTAACCAGTGAGCCACACTTCTCCACTATATGTTGAACAGTTGTGGTGAGAGCACTGAGCCTTGGGGCAGACCTCTGCTGACGGGGTGGAGGTCGGAGGTAAAGGTTTTGATTTGTAACTTTTGCGAGCGGTTCTGGAGGAAGGAGGTGAACCAGCGGAGGACCTTCTCATCAGCACCAACCCTTTCTTGTATAGTCTTGATGAGAAGTTGGTGATCTCCTGTGTCAAAGGCTGCCGATCGGACAAGGAGAATGAGAAGGCAGCATTGAACGGAGTCTAGTGACTTGTGGATGTTGCCTGTGACATTGAGGATCGCCGTCTCAGTGCTGAAACCTTTTCTGAATCCCGATTGGTGGGGGTCAAGAAGGTTGATGTTGTCAATGTGTTGAGTCAGTTGTGAGAGGACACATTACTTGAGGATTTTGGATAGGAGGGGGAGATTGGAGACGGGTCTGAAGTTGTTCAGGTCCATTCGGTCAAGGCCTGTTTTTTTTTTAGTAGTGGCGTTACTTGGCGGACTTTAAGTCATTCAGGTATGATGCCGGATCTCAGGGAGCTGGTGAGGATTCTGCACCAGAATGGGGCTATGGAGAGTTTGAGTTTTTTGGTCAGTTGAGTGGGTATAGGGTAGAGGAGGTAAGAAGCGGGCTTGGAGGTGGAGATTAGCTTGATAATCTTGGCTTCCGTGATGGGGTTGAAGGACTTCCAAGTAGTTGTGTGGTGTAGGCAAGTGTTTTTTCTATTGGAGCTGGGGGCAAGCTTTCACAGGAGGGATCGGTACTGGAGTCTAGGGAGTGTTCAAACTTGGAGATTTTGTCTTCGTCTTCGCACAATTCCTTGGAGGCCTGGGTGGAGGATACGGGGGCTTAGTGGTTTGTTGCTTGATGATTTTAAATAGTTTGTTGGGCCTGTTTTTTTGCATTGTCCAGGGCGGAGCAGAAGAAGTTGTTTTTTTCATTGTGGATGTGTTTTTTGTATTTTCTCCGAGCTGCCTTGAGTTGTTCGAGAAGGCTAGCGGAGGGGATGTTTCTCCAGAGTCTTTCTATGGCTCTAAGTTGTCTCCTTTCATGGTTGATGTCCGTATTGAACCTGAATCTAGAGGGGATGTTCCTGGGTTTTTTTAGTTTCAGAGGGGTATCTGATCTAGAATGGATGTCAGGGATGTGTTGCAGTGGTCAGTGAGTCCTGTCGTGGATAGATCATCCGAGGAGGTAGTGAGGAGAGAGTTGACTTTTTCTTCCAGGTGGGTCATGTTGATCTGAGTGAGATTCCTGGTCCATTTGGTCTGTATTTGGGTGGGAGGGTATAAAGTGGCTTGCTGAGTGAGGTGGAAGAGGATTAGGTGGTAGTCAGCCTAATCTACAGGCAGGGTGTGGTTTATCATCACAGTGTCTTGATTGGCTATGATGGCATCTAGGGTTACTCCTTTGTTGGGGGTTGTTTTTATGCAGTGTTTCGGGAGGTTGTTATTGTATAGTACCTCGCTCAGGTTTTGGATTAGTGGATTATTATCTTTATTCCAGTGTAGGTTGAGGTCGCCCAGAATAAGTTTGTTCGCATCCCGTAGTGCGCAGTGGGCAATTAGGTCAGACAGGTGTTCAGTGAAAGTGGTGGAGTTGCCTGGGGGGTGGTAGATAAGGTGGCAGGTTATTGGATTTTTGTTGCAAGTGTTGATGTTGACAGTTAAATGCAAAAACAACAATTGATGGACAGAATGCAGAACAATGTCATACATTCACCCCAGTACAGAGATCTGGGCCTAAATCCATCGTTTTTTTGTACTCCACACCACCCCAGTTCAGACATGGCCATATGCAAATCAGCCTTGACCCTGTGCCTCATGGGAACAGTCCAGCCCGAACTGCCAAGCCATGTCTTCCCTGGACTCTGGAATCAAGCATTCTAGGACCGGTTTCTGGCTATCAGCCGTCATCAGCCAGGATAGCTTGACTCCAGTGGTGTGGATGTTGACAGTTAGGCACTCAAAGGTGTTGTCGTTGGATGATTCTGGTTCCGTCACAGAAATATTGTCTCTGTGGATGATTGCTAAGACTCCTCCTTTTTGGTCTTTTCTGTCTTTGTTGGTGATTGTAAAGCCTGGGGGGACGAGGCTGTCCAGGAGTGGAAGGGAGGAATAATTAAGCCAGGTTTAGATGATGAATGCTATGTCAATGTCATGAGTGAGGATGGATTCTGCTAGTTCTGTGGCATGTTTGGTGGCTGATCTGCAGTTTATGAGCATGCAGTTTGTGGGGGTCATCTCTGTTTTGGGTTTCTTCGTAAGGGGGGCCCTGGGGATGTTAGTGCGGGTGGCGGGTGGCCTAGGTGCGCTAGGGGGTGCTTGGATTCTTCCTAGTCCGGTGATCACCTGGATTTTGGATTGGGGGGGACAGCAATTAGATTGTCGTATGAAGAGGCGAGATCTGCCTCATCGCTCTCAGACATAACGTATCTAGTTCTTTTCGGTCTCTGGGTCAGATTGGGGAGGGGGTTAGCTACCCATCTCCGGGGGGGATAGTGGGCGGTCTTTGTTGTGTCTGAGTGATGGAGGAGTGAGTGTGGAGCAGTTGCTGGGGCACTGCAAGGTCGGCTAGAATTTCACTAAGGCCCCGGATTATAGTAGTTATCTGGGTTTCCAGCGAGGAAAGTCGTTGCTCAGTCTCTAATTTGTTGAGGTAGCGGGACAGGACCTGTGCTGGTGTGTTTGGCCTGGGTGGGGAGGAAGTATAGTGGTGTTCGGTAGCTTAGTGGAGGCTGTGTTGTCTGGGTGGGTCTGGGCGGGGCCGTGAGTGCAGGGTGGTGGGGGTCTTGTTGGGGTGAGGGAGTTATATTGCCTGTTGGTTCAGGGGGATTAGTGTTCAGGTTGTTTGGCGTGAGGAGGAGAGAGTGGAGGGCAGGTTGCGGGTGAGGGTGAGAGCCGGCAGGTGACGGATGGGATGAGAGCCAACGGTGGGCATCTGGGGGTCCTGTTCCCTATGGAGGTGGTGAGGGGGACGTCGTGTGTTGTGCTGACAGGTGATTGATGGGGATGAATGCCAGCGGTGGGCAGTAGGGTGGTCCTGTTCTCTCTGGGGGTGGTAAGGGTGATGTTGTGTGGTGAGGGGCCTACTTGTGGTGTAGAAGAATTGTTGCGTGTGGGTGTGGGGAGGTGGGTGCTCTGGTTGTTCGCAGTGGATTGGGGTGGGTGGGCGGCAGGTGGAGGGAGCCGGCAGGTGGGAGGGGGTGAGGGTCGGCAAATTGTGGATGGGAGTGAGAGCCGAGGGTCAGAAGTAGGGGGGTCCTGTTTTTTATGGGGATGGTGAGGGGGATGTCATGTGGTGGGGCGTCTGGGGTTGCTAGGTAGTATTGGAGCGGTATGTGGCGGGTGGCGGTGAGAGCTGATGGGGGAGTGGATGGTTACTGTTCTCTCTGTGTGAGGAGTGTGGGGTGTTGAAAGAAGGCAGGCATGCAGGGTAGCTAGGGGGTATCGGAGATGTGGGTGACAGGTGGGGGGGAGAACCAGACAGGGGAAGTGAAGGGGACGTGCTCTCCCTGGGAGTGGTGGGGGGAGGCTGCGTACTGAGGGGCGAGTACAGTTGTGAGTTCCAAAGCAGTAGGTGAGTTCAAATGGCTGGTTCGTTTCCTCCGGGGGGGAGTAAGGGTGGGAGAGGAGGAGCGTGAAAGGGTGTATTCCGGAGAGAGGGGAAGAGGGTGTCAAGTGTGTCTAGATTGTCGCTGTTGGCTTGTATCAGGACTGTGTTGTTGGAGTAGATGGTCAGAGTGGAATTTCCAGTACGCCTTGAGCGGTAGGGGAGTCATAATGTTAGTTTGCTGCTATACGAGGTGTTGGTGGTTTTTGAAATGTTGAGGTGCGATCTGAGGATGGATTTCCATGTTTCATGTCTCTCAGTGTGGAAGATAAGGTCAGTTTTTACCTTTCCTTTGGAGGGGCAGTGGTAGGAGTCTGCGAAAAGTGACTCGGGATGCTGTCAGATCAGTTTTTGTTTAAAGTTCTGATGGTGCTGATGGTGTGGGTTGCGGGGTCGCCTCAGTTGAGAGTTATGCTCCTGGGCGTCCCTCTAGATGTTTAAGGGTGAGTTGATGGGGGTCTCGGGTGTGTTCGGTCTTTTCTACCTTCTTCCTGTTGGAGGTGGGTTTGGTGTATCATAACATTTTGACTGGCTTTTTTCCCACTCAGAGGTGGTTATCATTGACCAGATGAGATAAGGGATGTATCAGGCCAGATACAGACAGTGAGCGGCGTGTCGCTCCTGTCCGAGGTGGAAAAGTGCCATTCATTTAGGGTGACCAGGCATCCCGGATTCGCCCGGAAGGTCCCTGTTTTTTACCTGCTGTCCCGCCAGATTTCAGGAAGGGTAGCTTCTGTCCCAGTTTTTAGAGAGGGGCAACTGAAAGCTGAGGGAGGTGCTTTTTATACTTTACAAAGCAGGGATAGTTAGCAGTTGTTTCAAGAAAGCAATTTAATTCACAGGCAAGCTGCTAGGTTTAAAAATTGCATGTTATGTATGTTCTTATTGCCTGTTCTGTAATTCTCTGCTGAGGAGCACTGTCAATCTGCGGGCTAGCTTGAAGTAAAACTGTAGTCCTTCTTCTATTTATTAATGCAACAATGCAGGGTGCTATGGTGTCACTTTTCACATCCTTCAGAGAACCCTCAGCAGTGCTCGGTCAGCAACTCCATTCTAGTCTGCTAATCTGTGTTTTTTCATATTAGAAAAGGTTACCCCATGCTATTGCAGGCATTTTTGTTTTACTATCTGATGCTCAAAACCAAGATCCCTCACTACTCAGGCTAGGTTTGAATAATGTTGCCCTTTGGATGAACAGAAATGCACTCAAGCTCAATGGCAACAAAACAGAAGCCATGATTCTGGGGGAAAAAAAACGAACATTGGGTGTTAACCACTGGCCTGTCTCACTGTGGCCATTACCTACTCCGGTTAATAGGGTTAAGAATCTCGGCTTCATTATTGAAAATAAACTTTCCCTTAAGCCACAGGTCTCCAAGCTCACAGCCACCTGCGTCTCCATTCTCAAGAAAATCCTCTGGCTGATTCCTGCGGCAGCCCAGAGAACGGTGCTGCAGGCCCTGGTAACGTCCAGATTTGACTATGGGAATGTACAGTATCTGTCGTCGACAAATCTTTGATCCACTTCTTGCAGATCATTCAAAACGCGGCTGATCGCCTTCTTTTTCGGCTGCCCAGATATGCTTCTGTTTCTCCGCTGATCTTTAAATTACATTGGCTTAAGGTTGATAAGCGCATTACATTCAAGGCCTTATGCTACATGTTCTGAGCCAGACACTGGCCCTTTTATACATCCATGGATTTGTGTCACCCTACATGCCCACCCGACCGCTAAGATCAGCCACCCTCGAACTGTTTACCACTCCCAGGTTTCATCAGCCCCGCATGAAGGGTCGCTCTTTTTCCTATTTAGGCCCGAAATGCTGGAACTCTATTCCTGCAGCCCTCAGGAATTGCCACTCTCTACTTACTTATCGTAAGGACCTGAAGACTTTGCTCTTCAGCTGTCATGACTGAGCTCCGTGTTATTGTGGGTAGTTGCTGTGCTATCTCCGTCCTCATTCACATATCTGCTTGCTGTCTGCCTGTAGCGCTGGGAGACCCTTCTGGGTAGCTGCGCGCTCTACAAATCTATTTTAATAATAATTAGATTGCTTACTAGAGGTATAGGCATGGTCATAGTACAGGGTTTGGTACACCGCCCCCTTTGCACACAACAGATTTGGTGTCATGAGTAGCAACTTGCACATTCTCTCCATCTCTGAGGCAGAACTCCCAATACACCTCTGAAACACTCTGGTGAAGCTGTACTACATATCAAGTGCCAAATAACTCACTCTTTTTGCTCTGTTCTTTTTCATACAATTTGTTAGAAAAGACTTCTCTTACAGAACTTTGCCCGTCCTGCTGCCCATCCTTAAGAGTTTTATGGCATAGCCTGAGTGTTTTCCTACACTAGGCTCCACTGGATGTGCTCCATGTCTTTCTTCTCCAGGTTACATGCAAAATGTACTCCCCTTTTGAGTGAAGGCGTCCGAAGGGATGTTGCAACAGGTGATGGTGGCAGTGTGAATCTGGATTGTGGTACAGGGCTTTATTTCTGTGCCTTTATGGGTAGACTCCCTACTGCCTCTCCCAAGTAAAGTTTGTTGAGTACACATAACTGTGTTTGTTGCCGTCATCATCTCTGGAACATGTCTGTGAGCTACATATTTTGTTTGTGTATTATGTGGGTTAGGGTGGAAAGGCAAACGTGAGGCCCACATGAACCTCATGTACTTGTTTCACAAGATGGTGGTCACATGTGTATAAGTTGGAAATATTCATCTCATAAATACCCTAAAGTATGTAAACAAGTCGTCAGTTCTGCCTGTAAACTTCCTACTTGAAAGCTGATGTGTGGGGGCAGGGGGTGGCTTTTGCTTTGCTATGTATAGTTTCCCCCGCCTTGGGTGAAACTCACCTACCCCTGTTCTGTGGCCACATACCTCAGCAACAGAATGGATGTGGCTGAAGACTAAGGCTGTGACTCAAAGCTCAGAAGCTTGCAGAAAAGTGCCCAACAACAGGGACAGGACTAGAGTAGTCGCACACAAACTTTGAAATGGTGCAGACCCATCTTGAACACCAGAAGGGTACTGGTTCTTGTGCCCTGAGCCAGTAAGTGGTTCATTGTCTTGCACCAAGGAGGTCTGCACACCACTGTAGCAGAAAAGGACAAAAGGACTAAGTGTGAAACATCTGCTTAGCTGAAAATCTCGCTCTAGACTGGGCCTAAGTCTGTGAACCTTGAGGAGTTGCCTTACTGCCGTTATCTGTGGACAGAGGGAGAGGTCGCCTGTCTGCCAAGGACCTGGACAGTGACTCAGATCTACAGGAAGTCCTGCCAAAGGCCCAGATGACTGAAGGAACTATGTGAGGAGAGAGAGGAGAGAGAGGGAGGGGGAAGGAGAAGAGAGGAGAGGAGAGGAGAGGAAAGGAGAGAGAGAGGAGAGAGAGGAGAGAAAGGGAGGGAGGGAACGAGAGGAGAGGAGAGAGCGAGGAGAGGAGAGGAGAGGGGAGGGAAGGGGAGGGGAGGGAGGGAGAGAGAGAGAGAAAGAACTCAGAACCAGTGAGAGCGCCATTGTCCAGCTGCCGGAAAAGAAGCAAGAATCAAGGGGAGCAACATCTGAGGTGAGGAGCAAACACCTTCGCAGATAAAAAGAGTGAGCTTACATATTCCCTAGACCATCCTATGCACAAGGACACCCTGTATCCTCTTCTAACAAAATCACCAGATGGCAAGCAGCCTTCATGTCCATCACCTTGAATTCGGAACTGTGGCATTATCTTCGTTATACTTGTGGTTGCAGACAAACCAACATGTGAAATCCTGATTGGTACTGGTTAGAGCAGTAACTTTACTGATTGTTTTCACTATAAAAAAACATTGACCACAAGAAGTGGGCTACATGATACCAACCTCTACAAGAAAAAGTATCAAACTAGTAAGTACTGGCTCTTCACTCCATCTGTCACGACTTAAGCAGAGCTAGAAGCAGAGTCGTTCACTGGCAGCTGGACTGCAGAAATTGCAACTTTGTTCACCGTTTCCGACTTTAGACAATGAAACACCTGAACTTTAGCAGCAGGCACATCGGATACATCAGAGACATTACTTGTTGAAGTCCCATTTGTTTGGGTTGTGGGTTTTGAGTGCACCTATTATGAGGCTACATACCTCTTATTCTAGTCCTGGACTATTTTCTGGGGGTACCCAAGGCTAGTGCTGGGCAAGAGCTGAGTCCAGAGACCCCACATCTGTATCTATTTTCCTCCTTCCAGACCCTTTTGAGAGAGTTTAGCTCAGATAAAAAAACTCTGAACATTTTGAAGACCCCTGAGGCAACGCAAACCATGTCCTATTGGATAATAGCATAGGCCACAGACGGTATACCCCCTCTATTTTATATATGTTATATTGCATGACAATAATATTGTAATCACAACATTGACCTAACCCCTAAATGAGAGGGTAAGTCAAGGTAAGTAGATGTAAGGTAAAGACTACTATTGTACTGATCCTGTGATGTAAGAGTTGGGCTTGTGTAATGTATGGAATAATATTGGAGGTCGATAGTAACAAGCGCGATCTTAAATGATGCAACTGACATGGTTTTGAAGGAGCCGTGCCAGGAGAATAGGAGTGGATGTTTGCTCACTAGGGGCCATATGTATCATAGTTCCGTTTTGCGAATTCCAAATAGCGAATTTTAAGGAATCGCTATTTGGAATTCGCAAAACGGTATGTATGTACAAAATCGCTTTTCTATAGCGATTCCTTACCATTCCTAATTTGCGATTAGCAAATTGCTAATCGCAAATTACCCATTCATTTCTATGGGCCAGGAGGCTTATAGGAATGAAGGGCCAATTTGCGATTAGCAATTTAGCTAATCGCAAATTAGGAATTTTTTCAAGGGTGCAGGGGTGTCTCAAGAACACCCTGCTGCACCCCTGAAAAAGACATTTGGGGGCATATGGCGCACATACATGCCCTAAGGGCATGTATGGGCGTCATATGGCACCTTTGGTTTGTTTGAAAAAAGCATTATTAAAAGAATTCGCAACTTACCACCAACTAGAAGTTGGTGGTAATTTGCGATTCCTTAATGGCATTTTTTTTCTTTGATACATTGCATTTAAGGAATCGCAAAATTTGCGATTCCTTAAGTGCAATCGCAAAATAAGGAATAGCAAATTTTGCGATTCCTTATTTTGATGCAAAAATGTTTGATAAATACCATTTAGGTATTTAGCATTCGCAAAGGCCGAAATTCGCAGAATTTCGGCCTTTGCGAATGCTAAATAGCTTGATACATATGGCCCTATGACTGTTATATTTGCATAACTATTAATTGCAAAGGAAAGGCTTTGTTCTTTTCAAGCACTGTATACAACAAAGATCTCCTTCATGATCACACTTGATAAGTTTCGACGACCGTCTTTGACAGTTCTACTCCGCTAAAAATAGTGCAAGGTCCATTCCAAACCGAGCATCTAATTGGCCACTGGAGGGGTGTGATGATGTTAGGACCATTCACTGGTGAGCTTGATGGGCAAGGCAGAGTCTCTAACCGTGGGACATGTGCCATCAAGGGAATGTGAATTATGTGGCTAGACCCTGCTGACTTGTACGAAGGATCCCTGGTTTATTTCAGAATTGTCATTACCAACCTCTGAATCTGGCTGCTATTTTTGGGAAATATCTCTCTCCACATGCTGTCTCAATGATAAAAAGCAGAGGGGAGGCGGTGCAGCTGTATGTAGTTTCTACAGTGAGGCTTTTCACAATTCAAAAAAAGTAAGGAAAACATCTCGGACATGCAAGAGGGTTTCAATCCAGATGTGCAATGTAGCTGAGTATACCTGAATCAAAAGTGCACTCCTATCTTGTCTTCCCCAAATCCGTCTTTTATTATACGACCTTGAAAGGGACTTCAAAGATATGTAAAGTGGACGAGACTTATCATGCAATGATGGGTGGCTAGCTCAAGAAACAGTGAGCTCCAGATTCTGGCTATAGGGCAGTATTTTAATCACATTAAATAAGAATACGCAAGCAGTTTCAACGTACCAGTAGACGCATCCCATGAGACAGCCGAGAAAGAAGATGAGTATTAGTGCTATGGAGATCGCCCCAATCACTTTCAGTGGCATCTTAGTCCTTATGTGGAACAGCTGGAGATCTTCGGCCAATCGTAAGAGAGCCGGATCCAGCGGGATTGTACCAGTAGGCAAGGGTTTACTTGTTGTTTTCTTCGAGACCTCTGGGGCCTTCTCATTTTCCTGATTCTTTGCTGCTTCTGGCCTGGAAGGTGAGGTTCCCAGTTTGGGAGGAGCTTCTGCTTGTGGCATGGGCTCTGGTGCTTCCGCTCCTTCATTAGTTCCCAGCTTGGACTGTGAATCTTCCCCAGTTGTGGCACTATTCTGGTTTTTCCACGGCTTGAACTGTGATTCTTCCCCGGTTGCGGCACTCTGCTTCTTTTTCTCCGGCTTGGACTGTGAATCTCCCCCAGTCGCGGCACTCTGCTGGTTTTCCATCGGCTTGTCCTGCGGCCCCTCTGCTGCCAGATTCTGCTCATCTTCTTTGGGTTCATTATTTAAGGCCCTTGCAGCGAAATGGTTCTTTCCTGAAGGCATCAAAACAGAAAACTGTAGTTAAGGTTGATAATTGTTAAGAGGGACAAACCATTGTCTGCTCTGATCAGACCCCATTTAGCACCATGGTCGGGCGATGGAGTGTGCCCTTTTATCTGTGGCCTGAAGATGCTTTCTCAAGTGAGTATGAGAATGAGAAACATAAACCTGAAAAAGTCTCACCCTAATCGATGTGTAAGGAGGTAGTTTTGATCCACAGCTCATCACCACCTCCTTTTACTAAAGCGTCAGTCTCCACAGAAGAACTAGCATAGACCAGTTTAATGGTCTGCGAACAACGCTTCACACCAAAGCATTCATGTCCATGTGGTTTTCAGCCTCATGACTCTAGAAGTAATACACACACAATACTGGAAGGGTTACAATTCTTCCATATTTCATCCTTTATATTTACACACTTTTCCTTGTTGTTTCTTTATGTTTTTGTGTCTCAGATGATGTTTTTCCTGCTTTTGCAATCCCTCTAGTACTAGTTCTAGGCGCCTTCAAGGACTACCCCGGGTTGAAGATCTAAGCAACAGCACACTTTGTGCTAACAAAAACCACACTCAAGGCGCTCAAAGTATTTTCCCCTCACACACTTCAGGTCAAACAGGACCTGGTTTAAAGTTGAATGGTAACGGAAAGTCCTCCGGCTTGTGGAGGAATTCTTGAATCATGTGTTGCTAGATTCCCTCTCTGTGGAGAATCACCCAGCTGAATTAACTTCATAGTAAGAGTTGTATGGAAGAGGCATTTCTGCCCAGCTGTGGAGAACAAACAAAGAACTTACCATATTATAAGCAAATTGGAGGAAGTTTTGTTACCACTCAACTCTAAATCAGTCCCAGAGTAGAACAGGGCTGTTACTTGTGCCGTGTTCTAACCACCCCCTGGGCTCCTGGTCTGAAATAAAAAGCACATAAGTCAGACGCGGTGTAGTCCTGCATCAGCTATTTGGAATAAGGTTGGGTGTTGCATCGTGGAAGTCCACTGCTTTCCTAGGGATCCAAAACGTGGCAAAAGCATGACATGCCGTCTCGTTAGTAGCTTACTATACCACCATCCCAAAGATTCAATAGAACATAAAAGCGAATACACTATTATTATCCTATTTCAAAAATATGTACAGAATTGAGACCTTTAGCAGAAAGTGTGCAAACCAGATTTGAAAACATAACAAATAAAGATACAGCATCTTATTGTTTTACCTCTTCTTCGGTCTCGCTCAGTGATATGGATGTTAGTAGATGGAGATTTGTCATAAGGCCGACCGTCAAGGAAGATCTTGACCCGGTAGGTACCGCTGTCATTCAGGAATGTTGGGTTGATGAGAAGCGAACAGTTGCCAGAAGCTATAAGGGAGAGGAACATCTGAGCTCTTTCAGCGAATGAGTTGGGCTCCGGCAATTGTTCAACCAGCGAGTCTAGAGCCCGGATCACAGGAATGGGCAATCCATTGTCTTTTTTGATGACCTCCCAATCTACCCGCACGGCGCCAGGTGGGACAGTGTCATCTGTTTGATAGTGGCATGGGATGAGGAGTCTTTCTCCCAGTTTAGCAGTTATCTGGTCCTGATATAGGATTAGGCTTTTAATTTCCAAAGCTGTAAAGAAAACAGAAAGTCTGTTGTTCGTTCTCGGCTTGATCACTGAACTCATCTGCACTACATGCCAGTCTTCACATCTTAGGAATTTCACATTTTCTTTTTTAACTTTGCCTTCAAAGAACTCATTTATTAATTGAGCTCCTTTTCAAAGCATTATATTTGTAAGATTTCTTGAGCATAACAGACAGTGTAAGACCTGTTGCGAACAGGGCCGGGCTGGTCACGGCGAGCATCGGGCGTTTCCCCGTGAGGCTGGGTGGCCAGTTTTGCAGTGGTGGGGGCTGCTTTTGTTACTGGGGCCTGGTTTGGCAGAAGTGCTGCAATTTCAGCCCCATTAACGAAAGCAGCCATGCTTCACCCTTCAGCCCTCCCCATCCCGGGGCTGCTTCGGGTTCCCAGTCTGGCCCGCATTGTGAATTTACTGCGGGCTTTGAGTCTGCTCATTGCTTGCCATTTGTCGGCTTTATTGTTATTCTCATTAGCTTGCTTTTTAATCGTTGCCTTCCTTACTATTCTTGTGTTTGTCCCCTCCTCAGAGCATAGCCTCTTTACTTGTATTTTCCCCCTGGTCAATTTAAGGAAACTCAGTTTTTTCTCAAGTTCTCTGTGAGAGTGCATGTCTTTTCCAGCTATCTCCCTCCTGTGCTTCTACACCCGGAACTCCATGTTGTTCTCTCGCATCTGTGTGCGTCCTTCCCCTTCGATGCATGTTGCTTTCACTCGCTTGTGCGCTTGAAAGCTGTGTTACTCTCCCTGTGCCGCTTTCCCCCTCCCTCTACCCACTCCCCGGTTGCTTTCCTGCCTCTAAACTCTCCACTGTTTGCCCCATCTCGCAGTCCTATTTTTAAATTAAGTGAATTTGCTCAGCTTGATATATTTACCTATCCATTTCAGATCAATAAAAATAAAATTAAAAAAAAGAGGCACTCAAATCATTTTGGAAGTGGCATGCCTGTTCTCTCACACACACACACATGCGTGTGTAATGATGCATTCAAGGGTCATCATGCATGTGTGTGTGTAGACAAATCGATGTGGTCACCAGTGGCTGCTTCACCGCACTTTTTTCTTCCTTTTGTTCATGCTGAACAGGGTACAGCAGGAGCAGCAGGCATTGGCAGAGCCAAAGGGGCCCGATGGCAAGACCTATTGGCTTTGCCAAGGCTTGTCATTGGTGGTGGGAGAGAGTGTATATGTCATGATTGTATGTTACTAGGATTTCCTATAACATGCCTCTGCCATTGAAATGGCCTTGTAGCAATCTTGTATGACTACGCTGTTGTGCATACTCTTGTTTTGAGTTTCCAAATTAAGGTCCAGCCTGTCCTACAACCAGCAATATAAAGACTGCTCTCCCTTTGGACACTTCTAGGCTATACAAATTGTGACTCTATCAAACAAATCTGTATATTGGTATGATAACCACCCATTCATCAAACTCTGCACGTGACGAAGCCCTACCTAGCAACTATTTTTCTTTAAGCCTTGACACCACAGGGCTACTGAAGTCTGGAGCTATCTAGACAATCATGCACACAGAACCAACCACTAGGTAAATGTAAATGAAAATGTAACAGCAATTTATAAAGTGCCACTATAACCAAGAAATGGGCTTATAGGTGCTGGAGATGTGAGTACAAAGGTGAAACTGTGACACCATAGTGGACCAATGGACGACATGTAATCACCTCAAGGTAAATGCTTCAAAAACTGAAATCGGGACCTGCAGTGAATGCAAAAAATATGATCATTTAACTTTCTAGCCAGCCAAACTGGGACTGCCACGAGCAATTTGCAAAATAGTTAGGAAATCTTGGCTTCTTCTGTGACTCCATACTTTCCATGAGTACTCAAGTGGCCAGACTGTCTCAATCAACTTTGTACACAATGAAAACTCCTAAACAGATCTTTCCACATCTTGGATTTCCTCAAAAGATACAAGCAACAACATCATCCACTTTATCCAAACATGATCAAGCTAACGGCATTCCACTCTCAACTATCTTAAGGCTACAAAGAATTCAGCAGCAAAAGTACTTCTAAATATAAATATACAAACCGCATCTTCACAGGCCTAAAGGCTCTACTCTGGCTCCCAACTTCAAGGAGATCCTCTTTCAAGCTACGGTGCAACACACGCAGAGCAATGAATGGCATGGTGGTCCCCATATATTATTAACCCAAATCATGGCGACTTGGAGTCAAAAAATAGTAGAAGCATGACTTTGGAAAAACCAACTCAGTGGTACTTGAATATGCTTCCACCGCTATTTAGCATATGTATATGTGTTGTTGTTATGCATATATATTTTAAAAAAAATTATATATATATATATATATGTGTGTGTGTGTGTGTGATTCTAAATGATAATTTTTATTTAACAATATTGAAAATCATGTATTTTTCTACTTGTTGTGGTATTTAGCAGTGGTTGTTTTTGAATGGGTGTAAGTAGCCTGGATGACGGGGGGTGGGGAGTGATGATAGTAAAAGTGAGTGAGAGGGCGGCATTTTTCAATTCTCGCCTAGGGCGGCAAAACACCTAGAAATGGCCCTGAATGGCAAGGGACCAACATTCATTCAAGCAAGAATCACCACATGCTCCCAACCCAGGAATTTAACCGCATTGATGCGGCGGCTTTTCCCGCTCTATGCGGCATTTTTCGAAATACCGCGTTACATGACGAGCTCAGCTCGTCATCAGCACACGGCAGGTAAGCCTGATGACGAGCTGAGCTCGTCATCCGCATCGAAGTGGTTAAGTTGCAGCACCAGGAATTCCAGTTTCAGGAATTATTAGGCACCATGATTCATCATTTCTGCTTGCAGGAAGACAAACAGCGGTGGCACTACCTTCCCAGTTCAAACTAAAAAACCATTGAACTTAGAGTTCAGAAGAATGGGTAGGATCTAGTTATTCCAACAGAGAAGCTACATGATCATAATCTCTGGCCTCTCATCCTACAGACAGCTGCCCCTCCAGGACCATCTAATATCAAGAAAGAACCACAACAGCAAAATACCTTTACAAACAACCACATGCCTCTAGAAGCTTGTCATGCAAATGTCCATCTCAAACTAAATCATAACAGAATAATTCAATGAAAACCCCAGAGAAGGCCCAACCCTTCATATCCCATCAGACAAATTTTAAAGAACTGGCTACCCTGACCTACCATATAACTCCATACCTCATCCTACAATAAGCCACGTATGAGGTCAAAGGAAGCTAAATAATCTTCTATAGCAATGTAACCATAAACAGATTGTGTCAACACCACCAAAAGCCAGATGAAACAAAATAAAATAAAAAAATAAACCAAAGACACAACAACCTATATCACTTGCCCACAAGTAACAACCCCTCAACCTTTCTTTTTACTCTTTATACATCCTCAGATTGCATCTGCTCGCAAAAACCTACTCCCACTATATTCCTAAAACTCTGAACAAAATTCACCCTAATTTTATGGCCAGTGATTTTTCCCTCTCCATCGTTTCTACTGAATGATCCTCTAATTACCATCCATCGTTTCCATGCCTTAAAGCCTTTGAGTGCTGCCTTCTCTGTCGCATGCCTGTCTGCCTTACACTCACCTAAACGTCAGCAAACTAAACATGCCTCTCCTCACTAATCACAAACTCACTTTCTGAGTAACCATCCCTTGCAGTCTAGCAATATTTCCCCTTTTCTAGCCTACTTAAACTTCCCAATTTAACTCATCACTCATCTCAAATCATAAGCCTACACTCTGTGCAACCTCTGGCTGCTATCAAACATTATCCAACCTCCTGCCATCTACTCACCCTTTTCTCATCTTCCACAAACATTCACTAATAATCATCTCTAACCTCTACTAACTTAATCTACCACAAGAAGCTGGAGGAAATGTTTCTAGCAGTTTCCTAAGAGCACACGTGGAACCCAATACCCAACAATATACAACAATAACTAATAACCACTAGACTAACCACTTAATCTGTGTTATGGAGTAGCGTGCTACTCACCATGATGCATTTCAACACCTCGTCAGGGGTAGTAAGCTCACTTACTAGAAAGTAAGATGGCCCTATAGCTCCTTCAGTAGCACTGCTCCACACCCATTAGATGCTGGAAAAAAAAACAAAATCAATTTCGGATAAAAAAAAAAAAGAATCTGAAATTAATGTAAAAAAACAAGAAAAAGGTCATAAAAAGCAAGACAAATAATTACTCCAACATTAATCTCCTGAAAAGAATGTAAAAGTAATAATAAATTGATGCAAAAAAAATGAAATCGAACTATGCTTAGGCAATGGGAGCATTTTGTTCCACTAGAGGTGGAGTGACAAGAGTGGAATCGGGTGAGGTCTGATCTTTTGGATCCGTGGCTAATCGTGAATCTGTGATCTTGCAAACATCTTGAAGGGCGGAATAATATCACACTGCATTACAGTATGAAAACAGGTATTCTGTTTCATGGCATTTCACAGATTACTGTAATTACTTATAAGCCATATCTAAACTCAGCCCTCTCCTGTCCATCCAACACAGAAAATCACTGTTCCGAGCAGTTGTCCTATCAAGATTATACTAATGCATAGCACTATACCTAAATTTCCCAAACAGAAACATTACAAAACTAGATGTCCAAAACTGAGCCATAAGGTTCATCTTCGGACTAAAGAAAAATAACCATGTCTCCTTGTTCAGGTGACAGCTATGTTGGCCAACTATTGAAGACCAAATTCAACCCAGGATCTTCTGCCATCAGTGCAAAAACATCCAGATATCTATCAACCTCCTCAGGTTCCTACAAACATCAACTGTGATAGGCTCCTCCTTCATCCCACAACGAAGGCTAAGACGATTCAGAGGCAAAATCCAGAAAGTGTCTGGAAGAAACCTCTAGTACAAAAATCAAGCCCTAGAGTGGCTTCACTACCTTCAAAAACTCCCTAAAACAACTGCTACTCTGAAGACAATGTTACTTCAGAAAGCATAATACGTACAACTACACCTCCTGCTTCATTTGCTAAACTCTCATGCCCATGAGACCTCTACTGCATGTACTGCGGTATCTCAAAGGTTCTACAAAAATATTACCATCCATCTACAGAACAAAAATATCTGCCAATCCCCATTCTGCTCAGTCTGCATGTCCGGAAGCCGCTTGCATTCTATACCCAGTGTTGGACCCTTTTGGCAGGTTCACCCCGAGACTTTTTGCTTTTTCCTAGCCTGTTTTTGTGACCTAGTGTTGGTGATTTTAGGCCTCTGCGCACTTTTTCACTGTGGTACAGTGTAAAGTGCGTGAGCTCTCTGTGTATGTGTGGTGAGTGACCTGCCCTCCCATAGGAATGAATGGGGAACATGTATGCCCATGGTAGTTCCTGATGTGTGGGGAGTGCAGGGTCAAGTTTGGTATGTGCGAACTCGTGAGATTGAATGCTGCGCAATGATATATGCGGCATGATTGTGTCTAGTGTAGAAGTGCCACTTCTTGAAGTTGGCATATTTGTGTAATTTGTGCCTGGCATGTGATTGGCTGGAGCCTGGCTCCAGGAGTGAGCCTGGGCCTGCTTGTGGATTAACTCTCTGGTTTGAGGGTCCTGAATGGGGCTGAGTTTTCCCCAGACAATGCTGGCTTCACCCCCTGGGGTGTGTCTGATGTCCCAAGCCTGGCCAGTGAAAGGAATTCCCTATAACCAGTTCTAGCTAGTTCTCACAATGCCTGCACCCTGCTAGACAAAGGAATTCACTGTATAAAAAGGGCCCGTGTCCCCTTCCAAAATGTTCTTGTTTCCAACTTGAATCCTGCCAGGGGCGTGCTGCTGCTTGGGCCCAGTGGAAGGCTTGCCTCCCTGGGCCCTGCCCAGCCCCTGGATTCCTGATGGACTGATGTCCTGGACTCTGGAGACCTTTTGCTGGGCCCCCCTTTGCTTCACTTTTCTGCTGGACCTTGCTTGTAGCGCTGGGGGAGTGCTTTATTTTTAACAGAGACCTTCTTTTGCCTGCTAGCGCTTGGGAGCGCTTGGAAGCGTTTTATTTATCCACTAGCGCTGGTGAGCGCTTTCTCTTGGTCCTCCTGACCCCCCTAGCGCTTAGGGGTGCTTACCTCTGCCATAGCGCTTGGGGGCGCTGTAATTGTCCAAGCCGGTGCCCACCCGGCATTTGCCCCGGATCGCTGATCAAATCGAGTGCCCACCTCGATTTAATGTTTATTCTTAACAAGCTGGTGCCCACCCGGCATTTGCCCGAAGCGCCGCTGGTGATCGAGGAAGCCGCCTGCCCGGAGAGCAATTGGGAGGCGCTGTCCCGCCTCCCTACCCCAGGGCAGCGCTGCGATTGGCCACAGCCGTGACCCGGAAGTCAGGCAGGCTGCAGCGGGACAACAGGACGACCCAGAAGTGCTTCAACCCTCTCGGGGTGCCCTGGGAGAGCCCTGCCGACGGCCGAGGGTGCATCGCCATCAAGGGGGCGGAAGAGAGCCGACCCCGCCTCCACCTGACCCAGCGCGTGGCCCGCTCTGCACCGGAGCAACCGGAGAAGTCTGACCGCGAGCCGCCCAGAGGGAAGGGAGAGCCCCGCAGCCAGAGAAGAGAGCTGCCTCCAGAAGCAGACCGGTGAGTGTGGGCCGCTTCGGGAGAGGGGAACAGTTGTGGTTTAGTGAGTCCCCAGACGGGGGGACTCCAGCGAAGGGGCCAATACTGTTAGAGGGGGCGTCGGGGCACATTGCCGGTGCCCGCCCCCTCCTACCAAGTGCCCCTCCTGATTTTCGGGCGCATTGTTGGTGTGAAGCCCACGAGGGCTTCAGGGGTATACTTGGTGATTCGAGCCTAAGAGAGGCTCGTGGGGGCAGATTGGTTTCATTTGAGCCCCGAGAGGTTCAGAGGCATCGATGAGATTTCCGAGTCCCAGGAGGGGGACTCCAACGGTGGGGGCCATTTTGTGTTTAGAGCCACGAGGCTCAGAGGGGGCATTTTGTTGTGCAAAGAACCCAGGGAGGCTCAAAGGGGCCAGTCATTTGTTTAGAGCCCTGAGAGGCTCCGGGGGACCTTTTATTTCTTCAGAGCCTGTGAGGCTCCCACGTTGGCCCCATCATTTTTCACAGCTGCCCAGCACTTTGTGGGCAGCTGCCACGTTTAGTCCCCTGACTTTTGGACACAGGGCGTCCTAGCCCCAACAAGGCCAGTTGGCCTAGGGACTGCCACAGGTGGTGGCTTATGTAAGTTTGGCGCAATTATGTGGTTTTTCCTGCACCTCTGAATGTTTTTAGGCATCATGTGTTTTTGCTCTATTGAGTTATGTTCTGGCACCTCTGAAGGTTTTTATGCATCATGTGTCTTCCCTGTTCTTACACCGCTGAATGTATGGTTTATGCATCATGTGTTTTTCCTTCCCTGCACCTCTGAATGTGTTTTTAATACATCATGTGCCTTGTTCTGACACCGCTGAATGTATGTTTTATGCATCATGTGTTTTCCTTCCCTACACCTCTGAATGTTGTGATGCATCATGTGTAATGTGTTCTTACTTATACCCCTAATTGTATTGTGATACTTAGGTGATTGTTCTTTCTAGTACAGGAGGTCCTAGTTAGGTCCTGGTTCCCTGCGTGACATTCCCCTAAAGTGGTTAGGGTTGCGTAGATGGTACTTACCTGTTACCAGTGGTTACTAGTTGTGTGCTATACTTGCTAATTTGTGCTACAGTGATTTTATATCCTATATTCTATGTTCTAGAAGTGCTATTTCTACTAAGTGCTGATTCTGACAGGCGCCCACGTCGCCCTGTCCTGTAAATAATCCCTTGTGAATATTGCCTGTGCCAGTTGGCACAATGTATATTGTGTGATTACTATCTGATGTGTTTTGACAATACAAAAGTTATTTTTATATAACCTTGTGTGGAGTTCCTTTTGTGGTGTGCCTAGGATGTTGTTGCTGTTGTGTGCGTGCGCAAATGCTTTACACATTGCCTCCGGGATAAGCCTGTCTGCTCGTGCCAAGCGGATGTATGACGTTACCACGCATACCATTACCACGTATACCATTACAACGCGGTATTTACAACGCATACCGTTACAACGCATAGCGCTTAGAGGTGCTGGATAGTGGTAAGTATAATTTTATATTCCAACTCCAGTCCCCGTGGACACTAGGGAAGGAGTTGAATATAAAATTATACTTATTCCCTATCCTAGAGCGCCCCCCAGCGCAATGCGTTGTAATGGTATGCGTGGTAATGCCTGCGTTGTAAGTGTAGTGCGTGGTAAAAAATGCGTGGTAAACGTTGTATACCGTGCCAAGCAACCAAGGGGGTGAGCAGGGGTTATCTTGGCGTGTGACTCCCTTGCCCTGACTAGAATGGTGGTTTCTGCCTAGCTTTGGCGTCAGCCTTAGCCAACCAGAAATAGCCAGTTCTAACACCCATGCTTCCCATTTTACCTCCTCTAGCCATAGTCTTCCTTTCATTAAATATACTGCTAGTGTGATATGTTTATCTTAGTATCGGGTTCTCCCCTTGACAACATACTCCATGGGGGTAAGTGGCTACTCCATTTCTGTCACTGTGTATTACTTTATTTGTTTCAAATAATAATATTGTATAAAAATGTCATGGCATGATCGCTATAGCACACAGGCAATAAAATGCAATTCATATATGCAGTGCATCTGGTCAGCCAAACTACAGGAGCCCAGTGGGGCCTAGAAAGTGCCCATAAAGTGAGTCATGCTCTGAGAGAACAGTGGGCAATAGGGTGTGTAAGGAGTAGTTTCTTACCTGTAACTCCAGTTCTGTAGTAGGGGTATCTCTGTTGTAGTCATAATCTAGTGAATAGTCCCGCCCATGTGCGTGGACCCCGGAGCAATCAAAAATAATCTCTTACGCTGTCTTCATTGCAGTCCTGCATAGACACTTAGGAGAGAATTAAGACAAATAATGCAGCCTAACATATACAAGGCTACAAAGGCCACCCCTTCATCTAAACAGTGAAAAGGATAGCCCACCATGTCCGGTTTAACACAATTTTACCAAGTTTTCCTCACAGGGAAAACTCCCCTTCACCAAAATCCTTGAAATGATAGAGAGGAAGGGTTGGACAGACAAGCCCCCATAGGCTGCCCTTATGTGTCTTGAAAAGGGATACTGTGCCTTTAAGGAACTCTCCAGAGACCCTCGGTATCCCAGGATGCACAGCCAAAGTCCTTTTACTTTCATTTCTTTTTGAAGGTGTATAAACCAAGGCCTGTAGCATACAGTACAGTACCATTTTCTCCACCGGGGAAGAGGGCGGGCGCTTATGACTATAACAGAGATACCCCTACTGGAGTGGTGTGGCTCACTGGTTAGAGGCGGCAGACCCGGAAGCAGAGGACGGCCCGGGACCAGGGTTCAATTCCCGACGCGGCAGGGTCGTGAACCAGGGTCAGCGAACTCAATTCTCGCCTCGGTGCCTACTCTAACCAGGAATCACTCTCGGCAACTCTGGGCATTAGCTTGCCTCATCTCCACAACAGCCCCCCACAAACGCCGGGGATGCCTGGTTTCACCTTGGAGATACCCAGGAGGGAACATCTCACAGGGAAAGCCAGGACGGGTTCCCCAGCAGTCTATAGTGCCAGGACGCCTCCGGGTAGCAGTGCGCTTTACAAGACACACACATTTTATTTATTTACTACAGAACTGGAGTTACAGGTAAGAAACGACTCCTTCTGTAGTAGGGGATCACTGTGTATAGTCATAATCTAGTGAATAGAATGGCAAGCCCATCCCAACAACCAATCCGGTGGTGGAGGAAAAAGGTAACACCACTAATGTGCAAGGAGATTTCTCAACGAAGCCTGCCCAACCTGAGCATCCACTTTGGCATCATAGTCCAGACAGTAATGCTTAGCAAAGGTATGGACCGACTTCCAAGTGGCATCCCTGCAGATCTCTGCAATGGGAACATTACGAAGCAAAGCTGTTGTCGCTGCTTTGCCTCTGGTAGAATGGGCCTTAGGCTTACCCCCTAAGGTCTTGTTAGCCTTCTGGTAACATAACTGAATACAGGACACAATCCACATAGAGATGTACTGTTTTGAGGTGGCAAGACCAGTCTTGACCGACCCATAATTGACAAACAATTGGTCTGACCTACGAATGTCCTTGGTCTTATCCAAGTAGAATTTCAACATCCTTCTGACATCCAGGGAATGGAGAGACCTTTCCACTGGAGTGGAAGGATTCTGGAAAAACGTAGGTAAAGTTATGGTCTGATGGACATGGAAATCAGAGATCACCTTAGGAAGGAACTTAGGGTGAGTACGCTTGACAACCTTAGCAGCATGAAATACAGTATAAGGTTCTTGGCAACACAATGCCTGAATTTCACTCACCCTGCGTGCCGATGTAATGGCCACAAGGAAGGCCGCCTTCCATGACAAGTGCTGCAGAGAAGCCTTATAGATGGGTTCAAAAGACTCCTTCATCAATCTGGACAGCACCACATTCAGCTCCCATGAAGGAGAAGAATGTCGAACAGGAGGAAACACTTTCTTCAATCCTTCCAAAAAATCTTTAATCACAGGGATCTGGAAGAAGGATGTCTGTGAAGGGCATTTCCTATACGCAGACAAAGCTGCGAGGTGAACCTTAATAAAATGAAAATTAAGGCCAGACTGAGCCAAATGCAAAAGGTATGGAAGGATGACCTCTTCCTTGCAGGTCGTCGGATCATAATGCTTGGAAGTGCACCAGATGCAGAACCTTTTCCACTTGTAGGCATAGGAAGTCCTAGTGGAGGGTCTCTTAGCTTCCTTAAGTATAGTCATGCAATCTTCAGGGAGATTTAAGTGTCCATACTGCTCTATCTCAGGAGCCATGCCGCCAAACTCAACGATGAGAGGTTGGGGTGCACCATCTGCCCCCCGAAATTCGTGAGAAGGTCCGGTCGACACGGCAGCCGCATGTGGGGTAGGAGAGACCGGTGAAGCAAGTCCGTGAACCACCACTGTCGGGGCCACTCCGGACCAATGAGGATCATCCGTGCTCTGGACTGAGACAGCTTGATGAGCACCGCCGGAATCAGGGGAATGGATGGAAAAGCGTACAGAAAGCTGTTCGACCAACTGATCCATAGTGCGTTCCCCAGCGTCCCCGGTTGGTAATACCTGGAGGCGAAGTCTCGGCATTTTCTGTTTTCATCGGTGGCGAACAGATCTACGTCCAGAGTGCCCCACCTGTTGAAGATGTCTACTAGCACTTTGTCGTTTAGAACCCACTCGTGGTTTTCTTGCACCAGCCTGCTGAGTGCATCCGCCTGAGCATTTTGCACACCTGGCAGATGGATAGTCGTTATCGTCAGTACTCTGGCTAGCAGCCAGTGCCTGATCGCCTGAGCTTCCTGCGACAGTGTGCGCGATCTTGAGCCCCCCTGCTTGTTGAGGTAATACATTGTGGTCGTATTGTCCGTCTGCACAAGCAAGGAGTTGGTCTGGAAGGACGGATGAAAGGCCTTCAGTGCCAAGTGCACAGCTCTGAGTTCCAGGAAATTGATGTGATACATGGATTCCCCCAGGGACCACATTCCCTGGATCTGTAGATGGCCTGAATGCACTCCCCAGCCGTGGAGAGAAGCATCCGTGATGAAAGTCTGAATGGGAATGTCCTTGTGGAATGGAACCCCCTTGAGGAGATTCACTGCGGAGCACCACCATCTCAGGTACTGTTGAGCGTGGAGGGACAGCTTGATACTGTCGTCCCAGCTCCCCCGCTTCTGGTCCCACTAATCCTCCAGACATTCCTGCAACGGCCTCAAGTGCAGGTGTGCATGTGGCGTGAGGAAGATGCAAGAGGCTATCGACCCCAGTAGAGAAGACACCGTTCTCACTGTTGTAGATGGAACAGCTATGAGAGCCTGAGCCTTCGGAAGGATCGATAAGCGTCTCTCCTCCGAAGGAGACACGCTTGCTGACAGAGTATCGATGGAGGCTCTCAAGTACTGTAGGCACAGGACAGGTGTCGGAACAGACTTGGACATGTTTATGTGCAACCCCAGCTGGTTCAACAAAACGGCTGTCCTGTTGAAGTGCAGTTGCGCTTCCTGGAAGGTGGAGGCTTTGATCAACCAGATGGGTAGACAAACACCTTATTCTTTCTCAGGTGCGCTGCCACCACTGCCATGCATTTTGAAAACGTCCTGGGTGCAGATTCAGTCCAAACGGTAGTACGGTGTACTGATAGTGATTGGTGCTGACTAGAAATCGCAGGAACTTCCGGTGTTTCCGTGCAATGGGCACATGGAAGTACGCATCTTGCAGATCTATTGCGCAAAGCCAGTCTCCCCTTTGCAGCTGAGGATAAATCTGGTGCAAAGACAGCATGCAAAACTTTTCCCTGCAAATCAATTTTTTTGCTTGTCGCAAATCGAGAACGGGCCTGAACTCATTCTTGTCCTTGCGCACGAGGAAGAACCGAGAGTAAAGACCCTTTCCCCTTCGAGACAAAGGGACATCTTCTATCGCACTTTTTCTTAACAGGGTATCCCCCTCCACCTGAAGCTCACGCAGTTGGAACTGCAAGCAAATCGGCGGAATCGCTGGAAGCGGGCTGACGAAACGCAGACTGTATCCATTGCAAACAATATTCAGCACCCACTTGTCCTGAGTAATTTTTCTTCACTCTGCCAAGTAATGTTGTATGCTTCCCCCCACCGGAGCGGGTAAAGGACGAGGAGGAAATAACCCGTCAGGGCCTAGACCCAGCCGGGCCTTTGGGCGTCGAGGAGGACTGTTGGCCGCCTCTGCCCCTCTGGCGCTTCTGGAATGGCTGCCGCTGGTACTGCTGCTGCTGTTGGTGCTGCTGGCCAGCTTGACGACCTTGCCCTCGTCCCTGGGCACTGAAACGTCTCTGGAAGGGACAGAAGGTCTTCTTTTGCTCTTTTGGTTTTTCCAACCCGACAGCCGTCAGGGTTTCTGCCTCTGCCTTCATGCGGGCCATCTCCTCATCCGCATGTTTACCAAAGAGCGTCGACCCAGAGAACGGCAAGTTGGCGACTCGCTGCTGCGCCTCTGGTTTCAGCGATGTCAGACGCAACCAGGCATGGCGTCTCAGATTAATCCCATGGCAGTATCCATGAGCCACCAAGAGAGAGGAATCTGCCACCGAGCTGATAACCTTATTGGATACCATCATGCCCTCATTGATGATTTCCTGGAAGTCTTCCCTCTTGTCCCTCGGAAGGTGCTCCAGAAACTGATGCAGGGACTCCCACAAAGACCGGTCATACCGACCCAAGAGAGCCGTGGCACTAGCGGCTTTCATGGACGTAGCAGCCGTACCCCAGACTTTTCGTCCTGCTGAGTCCATCTGACGGCTCTCCTTATCTGGAGGCACCGTAGAAGACGGGGCAGTAGTGCGCTGCTTCCTGGCCGCAGTGATGATCACCGAATCCGGCACTGGGTCTGATCGAAGGAACGCTGGATCTGAGTCTGGGCCCTGTACTTTTTCTGCAGCCGGGAAGGAGTGGATTTTGTTGATGCCGGAGTCAAGAAGAGCTCCATAGCCGGTTCCTCCAGCCCGCCCTGGTCGAGACAACTGCCGCTTATGTAGGGTCTCGAAAATTATCGATGTAGAAGGTGTGGGAACCGTTACCGTAATCCCCAGCTTTGCTGCCCCTCTCAATAACACCTCTTGAAACGACAGGATGTCATTGACCAGTGACACCCTCGTACGGGGGGAATCCGATAAGGTGGGCGAGTACTCCCTGGCACTGGAAGAATCCGTATGACTGGACCTTGACCTGTCCCTCCGGTGACGGTGACGGGATCGTGTCGAAGACAGGCGGTCACTCCTTGATCGGTGTCTCCGTCTGGACCGTGACCTTGATCTCCTAGGCCTCGGGCGATCCTCTGGCCGTACAGGAGGCAGAACCGGAACCATAGGTTGTGGAGGCCTTGTGGGTGGTGACGGGAGGCGTGGCAGATATAGAGACCACGAAGTAGGCCTCGGTGGAGGGGGAGGAGCTGATGAGGGGGAATTGGAGGAGGAGGAGGAGTAGGAGGACAAGGAGGAGTCTCCTTAGGCAATGGAGGAGGCGTAGGCTTCCTGGGCCTAGAAGGCGAGTAGGTCTGAGAATATTCAGAGTCCGAAGACCTAACCACTCTCTTTTTTTTCTTCTGTGCAGGCCTTGACGATGAAGTTCTCGAGGCCGACCTCTATGCAGCTGAGCGCCGGCGCAACCGTGGGCTATAGGATGCAGAGGACAGGCTGACCACTGAGGCAGAGGACACAGTCCTGGCCCTTGACCGCCCCCTAGATGTCGATCTTTCTCTCCTCGACGATGACCTCTTTTTCGACGTTGAACGCTTCGACGTTGATACATCCCTCGACGTCGACTCTCGTCTCCTCGAGTTCGACTCTCGTCTTCTCGACGTTGACTCTCGTCTTTTCGACGTTGAACGTCGAGTCAACCTCAACGGCAAACAGCGGTATCGCCTCGACGGCGAGCGCCGTGCCTCTCGTACCCATCTCGACGTCAACGGTGTCTCGACGACGATGAAGTCCTTGACGTCGACCTCGTCCGAGGTCTCGATGTCAGTCCCCTCGACGTCGAACGGTGACGTTGCTTCGCCCCAGAGCCCTGTAACGACGGGGAATAGATGGTGGTCATCCCTCTCGATGCCGACGTCGAGGCTATCGACGTCGACAGAGATCTGTGCCTTTTCCTGACCTTATCTTGTCCCTCCATGCCCAGACACACCATGGACCTGATGTCTCCTTACCTCCAGGCATTGGAGACAAATTTTCTCCCTGTCCCTCAGGGTCCTCTTGGAGAAGGACCGGCAAATCTCACAGTCTTCAGGGACATGAGAGGACGGTAGACAGAGGATACACACTCTGTGAGCGTCCGATTTAGCCTTCTTCCTGGAACACTCAGGGCACTTATCGAACAAAGCTGGCATATTCGACAGGAGAGTGGCCAAACCTGGCCAAAAACGCCAGCAAAAGGAAGAAGAAGCAGTCAGACATCGAGTGAAACACTCAAAGCACTTGAAAAGTGCCAACAAATTTAAAAACACCCAAAAAGGGAGAGCTCAATGCTCCAGGGTCTTGCTAGAGGGAGCCGGAAAAAAGAACTGAAAGTAAAAGGATTTTGGCTGTGCATTCCGGGATACCGAAGGTCTCTGGAGAGTTCCTTAAAGGCACGGTATCCCTTTTCAAGACACATAAGGGCAGCCTTTGGGGGATTGTCTGTCCAACCCTTCCTCTCTATCATTTCAAGGATTTTGGTGAAGGAGAGTTTCCCCTGTGAGGAAAACTTGGTAAAATAGTGTTAAACCGGACATGGTAGGCTATCCTTTTCACTGTTTAGATGAAGGGGTGGCCTTTGTAGCCTTGTATATGTTAGGCTGCATTATTTGTCTTATTTCTCTCTTAAGTGTCTATGCAGGACTGCAATGAAGACAGCTTAAGAGATTATTTTTGATTGCTCCGGGGTCCACGCACATGGGTGGGACTATTCACTAGATCACAGCTTTCCAAACTTTTCATGTTGGGGACACACTTCTTGGAGATGCATCATTTTGGGACACAGTAAGGCAGTGTAGCGAGCGAGCGTAGCGTAGCGAGCCGAAACACCTAAGGGGAGTTCGGGGGTTCTCTCTCTCCCTCTGTCTGTCTCCCTCTGTCTGTCTCCCTCTGTCTGTCTCCTTCCTTCTGTCTCTCTCTGTCGTCTCACTCCCTATGTCTCCCTCCTCCCTCCGTCTGTCTCCCTCCCTCTGTCTGTCTCCAGCTCTCTGTCTCCCGCTCTCTGTCTCCATCCCTCTGTCTCTGTTCCTCTGTCTCCCTCCCTCTCGCTCCCTCTGTCTCTCTCTCGCTCTCTCTCTCTCCCTCTGTTTGTCTCCCTCCCTCTGTCTCCCACTCTCTCTGTCTCTCTCTATCTCTCTCTGTCTCCCTCCCTCTGTCTCTCACTCTACTTCCCTCTGTCTCTCCCTGACTGTCTCCCTCTGTCTCCCTCTGTCTCCCTCCCTCTCTGTCTCCCTCCCTCTGTCACCCTCTGTCTCCCTCTCTCTCTCCCCCTCTCCCTCCCTCGCCCGCTCTCTCTGTCTCTCTGTCTCCCTCCCTCTCTCTCTCTGTCTTCCTCCCTCTCTGTCTCACTCTCTCTCTGTCTCCCTCTCTCTCTGTCTCCCCCCTTTCCCTCCCTCTGTCTCCCTCTCTCCCTTCCCCTCTGTCTCCCTCTCTCAGTCTCTCCCTCTATCTGTCTGTCTGTCCCTGTCTGTCCCTGTCTCCCTCTCTCTGTCTCCTTCTCCATCTCTGTCTGTCTCTGTCTGTCTGCCCCTGTTCCTGACTCTCTCTATCTCTGTCTGCCTCTGTCTCCGTCCCTCTCTCTGTCTCCCTCACTCTCTCACTGTTTCCCTCCCTCTCTCTATCTCTCCCCTCTCTCTACCTCCCTCTCCCTCCCTCTGTCTCACTCACTTAGTCTGCCTCTCTCTCTCTGTCTACCTCTCTCTGTCTGTCTTCCTCTCTCTCTCTCTCTGTCTCCCTTTCTCTCTCTCTCTCTCTCTCTCTCTCCCTCCCTCTCTCTGCCACTGTCTTCCTCCCTCTTGTCTGTCTCCCTCCCTCTCTGTCTTCCTCTCTCTCTGTCTCCCTCCCTTTCCCTGCCTCTGTCACCCTCTGTCTCCTCTATCTATCACCCTCTATCTGTCTCCCTCCCTCTGTCGCCCTTCTCCCTCTGTCTGTCTCCCTCTGTCTGTCTCCCTCTGTCTGTCTCCCTCCTTCTGTCTCTCTCTGTCGTCTCACTCCCTATGTCTCCCTACTCCCTCCGTCTGTCTCCCTCCCTCTGTCTGTCTCCAGCTCTCTGTCTCCCGCTCTCTGTCTCCCTCTGTTTCCATCCTTCTGTCTCTGTTCCTCTGTCTCCCTCTCTCTCGCTCCCTCTGTCTCTCTCTCGCTCTCTCTCTCCCTCTGTCTGTCTCCCTCCCTCTGTCTCTCCCTCTCCTTCTCTCTGTCTCTCCCTGACTGTCTCCCTCCCTCTCTGTCTCCCTCTCTCTCTCCCCCTCTCCCTCCCTCTCCCGCTCTCTCGGTCTCTCTCCCTCTCTCTCTGTCTTCCTCCCTCTCTGTCTCACTCTCTCTCTGCCTCCCTCTCTCTCTGTCTCCCCCCTTTCCCTCCCTCTGTCACCCTCTCTCCCTTCCCCTCTGTCTCACTGTTTCCCTCCCTCTCTCTATCTCTCCCCTCTCTCTACCTCCCTCTCCCTCCCTCTGTCTCACTCACTTAGTCTGCCTCTCTCTCTCTGTCTAACTCTCTCTGTCTGTCTTCCTCTCTCTCTCTATCTCTCTCTCTCTGTCTCTCACTCTGTCTCCCTTCCTCTCTCTCTCTCTCTCTCTCTCTGCCACTGTCTTCCTCCCTCTTGTCTGTCTCCCTCCCTCTCTGTCTCCCTCCCTTTCCCTGCCTCTGTCACCCTCTGTCTCCTCTATCTATCACCCTCTATCTGTCTCCCTCCCTCTGCCGCCCTTCTCCCTCTGTCTGTCTCCCTCTATCTGTCTCCCTCCTTCCTTCTGTCTCCCTCTCTCTCTGTCTTCCTCTCTCTATCTCCCTCTGTCTCCCTCCCTCTGCCCGTCACCCTCTGTCACCTCACCCCAGCTTACAGGGCACATATCTATATCATCGACTACTTCGACTACAAGTTCTCCTCTTCAAAACTCGTTCACTCACCCACCCTCTTCTGAGACCCGACAAGCATCCCTCAAGTGTATTTCTAGGTAAATAAACACCCCCGCCAAATTCATATTTTAGTTCTTCACCACTGACATGGCACCTTCCTCAAGGACCTGTATTCCAACTTTATAACAGCCCCCTCTCTTCCGCCCCATATTGTCTTTGGTGACTTCATCTTGGATCGCAACAGACCACACTATTCATCTACTCTTACTGGACAACTCAATATCCAGAACACACAGGCCGTCCTCACATTTTCAAGGAAATATTTTCAATATCATACTAATTCTTAATCCACCACCTCACCCAATATAAAGTCCTCTCATCTGACCGCTCCTTAACACCCATGCTTTATGCTTGTGAACATATGCACCCAAGCACTTCCCAGGTCTTTAAAAGACTATACACATTTTAATGGGGCTTTGTTGTGAATCGTCGACCCCCATGGAGCAGAGTGTCTCGGAGTCCCCGCTGCTGCCGCAGACTCCAGAACACTCTTTAAAAGGAATGCCTCTTAATTTTAGCAGCAGTTATGTGCTAAGTGCCCTGTCATCCTGCGACACACCCACCACTTACAGGCGACACAGTACTGTGTCGGGACACACAGTTTGGAACGCTCTGCACTAGATTATGACTATACACAGAGAGCCCCTACTACAGAACTATGCAACCAAATCCCGATCTATTAGAGTGGGCTCTTGATTGCGGATCTTTCCGGTAGCCAGCCGGAAGCACGAAGTTAGTAAAGTGCAGAGGGCTGATGGTAAATCATAGTCAGGGCTTATAGCTTAGCAGGCCGCCAACAAGGGGTACGTGAATGCTAAAGGAAGAAAGTGTAGGGAGTGTCAAGCAAGATCAAGAGTAACCCACGGGGCCTAACATACAGGTCCTGTGCACAAAAGTACAAAGTTCCAGTTGTAGAAGTGTAGGCTGGGCTATTGGGTCTTACAGGCTGCCTGCAGGGGGCACAGGACACTAAAGTGCAAAGTACTGCTTGTAAAAACATGGTTGCTACTTCAAATTCAATTGCATGGGCAAAGGCCTGAGTTCAATTATGATGTTGCTGCGTAGCAAGCCCTTCAGGTTTGTGCCATTGCTATATTGCAAGGTGCTGATTCTGCTTCAGAATGTCAGTTTGCTAAGACCACCAGATCACTGAGAGTCATAAAGGCGTGAAGTGCAAGTTTTAGAAGCGGAGGCTGTGCTTTTGGGGATTACAGGCAGCCAGAAGGGGGCATGGGGTCACTAAAGTGCAAGTTCTACTTTTAAAAATGTGGTCGCTACTTTACATTCAGTTGCATGGACAAAGTCCCGGGTTCAGTTATAATACTGCTGCTGGAGCCCTTCTGGTTTGTGCTAAAGTACAAGGTACTGCTTGTGCTTAAAGTAAAAGGGCCCGATTCACAGAACTAACTTAAGACAAAATCCTAAATTTACTACTTTTGGTATTCACAGAAGTTAGGATATTGTCTTAAGACAGACTTAAGACAAACTTAAGACAAAATCCTAACTTCTGTAAATACCAAAAGTAGTAAGTTTAGGATTTTGTCTTAAGTTAGTTCTGTGACTCGGGCCCTCAGTTTGCTGAGAACACCTGGGTTCAAATGTGTGCTATGAGACAAATGTCACGAGCAGTCAGAGTTCCACAAGAAATTAAGTGTCCAATCCTGGAGTCGTATGCTATCCATAGTCTTTATTGCAGTCCACCAATTCTTTCTTTCACACTTACATTTCTATAGATCAATCTGTATACATCAATAATGCACTCTGCACAGCCAACATGTTTCGTCGTGTCTTATAAGCCTTTGTCTTCATCAGGGCTGTGAATACTAAACAAACAACAGCATAAGTTAAAAAGTGTTACTCCAAAATTTATGTACCATCACCCACCATTTGATGCACGGTCCAAAAAACGATATTGCATAAAGGTGTATGCCAAAACATTCAGTGACAGGTGCTGTCCAAAGGAAGACAACACACGGAATTCATTGTGCAGTAGATATAATTTCTAAGTTACAGAAAATGAGGCTAAATTATAGTTATGATTGTCAGATCAAAAGAATCCCATCAAACACTGAGTAAGGACCTACATCATATATGTGATAAGAACTGCACCCGCAGTTACCCGATTCCTCGTGCTCGCCCCTCTGTGCCATCCAGAAAGTAAGATCTTTAGGATAAAACCTGAATTGTAGTAAATGGAGTATCCTGTGTCCTAATGATGCAATACTTGGGTAGGATCCACGTGTAGATGCGTTTGTAGCGCTGCGAGTCGGTCCTGAAAACGCGTGAAGAAATGGAAACCATGAAAAGTGATGAAACTCAAGTATCCGGAAGAGAGGTCTGAGCACGTGCGCGAGTATCCTGAGCACGTGCGCGAGTATCCGGAAGACCACGCGCCAAGGAGACATCCATCAAGGATCTGTGCACACCACACAAGAGCTGGGGGAGGAAACGTGCGTCCCAAAGAGAGAAACGTGTCAAACACGTGGACAGCCCGTCAAGGCGCCATCCTACGTGCAGGGCGTGAGTGATAATGACCAGCGCCGACGCAGCACGCGCAGTGGTACCAAACCACTAGAAACAGATGTGCGGAGCGGGCCCGGAACCAACGGGATGGGGAAAGGAAAAGAGAAAGGAGAAACATGCGTCCCGAAAAGGTGACAAATACGTGTATAACCCGTAAAGGCGTCATCCTACGTGCAGGGCTTGAAGTACAAGAACCAGCGGGGGAGGGGGCGCTCGACGCAGCACACACTGTTGTAGGATAGATAGAAGGAAATCCAGTATTAAAAAAAAAAACAAAGGCTGTTTAATATTCACCTGGAATACAACAGAGGGGTGAGCACGAGGAATTGGGTAACTGCATGTGTGGTTAGTTGCAGTTATCACATATATGATGCAGGCCCTTACTCAGTGTACACTGTTTATGTTTGATGGGATTCTTTTGATCTGACAATCATAACTATAATTTAGCCTCATTTTCTGTAACTTAGAAATGATAATACTGCACAATGGCTTCCGTGTGTTGTCCTCCTTTGGACAGTATCTGTCACTCTGAATGTTTTGGCATACACCTTTATGCAATATCGTTTTTTGGACCGTGCACCAAATGGTGGGTGATGGTACATCATTTTGGAGTAACACTTTTTAACTTATGCTGTGGTTTGTTTATTATTCACAGCCCTGATGAAGACGAAGGCTTATTAGACATACGACGAAACATGTTGGCTGTGCAGAATGCATTATTGATGTATACAGATTGATGTACAGAAACATAAGTGTGAAAGAAAGAATTGTTTGACTGATGAAAGACTACGGAATAGCATACGACTCCAGGATTGGACACTTGGGGGCAGATTTACAAGCCCCTTGCGCTGCCAGTGCGTCACTTTGCGACGCATGGGCAGCAGAATTTTCTGCCCCATATTTACAAGGACAGGAAAAGCCACCCTGCGTGGCTTTTCCTGTCCTTGTAAATACAGCCCCTTTACACGTAGCACTTTGCGTGAAAGATGCGTTCCACAGGTGTTGCTAAGGGTGTTCCCGCGCAACACCCAAGGAACCAAACACATTTCCAGATTACAAAAAATCATAAATATGGAAATGCGTCTTAGTTTAGAGCAGGCTGTAGTCAGATACTCTGACACGGGTTCTTTCCATTAATGTAAATGCCCTTCAAGATTTATTTAATTGTATTCGGAGATGAAGCACAGACTCTACAGTGACACCCCACTGGCCTGGTTCTCCAGAGAATGATTGTTCAAACCAAACTCAAGGCGTACTAGGGAACTGCAGACAAATGAGGGGCTTGAAAGATGTGCTTGTAATTGCAACATTGTGTCTGCAAAAGCACCCGGAAAGGCTATTGGTCGTGTGCTTCCTCAGATGCGTCTGCATCTGCTGTATTACACAGGGCTGCCTGACATCCTCCCTTGCTTGGGCTGAGAGGGACACCTAATCAGCTCTCACCTCCCTAAAGAAGATCTTAAAAATCAGATTGCCTCTACTTTGGTTTCCAGAGTATCCAACTTCAACATATGGATCAGTGAGAGGCTGTGGGCTCAGTGGCTCTGGTTTTCGATCAGTAATGGCATTTTTGTTGATCACATGTGCATTTCTATCTGAAATTAAGTGCATTTCAGTGCTGGAATGCCGGAGCAACACTTTTGACCTCTGGTCTGAGATCTGCTCTCTCCCCAGCAGCTCAGTTGTGCATTTCCTCGCCTCTGACTCTGTTGCCTCCACCTGCCTGGTGTTCGAGGTCGTTGCGCTCCTTGCTGTGACCACCCCAGCCTACCAGCTCGCTCCTATTGGTCAGTGCCCCTTCGCTGTGTCCTGCGCCATTGTTGCCCCTTTTTTTCATAACTGTACTGCTGTATCGTCTAGCTGTTAATTGTCTAGTTGTTTTTGCGTGCCTGCCGCTGCTGCCCCTGCACCCCTTCCCCCTGTCGATGTCCGTTCTCTCCTCCCAGCTGTTCGTCCCTCCCCTAATTAATGGCGGCCACTGTCACGCCAAAAGCAAGCCCGTCCACGACCCGACCGTGGCCAGCGCCAGGAACTCTGAATCTCCGACCACCCACCGCTACGACTCAGCCACCCTCCACGCATTCAACCCCGAAGAAACAACAACTGCCAGCAGTCCTCCCTGAAAACAACCCACGGCCATTTCTCCTGCCGCCACTGCCGCAAGACCTTCACCACGGCCCCTGCAGCCAACACCACCAACGCCTTGAAGTGCATTCTCCTCAACGTACGCTCCATGCACAGACACGCTGTTGAGATCTGGAGCCTCCTGGACACCCTCGCACCAGACGTCACCTTCTTAACAGAAACCTGGACCAACGCCTCTTCGGCCCCCGCCATTGCCATCCTGGATGGATAAAAGATCCAGAGGAAAGACCGCCCCAATCACCCGAGGTGAGGACTCACCATTGCGAACAAAAACTCCATCCGCCTACCCACCTCGAGCGACGCCTTGTCCACTGCCGAACACCTGCACTTCCATGTCCAGACCAGCCCCAACTCCACAATCCGCTGCACCCTGGCCTACAGACCCCCTGGCCTGTGCCCCTTTCACCTCCACCATCACAGGCCTCATCTCACCCCACGCCATCGCCTCCATGGACTACATACTCATCGGAGACCTGAACTTCCACCTCAGCAACCCCAGCGACCACAACTCCACCACCCTCCTTGACAACCTCGCCAACATCGGACTGAAACAACTCGTCACCACGCCTACCCACAAGGCAGAACACACCCTTGACCCCATCTTCGCAGGGGGAAACAGAACCCACTTCAGCCACACCATGCAACCCTCATGGACTGACCACCACTGCGTACACTTCTTCGTCAACAAACCCAAGCTGCCCAAACCTGCTCCACCACCTCTGCTAAGAAACTGGAGCCGAGTCACTGAAGAGCAGCTCAACTTCACCCTCAACCGCAAAAACCCACTGCCACAACCGACGTGAACCTCACAGCCAGGGGACTTCACACTTGGATCTCCAGCAGCGCAGACAAGCTCGCCCCGCTACGCAACACTGAGAGACAGCTCCACAGGAAAGCCACCTGGTTCACCGACGACCTCCAAGAAGGCAGACGCACCTGCAGACGACTCGAGAAGAACTGTCAAAACAACAAGACGCCCGAAAACCACACCACCTACAAAGACGCCATGACGGAATTCCACCAACACATCACAACCACCAAAATTACCTTCATCCACAACAAAATCCTCGCCAACGCCAGCAACTCCATGGAGCTCTTCAGCATCATCCAAGAATTCACCAAACCTGCTAGCGAAACCACAGACATCACCCCCTTCCAGGACCTCTGCAACAAGCTCAGAACATACTTCCACCTGAAAATCAAGAACCTCTATAACAACTTCAACGACCAAACACCTAACTCAAAAACCACTGCGCCCTCCAGAAAAACCAGCCAGCCCACCATTGTCTCCTGAATACCAAAGAGGCCGCCTCGACCATGAAAGGCATCCACTCGAGGACTCCAAGGACCCCTGTCCACCACACACCTACCACAGAGCCCCCACCGCCTTCGCACCAGAATTACGACACACCATCAATGCTACATCCATGACCCCGACGACTGGAAACGAGCAGAAGTCAGACCCCTACTTAAGAAACCCTCAGCAGATCCCACGGACCTCAAACACTATTGGCCCATCTCTCCCCTCCCCTTCAGGGCAAAAGTTGCTGAGAAGACCGTCAACGCACAGCTAGCCAAGTTCATCGAAGACAAATCCAACCAAGACCGCACCCATTCTGGATTCTGCAGCAACCACAGCACGAGACCGCCCTACTTGCCGCCACAGACGACATCCGCCCCCTCCTCGACCAAGGCCACAACGCAGCCCTGATACTGCTTGACCTGTCAGCAGCCTTTAACACCGCCTCTCACCGTACACTCGCCGCCAGACTACACGATGCCGGCATACAAGGAACCGCCCTCAACTGGATCCGCTCATTCCTCACCGGCAGAAGACAAAGAATCAGACTGCCACCCTACCTCTCCGAACCCATGGAAATTAACTGTGGAGTACCCCAAGGATCATCACTCAGTCCAACCCTCTTCAGCATCTACATGGCCCCCTCGCCAGACAGCATGGCCTCAGCATAGAATCCTACGCTGACAACAGCCAGCTCATCCTCTCCCTCACCATGGACCCCACCACCACCAGACTTAACTTCCAGGAAGGAGTACAGGACGTTGCATCCTGAATGCGCAACAGCTGCCTGAAGCTCAACACAGAGAAGACAGAAGTCCTCGTACCCGGAACTACCCCATCAGCATGGAACAACACCTGGTGGCCCACCGCACTCCGCAGCCCTCCGACCCCCACGGACCATGCCAGAAACCTCAGCATCGTACTCGACTTCTCCCTCTCCAGGAACAAGCAGGTCAACGATGTTGAGTCCAGCTGCTTCAACACCCTGGGTATCCTCCGAAAGAGCTACAAATGGATCCCCCGAGTCAAGGAAGACAGTCACACACACACTCATAACCAGCAGATTGGACTACGGAAACGTCCTCTTTGCTGGCATCCACAAGTCTCTACTCCGCAAGCTCCAGACGATACAGAACACCGAAGCGTGGCCTGTCCTCGGCATTCCCCGACACGAGCACATCATCCAACACCTACGGAAGCTCCACTGGCTCCCCGTTGAGAAGAGAGTCACTTTCAAGATACTCACGCAAGCCTACAAATGCCTCCACAACACAGGACCACATTACAGAGAATCGCCTTCCACGTACCCAAAAGAAACCTCCGCCCCACCAACCTCGCACTCGCCGGAACTCCACGTATCCGCAGAGCCAGGACAGAGGGAAGAGCCTTCTCCTACATCACGGCCAATACCTGGGACAAGCTCCCTATCTATATCAGACACGCACCCTCCCATAACAACTTCAGGAAGGCACTCAAGACCAGGCTCTTCAACTGAACTGAACTGCTGCCCCCAAACCCCCCCCATCTACTTGAGTCCCTCACGGGTGAGTAGTGCGATTAAAACGCCCTGATTGATTGATTGAATGGTGGCCAGTTCTTTAGGTTTCCATTGTTTCCTTTAAAGTCCACTTCCCATGTATTTCCTTCCCCATTTAGGAGCATCCTACATCTCCTAAGTTATTCCTACTGGGCCACTCACTTGTTCCTACTCTTTTCATTTCCACTGTGCTGCATTCTGTGTAGCCACTATTTGTAAATAGACAGACTTCTTGGAATGGTAGTGTCTATAGTGCATCTTTGATTTAATGTTCCAAGATGGCCACTATGTTTCTAAGCATTATGTAGGTCACCTTGGCACCATATAACAGTGGTACACTAAACACGTTAGCACGCAAAAATAGCTACCAGTGCTATGTTTAACTTTATTTTTTCATTTTAAGCATATACCTGACAAGTTTAGGTGAGGAGTACAAAACAGTGATGGGAGGAATAACTGAATTAATCTTATCCACTGGTAAATACTCGGCCACATCAGTTATTTATTTATTTTTGAATTGCAGAGATATGCATGTCATGTTTTCTTTTTTCTACGTGTATTCTTCTAATTTATATTCCATATACTTGTGGGAGTGTGTGTGTTTGTTTTATTGGAGATGAGTTAACTGGGTGAATGTAAGAATAAGTCAGTGTGTTGATGTATGAGTGCAAACATGAGGCACAATGTGAAAGTGTGAGGACTTATTGAGTGCCTCAACTCATTAGTGACTGAAGGGGTACGTTCAGTTACAAGCCAGACCTATTGGCATGGACACTGCTTGTTCATCTTTGCGCATGCACACACATAAAACAGGCAGATGTGGGTACATACGTGGTCCTACATTCGAGAATTGCACTCATTGCTTTTAGTATGAAAATCCCACTCTGGGTGAGTTGCGACCTTCAATACAATTCTGTATTGCCATAACTGGTCACAAATGTGGGCCTTTAATGAACAAGCTTCACTGCTCTTAGTTAGAAAAAAGTAAACATTTTCTATTAGCAGCATCAGCACTTAGTATTCTAGGTACGTAGACCCTGTATCACTTGGACGCCCCCTTCAGTGGGTAGTAACAAAAGGAAAAGGAATATAAGGAAGAAGGTGCACGACAGGAACTTCCTGCAACACCACCTGCTCAGTCAAAATGCTGCATCTGTGGTTCACAGCCCACGTGTTGGTCGGGTGTGCAGCAAGAACACAAGCTAGCTGGAAGTGATGGACAAGACTGCATCTTCCTAGAGCAGATGCCAGCCTCATACCAGCCTATGAGTACTTTCCTTGCCTTGCATGAAGATCATGGAGCATTACCCACTGCTCCCACAGACGATACAGAGCAGCTCCCCACAGCCTCTTGCCACCAGCTCACTCCATGGATTGACTGGCTGCCAACCTGCATATTAACAGGTTAAGTAACAAACGATTCACTATACCCATAGTCTATCTGTAGCACCTGTTTCCGCAGCAAACAATTTCATCCCTAAAGTCGCACTTACCACCCGCACCTGAGATGAGATGAACGCAGAGAAGACAGCATCCCCAGAGGGTACAGAGCATGTTGTTTGGCCTTCATGGCATTTTAGGGCTGGTTACTGCAATTAGTCCAATAAGATGACTCTGCGGTAGGAAAGCAAGGTCTAAGAGTGCCTTCTGGTCATTGTGGTGAAGACAGCAAGCCAGCCATGTCCCCAAATCGGCCAGTGGGAACACACACCTCTACTTAACATGAGTTGGTAAGTGTTAGTAAGAGGTGTATCCATACTGGCAGGTGGTGCCCAGCCATCACTGATGATGCTGTTCTGGTTACTAGGCTATGATTGCTGAACTGATGTCATAATACATTTCAAGGAATGGTATCTCCAAGCAGAAATGGATATTCAGGCAGACCAGTATGCAGAGAATATGCACGTGCTTTTGTTGATATCTCCACAGAAGGATTTCCATAAGGTATGGTCTTGTCTCGGGTCTGCCGAGGATTCCGTAGAAGAGCGTCACCTTAACTTCAATCCCACAAAGACTGAGGGCCTGATTTATAGTTCGGCGGATGGGTTACTCCACCACAAACACAACAGATATCCTGTTCACTGTGTTACTAGTGCCACTGTTATAATGAACTTGTAGTAGGGCAGACAGGATATCTATCATATTTTTGATGGAGTAACCCATCCACTGAACTTTGAATCTAGCCCAAAGTTTGTAGTGTTTACTCCTCAGGTTTGTTCTAGGACGACATAGTGCTGGCTCCAGCTGTAGACAGTATCGTCCCCTAGTCTGAGCCACTTTTGCATAACTTTGTTCTTGATTTCAAAGTGCATCTTCTATGAACACTAAAACTGTACATCCCTCCAGGTGCCTTCAAGGCACTGGTTCAGACCTCTGATCTATCCAGGATTGATGGGAGATGTTTGGTCTTGGTGATTTGTCCACAAGTTAATTCTTGACCCTCAGAAGCACTTACTTTAAGTTTGGCTCTTAAGTCCTTCACTTGAAAAGTCTTTAAAATGTGGAAGACAGTTGAAAAATATCCATGGATGGTGAACCTCCCACAGCCAATTCATCCTCTGGTTGGAAGTACTCAATCTCCTATATAAGACAATGGCATAGTATTGTACTGGGATAGCTTCTTCCTTTCAGAGTCTATTTTGTTCTGCACTATGCACTAACACTCCCCCTCCTCTCACCACTCTTCCTGGTATGTGAAGATGTTCAAAAACTTTCAGGTCTGGTATTTGCCAGCACAGCTGTTAAACAGACCTACTGCTTACACAGTAGGCTTTGTGTTTGGAGTCTTCCCCTTTCAACCTTTAGCTTTCTACGGCCAGCCTCTTTCTGCCAATGGCTTGAGTTTCTCAATCATTTCTCGTGTCTGCCCAGTGGAGTATTCATTTCTCACCTAATAATCCTGGATCCTTGGATGTATCCTTCCAACTCCACTGAAGTGCTTGCATTACATTTCATGATGGACTACTTTACGGCTTCAGTCCCCTGCTATTCTGTTGACTCCCTCTCATATGTCACAGCATATTAAAGCCAGACCTATTCGTATTGCCAATGCCTCTTGTGCCCAAGTAATTGGTGGTGGAAGGGTTTTACTGTCTGCCGCTTTTTTTAAGTTTTACTGACATTTTTGTAAATATCGTTTTTATTTACTTCTCTATGAAGCATTTAGATCTCTCTCTTCCTTTTGCTATTTAATAAATATGCATAAATATATTAAATATAAATAGGTAAAGATAAAATAGTGCCTTCAGTTGCACTGCAATCAGGAAGTGCTTTCTGCTGAAGTATTTCTTCCTTCTGAGAGGAGTGAGCAGATGTATTCCTGCTCATTCCACTCAAATGTATGAGTTAAGAGAGGTTATGGCCAGTCGGCTTATATTATGTTGCTATGATATGCAGATCAGTAGCACGCACTATCAGCCAGGAGAGTATCCCATCGCTGAGCAGATGGGAGCCTAGAAAGTCCATGGACCTAGTGGGACTAATTGAAAAGCCAGGTCTTAAGCACTCTGCCGAATTCAGTAGGAGTCTGGACAAGCTGAGGTGTCTGGAAGGTTTGTGAAAGCAGGTGCAATTGTTGAGGTATGCTGGCCAACTTTTATGTAGTGCCTTGAAAGTGTAGGTGAGGAGTTTAAATTGTGCTTGTTTGTGTATGGGGAGCTTGTGGAGCTCCTCCAAGTGTGGTGAGTTGTGAGTCGTTGTGGGAGGTTAAGAGTGATTGTGGCCACCGAGTTCTGAATGGTTTGCAGCCTTCTAGTTAGTATTTTATTGATCCCGGCGTAGAAGGTGTTCCGGTAGTCCAGCTTGCTTGTGACCAAAGCGTGTGTGACGATTTTCTAGGTGCTGACTTGGAGCCATTTGAAAATCTTCCCCAGCGTCTTTAATTTATGGGAGCGCAAGATGGTGACAGCATTGACTTGGGTGGTCATGTCAAGTTTGCTGTCAAAGAAGGAAAATATATGCGTTGAAGTGGGTCGGGCTCAGGAGAATCCTTGCTGAACTTCATAGCTAAAGTCACGGTAATCAGAGATGTACAAGTCCAGGCTGATTGACTGGTTCCTTCGGGGCAGGAAGGAGCAAGACCATCAGGGTGTGTCTCCTTGGAATTCAGTGCTGTGTAGGCATTGAATGGGGATGACTGTGTCAAATGCTGCCAAGAGGTTCAGGAAGGTGAGGGCCGCTGTATCTCCTCTGTCCAGAGTCCTGTGGATGTTATCTATGGCGGCAACGGGGTCAGGTTCCGTGCTGTGGCTGGGCATATATCCAGACTGAGTGGTGTTGATGAGTTTTAGGTCATTGAGCTATTCAGTGATGCATCTGTTGATGTTTTTCGGAAAAGCCTTGGCCAGGAATGATAGCAGGGAGATAGGTCTGTGGTTGATGAATTTTGAGGTGTTCGTGAAGGGTTTCTTCAACAATGGTGTGTGTTTTTAAGCATTCGAGAAAGTCGAAAAAGAGGTGGATTCATTCAGAATAGCTGTGAGCATAGCGATGATGGGTTGCATGCCTCTGGAGTAGGCGTGGTGGGGGTAGGGATCAAATGGGACCCCTGGGTGGATGGACATTATGGTGGCAGTGGTTTCTTCTGTGGTGATCTATGTGGAAAGCATTGGTTCTTTGCAAATGACTGGGTGGCATATGGCATGGTCTGTTGGGTCAGACTGCGGGTTAAAGTGTTGAAGCTGCTGTAAGTAATGTTAATTCCGTTGTTGAAGAGTTGAGAGGGATTGTTGCAGAGGTCTTGCGAGGGGGTGATCAAGTTGGAGGCGGTTGTTGGTGAGGTAAAAAGTTGTGCAATTTTAGTCTAGTACTTCTATTACTTCTGCAACAGCACTAGCTCTACATCGACTAGCAACTATGAGCAATTTCATTGATGTCCACAACATCAACTAAGTAAGTAATGCAATTAAATTTAGAGTAGGGGCCAACAAAATGCCATTAAAGCAATATTAAAAATGTCAAACATCAACAAATTAAATATAATTAAACTATGTTTTTTTTCAAATCTGTTTCTGAGTTATCTAATTAAATTGAAATTAAAGAAATTAAGAATAGGCATAGGAAGGAATTTAGGAATATTTTTTCAATTAATACACATACATTTGGAAAGAGGAAGGGTTAATATCAGGCTTTGTTCAGAATAAGTACTGTAATTACCTTCATGTTATCAGAATTAAATCTTATTATGTTAAGAGCGTACACACCTCACTTCAATAAGATAACTCTCTATTGCATCCACCAAAGGGTTACACAGCCTCCTCTGAGCCAGCCACAATCCAACTGCTCAGTGGTTGCCTAGCATGTCACAGAGTTCCATATGATGCCCCCAGAACTCTGTAATATTAAAGGGGCAGTGGTAAATCACAAAACAACTTCTTCCCCTCCAACAATACAATACAAACAAATGTAGGAAGGGAAAAGGATCAGGGATGAACTGCAGAGATATCAGTTAAAGTAAAATAGGACAAATTAGTAGAATAACTAAAGGGAATACATAAGGCATAAACACCCTGGATAATGAACGAAATAAGAATAAATAGAAATTACAACAGAAGTAATTCATATACAACATCGCGGAATAGTACTGAGGAAAAAGAGGGGACCCCATGAATCAGAACCCTATTCCACAATGTAGTCTTTGAGATAAGCTGGGGCCTCTTTGGTATAAGCGTGTCCCATGACGAGTCCGTATCTCCCACTGAATTTCCAACACCCCTATCACCAGACTCACAAATGTCTCCATGTATCTATTTGCCCTTTCTACCTATTATGACCAGGTTACCATTCAGATTGCATTATGACAGCTTTAGTTTATAAACTTTATTCGATTGTTCCTTAAAAACATCACAAAAGTGTACAGAATAATAAAAAAAGACACTTACGAATTGATAAAAATGAGGAATAAAGTACATAAAGTACACAGCATAATAAGGAAACATGGACTAGCAGCAAAGGATATGAACCAACACTAAAAAACCATACTTTTTCTAACCCAGACTAATTTAAGAATAAAGGTTGCAGTAAAAAAGCAAATGTCCGGGGTGGCAAGTGTGAATTGGAATCTCATAGCGTTAGCAGTGGTGGATATAAAATATTTTTTAAACAAAGGTTTGAGGTATAAAACTTGCAGAGATTTATACAAAGGGCATACCAGCATAAAGTGCAACATGCTTTGCTTAGTAGTTCCATCACACGGACAAGGGGTGGCAGAATGTATGTTCATACTTGGGAATGCTACCAAGTTATGCGCAATGCCTAATCTCAACCTGGTTAATACATATTGGTTAGATTGTCTAGTGATAACTTTCAAATACATAGGAATCCCAGTCCCTTCATCCATATTAGAAAAATAGAAAGCATGGGTAGAATAGTCACTAGATTGTTCTCTTAGTCTATTAAGTTTATGGCTCAAAAAAGCACCTTTAACCTCCAACTTTGGAATGTCGACAGCACACTTGGGGTCTTTAAGAACATCCAGGTCAAATAGTTCCTTAAAAGTTGAAATGACGTATTTTAGCCACGGAATCCGGAATACATTATCCAGGCGTAGACAGTCTTGTATTATTCCCCTGGTAAAGCCGGTTTCATCCTTTAGCCAGATGGACCTCCAGGCCAACAGTGGTCTCAATCCGGTCAAATCAGCTATATAGTCCAGCCCTAGTTCTTTATGGGTCAGTTCCGTGGATGCTGAAGATGGAAGGCAAAGGAGTCTCTTAAGAAATACGTTTTCCTGAACTTGCAGGTCTTTTTGTTGCCTGTGGCCCCAAACCCCTGAGCCATAAAGGGCAATAGATGCACACCTGTGACGGTAAACGTTCAACATATCTGGTATGCGGCGACTTCCTAGTTTGGCAGCAAAGCGAAATACACTTAAAGATGCTTTGCCCATCCTAGATTTCACATTAATTTGTTCGGGGGCCCAGGATCCACCGTTATTAAAAGTAATGCCCAGGTAACAAAAGTTATTCACACCCTCAATACGGTTTTCCTTAAAATAGAATGATTTAAGATTATTCACCTTTTATCCGCATGCCATGATATAGGTTTTCGAATTATTAATTTTTAGCTTCTTCCCCTGTATAAAATCATAAAAACAATTCGTAAGTTTCTGAAGGCCTAGTGGGGTTCTCGATAGTAAAACGGTATCGTCTGCATAAAGCAGCACCGGGATTGGTTGTCCCTCGACTTGTGGGGCGTCAGCTTGAACATTTTTTAATTCAGACTCCATGGAATTTATAAACAATGAAAAAAGTAAAGGGGCCAGAACACAACCCTGTCTAATGCCAGATTTTACCCTGATTTTCCTAGTACACTCTCCCTCTTGACCATAGCGAATCTGGGCTGATAAGTTATTATACAGTCTTGCCAAAAAGTGGATTATCGCTGCCGGGGCACCCATTTCGATTAAGATCAACCAGATCGAAAGCACTAGAGAGATCTGCAAAGCAGAGGAACAAGGAGCCCTGCTTTGCTTTGGTGTATTTTCCGATAATGAGGTTTAGGTTGATACACTGCTCTATAGTGCCAAGGCCCTTCCTGAAACTGAATTGTGAAACTGCAAGGATGTTATTGGTATCTGTCCACTCCTCTAGGCGTAACAACAGTACCCTACTCATGATTTTTAGCGAGGAATCCAGAAGGGAGATAGGGCAGTAGTTCTTGGTCTCTCCTCTATCTCCCTTCTTATAGATAGGCAAGATAACGGATTCACTCCAGGTAGAGGGGGTAGTGTCATTGACAGCGGCATTAAACACTTGGGTTAATAGGGGACTCCATAAAGCCAGGTCAGATTTATACAGATCGACCGGTACCCCGTCCGGTCCAGGGGCTTTCCCTCCTTTACTACTTCGAATTGCCAGGTCAACTTCCAAGAGGGTAATCCCCAGACAATCATTAGAATTGATGGGGTTTATACTAGGACTATCCAGTGCCCTACATGTTGGGTCGAAAATCCCAGTAAAATATCTAACCCAACTGTCCTCACTTACTTGGGCAGTCAAAACTGGGAAATCCTCCTTCTGGAGGAAGGGGCTATTGACTGTGCTCCAGAATAGCTTGCAATCCCGGAGTGCTGCCGCCTTGGTTAGGTCCTCCCAGGCTTGTTCTCTTAATTCTTGTTTCCTGCGTTTAAGCTCGTGTCTATAGGTAGCCCTTAACAGAATTACTGCTTCCCTGTCTCTTGGGCGGTTGGAAAGGGCCCTCTTAAGGTTTTGGAGCACAGAGGTACAAGCTTTATCAAACCAGCCTAGCGTGGCCCGCTTGGTAATGCCTTTAGTGATAGTAAGGGACTGTTTAATTATATTACCAAGTTCTTCAAAGTCAGTAATGATACAACTTGGGGCAGCATCGGCTTCGAGGCAACGGAGTATCACCTCTTGACCTGCGTTCACAATTTTCTTTAGTAGTTTGTTGGAATTATTTCCACCCCATTTAATCCGAATGCCATTTTGTCTACAGGGTATAATCTCATCGGCTATCCTTCTGTCATAACGGATCTTAGGACCCCAGATGAGGGTTGACAATGTAATGGCATTGTGGTCACTAATTCCATAGTCCACAATAATAGGGACCGAACAAAGGGGGACTAACTGTGTTGTTATCAACAAATAGTCAATAACAGATGTAGAATTTCTCCCAGTAAAGGTTGGAACAACATTACCCTCATGGTCCGGGGTGGGTTGATGGATAACCAGATCGTATTTTAACAGGAGGGTATTAAGGGAATCGCCGTAAGGGGTATGAATAAAATGAGCCAAATTCTCCCCATTATCCCCATCGTATCCACATACGTTAGTAAATGAGTAGGGGCAGGTTTTAATATTAAAGTCTCCCCCCCAAATAAGGTCATATGACTTGGGGGAGTCATTACAAATTTTATTTATAGCTGACTCTAACTCATCTACAACACGGGTACTCGTGGGGTCAAATAGATTGTTATAATGGTTGATCAGCAAAATATTCCGGCCCCCTCTATATTCCAACCTGAGTATTTGAGAGTGTGAGCCCACAATGGAGTGGGACCTCACACGTACGGGGAGGTGCACAGACAATAAAATCAACAGACCACCCTTAGCCCTTCCCCTGATGGATTCTTGTGCAGGACAATTATAGGAAGTAAAGCCATCTTGGTGAATATCGGACGTAGACCAGGTCTCCTGGAAACAGAGGATGTCAAACCCGGAGATAAATTCCTTCCATCCCAGGGCTGACATCCTCTGTCGCCAACCTGCGATATTCCAACTGGCCATTTGGTAGCCTGGAGGGCTAGATGCCACTGCCGACTCAGTCGGCACACGGTTATTTGGGGAAACCACGGGAATTAACAACTCCTCAGACGTGCCCAGGGCTTCAAGCGGCTGATGGAGATCCGTTATCGCCACATGAAGGGGGAATTCAATAGACACCGTTTTAGGTGGTTCAGTGGGTAGCAAGCATTCAACTAAACACAATTCATTGACCACATCTACCTTGTCCACTGAACCATTGCCCAACTCAGATTGGGGAGACATTAAATCACAGGTTGGGTGTAGTCAGTCCACTCCCTCCAAGCCATCTAGACAACTATATCGGTTAAAGTAAAAAAAAGAGTTATACTGGGGGGTGTACTGGGGGGTGTACTGGGGGGTGTACTGGGGCGGGATAGCTGTTCTCATACCGTAATTTCTTGGTCTTCCCCTTCGTTCAACCCTTAACCAGTCAGGCCCTCCTCTGCCATGAGTTACACGAGTAGGTGGAAAGAAAAAGGACACTGGAAGGGTCTGTATGGTCGAATCAAAGGATCTATTAAATCCGGCACAAATATGAGATACCGTTCTAGGGTCTCTAAAGCTAACCGTGATACAATCCCCAATTGCCTACCCAAGGTACCCTCCTTACCATAATAATCTTGTTATGGAGATGGGCCGGGAGGGGTCTGTTCCAGTTAAGCCATTTTACGACTTTACTTTTCAGGGAGCTAAAGGTTTCGGTTTCTCCAGTTTCCAGGGCAGGGGCGCCAGCCAAAACCACCATATAACGGTTTGCTTCCGGGGGGAGGTCAGGCAGACGAGGTCTACGAGCTCTAGAGGCTTTAATTTGGGAACCTTCTGTTCCGTCAATCATTGGTCCAGGTGGACAGATATTACTTGGTTGGGGTACGGGAGGTAACTGTGAGGGGACATTATTACACTGGAATGGATCCTGTAGTAATGGGGGGGTCCCTTAGGAGGACCGGTGGGATATTGTGCTACATTAGCTTGATGGGTAACAGGGAGGGTTGGAGTAATCTGTAGGGTGTTGGAGCTACTGGGTTTGTTAACGTTGGCTAGGATAGAGGCAGTGGTTTTCTCGATGTTGGACAACCTAAGTTCAATCTTTTCCATTTTAGCCTCTAGGGGAAACAGGATCTTTCAATAGATATCCTGTTAGCAGAGGGAACTGTCGAAGGGATCGTAAGTGGTGGGGTAGAATCGTGTGGGGTCTTGGCTGTTTTAGATTTTCTACCAGCTTTCTTATTATATGATCTTTTCCTTTTAGCGGTAGCCCCTAGTTTCGTCCCCTGTGAAAAAGAATTATTAGAGATGACTTCGGATACAGAAGCAATGGAAACATTGTTAGTTTCTAATACTAGATTGATTTCGGGTAGAATATCGTGCACAATAATATCAAGTTCCACGGGGGTCTGGTTGTCAGCTTCAGGGGGAGGGGGATGATCTACCACTATGCTGGTAGCGAGATCAGGTTATCTTACAGGTGATTTAGCATAAGCAAGTGTCCCCAGAGAGGATCTCTTAATAGACGACAATTCTTTGGATAAACGTTTTTCCAGGAGGTTAATTTCAGTATCAATAATAGTATTAGCCCTGATAAGGAATTTGTCCATACCTCCAGATATAGAGCCTCTTGCAAGCGAGAACTTACTCCGAGTTTCCCGTGCAGCCATGTGGGCCAGTAAAGCGTGCAGGTGGATTACGGCAAAAGAAAGAGGGATAGCCCGGTCCGGTCACTGCAGGTCACGACCGGGCACAAACGGGCCCGCCCTTGGCCCGGGCTTTGCCCGGCGCGCGTTCCGCGTACGCGGTTATAAGACTGGATTTATACGTGAGCAGAGTGGGCGTGGCTACAGGGAGATTGGGCCAGGTGACAACGATTGGCCTCGCAGGGACTCCTGGTAGTTGGAGTCCCTGCCGTCACGCTCGCAGCCCTGTCTGCTGCCACAAAGCCCCACAGATGTCCAGGTGAAGCGGGACCCGCGGAGCGGGTCCGGCGAACAGTTGCGGTAAATTCGGGAGGCACAGGAGACAGTCCCAGCAAACACCGTCAGCATGCGTTGGTCTCGGGAGGCACAGGAGACAGTTCCAGCAACACCATCAGCAGGCGAAGAAAAAGGAGAACCCACAGATAGGGGATCAAAGGGCTGCTTTTACAGCCGGTGCAGAGTGGGCGTGGCTACAGGGAGAGGGGGCCAGGTGACAACGATTGGCCTCGCAGGGACTCCTGGTAGTTGGAGTCCCTGCCGTCACGCTCGCAGCCCTGTCTGCTGCCACAAAGCCCCACAGATGTCCAGGTGAAGCGGGACCCGCAGAGCGGGTCCGGCGAACAGTCGTGGTAAATTCGGGAGGCACAGGAGACAGTTCCAGCAAACACCGTCAGCAGGCGTTGGTCTCGGGAGGCACAGGAGACAGTCCAGTCCCAGCAACACCATCAGCATGCGAAGAAAAAGGAGAACCCACAGATGCGGGATCAAAGGGCTGCTTTTACAGCCGGTGCAGAGTGGGCGTGGCTACAGGGAGAGCGGGCCAGGTGACAACGATTGGCCTCGCAGGGACTCCTGGTAGTTGGAGTCCCTGCCATCACGCTCGCAGCCCTGTCTGCTGCCACAAAGCCCCACAGATGTCCAGGTGAAGCGGGACCCGCGGAGCGGGTCCGGCGAACAGTTGCGGTAAATTCGGGAGGCACAGGAGACAGTCCCAGCAAACACCGTCAGCATGCGTTGGTCTCGGGAGGCACAGGAGACAGTTCCAGCAACACCATCAGCAGGCGAAGAAAAAGGAGAACCCACAGATGCGGGATCAAAGGGCTGCTTTTACAGCCGGTGCAGAGTGGGCGTGGCTACAGGGAGAGGGGGCCAGGTGACAACGATTGGCCTCGCAGGGACTCCTGGTAGTTGGAGTCCCTGCCGTCATGCTCGCAGCCCTGTCTGCTGCCACAAAGCCCCACAGATGTCCAGGTGAAGCGGGACCCGCAGAGCGGGTCCGGCGAACAGTCGTGGTAAATTCGGGAGGCACAGGAGACAGTTCCAGCAAACACCGTCAGCAGGCGTTGGTCTCGGGAGGCACAGAAGACAGTCCCAGCAACACCATCAGCATGCGAAGAAAAAGGAGAACCCACAGATGCGGGATCAAAGGGCTGCTTTTACAGCCGGTGCAGAGTGGGCGTGGCTACAGGGAGAGCGGGCCAGGTGACAACGATTGGCCTCGCAGGGACTCCTGGTAGTTGGAGTCCCTGCCATCACGCTCGCAGCCCTGTCTACTGCCACAAAGCCCCACAGATGTCCAGGTGAAGCGGGACCCGCAGAGCGGGTCCGGCGAACAGTCGCAGTAAATTCGGGAGGCACAGGAGACAGGCCCAGCAAACACCGTCAGCATGCGTTGGTCTCGGGAGGCACAGGAGACAGTTCCAGCAACACCATCAGCAGGCGAAGAAAAAGGAGAACCCACAGATAGGGGATCAAAGGGCTGCTTTTACAGCCGGTGCAGAGTGGGCGTGGCTACAGGGAGAGGGGGCCAGGTGACAACGATTGGCCTCGCAGGGACTCCTGGTAGTTGGAGTCCCTGCCGTCACGCTCGCAGCCCTGTCTGCTGCCACAAAGCCCCACAGATGTCCAGGTGAAGCGGGACCCGCAGAGCGGGTCCGGCGAACAGTCGTGGTAAATTCGGGAGGCACAGGAGACAGTTCCAGCAAACACCGTCAGCAGGCGTTGGTCTCGGGAGGCACAGGAGACAGTCCAGTCCCAGCAACACCATCAGCATGCGAAGAAAAAGGAGAACCCACAGATGCGGGATCAAAGGGCTGCTTTTACAGCCGGTGCAGAGTGGGCGTGGCTACAGGGAGAGCGGGCCAGGTGACAACGATTGGCCTCGCAGGGACTCCTGGTAGTTGGAGTCCCTGCCATCACGCTCGCAGCCCTGTCTGCTGCCACAAAGCCCCACAGATGTCCAGGTGAAGCGGGACCCGCGGAGCGGGTCCGGCGAACAGTTGCGGTAAATTCGGGAGGCACAGGAGACAGTCCCAGCAAACACCGTCAGCATGCGTTGGTCTCGGGAGGCACAGGAGACAGTTCCAGCAACACCATCAGCAGGCGAAGAAAAAGGAGAACCCACAGATGCGGGATCAAAGGGCTGCTTTTACAGCCGGTGCAGAGTGGGCGTGGCTACAGGGAGAGGGGGCCAGGTGACAACGATTGGCCTCGCAGGGACTCCTGGTAGTTGGAGTCCCTGCCGTCATGCTCGCAGCCCTGTCTGCTGCCACAAAGCCCCACAGATGTCCAGGTGAAGCGGGACCCGCAGAGCGGGTCCGGCGAACAGTCGTGGTAAATTCGGGAGGCACAGGAGACAGTTCCAGCAAACACCGTCAGCAGGCGTTGGTCTCGGGAGGCACAGAAGACAGTCCCAGCAACACCATCAGCATGCGAAGAAAAAGGAGAACCCACAGATGCGGGATCAAAGGGCTGCTTTTACAGCCGGTGCAGAGTGGGCGTGGCTACAGGGAGAGCGGGCCAGGTGACAACGATTGGCCTCGCAGGGACTCCTGGTAGTTGGAGTCCCTGCCATCACGCTCGCAGCCCTGTCTACTGCCACAAAGCCCCACAGATGTCCAGGTGAAGCGGGACCCGCAGAGCGGGTCCGGCGAACAGTCGCAGTAAATTCGGGAGGCACAGGAGACAGGCCCAGCAAACACCGTCAGCATGCGTTGGTCTCGGGAGGCACAGGAGACAGTTCCAGCAACACCATCAGCAGGCGAAGAAAAAGGAGAACCCACAGATAGGGGATCAAAGGGCTGCTTTTACAGCCGGTGCAGAGTGGGCGTGGCTACAGGGAGAGGGGGCCAGGTGACAACGATTGGCCTCGCAGGGACTCCTGGTAGTTGGAGTCCCTGCCATCACGCTCGCAGCCCTGTCTACTGCCACAAAGCCCCACAGATGTCCAGGTGAAGCGGGACCCGCAGAGCGGGTCCGGCGAACAGTCGCAGTAAATTCGGGAGGCACAGGAGACAGGCCCAGCAAACACCGTCAGCAGGCGTTGGTCTCGGGAGGCATAGGAGACAGTCCCATCAACACCATCAGCAGGCGAAGAAAAAGGAGAACTGGGGCCTCTTTGGTCTAAGCGTGCCCCATGACGAGTCCGTATCTCCCACTGAATTTCCAACACACCTATCACCAGACTCACAAATGTCTCCATGTATCTATTTGCCCTTTCTACCTATTATGTCCAGGTTACCATTCAGATTGCATTATGACAGCTTTAGTTTATAAACTTTATTCGATTGTTCCTTAAAAACATCACAAAAGTGTACGGAATAATAAAAAAAGACACTTACGAATTGATAAAAATGAGGAATAAAGTACATAAAGTACACAGCATAATAAGGAAACAAGGACTAGCAGCAAAGGATATGAACCAACGCTAAAAAAACAAATCAAAGGATCTATTAAATCCGGCACAAATATGAGATACCGTTCTAGGGTCTCTAAAGCTAACCGTGATACAATCCCCAATTGCCTACCCAAGGTACCCTCCTTACAATAATAATCTCGTTATGGAGATGGGCCGGGAGGGGTCTGTTCCAGTTAAGCCATTTTACGACTTTACTTTTCAGGGAGCTAAAGGTTTCGGTTTCTCCAGTTTCCAGGGCAGGGGCGCCAGCCAAAACCACCATATAACGGTTTGCTTCCGGGGGGAGGTCAGGCAGACGAGGTCTACGAGCTCTAGAGGCTTTAATTTGGGAACCTTCTGTTCCGTCAATCATTGGTCCAGGTGGACAGATATTACTTGGTTGGGGTACGGGAGGTAACTGTGAGGGGACATTATTACACTGGAATGGATCCTGTAGTAATGGGGGGGTCCCTTAGGAGGACCGGTGGGATATTGTGCTACATTAGCTTGATGGGTAACAGGGAGGTTGGAGTAATCTGTAGGGTGTTGGAGCTACTGGGTTTGTTAACGTTGGCTAGGATAGAGGCAGTGGTTTTCTCGATGTTGGACAACCTAAGTTCAATCTTTTCCATTTTAGCCTCTAGGGGAAACAGGATCTTTCAATAGATATCCCGTTAGCAGAGGGAACTGTCGAAGGGATCGTAAGTGGTGGGGTAGAATCGTGTGGGGTCTTGGCTGTTTTAGATTTTCTACCAGCTTTCTTATTATATGATCTTTTCCTTTTAGTGGTAGCCCCTAGTTTCGTCCCCTGTGAAAAAGAATTATTAGAGATCACTTCGGATACAGAAGCAATGGAAACATTGTTAGTTTCTAATACTAGATTGATGTCGGGTAGAATATCGTGCACAATAATATCAAGTTCCACGGGGGTCTGGTTGTCAGCTTCAGGGGGAGGAGGATGATCTACCACTATGCTGGTAGCGAGATCAGGTGATCTTACACGTGATTTAGCATAAGCAAGTGTCCCCAGAGAGGATCTCTTAATAGACGACAATTCTTTGGATAAACGTTTTTCAAGGAGGTTAATTTCAGTATCAATAATAGTATTAGCCCTGATAAGGAATTTGTCCATACCTCCAGATATAGAGCCTCCTGCAAGCGAGAACTTACTCAGAGTTTCCCGTGCAGCCATGTGGGCCAGTAAAGCGTGCAGGTGGATTACGGCAAAAGAAAGAGGGATAGCCCGGTCCGGTCACTGCAGGTCACGACCGGGCACAAACGGGCCCGCCCTTGGCCCGGCGCCGTCCGGCGCGCGTTCCGCGTACGCGGTTATAAGACTGGATTTATACGTGAGCAGAGTGGCGTGGCTACAGGGAGAGTGGGCCAGGTGACAACGATTGGCCTCGCAGGGACTCCTGGTAGTTGGAGTCCCTGCCGTCACGCTCGCAGCCCTGTCTGCTGCCACAAAGCCCCACAGATGTCCAGGTGAAGCGGGACCCGCGGAGCGGGTCCGGCGAACAGTTGCGGTAAATTCGGGAGGCACAGGAGACAGTCCCAGCAAACACCGTCAGCAGGCGTTGGTCTCGGGAGGCACAGGAGACAGTTCCAGCAACACCATCAGCAGGCGAAGAAAAAGGAGAACCCACAGATGCGGGATCAAAGGGCTGCTTTTACAGCCGGTGCAGAGTGGGCGTGGCTACAGGGAGAGCGGGCCAGGTGACAACGATTGGCCTCGCAGGGACTCCTGGTAGTTGGAGTCCCTGCCATCACGCTCGCAGCCCTGTCTGCTGCCACAAAGCCCCACAGATGTCCAGGTGAAGCGGGACCCGTGGAGCGGGTCCGGCGAACAGTCGCGGTGAATTCGGGAGGCACAGGAGACAGTCCCAGCAAACACCGTCAGCAGGCGAAGAAAAAGGAGAACCCACAGATGCGGGATCAAAGGGCTGCTTTTACAGCCGGTGCAGAGTGGGCGTGGCTACAGGGAGAGCGGGCCAGGTGACAACGATTGGCCTCGCAGGGACTCGTGGTAGTTGGAGTCCCTGCCGTCACGCTCGCAGCCCTGTCTGCTGCCACAAAGCCCCACAGATGTCCAGGTGAAGCGGGACCCGCAGAGCGGGTCCGGTGAACAGTCGGGGTAAATTCGTGAGGCACAGGAGACAGTCCCAGCAAACACCGTCAGCAGGCGTTGGTCTCGGGAGGCACAGGAGACAGTCCCAGCAACACCATCAGCAGGCGAAGAAAAAGGAGAACTGGGGCCTCTTTGGTCTAAGCGTGCCCCATGACGAGTCCGTATCTCCCACTGAATTTCCAACACCCCTATCATCAGACTCACAAATGTCTCCATGTATCTATTTGCCCTTTCTACCTATTATGTCCAGGTTACCATTCAGATTGCATTATGACAAACCTGACCTGCTCCACACTTCTCCCACTTCCAAAACAACCACATTGCTCCTGACTGCTATAATTTGCTTGAGCCAAACAAACTTTGTCTCACCTTTGGGAGACCAACAAGTTTCTTTACATACACCCCTTCACCTACCACCCACCTCTTTAGCTTAACACCATGCTTCCTGACAAAACGCTCATTGTACTTTTCCTGATATTCACAGATTCTACGTGAAAACATACCCAACACGCTTGTGTTTCCACTCAACGAAATAGGGTTTAATTTTGAGCCTGCTTTTCTTCCTTAGAGCCTCTGAAAAGGTGACATCCCTATCACACTCTTGAATGTGTTACGGTGTGCCCATAACTTTTCGGGTACATCCTCTTCAAAGGCAACTTACTTTCTACTGCTGTTTACATGAAAGCTCTCACCAAGCAGTTCATGCTTTCCACTAAACCATTGGCGTGGGGTGCTTTAGAGCCCTGTGCGATTTTTGCAGGACAAACTCTCTCTAGTGAGATGAACTGGACACTATTGTCCGTTTCAATGGTTTTGGGAATACATTTGCGAGCAAAGACATACCTCAAGAACTTCAGTACATTTCTTGTCATAATGGAGCAAACACACCATCCCAGTACCCATTTGGAAGTATAATCCACCAAAACCAATATGAATCTTTAATTCTATGACAATTCTTCAAATGGGCCCTGTCGGAGGGATGGTCAGAAGCAGAAGTGAGGAGGCCGTATGTAATCAATAATGTGGCGTTTATTGGCTTCAATCAACACAGTTTTATCAGAGTTTTGGGTGTCAGGATGAACACAAAAGTCATTGGGAAATAAGCCTGTTACAGCACAGGGTTTCTGGTTTTGGGACTGTCCCTTCAGGCAACTTGATTGGAGATCAACTCATGCTGGGGTAGAGCCGATTCTTCGTAGGACTTCGCAAAGTGGAGGTTGGTCCCAGAGCGTACTCCAAAAGAAACGGAAAGAGGCAGCGGTTAGTAAAGGTGTCCGGCCTTGGTTATGTCAACCAACACCATGCCACGTGATAAAGAGGCGGAGTGGGGAGAGGTGAGGGATGTGGGGGTTGTAGCACACAAGGGGGTCAAAACTAAGTAGACCTGGTCTCAGTCTACTTTCAATGAAAATGCCCATAACGTGTGTTTTAAAGTAGGCTCAAGATGAAGGCTGGGAGGGCTTCTTAAAGCTACTATGCGTTTGTGCAGAAGAAAAGGCAAAAGAAAAGAGTAGCCACCACCGTACAGTTTTCCCCGTGTCCTCTTTAGCTCCCACCCCCCACCTCCCCCCCCCCCCACCACATACTGCTCGGAGCCACAACTCTCCTGAGTTGTGGCGCCTCATGCGTCCTCCGGGATTCACCACTCCTCTGTCCACGTGTCAGGGAACTCTGGGTGTTTCTCAGTGTCTTCCTCTCCGGCACCCATGTCGCTCTTCGGTCAGATTAAGGCGTCCGTCTTGTTTCCCGGCTCTGGATACTCCCACGCTGACACCTCTGATGCTTCGGCTTTTCTGCCAGTCTTTAACTTTTTCACATGATTCTGATTGGAGGATCGGGGTCACCGCCCTGCCTCCTGTGGAACGGACTGTTTCTGGGTCGCTTCCTGTACTCTGTGGGAGGAGAGAAAAGTCCTCTTTATTACCGATGTCCCAAACACCTCCTCGTCTTCGTCACGGTAAGGAGTCCATGAGGGAGGTATCAGGGCTCTGGTATTGGGGTTTGGTTCGCCTTTAGGGACCCTCTCACAGGCCCACAATATCTAGTGCCAACTTACACCATGGTTTCTCAGGGATCTCTACAGGAGATAAGGGAGCTACTCTGACTAACTTGGATTTGTCACTACCAGCACACAATATACAATCCCAAGCAACCTCCTCCACTGGCTTATCCACCCCCGGCCACCAGTACATCACTCTTACTCTGGCCTTGGTTAAATTCCAGCGCAAGTGACCCTCATGAGCCAAGTTAATGATTTTGCTATGCAAATCCTCAGTGGGGGACCAATCTCACACCCCTGAATAGTTCATCTTTGACAACACTCAGTTCCTCTCATATGTTCCAAATTGCTCTTACATCTTCAGACACATTCCTTAAGCCTGGCCAACCTCCCACCACAAAATCCAATACCTGCTACCTTATTGCATCACTGGACACTTCCCATTCCTGTTGTTAAGGCCCAGTTTTCTGACCCAAAGCATAGGCGCTTCTGATGCACAAGACAGTTCCTTATCCAATGGCATCCAAGATAAGTAATGAGCCGGTATGTTCCTTCTACCCGGCAGGTACTCTACAACAAAATTATTCTCCATTAATCCCTCTACCCACCTTTTTGTCCTAGAAGTGGAGTTCTCTGTATGTCAGAACGAAAGGCCTGTGGTCTGTCTTCACTGTGAACGCCAAACCCCACAGGAAAAATGTAAAATGCTTGGTAGCCCACATGCATGCTAATGCCTTACGGTCTATTACAGAGTAGCGTTCTTCAGCCCCTTTGAAAGAATGTGAGACAAAAGCTATCACTCTTTCTTCACCTTCAACCATCTGTGAGAGGACGGCCCCCAACTCCTTCAGACTGAGGTCGGTGATCATGATTGTTTTTCTGGTGACATCAAAGTGTCCTAAGATTGGCATGCGGGCTATCTCTTCCTTTACCTTATTGACCGCCTCTGTACAGTCAGAGGACCAAGTAAATTCTGCACCATTCTTAAGCAGGAGTCTCAATGGCTGCACCACTCTGGCAAAGAAAATGAATTTCGAGTAATACTCAGATAGACCCAAGAATGATCTATCTTGGTCTTTGTTGCATGGTGCATGTGCTTGGGATATAGCTTCTGCTAACTCCAATTTGAAGCTATCACCAGCCCCCAAAAATGGTGTGTCCTAAGTAGGAGACGTTGCCAACACTAAGTCTGACCTTTTCTCTCTTATGACTAAGCCCCCTCTCCATTAACCTGGCAAGAAGGTAAGAGGTAATATGAATTTTTATGGTCCATTGTGTCCCCTAACGTAGACCCCAACGGCTCCATGTACGTGCTTCAAGTACATGTATGTTCCCTCCACAACCAGCTATGAAGACGCAAATACATTTGCGTCCAACGTTAACATGTCCTCTTTCAGATCCACCATGAATGGGTCGATAATTCCGTTCCTAAGTATGCCTTGCCACCGTCTTTACATGGTGCACTTTCACGTTTTCCTGGCTCTGGCGAGCTAGGCCCTGATTTCTGCCATCGAGCTCTTTCTGCCTTCTGCCTCTGAAAGCTGCAGCCTGGATCTGTTTCTGTGACCCTTGCCTTACTCCCTGTGCGGCGAGCGGTGCCCGGCTCGGCCTGCTTGCCTGCCAAGACTGTATTTTGCCTTCAAGTTATCTGCTCCGCTCCTCGAAAATACATTCCTGTCTAGTGATTTAGGAAAACATCTCCCCAGCTGCAGAGCAAAGGGCCCGGCCTTTCTGTCTCCATGCAAGTAATTCATTGCTCCCGTTACCATGGTAGGCCCATGGCCCCCTCGCATTACAAGTAGACACGTAGTCACATATGCACGCACTAGCAGTCAGTATAGAATAGCCTCTGCCCGAGAGACCTTTCCTTCTAGATAATACAGTTCCTCAAACACAAGATATTAGATATGATTTGGGTTTAGGTTGTTCTGACACTTCAGACTTCTGTCTCCTCATGTAGAGCTAAATGTCAAGTCCCCTTCACCCTCCAGTTCCACGTCAATCACACGTCATGCTGCTGCGCGCACATCTCTGCCATATATTTCTGCTGACACTGCAGGATTCCTCTATGGATCCACCCACTTGTGACACTTTCATGTGACGTTTTCTAGCACACACCTTCGTGTACGCCCTCGTGCACGCCTTCTGTTACGTACATGTGTTCTTATCTCTTTTCTCTCAGCTGTTACGCCTTCTGTATCCATCACCATTATATGCATTTACTATATATATTGTACTCTGTTAATAAAGCATTGTCTATCCCTTCCTAAACCTTCGTGGTGATGGAACATGATACCTGGTTCGAACCAATTCCATTTTATGGAATAAAACCCTTATAAACTCAGATGCCACAGACTCTGCCTCTCATTTTCTGATTGAGTTATTTTATTGAACTTTACCGCATAGAAATTCAGCATAGGTAAATTCATTTTACCACATAATTGGCGCCCGAATAGGGACCCCTCCCCCACCTTACGCGCCGGCGGTGCGTTGCAGGCCTGGTCCCCTGCCACAGCCGTGACGGACAACTACGCGTACCCACAGGATTTCCTGTATCTCCCTCAGGCCAACGGAGGCGACTGAGGCTGCGATCGACACCCAGACGAGGTGGTGAGGAGTGCAGAGGATCCCGACCAGAGCCCAGCCGAGAGAGCAAGGTCCGAGGTGTTCAGAGGCCCACCAGTTCCGAAGTTCCGAAGTACCTACGTCACGAGTCGAGTCGAGTCCAGTCCGGTCCAGTCCAGTGTCGAGTTTCCGAGGCCTTCCGTTCCGTGCTTCCCGGTGAGTACCGTTGCTGGGGACGCATCTAGACGGGTGCATTAATTTGTGTCCGGTCAAGACGGGTTTGGGTACACAGACCCGGTCTGCACTGTTTTAGCAGTGTATCTGTACTGTTTAGCAGTATATCAAGTATTCACCTATCAAGTTATTGTCCGTTCCGAAATGTTTTGATGTGTTTTTATGTCGTGGTATGAATGATTGTTTGATCTTCATTGCTGTGTTTATTGTATTAGTTGTGTCCAAGTCCGAGTAAGTATCAAGTATCAAGTATCAAGGTTCAAAATGCCGCTGTTCACTAAACTGAGACAGATAGGAACTAGAAAAGGGATACTCGAGGAAGCTGTTCCCATCCCACCCAGGGACACTCCCGGTTATTTTATGTACCACAAACACGGCTTAGACGCTGTATTATATCTCGACTTGTGGGTGGATTACACTAAGGATTTAGCAGAGAATCAGAGATGGCCCGTTACATGGACATGGGATGCCGAGTGCATCATGAGAGTAGAAGAAGCGTTGTGGAAAAAGAAAGCAAGACAGTCACAGAAAGATGCCATTGAGCTATGGCGAAAAGAATCACACAGACGGACAGAGAAAGCACTCAGAAAATCGGAGAAAAGTAGAGAGGATTCTGAAAAAGCCAAAGAAAAGGAATTACTAGAAGAAGGAGAACGAGTTAGGATGGAACAACACGATAGACGGAGTAACGCCATTATGACAGGATTGTATCCAGTCCTGGCCGAGGGCCTGCCTAAGGCGACCCCGGAAATGCCGAAAGATCTGCCCCCTCCATTGGTTCCGACTAAATTACGTCACAAGGCCGCAGCAGATATTTTCCTTTCTTCCTATTTAGACGACGTAGCTCCCGAATATACTAATGTCCCACCTGCACCTGTACCACCCCCTGATCGTCGGCCCCCAGGTCCGCAACAGCTTACCCCTCCCGGTCGGCTTCCTCCACCCTTACCTGTTATACCCCCTATTAATCCGCTAAATCCTTTTGGGCCTGACACGGCCCTACAGACAGGTGATGCTCAAGCCTCCGCCTCAGGAGGTGCATCAGGAGGTTACCATACCCCGCCACCAGTACACCGATTAACCGTTAGAGAACTAGCAATGCAACGTACTCCGAAACCAATGACAATTGAAAGACTTAAAGAGTATCTTACAGACTGTAGATATGACCCAATACCAGGCAAAGACGGTTACATGATGTTAGCCTCATTACGTATAAGACGTGCTGCAAACTATTTAGTTCTATTTCCAGGAATGATAGATTATCTAGACAGGATATATTTTTTGTTCAGACTGGGGAAGGTCAGGAATGTATTCAAGAGGCCATGGCACATCAGAAAGTGGACACTCAAGGTTTAATATTAAGATTCCTCATAAACTGTTTCATAAGAGAACGAGACCGGCCTGGTGTAAATAAAGAAGAAATGGAGGTATTAACTACATGGGGTCTGAATATTGCAGAGGGAAAACATGATAAACAGAAATGTATAGATGCCATGTACAGAAAAATCTGTAAAGAAATAATAGTATTTCATGAAAGAGAGAAAGCTGTCAGGGAAAGGGAAGCAGAAGCAGACGTGAATAAATCCTCAGAGGAGGAGGAGCTAGAAGAACATACAGAAACTATAGCATATGTAGGAAAGGGTAGACCTTTTAATAAAACATTACGTCCAGAAAGCAAGAGACTTTTTCACTCTGCTATGTCTAATCCGAAGACTCCTGAGCATCTATTTCAGGCTACCGATAAAATACTTCAAGAACGAATGGGGTACCATGTACTCAATTCCATGGATGAACAAGAATTAGCCAGGTCAGCAGTACAATGGGCTGACAATTCTGACACATATAATGATGACGCATTAGCGCAAACCTTTTTGAATCTTTCCCCAGACGAACAGAGACTAGCTGGTATGTACATGATACAACACCTCCTTACGTTGTATAAAAGCCAACATTCTGATCCAGGTCCCCTACCTGATGTACTAATAGAGTTACTCATGAATAAATGGAGAGGCCTGGGTACTGATTTAATTAAAGTAATTTTAGAACATCGACACAGATATAGTGCCTTCCTGAATCCACAGTTTGTTTCAGCTCCACCCCCAGAAAGGAAAATGTTCTACATAGACAGACAAAATCCCTTACGAGAAGTACACCCAGTCAGGAATAATGATAACACCCTTACACGTGTATTTGTATACACGCCCATAACTAAAATGGAATTGTTAGAAATGAAGAAAATAGTGCCCAGTCATGATAAAGACCCTGCAGGTTTTCACCGTGAAATAAAAGACATGTTACTGATGGGAGACTATACCTATCCCGACATCATGAAAATATTGAAAGTACTATTGCCTGCCGGTATTTACGAGAAACTCAAGGAAAAAGAATGGGAGGTGGGAGACAAAAAGATTGATTGGGCTGCATTAGAAACAGAAGAAAATGGCCGAACCCCAGGTTTAGGTCTTGGGGACAAAACTAAAGCATTACCAGGATTATTAGTGCAAGTATTGCCAAGGCTGTTGGCAACTAAAAAGGAGGACTGGGATGCAATCTCAGCCTGCAAACAGAAACCCGATGAAGACACTAGTGATTTTTATTCCCGATTTGAGAAATGTTTCATTATTAATAGTGGCCTGAAAGCAAGTAGCGAGTCATACCCGCACCTTTTTGTATCCAAATTAGTCGAGAATTCTCTGCCCCAAGTTAAGAATCGTGTACTGAAAGTCGAGAGCACATGGTAAGCAAACACGCCTTCACAAATGTTACAGATGTTACAGTACCACCAGAACAGAATTAGAGAAGAACATGATCACGAACAAAGACGTATGAAAGACACGAAAATGAAAATGCTCGTTGCTCAGTCAGTTCCAGCCGACGGTCAGAAAAAGGGCATGACACAGTCCAATAATTCGGCAGCTCCTGTTAAAGGGACCTGCAACTATTGTAAACAGCCAGGTCACTATGTAAACGAGTGTGCAGTTCTGAAACACAATACATCTACGGGTAAAACTAAAGAAAGACCGCGTCAACCTAGACAAGACCAGGTCCAACAACACGTTACACAGAATGTACAGCCTATGCATGCTCCGCAACAGACAGTACAGACCGTAGCGGTACCACAGCCACAACCGATTGCCGCAACACAACATGCAACTCAGCAGATGTACCAATATGCACAAACTGATTATCCCGATTACCAGCGATACACATGAAACAGCCTAGAGAGGGAGGTTGGCTTGCCTCTTATTGAGGTTCCTGTAGATCAAGAGGGTCCGTATGTACATAGTCAAGTATTAGGGAAGGATAGAAAGTTTTTGATTGACACAGGGGCAAGCAGAACAACAATCAGTCACGACGAGGTTCCAGGGGCACCCCTCTCAGGCTCACAGAATGTTTCCCTTGGATTTTCAGGAAAGCCTATTGTAAATGAAGTATCAAAACCAGTACCCCTTTCAGTTGGTCCGTTGTCTCGCACTACAGATCTATTGCTCACGAAATCATGTCCAGAAAACTTATTGGGTATCAAGACACTGAAAGCTCTAGGAGCTGTCATTTGTTGTTCTCCGGAAGGAGTAAGATTGTTTTTGCGTGACTTTAAAGGTCACTATGTGTTGAGAGATATTGATCCCAGATTACAGAATGTTCCTGCACATTTATGGGCACAAGGCCCCACTGATGTAGGTTGTATGCACATTACACCATACCGAGTTACACTGAAACAAGGTGTTGTTTTACCACGAATCCGACAATACAAGTTACCACCAGATGCTGTAGTGGCTTTACTGAAAATCATTGACGAGCTCATTGCACAAGGAGTGGTTGTAGAAACCGACTCGAATCTATGTAATTCCCCTATCATTCCGATTCTTAAACGTACTGATCCAAATGCACCTCCAGTTTATCGATTAGTGATCGATTTGCGAGAATTGAATAAATGCATTGTACCGCAGTACCCTGTGGTTCCAGATATCTCTTCATTATTGACAGCTATTGACCCAGAGGCAACGTTCTTTACTGTAATTGATCTGAAGAACGCCTTCTTTAGTGTCCCAATTGATCCGGAAAGCCAATATCTCTTCGGATTCTGTTTAAGTGGCCGAAGCTTCAAATTTGCACGCGCACCTCAAGGATTCACAGAAAGCCCCAGCATCTATAGCCAAGCATTGAAAAGACAACTTGACAGTATTCACATGCCTGACAACACTGCCCTACTGCAGTACGTTGATGATCTACTGATCACCGCCCGAAGTGAACAAGAATGTGAACAAGCATCACTGACAGTTTTGTATTTCTTGGCTGACAAGGGACACAAGGTGTCTCCTTCGAAGCTGCAATTCTGTGTTCAGCAAGTGGTATACCTTGGGCACTTGCTGTCCAAAGGGGGGAGACAGCTAACACCTGATCATATCCAGTTAATTGTAAACATGTCACAACCCAAGACACAAAAGGAGGTACGGGCCTTTATAGGCCTCACTTCTTACTGTAGACAATGGATCCCTCAGTATGCATTTCTAGCCAAGCCACTCATACAGTTGACAACTCAGGAGGCAGCGTCTTCGACTGTCCTCCCTTGGACTCAGGAACATACACATGCTTTTGACGATCTGAAGAAAGCCCTATGTCAAGCACCAGTTTTAGCGACACCATGTTACAGCAAACCTTTTACACTTTTTGTCACAGAACGCGAAGGTACTGCATTGTCAGTACTCACCCAGGATCAAGCAGGCTCACACAAACCGTGTGCTTATTTTTCTAGTACATTAGATCCAGTAGCCCAGGCTTTGCCTGCGTGCTTGAAATCAGTAGCAGCAACAGCTCTAGCAATCAGACAAAGTGATTCCATAGTGTTAGGACACCAATTGACAGTACAAGTTCCTCATTCCGTGGAAGTTCTCTTAAACAGGACACAAACCCAGCACTTGACTATAGCACGACTGACAGGTTATGAATTGACATTGTTTCAGCCACACATAGAAATCAGACGTTGCAATACATTGAACCCAGCTACACTTCTGCCATTAAGTGAGACAGACCCTTTGGCACAGGTTGTATCGAGATCATTACCATTACGACGAAACCCAGACAAGACCTGACAGACATTGCATTACCAGATCCAGACCTGACACTTTATGTGGATGGTTCATGTATGAGAACAAGTACAGGAGAGTTAGTGGCCGCCTACGCAGTCACGACAGAAACTGAAGTCATAGAAACACACCGTATTGACACACTGTCAGCCCAAGCAGCAGAGCTCATCGCTCTGACTCAAGCCTGTATTCGAGCAAAGAACAAGAGAGTTAACATATACACAGATTCCCGTTATGCATTCGGAGTCGTACACGACTTCGGTGTACTCTGGCGAGAGAGAGGTTTCTTGACCTCTCACGGAGCCAAAATCCAGCACGGTCCCCTCATTCAAGCTCTGTTAGACGCAATACATCTGCCTACAGCCATATCCATCATGAAATGCAAAGCACATACGAAAGTCACAGATACCATTTCCCAGGGTAACGACCTGGCAGATCGAACAGCCAAGCATACAGCTCAGACTCAGACTCACGCAACTGACCTGACAAAGACAGTAGTCCCGACACCGACGCATTGCATGACAGTGAGGGATCCCGCCCTAGATGTAATTGATATACAGACACATGCTACACCAGACGAAATCAAGAAATGGATTGAACTAGGAGGGATCCAGACAGAACAGGGATGGATGACGAAGGGGAAAGCCACATGGTTTCTCCCCGACTCTATGGTTCAGGTTATCATTAACACAGTACATAGTCCTGCACATTTAGGAGAAAAAGCCATGTTAGACAGTATTCAAAATCTTTGGTTCAATAAACATTTACGAGCAGCAGCCAAACAGAAAGTGCGTACTTGCATGATCTGTTGTCAGTTTAACCCAGGTAAAGGCATTCCCGTAGAGCAAGGTGGATTTCATCCTCCCGATCATCCTTTTGAAGTCCTCCAGATGGATTATATCCAGATGGAACGTTGTCGAGGATTCAGATATGTCCTCGTAGTTGTATGTGCACTTTCCCATTGGACAGAAGCATATCCAGTCCCAGATTACACTGCTCCGACCACTGCCAAGCAGCTGGTACATGAATTCTTCCCACGGTATGGTTTGCCCCGTATCGTGTACTCAGATAATGGACAGCCATTCTCGTCCGAACTCATGAAGCAGGTGTCACTCCTGCTAGGTTATCAGTGGAAGTTCCACTGTGTCCTACATCCCGAAGCAGCAGGTCTCGTAGAGAGACATAATCAGACCCTGAAAACACGCCTTGCAAAAATATGTAGAGAGAAGGGAGTTGATTGGATAGTAGCTTTACCAGTTGCACTCTTTTACATGAGAATGATAGCACACTCAAGAACAGGGCTATCCCCGTATGAGGTGGTCTTTGGTAGGCCACCGAATATGTGGGGGACGCCTCTGCCTCGTAAAATAACAGATGTTGACTGTAATATGCTGACAGATTACCTTGCCTCCTTGATGTCTGCACTACAATCATGTCGTTCACAGGTAGCTGCAGCCTTTCCCGACAACACCGAGGTGAAGCCACACGAGATTGTTCCGGGGGACCTGGTGCTCGTGAGGAATTTTGACAGGAGGGCTCCGCTGGAGCCCCGTTGGCAGGCGCCGAAGCTCGTGTTATTGACAACAAGGACAGCAGTGAAAGTGGAGGGCCGCAAGGGCTGGCTCCACTCGAGTCACGTGAAAAGACACTATGGACTTCCTCCGAAACTAGACTCCCAGCCCTGCCCCCTTCGAGAGACTGATACTAAACTCCCCCTGATAGAGAAAACTCCTTCTCAGGAATTTTGCATGAAGTTGAGGTCTAGCAAGTCAGACAGTTTAATTGTTTAAGTCCTCCCCTAGGTGAAGCGGTTAGACAGGTTCCTGACATGTACAAGTTAGACCCCAATAGAGAGAGAGATAGACAGAACCAGATCAAGAAACATGAATATTGTAAATCTCTCCGTAGTCACAGCATTGTGACATTATTGATTATGTTTTTTCTGAGTCTTATGATTATTGCTGCAAGCATATTGCTACACATGTATTTTCCTATTTTCAAACGTGCACATTTTTCTTCAAATAACACTGCCGAGCATACTTTCAGTGAACTGCCCCCGCACGAGTTATCTTATCGACTTGCGCTGCGCAACAATACATTCATTAGTATGTTACATCATTCCCATCAGACCAACAATGCTACCAATTGTTGGATATGTGGCCGACTCCCGCCCTATCAGAAGTACAAGGGAGTTCTGCCCCTCTTTCCGTACCCGTTTACACACAACGGTTCCTGTGGTGCATGGTTCAGTTTAATAAATTCTTTAAATTCTGATTCCGTAGTGTACCAGGGAAATTGGGTATGGGGAAATCTGAATACAGTTCTGCATAAAGTATGTTTCCCTGACAAGGAGGGTCTTCCCCGAAGGACAGGAACTGATCTAGAGAACGAAGTATATGGATTAGGTAATTTTACACTTAACCTCATGATTCTGAATGTCCAGTCCGAAACCGAACCAGCCTTGCCCGCTATGTCAGTATTACCAGTCAAAGGTGAATTATGTGTCAGGAAGAATGGTTCAGTACATCTAGGTAATAGTAAATGTACTACTGTGATCGAATTCAGTGATAAAGGCAAGTCTACATTCAAAGCTTCCCGTCATTCTTATTTCATTTGTGGTCATACAGCATATATACGCTCACCTCTAGATTGGGATGGTACTTGTTACATTGCATTCCTTCTGCCACCTGTTTTCCTAGCCCCTCCTGACTATCATAGGAACTCCCATCTAGTACACAACAGACCCCAGAGAGATCTCCCGATTGTCGACTATACTGAAACGGCATGGGAGCAGTATACAGACTTCAATAAAGGTTTCTTTCCCTATTTAGGTGCTGTCTTTAATAGTAAACTGATACGTAAATTAACCAGAACCCTCGAGGCAGTAGTGAATGAAACTACTTCCGCCCTAGGCAACTTAACAGAGGAGCAGTCTGCTATGCGGATTGTTGTTCTTCAAAATCGTCTCGTTCTTGACGTCATCCTGGCCGATAGGGGCGGAGCTTGTAGAGTCATTGGATCGAGTTGCTGTGTTTTCATTCCAGAAAACGCACCATCAGTATATAGAGCCATAACCCGTCTCCACAAGATTGCAGGTCAGATACACCAGAATCCAGGCACCTGGACTTGGTCCGGTTGGTTCTGGAGCGTGTTATCAGCCTGGGGATGGAAAGTCCTATCCTTCCTCGGAATAGCCCTTCTCATAGTGTTCAGTTGTTGTCTATGTCTACAGTGTGGGCCTGCGATTTGCGGCTTGTGCGCCACATCATGTTTTCCCCATCCAAGTTCACGTTCTAAATCCCGCCTGAAAAAGGAAGAACAAATTATGCTATATGAACAAATTGATGGATTAATGAAGATTGATATATCATGAAGGGTCCGTAGGGGACAAGGAGGGAATGAGGTAATATGAATTTTTATGGTCCATTGTGTCCCCTAACGTAGACCCCAACGGCTCCATGTACGTGCTTCAAGTACATGTACGTTCCCTCCACAACCAGCTATGAAGACGCAAATACATTTGCGTCCAACGTTAACATGTCCTCTTTCAGATCCACCATGAATGGGTCGATAATTCCGTTCCTAAGTATGCCTTGCCACCGTCTTTACATGGTGCACTTTCACGTTTTCCTGGCTCTGGCGAGCTAGGCCCTGATTTCTGCCATCGAGCTCTTTCTGCCTTCTGCCTCTGAAAGCTGCAGCCTGGATCTGTTTCTGTGACCCTTGCCTTACTCCCTGTGCGGCGAGCGGTGCCCTGCTCGGCCTGCTTGCCTGCCAAGACTGTATTTTGCCTTCAAGTTATCTGCTCCGCTCCTCGAAAATACATTCCTGTCTAGTGATTTAGGAAAACATCTCCCCAGCTGCAGAGCAAAGGGCCCGGCCTTTCTGTCTCCATGCAAGTAATTCATTGCTCCCGTTACCATGGTAGGCCCATGGCCCCCTCGCATTACACGTAGACACGTAGTCACATATGCACGCACTAGCAGTCAGTATAGAATAGCCTCTGCCCGAGAGACCTTTCCTTCTAGATAATACAGTTCCTCAAACACAAGATATTAGATATGATTTGGGTTTAGGTTGTTCTGACACTCCAGACTTCTGTCTCCTCATGTAGAGCTAAATGTCAAGTCCCCTTCACCCTCCAGTTCCACGTCAATCACACGTCATGCTGCTGCGCGCGCATCTCTGCCATATATTTCTGCTGACACTGCAGGATTCCTCTACGGATCCCCCCACTTGTGACACTTTCATGTGACGTTTTCTAGCACACACCTTCGTGTACGCCCTCGTGCACGCCTTCTGTTACGTACATGTGTTCTTATCTCTTTTCTCTCAGCTGTTACGCCTTCTGTATCCATCACCATTATATGCATTTACTATATATATTGTACTCTGTTAATAAAGCATTGTCTATCCCTTCCTGAACCTTCGTGGTGATGGAACATGATACCTGGTTCGAACCAATTCCATTTTATGGAATAAAACCCTTATAAACTCAGATGCCACGGACTCTGCCTCTCATTTTCTGATTGAGTTATTTTATTGAACTTTACCGCATAGAAATTCAGCATAGGTAAATTCATTTTACCACAGCATCTTGTCATGTCTCTATCAGTCCTTGGCATACAGTAACATATCGTCTTGAAAGTACATGGGCGATTTGATTCCAGACAAAAACTCCTTCATCAACCTCTGGAAGCATGCAGCTGCCGAAGAGAAGCCAAACGGCATTCTAAGGGATCTGAATGCTCCCACAGGAGTGATGAAAGAGGTTAGTGCCCTAGAGTCCTTGTGTAACATCACCTGGTAGACAGCTCATAGATCCATTACGCTAAACACCTTTACGCCACGCAGCGTCACTAGGGCTTCATCACATACACCTTACCAATAATTTCTCTGTCTTTGAACTTTATGGTCATTCTTACAGTATTGCTGAAACATCAATTTACTGTCCACCATAGCGTATGGGATTTATGACTGATTGTTTCAATACAATAGCCTCCTTTCCAAAAAACCTATCCCAAATGTGATCACCTATTAGAGTAAAAGGTGACCCTCAGTCTGCTAAGACCAGCACACTTTTGTCATCAATAGAGATATCACATTTGGCCTGTCGCAGTGCAAGGGTGCGCCCACTAGCTTCCAACTATGATGTAGGATGCCATGCGTAAATTCTCGGCATGCATCTGAGGTCGCCAAAAAATGGTAACTCCTCCGCATTCACTAGCTGCGCTCACCAGCCACCGTTTGAACGTCATCCTTGCTTGAGTTACAGAAATCCTCACGCCTGCTGGCCGCAAAGCTCGCCTCTTTTTATTTTAAAATTGCTGCATTGAAAGACTCGCGGCTCAATGACAGTCAAATGGCGTAAGGGCCTTCAAGCTGTATTTCTCCAAAATCTTGCCAGTTACACACACCGTAACCAAAGCTCTAGCATATAAATCACTCACCATTGCTGTCCAATTCTTGACGCAAATCCAAGATACAGGTCCCAAATCATCCCGGTTGCACGTAGGGTTGTTTGGTGGATGCACTCTATAACTGGTCACCAGTGTTAAGAGAGTACACACAAGCCTTCAATAAGATTACTCTCCCTATTGCGTCCACGAAAGGGTTACACAGCATCCTCTGAGCCAGCCACAATCCAAATGCTCAGTGGTTGCCTAGCATGTCACGGAGTCCCATATGATGTCCCCAGAACTCTATAAGATTAAAGGGGCAGTGATAAATGACAACATATTGTTAATTTAAAGATAATACATTAAAAAAAGTTTATAAATTTAATGGCAAGTATTAGGATTAGGATAGGGATAAACAGTTGAATGAAACTAAACTACAGTTATGTTTGTGGTTAGGCATAGGGCTCACATAAGAACAATTAGTAAAAAATCTTAAATGTAATAAAATCGAGAGTAAATATAAGGCATACGTTAAGAAAAAAAGAATATTTAAGTTGCATAAAAAATAACGTTACAATTACAGTTTAGAAAAAAGATTTCAAAATAGTTCACTAAAACAAATATTGAGATTGAGTAGGGTCAGTGTAATGGGGTTGGGGTAGGGGTAAGATACATTACGACTTACCCTGATGATGCAGCGATCTAAATGAAGTGGTGGAGTTCAAGTGGTGAGTGAATAGGACAGCTGCCAGTTTTTGAGGCTATTCTATTACCATATACCTCTACATGACATCCTAAATTTAGAACACTTTTCTTGTTTACAAACTACTGCACAAAACCCATTACTGTAGGAAAATTCAAACTTACATTTCTACCAGCTCTAAAAATTGATTGTGTAATCCACAGTAAAACAAGCTTTGGCAAAGGCAATAGACCTTGTGTTGGCCGACAGCCTGCTTGGAATTGTTGTTTTGCAGTGGTTTTTGCAAAACATTATTGTTTGAGAATATGCCGGGCACTCAACAATATAAAAAAATTCATTTGATTCAGGCAAAAAAGTTTTTGGGGTCTAAAAAGAACACACATTACCATAGTACTCCTGGCACAGAAGGGAATTACTTTCTGTGTGGGTGTGTTGCTTGTAAAACTGCAGTCAAATCAGTCTGGCATTGGCCTCAAGCCTCCTACCTTTAAGATGAAAGAAGGTAGGCAATAAAAAAAGCAAAAAGAAGGAGCAAGTAAGGAAAGAAAGAAAGAAAGAAAGAAAGATAGAAAGAAAAAAAAGAAAGAAATAGTGAAAGAAAGGAAAGAAAAGAGATGAGAAGGAAGAAGGCATGGACAAAAGGAAGAAAAGCAGAGAAATAAAGAAAGAGGGTAGGAAAGAGAAAGAAAAAAGATTGAAAGAGGGCAATAATGAAAGAAGTAAAGAGAAGGATAAAAAAAGAAAGAAAGAAATTAAAAAGAAAGAAGGAAAGAAAGGAGGAGAAAGAAAAGAGTTAAAAGAAGATAACTTCAAGTGGCCAGAATCTGGTTGTGAAATAGAAACATTCTACGTAAACAAATGATGGACGGAATGCTGAATAAATCATACATTCACCCCTAGTCAAGAGATCTGGGTTAAATCCATTGTTCTTTTGCTCACCATGCCAACCCAGTTTAGACCCAGCCATATGCAAATCAGTCTTGACCCTTTGCCTCCTGGGAACACTCCAGACCGAACTGCCAAGCCAGGTCCTCCCTGGACCTGAAACAAGCATCCTGTGGAAAAAGGTAGGGCTAGGACCTTTCTCAAGATTTGCCCGGCGCTAACCGCCCTTGTACCATTCAAATTACCAAGCAATGAGGCAGGCTCCGGAGACCAGAAGGCAGGAAAACAGAAGTTAATTCCGACGGAGCAGAACACATCAGATCAGACAACAAGGTATCGTCTCGAGGTGCTCTAACAGCCTCTCGGAGGCCTGGCCTTTTATACACTGGTTAATGGCATGTGACCTTTCTTTATTACAATCAGAACTTTGTAAAGCAAGGAAAAGACATCCCCGTAATCCTTGTGTCAATCCCACCCCCATATACCTTCACAATAGAGGTCCTCAACCTGCTGATAAGAGGAGGGGGTCATCACGCAGCTGAGTGTTCTGTCGAGTCTTAGGATGTGTGCGCCTGATCATATCACAGGGGGTGGGGAGGCCTGGATCAATAGAGGGTCCTTTGAAGGAGAGCGACCTCATACAATAAGGGGCAGTAAATGATATCTCCCGGCTTAGGCGATGGCCTCGGACCTGTGTGGACAGTCGGACACGGGGTGAGGGGCCATCAATGGAGTGGTATTCATGCTGCGTGGACAATCCAGTGCGGAGGGAAGGTTTATCAACAGAGGGGCATTCATGGGAGAAGAGGAGGTGTTGGTCAGGCGCTGGCGTGACTCCCAAGGACAGGGTCATGCAGAAGTGTCATGCTCATGAGGGGGAGGGAGGGGAAGCCAGGGTGCGCGGAGGATGCTTGCTGGGTCAGAGGGGCGCGCTGGCGATCGATCATGGACAGGGAGACCATGATACCTAAAATGGCTGCCGTGCACGTAGTACATAGGCGACAAGCTGGCGCAGACGATGTTCAGTTTGTAAACTAAAATTCCACAGTCCTCCCTTTTAACATGTCTCGCCAACTTGTCAGTTTGGATTTATCCCCATAAGGCCACGTATTTCTACTTCATAGAGGGGACTCATGTGCTCATTACGGAAGTCCAAAGTCTTTGGGCACATACAGTTAGAAACAAGGCCGCACAAAGATGGCAGACATTGGATACCTAAGCAACACCCACATAATATCACAACAGGTATCAGCACGAAGGAAAACAATTTCCAACCCCAATTCTTCAAAGTGTCCCAAAACCAGCTCCCGAGCGACCATCCTTCTTGTTCTTGGTGAACCTCCGAGGAAAGTCTGTGGAGGTGCTCAATGGCTTTGTAGACTGAAGGCGAGTTATCTGGCACGTAGGTGCAGCAGCTAGATCCGATGATGCGGCATGCTCCTCCTCGGTCGGCTAGGACCACATCCAGGACAAGACGATTTTGGAGGGTCACAAGGCGGACCGCCTGAAGCTCCGCCGTGTTGTTGGCGAGGATGCCGGCCGTGATGTTGATCGTTGTTTCTACTGCCTGGGTCAGGTGTCGGATAGCGCGGCTGTTTGCCATTGGGCCCCACAGAGGAACAAGTCCCTTTGCTGCATCTAGGAACTGAGCTCCAGTGGAGTCGGCTTGTTCCATGTCATCTGCACGCCTCTGCCGGTGATGGTTAGCCGGGGCTACATACGTGGGGGGAAGGATGAAGGCAATGTAGCAGGTACCCTTCCAACCTTTCGGGAGCCAGGTGTAAGCTTTGGTGCCGCACACAAAGTACATGTTCGGAGAAGCAACAAAGGAAGGGGGGTCAACTGAGTCCAATGTTCTGGTGATTCGGCAGGAGCTGTGACCCACCAGTTGCGTTCCCTGGCCTTCTAGGCACACAAGACCGGTGACATTGATAACAGACAGAGCCATAGTCAGGGTGGCGGTAGTTTGTTTTTGCAGATGAGAGAAGGTGGTTCTGGCTGGATTGTGGAGTACCTGTACTTCGACTCGTTCTTTGGCTGGAATGTCTTTGAGGAAGGTGGCGCCCGTGAGCGCAGGACACAGGGCAGCAGAGGTCTTTCCAGTTTTGTTCAGCCAGAACCCAGAGTAGAAGTGCGACACTGTCCGGCTGGAGGTGGCGTTGTCCTTGTGGCTCTCTTGCATGAGGATCAACCAGGCGAGGCAAGAGCCGCGGACTGAGAAGGGTGAAGGGATGAAGGGGATGGAGTGTCCAGTGGCATGCGGGAGCAACCCGCAGATCCAACAGTTCGTAGCATTTGCAGCAAGGTTATGTTGGTGCAACAGTTGCACGAAGGAATTGTTCCAGAATTCCCTGCGCCTTTCTCGGAGCTGAGGCGACAGAGAGATTAGGTGATGCTCTTTCATAGGAGTCGGTTGTGCAGTAGGTAGCAATGCCTCATGAGCCGGTGTGCTTTCCTCCAGAATCCAGAAGGAGGTCATGAGGAGGAGGCAGAAGAGGAAGACAATAAAGAGGGCGATTGTCTTTGATTTGTGCAAATTGTCAGTCTTTGGGTTTCTATAGTGGGTATTTCCTGTTGCTTCCATCATCTTCTTATCTGGCGCTTCCATCATCTTCTTATCTGGCGCTTCCATCACCTTCAAGGGGCTCGGTAGCGGGCAGAACCACAGACTTCGTTTAGCTTCTCTCCCGGTAACCCTTGATTGTGTTTAGGTCACCGTTCTGAGATTTAACTTAGTCCGTGGCCTACTTAGCCGAAACTCCCTCCTTTCGACGCAGGAAATACCCTTCTCTAGATGGCACAGTGGGATCAGAGAATTTTGCAAGTTCGAGTGCCTCAGTATCGGGATAACAGTCCAATATCGGTCAGTCTTTGCTCAGGAGCTCTTCTTGGGTGTTGACGTTTTCTGTTGTGGCCAGGTTCGCAGAGACCTTCCGGCAATGATGTGCGTGCAGCCAGTGCTTCTTCCCCTCCACTCGAAGTGCCGTTCGGGTGGTAATCAGCACTTGCCAGGGGCCCGTCCACCGCGGTTCCAGACTCTTGGTCCGCTGGAAATTTCGTATCAACACGAAATCTCCCGGTTGGATGTCATGGCCGGGGCCCCTGGAAGCATCGGGGATGGCCTGCTGCACCTGTTGATGAATGACAGACAACGTTTTAGTTAATTTGCACAAATAATCAGATAGTAGGACGTCTGGGACGTCATGAATGGAGGTCGGTTTGGGAGCAGTCCAGAGATTCATCGGTCGCCCAAACACGACCTCGTAGGGGGTCAAATGGTGCTTGGTGGGAGTGGAGCGCATCGATAACAAGGCCAGTGGGAGGGCATCCGGCCAGTTAAGTCCAGTGGTGGCCACTATTTTTGACAATTTCAGCTTCAGTGTGGCATTATGGCGTTCCACTAGACCGGCGGATTGGGGGTGGAAGACCGCATGAAACCTTTGCTTCACCCCCAACCCCTTTAGGATTAGTTGGATAACCTCAGCTATGAAGTGGGGGCCATTGTCGCTCCATAGAATTCGACAAAGGCCATAGCGAGGGAAGAATTCCTTCAGTAGTACTTTGGCAGTAGTCATGGCAGTGTTGTCACGGGTTGGATAGGCCTCTACCCATTTGCTGAAGGCACATACGATGACTAGTACATACTTCAGGCTTTGGCATCTCTCTAGTTGGATGTAGTCCATCTGGAGGACCTCAAAGGGGTGATTGGGGGTCCCAAACCCTCCCCGTGGTACCACAGTTCCTTTCCCGGGGTTGTGTTGCAGACAGATAAGGCACTGCTGAACTAGGCGTCTGGCCGAGTCAGGGATTTTGTCGTTGTGCCAGACTTTGGAAATGAGTTCGATCATGGGTGCAGATCCTATGTGTGCGGGGGAGTGTGCCATCGTCAGTATGGGGATCAGATATGAGTCGGGCAGCAACCATTTGTTTGCATCCTTCGTTCGCCAGCAGCCCTCCTCATCCTTTAAACCCACCCTTGCCCACTTAGTCAGCTCGTGAGGGGTGCTGGCCGACTGTATGTCTCTGATCATTACCCTTGTGTCACTCCATTTTTCTGCTTGTGACCTGGTCACATACATGCGTGTTACCGTCCTATTCTCAGCTGTGGTTCGTGCAGTGATGTCGGCCAATGCATTCCCTTGTTCGACTAAGTCTGTCACCCTTTTGTGTGCCTGACATTTGATCACCGCTAATCGTTTGGGGAGGAGAACTGCTTCAATCAGAGCGGAGACTAGATCTCCGTGGAGGATCGGGGTGCCGTGGGACGTCAGGAATCCCCTCTCCCTCCACAGGAGTCCAAAATGATGGACCACTCCGAAGGCATACTGGCTGTCTGTATATACGTTCGCGGTGGTCCCTGTGGCTATGATGCATGCTCGTGTGAGGGCTATCAGCTCTGCTGCCTGGGCAGATCGTTGTGTGATGCAGGCTGTCTCAACTACTGTTCGGGCTGTCGTTACTGCATAGGCAGCTGAAGTGGTGCCATCTGGGAGTTTGATGCATGAGCCGTCTACCCATAGCTCTCCATCGGGGTCAGAAAAAGCAGTGTCTCGGAGGTCAACCCTACTCCTAGTTTGTTCGTCCGTGAGGGTCACACAGTCGTGGATGGGGGGAATGTCGGGGTCATTTTCAGGCAGGGGTAACAATGTGGCAGGATTCAAAGTCGTGCATCTCTTTAGTGTGATGTGGGGTGCAAGCAGAGTCAACTCGTACCCTGTCAGTCGTGCGCTAGTCAGGTGTTGGGTCTTTGTCTGGTTCAAAAGGGTGTCGACTGCATGGGGTACTAATACTGTGAGGGAGTTGGAAAGTACGATTCCCTCGCTCTGACGGATAGAGACAGCAGCGGCAGCTACTGCTCGAAGGCAGGCAGGCAAAGCTCTGGCTACAGGATCAAGAGTGGCGGAGAAGTAGGCACAAGGGCGTTGCTTAGGACCAATTGATTGAGTTAGGACAGACAATGCACATCCCTCCCTTTCGTGGGTGAAGAGGGAGAAGGGTTTGGAGTAATCCGGCGTTCCGAGGACGGGTGCTGAGCAGAGTGCATCCCGTAATTCCTTAAAGGAGGCTTGACACTCAGTGGTCCAAGGAAGCGGGGAGGGGACATCTTTGGTCAGCAGGGCAAGTAATGGTTTCACAATGAGGCTGTAATTAGGCAACCACTGTCTGCAAAAAGAGGATTGGGCTGTTGCAGACGTTGCTAACCACCTCTTCAACCACTCCTGCATTTACCAGAGACTGAATGATCGCTACCAGTGCCTTCTCACCCTCTGGCGATATCCGATATTGCGGGAGTTTCGGGAGCATAGCGTCCTGTCGTACAGTTATGTGAATAGGATCAATCATCATTCGCCCCACATCAGAGTCATTTTTGGCCCATAGGTACGGAGGCAGGGTGTCAAGCAAGGACATGTCAGCGTCAGTTATGGAGCACATGTGTCGTGGGGGACGGGATCTGGGCAGGTCTGGGTTGTCGTACAGGATGACTCGTATTCCATCTGGGGAACACCTAATGGTAGCTCGAAAATGTTTCAGTAAGTCAATGCCCATAATGGCGTCAGGGGAGTTGGAGGAAAGCAGAAATGTCGCGTCAGTGGTGTTGTTCTCCAGGTCAAAGGTAATAGGTACGGACAGGGGGTTAGTGGAGGGCGTTCCATCGAAACCTATCGACGTTATGTGTGAGCCAGACAAGGGTGCCCTTGGAATCAGTCGTTTTGATAACACACTACGTGTCGCCCCAGTGTCTACCAAGAATGGAGACTCTGTACCCAGGACCTTAGCGGTGACATAAGGACCTTGCTGGTCAACACAGAGCTCGACTGGATCCCTCCCTTGCCCCTGGCAGTCCTATGCAAAGTCGGGGGCATTTTCACCTTCGGACAGCTGATATTGGTTCTGTCGGGGACGGTCAAATGTGTTCAGTCTCCCTGATCTGTCATTGTTGGTGTCGTTGGGGTTGCCTCGTCCCTGCACTCTATTCCTCGGACCACCTGCCACATCCCTGGAATCCCTATTTCTATTCATCTCTAGCAGAACCGGACACTGGGATTTCCAATGGCCGAACCCTTTGCAGAAGGCGCATTGGTCATTGCTAATGTCTCTACGTCCAGTGTGAGGTGTTGGGGTGTGATCTTTAGAAGGTAGATCTCTGGGGGTGGTTGATTGGTAGTTCCCCCTTTGGTGTTCCCGTCCTACCGCTATACCCTGTATCTGGGCTATCATTACCCTTTCCTTTAAATCTTTCTTCTTTTTCTCGGACGCCCTATCATTCTCATTCTTTTGGTGTTCGTAATACTGTTTATATTGTGGTAATTTTTAATTAAACACTTTTACATTTTACATGTGAGTAAGGTGAGGGAAAGTGCATAACCCTCGTCCTGAAGAAGGAGGCTGTGCCCTCCGAAACATGTTGACACTTTCACAGTGGTTCCAGATACCTTAACTCGTATCTACCCAACCACGCTCTGCACTTTTTTAACAATACCAGCCGGGGACTAATAAAATTCTGTTTTTCTCCCACGTGCCAGGTATTTTTTAACTTTTTCACTTTTTTCACCTCACCTCACTCACACTTTGGTTATATATACACACACACCCCCACACATAGTTCACTTCCAAGTGCTCCTGCGCATTCGCTAGTCGTAGCACGCCGCATCCCGTAGAGGGGTGCGAAGGCCCCGATGATGAAGCATGACACCAAGGGGCCTGTTGGTGTGTGAGGGGCATTTAAACAACACTGTGTGTCTCCCCATCACTTTTGGGATCACTACCTTGAGTGGATTCCACTTTGTTTATTTATACGTACAGGGAGATCGAATCCACTGACCCTCTCTCTCCCCCCTTCTGTTACATTTTGCGTAATACTGAGCCATCTGAAGGATAGCTGCGGGTTTGGAGGCCCCCCAACTACTCTCACTCGTCTGCAGTTTTTGGGAGACTTCTTGTGTTAGGCCCTTTACATAATTTTGTACAAACAGGTGCTGTCCGGTTGCGGTGGTCATGTCTTGGCCACTGTAGTCGGAGAACACTGTCTCAAATCGGGAGAAGTATTCTGACACATCTTCCTGGGGTTTCTGTCGACAGGCCGTGACTATCGACCAGTCTACCTTTCTTTCCGGGATCAGTGTTTTTAACTTCTGAACTAGTTTGTCTGGGAGTTCCAGTATGTCTTTTACTGGTTTCCTTCCAGGCTCTCTTTGTCCATCTAGTTTACCGAGTTGGTCCCAGGTATGTCCAAACAGATCCGTGTGGTCAGCCTTCCGGATTTGCTTCCACACGTCAGCTGGCAGGCATAACCCAAAGAACAAGTCAATATCTGCTAAAGTCATTATTGTCGAACCCAAGGCTGTGCCTAATTCGGTATAAAATGCCGTCGGGTTCTTTCTTAAATCGGGCAGGGTTTGCTTAAAGGTTAGGATATCTTGTCGGTCCCATGGTTGGTAAACCCAATTGTACACAACCCTCCCTTTTGCATTTTCATTATTGATATCATCGCTTGTTCCCTGGCCCCGTGGCGGGATCCAGTAAGGGGCCGCTTCTCTGATAGGCATCATAGTATTGGCTACTTCTACCGAGGTTGTTTCAGGGACCGTAACCTTGGCTTCTGGTTTCTGTTCCGTGAGGTGGCGGAAGACCTCAAGCATTTGCATGAAGAGCTCCGTCGCCTCACGTTCAGTCCCATCTCCAACATCAATCTTCCTATACAGCGTTGTTAGTTTAGCGGGACCCTTACTTTGATACCTATCTTCATATGCGTTCAGGGTGTAGTAGCTGAATCGCAAGATGAAATGCCGTCTGTGGCTGTCGGCATGTGAATTATATACGCTCATTGTATAATCTTCGCTCTCCCTTCGTTCTACTAATGTCTTTGCTATTTTGTCGATCCCATCCCGCTCATCTTTGCTCAACCTATTTAGTCTGGCTGGTGATTGTTTGCTAGCCTCGGGATCGTCTGATGAAGTTGTTAATGTGGCTGGTGCAGAGGCCGTGAGGGCTGGTGCACTAGTGCTAGGGTCACTTTCACTCACACTTGGGGCTTGCAGGCTTAGTTGGCTGGGAGCATACGGAGGGGGCATGTAGATGATTGGGGGACCTAGTAGTAACTCATCGTTCGCCCGCTGTTTGGAGGGTAATTCAGGGTAGAGCGCAGAGGGGATCCTAACAGGACATTGGCCTGTCGACCCTGATTCTTGGTTTTGCGTAGCTTCCTTTCTTTCTTTTATTTCCTCTTCTAGTTGTTTTGCAGCTAGGTGAGCTGCCTTTCGTAATTCTTTCCCTATTTTTGCTTCTTCTCTTTTCTTTCGTTGTTCCGTTTCTTTGCGCCACATGCCGATACTGTCGAGCATAGTGGGCGTAGTTTTATTTTTCTGGAGCGCTATTTCTAATGTTTTTATTTTATTTTCATTAAAGGAACCTATCAGTGGCCACTGACTTTCAGGGTTCTTTTTTGTATATTTATGCCATAGTTTAGTGTAAGCTATAGCGACTAGTCCATACTTAGTGAACATGTCCTTATTAGGGGTGCCCTCCAGTGGAGCTGGATGGTTCATCTCTAATAAGCGGTCCGGGCTAAACAGGCTACCAACCAGTGGGGAGAAGATAGGCATGACGGATTACAACGGGGACAAAAGTCTGCACTACCTATCTTATCACGGCGGGCAAAGACTAGACAGAATATTTCTATTCTCCGTTGTTTGCCGGCGGTGAATACCTCAAACGAACCAATACCGAATAATCGGTCAATCAAAACAATTCAGTGGGGAGAATAAGTGGGCACGAAAAGTTATCGTTACCCACTCTTTCTCTACCTGCAAAGAGAGACCTTGTTCTTCCCTGTTTGCAGACAAAGAATCTCCAGACAATAATCCACGAACGACAGTTCGGGAAACAGTGGGGGAGGAAGATAGGCACGACGGATTACAACGGGGACAAAAGTCTGCGTTACCTATCCTTCACTGTTTGCAAAGAGAGAGCCTGTTGTTTTCTCCGTTTGCAGACAGCGAATCTCCAGAGGTTTCAACAAAGCGTAATACTAGTATTATCCAAACAAAACAATCTTTTCTCAATTCGTCGTGTTTACACGACCTTACCCGGACCGCATGGACGGTTTCCTGTCCTCTGGATCCAGCGCCCGATCGTCCTCTCTCCTTCGTGATGCCCGTGGCACTCCTGATGGTTCCCAGTCAGGACCGTAGATCACTCGAGAGAGGTCTGTTCAGAACTAGTGAAGGTCGGATGATCGGCTGTCAGACGAGGGTCTATCGGACACGAGCTCTTCCCGATCGTTGCAGTCGTTCACTCTGTCGTCGGGACCTCTCCCACTGGATCCACGTGTCGCTGATGGGCCCCACGCTTTGGGACGCCAATTGTGGAAAAAGGTAGGGCTAGGACCTTTCTCAAGATTTGCCCGGCGCTAACCGCCCTTGTACCATTCAAATTACCAAGCAATGAGGCAGGCGCCGGAGACCAGAAGGCAGGAAAACAGAAGTTTATTCCGACGGAGCAGAACACATCAGATCAGACAACAAGGTATCGTCTCGAGGTGCTCTAACAGCCTCTCGGAGGCCTGGCCTTTTATACACTGGTTTATGGCATGTGACCTTTCTTTATTACAATCAGAACAGTGTAAAGCAAGGAAAAGGACATCCCCGTAATCCTCGTGTCAATCCCCCCCCCATATACCTTCACAATAGAGGTCCTCAACCTGCTGATAAGAGGAGGGGGTCATCACGCAGCTGAGTGTTCTGTCGAGTCTTAGGATGTGTGCGCCTGATCATATCACAGGGGGTGGGGAGGCCTGGATCAATAGAGGGTCCTTTGAAGGAGAGCGACCTCATACAATAAGGGGCAGTAAATGATATCTCCCGGCTTAGGCGATGGCCTCGGACCTGTGTGGACAGTCGGACACGGGGTGAGGGGCCATCAATGGAGTGGTATTCATGCTGCGTGGACAATCCAGTGCGGAGGGAAGGTTTATCAACAGAGGGGCATTCATGGGAGAAGAGGAGGTGTTGGTCAGGCGCTGGCGTGACTCCCAAGGACAGGGTCATGCAGAAGTGTCATGCTCATGAGGGGGAGGGAGGGGGAGCCAGGGTGCGCGGAGGATGCTTGCTGGGTCAGAGGGGCGCGCTGGCGATCGATCATGGACAGGGAGACCATGATACCTAAAATGGCTGCCGTGCACGTAGTACATAGGCGACAAGCTGGCGCAGACGATGTTCAGTTTGTAAACTAAAATTCCACAATCCTAGGACCGGTTTCTGGGTATTACTCTTCATCAGCTAGGCTAGCTTGAATCCAGTGGCACAGTGAGCATGGGACCCATTCCCATCCCACTTAGGGTGAAAAATTAAAAAGAAAGGAGGAGAAAGAAAAAAGTTAAAAGAAGATAACTTCAAGTGGCCAGAATCTTGTTGTGAAATAGAAACATTCTACGTAAACAAATGATGGACAGAATGCTGAATAAATCATACATTCACCCCCAGTCAAAAGATCTGGGGTAAATTCATCGTTTCTTTGCTCACCATACGACCTAGGTTTAGATCCAGCCATTTGCAAATCAGTCCTGCCCCTGTGCCTCCTGGGAACAGTCCTCCCTGGAGCGGAATCAAGCATCCTAGGCCCGGTTTCTGGGTATTACCCTTCATCAGCTAGGCTAGCTTGAATCCAGTGGGACAGTGAGCAAATAGAAGCAGTCAAAAAGACAAACCACTGCAAAAGGAATTCAGAACATCATTGGCAGGAGAAAGGATCTGATAAAGATGGAATATGCATCAGAAGCGTCCTGCTATCACATTATCCTCTAAACACAAAGGCAACAATAAAGTAACTATAAAGTAAAAACAGAAACACTGGCTCTGAAGGGAACTAGCATGTGTGCAGATGTGCTCCTTGCAAGAGAGCAAAATGCAGTCCCTCAAAGTGAAGTTAACCAGTGGCTTAAGTGGGCTGACCCACTGCCCATGCTATATGCTGTGGTGGGCGGAAGCAAAACGCAAAAAGTACAAACCAATGAATGAAGAGAGGTGAACGAAAGCCCCTTTATTTAAGTACAAAGGTCTTGGCAAACGCCAGACCTAACAAGGAAAATAGCAGGTGGTAGGACCTGTTAAATGTTCAAAATAGGGGTTCGCATAAGTACTAACCTGTCGGTTCTACGCACATTTGCACTGATAAAAGCAGGTAGTGGATTATACTTGTTGTACATCACTTTATCTAGAATAACAATATCAACCTAGAAAAATATTGCTTCCACTACATCGCTTAGCACTACTTTGAGGTTAATATTCTTAACTACAAATCTAAGTGCCTAGATGTACCATGCAATATAGTGTTCATGTTGATGCAGTTCTTCCAAAATTTTGTCATCCATTATAATACATGCAATATAGTGGGTATATAGCAGTATACCATTAATATAGCTATAAATCCTGAGGAATTTTTTACTATGTTGTAACTCAGTTGTGGAGTACACTCCCATATTAATTCAGGGCAAAGGAGTCATGCCTGTACCACAGTATGAAGACAAACGTAAGACCCCCGGACCTGACTGCACTGCTCAAGCTAATCAATGCCCATCTTCCTAACAGATCCGTCCCTCAAGTCTTCAAACATGCTTTTTTTACAACCCAACAGAAACCTTCAGCGTACTCTGGTAATGTTTCCAACTGCCGACCTAACTATGGCTTCACCTGTGCTGCAAATAGACTTGAAAAAGTTGTCCCTCTCTAATTTTCTTTACACTGGGAATCACATATCTTTCCTAGGAATTTACAATTGGGTTTTCGTACAGATACTGAGTGAACACATCTAAATTTTATAGATGAAATGCTCAACACTTGGAAGCATTGCTTACCCTGAGCCTTAATTTTCTTAAACTTCACAGGTTGACCATCTGATGACCCTTGACAGCTTGCCACAATCAGTATCAGTGGAACAGCATTATCTTTGTTCACCTCTTTCCTAGAAAAACCACACCTCCAAGCCAAACTGGATTCCTCTTCAGATACATCACCATCACATGTGGGGTCTCCCAGTGGATCAGAATTATCGTCAACTCTATTCAACATTTACATGACCTTGTTGGCCACTATTGTAGAATCCCCTTAGAATAGCTATCAAATCTACCCAGATAGCACGAAGCTCCATTTCAAACTTGATGATGACTCTTGTGACCTTTCAAATGTGGTACATTGCCTATCACATGTTCATCAAGGGATGCAGAAAAATTGTCTTCGTTCCAATTGCGAGAAAACAGAAATCCCTACTCCACTGTGTTTGTCTTTGTTTGATTCTGTGGCACCCCCTCCTCACACTCAATTATCTAAGTCAAGAACGTTGGATCTTCGTGTGCTTTACAACAGTCCACTATTCAACAATCCCAACATAAATCCTTTCTCAGAAACATCTTTTCGTCGCCTATGTCTCCTCACTGTAGTCCTAACACTCTACACTTCACCGCTCTCTGAATACTCCCATATACCTCTCTGTGGTTCTATTGCACGTGGAGTACTGCAATGGACTCTATGCGGACCTCCACCCAAATCAGCCTCCAAACTCTAAAGATTTTATTACCATGCTGCACACCTCTGGCCTGAAAAAGCATGATGCCTGCCCCTGCAGCAGTGTCTCCAGTCATGGAAAGTGTGAACTTCAAATCCCCCTTTCTCCGTCACAAACACTTACATGGCTGAGCATGTAACTACCCAGCTCAGTTGTACATTGATTCCAGGCTCTTTTTTGTGGACCTCTTTGCCACTGATTGGTAGCCTGGAAAGAGACTTTATTCAATTCAGAAAGTTGACATAAAACCAAACCATCACTTCAACCATTAATACAGTTAGATCTCCATGCACTACCTATTCCTCCGGCTTGTCAAATGGGCCTGTTAGATGCCCAAACCTAATTAGCACCCCTACTATTCTGTTTGTTTCAGACTTTCTTCGCTCTTCTCCAAGGCTTTAAAGCCTTTTTACCATCATAGGTGCCCACTGGATTCAACAGCTTGTTATAACAGTATGGACTGATGGACTGTTACTATTAAGAATTTGACTAATTCCCGCTCTTCCTTGTACATGATCCAAAGCTCCCTGAGACTACTGCCAGTACAACAATGCATATGGAGGGGTATAAGACTTATTTTTCACCCGCTATTCCCTCGACTTATGGTAGGGCTAAAGGAGGTCTGATAGTTTATATTTCAAATCTCCTGGTGTCTAGGTCTATAACTTACACGAAAGCTGATCCCAATTACCAAATTGTAATCATTCATACGAATAAGAGAGAAAAGTTAGTTCTGATCAATTTTTATAACAATATGCACAAGGATCATTTGATTACAATTTTAAAAGAAATTTGCATCACTCTTCTGGAGATTCGGAGTAGGAGCACTAATCCACCCTTGGTGGTATGGGGGGGGGGGGCGATTTTAATATATCACCATGCAATCAAAGTAGTAACTTAACATGTGGTCTATCTGATGAAAATAGTGTTAACTTAACTCAGTTCCCTCACACTATGAGACATTATTTTTGCTTGAAATGGGTTTTGCAAATTAATTAATTTCACCACCAATCCCTTTCTCGCAAACATTCAACGGCAGAGGTGCCAGTACCGTTTTAGACTTCATCTTTATTACGGACTAGCAGCACGTCCCGACATTGTCCGGGTAAGAATTGCTGCAGGGCAGTAGTATATTGTTTTGTAGGATTTCATTTTGATAGCATTTCTTATCTGTGACAGGCCTGTGAAACGCTCCAATTCACAGTGTACTGCTGATGCACTTAAGAGTGCGCGTTCAGTAGTGTGTGAACTCGAGATTCCCTACTTTATTTTTCCTTGCAATATTATATAGCGCGAACTCGACAACATGGCATGAGCACAATTTACATTACAGAAGAACACATTCATTTGTGGTAGGCACGGGGAGACAATGCGATTTGCCTGGAATCACAGGATGTTGAGCTGATGCCGAGATTCGAACGTAGCTCCCCAGGTCTAAAGTTCGCAATTCTAGAACTTGTGGCGGGAGGTGTGTCTAAAAGTGTATGTCGGTGCTGGCTATCAATGAGAGAGAGACCTGTGCATTTTTCAAATGGGTGGTAAAAAAATATGATTATGTTGCTGGAGATGTGGTCCGCCGTGCCACCAATGTACTTACCGAGAGAGGGTAAACACCCATTATTCCGCAACTTTCTTTCCGCATACCATCACTCCGCATACTTTCATTACGAAAGTACCATGACTCCGCAATGCCATTATAACGCATGGCATTACATTTTATATGCTTTTACCAAGCATGCATTTACAACGAAATTCGTTGTAAATGCATGAATGGTAAAAGCATGTTTTTTTTAATGTTTGGATAAGGTAAGTATGGGTATAGGGGTATATGTTTTGGGGTACTGAGGTATATGTTTTGGGGTGTTTGGGTATTTTAAGGGTTCAGATATAGTTTTGGGTTTTGAGGTACAGGGGTATTTTTAGGGTTCAGGGCTAGGTTTGGGTTTTGGGGTATAGGGGTATTTTTAGGGTTCAGGGGTAGGTTTGGGTTTTGGGGTATAGGGGTATTTTTAGGGTTCAGTGCTAGGTTTGGGTTTTGGGGTACAGGGGTATTTTTACGGTTCAGAGCTAGGTTTGGGTTTTGGGGTACAGGGGTATTTTTAGGGTTCAGGGCTAGGTTTGGGTTTTGGGGTACAGGGGTAGTTTAGGGTTCATGGGTAGGTTTGGGTTTTGGGGTACAGGGTTATTTTTAGGGTTCAGGGCTAGGTTTGGGTTTTGGGGTACAGAGGTATTTTTAGGGTTCAGGGCTAGGTTTGGGTTTTGGGGTACAGAGGTATTTTTAGGGTCCAGGGCTAGGTTTGGGTTTTGGGGTACAGAGGTATTTTTAGGGTTCGGGCTAGGTTTGGGTGTTGGGGTACAGGGGTATTTTAAGGGTTCAGGGCTAGGTTTGGGTTTTGGGGTACAGGGGTGTTTTAGAGTTCAGGGCTAGGTTTGGGTTTTGGGGTACAGGGGTATTTTTAGGGTTCAGGTCTAGGTCTGGGTTTTGGGGTACAGGGGTATTTTTAGGGTTTAGGGATAGGTTTGGGTTTTGGGGTACAGGGTATATTTATAGGGTTAAGATGGGTTAGTGTTTAAGGGTGTTGGGGTATTTTAAGGAGTACGGGTGGGTTATGATTATGGGGTGCAGGGGTATTTAAAGGGAGCAGGGTGGGATTAGCACACGATATGAGACATGGCATGAAGGGCAGAACGTACCACACTCCCCCAGCGTTTGTCACGCCCCCAGCACACGCCCACAGCACAACGCAGACACGCCCACAAGGGACTACTTTGCTGGCACGGTTCTTTTACCTTTTAAATGTATATGGTGAGCGTCTGCATAGCCTATGTCCTTCTGCCGCAACTGCCCTTTCCAACGAGGTATTGGGTGTTTTGATTGGTGCTGTGGTTCCTGAGATTACCCGCCTCAAAGCTTTGGGCTCTCTCTTTATTATATTAGTATAGATAGGGATGCCACCCGTCTGACTAACTTTAAGACCCACTGCAACCAGTGACCATTTTCCAAATAGTATTTCTGTTTCTTGCCCTTCTAATATGGATAGCAATAAGTCCAAAAGAAAGTTAGGGCCGATAAATCTGTCTATTGATAGAACAAATGGATATTCCCTCGGATGGGCAAAAGTTGACCCACATCAAATTACGAAAACAGTGGTAGTGAATTCCTTTGATTCGATAATTAAATGTGTAGATCCCTCATCTACACTCCAGGAGGTTCTAAGTAACTTCTCGGTAATAACCAAGGAGATAAACAAAATACTATTTGTCAAACAGAAAAATAATAATGGGAAGAGCAAAGGGTGGTTTAACAAGACCTGTACATAGGCACATTGTGAGCTAAAAACCGCTCTACAAGCTGAGGTGAGGGATAGAAATAGCATTATACAGCTAAGAAGAGCATATAATCAGGCAATAAAAGCGTGAAAACTCAAACTGAAACAAGCATTGGAAATGCAATAGGTCTCGCATTAGGAAAGTTTGAGCGATTGGTATTGTAAATGACACTTTTTATTTATGTGTTGTTTTTGAAAATAGCAAAATTAATAGCTTTGTCAGTTACAATGTCAATAGTTTTAACTTTTGCAAATGTGACACCTATAGCATTTGTAATGCAATGTGTGTTGTATTTACGTGACTTAGATGTATTGATATTACAAATAACAATGGCTTTTAATTTTGTAAATAATTAATACTTAAATAAAATGTATTGTAATTTATAATGGCAACAGCTTAAACGTTTGTAAATAACTTTTGTGAAGATTATGTTCAGTGTATTTTATTGTGACGAAAATCCAAGAACATTGCATTTGCACCTACACACACACAGAGCCACACACACACACACACACACACATATAGATGTGGTGGTGGTGGATCTGGGGGATATGGTGGTGGTGGATGTGGTGGTGGTGATGGTGGTAGATGTGGGGGTGGATGTGGTGGTGGATGTGGTGGTGGAGGAGGTGGTGGTGGATGTGGTGGTGGTGGATGTGGTGGTGGTGGATGTGGTGAAAGTGGTGGTGGATGTGGTGGTGGATGTGGTGGATGTGGTGGTGGTGGGAGTGATGGTGGGTGTGGTGGAAGTGGTGGTGGATGCGGTGGTGGATGAGGTGGTGGATGAGGTGGTGGATGTGGTGGTGGATGCGGTGGTGGTGGTGGATGTGGTGGTGGTGGTGGATGTGGTGGTGGTGCATGCGGTGGTGGTGGAAGTGGTGGTGGATGTGTTGGATGTGGTGGTGGATGTGGGGGATGTGGTGGTGGATGTGGTCGATGTGGATGTGGTGGTGGATGCGGTGGTGGTGCATGTGGTGGATGTGGTTGTGGTGGATGTGATGGTGGATGTGGCGGTGGATGTCATGGTGGATGTGGAGGTGGTGGTGGATGTGGTGGTGGATGCGGTGGATGTGCTGGTGGTGGTGGATGCGTTGGATGTGGTGGTGGTGGTGGATGCGGTGGATGTGGTGGTGGTGGATGCGGTGGATGTGGTGGTGGTGGATGCGGTGGTGGTGGTGGATGTGGTGGTGGTGGAAGTGGTGGTAAATGTGTTGGATGTGGTGGTGGATGTGGTGGATGTGGTGGTGGATGTGGTGGTGGTGGATGCAGTGGATGTGGTGGTGGATGTGGTGGTGGTGGGTGTGGTGGTGGATGTGGTGGTGGATGTGGTGGTAGATGCAGTGGTGGTGCATGTGGTGGATGTGGTGGTGAATGTGGCGGTGGATGTCATGGTGGATGTTGAAGGTGACGGTGGATGTGGTGGTGGATGTGGATGGTGGATGTGGTGGTGGATGTGATGGTGGACGTGGTGGTGGATGTGGTGGATGCGGTGGATGTGGTGATGGTGGATGCGGTGGTGGTGGTGGATGCGGTGGTGGGGGTGGATGCGGTGGTGGTGGAAGTGGTGGTGGATGTGTTGGATGTGGTGGTGGATGTGGTGGTGGATGTGGTGGATGCGGTGGTGGATGTGGTGGTGGATGTGGTGGTGGGTGTGGTGGATGTGGTGGTGGATGTGATGGTGGATGTGGTGGTGGATGTGGTGGTGGATGTGGATGTGATGGATGTGGCGGTGGAAGTGGCGGTGGATGTCATGGTGGATGTGGTGGTGGATGTGGTGGTGGATGCGGTGGATGTGGTGGTGGTGGATGCGGTGGTGGTGGATGCGGTGGTGGTGGAAGTGGTGGTGGATGTGGTGGTGGTGGATGCGGTGGATGTGGTGGTGGATGTGGTGGTGGATGCGGTGGTGCTGCATGTAGTGGATGTGGTGGTGGTGGATGTGGTGGTGTAAGTGGCGGTGGATGTGGATGTGGTGGTGGATGTGGTGGATGTGGTGGTGGATGTGGTGGATGTGGTGGTGGTGCATGTGGTGGATGTGGTGGTGGTGGATGTGGTGGTGGATGTGGCGGTGGATGTGGTGGTGGTGGGTGTGGTGGATGTGGTGGTGGATGCGGTGGTGGTGCATGTGGTGGATGTGGTGGTGGTGGATGTGGTGGTGGATGTGGCGGTGGATGTCATGGTGGATGTGGAGGTGATGGTGGATGTGGTGGTGGATGTGGTGGTGGATGCAGTGAATGTGGTGGTGGTGGATGCGGTGGATGTGGTGGTGGCGGATGCGGTGATGGTGTGATGGTGGATGTGATGGTGGATGTGGCGGTGGATGTGGTGGTGGATGTGGTGGTGGATGTGGAGGTGCATGTGGAGGTGGATGTGGTGGTGGTGGTGGATGTGATGGTGGATGTGATGGTGGATGTGGTGGTGGATGTGGTGGTGGATGTGGATGTGGAGGTGGATGTGGAGGTGGATGTGGTGGTGGATGCGGTGGATGTGGTGGTGGTGGATGTGGTGGTGGTGGATGTGGTGGTGGATGCGGTGGTGGTGCATGTGGTGGATGTGGTGGTGGTGGATGTGGTGGTGGTGCATGTGGTGGTGGTGGATGTAGTGGTGGTGGATGTGGTGGTGGAAGTGGTGGTGGTAGATGTGGTGGTGGAAGTGGTGGTGGATGTGGATGTGGTGGTGGATGTGGTGGTGGATGTGGTGGATGTGGTGGTGGTGAGTGTGGTGGATGTGGTGGTGGATGCGGTGGTGGTGCATGTGGTGGATGTGGTGGTGGTGGATGTGGCGGTGGATGTCATGGTGGATGTGGAGGTGATGGTGGATGTGGTGGTGGATGCGGTGGATGTGGTGGTGGTGGATGCGGTGGATGTGGTGGTGGTGGATGCGGTGGTGGTGGTGGATGCGGTGGTGGTGGAAGTGGTGGTGGATGTGGTGGTGGATGTCATGGTGGATGTTGAGGTGATGGTGGATGTGGTGGTGGATGTGGTGGATGTAGATGTGGTGGTGGATGCGGTGGTGGTGCATGTGGTGGATGTGGTTGTGGTGGATGTGATGGTGGATGTGGCGGTGGATGTCATGGTGGATGTGGAGGTGGTGGTGGATGTGGTGGTGGATGCGGTGGATGTGCTGGTGGTGGTGGATGCGTTGGATGTGGTGGTGGTGGTGGATGCGGTGGATGTGGTGGTGGTGGATGCGGTGGATGTGGTGGTGGTGGATGCAGTGGTGGTGGTGGATGTGGTGGTGGTGGAAGTGGTGGTAGATGTGTTGGATGTGGTGGTGGATGTGGTGGATGTGGTGGTGAATGTGGTGGTGGTGGATGCAGTGGATGTGGTGGTGCATGTGGTGGTGGTGGGTGTGGTGGTGGATGTGGTGGTAGATGCAGTGGTGGAGCATGTGGTGGATGTGGTGGTGAATGTGGCGGTGGATGTCATGGTGGATGTTGAAGGTGACGGTGGATGTGGTGGTGGATGTGGATGGTGGATGTGGTGGTGGATGTGATGGTGGACGTGGTGGTGGATGTGGTGGATGCGGTGGATGTGGTGATGGTGGATGCGGTGGTGGTGGTGGATGCGGTGGTGGTGGAAGTGGTGGTGGATGTGTTGGATGTGGTGGTGGATGTGGTGGTGGATGTGGTGGATGTGGTGGATGCGGTGGTGGATGTGGTGGTGGATGTGGTGGTGGTGGGTGTGGTGGATGTGGTGGTGGATGTGATGGTGGATGTGGTGGTGGATGTGGTGGTGGATGTGGATGTGGTGGATGTGGCGGTGGAAGTGGCGGTGGATGTCATGGTGGATGTGGTGGTGGATGTGGTGGTGGATGCGGTGGATGTGGTGGTGGTGGATGCGGTGGTGGTGGATGCGGTGGTGGTGGAAGTGGTGGTGGATGTGGTGGTGGTGGATGCGGTGGATGTGTTGGTGGATGTGGTGGTGGATGCGGTGGTGCTGCATGTAGTGGATGTGGTGGTGGTGGATGTGGTGGTGTAAGTGGCGGTGGATGTGGATGTGGTGGTGGATGTGGTGGATGTGGTGGATGTGGTGGTGGATGTGGTGGTGGTGGGTGTGGTGGATGTGGTGGTGGTGCATGTGGTGGATGTGGTGGTGGTGGATGTGGTGGTGGATGTGGCGGTGGATGTGGTGGTGGTGGGTGTGGTGGATGTGGTGGTGGATGCGGTGGTGGTGCATGTGGTGGATGTGGTGGTGGTGGATTTGGTGGATGTGGTGGATGTGGTGGTGGATGTGGCGGTGGATGTCATGGTGGATGTGGAGGTGATGGTGGATGTGGTGGTGGATGTGCTGGTGGATGCAGTGAATGTGGTGGTGGTGGATGCGGTGGATGTGGTGGTGGCGGATGCGGTGGTGGTGTGATGGTGGATGTGATGGTGGATGTGGCGGTGGATGTGGTGGTGGATGTGGTGGTGGATGTGGTGGTGGATGTGGATGTGGAGGTGCATGTGGAGGTGGATGTGGTGGTGGTGGTGGATGTGATGGTGGATGTGATGGTGGATGTGGTGGTGGATGTGGTGGTGGATGTGGATGTGGAGGTGGATGTGGAGGTGGATGTGGTGGTGGATGCGGTGGATGTGGTGGTGGTGGATGTGGTGGTGGTGGATGTGGTGGTGGATGCGGTGGTGGTGCATGTGGTGGATGTGGTGGTGGTGGATGTGGTGGTGGTGCATGTGGTGGTGGTGGATGTAGTGGTGGTGGATGTGGTGGTGGAAGTGGTGGTGGTAGATGTGGTGGTGGAAGTGGTGGTGGATGTGGATGTGGTGGTGGATGTGGTGGTGGATGTGGTGGATGTGGTGGTGGTGAGTGTGGTGGATGTGGTGGTGGATGCGGTGGTGGTGCATGTGGTGGATGTGGTGGTGGTGGATGTGGCGGTGGATGTCATGGTGGATGTGGAGGTAATGTTGGATGTGGTGGTGGATGCGGTGGATGTGGTGGTGGTGGATGCGGTGGATGTGGTGGTGGTGGATGCGGTGGTGGTGGTGGATGCGGTGGTGGTGGAAGTGGTGGTGGATGTGGTGGTGGATGTCATGGTGGATGTTGAGGTGATGGTGGATGTGGTGGTGGATGTGGTGGTGGTGGTGGATGCGGTGGATGTGGTGGTGGTGGATGCGGTGGTGGTGGAAGTGGTGGTGGATGTGTTGGATGTGGTGGTGGATGTGGTGGAAGTGGTGGTGGATGTGGTGGATGTGGTGGTGGTGGATGCGGTGGATGTGGTGGTGGATGCGGTGGATGTGGTGGTGGTGGATGTGGTGGTGGATGTGGTGGTGGATGCGGTGGTGGTGCATGTGGTGGTGGTGGATGTGGCAGTGGATGTGGCGGTGGATGTGGAGGTGATGGTGGATGTGGTGGTGGATGTGGTGGTGATGGTGGATGTGGTGGTGGTGGATGCGGTGGATGTGGTGATGGTGGATGCGGTGGTGGTGGTGGATGCGGTGAAGGATGGGGTGGTGGTGGTGGTGGATGGGGTGGTGGATGTGGTGGTGGTGGGTGTGGTGGATGTGATGGTGGATGTGGTGGCTACCTACTCTGTGGTGGTGGTGGATGTGGTGGTGGTGCATGTGGTGGTGGTGGATGTAGTGGTGGTGGATGTGGTGGTGGAAGTGGTGGTGGATGTGGTGGTGGATGTGGTGGTGGATGTGGTGGATGTGGTGGTGGTGAGTGTGGTGGATGTGGTGGTGGATGCGGTGGTGGTGCATGTGGTGGATGTGGTGGTGGTGGATGTGGCGGTGGATGTCATGGTGGATGTGGAGGTGATGGTGGATGTGGTGGTGGATGCGGTGGATGTGGTGGTGGTGGATGCGGTGGATGTGGTGGTGGTGGATGCGGTGGTGGTGGTGGATGCGGTGGTGGTGGAAGTGGTGGTGGATGTGGTGGTGGATGTCATGGTGGATGTTGAGGTGATGGTGGATGTGGTGGTGGATGTGGTGGTGGTGGTGGATGCGGTGGATGTGGTGGTGGTGGATGCGGTGGTGGTGGAAGTGGTGGTGGATGTGTTGGATGTGGTGGTGGATGTGGTGGAAGTGGTGGTGGATGTGGTGGATGTGGTGGTGGTGGATGCGGTGGATGTGGTGGTGGATGCGGTGGATGTGGTGGTGGTGGATGTGGTGGTGGATGTGGTGGTGGATGCGGTGGTGGTGCATGTGGTGGTGGTGGATGTGGCAGTGGATGTGGCGGTGGATGTGGAGGTGATGGTGGATGTGGTGGTGGATGTGGTGGTGATGGTGGATGTGGTGGTGGTGGATGCGGTGGATGTGGTGATGGTGGATGCGGTGGTGGTGGTGGATGCGGTGAAGGATGGGGTGGTGGTGGTGGTGGATGGGGTGGTGGATGTGGTGGTGGTGGGTGTGGTGGATGTGATGGTGGATGTGGTGGCTACCTACTCTGTCAATAGCCTTCCCTTTCACCTGGTACAAAATATATTATTGTACTATGGTCTTGAGTATGTGCAGTTTTCTATCATATTACAAAGAGAAAAATAATGGCGTTACTCTATATTTTGCACCAGTGCAATTATTTCTAATATGGCAATGGACGCATACGTTATTAAACTACACGCTGCCAAAGTAATCGGGTGAATTTGATTGTAGAAGAAGCAAATCGGATTTATGACGAGCAAAAATCTTGTAGAAAACAGGTACGAGTAAAACACGTGGAGCATCAACTTGACCACCAGATGGCACTACATCGTGCCCGGTTTTAAGAAACATTCGAGTCAAACAAACTAGTAAAAGAAACAAGTATTCCTCGGTGTCCGGCGTTGTTGCAAAGCAAGCCCATGCAGATTGCAGGGATCTGAACAGACTAATAATATCTATGTAAATAAACAAAAAAAATACAAGACTATGCATGCAATTTATACCTGACCACAAGTTCATGCTCCCGTTGTAATGTATGGACCATGCAACTACATGAGACATACTTGCATAACATACCTACACTCACTTTCCAAACTCTACCTCTGTAGAATGTAAGGAATGCATGCCAAGCTTATATGTGGCTGAATGTGCCTTCCTGTAATGTAACTGATGCTTATGTAAAGCGCCCACCTCTGTATCGAGTTTATGCTAGATAAAACAGCAAAGGGAAACAAGACGGAGGGCATTGCTGTGGGGAGGGGGGAGGAGAAATGCGACATGGGGAGAGCGGCGATGAGGGTGTGAAGCAGCAGGGGCCTTTGAAGTGAAGCTAAGCTTCACTTCAAAGGAGTGGGAGGAGTGCTGCTGGGGAACAGATGGCGATTTGATGCTGTGCATGCACATTTTAGGTCAATGCGCTTGCGCATTGACCTAAAAGCGCACGGGCACAGCATCAAATCGCCAGTGTAGGTAAACCTTGTTTAAGCCGTTATAGTCTCGCTCAATGCGCATGCGCATTGAGAGGCGAGACCTAAAAAGAACTTTGGGATGAACTACAGAAAAGCTGTAGAAATAAGGACAGTGCTGCCTTTTGGAAAGTTCTTAAAACCCCCTTTTTTCAGAAGGGGGTCATGGGCCGACAGTTGAAATTGCTATTGACGAAAGCCACTGGATAGATCATTTTCCAACATCTTTAGCCTAAACATGGATGCAAACTCTGAGACAGATAATAACTCCATGATAAGGTCCCCTCCTAGTCCTGTATCTTTCCCCATAGATCTTGACATTAATTTATCTGATGTCGAAGATGCTCTTCAGTCTAGCAAAGGAGGAAAGGCCCTGGGCTCTGATGGACTTATTCAAATGCAATATGGACTTATGGTCACCATTACTGACAAAAGTGTTACAAGCTAGTTGTTCAGAGAGGCTTATTGATTCATGGTCAAATTCAACATTAGTCCCAATTTTCAAGAAGGGAGATCGACAGAATCCGTCCTGTTATCGTCCCATATCCCTTTTGAGAATTCCCTGGGTAAGGTGGCAGGCCGTATTCTTCTTGAATGCCTACAGCAATGGGCAGAAGCTAGTAATGTTCCGTCTGATCTCCAATTTGGGTTCAGGGAAGGGCTGGGAACCATGGAAAAAGGCCTAAATTTGTCACTTCTTATGGGTAAATACGTGAAAGCTAAGAGGGGAAAGCTCTACATGGCCTATGTAGATTTGTCCGCCGCTTTTGATTGCGTTAGTCACGCCAAACTTTGGACTATCCAAATTGAAATGGGCATGGATATCTCGATAGTTAATTTTATCAGAGATTCCTACACAAATGCTACGGCCAGGGTGCGGTTTGGCGCAGGCGGGGAGCTCACCGCACCGTTCAATGTAGAGAGGGGGGATAGGCAGGGTTGTGTCCTGGCACCCTTCCTTTTTACACTCTATACGAATGGTCTTGAAAAAGCCATGTAGAGGGGAGGCAGGACCTGCCGTTGCTAAAGAAGTGTCCAATACCTGCCCTACTCTACGCGGACGACGCAGTGATCTTAGCAAGAACCTCCCTAGAATTACTACGCACCCTTAATAGGTATCATGCATTCATGGCTAACTTATAATTAAAATGAACATAAAAAAGACATTTGTAATGAGCTGTGGGGCTGGGCCTAAAAGCAGAAGGACATCTTCATAGAAAACGCGAAATTAGAACCAACTGTTACATACCCTTACTTAGGTATCTTAATTGACAATAAGGGTTCCTGGAGACAAGCAATAATCGCCAGGAAACTTCTCTTTGTGAGGGCGACTACCTCATTGGTCAATTTTGCCCAGAGGCTAGGTAGGAGGCCCCCGTCAGAAATGCTTCAGATATACCAAGCCAAATGCACTAGTACAGCAATATATGGGGCTGGAATCTGGGGCTTCTGTGGGGTAGAGGCTATACAGAAAGTGGAAAATGCTTTTTTGAGGTATTTGGTGGCAGTTCCTCGAGGGACATCAACGTATAACTGCCATGTGGCACTATGAATACCATACATTACTGACATAATAAAAGCACAACCAATTCTACTATGGCATCGCATTTGGTCGTGTCCTAAAACTGAATTCAATCGGGAGATACTGAAGGACTGCCTCGCCCTTGATCATGTCGATAAGATAGGGTGGCTCATGTACGTGAAAAAGTTTTTAGCTGACCTGGGTCTTTCAACGTACTATTATAATCCAGCGTTGATAGCCCAGATCCCGAGGAAACAGTTTAAAAAGCAGTGCATGGGGCATCTGGAGGGGCTTAGATTGCTTACTGAAATTAATAAGTGTTCAGTACAATACAACAATCTAATGATCCAAACCACCCTTACGATACAACCATATCTGACTTTCAATTTAAATGGGTATGAGAGATTTGTGCTAATACGGTTAAGGATGAATACATTCCATCATTTGATATCCTTTCCGAAAGTGAATGACTGGACAAAGGTTTTGTCATTTTGCCCTTGCAATGGCATTTCTTCCCAGACGACAATGCATGTGGTCTTGTTCTGCAAGTTCTACAAGGAGTGGAGGGGAAGATGGATAAAACCAATTTAAAGAATTTTTGGTCTGAGATTATGTCGCCCAGCCTTCATCGCTTTACAATGTCTGGAAACAGAGTGTTTTGCGAAAAATATTGCGCAATTCCTGAAAATTTGTATTAGGCATAGGAAAAATCTTGAATAGTAATGCATATCGAAGATACCTAAATGCGAATAATGGTCCTTTTTAAATAAGATGTTATCACCTCGTAATTGTCGTTCTTTTGATCTTGTTTATATTTCTTAATTCGCTTAAATGAATTTCAATTCCTGAATGAACAAATATTTCAAATTATTTAATGTATATAGCAAATGTTGTGCAATTTTGAAATGTAAATTGTATCTTTTTACTACTGTACTTTTATGTTTTTTTTATATATATCTTACGAAAACTGAATAAAGGAATTGATTGATACTGCATTGTGGGTTGTAACAGTTTTAAAAACACAAATAAAATAAAATCATGAATACACATCTCAGGTTACAGATTTAAAGTGTACCTTCTATAGAAGTCTTCTTGCAAGTGGACAATGTTACCATTAGAGAAAAACACATGTACTAAAGCACTCAAGTTTCTGATTTCAGTGAATGAGTAGCTTATCCAGCCCAGGAATTTTCTGTGCAATCTGGTAATTGTAGTCCTAAATCATCAAAGGGATGAACAGAAACTAATGGCATGTGCCAGGGTTAGGCCTGGTAGGAAATAGTACCAATTTACATGTACAGGGTTCTTTCCTGAAGTTGCCTTCCCTTTGTCACATTGACTTTTGACACATATTTGTAATTATGACGCCTTGGGTTAAGCTTATAAGAAACACAGACATTGCTGATACAAAAGAACTTTGTGAGAACGCTTTCCTACTACCTTGGCATTATGTGTGCGGTCTTTACATGTGCGATACAAATGTGTTTATTATTATGTCCATATGGCTAATCAGCTATCTGTGGACTACAAACAATAGGCAGCATGATCACAATTGTGACCTAAGGCAAGGATGCCCTTTTCTATATATATCCTTTTGTTACAGTTAGAGGAGACACTTCTGCGGACTTCGAGGGGTCTCTCCGATGCCAGGCATCCTTGTTGCACACATCGCTGGACTACAGCTTGTCTGTGCCCTCTCCAGTGCCAGCCATTCTTGTTACTCACATCACTGGACTACAGCTTGCCGCTATCCCCGCCAATGCCAGGCATCCTTGTTGCTCATGTCAAATGCCAGGCATCCTTGTTGCTCACATCACTGGACCACAGGCTGCCAACGCCCTCTCCAATACCAGACATCACTGTTTCTCACATCACTGGATTACAGACTGCCAGCGCTCTCTCCAATACCAGACATTATAATGCTCACATCACTGGACTACAGGTTGCATGGTTTGGATCTGAGAACTGCCTTTGTCAAGCATGACTGTTAGAAATGAGGGTCTCTAGTTGACAGGTTGTTAACCCGCAACACATACGGAGAGGGTAGGGCCCAAGGGAAATATTTAAAGACCCAATCACAGTTATAGCCCCTTAGCAAAACACTGTATACAATAATAATAACTGTGGGTCTAAAAAATACTTAGAGCTCTGTGTTCAGAATGTGTCTAGTCCACTACACGATACGCTTGGACCCATCACTGCGTGATATGGATACACTCTCTGGACCACCCTATTTGTCATCATTTGGGCCAGTCTCACCAAGTGGTATGTCCACAACGTACAATCAGTACACTCAGACGTTGGTAACTGAAAAGCAGTGCACAAAAAATAAGTGAAAGTGAGTGGTTAAAAATGGATAGTGGGTGCAAAAATGACTTTAATGAAAAGCAATCCACTTCCAAGATTAAAAAACATGAAGTGCAAAATAATAGAAGTTTTGAACAAATATCTACTGCATGTATAGAAAGGTCGACATGTTTCTGCAGTTACAGATACAGAGTGTATCACCTGCTTCTTCAGGACCAAGGTTATATTTTGCTACTGCTTAAAAAAAAGTGCGTGTGTGCATAATAGAAATAATACAAATGTTAGGATACCAACTGAATAGGCCTTCTCAATGCTCCTGTTTAGTAGAAGCTGATTGCCACAGGCAAGAAGAATCATGTGTAGACGGCACATATAAAAGAAAACAGAGAAAAATGAGACAACACATTAGTGAAAGTTATCTATCCTGAGTTTCAACAACTAACATTATTAATGTACTTGCATATTTCAAGTACAGTACCCAACCATTTTTGATTTAAATATGCCTCTCACTCACCTAGAGTTTGAGAGACCGGCGCCGCTCCTCGCCTGGCCACAGCTCAGGAAATAGGGGCACCGCTCTATTTTTAAAGAAAGTGGACCACAAAAATAACAGTGAAAAACCTCAAAGCGACCACCGAATCTCAAGCAGTAGACCGTTACATTTATACAATAGTCATCAACATCTCTTTTAGCACATTGCATCAGTTCTTATTTGTTAAGAGTGCCAAATGGATGTTGTGCCACCGAAACGGGAAGATAAAACAATCCATTGTAGATGGTGTATTTTGATAGTATGTGTCAAAGCGCTAAAAAACCAAACAGGTATCAGAGAATACTGAGACGCTGTAATGATGCTGCTAAAGTCGGCTCTTTAAGCACATTGCATCAGTTCTATTTGTAAAAGGTGCTCGATAGATATGGTGTTGCCAAACGGGAAAGTAATAAAATACATTGTTGACGGAGTATTTTAATTACGGGTCTCAAAGCACCAAATACCAAGCAAGAGTCAGATGGTATTGAGACTGTAATGACGCTGCTAAGGTCAGTTCCAGACATATTTAAATCAAAAATGGTGGGGGCGTGGCCAAGATGGCGGAGTGAGTAGACGCGCTCGTCGTGAGCTCCTCCGGGCCCGGGCCCTTAATCCACTGAAACTGCACTGATCTCCCCCCCAAATTGCTGCAATCGGCAGCGCGAAGGAGAAGAACCCCAGTGTCGCTGCCTGGGAGACACAGGCATCTGTAGCTGTGCCCGAACGGTCCCGGAGCCAGAGCCGTTATAGGGAGAGGGGGAGGCCCTGGACGCGGGCCGGAAGTGGAGCCAGAACTCGCCTCGCGGCGGCCGCTCAGCCCGGTGGGAGCTTTGAAACTGCGGACCCTGCCCCCCGGTGCCGGATACTTCAGCCTGACCCTGCAGGAGAATCCGGTGGTCCGAATCGCCTGACCCCCGGTGGTGGTGGAGCGGAGGTGCGAGCCTCGGGGCCGGGCGTGGCGTGGGATCAAGGCTGTGGCCTGCGCCCTGGGCCCCGGCCGCGCTGGAGGACGCCCTCGACTTGCTGCACCCCGCTTGCGGTACTGGACGAGTGCCGCGTTGCACCCGTGAGGAAGTGGGTACTCTGTCAGCGAGGCAGGAGCCTTGGAGAGGCTGCCGGAGGCTGTGGAGCAGCTGGGGGAGTTCCATCACGCGAGGCCGCGGCTGCGGCCCACGCCTCCCGGGATGCCCCTGCGGAGACATTGGGGCTGGAGAACCTCGCTGGCCGCTGCGGGAGGGCTTGATTAGTTTGCCTAGTGCTGGAGACAGCCCGGACCGAGGTGCCAGCCCCTGACTTGACGGGGCTTGGGAGAGGCCCGGAGCCGGAGCGGCCTGTGTAGCGGATGCCCGTCCGGAATCAGCGGGGGTGCAGCGGCATTCTAACCGGGGGCACAGATTGCACTACCTCTTCAGTGGGGAGGCGGCGGGGGTGCAGGCGGGTCACTCGTATAGCCTACCGACCTGGCACTCCTGCACACATCGTGCCTGATCGAGAAGCGACCCGCCCGCGGAGTAAGGGGGCGCTGACCAAGGCCCTCTTGCCTGCTGACTGCTGGGGGACCCGAGAGACTCACGCCTGCTGTACTGGCCGTAGTGGCGGTGGTGACAGTATGGGCCTGGTCTGGTTTGGAGGCCCCAGCGAGCTGCCGGACCCCGGAGGGGAAGGACCATCGCCAGAGTTACGGAACACTGAAGGGACTACCCGGTGGTATGAGCGGACCCGCTGGCTCCTTGGCGGTGAGGTGTGGTGGCGCGGCTGCTTGGACTGAGGCGTGGGCCAGCGGTTAGCCAGAGGTGCCATGGACCGTCCGAGGGTGCGCCCCCGCTTGCAGGATGGCGAGCAACAGAGGAAGCAAGAAAGGGGAGCGCACTTTGCCGGACATGTTGAGTAGGAGCAACGCGAGGCAGGATCGGGGACAGCAATCTCCGAACCAACCGGGTGGCTCCCAGGGGGTGAGTGGAGGAGAGTCACCGGTCACAAGATCTTTCCTTGAGTCCCTCTTTAGCTCCCTGCGGGAGGATTTTCAAACACTTAAGCAGGAGGTGGCTGGGGAAGTCCGAGAGATGCGGAGGGAGGTTGACGGCCTCGGTGACAGAGTAGCCACGGTGGAGGAGGCTGGTCACGCCAGGGACGAAGAGATCACACAGTTGCAACAAGAGGTTATACAGCTGCGGGACCAGCATCTTGATCTTCAGGCGCACGCCGAGACCCTTGAGAACGGTTCCCGGAGGAACAACATCCGGGTCCGGGGAGTCCCTTCCAGGGAAGAAGGGGAGGACATGGCTGGGTACCTGGGGGACCTGTTCAGAGAGATTTTGGGTGAATCGGCCGACTTCCCCATCCGGATCGACAGGGCGCATAGAGTGGGCCTACAACGCCGGTCGTCAGCGCCTCCTCCCGACATCCTGGCCTTCTTACCGGATTATCCCCTGAAAGAGAGGATCCTTCGCGAAGCCCTGAGGAGGACATCCCTAGAATTTAGAGGTCACCGGGTGGCCCTCTACCAAGATCTGGCGGCATCTACCTTGCAGAAACGTAAGGCCTTCAAAATTGCGACTGACTTCCTACGGGAGCATGGCACTCAGTACTCCTGGGGGCACCCTTTTCGCCTCATTTTCCGATGGAATGGGACTCTGCATCAGCTGCGCTCCCTTCAGGATACTTGTGGGGTGCTAGGAATCACCGCGACGGACGACGGAGCACACACGCCGCGCTATCGACGCATCACTAGAGACGGCTGGCGGACAATCCCTGGTCGACGGTCTTCTACTTTCTCGGCACGGCCAGACTCACCTACTATCAGAGCGGATATGGACAATGCAGTGCAGAATGTGGCCAGAGATGCAGCAGCTAATGAGGTGGCATTGACGGCTTGAGAACACTCCGGGGGGAGATCGACAACGCCACAACTGTAATGCAGGTTTGAGGGTCTGGGGGAAGGGGGGAGACGGGGAGGCGCGTAGTGGCTAGACGTCCATTCTTGTGACTTTCCGCAGGCTTGTCCGCTGAGGACCGGACTGGGACAATGGTTTCTTGGGGTTCTTTGGGGGATCGAGGGGGGGAGATTGGGGTGGTTGGGGCAGTTCCGGTTGCGGGTTGGGGCTGGGGTCAGTTGGGGAGTTAGGGGGGAGGGTGGAGGGGTTGGTGGGGCAGGGAGTTGGGACACGGGAGTTGGAAGGGTGAGGGAGCCATCGTCCAGTGCACAATGTGGTTCCTAGTCATACAAGCTATATGCATGCTTCGTAGTTTGTCCAGACATAAATGCTGCACACACTTCAATGCTTTTATATTTACTCTGCTGCCTCTGATGGAGTACGGAAAACCTGTACTTTCCGCCCTGATGGAGCGGGGTCTCTACGCTCTCCATTACATCCTTTTGTATGCCCCCTGACACATGTAAGGTCGTGACCCTGAATGTTTGGCGTTTGAACAATCCTGTTAAGAGGCGGGCAGTGCTCTCTCTTCTAGAGAATACCCGGGCGGACATATGTCTTCTCCAGGAGACGCATCTGCTGCCGCAGGACACACATAGGCTGCGCTCTCATAAGTTCCCGTCACAGTTCTTCTCCTCATGTACCACTAAGACAGCGGGGTGGCGATACTGGTGGCCAGGCACTTCAAAGGGGAAATCCTCCACAAATTCACTGAACAGAGGTGCAGGTTGTTGGCTTATCGGTTCAGGATAGGGGGTCTTCCTTTTACGATTGGGTCCCTGTATAGCCCTAATGAACGGCAAGATCGCTTCCTGCAGGCGGCGGTCGAGGATATTTCAGCTTCACACGATAGACATGTCATACTCGGGGGTGATTTTAATATGGTTTTTGATTCGACAATGGATAGGTCAGCGCAGCGCTCCCCGCAGGTCGGAGAATTCTCCGCTGACTGTAGAGCTCAGTTAGTGGAAGTGGATCTCCTTGATCTTTGGCGACACTTGCACCCCACAGAAAGGGATTATTCGTACTACTCTCACGCACATAAGTCGTATGCAAGGCTGGACCACCTCTTAGTCACTTCACCGGTGCGGGCGCTGGCCTCGGGGTCGGAAATAGGAGTTCTATCTCTATCGGATCATGCCCCGGTTGAGGCCACACTGTGTCTACCACCGGCGGTTTCCCCTCCCAGGACGTGGCGCCTCCGCGACACGTTGTTGCATAGGAAAGAGGTTGTGGTCCGCATTGAAGGAGCGATCCGGGAATATCTCACTCACAATGACAACTCCGACACCAGTTGGGCCACGCAGTGGGCAGCCCTGAAAGCTGTCATCCGAGGGGAGTTTCTGGCGATTTCCTCGGCCGACAATAGGGAGCGACAGGCCAAGAGGGATGAACTCACAGATAGGGTCCGCGAGCTTGAGCAGATTCATCGTAGGACAGGGGCTCCCAGGATTTGGCGGCAGCTCAAAGAGGCGCGAAAGCTCCTGGCGGCCCTGGACCTCGACCGGGCGGAGTATGCTGCTCTCCGGCTGCGCCACGCTTTTTACACTGGGGGGGGGACCGTTGTGGCAAACTGCTAGCTAACAGGCTCCGGGTGACACGCCAAAACCAAATGGTGAAGGAGATCTCCGACCCGGCAGGGGCGGTGGTGACGGAGGACGCTCACATTGCGGCCGTCTTCCACGGGTTCTATGCAGATCTTTACACAGGGGAGCCCCCTGATGAGGCAGCCATGACCGCCTACTTGGACTCGGTCACGTTGCCCTCTATGGATCCCTCGCAAGCGGAACACTTAAATCGAAATATTGGGCTGGAGGAGGTGATTTCTGCTATTGCCAGGCTTAAGCACGGCAAAGCGCCGGTTCCGGACGGATACACCGCGCTCTATTACAAAACGTTTTGCACAACCCTGGCCCCTATCCTTACGCGCCTCTTCAACTCATCTGCTGACCCAGGGGCCATTCCGCTTGATCTTCTATCACAGTCATTCCAAAGCCTGGAAAGGACCCTAAGCGTTGCGGATCCTACAGACCAATTTCTCTTTTAAATATTGATCTGAAGATGTACACAAGGATCCTTGCTGCACGTTTAGCTTCTTACTTGCCCGGTCTCATTGACCCTGACCAGGCTGGTTTTGTCCCGGGTAGACAAACGGTCAACAATACAAAGCAGATCGTCCACCTGCTGGGGAAGGCCTCCCGGATTCCGGGAGAACGAATGATGCTGGCGGTGGACGCGGAGAAAGCGTTTGACCGAGTACACTGGCCTTATCTGGAATGAGTACTAATGAAGGCAGGCATAGGGGAAAAGTTCCCCTCCATGATTTTTAACTGTTACAGACGGCCATCGGCAGTCGTCCGCGTAAATGGGTATACTTCTGAGGCCTTTGACATCAAACGGTGCACTCGGCAGGGGTGCCCACTCTCGCCCCTGCTCTTCGCTCTTCATATGGAGCCTTTCGCCCAGCGGGTGCGCGACAACCAAGCGGTGTCAGGAATACGAATGGGAGGGTTCACACACGCTATCAGTCTTTATGCTGACGATGTCATCTTGTCGATTGCCGAACCCCGGACGGCTTTGCCGGCTTGTATGGAGGAGCTGTACCCCTTTGGCGCGGTCGCGGGGTTCAAAATGAATATGGGAAGGTCGATGGCTTTAGATATTTTCCTCGAGCCGGCTACTAGGACCTATTTGCAACACCGGTTCCCCATGCTTTGGTCTTCGGGGGCGGTACCATATCTGGGAATCCAGATCGCTCCCACATTACCAACTATGGTGTCGGCCAACTACCTGGCCCTGGGTGCTAAGATCAGGGAGGAACTGGGCCGGTGGAACCGTGGAACCTTCTCTTGGTTGGGCAGGATAGCTGCCATCAAAATGACAGTTTTGCCCCAGGTGCTTTACCTGTTTCGGGCCTTGCCGCTCCAACCGCCGGTCGGGTGGATCCCGCAACTGCAGGCGGACGTCTCACGCTTCGTCTGGCAGGGGAAGAAGCCCAGAATGCGCAGAGCCCTCTCGCTACTGGCCCCGAAGGCGGGAGGTCTGGGAATACCTGACTTCCGTAAGTACTTCCAGGCAGCGCAGTTGCGTTATCTTGTGGAATGGAGTAGGTGGGAGTCCGATAAGCACTGGCTCTTCCAGGACCAGGTGGTGGCAGGGCGTCCCCTGCAGGAAATCCCTTTCTTGCGTCGACCTCACCGGCCCAGGAATTTATACGCCTCCTTTGTTACAAAGGTGCACCTGCGGGTGTAGGACACCACTAGCATTCCATATGCCCTTACCACGTTTCCATCGCCGCTCACTCCGTTGGTGGACAATCCGGACTTTACCCCGCGAATGGAGAGGGGAGCGTTCACGCACTGGAGACAGGCGGGGTGTAGAGCCCTGTGTCATTTGTATGGCCCTGAGGGGGTTGTCCCCTTCCTGCAGTTTCGCCGGGAGTTCTCACTCCCGGAGACCGAGCGGCACCGCTATATGCAAGCTCGACACTGGGCACTTCAGCCGCACGTGAGAGAGACAGCTGATCGGCTTTTTCTTCCTTACGAAAAGTGGCTGCTGTCACGGACGTCGGACTCCAAACTGATCACGGATCTTTGTAAGCTATTGCAATCGCCCACGACACACTTTTATCACCCAGGGAGGGAGCGCTGGGAACGGGAGTTGGGGAGGACGTTGAGCCCTAAGGAGTGGGAACATATATCTTATAGGGCGAGGCATTCTGCATACCACATGGGTCTCACAGATACATTTACCAAGATCTCCACCTATTGGTATTACACACCAGAACGGGTCCACAAGTTTGATCGTAGCAAGGAGGATACATGTTGGCGAGGATGCGGACACCGGGGTACACTCACACATATCCTCTGGGATTGCCCATTGTTGGAGCCTTATTGGAAGGAAGTGTTGGATGAAATTGACTCTCATTTTAGCATTGAATTACCACGCTTTCCCGCTTACACCCTGCTGGGGCTCCCGAATGAACTGATGTACCCCCTCAGATCCCGTAGAGGCAGGCAGATAGCTATAGCTTTAGGATCTGCAGTCCAAAACATTCTGATACACTGGCATACTGCTACGATACCCTCCATCACAGGTTGGCTCCATAGGCTATGGCATGTGTTGGGCATGGAGAAATTGTCTCTCACAGTGGCAGGTGATATAGAGCAATTCAATGAGCTTTGGCAACCCTTTAATTCCTTATTGCTTACCGAATTTCGGGAACTTACCTGCCCCGAGTACCTCCGCTTTCTGCGGCTTACAAGCCCTGTCGCGCCTGCCCAGTGACTTGTTGGGGGACTCTCCCTCCCTGTAGGAGGTAGCCTTGATGTACATTTTGGTTGGGAGCTGTGCACTGGACGTCGGGTGGGGGAGGGGGAGGTTGGGAATGGGGAGTTGGGATGTTGGGGTTTGGGGGGGGGTTGCAATGGAAATGTCATTTCATGCTGCGACAGTTCACATCATGTATAACTGTGATGGCATAACCCATAAGAACTGCACATGCTCATTCATCGCTGAGTACAGGGCCTCCCGCCCTACTATGACGCTTTTGATGTTACCTGTTTGTCCCAGTATGTTGTGCTGAATAAAATACTTTAAACCTAAATCAAAAATGGTTGGGTACTGTACTTGAAATATGCAAGTAGATTAATAATGTTAGTTGTTGAAACTCAGGATAGATAACTTTCACTAATGTGTTGTCTCATTTTTCTCTGTTTTCTTTTATATGTGTCGTCTACACATGATTCTTCTTGCCTGTGGCAATCAGCTTCTACTAATCAGGAGCATTGAGAAGGCCTATTCAGGTTATATCCTAACATTTGTATTATTTCTATTATGCACACACGCACTTTTTTTGAAGCAGTAGCAAAATATAACCTTGGTCCTGAAGAAGCAGGTGATACACTCTGTATCTGTAACTGCAGAAACATGTCGACCTTTCTATACATGCAGTAGATATTTGTTCAAAACTACTGTTATTTTGCACTTCACGTTTTTTTATCTTGGAAGTGGATTGCTTGTCATTAAAGTCATTTTTGCACCCACTATCCATTTTTAACCACTCACTTTCACTTATTTTTTGTGCACTGCTTTTCAGTTACCAACGTCTGAGTGTACTGATTGTACGTTGTGGACATACCACTTGGTGAGACTGGCCCAAATGATGACAAATAGGGCGGTCCAGAGAGTGTAACTGATGGGTATCCATATCACGCAGTGATGGGTCCAAGCGTATCGTGTAGTGGACTAGACACATTCTGAACACAGAGCTCTGAGTTTCTTTAGACCCACAGGTTGTTAACCCGTCCAAGTAGGCACCCTTCATCCTAGTCAGGAAAAAACCCCTGCTCACTCCCTTGGCAGCTTGGCATGAGCAGTCAGGTTTATCTCAGAGGCAGTGTGTGAAGCATTTGCACATAACAAACAGTACTACAGTGAAAACACTACAAAAGGACACCACACCAGTTTTAGAAAAATAGTCGAAATGTATCTGTGTAAAACAAAACCATAACGATAAGGATCCAACATCAGTTATTAAAAATACTCATGAAGCAAAAATAGACTTTAAAAACAGTTCCTTGAAGTCGATAGTTCCGTCCTGGGCTATCATGGCATCGTGAACAAACAAATTCAACAGATTTGGCTGACCACGGAGTCGCGGGCCAGCTACGGTGTCGGAAAGACCCACAAAACAGTACCTTTAGAAATGCAGGGCGTCGGGGACCTCGCGGTGAGCTTTGAAGAGCCGGCGTCGGCAGTCGTCGGTTCTGGAGGTCGGTGCAGGAGTTGTCAGGCCCTTGAAGTCACATGCATTGCAGGTCGAGCTTCGTGTGAATGAAGTCAGGAGTGCCGGCGTTGGTGGGCGTCGGGGCTGAGGTGCGAAGTGCAGTGGTGCGGCATGCGGTGCCCTCAGTGGCGGTGCAGGCTCAGTGAAGGCATCCAGTGACACCAGGGCCGCGGTGCGAAGTGGGGAGGTGTCGATTGAGGTGCTAGCAGGTCACAATGCAGGCAGCGGTGTTGGCGTTGCTGAAGCGATGTCATCAGCTGATGAACGGGAGCTGATGGTGCCAATGTTGTTGGCCAAGTATGCGTTCCACCTGGCCTAAGCCAGGTTCACTCCAGGAGGCGGAGACAGCTTTGTGAGAGGCAGCAACAGTCCATTCAGCTGCAAGCAACAACTCCTCACACTACTCTAACTGCAACCAGGTATATTCAGCCTGGCTATGAGTCACCCAGGAAAGGCAGAACACACGTCAACCCCCCCCCCCGTGTCTGTCTATTGTGAGTGCACAAACCATCCCCTTTCAGTCAGCCCAGACAGCTAATACACAAAACAAGAAGAGGTACATGGATGGTTAGACAAGAAAAAACAACACTTTCTACAAGTGGTATTTCCAAACACACAAAATAAAAATCATCTTTACTAAAAAATCTATTTTTAAATCCTGAGTTGATGGTTTCTAAACTCCACTTTTCTATCAGCTTCCCTTGACCTGCTACATTTGTAAAAGTGTTACAAAGCAGCCCCTATGTTCACCTAAGAGAGAGAGCCCTTCAACAGTGAAAACAAGAGGCACAGCATTTCACTATCAGGACATGTACAACACAAAGGTACATGTCCCCCCTTTCACATACACTGCACCATGCCTACAGGGTACCTTGGGCCTACGTGAGGGGTGCCTTACATGTAAGAAAAGTGAAGGTTAAGACCTGGCAAGTGGGTGCAACATGCCAGGCAGTAAAAACTGCACACAGACACTACAGTGGCAGGTCTGAGAACCCTCTGAAAGGCTGCTTGTGTGGGTGGCACAATAAATGTTGCAGGTCCACTAGCACCATTTGATTTACAGGCCCTGGGCACACACAGTGCATTGTACTATGGACTTAGTAGTAAATCAAATAAGCCAATCAAGAAAACACCAATCAGGACACAATGTACAGAAGGAGCACTTGCACTATAACACTGAACAGCAGTGAGAAAGTGGGCAGGAACACTAAACCAGCAAATCGAAGCCCATAATACCACCAAAACCCTGGCATCAGAAATCAAAAAGAAAGGTGAAACATGCCAAAAGATGCCAGGTCTAACAATGACCTCCTATTATACCTCTCATCTGTAGATAGCCTGCGGTGAGGGCATGTTTATTACTGGAGACAGGTCTCAATGATGTTAACAATATGGGATAACTATGTACTGGCGACACTGCACAGGCACTGCTGTTCCCCCCTTAGTGGTGGGAGGCTTAACATTGTTCATGCTGATATCATACATGCCCTTGCTGGCTGGCACTCCCTGCATGTTTAGTACACTCTGCCTACACTATCACATGTAGCAAGCTCTCTGGCACACCCTGAATGTTTAGTACACTCATCCTATGCTCTCACATGTGGCAAGCTCTCAGAGCACTCCCTGCCTGTTTAGTACACTCCACCTACGCTATCACCTGTATCAAGCTCTCTGGTATTCCCTGCATTTTTAGTACACTCGGCCTACGCCATCACCTGTAGCAAGCTCTCAGAGCACTCCCTGCCTGTTTAGTACACTCGGCCTACACCATCACCTGTAGCAAGCTCTCTGTGGGGCTGTCAAGAGAAGTTCTGAGGTCTGGGTGTGAGCCTAGGGATTGCAATAGATGGTGCTGGCCCTCTTTGATTTAAGGATGGGGTGGGGTCCTGGTGAAGGGTGCTGCAAGGATTCATAGCCTCATCACGCGCAGGGGGCAGAGATTCCATGTGTGTCCCCGTTATTTGCAGTGCTTTTTGTACATCTATGCAGCTGTATACCTTATAGAACATGAGTCTCTGACCGCACCTCACCTGTGTCTTCGCAGTCTGTTCTGCCTGTCTCTCCACCTTGAGGTCCCACAACTAAAGATGCATCTCTTTTGGAGTGTACACCGTCCTCCCAGGGTTGAAGCCGAAGCCACCTTCTATGAACAGAAAGGTAAGGGAGGGAAAGGATCAGCATACATTGTGAAGCAGAGCAAATCAAAGGATTCCAGTGTTAGCATAGATAGGAATGGGGCTCTGATGACAAAGGGAGAACTGAAGTATTCAGGAAAGACCTCAAGAAACCTCACAATCTGAAACTGACCGAAAAGGTACACCTTTCAAAGTATGCGTTCCAGTGTGTAGAGTGGACTGTGCTACTAATATTTGGTGAAGTGGAGCTACACAAAGACGCTAAGGTGCACAGGAAAAGAGTTGACAGCCTGATAATCACCGTACCTTTAAAGTGGACCCTTGTCTTTCAGGCAAGTAACTTTACTTGCCTTTGACTTTGGTCAAGCACTCACACAGTACCCTCTAATGATGGCAACTGTGTTATCAGCTATTTGTTTTTAATAATGTCACATGGTAGCCGATTAAAGTTGTTACATAGCTATCCTAGTAGTCAGTTTTAACCATGTTCACATTAGCACTGCACTATTCACTTAGCACACCGAGATCACATAGGGTTTTAGTTCAACCCGCCTCATCTATACCAGAACATCCCTGTGCTCCTCCCTTGCAGCGAGGGGGTTGTAGTCCACATAGAGACTAGGTCTTTCACGCGAAGAGGCACCCCTATGATGAAGCATGACAGCTTTAGTGTGTAAGGGGACCTGTCTTTAAAGGGATCCACCCCCCACCTCAAGACATGGTTGAGTAGACCTTGTTGCACTCTTTACCGCTCTATTTCGGGCCTGTGGTCTTTTTTCTGTGTTTTGATATTATGAGTGCGAGGTGGCCCAAGCAGGTCCTTAAATCCCCTCAAGCCCCCTTAGTGTGTATTCAAGTCATTTTACTTGCCTAAACTTACCTAAAGACCTCACATAGAACTTAATATACCACGAATAGTGCAGCGTACAAAACTTGACCAATAACTGGTTCGCATTATTACCATAAACTTAGGGTGAAATTATACTTACTTACTTTAAGCCTCGAGAAGGTCCCTTGGATGAGAACGCTGTCACCTGCAAGCTGATGGCGTTTGTCAGAGAGAGGGCGGGAGGTACAGATTGCCGCTTAGTGTGGCTCATGTTCGTTGAAGCAGTACTCTAAATCCACTCATTGTGCTTCTTTCGGCGAAGGACATGCTGGACATCATCACAGAGAGCTGTTTCTGTTCTGGGTGCAGAAGACACACTGTAAGGCACCATGCAGGCAAAGAACTACAGTTTCCAGCAGGCCATGAACGCCCATGTTTTCCAGAAATGCTTCAGCCATCTTGGATTGTCAGTTCTCTTGTGGTTCACAGTGTCCTTTGCTAGACATTCGTGCAACAATGTTGCCTTGTAGGCAGGACCTCACTTGATGAATTTCAGATTTCCTTACAAAGACACATTGTTCTCTAATAGATTGTTTGGAATGGATAAATGGGTTAGAGAATCATCTCGAAATTGCGTTGGTGCTAAATAAAAACTCTAAACTATTCTCTAGAATATTTATCTGAACCATTAGGACTAAGGTTTATATTCTGCGGAGGCTACCCTGTGAAGTAACACGAAGGAGTCTTAGATTAGCTATTGCATATGTTTATAGGAATGTCGTACAAGGTGTTAAGAGTTTATGTAAGCACACACAATTTCTTAGATTAGGAAAATATAGAATGTTAGCAGTATTGCTTAGCTGGGAGTTTAAGACAAGTCAAGTAGATACAAAAACTTGTCTTTCATAGGAGTGTATAGTGACAAGGTCGGAAGTACGTATTCAAAACAAAGGGAGAAATATCAGTGCACACATATACTTTAGAAACTTAGGGCCCCATTACCGCCCGCCGCCGTTACGGAAAACGGGACCGACCGCCAGAGGTGTAGCAGTCCCACTGGGGTAATCAGGATGCAACCGCCACCCTGACGGTCGCATCCTGCATCTTTGCATTGCAACGGGAGGTGCTGCAAGCAGCACACACAGCAATGTAAAAGTGGCATGTTGGGCATTGACATGCACAACGTGACAGGCACCGTGCGGTACCTGCCACCTTGTGCATGCCAATGTAGGGGGTTACCATGGGTACTCCCCAAGTGCACCCCCCCACCCCGCAATGGGTCCCCAATGCAAAATACTGCATGCCTTTCCATGGAAAGGTCCTAATCTGCCCACATCATAATATGGCGGGCGGTGCCTGCTAGGCACCGCCAACATATTATGGGCCAGGACCGCACGGCAGGCAATCGTAACGTTAAACGTGCGTTAAAGCGGCGGACGGCCTTTCCATCCGCCGCTGGCAAAGGGTAATTGAAGGGCAGGCAGGCAAAGATGTTGGGCGGATCGCCACCGCTGGTCAGGCGATGGCGATCCGCCCGACATCATAATGGCCCCCTTACTTATCTGCTCCATATTGAAGAATAGAAAGATGACTACACTAAGATGGTGCTCAAGTGGCTCCATTTTCAATCATAGTTACACTTGGCAGTAAGATTTCTCTGTCTTGCAGAGATTTACTACATCCCAATTCGCCTTTCTTTCTTCTTTCGGAGTTTTATATAGCGCAAACCTGACCCGAAGGTATACGTCTACCACGGGCTCTGATATCCTTGTGCATGTGGTCAGTGCTGGTACCATGAAAGATGGAAAAGAGCACTGAGGTGCATAAGGTCAGAGAAACCGGACAATGTTTGTACAGAAATATGAAATAAAGAAAATAATAAAACATTCATCAATTGTTTTATCGGACCAATGTGTTTGTGCATAATATGTCTTAACATTTGCCAGGCGAATATTCTCATGTACCGTAACACTTCTGACTACTCAGGTGTGCATCTAATTATTGTTTCTAACCAGTCAGTAAGAAAACAAGTTACTTACCTGTAACTTCAGTTATCCAGTATTGGTATCTTTCATAGATTCACATGCCTGAATCATTCCCCGTCGCCGAGGCGGGAGTCCCACGGTATATAAAAAAGCAGTGCCAAAAGTAAATTACAGTAGCAGGCCCTATGAGAAGGCCTGAGGCCTAGATTGTAGTAGCCTATCTACCTCATTATGCTAAAAAGACCAAAGTCTTTTCTCCAGCCAATCAGCTCACAGCACCCTCTAGAACCCTCTCTGCAGAGCTAGTTCTCCTCAGATTTTCGTTAGCACAAGTGGGAATGAGTATCCCAAAATTAGAGAACTGACCCTATGGGGAGGAGGGTGGGTGCATGTGAATCTATGAAAGATACCAATACTGGATAACTGAAGTTACAGGTAAGTAACTTTTTTTCTTATCCAATATTGGGGTATCTTTCATAGATTCACATGCCTGAATCAGAATAGCAAGCAGTAAGCCAGGCAAAAGTCGTTTGTGGATGGTGTGAGACTTATCGTGGTACAGCCCCATAAACTTATGTTTAACAACCAACAATTGCAAGGTAAATGATCTACTAATAAAAACATGACTAAATTCCAAAGAGTAGTCATATAGTATTCCACAGGAAAGGAATATTAGCATAACATAAACAAGTAAACTGTAATACATGTATTTCTTTTATCTTTACAAAAATATTGAATAGTAAACGCTCATTATAAAATGAACCAAACATTGTTACCTGAATATGTTCTTATGGAAACAGGTGACGTAAAACCGCTTGACCAACTGCCGCATCCTCTAGATTTGCTGATTGCAGGCAGTAATGTCTTATAAATGTTTGGACATTCTTCCATGTCGCAGCACGGCAAATGTACTCTAGCATCACTCCTGCAAACAATGCTGTAGACGCTGCCAAAGCCCTTGTAGAGTGAGACCCTACAGGCCTTTGTAGTGGTCGGTTAGCCTTACATGGCAGAAATGGAAATTGTGGCTTTAGTGACCGCTTTTCCCAGTGTTGTCTGGCCATCAATCAATCAATCAATCAATCAACAGAATTTGTAAAGCGCGCTACTCACCCGTAGGGTCTCAAGGTACTGAGGGGGGGGTCGCTACTGCTCGAACAGCCAGGTCTTGAGTTTTTTCCTGATGGAGAGATGGTCCAGGGTCAGCCGTAGGTGAGTGGGGAGGGAGTTCCATTTCTTGGCTAGCAGGTAGGAGAAGGATCTTCCTCCGACGGTGGATTTGCGGATTCGTGGGACGGAGGCTAGGGCGAGGCTGGCGGATCGGAGCTGGCGGGTGGTTGTGTAGAATGTGAGGCGGCTGTTGAGGTAATTCGGGCCCGTGTCGTAGAGAGCCTTGTGTGCATGGGTGAGGAGTCTGAACGTGATCCTCTTGTTGACGGGGAGCCAGTGCAGGTCTTTCAGGTGGGCCGAGATGTGGGTGTGGCGAGGAATGTCCAAGATGAGTCGTGCTGACGCGCTCTGAATGCGCGCAGGGTGTTGAAGCAGGATGACGAGACGGCGTTGACTTGCTTGGTCATCGTGAGGGAGGAGTCCAGGATGAAGCCAGGTTGCGTGCGTGGTCCATAGGCTTGGGTGCGGTGCCCAGGGCAGGGGGCCACCAGGAGTCATCCCAGGCGGAGGGAGATGGTCCGAGAATGAGGACTTCCATCTTGTCTGAGTTCAGTTTCAGACGGCTAATCTTCATCCATTCTGCGACGTTTTTCATTCCTTCCTGGAGGTTGGCTTTGGCGGTGGCGGGGTCGTTGGTGAGGGAGAGGATCAGCTGGGTGTCGTCCGCGTAGGAGATGATGTTGAGGTTGTGCTGGCGTGCGATGTCTGCAAGAGGGCTCATGTAGACGTTGAAGAGGGTGGGGCTGAGTGAGGATCCTTGCGTGGGAGGCGGACTCTCTGGGTTCTTCCGTCGAGGAACGAGATGATCCACTCCAGGGCCGCTCCTTGGATTCCGGTGTTGCTGAGGTGCTGTATCAGGGTGCGGTGGCATACGGTGTCGAAGGCTGATGAGAGGTTCAAGAGGATGAGGGCAGCAGTTTCCCCATTGTCGAGCAGGGACCTGATGTGGCTGCGATGAGGGCGGTCTCTGTGCTGTGGTTTGCTCAGAACCCGAACTGTGAGGGGTCGAGGGATCCGTTGTTCTTGAGGAAGGCGGAGAGTGTTCTGTTGACGGTCTTCTCGATGACTTTGGCTGGAAAGGGGAGGAGCGAGATGGGGCGGAAGTTCTTCAGGTTTGTGGGGTCCGCTGTGGATTTCTTCAGGAGGGCTCTCAGCTCAGCATGTTTCCAACTCTCCGGGAAGGTGGCAGATGCGAAGGAGCTGTTGATGATGTTCCGGAGTTGGGGTGCGATGATGGAGTCAGCTTTGTTGAAGATGTGGTGTGAGCAGGGGTCAGTAGGGGAGCCGGAGTGGCTGGTGTTCATCAGGCGGGTGGTGTCATCGGTGCTGATAGGGATCCAGGTGCGAAGGGTGGTGGTGGGGGGCGCTGGTTCGGTGGTTGGGTGCGTGGTCAGCACGCCAAAAACCTGTTGTGTATGTCGGCGATCTTGCGGTGGAAGAACGAGGCGAGAGAGTCGCAAAGGACTTGCGAGGGTGTGATGTCATTGTTGCAGGCGTTGGGGTTGGAGAGCTCTTTAACGATGCTGAAGAGTTCCTTGCTGTTGTGGGTATTGTTGTCCAGTCGTTCTTTGAATGCTGTCTTCTTGGTGGTGCAGATTAGCTGGTGGTGTTCGCGGGTGGCGTTCTTGAGGGCGGTCATGCTTTCTGCTGTCTGGTCGTGGCGCCAGGTTTTCTCGAGGGTGCGGCAGGTTTTCTTGGAGTTTTTGAGGTCGTTGGTAAACCATGAGGCTTTCCTTCTGCCGGGTCTGCTGGGAGGATTCTTCAGTGGTGCGAGTTCATCGGCGTAGTTTGTGAGCCACTGAGTGAGGTTGCGGGCTGCTTCATTGGGGTCCGTCGTGTTGGTGGGAGGGTTCTGGCTGAGGGCGGTGGTGAGCTGGTTGGCGATGATCTTGCTCCAGCTTCTGCGGGGGACCTGTTGCGGGTGGTGGTGGGTCGTGGTTCTCCTGAAGTTGAAGTGGACGCAGCTGTGGTCTGTCCAGTGTAGTCCGGTTGAGTGGCTGAAGGAGATGTGCTTGCAGGAGGAGAAGATGGGGTCGAGCGTGTGGCCGGCGTAGTGGGTGGGGGTGTTCACCAGTTGCTTGAGTCCGAGTTTGGCGAGGTTGTCCAGTAGGGCGGTGGTGTTGCAGTCCTTGTTGTTTTCCAGGTGGAAGTTGAGGTCCCCTAGGAGGATGTAGTCTGTGGAGGTGAGGGCGTGCGGACTGACGAAGTCTGCGATGGCTTCTCTGAATTGTGTGCGTGGTCCCGGGGGTCTGTAGATGAGGGTGTCTCTGAGGGTGGTCTTGGGGTCGGTGTGAATCTGGAAGTGAATGTGCTCGGCGGTGGTGAGGGTGTCGACCGAGTTGGTCGTGATGCGGATGGTGTTTCTGTGGACGATGGCAATGCCTCCTCCGGTTTGGTTGACGTGATCCCTCCGGGTGATCTTGTAGCCCTCCGGGATGGCTATGGCGATATTGGGGGCTGAGGAGGCGTTCATCCATGTTTCTGTGAGGAAGGCGACGTCTGGTGATGTTGTGTCAAGGAGGTTCCAGAGTTCGACGGCGTGCCTGTGGACGGAGAGGGTGTTGGGCAGGATGCACTTGAGGTGGTTGTTGCTGGAGCTCGGCTTGGTGGGTGCGGTACAGGTTCGGAGGCAGGTGAATTTGCAGGCTTGGCAGGTGAAGGGTCCGTGGGTGCGTTTCGGGGTGGCTCAGTAGCAGGCGGGGTTCCGGCTGGAATTGAGTGCGTGGCGGCGTTGTAGGTTCGTCGGGTGCGTTGAGGGCCAGGGGTCCTGGCGCTAGGCACGGTCCGGGGCGGACGGGCGCAGACGGGCTTGCCTTTGGAACGCCTTCGCCGCACAATTGGCACACCCGCTGCGCGCGTTCGTTGCGCGCGTCTGATGCGCGGTCGCTTCATGGGCTCCATAAGAATGCAACCGGGAGGGAGGAGCAGCTGGGTGGCGGGGGTGGGGCCGCAGGGAGGCAGCGGCGGGAAGGAGAAGCTGGAGGTGGGCGGCTCAGCGGCAGCTGGGTCGTCCAAGGCAGGTATCGGCAGCGGCGGTGGAATTCAGGCAGAGGAGGCTGGCTGGAGGCAGCAGCACGTGGGGGCGACCTAGCCTGTAGGCCATAAGCCACGAATAGCTGACTGATTTCCTGAAGTTCTTTGGAGATTAAACTTTAAACATCGTTTAATGTCCAAAGAATGTAGTGTTCTTTTCGCCGGGGTTGTAGGATTTGGGAAGAAAACCCACAATTTCACTGGTTCATTCAATGGAACTGAGAAGGCACTTTTGGTATGAAAGTTGGATTCGTTCAAAGAGTGACATACTCTTGAGAAAAATGTAAGAAAGGTTCTTTGATAGTGAAAGACTGAATTTCTCCTATTCTCCTGGCAGAAGTTAGGGCTAAAAGTAGCGCGACCTTCCATGTCAAGAATTTGAGGTTGGCTTTGTGGATCGGTTCAAACGGGTGCTTCATCAGCTGTGAGAGGACTGTGTTGAGTTCCCATTCCGGTGGTGAAGGTTTCATTGGAGGATAAGTCTGGAAAAGACCCCTCATGAATTGTTTTATTAGCGATGAAGAGCATAGTGATGGAGTGTCAGCCACTTTCCTTAACCTGGATAAAGCTGCTAAATGGACCTTTATGGACGAGAAAGAAAGACCAGAGCGAGCCAAACGTAAAAGATAAGGCAGAATTTTTTCCGTTTGAACTTCGATAGGGTGTAAAGAGTTTGAAGTATACTAGGAGCAGAAACGCTTCCATTTGAGACGATAAGTCTTCAACGTGCTCTGGGCTCGTGCTTCCTTCAAGATGTCCCGGCAGTCTTGAGGAATTTGGAGGTGTTGAAATTCTAAGAAGTTAGGAGCCATGTGTGCAATTTCAGAGATTGAGGGTCTGGCTGAAGTATCTGACCCTCGTTGCGTGACAGTAGTGTTGGAGCCGGTAAAAGTTTGATCCGAGGCTCCTGTGACAGCAACATGAGCTCCTGAAACCAATATTGACGAGGCCATCTGGGAGCAATTAGAAGGAGACTGCAGCTCTCCAATTTCATCTTGCGCAACACTCGCGGAATCAGTGGGATCGGAGGTAAGGCGTAAGGATAGATCCCTGATGTAGGAAGGGGGAGGCTCTAGTTGGCGCAGTGCAACACTAGCGACAAGCAGGGACTCTCTCTTCCTCGTCAGGGTTGAGGGTTACCTTCCAGACAACCTCTGCTTACCCTCTAGGTAGTGTGGCTTAAGCAGTCGTAGGCTAATCTTTGGGGCACATAGGGTTAAACACTTGCAATAGTACACCTTTACAACCAACCCACCACACAACGATCCCAGACTGTATTCTGTAAAAATATATATCTTTATATAGATTTTAAGCAGGCTTGTGAATACAGTCAACGTACTTTATGATAACGGTTGCAAGTTTACTCAGTTCAGGTTACCACAGTTCTTATGCAGTTCTCTTGAGGCCCGTAGGCCGGTGTTAACCAAAGTTCTTGTGGAGCCGGCGGCTTCCAGGGGATCTGTCCCACATCGCGTTGCCTTCCCGGGGTCGCTGATCGTTGCGGCTCTTCAGCCGAGCAGGTCACTGGTCATCCGGGGCAGCGGTGTTCTGTGGCGGCAGGGTCCTCTCCTCGTCGTCCGCTCCGACCCTGGAGGCGGCGGCTGTGTGGCGGTGGCAAGCGGCAGTACGGTCCCCAAGTGCAGGACGTACCCAGCCAAGTGCCGGTGCAGCTGTGGGCTCACAGCTGGGCTGTCGGGCAGGCTACCGACCTTGCGGATTCTCACAGGGCAACTGTCCGTCTTTGCAGGTGAGTGGCTGCTCGTTATGCAGTCACCTCGAGAGCTCGGACCGGACGGGTCCTCCTTCGCTTTGCTCTCGGGCTCCCGGTGCAGTTGCGGTCACGGTGTTCGGGCCAGCGGCGGCTGGTCCTTACTTTGCTCTCGCTGTTGCTTTGGGCCCCGGTCACGGTGGTCAGGTGGATGTCGTTGCCTTGGAGGAGATTCCTCCGTCGGTGCTGCGGCGATGGTCAGCACCCGCAGTCGCTTTCTTCCAAGGGGGTAGCGTCCACTGGTCCTGGGACGCTGGTCAGGGGGCAAGTTCAGTTGCAAGCCCTTGGAGATCTCTTTAGCAGAGTTTGGCACAAAGTAAAGCAAAAGTCTTTTCGTAGTCTTTTCTTCTTCCTCTCCTTCAGCAGCAAGGCACCAGACACAGGCAAGAGTCAGCACCCTTCCTTGTCTCTCACGGTCCTTCTCGTAGGGCAGAGTCCTTCTGTGGCCCAAACAGGATCTAATTTTCAAGGAGCAGGGCTCCTTCTTTTATAGGCCAATTCTTTTGTTCTCGCAGGCCAGGGGGGCCTTTGCATAGCCACTCTCAGTCTTTGAGTACCCCGGTGGGTGTACTCCGGCTTCTGCTTTCAGTGTGAGGGGCAGGCGCATCAGACGCCCCACAGGAGGTGGAGCCAGCATTGTCCGGACAAGGGTGGCCAGAGTACCTTGTTGATGGGGGCTGCGCCCTTCCTGGGCCAGGCGTCGGCAGAGTCACCCGCCGCTCCCCAGGAGGGTGGAGCCAGCATTGTGGTGGTCGAGCACAGCTACAGTTCGAGTCAAGAGGCACTCCTACCTCCCACTAAGGTGTAATCTGCGCATTCACCACCTGTCATCCCTCCAGCCCTGTCACTCACACATCCCAGACAGTCAGATACACATACCAGCAGAGGCGGGCTGAAATGGTTAAGCAAGCAAATGCTAACTTTCTAAAAGTAGCATTTGCAAACCCAAGATACTAAAATAAACTTGACTACAAGAAATATTTTATCATCCTGAGTTCAGGCATACTAAACATGACTCGCTACCATGCTCCTTGAGCCTGCGGGGATTATAGGGTGTAATAATTCTCGCAGCTCAGTCTGGCCTACTGGAGCAGGTAGCCTTCAATAGTGAAATACGGTCTTGGTGGTAAGTCACTACCAGGACATGCCACGCACATCAGGGCTTGTCCTACCTTACACCTACAACGCACCCTGCCCGCAGGCCTACCATAGGGGTGACTAATATGTAGTCAAGGGAAGGGTCGGTGCTGGCAAGTGGGGACACTTGCCCAGCTAGCGTGACAGTACGAGACCGCACGCGGGTTCTGCGGTCGCAGTTCCCAGACACATCTTTACGGCTGCTTCAGTGGGTGGCGCAACCAGCGCTGCAGGCCCACCAGCAGTATTGGCATCTACCAGCCCCGGCACTCTCTAGTGCACTTTACTAGGGACTAACAGTAAACCCAAAGAACCAATCGTGGATACCAATCGCATGTACAATTTACAGTAGGGAGCACTTACACTGCGGCACGGATCAGCCGTGGCGCAGTGCCCTGAGTATCGGAAAACCAGCAAAACATCGGAGGCACATCAGCAAAAAGTGGAAGGGAGACTCACGCCAAGGTGCCAGGTCTAACATGTGTCCCCTCCAGCTGAAATGTGGGGGGAACTACCCTTCCCCAGGGAGTTCCACATCACTAAGGCGGAAAAATCTGGACAGACCGTCAGCGTTGGCGTGATCGGTGCCAGGGCGGTGTTCCACCGAAAAGTCCATACTCTGTAGAGAAATGGACCACCTCAACAGTTTCGGGTTCTCACCCCTCATCTGCATCAACCATCTGAGGGGCCTGTGGTCCGTCTGAACTCGGAAGTGAGACCCAAACAAGTAGGGTCTTAGCTTCTTCAGCGCCCAGACCACAGCAAATGCTTCACGCTCTATTGCACTCCACCTACTTTCCCGTGGAAGTAACCTCCTACTTATGAAGGCTACGGGTTGGTCAAAGCCCTCCTCAGTCATCTGTGAAAGAACAGCCCCTACACCATGCTCTGAAGCGTCTGTTTGCACTATGAATTCCTTGGAGAAATCAGGAGCCAGGAGCACGGGCGCCGTGCACATGGCAGTCTTCAGGGTGTCAAAAGCCTTCTGACAGGTGTCAGTCCAAATCACATTCCTGGGCTGCTTCTTCGAAGTCAGCTCTGTCAAGGGGGTCACGATCGTGCCATAGCCCTTGACAAACCTCCTGTAATACCCAGTGAGCCCCAGGAAGGCTCTCACTGCAGTCTGGGTCTTGGGGGGTTCCCAAGCCAGGATGGTCTCGATCTTGGGCTGCAAGGGTGCTACCTTGCCACTTCCAACCTGGTGTCCCAAGTACACCACTGAACCCTGCCCAATCTGGCACTTGCTTGCCTTGATTGTGAGGCCTGCTTTGCGCAGGGCCATCAACACTTCCCAGAGGTGTCACAGGTGTTCGGGCCAGGTACCGCTGAACACCGCGATGTCATCCAGGTAGGCGGCACTGAACTCGTCCAGTCCAGCCAACACCTGGTTGACCAATCTCTGAAAGGTGGCAGGGGCATTCTTCATTCCAAATGGCATAACCCGGAACTGGAAATGCCCATCTGGTGTAGAGAATGCCGACCTCTCCTTTGCCCCATCGGTCAAGGCGATCTGCCAGTACCCAGACGTTAAATCAAACGTGCTGAGGAACTGGGCAGCCCCTAGCCGATCAATGAGCTCGTCAGCTCTGGGGATGGGGTGCGCGTCAGTCTTCGTGACTGAATTGAGTCCTCTGTAGTCCACACAGAACCGGAGTTCGGGTGTGGCTCCCGGCGCAGCAGCCTTCGGAACCAAGGCCACGGGGCTGGACCAAGGACTGCTGGAAGACTCAACCACCCCGAGGGCAAGCATCTTGGAGACCTCCTCCTTGATGCAGGCCCGGACCCTGTCAGTCACCCTGTAAGCCTTGTGCTTCACAGGTAAGCTGTCTCCAGTGTCCACATCATGGACGCACCAATCTGTGACACTCGGAACCAGGGAAAACAGGTCTGGAAACTGCCCCAGCAACTGGCGGCAGTCCTCCTGTTGCTCGGCGGTCAGGGTGGGTGAGAGGTTAACTCCATCCACTGACCCATCTTTCTCACAGGCCACCAAGAGGTCAGGAAGAGGCTCCGACTCCTCCTCCATTCCGTCATCGGTTGCCAACAACATGCCCACTTCGGACCTTCGCAAGTGGGGCTTGAGGCGGTTGACATGTAGGACCCGCAAAGGGTTCCTGGGCGTCTTCATGTCCACCAAGTATGTCACGGGGCTCTTGCGCTCCACAACCTCAAATGGGCCTGTCCACTTATCTTGAAGGGCACAGGGCTCCACTGGGGCCAGGACATACACCTCTTGTCCAGGCTGAAGCTCGACCAGAGTGGCATTCTGATCGTACCACCGCTTCATTTCCTCCTGGCTCGCTTCCAGATTTGCCTCGGCAAGTTGTCTGAAGCGTCTGGTCTGGTTTCTGAAGGCCAGCATGTAGCTATATACATTCTGGGGAGGTTTCCTGGGAGATTGCTCCCAGCCTTCCTTTACCAAACTCAGCGGTCCTCTCACGGGGTGACCGTACAGCAGTTCAAAGGGGCTGAACCCTAGGGACTTTTGTGGCACCTCGCGATAGGCAAAGAGCAGGCATGGTAAGAGGACGTCCCACTTACGCCTCATCGGACCTTCCAGGCCCATGATCATGCCTTTTAGGGTTTGGTTGAATCTTTCAACCAACCCGTTACCTTGGGGATGGTAGGGCGTGGTGAACTTATACGTTACGCCACACTCCTGCCAAAGGGACTTCATATACTTCAATATGAAATTGGTCCCCCTGTCGCTCACCACCTCTAGAGGGAATCCTACTCGTGAGAAAATTCCCATCAGTGCACGCCCCACCACGGGAGCCGTCACTGTCCTCAGAGGGATGGCTTCAGGGTACCGGGTGGCATGGTCCACCAAGACCAGGATGAACCTGTTGCCCATGGCTGTCTTGGGGTCCAGAGGCCCAACGATGTCAATACCCACTCGCTGGAATGGCGTACCGACCACAGGGAAGGGTTGGAGGGGAGCCTTGTTCTTCCCTCCCGTCTTCCCACTTGCCTGGCAAGTTGGACAGGTTCTGCAATAAGCATCTGAACTCTTATGCATTTGGGGCCAGTAAAAGTGGGTGACAAGCCTGTCATAGGTCTTGTCCATCCCCAAATGTCCTGCTAAAGGCACATCATGAGCCAGACCCAGTAGGAAGGCTCTGAACTTCTGGGGTACCACCAGCACACGGGCTGACCCAGGTTCAGCAGCCTTAGGCTCCGAATACAGGAGGTCGTTCTCCCAGTACACGTAATGTGTTTTGGCCTGAACACCATTGGCCTGGTCTGCAGCCTGCTGCCGCATACCCACGAGAGAAGGGCATTCTTTCTGCTCCTTGCAGAATTCCTCCCTGGAGGGTCCTCCTTCTTGCTGCCAATGGGTCAGCTCAGGCAGGTCCCCCAGTTCGGCGATCTGTTCCCCTGTAGGCTCCAGGGCATCCCCCTCAAGGTCTGCTTCCTCCTGGACCGTGGGAACTTCAGGAGCCGGTTTCCCGCGCCCCCTGCGCCTTCTCCCTAAGGCCGGTTCCTGGGTCTCTCCTTCAGGCCCCAGGACCTCTCGATCACCCCTACTGGCTGCCATCGACCGGGTGGTCACGCACGCCCAGTCAGGCAGACCCACCATCCGCAGGTGAGTCGTCTTCTCCACCTTTTCCCAAGGGGAGTGCTCCAAGTCATTCCCTAGCAAACAGTCAACAGGCATGGTTTTCCTTACACAGACCTGCAGAGTACCAGAGACCCCCCCCCCACTCGAAGGGAACTTGAGCCATCGGACACTGACTCTCTGAATTATCAGCGTTGATAACCCTACAGTAGGCATGGGGTACAACCTGCTCTTGGGACACCAGGTGCTGCCTCACTGCAGTCACGCTGGCTCCTGTGTCTCTAAGAGCCTCAGCTTCCTTACCATTGATGATCACCACCTGCCCATATTTCTTAGTGTTAGAGGGCAGGTAGTTCGTAGGGATCATCTCACTGTCTCCTAGCGAGACTAGAGTCATGTGAACGGGATCTCCACCCCCCGGGACCATCATTTCTTCTCCCAGGTGAACGCTAGTCACTTGTCGGGGCGGAGCACCAGTGGGTGCGGGTTTTCCAAACAGGCGACACTTGGGGTCACTGGATATGTGCCCAGGCTCGCCACATTTGAAACAATTGAAGGGCCCCTTTGGAACAGGTTTACCTGTCGGGGCCCCATTCTGCTTCGGAGGTGGGGGAGGCTGAGAACCCTGCTGCGGGCTCCCTTGGGAACTACTTTGGGGGCCTTTTTGGAACCCTTTCTGTTTTCCCCCTTTGTCCCCCCCACTCTTCTGCTGGGGACCCTGCCCACTCTTGGCGGAGTCTCCCACGGGACCCTTGTGGACCCTGGTGCTGAGCCAGCGGTCCGCCTCCTCAGCAAGCTTCCTCGGGTTGGACAGCTTGCTATCGATCAGGTGTTGGCGTAACTCAGGAAAACAGTGATCAGACAAGTGCTCCCATGCAATCAAATCAAAGAGACCTTGAAAATCATTAACTTTGCTACCCTTCACCCAACCATCCAGTGCTCTGCAAAAGTAAGTCACATACTCCACATACGTATTCCCAGGCCGCTTAGTACATCCCCTAAACTTCTGTCTATACATTTCAGGGGTAAGCCCGTACCTGTTCAGTAAAGCTTCTTTCATGTGGGAATAGGATCTCTGATTCTCAACGGGCAAATCTAGCAAGGTATCTCTCCCTTCGCTAAGGAACCTTCCCCACAACCCCGCTCCCCAATCCTTGTCAGGGACCCGGTGGGAGGACATGGCTACCTCGTATGCCCTAATCCACTGTCCTATGTCATCCCCCTCAAAGAACTCCTTAACTACGTCCTTCGGGATGTGCACTCTTGACTCTACCTGCACTGGCGATGTGCTGCCACCAGAGGGAGGACGATCCAAGTCTCTCTCCTTGAGACTTATCTCCCTCATTTTTACTTCATAATCCATTTGGTGCTTTCGCTCTTCCAGCGCCATTCTTTTCGTTTCAAGCTCCAGCTGGATTTTCAATTCTGCCAGCTTTCTTTCGTGATTCCTTGTTTCCTTCCTGTCTGCCAGCTCCTCTGGCGACAGGCCTTTACCAAAGCTGTGCACGCTGTCTTGTCGCTCGAGATCCACCAGATCCCCAAGTGCATTCTGCTCCTCCGTTGCATCTTGCTCCGCGGGGGCCTTTCTGGACTCTATCCAGGCTTTCAGGGCCTTGTAGAGCTCTGGCTTGTTCTTGCAACCAACGTGCGGAACCTTGAGTTTCTTGCAAAAAAACTTCAGTTCAGCTCTGGTGTATTTATCCAGTTTTGCGGCGTCCCACTCCACCTCCAACACCTCAGAGGTCGTGGACTCCGCTCCATCCAGGCTCTTTGTGCCCGGCATGGTCTTCGCACTCGGAATCTTCTTTCGGCAAAATTCAAAAAGCAAAGTTTGTGGCTAAGTAACTGGACCGCAATCCTTGTGTAGTGGTCAGAAGCTCAGGTATAGATATCGCAAGTGTAAATTCGAAATCCTCACCGCTGCGTCCAATGTAGGAAGGGGGAGGCTCTAGTTGGCGCAGTGCAACACTAGCGACAAGCAGGGACTCTCTCTTCCTCGTCAGGGTTGAGGGTTACCTTCCAGACAACCTCTGCTTACCCTCTAGGTAGTGTGGCTTAAGCAGTCGTAGGCTAATCTTTGGGGCACATAGGGTTAAACACTTGCAATAGTACACCTTTACAACCAACCCACCACACAACGAGACCAGACTGTATTCTGTAAAAATATATATCTTTATATAGATTTTAAGCAGGCTTGTGAATACAGTCAACGTACTTTATGATAACGGTTGCAAGTTTACTCAGTTCAGGTTACCACAGTTCTTATGCAGTTCTCTTGAGGCCCGTAGGCCGGTGTTAACCAAAGTTCTTGTGGAGCCGGCGGCTTCCAGGGGATCTGTCCCACGTCGCGTTGCCTTCCCGGGGTCGCTGATCGTTGCGGCTCTTCAGCCGAGCAGGTCACTGGTCATCCGGGGCAGCGGTGTTCTGTGGCGGCAGGGTCCTCTCCTCGTCGTCCGCTCCGACCCTGGAGGCGGCGGCTGTGCGGCGGTGGCAAGCGGCAGTACGGTCCCCAAGTGCAGGACGTACCCAGCCAAGTGCCGGTGCAGCTGTGGGCTCACAGCTGGGCTGTCGGGCAGGCTACCGACCTTGCGGATTCTCACAGGGCAACTGTCCGTCTTTGCAGGTGAGTGGCTGCTCGTTATGCAGTCACCTCAAGAGCTCGGACCGGACGGGTCCTCCTTCGCTTTGCTCTCGGGCTCCCGGTGCAGTTGCGGTCACGGTGTTCGGGCCAGCGGCGGCTGGTCCTTACTTTGCTCTCGCTGTTGCTTTGGGCCCCGGTCACGGTGGTCAGGTGGATGTCGTTGCCTTGGAGGAGATTCCTCCGTCGGTGCTGCGGCGATGGTCAGCACCCGCAGTCGCTTTCTTCCAAGGGGGTAGCGTCCACTGGTCCTGGGACGCTGGTCAGGGGGCAAGTTCAGTTGCAAGCCCTTGGAGATCTCTTTAGCAGAGTTTGGCACAAAGTAAAGCAAAAGTCTTTTCGTAGTCTTTTCTTCTTCCTCTCCTTCAGCAGCAAGGCACCAGACACAGGCAAAAGTCAGCACCCTTCCTTGTCTCTCACGGTCCTTCTCGTAGGGCAGAGTCCTTCTGTGGCCCAAACAGGATCTAATTTTCAAGGAGCAGGGCTCCTTCTTTTATAGGCCAATTCTTTTGTTCTCGCAGGCCAGGGGGGCCTTTGCATAGCCACTCTCAGTCTTTGAGTACCCCGGTGGGTGTACTCCGGCTTCTGCTTTCAGTGTGAGGGACAGGCGCATCAGACGCCCCACAGGAGGTGGAGCCAGCATTGTCCGGACAGGGGTGGCCAGAGTACCTTGTTGATGGGGGCTGCGCCCTTCCTGGGCCAGGCGTCGGCAGAGTCATCCGCCGCTTCCCAGGAGGGTGGAGCCAGCATTGTGGTGGTCGAGCACAGCTACAGTTCGAGTCAAGAGGCACTCCTACCTCCCACTAAGGTGTAATCTGCGCATTCACCACCTGTCATCCCTCCAGCCCTGTCACTCACACATCCCAGACAGTCAGATACACATACCAGCAGAGGCGGGCTGAAATGGTTAAGCAAGCAAATGCTAACTTTCTAAAAGTAGCATATGCAAACCCAAGATACTAAAATAAACTTGACTACAAGAAATATTTTATCATCCTGAGTTCAGGCATACTAAACATGACTCGCTACCATGCTCCTTGAGCCTGCGGGGATTATAGGGTGTAATAATTCTCGCAGCTCAGTCTGGCCTACTGGAGCAGGTAGCCTTCAATAGTAAAATACGGTCTTGGTGGTAAGTCACTACCAAGACATGCCACGCACATCAGGGCTTGTCCTACCTTACACCTACAACGCACCCTGCCCGCAGGCCTACCATAGGGGTGACTAATATGTAGTCAAGGGAAGGGTCGGTGCTGGCAAGTGGGGACACTTGCCCAGCTAGCGTGACAGTACGAGACCGCACGCGGGTTCTGCGGTCGCAGTTCCCAGACACATCTTTACGGCTGCTTCAGTGGGTGGCGCAACCAGCGCTGCAGGCCCACCAGCAGTATTGGCATCTACCAGCCCCGGCACCCTCTAGTGCACTTTACTAGGGACTAACAGTAAACCCAAAGAACCAATCGTGGATACCAATCGCATGTACAATTTACAGTAGGGAGCACTTACACTGCGGCACGGATCAGCCGTGGCGCAGTGCCCTGAGTATAGGAAAACCAGCAAAACATCGGAGGCACATCAGCAAAAAGTGGAAGGGAGACTCACGCCAAGGTGCCAGGTCTAACACCTGACCATCGCATGGACAGGGCATTCCCTCTTGATCCCTGTTGAGGGTATCTGCTGGCGTAATACCGGCATTTCTTGTTCTGCTGGGTCGCAAATAAGTCCAACGTTGGCTTGCCCCAAGTCTGAAACACCTTGATCAATTGTGTTTTTTCCAGCTCCAACTCATGGCAATCCGACAAGGATCTGCTTAGTTTGTCTGCCAGGGTATTGTGCAGGCCCCTGACATGTTCCGCCTTGAGAGTTATGTTGTGAAGCGTCAGCCATTCCCATTACTCTTGAGCCTCTTTTGATAGTGTAGCTGACCTTCTCCCTCCTTGTTTGTTTACATAAAACATGCTGGTGGTATTGTCCGAACTACAAAAGCCATGTCCTTCCCAGAACGGAATCAAGCATCCGAGGACCGGACCGGTTTCGAGGTAACACCTCTCATCAGCCCGGCTAGCTTGACTCCAGTGGTGTGGAGTGCCTGGGACCCACGTCTGAGCATCCCCAGCGCACTTATGGCGGCAATTGCAAACAAAACAGGTGATGGACAGAATGTGGATCAATGTCACACACTCACCCCAGTCCAAAGATCTGGGCCCAAATCCATCATTGATCCACAATCGGTCCGGTCCTCGGATGCTTGATTCCGTTCTGGGAAGGACATGGCTTTTGTAGTTCGGACTGGACTGTTCCCATGGGGCACAGGGTCAGAGCTGATTTGCATATCGCCATTGTCTAACCCAGGGTGGTGTGGAGTGCAAAAAAACGATGGATTTGGTCCCAGATCTTTGGACTGGGCTGAATGTGTGACATTGATCCACATTCTGTCCATCACCTGTTTTGTTTGCAATTGCCGCCATAAGTGCGCTGGGGATGCTCAGACGTGGGTCCCAGGCACTCCACACCACTGGAGTCAAGCTAGCCGGGCTGATGAGAGGTGTTACCTCGAAACCGGTCCGGTCCTCGGATGCTTGATTCCGTTCTGGGAAGGACATGGCTTTTGTAGTTCGGACTGGACTGTTCCCATGGGGCACAGGGTCAGAGCTGATTTGCATATCGCCATTGTCTAACCCAGGGTGGTGTGGAGTGCAAAAAAACGATGGATTTGGGCCCAGATCTTTGGACTGGGGTGAATGTGTGATATTGATCCACATTCTGTCCATCACCTGTTTTGTTTGCAATTGCCGCCATAAGTGCGCTGGGGATGCTCAGACGTGGGTCCCAGGCACTCCACACCACTGGAGTCAAGCTAGCCGGGCTGATGAGAGGTGTTACCTCGAAACCGGTCCGGTCCTCGGATGCTTGATTCCGTTCTGGGAAGGACATGGCTTTTGTAGTTCGGACTGGACTGTTCCCATGGGGCACAGGGTCAGAGCTGATTTGCATATCGCCATTGTCTAACCCAGGGTGGTGTGGAGTGCAAAAAAATGATGGATTTGGGCCCAGATCTTTGGACTGGGGTGAATGTGTGACATTGATCCACATTCTGTCCATCACCTGTTTTGTTTGCAATTGCCGCCATAAGTGCGCTGGGGATGCTCAGACGTGGGTCCCAGGCACTCCACACCACTGGAGTCAAGCTAGCCGGGCTGATGAGAGGTGTTACCTCGAAACCGGTCCGGTCCTCGGATGCTTGATTCCGTTCTGGGAAGGACATGGCTTTTGTAGTTCGGACTGGACTGTTCCCATGGGGCACAGGGTCAGAGCTGATTTGCATATCACCATTGTCTAACCCAGGGTGGTGTGGAGTGCAAAAAAACGATGGATTTGGGCCCAGATCTTTGGACTGGGGTGAATGTGTGACATTGATCCACATTCTGTCCATCACCTGTTTTGTTTGCAATTGCCGCCATAAGTGCGCTGGGGATGCTCAGACGTGGGTCCCAGGCACTCCACACCACTGGAGTCAAGCTAGCCGGGCTGATGAGAGGTGTTACCTCGAAACCGGTCCGGTCCTCGGATGCTTGATTCCGTTCTGGGAAGGACATGGCTTTTGTAGTTTGGACTGGACTGTTCCCATGGGGCACAGGGTCAGAGCTGATTTGCATATCGCCATTGTCTAACCCAGGGTGGTGTGGAGTGCAAAAAAACGATGGATTTGGGCCCAGATCCTTGGACTGGGGTGAATGTGTGACATTGATCCACATTCTGTCCATCACCTGTTTTGTTTTCCTCTGTGACCTGGGCAAGCTGACTCCACTGCCTCAAGCCAAACCTGTTCCGGCAGTCCCCAACCCACTGGCCGAGCGAGATTTGTATCAAGGCACAATATACCACAAGCCTTTCATCGCACACAAACCATGTCTAATCTTACACACACCTATCTCTGTCTCTCTCTTTATGATCTGCTTTACGATGGGGAGGTGCCCGTTTTTATTAGGGGTCTGTCGATATCTGATGGAAACACTGGACCTTGCCGGATAGTTAGTTATATACTGGACAAACTAAAGTATGGATTGTCATCATAACTCTGCTCCTTCTTTGTGTTGGAAATATGTGAATTATTTACTGTGAAACAAAGAATGTTTGCCTAGGGCATAATAATTTGTATAAAAGGTCTGTGCGGAGGCCATGCAGGCAGACTACCTCATTCAGTTGCATTCAAATGTGGCTGGGCGACGTAGTCTCACAATTAATAAAGATGTCTTTTCATATTTCAGATTCTCTGTTGATTCCTTTGCTGCTTATGAATGAAGTACTTATTAGTAAGACCCCTGAGAAGAAGTATGATGGTTTTCAGTATGATGGTTTTTAGGTATTTCAGTTGTCGCCCAACGAGGGGGCCTCATCAAGAAGTGACTATCTGGAGGAGTAATCTTGTTAGAGGACAGAAATCTACTGGGGAAGGCAAGACAGAAATCTACTAAAAGAGGTACTCTGTGCACGGAGGTTCTGGGGGATTCTCTGTCTTTGCGGCCTAGTATATTTTGATTTTCCTGACTTAAATCTCTCCAAAAGATGTCACTCCTGACTGAGGAACCCACTTTTTGGCGTAAGTGTTTTTTAACAAAAAAGTCTGTTAGTGCAGTTAGAACTTGGCAGTTAGAATTTGGACAACTATTTGTTTGGTATAGCTTTGATAAGTTTGTATAGGTTTGTACATGCAAATTGTAATCTGTGTAGGTGTATATGCGAATTGCAATTTGTGTAGGCAGGTAATGCCATTCGTTTTACTTGAAGTATAAGTGGGTCGCTCCCAGTCCTTTGTTTTTGCTTGGTTTGTATTTGAGGATTGCAATTTTCAATAACCGAGGGTTTGTAAATTTACAAGTGTATCGATAGAGATAGCCCCTTGAAGTTTGAAGCTAGATTAGTGAGCTATAAGATGCCTGATCTTAGCAAATTTGAAGATTTGTGTTGGCCAACTTTGTATACGTTTGGATTTGCCGGCTTCCCCTAAAGGGAATATCTAAATAGGTTAGATATACAAACATATTTCTTCCTTGGTGATTTTGTATCCCCAGGGAATTAAAATATGACATAATACATAACAAGGATCCTTTGCTCAGTGCACTTTTATATGCAGAACGATTCTTGGTGTTCTGCCAGCTACAGCTAGTGAATTGAGTGTATTTTCGTTTTTCTGCACATACAGCTAGCGCTGTTCGGCTGCTTCTGCAAGTCTTTTGGAACTCCATTGAGAAGTGTTTCTTGTAAATATGACTTACAGCTACGTACAGTCTAGACTGTCCTGTTTTTGTCCTGAGTGTTGATTTGTGGGTTTAAATATGTGTTTAGGAGGAGGAGCTTCGCGGGCAACCAAGATGGCCGCGTAAGCTCGGAGCTCCGCGGACCCTCCGACCCTCCGCAAATATCCTGTTGGAAATCCTGATCCACATTAGTGGATTCTACTTGGTGGATGGTCGCAGACATGGGAGCAGCTTTCCGCTTCTAAATTGGTGGTTCCTAGGCGAAGCTACGTCGAGCTAAACTCCGTGCCAGGGATGCGCCATTGTCTCTTGGGTGGCTGCTGCCTTCACTGACGCTCCGCATGATTGGAATGCGAAGCGGTTGTCTGTGGTCCCTGCTGGCGGAGTGCTTGTAGCTGCGGAGTTGCCTACTACCGGCCTGGTGTGATTATTGACACTGCCTCTGCTCTGTTCGTGTGTTTCTTTGCTCGGGCGGTGTAGCCCTTTGTCCTCCTTGGACCCAACATGGCGGGCAGAGGGGACCCCGACAAGACGTCGAACAGAGGTGTTCGTAGGACGACTCAAACGCAGCTGAACAAAATTGACCGGTATGCTCAGCAACGGACCTCACCCACGGTGGTGGCCTCCTCTAGAGACCTTCATCGTGCGAGCTCGCCCGAAGGCTCTGAGCCTACCCTGAGTGACGTTATGGGGGCCATTGCGGGCATTCGGTCTGAAATGCAAAAACAACACGAGGTCCTGACTCACAAGGTGGACACTCTGGCTGTGGACCTCAACCTTATCAGGGCTGACTTGGCAAAGACTAACGACCGAGTGAAGTCTCTTGATCTCAAGACCTCCAGCCTAACTACCGATGTTTCAGACCTGCAGACGGAGGTCCAGACCCTGAGACTGGCCAACGACCAATTTTCTAGAAGGCTGGAGGACTTTGAAGGACGTGCCAGGCGGCAGAATGTCCGTATTATTGGTGTTCCGGAGGGAGCGGAGGAGGCGGCAGTGGACCTTTTTGTGGAAGACCTGGTGCAGACGCATCTCGCACCTTCTGGCCTGAGCAACTTCTTCTCTGTGGAGCGGGCCCATCGGGTCCCAGGCGGCCCGCCGAAATCGGGTGCGGCGCCTAGACCCATCATTGCCCGGCTCTTCAACTTTAGAGACCGGGACGTGATCCTTCAGGCGTCCAGACGGCATGGACCTCTCAAATACCAGAACTCTGAGGTGCACTTTTATCCGGACTTCACCAGGGCCGTGCAGAGGCAGCGTCAGAGTTTCGCAGGGGTGAAACGGCGCCTGAGAGACATGGGCTTTAAATACTCAATGCTGTTCCCTGCCAAACTTCGGATTGAGCACGAGGGCCGTGCCCTGTTTTTCGATGTGCCGGAAAATGCAAGCGACTAGCTGGACACTTTGCTACAACGCCGGGAAGAACAAGATGAGCATTCTGGAGGCGCAACTGGTGGTTCCGACCTCTAGGACTTGTTTCTACTGAGCTGATTATGGCGGTTGGTGTCCCTTCTGTCTGTGACTGCTAATACCAATGTTACTTCGATTTTGATGATTCTCCTGTCGTTTACATGGAGGGCGGCGGGAGGGGTTTGTGGAGATTCCTTACTCCTCTGGGGACTTTCTGTAGACTAGTTCATGGGGCGACAGGCACACTGCTGGTTGGGGGGCTTTTTAGTCTGCTGCAGGGGTGCAGGGTGGGGGGTGGTGATGGGAAAGTTTGTTTGTTTGTTTACTTTTCTCTCTTTCTATCTCTTAGGCAATGGGTTGTATACACTGTTCAGTTTCACTTGTTGTTGAGGTTTGTTAGGGTTGGGTGGGGCTGGCGACACGATGATGGGGGGTAGGAAACTACGAGTAATCAGTTGGAATGTTAACAGGTGGGGAGACCACATCAAGAGGGGGGTCGTGATTCAACTGATTAAACGCCACATGCCCGATGTTGTTCTCCTTCAGGAGACGCATCTGGTTGGGAACACGTGTAAAGCACTTAATCGTAAGGGATATAAAATGGTGGCCCACTCGGGGTTCTCCTCGGGATCTCGGGGGGCGGGAGTTCTTGTTCGTACGTCCCTTCCACTAGAGGTCGACGTCACTCTGATCGATGAGAGGGGGCGATACGCCGCAGTGACGGGACAATGGGAGGGGCGAGCCCTGACATTACTTTCAGTTTACGTTCCCCCGGGCTTACAATCTAGCACCTTCCAAGACCTTGGTGGCGCCATTTTAAATTTGCCTGCAGGTTTGTTGATAATGGGGGGTGATTTCAACTCGGTTTGCGCCGGCTCCTTGGACCGCCATCCGCCTAGAGACCTCCGGGGCTCCCAATTGTGGTTGCCATCTTTCCTTGAGACTATGGGATTGGTGGATAGCTGGCGGCTTTTACATCCCACGCTCTGTCATTTTTCTTTCCATTCCGGCGCCCATGGTAGTCTTTCCCGGATAGACTATGTTCTGACATTGGCTGCACATGCGCCTGCTGTTTCTGAGGCCCGTTTTTTGGCACAGGGCATTTCCGACCATTCCCCGTTGTGGGTATCTTTTGATTTTGACATTGTCTTGTCGGATCGGCCGGTGGCTGTTAATCCATGGTATTTCCGCAATCCCAAGACTCGCAATCTCTTGGCCAAGGCCATCGACCTCTATTTTTCTGAGAATGAGGGATCGGTTGGTTCGGCCGCGACTCTATGGGAGGCGTTTAAGACTGTCTTGAGGGGTGAGGCTTTCGCTCTTATAGCGGAGGCCCGTAGAGTCAGGGATGCCGATTTGGTGTGCATCGAGGAGGAGATCATGGAGCTTGACTCCCAGTTGGAGGCAGAACCCGATCCCACTCTCCTGCACGACCTTTCCCTCAAACAGTCAGATTACCGCGACCTTGCCACGAATGCTGCCCTTACTTTAGCTAAGGAACAGCAGGGTCATATATACGACGTCAGCGATAAGGCTGGGAAGTTGCTGGCCTGGCTGGACAGGACAGAGATGGCTAGTCGTGTCGTACACGAGATACTGGGGGATGACGGAGTTGTTGTCTCTGATCCCAGCGCCATTGCCGAGTCCTTTGCTGCTTACTTCCGAGGCGTCTACACCTCTGTTTCGGACCGGTCCGAGATTGATTCGACAGCTTCTCTCGACAGTCGAACTTCCCTGTCTTTCGGACGAGGAGCGCGACGACTTGGACAGGGACATCTCTGTTGATGAGATCGCCCTTGCGATCCGCTCATTGCGATCGGGCAAGGCACCTGGCCCTAACGGCATCCCGGATGAGTTATATAAGATCAGGCCGGATGTGATTTCCCTACACCTGCGTAACATGTTTCTGGAAGCGCGGGACGCCGGCCGACTTCCTTTAGACCAGAGGCTGGCCACCATTGTGGTCGTCCATAAGGATGGGAAGCCGAGAGACTTGTGTCGATCTTATCGTCCCATTTCTCTCCTTAATGCTGAGCCTAAGATTCTCGCCAAGCTACTCGCTAATCGACTGATTGGGGTTATTGGTGACTTAGTGCACCCGGACCAGTCGGGCTTTATTCCTCATCGCAACACTGCCCTTAACCTGCGTAGACTCCACGGCGCCCTGGCCAGGGCCCACACCCTGGAGGAGCCGGCAGTCCTTGCTTCCTTGGACGCCACAATGGCTTTTGATTCTCTCGAGTGGAGTTACCTCTGGGCGGTGTTGACGAAGCTCGGTTTTGGCCCGGTGTTTATTGACTGGGTGAAGCTCCTTTATGCTGACCCACTGGCTAACGTTGCCGTCAATGGCCGTATCTCGGCATCTTTTGCCCTTCATAGGGGCACCAGACAGGGCTGCCCCTTGTCGCCTCTTTTGTTTGCGCTCGCTCTTGAGCCGCTTGCGGCTATGTTGCGCACGCACCCGGATCTGCATGGCATACGCTGGGCCCCTGGTTTTGAGGACAGAATCTCTCTCTATGCCGATGCATTCTGCTCTACCTCACCTCCCCTTGCAAGTCACTCATTGTGGCATGCGATGTACTTAGACTTTTTGGCAGGTACTCTGGCCTCGTTATTAACTGGGCCAAGTCCTCCCTATACGTACTGAAAGGGGACACACCACGCCTCCCTAGGGGCTGTAACATCCAGGTGGCCAGCCAGGGCTTTAAATACTTGGGGATATATATCTCTGGTAATGCGAGGGTGAGATACGACCACAACCTGCTTCCCCCTCTTCTGCACCTCCGGTGTGACGTGGAGGGTTGGCGCAAGCTTCCACTCTCTCTACTTGGACGCGCGGCATTATTTAAGATGATGTCTTTGCCCAGGTTTCTGTACGCCCTGCAGAACACCCAAGATCCGGTCCCCGCCCGCTACTTTCGAGAGATTGAGAGCCTTCAACGTGCCTTGCTCTGGGACGGCCGTCCCCGCGTCGCTATCACGAAGCTCACACTTCCGTGGTACGACGGGGGTATTGCACTACCAGATGTGCGCAGGTACTACTGGGCCTCTCAATTGGCGGCTATCAATCATGGTTTCTACGGTCCGGAAAACAACCCCGGCTACGCCATGGATAAGTGGCTTTTGGGTGGCGGCAATTACTACAGGGCGCTATACTCGAGGTCTCTGGATAGGCGGATGTCGGGTCCAACGAGAACTGCGGTCCACATCTGGCGGACGATCACCAAGGCGCAGGGCTGGCAGGGCAGGCTGACTAGATTCACCCCTCTGTATGACTCCGATATTTTGGGCAAACTATGGCACACCAAGGGATTTGATAAATGGGACCTCATAGGTATTTCCAGGGTGGACGATATGATCTCAAAGGGCGAGATTAAGACCTTCTCCCAACTACAGGCTGAGTATCAACTGGGCGGCACGGAGTCTTTCCGTTATGCCCAGCTGCGACACGCGCTGCTCTCTGCTAAGCCGGCAGAGGGGGCGATTCCAGAAAGCTCCCCGCTGGAGGACAGGGTGTTGGACGGCCATATGCCTGACAGTGCCATCTCACTGTTGTACAAGAAACTAATTAATGTTCGCACTGACCTCCTCCTCGGTGTGCGGGATCAGTGGGTGCGTGATGGCCTGGAAATCGACGACGAGGATTGGCAGAGCGCTGTGTCTTCCCCTAAGGAGGTCGCCATTTCCTCTCGTCTCCGGCTGGTGCAGTTCAAGATCTTGCACAGGGTGTACGTGACTGGCCCCCGGCTTGTGCATATGGGCTACTCGACCGATGGGCTCTGTCGCCGTGGTTGTGGCGCCTCTGCTACTTTTCTGCACATTCTTTGGGAATGCCCCATCATAGCTTCCTACTGGAGACGTGTGCACCGGATTATGGACGAGGTGACTGGGGTGGTAGCGACTGCGGAAGCTAGGAGATGTCTCCTCAACATCTGGGAGCCATCCGATCACAATGTGGCTCAGACGCAGTGGGTGACCCTTGGCAACATGGTGGCCAAACGCGATATCGCGCAGAAATGGGGGGCTCCGACGGCTCCCCTGGTGGTACAATGGAAAGCCAACATGGATTGGTGTATGTTTAGGGAAAAGACCGTCTATGTTGCCAGGGGTAAGCCCAAAAAGTGGTCGAAAGTGTGGGGGGCTTGGAATGCTTACAGGGGAGATATTTGTTTGCCCCCGGAACCTGTCTCTTTGGAGGAACATTTGTCACCATAACCTGTGACACCAACTGTGATACGTTGTACTGCTGAATCCTGTTTCTTCTTTCCCCCCCCCCTTTATCCTGATCTATTCTCCTGTATTCGTGCTTATGTGCACGCTGTCTCCCTGCCCCGTTCCAACACCTCGAAGGCTTCTTCTACTCCATTGTCACTCTTTAACGCCCTTGGCGTTTTCTTCTTTTCCTTGTTCTATGTTCCTTCTATGATATAAAATATAAAAACAACCTTCATTGTACTGCGTCAATTGTTCTTGCACTATTGCTCTCCTGATTCACCGTGCTGCCTTGCCTCCGGGATGTTAGGCTGAATAGCTGTGTGCACTTTTTCAATAAAGGTTTTAAAAATTTTTTTAAAAAAAAATAAATATGTGTTTAAATGTGTGTTTAAAATGTGTGTTTAAATGTCTATTTTGTTTGTGGGTTTTGTTGTAAATTGCGACAGCGCTATTTACAAGAAATGGTTAGAGCGCGCTGTATTGTGTGTCCTAAATGTTTTCAACACTTTCTGTTTATGTCTGAAATGAGCTCAATGTGTGTGGGTCACATTTAATGGATATAAATAGGGCCTCAGACAAAAACGAAATTACATGTTTTTGCAAAAATATATAAATTTACAGCATTTTCCCTTAAATGCACTGTGTTAGATGTTCACAGGCAAACGTTTTCAGCTGCAGTATATTTAATAAGAAGGTTCATTCAGCCAGCTCCTCTCTAGTTAAACACGGGTGGAATTTTGCATAACAGTTCTTTTAGCAAAATCTGGCGCAGAAATGTGACGCAGAAATGTGACGCTTTTTAAGTTAGGCATATGCGCTTAGGTTTGTGAGTTAATGCATCTAAAATGAGAGGCGAGGGATGCAACGGGCTCTTATATGTAGAACAATCACAAAAAAGGAATAATTGGTTTTATTAGACAAAAATAATTATTAATTATCAAAAATTATTAAAAATAAGTGCTACAAAAATCGTTTTCTAATATTTATAAAGCTTAACACTCATACTATGACCTCCTAGCATTAAAATTTGATTTAAGTTATGTTGCATCACTAAAATGACAAGTATTCGTGTGTATAATTTGCCCTTGACATAGGCGCAAACATGCTCCTTTTTATAAAGTATAAATTATTATTTTCAAATGCCTGACTCATTGGTTATGTATTAGACATTCTATTAATCCATAATATGCAAGAAAACTGTAGGATATTCATTTTTTAATGCCCAAAATGTAAAAGTCGATTTTGAGTAAATTCACTGTTTAAAAAGCATTTTGCTTTCATTCAGAGTACTATTTAAAGTGTCTCAGCCTTAAGCAAATGCATGCATTTAGGTTTTGATATAAGGTTGTGCCTTCTTATGATTCAGTGGGTTAATGTGCCAGTAAAAAGGCTTGTTTTAATATCAGGGTTGAGGGTTCTAGCTTCAGCTAGGCCTACGGAAAGTTTGTTCATTTAAGACTGAAGTGTGTGCCATAGGATTGCAACAAGCATTTACTCTGAAAAAAAAAATGGTCTGTGTGTCTTTACGTTTTGAGAAACATTGACAGTAAATGTAGTTTAATGTCTGGGAATAGGGATAATTTTGGCGCCGATAAAAAGAGAAATTATTTTTCTAAATAAAGTGAATTATTGTAGGTTAGGCCTCCTGGCTTTGACGGGTTCAGTGTGGCAGAAGGTGGGGGCTGAGAGATTGCAGAGGCTGGCTCAGCGCTCCTGAGATGTTATCTTTTAGTGTTTCCTGTAAATAATGGAGAAGGCCTGTCATGTTGACTTTGCGACATTTTAATTAGGACTTTTCCTCCGAGGAATGCAGAATGACCTCTCTGCACCGGCTGCTAAAGGTGGGGTTTCTGGTTTCTCTGTGAGAACATCAATAAAATGAACGAACTTAATTTAAAGGGGAAATACATAGGGGTTTCTCTGAAGGTCCCAAACATGTGCTAAATAATATGCAGAACTTATACACTTTTCTTTCCACACTAAGGAAAATAATGTTTGAAAGCTGCGTTTATTTTACAGAAAATGGAGTGTTGCATTAAGTCTTAGATAGAAAATAACGTGCAGCCCTTTTCCAAATTTAGAAGGTTATAGGTTACAGGCCTACGTACAAAAAAGATTTGCTCATTAGGTATTATTTTTTTCAGTCCACATTATAGGTACCAAATTAATATGGAGTGTCAGTATAACCATTTCTTTTGGAACGGTACAATAAGATAGCTTGATGTTGCGAGGTGAACTGACAGGAGAGTAACAGTTATTTTTTGTGTATGTTACAATGTTTTTTGTGTTGTGTATTTTTCTGCTTTTTGCCAACAGATTATTAATGGATTGTTCTAAGGCAGACAAGACATGTGAGTTTAGTTAATTGAAAGGAGATGTGTTTTTGTGTAATTTCTTTGAAAGAAAAAAATGTTCATGTTTTGGTTTGGGTATCTGGCACTGTCATGATATTTTAATTGGACATGTATGTTAGAAGAGAGACAGTAAAGGTATAGTTGACAGTAAACTACGACTGTGTTGTGTTCCCTGTCAAAAGGCGGGTATAGAGTTTGTATGGAGTTTAGACCTGACAAAATTTAGACAGGCCCAAATATTGCATTGTGGGCTGCAGGTTTACAGTGCATAAAGTATACAGCGAGTATATCTGATAGCTTGACATGTGCATTGTGCATTTCTTATTATGTGTATGTTTTGTTTCATGTTGTTACTATTACAAGTTCTCCTGTGTTGTGAAGCGATCGTATGACGATATGTATCGTGGCACAATAATTGGATGGACTTGGTATAATGATAAATTTCACAGATATGGTTTACATACTGTGAGGAAGACAGGCAGCATTTTTACCAGTGCATGTCTAAATCTGGCTATAATGATATTGAAGAGAACTAAAAAGATATACAGGTTCAAAAGTGTATCACCTGATGTTAGTCACCTACTGCACATACCCTTAAAGGAATAGGCAGCCCTAAATTGTTATGTATCCTTGATTGGACCTAAGGATAAAATTATAGATCTGTGACTCAAGGTGACCTGATTTCTATATTGCATTATTTAATCATGTTTTGTTTCCCAAATAGCATATGGCTTATGGCTTTGTCCCTTGAAAGGAAACTAGGTTTCATTTCTCTCTCCCTGAAGAAGGAACTGGAACATTAGCTAAGATTACTGTATATGGTGGAATTAGAATGTGTGTACCTTTGGTCTTGTGTGTATCCCCCGTACTCTTGGTGCTGTGTCACATGCCTGAGGCACCCAAGCAAACTCTTGCTCTTCCTATTTCTATTGTTGCCGCCCCCTGACTAATGTCGCATTATGCTTAGTTACTAGGGATTTTAATCGTGTCCTACTTCCATTTCACCTTCCCATGTTCCTTTCCCCAGTCAGCCCATTTATTATGGGTGTATTGTTTATGTGCACACTTCTAGACTGTAGTGATGTGTTAGGGACCCCCCATGTTATGTAAAATGTTTTTCCAGACTGACTGTCAGGGTAGTAATAGGCTGGTTAACTGACCCAATATTACAGCGAGACAAGTTTTCTATCTCAATAGGAGATATCTTAAGTTTACCCTTTTGAACATGACGAATTTTCTGATGTGCTCTAATCATGCAAATACCAGGACTTTCTAGTGCTTGTCCTTTGTCTACACATTTGATCATTAGCCTTTGTATTGCATAGTGCACCTGAAGCACATTTTTAAAGGGACCTTTCTTCATGTCCTTGATAATCTGAATCATGTTATTTCTCTATTTGAGACGTTCTAGATAAGGGATTTAGGAACATCTGGGCTTAGTCATTGAGGGAACACATGTATTTGCCCCATTAGACAATGCCACTGTGTGAGGAAATCCATTTGGATAGGTGACAGAGAATAATGAAAAGAACATCTTGATTTGGAGGAAACTAACAATTGTGTTACATTTCCTACATCACTAGGCCCTGCTGGATCTTCCAGAGTCAAAGGAAGAGTGATTCCCTGCAGACCTGTGATCAACACTAAGCCCACTCCCCATCAGTGACCCCTACAGATTTCTTGGCTCTACAAATCCTGCAACAAGGAAGTCGCGAAGCTGGACAGCGATCATCAGCGCGACATCAGTGGTACCTCCAAAAGCAAGGCATCTGCTTAAAAGGCGTTGCAGAAAAAAGGAGGAGCCGGTTCCTTGTTTTCCACATAATGAGAATTTATTCATTTGGGCTCTGTACCTGTTATGTGCTGGAAACCTCTGTCAGTGTACATTCCCTTGAGCCCTTGGCCCAAGTTTTGGCCTCACCCACACCTCTTTTGCTTTGCACCAGCGGAACGGCAGTGCACCCAAGGATCCACGTTTGGAAAAAGGCACTACATTCTGGTGCCCATGAGAGAGCAGCTTGAGCGTCCTCTGACACTAAATGATGAGTGTTGGAGTCTGAAAGTGCTGCTGATCTTGCTGGATTGTTTCTCAGTAGTGCTTGGATCTGCACAAGATGCTTTGTGCCCTTGATTAATGAACAGCGCATCATTTGTAGTGTCTGCCACAAAGAAGAGACACTGGTGCATTGTTTTAAGACATTGAGACTTTCAAGTGAGCTCTGAGTGTTTTGCCCGGAGGGCACTCCAACTAAACAGTATTGTCTTCTCATGAAAAAGCCTGAATTGAAGAGGCCCAACGCGAAGAAGACACTGGAAGCGGATTTGATGGACAATAGAAGCCTGCAAGGAGAGGCTTTGACGGACTCTGGGTATTTTCTGTGAGCTTGTATAGAATTGGAGTTTGGAAACTAATTTTTGCTGCTTTGCTGGCATTTGTTTTAAAGTACTATTCTGTTTAGTAAAAGCAGAATAAAGTCTCTCTGTGGAAGAGTATCCCTTTTCATCTGAGAGCATTGATCAGGAACACCACTGTTTCACTTGAACATATAATAAATTACTGAAATGCATAGGAAGCTATATAAAATGTTATTAGATAAGTCTAGGATTTGCCTGCTGCTTAGGATTGTGGAAAATTATGATTTCATTCGTAATAGTGGTCCCTATTTCCTCCTGTGGTCTATATGTTCTCAACAACGTATTTTCTAGTGTTATTCTAAAATGACATTGTCTTTTATGGGTGGGATTGTTTTCGTTGCTACTCAATTGACATCTGTACCCACCTCCCAACTTATGTCTCTTCCTACTATTACTTCTTTGCATTTGACTTTTGCTTTTCCTTTTCTCTTGCTTTTCCTGAAATTGTATTATGGTTTTCTGTTAGATTTTTGATTGGTTACCATTTGCCAGTTGCAGGGTCACGTAGGAGTACCAACGGTTCAGTTTGTGACCTGAGTAGTGGCAGTAGGTCTGCAGGACTTGCAGTGTCCCTATGACTTGCTAATAATCACAGCTGAAGTACTCTATCAAGATTGCGTGAGCGACATTAGAAAATGGAGATTGTATTGAGGAATGACGATAAAAAGCAAGAGATGAAAAATTAGATATTATAGAATGTTGTTCTCTAAGTGTGGTATAGCTTTATCTATTTTAATACTTTTATGTATTCTATTAGCTACTATATTCTGGTTTGTTTCTCCTACACAATTGACGTCTGTACCAACTTCTCAACTTACTCTTTCTTTCTACTGTTTCTTCACATGAGTTTCATATTTTACATGAACATAAATTTGTTAGGCCAGAGTTTACTGATAAATCCTTTTGTACAGCTTCTACATCAACACCAGTTAGTAGTGAACATCACTAATTGTTGGGTGGGTGATCTTATACCACATACTACAGATAGAGGTATTCCCTATTTGGTCCTGCCATATATGGCCTTTGTGCCACTACGTGTGTAAGAAGACCTGTTCCCGAGAGAGTTGCTAAGTAGTAAGATGATACTACAGCAACCCCTTGATGATCTGATAAGTATAGACCTAGATTCAGACTGACATGGGTTTAGGTCATTGCCTATATAAGGGCAAAAGGAGCGTCTGTGGTACTGAAAAATTCTGGACCCGACCATGGTGTGGTACCGAGGCTCTACCCTCGTGCAGAAAATATCATCATATCATGAAGATTTTGGTATTGGCAGACCGGTAATGATTAGGACATTATTACTGTGCATTTGCGTCACGATTGAGTGACGGGAACACCCCTAAATCGTGCTTCCTGTCTTGAAGCCTTGGGTTCCATGTTGTGAGCGGCATCCATCTTGTGATTGCCCTTACATAGTCAATTGACCAAGGCTGAATTCGAGCTGAAAGGACACGTACACCTTTCCTGACTCCTCTGTGACCTGGGCAAGCTGACTCCACTGCCTCAAGCCAAACCTGTTCAGCAAGTCCCCAACCCACTGGCCGAGCGAGATTTGTATCAAGGCACAACATACCACAAGCCTTTCATCGCACACAAACCATGTCTAATCTTACACACACCTGTCTCTGTCTCTCTCTTTATGATCTGCTTTACGATGGGGAGGTGCCCGTTTTTATTAGGGGTCCGTCGATATCTGATGGAAACACTGGACCTTGCCGGATAGTTAGTTATATACTGGACAAACTGAAGTATGGATTGTCATCATAACTCTGCTCCTTTTTTGTGTTGGAAATATGTGAATTATTTACTGTGAAACAAAGAATATTTGCCTAGGGCATAATAATTTGTATAAAAGGTCTGTGCGGAGGCCATGCAGGCAGACTACCTCATTCAGTTGCATTCAAATGTGGATGGGCGACGTAGCCTCACAATTAATAAAGATGTCTTTTCATATTTCAGATTCTCTGTTGATTATTTTGCTGCTTATGAATGAAGTACTTATTAGTAAGACCCCTGAGAAGAAGTATGATGGTTTTCAGTATGATGGTTTTTAGGTACTTCAGGGAAATATCCGTCTTGATCGCCTGGAGAGCCTCGTCAATGTGTTTTCCAAATAGAGACTCTCCGTCATAAGCCATGTCCAGGATCTTTAGTTGGACTTCGGGCCTAAAGGTGGTAGCCTTTAGCCAGCTCTGTCGTCTGAGAACTGCAGCTCCTGCCAGCTGTCTAAAGTTTGTATTTGCAATATCCAAAGCGCAGTCGATAGTTTCTGCAGCTGCACGTTCCCCCTCCATTAAGATCTTGCGTGCCTCCTGCCTTTCATCCTCTGGTATTAGATTAATCATACCAGCCATCTCGGACCACATTTGGCGATCATAGCGCCCTATAATCGCCAAAGAGTTTGCAGCTCTGATAGAGGCAGCAGCCCTGGTGGATTTTATTTTACCGATAAGATCCAAACAACACCCCTCCTTATCCGGTGGTGTAGTGATGGGGGTGGCTGGGTTTTTCGATCTTTGTTCCGTGGCCTGCGAGATGACCGAATCCGGCCGCGGGTGTCCAATGAGGCATGCAGGACTATTGAGAGGAGCGCAATATTTTTTATCAATAGTTGGCAACACGGCCGGCACAGAAGCAGGGTTTTCCATCACTTTGACGCCTTCTTTCCAGATATAATCTATAATAGGAATGGCTCTTGACACCTTCCTAGTTTCTTCTTTAAAATCATGAAGAAAACATTCTGTCTGCTCCACTGTTACCGGCAACTGAAATCTAGTTGCAGCTCGCTGCATGCGATTATGGAATCCACCTATGTCTTCAGGCGGTGAGTCTGAAGGTTGCGGGGTTGGTGGAGACGGCATGGGAATAACCAAATACATCCCACGGATCCAACGGAGGATTATTAGGTAACTCTCCTTCCTCTACTTCTTCATCCAAAGAAGTATCCGGGGTCTGTATAGGTAAAGCAGGTTGTGGAGTTTCCGTGACCGGAGACCTGGGCGGTGGAAGCTCAGGTTGAGGAACGGGGACAGCAGGTTGGGCTGGAGGCACGACCTGTTGAGGTGAAAACGTTGTTTGTAGTCTGCCAGCATAGTCTGCAAATCTTGGATGAGGCTTGGTGGTAAATGACTGGCCTCTGAAACCTGAGACCGCCTCTGGTATTCTGTATGATGAGGTACTACAATGTCCTCCTGATAATAATGCCCGGAATAGGTATCCTCTTCTTCATCATCCTCCTGGCATTTAATATACAATTCTGAGGGATGGTGAGCTATTCCGAAAGCTCCCTCATTGTCATCATCCTCAAAATCCTCCTCTTCGTCATCAGCATAAGTCTCTAGGAGATGAGAGGGCATAAGTGGCGAGATGTAAGATCCTTGCTGTCTCTGGTATGATACTAATTGAAAGGGCTTTGAAGAAAGTGGTGTTGAGGAAGCCTGTTTTGCAGTTAAAGGCTTAACTGAAGCAGTATCTATTGGTCTTGATGACACCGGTGATAATGGTGACTATAAAAGTTGTACTGTCACAGTCGTCGACGACAGGTGCATCTCTGACGACGAAGGATTCGTCGTTGATGGAATCGACGTCAACGGGACCGCTGTCGATGAACTTCACGTCGATGGGCTCATCGTTGATGGACCTTGCTTCTTCGTCAACGGTACCGTAGATGACTTCGTCGACGGGGACTTCTTTGTCGACGAGTTCTTTTAGCCACAATCCAGATTCAAGTAGACAGGATAGGAGAGGTGATGGCTGTAGCAGAGATCAAAGCCGTCGAAGAAGGAGTAGAAGTTGAAATGGTAGTCACAGGTGAGGAGACAGAAGAGCTCTTACTCACGGTTTTCCTTGAAGATTCCTTGAGAACTGAGGCTCCAGAGATAGAAGATGGAGATCTCTGTGAAGAACCTGAAGTAGAGTGGGAGGTTTTATCATGTTTTCTCCCCTCACTTGGATAATCTTCTTGAGATTTCGCTCTCTTACTGGAGGTAGAGGCTCTGTCTTCATCATCAGTAGAATAGGATTTTAGCCATAAAAGGGACTCTGGCCTCCCTATCCCTTAGAGTCTTAGAAGGGAATGTGCGGCAGTTCTTACAATTTTTTGCCTCATGTTTAGGATAAAGGGAATAAATGCAGTCCTTATGTTGGTCATCAACATGGACCCTTTTCTTCCCGCATGTTTTGCAAGGTCTAAACAAGGCCTTCTTGTCAGAAATCCTGAAGCTTAGAGAAAACTGAGTCAAGACTCAGGGGGACTCCCTTCCACACGATGTGGGGTGAAAATCTGAGGAGAACTGGCTCTGCAGAGAGGGTTCTAGAGGGTGCTGTGAGCTGATTGGTTGGAGCAAAGACTTTGGTCTTTTACTTTTGGCACTGCTTTTTATATACCGTGGGACTCCCGCCTCGGCGATGGGGAATGATTCAGGCATGTAAATCTATGAAAGATACCCCAATACTGGACAAGTAGAATGTTAACCCAATCCACTGACTGTTATTGGGTGTTTAGGCCCAGCTGCAGTTGTTTGTTGGGCCTGCGATCTACCCTTTAAGATGTTGATGGGCTTGGAGTCCCTCTCACTGTCGTTAGCAAGTTTTTAGCTCTACCCACGAACGATTACATGGCTTTAGCCCCGCCCTCTCAGGGAAATACCTTGGTACCCCTCAGTGACATTGCCCATCAAGTACAAGACATAGGGCCTTATTTAGATGTTGGCGGACTGGTTACTCCGTCACAACAGAAATGGATATCCCATCCTTGGGAATATAAATCCCATTATACTCTATGGGATTTATATATTTCGGTGGACGGGATATTAGTCACCGCTGTGATGGAGCAACCTGTCCGCCAAGATCGTCATCAGGCCCATAATGTCCCACTAGGAATCATCACACATGCCTTAACCAGCCTGGTAAATGGAAAGGCCCTTCTGTGCATAAGGTGCTGCTATACCCAGTGTCTTGCAAAGGTGGGGTATGCTGCCCCTTCCCCAGCTCCCCTTAAGAGAACATATATACCAGTACTCCTCCACCTCCAGTTTGTTTTGGGAACAAAGAAACCGATACAGCATTGCATAGTAACTCCTGACTCCGGAACAGCTTGAGTGACAATGACTTTTTTCTGTGGACATATAGTAGACATGATCATTATCCTTCTATGAACTGGACATATATCTTGCAGTTGGAATGAATTACACCAGGGTCCTGGCATTAGATCTATTCCAGGCTAGCACAGCCCCTCAACATTTCCACGATGGGCACATCTTGACCATCCTCAAATTACATTGAACAAAGGTATGCCATTCTCCAGCTCTGGTCAACTGGATCACACCTGCAGTGGTATTAAAGTCTCAGCCCATAGGTTACTCATAGGGATCCCCCTTCTGCTGCCTAATTGTGGGAGCACCAGTGCCTTATTTGTAAAAACACTTTAAAAATGAGTGCCGGTGCCCAAAGTTGCACCCCGGGAGTACCATTGAAAATTGGCAGACTGAATACCAATTGTTGCTTAGTGTTGAATCACTTTGGCCTCTGTAATCCATTACCAGAACTGCTGTCCCTTTATATCACTCTTGCCAGTCCTGCTTTTGCCCTTTCTGCCCATTAAGTCTTTCTCTTCCTCCTTTTTTCCCCCTTGTATGTTTTCCCTCTCTTACCTTGCAGTCAATATTTGGTGATGTAAACTAAGTGATGGTCCCCAAATGAGTGTCAGTGTGACCCACCGGCAACTACTGGCTCAAATTATGTACCGGGGCACCTACAAAATTGTTTGCAAAGGCCTCACTATGCATTGCCTCTCCATTCAGCCTGAATATAGACAGTCCTGGGCCACCTAGATCTCTGAAAGGAGCCTACACCAATACCCTAACCAACCCAAAATAGTGGTGGCCCTTCGTAGTTGCCAAAGCACGCTGCTGATCATGGTCCTCTTCTCGGTCTCCTGACCATGGTGTCTAGAGAGTGAGAGGCCATTTTACTTCAAAGGAATGGGACCGGAAGAGAATCTCTCAATGGTCACCTGCAAGCAACACAGGAAGCCCTTGTGGCACGTTTACTTCTAGGGGTCTTTTCTCCAATTTCCTAACAGGTTGACTTCCTCCTTTGCAACATCCACTCTTCCATTTCATCATTTATTTACATTTACCTCAATCGCCGTGGCAGGCTCCACCCCCGTCTCCCCCTTTGGAAGTGACGTGCACCCCGCTGCCAGACGCCAAACGATGTCTGCAACACCAACTGCAAACACTGCAAAATAACTTCCCACAAATCCTCCAAGCATGTATTATTTTATCATACTTAACACTTTAAAACGCCAGCAGTCCTCTTAGAATCACTCAGGAGGGAACCCCTAGCACGCAGATCGCGCCAGGCCCTTCCCCGGTGCGGTCGCTTTTCAGGTATCCCTTGGTCCAGCAGCTATGTTACTTCCATCCGAGCTCTTAAGACCTTTCACTGTGATGCACAATATGCTAGAAAGGAAAGATTAGAAGAACAGGGACAATTAGTACAGTGCTATTTCCATGGCGGGAAAGGATGCGTTTTGACATCAATGCTTCTCTCGTTGATACGGGATCATAAGATTTGCAGGTCATTCTCACCCAATATTTGAAACCTGGGAATGGCACCGGGCACAGTTGAAAAAGAAGGGTCCCTTTAGGAATGAGTGTACTTTCAAGATATAAGGCTGCAGGTGATGTTTCCTGTAGCTTCACCTCTGCTGTAGGGGTTCACCAAAAGACAAGAAGGCACATTGTTAAGACATACTCAGACGGGGTGATGATAACGCTCTAACCTATACCTTGCAGTTTGCATGTAGCTTTTCGATGAGTTTATAGCTCGCTGTTGTATATTAGGATTTAAACTTATAAACTGCAAGTAACAAAAGGATCTCTCTGACAAAAGCAGTAACCACTGACCTATTTACATATTATGGACTTCTGTGATCTACATGGTGCAAGTTCTTTGCAGAAAGCAAATGAATCCTCTGCGGTACTTTAAGAGTCAAGACTTCCACTAGACAAAACTCCAATCTCTCTACAGCAAGAACATTTATCTTGACATTTTAATTTTTCCCTGGAAATTTCTGAAGGCAAGGAAACCTGCAGCAGTTGCTTTTAAATATATAATGTATTTGAAAACACAATGCCCCCTTAAGTCAGCGCCTGGTGCTGTGGCACCCGTCGCACCTCCCTAGAGCCAGCCCTGTCCCCAGGCACACAATACTTTCTGATATTCATGGTGGGCCCATCTTGTCTGATTTAAGGAATTGTCCCACCTTGTTCTCATCCTCCTTATTTGTCTGGTTCTTAGCAACAACTCTTTGAATCGGTTACTGTGGATTTCACATCTGATCTCGGTTTCATCCTGCTCTTTAGTTCTATTCATCTGGTATTCTGGCATCCCAGTTCTGAGCGAAATGTAGAGTCCTGGAAGCGTACTTTAGTGCTGTGAGACTACAGACAAGTTGTGGGTATCTCATATCCTAACATTAGGTGTTAGGCTGTTGCCCACACAATCTGCTGTGCCACATCCATATTTTTTAGGTTTAATGTTGACTGGAGGTAGAGGTGAGCCTAGATGTTTTTGTTCAACTTGTCTAAACTAGGACACGGTCGCTAACCTTCATGTTTTCCAAACTGTTTGCTACAGGTTGCTTTCTCTACATGACAGTTTGGGTAAATATCGATACAGGGTGAGGCCCTTGACACCATGCTCAAGAACAATATTTTACCTTTTAGAGTTGGGACATACTGTACCACCTGAATTTAGCATACCTAAAGGCAATCACATATAAAGACCATTGTGAATAAATGGTGCTATGTAGAAAATAGTAAATAAATGCACTCATAAAGCAGTGGGGTATAATCTCTCCTTGGATTGGTCTGTAAAAATTGATATTTTGTATTGTATTTTGTCTCTTTGTTCTGAATTTTTGTCCTAAATTTTGACCCTTTGTCCTGAATTTGCCTCCATGTCAGGTGGTCACCCTATACTCGGGCTTGAATTGTGATAACTAAGAACTTCTATACCTACCTCCATTCCTTCACAGGAGGAGCCGTGTCTCTCTAGATATCCCCAGCCCTAGATGCAGTGGGATGCCAAGTAGACTTTCTTACACCCCAAAAAATCATTAATCTTTTCTATTGTGAGGAAAATGAACTCGTATAGGGAAAAATACAGCTAGTGGGTGCATATTTTCATTCATTTAGCAGCTGGATAAAGTCGGCTGGAGATAATATTTACCAACTGCGGCCTTATTGCTGCATGAAGTATCCCTCAATCGGAACCACAGCAACCAATTGTAGAAGGCCCAGTGTTCCAACATACTGATTTTCCTGGTGCTGAAACATTATACCCAATTGTACCGGACGGAAAATCCAGATGGTAGAATCACTTTATGATTGGCCTACAGGTACAGCCCAGGATGGTCCCTGGCTCCATCCCCACCACGTCCTAGAGTACGGAGGGGTCATGCAATGCTCATCCCATCTGCAGGTTGCTTTAACGCAAAGATCAATTCATGAGAGTAAAGGCCTGAGAGTGTAGTGTGCTTTCCAGCAAAGCTTGATGCATTAACGTTAAGCTGTGATATGGGCACTTTGGCCTCTCTCTATTCTGTCCATCACACAGTGGCGGCTGCAGCCAATAACACTTGGTGAGGCAGCAGGGGGAATAATAAAGAAAATAAACCAACTTACCTTTAGCACGCCACCTCGATGCTCCTCTGCTCCCCTCCCCAACTAATCAAGATGCTGATCTCGTGCTATTACCCAGCACAAAAGAAGAGCCGGAAATGGTCTGAAAATGCTGAAATGTGCTCAGTTAGGGCCTGGGAGCTTGTGCTGGTTCTCCACCCGGAGCAACACAGCTTGGGTGTAGAGATCTAAGGGCGCAGTTCAGTTTGGCCATCCTAAGACGGCTGGCCAAACCAACATGCACACTTACAGTGCACCTACCATTCCTCCGCCATAGCTGCTGCGGATGCTGCGACGCAGAGGATGGCCCAACCCACCCTAGACTCGGCAGCTGCGACGGAGAGGATGGCCCGACCTGCCCTAGACCCAGCAGACTAGTTAAGTGAAAAGTAAAGTGATTATAAAATAGTTGGAAATAGTTGACATACGCGGATGTATATGTTGGACCTGGAAGTATGGTTGTAATTGCTTGTATAACAAAAAAACTTGAAGGTCTCAAAGAGGCTGAGTAATTGCTGCCATATTGGTGGTAATTCTTCACCTATTGAATGCATCTATGACACAATTGTTCTCACACCTAGTTTGATGCTGGTCGCTACACCATGGTGCTAAATTGTGGCCTATTATGTGCTTTCATGGCGTAATGGTGCCCATCTTCGCATACACCTGGTTTGATGCTAGTCTCTACATCATGGTGCTCCTTTGTGGCCTACTTTCATGGCATAATAATGCCCATCTTGATACAAAACTGGTGACAAGGATGGACTGGGACAGAAAAAAGGGTTCCATGTTTGCAAATTGGGGCAGTCCTGAACTCGTAAAGCAACACTTTATAAGTGTTTTGCAAAGTATGAAAGACTGCCTGTATTTGTGCTTGCTGCAGGCGATATTTGTTTTAATATCAGAGAAATCAACTGTAAAAACCGGCTTAGCAGACCTCAAAACAGGTCCACAAACAACCAGGCAGGTTGTGCTTCTCAGTTTGTAGGCACTGTCCTTACTACAGTATCAGCAGATTCAGTATCACAGCCTGTGGCAATCTACCAGGCGACACAAGTAGATGATCAGGTGCCATATTTTGCAACTTACATTGAAGCAGAGCAGAGTGACAAGGGAGATCCCTCCATGATACAGGTTACTCCTGGCTTTGCGCTCTGGGAAACCTGGTTCTCTCTAGATGCTCCTCACAGTAGGAACATGCTGGCCTTCTGTTCCTGGAAAGTCTCATGTACTGCAGGGCCAGGCATGCTCCTTTCATCTCTCAAAAGGTAGCCCAGCTTCTGGGCATTTTAGGTAGCCCTTCAGCTACTCCAGCAGAAAGTGAAAATTTCAGGTGATGATCCTTCACCTCTGGGACACTGGCTGGCATGCAGACAACAGCCCTGGTTACAAAGCAGCTCTTTGCATATTCTATGGATTACTTCCCAGGAAGAACGTGGGACTTGAACAAAGTGGTTGGTTAGAATCCCACTTTATACACATTTTCCAGACATGGGATGTGGATCCACTATCTACAGCCTCAGAACTGGTTTGCTGTGTTCTCTTTCAAATTTAATTTCCAGGCTTCTTTCCAGGCACAGCCTTTGGCAAATGAATGCCTCTCACGGCAGCGAGCACGTGGGCTGGCTCCAAGCAGGAGCATCCAAAACATGAGCACAATGAAGTGTGATTCTCAGCACCTGGCTGTTATCAGCCTCCTGAAGCAGCAATCATGGACAGGCAAAAGGGTAAGCCCTGCCTAAAAGTGTCATCACATTGAACAACAGAAACATTGAACAATAGAAACTGCTAACTCACTCCATTCCCCTACCACCCACCAAATGTCAGAGCTCGGAAGGACTAATCAGTACTCCTTTTTTAACAAGGACTGCATAACATTTCTAAAGGTAGCCTCGTCTACTTCCTCCTCACTTCAGTGTTTGGGTCTCCACCCACCAACCACAAGAATGCAGGTGCTAAACAATCACTATCCGGGACAGCTATTCGTAGCTTCCATCTTGCGGTCTGCTAAACCAGGAACATCAAAAATAAACCCAACTGACGCCAATATTCAGACTTACCCACACCCAGAGCCCTTCGTCCCTGAACATGCTATACACACACAAAACACACACATGCACTCAACATGTACACAGGATTTTAGCACAAGGTTTTGGGTTTTACATCATAGTCCTCTCATTGACTCATCAGGCTGGACAGAGCAGACAGACCTGGTGGAGATATCGCCTCTATATACCAGAATAGCCTAATTGTGAAACAGGCACACACTAATGTCTCCTCTTGCGATAAGCTGTGCATTGACATCACTAGTAACAGCAGGCCACTATGCAAACTTCATATGTTTTACCATCCTCTGGGTGATAACCGCCCCTTCGTGGAGCAAATCATGGAAATCATTACTTCCAATGTGGGGCAACATTGTCCCCAAATCTTCCTTTGAGACTTCAACCTTCACTGGAATGACTTGAAGGAACCTGCAGCGAACACTCTCAAAACATTCCTAGTTGACCTTAGCCTAATTCAAATCTGTGATCGGCTCGATCCTGGACCTGATTATAGCTAAACCCAATGCTATTCAACTGGACTTGATCGCCCCATGTCTGCTACCACATCATTGAACTTTGGTGTAAGAAAAGATCACACAAGAATCACAGACACTGGAAACAATCTCTCCATAACAAACATAAATGAACTGAAATCCCTCAGCAAGAATACTTTGCTGCCACCTATTGACATGTCTGAGGCACAGGACCTCATGGAGCATTACAAAAACTCTATATTGAGTATTTTAGGCTCATCTGTCCCCTTTACAAGTGTAAAGAAAGTCCTTCAAAGACTCCTTGGTTCAACGACAGTTTCAAATCAGATAGACGCTATCTGGGACTAGCCGAACGATCCTGGAGAGGCTCTCTGTCCCTTGAACACCTCATGCTCCAAAGATCCAGAAGAAGCTCGTACAACAAACATATCAAGAGGGCAAAATCGAACTTCTTCAGAAGCCAACTAGATAGTGCCAGAAACGGACCTAAAACACTTTTTTAATGAATCAAACTCCAATCCAACTATCTTCCCACTCTCCCGCCATCCCAGTCCAGTGCACAGCCCACTTGTGAACAGTTTGCCTCCTTCTATCTTGAAAAGGCAATTAAGATGGAAACTGACATCCAAACAATGCAATGCAACCAACTGAGTGCCCCAGTCCCTACTAACCTTACAGTCTCTCCAACGCCTCAGTCTCCGCCTGCTACAGGTATCTCACCCGAAAATAACAGCTTCTGGAGCCAATTCACTTCCTTTGACGAAATCTCTATTCTCAACCTGCTTACTACTTTGAAACCCTCAAACCACTACTATTACCCCTTACCCTCAAGTTTCTTCAATGAGATGAAATCATCCTCAGTCCGTCTCTGGACTAAAATACTAAATGCCTCCTTACATCAAGGTATGATCTCTGATTGTCTAATATCTAGGCAGGTTTTGCCCATATAAAAAAAAAAAAAGGACCAAGTGGACCTTAATGACATCCGTCCAATCACTAGCATTCCAACTCTATCGAAGCTCTTAGAGAAATGTTTACATGTCCAACTATGTAACCACATTGATCAATTCCAACTTTTAGACCGATTCCAAACGGGTTTTCGTCAGGGCCATAGTCCTGAAATGGCTCTTAATTAAATAGTAGATAAAGCCCTAAGAATTCTAGATTGGAACAAAACCAGCCTTCTATCCTCCTATACCTCTCTTCAACCTTCAATACGGTCAAACCTATTGAATACGGTACAATACGCTTCAATACGGTATAACCTACTGGACTTACTGGAACGAAGGTTGGGTCTGTCAGGCTCAGTGCTAAACTGGTTTGCCTCCTTTCTTAATAAAAGAACGCAAAGATTCAAAGTCAATCAAACCCTCTGCAACTCTATGCCATCCACACTGGGGGTCCCCCAGAGATCAGCACTCTCACCCAAGATCTTCAACTTGTTCATTGAGCCTCTAACGGAAATGCACAATTCTTCCAACATTCAATATCACATGTATGCGGATGACACCCAACTTTACCTGAAAATCACCTCCCTGGAAGACGTCAGATCACTCAACTCAACCCTACTAAAAAAACAACACTGGCTGACCACCCAACATCACAAGCTAAATTCATCCAAAACGGAATTCCTCCTTGTAGCGCCAACCAACTGGCTTTCGTCACTGTTGAGTAATTGAAACATCTAACAGCTCTCATCTGACCTCCGCAAGATCTCTTGGAATAATACTTGATAAGACCTTGAGTATGCAGGAGCACATTAGCGCACCACCAAAGAAGCTAACTTCCACATGAGTATCCTAAGGAAGATAAAACCCTCCCTCCCTCCGGATGACTCCACGTCTGCTGTTCAAGCACTAGTAAGTTCCAGGTTGGATTAAGGTAGTGCAACACTCTGTGGGCTACCCAGCTATAAATTGGCACTACTCAGGACAACCCTAAAGTCAGCTGCTAGGCTCATTGCGGGATCCGGAAGAAATACGAACATCACACCAAACCTGAAATCCCTAAAGTGTCTACATTTTGAGGTGATGATTCATCTTAAAATTGCTTGCATGACACACAAGGCCCTTTAGCATAGCACCCCTTTCTACCTAACTCAAAAACGGAAACTTTCTGGTTGTTGCAGATCTTCTAGGAGTTCTAACACCCTGCTGCTTAAACCGCAAAAATTCCAAAGAAAAATGAAAACCTATAATCGAACTTTCTCGGGTACTGTCCAGAGAATCTGGAACTACTTGCCTCGAGATATCAGACTGATTCCCTCTACGGCACCTTTCAAAAAAGAAGTGTAAGCTCCATTGACGATCACCCTCTGATTGTATGTACTTACTCCAGCTAGGTACCATCTGTTTTGTTTTTTTTCCCACTAAAAGCCGGTCTGGCTCCTCCTCTACGGACAGCCTCGCCCTGAGTTGCGTTTTTACAATGTACTTCGCAATTGATCATATGTCTTTGGCCTCATCCATGAGCTAGGGCTGCTCTCAGCATCAGTATTTGTTTGTTGTGCATATATGCTCATATACATCCATTGTGATGTCATGATACTTTGTTCCTCTTTTAACTCTAATATCTTGTCTATCACTGTTGTTTCTATGGACCTACTGGCCTAACTCTTTGGTCTGGGAACATCTGTAAAGCGCTCCGATACCCGCCTGGGTCTTATCTGTGCTATACAAAACTTTATATAAATAAAGAAAACTATAGAATAATCGATAAATAGTGAGAGAACCCCAGCAGAACTGCATGAGTTATATTCTGAAGAGCAGTACAACTGTCAGGGAAGGTTAAGAGGGAACAGGGTGGTTTCGCTACTGGAGGCAACGTTAGGGGTGGGGCGGCAGGGGTAACAGACCTCATAGGCCAAAAAGTAAACTATTTATATTCCCTCCTTTCTATTGATAAAATTCTGGGCCAGGCAATTCCAAAAGCAGTGGTTTCAAAACATTAATTTAGAGATGAGCTCATTTACATTGGCAGGCAAGCAGTTCCCATTGGATTAGCAAGCAGCAAAGTTGGCTGTAGCAAGAAGTAAATTGCTCATGTTTCCTTTCTTTGCAATGATGACATTCTGAGCCAGAAAATATAAATAAAAGAAGTTTCAAAAATGATTTTTGTAATTGCCTAAATCACAAGGGTTAAAAAGTTGCCCACAGTGGGTAGCAAGCGGCAAAACGAGTAGCAATGATGCTCCTGTGTTTTGTTTTGAAACCTTTTCAGTTATTTAACTTAGTAAAACTCAACTTCACAGTTTTTTCCTGGGTTTACCTACTTTTCAGGGAGAGGGACCAAATTATTTGCAACTTGTCCTAATATTTTATTCCAGATTCTTATTTATAGAGGATAGAAACCATCTTTGACAATTTTCCGGTCAAATCATCTTGCCCCGGAGGAGGCACTTATAGAAATTGGAAGATAAGCGATAAAACATCCTTCCACAGCTCTCTCACTAACACGCTCCCCCTTCTCAATCCCTCTATCAACCTTGCTGTTGATCAGCTCACCAACTGGTTACTTGCCACCAGTAACATATTTGGGCTCCTTAAGAAAGCACTTGCCCCCCGTCGCCATGACGCTCATAAGTGGTTCTCTGACGAGTAAAAAACTCAGAAATTAGGCCTAAGGCAACTCGAAAGAACCTGGAGACGCAAGTACCTTCCAGAAAACAAACGTCTATATATTAACTCATTAAAGATCTATAAAAAATCCATCCTGACCGCTAAAGCCACATACTTTTCTTCCAAAATTTTGTCCACCTCCAACCGCACTAAAGATATCTTCTCTACAGTAAATGAGTTGTCAAATCCTGACAGAGTCTCCATCAGACCCGTCCCTTTGCAAACGTTTTGCAACTCTCTGAACTCCTTTTTCATCGATAAAATTGCACTGATAAAGGCCAGCATCCCGCCCTGTAATAACCCCCCGCTCTGTCCCACCGTGGTTTAAAACCACACCACTTTCTCACAATTTCCCAGTATTACCGAGCCTGCCCTCTTGGACCTACTCTCAAAAGTCAAGTCAGGCTCTCCCATGGACTGCTGCCCCCCCAGCATTCTGAAAGAAATGTTCTCTACCCTCTCTAGCCCCGCACTCCATCTTCTGAACCACTGACTCTCCCAGGGCATTGTCCCTGCCTCCTTTAAGGAAGCTATTGTCATTCCTTTTTTAAAGAAGCCTGGGGCTGACCTCCAACTGGTAACCAATTACCGCCCTATCTCTCTCTTACCTTACCTTGCCAAGGTTCTGGAGATGCATGTCACGCAATGCCTTACTGAGTTCTTAGAAGACTCTGAATTTCTTGACTCTAACCAAGCTGGGTTTCGCCCGGCTCATTCCACCGAGGCGGTGATCCTTACGGTCCTAGACTCTCTTCGTGACAAGGTTGACTTCGGCTCTTCGCAGGCCCTTGTCCTGCTAGATCTGTCCGCGGCCTTTGACATGGTCGACCATAATCTTTTGGTCGATCCTGTCAGAGAAGCGGGGATCACTGGACCTATCCTAGGCTGAATTAACTCCTTTTTGGAGAATCGATCTCAGGCAGTCAGCACTGCACCATTCACTGTCCCCAGAATGAGAAATCTCCTGTGAAGTCCCTCAGGGTTTCTCACTTTCTCCCCTGTTATTCAAACTGTATCTTCTTCCCTTCATCCGAGCTCTGAGAGAACGTGAAGTCTGCACCTTCAACTATGCAGACGACTTCCAACTTATCTTTCCCATTAGCAACTCTCCGGAGTGCGTTCTCACTTTCCAGTCCACCATACTGTTCATCAGTCAGTGCATGAACAGTAACCATCTAAAACTCAATCCGGATAAGACCGAGCTTGTTCTCACCGGAGGCATCACCAAGAGCCCCTGGGGCCCTCACTTTTGGCCCAGAGAACTTGATCAAGCTCCTTTCCCATCGTCCACAGTCAAAAGCCTGGGGGTCACTATTAGCCAAGAACTCACAATGAAGGCCCAGATCGGCTCAGTGATCTCTACCTGTTTTTTCCAACTAAGGAAAATAAAAAAGATCTGCAGGTTCCTCATCCATGAAGCACGAATCCAGGTGATTCTTGCTATGGTCATGTCCCATGTCGACTATGCCAACTCTCTCGACCATGGCATTCCCATCTATCTTTCTAAACGCCTTCAAATGGTCCAGAACCAGGCGGCCCGACTGATTACTCGCCACCTAAGACATCTCCGCATTACCCCACTCTTGAAACAACTGCATTGGCTACCTATAATCCAGCACTGTGCCTTTAAGGTTGGTTGCCTCATTTACAAGACCCTCAATGGGAAAAGTCCAGAATTGGTGAATAAACTGATTCACAGACACGCTCCATCCCGTAACCTACGCTCAGCTCAAAAATTATTGCTATCAACACCCTCCTATAGACTAAAACGCACTGGTGGTGCCAGGTTTGCTGTCCTGGCGCCCATGTTCTGGAACTCTCTCCCTTCCGACATACGCTTCTGTGACACCCTGCTTAAATTCAGAAGCTGTCTCAAAACCTGAAAATTTTGTCAAGCCTTCTAATTTTGCACTCGAACTTGGGCTCTGAAGACATGGTAGCGCCAAGAAACCTCCTCGGTGTATGTGCGCTTTATAAATGTATTTTAACATAACATAACAGAAACTGCTGGACGGTATTAACAGGTGTATTACAGTAAGTATAGCAGTACCAAATTGGACCCAATTACTTTACATCTCATTCTAGTCCTTAAAGGTAGGTAATAGGCTGGTGTAAACTCGTTAAGAGAGAGAAAACATATCTGACCAACAAACTCTTAATATAACATCTGGTACATATTGAGCCCTATAATATGACTGCTGATGAGAATGATTACATATACAGGAAAGCTTACAGACAGAAGGGGAGTTCTTTGAGAGGCCGGGGATATCTTCTTCCCAAAGATTCAAATCACATACAATTAGAATAGGATGTAAAGTGGGAAGAGCAAACTATACATTTTAGTTTCAAGGTCCTCAGTTCAGGCGGAAGCTCCATCAATAAAGATCACATGCCATGTGCTCCTTCACTACTGTGGATTAGGGGCCTCGATGGAACGACAAACTGAGTGCTGCATTGTATTCCTTCCTTGTTAGACCAAGTATCGTATCGTTACCTAGGAACGGGGGCCCATCCCTTCTGACTGCCATGCTCGGTCCCTTCTTGCAGCTTGGAACTCAGGGAGAGTTGTGATCCTCTCAATGATTGACCCTGTAGGCAGAGGTGATTTAGGTTCACCGATTAGATTCAGTACAGCACTGAAGTGCATTCTCTAGCACCAATGGTTAGATCTGAGAATCCTCCCAGCCCTGCCCAGGTTGACACAATTGATGGGCAGGCGTCCTTACGTGGTGCGGCAGCTCCAGCCCCACCAGCCGGCCAAGTCCCGGTGCCACATGAACAGTCCAGAGGATGAAGTGAGGCAGGTTCATACAAGCCTCTCTGCCACCAGCACCACCCTACCTGTAGTTCCCTAGTTCGTGGGTCCGTGGTTCATAGATTTTGAACCCGTTCCATAAAGGTCGTCGGATATAGACAATTTTGGTGTCAGCGGACCGCAAATCACTAGTGCGGTGTGTACAAGTGATTTCGTCTTAATCGATCAATGAGAACACTACGTATTCAGGGATTTCGTTTGAACCCTCGGGTTCCATTTTGTGTGCGGCAGCCATTTTGTGTGGTTGCCCTCACCTAGGCCGATGACTGCGGCCGAACGAGTACTTGGGACACGTACACCTTAGCTGACTTTTGTTTGACCTGGCCAAACTGACTCCCTTGCCCGAGGCTGACCTCGCTGAGCCAGTTCCTTGTTAAGCAGCTGGTCAGATAAGGATCAAAGAGCAGGACATTGCTGAGTCTATGGTACACTGCACCCACCCTTCTATCTTGTTTCTCATCTGTTTCTGTTCCTTCCTTTATGGCTTAATCACTGATTTGGGTTGAGGTTTTATGATGGGTTTGTCCGGCCTGATTGAACAGGAATATTGGAATGTGCTTGGTCATTTCTGGTGGGCTGGACAACGGAAAATGGGATTGTCGTCATGCGCTACTTTTGAAATGTCACGTTCTTATTGGTCAGTTTGTATGTAATCGATGCTAGCCTGGAATGTGATTTTTGGCATAAAAGACCATGCTCCGCTCATTGAATTTGTGCAGTCTCTAGCGAACCACCCGTGTTGTGCTTCGTAGACCTCTGTTCCTGGTTGCAGCCAATAAACTTTGGTCCTTGATGTCATCAAGAAGTGTCCCGTGTCTCTGTTTGCCGAGGCAGGGGAATCTGAAGACATCGAGCGTTATCCCTGGCGCTGCTGGGTTCTAAAACCCGGTTCTTCAGTTGGCGCCCAACGTGGGGCGACTTCAGCGGTACAGTTCCAAGCCCAAAGATCGTGAGGAGCTGCGTTTGGAAATTCTGGAGGAAGGCCTGCCACTTCATCGACCCCTGTATGTCGTCGTGGTCCGAAAGTCTTTGCTGGGAGGTTCCCCGCCTTCCGACGGCTACGAAGGACTGCTGCCCTGACTGTCGCCCTGTCTTGGAGCCATTAGACGATTTGTAGAGCGAGACTATATTCGGGTCTTCTGGTGACGCCATCGACATTTCAGTTAAGTATGAGTGGAGCGTCTCCCAGTCCTTAGTTTTGTTGGGGTATCCTTCGGGATCACTTTGATTTGGTACCTGCAGGCCCCAAAGCTGAGGGACTCGTGTTTTCACGAGGCTATCGTTTTGAGATTTCCCTTGAAGTTTGAAGCTAGGCTAGTGAGCGAAGATGCCTGGTCTTAGCAGACTTTGAAAGATATTTGGTTTTGGTTGTACTAGGGATTCCAGATTGGAGGATTCGTGTACGGTTCCTCCGATTGGAACTCCGACCTATGAGCTCTACGTAAAACATGGAGTGGGCCCCATCGCGTATAATGACATATACGCGATGGGGCCCCCCTCCCCCAGCGCCTTGAGACCCTCTGGGTGAGTAGTGCGCTATATAAATGCGATGATTGATTGATTGATTGATTGACATATGGGTAAAATACACGAGAAAAGACGGTGTCCTACAGTGGCCCCGTTTGGTAGCTTTGAAACAGAGATTTTAGATAATCTCGAAGTTAAACTGTTCAAGAAGAAAGCCCGGCCGGCGATGTTTGACGCTTTCCGCTTATGGCGAAAAGAAGCCAAACAGAAAGAAATTAAGTTAGCGAAGAAAAATAAACGTGAACGAGGTATGTCAATGGTGCAAGCTGCTGTACAGTTTAGGGATAATGAGGAGGAACAAGAGAGCAAACAGATGCTTAGGATCCGTAAATTAGCGGTAGATAAGTGTTACCCAGTTTTGCCACCTAAACAGCAAGAAGAAAGATCTTGTGAAAGATCCTTTAATGTCGCATCTATTGAGTTCGCCACCCCTTATGCATAAAATGCTACGGCACCACCGCCACCAGTTGTAGTTGCGCAACCTCCGGTTGCTTTGCGACCTGCAATTCCTCAACAGCCAGCTCCTCTTCCGTTGGCTACTATTCCTTTGGTGCAGCCTTCTCAAGGGCTGCCAACTTTTCTACCTTCTTCGTCTGTTACTCCTACGCCTGTCTTGTATACTTCTCCTGTTCCGACTTTGGCTTCCTCTCATGTTGTTCCGTCTCCTCTTCTTTTGTCACCTTCTCCTTCTCCTTCTGCTCGACAGCGAATGACTGATGCGGTAGCTAGTCTCTTTTCTCCTCTGTTGGGTTCATTGGGTGTGTCTCCTGTTGTCGAGCGTAGACAATCGCGTAGTCAATTGCCTAATAGTGATAAAAGGACAGTGTTGGATCACATGGCGCGTAAATGGGTTACGTATCCTAGGCAATATGATCTTGAGCGTGTTATGGATGTTTTCCATCAATGGGAAGCACCGAAACAACGGTACGTTTTCGACATGATGTGTTCTTTCATTAGTGAACAATGGGAAGATAGCGAGGTAGGCCAAACTCCGCCTGAGTTCCGAGTTTGCGAAAGGGACTGTTGTGGGTCTCGGAATTGAGAAAGCAGTTGGGACGATCTTGTCATTACGGATGCGTCTCCTTCTGAGCGACTGTTTGAGCCTGATTCGTCAGTTAGGAGAAAGGCGCGTCAATATCCGATGCGTGAGGTTCCTCCAGTTTGGAGACCTGCTGATGTAAATGCTGTTCCGCCTATTGCTGCACACTTTCAGCGTGTCTGGGTACATGTTCCTTGGAAGCGTGCTGAAGTTTTAGCGCTTAAGCAGACTTTGCCTGATCCACGCAAAAATCCAGCAGGATATTATAAGGAGCTCACTCAGACTGCGGGTTCATGTATCATGAATCTGGCAGATATAGATATGTTGTTTGGGAATGTTGTTCCACAGCCTATTTCGGGTAAGATTCGTCATACGGATCATGCGCAGGAATTAGGTGATACATGGAATAATCTTAGTGCTGCGAATGATAGACAAGTAGGTGGTGCTACGCCTGAAGATATAATTACTGAACTTCCTTGTAGGATTATTAATTATATGAAGACTCTTATGCCTGAATTGCGTGTTAATTGGGACAAGTTGTCTGCGTGCATTAGGTGATACATTGAATAATCTTAGTGCTGCGAATGATAGACAAGTAGGTGGTGCTAAGCCTGAAGATATAATTACTGAACTTCCTGGTAGGATTACTAATTATATGAAGACTCTTATGCCTGAATTGCAAGTTAATTGGGACAAGTTGTCTGCATGCAAGCAGAAGAAAGACGAAACTGTGTCCGATTTTTTCACGCGGTTCAAAGAGACCTTTGTTGACCACAGTGGTCAGGACATGAGTACTGAAGGTGGTCAGAGACTGTTCGTCGACAAATTCATTCATAATTTGCTTCCCGAATTGTGCAATAAGTTGAAGGATTCTGAGAGTACTTGGGCCGTTTCTACGTCAGCGCAGATTTTAGCTACTGCCCAGTACTATGAAAATAGGAATAAGGATGAGATAGAGAAAGCGGATAGGAAGACTAAGGAATTGAAGACTAAAGTTCTTCTACAACAAGCTTATCCGCCCCATAATAATCAGCGCGATTATCAGCAGAATCAGCAATATTCGATAAACTCGCAAAGGTATGAGTCTTCTCAACCACGTTTTCCGTATGGGCCTAATAAGTGTGCGTATTGCAAAGAAGAGGGCCATTTCAAGAGTAGTTGTCCGGTTCTGTTACAGCGCACAAATGGTGCTTCTGGTGCGAGAGGTCGAGGTGCTCAACAAGCTCCTAGGGGTAGAGGTCGTGGTCAGAATACGCGTTCTTTGCCTCCACAGAATTCTATGAATAGCTTTGATTAGCAGAATGGTGCGTCTGGTAGGACGGCACAGTACTATACGGACGATTACTATGTTGAAGGCAAGGAAGTGAACGGTAATGATTGCTAGGACAGCCATAGACAAAGAGAGGGAGTTGTTTCAGTTCCAGTAGATCAGAGTGGACCTTATGTTGAAGTGGTTGCATCAGGTGTGTCAGAGCCTTTTCTGTTGGATACTGGTGCTGCGAAGAGTTCTATTATGCACTCTAAACTCCCTGGCGCACCTTTGTCTGGCTTACAGAATGTTTCAGTAGGTTTTTCTGGTGCCCCGGTTACGAATCCGATTTCTACTCCGTTGCCCCTTTCTGTTGGACCTCGTAGATTCGAAGCACCCCTCATTTTGACGACTGGTTGTGGTGAGAACTTGTTGGGATTGGACTTGTTAACCCCTTCGATGCTGATGACGAGCTCAGCTCGTCATCAGCCACGGGGGGCGTGTGCGGATGACGAGCTGAGCTCGTCATCTAACGCGGCTTTTAGAAAAAAGCCGCGTAGCGCAAAAATAACCGCCGCAGCGATGCGGTTAAAGAGATTGTATGCGACGCTATATTGTTCTCCTTCAGGAGTACATCTTACATTGGGTGAGAGAGTGATCTCTCCGATGTATATATCTAAAAATGGACTTCCACCTGAATTGTCTTCTCTCCCTGATTCTCTTTGGGCTACTGGTCCGAACGATGTAGGCCTTTTAGAGATTCCGCCATATGTTGTGACGTTGAAAGCACATGCTAGGTTACCACGCATTCCATAGTACCGTATCTCGAGTGATAGCGAGAGAGCACTTTTGGCGATCATCTATGATCTGATTGAAAAGGGTGTGATTGAGGAAACGAGAGGTAATGTGTGCAATAGTCCTGTTTTGCCTGTTCTGAAGAGAACAGATTCTTCACAGCCTCCTGTATATAGGTTCGTGATCGATCTCCGCGAGGTGAATAAGATCGTTGTTCTGCAATTTCCTGTTGTACCTGATATCATCGCTTTGTTGACTTTGATCCCGGCTACAGCCACGTGGTTTTCAGTGATTGACTTTTAGAATGCTTTCTTCAGCGTCCCGATTGCCGTGGAAAGTAGAGACATCTTTGGATTCTCTTTAGGAGGACCTATTTCATCTGCTACGACAAAGCATATACGTGGTTACCCACTGACTTTTCGGGCACATGTTTTGTTTCTTTCTTGTTGCCTCCCACTTTTTCAGCTGCTGCAGATTACCATAAGACGATAGTTGCTAGAGGTGTCTTCAGCAAGGAAGATACCGCAGGGCAAGAGTTGGGAGATTTCTTTAAGGGTTTTCTGCCGTTTTGGGGACCGATGGCTAACAGTAGGAACATTCGCCAGTTGACGAGAGTGGTTGAGTCCACCGTAGTCGAAACTGCCGGTGCCCTTAGTAATTTGACTGCTGAGCTCCAGTCGGACCGACTTATGACACTTCAGAATAGAGTTGCTCTTGATGTCATACTTGCAGATAGAGGTGAAGTGTGTGGCAGCCATTTTGTGTGGTTGCCCTCACATAGGCCGATGACTGCGGCCGAACGAGTCCTTGGGACACGTACACCTTAGCTGACTCTTGTTTGACCTGGCCAAACTGACTCCCTTGTCCGAGGCTGACCTCGCTGAGCCAGATCCTTGTTAAGCAGCTGGTCAGATAAGGATCACCATTCTATCTTGTTTCTCATCTGTTTCTGTTCCTTCCTTTATGGCTTAATCACTGATTTGGGTTGAGGTTTTATGATGGGTTTGTCCGGCCTGATTGAACAGGAATATTGGAATGTGCTTGGTCATTTCTGGTGGGCTGGACAACGGAAAATGGGATTGTCGTCATGCGCTACTTTTTAAAAATGTCACGTTCTTATTGGTCAGTTTGTATGTAATCGATGCTAGCCTGGAATGTGATTTTTGGCATAAAAGACCATGCTCCGCTCATTAAATTTGTGCAGTCTCTAGCAAACCACCTGTGTTGTGCTTCTTAGACCTCTGTTCCTGGTTGCAGCCAATAAACTTTGGTCTTTGATGTCATCAAGAAGTGTCCTGTGTCTCTGTTTGCCGAGGCAGAGGAATCCGAAGACATTGAGCGTTGTCCCTGGCGCTGCTGGGTTCTAAAATCCGTTTCTTCATACCATAGGCGTAGCACTGAGAGACAAGCTGCCTCAGAAGAACAGGACAAGAAACAGCTCCGACAGCATAACAAACTTGTCTCCGTCTCCCAAATATAGCAACTGCTACAAAATACCACATGCATCATTTAGGGTTCAATTTTGAGGACAAAGTGAATGTTCATGTCTCACTGTAACAGCAAATGCACTTCAAATACTGCAATTGTCACTGATAAGCTCTACGACTGAATCCATATAAACACATGACATAGGGCTGCTTTGGAGTTTGGCGGCGGAGGTAGTTCCATCGGTATGGCAGAACTTTCCTCCCGTCAGACAGAGGGTCCTCAGCTTGCCTAATTAAGAGTTGTCTGCTAACCCTGGAGACAACTCTAAACATTGGCAGTTACCACCGTCACAGCGGTTTCTATCAATGTTGTAAACGTTTGACGGTTGGCTTTTGCAACATTTTACTTTCTCCAAAAACAAACTCCCAAAGTCTGAGTTTGTTTTTGGAGAAAGTAAAACGAATGGGCACCGCATCATGGGAAGAAATTCTCATGGTGAGGGGGTCAGTAATTTTTTGTACTGTTCCTCACTGGTCAAACAGCAAAAAAACATATATTACATACTCTCTATATCGATCGGATTATGTTATATGTGGCTCTGCTGTGGCCCATACTCTGTGAAGCTGTTGGAGGAGTATGTCAATGATGGAGATGGAGTCGTTTCCTCACTCCCGAGGTGACAGAATGAGGACTGGGTCGACCGCTAACCACTCTCGCATCTTTCAGTACCTCGCACGCATTGAGCGTTCGGGTTGCCATTTATGGTTGGGATGCAGTTGTCCCCACAACCTGTCCGTTTTATCCTGAAGGTAAACTGCATATAAGTGTGATAATTTGAAGGGTACGGCATAACTCACAGATACTTATCACTGATCCCCGCACAAGTAAATTAGCACATTGGTCCTGATGAATTGCCATGATCTTTTTGACAGTATTGAGGCAAGAAACATGCTGACCTACTTATGAACATCACCTTGTGCTTGATCGGGCCATTGAATCCATTTCCAGTCAGTTTATGTTTTTAGGATGCTTGTTTCCGGTCCAAGGAGGACCTGGCTTGGCAGTTCGTGCTGGCCAGGTCTAAACTGGGTGGTATGGTGAGCAAAAGAATTATGGATTTAACCCAGATCTCTTGACTGGGGGTGAATGTTTTGATTTGTTCTGCATTCCGTCCATCAATTGTGTGTCTTTTGCTATGTTTTTATTCATGACAAGGGAACCCAGTTATTAATAGTGCCTTGGGTTTGCCTAGTTATTTTAACCTCACTTCTAGACCAGTCTAGTCACACTATCACACATGCACCATACCTCTCTCTTCACATTGGCAAAAAAACTAAACAACTCCGGCAAAATCCCTACCTGCAGGGCCTGTTGGGCATTGCAGCCCGACCCAACGAGGAGCTGCCCGATGATGAGGCATGATACCTCTTGGGGTGTGTGAGAGCCCTTGCTCCTGAGGGAGCAGATCCCCTGATCTGCCTCAACAGGAATCACTGACAGAATATCGAAGAGCTAAATATCGACCTACAAAAGTATTGGTGACAAAATATCGACAACCAGAATATCGAATTCCTATCTACAAACGGGTAAGTTCAAAAATATCGAATCCACAATATCGTTGGAAATAATATAGTTTGTTAAAATATTGAATTTTTAAAATGTATTAAAAGTAATGTAAATGTCATGAAATAATAAATATAATTAAGTAAAACATACTTAAAAATACTTTAAAAACCTTAAAATGAATAAATAAGGAATGTAATTTAAAAAAAAAAAAAAAAAACATGCATTTTTATTTTTTAATACATATATATATTAACTTAATAAGTTTAAAAAATATTAAATATTTTTAGCGTAGGATAGTGGGAGGGTAAAATGTACTATTCCCACTCCAGTGAGTGCAACAGTAGGGAAACTGTTGGATAGCGGGAGGGTAAAAATCACTATTCCCACTCGAGTGAGTGCATCAGTAGGGAAAGCGTTGGATAGCAGGAGGGTAAAAATTACTATTCCCACGCCAGTGAGTGCAACCGTAGGGAAAGCGTTGGATAGCGAGAGGGTAAAAATTATTATTCCCACTCCGGTGAGTGCAACAGTAGGGAAAGCGTTGGATAGCCGGAGGGTAAAAATTACTATTCCCACTCCAGTGAGTGCAACAGTAGGGAAAGTGTTGGATAGCATAGGGGTAAAAATGTATATTCCCACTCCAGTGAGTGCAACAATAGGGAAAGCGTTGGATATCATAGGGGTACAAATTACTATTTCCACTCCAGTGAGTGCAACAGTAGGGAAAGCGTTGAAAAGCGGCAGGGTAGAAATTACTATTCCCACTCCAGTGAGTGCAACAGTAGAGAAAGCGTTGGATAGCGTGAGGGTAAAAATTACTATTCCCACTCCAGTGAGTGTAACGGTAGGGAAAGTGTTGGATAGCGTAGGGGTAAAAATTACTATTTCCACTCCAGTGATTGCAACAGTAGGGAAAGTGTTGGATAGCGTAGGGGTAAAAATTACTATTCCCACTCCAGAGAGTGCAACAGTAAGGAAAGTGTTGGATAGCGTAGGGGTAAAAATTACTATTCCCACTCCAGTGAGTGTAATGGTAGGGAAAGTGTTGGATAGCGTCCAAGGTCCTCAGTTCAGGCTGAAGCTCCATCAATAAAGATCACATGCCATGTGCTCCTTCACTACTGTGGATTAGGGGCCTCGATGGAACGACAAACTGAGTGCTGCATTGTATTCCTTCCTTGTTAGACCAAGTATCGTATCGTTACCTAGGAACGGGGGCCCATCCCTTCTGACTGCCATGCTCGGTCCCTTCTTGCAGCTTGGAACTCAGGGAGAGTTGTGATCCTCTCAATGATTGACCCTGTAGGCAGAGGTGATTTAGGTTCACCGATTAGATTCAGTACAGCACTGAAGTGCATTCTCTAGCACCAATGGTTAGATCTGAGAATCCTCCCAGCCCTGCCCAGGTTGACACAATTGATGGGCAGGCGTCCTTACGTGGTGCGGCAGCTCCAGCCCCACCAGCCGGCCAAGTCCCGGTGCCACATGAACAGTCCAGAGGATGAAGTGAGGCAGGTTCATACAAGCCTCTCTGCCACCAGCACCACCCTACCTGTAGTTCCGTAGTTCGTGGGTCCGTGGTTCATAGATTTTGAACCCGTTCCATAAAGGTCGTCGGATATAGACAATTTTGGTGTCAGCGGACCGCAAATCACTAGTGCGGTGTGTACGAGTGATTTCGTCTTAATCGATCAATGAGAACACTACGTATTCAGGGATTTCGTTTGAACCCTCGGGTTCCATTTTGTGTGCGGCAGCCATTTTGTGTGGTTGCCCTCACCTAGGCCGATGACTGCGGCCGAACGAGTACTTGGGACACGTACACCTTAGCTGACTTTTGTTTGACCTGGACAAACTGACTCCCTTGCCCGAGGCTGACCTCGCTGAGCCAGTTCCTTGTTAAGCAGCTGGTCAGATAAGGATCAAAGAGCAGGACATTGCTGAGTCTATGGTACACTGCACCCACCCTTCTATCTTGTTTCTCATCTGTTTCTGTTCCTTCCTTTATGGCTTAATCACTGATTTGGGTTGAGGTTTTATGATGGGTTTGTCCGGCCTGATTGAACAGGAATATTGGAATGTGCTTGGTCATTTCTGGTGGGCTGGACAACGGAAAATGGGATTGTCGTCATGCGCTACTTTTGAAATGTCACGTTCTTATTGGTCAGTTTGTATGTAATCGATGCTAGCCTGGAATGTGATTTTTGGCATAAAAGACCATGCTCCGCTCATTGAATTTGTGCAGTCTCTAGCGAACCACCCGTGTTGTGCTTCGTAGACCTCTGTTCCTGGTTGCAGCCAATAAACTTTGGTCCTTGATGTCATCAAGAAGTGTCCCGTGTCTCTGTTTGCCGAGGCAGGGGAATCTGAAGACATCGAGCGTTATCCCTGGCGCTGCTGGGTTCTAAAACCCGGTTCTTCAGTTGGCGCCCAACGTGGGGCGACTTCAGCGGTACAGTTCCAAGCCCAAAGATCGTGAGGAGCTGCGTTTGGAAATTCTGGAGGAAGGCCTGCCACTTCATCGACCCCTGTATGTCGTCGTGGTCCGAAAGTCTTTGCTGGGAGGTTCCCCGCCTTCCGACGGCTACCAAGGACTGCTGCCCTGACTGTCGCCCTGTCTTGGAGCCATTAGACGATTTGTAGAGCGAGACTATATTCGGGTCTTCTGGTGACGCCATCGACATTTCAGTTAAGTATGAGTGGAGCGTCTCCCAGTCCTTAGTTTTGTTGGGGTATCCTTCGGGATCACTTTGATTTGGTACCTGCAGGCCCCAAAGCCGAGGGACTCGTGTTTTCACGAGCTTATCGTTTTGAGATTTCCCTTGAAGTTTGAAGCTAGGCTAGTGAGCGAAGATGCCTGGTCTTAGCAGACTTGGAAAGATATTTGGTTTTGGTTGTACTAGGGATTCCCGATTGGAGGATTCGTGTACGGTTCCTCCGATTGGAACTCCGACCTATGAGCTCTACGTAAAACATGGAGTGGGCCCCATCGCGTATAATGACATATACGCGATGGGGCCCCCCTCACCCAGCGCCTTGAGACCCTCTGGGTGAGTAGTGCGCTATATAAATGCGATGATTGATTGATTGATTGATTGACATATGGGTAAAATACACGAGAAAAGACGGTGTCCTACAGTGGCCCCGTTATGGTAGCTTTGAAACAGAGATTTTAGATAATCTCGAAGTTAAACTGTTCAAGAAGAAAGCCCGGCCGGCGATGTTTGACGCTTTCCGCTTATGGCGAAAAGAAGCCAAACAGAAAGAAATTAAGTTAGCAAAGAAAAATAAACGTGAACGAGGTATGTCAATGGTGCAAGCTGCTGTACAGTTTAGGGATAATGAAGAGGAACAAGAGAGCAAACAGATGCTTAGGATCCGTAAATTAGCTGTAGAAAAGTGTTACCCAGTTTTGCCACCTAAACAGCAAGAAGAAAGATCTTGTGAAAGATCCTTTAATGTCGCATCTATTGAGTTCGCCACCCCTTATGCACAAAATGCTACGGCACCACCGCCACCAGTTGTAGTTGCGCAACCTCCGGTTGCTTTGCCACCTGCAATTCCTCAACAGCCAGCTCCTCTTCCGTTGGCTACTATTCCTTTGGTGCAGCCTTCTCAAGGGCTGCCAACTTTTCTACCTTCTTCGTCTGTTACTCCTACGCCTGTCTTGTATACTTCTCCTGTTCCGACTTTGGCTTCCTCTCATGTTGTTCCGTCTCCTCTTCTTTTGTCACCTTCTCCTTCTGCTCGACAGCGAATGACTGATGCGGTAGCTAGTCTCTTTTCTCCTCTGTTGGGTTCATTGGGTGTGTCTCCTGTTATCGAGCGTAGACAATCGCGTAGTCAATTGCCTAATAGTGATAAAAGGACAGTGTTGGATCACATGGCGCGTAAATGGGTTACGTATCCTAGGCAATATGATCTTGAGCGTGTTATGGATGTTTTCCATCAATGGGAAGCACCGAAACAACGGTACGTTTTCGACATGATGTGTTCTTTCATTAGTGAACAATGGGAAGATAGCGAGGTAGGCCAAACTCCGCCTGAGTTGTACCGTATAAGTTCCGAGTTTGCGAAAGGGACTGTTGTGGGTCTCGGAATTGAGAAAGCAGTTGGGACGATGTTGTCATTACGGATGCGTCTCCTTCTGAGGGACTGTTTGAGCCTGATTCGTCAGTTAGGAGAAAGGCGCGTCAATATCCGATGCGTGAGGTTCCTCCAGTTTGGAGACCTGCTGATGTAAATGCTGTTCCGCCTATTGCTGCACACTTTCAGCATGTCTGGTACATGTTCCTTGGAAGCGTGCTGAAGTTTTAGCACTTAAGCAGACTTTGCCTGATCCACGCAAAAATCCAGCAGGATATTATAAGGAGCTCACTCAGACTGCGGGTTCATGTATCATGAATCTGGCAGATATAGATATGTTGTTTGGGAATGTTGTTCCACAGCCTATTTCGGGTAAGATTCGTCATACGGATCATGCGCAGGAATTAGGTGATACATGGAATAATCTTAGTGCTGCGAATGATAGACAAGTAGGTGGTGCTACGCCTGAAGATATAATTACTGAACTTCCTTGTAGGATTATTAATTATATGAAGACTCTTATGCCTGAATTGCGTGTTAATTGGGACAAGTTGTCTGCGTGCATTAGGTGATACATTGAATAATCTTAGTGCTGCGAATGATAGACAAGTAGGTGGTGCTAAGCCTGAAGATATAATTACTGAACTTCCTGGTAGGATTACTAATTATATGAAGACTCTTATGCCTGAATTGCAAGTTAATTGGGACAAGTTGTCTGCATGCAAGCAGAAGAAAGACGAAACTGTGTCCGATTTTTTCACGCGGTTCAAAGAGACCTTTGTTGACCACAGTGGTCAGGACATGAGTACTGAAGGTGGTCAGAGACTGTTCGTCGACAAATTCATTCATAATTTGCTTCCCGAATTGTGCAATAAGTTGAAGGATTCTGAGAGTGCTTGGGCCGTTTCTACGTCAGCGCAGATTTTAGCTACTGCCCAGTACTATGAAAATAGGAATAAGGATGAGATAGAGAAAGCGGATAGGAAGACTAAGGAATTGAAGACTAAAGTTCTTCTACAACAAGCTTATCCGCCCCGTAATAATCAGCGCGATTATCAGCAGAATCAGCAATATTCGATAAACTCGCAAAGGTATGAGTCTTCTCAACCACGTTTTCCGTATGGGCCTAATAAGTGTGCGTATTGCAAAGAAGAGGGCCATTTCAAGAGTAGTTGTCCGGTTCTGTTACAGCGCACAAATGGTGCTTCTGGTGCGAGAGGTCGAGGTGCTCAACAAGCTCCTAGGGGTAGAGGTCGTGGTCAGAATACGCGTTCTTTGCCTCCACAGAATTCTATGAATAGCTTTGATTAGCAGAATGGTGCGTCTGGTAGGACGGCACAGTACTATACGGACGATTACTATGTTGAAGGCAAGGAAGTGAACGGTAATGATTGCTAGGACAGCCATAGACAAAGAGAGGGAGTTGTTTCAGTTCCAGTAGATCAGAGTGGACCTTATGTGTAAGTGGTTGCATCAGGTGTGTCAGAGCCTTTTCTGTTGGATACTGGTGCTGCGAAGAGTTCTATTATGCACTCTAAACTCCCTGGCGCACCTTTGTCTGGCTTACAGAATGTTTCAGTAGGTTTTTCTGGCGCCCCGGTTACGAATCCGATTTCTACTCCGTTGCCCCTTTCTGTTGGACCTCGTAGATTCGAAGCACCCCTCATTTTGACGACTGGTTGTGGTGAGAACTTGTTGGGATTGGACTTGTTAACCCCTTCGATGCTGATGACGAGCTCAGCTCGTCATCAGCCACGGGGGGCGTGTGCGGATGACGAGCTGAGCTCGTCATCTAACGATGCTTTTAGAAAAAAGCCGCGTAGCGCAAAAATAACCGCCGCAGCGATGCGGTTAAAGAGATTGTATGCGACGCTATATTGTTCTCCTTCAGGAGTACATCTTACATTGGGTGAGAGAGTTATCTCTCCGATGTATATATCTAAAAATGGACTTCCACCTGAATTGTCTTCTCTCCCTGATTCTCTTTGGGCTACTGGTCCGAACGATGTAGGCCTTTTAGAGATTCCTCCATATGTTGTGACGTTGAAAGCACATGCTAGGTTACCACGCATTCCATAGTACCGTATCTCGAGTGATAGCGAGAGAGCACTTTTGGCGATCATCTATGATCTGATTGAAAAGGGTGTGATTGAGGAAACGAGAGGTAATGTGTGCAATAGTCCTGTTTTGCCTGTTCTGAAGAGAACAGATTCTTCACAGCCTCCTGTATATAGGTTCGTGATCGATCTCCGCGAGGTGAATAAGATCGTTGTTCTGCAATTTCCTGTTGTACCTGATATCACCGCTTTGTTGACTTTGATCCCGGCTACAGCCACGTGGTTTTCAGTGATTGACTTTTAGAATGCTTTCTTCAGCGTCCCGATTGCCGTGGAAAGTAGAGACATCTTTGGATTCTCTTTAGGAGGACCTATTTCATCTGCTACGACAAAGCATATACGTGGTTGCCCACTGACTTTTCGGGCACATGTTTTGTTTCTTTCTTGTTGCCTCCCACTTTTTCAGCTGCTGCAGATTACCATAAGACGATAGTTGCTAGAGGTGTCTTCAGCAAGGAAGATACCGCAGGGCAAGAGTTGGGAGATTTCTTTAAGGGTTTTCTGCTGTTTTGGGGACCGATGGCTAACAGTAGGAACATTCGCCAGTTGACGAGAGTGGTTGAGTCCACCGTAGTCGAAACTGCCGGTGCCCTTAGTAATTTGACTGCTGAGCTCCAGTCGGACCGACTTATGACACTTCAGAATAGAGTTGCTCTTGATGTCATACTTGCAGATAGAGGTGAAGTGTGTAAACTGATTCAATCGAGCTGCTGCGTTTTCATTCCAGACAACGCTCCAACAGTCTTCCAGGCCATTTCCAGATTACATAAGATCTCCGACTCTATGCATATAGACAAAGGAGATTGGTCGTTGATGGGATGGTTTTGGGGATTGATATCCACGTGGGGATGGAAGATTCTGATGGTCATTGGAATGATCTTAGCTATCCTTTTCCTGTTCTGTCTCTGCGTACAGTGTGCTCCTGCTATTTGTGGCTTCTGTGATACTTCGTGTGCTAGGAGACCTGTCCAGAGAGAGGTGGTAAGTACTAGGATGATGCTACAGCAACATATCGAAGATATGATGAACATGGACCTAGATTCAGACTGACATGGGTTTGGGTTTATTACCTATGTAAGGGCAAAAGGAGGGACTGTAGTTCCGTAGTTCGTGGGTCCGTGGTTCATAGATTTTGAACCCGTTCCATAAAGGTCGTTGGATATAGACGATTTTGGTGTCAGCAGACCGCAAATCACGAGTGCGGTGTGTACGAGTGTTTTCGTCTTAATCGATCAATGAGAACACTACGTATTCAGGGATTTTGCTTGAACCCTCGGCTTCCATTTTGTGTGTGGCAGCCATTTTGTGTGGTTGCCCTCACATAGGCCGATGACTGCGGCCGGACGAGTCCTTGGGACACGTACACCTTAGCTGACTCTTGTTTGACCTGGCCGAACTGACTCCCTTGTCCGAGGCTGACCTCGCTGAGCCAGTTCCTTGTTAAGCAGCTGGTCAGATAAGGATCACCATTCTATCTTGTTTCTCATCTGTTTCTGTTCCTTCCTTTATGGCTTAATCACTGATTTGGGTTGAGGTTTTATGATGGGTTTGTCCGGCCTGATTGAACAGGAATATTGGAATGTGCTTGGTCATTTCTGGTGGGCTGGACAACGGAAAATGGGATTGTCGTCATGCGCTACTTTTTAAAAATGTCACGTTCTTATTGGTCAGTTTGTATGTAATCGATGCTAGCCTGGAATGTGATTTTTGGCATAAAAGACCATGCTCCGCTCATTGAATTTGTGCAGTCTCTAGCAAACCACCTGTGTTGTGCTTCTTAGACCTCTGTTCCTGGTTGCAGCCAATAAACTTTGGTCTTTGATGTCATCAAGAAGTGTCCTGTGTCTCTGTTTGCCGAGGCAGAGGAATCCGAAGACATTGAGCGTTATCCCTGGCGCTGCTGGGTTCTAAAATCCGTTTCTTCATACCATAGGCGTAGCACTGAGAGACAAGCTGCCTCAGAAGAACAGGACAAGAAACAGCTCCGACAGCATAACAAACTTGTCTCCGTCTCCCAAATATAGCAACTGCTACAATATACCACATGCATCATTTAGGGTTCAATTTTGAGGACAAAGTGAATGTTCATGTCTCACTGTAACAGCAAATGCACTTCAAATACTGCAATTGTCACTGATAAGCTCTACGACTGAATCCATATATACACATGACATAGGGCTGCTTTGGAGTTTGGCGGCGGAGGTAGTTCCATCGGTATGGCAGAACTTTCCTCCCGTCAGACAGAGGGTCCTCAGCTTGCCTAATTAAGAGTTGTCTGCTAACCCTGGAGACAGCTCTAAACATTGGCAGTTACCACCGTCACAGCGGTTTCTATCAATGTTGTAAACGTTTGACGGTTGGCTTTTGCAACATTTTACTTTCTCCAAAAACAAACTCCCAAAGTCTGAGTTTGTTTTTGGAGAAAGTAAAAATAATGGGCACCGCATCATGGGAAGAAATTCTCATGGTGAGGGGGTCAGTAATTTTTTGTACTGTTCCTCACTGGTCAAACAGCAAAAAAACATATATTACATACTCTCTATATCGATCGGATTATGTTATATGTGGCTCTGCTGTGGCCCATACTCTGTGAAGCTGTTGGAGGAGTATGTCAATGATGGAGATGGAGTCGTTTCCTCACTCCCGAGGTGACAGAATGAGGACTGGGTCGACCGCTAACCACTCTCGCATCTTTCAGTACCTCGCACGCATTGAGCGTTCGGGTTGCCATTTATGGTTGGGATGCAGTTGTCCCCACAACCCGTCCGTTTTATCCTGAATGTAAACTGCATATAAGTGTGATAATTTGAAGGGTACGGCATAACTCACAGATACTTATCACTGATCCCCGCACAAGTAAATGAGCACATTGGTCCTGATGAATTGCCATGATCTTTTTGACAGTATTGAGGCAAGAAACATGCTGACCTACTTATGAACATCACCTTGTGCTTGATTGGGCCATTGAATCCATTTCCAGTCAGTTTATGTTTTTAGGATGCTTGTTTCCGGTCCAAGGAGGACCTGGCTTGGCAGTTCGGGCTGGCCAGGTCTAAACTGGGTGGTATGGTGAGCAAACGAATTATGGATTTAACCCAGATCTCTTGACTGGGGGTGAATGTTTTGATTTGTTCTGCATTCCGTCCATCAATTGTGTGTCTTTTGCTATGTTTTTATTCATGACAAGGGAACCCAGTTATTAATAGTGCCTTGGGTTTGCCTAGTTATTTTAACCTCACTTCTAGACCAGTCTAGTCACACTATCACACATGCACCATACCTCTCTCTTCACATTGGCAAAAAAACTAAACAACTCCGGCAAAATCCCTACCTGCAGGGCCTGTTGGGCATTGCAGCCCGTCCCAATGAGGAGCTGCCCGATGATGAGGCATGATACCTCTTGGGGTGTGTGAGAGCCCTTGCTCCTGAGGGAGCAGATCCCCTGATCTGCCTCAACAGGAATCACTGACAGAATATCGAAGAGCTAAATATCGACCTACAAAAGTATTGGTGACAAAATATCGACAACCAGAATATCGAATTCCTATCTACAAACGGGTAAGTTCAAAAATATCGAATCCACAATATCGTTGGAAATAATATAGTTTGTTAAAATATTGAATTTTTAAAATGTCTTAAAAGTAATGTAAATGTCATGAAATAATAAATATAATTAAGTAAAACATACTTAAAAATACTTTAAAAACCTTAAAATGAATAAATAAGGAATGTAATTTAAAAAAAATAAAAAAAAAATAAACATGCATTTTTATTTTTTAATACATATATATATATATATATTAACTTAATAAGTTTAAAAAATATTAAATATTTTTAGCGTAGGATAGTGGGAGGGTAAAATTTACTATTCCCACTCCAGTGAGTGCAACAGTAGGGAAAGTGTTGGATAGCGTAGGGGTAAAAATTACTATTCCCACTCCAGTGAGTGTAATGGTAGGGAAAGTGTTGGATAGCGTAGGGGTAAAAATGACTATTTCCACTCCAGTAATTGCAACAGTAGGGAAAGTGTTGGATAGCGTAGGGGTAAAAATTACTATTCCCACTCCAGTGAGTGTAATGGTAGGGAAAGTGTTGGATAGCGTAGGGGTAAAAATGACTATTTCCACTCCAGTAATTGCAACAGTAGGGAAAGTGTTGGATAGCGTAGCGGTACAAATTACTATTCCCACTCCAGGCAGTGCAACAGTAGGGAAAGCAATGATTTAATATTTAAATAAAAATAAATAAATTACCAATACCAGTAAAAAAATAATTAAAATTAATTAGCAATGACAAAATATGTAATACTTAATTAATTATAAATACTAATAAATATTATTTATTACAAATTAATCACCTATTAATAATTAACAACAAATTAATTTTTCAATACCAACAATGAATAAATGATAAAAAAAGCAATTAATAATGAACAGTACAATAATTATCAATACACAAAAATTATTTCAATAATGAATACATTACAATTAAATTACTTCCCACCCTATTCCCCTGTAAACCCACAACCCGCTCCAAATAATAAATTAATACAATATAATTAGCAATTAATCAATTAATAAAAATTAGTTACCAATTAATAAAAATGAATTACTAATAAATAATTAATTACTAATAAATTATCAATACCAATAAATAAAAATAAATAATTACTTAATTACAATTAAGTTACTTCCCACCCTATTCCCCTATAAACCACAACCCGCTACAGAACTAAAACGCAAAAGTAATTTAAAAATAATTAATAATTCCTAAAAATTTATATTTAATTTATTATAATTAAATTACTTCCCATCCAATTCCCCTATAAACCTACAACCCCCTACGGAATTAAATTACGCAAAAATTAAATACCATAAATTTCATTACTTTAAAAGAAGTCAAACATACATTACAAAAATATGACATTCTTTTAACTAAATATACTAACACTTAAAACACTATAAAGAAATTCGATATTTTTAACTATATTATGACTGTCAATATTACCAACTTCGATATTTTGAAAATCAATATTTCTTACCTGAATTTCGATATTCTGCACCACTATATTTTTGCAATTCGATATTCTGTTCAATATATAAAAAAAACGTGATATTCTGTCCAGTCGATATTTTTGCTTCGATATTGTGACTAGTTACTACTCAACAGGTAGCTTCTGACCTTTTGCTTCTCTTCTCTTCTCCCCTCTGCTAGGAACTGCACACCTTTCTTTGGACTTAGTCTGAGTGGGGCAGTGCTGGCTGGGACTTTATTCGCCCCTAGCCCCCACATCTTATATTGTTCACGTAGTTTCCTCACTGACATACTTAAGGTCGGTCTGTCTGTCTGTAAACCTGGTGGGTGGACCGTAATGGTACTCCATTGCAACATAGCACCCTCTCTGCAAACTCTAAATCAGGCCCATAGTTGTTTTTGAGAGACATGACCTATTTTGTCGATTTGCCATCACCAGACTACAGGAAACTCACAACAAAAGAGTAACATTTATACGGTACAGTTTGAGTAGATGTATAATCAAGCACAGACAAACCCAAAAAAACATGTGCTCACTGGTCACCCACTCAGGGCCAGTCTGGCAAAGCAGTCATAATTCTGGTTCCAATTCCAACCAAAGCAGTCAACCACACACGTTTCTTGGAGACAAATAAAATCAAATTGATTAACAAAAGTGATATCTTCCTTTTATCTGAAGCCTGCAATGTTCCAAGACAGTAAATAAAAATTTTATTTTGTCTGCTCTGGCGGCTTAGTATTATATTTTATCATCTAAATTTCGTTATTTTCAATGTTATAATTGTTTTAGAACATCTATGTAAAGAAACCAAAATGTTGATTCTAAGTTCTGGTGGTACCATTTGATGAAACCACCTTCCCAGGTACTTCAGTCTCTTTTGAACTGTTTCACACTGAAATGAACCCATTGAATATGAGGAGAGTTATGCTGTGCAGTCTTAATTTATGCTGGACTTGGCCTTTGGACCATATTTCACATTTCGGCCATTAATGTAGAATAGCCTGGTTGTGTCACTCAGTCCATACGGACGGACATGCGCATAAATGCTTAACACTAGCTGGAGACCATGAACACGGCTGGAGGTAAGCAGGCCTTGTACATGCACTGAAAATCTGCATTTGTCAACTCAAAGGTGCAAGTGTCGATTGGTTTCTTTCCTTCAAATTACTGAGGAGAAGCCCCTCAGTGCTGCGGAGAACTCTTGCCTCCTACCTGGCACTGATGTAGACAGAATTTAGAGCTCTGCACGCTTGACAGGATTGGTTTGCCAAACGTACTTCTGCAGACATGGCAGAAGCAGTTTTAGCAACAATGATTGCCGGAAGGGCCGCCACGTCATGGTTGCCCAATTGGCATGCTTTTTGTTCTGCTCAAAGAAACAAGTTCTGCAGAACTAAAAAGAAACGTCCCTGACGCGCGGTGAGATTTTCTCCCCACATCAGGGACATTATTTCTCACCCAGCTCCACTCTGACTCAGCCAGAAGTCAGCTCTGGAAGCCATGGCCTTACAGAAGGAAGCTTCTGACACGGTCATCCTGGCAGCCCTGTGCAGATGAGCAGCTGGGTCAAGGCGTGTGATGTTAGTGCTGTATGAGGCACTCGCAGCAGGAAACCAGGTGGTTCCTCTACATGTAAATGAGGCGAAAGTAAGTTTGATGGAATGGGTGAGCCTCCAATTTATGGAGGTTCTCATATTCTGCTAACCTCTAAACGATGCAGTTAGTGATATATACCGGAAGTCACCGAAATATTAAAGCAAACTGGTCAGCGACTCTGTGTCATGTTGTCTCTTTAATTAATCTCTTAGAATTGTTTTTCCTCAACCTTCTGTTATGTTCTCGCTGGCAGGATTCCATTCCCTGGCTTCTGTTAGGACAGTTGCTGGGGAAGAAGTCCTGCGTAGGTTGCATCCTACCTTGCTCCTGTGCTTTCTATTAATAAACCATTATACTACCACTTCTGTGTAGTATTATACTTTACAATTTTGGCGACTATTACAGAGAAGCACTAGAAAACCCTCGAACCCATTTTTGAACATTTCATCTGATTTCTGTCAGAGTTCATCTTCTGAATCCTCGTTATTTTAAACTTAAGGAAGGATTTACTATCTGATGTTTCCTAAAAGTGAATTTCTATATGAGTAGTTTTTTTTTTCTCTTCAGACGCGCAATTTTTACTTATCACCTTTTCACTTTCTTACGCTGTCTTACTACTACTCTTCTTTAAGTGCGTTGACTTGTTTATAGTGGCATAGGGCCCGATTCACAGAACTAACTTAAGACAAAATCCTAAACGTACTACTTTTGGTATTCACAGAAGCTAGGATTTTGTCTTAAGTTTGTCTTACGTTTGTCCTAAAACAGAATTAAGACAGATTCCTAACTTAAGTCTGCCTTAAGTCTGCCTTAAGTCTGTCTTTAGACAAAATCCTAACTTCTGTGAATACCAAAACTAGTAAGTTTAGGATTTTGTCTTAAGTTACTTCTGTGAATCGGGTCCATAAAGTATTTATCCACATCGGAGCCACTTTATTAATTTGCGCGCAGTAAACTTTGGAAACAAGAAAATCTAAAGTGAGCGCTGTCTTTTGCTGATGCATCATTTGAACTGTGAAGCTGTTACCTTCATTCTTGAGCGCGAGTGCACTGAAGCGGCTGCATTTTTTGACGCGCATGTGTGGAACCAGCTTCATTAATCTGACGTGAATGGCAAGGGATGCTAGCACGTTACGTACGCAACGTACGTTGTAAGGTCGTGATGTAAGACGATCGGCGGCCATCTTTGGAAGTTTCCATTACAACGGAAACAACCTGGTATCACAAAGGATTTTGTATCATTTTCTTCGTTTCAGTTGTGTTTTAACAAACTTCGTCAGCTGCGCTTTAACAAACTTCTTTCCATGGATGAATTCATTAATACTTTAATTAAGAAAGACCTCAAGTAAGCTGCAAATTGTTACAATTATATTCTTTTTTTTCAACATTTCTCATTATTTTCTTCACTTTACGAAGTTTATTTTTTAAAGTCAATTTACCTTTAGTGATTAGGACTTTGACTATTGCACATTGATTTCATATACCTTATTTTAATTTTTGATTTAATTTGAGAAATTGTTCTCATCGGTATATTTTGACATGGCTACTCAGAACTTCACCATTCAATCCGCACAAGCTTTTTGGCCTACTGGACCTGAACCATGTATGAAATGGCTACAGTGGAAAGCCTATTTTTTGAACTTTATTGAAACCATAGATGAGTTAGGAAAAATTAAACCTGAAAGAAAGAAAAAACTGTTTTTACATTCTCTGGGTGCTGGTGGTTTGAAAGTTTATGATGAAATGACCACAACTATTGGAGGTGGTTATTCTAATGTCTTTAATTATATTTTGAAGAATTTTGATAACCATTTTTCTGCAAAAGTTTGTATAGGCATAACCATGTATAGGTTTTTTTCGCAGGAAGCAGCTTCCAAGTGAGACTATTGACTTCTATGTCGCAGAGCTTAAAAAAATGGCGGAAGAGTGTAAATTTGACCACCTTCAAGAACAATTTATAAGGGACCAGGTGGTTATGCATGCTTCAGATCCAACGATCCAAGACAGACTTTGGATAAATGGTGATTCTGATCTCAAGGATGTTTTAGCCATTGTCAGAAAAGCTGAACTTTCTGGCCGTAGCGCTAAAGCAATTAAGGTTGAAGAAAAAATAGTTTCTGAACAAACTATCTCCAAAGTTCAAAGTAAATCCAATTATAAACAAAAGTTTCAACCTAAGATTAAACTCCTCGAGTTAAAAAATAGCGATAATCTTAAGTGTTTTCGCTGTGGGAGTGACTCACATTTAGCTAATTACAAATTGTGTCCAGCTATTAAGGAAAAATGTTCCAATTGTGGATTACTTGGACATTATTCCAGAGCTTGCCACAGGATGAAAAGTAAAAAAGTGAAAGTTATTTGCGATTCTTCTTCCAGTGATGAGGAGTGCAATGTAAAACAAATCATGCACTGTACTGTTGAGGTTGAGTGTGACCAAAGACCTCTTCAAAAAGTTTACATATTTAACATTAATGATTCCTTTCGTAAAGACATTTTGAAAAAACCTATATGCAATATGTTTATAGGTGGAGTCCCAATTAATATCTATGCTGATTCTGGTTCTCCGTATACTTTAGTTATTCAAGATGTCTGGAATTCTGATTTTGTTCGCTATTTAGGAAATAATCTTTACATACCTGATTTTTCTCCTAAAGGATTTTCCGGGGGGAAAAATTGTTATGGTTGGTTTTAGACCTTTGAAGTTTAGATTCAAGGGGAGGGAATCGTTTGGAAAACTGTACGTTGCTAAACATGGACCCTCTGTTCTCGGATGGAGAGACCAAGGCAATGTAGATATCATCTTGAATCCCAAAAGTCCTGAACCTGTTCTGGTTATTAATGATGGTGTTGAAATTGGTAATTCCATGTTAAAAAAACTTCCAAATGTTTTAAGCTGTAAAATTGGTAGTTTTGAAGGATTTTCCCATTGTATTGTTCTAAAGAGCAATGCCAACCCAAAGACATTCAAAGCTAGAAACATTCCCATTTTAATTTGTGGAGAAGTAGAAAAGGAATTGGAAAGACTAGTTGAGGAGGACATAATTGAACCCATAGAGTCCTCTGAGTGGATTTTTCCAGTCGTAATTGCTAGACGTTCTAATGGCAAAATCCGCTTGTGTGTTGATCTTCGTCATTTGAATGAAAACATAGTAATAGATAAATTTCCTTTGCCCAAAATCTCCAAAATGTTGTCTTCAGTTAATGGTGCTTCTATTTTTTTTACAGTTGATCTATCTTCGGCTTACCACCAGATTTTACTTGACAAAGATAGTAAACACCTTACTGCATTTATTACTCCAATGGGGTGTTTTCAATTTAAGAGAATGCCTTTTGGTTTGGCTTCCGCCGCTGCCATTTTTCAATGCATTATGCATCAACTGTTTTGTAAGCACCCTAAAGTTACATTTTTTCAAGACGACATTCTTGTATATGGGAAAGAAAAACAGAACATCATTCTGTTTTAGAGGAGGTTTTAAATACTCTTGAAAACAAGGGTCTGACTATTGAATATTCTAAATGTCATTTTGGTGTTAAATCCGTGACATATCTTGGCCATGTGTTATGTGTTATGTTCTGATGGAATATCAACTAACCCAAGTTAGTTGATGCTATAAAAGAAGCCCCTCCTCCTTCCAATAAGGATGATGTTCGGTCATTTTTGGGGATGGTGGAATTTTATGCTAAATTCATTAAGGGGTTTTCTAGAAAGGTTTTCAACATCAGACAACTTCTTAAAAGTAAGGTCCAATTTGAGTGGTCTGCTTTATGTGAAAATGAATTTAACGACATCAAAATGGACATCATTCATGCTCCAATGTTAAGTCCTTTTGATTTGGATCTTAGTTCTGTAATTACAGTAGATGCCAGCAACAAAGGTTTAGGTAGTGTGCTTTCTCAAATTGATGAATTTGGCAAAGAACGTATAATTGCGTTTGCATCCAGGGCTCTCTCCACCCCAGAAAGCAAATTTTCTGTGATCGAGAAAGAAACCTTGGCAGTAGTTTGGGCCTTGGAACATTTTCACAGTTTTGTATGGGGCAAAGAACGTGTGGTTAGATCTGACCATACACCTCTTACTAAGCTTCTCTCCACTGATGGCCTCTACAATGTAACTGCTAGGATAGCGAGAATGTCTATGCGTCTACAAGAATTTATAGTTCAAATTGAATACTTCCCTGGTAAAAGTAATGTAATTGCTGACTTTCTGTACCGTATGCCTTCTGATTTGCAAGAATGTGATGTGAGTAAGTGGGATTCCCTACAGGTTGCTCTTATTCATGATGAGAACTCGTTTTGTGTTGAAAAGAAGAAGTGGAATGAAGAATATTTGAAAGATAGTATTTTAGTTTCTGCTATTTCCTTCATTCGTCAAGGGTGGTTGGATAAAAATAAAATATCTTCTGATCTTAAGCCATTTTGGGAAGTAAGAAATGAATTGACTGTTTTGGATGATACTATTTTTCGAGGAGACAAGTCCATTCCTCCTACATTTTAAAAAAATTCGATTTTACAATTATGTCACAAAGACCATTGTGGTATAGTCAAAACCAAACAGAATGTTAAACAATGGTATTGGTGGCCAGGGATCAATGTTTTTGCTGAAAGAATTGTTCGTGAATGCATTATTTGCTCCAATTCTGATAAAGTACTTAGCACGTTGAGACCTGACATGTGTGAACCGATCATTCCTGCAGGTCCGTGGCATACTGTTGCCATTGATATTATGGGGCTCATAGGAGACAATCACAAATTTATAATTTCCATCATTGATATTTTTTCAAGATGGCCTAGCATCACAATTGTAGATAAAGTCGATTCAGCTAGTGTGCTGGAATTTATTGACAAAGTATTCATTGAAGAAGGTCTTCCTACTCAAATCATTAGTGATAATGGAGTGCAATTTATGTCAAACTTAGCCAAATCTTATTTTGATAGAACTGGTATTACTCACAAAACTACTTCATTATACAATCCCAGTGGGAATGGTTTGTGTGAGAGATTTATTAAGGTACTCAAGAATGCTATTCAAATTGCCAGTATGAAAAAAGTAGATTGGGAAACTCATATTTACAAAGCTGTTTGGTCTTACAGAACTTACATTCATGATGCTTTGAAGATGTCACCTTTTGAAATCATGAGAGGCCGTTTTACCAAAAAAAATGTAATCCTGATTGGTTGCATAATAAGGGGGTCATTAGGATCGCTGGCGGACTTGAGTCCGTCCGCGACCCCAGAGTATGAGGGAACGTCCGCATGGGCAGCGGCGTTCCCTCTGTGCTGATTAGGATGTGACCGCCAGGGTGGCGGTCACATCCTATATCTTTAACATTGCGGCGGGTGCAGCTTCAAGCTGCACCTGCCGCAATGTTAAAAATGCATACAATGCATTTGTATGCAGAAAGCGGCAGGCACCGCGCGGTGCCTGCCGATTTCTGTATACAAATGCAGGGGGGTACCATAGGTACCCCCCATGTGCACCCCCCACCCCCCCTTCACCTAGGGGGCCCGCAACGGGCCCCCGCAGTGAAGATACACATGCTTTTCCTCGGCGGAAAACCCGCCGCGGAAAAGCATCTTTGGAAGCCCATCCTAATATGGTGGGCGGTGTCTGAGAGACACCGCCACCATATTAGAGTTTTTCCGCCGCGGTTGTAAGCCAACCGCGGCGGAAAAGCTGCAGACGGAAACCAGGACCCACCAGCCATCCTAATGTGGCGGTGGGTCTTTGGTGGGTCCGCTGCGGTTTTTCCGCATCCTCTGGGCCGGCGGTGGCTTCCGCCGGCCCAGAGGATGCGGAAATTCCGCAATCATAATCGGCCCCTAAGTCATGTCTAGACATCTGCATAAACAAAGTTAGAAACAATATTCTTGAGAAACATCTTCAATATAAATGTAGTTTTGATAACACATTTGGTGGTGGTTCTGTGGATGTTAAAGCTGGCATGTGGGTTAAGGTCAAAAAACCTTGGCAGGTTTGTAAAGGCGAATTTCAATTTTCTGAACCTTTAATGATCAAAAAAGTTTTACGGAATGCTGTACTCTTAAGTGATGGCAAAGTATGAAATTTGAGAAAAATTGCCATTAACAAGGGGAAGAATGATTTAAAGAATGATTCCATTATTTCTCCATCTCATTCCTCTTGTAATGTGTCCGAAATTCAACCTGTTCACAAAGAGGATCATGGTGGCCTGGTTCTGTCAGAAAGTGTAATTTTTCCTAATTCGGATGTATGCAATAATTCTTCTAGAAACACCACTGGTGTGGTTGATGATGATGATTTATCTGTAATTACACCCAATAACAGTATTTCGACCAATCATGATTTTGTAAATAGGAATGTGGTAACTGTTGATGAAATTGATTCAAACAGTAATGCAGATGCATGTAAGAAACGCATTCGTTCTAAACCTAAATGGTTAGATGATTTTGGGCCAGATGTAGGTAATTCCTATTTACCGATTCTTAAATACCGAATTTTACCGATTCGGTATTTAAGAGTCGGTAAATAGGAAGGAGGGAGATGTAGGTAATTCGAATTTAAGAATTACCGAATCAGTAGGATTCGGTATTTACCGATTCGGTAAATACTGAATCGGTATTGCTCATTGATTCCTATGGGCCATGAAGCCCATAGGAATCAATGGGCAATACCGATTCGGTATTTACCGAATCGGTAAATACCGAATCCTGCAAGGGTGCAGGGGGTGTCACTTTGACATCCTCTAGCACCCCAATTCCGGACTTGTGTGCCATGTGGCACACAGACATGCCCTAAGGGCATGTCTGTGCGTCACATTGCACAGGTGTGCATGCACAGATGTGCACGCACACCTGAATTCGGTATTTTACCACACAATAGGATTGTGTGGTAAAATACCGATTCTTAAGGGCCTGTGGCACTCTTAGGAATGCCACCTACATGTGGATTTACCGAATCGGTAAATATACTGATTCGGTATTTGGTAAAATATAGTCCCCCTACATCTGAAAACCCTAATACCGGTCGGTAACGGCCAAATTCGGCCGTTACCGACCAGTATTAGGGCTCCTACATCTGGCCCCTAGTTTGTTAATTCTTTTGTTTTTTTTGTTCCTTAAGGAAGAAGATGTGTCATGTTGTCTCTTTAATTAATCTCTTAGAATTGTTTCTCCTCAACTTTCTGTTATGTTCTCGCTGGCAAGATTCCTTTCTCTGGCTTCTGTTAGGACAGTTGCTGGGAAGAAGTCCTGCGTAGGCTGCGTCCTACCTTGCTCCTGTGCTTTCTATTAATAAACCATTATACTACCACTTCTGTGTAGTATTATACTTTACATTGTGCCCTTGGATACCACTGTCTCCATTGCCTTCTGTCTCCTAGAGAATGTTAAGCTTATATGCCAAGAAAATGTTTCCCAATTTTATTACAAGACAGAGGTTCCCACTATGCAGTCTCTTTTCTCACTGTTTATTACACAGCCATTTGATGTACTTTATATACAAGAAAGCCTTTCTTTTAACAGGAAATTACAAAACCAAAAGTAAGCAAAACCACAGTATATGAGGGTTATGAGTATCACACACTAGCTGCAGCTATCTTAAGTTTGGAGCTCATCTGGCTGGGTGCTTGGCTGAGCGTTTGAGAAAAAAAAAAGAAAAAAGGAGGTAGGAGCCAATTCCAACATGGCTGCCCGGAGCTTCAGCTCAGTGGAAACCCCACGCATAACATCCTATCGTGGCCCTCAAAGCCCCACTAAATTATCTTTAAGGGCCAAATGCCAAAATCGGACAATCTGGAGCGTCTGCCGCTGGGGCTGATGATACTTCCAGCGGCTGCTCTGCCGTGATATCAGCAATATCCACCCCCTGGCGATAACACCTCAAGATGGCGCTCGAGGTGAAACGGAGGTAGAAGTGGGGGGGGCCGTGGTGAAACGGACCCATGCTATGAGGTAACAATGCGGGGGCCAGGACATCAGGAGTGGGCCCCCCATGCTGCCCTTTTATCTTCCCCGGCTGTTGCAGCCCGTGATCGCCGGATCTGCAGCCTCCATCCGCCTGTGTGGCCCGAGCGCAGTGTGTGGATGGGGGCCCGTGGCCACAGCGGACTGGCGGGACAAGTTACACGACCGGGAGAGGATTTTAATTACAGCGCTCACCCCCTACATATGACGAAGCTGCTTACGCCCCCCTGGGAGAGCCAAGATAGACATCAGCTTTTTGTCGAACATGAAAGCTGGGTGGAGACCTGGGGATTTGTTTTAACACCCCTCCAGCTAATGACACGGGTGGATTGTGGTGCCCCGTACAGGAGCATGGGAGCATTCAGACCCTGGATCATGTGTGTGCAGCAGTGGTGAAAGGAGGTGAAAATACTGAAGATGCTCCTCCTTTTGACTGTCTGGCTCCTTTTCCCCTCTTGTTCTTCCTCCGTTGGGTCTGCTACCTGGTTTTCTTTGGACTTGGGCCTTGTAACTTTTGGACTGGAACTCGAGTGCACCCCGCCATTTTGGGACCATCTCCTGTTGTCACTCTTGCCCTGGGTGCACTTTGCCATGTTGAGATGGTTTCCATTGATGCCCACGACCCGGGTCCGCCATTTTGTTGAATCTTGTGCTTTCCTTTGGTCCCTTGAATTCCATCCTGCTGACCTTCAGACATTTCTCTTACCCTGGACTGCCTTATCTCTTTCTCCCCCTCAGGTCCCCATCTCTCCTCTCACTAATCTCAGCCTCCAACTCTTCTCCCCCACATTCCGCTCTCTACCCCATTTTATTTTAATTTAAAATTTTCATTTTTTTATTTCTCTTTTCACTCTGTAAATATGTGATATATACTTGTCCAAGCCGAATCGCTGGTAAAATGGAATCCTGAGAAACTATTTGTATATATATGTATATAGAGATAACTATAACCACTAGTATAAGTAGTAGACCTTTGTACTCACTACCATTCCTATGTGATTCTTAGAGTTTATTCATTTGAATCTCTTCCTTGAATGATTTTACAACTTGTACATTTGCAATTTTTTTTCGTGTTTGTATCTTTTACGTAACTCATGTAATCCTAAGTCCTTATGTATCGCAACTGGTTCTTTTGTAAAGCGCTCTGACACCTTTGGGTAATGTTCGCGCTATAGAAAATCGCATTAAATAAATAAATAAAACAGGGAGAATGTGTTTCTACCTAAGACTTTCTCTGAAACCTTCTGTTACCCGCAAGCAGCGCGATGCCGAATGCTGGGGAAGGTTATTTTTAGCTTTGACGAGACACTGCAGCAGGTTGAGCTTGCAAAGCCCTAATTGTGATGTGTTCGTGTTTCTCCAAGATAACTGCTTTAAAGGGATGCGTGGAAGAAACTAAAGAGGTCCTGAGGAGACTGCTTGTGCAACTTTTGTCTGTTGGTTGAGCTCTCCTCGCAGAGGCTGGGTGTCAGCACTAAAGATTTGTAGAAGTTTGATTTGTGGTGTCTATCGCTAAAGAATTTTAACTTTACAACTGCATTTTGGAGGGTGGATTATTTGCAAAAGAAATAAGTATTTACTCAGACAAGCCTTGCTTTGTGTATAAATATATATATATATATATTATTTACAGCGCTTGTTGTAAAAAGTTGTCTCTCCTTTAGTTGGATTGATAAACCCACGTGTGGTTGGGGGGCTTCTGATCCCTTTAAAGATATCTGAAAAAAGATATTGATAGTTGAAAAGAAATGTACACTTAATTAAAATGACTTCTCAAGAAGACATTGCAAATAATGAAAACATCACAGAGTTGGAGGGACACTTTTTTAGGCACAATATCAGGACTTTTTAGTTATCTCGGTATCCAAATCAATTTCGATTGCAGTAACCACTTTAAGTTTGTTTTCTTTTAGGGAATTTTATAAAGCGCATAGACCCAAAGGTATCAGAGCGCTTTACATGAGCACCAGTTGCTTTACAGACTGACACAATAATTTTTTGTGTTAGGCACGGGGAGATTAAGTGATATGCTCAGAAAAACAGAATGTGGAGCGTCCCTGCCGAGACTCGAACCCGGTTCCCCAGCTTCGAGTTCAACCACCTTAGCCGTTAGGCCCAGTAGAGCCTGCTACCACACAGGGGTGGTGGGTCGTGGGGTGGGGGAATGGAAAAAATTGGGAAAAAACAGACTTACCTGAAATGGCTGACTGCCTCTTCTCCTCCGTCCTCTTCATCTTCCGGTCTCCAGTCCCACCGGCAGCAGGAAGCACAAGGGCACACAGGCTCCCCAGAGCCAATCACAACGCTGCAATGCAACATTGTTATTGGCTTGAGTGCCATGGATCGGTGCTCAGAAGGGGACAGGGAGCCTGGCTGTGCAATGCAGCCTGGTGGTCAAGATGCAAAGTGTGCATGTATGTTTGGCCGGCCAAACAGTCATGTGCACTTAGAGAGTGCAACCAACTCCTTCCCCATCTCTGGCCAGACCGCCCGCCACTGGCGGTAATAGGAACAAGCATTTGCAATGCAATAGGTCTCGCATTAGGAAAGTTTGAGCTATTGGTATTGTGAATGTTATGTTACATATTTTTATATAGCGCTCAGCAGCCCCAGCCAAGGGGCGTCCCGGCGCTGTCAAACAGCAAGGAGGGCAGTTGCCTCTACAAAGCACGGCAGGCCCTAACACGACAAGCCCTAGGATCTAGTCTAAGGGAAAAAGGTAAGTCTTAATGGCTTTCCTGAAAGTCAAGAGATCATTTAAGCCAATCAACTGGGATGGCAAGACATTCCATAATTTAGCAGCCAGATAGCGAAAGGAGCGACCACCCATCCAAGAGCGTTTTACTCGAGGGACCGCTACCAGGTGATGTTCTTCCGACCGCAAAGATCGACGGGGGACATACGGGGTAAGTAACGGACAGAGCATAGGTGGAGTCGCGAGCTTTAGGATCTTGAATGAGAGACAGAGAGCCTTAAATTGAATCCGTTTAGCCACAGGCAAACAATGGAGTTTGCTTAAGGTGCCCGCCACCGATTGAGAGCAAGGGAGGTCTACCAAAATTCTTGCTGCCGCATTTCGCACCCGCTGCATTCTTCCAATCTCTTCCTGGTTGACCCCTAACAACAAGGAGCTCGCATAGTCCAAGCGAGAGAGAATAGTTGATTGCACTATGAGCTGGCGGGTGGGAGGGTCAACATTTTTTAAAATAGGTTTGAGATTCTGTAGGATCCCAAAGCATGTGGCTGCCGTTTTCTTGGTGTGAGTGCTAAAACTGAGGGAGGAATCTATCCAGACCCCAAGATTTTTTACTTCTAATTTTGAGTCGGGAAAGTTCCCTAGAGTATTGAGCCACCATTTTTCGCACCATGCAGAAGCGTTTTTGCCCACAAATAAAACCACCGTCTTACTCGCATTAAGCTGCAAATAATTAGAGGTCATCCAGTTAGCCACGGCCGTTAGGCCACTCTTAAACCTGGTGGCGCTCAAAACGGAATCCTAAGTCAGAGCCACCACTATCTGCGTATCGTCAGCATATGAGACCATTGAGAGCTCCCATAGATTAGCGACCGCAGCCAGTGGCTGTACGTAAAGATTAAATAACTTAAGGCTGAGTGCCAAGCCCTGGGGGGCTTCCTGCTCAATAGGTTGTTCCTTGGAAAGGAACGGGGAGTGGAAACCCAAAAGGATCTTCCTGTTAGAAAGGCTCTGAACCACTCCAGAGCGAGTCCCCTGACAACGGCTTCTTCCAGACGATGTAACAAAACCGCATGCAAGACCGTGTCGAAAGCGGCACTCAGATCCAACAGGATCAGTGCTGCCGTTTGACCAGAGTCCAGGATGATCCGCAGATGTTCCGTCATGCTCAAAAGTGCCGTCTCAGTGCTGTGACCGGCTCGGAAACCATGCTGCGAGGCATCCAGAGTATAGTTAGAGCAGAGAAAGCTGGTAAGAGTACTATTGACGTGGGATTCTGCCACCTTGGCCGGCCAAGGGAGCAGGGAAATAGGCCTGAAATTCTCAGGTTTGGTGGAATCCAACGTAGGTTTTTTAATAATGGGGGATACCCATGCCTGTTTCCATCTTGCTGGTATCACGGCTGATACAAAGGAGGAGTTAATTATCTGCCGAAGAGGGTTAAGCACAAGCGCGGATGCCTCCCTAAATTAGGCAGGCTTTAAGGGGTCAGCAGGAGAGCCAGACTTGATTTTCCCACATAGTCTAATGAATTCATCATGGGAGATTTCAGGAATCACCATGAGTTTGGTGATTGACTCAGGACTGAGAGGGGTGGGTGGAGGTGTAGACAAAAAGGATCTATAAATTGCACGCACTTTTTCTACAAAGAAGGAAGCCAATTCTTCGCAGTGTGTTTCAGAGACCGTTACCGGTGTCGAGGCTTTTTTGGCGCTGAGATCCTTCAAAATTTTAAAAATAGATTTTGAGGGATTCGGGCTAAGCCTGATCTCCTTGGCATAGTAAGCATCTCGTGTCTTGCAAATAGCTCTGTGATAGTTTTTTTGTGCGGCAATGTATTGCCCTTTTATTTCCGGATCGTACGCTTTCCTCCATTTCCGTTCGATTTTTTTACAGGTTTTCCTTAGGGTAGTTAGAGACTCATTATAGCATGGGTTAGATTCTTAAGAGGTGCCTTTGATCCAGCTAGCCAGAATCAAAGAATCCAGAGCCCGAGTTAACCAGGTACAGAACATCTCATACCCTGACTCTGTATTATCGAAAAGTCCAGGAGGATCTATTCTGAGCAGGGCGTAAAAATCATCGAGGCGTAATTTCCGCCAGGGGCGCTTGTATACTGGTTGACTAGTAACCACATCTGATTATTCTTTTAAAGGTGGAGACATGCCGACCAACATATGATCGGACCAAGGAACCGGAATGGGGGAGTCTACTACCACGGCTTCCATATTAGAAAAGATGGGATCTAGCAAATGTCCTCCTCTATGGGTGGGACTCGTAACTAGTTGGTGCAGTTGAAATGCTGCTAGATCTGCTAGCAAGCCGCTAATCTTTTTATCTAAGGTAAGATCAAAATGAAGATTAAAATCTCCAAGAATACTAAAATTTGCAGTTCCTACTGCCAATGAACCCACTGCTTCCAAAAAAGCATTTGTGAAACTGCGGTCTTGCCCAGGGGGCCTATACACCAGGATTCCAGAAAGGGTCAGATGCGAATTTATCCGGATGCTAAAGCGAGCACATTTGCATCCTTCAATGTCAACTTTGGTGAAAAGGCAGTTGTAGCAAGAGTTGACAATCACAGCAATACCCCTACCCCTCGTTGGCCTATTTATAGTATGCACGGAATAACCAGGCGGCACGGCCAAATTAAGGACTGTGGTCTAGCCAGGTCTCAGTAAGGAACAAAATATCCAGTTTGTTGTCCTCAATGAGATCATATACTTCGGCATAGTGTTTAGCTAAAGATCTTACATTCAGCTGAGAGATTGTCAGCCGTTGTTGAGGGCAGGTGACTTTAGGGGGCGTAAGTACCGTTGGTTTAGGTAGAGAGAACAGCCCACATGCACACTGGAAGGGGCCCTTCAGATGATGGAGTGGGGTCCTGTTACATCGGGTTCCTGATGTATTGAGATCTAGGAGAGTATCCCTGGAGTAAGTGTGCCCAGCCAACTTGTCGTGACCAGCTTTCTGGCGAGAGGCGACGTACTGGCGCGGACGGGCGCAGACGGGCTTGCCTTTGGCGCACCGCCGGCGCGCCCGCTGCACGCGTACGCAGAGCGCTTGGAGGGACATCCCCTTTTATCCCAGGGACCGTCTGACTTGCACAGGATGTAAAACAGAAGTCTAGTTACTTCCGATGTGTTCGGCGAGCCCGTCTTCCCTCCACAACAATCCGACCTAAAATCAGCGGTAAACCGGGGAAGCGGCAATGTTATGTTGTTATGTTATGTTATCGGATTCTTCTATAGCGCAACGGCTACTCCAGAAGGAGTGTCCCGGCGCTTTGGCGAAGAAGTCCTTCAGGGGTGGCAACATAACTGCAAAACATAAGGAAAGGCGGGGGCTATCTGGTGAAGAGCCAGGTTTTTAAAGCCTTTCTGAAAGACATCAGGCTAGGGAGCTGTCTGAGAGAAAGGGGAAGCTCATTCCAGGCACAGGGAGCCAAGTAATGAAAAGAGCGACCGCCTTGTCTGGTGCGTTTAATGGTCGGAACGACCATTTTAGACAAGGAGGCGGACCGCAAAGCCCTGGTAGGTTTGTAAAAAGCAAGACGTTTCCTGATGTAGCTAGGGCCTATATCATGAAGGGCTTTGAAGGTCAACGTCAGACTTTTGAATAGGACCCTCTTGGCTATAGGAAGCCAGTGCAGTTCCTTTAACAGGTCTGAGGCACTAGCGCGTCTAGGGAGCCCGTAAATAGCCCGGGCAGCTGAATTTTGGACTACTTGAATTCTCCTCACAAGGTATTTGGGGAGTCCTAGATAGAGGGCATTAGCGTAGTCTAATCTAGACCCAACAAGTGCTTGAACAATGACCCTTCGATGTTTAATTGAGATCAAGGGGAGAAATTTCCTGAGCATCCGGAGGATGAGTTTTAAAAATAAGTGAGGTTAAAAACAAGCGCAACACTTCAAAACTAACTGCAGCCCTTCACGCTGAGCATCGTGACACATTTTTTAATTATGTTTTGTTTTTGAAAATAGCGAAATTAATAGCTTTGTCATTTACAATGCCAATAGTTATAACTTTCGCAAATGTGACACCTATAGCATTTGTAATGCAATATGTGTTGTATTTACCTGACTTACATGTATTGATATTACAAATAACAATGGCTTTTAATTTTTTTCAATAATTAATACTTAAATAAAAGTTATTGTAATTTATAATGCTAATAGCTTAAAGTTTTGTAAATAACTTTTGTGAAGATTATGTTCAGTGTATTTTATTGTGACGAAAATCCAAGAACAGAAGTGAAATATTAACATCTTTTGTTACATTTGTAATAAAGCTTGAAACATTGAGAGAACATATTTGAACCAGGTGTTGTTGAATGGTTGCACAGATTGATGCTGTGGTGGCGCTGAGTGATGTGATGGCGAACGAGTGATGCTGTGCCGTTCAGTGATGTTGTGGTAGCGCATAGTGATGTTGTGGTGTCCCTTAGTGATACTGTGGTGGTGCAGAGTGATGCTGTATGCTATGCTATGTTTTGTTTTGCTATCCTATTTTTTGTTTTGTTATACTATGCTATGTTTTGCTATCCTATGCTTTGAATTGTTATGCTATGCTATGCTGTGTTTTGTTATGCTATGCTATGTTTTGTTGTGTTTTGTTATGCTATGCTATGTTTTGCTCTGCTTTGCAATGCTATGTTTTGTTATGCTATGTGTTGTTGTGTTTTGCTATCCTATGCTTTGTTTTGTTATGCTATGCTATGTTTAGTTTTGCTATCCTATGCTTTGTTTTGTTATGCTATGCTGTTTTGTTGTGTTTTGTTATGCTATGTTTTGTTGTGCTTAGCTATGCTATGCTTTGTTATGCTATGTTTTGTTATGCTATGCTATGTTTTATGTTATGTTATGCTATGTTTTGTTATGTTATGCTATGTTTTGTTCTGCTATGTTTTGTTGTGTTTTGTTATGCTATGCTATGTTTTGTTAAACTATGCTATGCTTAATGTTATGCTATGCTTTGTTTTGTTATGCTATGTTTTGTTATGCTATGTTTTGCTGTGTTTGTTATGCTATGCTATGCTTTGTTGTGTTTTGCTATGCTATGTTTTGTTTTGTTATGCTATGTTTTGTTTGGCTATCCTATGCTTTGTTTTGTTATGCTATGCTATGTTTTGCTATGCTATGCTTTTTTTGTTATGCTATGCTATGCTGTGTTTTGTTATGCTATGCAATGTTTTGGTATGCTATGCTGGTGAGGGTGTGTGAGTGTGTGTGAGGGTGTGTGAGGGTGTGGGTGTGTGAGGTTGAGGGGGTGTGAGGGTGTGAGGGTGTGGGTGTGTGAGGGTGAGGGGGTGTGAGGGTGAGGGGGTGTGAGGGTCAGGGGGAGTGAGCGTGAGGGTGAGGGGGAGTGAGGGGGAGGGGGTGTGAGGGTCAGGGGGAGTGAGCGTGAGGGGGAGTGAGGGGGAGGGGGTGTGTGAGGGGTGGGTGTGGGGTTGTGAGGGTGAGGGTATGAGGGTGAGAGGGTGTGGGGGACGGGGTGAGGGTGACAGGGGTGAGGCGGTGTGAGGGTGAGGGTGTGTGAGGGCGAGGGTGTGTGGTGGTGAGGGTGTGTGAGGTTGAGAGGGTGTGGGAGGGTTTGTGTGAGGGGGAGGGTGAGGGTTTGAGGGGGTGTGAGAGGGTGTGTGAGGGTGAGAGGGTCTGTGAGGGTGAGAGGGTGAGTGAGGGTGAGAGGCTGTGTGAGGGTGAGATGGTGAGTGAAGGTGAGTAAGGGTGAGGGTGTGTGAGGGTGCGTTAGGGGATGTGAGGGTGAGGGGTGTGAGGGTGAGGGTGTGTGAGGGTGTGGGGGTGTGAGGGTGTGTGGGGGTGATAGGGTGTGTGAGGGTGATAGGGTGTGTGAGGGTGAGAGGGCGAGTGAGGGTGTGTGAGGGTGGGGGGTGTGAGGGAGAGGGGGTGTGAGGGTGAGGGTGAGGGGGTGTGTGAGGGTGAGTGGGGAGGTGTGTGGGGGAGTGTGGGGGTGAGGGGGTGTGTGAGGGTGTGTGAGGGGGAGGGGGTGTTAGGGTGGGTGAGGGTTGGTGAGAGGGTGTGTGGGGGTGAGGGTGAGAGGGTGAGGGTAGATGAGGGTGAGAGGGTGAGAGGGTGAGTGAGGGTGTGTGAGGGGGTGTGAGGGTGAGGGTGAGGGGAAAAAAGTGAGAAACATTGCTTTCTGAGCCAGAGAGCAATGCACAGGGGAAGTGACCCTGGCTCGAGCAAGCAGCCTGGGGGAGCCTGACAGCCAAGTCAGTGGAAGGGGAAAAGGGTTGTTATCACCGCCAAGCAGCAGTTCTCTGCATATCTCTACATCTCCAAATAAGCAGCTTTTCCTCAGGCGTGTGGAAGCCAAGGAGAATATGTGTAGTGTGGAGTACTACGCACGCTTTGATTACAGCAAGGAGCGTTGTATGTCATACACAAACTGTAGCTGCTGCTCAGTGATTCGGAGCAAAGGCACAGTACGGAAAAGATTGACCGCAAAACAATCCCGCACATTTCATTAAAGGTGGAGCAGTTGCTTATCAGCACAGGACCACACACACAGACAAGCACACAAGGGCAAGCACACACACACACACATTTGTAGTTTACAATTCTGCAAAACTCAGTTTATAGACCTTAGAGGAAAGAAAGTGGATCTGGCCAAAAGTGCCCCCATTACAAGTGAGAGCCCACAGAGATAAAGTAGAGGGTCAGTCGGCCTGTACACAGAAGAGCCAATCTTCAGCGTGTGTGGTAGGTGGGGCCTAGCACTAGCCCGGAGCAAGGGTGCCCGTAGGGTAGTGACTAAGATGACGAGCAAGTGACGCACTTAAAGGATGGTTATACTGCAGTTGTGGAAGAATTTTCTAACTGGCCCTGTTTCTTCCTATCACAAAGGCAATGCAGCTGTCTTAGGCTCAGGCGCTGTATGGCTGTCCAGCTTTGCACCGACCACCTCTAATTGAAATTATAAAAAGAAAAGCATAACTCGCTTCAAAAGAAGCCCAAAAAGGCATATCCTACTGAAAGAAGTCCAACCATAAAAACGAAACAAAGACTTACAAGGACAGGGTGAAGGGTGGTCCGAGGGGAAAAGCACACAGAGAAATGATCGGAGGAGAAAGCAGTAACGTTACAAAAATCAGCAGCCATGTTTGCTGAGAACAAGAGCAGGGGCAATCTAAAACAAGGAGGGGGTGGTGCGAATGGAACAGCACACAGTGGGTGGAAGGGGAAAGCAGTAACGTCGCAAACATCAGCTGCCTGCCTTTGCTCAGAACACGAGCCAATGTAATTTAAACAAGCTGGAGGGAGGAGGAGGCAGTTGCAGCCCAGGAGAGGGAGGAAAGAGCAGATGTTCAGAGCAAGCTCTCGGCATTGCTGTGGCGGGCGCGGGGGAGGCATTCCTTTGAAGTCTGATGGGCACAAATGGTGGAATGGTGGTGTGCGAGCGGCTTGATGGGGGGGCGGGAGAGCAGGGGAGCGAGCGAGTGGGAGGGAAAGAGCATGGGGTGTGAGCGAGAAGTGAGGCCGAGTGCGCGCTGGTGAAGCTTCTGGGGAAGGGGGGCAGGGGAACAGGGGAGCGAGCGAGTGGGAGGGAACGAGCATGGGGTGTGAATGAGAAGTAAGGTCGAGAGCACGCTGGCGAAGCTTCGCACATGAATGCCTCACATGCATTGCGGAGAATACGCAATCCAAAACCTCTTGGTAGAATTTGCTGTTGGCCCTCTATATGTCTCGCCAGCAATGCTGCGCATTGACAGGTCGAGACCTAAAAATAAAATGAGAATAACAATACGGTATTTTATTTTTCCTTTTGAGCAGTAGGGCGACGCTCCTCCATCTTAGCAGAGGAGCCGCCCCTGTTTAGGCCACATTCTCTCCCAAGTCTGTGGCCTCCACTATTGGCCGATGGGTGGCATCTGCAATTTGAACACCCTCTCTGTGCGTAGGAGTAAATGATTGGCTAAAACAAAACCATTTAGAAATGGAAACTGACATGCAAGTGCATTGTGATGCTAGGGGTTCTGTTCTGCAGGATGGAATGGATATACATCAATGAGGTGTGGTTTACACATGAATCCAAATGGAGGTCAGTTAACCTCATCACTGCGGCGGTAATTTTTACGCTACGCTGCTTTTTTCAAAAAGCTGCGTTAGATGACGAGCTCAGCTTGTCATCCGCACACGCTCCCCGTGGCTGATGACGAGCTGAGCTCGTCATCAGCATCGAAGGGGTTAAAAAAATCATTTGAACCCATGTAAGATGTACATATGGATGATGTATGAAACTGACCTTGGGAACGATCACCCAGATTTAGAAGGGACATCCCGACCACAGACAGGAGACTGAATAGAGAGTGGATGAATTTAAATGTCAGTGTTTAGGATTTTTTATGTTTTTGTGTTTTTCAGCAACGGGGGGTCGTATGAAGAAAAGAGGTGGAGCTTGTGAGTGAGGACCCTTCTATACTGTGGACCTAATTAAGTTGGATTTTGTTATTTCCCGTTAAAAGACATACGTTATGGGATATTTAGCGTGTTAAATGGCTGTGAAATAAACAGTGAGAAAAGAGACTGCATAATAATCGCTACCTTGCTTCTAATAATCAGGTCTCTCCTTCACAACTTGCTAGGAGTATCGGCAATTATATGCCAGATGTAGAACAAGGACAGTAGGGGTGGGAGGGAAGTAGGTAAGGCAGAAGGTCCCGAAAGAGGGGAAATTTAGTTTATTGGGGGGTTCCCTTTTTTTTTTCACAGTGGTAGTGGACAGTGGGCACAGTGGTGGGCACAATGGCAAGCACAGGGCAGATGGAAGGAGGTGGATACCGCAGAATAGTGCAGGCACTAGGTGGAGAAAGAGGCAGTGACAACAGCAGAAGGGAGGGGTCCGGTGAAAATACCCACGGGGAGCAGCAAAGAATAACAGGTGGCATGAGAATGCCCCACGTAACACTAAAGATGACAGAGAGATTAACTCATGCATTCACAGGTACCCTCACATGTGATAACGAAGGAAAAAAAGACTGAGTAAAAAAAATATTTGCCAAGTGTAAGGAAATGCCTCTTTTGTTGCATGATCACCCCCAAAGATTTGTACTGGTGCTGCTGATTTTTTGCCTCGGAAGGTACAGTGAGGTCTGCTAACCAGACCTCAGTGCCAGTGCTTGGACCCTTACAAGTGTAGTGTTAAATTGGCTAGATGTATTTGCCATAACTTTACTTGCTTCTAGGTCCCTAGCAATGGTACCAGTGGTACCCAGAGCCTGTAAGTTAAAAGTGTCCCTTAAGTACTGCTGCAATGATTATGCTACCCTGTCCGTAACAACGTGAAAACATGTCTCCTAGACTGCCACTGCAGACTGACAGAGCAGCTGTGAACTACTAACTGGACTTTGACATTAGTTTGAAAAGCAGGACATACATTTTCATATGTGCTAACAGTAAAACATGAAATTGTAGCTTTCACGGTGGAACGGATAGTTAGTAGCCCCTTTGGCAAGTACAGGGTTACACATTGAACACACAGCTCTTCAAACGTCTGGATGGGGCTACTAAAGTTAGTACTTAAATGTATCAAATTAATCATCACATTAAAGTTGAAAGTTGCCACTCTGTTGCTCATGTTTACCAGTGGCAGTTTGCAGATGCTGGCCACAAGATAGCTTCTTTCCTCCTTAGGAGAACTGTGAACGACTCTCGGGAGAAGAACAATAGAGGGCTGGTGTTGGAAGAGGTGTGACCTCTACCTGGCAGGAATCTGCACAGGGTTTGAGCCCAAAAGTTAAGCTTCAAAGGTAAAGTCGCTTTTGAAGGGCAAATGGTGGACACACACACGAGGGGTTGCTCTTTTCTGGAGGTAGACAGGTTGACGTCAGGGACACAGAGATGGGGACCAGTTGCCAAACCGGTTATTTTGTGGGCATGTAGCCCTCAGGTAGTCAAACCTCTTTGGGGGCTACCAAGCTCCACACCCCGAAAGAGGGGCTCTGTCATTGTGGGAGTAGCAAAATAGTGCTTTTTTGAGTAGCCAGTACCACAATTCGAAGAAATTCATTATCAGGCAGGAATGCACCAACTAGCCCAATGGCTAGTGACCGCAACATCCCCTGAGCGCAGTTTCTGGGCATAAATAAAGACCCCAGACCTCATATCACTTCTGCACTGGAGATATGACCAAAGAAGAACTATTCTGCTGTTCACTGGACCTGTCAAGCGAGGCTGCACCAGCTTCTAGACTGCACCTGCCGATTCCTGGGCTAGGAAAGAAAGGACAGTGCCGGTCTCATGGAAGGGTCGCTCCAGACAGAAGAGGTGAACTCGAAGAGTCAGTTGCCTGAATTTCATACAGCACTGAGCCACAAAAGCTGAAATAGCCCATTCTGGCCTGTCAATAGCCACAATCACTGGACTGGCGATGTGCAGCCCGGAAAACGAAGTCCTGACCCTCAGAAGTTGCTCCCAAGTCTTCTGGACTTGAGAGAATCATCAGAGCGCAGTTTGGTCGCCCAAGGCGGACACTAGCCTTCTCCAAAGGGAACCACAAGTTTTGCTGCGACTGGAGACCAGTAGATCAGTGGGAACTGAACTTTTGCTGGACCTAAGAGGACCTAGGAAGACACCACCAACCGTACTGTATCCTCAGCATCTTGCAGGGTCTTCAGCATCATATATACTCTGGCATCAGGACCACTCCAATAAAGTCGATAGTTGTTTGCCCCCAGAGCCTGATCTGGACTTGTCACTTACTTTGTGATAAGGTAACTGTCCTACTCTATAGTAGCCCCCTTGACATTCCCACTGTCGGAGCTGGTTGCTAAAAGCAGGCCTGAGTAGACAATCTCAACTCTACAAAATGTCTTAACTTTGCAGTTGCCAATGCTTGTTTGCATTTTCGACTGAAAAGCTGAGATTTACATTTTACTTACAAATCTGCCTCTCCAGAACTCTCTGGCCCATTTTGTTTGCTTTGGTGTCTAAAAATTCATAAAACAAGATCGATTTTTATAAAGTTCTGTCAGATTGTTTTTATGTTGTGTGACATTCTTATTTAGTTGTTTTGGTACTTATAAATGCTTTACAGGTGTGACTCTGTTTAAGCCTGACTGCTTGAAGTCACAGCAACCCAGGTTTGAGCTAAGGTGTTGCAAACCAGTCTGGCTGGACCTAAGTTGGTTTCGAGAGTGTATTCCATGGTGAGGTCGCACAGCCACACAATATAATACACCACAAATTCTCACACCTAGTATCTTACACTTTATTCATAGGGAAGCCAGGATTGGTCCCTGACTTTGTGGTTTCACATTATGCAATTCACCGACTAGATGGCTACCTATTTCTCTCCCTTTTAACACCAAAGGTTTATGCTTTGTATTTAATTGTTGGTGCATGTCGGTAGAGCATGGGTGGCAGGCAGAAGCCACATTAAGGCTCTGCTAGTTTTGGGTTTAAGGGTACAAGTGGACCTCTGACTGAGCCCGAGCCAGGCCTCTGGCTCGAGCTTTAAGTGGCTCGCCTACCTTTACTACATCTATGCAAGTAATGTTATGTTAAAAATATTTCTAAAGCGCAAACAGCTACCCGAAGGTGTCCTGGCGCTGTCTATACGCAACCCAACAAGATATAAGTAAAGAGCTCGGAGTTATGCACCAAAAAGCCAGGTTTTTAAGGCTTTCCTGAATGCCAGCAAATCAGGACTATTCCTAAGATGAAGTGGTAGAGTGTTCCATGCCTTAGTTGCACCACTTACGAAACTCCTACCTACCCAGCTGGCTTTTTTAGAGATAGGTACCATTACCAATTTTTCTCTCAGAGACCGAAGTGGTCTGTTGGGGACATACCACCGAAACTGTTGCTTCAAGTGTTCTGGCACGGTACCATGAAGCGCTTTGTAAACTGAACAGAGTGATTTGAACTGCACCCGTTTTTTAATGGGCAGCCTATGAAGTCTTCTGATCTCTCCGGAGATTGAAGCAAATTTAGCTGTTCCTGAGAGCAGTCTGGCCGCCGAGTTCTGTAAAAGTTGGAGTCTATGCATTAGTCGTTCCTGAATATTTAAATAGAGGCTATTGCAATAGTCCAACCGCGATAAAGTTAATGCCGTCACTACTGTACGTTGGTTTTCCTTGGGTAGAAACTGCAACATTTTCTTGCATGTTCTAAGAGCAAATGCGGTCGCTGAGACCACTGCATTGACCTGGTCCTCTACAATGAGTTTGTCATCAATCAGGACACCCAAGTTCTTTACTTTCCTCGTAGGGATCGGAAGCACCCCCAAAGAGTCTGGCCACCACCACTGATGTTGGTAGACTGCAATTCCACAACTCTCAAATGCCGGAAGGCCATAAATGCATTGTAAACCACAACAAAAAAGGCATATTTTATTTAAAACCTCTGTCCACTTTCAAGCGTGTCGATCAGATCAGAAGTGATTTCTTGCATTCAGTACGATATTGTACCACGTGAACTTGGATTTGTGGGGTTATTTTATACTGGTCTGAGTACCGCTACATAGATTCTTATGGCTGATCGATAGTAGTAATTCATTTCACATTTCAAGTCCACAAATTACTGTAGCTGCACCCTATATGAACATCTCAGACAATCCTCAATTACTGGGAAGAGTGCCGCCTATTCCATAGATCAATGGACCAACCTGTACCACCTACTTTAGAAACCGAGAAACTCTGTCTCTCCCAGGAAAATACCCTGCACTGGTGAGCTCTGGGGTAAAACTAACACCTGTTTGTTGTGGCATGTAATTACAGGGCGGTGGCAGCATTATATATAAACAATAGTCAACATTCGTCAAATTTCCCCTGAAGAATAAGATAACCACACAGGCTGTTGTTCGTGTCCATTCATACTTTGAGGGAATAGCCCTTTCTGAAGACTCCTCAGGGATGGAAGCATAACTCAGGTGTGCAGAACTTCTATTTGGAACTACAGCGGCTGCCTGATGAAGGTGACCTGTAATGTGCTACCGGTGTGATTGTGCACAGCAAGCTCAAGTCAGAAGCACTCACTTCTTCCATCCTGGGTCTGACCTCCCAGGGCCAAGGGAAGCAAGAATGGCTGGGCGAAGTCAGAGAAAGATTAGCCATAGACTGTTTGGTACTTGATCATTTCTGTGATGTGTCATACTTACGGCCTGTGTTGGAGTTCGGAGGACAGGGGTTTCTCTATCAGGGCAACTGAGTAATCTACTCCTTCCCCCTGTGTGAATTTAGAAATGGTGCTGGCCCAGTGGGCATGTGTTGCATTTGCAGGAAACACCATAACAGTGGCTTTTGCCTTTGAGACAGAGTGTCCTCTTCGCCAAACTCTACATCGGGCCCTTAGTTGTTCAGTAACATAGAAGCTGGGTAAAAAGGAAAGCCACTGTCTGTTGTGTGGAACTCCACACCAAAGCTTTCTAGACATGAAGGAGTTTACACTCCACCATGAATTGTGTTACAGGAGATTCATGAGTCCCCTAACACCACCTATGATATTTTCCTGTTTTCTGGCTTGGCGTGAATAGTAGCATAATAATCTGTGTGCCTATAGCTCATCAAGCCAAGCGACATATGAGCAGGAAATTTAGAGCGTTGGTAGTCAATTGCTGATGTATTTTATGGTGTGCTGCCTCTGCCTCGTTTGAGAACATCCCAGAATTCATTTTGTTGCTTTGCACAACTCCAAAAGCTGCTCATCAATACTTTTGCTTAATTTCTGGCCTTTAACCCATCATGTGGTTTCATTTCAAAACACACATAGGGGCAGCACATGCAATGTTACAATTACTTTGCCCTCAATTACGTGACAGTAAATAGCTTTAGACCCGGATGATGGGTCACTATACATTTTTTTAAGCAATCTTCAACATGGGATGGTAAGCAGTCCAGTCATGGGTTCCAAGCTCAATAGAAAGGTTGTACCTTGGTAATTCTACTAGATGGCTCACATACCAACCAGTTGCTAACACAAAACTTTCAGCAGACATAAATTGATCCATCCCCCGTTGAACTACACTCCTAAGATGACGGCCGGGTCCGTTGTACGGAAAAAGCTTCTCTGGGGTTTCAGTAAGGTGGAGCAATTCCGCTTCAATGCACCAACCGCCGCTAGTGCACGCCAATCTCTTCACAATCATATACTGAACCGCACAGCCAAGATGGCGGCCAGGTCCTCCATATTGCAAAAGTATCAAAAGCTTCTCTGGGGCTTTCGCTGAGGTGGAGTGAGAATGTGTGACTTTGCCCGAACACGACTAGATCCCCCGCCCAGCCCCTGGGGCTGGCCCTCTCACCCCTACTGATCCTGGACTGTTTCGGGAAAGTGTGCTGCAGCGATCTGCATAGTGCCGATATCGGCAACCAGCCGCTTTGCAAAAATTAGCAGCGCTGCGCAAAATAAACAGTCCACACAAGGCTTGTTGGTAAAACAGTTTGCTGCAGGTTTATTACATACAAGGAGAATGGCAACTTGGTGGGTTAACTTATGGGAGATCCAAGAGCAGGCAGCAGTGACTAATGTAAGCTGCCCTGCCGCCTGATGAGCCAAACTGCACCGTGGCCAACCCAATCGGTGCTACCATTTATGTGGGGGTTCTCCCTTTTACATACCATGGACCCCTAGTTCATCACTTTTACTCATGCCTTTTAGGGGCGGAGTGTATCCAGGCAAGCCCCCGCTTGCTCTGGATTACAACCGCCCAAAGGACGGCGTGTCCAGCGGGAAACAAAGAGGGTCGTCAGTGGGTGGGGGCGGGTATAAGTACCTGTCCCCAGCTCATGGCGCACCGGAAATGATGCAGAATTATGTATGTAAGAGGGACTCCCCGAGGATGGGGTCCCTGCGGCAGGGTGCAGGGAGGTGCCTAATGCGACACTAGGGAGACCGACCTCTTACAGGGCGAGCAGCCGCACTTCCTCCAGGGAAAGAACCACCACCTTAGGAGATTCCAACTACCACTCTGCTCTCACCACCCAGGCCTGAGGGGCTGAGCAACTGCCGATCCGAACCTGTGTTAAGCTGCACACCTCAAGATGGAGGCCGGGCCGCCCGCACTACAAAATCCTCCCCGGGGCCCTCACTAAGTTACAGCATACCCCACTGTGTCTCTCCTTGATCACGACTCACTGGGTGCTGGCACCTATCTCCTCGCATCCCCTTAGATCTTAGGCTGAATATACTGTAGTTTCTGTGATGATATGCCTCTCCACTTGGGAAGCAGCCTCGACCTCTGGAGTAGCCGTCCACCTTCCCGTTCGCACTGCCCGGACCCAAGGGGACCATTCAGACCAAACCAGCTCTTCTAGACAAAAGAGGAAAAATATACAAATATATAAAACCTATTCCTTTCACACCTCAACTCTACGAAGGCACCTGAGGATTAGTCTCCTTCATGTATACATCTTGGGCAAGACCAAAATTACTGTCTCTGAGCCCGGCTATTTCTCCTTCCCACTCTCAATGCCCTGGCCGGAGGGGCAGAGTGAGCGACGCCTGGGCAGGATCTGTGGTGGTGCTAGGCGACCTGTCCCCGTCCTGAGTGAAAGCCTCAGTCACTGGAGACTTCGGTCTTCATCCATGACTGAGTGTTACATTCTACAGTACCACAAGTTCTTTTACAAGTGTTTAAACAGGGGAGTAGCAAGATTTTTCTTTTTCTGCAGAGTTGCTAAAGAGTCTCATTAGAGGGCCCCTCTGCCCATAACGCTACATCCCCCGATTGAACCGACCTCGCTGGGCCTCCCTGCGCCGTTGCCCCCACTCTACAGTTGAGGCCTACAACATCCTGCACACTGTTCCCTTGCAGTCCTAGAGAGTATTGGAGGTGGAAGGTGCTAACCTGTGCAAAGAGTATGTCTAATTTTGGCATAGTTTATTTGTATTTTTTATGACCTGGCATGTGTTTTTAGAGCTGAGCAGTCATTTTTAGGCCTCGCCTAGGGACGCAGCGCATGCGCTGCTCGCATTGGCGAGATCTATTGTTGTCGATTTTTCGGTGGAAGGCGGACAAGAGATGTGCACGCATAACGACAGGCGATGTGTACGTGTACAGCTCGCGTCGTTTGAGCATCTTCAATTTCTGATTGATTGTCTTCCTCCTTTTCCTAAACCCTACAGACCAGTGGACAGAACTCCTGAAAAATCATAGCATTGCTTTGTTTTAGCATAACTGAAATGTTTTGTGAACTATGAATAGATTTTCATTACTAAGCACAAAGTGTTTGCTCGTTATATTATTTGAAGTGTAACTGCTGCCACCTGGTGGCAGAATGAAAACAAGCACATCCGCCACTAAGCAGTGTGGGGATGCATTTTCCAATATCAAATCTTCCCACTAACGATTTCACAAGTTCTTGCCCTTCCATTTCAGCTCTCAGGGCCAATACGGACAGCCGTGACTTAGTGTCGCTAGGGATTACGTGCTTTACGTGGGGCATCCTCGGGTTAGATTGAGATTTTCAGATCACCAAATATTTCAGCTCCTGGACCTTTTATATAATGAAGTATGACCCTGTCTATTCATTCTCAAGGATCCCCGCCCCTCCCCCGCTTCAACCAAAGTGATACTTTAGACCTGCTGAGCAGAGGCTAATCTGGTGGCTTTGATGTCTCAGCAGTAGTTTAGTGAAGATGGACTCGCTTCATTATTAGACCTGGATTTCTCCTTTGACCTAAACTACCACAGCTGTGCTGTAAGTTAGATCTTAAAATGTTCTCACGCTCCTTTTCCTACAGACATATTGAAACTACGACATGATGCTGTAAAATTCATTCGAAGTAGTAAAGCCTACCTTATCGGCTACCTCCTTATAAGCAACCAGGAAAGATGGCGGAACAGTGCCACTTAATGTTCCCTCTTATTATTTTTCTACATATGTGGCAACAGTATGTTTGCGTGCACATTTTTCACGAGTGTGCAGAATCAAGAGTAGCTAGGAGCTGCTACATGTGAGGGGTGCTCTCTGCAGAGATAGGTGGATAGGTACCTTAGGTAGGTGGCTGACATGGCCTCGCCAAGATGATTCTCAAAAAACTGTCAGAAAAATGAGAAGCAAGCTGCACCTAACATCATTCATTGAGTGATTGATGTGCTATGCAGCAGCCTGTCGGTGTATGTGTGAATTTTATTTCCATCCAAGCACCATATGGATACAAATGCAACAATTCATGGACAAGTGATAAATCATTTTGTCAGAGTTGTTCCTGCCTTCTCTCAAACAGTCACTACAAAGGCTCAGTTTATGAACCCCATGGGCATCACCATTTACCCTCTCTCAGTCAGTTCCCTACACCACAGTGCACTCCCTAACCTGGATCCTCCTAGGATTTCCTTCAATAACTCAACACTAGAAAGTATAACATCTGAATTGCAACTTATTAGGGCAAACATCCTCAAACTAGTTCATCTCACCCCCAGCCTCAAACACAAATGGTCCTCACATTTGTATCGACCCCAGATATTAGTATACAAATTTTCTTATCACCATCTCTCTCTATCCCTGCATACACATGGGCCACATATGCTTGTTGGTGAGCCACATCTAACCATAACCACTTCTTCCGACCTACCAGGTTAGCCAGATTATCGAATAACAATATACTTTCACTCCTTGACACCTATAATCATGCCCTCGCCAATCACACCACACCAGCTAAAAAAATCAAGTCTCTCATTAATCACCCTTTCAGCTCTCCTAAGCACTAGGCATATTAATAAAATGAACCTCAAGCACGTTTCCATCTCACATACACTTTCGATCCGCTACAAAATGTCCCTGAAGTGCCCTTTACTTAACTGCTGCTCACCTGTTAAACATGCAGGTGACATATCCGCTCTTATACTTAACCACGACCTGAACATCCTCATTCTCACAGAAACCTGGATGATTATTCAGCTCCCACCCTTGACTTATTAGTTCCTCCAGTCACAACATCATCAGACTTGACCCCGTTCTGGAGGCGGCCTAGCCTGGATTCAAAGGTCCTCACTCTTGATAAAACAATCACACACTCTGTCACTCCCCTTCTGCGAATACCTCAGGGTCAACATCACCACCAATGATAATTCAAGTTTCTCCCTTCACACGTTCTACCAACCGCTCGGAGGTAACTACATATTCATTAAACAAATCATGGAGGTTATCTCTTACAACAATGAAAGCATTAAAAACCAGATCTTTCTTGGCGACTTCAACATCCACTGGGAAAATCCTAATGATCCTATCATGAACAGTTTTAAATCTTTCCTCCAAGACCTCAAACTTATCCAAGCATGCAACTGCCCGACCCACAACAAAGGGGGCCCCTCTAGACTTTGTCACTGCCAAAGAGAATAAAGTCCAAATCAAATCCATTGTTCCCTGTGACTGGACTGTACATTATCTCTTCCCCTTCCATCTCTCAGAACAAACAAATATATATAATGACCAACCTGTGAAAGCCAAACACTGGGTCAGTGACACCTGTAACATCCAATTCACTCTCCTTGTCGGCTCTTAGTAACAATATCCTGCTCCCGTCCCTTGGACGCAAGATGCTCAGGACCTCACTGATCATTACATTAATTCCATGTCTAATATCATGGACACCTTGCCCCATAACAACTTAGGAGAATCCAGTCAAAAAGATCCAATGCCTGGTTCAATTGTAACTTTAGTGAAGAATATCGACACTTCAGACTCGCAGAAAGAACTTGGAGACATACCTATCTCAAAAAAAAACAACTCAGACCAGTCTAATACCAAGCTGAGATCGGCCCTGGACCAGGGTTCAATTCCCCGCCTCGGCGGGTCTTGGGCTAAAAATTCCACGGACTCGATAATTCTCGCTCCGGTGCCTTCTCGACTCACGGGTTCACACTCTGCGACTCTGGGCAATAGCTTGCTTAATCTCCACAACGGCCCCTCGCGGCGGGATGCCTGGCTTTCACCTTGTGGATACCCTGCCGGGGTTATCTCACAGGGGAATACCAGGACGGGTTCCCTAAGCAAGCGCCGGAAAACCCACTGCAGGTAGCTGTGGGCAAATACATTTACAATACATTTACATGATAACCACCCTATTATCAACATTCCAACTTTGACCAAACTCTTAGAAAAACTTGTACACTTACAGCTACCGAATCACATCATGCAATTCCAACTCCTTGACCAATTACAATCAGGTTTTCAACCGGGCCATAGCATCAAAACCAACCATGATACACATTGTCGGCGATGCCCTACGTTCACTTGACCAGAATAAATTGTGCCTCATAATTCTACTTGTCCTGTCAGCGGCATTTGACACTATCAATCATGATTCCCTCTAAAACCTTCTAGAACACAGGATGGTTTCTCCGGCACTGTTATTAAATGGTTCTCCTCTTTCCTACATACATAGAAATCAGTGCCTCCCACTCAACCACGAGCTCTCCGACCAGTGATGCTGGGCGTACCCCCAAGGCTCTACTCTCTCCCAGACATTGTTTAACCCATATATGGAACCCCTAATGGAAATCCATAATCTTGTCCACTTTTTCTACCATATGTAAGCAGACGATACGCAACTCTACATGAAAACTAATTCGCCCAAAGACATCAATACCCTCAATCTGACCTTGACAAAAATGCAACACTAGCTGACTCGAAATCACCTCAAACTCAATGCCCTAAAAACTGAATTCTTTATCGATTTTGCCGACCTCCATCGCCCCAATATCAGAGACTGGCTTCCACATCTTACTCCTTGTAACTGCACCCCATACATTGTTGACTCTGCTAAATCCACAGGTAGAACCTTGGACAAAGCCCTCTCCATGCAAAATCACAGAGGTGCTAACCATCAGTAGCATCTTCATAGGAATCTTAAACCTTTCCTTCCCCAGGTAAGCTCTTGTACTACTGAAACTAGACTACAGTAAATATATCCTTGAGCGCCTGCCGAAAAAATCCCTTGTACACACTGAATCCAGCAGCTAGGCTCATCATAGGATAAAAAATAAGAGATTACATCATCCCGGACCTTCAATCTCTGAATTGCCTACCCTATGGGGATAGGATCCAACTCGAAATTGCATGTATGACTCAAAGTGTTGCACCACAATACCCCTTCCTACCTGGCTCAGAAACTGACCCTCTTGGGTGAAAACAGATCTTCCACAAGTACAAACTCCCTAGTACACAACCTGCAAACATTCAAGAACAAGGAAATACAATTGATCCTGTGCTGGAACTGCTCCCAGAATCTGGATTGCTCTCCCTCCCGAGATCCAATGCAACCCTTCACATCCCTCTTCAAGAAAGAAATAAAAATTATTTTACGCATTAATTTCACCACGCACTGAGGACTTACCCCCTTCTCTTCTTGATCGCCCCACCCACCCCCAAGTCTTGCATTGTTCTCTCTCCTAAGTAATTCCTTCATTCACACTACTTTCACCCCAACTAGGAATTAGGTTAGACTATATCTTATCTCTCCTCTACCCCTCTGTGCATGCAAATATTGTTTTCCATGATATATGTTATGTTAACTATAATGGATCAGTCTGTTTGCTTGCCTTGTAAACCGCTCTGTCTCCTGAAAGGGTCTTGTTCGCTCTATATAAAACTCTAGAATAAATAAATAAATACAATGAAAGGAAAGGCAGTGATGCTGTTTGTAGTTTAAAATGTGAAGCTTCAAGATCAGCCGTGGCTTAGCCCGCCAAGAGGGAGGACCTCTGGTGCAGATCTACTGACCGGTCTCGGAGAGAAGTGATACTAATCCTAGTTGCTGGCACACTCTGATGATTTCTCAGACCCCACTCACTGAGTAGGAACCATCTGTCCAAGAACTGACTATTATTTTGAGCTGACTGCTCGGTATATCGGAGATCTGGGATGTGGTTTACATGTCTAGTTCCAGAGCAACATTGGGGCACCAAGACCGACCTGAGATTGAAGAGGTACAGCAGACAGCGGGAAAAGTATACCTGGAGGACCATGGACTTGGCCTATTGAGTGGGCCACAGAGGATGCCTAAGCGGGAGACTGTGGCCCTAATCTGGGGAGAGGGTCGCCAACATAGCGAACTCTGAGTTCACTGTCATGGGATTTGGAGGCGGTAGTCCTAGACTGCCCCCCAATTGGTGACGGGCCCCAGAGGTTGGCTGTCGTGTGGATGTTGGGGGACTCAACATCTCACCTCCAGTGATACTTGGTCTGTGTGATTTCCTGACCCTGGCCAGGGCTCCATAGGGGCATAGCCCCGCAAGTGTGTTGATGCACCTTCCCCCGAAGAACTGAGAGATCTCCGCATCGAGGACCCCCAGAAGTGGGTGTGTTGCGGAGCCCACGCCACAGGGGGGTATCCATGAATGAGGAGGATATGACAACACCCCTCCACCCAAACCCTCTGTTTTTCTTTTCCTTTTAATCCTGGGGGTACCATCACTCGCCGATTCGCTGGCCCCCACACCTTAGATGAAAAGATGATGCACCTGCATGGCCTAGGATTCCTGTCGTGGTTCCTGGAGACAATCTTGAGGGACGGGAAAACCGCTGGTGCTAGAGTTATCGATGCCCTGAAGGAGACTTTCCATTGGGGTCCATACCAGGGTCTGTTGCGTGGAGCCCCTCCAGATAACTGAAGGTGGGCCACGCTATCATATGGCCCACCCCTTCCTTTAGATTCTTGCTGAGTGACAGTCTACACTGAGTGCCTGGCCCGACTGCCTTTGCTGCCGGTATCTGCACTGAGGCAGGCGGTGCAAGCAGGTTGGGGCCCATCTGACTCCTGATCGTCCTGGTGAGCCTTGAGAGGTTCCCAACTGACAATATCTTGTGGATGCTATATAGAGCCCCAATCACCCAGGCCCTCCTTCCCCAACTCAACCAGATTAGCATTGCTGGTGTGGACATTGGTCCTGAGGTGGAGTGAATGGAACCAAAGAATCACGTTAGAAATACCCTTTTAGGTGGGGCCAGTGGCTTAAGCACCGTTCACAACTATAGAGCTTTGATAAATGGGACATAATTGGTTTATCAAAGGTAAAGTCAATCTGGCACGGTAACCATATGAAGTCCTTCCAGGACCTCCAAGCAGACATAAATCCCAGTTCAGTAAGTACTTAAAGTTGTGCAATCCCTTGGGCACCATCAGGGTTCCCTCTCCAACATGCATGAACATAGCCCATTCAAGCCAAAAATCCTTAGGAGGCTCTTGGGGAAGGGGGAGATTCCAGATTTACAAGTCACCTGGTCATCAACTTGCCTGACCTTTATGTGGGACAGACAGCAAAACGGGAGGCGTGGCTTGGCCCCTTAGATGATAGTGACTGGAGGGACGCGTGTATGGCACCGCAGTGGATAGCTATTTCGACACAACTCCGGATCATACAGCTTAAATATTTACACACTAGCACAACAGACCCCAGAGGCTGTGGTGTGTAAAAAACTCCCCATGCCCATATGCTTCCGATGCTCAACTGAAGAAGGAGAATTATTTCATGTGGTGTGGAAATGCCCTATTACTGCAACATACTGGAAGGTTCTCGTTATTACCATATTGGAAAATATAGGAAGGCTGCTAGAACCCACACCCAGGGTCACATTGCTGGGTATCCGTTTCCTAGAGCACTTGGGGAGGTGGTTGGGGAGAACGTACCCCAGTGGGAATTGGAACTATAATTGCCAAAAAGACATTGTAAAATGCTGGAACTCTTCAACACTGCCCCCCCTTGCAGAATGGCGGTCAGCCATGGTCAGATGCACACAACAGGAAAAGCCTATATGTGTGGCATGAGGTTGCCTCTGAGAGCATCGCAAAATATAGAAAAAATGGTGGGAATATTTTAGTTGCGCCGGATGAAGGCAATGAAGTATGCTGTGTGTCGACTCTTGAGGTATCTGCAATGTCACAGCACTGTGCATGTTGTCACGGTAAATAAAAAAAAAAACAATAAAATGTGGTTATAAAATAAAAAAAAGATGTGTAGTTTTACTCGTACATAAGTAAGAAAACAACTCAACGACTAGTTAGAATTTATTTTAGGGGACCAGGTACAGATATGCATCAATTATTTCCTGTCCTGTAATAATAACATTGAAGAGGTTTTCACAAAAGTTTAAAGCATAGAAAGATGATCAACAGATGAGCGAGGAACACCTTGATTTAGTGCAACTGATGTATCCTAATCACAGTAATTTATCAAAACTCAAGAGAGATGCACGTACCAGGAAAGCCATCAGATCATGCAGAGCAATAAATGCAATGGTCATTGTTGGCAATTCAGTGAATTTCTGGAATCCTTCTTCGTTTTTGGTGCTCAAGTGTTCCGAATCAAAGATGTTCGCACTCAGTTAATAGCCCTATGGAGCTGGACCATGTTTTCTGAATATCGCCATGCAGAATGAGATGCTTCGGACCAACCAAAGGCCATTCCCCTTGTCTCTGTCACTAGAATGGTCATGACTCATATTCCCCTGTAGTATATTCATCCAACACGACTGTAGAACTCTGTTGTCTTCTCTTCATCTTCTGAGTGGCCTTCCCTGGTGTCTGTTCTTGTTTTCCTGGTTTGTCCTCATATGTCTTATCTTTTACAGGAACGGTATTCATTTCGTCTTCCTCCAGGATGTGGGCGTTCACTTCAAAAGTATAGTGCTGGGTTACTTTCTTCACCTTAGTAGTGGCCGGCCCCATTTTTGCAATCTTTTCTGGTACATTCGGCATGTCCTTGTCTCTCTGCTTTTTCACTGGTGTGGTCTTATTTTCCTCTTCTACCATCCCTACCGTAGACCCCTGCTTGTTATTCTTCAGCCGTCTTTTGGTCTTCTGTGATTTACTAACCGGTTCTTCCTCAGGCTCATCCTTGTAGGTTAGATCTTCTTCTAGAGTTGCCAGCAGTTTCTCTTCTTGCATCAGATGGGAATTCACATCAGAGCTCTGTGTTCTATGCTCTGCCTTGATGGTGCGTGTTCCAACTGTTGGATTCTCTTCTTGTTCCTTTGGAAAGTCTTTCTTTTTTTGTTTTTTTACTAAATCGGTCTTTACTTTGTCTTCACGCATGGGATGGGAAACCATCATTATAGAAGAGCTGCGGGTTATTTTCCTCACCCTGGCAGTAGTTTTCTCTACTTTGGGAATATATTCTTGCTCCTCTGACGTTTCCTCATACAACCGTTCTTGTACTGCAATGGTCTTTACTTTGTCTTCTTGCATGCGCTCAAATCCCACCATGTCAGAGGTAGGGTTTATTTTCCTCACCGTGACACTAGTTTTCCTTACTTTTGGAACCTCTTCCTGTTCTTCAGGCACATCTTCGTACATCAGATCTGTTACAAGAATGGTCTTTATTTTGTCTTCTTGCACAGGTTTGGAACTCCAAAAAATGGCAGAGCTGCGAGTTCTTTTCTTCATCTCGATAGTGTTTTTCTCTATGTTTGCAATTTCTTCTTCTTCAGACAAATTCTCATAGGTTTGATGTTTTGAATGCACAATTCTTGTCTCTAGCATGTCCTCATCTGTCTGATCTATTGGGGTCTGCAGCCTTCTCTCCTGCATGTATTCAAACCACCCAAAGCCTGTTTTGCTCTTCTTCATCGTACTTTTTGAGCTCCATAGTCTTCTCTCCGGCACATATTCGTACCACGTCACTGGTAAAATCTGTTTTTTGTTTGTTTTGTCAATGCCTGTCTTTTTCTTCTTCGTCGAGCTTTTCTTAATGAGAGTTGATTGACCGGTCTTTTCTCTAATTCTTTGTTCCGAATCTAACAAAATAGAAAGCATCTGTTAACATTGTAAATAATGACCTGGAAAAGACATTACTCTCTGACATAACTGTAAAATCAACGCATGCTGTCTTCACCGCATCATGTCAAACCTTGCTTCCTAACTGGATTTCAGTAGGGCTCAAATGTACTAAACTCGGCCAAACCCGCGAACAGGACACATAAGCTTGGTTAAGCAAATTCCCATATACGTATGTTGTGTTTACACCAACACAGACCCAAGAGTAACCGATGCTCCAAACTCAGTGCCCCTTGGTATTCTTGTGGGTGCTACCAAGATCGTAGAGAGAAAGCCAGCACGCCCCATTTTAACTCGAGATGTAGCCTGTGCTCCATGGCCCTTCTGAAGTCAGACTGAGCACAATTCATAGTGAACATTTGTGTTCAATGCTTTAAGAAGGGGAATGGGAGTTAACAGGATAGGCAGCATCAATGCATCTTTCGATGTTATTTTACAGACATTCCATGACAACTAAGGGCTGGGTACCTGCAGGATGCGGCAGTTTGAACCTGCTCTGTGAAATGTAGCGTGCCTCCTGGACTTGCAAGGTAGGATGACAACACAAACAAGCATTGGCATAGCCAATAGGTCTCGCCTTTGGGACCTCATAAGTGTTTACACATGCATCGGTTGATGGTGTTGCACCAAGGATATTGTGCTGCATAACTAAATACTTATAAGGTTCCAAGTGCAAGACCTATTGGCTATACCAAAGCTTATCGTTGGATGTAAATGATAGGCTTTTTTAAATTAAAAAGTAAAGGAATGCAGAAAAGATTTTCCTCAACATGTGTGCGACGTGTACTTTCTTTTTTACTGAAGGGTACACAGTTGCAATGCATTTTCCATTTTATCTGGAAATCTAGCAAACTAAAAAGTCTGTTTGAATCTATTTCACTTTTGTGAAATGCATCTTGCCACTGTTAGATGTTTTGTGGCGCTCTACCAGAGAGGGATGCGAAGTGTAAGGTGGTTGCACAGAGGCGCTCATGGCACACCTCAGTATTTCTACGGATCCTTCTGTACAACCTCCTTGAGGTCTCCCTACAAGTGGTAAAGGGCAGGTATTGGTTGGTGGGACGGGTTGCGCTAGTGGTGGGGGAATCAAGTGGCTAGGACCTTTAACAGGAACGGCTGAGTGACGGCTGACCATAATTCCATGCATCTGAAAGGCAGAAAAAATGACGGAACGAACGGTACCAATATATATTAGCCTTACAGATTGAATGTGTCCTTGTGTAACGTAACCAGTGCTCATGTAAAGCCCTCAAATTCCTTCGGGTCGAGATAGTACTATATAAATCTCCCGAACAAATATTTGAGGCTCAGCATCTTGTGATTCTGGACAATCACTTAATTTCCCCATGCCTACCAAAAATGAATGTGTCCTTCTGTAACATAACTGGTGCTCATGTGTACACGTAACTGGTGCTCATGCAAATCACTCCAATACCTTCGGGTCGAGTTCGCGCTATATAAATCTGCAACAACAAAAAAAGCCAGAAAGTGAGGTCACTTGGTTTTGCCAATGTTTGTTTAGTTGCAATTTCGCCTCTGCAAGTTGGGGGTAGCAAACTATTTATTTGCTTGTTGTTTGGAAACTCAGAAATCTAGATCCGCCAAATTTAAAAGCTTATCTTTTAGTATTCTCAAATATTTACTAGATTTTTAGAAACATTAAAAAAACATGATACCCTTAACTGTTTAAGAATAGCACACGTTTAGAAAATCACTTTTGAATTGGACGTTGATATTTATCGAAATATTTCAAAAACATGATCTCCTGAACTTTTGAATTTGACCTCCGTATACACCTCGATAAATTTCTGAAACCATCACCCTTACAAGATGGCAGCGGCAGCAACCGGCCCTAGAAACCCGTCTTCTGCACCCTATATTTACATACACCCTTTGGCCAGAGGGTACTACGCTGTGGGTGAGGCTTAGTGCTCAGCCAGAGAACCAATCGCAAGTGCTCCGGTGACAGACACAGTGAGTGTTGTGATGGATTTCGTAAGGTACCTTTGGCATCCCAGTTTTTGCTATGGCCAAAGGACCGTGTTTGGTGCTACTCTGCAGCGGGAAGAGAAAAAGCGGCAAGGACTATGTGACGGAGCGCCTGCAGAACAGGTAGGTACGCAACATGGAGGGAGGGGAGCAATAAATGGAAAAGGTCAAGTGGGTTCACGCTGGAAGATTACGAGAGAAAATGGAAAGAGGGGACTGAGGGATTTCGGGACAAACACGCCAGATCAATATGTAGCATTTAACTATAAAGCCTTACACTCAGTAAAAAAAGACAAGGGATGCCACCCGCAAGCAGCATCGCGATCGGTGGTCTTCATTTTTCAAGCACTGCACTTGTGCTTGTGGCGGCATCCACCTTGCGGGAGCGAGCAGCGTCCATATGTTTGTAATTAACGTGGCCGCGCCGCTGCTCGCTCCCGCAAGGTAGATGTCATCACAAGCACGAGTGCAGTGCTTGAAAAGTGAAGACCGATCGCTAAAGACCCTCCTAGAGCAGCTCATGCGCGCTTCCTAGGAGAGACCTGAAAAAGCACCCCTGGGTCTAGAGTGAAAAGGGGAATCCTTTTTAAAGGAAAGTTTCCCTCACCCACCCATGGGTGACATGCTTCATCATTGGGTAACCTCCTCGCACTGCGAACCTAGTTGCAGTGCAGGCTACAACCACTCTCTGAGAGGGAGGAGCTCAAAGATGTTTTGTCGATTAGGTCAAGAGGTATTCTAAAACCTTCAGATGAGCCAGGTGTGGAGGGAGTGTGGAAGTAAAGTGGAAGTGAGGTTAAAACTCAGTGGTGTGTCAGGACAAGCTTTAATGGGACGTCCAGGGGTCAGGATTAAAAAAGTGTGCGCTATGGCAGCAGCATTCAACATGTCATGTTCTTTAACTGGTCGACATGTTTTAGCCGTGATGCCCTCCGTGGAGGTGACGTAGCTTTCTTCAGGACCAAATGGAAGTGAAAAATAAGGTGAGTTAACCACACATACCAAATCTTCTTGGTGGTTAGAAAAGGATACAACCAGCCTCCAGGTATTGGAACCAGTCAAGAGTTCTGCTGGTCAGCGCGCCCCTGAAAAGGGACAAGTGTTAAAAGAACAATGTTTAACTTATTTCACACGCACTCCTTAAATTAAGTGCAATATGCATACATTGTCAGTGCAAATGTGGCTATACAAAATGTATGGAAAATCAATTGTGATGCTTAAGTTCAAGTTCAAGTTCAGAAATTTGTATAGCGCACTACTCACCCAGAGGGTCTCAATGCGCTTGGGGGCGGGGGGGGGGGAAGGGGGGTGCTTTATTTATCAAATATCCAGGTTTTTAGTTGCTTTCTAAAGTGGAGGTCGTTCTGTGTAAGGCGGAGGTGGGTGGGGAGGGAATTCCAAGTTTTGGCCGCTAAGTAGGAGAAGGATCTTCCCCCCATGGTGGATCTATGGATGCGCGGAATAGTGGCGAGGGCTTGATTGGACGATCGAAGTTGGCGGGTGGGGGTGTAGAAGGACAGTCGTGCGTTGAGGCATTCTGGTCCTAGGTCGTATAGGGCTTTGTGTGCGTGGGTGAGGAGACGGAACGTTATTCTCTTGTTGACGGGGAGCCAGTGGAGGTCTTTCAGGTGACCGGAAATGTGCGCTTGACGAGGGATGTCCAGTATGAGTCTGGCTGAGGCGTTTTGGATGCGTTGGAGTTTTTTCAGTAGTTTGGCTGTGGATCCGGCGTAAAGGGTATTTCCGTAATCCAGTTGGCTTGTGACCAGTGCGTGGGTGACTGTCTTTCTTGTTTCGGTGGGGATCCAACTGAAGATTTTTTTGAGCATGCGTAGGATGTTGAAGCATGATGATGAGACGGCGTTGACTTGTCTGGTCATCGAGAAGGAGGAGTCCAGGATGAAGCCCAGGTTACGTGTGTGATCCGTAGGTATGGGTGCTGTTCCCAGGGCCGGAGGCCACCATGAGTCGTCCCAGGCAGAGGGGGAAGACCCTAAGATGAGGACTTCCGTTTTGTCCGAGTTTATTTTTAAACGGCTGTTCTTCATCCACTCGGCTACTTCTTTCATTCCTTCGTGTAAGTTGGTGTTGGCGGTGTTTGGGTCTTTGGTGAGGGAGAGTATCAGCTGGGTGTCGTCTGCGTAGGAGATGATGTTGAGGTTGTGTTGGCGCGCGATGGATGCGTGGGGACTCATGTATACGTTGAAGATGGTGGGACTGACTGATGATCCTTGTGGTACGCCGCAGATGACTTCGGTGGCCTCTGATCTAAAAGGGGGGAGGCGGAATCTCTGGGTTCTTCCGGCGAGGAACGAGATGATCCTGTCCAATGCTTTTCCTTGTATTCCGACATTGCTGAGGCGTTGTATAAGGGTGTTATAACAGACTGTGTCGAAGGCGGCGGAGAGGTCAAGTAGGATGAGGGCAGCTGTTTCTCCGTTGTCCAGTAGCGTTCGAATGTCACCTGTAGCTGCGATGAGGGCGGTTTCGGTGCTGTGTTTGGCTCGGAAGCCGGATTGTGAGGGGTCGAGGGATTTGTTGGATTCAAGGAAGGCGGCGAGCTGATTGTTGACGGCTTTCTCAATGACTTTGGCAGGGAATGGGAGGAGCGAGATGGGGCGGTAGTTCTTAAGTTCAGAGGGGTCTGCTGTGGGTTTCTTCAGAAGGGCGCTGAGTTCGGCATGTTTCCAGCATTCCGTGAAGGTGGCGGAGTTGAAGGAACAGTTGATGACGTCGCGGAGATGGGGTGCGATGATGGAGTCTGCTTTGTTGAAAATGTGGTGGGGATATGGGTCGGTTGGTGATCCTGAGTGGATGGAGTTCATTAGGCGGATGGTGTCTTCAGTGGTGATTGGGTTCCAGGCGCAAAGGTTGTTAGAGTGCTGTTTTGGGAGGTGGGTGGAGTGGACTGGTCTTCGGACTGGTTTTCAAAGCTGTTATGTATGTCGGCGATTTTGTTGTGGGAGAATGAGGATAGAGAGTTGCAGAGGTCTTGGGAGGGAGTGATGTCGTTGGTGGCGGTGGTGGGGTTGGTAAATTCTTTGACGATGTTGAATAGTTCCTTGCTGTTTTGGGCGTTGTTGTCAAGTCGATCTTTGAATGCAGATTTCTTGGTGGATCGGATCAGTTGGTGGTGTTTGCGAGTGGCGTTCTTGAAGGTGGACAGGTTGTTAGTGGTTGGGTTTTTTCTCCAGGCTTTCTCGAGGGTGCGACAGGACTTCTTGGATTTCTTAAGGTCATCGTTGAACCAGGGGGCTTTTTTGCTACCTTGCTTGATTTGATGGTTTTTCAAGGGTGCTAGTTCGTCGGCGCTGAGGGTGATCCATTTTGTGAGGTTGGTGGCTGCTCGGTTTGGGTCCGATGATTTGGCAGGGGGGTTTTGGTGAAGCGATGTGAAGAGTTGGGCGGTGGTAATTTTGTTCCAATTTCTTCGGGGAATAGGTTGTGGGGGGTTGTGGGTCGTGGTCTTTTTGTAGTTGAAGTGAACGCAGCTGTGGTCCGTCCAGTGGATACCTGTGGTGTGATCAAAGGAGATGTGTTTGCTGGAGGTGAAGATAGGGTCGAGCGTGTGCCCGGCAGAGTGGGTGGGGGTGTCAACAAGTTGTTTGAGTCCGAGATTGGCCAGGTTGTCCAGAAGGGTGGTGGTGTTGTTGTCGTTTTTCTTTTCCAGGTGGAAGTTGAGGTCTCCCAGTAGAATGTAGTCCTCTGACGGGAGGGCGTGTGGGCTGATGAAGTCAGCGATATCTTCGTTGAATTGTGTGCGGGGTCCTGGTGGTCTGTAGATGAGGGTGCCTCGGAGTGTGGTCTTGGGGTCGGTGTGGATTTGGAAGTGAAGGTTTTCGGCGGTAGTGAGGTTATCGTCGGAACTGGTCGTGATGCGGATGGTGTTCTTATGGACGATGGCTATGCCTCCTCCTGTTTGGTTGATGCGGTCCTTTCGAATGATCTTGTAGCCGTCCGGGATGGCGATGGCGATGTCAGGGGCTGAAGAAGCGTTCATCCAGGTTTCTGTAAGGAAGGCGACGTCCAGTGATGTGGTGTCTAGTAGGTTCCAGAGTTCAATGGAGTGTCTGTGGACCGAGCGGGTGTTGAGCAGGATGCACTTTAGGTGGTTGTTGTCGAAGCTCTGTTTGGAGTTAGTGGATTTGATGAGGGTCCTGATGCAGTCGAAATTGCAGGAGTGGCAGGTGAAGGGTCCATTGGTGTGTCCTGGGGCAGCTTGGTAGCACTTTGGTGTGCGGCCGGGGTTAAGGGCTGAGAGGGTTGCGGCGTCATATGTTATGTGGGAGGAATGGGGTTTGCAGGGAGCAGGGGGTCTGGCGCTGGGCGCGGTCCAGGCGCGGACGCGCGTAGACAGGCTTACCTTTGGCGCGCCTTCGGCGCGCATGGGGCGCGACCGCTGCGCATTACCGCTGCGCGCTGAGGCATCTATCATATGCGGATAGTGGAGGGGGAGGGGCGAGGGAGGGTCAGCTGGGAGGCGGGAGCGGGGTGGAGATCCGTGCAGGGAGGCACAGAAAACAACAACAACAAAAACAAAATGTTATCAGCCAAAAGCGAAACAGGATTGGGGCACAAACAGGAATAACGCGATGCAAATGGCAGTGGTACCGGTACAATCAGGCAGCAATCAATTTGACAGGCAGCGCTGCACTATTTAAAATATAATTAAAGCTTACTTTGGCAAACAGAGCGCTACGATTTAAAAATGCTCATCTAATTGACAAACTCTTAGGCAATCTAGCGCTATAGGGTACTTGCGATACTCGAGCAGGCAATGGCATATGTGGGAGCGAGGTGAAGTAGCAGACAGCAGTCCAGGTGGCAGGCAGAGCGGGGAGCAGCGTGAGGAGCGACCGCTTCTGTAGGGAACAGGACGGTCACAGCGCTACAGCAGGGGGAGCGGGGCTTACGATATCAGTGGGAGGGAGGGTCAGCTGGGAGGCGGGAGCGGGGTGGAGATCCGGGCAGGGAGGCACAGAAAACAACAACAACAAAAACAAAATGGCATCAACCAACAGCGAAACAGGATTGGGGCACAAACAGGAATAACGCAATGCAAATGGCAGTGGCACCGGTACAATCAGGCAGCAATCAATTTGACAGGCAGCGCTGCACTATTTAACCCCATAGCTGCTATTAAACATTCCTCCCCAGTGCTGCGCTGTCCATTAGAACTAGTGCTGAATGGACGTTCAATGGTCGTGCGCAGCACTGGGGAGGTAGTGCTGCCGTCGGCCAATGCACCGAGGCAGCACTTAAGGGGTTAAAATATAATTAAAGCGTACTTTGGCAAACAGAGCGCTACGATTTAAAAATGCTCATCTAATTGACAAACTCTCAGGCAATCTAGCGCTATAGGGTACTTGCGATACTCGAGCAGGCAATGGCATATGTGGGAGCAAGGTGAAGTAGCAGACAGCAGTCCAGGTGGCAGGCAGAGCGGGGAGCAGCGTGAGGAGCGACCGCTTCTGTAGGGAACAGGACGGTCACAGCGCTACAGCGGGGGGAGCGGGGCTTACGATATCAGTGGGAGGGAGGGTCAGCTGGGAGGCGGGAGCGGGGTGGAGATCCGGGCAGGGAGGCACAGAAAACAACAACAACAACAGCAAAAACAAAATGGCATCAGCCAAAAGCGAAACAGGATTGGGGCACAAACAGGAATAACGCGATGCAAATGGCAGTGGCACCAGTACAATCAGTCAGCAATCAATTTGACAGGCAGCGCTGCACTATTTAAAATATAATTAAAGCGTACTTTGGTAAACAGAGCGCTACGATTTAAAAATGCTCATCTAATTGACAAACTCTCAGGCAATCTAGCGCTATAGGGTACTTGCGATACTCGAGCAGGCAATGGCAAATGTGGGAGCGAGGTGAAGTAGCAGACAGCAGTCCAGGTGGCAGGCAGAGCGGGGAGCAGCGTGAGGAGCGACCGCTTCTGTAGGGAACAGGACGCATAGTCAGGTGAGCTAGTAGCGCCTTACCCTCGGCGCAGGCACGCAAGGTGGCGTTTAAACCCTATGGTAGGAGGGGGGTCAGAAAGGTTGACTGTAGCACGTAGTCATACAAATACACAGATATACAGCTGGTTAAGTGTTGAATGTGTATGCTGAGTGGCGCATGTATCAGGTGGAGAGCAGCTGGAGAGCAAAACAGACTGCGCACTCAATATACTGGCTCCAATCAACCCTAATTGACGTGGCTGTTGCAGGCGAAAATAGGACAAGTTCAGATAATAGGCTGGATATAATGTCTCACTTGGAAGACAGTTGGAGATAAATGGGCTAGTGCTCATTACCCTGTTATAGAACAGAACAGGACGAGAGGCATGAGGGCGTGTGCCTCACAACGTGGACTGGACGCCAAAGGACTATCTCACGGGTCACGCTCACAGGAGCTCATAGGAACCCGATGGTGGAACTACTCTTAATATGTATAGCTTAAAAGGATTACATAGGGAGGTTATCAATCCCTCCGGGGGCGAGTTACTGCGTGAGAAACGGCCCAGAGGAGTGCTAGATGAACAATGGACCGTTGGTGGTGGCTCTGCATGTAGGCCCATGAGCAGCACAGAATGTTAAAGGCAATAAAGGGACCTTATTGTGACTTTGCACTTTGCCGGCAGCCGCAAAACTGAGGGCAGGAAAAAAAACTAAAATAAAATGAAATAAAAAATGAACATCCTGGGAGCAGAAGGTGCAGCCTGGTTATGAGCAAACACTCTGATGCGGCTCCCGTGTGGGAGTATTACGGGACGCTCAGGCACACAGAGTGCCATTATGCTATGGAGTGAAAACCCTGGTGTGCAGAGGAATGCAAAGGGGCGAGTCCTATAGGGCAGAGACCAGGTGCCCCTGTAGGCTTGATAATCACGGTCAATAGTTGCTCGACTAACCGGCACAGACCCTACATGAAGGGATTCTACGCCAGCCGAACAGTGCATATTTACTTAATGCATTTTTATATAGCGCGGATTTTACCCGAAGGTGTCAGCTGTACAATAGAACCAGTTACGTTACATGAGAGAAATGGTACAAAATAGAAAGTCACAAAAATAAACAGTAGAGGTAGAGTAAAACCATATAGGCAATAACACAATATCCGACACAGCAATCAAGGATGGGGAATGAACAAGAAGATGTTACAAATTTACAATGATGAACTAACTTCCTGGAGGGGTCTGAGAAGGATGGCATTAGTTCTGAAAGTGGCTTTGGAAGAGAAGAGATTTGAGGTCAGCTTTGAAAATCTGGATGGAGGTGGAGGCACGGAGCAATGGCGGAAGCAAGTTCCAGATTCTCACTGCATTACCTGAGACATTGATCTTTCCTTTTTGAAGGAGGGGGGCTCAAGCAGAAACTTTTCCGCATTCCGAGAAGTTTCGAACCTCCTGACATTTTCAGTTTATTCGCCAGGTACCTAGGTGAGGAAGTGTGCAAGTCTTTATGGGTGATGCAGGCAGTTTTATAAATGGATCTTGCCTCGATGGGAAGCCATTGAAGAGAAGGCAGGATAGGAGTAATATGGTCACTTCGTTTGGATCCTGAACTAAAGCGAGCTGCTGAGTGGAAGACGGATTTGAGGGGGGAGAGGCGAGATTTGGGTAAGCCAGTCAGAAGAGAATTGCAGTAATACAGTCTAGAGAGAACTAGCGATTGGACCAGTGTTTTTAGGTCTTTCTCCAGGAAGAACTGCCAAATCCCCCACAGAAGGCACAGCTGGTAACGTGCATTCTTAGCCATGGAGTTGATGTGGGAGATTAGGTTGAGTCTTTTGTCCAGTATGACACCGAGGGATTTATCGCTGTCGACAATGATGGGCTTATTGTTCAGTAAATTCAGCTGATCCATTCAGGATTGAACCGCATGAGAGAGAGGTAGATAGGAGGAGGCATTCCGTTTTGGTGGGATTGAGAATAAGTTGGTGTACTAACATCCAGTTGTGAATAGAGTTGAGAGTAGAGTTGAGTAGTGAAAGATCGTGTGCGGAAGACACCTTGAGGTAGATTTGGGTGTCATCCGCATAGAGATGGTAGCGGATCCCAGATTTTCTTAGGAGGTTCCCTAATGGTTCCAGGTAGAGATTAAACAAAGTGGGTGCAAGGACAGAACCTTGAGAGACGCCTTGACCTACCGCCAATGGAGACGAAAGACTGTTCACTATCTTGATCATTTGGGATCTGTCCGAGAGGAATGAGGCAAACCATTTACGCACTGTTACTTCCACGCCCATTCTCTGTTGAAGAGTGTTAAGGAGGGTGTTGTGATTAACAGTGTCAAAGGCTGCAGAGAGGTCAAGAAGAATCAGAAGGCACGATTACCCAGAATCGAGTATATGCAGCGCATCATCAATCACTTGCAGCAGGGCTGTTTCTGTCCTGCAATTTTGGATGAAGCCTGACTGGAACACGTCAAGGAGATTATTGTCCATAATATGTAATGACCCTACTGAAACAATCCCCAAGGTTGGGTGGACTCGGAGCATTAGTCCCGGTCCGGCGCTGTTCATCCGGAAGGTAAGAAATTTGAGGGCAGGAATCATAGCCAGCCGAGAGCAGGAATCTGAGCCCGCCGAGAATCGCTATCAAGAAGAAAACATAAGGAAGGAACAAGTGGAGGAAAAGAGCAGCTGGCAACATTGACCCCTTGCCCGTGCCTACCTTTAAGACGGACTCCTTGTGGCCATTTCGTCCAACCTGGAAGGGGAACGAGCTCACCCCAGCACGCCTGGTATATGGTGAATGTCCGAGCTTGAGCCCCACCCATACACACCAAAGGGTAGAAACTAACAAAGTACTCAGCGCAGGGAGAGAACCTCAGTCCGGGTCCTAAACACAAATGAAGGACTCTGGTGTAGTCTAGGGAGAGTCAACAATGTGAACAGGGCTAAATAGCCTGAATAAGAGCTACAGACAAGCATTCCTTGAGGGCCAATCTCAATGAACTTTAATGAGAGGACTGTGAGTTCTTGAACAGGGGATGGAGGCATGGCGAAGTAAAGGGGTAAGTTCAGAACATCTGCACAATCCAAAGTGGGAGAGTTCCAGTCTCAAGCCAACGTGTACTGGAAAACCTTATTGAAATAACAATTTAGGAGCGATTGAAACTTTGGGCTTTGTAAGGATAGCAAAAGGCAACTGCATATGACAGGAACAAGGTGGCCATGCACCATGGATTGGGTTGGCATTGAGGTCTCACTTTCTTAAGAAGATGAGGTGGGAGAGTTTGAATCTCAAAGCTTTATTGAGATGGCAGATGACAACTGTATAGGACAGAAACAAGGCCATGCTCCATGGACCGGGCTGGTATAAAAGTCTCCCTAAAGGGGTTGTCACTGAGCCAAAGAAGTAACGGACCATACCTGGGTGAGGTGCACGCAATCATATGAATGCAGTTGCCAATGGAACAGTCTGACCCCTGCAAATGGACATTTGTGATCAGACTGGTCGAAGGGGACCCAAAATGGGAGGACAGCCCAAATGTAAGGAGGTGCGATCCATGCATACAGAGGGGTGAGCGAGGAGATGGTATGCCTGTGGGCACAGGGTCAACAGGAAATATGCCTGCAACGCCCATTACAAGCGGATTAAACGAACCCATGGAATGTAATTGTTTAAGCCCCTGGTATCAGTGTGTAACCTGAGGACCCAGCGCTGCTCTTTCCTGAATAGAAACTGGGATATGTTGGTGATGGCCTGGGTAGCATTTGGTTTGTCTAAAACAACCCATGTAAAATCATTGGCATCACGCCCTTCGTCCAGGAAGTGTGCACTGAGTTTTGCAGCGTATTGTGCTCCTATGTTCTAGCATTCGCGTCTTCACCTTCCTCGTTGTTATTTCCACCTACCTCAGTCCACAAGGACAAGTAGTGAGGTAAATTAGACACTCTAAGTTACAATTGGTGTGTTGTCTCAATTCCCAAGGACGACCCTTACCTATGTCAATGATTATAGTGTGTGAGGTTTGTGCACAGACACTGCAACTTCCACATGGAAAGTGCCCCTTAATTGGTGGGACACTCCAGAGTGTGTTTTATTGGGGCAACCATTTGCCCCGTGGTCTAGTGTGGACTAACTGGTCCTGGAGGTTGGCGCTGCATTTAAAGGCAAACATAGGTTTCGGTAACTTGTGACTGCCTTTATTCAAGATGTTCCAAGTTTTGTTGACACTTCTGAAGCCGGCTAGACTTGCTGCTAAATGTGCTAATGCAGAGCATCCTGTCTGTGGTTGCTTTGATGGAGTGTGTCTCAAGGACAGCTTTGTAATGGTTGTTCCTTGCTCTTTTCATTAAACTCCTAATGAGAGAAAGAGAGTATTGTTGATCTACAAGTTGTCCTGCCAGCGTAGAAGCATGACTTTTGTATTTAGCTGTATCAGTGCAGTTATGCTGAATGGTGAAGAAATGTCCAAAAGGCAAATTCTCTCAAAGATTTGGGATGATAGCTGGAGTATGAGAGGAGCACGTTTTTTGACATCGTTTAATTGTACAGTTCTGTGCTGAGGGTCCCCTCAGTGGTATAAATCAGGAGGTCTAGAAAGGGAAGTTTCTCATTGCTATCTTCACATGTAAACTTCAAGAACTCATTGTAAGTTAAGAGTTAAGCTTAATGTCTTCAACAGTGCCTCGCCATATCACAAGGATATTGTCTACGTACCATTTCCATAGACGAATATAGGAGTGGAAGGGGTGGTGGGAGGTAAGGATGGTTTCAGCTTCTATGGAGTGGACATGCAAATTTGCCAAGCTAGGGGCGAATGTGCTGCCCATTGAAGTGTCAGATGTCTGCAGAAACAGGGTCTCCTCCAATTGGAAAACGTTTTCCTTCATCGCCAGGGTTGCACATCCCATAATGAATGACACAGGCGTGATGGTGTTGAGGTCTGTGTTCCTAAGAAATGCTTCCAGTGTGCATAATGTCTGGTCCTGTGGTATGCACGTGTACAAGGATTCTACGTTGAATGAGACCAGGAAATCAGTGTCCTTATTGAACTCCAGTCCTTCCAGAACACGTAGGACATCCTTAGTATCCTGTAGGCAGGATAACATAGGGTGAACATTAGAAGCTACCGCATGTTTGAGTAGAGAAATTGGGAAACAATGAAGGTTCGTTAATTGCTTTATTTTGGAAGCCAATGCACAGAACTCTAGTGTGGAGAGTGTTGTGTAATGCTGAGTCTCTGCATTTAAAAAGCTATAATCAAAGACACAGGTAAGTATTGTTCTCAAGTAGAAAAGTAAGAAAAGTGTATGATTTACTATGGTGTTATTGAAAGATGTTTCTCAAACTTGATTCTAGGTTTCATACTTTTGAAATTATTGGGACCACAGCACTGAAATGAACAACCGGAGAAAAAGCTCCCTGATTTAATCGGATTTGTTTATTTGTAAAATGTGTACTGATAGTAGGTCTGCAAACTCAGATTGATGGACCACTGCAGAGTAAAGGTCCACATACCTGTCATTTAGTAACCCTTTCAAATCCACCAGAGAGCAATTTTTAAATGCTAATTTATTGAAAACAAACAAATGCATTTACACCAACCCAAGAAAAGGCACTCGGTTGAGTGCAATTCTATTTTCATTTGTTTTCTGTAGCAGAGAATGGGAAAGTAACATTTTGATAGCCTCCTCATACCCATCTTTAAAGGATCTCAACAAACATGCCATGCTGAATCAATATCGGACGAACTTTTTTAAAAGGTTTTGTGGTGATTGATCAAACTGTGACAAACTCATTAACAAACTACAGTGTTACTGTAGTTCTAAAAAACTAAATTGAAAAAAGATCATGGTTAGAATGCAAAACTTAATAATAGCCACTGAAATTTGCCAGTTGTGGTTAGCAATGCAACCATAATAGCACTCTCTTTGTAGCTGAAAGTCCAGATCTGAGGAGGACTCAAACGTGAACATTTTGGAAAAACATTATAGCTTGATTGGATGAGGTCACTGTACCCGATTAGCTGACTGACGCGGCTTTTCCGAACATACATGCGGAACGCTGTCCCGCTTTTCTATTCATTTATTCAGAGAAATTCTCAGTGCATTGTGACTGCTCACCTACAAAGGGATTCTCCAACGCTACGGCTGTACCGTAAGATTAATTGAGCCTTCCTGGCCCACCTACATACCCTACTGGATTGACAGCCTTGCCTCACATTGAGTACCCGGACGGGTCCTCATGTGAGTAAACCTCTTTTCTTCTATTCTTCATGTGTGGCACATCATTTTCACGAGGCTGCGCAGTCATAATTTCAGATTCCCTTCATCAATAGTCCTGAAGAGACTCCACATTGTTTTGAGGGTCGAACCGCTATCGGCAAACAAAAGAAGCGAATCATTCTCCCAGCGCATATCACTGTATATAGCTGCTGTTCACATGGAATTATTTTGATAATGGTCGACTTGTACAAACTGTGAAACCCTTGTAAATAATATTTACATTGTCAATTAGTTTTAGATTCCCGTTTTCACTTGGGATTTTGATTTACAATGTTTACTTCTAATTTTATTCAAAAATCCATAAAATATGCTACACTGAAATCGTTCTGTTAGTGGTTCCTTCGACCTCTGCCATTACTTAACCCTCCATATTGCTATTGTGCTTGTGTATCATAACTTCATAATATATTATTCCACAGGAACCATTGTCTATCATATATATTGATTGGATGAGGAAGCATTTTTTCATTCAGCCTTTTCAGCATCTGAGATCTGGATCTATGCAATTCGATTGGCAGGCTGTAACAAAAGGTTTTGTTGCAGCTGCCAGACCGCAATGCAACCCCTGCTACTCGCAGATGCTGCATCACAGAAAAAAGAAATGTGGTCGAAAAAAGGGAGCTGTGAAGTTGGGCACCATCTCTGTATTCAACAGTTTGATTGTCTACTAAAATTAAACACTGACAGATCAATTTCCATGGGGAGGTGGAGAAAAGTGTGAAATGGAAATTGTGGGCAAAATACAGAAAGGGAGGTTTCCTACTTTACTGTAAATGTAGTTGACTGCTGAGGAACAGAAGTATAAGTTATATGTACCCCCTTTGATATCCTGTAAATTGCACATAATAATCTGTGCTATCACCAGGGTCCGTCATCTCTTGCTAAGAGAGACCCTTTCAAACCTGGTCAGACCACCAGCACAGGAGATGCACAATTTTAAAAAGCAGATGCGTTCCAAGATGTGAAAATTGCTTTGCAGTTATGACAGGGCATACTACCCAAATGGAGAAAAGAGTGGACAAGCTCACCTAGAGAAAGTAAAGCAAGCATCAGGCGGTTCCTCTCTATGAAAGCAAAAGCTTTCACAGCCACTAAGGGGTAATCTCAACCAGCGAGATGGTTACAACCTTTCAAGGATCGCTTGGAAACATGGAGCAGGATCAGACTTCGTAGTAAGACACCCAGGTACACTAATAAACCCACAAAACAAGCAGTCACCAGAGCAGCAACACTACAACTGCTATCTTACAGTAATTGTGTTGTAGAAGCCAAAACTATGGACAACCTCCGAGTGTTGCAAGCACCCGCAGGTGAAAAGAAAGACAAAGAGCTCCTGCTGCACCTGGAATGTGGAGTCTGTGCAGCAAACCTGGCAACCTTCTCAAATCATTAAACACCTAAGAGAAGGATGCTGCATTTGACATGTCTTCCTTCTCCTTCTGTGCCTGGAACCCATGTCAAGATTCCATATGTAACCACAAGGATATCACAAAGGACTATTGCAGCGGGTCCCCAAAGGTCAGGTAACAGTAAGTGTGCTGGATGAAGACGCACACACCACCAGGCGTTCATCACCCATTCATCCCAGCAGCAGCCTGTGAAGAACAAGCAGCCAGAAAGAAGCAGAGATGTCCAACAGTGTCTGTATTGCTAGGAGACTCCAGAATCCAATCTATTTGGGAGGTAGGAAAGGCAGCTCGTTTGCTGCAAGCATGGAGGAAACAGTTGCACTGCTGACCCTTCGCCACACCCTGCACTCAAGCGAGTAGCAGCAGAAACATAGTCCTAGAGATTCATATCAGGAAAGGGATTATATGGAGCAACCAGACAATCAAATGAAAATCTCCCTGGAATGAATAGCCAATAGAAGTGACCCCTCCAGTCAAACAGAATTGTTCCCCAAAGAGTTAAGCAAAAGCCAGCACTGCTGGAACCAGGTTTATTAGCTTTCTCAACTTTTGGTCACAGGCTACCAATATTATCACAGTATCTGGGCAAGATTTGCTGTAGGTTTTTACAAGGAATAATTCAAATAGGACAGTCATACCCTGCATCTATGCAGGTTTTGTTAGGGTGAAGATTCATTCAGAAGTCAATGTCTGGTCAATGTCTTGTTAGTTCAGGAACTGATGAGGATCCCAAACTGTTACAGGATGGAAACGCCCTCGACGTTTGAATTTAATGAACCCTGACAGCTAGTATTTTGCAATATAGGGCAGTATATCCAATAACCAAGTGTGACAGACACATGTTATGTTATGTTATTTTAATTTGTAGCGCGCATGTATACTCACGAGTGTCCCGGCGCGAAGCCTCTAAAATAAAAACAAGGGGGAGGGTGTCTGTTTTAAGTAAAAAGATGTGTTTTCAAGTTTTTCTTGAATACTGCTGTTCCCAACGAACTGCCACCTAGCCACTGGTATTTGAAACGGGGAACCTGAATAAGGCGAAGGGATGAAAAACGCCACGGTCTAGATGGTACATAAAAAGAGAACCATTTTTGTAGGTAGGATGGGCCAAGGATGTGCAGAGCTAGTGGGCCAAAACCAGTTCTTTGAACTTCACCCGTTCCTCCATGAGTAGCAAATGCAAGGATCGCAAGTGATGTTGCACACTGTTCCTAGCAGTGATGCCCAAAAAAAGTCTGGCTGCCGCATTTTGGACCACCTGGAGCTTTTTCAACAAGTATCCCGGGATGTCCATGTAAAGAGCATTGGCATAGTCAGAGACAGAGTAAGTGCACAGGTGACCGTTTCTCTCGCTGCCTGGGGAAGAAGAGGAAAAAACGTCCTCAGAGTCTTGAGAAGACCAAAACAGTTGCCGGCCAACTTCTTGATATGGTTTGAGAAAGAAAGGCTCTTGTCGAACCACACCCTCAAGTTCTTGTCCGGCTTCCCAGCAGAGGTGGGCAAGGGAAACTCAAGAGGTCAAAAAGATTCCTGAAACTTGGGAGGAAATTTTCCGTAAAGGAGAATCTCTGACTTCTTTTTTTTACATTTTAATTGAGCAGTAGCTAACCATTTAAAAACGGATGAGAAACAGCGATGAACCGAGGAAACTGACTCATCACTATTGTCCCATGTAAATATTAGCTGGGTGTCATCGGCATAAGCTGTCACCTTGGCCCCTAGGCTCTCGGCCAGATAGACTAAAGGTGTCATATAAATGGTAAACAGAAGGGAACTAAGGGAAGACCCCTGGGGGACTCCTGTAGTCACAGACTGTAGAGATGAGGAAGATGGACGAATCCAAATCTGCTGGGCCAGCCTTCTAAGAGCGATCTAAGCCAGTTGCAGTACCCGACACACAGATCCTGGTAAGTCGCAAGAGGAGAGGAGAATGCGGGACTGTGTTGAAGGCCGCCGAGAGACCAAGCAGAATCAATGCTGCTCTCCCCCCGGCATCCAGACACTCCCGAAAGGCCTCGAGGACCTCCACCAGGACCGATTTGGTTCTATGAGCGGCCCGCCCAGACTGTGCTGGATGCAGAATACCCTCCCTCAGAACGAATGGAGTGAGTTGTTTGTAGACGACTTTCTCGCACACCTTGGCCAAGCCAGACAGAAGAGAAATGGGCCGGTAGTTCCCCGGATTGAGAGAGTCTAGTGATGTTTTTTTTTTTTTTAGAAGTGGCAAAATCCTGGCCTGCATCCAGGCTACTGGGCCATTGGCTGTCTGGAGAGACAAGTTGATGATACTGTTCACCTCTACATTAATCGTCTCCGCTGTTGCTGCTGGCAGTCTAGCAGGGCAAGGATCAGAAGGTGAGCCAGATGTTAAACTCTTAAGAATTTTAAGAGAGTCAGATAAGTCCACTGGCTTAAAAGCATCAAAGCGATCTTCAATGCCGGCAGGTGAAGACAGACATGCTGCCTCAGTCCCATTGCCGCCAAATGAAAGAGCCACCTGAATAGTGCGAAACCGAGCATGGGTCTCTGATCGAGATGGGGAAGTTAGAACAAATAGGGTCCAGTATATGGCCAGCCTGATGGGTAGGGAGACTGACCCGCTGGGCCAGATGAAGAATATCGAGGAAATATATTTCTTTGTGTGTCACGCTTGAGCGCCAAGCACATATTCAGCACTAACAATGATAATTTATTCAGGATTATATGCTTTTGGGATGTTAACAATTTATTGAGCAGAGACGCCTGTTCCTTTTCTGATGTTTATCTGACCTGAAGTGCCCAAAATCCAGCCTTCTTGATACAAAAGCGAAGAAACCTGACAACCCTGCAGGAGGAGAGACTGTTCAGTAAGAGCCTGGTGCAGCGAGTCCCTAATGCTGGTGGGTTCTGTCAGAGGAAGGAGGGTAGAGGAAGTGATCTGTAGATCTCCAAGTTTGAGCAGGCTATAGACTATCCTAAGCAAACACAAGAAGATGATGGACGGAGAGCTGACATTTTTCAGACATTCACCTAGTCGCAGATCTGGTTGAATCCATCATCGTTCTTTAGCTCACTTTGCCACCCCAGTTCAGCCCTAGCCATATGTGAATCAGTCTTGGCCCTGTTCCTCATGGGAACAGTTCAGCCCGAATAGCCAAGGCGGGTCTTCTCTGGACCGGAAACAAGCATCCTGGGACCGGTTTTCGGGTAACACCCCTCATCAGCCAGGATAGCTTGAATCCAGTGGCAAAGTGAGAAAGGGACCAATTTGGTAATTGCAATTTGCGAATGCATTCCCATTCATTCCTAGTGGCCTATATGCCCATAGGAATGAATGGAGTGACAATGCCTAATAGCGATTCGCAATTTGCGAATTGCTATTAACTAATGTTTGGGAATTGCAATTTATTTTGTGATTCCTTTATGCATAAGGAATTGCGATTCCTAAATAGCGATTCCTTAAAACTCGCTATTTAGGAATCGCAATTCCTTCTGTTGATGCATGCGGCAGTAAGTCCTGTCTGGGAGGTGGTCACACCTCCCTGTGACAGGAAACCAATTGTTCTACCTTCCCCTGCTCAAGCTCAGCTCAGCAGCAGGTGGGCAGAATTGTCTATGTGGTCAGCAGCATCACTAGCTTGCTGGCAGACCCTGAAAGGTTGTTATCGGGAGTATAGGGAGTATCCCAAGGGAATCCCACAGTACATGGGATCATACTTCCAACACTGGAATCGGATTTGGGGTATGTTTTCAACATGTTTGATACCAAACATGACTGGTTTCGGTGCAGCCACTATATAGTTAGGCATCTCGTAATGACTGATGTCCACTATATATATTAAAATGGCTGACCGCACTTACAAAGCATGGAGAAGCGACTCCGGGGTTTGTAGGGGTGACCTGCTTATGCAGGGCCCCCCCCCTACACTTATAACCAAGCACTCTGCCCTCAGGACTGAAGAGCATGCCATAGGGGTGACTTATAGATATTAAATATAGTGACCTCAGATATAAGGAAACATTTATCTGTTGATAAAGAGTTGCAAGCCCTAACTTACACAGACTGCAATGGCAGGCCTGTAGTCACAGTTTAAGTGGACTTCCACAGGTGGCACAATGCATGCTGCAGTCCATGGGAGACCCCTGGTGTATTTATGCCAAAGGTAACATAGTACCATTGGGGAGAGGAGTTAGCCTAAGGGCTAGGGCTGTCGACCTCAAATCTGGGGAACCGGGTTCGAGTCTCGGCAATGACGCTAAACATCCTGTGATTCTGGGCAAATCACTTAATCTCCCCGTGCCTAACAAAAATGAATGTGTTCTCATGTAACACTACACGTGCTATGTAAAACACTCTGATACTCGATACCGGGTCAAATGGGCGCTATATAAAACTCGGTGTGTATGTGTGTGTGTGTGTGTGTATATATATATAAGCACTCAACATTGGGTCTGTTCTTTCGTCATTCAATTCCAGGGCTGAGGCGGCTGCTTATATATATATATATATATGTATATATATAAAAATATATTGAAGCTCCTTCCCCCTCCTCAAAGGAAAAGTCCACACTCTTAGGACGCTTGACACTGCTTTATTCTTGAGCAAACGACAAACAACAAACGCGTTTCAGCCTCAGCCTTCCTCGGTGTGAGCGTCACACCGGAACCGGCATGTTTAAATTCATTGTGGCGAGTGGTTTTACATTAGAGAAGGGACTTGCTCCTTGTTGCAAATGCGGGCGCCATTTTGTAACATGCAACCTTAATACATATTTACATATTTACACTATGTACACACTTTTGTTCATTTAAGTGCTGGACTATTTGTTATGTGCAGCACACTACAGCAATTATTGTAGCAGCCTTTTGACGTGTCTTATAAACAGTGTATTTAATTTTAGCCGTGGATCGGCAATTGTCCCTTCAATACTCGCGTTATTGAGGCAATAAGATCATCAAATACATCAAATCATAGTAGATTTCATCATAGTGTTTCCCAGAAAAAACAAATTCAGTCACTAATTCAGTCACAAATTCAAATTCGGGAGGGGGCCAACATTATAACACATCTCTAAATTTTCATGTATATACATGGTCTTTATACCTATTCACATTATATACACTCCTAATCTTGCCGTGTATCGGCAATGGCCCCTCCCGTGACCTCCAACTGTGAGTCACTAGTGGTGCATTAAAAACCCGAATACAGTGAGGCATTTCTATCCTTTTTGCATTTCTCATTACTTAGTTTTTCTTTTTTTTCTTCTTCTTTTTTTATTTACATTCTCTTTTAATGTCAAAATGTACCTTGATGTCACGTCGAAGCTTTAATTACCTATACCCCCAAGTGTGAGGCCAGTTCCTCCCCACAATTTAATCCCTTTGGGAATTTCGTTTGCATATCTATAATGTACCGCGACTCTAGTCTGCGTAACTTGCGGGTTCTGTCACCTCCTCTCACATTTGCGTATATGCAGTCCAGACTAAAAAATACTAGTTTTTTTTACGGTCGATCGAATGTTTTTCTGCAAAATGACGCACAACCGGATACGCTGTATCTTTCTTGTCTATAGCCCTTAGGTGTTCCAGAATGCGCATTTTTAGGGGGTTGATAGTGGTACCTATATAGCGCAATCTGCATGGGCAAATCAGACAATATACAGCGTATGGTGTACTGCACATAATGAACTTGTTAATTTTACGATTTATATGTACATCTGGTATTGTGTAAGTGGGTACTCTCTTACAATTCATGCATGCCTTGCATTTGCTGCAAGGATAGAATCCTTTCATTTCTTTTAAAGTACCTGCTTTTTTATGAATAGGATTTAAATGACTCTGAACCAACATGTTACCTATTGATCTTCCTTTTTTGTATGTGCCCATTGGATAAGTTGGAAGATCCTCACATATCGCATTATCTGTTCTCAGGATATGCCAGTTATTTTGAAGCATACGTTTAAAGTAATCTGCTTCTGCCGAATAAGTTGTTATTATTCTGAATTTACCTTCTTCTGCATCAGTTAACTTCTTTTTTGGTATTAACAGATCTTTTCTTGAAATGCCCTTCACTTGTTTGTATGCACTCTCTAGAGTTTGACTGGCATATCCTCTAAGTTTGAATCTATCAATACACTCTTTAGCAGCTGTTTCGAAATCCTCATTCCTTGTACTGTTCCTTTTTATTCTTAAAAGTTCACCATACGGGATACTCCCAACTGCAGTGTAGCACGAACGGAGAAACGGACACTTCTCTGATTTAAAGTTGCAGGTAATTTATTTTGACTCATTTTCAAGGGAAGTGCATGTGCTGACGGATAAGACGCGTTTCGCGAACTCAGTCTCCTTGATCACTCAACGTCAGTGCTTTGAACCCCAACGATATTTTAACACATCACCAAACCAATCATGTGTTAAGGTGTCACCTGACAGGTAGAGAACATGGTTTAAAGACTTTCTAAATACCACATTTGTTCTACCTTAGGCACTGGCGTCTTTGCAAACTATATCACAGCAAACCATATTATGATTTGAAAAGGATGGAAATTCCTCAGTGAGACGCAAATTGTAACACATTAAATAACTGTACAAATACATTAACGATGTTCCAATACAGTACTTTCAAACACCAATGTGTCTGGTATAAAAGGTGTGTCAACAGAAGTGAAACTGAATATAAATGCATAATACACAATATATAATCACTTTTAATCTGACTGATAAAATTCCTATAGGGTTAGTACATTCATAATGCAATGGACTTAGCAATTATATGTGAATGGACCACCTCTTATACTGTGGTAAAACAACTTATGCTAAACGCCCTACCTATAAGACGACAACAGAAAAAGTGCATGAGCTTAATGTGCAAAAGACATAGTGAAACATAAAATAGAAAAACATTATAAAATGTTTGGTAATCAATTAAGTTCCATCCGGAACCTAAGAAAGTGATTGAAAAAGTTGGGCAGGGAGAAAAGGCTAAGAGCAATTCCCTTTATCATAGACTCACCAATAAAATATTGCTAAATACAGTCATATATTCTGTAGTCTTTTTCATGTTTCATAAACTCAATATGAAAAGTAACATTACAATTAGAATGAGTACATAGGATGTTCTAAAAACTGACTACAACCCAAAATTCCAACCGATCTCAAAAGGGTTAACACAAGGAGTCATGCTTTGCTAAATAATGGTTATACTGTGGTATCAGGATAGTCCATGGAATTGATAGATCTGGGCAAATGCGCCAATAAATAGTATAAAACCACCCACTTATAAAAATATAAATAAATGGTAAAACACACATCAACCGGTCACACTGAAAAGATCTAAAACCATTCCATATTAAACGGACTAAAAGCATGCGTTAATAAAAAAATATATATACCCGATATTAAATACACCAAGTTCATCATTATCGAAAACACATTCTCTTGGCTGATAACCAACTCATACCAAACCAAAGATCTAGAGAAAATAGTGCAAATCATTACAAATATTGAGGCCTCTCGGATTTTTTGTGTCGAGCTCAATAATGTATTTTGTTTCAAGTTGCCTGAGAATTCTTTCCCTATTCCCAGTCCTTTTGTTTTGTGGGACACTGTCAATTACAAAATATTGTAGAACATTAAGGTTGTTATTATGTTCTAATTTGACATGTCTAACAACAGGGTAAGAAGGATATGAGTTATCTGTGGCCCTCAAATGTTGTAGAATTCGCGCATGGACCTGGAGCTTTGTGCTCCCCATATATTGAAGTCCGGATATGCATTTAAGAACATATACAGTGTGGTCTATCCGGCAAGTAAAATGGCCTCCGATTTGAATAGGGACATCAGAAAAAGCATTAAAATAAGAATTGGTATTCACCCCAAACTTACAAGCGCGGCATGTACTGCACTTAAAAAAACCTCTTGGGGGAAAGCCAATTGCTTTTATTAAAAAGCTCTCTTTTTGATGGTCTGAGACTGTCTGCTATTAGTAGAAATAAACCTACAAGAATTTACAGGAGGTCTTGCATGGTTATTCGCAGTGGTATCAACCAAGGATGTATTAGTGAAGATTTTGGCGCCGTATTGATCAATTCTGATCTCTCCTTTTTATTAGCTATTTTGATCGCCAGATCTAGTTTGCGTGAATCATAGCCTCGCGCCACAAGTCTACGCTTGGCTGCTTGTTGCGCCTCCTTAAGAGCTGCATCTGAGCTGCAGACTCTGCAAATTCTTAAAAACTCTCCATAGGTCAGACTGTCTATAGTGTGATGTGGGTGGAAACTCGAGGCATGCAGGAGTGTGTTGCCTGCCATCGGCTTCCTATACAGACAAGTTTCTATTCCCTCGCTGTTCACTGTGACCTTAATATCGAGGAAGTTAGTGGTAAGGGGGTCTATGTGTGATGTAAACTTCAGATTTAAATCATTCACATTAATCAAGTCCACAAATCTCATGGCTTCCTTCTGAGACCCCTTCCTAATAATAAAAACATCATCTATGTATCTCCACATTTCCATAGCTGCCAAGGTTTCAGATTGCTGTGTGTGACATTTTCATAATTTCAGTGTAAATATGAGTGACATTTCAAAAACTACGAGTGACACTTTCTCGTGACCCAAAATAAATGAATGAAGACTAGGGAAATATATAATTATCAGAAATACACCCATTTGGGCAACAAGAATCTCTAAAACAAATTTAAAACCACTGCAATGCACGAGGAATGGAAGGGCCCTTATCTAACTGACATGGCACACAGACTCCGGTCATGTGTAGGGTTATTTGGTTTTTTCCATTCTGCACTATATTCCGCTTACAGTAATGCATTTAAAAAGGATAGTGTGGGTTTCTGGTGAGTATGCACTTGTGGCTAAGAGCTGCCTGAAATCACAACAGCCGTAAAGCCTGTCAGTTTTTGGTCATGTTGCACATTATCTCTGGGTAACATGAGGGATAAGTGTGTGTTACAACCGGGCCACTTCTCCAGCTCAGAATTGATACATTCGTCCATACTTGTACTTGATAAAGCACCACAAAGGCTGTACCAGGCTGTGCTTACATAGTGCTTGTAAAAAAGTAAAAACGTGTCCCCTTCCACACTCACATCGTTTGACAGAATGGTTTCTCGCCAGTTGGACCACTTGGTGTCTCTTTGTTTTTAGGTCGAGGACTCAGTCGCACTGCGTAAGCAGTGTGGGCAGAGCCCGAAGATTTTATGTTTCTTAGAGGTGCTTGGAACCCGCCCCTCTTCTCCATTGGCTGGCCTAGTAAATGCTGGCCAGCCATTCGAGGAGAGGGGGGTCACTCGGTTCAAGCCCCGTCTTTTTCGGATTCGGGGGCGTGTTTTTTGCGTTCTTTCTATCTGTGACGTCATCCGTCACTCAGCAAAAAACACGCCCCCGATTCCGAAAACTTCGGAGCTTTGCGGCAGCCATTTTTGTTGTTGTTGTTGTTGTCAGAAACAGCCCCGCTGACACTCCAGGTAAGTTTTGATTTTTTCTTGTTTTAATAGGTTTCACTACATATAGCCATGTTTCTATATAAGAAATAAATGTTTTCGAAGTCCCTCTCCGCGCTCGTTTTGCTTTCGTTCTTGTTCCACTTGCTGTCCTGAATTTGCACCCATGCCAGTTGGTCACCCTATCAACAGCCCAGCGGCCCCACCAATCCCTGCCCGGGATCACACAGCAGGCAAGGGATAGTAAACCTGAGCGGTCTCAAGACATGGAACGGAGCAGACCGTCGGAGCTGTATGGGTTTGAACTGATGTTGGGGGGCTGGGGGTTCCTGAGAGAGGGGCTCCCAGTCTCCTACAACCAAGGGCCCTTGGTGCCCCACGCAGCAGCGCCTTTCTATTCACTGTACTCCCGGGAGCTCTCAGGGACCCCTCAGGTATGTAAGTACAGACGCCTCATCTGCTGCCTGGGCTTATCATCCCAAGCTCTGCAGAGTTTGTCTCTCTTGAGACGAAGGTTTAAAACAAGCATTAAAGGTGGTGAAGGCACCGGGGCACATCAGACGTGTGTGTGTGGGGGGTGGGGGAGGGGATAGGAGGATGAGGGGGGTCAGGGAGGCAAGAGGCGATGCGACTGAGGCGCCTACCATGTGGTAAAAGGCTCAGCGTTGATCTGTGATGAACTGGGCGTGCAGGGGCTGAAAGATCTTACAACAGCTTTAGGAAGCATTACAGAAAACAAAGGCCTGGAATAAGGAAAAAATGGAGGGCGGGCTGGAACAAAGGCGGGCCTCGAACAGAGGAGTCTAGAATAGGAGACGGCCTAAAACAGAGGTGGGTGTTGAACAGAGGAGGGTCTAGAATGGAGGGGGGTATCAAACAGAGGAGGGTCTAGAATAGGAGAGGGAGCTCTCAGGGACCCCTCGGGTATGTAAGTATAGACTCCTCATCTGCTGCCTGGGCTTATCATCCCAAGCTCTGCTGAGTTTGTCTCTCTTGAGACGAAGGTTTAAAACAATCATTAAAGGTGGTGAAGGCACCGGGGCACATCAGACGTGTGTGTGTGGGGGCGGGTGAGGGGATAGGAGGATGGGGGGGTCAGGGAGGCAGGAGGCGATGCGACCGAGGCGCCTGCCATGTGGTAAAAGGCTCCGCGTCGATCTGTGATGAACTGGGCGTGCAGGGGCTTAAAGATCTTACAACAGCTTTAGGAAGCATTACAGACAACAAAGGCCTGGAATAAGGAAAGAATGGAGGGCGGGCTAGAACAAAGGCGGGCCTCGAACAGAGGAGTCTAGAATAGGAGAGGGCCTAGCTGTGTGTGTGTGTGGGTGGGCTCTGTGTGTTTGGGGCTCTGTGTGTGTGGGGCTCTGTGTGTGTGGGGCTCTGTGTGTGGGGGGCTGTGTGTGGGGGGGGCTCTGTGTGTGTGTGGGGGGGGCTCTGTGTGTGTGTGTGTGTGTGCGGGGCTGTGTGTGTGTGGGGATCTGTGTGTGTGGGGCTCTGTGTGTTTGGGGCTCTGTGTGTGGGGGGCTCTGTGTGTGTGGGGCTCTGTGTGTGGGGGGCTCTGTGTGTGTGGGGCTCTGTGCGTTTGGGGCTCTGTATGTGTGTGGGGGGGGCTCTGTGTGTGTGTGTGGGGCTCTGTGTGTGTGTGTGTGAGGCTGTGTGTGTGCGTGTGTGTGGGGCTCTGTGTGTGCGTGTGTGTGTGGCTCTGTGTGTGTGTGGCTCTGTGTGTGGCTCTGTGTGTGTGGCTCTGTGTGTGTGTGTGGCTCTGTGTGTGTGTGGCTCTGTGTGGATAGCTTTTTTTGTAGGTGGCTCTATGTGTGGATAGCTTTTTTTGTAGGTGGCTCTGTCTGTGTGATGGAGGCTCTGTGTAGGTGGCTCGGTGTAGGGTGCTCTGTGAATGACTCTGTGTGGGTGGCTCTGTGTGGGTGGCTCTGAATGTGTATGTGTGTGGCTCTGTGTGGGTGTAAATGCAATAGGTCATGCATTTGCGAGCGATTAAGCTATTGGCATTGTAAATTGTATATGTTGTCCGCAAAACCACGAATATTTAACTAACCACCTCCTACGCTTGCCACACTCCCCTTCCCCTAGCTTGTCCTGCGCCAAGTCATATCACCCCAAGAGTTGTCCGCTCACTGCCGTCTCCTACACTCAGGTTCGTGCTCCGGCAGCGGTAAGAGCAGGAACGGCGGGGATGGAGGGCTTGGGGGGGGGGTTTAGGGACAAGCACCAACAACGAGTTGCCCACTCACTGCCGTCTCCTTCATCAGGTTCGTGCTCCGGCAGCAGTACGGTGTGTGTGTGGGGGGCTCTGTGTGTGTGTGGGGCTCTGTGTGTGTGTGTGTGTGGGGCTCTGTGTGTGCGTGTGTGTGAGGCTCTGTGTGTGCGTGCGTGTGGGGCTCTGTGTGTGCGTGTGTGTGTGTGTGTGGCTCTGTGTGTGTGTGTGTGGCTCTGTGTGTGTGGCTCTGTGTGTGTGTGTGGCTCTGTGTGTGTGTGGATAGCTTTTTTGTAGGTGGCCCTATGTGTGGATAGCTTTTTTTGTAGGTGGCTCTGTCTGTGTGATGGAGGCTCTGTGTAGGTGGCCCTGTCTAGGGGGCTCTGTGAATGACTCTGTGTGGGTGGCTCTGAATGTGTGTGTGGCTCTGTGTGGGTGTAAATGCAATAGGTCATGCATTTGCGAGCGATTAAGCTATTCGCATTGTAAATTGTCCGCAAAACCACGAATATTTAACTAACCACCTCCTACGCTTACCACACTCCCCTTCCCCTAGCTTGTCCTGCGCCAGGTCCTGTCACACCAAGAGTTGCCCGCTCACTGCCGTCTCCTACACTCAGGTTCGTGCTCCGGCAGCGGTAAGAGCAGGAATGGCGGGGATGGAGGGCTTGGGGGGGTTTAGGGACAAGCACAAACAACGAGTTGCCCTCTCACTGCCGTCTCCTTCATCAGGTTCGCGCTCCGGCAGCAGTAAGAGCAGGAACGGCAGAGGGGGGGTGAGGGCGGTGGGGTTAGGGACAAGCACAAACAACGAGGGGGCAGGAGAGCAAGCACAAACAACGAGGGGGCAGGAGAGCAAGCACAAACAACGAGGGGCAGGAGAGCAAGCTTGCATTGTAGTCTGTGGATGAGAGGTATGTACAGGGGCGGGAAGGCTCTCTATCCCCTTCCATGCTCATGACAAGGTCAGCTCGTCATGGGTGTTACCTGCGCTGTGCGTTTGACGAGCTGACCTTGTCATGAAACAATGGAAATGGGCATCATTCAGCACCGGAGGGGAAAACACCTTAGCACCCAAGGTGCTATACATGATGAAAGGGTCAAGGCCGACTAAGAGGACAGTCTTAAGGAGGAATGCAATCTGCAAGAGGAGTATTAGTATTCAGCGTGTTAAACATATAGGATGGACCGTTACATTAACAGGCAGTTATTGAACAGCAGAGTTCAGGGGAGGCAGTGCACACACACAACATTAATGCAGGCGAGCTGGTTAGGAGTTGCAAGAATTTGCCATGCTTCGGTAATCGTAAAATGCCGTTACAATCCATGAACATAACGAACGGTAGAGAATCTAATAGAGGGCAGGAAAAGTGCACGGAGGACTACTCTGATCAACACTATGATCGTATCACGCCCACACGCCCCCCCCCCCCTAAATGGTATGCATCTAAAAATGCCTAGTGCTGCCATCACCTGTTTTTTCCAACCTCTTGTATCACAGAGTTCATAGTAACAATGCATTTCCCCTTTAATGTACCACTTATTTATATATGTTGTCCACAAAACTACGAAGATTTAACTAACCACCTCCTACGATTGCCACACTCCCCTTCCCCTAGCTATTCCTGCGCCAGGTCCTCTCACCCCAAGAGTTGCCCGCTCACTGCCATCTCCTACACTCAGGTTCGTGCTCTATCAGTGGTAAGAGCAGGAACGGCGGGGAGGAGGGGGGGGGGGTTTTAGGGACAAGCACAAACAACGAGTTGCCCGCTCACTGCCATCTCCTACATCAGGTCCGTGCTCTGGCAGCGGTAAGAGGAGGAACGGCAGGGGGGGTTTAGGGACAACCACAAACAACGTGTTGCCCGCTCACTGCCGAAACAACGAGGGGGCAGGAAAGCAAGCACAAACAACGAGGGGGCAGGAGAGCAAGCACAAACAACAAGGGGGCAGGAGAGCAAGTACAACACAACGAGGGGGAAGGAGAGCAAGCAGAAACAATGAGAACAACAAGAAAGCGAGACCTTAACGGAGGACTCAGCAGCTTATCTACTTCTTCCGGCGGCGGATCAGCAGAAACAACGAGTTGCCCGCTCACTGCCATCTCCTACATCAGGTCCGTGCTCTGGCAGCGGTAAGAGCAGGAACGGCAGGGGGGGTTTAGGGACAACCACAAACAACGTGTTGCCCGCTCACTGCCGAAACAACGAGGGGGCAGGAAAGCAAGCACAAACAACGAGGGGGCAGGAGAGCAAGCACAAACAACAAGGGGGCAGGAGAGCAAGTACAACACAACGAGGAGGAAGGAGAGCAAGCACAAACAATGAGAACAACAAGAAAGCGAGCCCTTAACGGAGGACTCAGCAGCTTATCTACTTCTTCCGGCGGCGGATCAGCAGAAATGGCTTCCGAAAAGCCCCAACATTTTCAGATTCGGGGGCGTGGTTTTTGTTATCTCCTCTTCCCATTGGCTGGAATGTAAAATTCCAGCCAATGGGAAGAGGAGAGAAAGAAAAGAGAAAGAACATCAAAAACACCCCCCGAACCCGGTCTTGAACGGAGTGACACCCCTCTCCTCCAATGGCTGGCCTCCGTTTAGGAAGTCAGCCAATGGAGAAGAGGGGCGGGTTCAAGCCCCCCCATACTGTAAACATAAAATCCCGGCTTCGCAGTGTACGCTAGGCCGAGACCTAAAAAGCAAGACTAAAACAACCCTGAGTATACAGCCAGGAACGGACCCCTACAAGCTTAGAGTGACAGCCACCCCTTCACGAAAACAAACCTCAAGAGTGATCCCTTGCCCCCAAGGGGTGCACCCTTGATGCCGGACACCCTTGCTACAGAAACTCCGACTCTGTTTTTTTTTTTAGGAGTGAGGATGCCGCTCTTTGATAGGGGCCTACAGTAGGCCAACCTACCATTCAAGAAGTGTCTGGGTGAGACTAGAAGGGGGAAGGGTATGCGCAAACATGTGTTGTGATTGTCACGCTCCCCTCCCTGTCACGTTCCACGGGTAATGCTTTTTGCCTTCTGTCCCTTGCCCACTGGCACCTTCACATTTGTCACGTCTTCCTCCGGTCACCAGAGCCCCCAGTAGAAGACGTTTGTCTGCCCCCATTAAAGTCCTGAGAACATTTTTGCAAAAAATAGGTTTTAAAACGTATGCGTTATTTTGTTAAATTCATTTGCGGTGCATATAACTTTAGCCATAGAACAGGTAGCTGACCACTGACTAAGCGCTAAGCGCCATTTATACATTAATGCTCATTTTTGAGTCTGTGAGAGACAGTCCAGAGGCTCACCACTATCTGAGACTGAAACTTACGTTGCAGCAATTTCGTTTTACAGCTGGGCTGCCTGACTCCTTAGAGTTCTCCTTGCTGCAAACACGTCAACTCCATCCACAAACGTCCTGCGTTTATGCTCAGCAGCAGACAGCTGCACAGTGTGTGCTCTGTGCTGCACGTTCCCATGGGGTTGGGTCCGGACTCAGGCGCAGGTCGCGTGGATGATGGATCATTGATATGAATTTGCTGCACATCGGTGGTAGTAGTGCCATTTCTGCAACCTGCTTTCCACAAACTTTAATAAAAACTGTAGTCACCCATTTACGTCGCAGGCGGCAGGACGTAACGTCCTCCGCCTATTAATCACGGTAATTGGCATTGGATATTGCCTCTTCTGATGTCACCTAGTCGGAATTAGGTATTGCCGCGGCACGGCCCTATTGATAAATTGTAGCCAGTAAGTAGTTGGCTCAGCCAGCCAGGAGCCCCCAAGCTTGCTGGGACTCTGGAGTAGTGCGCCTTGCCACAGCCTCTGGCTTTCCAGCTTCAGCATATAAGTGCTAGGGTGGACAACGCAGGCAGTCTAATGCCGATTATGGGTGACTTTGCATTTCAGTGCGGTGATGCGGATCACCACACTGAAATGCGTTAGTGTCACGTCTGATGCGTGATTCTTGGCAGGGCTGCATTTCCATCACATGTTGTTCATAAAGTGTCTTGTGCTCTCTCTGTAAGACATGCTCCTCCCACCAGCCTACATGTAAACATGCATAGCTGGGTGAGAAGCATGCACTCATCGACGCGCCTTGCTTTTGTTTAAAAATCTTGCCATCAAACATAAAAACATTGTTAAAAAGGCACCAATGTATCATCCTTAATAACATTTGGTTATGTTGGTACATATCAATACTCCTGCGCTTAAGATAATAGTCTATGGCACGGAGACTGTCTTCATGTTTGATGCTAGTATATAGCGAGGCAATGTCAAGAGTTAAAAACAAATAGTCTTTGGCCCACTGCACAGTACTCAACTTAAATAAGAAATCCCTGGAATCTTGCAGAAAAGAAGGTAATGTGGTCCCAAATTCATGTAGATAGTAGTCAACATATTTCGAGGTACATTCAAAGGTACTGTTAATTGCAGATATAATGGGTCTTCCTTGCAAAGGGTCCAAACCTTTGTGCACCTTTGGAATAAGGTAGAAAGTATGGAGTGTAGGAAATTCTTTATATAAAAACTTAAATTCATCTTTAGAAATTAAGCCTTCTCTTTGCCATCTTCCCAAATAGTTTTTGAAGTCCACATTGCTCTTTAGGTCTCGTCCTCGAGACCTATTGCTACCGAGATGGCTCTGAACGGAGACAGGTCGGGGCACACGCATCGATTTGGGACCGTGGACGTGCACGTACAGGCACGAGCGCACATCTCCTGTCCCGCAGGCAAACCAGCATTCAGTTTCACAGCTTACAGTGAGACAAGAGATGGCATGCTGTTCACACACACATGCGCACATACACACACACAGGCAGGCACACACACACACAGGCAGGCACACACACACACACAGGCACACACAGACATCCCCTCCCTCTCTGCCCCTCCCCCCCCCCCCACTTACCGGGCTCTTCCCGCGTCTCGTCTTGTGCACTCCCACCGCGCTGTTTAGCACCCGGCGATCCTTAGCTTGTTTAAAATATTTTGCGAGGCATAATCGCATATGGGCTCCAAAGGTTAGAACGCTGACCCTCCTTTTCACAAGACCTTGTACCGGTGGCTGGGTGAGAGAGGAGGGTTTCGTGGGTGGTTTGGAAAGTCGACCAAAAGTGCAAAGCGGCAATAATCGCACCCGAGCCTGCTCCCTCCACTCCAGAAAGAGGGGGATGTGACGCACTGTGGTTCGGCCCCCTCTAGTGGCTCAGTTGGGAATCTGCAAGCACATCCGCCTCTTACGTTCTCCCTCTCACGCGCACGTACGTAGCCAGCACCGTATTTTGCGAGCCTCTTCTTCAGTTCTATTCTGAGCTTAAAAAAACATCTAATCTGGTGAGTAAAATAGAAATGCTATTGAAAGTAAGCATTCATTGTGGTAATGCACACACCACACCATCCATTCCTGTGGCGTTCACTAGAGAATCAAGGCGGCGGCAGACGCTGTGCAAGCCACAGGAGCCTCAGTTTATTGCTGTAGTGATTCTAAAGAGGTGGGAATAAGCTGAGTATATTTTAAAACTAGAGAAGTGTTAGAAAATCCAGCGTTTTATACACTTTGCTCTCACCGTACGTACGGTGGCAGAAGCAGGATTTACTCAGAGAAGCCGCCTGAGTGTTAAAGATGTAAAATTCAAAATGTTCCTGGAAATACTTGCCCTTGCGTGCCGATGTCGAAACAGCTGCAGTACTGGTCATTGTCGTGCTCGACGATGCGATGCACACATTAAATCAGTTAGCACATGGCTGTGCCGAAGGAGTAGGGAACATGGATGTGGTCACGTTTTCGTTTCGGAAGGCCACCTGCGAGACCTGTCGACAGTGATCGCTAATTTTCCTGAAACTGCTTTCTCACCGAGAGCACATCCCCCTGTTTGACTTCCAGGCACCCGCTAATCTCTTCTCATGAGGGGATGATGGGCCAGAAAGCTGGCAGTGAGGTGCAATGTTGGCAGAGTGTTTTCGCACGTATCCTGAAGCATTTTACGACTGCGACATATTGACACTCCGTGAAATCAAAATTTGCAAACATTCGTGACAAGAATTTTCAATTCTATTAAGGACTAGGAGGCGAGGATTATGCTTTCTCATTTCTTTAATGAAATGCTCAGCAGCCAATAAAAACAAAAACTACAAATCCCATGAACACTTGGGAATGACCATAGAGGTTACACTATATAAGGTCCAAACACTAGTCCTTCTTCCTCTTTCTTTGGGTAAACAGTTCCACATCGAAAAACAATCCCAGGTAAAGCAACAACAAAAGTTCCAAGCACGCTGCCGAAATCCAAAGGATCCTGTAGCAGATGATGGAGGAATCCTGGGTCCGAGAACAAGGAGACAGAGGAGACCCTCGAGGTAGATCAAGCACATCATTTCTGGTCTGAACCTAGAAAAGACACAGAGCCGTAATATCCAAATAATGGAGAAAATATCAAAACAAGTCAGGGGGGGGAAAAAACAAGGAACAAATAGAACTGCAACAATATGCAAATATTAAACAGTACATGATAATGCAACATAGTCATAAGAAGGGTGGGATAATCCTCGCCTCCTAGTCCTTAATAGAATTGAAAATTCTTGTCACGAATGTTTGCAAATTTTGAATTCTATGTCAGGACAGGAGGCTCCGATTATGCTTGTTCAAAGCTCTTCCAGCACAACAGAAGCAACACTAACAATTGGTTTATAATAAAACTGTTTGAAAACAGAGTCCGAAGACCAGTCTGCAGCTTTCATAATGTCAAATAATGTAACACCCATTGAATAAGCTTTTGAGGCCATTGCCCCTCTAGTAGAATGTGCCCCAAACACAGAAACATCAATGCCCGCTTCAGACATGAGCCAGCGCACCCAGCGAGCTAGAGTAGCTGGTGCAACAGGACGGAAAGGTTTCTGCAAGGCGATCAACAACTGACCTTGCATGTCCGAACGCAAAGAAGCGGTACTCACCTCATAATCCTTCAAACACTGGACAACACAAAGATTGGGATGATCAGGAAAAGAAGGATATGTTATGGAGGAAGTGTTGGATTTAGTCCTCCTAGAGATAGTGAAAGTAACACCCTCAGGGGTGAAACAGCGACCCGCAGGGTCCAAAGCGCGAATATCCGAAACACGTTTGCAAGAAACTAGACACAGTAACATGGTCAGCTTTGCAGACAACTGTTTCCGGGACAACAAAAGATTAGAAGGCCAAGCCTCCAAAAATCTCAGAACAATAGAAACATCCCACAAGGACACATACTTCGGTGTGGGAGGTTTCGCAAGACGAATTCCTCTAAGCAGTTTGGAAAGTAAATGATGTTCACCAACAGGTTTACCATCAATGTGGACATGGCCCGCAGAAATAGCAGAACGAAAACTATTAACGGTCCGATAAGCCAGACCGGACGTGGCCAAGGAAGTCAAAAAATTAATGATTAGACTGACATCCGCTGAAACGGGATCAACTTCCCGTTCAACACACCAATCACACCAGCGTTTCCAAGCTCCTCGATACCGCTTGTGGGTATTGGGAGACCAGGCGTTACTAATGAATTTGGCAGCGTCGCTAGAAATGCCTGGGATCGACCAACGATCCCCGAGATTCGCCATGCCAGCAACTGGAGAGTGCCGGAAAGAATGAGGGGATGCGGATCTCCGAGAGGATCCTGCAACAGATTCCACTTCTGGGGAAGAAGGAGGGGAGGTGCGCAACACATCTCCAGGAGAACCGGAAACCACGCTTGAGCCTTCCACAAGGGAGCAATCAGAATCAGCTCCGCTCGATACTGCTTGGTGTAAGCAAGCACTCTGGGAAGCATCATGAACGGGGGAAATGCGTAACAAAGAGTCGATGGCCACTGTTGGAGAAACGCGTCCGTGGCCAGAGCTGAGGGGTCCGGTCTCCAGCTGTAAAACTGGGGAAGCTGCGCGTTGAGGCGAGAGGCAAAAAGATCCAGATGACACTGGCCCCACTGTCGAAGAATGGCACGGAAGACTCGAGGATGAAGTCTCCAGTCGCTGAAATCCCGAAGATGTCGGGAGTGCCAATCCTCCACCTGATTGTTGCGGCCCGGAAGATACTCTACAATAACCGTGATCTTCCGGTGTAGGCAAAAATGCCAAAAATCCTTGGCGATCTCCGCTAATATCCTGGACCGAGTCCCGCCCAGCTTGTTGACATAGCGGACCGCGGACACGTTGTCCATCCGGAGAAGAATGCAACAACTCGTTTGTAGGGGGGAAAAACACCGTATCGCAAAGGAACCCGCTAGGAGTTCCAGACAATTTATGTGGAGAGACAACTCCTGGGGTGACCAACGACCCCCTGTCGAAACAGACCCGCAACGGGCTCCCCAACCCCACTGACTGGCATCCGATTCGATCACCAATTCCGGAGATGAACCGAACAGGGCTCGACCGTTCCAGGCCTCCATGTGGTCTAGCCACCATTGCATCTCCCTCCGCACTTCCTCCGAAAGGGGAACTTGAATAGCGGAGGCCTTTCCGGAGATGCTGAATCTTTAGGCGTTGCATCGCCCGGTAATGTAGGGGACCCGGAAAGATCGCCTGAATGGAGGACGCCAGAAGACCTACCACACGTGCTAACGACCTCAACGACACAGTCTGTTTGGAAATAACAGACGTCAATTCCCTCCTGATGTAACGGAGTTTCTGATTGGGCAAGAGAAGTTGGCAAGTCACCGAATCTATCTGAAAGCCCAGAAAATCGATAGATTGAGTGGGAACCAAAACCGATTTCGAAACATTGACTAGAAACCCCAGAGACTGCAAGAGTGCGATGGACCATTCCAGATGTTGGAGAAGCTTGAGAGGACAATCTGCCATAAAAAGAATGTCGTCCAGATATATGATCAGCCTGACTCCCCTGGAACGAAGATGCTCTACTACTGGCCTCAGCAATTTCGTGAAGCACCATGGTGCTGACGAAAGGCCGAACGGGAGAACCTGATACTCGTACCAATGACCCAACCATTGAAACTGGAGAAATCTGCTATGGGGTCTGTAAATCGGGAATGACAGATATGCATCCTTCAGGTCCAGACGGACCAACCAATCTCCCTCCCGAAGGAGATCCCGCAGAAGATGGATGCCCTCCATCTTGAAGTGTCTGTAAACCACCCCGCTGTTGAAGTCTTTCAGGTTGAGAACTAGGCGAGACCCGCCTCCTTTTTTCTCGACCAGAAAGACTGAGCTGACAAAGCCCTTCGGATGGCGTTCGGTAGGAACAATCGCTCCCTTGTTGAGGAGCACCTCGATTTCTTCTGACAGACAAGCCTGAGAGTGACTGGAAAAAAGCATAGGGGGTGGAGGACGGGTCTGATGCATTGGGTGATAGAACTCTATCCTGAAACCCTGAACGGTTTCTAGCACCCAAGCATCGTTGGAGATCATGCGCCAATTGTTCAGGAAAAATTGCACTCTGCCCCCCAACATCACATCGCATGCTTGAATTAAGCTCACCTGTAGCTCCGGAATCTTGATAGTGGCCTTGGTGTCCACCAGATCGCCCCTTGCCGTATTGACCTTTTCCTTTACGGGAGGATAGAAATTGGCGCGGGTGGAGTAACCAGAGTCGTACTGACCACCCCGCTGCTGCGAGGCTCCCCTCTGGGACTGCTGCTGCGACCCACGGCCGAACGATCGTCCCCGTTGTCGTCCGGCCTTGGTAAAAACCGGACGCATGGCCCGGCGCAAGGACGCCTGCGCCTTATCAATTCCGCTGAAGGCGGAGACAAATTTAGTCAGTTCCTTTAAGAAGGGTTGCCCAAACAGAAGGCCCTGCGCCTCTGGACCGGCCTCAGAAGTAGCCAATTCTGCCAATTTAGGATCCAATTTAAGCAGAATGGACCTACGCCGTTCTGCAGATATTGCGCAATTGACATTCCCGAACATGCAGACAGCCCTCTGAGCCCACTCGATGAGCTCATCAGGATTGACAGTTGCCGAAGCTTCCTTCGCCTTGAAGCCTAGATCCAGGATCTTGGAAAGGGGGCCCAACATGTCCATCAATTTATCCTGGCAAGATCTCCAGGAACGGTCTAGGCCTTTCTTGGGGTCTTTAGAATATTTTTTAAGGTAGGTAACCATCATTGGGTCCACCTCCGGGGTCTCAGCTATGTGATCCGCAAGGTCCGGTCTCGGGCACTCGGAGCGAAGCCGAGCCCGGACAGGCGCTTCGAAGGGTTGGCGAACATGCGCCTCAAGATAAGCCGCCACTGCCGGAGCGGGCAACCAGGACGTTGAATTTGGATGGACAATGTCCTCTGGTTCGAAATTGAGAAGGGGGGACGCTCAGGGGCGTCAACAAAATGCTCCTTGCGGAGATGCTTCTTTGGAGGGGAATCCTGACCTGAAGAGGCCTGAGCATGGTCGGACTCCTCCGTGTAATGAGATGCAGAAGATTTGGGCTTTTCTGAGGACAAAACCTTTGCCAGTCTGTGAAAGTCCGATTTATGAGGATTATGAGGCGACTTGGCGGACTTCTGGGAAGGAGGTAACCAGCCCTGTTGAACCGCATATTCATTCAAATGACGTTTCAGGGGATTAATAGCCCTCACAAGCGCCTTATTGACTGAAAGTTGAACACCTTTATCTAACTCCTCCACCAGGTTGTACTCAAGAGAGTCATCCTCTTCTTCATCGTAAAAACAGTCATCATCTGCATCATAATATTCAGCCATCGCACCAAAGTGCAGAAATTCAATGCCCACAAAATGACTGGAATAAATATGGAGTATCTAGGATACAAGTAAGGGGGAGTGACAACCCCAAAGCAGGCTCAAATGAGGTTGGAATAACCAAACTCAATTCAAACAGAGTAAAATGTGGAGGGAGACAAGCCTGCCAATCAAATACCACTCTAGGCAGAGCCTATGCACAGAAAATTACAACCAGAACACTTTCCTGTGCTCCGGCGTCAAAACGGGGTCGAAAGTGCAGGGCTGTGGGCGTGAGCGCTGAGGAAGCGTTCCTTCAGTGAACCGGCATGAGGAAACAGCCTGAAACCGGAAATAAAAGCAGCGCGCATGCGCGACGCTGCTGCCACTAACACACACCGGCTCGAGAGCGCTCGCGCTCCCTTAAGGAGCCGACGACCCCTGCTCCCGCTCCACTCAAGCAACCGGGCACAAGCGGCCAGGCGCAGGGAGGCGAACACACGCTCCCAGGAAGACACGCCGTGAACGGGCGCTGCAAGGAACACCAGCACGAAAGAGGCGCCGAGCGCTCAACACACGCACAAGCACCGCGCAACAGAATAAACAATGCAGCGGAACATAAGGCAAGCGCATGTAACAAGTTAACTCAATGACAATATCAGCATAAGCAGTAATAAATGTAAAGAGACTTAACTGGCTGCGGAGCAGCAAAGAAAGAGGAAGAAGGACTAGTGTTTGGACCTTATATAGTGTAACCTCTATGGTCATTCCCAAGTGTTCATGGGATTTGTAGTTTTTGTTTTTATTGGCTGCTGAGCATTTCATTAAAGAAATGAGAAAGCATAATCGGAGCCTCCTGTCCTGACATAGAATTCATAAACAAAAAAGGAGGGAGAAGGAGGTTAAACCAGACCAGGTCGGCCTCCAGTCTGTGTACGAAATACAGGAACCCTATGTCAAGGGTCCAGAGACCTGGTAGGTGTTTGTATGGTCACTGCTTACTAAGTCAGTGTGTACCAAAAGTGTGTAAAAAAGAAAAATTTCTTTTTAGAGTCCCCTCACTCACCGGGGTTGCCCCACGGTGACATGCTTCATCATTGGGGCCATCCCAGTTCTCTACGAAAAGGGGCGTGCTGCGACAAGGCGACTACGCTGGAGCACTGGTTTTGTGAGATGACTATGTGTGGTGCATGTGTAGTGATGATGGAGTGGGTGTGGAATTAAAAAATACCGTGCTAGTGGGCCTCAACAATTTATTTTGCTCCTAGTGTGGTATAAAAAATTAAAAAGGGGTAACACTGTGTTCCAACTTTTACTGAGTTAGATCAGTGTCAAGGTCAACATGTTTCAAGCTCCCCCAAGCTTTTCTTCAGGACCATACAGGGTCCAGCCCTGTATTGCCACTCCTGTTTTTCAAATGAAAAAGTATTGCTAAAAAATACTTATTTACAATGAACGCTGTTGTTAATAAACATGCGTGTTGTTATACATACGTTTTGTATTTCACTTCGATTTCTGTAAAATAGAATAACAGTTGTTATTTGATGGACAACCCCTTCCAAGAAGGGGGACAACTCACATGCATCTCACTCCAACTAGGGCGTGAGTGTGCCCTTGGCATCATAATGATGCGTGCTGGTTTTCAAACCGGTGTAGAAAAATAAATCACTGTGAATAAAGTGGTTTAGTGGTTTCACACACAAAACATATAGACTTAATGTGACTATTGACAAGACACACAACACATACACACGAAATAATATGGCAGATGGTTATATTTACATAAAGGAGTGTATGATTACACCCCATGGTCTTAGGCAAGGGCAGGAACGCCTCGTGGAAACGTTGCTGAAAAAGGATTATCAAGGTTTAGAGTTAGAAGGCTCTTTTCCTGTTTGCCCTTTAAAATTGCCGGTTTCCTTGCAGTCTATCGCAGTTCATACACTTACTTCCTATCGGCAGACCCGCTCGGTACTACCTGGTGCTTCCTCACCCGACCGCATACTGATCTAAACCCGGGCTCGCGGTGTATTTAGAACACGCGAGCTTCCGGGTTGCCGGGAAACTAGAGCGCTCACTCGGGGCGGCCATCTTGGTGGGATGTGATCGCGCTCGGCGCGAGTGTTATCAAAAACCAGGGATAGTTACCGAATATTGCTGGGTTTAGGGATAAGAAGTATTCCAGAGTGATACTGTTAACTGGGGCATTTTTATACACTAATTTAGAACACAGGTTTTTTCTCGGGTAGATGAAGTTTTTAACAAAGGACTAGGCTTTATTCATGAAAAAACTGGTATTTTTTGGTAGATAGGAGGGCTAGTACCTATCTTTGTTGGGAAGTCTGTACTTGGTCTTTTAATTTTATGGAAAAAGATATTTATGGTGACAGGGTCTGTTATTCTGGGGGGGGGGGGAAGTATTACCATGATATTGAAGCAGGTGTGGTTCATACTATCCCAAGTTCATTCATTAAGAATGGTCTATGGGCGAAAGGCTCCCCATGGGATTTCATCATTAAGTCCCAGGGTGTCCGTATGTAGACGAAACACCCATCTTTGTTCTTTTTCGTGGAGGATTCGTTCCTGATTGTCTTTGTTCTTCACTGTTTCTATGACCACCCAGGTTAAATCATTAGGGGTATGGTTCTGTTCAATGAAGTGGGCGGTCATTCTTGTTGTGGCTCGCTTGCACCTGATGTTGCTTCTGTGCTCTACTATGCGAGTACTGACCTTCCTAGTGGTCATTCCTACATAGTGAAGGTTGCACGTGCAGGTTATTAAGTACACAACACCACTGGTTCGCCCATAGACCATTCTTAATGAATGAACTTGGGATAGTATGAACCACACCTGCTTCAATATCATGGTAATACTTCCCCCCCCCCCCCCCCCCAGAATAACAGACCCTGTCACCATAAATATCTTTTTCCATAAAATTAAAAGACCAAGTACAGACTTCCCAACAAAGATAGGTACTAGCCCTCCTATCTACCAAAAAATACCCGTTTTTTCATGAATAAAGCCTAGTCCTTTGTTAAAAACTTCATCTACCCGAGAAAAAACCTGTGTTCTAAATTAGTGTATAAAAATGCCCCAGTTAACAGTATCACTCTGGAATACTTCTTATCCCTAAACCCAGCAATATTCGGTAACTATCCCTGGTTTTTGATAACACTCGCGCCGAGCGCGATCACATCCCACCAAGATGGCCGCCCCGAGTGAGCGCTCTAGTTTCCCGGCAACCCGGAAGCTCGCGTGTTCTAAATACACCGCGAGCCCGGGTTTAGATCAGTATGCGGTCGGGTGAGGAAGCACCAGGTAGTACCGAGCGGGTCTGCCGATAGGAAGTAAGTGTATGAACTGCGATAGACTGCAAGGAAACCGGCAATTTTAAAGGGCAAACAGGAAAAGAGCCTTCTAACTCTAAACCTTGATAATCCTTTTTCAGCAACGTTTCCACGAGGCGTTCCTGCCCTTGCCTAAGACCATGGGGTGTAATCATACACTCTTTTATGTAAATATAACCATCTGCCATATTATTTCGTGTGTATGTGTTGTGTGTCTTGTCAATAGTCACATTAAGTCTATATGTTTTGTGTGTGAAACCACTAAACCACTTTATTCACAGTGATTTATTTTTCTACACCGGTTTGAAAACCAGCACGCATCATTATGATGCCAAGGGCACACTCACGCCCTAGTTGGAGTGAGATGCATGTGAGTTGTCCCCCTTCTTGGAAGGGATTGTCCATCAAATAACAACTGTTATTCTATTTTACAGAAATCGAAGTGAAATACAAAACGTATGTATAACAACACGCATGTTTATTAACAACAGCGTTCATTGTAAATAAGTATTTTTTAGCAATACTTTTTCATTTGAAAAACAGGAGTGGCAATACAGGGCTGGACCCTGTATGGTCCTGAAGAAAAGCTTGGGGGAGCTTGAAACATGTTGACCTTGACACTGATCTAACTCAGTAAAAGTTGGAACACAGTGTTACCCCTTTTTAATTTTTTATACCACACTAGGAGCAAAATAAATTGTTGAGGCCCACTAGCACGGTATTTTTTAATTCCACACCCATTCCATCATCACTACACATGCACCACACATAGTCATCTCACAAAACCAGTGCTCCAGCGTAGTCGCCTTGTCGCAGCACGCCCCTTTTCGTAGAGAACTGGGATGGCCCCAATGATGAAGCATGTCACCGTGGGGCAACCCCGGTGAGTGAGGGGACTCTAAAAAGAAATTTTTCTTTTTTACACACTTTTGGTACACACTGACTTAGTAAGCAGTGACCATACAAACACCTACCAGGTCTCTGGACCCTTGACATAGGGTTCCTGTATTTCTGACATAGAATTCTTCTTGAGAACTCCTCTTGTCTTAGTTAACAACCAGTTCATCTTCGTTCTGCTGTACAAAGACAAACGTTGTTTGCTTTTGTGTCTTTGTATCTTGGAATTGCCCCTTTATTGAGGATTTCCAGAGCAGCTCTTTGCAAGTGGCTCTTATCAGAGCAATATTATCTTATTATCACCAGGAGCTTCATAAAGTGCCACTTATTTACGGCTGAACTGACGAATGTTTAAATGGCCCATTGAGTTGCTGGCACTTTCTCTGTGACGCCTTACGGTGCCCCGTATCTGTCACAACACACTAGGTGCCTTCTAGTGACCTTTGCACTGCTGCATGAGCTCATTTCGTTCTTTTTTTATTCAGTTCGTTAACTTAAATGGCCTCAGTGGTAACCTGGCCCCAGTTTATTTCCCAGGGTGAAAATCTAGCCAATAAAATGTTAACGTTTTAGGAGCGCTACGGGCAAACAGAGCCCAATGAGTCTTTTCATTTGCCCTACTGCATGGCAAGAATGTCAGGCTTCTTTTTCGCGAGGATAGCTCCAAATCCAATAGCAAACATATTTCCTTTATTACTGGCTTTTGTTCTAAACTAAAGGGGAAAGCGTTCACAGTGGAGTGTGAAGAGCTGAAAACACATGTTGCAAATGGATATAAAAATGATTCTGAATATTTGACCTATCTTACCGCTTTTCTTTAATGAAGCAGAGAGTGTTGCTTTCCAACAGTGATGTACTGCATGTTCTGTGGTTTGTAATATCTTACTTGAGTGGTTTCACTTTATTATAAATTGCTTTATTCACTGTGTTGTAACTCAGCAAACTTGTTGAAGCGTTGGCTATGATGCACAAATAGGGATCTAAAAAGAGAGCAGAATTCTAAAAAATCTTATCACTAGAGGCACAGACAATATACAAGCAAACGTGAGTGCTGCAATTTCCTTCAGTGATATTATGCTTGTTGTGCCTTAAAACTGGCATTACTGCTTCGTTTCTCTTTGTAATACAGACTTACATGAAGGTGACCCTTCATCAGACAGGTACCACGTTGTCCCTTAACACTTTGTCATGTATAGAAACGCCGTGTTCAGGTTGATGTTATTGCACAGTTACTTAAACCCATTGCAAAAATGTTTGCAGCAATTCATAAAAATACAAAACACAAAGAAAGGTCGTTGCCTGAAGTGGGACCTCAAAAGACAAAAATTAGAATCATGTTAGTCACTCGTGGTAGTATATGCCTAGTAAAGTCACAACAACTAGCCACTAACATTACACAGCAGTTGTCACAAATGTTAAAACAACCCATTTGCTAATAATTATCTCCTTTAATCTATGGGTCTCTTCTTCCTTACAGATATGAATTTTGACTTTCAAATTTAATAATTAAGCGAAAAGAAACACTAATAACCTATTAAGCACTCTACATAGTCCATAAACTTCAAGCAACAGGCTGTAAGTTGTCGGATGTCACCCTTTTAGCAAGTAACATTGGGGTCTCTATGTTTTTGCAGTCCTAGCTGTATGTTATTAAATCAATCGGCACCATAGAATCTGCTTTATAGCTACATGGGCGATAGCCGATGCTGATAGTTCCGTATTTCCACCTAGCATAAAATTATTTCAATGCGAACAGCTGAGAGTGAAGGGGGGACTAATTTACACTTCAATGAAAGTGGATGTTCAGGTATTCCTGACTTGCTCCTTTCGCGGCGAAGGCTAATTCATTAGGCATATTCTATTGTTCTATTTATAATATGAGCTTTGCCTCTGTTCTTTTCTGTTCTTTGCCTCTGATTTTATTAACTTTTGAAGGTGATCCAAGGAGGTTGAGTGTCCCACGTTGTCACCAGTTTAAAACGCAGTAATGCTTTTCTCAATTTATTTGACTCAGGTTTGTTTCTAATGAGCGAGGGTTTGTTTAATTCCTGCCATATCAAAGTAGAGTTTGGTGGTGATCTAATTCTTGTTAAGTAGGTGACATAGTTTGGTGGTACTGAGTAAATTTGCTTCAGCATAGTAAATTCAAGGTGAGTATTATCTTCTTCAGTATCATGAGAAAGTTACCACAATGATCGTTGAGGGTTCCATTGTGCCAAATCAACCAAACAAATTATTCTATCTGGAACAGAAGCAAAGTTATATGTAAGTGTTGCCATTAATTATGCCTTTATTATTCTTAGTGTTGGGCTTAGTGATGGACCAGAAAGTTGTTTACTTAGTGGTAAGAAAACAAGTGTTCATTTAGAAACCTTTGCCTTCAAGGCCTTCAAGAAAGAGAGGTAGTCACTCTTGTCTTTAAGCCATATTCCCAGGTACGCAACATGTGTTATACTTTTGTTTATTCCAAGACAAAATGGCAATTTTTGCGCAATCTGTTATCAAAAATTAAAACCATGGTCTTTCAATGTATGTTTAATTTATTTGAGTGTCAGTAAGACTGCAAAGCAGTTAATGCCTGGTGCAACCCAATCACCGTCTTTTCTAACTGAACACATTCAACTGCATATTGCAGAATAGCCACAGTTTGGTCACCCAGTTTTGAATAAAAGAGACTAGCACTGTAAATGGAGGCACCAATGTCACCCATATATTAATTAAAAAGCAGGGGTACAGAAACAGAGTCCTGCTTCAGACCTCCATTAGTACAAACTGTGTCTCAGGCAATGGTTGATGTCCCCAGGTTCCCCTTGACCATGTATCTAAGTATAGCGCTATAATAGCTCCCAGAAGAGATGAGAAATGCCTTAATTTGCCAGTTTTGACGAAATTGACTGCAAACCACACATTTGAAAGCAGTCTTAAAATCAATAAACACTGCTTAAGGAGGTTTGTCTGTGATGTGAGTTCCTTAATCTGAAGCAGGGAGAGAGCCATTAGGGTGTCCACTGTACAGTTGGTAACCAGTGTAAAAGTTTGTATTAGTTTTTATACCTCACCAAAATTTTAAATTACCGTGATAGATTCTTTGCAAAATATTTTCCTCCTACATCCAGCAACACAATCAAGAAAGAGATAGTTGTCAGGAAGTTGGCGAGCCCCCCCCCCCTTTAATTTGTTAACAATATAGACACCCGCCAGCTATTTGGAATTTTTTAGTTAAAAAGATGTGGGTAAAGAGCGATGACAACATATCTCCTCTATAGTGGCATAATATGTTTTAAAAATTAGCTCAGGAACTTCTTTGGGGGTCAGGGGGGGCCTCATGCTTTTACTGACTGCAACATCGGTATAACTCTGAGGGGATTTAGTTCCTAATGCACATCACTGGTGCAGTTCATGAGATCTTCACCAACGTTCAGTAACATAGAATAAATGTACTGAATCCATATATTGGTTGCTGTTTCATTGCTTGCTGGGCCATTGCTATCCTTCCTAAAATTATGTGCCTGCAAGTAGAATTGCGAGCGTTCATGGACTTACGATCAGTGCAAATCTCTAGGCATGGTTTATCCTTAAACTCCCTCTATGTTTAGGTCTCGCTCTCGAGACCTATTGTCACCGAGATGCCTCTCAAGGGAGACAGACCGGGGCACGCGCGGCGATTCGGGACCGTGGATGTGCACGTACAGGCGCACGCGCGCGCACATCTCTTGCTCCACATTCACACTCACGGAAGCAAACACACACGCGCGCGCACACACACACACACACGCAAAAGCAGTCACACAGACACACCCCCCCACGACTAAGCCCCACTTACCGTATCAGCGGCCTCAGCCGCCACTCCTGACTTCTGCTGCCACCGCTCCTCTGGGCCGGCCATCCACTCCGTGGGCGCATAGGACGGAAGTCCCGCCCCACGACAGCCGTGAGCGTGCACATCCCGACACCGGAAGTTCGGGAGAGTGCACGCGCACGGCTTGTTCCTCTTGTGACTCCTCCGGCGTCTCAGGCAGCCTTCGTTAGTTCAACCACACAGCAGGACAGCCCTGCCTTCCTTCGTTGATCAGCCTCCGGTGTGCAGCTCCAATCTAGCCTGCAGGGGGAGGTTAGCACATGCAGGGGAGAGAGATGCTTGAAACAGCTGCAACGGTTGCCATATCAAAGTTATTGAAAGATCCCAGCTGGCCAGCATTCCTGGTAGAGCTGCTTCCAGTAATTAGGAACTTGGAGCAAGCACAGAGCAGTCTTTGGCAGCGCAGTGCCGTGCCCCAGCAGCAAGCCTCTCATGCCGTCCCGACTCACAGATCAGCGGTCTACCAGTGAGTTACTAAGGCCCTTGGAGTCACCACAGCACCCAGTGTGCCTTCTCCATTGTGGCTCTTGCAGTAGTGTTTGCTGGGAGTAGTCAATGGGATACCTACAGACAACTAACACTCAATGTTGAAGTAACAGAAACTAAGCTGATAGGCTCCAAGATGTTGAACCGAGGCTGATCTTTGGATTTTGATTCCTTTAAAGCATACATCTTTCTCAATCACCTGAATGCTCAACCTATGCCACAATACACAAGTCCCCCCAAAAAATGGTGAGACAGCTTAGTCAATGGACAATTGGTGCAACATGATTGCCCTTCACTTTGATAAGTAGAATAGGAAAGAAAGCATGACATTTAGAGTACATTTAGGAACATCCATGCAGAGCACAACCAACATGTGTAATAACAGATATCTCCATTAATCTAGTTTGCAAACTGATACTCTTGCTTTAAGTTATCACATTTTGTCCTTTCATTGAGTTGGGCTGACATAAGGCGTTGTTCGGGGGTAATCCTCTGGTCAGGGGTAAAAAAAACAGTGCAGTGCCACTGTAAAAGGGATATGGTAAAGGTGCAGTTAAGCTGCTATGTCTGCAGAGCAAGCCTCCCTCTGCAGCAACAGCGCATACTCTGACATGGCATCGAAGGGATTTTCACCCCCTCCCGCCAAAGATGGAACAGAACGAGCATGAGGTAGTGACTATCACCCTGAGTCTTTGTCACTGAGAAATACTAATTGTCTTCACTCGCACTTCTTCACCATCGACTGACGGTAATGTGACGCCTATGCCTGTGTGTGTGTGTGGCTCTGTGTGTGTGTGTGTGTGTGTGTGTGTGTGTGTGTGTGTGTGTGTGTGTGTGTGTGTGTGTGTGTGTGGTTCTCTGTGTGTGTGGCTCTGTGTGTGTGTGTGGCTCTGTGTGTGTGTGTGTGTGTGGCTCTCTGTGTGTGTGTGGCTCTCTGTGTGTGGGTTTGATGCAAATGCAATAGGTCTCGTATTTGCGAGAGATTAAGCTCTTGGGATTGTAAATGACAATGCCATTTATTTATCTGTTTTCAAAACCAACACATAAATAAAAAGTTTGCCATTTATAATGCCAAAAGCTCTAACTTTTCCGAAGGCGAGACCGTTGCATTGTAAATGCTTGTTTTGACAGTGACTCTATCACTGAGTTCATAAGATTGCGTATCATTTAGATGTTGATAAGCCTCAGTTCTGTAGGATACCTTGTCCCTAAGAACAATATTCCCTCCTTTGTCTGCGTTGTTGATTACCACTGAGTCATTATTCTTTAATTTATTAATCAGTTGAAAATACTCCTTATTGTTGCCTTTCAATTTGTTTTTGGATTTGCAAGTGTTTTTGTGTAGAGATTTCAATTCATCGGTAATATGTTCATGAAAAATGTCCACTGCATCCCTGGGCATGATGGGAACAAATGTGGAGGGAGCTTTAAACAAACTAAACCCTGGTGATGAAATGTTCATGTCCTCCTCTTGAGCTACCATTTGTGTATTCATATTTTCAAGCTCAGATTCTGGTTTGTTCCCTCACAATGCATGTAACGTATTAAGCATTGGAATCTCCCCAGCTGTAAGAATCTCACTAGGTGTATGCACTGGAACAGTTGTTTTATTTTGACCATGATTTTTGATGGTAAAATACTTTTTTAATTTTAATTTCTGAATGGATTTATATACATCCACACGCGTTTGTATGAAATTAAAATTGCTTTCGGGGCAATAACTCAACCCAAGAGCCAACAACTGTTTTTCAGCATCATTGAGCTCGATGTTAGACAAATTGATGATTGTTTGAGTATCAGGTATGCTCACTTGCACCAGTTCTTTTTCTTGGATTGCCCTCTGCATCGTGCGTTTTGAACACTTTCTTCTCTCCCTCCTTCTACGGTTCCTTTCTTTACTTGAGGCACCTGTTGGTTTCTCTGTCGTAATCACTGCTTTCTTTACTCCCGGATAAAATCCATCTCTTCAGCATAAGAAAGGGGGCCCAATGTTGTCATTAGAGTACCGTCTGTGGGGGGCATGGCTTGGATGCCGAGGTGGATGGCAGCGTGAGCGCCGAGCTCTGCTCGTGAACCCCGCGATTATCCTGTTACTTGACCCCCTGGACTCCCCTGAGTAGCCACGGGGGACATGAATGCGAAGGGTAATTTCCCTGGAGGGAATCAGTGACTTTGGACGACAAAATCCAGAGTGATTTTCGACTCCGTGCCGATCGAGGATAGAAGATCTAAGATGGCGGCGTTGCCCTCGTAGGCGCCCACTGAACTGGCAGAGTGGTGAGCGAAGGTGCTGGCCTAGAGTGTGAGGCGGATCTCTTCAAGGACCGACTAGGGGCATGCGATAACTGGAGAGAGTGCTAGTAAGGTCACTGGGTCTGCGACATCCGGAAGCCTGAAGTGCTGGAATGGTGGGGCCTACGATCGACGGACCGGGCGGCCATTCTGAGTGCCAGCTACGCACTAACTTATCCTGCGTCCCGAACAGCTGTGGAGGGTCCTGGAGGCCGCTGATATGGGCAAGCCCAAAGGGAGGAAAGATGGGGATGCGCCACCCTCCGATGCAGAGGGCCCAGCCCGAGACGAACAAGACGCATCCGAGCGACCGCAAGACCAGGGTCTGCAACTACAGCTTGATAAAATCCTGACCGCCATATCGGAATCTCGCACTGTTTTACAACAGGACATTGCACAGGTGGCGACTGAACTGGGCCTACTAGGGGCAGATCACTCGAAGTTGGCAGACAGGGTGAAACAGGCGGAGATCAAGATTCAGGAGATCGAACCTGCTCAAGTCGCACTAACAAAAGGCCTGGCGAGTGTTCTGGAACGGATCGCAGTGCTGGAAAAGCGGGCGGAGGATGCGGAAGGGAGGAAAAGATGGAGCAATATCCGAGTGGTGGGCTTGCCGGAAAAGATTGAGGGATCAGACATGGTGAATTACTTGGAAACCTGGCTGCGAACAGTGGTGGCCCCGAAGGGCTTATCTTCCTTCTACACCCTGGAGCGTGCGCATCGAGTCCCCGCTAGACCACCGCAGCAGGGGCGCCTGCCTCGGTCTGTGGTGGCGCGCCTGTTGCACTTTAGGGACAGGGAGGGACTTGCTGCTACGGAAGGCCCGGGCGGATGGCCCATTCCAGGTAGACAACAGCAGAGTTACTCTGTTCCCAGATTACTTGATTGAAACGCAGCGGCGCCGTATGTCCTTCCAATCCATCAAGAAGGAACTCCGCGCGGAGGGGATTCAGTACTCCTTGCTATATCCCGGCCAAACTGCGCATTGCTTTGGAAGGGAAAACTCATTTCTATGAAACGCCGGAGGAAGTATGGACGTGGCTGGAATCTTATAAGGCAGGTACGGATGGACAGATAGCCGAAGCACGAGAACTGGCTAGAGAGTCTTTGCCCCGTCGATCCCGGCGATTGAGGAGCCGCAGGAGGGACCTGCAAAGACCATCAACCTCGCAGACTGAGCTGGAGCGCAGGGGAGTACTGCAAGCGGTGTCGGAGATCTCTGGGGACTTGTTGCAGTCTTCCCCGAAAGGATCGGACTTGGACACTGAGAAGGGGCAATCGAAGGCGGACTCGTCTGCATTGGACAGTGCACATCTGCCACTGGTTACTCCCGGGACGGCGGATGGCCTGTTAGATGAGTAGTAACTCTAACATGATGTGGAGAGATTAGCTCTATTTAAGGACGGCACGGGGCTCGGCAGTACCTCTCAAGAACAGTTGGATGCGTGACACGATGGGATTCCATAATAATTCGTTATACGAGTTACTGAGTGGGGGGGCATGGAGGGGGGGGTGTTTCGTTTCAGGGGGCCTCTGATCTGGAAAGAGGGCGAAGTGCTGATTTGCTACAGAGTACTTGCTAGGCTCTATCCAGCCCCACCGGATGGTCCTAGTTTATTTGCCTTAGCTTAGTTGAGGCAATTGTTGGGTTGGTTTGGATGAGATTCACTATGTTGGTGCCTGTTCTGGGGGGGGAGGGTGACGTACTGGGTGGGGTGGGACTGTTGGGGGAAGGGTTTGTTCTGGTTTCACGGAAGAGCCTGCCGGCGCGGCAGCAGAGGAAGGAGCAGTGTTGGGGGGATTTCCCACCTATACCATGGGACCATTGCCTGACGTGAAATGTGTGACTTGGAATGTGTGGGGATTACACTCAATACAGCGGAGGTATAAGGTCCACTCCTATTTAGTTAGAAGGGGCGCGCAGATAGCGTTCCTGCAAGAAACACATTTGACCAAGGCAGAGGGGGGAGCACTGCAGCGAAGATGGCAAGGGCAACTTTACTACACTACCTATTCTGCTTTTGCGCGAGGGGTCTTGATTTGGGTTAGAGCGGGGGTCCCATTTCAGATGACCGCGCAGTTAGTTGACCCGGAAGGATGATATGTGGCGGTTGAAGGCCGCCTAAACGGACGGGAGGTAACCCTTTGTAGTGTCTATTCCCCCAATGTGGAGCAGATACCGTTCTTTGAGCGCTTGTCTGACGCTCTGGCGGGCTATTTTACGAAGCAGGTGTTGCTAGGGGGAGACTTCAACTCCATTACGGATGTGGACATGGATAGATCGCACCCGCCGTTGCTTGGTTCTCCAATCCACAGATTAGCTAAATTTAAAGCCCAATGGCAAGATCATTGGGGGTTTGTGGACATTTGGAGAGCACAGCATTTGGCTGAACGTGATTATTCCTTCTTCTCGGAGCTCCATAATCTGCACGTACGACTCAATGCTATCTTGTGTAGTCCTGGTCTGGCTACTATGGCAGCTAGCAGCGAATATTTGTCCCGCACGATCTCGGACCACAACCCCCTGTTGGTGGGGTTTTGCTGGACTGAGCCGCGCCCGGCCATCCCGACCTTGAGACTGCGCCCGGAAGTATTGGAGGATTCCGCATTCCATACGGAGCTGGGCTCGGGTATTACACAATACTTTGTAGAGAACGAGGGCACAGCTGGGACGACTGCTTTGGAGTGGGATGTCTTTAAGGTGGTGACCCGGGGGTTCTGCATCGCCAAATGGGTCGGGGTGCGGAAGCAGATATTGCAGGATGTTGAGGCTGCGGAGAGAGCCCTCGGTTAACTATGATGAGTGTGACGTGGTCCAAACTAGGAAGGAAGCAGTGGCGGTTGTAGTGGAGCGCCTAAGGTCTTTTGACCGTAGAGCATATCTGACCCGTGCGCATGCTGAGAGAGATAAGGTTGGCACGTTATTGGCGTGGCTGGCTAATCCTTTACCTAGATGCAGCCCAGTCTTGGCGTTGGCGTCCTCATCGGGGGACCTAGTTTATATGCAACATCAAATTAATGATTGGTTCCGTTCTTTCTATGCGGACCTATACACAAGTCGTCTGCACGCTGCAGAGACTGACATTCAAGCGTTTCTGGCGGATCTGGAACTGCCTATGATAGAGGAGGAGCAGGCGGACTGCCTGGGACGGGATATCTTGCTCGCCGAAATCCGCTGTGTGATTATACAGCTGGCGTGGAATAAGAGCCCAGGAGGCGACGGGCTGCCTGTGGAGTTTTACTCGACTTATATTGACGAGCTGGCTCCTAGACTGCTTTTGGTGTATGGCGAGGCCAGATCGCTGGGGGTGTTGCCGGCGTCCACTAGGGAGGCGATTATCGTTCCCCTCCTCAAACCTGGGAAGGATCCCACAGATCCAGCGACGTATCGTCCTTTGTCAATGCTCACTACGGATTATAAGATCTTAAGTCGGGTGCTGGCTACTCAGCTCCTTCTTTGTATGACACATCTGGTTCACCCCGATCAAGCTGGGTTTATCCCTACCCGTAACACTGCTGGCAGTATTCGTAGGCTTATACGAGTGCTGGGGGGTGAGCGTGGCGACACTAACCAGGCAGTGGTCCTCTCTGTGGACATTGCGAAAGCATTTGATAGCTTAGAATGGACATATTTGTTTTCGGTTATGAGGGCGTTTGGTCTTGGAGAAGGCTATATCCGCTGGACAGAAATATTGTATACTGCTGCAAGGGCTAGAATAAAGGTAGGCCGGGTCATTTCCGATTCGTGCCCAGTGGGTCGAGGCACCAGGCAGGGCTGCCCGCTCTCTCCGTTGCTGTTTGCTCTGGCTATAGAACCGTTGGCGGCACATGCTAGAGTGGGGAGTGCATACCGAGGAATACAGCTTCGTGGGCAGACGCATTATATTTCACTGTACGCGGACGACCTGGTGCTCTTCTTGAACGACGCGAATGAGGCATTGGCAGGAGCGCGGGAGCTGCTCGGCCGCTTCGGAGAGGTCTCGGGCCTGCGAGTCAATTGGGCAAAGACTCACGTGTTTCCAGTAACCGGAACTCGCAACCCGCCCTTGCATCTGCCCGATGTGATGTGGGAACCCCGGTGCCTCCCCTATCTGGGGACGCACATTTACCATACGCAGGACGATCTGCTCAAGGGTAACATTGGTAGGGCACTCAGGGGGCTTAAGGGCAGCATGCACTTCTGGGGTACTCTTCCACTTTCGGTGGCAGGATGGGTGGCACTAATGAAGATGGTGGCGCTCCCACGGTTGCTGTATTTCTTCCGCACCCTGCCCATACGAACACCTGTTGCATTGTTTCGTTAACTCCGTTCTGCGATGAGTGGCTTCATTTGGGGGACAGGGAGGCGCCCAGTGGCATTAGACACGCTAATACGGCCTAGGGCAGAGGGGGGCCTCGCGGTCCCTGACTTCGAACTGTACTATTTAGCGGCGCAGTTCCAGCTCTTCACCCAGGCGGTGCCACAGGAATTCTGTGGCCCGGAGCGTGAATTTGCACCGGAAGTGCCATGGCATGTCTTGTCATTTGTGGTATTGCAGCAAAGGTTGAGAGTTGATGAACTGTCAATTGAAGAAGGTGCGTTAAGGCACTTTTGGAAACACTAGCACAACAGAATAGAGGTACAAAGACCTTATGCTCCAGAGATACTGGTGGGTATGTGCACGGCTCTGCCACATGGAGGGGATTGGTCAGCCTTAGCGGAGTGGGAGATGCTTGGATTGCAGATGGTTGGGGACCTATTCGCTGACGGTGCACTGCTACCTTACGGTGCTTTACAGGAGACTTTCGGGCTCCCAAGGGGACATTTCCTAATTCATGCAGCCCTAGTTACCGCCATTCTGAAACACAGGGGGGCGGGCCTATCGGCGCCTCCGGTAAATGCAGCGTGTCAATACATAGTGATGGCAGTGGGCACCTTGAAGTCAGTAACTTGTCTATATAGACGCATGCTGGGGGAAGGGTTGACTCCATTGCAGAGGCTGCAGGCGCAGTGGGGGGGCGGATATAGGCAGGGAGATCCCGGACTCAGCCTGGTCACATGTGTTGAGGAGGGCATGAAACTAGGAATGCTAGATTCCAGTTAATTCAATTTTACGTTTTACACAGAGCATACCTCACACCAGAAAAGATCAATCTGTATTTTCACACGGACTCTGCGCAATGCCCCAGATGTAGACTGAGAAATGCAGATTTAGTGCACATGCTTTGGGATTGCCCACAGCTAGGTACCTATTGGGAGGAGGTCCTCACTTCGCTCTGCAAGACAACGGAAAGGCAGATTGACCTGGAAAAAGGGGCCTGTCTCTTGCATTGGTTTCCACACACAAGCAAAACAAAGGTGCCAAACAAGTTTTTGGACTTGGGGCTGCTGCTTGCCAAACATGAAATTACGTCCCACTGGAAAGATAAGGTGGGGCCTAGCTATCTTAGATGGAGGGCGGAGATGCTTAAGTGGGACAGCAGTGAGGGTGCGGTGCGATTGCAACAGGCTCATAGGTCTCACAATGAGAGGGCTTTGGAAGCAGCTCGGGCATGGGAGGCATTGGTGGCGGATTTGAGGAAGGAGGATGAGGATACTGATTCAGAGACGAATTATATGACTGTGGAGGGGGACTAGTGGGCCACACACCTAGCTGATTGAGATAGGAAGAACGTTATGATTCCCTGTTTCCGTAATTGGTCACTCTGAACTACGTGGACGCCCTGACGGTGTCAACAAACGATTCCCTGATACAAATAGATCCTCGTTATGGCTTTGATTACTGTCTTAGTCCGCGCCGGCAGGAGGGAGGGTTGGAGAGGGTTACCAGGGTGGGAGGTAGGCGGGTTGTTGCATGGAATATTCTGCTCCGAACGCTTGTTATTTCATATTCCGCGAAGTCCTTGAAGTTATATTGATGACTGTATTGGTTGCTTGAGATGTATACTCTTGCTGAGTACTCCTGGGTAATGGACTTGAATGGATCGTAACTGATCAGCTATACAAGACACTTATGCTTCGCGATTCCGTGCTCAACCGGATATGTTTGTTGATGTTGAAGAAAATAATAAAGATATTTAAATAAATAAATAAATAAATAAATTAGAGTACCGTCTGCGCAACTACTGCGATCTGAATCAGTGTCACTGAATGTGGTACTTGACTCGGAACCTGAAGCTATGGCATTTGAGGCAGATGCCTGTTCGCATAAATGCACACTCCCTGGCTGCACACCTGGTCTATTGAGCACTTTCTGTTTTTTGACATGATCATATTTACGAGCAACGGTAAAAACTTGCCCTTGCTCATGATCATTTTTGTCCCTTGCAAATTTCCATACTTTCCTGGTTTTGAGAGTGTCTTCATGTTTATTCAACCTTTCTTGCATTTCCTTCAGACTTTTTTCAACCAAATCTTTAATATTCAAGTCTGTGAGCGCATCAATTTCACCCTGGATGCGTGTTATTTCCTTGAGGTCAACTTCCCGATCAATCCCGGCATATTTAATGAGCAGGGATACGAGTCTCATCAATGCCTTGAGGTTGCTTTCCGCCCACTCTTTCAAGAGAAGCGGATTAGGTTTTTAAAGCTGGGTGCCAGCATGATTCATAATCCCCTCGGCACACGTCCTGCCTCATGATATTCTTCAAGGGATTTGACCTCCCACCATTTCGCGAGTTCACTTCTCTTGTGTTTTTCCAGCAATTTAATACGACTCCTGAGATCTGGATTCTATGGCAGGACCGGAGGCTCAGATTATGATTATGCTTTCTACTCTTCGCTGTTTTATTACATACAAAACTCACAGCAGCCTCAGAAAGCATTTAGTCAAATACAAATAGTAAAACCTCATGAGACATTAGGTAAAAAACTACAATTTCCATGAGTCCATCACAATAATCCATAACGTAGTCCTTCCACTCTTTCCATGGAAGCTAGATATGCAGTCTCTCTTCACTGTTCTCCCTCTTTCTTCGCTGCTCACGCAGCCAGTTAAGTGTTCTTTTTGATTCTCCCTAATTCTGTTGTGGGTATATTGTCTGTATTCCAGCTGTGTCGGGGACGGGAAGGGCTCTGACTGTGGTTCTTGTTTCCTTTTCAGAGCCCCGTTATTCGCGGGAACGTTCTCGTTCCTGATGCGACTTTTGTCCCCTACGCGAGTTGTGGTGTGCGAACAGGACCGCTAGAGGGCACCCCGAGGTCTTGTTGAGGCGCAGAACGGTTTCTCCTCATAGAAGAGCCGCGCTGAGGAGTGCAACGAGCCGGAGCCTTGCCCTTGCCGCCTTACAAACGTCCGGTCTCCAGGTCTGTATTGCCCCATTTCTGCTTACGCCCGTTGGGTCTGTAATTGTGGTTCTACCGCGTCAATCACCTTCGGGCAGTTTTGTGCACTTTGCGGTTTTTACCGGGTCAATCACCTCCGGGCAGTTCTGTGTACTGTAACAGGTCCATTAAAGGAGTGTGTGGTAGCGCGCAGTGGGGCGGTAGACCCGGTCTGTTTTTGAGGGTGAGCACGCTTTGAGGCATTAGTGCAGCCTTCATTGCCACGCGTGTAGCCCCAAAGAATTGCTGTCCTCCGGTCTGCCCATGTAGAAATTGACGCCTACACTGTTGGGTAGTACTTGGAAGGGTGTTTGGGTCCCTACTGTGTTCTGATCATGGAGCAAGACGTTTTTTATGATGAGGAGCTCCAATCCTATTTGAACGATGAGGAGTTTTACCACGCTGTGGACAGCTCTATATATCGCTGTGTCACAGAAGTGGTGGGGCCCATGGAGGAGCGCCTCTCCGCGCGCATTGTTGAGAAGTGCGCCAAATTGGCGCAAGCCCACTCGGGAGTGCTCACAAGCCTCCCGGGCCCCTCAGGCGAAGGTCCCCCGGCCTGAAGAAACCCTGCAGGGAGGGGATGCCTGAGGGGGGTCAGGGGGTGGACAGAGGCGCCTTCGAACGTCTACAGGATGCGTTCTTGGCTAAGGCGACCACTGCCCCCCCTGCCCCGGCCTCGGCCCCTGATCTCTCGGTGGCTTCTGGTACGGCGCCTTCATCTCCTGGTGGGGACTCCCCTGATACTGACGACGATGAGGAGGCCCTCGAGCTCCGCCGCTGAGTAGCCTAAGGACAGTTCAGGCATGCTGGATCCAGATGAGATTATTCATCCACAATCTGCAGCCTGGGCGCCGGGTGACAAGGTGGCGAAGTTTGTGGCGAGCCGACTGCGCAAACCGTTGGAGAAGGAGGCTAGAGGGTGCTTACAGGGAGAGTGTCCGAGGCCCACGCTGGAGGGTAAGATGGCCCTTACACCTGAATTAGATGCGAAAATGGCCACCTTCCTCGCGAAGTTTATGAAGGATCCACGCAAAGGCATTGACCGCTCCTGGCGGTCATGCCAGGATAAGCTATTCGACGCGGTTGGCCCTATTACCAAGATCCTCGATATGGCAGAGGAGGCAAAGGTTACAGGGGCTGCCATTTCTCCGGACGTCCTCTCGAACTGGGCGCAGCGCGTAGTTATTTTTCTAGGTAACGCCAACTGCGCCCTGTCGACGGAGCGTCAGAGACCCCTTTTGATCAAGCTAGATCCAAAATTAGGGGACTTGGCCTCTTCGGAGGCGGGCGATGTGGCCCAAGGCGGTCTTTTCGGAGAACCGTTCATAAAAGAGTTGTCTTTCATTACCTCCAAAACCTCGGTATTCAGTCCTCTGGAACGTCAATGTGGTCCTTAATCTCTTCTTGTCTTGGCAACCTAATAGGTATTTGTCTTTGAAGGAGCTTTCAGCGAAATTGGCCATGCTTTTGTGTTTGGTGTCTTGCCGTAGAGTGTCGGATGTCCGTGCCTTGGATGTCTCAGCAAGAGTTTTCTCCCCGGACGGGGTTACCTTTACAGTGGGGCGTCACACGAACTGTGCGTCAAGAACTATCTCATACCCAGCTTTTGTGGATGTCCCCAAACAGTGTGTTGTGCAATGTCTGAAAGCCTATGAAGAAGTGACTCTGGACTTCGCCCTCCGGGCGAGAGACAATTGTTAATTGCCTTGCGAAAACCACACAAAGCAGTCTCCTCCCCCACTATTGCGAGGTGGGTGCGTTGGGACATGCAGGAAGCAGGCATTGATACTAAGAATTTTGGAGCTCATTCAGCCAGAGGAGCCATGGTCTCTAAGGCGTTTTCTGCGGGGGCTCGTTTAGAGGATTTAATGCAAGCCACGGATTGGTCCTCTGACTCCACCTTTAAGAGGTTCTACTTTAAACCAGTGTTGGATATTGCTCAGTTGGTGGTGAGTAAGCTTTGAACTAGCATAATCTGAGCCTCCGGTCCTGCCATAGAATCAAAATTTGCATAGCGGATGTAACGGTAAGTTTCAATTCTATTAAGGACACGGAGGCGAGGATTATCCCTCCCAAGATTTCTTCAGGGAAGAACCCACCCGTATGGCAGTAAGTAATTGGATTTTAATCTGACTATTGGTCAATGTTGGTTTTCACGCTCGTTGCTGTTGTACATATTGCTATAAGTGTGGTTTCCTTTACAACGCTTATGCTATCGTATTTTTTTGTCAGGCAATGATGGTTCCAAACAAGACCAGTGAAGAGTGAGCGTAACCTGCGTGAAGAAAGAGGGAGAACAGTGAAGAGAGACTGCATATCTAGCTTCCATGGAAAGAGTGGAAGGACTACGTTATGGATTATTGTGATGGACTCATGGAAATTGTAGTTTTTTACCTAATTTCTCATGAGGTTTTACTATTTGGATTTGACTAAATGCTTTCTGAGGCTGCTGTGAGCTTTGTATGTAATAAAAAAGCGAAGAATAGAAAGCATAATCATAATCCTTGCCTCCGTGTCCTTAATAGAATTGAAACTTACCGTTACATCCGCTAGGCAAATTTCGATTCTGTGTGCTTATATCTGGGTTCTTGACAATCCTTTTATCGACTGCAGGCAGATTAAGGAAGAGCTCCTCCGCCGCTTTCTCCCTATTTCTGAACGATATATATATATATATATATATATATATATATATATATATATATATATATATATACATAGTCAATTTAGCAGAGAAAGCACAGTGACTGGGGTCCTGATTAGCGGGATCCCATTTAGACTAGGTCAAAAACACACTGACATCAGGAAAAGAGTGAGGCTAACCATGAAAGCAAATCCTACTTTCCTACACTGATCCTTGTGGTATGTGCAGTATTTAGTTCTGATGTGTATTAAAGCACTGTTCTTTTTAAAAGTAAATCACTGGGTTAGATAATTAGTTATTGCACTGCTGTTTGATTGTAGAGTTCTGAGCTCGAGCACCCTCACATTACCTACCTGACTTGTGTGTGACAGTACACCATCACTACCAATGAGTGTCAAGTACAAAAGACATTTTACCTGGTCTAGCTTGCAGAGTATTAGTATGGTAGGCAGTTTATAGGGTAGATCCTACTGCCATATATTAAAGTTGGTTCAGCTTGACCAATTGACACCAGGTGCTTTTTCTGCCTTTACCTTCTTTGAAAAGACTGTGTGAAGATGTAGTCTGTCTTGGATGAAGGAGTGTTTCAAAAGTAAATGTAACTTGTCTCCTTTTTAAGGTCGCAGCCTACCAGACAGCTCCACTGTCAAGTAAGTTTGCTAAAGATATCTTGGGGACATTCAGAAAGTTGACCTAGGAATGCATTCCGCCTATTTCTTATCATCGGCTTTGTGGCTCACATTTTCTGGCTTTCCATTTGCTGACTTTATTTGCTTTAGGGTGTCCAGCTCATGTTCATCCCTCCTGTTGCTCAAATCTTGTTTACTGTATTCTTCCCCAAACTCACTTTCTATAAACAGGCCTTTAAATCTTGTTCTTAGCTTGTCACATTTGCTGTGCATTCAAAGACAGAGGTCAAATGTCAGGCTGTGTCTTCCAGAGAACTTGATTTTTATTATTATTTTTCCGATGTCAAAGTGAGAGAATTTTGTCACATGGCCCATGGACATTGTCGGTTTCTCTAAGTTAGCATGAGCAAGCTGCGGATTGTCCGCTGTTTTACACATGTTACTACACACGAATAGATAGCACACACTTGGAGAGGTATCTTTCCAGGGAGAAGAGCAAGACAGCACCTATGATGTAGATCAGCCATATATAGAGTGAGGTACGGGGTCTGCAGATAACGCCCAGAGATCTTCTGATATATAATAATTATTCTTCTATACAATGGGAGGGAGAATAGGCTATACTGTCTTTTTATAATGACACCTCCTTTAATGATATACAGACTAATCACTATGCTTACAATACTGGTGTTATGCATTTTCCTGCTTGTTGTGGCACGTATACTGCATATTAGAGCACGTTAGTTAAAATAAATATTTTAAACTCATTTGTGTCTCTATCAGATCTTATTGTGGACAAGTACAAGAGTGAGAGCCAAAGGGTGTGTCTTGCAACCGCGATTCCTGCGAAAGGTTGGGAATGTTGTGTTCTGGGGTGTCCCTGATTGTGTGCGGGTGTCCCCCGTAGAGCGGACGCCCCCCCCCCCATTGACCGGCGGTCTATCGGACCGTAGGGGAGAGTGTGGGTGACTGGGGAGGCGCTTGGGCCAGCAGCCGCCATTTTGAGCAGCCCGGCTGTGGAGCCCCTGGCCCTCTGGTGATCCTGTGGCTGGCCTGCTGGTACCTGTGTCTAGCCTCAGAAACCGCTTCTCCTCGTTCGGCGGCCGGATCGGGCCGCGGGGAGGACTCGTGAGATGGGCGGTGAGTGGTCGCGTCTCCCGTTGGGCCATGGGATGTGGTGTGGAGGCCTGGTGTCAGCGGGCTGCTTTCTTCTTGCTTGGTAGTTTAGTCTGCCCTGTTCCCATGATGCACTGGGCCAGGGACAGACTGATTTGCATATAGCCAGGTTCTGAGCTGGGATGGTGCAGTGAGATAAATAACGGTGATGGATCAAGCCCTGATCTTTGGACTGGGTAAGAGTGGTCTGCTTAATTCAGACACTCTGTTCATCACCACCCCCTTTTCTGAATCGCTTTCTTCTTGCGGGCCTGGGTCCGGCTGGGGCACTTCTATTGGGGCGTCTACCACCTCCCCAGGTCTTTGTGGGGGGTTCGGCGGTACCATTGGACCGCGTGGGGGTGCGGATTGGAGACCTTAGCCCATTGAGTGTTCTGGGTTCCCCTAGGGACACATCCATGTGGATTTGTAGGGCTTTTTGGTGGACTTGTTGGGGCTGGTGAGGCGTGTCGTGCGCCTCCCATCAGTGGCTCAGGCGCTGAGGGCATACTGTGTTGGGCTCGTGTGGTGCTCACTGATGTTCCGGCTGACCCCCCTTGCCCTCTGGTGCACTGCTGGGCGCTGAGATTAGCCTGCCTAGAGATCACTGTTGGGTGGGGCGGTGCTGAGCCGTTTGGCACCCGGGGGTTCAAGTTGAAAAGCGAGTGCACCTCGGCAACCGCATCGGCAGCAGGATCGGCTGCAGCGGCCGCTGCCTGACAGCAGTGCCACCCCTGTGTTACATACACTGCCCTGCCCAGGGGTGAACTTTGCTGGTGCCTGATTATTTGGAGTGAGGGTCACAAAAGTATACCCGGCCCACCATGACACAGGACTAAACCAGCGGGGGTCCACCAAGCAAAGTAAATTCAACAAATTTGCTGGCCCTGGGGGACTCGCAGAGGCAGCGGGTGGGGCCCATGGGGGTGTTCCAGACAATCCTGCCCTCCTGGCGGCAATTACACAATCTAGGCGTGCCCTTGATGCCAAAATTGTGGCGGTGGGGTCAGACGTCATGTTGTTGTGACAGGAACTTCGGAATGCAGTGGCATGTATCACCGAGACTGAGACACGGATCACAGGGTGGAGGATGTGGTGACGACCCTGCAACAATGAGTGGCATCTCTGGAGAGTACCCAGCGGGGTTTGGCGTCGATGGTGTAGGATGCAGAGGGCTGGGCGAGACGCAACAACCTCCGCTTTGTTGGGTTTCCGGAGGGGTGGGAGTCTGGAGACATGAAAAGGTTTATCACTCAGTGGCTGGAGAGTTGGCTACCGCCAGACACCCTGTCTAAATGCTTTGTGGTTGAGCGTGCCCATAGGGCCCTGATGCAAAAGCACCCTCCGGGGGCTCGTCAGAGGCCAGTGATTGCGAGACTACTCAATTATCATGATCGGGATGTGATCCTGAAGCAAGCTAGGGCCAAAGAACCATTGCTGTATAATAATGCCCGTATTCTGATATTCCCTGACTATACCAAACTGGTCCAACAACAGTGGCAATCATTCCTCACAGCTATGGCCCACCTGCGAGAACTTAAGCTCACATATGCATTGCTTTATCCGGCACGGCTGCGGGTCATCTATCGTTCTCGTACACACTTCTTTGACTCCCGAAAGGAGGTCTTCCAGTGGACGGATGAGACGGTGCGGCTGCGCCCTCACTCGCCGCCCGGGAGAGACTCTGACTCGTCCTCGAGTGGAGCGCTCCGAAATTTGCCTGGTGTTAAGGGGAAGGGGTCTAGATGCTCCAGGTCCAGAAGACGGTCCAATTCCAGCGATGTCCAGTCATGTGTGGGATCTGCTTCGGGTCAAGCTTTACCAGCTGACTGATTAATTTTTGTGATTTTGTATCTAAGATTCTCAAGGGGGAGTGGAATAAGCCGGAGGAGCCCGAAGAGGGCCAGTATTTCTGTTTGATATTTCCGGACAGGGATAGGGGCCAGAAGACGATGGGCTGTAGTTTGGGGAGCCATTGGCGGGTGAGGTGTGGTACCTCCTGTTGGGGTCTGCCGGCTATGCCTGCCGCAACACATACTTCACTGTTTTTAAGGTTTAGGGTGGGGGCGGGGAGTTGGTTGGGTTGTTCTAGGGAATTGTTGTTTTATAATCGCACTGTCCAATTGCATGTCGGAGCCTGGCTACGCCACATGTCTGGGGCCACCGGGGTTCTCAATGTTCAAGATATCTGTGCATGGCCTCCATTATTGGTAGACCATTAGATTCCTTGGGGTCCCTGCGCAGACTGAGCTGGAATGTTAGAGGGGCGCTAGATAAGATTAAGCGCAAGAGCGCCAGCCCTAATATTTTAATGCTGCTAGAGACGCATCTTTTGGGGACAAAAGCACTTTGTTTCAGCGCTTCGGATATGTACAAGTGTTTCATGCAGGCTTTGTGCGGGGATCCCGGGGAGTTGCAGTCTTGATCCATAGACGAGTTCCCTATATACACACATTAGGACATAGAGCGATACACTGGGCAGATATCTTTTTCTTCAGGGCACACTGAGTGGTGAGTCCATGATATTGGATAGCGTTTATCCTGCACCACCGCTGTCCTGGGGATTGGTAGAGAAACTTGTGACTGTGTGGGCGGATATTCCGGAGGGCCTGGCAGTGGTTGGTGGGCGGCCACTCCTGTCTCTGACTCTTGGTGTAATTCCTTGTTGACTTTCTTCAAGGATAAAATAGCTAATATCCAAGCTGCGCTTTCCATCTTTTCAGGGCTCCATGATACGGGGTTACTTCCATCTATCAGTAGGGCAGAGCCCCTCTTTTCCTTTTCGGACTTTGTCCTATTGGATTTGGCCAGCTCTCTTAAAATTCCGAAAGCTCTTAAGTCCAGCTCTCCAAATGATCCATGTGCTGCTAGGCTACTATCGGACTTGGCAGACATCGTCAACCCAGAGGCGAACTTCTTGATTAATAAGTCACTCTGCTCGGGCTCCGTGCCTAGAGCCTGGAAACTTGCCCTGATACTTCCGTTGCTTAAGGACCCTTTAGTGCCTGAGAACGATCGCCCTATTTCGCTTCTGCCTAGTTTGGCGAAAGTATGCGAGAAGGCCGTCACCTTTCAACTCACTAAGTTCATCGAAGAGTACAAGGGGCTTCACCCGGCCCAGTCAGGCTTCCGTGCTGCTCACAGCACGGAATCGGCTTTGCTGGAGGTCCCGGGGGCTATCCGGGAGTGTCTGGATGCCGGCGGGAGGGCAGCATTGGTCATGCTGGATCTCTCGGCGGCATTCAACACGGTTCCCCACGCCATGCTCCTCAACCGCCTGTCTGCTATTGGCATTGTTGGCAGCGCTTGGCATTGGATTAGTTCTTTCCTTGAGGGCCGGCAGCAGCAAGTTTGGCTCCCCCCGAGTGCCTCTGCGACTCTACTGGTGTCGACAGGTGTGCCTCAGGGTTTATCACTTAGCCCCCTCCTTTTTAACATCTATGTGACCCCGCTTGTGTATCTGGCGGAGTCACTGGGGGCTAAGGTTATGGCCTACGCCGATGACACCCAGCTGCTGTTTACCTGGCCCAAGAAAGTGGACTCGTCGGGTTGGCCCAAAATTGCCTTTCCTCTGTCTTCCACTGGCTATCTAATGCCCAGTTGAAATGCAATGAAGGGAAGTCTGAGGTGCTGTTGTTTGGCTCCTTTCCTTCCGACTTCAGAGAAAGGCTTTGGCCTCCGGGTTTTTCTCGGCCCTCTGAAGGAACGGGCGCGGTAAAAAACCTGGGTGTCTTGTTCGACCAAAATCTGCATTTTGTGACGCACATGAAGAAGCTGGCCGATACCTGCTTCGGCATACTGAAGAGCTTGAGGAAGTTTCTTCCCCTCCTGCCGAAAGCCTCCAGAGAAACCGTGGTCCGTGCGTTGATTCTTTCCCGCCTGGACTACTCCAATGCGCTCCTGGTAAGCTGCTCAGGGTCCCTGGTCAAAAAACTACAAGTCGTGCAGAACTCGGCGGTCAGACTCCTTATGGGGCTTTCTCCTCGAGATAGTGTGCGGACAGACTTGCGTGCCTTGCATTGGCTGCCTGTTGAGTCCTGCCTGAAATTCAAAATGCTAACCATCGCTCACCGGGCCTTGTATGATACCGGCCCCCTATACCTACAAAGGAGATTTGCCTTTTATGTGCCTGGCAGAGTGCTTCGGTCCTCTGCCCAATGGCTGATGCAGATTCCGAAGTTCAAGTGCCAGCGACTTGGTGGAAACTCTTTTGTGCGTAGGGCCGGTTTGGCCTGGAATCTACTGCCTTTAGCCCTAAGAACTTCTGAAGACGCAGTGCTTTTTTAAAAAAAACTCAAGACCTTGCTGTTTTAATCTGATACACGCTCATCCTTTCTTCAGGAGCTAGCGCCGGGACACTTTGAGTAGCTGCGCGCTTTACAAGCTCAATATAACATAGCATAACATATAACATTGGAATAATGTGCTGGATGTTGTCCTTGATCACTGGAGGCCCGATGGTTTGCCACCCCACCAAGCTTCATTCCCTAGTAGTGGGCCAGGATTGGGATGACCCATGGCGTAGGCTGCATGGCGGGGGCAGGGGTTCACCTATCTCTCGGTGGTCCACGACTCCTTCTCTCATATTGAATATATCTTTGTTTCACGGGGGATTCTGTCAGGGTGGCAGAAGCAGATATTCTTCCTCGGGGCTCTCCAATCATTCGCCAGTGGCCATTACTCTGCGTGCTGGACTGGCACGTGGGTCTTTCCGGTGGCGCCTCTCCACATGGAATCTCCAAAATGAGGAGTATGGGAACAATGTGTGGTCGTTGTGCCGGCGGTGGAGTCTCTGTGGGAAGGCGATGAAGCCCACCCTTCGCGGGGTGGACATTTCCTTCTGCGCGGCGGCGCGTAGGGTCCGTAGGGAATCTCTTCTTCGGGCGGAAGCTAACATCTTGGATCTGGAAGCGCCCAGTAGAGATGAAGGAGGGTGGCTGGTCCACCGCCAATTGTCGCTAGCGCAACAAGACTACTCGTCTATCTTGCTGGATGAAGCCCGCCAGGCATGGTTGGCAACCCAAAGCAAGATATACCAATGGAGGGACACGTCGAGCAAACTTTTACATAGACCGTGCCAAGGGGCGACGGCCTCCCTGGTCCTCCTGGGTATTGTAGGATCAAATGGAATGCCGATATCGGGCCTGTCGGCCTTTGCAGAAAGTTTTGCAGCATATTATGCAGACCTCTATGCTCCTAGGGAATGTCTGCCAGCAGAGGTTATTTGTCGGTTTTTGGAGGATCTCCCACCCAGAGCTCTAACTGACAAGGTTAGTGCGGACCTGGACTGCGTCTCTTCTTGGAGGATGAACTGGGTTCTGCCCTCCAGTAGTTGAGGCCTGGTAAGGCGCCAGGTCCTAATGGCTTCCCGAATGAGTTTTTTAAACGGTACTTCCTGCAGCTTGGTCCCCATTATCCCAACGTGGTGGAAGAGGCCTGGGAGCTTGGTTGTCTGTCCAGGGACTGGCGGTATGCGGAGATGGTGGTCTTTTCATAAACCAGGTAGGCCTCCTGAGCACCATGCATCTTACCATCCCATCTCCCTTCTCAACGTCGAGGCCAAGGTTCTAGCCAAGGCGCTGGCTAATCGTCTGCGTACCCATATCTCGACTATAGTTCATCCAGACCAAGCCGGGTTTATGCCCCAACGGGAGACCCGCCATAATATTTGCAGAGGACACACAGCAATTGAGGCGGCTGGGAGTTTGGGGGCACGCGCGGCCTTAGTGCTCGAAAACATGGATCATGCCTTTGATTCCTTGAGCTGGGAGTATTTATTCGCACTTTTACGCAGGCTGAATTTAGGACCTCACTTCCTGTCTACTTTACAGGGCTATAACGGTGTCAGTGCGCGTGGCGGGTTTTGTCTCGTCAATGTTCCCTATTGGTCGAGGCACCCGGCAGGGGTGCCCCCTATCACCATATTTGTTCGCCTTGGCGATGAAGCCTCTGGCCCCATGGGTGCGTATTGATGCACAAGTTACCGGTCTTGAATGGGCTGATGGTCTGTCGGATTGTATAGCTTTATATGCAGACAACGTGTTGTTCTTTCTTACTCAGCTGGACAGGACTGGCCCGCGGCTGCTGCGCATTATGCAGGTGTTCGGAGAGATTACTGGCCTTTATATGAACAAGCAGAAGTGTACTTTGTGGGTCTTGGGCGGCGGGGGCGATCCTGGTGTCTGGGCCTCCGCGGTACAGGTGGTGCGCAGGGGCTGTAATATTTGGGTGTGTTTCTCTCGGACTCGCGGTCGACAGCCTGGGATAGAAACCTAGTGTCGGTGTGGAACAAGGTGCGCGAAGATATTAAAATCTGGTCCCACATGCCCTTATCTATATATGGTCGCTCGGTCATCTTCAAAATGGTCTCTCTTCCTCGTCTGCTATACCAGCTACAAAATCATTCATATTCTATATCATCGGGATGGTTCCACCAGGTCAATGCAGCCTTGGGACTGTTTTTATGGGGTGAGATGGTTGCCAGGGTTGCTTTCCATACTTGCTTCCAATCCACATATTGTGGGGGGCTGGCGACTTTTGACATCTTTTCGTATTATATAGCCTCACACTTGTTGGTCCTTAATGAATGGTGGTATGGGGATAGGGCGGATCCGGCGTATGTAGTGGAACGACGATTAATGGGCGATCACTCGCTACACACGCTCCTTTACTCTGCGCCATTGCGGCGTTGTGTGACACAGCTGGTGTTTCAGGTACGGTGGCAGGCATTGCGGAAGAAGGGTTGGTGAAACAGCCTGACCCGGGAGATCCCGCCTTGGAAAAATGGACGCCTGCCGCAGTTGGCGGCCTTGCCTGGATTCCGGGACTTGGATGTGATTGGGATCTCCACCCTAGGGGATGTTTTACGGGGTATGTCTTGAAATCATTCTAGGACATGCAGAAGGACTTTCAAATGCCGCGTACAGAATTCTTTAAATATTTGCAATTTCGGCATGCTCTCTCCCCTAGTTTGGTGGACCTGGAGGAGTTTGCAGACTTCAGCCTGGTGGAGGCGAAAGTTTTCATGGGGGACCTGGAAGACCATAAAATATCACAAATTTACCAATCCCTGGTTAGGCACTGGTCCCCATCTCTGCAGCGTCTCCGCGGGGCATGGGAGGATGATGTGGGCCCACTCGAGGAGGAAGACTGGACACGGAGGCTCTCGCCTCCCCTCGCGGGCGGCTATAGCTATGAGCCTTTGGCTTATCCAGTTTAAATACCTCCAAGAGGGTGTATTTTACTAGAGTCAGGCTGTACAGGGCTGGCTTGCTGGCTTCCCCGGAGTGTCTTCGCTGCCTGAATGAGGATGGTACTCTGCAGCATACCCTATGGACTTGTTCTACGCTGGCTAGGATTTGGCTGGGTGTAATGAAATGCCTATCAGAGGTTCTGGGTTGGTATCTCCTTTGTTCCCTAAATTGGTGCTCCTGCATGTTATGGATGATATAGGCGGCAACATCTACAAACGTCACCTTATGCTTCTGGGCTTCACCCTTGCCAAGCGCGACATTGCTAGGGTCTGGAAGGAGACAGCTGCACCCTCCATTTAAGTGTGGAAGGCGGGATTGGATTTTTGCATGGGCCTAGAGGCCCCCGTGTTTATAACAAGGGGGTGCCTGCGTAAACATTACAAGATCAGGAAGCGCTGGGCAGATTATCGGTGATTGGAATTGGAGCCCGTTCCAGTGCAGGGATCGCATGGATTGTAGTCTCCTCCTCCCCCTCCCTGGGGGGATCTGTACCATGCATATACCGGATGGTATAGTGTCTTCTTAAACACTTATCATAGTGAGTGTAGGACTGCTGCTTCGACAATACATGTAGCTTTTGCTTGATTAACAGTGCGATGGGGTAGGAGGTGGTGTGTGTTATATGTTTTTTGTTTAATTTGTTTTATTTCATATGCACCTCCTTACATTATTCCTTTTTTTTATTCAATGAGAAAAATGTCAAAGTCATGATGTTGAATGTTGATGCTACGGAATCCTCTGGGTTACAGAGCTCCGTTATTTATACATCTGACCAATAAAACATGTTTTTAAGAAAACATGATGCTGAAGCGTGCGTTGGTGACATTTTGACTCAATTGGAATTGAACCATGTGTCTCGTCATTGAATAATCCTCTTTTTCCGGTATTAAAAACCAGACGGTTCATATTGTGTAGTTTTAGACTACAGACGCTTGATCAGTCATGTTCATACCTTTGTGGTACAGAACACACATAGCTCTGCATTAGTAAACAACATTGTTTGAAAGAAATATAAAACTTGTTGGATATTTCCAATGATTTTTTCAGTCACGCATTGGCTCCTGAAAGCCGGGACTTGACTGCATTCAGCACTCTCGGCAAAGACTATATACACAATTGCCTATGGGATATAAGTATAGCCCAGGAGTGTTTGCGGCACGCATAGTGTCAAGCTTGCATGAAATTGACCCTGATGCCTTCTCACGTCGACAATGGGGAACGCTCTAAAAGCTGTCACGAAGGCGAGTGGGCTCAATTCTAAAGCTCTGCAACCTCATTGGATACAATGGGCAAGTTCATTGATGTCGGCTGATGTCAATTTTATCTTTGATCCTTCTTTGCAAACGCAAGAGTTTTTACAATATGAGCATGTTCCTCCCCCTCGTTTATCACTTCTCCCTCTTGATTGATCAATACAAATGTATTCATTAAACTGACGGATCTGCACGACCTGCCATTGGTTCAAAACATGCTTATTCCGTGGCCAGCACACTTGTGGCATGCACGATAGTGGACGGTGATTTGAAAACCTCATTGGTTCACACAGAATTCCTTGGGAATTGCACAGCACAATTGGCGGAGTTACGAGCTTTGGTTCTGGCTCTAGAAATTGCTGATCCTGATGATCCTATGCTTGTGGTGTGCGATTCCTTTTACTGTGTGCAATCCTTTAATGACAACTAGTTTCTTCGGCAATAAAATTATTTTTGTGATTCTAAAAGTAGCGTGAGTTAGCATAAAATGCTTCTGGTCCGAGTCGCCGCTCTTAAGGAACATTTGCCACTCACACGTTATCCATACATTGGGCCATCAGTGTTTGGGAGCACACGCCTCAGTAGCAGCCGTTACTAGGTCTATGAATAAAATTGATTATGACATTTTGACAGCTATTGCCGCTATAAAGAAGGGAACACAGTTACCTGAGGGACTCCCTTCGTCCCTTGGTGATTGTTTGATTCCCAAGGAGGACAGCCGACTTTCTCTGATTGTGACTGCTCATTAATGCATGGCATATGCTGGAGTGACAGCAACTGTTTTGCTTTAACAGCAACATTTTTGGTGGTGTGGCTTATACCAGCAAACATGCAAATATGTTCTTTTGTGTGACATTTGTCAACAGATGAAATCTTCTACTGTCTCACGTCCACCACATACTCAGCTTTTCATTTCAAATCAACCGTTTGGTTGTATTTATCTGGAACACTGCGGACCTTTGACATCAGACAATGCCTTAAAATATAAATTGGTTGCAGTGGATTTGTGCACTTGATTCCATTGGTTTGGCCGCAAAGCAGTGCTGACGCTTAAACTGTTATAAAAGATTTGCGTGTCTTTGTAGGGATATTTGCCTGTGGCACCTTCCATTCAGACTAATGTCCTGCTTTTGCCTCTAAGGCTTATCGGGATGCGATGAACTCTCTGCAGGTGCAGGTGTACCTTTCGTCTCCATGTCAGCCTACGGGCAATTCTGTTGTGGAGCGGATGGCCCGTGACTTAAAGCAATCTCTAACAGCGATGGTATTAGGTACTGGACGGGGCTGGTTGACTCATTTGTATGGAGTTCAACGTGCACTTAATAATCTCCCAGGAAGATCTCTGGGTGGGTGGACCCAGTACGAGAAGCACTACATAAAATGTATGTGCCAGACCTTGATGGTCTAGACGTTGTGGCGGCTGCCAGCACGTTTGATGTAGATAACCATTGTGCTATGTTGCATGATCTACAAAAGGGTTGAGATACTCTTGCAAAAGCTCATTTGCTCTCATCAACAGATGCTGCAGTGCTGATCTCTGTTTCTGGATGGCTTCCTAAAGTTGGTGACCTGGTCTGAATGAATGAATGAATTTTTATTTGTATAGCGCTTGGCTACCCTGAGGCCTCCCAGCGCTTGTGGACCGAAAGCCGTGGAGAACAAGAAAGAATTTGGTCCATCGTACTGTGCACCAGTTCCAATTCCTTGGATTAACAGGCACCCATACTGTGATTTTACCTACTCTACCTGGTCACAAGGAGTATTGCTTTGTTTCCATTGAACATATCAAGTTACACCATATGGCCAATACTCAATAGTATGCCTACAAGCACTCAGCTGAGGATTGTTTCCCTTAATTCGATGCAGGCTGGAAGTACTGGAAAGGGTAATGGAGACTACAATAGATTTATTGCCTGTTATGCCTTCTACATCTGCAACTCTGGTAAATGAGTATGCCTCCTCACCAGATGAATTTGTAGTTCATATTCTTGAAAGAACCGTTCATTCAACTTCCAATGAGGAGCTTCCCCCATTGTTCCAAAATACTATTTGGACTGAGATAACTTTTCTTCGGACAGAGTCCTCCACTGTGGCAGAACCGCCTACACCGATTTGTGTTTTCATTGTCTAGTAAAAAGAACTTACCTGATCCGGCCATGGACTTACATCTGGATTGCGTTGTCAATGGTTTTCTTCTTCATGTGGGTAGGCTTCTTCACTGTGTTTTTCCTTATGATTAATGCACACTATGAGTTCTGGCCCGCACATGCTACATCTCACAGAATGAAACGAGATCAAGCCCTAGTAAACATTCCAGCTTTCCCAGTAGCTGATGGCATTGTTTGGGATAAAGTACCAATCGATGTATATGGTCCTACTGAAATGTTGCAAATTCCATCCGTCTTTGGGGGATGTTGTGTTACCTGGAATGCACTCTGATGTTTGGGATGTCAACGCAGTTTACTCACTATTTTCTGATTTACAATATTACACTGTCTTTGATACTGAAGACTTGTATTTAAATTCAGCACATTATGCAGATTAATGTTGTTACCACCATTATGGCCATCACTTTTTGCACAAGACCGCAATTTAGTTACGCACAATGGGAGCATTGCTCAAAGCAGTTTAAGGGGAGTTCAATTACACAGAACAGAACGTTTACCTACTTTACTGGTTATAATTTACCAGAAACAATATCATGTTTTTACAAATTAAATATACATTCTTACCCACACCAAGTTGGTTTATTCTTCGTCCTTCGTAACAGAGTTGTCTCTAAAAGGTTATGATTATTGGAAGGACACGATTGACTTAAAATGTATATGGGGAACAAAAAGTTTGCAGGACCAGGGTATGTATGGGGTCCCTACACCGTGCCTTTTTAATAACATCTCAGCTGATATTTTTAAATCAGACAGTTCAGCAGACTACCTGCTTTGGTTTGGCCACCACTAAGAATTTAAATGCTACTTCAATTCCGTCCTTGGCTGCCTATAACGCATGGAATACACATATCAACTACATGATTGAGGATCTAACTGCTGTGTTTCTAAACAGTACTTTTAATTCATCTTCTATTGACCTCTTGGGTTGGTTGTTGTGGCCTAGGAGCACCAATGTCTGCCATCTGTGGTTTACTAATACCACAACAGGATTCACTCAAAGTAGACCTGACTCTCGTTACCCCCAATCACACACAGATACCACATATTGTGTTGGTAAATATGTCAACAGTGGTTGGAACATTTAACGCTGTCGTCTGTGAAGCAACATCTTTCCCTTTTGTCAAGTGACATTGATCTTGCAGATTTCCTTTTAGGTCCAAATCCCTGCGCACCAAATGTTTTGCATACGCAGCATATAATGAATTTTGAAAACTTTCCCAAATGGAAACAGCAGTACGCTTATGACAAATTGATCAGGATAATTTAGAAAAAGTTCTTGCCGTGGTTGACAACAGTATAAATACTCTGTCTTTTTGAATATATACATTAGATAATATTGTTTCATCTTTTATTGACATTGTCGAACATGAAGTGTCTGCTTTTTATCATGGTCAAAATCCGCTGCGGTCTGTTATGCAATATGGTTGGTCCTTGCAAACATTGAAAAATGGGAGAGTACCATGGGATTATCTGAACGCTTCCGCATTGTTTTTACCATTTAATTTGACGGATAAACAAAAACTTATGTCAATGAAGGATGCGGCACACACTATGTTACACATTGAGAAACTAGAAAAGTTACCATTTTCTGTGGCAGAAACTGATTCAGCAGTGTGGTTAATACACAGGGTTATTTTCTTGCCCATCTCACTTTTTCAGTTTTCAGCTTGAATGAAACACTAGCCTGTTGGTTGATATGATCCGCTTGGCAACAGTTATATTAATTAATTATGGTCATTATTGTAATAAAGATAGTCTTCACCACAACAATTGAAGAGCAGATGTGGTTTTATTAACAAGAAGTATAACCACTCAGTATCAACAGTCCAGTCAGGTCTACAGCTCTGGAACAATGTAGTCCAGCACAGCTTTCACATTCCATCACATAGTCAAATTCTACAGAGTAACATTCCTAAACAAATTACAACAATTACCTTTCGCACTTCGTTGTTGGCGGGCCGACAAGGATGTTTTTCTTACTGGGAGGATTGTGATTCTACAGTGGGACACTCCCTTGTCTGTAAACATGTAAACCTTCACTGCGCCTGCAAAGTTTCGCTCCTAATTTGGCTTGTTTTTTAAAGGGGACACCAGTCCCTGCTATTAATCCCATACTGTTTTCTAACGGTAGTTATCTTATCCTCAAGAACCAAAACTTCTTCAGTTTACGGGCCGGCATCCCGTATGTAGTAACAGTTTCCCAACGTATTACATGTTGCAACAATATCCTGTTTTCACCCCCACACAGGACTGAAGATAGTTCGCTGTGGCCTTCCATTCCAACTTTGATAACAGATTTCAATAAGCTAAGCACACTCAAAGCGCTATTGTTTCAACAAGAAGTTTCTCTCACAGCACCTCGTGAGACCTTCAAATTGCAGGTGGCGAGAACATCAAGTGAGATTCAGTCATTAATAAATACTAATCTCCCCCTACATTTTTGGGAACAGACCAAATATTTAATGCGTCTGATACAGTGGGCCTAGCCCACTTTTTGAAAAGTTGTAGGCACCTAGTTTCAGACTATTTTTGGAATAATTCCTGCTTTCATTCATTCCATTTTTTCTAACGTATTCGGAGGGTTTCCCTTACTGCTCGTCTTGGTTTGTGGAGTTCTGTTACTTCTACTGCTGCTCTGTAATGGCTGCTCGACCTGTGGTACTGCCAAGCCGGGACCAGTTGCACTTGTACCGTGATCGGATGCGCCAGCTTTTTGGATTAATGCCAGTGGAAGCTCTTAACATTGATTATTGGCTGACCTTCCATTATGCCTACTTCACCGGAGTGCAACCTGTGTTTTATTGCCTCCGGTGCCCTTTTCAATGGGCCCTGGATGTCTGCCTCTCTAATACGTCACACGCTGCCCTGGAATGTGAACTGTTGATGGGTCTGTTGGTGGCCTATGACCTGGACTGTTCTGTGGGTAGGCACTTTGAGTATAATCCTACGCTTGGGACATCGGCAGACTTGAGTACCTGTGCTCGTGCACAGCTCCTCTTGGATTGGAGTTACATCAAAATTAACACAGGTTGCACTGAAATGCTCCTGAATGCCTTTGGATATGAGGAGCATATCGGTTGGTTCAAATTGCTGAAATGGATGGCATACCATTTTAGTATAGAAGGTTCTGACAGCCTGTTGGAGCTTATGGCGTTTCACTTCTCCTGTGAACTTTTTGGCCCAGATGATATGCTTTGAATGGATGTCTCATTGAGCTTCAAAAGATTATTTCTCTATCTCTCTCAGTTTTATTTTTAAGTCCACCAAGATTCCATTTTGGATTTGAATGCCTCTTTGGCTATCTAACAAGAAGCTTTGCCTCTGCTTATCTCTGATTTTTGTTTTAGTCCGGGCAAGCACCTGACCAAGAGGAGGTTGTCACATGGCCCATGGGGACATTGTTGTTTTCTCTAACTTAGCATGAGCACGCTGCGGATTGTCCACTGTTTGTGCACATTACTATACAAGTTTATTTTGCAACTGCTTCTTTTATTTAAAAAAAACTATTTATTAATATAAAAACAGACATCGGAAATACATTGGGCAGTTATGGATATGTGAGTTACAATGAGTAGCAAGTCAGCTAAGCAAAACATAACGCCATTTCCCTCCCCTCCCACCTTTATCGAAAAACAGACCCCTTCACTCTTAACCCATTCCGTCTCAACGGTCATCATCGGACTCTTCATCTGAACTATCATCATCAGATTCAGGTATTGGATCACAGATATCCCCCCTGTAAGTATTCCAGGCAGTCCAAATTTTAGTCCATTTTCGGGGGTACTTGCGATTAATATACACAGTTCTTTCAGTGACCATGGTAATGTCCATGTCCTTACACCAAGCCTCCAATGAGGGCAAATCAGCTGTTCCACATTTCTGCGCTAAATTGCGTTTAGCCACCATGCACCTGCCTCTTTTGGCATTTTTACATGAGAATCCATAGCTATGTTCACATTCTGCAGGTTCCTGGGATTTAGTCTGAACATTGTGAGCAAGGTCGAACAACAACGTCCCTAGGTGGTAGGTCAGGCCCTACCACCTAGACCAAACATACAGATGCAGCTGTGATTTGGGAATACGTACTTTGGTTTTATTGGAATGCACGAATAGGTAGCACACACTTGGAGAGGGACCTTTCCAGGGAGAAGAGAAAGACAGCATCTATGATGTAGATCTGCCATCTGTAGAGTGAGGTAAGGGGTCTGCAGATAATGGCAGAGATCTTCTGATATATAATCATTCTGCTTCCATACAATGGGAAGGAGAATAGGCTACACTGTATTTTTAGAACGAAAGCTCCTTTCATGATATACAGACTAATTACTATGCTCACCATATTGGTGTTATGCATTTTCCTGTTTGTTGTGCCAAGTGTACTGTATATTAGAGCAAGTTAGTTAAAATAAATATTTGAAACTCATTTGTGTCTCTGTTAGATCTTATTGTAGACAAGAACAAGAGTGCTAGCAAAAGGGTGTGTCTTGCAACCGCAATTCCTGAGAGAGTCTGGAGTGTTGTGTTCTGGGGTGTCTAATCACTTGTTTCTCTGTGAATGAGTAGGAGAGCAAGTGAGACACTATAGCTAGTCGGTCCTGGGCTCATGGGTACTCAGGTTGTAGGATTACTCGGTCCCTATACACTAAGGTCCCATGATCTTACGCATAGTTCTGTTTGTGCAGAATCCCTGTAACAATTTATGTGACAATCATTCAGGCTAGTTGGGGTCTGCTTGAGAAAGGCTGTACAGATTATATTTTTTTCTAGCCCACAACAAAATATAAATGTCTGTAAATGAACTGTGCTGACAATCAAATCAATACATTGGGGGATGACATTTCACACATTAACATTTGTGCGCTGTATACTTTTATCACCAAAACCGTATGTGAGTGCAAATATAATAGTCATTTTAATTGAAGATGTGTTGTCTGTAATGGCAGTATACTACAATACCATGCATAATTCACATTACCCCACTCTACTCTCTCTGCACCACACACCACTGTACTCCACACCAATCAAGACTACACCACTCCACACTGTCATTGCACTCTTCTCTGCACCACTCCACTCTATGCCTCTCTACTCTTCACCACTCAAATCTGCTCTCTGCCAATGCACTCTACCCCACACTACTGTACTGTGCACCACAGCACTGTAGACTCCACCACTCCACTCTATGCCACCATACTCTACAACACTGCACTCTATGCCAATGTACTCTACACCACTTTACTCAAAACCAATACACTCTATGCCAATATACTCCGCACCAAATCACTCAACACCACTTTATTCCACTCTACGCCACCCTATTCTACTATGCACCACTGCTCTCTACACCACTCTACTCTGCGCTTCTGCACTCTACGTCACTCTACTCTGTGTCACTGGACTCTATGCCGCTCTACTTTGCACCATTGCACTCTACACCAATGCACTCTACACCACTCTAATACACAGCACTGCACTTTAGGACAGTATACTCTGCAACACTGCACTCTGCCACTCTACTCCACTGAATTGTAAGGCACTGAGCTCTATGCCAATCCACTCAAAGCCACTCAAATCTACTCTATACCACTGCACTCTACGCCTCTTCATTCTACTCAGAAACAATCTACTCTGCCACTGCAGTCTGCGCCACTCTATTGCACTCTGCATTACTCCAAACCAGGCCACTGCACTCTACGCCACTTTACTCAAAACCAATACCCTCTATGCCAATCTACTTTGCACCACTTCAATGTATGCCACTGCACTCTACAACATTGCACTCTAGATCACTTTACTCTGCATAACTGTACACTACTGCACTCTACACCACTGCACTCTACAACACTCTCCTCTGCAGCACTGCACACTCTGACTTTGAACTCTCTGCCAGTGAACTCTATGCTAGTCTACTCGTCATCACTTTACTCTATGCCACGGCACTCTACACTGCACCACTCTACACCACTCTGCTGCACTCTATGCCAATACATCCTACGCCAATAATTTATTGCGCACCACCGCACTCTGACACAGCACTTCAATCTATGCCTCTCTACTCTACTCTATGCCAGTGCAGTCTACCCTGCTCTACTATGCACCACTGTACTCTTTGCCACTGCACTCCGCACCACTCCACACCATTCCAATCTGCAACACTGCATACATTGCAATTAAGTTACAAAATAAACGGTTGGTCTCAAGTCTTACTCCTTACTTCGCCAATTTTACTGCAGCATCCTTTCTTTACCCCACCCTCGAGCCAGACATCTTTATGTACCCACCCCTATTTTCTCTATTTTAACTTTCTCTACCTCACCTATGTCTGTTTCAACGTTTTCAACCCCATCGCTCTCTACCTCTCTCACGACCTCTATGTCCTTACCTCAACATCTATTCAGCACAAGAAGCTTTGCAATGGAGCACTAAACAAATAAACTAACATAGCATGCCCCCTTGCTCTACCTCAAATGCCTCTCTCTATCTCACCCCTCTATGCGCATCACTGCTGTTTTCACCTCACAACCCTGTATCTACCATCTGCTTCACCTATCCCTCAATCTCATTGCTCTCTTTACTGCCTCTCTCTTGCTCTAATCTCCCTACACTACACATCGCTCTACCTCTCAGCTTGCTCTGTAACTCACTACTGTCTAGCTGACTTCTCTACCTCATTTCTCTCTTTACTTCACTTCTCTCACTTGAGCATTGCTCTACCCACCTTTCCCTCTCAATTTGTCACTCTTTCCGACAATTAAGTTGACCTATTTGTCCGCTACCTCACCTATCCATTTCCACTCTCTTTCTACACCTGCACCCTCTACCTCACCTGTCACCACCATCGTACTCCTTTCTTGTTACCTCTTTCTCGATCTCAGTCAATTCTTGCCTATCACAACCTCCTTTCCATCTCACCACTCTATGCAACTCCTTCTGCATTTCAAAGCATTCTTTCTGCCCCACTTTCCTTCGATTATACATATCTCTACCAGAGTATCAGGCACAGCTGCCCACTCCCACCCATATAATTTACATTAAACAATGGACTTCTGGCATGCACCCTGAGTAACGCTCCACATGGAGGTGACCTTTTGGTTCTGTCAACTAATCCTGAAGTAAGTATCCCAAAAGTAGAGGGTATCATAGAGAGCTTCTCATGTACAACAGGTTCCAAACTGAATAAGGATAAGAATGACACTTCCACATAGCTTCTTAACACTAACAAAGAGAGGATGCAATATTCTGCATTCATTATAGCCCCTAAGGTAAACATAAATGCATCAATTAATATAAAGAAAGTGTCAATAGCTAGTCCTTTTGAATTTAAAGTTGTATTTCTTCTCTTGATTTCAAGAAGTGAAAGCCAGCTATTTTCATTTGTTTCTTTCTACAAATGCCATGTTAACCTTGAAATAGGAGAGTAAGAGACATGCAGGCTACACTCCACTTTTCAGAGGAAAACTAAGAGCAAGAAAAACCTTTGGAATTTCAGGCAAGTGGCCCAATACAGGCAACAGATGCAGCAAGACTCTCCAGGAGAATCCTTAGTAAGCAACCAACACAGAGCCAGGTGTGACAAACTGAATCACATCCCAGGTACAATTAAATAGGAAAACTTTAAATATGAGAGGAAATATTACAGGATGTAATTTTAGCGATGCTGATTTGGGATGATTTCATGGAAATTCTAAGCTGAAATGTATCGAACTAAATTGGTAAAACATGGCAAGGAATTTCAGGTGTCAAACTCCCCGGATCGAGAGACACATTTTCAGCATCCACAGAGAACCACCACAGAGAGGCAGGAGATTGTGGAGGAGCCACAATCAGAGGTTTGTAGAAGCACAACAGTCCATTCCCAACAGCTGCGGTCAAGAGAAGATTGCACAATGCAAACTGGACGAGTACCAATAACACCAGAAACCATGCAGACAAGAAGGAGAAAAACACCTCCCGACTATTGGCCCAGACTGACTGCAAAGGGTGCATGGGCACACCACTGCTCATTACTTTCCTGTGTGGTAATACTGAGCTTCCCACAGCAGACATGATTGGTAAACCAGAGAACTTTGACTAGTGTGTGTTGAATGGCCATGTACCTGATATTCCTTAACAGAAAGTCAGTAAGGAAGTAAATATTTTCTTAGAAATTTAGATAGGGATTCCTATAATTCTGATCGCAAGAATTATTATCTTGAAAACATCAATTCCTTCAAAGTTTAACTTTATATTTAACACTACGCCACTATCAATTTCCACTCTAACAATACATTTTACAAATAGGTGCAGAACCAAAAGATGCAATACAATTACGTTCTGTATTTATCTAATTTATATACTCTTGTCCCAAAATTAATTTTGAATCAGTAAGTAAAGAATAGTCATTTCACTTGACACAATTCATTTACAAACAATACGTTTATTTACAACCAATGCTAAAAGTTCCTCATAGGATAGGATAGATTATATGTTTATAGTGCGCTCGATTGCCATGGCGTCTTAGCGCTTGTGTATGTGAAAGGAAGTACGACCTGTATTACCAGGAGGACTAGGTGGAGGTGAACAGCCATGTTTTCAAGTCCTTACTAAAGAGCTGCCGATTAGATTGAAATCTCATGGCCATTGGCATTATGTTCCATAGCTTTGCTGCACAGTTTGATAAAGTCCTGCCACCCCATCTTGCCCGCCTAATCTTAGCAATCTGGATAAGGCCTAAATTAGCAGATCTAAGAGCACGAGAGGGGATGTAAGGTAGGAACATTTTTTGGATATCCTGGGCACCACCACCATAGAGCGCTTTGTGTAACAGACATAAGGCCTTAAATTCCACGCGCTGCTGGATATGAAGCCAGTGAAATGACTTAATTCCTGCCCAGGTTGATTGTCCTTTAGGTATGTTTAGAAGTAACCTTGCTGCAGCATTCTGTAAAGACTGCAGTTGTCTCATCTGGGTCTTATCAATGCCCAGAAAAAGGGCATTGCAGTAGTCCAGTTTGTACAAGAAGAGAGACACCACCACCATCTTATGCAGTTCTTGTGAGATAAAAGGGAACATTTTTCTCACTGTTTTTAATGTATTTGTGTCTTTAGTCATCTATTTATTTAATTATCTATTTTAAAAAGTTATACCTTTTTATTTAACAAACCAGGAGATGTAGTGTCTTGTAAAAAAAGAAAAGCTAGAACTCTTCTGTTCTCGCTGTACACCATAGGCCTGTGACATAAACGTTGGGAGGGATGAGTTGAAGACAGGCCCAGAATGTTGAGTGCTGTCTTATACGCAGCAGAATAAAGACATGTATAACTACTCTTAGTGTATGGTTTACTTACTGGCAAGTCGTTAGACAGGTAGGACGCTACAGTAGAGGGACGAGTTTGGGATGTCCTCTTTCCCTGATTCCATATGCAATCGCTATGGAACCTCTTGCGGAACAGCTGAGAAAGCATCATTCCGAGTGTGGTCTCAACTACCTGACCAGAAGACTGGTGGTTTCTATGTATGCTGACAATGCTACTGTCTGCATCACAAACTCAATGCAAACTTTGACCCCTATACTGTGTGAGTTTATACTCTTTGAGGACTTAACTGAGATATCACTTATCTGGACGAAATCTGTAATTTTCGCTCTGACTGATGCAGTGCACCAGTTCCCAATGGACTTCCCCCTGGAGTCGGTGCAATATCTGGGGATCCAAATTAGTAGAGATATGACCCTCTTGTGGTGAGTAAACATTGGGAGAGCCAGGGAATCACTGGAAGAGCACATACCTGTGTGGAGGTGTTTGCCCTTGTCGTTAGATGGAAGACTGGCTATAGCTATAATGATAGCCCTCCTAGATTTCTTTATCTATTCATAAACATCCATATGCCCCCCGACCAAAGCCTTTTTCATCTGCCTATGCTCTCTTACGATCCAATTGGAATGGGCTGGAGGACCCTTCTGGGAGACGTTCACCCTTGCCCTCTGGCAGGGAGGGTTGGGTACCCCTGATTTTGAACTCTACTACTATTGCACTTAGGCCAATACGCTCATCATTGGTTTCACCCTACCCAATGCCTACCCCAAGCTGTGGTGGAGGCGGATAATGTATACTCACTTAAAGTACACTCTCAACAAAACAAAAATGCAAAAAAGACAAAGGTCCCCACTTGTGAAGTGTTATCCACGTTGAAGCCAGGAAGGGTATGTGCGCCTAAAGAGTAGGGAAAGATGGGGCGAGGTGGGGAAGACCTTTTTCTAGGACGAGAACCCTCACTCACCCAAAGGTGACATGCTTCATCATAGGGTTTCCTGCTCACACCAGGGCCGCAAGGACCCTGTGTGGACTACAACTCTTCTAGACTAGAAGAGGAGCTGAGGTGTTTTATATAGAGAAGGGACTGGAGATGGGAAGAGTGAGGGGCAGATTGCAGAAAGAGATCTTTTTAGAATAAAAGCGGCTCAGGGAGGCCAATGCCTTTAATATGCGGTCTTGCAAGACAGAATTAAAAGAAAAGAGGACTGAGGGTTATCAACAAATATACCCCTAAATTAGTTCAACGTGTTTCTGCCTGTTTATGACCCAAGCCGGGGTTCAGAGGCATTCTTCAGGACCAAAAAAGGTTAGTCACTCTGCTATCAGATTATTAGGATAGTATTAAAAATGTGTCAGTGTATACTGGCCATAACAGAATAGTCGAAAGTCTTTGCGAGCGATGGCCCCAGGGTGGTTGTTACCAGGGTACATCGTTGCATCTAGTAGGCGATTTTCAATACCTGTCTTCAGCCCAATGGGTACCCCACTATGTGCACAACCATGAAGCAGTCAGTATCCTCAGGTGGTGAGGGGTCCCAGTGGGAAAAAAAGTGGACGCAGATAATGCCCGGCCTAAGACGTTATCTACGGTACTTAGCCACTTCAGTGCTAAGGCACCAAAAATATTTCCATTCATTTTCCATTGAAATGAATGGAAAGTTCATGACGAGTTACCCTTGTCATTAGCAGCCAAGAGGTTAGTGAAAGAAGGGGGTTCCCCAATGGGTTTTAAGGATGTGGGCAGGCTGTAGGGGGGAAGAAACTGAGAATAGAACAAAAGAGAGCAACCCTGCCTTATGATATAGTGGTCCCAAAAATGGGATCCAAACAATATAAACGGGGTGATTTATCTAAGAGCCAGCATTGCACATAACAAGAAAAGGGTCAATCCAAATATACTCAAAGAAGATTTTTTAGAATATATATATATTTTTTATTTTTTTGTCTTCTTTGAATTAATGTAGCAAAAGGTACAAAAATTGATAGCATTGTTTAAATCCACATTATATTAGGAACATCAAAAACACACATGATAAGGGGAGAGATAAAAAAGAGGAAAATTCATCCTATGGCATAGCCTACCCAGTAACATACCACGCTGCATTCATACTCTCGAGCTCACTTATTCCAATTCACTCAACCTAGTATTCTTTCATTCAACTTTCATTCATTCATATAGTCCTGGTGTTTGCAACACAAAGATGGTAAATTTGTTGCATAAATCAGAATGTTATTCCAGGAGGCAGATGACATATAAAGGAGTCCTGATGAATATAGGTCAGTATGCCGAATTCCTGGACACGCAAGCCGACGCGCGTTTCGGTGACTGGCCAGTGGGGCCACACCTTCGTCAGGGCTAGGGGTTGTTTACTGGGAGGGGAACAGGTATAAAATATGATGTGTGTCAGAGCAAGGGGATTACTGGCATAATTCGTTTGGAGGGTAGAGATTTTCAAACTATATAGGAATCCTAATATTAGGGGAACAGATACTCGTGGCCAGAAGACCTAAGGACAAGGAGGATAACACTCTCTGGTTCCATTCATACTGGGTACTGGGTACTGCAGTCCTGAAGGGTTCTTGAGTCTGCTCTCCGATGAGAGTGTATGGCTGATAAGATTCCAAGGGACAGGTATGTGGCTTTCGGTAAGGATTCCGGAGAGCAGTTAAGATCGTTCTCACGGAGCGCTGTGCAGTAGGCACAATTCCGTAAACGGCGGGCGAGTGGTGCGTTGCGCCGTAGTTACTGCTATGTGAGCGGCGAGCGAGTGGCTGTAGGTGGGAATTCCTTAAAGTGGTAGTGGATTGTCCTTCAGTGGGATTCCGTCGACTCCCCCGGTCGACCAACCGCAACGGGAGACAGGGTTCTATCTACGGTACTGTGCACACACCAACAAGACCCACAATTGAAACGGATACGGTCAGATGCAAAACATGAACATGGACTCGCTGAGTCGCAAGGTACGGTTGCCCTGACTCTACTACGCTATCTTAAGCCTCATTGAAAACCCTGCACCCCCCAGACCTGCCCTCAAGAGAGAAGATAGTACAACAACAGTTAAAGCGGCTGGGTCTGAATACACTGCAGGATCTGTAGCCTACTGGCGAGTTCCTGTCTTTCCAAGCTGTGTAGTTACATCCTGGCTGTACTCCATTAGATACCTTCCTCTACTAAAGTCTGTGGAGTGCCTGTGGAGCAGCATACCCCACATCTCCCCAAGAGCCCAAAACTTTGTTTGCCCTAGATACTATCGTTACTAGCCACTCCTCTAGGAAGCTGTTTAGCAGGCTGGTCATTGCCATGCAGGAGAAGGCCACCATGATCAAACCCTTGACCTATGACTTTGTTCGTGTTCGGCTGCCATTTTGCGACTTGCCTCCATTTTGTGTTGCCCTCACTCAGGCAGCACAGCCAGCCAGGTATTCTTTTTGTTGTTTTCCTGCATTCACCTACTAAGTAACCTTTTCGCCTCTATTTACTGGTCTAGTGTCAGGGTCTGACCGAGTACAACAATCCATGTCTCATTAACTAACCCCCGTCCATACTATCTATAGGTTCGCACCATTCTTTCCTGAGGCTATCTTATCTGCTGTCCTTCGCCATTTATTTTATTTATTTGCAAACTTGTACCGCGCTGGGAATCGACTCCCTGAGGAGTATCTCCGCGCCTTTGGCAGCATCAGAAAGCAAAAGGCCCTATCTTATGTTGTTAAATGCTCAACCAGAACTAATAATTAAACAGGAAAGTTTTTAGTTTTTTCCTAAAGGGAAAATGTTCCCTACATGATCTGATTTCATAAGGAAGTTCATTCCAAAGCTTCGGGCCTGCTACTGATAGAGCCCTTCCCCTTTGTCGTGTCTTCCAGAATCTGGGGACACATAGCAATTCACGGTCTCCAGATCTCAGAGATCTTGAGGGGATGTATGGAATGAATTTCTTGGTTAAATAATCGGGACCTTTACCAGTGAGGCACTTGTGGATGATGCAGCATGTTTTAAACATCACCCTTTGTTTCACTGTGAGCCAGTGGAGTTTATTTAGTAGTGGTTTTGAGGGAGTACGGGCCGGGGCATTGAGAACGAGGCGTGCAGCCGTGTTCTGCACAACTTGTAGTCTGGCAATGATCCCCTCATTGGCGGCTAGCAGTAAACCATTACAGTAATCCAGTCTACTCAGCACGAGCGACTGAACTAATGTTTTCCTGGTGGTATCAGGTAACAGGGGGAACACCCTTCGGAGAAGCCCAATAACATGGAAACAGGAGCTTACCACTTGAGTAGCATGATGTTTAAGGGCGAGCTCCTGATCCAATTTAACTCCTAGATCCTTCACTACCACTTTGGGCTCAGGGACTGGGCCTAGATCTTGAGGCCACCAGTCAGGAGTCCACAGACGTTTGGCTTCCCCAAAGAGCATCACCTCCGTCTTAGAGACGTTACACTGAAGGAAGTTTGCTGCCATCCAATGTGCCACTTCTTTCATCCCCTGGGCAAAGGAGTTACGCACTTCAGGAGTCATGCTTTTAAACGGAAAGAGGAGTTGTGTATCGTCTGCATACGATACGGGGATAAACCCGTGGGATCTCATGATGTTAGCTAGGGGTGCCACGTAGATGTTAAATAACGTTGGGCTCAAGCAGGAGCCCTGTGGCACCCCCTTTGAGATCTCCACCTCCTCTGACTGGTAAGGACCCAGTATGACTCTTTGAGTGCGTTTGGTGAAAAAACTCCTTAACCAGGCCAGCGCCTTGCCTCCCAGGCCGATGTCAAATAGTCTGGCGGTCATGATATCATGTGACACAGTGTCTAACGCCGCTGACAGATCTAAAAGCACCAGGATAACGGAATAACCCTTATCCTGAAGCATATGAAGATCGTCAGCGACGGACAGCAAGGCGGTCTCAGTGCTGTGCCTGGGCCTAAAACCCGATTGGGAGGGATCTAGTCCCCCCGCACTTTCGATGTATTTGGATAAGTGCCGGTTAACAAACTTCTCAGTGAGCTTCCCTAAAAAAGGGAGGAGAGAGATGGGTCTCAAGTTTGTCAGGTCGGTCCAAGGAATGGAGTTGTTCTTCCGTAGAGGCCTCACCAGAGCATGCTTCCAGTCTAGGGGGACTTCCCCTGTACTCAAGGATAGATTGACTACCCGCCGAATTCCGGCACCCAGATCGTCCCTCAGAAGTGACATGATCCGTGCTGGAATAATATCCGAAGGGCATCCACTCTTAGTTTTGGGGATTAGAGTGCTTATGTCCTCCATTGATATTGGGGGGAATTCAACAAGCTTGCTAGCATTGTTTTCTGCTGTGCTAAGGTATGGCTGATCCATACTGTCAACAGTTCTCATGTTATTGGAGGTGGATTTTGAGGCTAAGATCTTAGCGTAAATGCCTTCTGTTTTTCTAACAAAGAACTGTGAGATGTTGTTGCAGAGTTCCTGGGACTCAATCCCCTCTGTTTCAAAGGCTGCAGGCTTGATAAAGGTCTGTAAGATTTGATAGAGGACTTTAGCATTTTTACCAGCTGCTGATAATTGGACTGCAATGTGATGTTTCCGGGCAGTCCGAATAGCTTTATGGTAACTTTTTAGGGAAGTCCTGTGATTTTCTTTATCCTCTGCCTTATGTGTGACTCTCCATCGTTTTTCTAACTTCCTCGCAGTTAGCTTTAGTTGTCTGAGATCGTCTGTAAACCAAACTTCTTGTTTTGGGGCATGCCGTGGTTTATATGTTCTAAAAGGAACAACATAATTAATAGTTGTGGTTACAGCTTCATTAAATTTGGCTAGTGCAGTGGTGACATTGTCGCCACATTCGACCCAATTGGGTTCTGTGTATTTCTCCCTAAAGCTCTCTGGTGTTAATTTATTCCAGGGTCTTCTGACATCAGCCATAGTCCTCTGGATGCCCTTAACCTCATAATTAGAGCGAGTATAGAATTCAATAATGGAGTGGTCAGTCCAGTCCACTTGACTGGGAGGCAAACATTTTATGGCAGTGGAATTATATAACACAAGATCCAAAGTATGGCCAGCTAAATGTGTGGGTCCCTGATTCATTTGATGAAAGCCAAGAGTGGCCAAATCAGCCAAAAGTGTCTGTGCCTCCACACAGGTAGTTATTTCGCTGTGGACATTAAAGTCCCCTACCAAGATGAAATCTGAATTCACCTGCATGTGGGGGGCCAACGTTTCAACAAGTTGAATGGAGAAATTCCCAGATGGACCTGGGGGTCGATAGACTGGTGCTGCCTTCCTGGTTTCCCTAGAATTAGGGTTGATAGTAAAGATCAGGAGCTCCATTTGTGGGTTACATACGGTCTCGGTAACAACCACCTCCATTTCCTGTTTAAAAACAATGGCTAATCCACCTCCAGTTTTAATAGGCCGGTCCATCCTTACTATTTTGTATCCTAATGGCACCCCCATAGTTATGGCCGGAACAGAGTGGGGCTTTAGCCAAGTCTCAGTTAAGAAACAAAGATGTGGGTTCTCTGATGTTATGAGATCCCAGACCTGGGTAGAATGGGTAACTAATGAGCGAACTCCATGAACTCTCTGATTCCACAACTGTCCTTCTTAAACATACAAATGTGTTTCTTCACCTGCAAGTTGGATTGTGTGGGTTCATTTGCAAATAGCTTAAGGGGTTGGGGAACAAACACAGCCGACAACCAAGCTTCTTTGAAGTTACGTAATACTTTGCTTTCCGAGCCCCTCGCGTTTGTCTGATTTGTATGTTTTGGGATTGTTCATTGTGTATCTCAAATGTATATAAACCTGTGTGCCACGGAGTTTGAGAGCAGTCTCCTTTGAACATACTTTCTGTACTTCATGGACAACTGGTCTGGATGCAGCTAATAAAATACGATCTTCTACGCCAACAGAGTGTCCGGTGTCTCTGTTCGACCAGGCAGGAGAACTCGAAGATTTAGGCGTACCCTGCGCCGCCTGGCACTTAAGGCTCCGGTTCTTCAATTGACTCCCAGCGTGGGGCGGCTTCAGTGGGAGCGGTTCAGCCTGAGGATTGTGAGGAGCCCCGCAAGAAATTCCGGAAGATGCGCACCACACGATTGGCCCCTGCATGTCATAAGTGGACCAAAGGTCTTTACAACGCAGCTTCCCCCTTTTTGCTGACGGCTGCTGACGACTGCTGCCCTGACTGCCGCCCTGCCTTGGTCCTTTCGGTGATGATTGCTATAGACGGACCTCCGGTGGTGTAAGAAGACACTTAGTTAAGTATTTGGTGGGTCGTTCCCACAAATTTGTTTTGTTTCTGTTTTGGGTTTCTATTCGGCCGCTGCAGTGGCCGAAGCCAAGGGGTAAGTACGTTTGTGCAGTGTTATTGGCATTTAACCCCTTGATGATTGAGAAGAGACCAGTGAAATAACGATGCCTGGTTTCAGTAAGTTTAAACGTTGGTGTTGTTGTTCTTGTGATAGGGATTCCCAGCTGGAGGACTCTTGTCCGATCCCTCTGGTTGGAACTCCCACTTATGAGTTATATTCGAAACATGGTATCGGCCCCATTACCTTTAATGAGACATGGATCCGATATACTAAAAAGGATGGTGTTCTGCAGTGGCCACAAAATGGTAGCTTTGATACCGATATATTAGATAATTTAGAAACAAGTCTATTTAAAAGAAAAGCCCGTCCGGCAATGTTTGACTCTTTCCGCCTCTGGCGAAAAGAAGCCAAACAGAGAGAAATAAAGCAGGCAAAAAGAGATTGGAAAGTGCAAGAAATGACGATTACACAGGCTGCCCAACAGTTTGCAAATAATGAGTCTGATTATGCGATGGAGATAACGGAAAGTCAACATCGTCTGGCGATAGATAGGTGCTATCCGGCATTGCCTATTTCCCCTCCAGAGAAGAGTAGGGATCCTGAGGAAGATCCTTTAATGGCCCGCTTATTGAGGTTGCCTCCACCCTATGCACAAGGTGCTACTGCACCCCTGTTAGCACCTCCCGCTCAGCCAGTGGCCATTCAGTTGCCGATTGTCCAGCCACCTGCACAACCAATCATTGCTGCTTTGCTTGTTCCTATTCCCCCACATTTGCCCCTCCCTGTAATTCAGCCCCCACCTCCCTCGTTGTCAACTTCTTTGCCTCTGCAATCTACTACGCGTCCGCTGGTGTCACCTTTCACTTCCCTTATGTCACCTGTTCTTTTAAGTGATACCCCGACCACGCATAAGTGTCTGGTAGACGCTGTCTCAGGTTTCTTTTCTCCTTTACTTGGATCGTTAAATATGTCTCCTGGCTCTTTCTCGACGGCAATCCCGTCGGCAAATTCCGCTTTCAGACGAGAAAACGGTGTTGGGTTCTCTCGCTCGCAGGTGGATTAAGGAAGGTCCAATATATAATGCACAAGATATTATGAGTTCTTTCCGCCAATGGGCCGAGCCCACCCAGAGATATGTTTTCGATGTTATGTGTGACACTCTGGTTAAGGGATGGGAGGATATGGAGTTGGATACAGTTCCCCCGGATTTGTTGAGAGTTCAGGCTGATTTTGACAAGGGTCTTATAGTGGGACAAAAAGTCAAGGAGGCTATAAATGTCTTGTTGCTTGTAGAACAATATTCTCCTCCTTGACTCTTCCAGAATGTGATCCTATTGTCGGCCAGGAATTAAAGCACTATCCGATGCGTGAAGTTTCTCCAGTATGGAGAGACGCAGAGGGTGGCGCCCATCCCGTAACAGCCCACTTTCAGCGTGTATGGGTTCATGTCCCCTGGAAAAGGTCTGAAGTTTTGGCTCTTAAACAGACTCTGCCGGACCCTTGTAAAAACCTGCTGGTTATTATAAAGAATTGTCCCAGACGGTTAAGGCTTGTATTATGAACTTAGCCAATATCGATATGTTATTTGGGAATGTAGTCCCGCAATCTTTATGGGCTCGGGTTCATAGAGAGGCCCATGTAGTAGAATTAGGTGGTGATTGGGCTGCTATCCGTGCCGCAGATGCAACGCAAGTGGGCGGTGCAAAGCCTGATGTTCTGATTACGGAACTCCCTGGTAGAATTATTACTCTAATGAAGACAATGATGCCCGCAGTACGAGTAAATTGGGATAAGCTGGCTGCATGTAAACAAAAGATAGATGAGAGTGTCTCCGATTTCTTTACTCGTTTTGAGGAGACATTTATTGATCACAGCGGGCAGGACATTACTACTGAGGGTGGCCAACGTTTGTTTGTGGACAAGTTTGTATTTAACTTACTTCCCGAGTTAGCCAACAAATTGAAAAGTTCCGAGAGTTCATGGGCTGTTTCCTCGCCTACCCAAATATTAGCCACTGCACAATATTATGAGAATAGGGATAAGGAAGAGAAAGATAAGCAAGAGAAGAAGAATAGAGATCTGAAAACTAAGGTCCTTTTACAACAGGCTTATCCTCCACGTTTTTCTCAGCGTCAGTTCCCCCACCCTCTGCAATTTCAGAAGGTATTTCAAAAACCTGAGCCTTTTGTTCCACGACCTTTGTTGGGTCCTAACCAGTGTGCTTATTGTAAAGAGGATGGCCATTTTAAGAATAGTTGCCCAGTTCTGTTACAGCGTAGTAATGGTATGTCTGTTCCACGGGGTCGCGGTGGTTTTCTGTCACCATCCAGGGGTAGAGGAAGAGGTGTGTTCCCTCAAGAACAGCGTTCTTTCCCTCCTCCGAATGCTACGGATTATTTCGATCAACAGAAAGCTCAGTCTGCACAATACTACACTGATGATTGTTATGTGGACAATGGGAACAAAGGTTTCCACACTGAATAGGACAGTCATGGACAAAGTGAGGGAGTTGTATCGATTCCAGTAGACCAGAATGGGCCTTATGTTATTGTCAACACTATGGGTGTTTCAGAACGATTTCTTTTGGATACTGGTGAGACGAGAAGTTCTATGATTCATTCTAAAATCCCTGGGGCACCTTTGTCTGGCTCAAGGAATACATCTGTAGGATTTTCTGGCGCCCCTGTCTGTAATACGGTCTCTTGCCCACTGCCTATCACAATTGGTCCTTATAACTTGGAGGCTCCACTTATTTAGACAGCTAGTTGTGGTGAGAACTTAATGGGTTTGGATTTATTGAAAAGGTTGTATGCAACATTACATTGTTCTCCTTCTGGTGTGCATCTTACACTAGGAAGGAAATTGACTTCTTCAATGTACTTGTCCCGAGACCAATTTCCACCTGAGTTGCTTTCTCTCCCTGAAAAGTTCTGGGCTACAGGCCCAAATGATGTGGCCCGTCTTGAAATTCCACCTTATGTTGTTACACTTAAGCTCAATGTCAAATTGCCACGTATTCCTCAATACAAAATATCTAGTGATGGTGAAAGAGCGCTGTTGGCTATTATTCATGATTTGGTTCAGAAGGGTGTGGTTGAGGAAACGAGAGGAAATGTGTGCAATAGTCCTGTGTTTCCGATTCTTAAAAGAACAGATCCTTCCCAGCCCCCTGTTTATAGATTTGTGATTGATCTACGAGAAGTAAACAAAATCCAGGCTTGGATCTCTACGAACTATTCATCACTGGTCGCCGGCCAGCAACTCCTTTTCTTCCAGCTCCTGGCTCGTCAGCGAAGACCCCGACGCCTGTAAGACTTGTGCAGCCGCAGCCCTCGTGGCTAGGTAACTCGGCATTTCGGTGCCTGCATAGCCTCTTTACTCTAGGGTCCCGAGTCCCTCGCTTCCGACTTGCCTTATCGGGTCCGCCCGAGACCTTAAACTTTCCGTGTCCTCGGACACTTGTTTTAATTGTGCACTTGAAGTATTTTCCTAAGAGATTTGGTTTGTGCTTAGTACCCTGTCCTCATAAAGAGTACAGGGCTGTTGTGAATCTTAATAAATATCCTGTTTATTTTCATAACACTTGTGTGGTGTCCTTTCACTTGGTGTTCAAGGGGTACATGTGTGGTAAACAGCTGGCTTAACGCGCCCTCTCGAGTCTTTAGCCTTAGACTGCTCGTATCCACGCTACTAGGATAGCTGGTCTATAGGTTGACTTACAACCAATCATCATAAGGGTCGTTTGGAACGATACATAGCGGTCGCTAGAATAGCGAACGCTGCATATCGGGCCAACTTCTCACAATGGGGCCTACTAAATATACTCCTCACTGCCATCAAAAATCTTGTACACTGACACCTGGACAAGAGTCAAGTTGGGAAATGGGTTGAGCACCACTGGAAGTATTCTCACACAAAGTGGTCTTAAGCAAGGCTGTGTCTTGGCCCCAAGCCTTTTTAATCTGTATTTATCGGATATTGGCCAACACTTTGAAAACCCAGACTGCCACCCCCCGAAACTGGCAAACGAGCCCGTCCCAATCCTCCAATATGCAGACGATATAGTCTTGCTAAGCCAAACCCCAGTGGGGCTACAAAGATCTATAAATTACCTGGCATCCTACTTGGACTCGGACAGCTAGAGATAAACAAAGATAAAACAAAAGTCGTCCGCTCGGTGGATAGTAGGAAATTAAAGTTTAAATGGAGGGTTAACGGGGCTCACGTGGAAGAAAAAAACTCATACAAATATCTGGGCGTAATAATTGGGCAGGGCACAAGTCACAAAGAGCACAAACTGGCCCTTAGAGCAAAGACTCAATCCTTGATCTATGCTTACTGGACTCCCCAAACTATTTGCATCTGTTAAAAGTTATGGCTGCCCAAATCCAACCAAGTGTGTCCTACGGCCTCGTTCCCTGGTGTGGAAAAGATTCACATTTTCAGAACGTACTGCAGTCAAAAATCTACAAATCGGTTTTTGATTTGCCAAAATGCGCCTCGCCTGCCCAGGTAAGACTGGAATTTGGGCTCCAGGATCTCAAATACAGGGCAATGAGTAACTTCATTAAATTCTGCCACACTCTCCGGCAATCCGAAGTAGACACTCTAAACAGACTTTGCTGGGACGAAGTTAGGTCACAGAACGAGCAAGAAATTCCAAACTCTAGGGGGAGTTTCCTGAGTACATCTCTGGCCAGTTTGGAACTTCAACCAGAATGGGAGAAAAAGATGGATCGATTGTCTTTTAATAAGACTGTGAATGTTGCAAGCAAAAAGAAATCTTTATTGGAAGATAAATCGGTGCTCACAAACAGGCGGCACGGATGGACAGTTATGAAATCATATAGGACTACAAAGCCACAACCCTACTTATCCGCCCACCTTCGTTCCCACTTAAAGATGTGCTTTTTAAAGTACAGGATGGGGGTGCACGTCTCTAAGGATTTATCCCCCTCTTGGGTGACACGTTTTGAGTCAGAAGGTTGACGCTTATGCGGATACCAAAAGGAAACCCTGACCCATTTGTTGTGTGTCTGTCCAGCCATGTTAAGCCAAAGGAGACAGTACCTAAAGGCGATTTTAATCAACCTGAACATTCGCTCTAGCAGACAAGCAGTGATAAGCTGGCTGGAGGGTTTGTCATGCATTCTGGCTTGCTGAGGAGTCAAGTGTATGAAATTAGTAAACAGCTGCCTATCGCAAGCGGACGATGTCTAAACTTAAATGTATGTAACACCTCTCCACACTCTCACTTGGAGGCTCATGACATTTTATTTCTTTGCTGTAACTTGATCTTAATACAGTTTTAGTATGATTTTATAATAATAGCATTTTATACACTCGAACTGTATGGCAGACAGAGCACGGACATAATACGATCGCTCGCATAATGACAATCCTAGCTGCCCGTGTAGATGCAATTCATTTATTTTATGTAGGGGGTGGTTTGTAATGATTTCAATTAATCAAGCAATAAACATTAAACTTGAAACTTGTCTGATCTCAATCATAAGGTGTCACCCTCCAAGTTGCAGTTTGCCCGCCAAGAGGTTACCTACTTAGGTCATCTCTTGTCGAAGGAGGGAAGGCGATTGACCCCAGAACGTATTCAAGCTATTGTACAAGTACCTGTGCCGACTACACAGAGAGAAGTGCGTGCCTTCTTGGGCATTACCTCTTATTGCAGACAGTGGATCTCCAATGTTTCCTTATTAGCTAAACCTTTGTTAGCACTTACATTGAAGGATACCCCTCATCCGCTTCCTTGGACTGAGGAGTGCCAGATGAGTTTCTCTGACTTCCGTACTGCTCTGTGTTCTGCTCCTGTGTTGGGTACCCCAGATTATAGTAAGCCTTTTAGGCTCTATGTCCATGAGAGAGAGGGTTGTGCATTGTCAGTCTTGACCCAACAGTTTGGAGATAAACAGAGGCCATGTGCCTATTTTTCAGCCACATTGGACCCAGTAGCTAAAGCATTGCCTAGCTGCCTCAGAGCTACAGCAGCGGCAGCAATCTCTATTCGCCAATCTGCTGGAGTAGTATTGGATAACACACTTACTGTTATGGTACCACATGCAGTGGACACTTTGTTAAACAGAACTAAAACACAACACCACACGAGTGCTCGTTTATCTGGATATGAGCTAACGCTCTTGGCGAGTCATGTACATATTAAACGATGTAACACTTTAAATCCAGCCACATTGTTACTCCTCCCAGATGAAAAACATGCTCAGGAGCAGCATGATTGTTTTCTCCGCACAGAGGAGGAAACGAAGGGCAGGATTGATCTGAAGGATACTCCACTGAAGCACCCAGATGGGATCCTATGGGTAGATGGTTCCTGTTTGTTTCAAACTCCCCAATGAAATGAAATGAAATGAAAATAACTCTTTTATAGCACATGGCTACCTGGAGGCATCCCAGCTCTTGCATTTACAGCCGGAAAGGTCAGAGGTGGACGTTAGTTTGTAGGGAAGAACCAAGTTTTCATTTTCTTACGGAAATAAAGATGATTGGGCTCCTGTCGAAGAGAGGGGGGCAAAAAGTTCCACAACCTTGAGGTGTTATAAGAGAAGAGACGACCACCCGTGCGAGCCTTATTGATTCTGCTGACTTGTGCCAGGTTCTGGTCATTAGAACGAAGGTTTCTGGAGGCTTTATGTGTTGTAATCAAATTGGCCAGGATGGGGGGGCCTTTGCCCTGAAGATTTTTATGGGCAATGCAGAGGGCTTTGAAGTGTACCCGTTCTTTTATGGGTAACCAGTGGAGTGATCTCAGCGCTGGCTTAGCTGAGGAGCAGTGGTTAGTGCTCGTCAGCAATCTAGCAGCAGAGTTCTGCACCACCTGTAGTTTCTGGATTACAGAGATCGGGGCTCCCAAGCGCGTTACCGTAATCCAGCCTCAACAGGATCATGGCTTGGACCAAGATTTTTTTGGCTCTGTCAGGAAGTTGAGGGAGGATTTTACGTATGGATTTAAGCAAGCCAAAGCAGGTGGCCACGGTTTTTCTGGTTTGTACTTTAAATGTAAGATCGTCATCAAGCCAGAAGCCAATGCTCTTGATCACGTTTTTTGGGGTCGGGCTAGCACCCATAGAAGGGGGCCCTAGCGTGGAGGAATTAAATGATGCCTTCCTGCCCAGTAACATCAATTTAGTTTTTTGATTATTAAGTTTTAGCTGGGACAAGCCCATCCACTTTGATACCTCTTCTCTTCGAGACAGTTGCTCAGACTCGGGTGAGACAAATCAGCCTGATTAAGAGAGACCACGAGCTGAGTATCATCAGCGTAGCTGATCAGTTCAATTCCGTAAGGGGCCACTATCTTAGCCAGGGGGGACATGTACACATTAAAAAGTGTGGGGCTAAGGAAAGAGCCATGTGGGACCCCACACTGCAGGGGAAGTGGCGAAGAGTGGCAGTCTCCTTCAAACACTTAGAAATACCTATCGCAGAGGAAGGATTCGAGCCAGGAAAGAGCCTTTCCAGAGACTCCGATTTCGTTAAGGCGGGCTAGAAGGATACGGTGGCTTACCGTATCGAAAGCGGCGCTAAGGTCTAGGAGGATGATGGCCACATTGCCACCTGTGTCCAGGATCCTCCTAGACCCTTCCACCACCTTGAGGAGTGCCGTCACTGTCCCTTGACCCGGGCGGAAGCCTGTTAGAGAAGGATGGAGTAAGTTGGAGGCTTCCAGTAATGAGGACATGGAGAAACAACTTCAGCCTATGCTGTTACTACCCTGCATACGATTGTTGAAACAGCACGTATTAGACACAATTCAGCCCAGGCAGCTGAGTTAATAGCCTTGACCAGAGCGTGTGTGTTGTCAAGAGGGAAAAGAGTGAATGTCTATACAGATAGCCAATACGCCTTTGGCGTGGCACACAGTTTTGGTCGCTTGTGGAAGGAGAGAGGATTTTTTACATCTCATGGAACGAAAATACAGCATGGTCAATTGGTGACTGACCTTTTTGAGTCGCTTGCTTTGCCTACACAGATAGCAATCATAAAGTGTAGCGCACACAAGAAGGTCACGGATGATGTTGGTTGTGGGAATGCTTTTGCGGATGAGTGTGGCTCACTGGTTAGAAGCGGCAGACCCTGAAGCAGAGGTCGGCCCGGGACCAGGGTTCAATTCCCGACGCGGCAGGGTCTTGGGTCAATGTCGACGGACTCGATAATTCTCGCCTAGGTGCCTACGCTAACCATGGGTCCCACTCTGCAACTCTGGGCAATAACTTGCTTAATCTCCACAACGGCCCTATCAGCGCCGGGGATGCCTGGCTTCACCTTGGGGGTGCCCTCTCACAGGGAAAGCCAGGATGGGTTCCCCAGCGGTATACAGCGCCAGGACGCCACGTAACGAGGTAACAGTGCGCTTTACAAGTATACATACATTACATTACATTACATTTTTCGGATGAGGTAGCAAAAACTACAGCTAGAGATGCCACAAGTCGCATGTATGTTGCGGGCCCTGTAAATTGGGTCAGAGAATCTGGAATGTGTGAGGACACAATAGAGAGTGTAAAATCAATTCAAGGAGAGGCTACAGAGAAAGAATTGAGTAAGTGGAAAGAAGGCACAGGAATGTTAGATGCTATGGGATGTTGGTCGGAGCTGTCAGGGCACCAGCGTTGGCTGTTGCCAGACGCCTATTTGTTGCCTGTAGTTGCTATGGCACATGGTCCAGCCCACATCAGTGCAAAGGGTATATGCAAGGTTTTGGCTCCGTTATGGCAGAATGAAGGTATTCCGAAGTGTGCGGAAAATGTGGTGAAACACTGCATTATTTGTATAATGCATAAACCAGGAAAGGGAACCCCAACTCCAGCAGGTCATTTTGCTCCCCCGACATACCCTTTTGAAGTCTTGCAAATTGACTTTATTCACATGGATCGGTGCAACAACCTCAAGTATGTCCTAGTGGTGGTATGTGCTTTCTCCGGATGGATAGAGGACTATCCTTTGAAGGAAAACACTGCTTTATCAACGGCTAAAATTTTGCTTAAAGAATTCTTCCCTAGATTCGGTTTGCCGCAAATTGTCTGGAGTGACAATGGAAGTGAATTTGTGGGCCAAATTATGCAAAAAGTGTGTGCTGGTCTTGGTATTAGGTTTAGCAAGTGAAATAGTAGTATATAGGGGTCCCCTTTTTCAAAAACACTGGTCTTGGTATTAGACAGAAATTCCATGTGGCAAACCATCCCCAATCAGCGGGTTTGGTAGAGTGCTATAATGGCACTCTCAAGCTCAAATTTGCAAAGATTCAGGCCAGCACAGGTCTTGCCTGGCCTGACGCTTTACCTTTAGCTCTCTTGTCTACCAGGACCACTGTGGATTCTCGAGTGGGACTTAGCCCCTACGAGGTGGTTTTCGGAGGCCCAGCAAATATCTGGGGAGTCCCTCGTCCAAAAAAGTATTCAGACATACCATACCCAATGTTGATTGATTACTTACATGATTTGACTACTAAATTGAGTGTTCTTCGTCAACAGGTTCAAGGTGCTTTGCCAGAAGCCTCCACAGACCCAGGTCACTCGATCAAACCTGGGGATTGGGTCTCTGTGAAGAACTTTCAGAGAACCAAAAACCTGGAGCCCCGTTGGACAGCCCCTCGCCTAGTACTGCTCGCCACACGTACGGCGGTGAAAGTCCAGGGGAAGAAAAACTGAGTTCACAGCGTGCACTGCAAAAAGGTACCCTTGCCCTTGCCCTTCGACCAGTGGGTCCGGAAGGGCATAGGTGAGTCTGAAAGAGAGAAGATTCCCCGTTTCGTACCTTTTAGTAGCGCCCCGTTGGATGGAACTCAGTCCTAGAAAGAAAATGATGATATTCTTTAAGAAGCTATACCACCACATCTTCGAATAGACACCACGAATCCAGAAACATTGTTTCAAGATCAGACTATATCGAATAAGAGACGCTACAACCTCAGGCCTAAAACTATCAAAGACATTTGAACTTATTTTTTATTCCTTTTTGTTGCAATTTTTACAAGATTATTTATGTGCCATCTGTCCCCGTTGCAGGGCTCGGATGAGCAATTTCCAGTTCCCCTATCGCCTGTCAACGCAGTGATTGACAGAGGTAATTACTAGCTGGCTCTCACGATGGACATGGACTATTGCCCATACGGTACAGATGCCGGAGACGCATTGAAACACTTACAACAACACAAAAAAAAAAACCACAGGCCTGCTTACTAGACGTGCTGTGTATTACGAGATGTCTGCATGTTCATACTATACTACTCCGCCGGACCCCAGGGTTGCCGGCTAAATGGCTGTGTTATCTCACTGATATTTCATCTAATCACCATCTTATGCTGCCAGCCCTTGAGGGTTGTAGGCTAAATGCTGTGTGAATGATGTCTTGTACAATAAAGGTCTTTAAATATAACAAAAAAAAAAATCTGTCCCCGTTGCAGGGCCACGGTAGGAGTCTTGGACTGTACCCTGTTTTGGTGGCTAGGACCCCCAGGATTTGCAGTGTCATAAAAGCAAATAACTACAGCTAAGTGATTGAGGAAGATTGCTGTGAGCATCAACATTTTTTTAGAAAGGATGGATGGTACATCAAGTAGGGAAAATAAGAAGACAGAGATGAAGCAGAAATACTGTAAATTATTGCGTAGTCGATTTGGCGTTACTTCGTGTATTCGTCGATGTTTTTATGTATTTTATTAGCATCTGCGGGTTGGATTGTCCACCTTCTACAGCCAAAACCCCTTTCTGATTCTACTTCTTTGCCTTCTCGCCTCTTTGTTTCTCAACATTAGACACATGCCCTTCCCCCGCATGAGCAGATAAGAAGGATTGAATACCTGAATAACTCGTTCATTCAACTCTTACACCAACACCAATTAGCTGTCAACATAACTGATTGTTGGGTATGTGGACTCATGCCTCATAGCACGCATAAAGGAATGCCCTACCTAGTCCTTCCCTTCTCCTATGAAGGATCGGCCTGGGCATACTTGGCTATGTTCTCGGCCGCATACCATAATCGACTAAGATACCCCATTGGCTCGTTCGGGAGCGGAATCGATTTTAGCCATAGTAGCTTGATAAAGGGAATAGTATCAATGGCTAAGTTTGTAGATAAGAATAAGATACCCATCGATGAGAAACGAGCATTTGAAGGTTGGAATGTGACTCACTATCACTAGCCTTAGTGATAAAACAAAGCAGAAAAAATCTCCCCCAGTATGGACAGTACCCCATCAAGGTAATTTTTGCCTTCAGATTAACAGCAAGAAGACTGATATACAACAGAATTGTTCCCATACGTATGTTTTCACATCCCAGAATTCCCCTCCATTGGTTCCATCTCAGGGTACATACTTTGTCTAGGAGGACAGAGCCTATACATGGCTCCCGTCTGACTTCTCAGGAACATGCTATATAGCCTTTTTGCTTTCCCCTAGATACACTGCCCCTTCAGGTCATCACAGAAGCAGATATGGTAGACGGATAATTGACGCCAAAGATACAGCGGGACAAGAAGAAGGTGATTTCTTTAAAGGATTTCTCCCTTTCTGGGGTCCAATGGTCAATAGTAGGCATATCAGGCAGCTGACACGCATGGTCGAGACCACCATTGATGTTACTATAGGTGCCTTAAGTAACATTACAGCAGAACTTCAGGCGGATCGTCTCATGACATTGCAGAACAGGATTGCATTAGATGGTATCCTAGCAGACCGAGGAGGGGTCTGTAGATTGATTGGATCTAGGTGCTGCATTTACGTTCCTGATGATGCCCCAACAATATACCAGGCCATCTCCAAATTGCATACCATCTCCGAGTCGATATATCAGGACGAAGGAGACTGGTCTTTGGTAGGATGGTTCTGGGGATTATTGTCTGTTTGGGGATGGAAGATACTAATTTTCCTTGGAGCTATATTAGCCATCATATTTTCTTGTTGCCTGTGTATACAATGTGGTCCCGCCATTTGTGGTCTACTTGCCACTATGTGTGTCCCAACACCTGTGCTCAAAAAGACAGAGAATATTAGGATGATGGTACAGCAACAGTTTGATGACCTTATGGCCATTGAGGTCCACTCCGACTCAGACTAACATGAGTTGGTGCTTTTGCCTGAGTAATGGGAAAAGGAGGGTCTGAGGTTCTGTATTTCATGACTTTGTTCGTGTTCGGCTGCCATTTTGCAACTTGCCTCCATTTTGTGTTGCCCTCACTCAGGCAGCACGGCCAGCCAGGTATTCTTTTTGTCGTTTTCCTGCATTCGAATACTAAGTAACCTTTTCACCTCTATTTACTGGTCTAGTGTCAGGGTCTGACCGAGTACAACAATCCATGTCTCATTAACTAATCCCCGTCCAGACTATCTGTAGGTTTGCACCATTCTTTCCTGAGGCTATCTTATCTGCTGTCCTTCGCCATTCCCTCCTTGAACTCTCTGATTCCACAACTGTCCTTCTTAAACATACAAATGAGTTTCTTCACCTGCAAGTTGGATTGTGTGGGTTCATTTGCAAATAGCTTAAGGGGTTGGGTAACAAACACAGCCGACAACCAAGCTTGTTTGAAGTTACATAATACTTTGCTTTCCGAGCCCCTCGCGTTTGTCTGATTTGTATGCCTTGGGATTGTTCATTGTGTATCTCAAATGTATATAAACCCGTGTGCCACGGAGTTCGAGAGCAGTCTCCTTTAAACATACTTTCTGTACTTCATGGACAACTGTGCTGGCTGCAGCTAATAAAATACGATCTTCTACGCCAACGGAGTGTCCGGTGTCTCTGTTCGACCAGGCAGGAGAACTCGAAGATTTAGGTATACCCTGCACCGCGGGCCCTTAAGGCTCCGGTTCTTCAATTGACGCCCAGCATGGGGCAGCTTCAGTGGGAGCGGTTCAGCCTGAGGATTGTGAGGAGCCCCGCAAGAAATTCCGGAGGATGCGTACCACACGATTGGCCCCTGCATGTCATAAGTGGACCAAAGGTCTTTACAGCGCGGCTTCCCCCTTTTTGCTGACGGCTGCTGACGACTGCTGCCCTGACTGCCGCCCTGCCTTGGTCCTTTCGGTGATGATTGCTATTGCGAGACGGTAGACGGACCTCCGGTGGTGTAAGAAGACACTTAGTTAAGTATTTGGTGGGTCGCTCCCACAATTTTGTTTTGTTTCTGTTTTGGGTGTCTATTCGGCCTCTGCAGTGGCCGAAGCCTAGGGGTAAGTACGTTTGTGCAGTGTTATTGGCATTTAACCCCTTGATGATTGAGAAGAGACCAGTGAAATAATGATGCATGGTTTCAGTAAGTTTAATCGTTGGTGTTGTTGTTCTTGTGATAGGGATTCCCAGCTGGAGGACTCTTGTCCGATCCCTCCGGTTCGAACTCTCACTTATGAGTTATAATCGAAACATGGTATCGGCCCCATTACCTTTAATGAGACATGGATCCGATATACTAAAAAGGATGGTGTTCTGCAGTGGCCACAAAATGGTAGCTTTGATACCGATATATTAGATAATTTAGAAACCAGTCTATTTAAAAGAAAAGCCCGGCCGGCAATGTTTGACTCTTTCCGCCTCTGGCGAAAAGAAGCCAAACAGAGAGAAATAAAGCAGGCACTGTACTTCATGGACAACTGTGCTGGCTGCAGCTAATAAAATACGATCTTCTACGCCAACAGAGTGTCCGGTGTCTCTGTTCGACCAGGCAGGAGAACTCGAACATTTAGGCGTACCTTGCGCTGCCGGGCCCTTAAGGCTCCGGTTCTTCACCATATTCTTGGACGTTATGTCAATATGTCAAAGAAATTCCTGCTAGCATGCGCAGACTGCGGCTATGCTACTACTACTGGCTAAGTGTTGGTTTGCCATGTGCCGTGGAAGGCACGGCTGCCCAAAACTTAAAGAGTGGCTGGCGGACCCTACCCTTTGACAGCAGCATCTAGATCACTATTGGGAGCTAATGCCTGTGACGAGTCGACCCAAAGACATATGAGCCCATTTAGTGATTTATACTGCTCAACATGTGACACGGGGGAAGTGTAGCCCTACACTTCCACGACAATATTATTATACCAGGGATAGAAGAAAACCTTGCAAAAGAGTAAGTTACAGTTATCCGATAAGTGCATTTTTTTAATACATATCCCATTCCTGAATATACAAATACATTTTAGTAATATAATGCAATATTTTTATTTTCCTAGAAAACAAGGTTCTCCTAAAAGGTGACTGTGCAGTGAAAGTGATATATGGTGAATAAACAGTGCATACGCTGATAGGGATAAAAGAATGTTTGAAGTCAAGCAGCCCGTGTTCGGCTCTCAGATCCCCAAGTCACATTATTGAAATGCAAGCTGCTTTAAAGAACGTTTCGATGGAAGGATTCTTTCTGAATGTTGGATGACTAACACACCCATCACCACCCTGGCTTCGACCAGTTTGAATTCTGGCCCTGAGTACACCGTTTATAGTCTCTCTCTGAGGCACTTAGGCTCGCTATCAAAATGCATTCTAAACTAGACGAGCGACAGCAGACTGATTGACTCAATTTAATCTCTATGGTCCCCCGTGGTTTAAATCGTTTTGTGGTTGTTCTTTGAAGTGATGTTAGATACTGTTGAGATTATAGGATTTTTTAGCCACAGTCCCTTGCATGCTACTACCCGTTTTGCAGTTGCTTCAAGAAATAGTATTTGACATCACTTGACTGCGGGACATCCTGTCCCAATCTTTTGGTGTCTCCTAAATATATTTTACATCTTGATGATGACCCTGCTCTAAATACTTGTGCTCAGTGGTCGAAATGTTGACAAAGAACATGTATACTTTCTTTTTAAGAATTTGATGGTGTGTATCCACACTTGATCAACGAGTGTTGAGTTCAAACATTCTATTTTTTCTATCAGTCCTATAGTACATATGCACTTTTTATTCACCCTATATCCCTTTTTTCACTGCGCCGTCACCTTTTAGGAGCACCTTGCTTTCTAGAAAAATATAAATATTGCATTATACTGCTGAAAGTTATTTGTATATTCAGAAATTGCATATGCATAAATAAATTCACTAAACACATAACTGTAACATACGCTTTTGAGAGGTTTTCTTCCATCCCTGGTGTAATACTATTGACATGGAAGTCAAGGGCCACAATTCCCCTATAGGGACCACCTTTTTGTTAATTATTGTCCAGACCAAAACCCTAAGTTTCTGAGTTGCCCCTTTGGGCTAGACAACATGTGACTTGAGCTCCTGACTGCCATCTGTCATAGCGTAATATATGTGGCAGGGGATGTGAGACTAGTGAAAGTCAAAGACACAAGCCCCAGCAAACTGACATCTGGGCTCCTGGGGGCTTATGTGATGACCTACACGGGGATGGCCTTCTTGTGGCTTATGTGATGAACTACAAGGTGATGGCCTTCTGGTGGCTTATGTGATGAACTACAAGGTGATGGCCTTCTGGTGGCTTATGTGATGACCTACAAGGTGATGGCCTTCTGGTGGCTTATGTGATGCACTACAAGGTGATGGCCTTCTGGTGGCTTATGTGATGAACTACAAGGTGATGGCCTTCTGGTGGCTTATGTGATGACCTACAAGGTGATGGCATTCTGGTGGCTTATGTGATGAACTACAAGGTGATGGCCTTCTGGTGGCTTATGTGATGAACTACAAGGTGATGGCCTTCTGGTGGCTTATGTGATGACCTGCAAGGTGATGGCCTTCTGGTGGCTTAGGTGATGACATCCAAGGTGTTGACCTTCTGGTGGCGTATGTGATGACCTACAAGGTGATGACCTTCTGGTTGCTTATGTGATGACATCCAAGGTGTTGACCTTCTGGTGGCTTATGTGATGACCTACAAGGTGCTGACCTACTGGTGGTTTTTGGGATGAGCTACAAGGGGATGACCTTCTGGTGGCTTATGGGATGATCTACACCAAGGGTCTTCAAACTGTGGGGCACGACCCCCAGGGGGGCCCATCGCTCCACGGCCCCCCAGGGAGGTCGTGCATTGCCAGTCATACTTCTGCCCAGGCCCAAGGGTGTCAGCCCCCATCTTCCGCCGTCCTGTCTCTCAGCATGGGCTGCTTCAGTGCAACTGGGGCTGCTTGGGGCACAGCTGGGCAATGTCTGGAGTCTTATCTCCTGCACGCTCGTCCGAGTTTTTTACAGGTCTGTAAAGACCATTTGCATATTTACATGCCTTTGTAAACTTGTTACAGAGGCTTTTCTGGTTCCAGTACCCCCTGGGTCGCCACTCTGCCTATTCCTTACATTTGTATTTTATATTTACTGCTATAGTGTGAGAAAGCATTTCATGAAAAGGAATATAAAAAAGGGTTGCCAAAAGAAAAATGCCTGCGTGTGTTGTTTAAAGAGCCTGCAGAGACCTCCTCTTGACACTAAATAGACTTACAAATAAAAAAGTATGTATTCATTCATTATGTGACTTTTCTGCCTTTGTTCTCTTTAATTATAAGTCAAAGATCATTGAAGCAGCCCTAAAACACAATTAAAAGTGCTTTCTATTTATATTTGCTGTTCGAAGTACGCACAGATCAGTGCTTAAAATACAGCTTTAGGTGACTGCTTATTTTTGTACCGACTGGCCCATCAAAATAATCTGCTGGCAACCCTAACCATAGGACTGGAAGTTTGTTGCAAGATCAGCACATTATTTATTTCCTCAACCCTCGTTCCCCAATTAATACCATAATAGCAATAGTTTACCTTAGATCTTAAACCCTACGCCGCCATCAATACATGCTGAGATACTTCAAGTGTCTGGGAATGCACCCTGCATTCAGACAACTCACTCCTCATTCTCGCCCTTCACTATCACGCTCACCCTGCACTCACAGACATCACAATGCACTCACACTGATCACCATGCACTCACACCGTTCACCTGGTCTCCCTGCACTCACAGTAATCACTCTGCACTCACAATGCACTTGCACTGTTTAACCTATACCTCACCCTGCAGTCACACAAGCACACTACTCATCCTGCACTCATGTGACACTTCACTCATCTGTCCCCCTCACTGCTGAATATGCAACTCACTCAAACAAGCCCATCAGTAACCATGCATTAATTCGTACCATTCTGAACTTGCATCCGCACCCAAATTCGTACGGTCACCTCACTCACCTTGCAGTTACTCCTCTCACCCTACTCTCACACTGTTGCATCGCTCACCGTGCACTCACATGTGCACTCTTGTCACCCACACAGTGCAGAGGGTTAATATGCCTGCTACAAAGGATATGTACCATGCAGATCACAGAAATTAGTGTGAGTAGATTATGAATAGTGCTAAAAACAGTAAAATGTTTGTCAGAAAGGTGCTATAGAGAGATGGGGTGCATTGTTGGTAAGTGGTAGTGAGGGAATTCATGGCGAAGAAGGAAACAGGGATGGGGCAACAAAAAAGACTGCTGTACTGTGTGCAACTAGTGTTAGGGCCAGCCCTGGCTGGTAGTGTTAGCCCCCCCAACCCCGAAGTTCTTGTTTAGTGGCTCCACTGCTTCTGCCTCTTATTATTATTTACATTTGTAGTGCGCTGCTGTTACCAAATGATGTCCTGGGGCTAATAAACATCTGCTGCCTGAAGGCAAATGAGAAACACACAGATGGAGAAGGAGAACCAGCCAAATGGGGTAACCTACAGAGCATAGAGAAAGGTTTTTATATCTTCCTAAAGTATAATAGATTCTTGGTGGAGCGAAGCAAAGCAGGGTGCAAGTTCCATAACTGCGCGGCCTGCATCAAAACAGTGAGACAGACAACTCATGCCTTCTTGAATTAGAGAACAATAAGCAGAGGGGCATAGGCCGAGAGGAGCATGCGGGTCCAACCCCCAAGTTTGGTGAAGAGAGATGAAAGGATGAGAGAGGACAGCAAGGGAGTGAGAGAGTTTGATTGAAGAGGTCAGGGATGAGGAGAAATGTGAATTGCCGAAGAGAAGTTTGGACAAGCAAGAAGTGAGTGAGAGACAAAGGCGAGGGCTTCTGTTAGAAAACAAAGGGGAGATGTGAAAGATGAATGGGGAAACTGGAGAGATGTACGATACAAATAGACAAAAATTTGAATGGAGAGGCAAGGTGAATGAGAAGTGCTGAGGGGCACGGAAGATGACGGGCCAGAGAGGCCATGAGATAAATGTGAGAGACTGTTAGAGATGAGGGCAGTGAAAAGACAGAATGGCAAGAGGTGATTAAAGGTGAAGTGAGAGGTTGAATGGGGTGAATTCATACGTTTTAAAAAGGGGTGAAAGAAAATGGCCTGCAGAGTGAGAGAGGAGTCTGGGGTTGGGAGAGGAGAGAGGGAGAGTGGGATGGAAGGGAGGGGGTGAGAGGAAAACTGCATGGGTAAACTGCTTAACACTGCACAAAACCACCAGGGTTTTAAGGGACCCCTGCTTCTCCCGGACAGGGCCAGGTGAGCTTCTAATGTGGCAGCGTGTATTCCTGCGGAGTAGAAGGCCCTTCACAAAGGTTGACTAGAAATCTTTCTGATGTTAATAGCTGTATTTTGGTTATAAACCTGTACTGAGGAGGTGAAATCTTTCCTCTGTGTAACTGTGTGTAAAAAATTAATTTCAAAATAATGAAGTAATGCTATCCCAAAATACGCAGCATCACAAAACATCATTTACATTTTCTTTCCTTACAATTTAGTTGAGCCTGTTGTGTAATTTGGTCCTCACCTGCCTCATAATTTCAGAGCCCTGCCCACAGGTTTAGAAATTTTTGTCAGGAGGGGGTCCTTAAACCTCAAAATGTTGACAGGGGGGTCTCGGCATCCAAAAGTTTGAAGACCTCTGATCTACACAATTATGACATTCTAGTGGCTTATGTGATGAACTATGTGATGACCTTCTGGCGGCTTATGTGATGACCTTCTGGCGGCTAATGTGATGACCTCCTGGCGCCTTATGTGATGACCTACAAGGTGATGAACTTCTGGTGGCTTATATGATGGTGATGACCTTCTGGTGGCTTATATGATGATCTCCAAGGTGATGACATTCTGGTGGCTTATACGATGAACTACAAGGTGATGACCTTCTAGTGTCTTATGTGAAGATGTACAAGGTGATGACGTTCTGGGGCGTATGTGATGACCTGCAAGGTGCTGACCTGCTGGTGGCTTATATGATGATCTCCAGAGTGATGACCTTCTGGTGGCTTATATGATGAACTACAAGGTGATGCCCTGCCGGTGGCTTATGTGATGATCTACACGGTTATGACATTCTAGTGGCTTATGTGATGAACTATGTGATGGCTTATATGATGATCTCCAAGGTGATGACCTTCTGGCTGCTTATGTGATGACCTACAAGGTGATGACCTTCTAGTGGCTTATATGATGATCTCCAAGGTGATGACCTTCTGGTGGCTTATGTGATGAACTACAAGGTGATGACCTTCTAGTGGCTTATATGATGATCTCCAAGGTGATGACCATCTGGTGGCTTATGTGATGAACTACAAGGTGATGACCTTCTAGTGGCTTATGTGATGATGCACAAGGTGATGACGTTTTGGGGCTTATGTAATTACCTGCAAGGTGAAGACCTGCTGGTGGCTGTTGGGATGAACTACAAGGTGCTGACCTGCCGGTGGCTTATGTGATGACCTACACGGTTATGACATTCTAGTGGCTTATGTGGTGAACAATGTGATGGCTTCTGTGATGACATCCAAGGTGTTGACCTTCTAGTGGCTTATATGATGATCTCCAAGGTGATAACCTTCTGGTGGCTTATGTGATGATCTACACGGTTATGACATTCTAGTGGCTTATGGGATGAACTACGTGATGGCTTATGTGACGAACTACAATGTGATGACCTTCTGGTGGCTTATGTGATGACCTACAAGGTGATGACCTTCTGGTGGCTTATGTGAGTAACTGCAATGTGATGACCTTCTAGGGCTTATGTGATGACGTACATTATGTGATGACTTACAGGGTGATGACCTTCTGGTGGCTTATGTGGTGCTCTACGATGCTGTGGGCGAGAGACATGAATGTTAGACATGGGCACGATAGCACCTACTGCATAACAATGCATGTTGTGAGATGGTAATATTCCTTGTTGTATGAAGTTCAATTCCTGCTTCTAAAACTCAATAGAAACAATTTGAAATAAAAAGATAGTGCTCATAAATCTACAAATGAATGAGCAGCTCTTTCATTTACAGATTAAAGAACATATAATCTTGTCGGGGTTTCCCTAATGGGGGCCAAGTTCCACAGAAGCGAAGATGAAAGTCCTCCACACTTCCAAAAACCAATGACAAGAGTGGGAGATATACACACTCAATGCCAATTGCTCCCAAAAAGTGTGGGGGGAATAATCCGAGGAGTGTACCAACTCTCCCCCAGCGGGATGGTGTAGCTGCAGGCTTGTAGACAGGAGAAGGCTGCAAAAAATACACAGTACTTCTAAACTACAATGAAACAACCAGAATTATATTCAAGTGTTCAACATGAAGTTCCACTTACCCCTCAATAGTGAGAGTCAGACCTTGAATGTAGTGTCACCAGGAAACTCCAGAGTGGAAAATACGCAAGGGATGATAAGTACCCCAGCAGGCAGCAGAGGACTCACACAGAAAAGGGGCTAAAGCAAGAACGTGTGAGGATAGGGGTTTCACTCGGCATACGGAGCAACAGCAGAGGAGTAAAAACTCAGGAAAAAGCCCCAGGTTCGTCAATCAACTCAAAAATAAACACAAACCGACCCGAGACCTTTGCTCTGCCCACCTGTCCCTCCTCACGGTGCCGACTTTTAAAAAGAAACGACTTGGCGGATCCTGTTTCGCATACCTCGCCCCAAAAACCTGGAACTCATTGCCCTTGTCTATTCAGAACTGTACCAAGCTGACAGAGTTTAGGGGAGCTCTGAAGACCTGGTTATTCAAACAAGCGCACGGTTAGAGTACTGTTCCATCCGTCTCTTCATTTTTCATTTTCCATCTGTTTCTTTCAGCGCCATGAAACCCCTGGGTGACCGTGCGCTTAACAAGTTCCGTATAACATAACATAACATAACATAACAGTAACAAGGAATTCCTACCCGCTCAAGGCACCACAGAATAGAGCGAGGAGGAAACGTTCAAAAGTATGAGTTGAGCAAACCACATCCGGCTCATAAACTAAAGACAGAGCGGAACAGGTGAGCACCAACCTCGTCCCGTTCTTAAACTAAAGACAGAGCGGAACGAGTGTACATAAAACACAAAACACGAATGAGAAGCTCCGCCCAACTCATAAGCTAAAGACAGAGTGGGAAGGCGCTCTCAATACGACAACAATGTTACGGACTCACTCGAGACAATAGGTAATGCTGTCCGGCTCTTAAACTAAAGACGGAGCGGAACGAGCACCTCTCTAAACATACACACACAATGACAATACTCACAAATCACAGAGAAATGGCAGGTAAAGAAGATAGAGTCGTAACTCCTGATAAGGTGGAACCCGGAAGAGAAGGATGGCGTGGTCAAGACCCGCCACCCTGCGGAAAAGGGTGGCTGCAAGCTAGGAAATAGACAATAAGGTAGAAAAGTTCTCTCCCAAAAAACGATGTTCAGGAAACAAGTATCGGGAACTGGAACAGGAAAAAAATCGAGAAGGAAAGGCTCCAATAGCTTCCACGTAGCACGAAGAGCAAACGCTAGGTAAAGGGGGCGTGGTCACGTCAGAATCAGTAAGCCAAGCGTGGATTCACGTGAGAGACGTCCTTTTCAGTTCCTTAGGGACTGTCTCAAAAGTACATGACAGGGCTCACGGAAATCAAGGAGTTCTAGTAGGGGATGTCTAAAAACATGCAAATCCGATTAAGAAGGAACCCCATGCTGAACACATGCTACAGAAGGTCTGTGAATCCGACCACCCCTAACAAATCTCGCTCATCAACGTCCCCAAATGCATCAATTTTCTTCCCTTTTGTATTCATCTTTTTACTTACATTCCAACTCATCCATTATCAAGGCAGCAAGGTGTAACTAGAAGTTGTGAGCAGCAGTTGGTGTAGGTGAGCAGTGAGAATCAAAAGAAATTATCTAAGGGAAGCGCCAAGAACATGTGAAGGAAACAAAGGACATCTGTCCCAACACTGAATAAAATCCATTGCAAGTGTTCCCCATCCTCTATTCCAAGAAAATAGATTCAGAGCAAAGTGCAAATTGCAGATAATAAATAAATATTGCAATGGCAAAGATAGTGACAAATGAACAACAAACACTGACGAGCTTAAGGTACTCAGTTTTGTATGAATAAAATGTATATGTATGTATATGGTATTTCTATAGTAAGAAACTAGCCAAAAGGTGTGCAGGACAAAGACAAGCTCAAAGCCAGGGTGTAACCGCTTCCATGTGTCGGACGGGCCCCGGTCATCCGACGTCACGGTGGGCATGTGCAGAGAACGGCTGGGGGCCATCCGATCTGCGCAAGCGTCAAATTCCGCCGGACCGCGGCAAAGCGGGTAACAGAAGAGGAAGCTGGATTGTGGACGGTTAATGCATTGTGATAAGGTGTTCTTTAAAGAGTTAAGTCTACAGCTCTTTCCAAAGATACACTATATTGAACCTGTCATTCAACATAAACATAAAGAAATTGGCACTGCTATGTGGCACTAATCCATGTCTGCTGTTTCTAATTAATACGTGACCCAGAGGGTACTTGTTTTCCAAAGCTAAATTGGCCTGAAAAAGTGAATATTGCATCCTTCACGGCTCTAAAAAGGTCAAGCAGGCCATTCTGGCAAGAATTACGTAACAGCACGTAGGGAAGTGGGTCCTGAACAGCTACTAAATTGTCTCATAACGACAATAAAAATACTAATATTAATACTAATAGTAATGATAATGTCCATCTTGCCGACACGTCATCGTAAAAATGTAAACGGCATTCGCTTTGCTTTGGATATAAATGGCAAGCAATGGACTAGACCAGACTTTTTCTCAAACTTAGTTTACAATTTAGTTTTCCTTATATTATTAATTCTCTAATAAGCAATGGCCTTTGTGTAATAGCATGCGTCTCAGCAAATATCAATGTTGCTATTGAAACGACAACCAATAGGGGAGGCCCTTTGTTCTTAGGTAAATTTCTAAGTGTTAGCATTTCCCAAGTAAAGGCCACTGACCAGCACAGTGGTCTAGATTATAAAACCCTGAGTCGCCGTCTAGAAAAAAGGTCTGTGAGCAACTCAAGGCACACTAACAAGACCTCTGTAACATTTCATCAATTCTGACCATGGTCGAATTTTGAAACACAAACAAATTCCGACTGTATAAATACAGTTGCATGGAATGTTCATGATTTTAACATGTGGGTGGGTCTTCATGATTTAAATTCACTATTCCATTGATAATTTGTTATATTGCCATGTTGTAAGAGACCAGGAAGCAAGATAAAATCTCAGGTCATGACGGGTATCTCACGAGTGCGAAGTCTCTGCACATAAAAAGATACTCAGTTGTAAAGATACTACTTGTAACATTCATTTGTGAAGAAGCTTGCACTAAAGTGGAAGTTTACCCTTGTGAATCAGGACCTCAGTTCCCAGTTTCTGCAGCTTTTGGAAGCCTGGAGTCCCTAGTGTAAAAGGACGCCCCGTTGGTGACCTTACGTTGTTGATTAGATTACACTAAACCTGGAGATATACTGATTTACCATTTTAGATTTGTGATTTTCTAGCAGTTCTTATACATATTTTAAATCATTAACAATGTGTATTAATGATTTTTTCAATTGCAATACACCTTTTAGAACATTCCTAACTAAAGTTGAGGACTATCCCCCAGATTCATCATGGTCATGTTTTGCGAGTCCTTAATAGCGAATTTTAAGGATTCGCAAAACGGGATGCATGTAGAAATCGCAATATTTTATGCGATTTCTACTGCTTCCTTATTTGCGATTCGCTAATTGCTAATCGCAAATAAGGAATGGCTTTCCCATTCATTCCTATGGGCCTAAAGGCCCATAGAAATGAATGGGGAGTCATTCCTTATTTGCGATTTGCAATTGGCGAATCGCAAATAAGGAAGCAATTTCAAGGGTGCCAGGGTGTCCAAAGGACACCCTGTAGCACCCCTGAAATGGTAATGTACACTGGTGTTGCGCACACACATGTCCAAAGGACATGTGTGTGTGTAACATACAACTTAGAAAAAAGCACTAAAGTGCATTTTTCTAAGTTTTTGCTATTTACCACGTAGTTAGACTTCGCGGTAAATAGCGGCCCCAGATTGCGATTTCGCAATTTTTAAATGGTTCATGAATTGCATTTAAGGAATCTCAAATTGAGATTCCTTAAATGCAATTAATAGCAATTTAGCGATTTCTAGAATTGCGATTTTTGCATTTGGGATGATGAATCCCAAATGCAAAAATAGCGCTCGCAAAAGGCCAGATTCTCAGAATCTGGCCCTTTGCGAGCCGATTTCGGCTTGATGAATCTGGCTGTATATTTCTGAACTTCACTACAAATCCCCATGAGTGCTTTTTTATTGGGTGGTAATCCAAATGCATATATTTGGGGTGCAAACATTAACGTATGAATTCATGTGGCAAATCTTCCACATCCTCCTTACTCAATAGACCAGCCGTGCAGACTAGGAGCAAAGCTGGAGAAATGTTTCAGTAATTTAGGATTGGTAATGTTTTTTTTTTGTTTTTTTGTTTTTTAAAGACCTTTATTGATAAGCATGGATATACAATAGCAATCATACAGCCTCATCTGGTCGGCTGGCAACTTTCCGACGATCATAACAGGATGAATGAATATACAGCCCTTCAGCCGACAACCCAGGGGCCCGGCGGCAATTAAACAAACATGCCATGTCATACATTAAATCGCAGGAGAAATAAGGTCTTTGTTTTGTGTTTTTTGAAAATCAACCAACCAAAAATAAAAAATTAACTGCGGAGGCTAAACGCAAGGCCGATACACAAGTAATCCTTCCGGGGAGGAAGTACCACCTCTACAACTGGTACATAGTAACAAGCAAAATTGAAAAGCTATAAGAAGAGCAGACGGGAGGGGGAAAGGGGGAAAGAGAGCAAGCCAGCAATACATAGACAAAATCCTAACTGGAAGGAACATCACGCTAAGGGGAGTGTAACACCTCCGGTGGAGGCACAAAAGGGGGAGTACAAATTTCACCACGATACGGGTTCCACTGATTCCAGACCCTTCCCAACTTCTTGGGCCTGCCCCGAGCAATATAGACTGTTTTTTCACGAAACATGCACCAGTCCATGTTTCTAGACCAGGCCGACAGACTCGGGGCCCTCAACGATCCCCACAATTGCGCAATATCACGCTTAGCGATCATATTACCCAAGGTGGCCCACTGTGTCTGTGCTACATTATAATCATTGGGCTCCCACACATTCAATAGACACCTTCGGGCCTCAGGCAAAAGCGAAACACCCGTCACCTCGGCCATAACACTCATGCATACGATTCCAAAAAGACACTACCGCCGGACACTCCCACAGAATATGAAGGAATGTACCCACCATTCCACACCCGCGCTTACACAAATCATCCGAAGCATACCCCATACGCAACAAGCGAGAACCCGTCATGTACACTCGATGTAGGAGTTTCAACTGCACCAATCTCAGAGGGGCCGAGATTGCTACCTCCCTTGGGGAGGAGATCGCCGCCTGCCAGTCCTCATCATCAAGTTCCAGTCCATCACTGGTCCAGGCCGTACGGAGCTGCAGAAGAAGGTCCGCTCGGTCATTTATCAGCTTTTTGTATATAAGTGAGATCGTACTGTCCGGGACATGTCCGTCGAGTACTCTGTCTTCCAGGGGTGAGGATTCTGGAACGAGCGTGCCGGCCGGAAAAACAGAGGAAAGGGCGTGTCGGACCTGCAGATACCGAAAGTATTCTCGATAGCCGAGTTTAAATTCAAGTTGCAGCTCTTCAAAAGACTTTATCTTATCTGTCCGCCAAAGGTCCCCCACCCTACTAAACCCAATGAGGTCCCATTTTTCGAATCCCTTAGTGGTCCACAAATTGCCTAACCTCTCGGCTCCGTAGAGTGGAGTCGCTTGAGTGAGAGTGTCCGACCAGCCCATTGCAGCATTAGCGTTATACCAGACCCGCACCGCAACTCTGGTGGGCCCCGTCAACGCAACATCAGACCGTTTGGAATAAAGCACCCTGTTATAGTCCCCGCCCGGCAGCAACCATTTGTCCATAGCAAAAGCCGGGTTGGAAGCTGGACCATACATCGCATGATTAACTGAGCTCAGTTGTGAGGCCCAGTAATATCGTCTTATATCCGGTAACGCTATACCACCATCGTACCAAGGCAGCGTAAGCTTAGCCAAGGCAATCCGGGGACGTCCGGCCCACAGCAGTTTCCTTTGTAGGCACTCAATCTCGCGGAAGTAGCTGGAAGGCACTAGATCCAGTGTGTTTTGAAGAGCATATAAAAATCTGGGGAGGGACATCTTTTTGAATAAGGCTGCTCTGCCCACCAGGGACAGTGTCAGTCTGCTCCCGGCTTTCACGTCCGCTTTTAAGCGAGTAAGCGGGGGGAGTAAGTTGCGCTGATACCTGACAGCCGAATCACGCGAGACATAGATACCTAAATACTTGAACCCGGTGGATGAAATTTGTATTGGACAATTGCGCGGTACGAGTGGAGCATCGTCCGTGAGCGATAAAACGCAAGACTTCCCCCAATTAATGACTAGTCCGGAGTTCCTCCCAAAGGAATTAAGGACGTCGAACAATACCCCCAGAGATTTCCGAGGGGAGGTGAGATAAAGAAGAATATCGTCCGCATAAAGTGAGATGCGGTCTTCAAAACCGGGAGTCCATCTGATACCTCTGAGAGACGGCTCCCATCGCAGCCAAGCGGCCAAGGGTTTCAGAGCCAAGGCAAAAAGCAGCGGAGACAGAGGGCATCCCTGTCGCGTACCCCTCCCCAGAACAAAGGGAGCCGATACTCGACCGTTAACAACTACCTGGGCTAGGGGCTTCTCATAGAGTAACCAGACCAATCCGATGAATACCGGTCCGAAGCCGAACTTCGCCAGCGCTGCCCATAGGTATGACCATTCCACTGTGTCAAATGCCATAGTGGCATCCAAAGAAACCAAAATGGCTGGCTCACGCAACGTCTCCGCCCTCGCCAGCACGCCATGAAGACGGCGTAAATTCAACGCGGTATTGCGAGCCGGAATAAAGCCAGACTGGTCCGGTTGCACCGAATCACCGGTCACTTTGATCAGACGGTTAGCTAACATTTCTGCCAAAATTTTAGGCTCCACATTAAGAAGTGAGATAGGTCTATAGGATGTACAGAATTCACGGGGTTTACCCTCTTTAGGGATCATCACGATAGACGCTAAACGCTGGTCACGGGGAAGCGAACCCTTCTCCCTGGACTCCAAGAACATCGAGCGAAGATACGACGCCATTTTGTTCGGACACAACTTGTACAGCTCGATGGGTATGCCATTCGGGCCTGTGGCTTTTCCAGAGCGGATGGAGCGAATAGCGAGCGCTACTTCATCAGTGGAGAAGTCCGCCTCCATTAGCTCTCTATCAGTGTCGGACGAGAAAGGCAAAGCGATATCCCTAAGCGAAAGATGGGAGTCTTCCTCCGGCTGGTCCGAGACCGGCGCATACACCGTTCGGAAGTGGCAGGCGAACTCCTCCACAATCTCCAACGGATCCGTCACACGTACTCCATCCACTCGCTCAACCACCGGTACCACTCGATTCAGTCTCTCCCTCTTGTCCAGCCAAGCTATCAACTTCCCAGCCTTGTCTCCCACATCATACAAACGGCCCTGTTGCTCACGACTCATGGCTTTCGCAGCATTCGTAACAAAGGCTTTATAATTAGACTGCTTCAGTTGCAAAACATGCACCTTTTCACGCGTGACCCCACACTCAAGTTCCCTCTCCAGATCCACTATATCGGACTCCAGCTGCTCCACCTCTCCATCGTGGCGCTTCTTAGAGCTGGCGACCAGCGACATCGTCTGACCCCGTATCACAGTTTTAAAGGCCTCCCATAGGGGCACAGACGAAGACACCGATCCCACATTTTCAACGAAGTAGTGATCAATGGCTTTGATCACCCCAGCCCTGGTTTCCGGAACACGGAGGTGCCAGGGATTAATTGGGGCGACCCGGCCCCCTGCGTCTAAATGGAGATCTATATGGATCCATAGCGGGGAGTGATCCGAAATGCCTCTAGGCAAATGTCGGGCCTCTCGCACCATTGTAGCTTGGGCTGCGGGCACAAGAATATAATCAAGTCTAGCTAAACTCCCATGGGCCCCGGAGTGGAAAGTATATTGAGTCTGCCCTGGGTGAAGCATCCGCCAACAATCCACCATACCAAACGTTTCCAAGAAACCACTCAGGCAGGACTGCGATGGAGTAAGAGCCCTAGGGGGATGACGATCCTCCAGACCCTTAACCACCGAGTTGAAGTCCCCTCCAACCACCAGAATCCCCTCCGGAAGCCTCAACACCAGTTTCCCCAGGTCGACAAACGTGGTGGCCTGCAAACCCGGGGGGACATATATCGAGAGGATAGCGACCGTTCTCCCCTCCCACCTGCCTACAATCGCTGCATACCTTCCCCTATCGTCCAATATCGTTTCATCGATCTCCAAGGGAAGGGAACCATGGATCATAACCCCAGCCCCTCTAGAGCCCGAAGTGAATCCCGAGTGTGCCACCAACCGGTAGCCCCTCCGGTTCATTGCATGGAACGTGTTCCCCACCAAGTGTGTTTCTTGCAGCAATACAATGTCGGGGGAGTGGCGCTTTACATATTGGAGTACAATCCCCCGTTTTATTTTGTCCCCCAAGCCGTTGACATTCCAACTCAAGACTCTCAGCCCCCTATCCCCCATCCCAAAAAAAGTAGCAGGGTCCCCCAAACCCCACGAAGGAAACACAGAATAAGCCATTCAGCAATACGTAGCCTCAAAAACAATGCAAACAGTAAAGAAAGGAACCCCCCCTCATCCACCAACATACCCAAAACAACAACCCCCCACCCTGCACCCCTGCGATAAAACAAAAAAAACCACCCCATTCTGCAGTGTACCTGTCACCCTACCCCAAAAAACGAATCTACAAGTAGAAAAGGAAACACCCCCGGAGGAGGAAAAGTGCCGAACTCCCCGCCGCCCCAGGGTTATCTCTAAGAGTGTAGTTGACCCAAAAAGGATAACAGTCCACCGCAGCACGGTACGATGGTAGGAGACGCCGTTGTCCCTACTCCTCCTGGTCCCGTTGGCTGCCTTCAGCACCTCTGGATTGTTCCGCATTATCCCGTGGCATTGATAGTGTGTCCAACCAGTCACTAACCATCTCGGGCATATCAAAGAACAGCACCCGCTCATTATGTTCGATGCACAATCGGGCGGGGAAAAGCATAGCATACTTCATGCCCAGGTTCTCCGCTTCACGCCCGAAAATCCCAGTCTCTGCTTCTGCACCGATGAGGTAAAATCAGGGTAGAAGTTGATGAACGCATTCTCGAACTTGGTGGGGCCGCTAGTCCTCGAGGCGTGCAGAATGGGGCCTCTCTCCCTAAATTTGAAGATCCACGCGATGATGGGTCGCGGTGTAGCCCCCTGCTTGCGTCTGCCGCCCGGGATTCTATGGGCACGCTCCACCGCAAAAAGGTTACTCAGGCCCTTTGGGGCGAGGTGGTTAAGAATCAGATCTTCAACGAGTAAGTCCGCCGATTGATCGGCTGAGGACTCCGGAACTCCAACTATGCAGACATTATTGCGCCTAGCGCGACTTTTGAAATCCTCAAGCCGGCGGGCACACTGGTCACTCGAGGTCCGAAGAGTCCGGATCTCAGTCTGGAGATCGGAGATATCGGTGGTGAGACTGGCTGTTTTGACATCCAACGACTTGACTCTCTCATTAGTCTTGGCCAAGTCCGCCCTAATCAAGCCTACATCCACCGCCACTGTGTCGATCTTGGCCGCCAAGGTTTCATATTGTTGGCCCATCGAAGATTGTATACTCGCAATGGCGCCCATCACGTCTCGAAGAGTTGGCTCCTCCGACTCAGGGGGGCCACCACCAAGGTCCTCCGGGGTTTTGCCAGTCCCGCTAGGCGAGCCCTTGTTGCGGGCAAATCTGTCCATAATGGTGGTCTGAGTTATGCCACCGCAAGTCGCGTTCTTGAGGGACCGCTTGTCACTATCAGGCTTGCCCGCCATGGTGGGCTGCGCGCCCCTCAGGGGCTTTTGGGACCTGGTGTAAATGGCTCCCCACAAGGAAAAACAATGAGAGACTGAAGTGCAGGGCGCCAGTGAAGAGCAGTCAAGCGAGTGCGCTCACAAGCCAGCTTGATCACTGGGCAGCCACCTCCCAACCTTCTTAGCCAAGAAAAGCGAAACCGAAAGTAGACTCCGGGTATTCGTCCCCTTCACACGCCGTTGTTGTTCAACTACTTTCGGGGTGCTCCGGATGCCCAAGTCCCGGGATGAGCCACAGTGTAGGCCTTCAGGCTTCAGGAAGGAGTTTTTCGGGCATCCGGCGTTCGATTCAAAATCCGAAAAAGGACTTACAGATCAGGAGAGTTTCAGCTACTAGAACCCGTCGTCAGAAACAGGATTAGTGCCAGGATAGACGGTGGAGGCGGCGAGGGTTTCAGGATCTCACAGCTCACGCGACCATCTTGGATGCGCGCTAAGCTCCTCCTCCCAGGATTGGTAATGTTAAACGCTTGTTTGGTCATGATCAGCAGGCACATAAAACCTTTATTAGAAGTGTTGTTAACTATCCTATTGATTATAACTACATAGACATTTGTGTCTTCACAAACTTTTTTGTTGTCATTCAAAGTTCTTGACTGGGTGGGTACTAATCACCTTCCAATAAGCTGTATGTTGGAAGTATCCCAGAAGGTGGTAAGAACTGGAATTCGTAATTCAGCACCAAATAAAGGGCTGAATTATAAAAAAAAAAGGAACATTTTAAATTTGGAAAAAACATGTAACGAAGTAAAGGCTGATCAACAACATATTTCTCCATCCCCAAATAAAATGTAATTGGTTGAATCCAAATTAAATAAATTTTCGGAATGGTTTCTTGTCCGTGTTAAAACATCAGGTTTCTCCTAAAAGTGGCTCGACTCTGACTGTAGAATGATTAGTTAAGGTTCAAAGAGCTTTAAAAACCTACTTAAGAAGGGAATCTGACCGTACTTATGCAGCTATTGTGCTGAGCTTAGAAAGTACAAACAGTACTGAGGGAAAAAAGAAAGAAAAGTCTAGGGGTCAGACAAGAGTCCACATGATTAGAACTCTCAACTAAAATATGACAAAACAATTCTGCAATCTCGTTTCTAACAGAACTTATCAGACGGGAGCAAACAAGGACCCTTGTATTTTGAACTGGCAGTGGAGACCACACATCCTACTGCGGCATGTGGTAATTCAGTCATAACTGCACCCCTTTTTGGTGAAGTACTCAATTTCGGTGAATCTGGAACCAAAAGGGTAATTCTCAGAATGAGATCAATAGAACTGTTGGCAGAGATGGTTTACGTTCTGTTGACTACAAAAAGGACCCTGCAGCCTGGACAAAACTTGGTGTACTAATTATGAGCAAACTGCGGGTTCGAAAAAGATTCCAGATCACTAATCACACTCAAATTAAAGAGAAGAGGTGGATTAAGGTTAACATTCCTGCTAACCACCAGCTTATTTCTCAGCTTGATATATTTTCCCCCAAAAAATAAATGTGGTCCTGCATTCTGTAGATTGGGCAAATGTTCATAACGCTATCCCACGCAAGCAAGTGGGCTTTAGGCAAAAGCAATCAACCACCCATCACAATTTTCTTTTGAATTAAGTCATGAGCAATATGTTTGTAGGAGGGATGCTGTGCTTGTATTTTAATTTTTTTTTTAATCGTTTTACATGGTATAAGGCTGTTTCCATTGTGAACTACGTGCACTCTGGAGCACCACAGACCCCAATCCCAAAACATCTTCAACGTCTGGAGCAAGACGATTGGCTACAAGCTCAAGAAAGGTATGATTGCCTCCATCACCTTGGCCTTCTTCCCCGAGGACTGGAAACACGCTGAAATGAAGCCCCTCTTGAAGAAACCATCCACCAACTTAGCGGAATCGAAGAACTAATGGCCCCATCTCCATGGCCCCCTTTCCATCTAAGGGGAAGGTAATAAACCAGCAACTCACTGAACACCCGGAACACAACAACTTCTTGAACCCCTCTCACTATGGATTTTGAGCCAACCTCAGCAAAGAGATAGCCCTGATCATAACCAACAAAGACACCAGTGCCCTCATAAACCACAACACAACAGCAGTCCTCATCCCCCTGGACCTGTCAGCCTTCTTTGTCAACGCCTCCCATCACATCTTGATCAACAGACTCCACCACATCGGAATCAAGAGAGACGCCCTCAAATGAGTCACCTCAGACTTCACCGGAAGAACCCAGAGCATATGTCTCCCACTGTTCACCTGGGATTCCAGAAAGATCATCCGCTGTGTTCCCCAAGGATCGTCCCTCAGCCCCACCCTCTTCAACACATGCATGACCCGTGGCCGATACCATCAGATCACAAGGACTCAACATCAATGGGGAGACACACTACATAGGAATCAATGCCCATCTCCTAAAGAGACTACAGACAATAGACATCTCGGTTGCAAGGCTCATCCTCAACCTCCCCAGACGAATCCACATTACACCCCCCCTCAGGAAGCTACACTGGCTCCTGATCCAGCAGAGATGCCAGTTCAAGATGTTGACCCACGCATACAAAGCCCGGCACAATGAAGGACCAGCATACATCAACATACAACTTTCACCAATCAACTAGACACCTACAATCTGCCTCCCTCTCCCTTGCAGACACCCCCCGGACCCACCCAAGCAACAGCGGAGGATGCTCCTTCTTAAACCTGGCGACCAAAGATTGGAAAGACTTTCCCCAGCTCTTCAGAACTGCCTTATCAATCATGGCATTCAGGAAAGGACTCAAGACCTGGCTGTTCGGTTTAACAGATCACCACGAAGCAGTTAGCAAGTCCAGGGCCTAGAGATCCTCACAGGTGATTTGCTGTGCTGTATAAATCCTTGATTGACTGATGGGATTCCTAGTGCTCTTTTAGCGTTTTTAATTCAATTTGATTATGAGCTCAAGCGAAACTGGATAGCAACAGTGATCGAACAAGCAAAATCATGTAGACAATTGATTAAAACAAGGTTGCGTGTAGGTTATGTGTCTTTAATTGGTATTATGCTCCTTACAAAAATGCTTAAAATTGTGAGGCTAAAATTCCTGGCATCTTTAACAAGCTCTGATAACAGTAGTCCAGCACATGATTGCTTTAAAGAACTGCTGCAGAATCATTTTGGTTGTGTAAAAGAATAATGAGAAAAAATCTCTTCACTGTCACAAAAATATGATGTGAGCTTTGACTATCAGAGAATAAGCGAAGGACATACAGCAGTATGAATTAATACGAATAATGTGAAATATTTGGCTAATACGAGACTGTGTATGGTGGACCAAGCATTTATAGCATCTATAAAGAGGGTTGACTTTTTATAACTCCATTTAAAATAAAAATCCTGCAATAGCTTACTATATGGCAGTCAGCCTCAATCCCCAACTTCAAAGCCACTTGATAAGGTTTCTCCATGGAGTTTGTCAGAACTCTTATATTGCAGCTCTTTGGAGAAGTTTTTTGCCCTGCCACTGTGAAAGACTTCGTCCATCTTATCTAGTTCATTTACTACATTTTTGTCCATTTGCACGAGTCACAAGGACAACCTATCTTAAACTGAAACATTTTACATAGTTGGGTTAAGAAATGTGAAAGGGGCATTTTCATAACTGTTAGATATAGGAACTGAGAGAATTGTACTTGTGGCTTTCTTTTTTAACATAATTAGGAAATAAATAGGCATTCATGGAGTAAGACGCCGCAGCAAACGCTGGTTCCTCGCGTTGCTGAAGCCGCCGGAGAATTAAGGAAGATTGTGGGACTTGAGCCACTCCTGAGACTTATACCATTTTCATTTTAATATATCTTGCTGGGCGGACACAGTGAAGATATTAAGATTTCTCGAGATTTGAGCCGAGACGGTGGCACCTACCCCACCCTCCTGGGTGGGAGTGTGGGTTGGCCGATAAGATTTGCCCTAGACTTGGCCAGGGCCTTGCAAACTAGAGTACCCATGTCCTGATGAAGCCTATATCATCTGGCTGAAACGCGACCGCGACTGCGTCGACACCTTTGGCTTTGAACGTAGTCCCTTAGTTTAATTCAAGAAAGATTTAATTTGTTCATTGATGCACCTACACAAATATAGGCTGGGTATATCAGGGCTCGATAAATTCACTCGACCGCTCGCATTTGCGAGTGAGATTGATTAAGGACGAGCTATTTTTAGGTCCTACTCGCCCTTTCTGGCGAGTAGGAATACAAACTTGACACTTGACCTCTGCCTCTGAAAGCAGAGGAAATGTGACAAGATAGCAAGATTTAAAGGCATCTTTATTGCTCACGAAGTAAATGAGCAATAAAAATGCTTTTAAATCTTGTTAACTTGTCACATTTGCTCAGTTTTCAGAGTTTGAGGTCAAGTTCATTTAAGTTAGGGCGAGGAGATTTTGTAGTTTACTAGACCTGCAGGTCTAGGGCATTTTTTATGATTTGTCGAGCCCTGTATATATGTTAACCCCCTGGTGCTTGTCGTTAGGGACTACCTTTGAGTTGTAGACTCCACTATACTTTAAGAGGAGATACATATGTAAATTGGTGTGTATATATATATATTTGTATATATGTTTTGTCTTGAGGGTACATAGAAGTGTTTTTGATATTATATATGTTGTATAGTTGTATTGAATGTACATGTGATGTGTTGTATATAAATTGTTTTCTGTTGTGCCTCTCTGGCTGTCCGCCCATATATGTATATATGAACTTATAGATATTTTTCCTTGATTTAATTTGCTTATCACAAGATAATTAATTGTTTCTTGTTTGAGAATTAAAAGTGGATTGATCCCTTCAGTACCTTTTCTCTCTACTTTTTCATCCTTGGATGTCTCCTGCTCAGGTACGGGAGGGTGAGGTGGGCAGAACCCCTAACCATTTTTTCTAGTCTTTGGACCAGCATACATCAACATACAACTTTCACCAATCAACTAGACACCTACAATCTGCCTCCCTCTCTCTTGCAGACACCCCCCGGACCCACCCAAGCAACAGCGGAGGATGCTCCTTCTTAAACCTGGCGACCAAAGATTGGAAAGACTTTCCCCAGCTCTTCAGAACTGCCTTATCAATCATGGCATTCAGGAAAGGACTCAAGACCTGGCTGTTCGGTTTAACAGATCACCACGAAGCAGTTAGCAAGTCCAGGGCCTAGAGATCCTCACAGGTGATTTGCTGTGCTATATAAATCCTTGATTGACTGATGGGATTCCTAGTGCTCTTTTAGCGTTTTTAATTCAATTTGATTATGAGCTCAAACGAAACTGGATAGCAACAGTGATCGAACAAGCAAAATCATGTAGACAATTGATTAAAACAAGGTTGCGTGTAGGTTATGTGTCTTTAATTGGTATTATGCTCCTTACAAAAATGCTTAAAATTGTGAGGCTAAAATTCCTGGCATCTTTAACAAGCTCTGATAACAGTAGTCCAGCACATGATTGCTTTAAAGAACTGCTGCAGAATCATTTTGGTTGTGTAAAAGAATAATGAGAAAAAATCTCTTCACTGTCACAAAAATATGATGTGAGCTTTGACTATCAGAGAATAAGCGAAGGACATACAGCAGTATGAATTAATACGAATAATGTGAAATATTTGGCTAATACGAGACTGTGTATGGTGGACCAAGCATTTATAGCATCTATAAAGAGGGTTGACTTTTTATAACTCCATTTAAAATAAAAATCCTGCAATAGCTTACTATATGGCAGTCAACCTCAATCCCCAACTTCAAAGCCACTTGATAAGGTTTCTCCATGGAGTTTGTCAGAACTGTTATATTGCAGCTCTTTGGAGAAGTTTTTTGCCCTACCACTGTGAAAGACTTCGTCCATCTTATCTAGTTCATTTACTACATTTTTGTCCATTTGCACGAGTCACAAGGACAACCTATCTTAAACCGAAACATTTTACATAGTTGGGTTAAGAAATGTGAAAGGGGCATTTTCATAACTGTTAGATATAGGAACTGAGAGAATTGTACTTGTGGCTTTCTTTTTTAACATAATTAGGAAATAAATACTCATTCTATTTTTAGGCATATTATGGTTTAGAATAGAATTGTGTTTTAAAAAAGGCTTTTAACTGCCTTATTTTATCATTTGTTTTTATGATTGTGAAGTCTAATAAACAATGTTTTTGCTAAATTAATAGGTAGGCACTAAATGCTCACCAATCAAAAAGCAGGTCATCAGATCTGCTTTATTGCCGATGTTCACTCAACAAGAAATGAAGAGCACAGAAAAGGAGAAAAACATCAAAATTGTGATTGCTTCTGGGGAATAAATTCTGGCTTCATTTGTAATATTATTTAGCAGAACAAATGGTGAAGAACAGCATGAACTGTACAATGTTTTTGCAACAGTTACCATTTACCATTGGAAGTTCCAGATAAAGTGGTTCTCAAGTGCCCATCAGTGCGAGAAGTGTTTGGAAAAAGTGAAAAGCACTTACCAATGTCTTCGTCATTTTTGACGACTTGGACGTGGATACTTGGCGACTTTTGAAAAAGCTGCCCATCAAAGTACATCTTTACTTGGTATAGGCCGCTGTCGTGTGCAAATACAGGGTTGATGACAAGAGAACAGTTGCCCAGGGGGAGGAGGGACAGGAACATCTGAGCTCTTGCACTGTAAGTGTCGGGCTGTGGTAATGGCTCCACAAACGAGTCCAGAACCCGGATCACAGGCGTGTACCATTTGTATGAATCTTTCACCACACCCCACTCCACCGCCAGCTCAGTAGGGTGGGCCTTGCTGTCTGTCTCATAGTGGCAAGGGATAAGAAGTCTTGTACCTCGTTTGGTTAATAATGTACCCTTGTCCAAAGAGAGAGACTTGATTTTCAAAGCTGTAAAACAAAGGCAAAAGAAAAAGCAAAGAGACTATGTGTTAGACTTCAGGGACATTCCACTTGCCTATATCTACATTAATCAGAGAAAAGCCTTGTAACATTTCAACTTCTAGAACTTTTGCAGGACGGTAAAAAGACCAGAAATGGATCAGGGTGTTTTTTGTGAATGGAAATAATTACAATGAGTTCGATGTCTTTAGTCAAAACATGTAGCTTAAAAACATTTCATTCATAATTTAACTAAACTTTTTCCACCACTAATCTGGGATTAGATAAATTAATATCCTATCCCTATGAAAACCTGGGGCCAGGTGCTTGCCAGAGGTTATCGGATTAGCACTCTACATTCTGTAAGAATGTATGTATACTTATTAAACATTATGTTAAGTTCTCTTTATTTTGTGCCAGTTTTAATATACTTTTAATAAAGTTAAAAAAAATCTCAACTAGCACAGGTTTTCAGCAAAAGACCCAACACACCAGAAACAGAGCATACATATTCAATTCAACCAGGCCAAGAGACCATGTCCCAGCCTTAGTGTCAGACCTCAACGAATCACCATCTTGGGTTCTAACTCCAACTATTAATGTTCTGTTTAGCTATCAGGCTTAGAAACAGTCTCTAAGGTTCTACTTTGGACTCTGCAGTGGCTCCAACCGTAACTCCATCGCAAGATGGATCCTTTTCATGCATTCAGAGTTGGAGTTGGTTATTAGCAGAGTAGTTGCTTTGAAGGTCATAGCGCAACAGCTAGTTTCAAGGAGCGTTTGCCATGTGTGAGGAAGATTCGAGGAGCTGGCTCTCATTGTTTCGTGAAGTTGCACTGAAACTCAGACACAGCATTGAGTTCCAGCGACAGGCTGCTGAGCTTTCCTTTCCGCAAAAACGGAATCAGGTGCAAGGAGTTATTGTAGGGCCAGTTGTACTACGCATTATAACAGACGTAAACCCACCCAAATTGGAGTTTGTGACAGTTAAGATGCTTTTTCTTATTTACTAATCTCATTTTAGGAGTCAGAAGCTCCTAAAATGGGAACCCGACTAAATACCAATTCTGTACTTAGGAGGGCTGTTTTGTAGGCATCCCTCCCAAATACCGAGTAAGTATGTAATGTGTCAGTGTTTTGCGACAAAAATCAGGTTGCAAAACATTGCTATTTTATCAACATGGTAACTCATTTAGGAAACTGTCCCTTGGAATGCATTCCCTATTGTGAAAGTAAAATATTCAAGGCCACTGCCTGCTCTTTAACAAACAAAAAAACATAATACTCTTCTTTTTAAATGCAGTCTCAATCCTTAAAAGAAAACAGGCTACATTTAGAAAAAAAAGTTTTCTTTATTAAAAAGCAATCACAGGTATAGGAGTCTGTTGACTGCAGCAGGCCACTCTCCCTAAATAAATCAAATAGAAGATTTGCAGAGTCCTTCTTGTCACCTATGATGGTATCCAGACACTGGCAGGGTCCAGTTGATTAGCTGAATAGCCTGGTCTTCAGGAACGTTCACAACTCTGGATGAGGTGGGGGAGGTCTGTAGATAAAAGGGTAGCTCATTCCATGTCTTCGCTGCTAGGTAGGAGAAGGAGCGTCCTTCGCATTTGCTATGTATATGGCGAGGGATGAGGGTTAGAGAAAGGTGGTTCAAGTAGGCAAGTCCGCAGTTGTCTAGGGCCTTGTATGCATGGGTCAGAGCTTGAACTGGCATCTTTTCTGTACAGAAAATCAGAGGAGTTCCCGGAGGTACGGCCATCCCTATGATGACCTTCATTCATGGAGAGTTGGAATTTGAGACCTAACTTATTTCTATGCATGAGGTAGGTAGGGTTCCGACCCACTACGATTTGGATTTATAAGAACCCATCTATTAGCACATAGGTTGGCTATTCAAAATCTTAACTGGTCGCAAACTGTGATCATTATTTTGCAACCAGAAATGAGCATATATGGCCCCTAGTTCCTTGGAAGAAAGTAGATCTAATTCTTAAGTACCATACACTCCAGTACAAAATAATGCAGTACCAAATGCAGTACACAAGGAAGATTGGTTTCCTCACCAGATTTAAGCCCTCCTCCTTTCCATCTACATTGAGAATTATACTGGAAATTAGTTTCTTACAGACAGCGGTCAATTAACTAATAACAGATACCATCCCCACACCATTTCAATCTTGTCCTATGCCAAGTTTACTCCTTCCATTCTTGATATTTAGGGTAGAAAGCAGCAAGAGGCGTCTTAGAGATGTAGCTGTGTGGTAGGTCCAGAGCTCAGACCTCAGCAGGCAACCACCAGACACAAGCACATATTGTCCCGCCCAGTGCTTATTTTTTAGTTGAAAAACAGTACTTTGACCATGCAGCAAAAGAAAATACTAAAAACTTCAAAGGGGACGAGACGCTCGGGTGATCGGCGGGGAACATGGCGGTTGGCTAACGAGCAGACTGTAAGCGTCTTGTCTCTTCTGGAGCACACTTACCTTGACGTTGTTTCAGAGGATTTTTTGGGACTCAAGAGTTGGTTCACCAAGGCAGGGGGGTGCTCAGCATTTGAGGAATGTAGGACGTTACAACGCATACATTTACAACAAATGCACTTACAACGCAGTTTTTACATCGCAACATCCTCTACAACGCATTCCGTTACATCGCATGACACTACATCGCATTTTAAGAAACTACCTTTACAACGCATTCCATTACATCGCATACTAACTTTACAATGCATACCATTACAACACATACCATTACATTACATTTAAGGTAAGTATTGGATACTCCAGGGGGTGCAACAGTAGGGTAAGTGTTGGATAGTGTAGGGGTAAAAATTACTAGTCTAACTCCAGGGGGTGCAACAGTACGGTACGTGTTGGATAGTGTAGGGATACTATGCGTTGTCATGGGAGGCGTTGAAATGGTATGCGTTGTAATGCCTGTGTTGTGGTGGCATGTGATGTAGTGTCATGCGTTGTAAAGGTATGCGTTGTAATGTCTACGTTGTAGTGACATGAGTTGTAAAGGATGTTGGAATGTAATGACTAAGTTGTAAGTGTAGTGCGATATAATGACTGTGTTGTAAAGGTTGTTTCCCTCTGTTGACCCGCACGGCCCGACTCCACAGGATACGCGATGAGTTACCCACGGGACTCTGTGGTCTCTTGCCGCCGGGCAGGTGAGTTGGGATCAGCAGGCAGTGACGTGGATCCACTTCCGGGGTAAAAGCTGTGTCAGCACAAGCGTGACACTGTAGCCCGTGGAGCAGAATTGAGCGTTGGACTTACGACCTTCTCATATGAGCCCTAAAAGGTTACCCAGGTCGGGAGCAAAAGATAAGGTGCAGGGGAGATCCGCCTTCACAAAAAAAGAGAGAGGAAGAAAATGGACAGTACGTAGGCAACATCCAATCCTGAAGTAAGGCCCCAAGGTAAAATAGGTACACTTTGAGGAATTTCCACGTGGATTTAGATTCCTTACAGTTGAGAGTCGGGGAAGTGGGAGAGGTGAGTGGGTCCCCTCCAGTTATCATCCCCACAACACAGGTCTCAACACCAGCAATAAGTGGGCATAATAGAGGTGAACCCCTGTTTACTCTGGTAAAAAGAGGTGGTAATTCTAGGAGTACAACAGACCCCTTTGGAGGGAAAATAAAAATGACACCCTCACAAAAATCTTTTTTTAAAGTGGGGAGACTGAGAACCTACCCAACGGTATAATCTCTGGTTCAGTCACCTGTACCCATAGTGTGAATCACCCTGAGGGCGGGGCAATAGAGGACTTGTCGCCAGTAAACAGGTTTCAGGTTTTGTCAGAAGAGGTAGCAAAGCGATACCAATGAGGATGATGGACGGAGCATTTGAGCAAATCAAACACTCACCCCCCAGCCAACTGATCTGGGTTTAATCCATCACCATTCTTTAGCTCACTCCACCACCCCAGTTCAGAAATGGCCGTATGCAAATCAGTCTGACCCTGTGCCTCATTGGAACAGTTCCAGCCCGAACTGCCAAGCCATGTCTTCCCTGGCCCGGAACCAAGCATCCTGGGACCGGTTTCGGATTCATAATCCTCATCAGCCAGGTTATCTTGAATCCAGTGGTAGAGTGAGCAAGGGACCCACGTCTGGGCATACCCTGCCAACTTATGGCGAACAAAGTGATACCAAAGGGGATGATGGACGGAGCATTTGAGCAAATCAAACACTCACCCCCCAGTCAACTGATCTGGGTTTAATCCATCACCATTCTTTAGCTCACTCCACCACCCCAGTTCAGAAATGGCCGTATGCAAATCAGTCTGACCCTGTGCCTCATGGGAACAGTTCCAGCCCGAACTGCCAAGCCATGTCTTCCCTGGACCGGAAACAAGCATCCTGGGACCGGGAGAGAGGAAGAAAATGGACAGTACATAGGCAAGATCCAATCCTCAAGTAAGACCCCAAGGTAAAATAGGTAGACTTTGAGGAATATCCACGTGGATTTAGATTCCTTACAGTTGAGAGTGGGGGAAGTGGGAGAGGTGAGTGGGTCCCCTCCATTTAATCATCCCCACAACACAGGTCTCAACACTGGCAATAAGTGGGCCTATTAGAGGTCAACCCCCGTTTACTCTGGTAAAAAAAGAGGTGGTAATTCTAGGAGTACAACAGACCTCTTTGGAGGGAAAATAAAAATCACACCCTCACGAAAATCTTTTTTTAAAGTGGGGAGACTGAAGAACTACCCAACGGTATAATCTCTGGTTCAATCACTTGTACCCATAGTGTGAATCACCCTGAGGGCGGGGCAATAGAGGACTTGTCGCCAGTAAACAGGTTTCAGGTTTTGTCAGAAGAGGTAGTAAGCCATATAAATACAATGGACTCAGGGGAGACTTCAACCAAGTAGAGGAGGGTACACCATCACTGCCAATGAATCAGGAAACTATAGGAGGTCTTCTACTCACGATTTCAGAAAAGATTAAACATAAATTTGCAAAATCAGAAGCAAATCAAGCTTAAATCTGAGAGGCTTGTGAGACACTTGAACTTAAAATGACAGACCTGACTGAAAGAATCAGCAATATGGAAGCATCTATAGAGGTTATGAAAGATGAAGTAATTCGTATTAGCAAGGAGATTCAAAACCTTAAAGTGGGAGGGAAAGCACTTAAAGAGAAGGAAGAAGCTTTAGAGAACCACTCAAGAAGGAACAATCTAGGGGTTCTTAATATTCCAGAGGGGAAAGAAAGAGGAAACTTGAAGGACTTCATTATAAATCTGATAAAAGAACAGATACCGGCAACATACAATTAGATCTTCAACAGGACATACAGCGAGTTCACAGGGACCGCTTTAGAAGAAATCTCCATAGAGACAAGTCTAGGAAAATCCTTACAAATTTCAATACCTACTCGATCAAAGAATTGATACTCTCGGAAGCTTTGAAAGTAGGCTCATACACAAAAGATGATTGGACTTTTCGCATCTATTCTGACTTAGCGAAAGCAACTCAAAACGACAATGGGAATTTGGTAAACACATGTAAGAACTCAAATCACTAAGAGCCACTGTCCAAATGAAATTGCCAACCACACTAAGAATAATGTGGAATAATAAAATGTGCAATATAAAAGAGCCAACCGAAGCCAAGAGTTGTAGCAAATACAAACACATCATTAGATTAATTGTCCAGCAACTAATCAAGGATACACATTGATCCCAGGGAGATGAGAGCTGATGGGCATGCTAAAATGCCCAGTTTGGTCAAAGGGAGGGTCCCCTTGGATGGGGGAGGGATACATCGGGGTGGCGTAGGGGTTACACATTAGATATAAAGAGTAGGAAAGGTGGGCACTGGGTGGGGAGCAAGTGGGAGAAAATAAAAAAATATATACACTCTTCCTATGTGACAAATGAGTTTAAAATGAAGGTGCTGGGAGTTGGATGGGCTGGAAACAGTAACAAATAAGACGCACAGCCGGACTATTTTAACATGGAACACAAATAGCCCAAGGGTTCCAGGTAGAAGAAGGAGAGTTCTTCAATTTTTAAAACAATCAAAGAATGACATCATATTCTTGCAAGAGACACACCTATATCAGGAAGAATGGGAAGAGATAATAAAGGGCCATAGATGGATTAGCCAATACGCATTTACAAATCAAAATTGCAAAGTGAAAGGAGTTGCAATTTTGTTAAAAAACTCCACCCAAGCTAAAATAATGAAAATGACTTTGAATCCTAAAGGGAGATGGTTAATCGTCACGGTTAGTGTTAATATTATAATATATTATCTTATAAGTTATGGTCCAAATACTGATGACCCAGTCCCGCCTCAAGAAATTTTCCAACAGTTGTTAGATAACGGGAATGTTATCATAATGGGGGGAGATTTCAATGTAGCATTGGACCCTGTATTGGATAAATCCTCCCTGAGACCAACATTAATACATAATTCAATGGAAAATTGGGGCTTGATAGATCCCTGGCGTTATAAAGCTGGCAAGAATAAGGAATATACACATAACAACAAGAATTATGGCCAAGCTTCAAGTATAGATTATTTTTTGATAGACACCAGATTGAAGAACAGGATTAAAGAAGTTATCCACCTCCCAGAACATCTCTCAGACCACTTCGCAGTAAAATTGGAGTTATCTCTAGACAGTGGCCTGGCTCGGTCTAGATGGAAAACAAAGTGATGGACACTAAAATGACTGCATTATATTGAGCCCTGCATTAGACAGATAATATCGTCATAATAACAAACACACAAAGGCAGATTGAAGAAGTCAAAAACAAGCTAACGTAACCTTTGGACAAGATAGTACAAAAAAATGGAATACCAGCAAATTAGCACACTATGAATATGGTGAGGGGTGTGATAAATTGCTGGTCTGGAAGACAAGGTGTGACATGATCAGGAGCTCAATTAAAGAGATAGTGCTGGAGGAAACTGGTAAACCATGTCAAGATGATCAGGACAGGCCATTGGGAAAGCGTTCACCTACTTTTCCCAAAATGTATATAGGGAAAACTCCTTAGCCACAGATAGACAAGATTAATGAATGGCTGCAAAAGGATCCCTTACCAAAGCCAGCTCAGGATAAAGAGGAATATCTTAATAAACAAATCATCTCTGAAGAAATATTAAAAGCAATTAAAGGTTTAAAAAAAGGGGAAAGCTCCAGGACTGGAACTTTTTATTGTCGGATGACATTGAAAATAAAGGATTGAGGGCGTGGCCAACAGCATGGCCGGGTAAGACGTACAGCGGCGGAGCTCCGGCGAGGCTGCCCAGTGATCCGGCGATAGCACTAATCCTGCACACGAAAAACTGATACTAAACTGTGCCTAAGGGTGTCCGGCACCGACACGAAGGGAAAAAAGCGGAGGTTTCTGGTGCCAGAGCCGACGAAATTGCCCCGGACTGACAGGCTCGCCTGCCCGGCTGCACCAACATGGCGGCCGTCGGTTCCTGAGGAGGCGGAAAGAAGTGATCGTTCACTCCGAGATCTTTCTTTGCTCCTGTGTGTGGCGGCGGGGGACGTCTGACGAGCCGACTGGAACCCGCAGTGAGTCCCCACGCTGACACCCCCTCCCTCGCCCCCCAGCTCGGTGGGAGGACGAACGTCTGAAGGGGACCTATATCAATATGGCACCCGGAGCTGTGTAGCCGAGCAGACACCGCCGAGAGCCGTAGATGGAGCATCCGGCTGGCTGAGGAAGGGAGACCGGTGAGCGAAACGAAGGGCAAGGAACGCCACAGCGGGAATGCGGCAGACCAGCGGCGCGTGAAGTGAAAAGCGCGGTGGGTGCAAGCCTAGCCCCCCCCCCTCCCCGTGGGACTGTGTGCCCTGGACTGTATTTCCCGGCGGAAGTGGGGGGTGCTAACCCGGCCCCAGGACCCCCCCTCCACCCGTGCTCCCGTGGGGCAGCATAGCGGGAGCCTCTACCTGGTGGTGGGACATACGCGCCACTGAACCGGATCGCAACATCTGAGGCGGGAGCAGCAAGGGCGCCCAGATTCTAACCATCCCAAACGATCCGGAGCCAGGAGCCGGGTAGAGGGAGAGAGCGCGCCCTACTGGAGAGGGGACACCCGCACTCGCCCTGGGGGGGGGCACCTGGCGGCGTGATTGTGGGCGGCTCGCCATTTTTACGCCACCGGCGACAGAGAGGGGACCACAGGGGAGCACCATACCGCAGTAACAGCGAATGAAGGTCACGACACGGGGACGCAGAGCGGCGGTTGGCGATCCAGGGACAAGGAAGGGAGCACGACCTAAGCCTGAAGGTCAGCGACGGCGCGGCTGCCCCTCGGCGTGGCAAGTGGACAGTCCGACGACCTCTGAGCAGGTGGAGAGACGAGGACAAGGTTACAGCGGGTCGGGATATGACGCCGGACCCCAAGCCCTAACCCCGACGCGGTAGAGAATCAACGAGGAAGCCACATGAGGAGGTGCCCGGCCGGGCAATTGCAGAAGACAGTGGAGAAGACCTTGGGCAGGAGGGGAGCACCGGAAGGCCACGTCTAACCACCCGGGTGAAGGCCGTCGAAGGGCGGCAGAAGCGTCCCGGCGGTAGCTGCGACACAAAAATGGGGAAAAAGGAAATCCAGTCAAAGGGCCCATGGACAACTTTGCGGCGCCGCGCCCAGTAACTGAGGGCCTCCAAACGGTGCAGCCCGCACGCACAGACACTGAACTACTGATGGCGGCGATCCAGGCCTCCCGCGCGGATATCCAGGAGTCCAGAGCGGTGTTGGAGGGCAAAATTGGCGAGGTGGGGTCAGAGGTGACGCTACTGAGGCAGGACTTACGGAATTTGTCCGACAGGGTCACATCGGCGGAAACGCGAATGGGAGAGACAGAAGACTCGATCACGACTCTCCGAAGGGAAATGGCGGAACTGCAGGCCTCACATCGTCAGCTGGCCTGGAAGGTGGACGACGCCGAAAATAGGTCACGACGCAATAACCTGCGTTTTGTTGGATTTCAGGAAGGAATTGAACAGAATGATATGGTATCTTTCCTGCACACGTGGCTACGGGACACTTTTCCACAAGCGCAATTCTCGCCGTGTTTCATTATAGAAAGGGCACACAGGGCCCTCCTTGCGAAACCTCCGGAAGGGGCTCGACCGCGACCGGTGCTCGCACGTTTTTTGAATTATGCTGACAGAGACTTGATACTGAAGGAGGCGAGGAAGAAGGGGGAGATCCGGCTAGAAAACTCACATGTTATGATCTTCCCAGACTACAGCCAGGAGGTGCAAAAGCAGAGGCGGTCCTTCGACTCAGTTAAGGCGAAGCTGAGGGACCTGAAACTACCATACATGCTGCTGTTCCCGGCGAAACTAAAAGTGATCAACGACAAAACCCTTTTCTTCACACACCCGGAGGACGCATGGTAGTGGTTGGAGGAGCGCCCGATCCTCAATAGTAGAGACGGCGAGGCGTGATGCGCTGGGCAGGTCACTGAGGACTGCGGCGCAATGGGAACTTCCGAAACCCCAAAGACTGAAATCCAGAAGATCTAAGAGACAAACACCGGCAACGCCGTATAGAGGCCGCGACACGGGGCGAGCGCGAAAGGGGCGCTCGGCCTCCCCAAGAGGTGCAACAGCACAAGGGTCGAGATTTGCGGTGCTGCAAAACACGGCACGCTCAGAAGGAGACGAGGAGGAAATACTGGACAGCCACACTTCGGCCGGGGAAGAAGAGGAAGAAGCAGGACAATCGGATCATCCATTGGTTAAAGAGATCAGGGGCCTGGAACAAGACCTGTCGGGACAACACAGTGCGCCTGAGTCGGAATCTCAAGACTCCAAATACTAAAAGGTGCAAGGCCAAAATGGATAATAAACCGGATTTACAGTGTATTGGAGAAACTGATGGTGACTGAAGAACCGAGTGGACAGGCAGGACTGAAATGGCAGCCCTCTGCAGAGAAGCACGCAAGTTGTAACCACCCCCTTTTTATTGTGTTTGTTTGACTCGTTTATAGGACTGTGTGGTAGTGTTACATAACCACATAGTGGGTGGGTGAGGGCGGGCGACAGACCGACTCCTACTGACAGCTCGGTCCTCGGAGGGAATGAGTCTGGAAGGGGAGGGAGGTGGGGGTCACCGGGGGGAAAAGTTGCATAAGTTGGGGTTAGGGGGGGAGGTGGGGAGGGGGACAGCCACAATCAGGCGAGTTGCAGCACCACTACTGGCGTCCAGCACCAACGCCAACTGAACATAAACACCATCCACCAACATGGCAGGTACACTGACCACACCACCGCAGGAAGGCAGGGGGGTGTCAATCCTCACATGGAATTAAAAGGGGACTAGTGAACGCATACATCAAGAGGGTGGCGCCAGATTTTGCCCTACTGCAGGAGACACACCTCAGAGGCGGAAAATGTACATTCATAGCACGAGGGAGGTATGCGGTCCTAGCACACGCAGGGTACACCCAAGATTCAAGAGGAGTTGCCATACTGATAAATAAAGCATTTCCATTTACTATACTCCGTACATGGAGTGACCCACAGGGGACCTATGCCGGTGTACAGGGAGTGTGGAGGAGGCAAAGATACACAATACTCTCGGTCTATGCCCCACCGAAACTGCAGGCACGCACACACAAGGCGATAGCTGCGATCCTCCTAGAGACTGCAGATACAATACAAATAGTGGGGGGTGACTTTTACGACGTTATGTCGGAAGAGCTAGACCGCACAGGGCCAACGCGTAGAGGAGGGGCGAGGACGGCCCTGTCACAACACATGGCCAATCTGGGTCTTACTGATGTATGGAGATGGCGACACCCTACCATAGAGGAATACTCCTTCTACTCCGGGGCCCATAGAGTGTTCTTGAGACTAGACTACATTTTCATGGCCAGGCAATACCTCACTACTGGGGACGAGGTGACATATAAAGCACGGGGAATCTCTGATCACTCACCGTTGTACGTGAAGGTTGGGGCAGGCAGGGGTTGGACAGGCGCAGAATGGCGATTGGCAGCCTGGGATCTCCAGAAACCAGAGATAATGAGAGGACTCCGGGCCGACGTCAAAGTCTATGTGGCAGAAAATGAAGGCACGGTTGACTCCGGAGTAACCTTCTGGGAGGCCATGAAAACGGTCCTGAGAGATAGGGCACAGAGTAGATTACGAGAAGACCATAGGAAACAACAGGCAGTGGTAGCGGAACTGGAGGCCACAATACTGCAGTTAGAAGAGGAGTACGCAAAGATGAAGTTGTTTTGAGGCGCTTGCTAGACAAGCAGCGGGAATATAGAGAGGTAGTCTCGAACGAAGCACGGACGCAATCATTGACAACCCTGCACCGGCTATACGATGTGGGCGACAAATCAGGCAAGCTCCTAGCATGGTTAAGCAGGAAAGAAAGGGCAGCGAGATAGGTGGAACGGATTAAACGGTCCGATGGCAACTTGGTATGCAACGAACAGGAGATAGCCGAAGCCTTTGCGTCCCACTATGAAGGCTTCTACGCGGCGAGAGACCTTGGGACGGTGGAGGACGCGCTACAATACATGGAGGGAGTGGATCTTCCTACACTAGCGACTGAATTCAGCGTGGCAATGGAGGCCGACATCTCACCCGACGAGATCTCTGAGGCCATTAATAAACTTAAAACAGGGAAAACGCCAGGGCCCAACGGATTCCCGGCGGAATTTTTTAAACGTACAGCAGATCTCTTGACACGCCACCTGAAGGCCCTGTATACTGAAGCTTACCAGGCAGGAAGCCTTCCACCGGATATCACTCGGGCCACCATTGTCCCGATTCACAAAAAGGGCAAACCCACAGACGATTGCGCTTCGTATCGCCCCATTTCACTCCTTAACATTGAGGTGAAGATATTGGCTACGGTGCTGGCGGCCCGCCTGAGGTCAGTGATCCCAGACCTCATACACGCAGACCAATCCAGTTTCTTGCCAGACAGAGCGACTAAACTAAATCTGAGACGCACGCACAATTGGCTGCAAGAAGTCAAGGATAGAGAGGAACCTCACTGGTTTCTATCCTTAGACGCCGAAAAAGTGCTCTCTTTCAATAGAAATGTAGAGCGAGTCATGACCGAAGCGATAGAGGACATGAATAGATGGAGGCAACTGCCAATCACCCTGCTGGGTAGGGCAGCAATGTATAAAATGATTACCCTCCCAAAGTTCCTCTATTCACTCCAAAATGAGTACTACCCGCTCCCGGCTACCGCATTACCTAAGGTTCACGCGGACCTCCGTTCCGACCTATGGCTGGGGAAACAGCCGGGTATTGCCCTTCAGACACTCCAACGACACCAGTACAATGGGGGGATTTCCTTACCCAATCTAGAAGCATACTATTGGGCGGAACACCTGACGCCCATAAACGACTGGATCCATGCCCCGGCCGACCACCCGACATATGCACTGGAGAGACAGAAGATGTCCCCACACAGTGTGCATCACTATTTATATGGAGGAAAGATTCGTAAGTCGCTCCTACCTGCGACATTGATCACGCTACGAGCATGGGTACGTATGGGATGGCACGGGAGACTAACTAGACAGACGCCGTTGTGGCAGTGCCATTGGCTGACGGAATTGAAAAAATTGAAGGGTTTCCAAAGATGGGACGACATAGGCATCTCGCATATTGGAGATGTCATAAATAAGGGGGAATTGAAGTCGTTTCACAGGCTACAAGAGGAATTTGGTCTACACCGCTCGCAACTTTTCAAACATACACAATTGACGCATGCATGGAGAGCCCAACACATCACACTTAGGGACCTGCCTGAATACGCACCGCTGGAAGGTAGACTCCTGCAGGAACAGTTAACACATCAGGCGGTCTCACTCACATACATGACACTAACCAATAATATGCTCGGTGACTTAACGAAATTAAGGAGGTTGTGGGAGGCAGACGTGGGCGAAATGGAAAATTTAGATTGGGAAATAGTCCTGATGCACCCATGCGAGGTAGTGATTAAATCTAGGCTGAGACTCATTCAACTGAACGTGCTCCACAGGACGTACTTTGATAGGGTGCGCCTCCTCAGAACAGGGAAAATAACAGACACCATGTGTCTCAGATGTAAACATCAAATAGGAGACTTTCACCACACTATCTGGTCGTGTGATAAAATACAACTATATTGGACACACATTTTTACGGAACTAGGGGAAGTCTTAGGGATAGAATTAGAGCGGGATCCAAAATTGGCATTGTTGGGCATGACGAATGAAGTAGACCTACCACGCAATCAACTCATATTTCTAGTGCTAGCACTGGTAGTGGCAAAGAGGGACATAGCAAAACACTGGGGGGCAGTAGAGACACCGAACATAGAGGAATGGAGAAGGGGCCTAGATCTCTACATGGTGGCAGAAAGGGTAACATATAAGGCGAGAGGGTGCCCCAAAAAGTTCCGGAGAGTCTGGGCGAAGTGTAGGCAATACCATGGTCTTGAGGGAGGGCAGTGAGGAGGGAGGGGCTGAGAACGGAGGGTCAGTCACTGGAGTGAGACCAATTGTGACATGATGAGGTCGTGAGGGGACAGGTGTACAACTCGAGGAGGAATTTTAAAAATACAAGACTGGAAAGGCAATGTTCAGTGGGGAGGTGCTGGGAGGGGGGAAGTGGTGGGGTGGGGGGGGGGGGGGGGGGGGGAACGACGACCACAAGGCAGATGTCGCGAATACCGTGGAGCACAATGGACTGGATGTGGCAATGTACATGTTGGGGAATGTTATCTTAGTTACAACGGACACAGTGGGGGGGAGGGAGGGTGCGGTATAAACAAAATGCAGGTTACCGATTGGATATGGAAAGCCCGAAATGACAATGACTTTATAATGCTGGCTGATTAAATGACACTGCGCCGCCCGGCCTCAGGGATATGGGCTGATGGGCCGTGATAACAATTGTGATTTATATCAATGTAAAGTCGGCAGTTTTGTAATGCAACATATGGGCTGATGAGATCCGTGTTTACCCTGCAACAAAAATAAAGTTTAAAAAAAAAAAGAAAATAAAGGATTGATTTTGATACAACCCAAACAAGGGAACACATTTATTGAACTGACTACCTGGGTAGTTCACCACTCCAAATGTTGGTGTAGTTCTTTCTCTGCTGGGCAGTTGGCCCCCAAAAACGGCAGGTGCAGGAGTTGTATGTGCACACCAACTTGAATTATCTTTGGATTTACCATGCAGGGAATATAGCTGGGAACTGCGGCTATCCCAATCCGCCGTTGTGCCTTATTCCATTCAAAGCTCCAGTCAAAGGTACAGTCTTGGGGAAAGAACACGGTCCCTGGAAACCTGTTTGGCAGGGACCCAGGTTAAATCAAGTCAAAGTGCATCATAAACCTGGCATAAAATGTGGGGGGTACTGCAACAGAAACCTACTTTCCTAAAATGTCATACTAACTGTTGAATGTAACTCTCTTTGATTCCAGCAAAGTCTAGGGGTCCTGGTGTACTGCGGTAATTGGCAATATAGAGATTCATGTTATAGCTGACTCTGGATCGCCGATTACCATACTGTCAGATGTCACATTTCATTACAAATGGAATAGTAAGATCAAGCTGAAACAGATGGATGTAAACCCCAAAGCAAAGTGGAGATAGATATGATGGGTATTTTATGCCCAGGGTGGAATGTTTATGTAGGCACATTGTTGCAAGTGCATGTAGCCATCAAAGTGCGGAATATCATTGGGTGGCAAGATTTGGCTATAATAAGTCTATACTTAATGCTGGGAACTGAGAATCTCATAGTAATAGGTGATATTCCTGCAGGTTGTGTGGATTAAGATCCCTCTGTGGTGTGTGCTGAAGAGGGTTTATGTGCCACAGTCATTGAAAGCATTTTTAAACATTTTCCTAGTGTGTTTACTGACAAGATGGGTTTTGAACACCAAATTCATCTCAAATCAGGAGCCCAGCCATTATTCACAAGGTATGTCCTCTACCGCTGAGTGCAAGAGATGAACTTAAATCTGTGCTAAAATTTTTGTGCTCTGAATGCGTTATAGCACGGCGTCTCTTTAGAGTAGGTTTCTCCCATCATGGTGGCGAGGAAGAAAAAAGATGAGGTCATGCGTCATGCTTTGCGTTGACTTGTACACCTTAAACAAGAATAACCTGATTGACTGCCACCCTTTCCCAAAAATACAAGAGTTGCTAGCCAAATAGGGGGCAGCCAAATTCTTTTCCATCCCTAACTTGCACTTGCCTTGCCACCAAATACCGCTCTCAGCTGAGTCACACGAATGTACTACGTTTGTCACCCCATTTGGAGTTTCTAAAATCTTAAACTTCGCTTTGGCCTAGCTTCGACAGCTACGTCTTTCAAAAACTCAAGGACAATCTTTTGGTGAACATATATCCCGGGTTCAAGCACATACTGGTTTTTGCTAGCAGTTGGAAGGCAAATAACACAACTTTGCATAAAGTACTCTCTGTTATCCACTGCAGGAATGACGATGAGGCAGGACAAATACAAATTTGGCAAACAAGAGCTTGAGTATTTAGGGTGCACAATCTCACTTGATGGTATCAAACCCAAGTTTTCCTTGATCAAGGCCATTTGCAATGCTGCTCCCCCCAACGATAGAAATGCTCTTTGCTCATTTTTGGGTCTAGTAGAATATTGCTGTTTTGTACATGGATATTCATAGACGGTAGACCCTTTGCAAGCCTTGTTTAGGAAGGGTGCAAATTCAAATGGACAGACAAACTATCTGAGACATTTGACAAAGATAAGAACTTGATCGCTGTGGCTCCTGCATTACACCCATTTCAGGATGACTGCAAGTGTTTCATCAGTGTTGATGCAAGTTTAACTGGTCTGGAAGTTGTTTTTAGACAATGGGTGGCAGGTAAGAACACTCCATACGTAATAAACAACGGGAGAGTAAGGGTATTCTTATTGGGTTATACTCCTAATCCACTGGAGCTTCTTTATTTTTAAAAAACAAAAAGAGGAGTATCCCCAGGACACAGTGTCCTAGTGATCAAACATGGAGGGAGAAAAATGCAGATAAAGAAAGAATTATTTCCTTTTTTAGAAACCCCTCACTTACCAACCTGGTTGGTGATATGCTTCATCATCGGGGTCCACCCGAGTGACCGAGTGCCACTCAGGTGTGCTTCGACGCCTGTAACTACAGCAGAGCTGGTTCTTTTGTGAGTTGTGAAAGTTTATTTAGGAAATAAGTAAGTTAAAAAAGTGTTCTAAATGTACTCCCTGCAGCCTTTATTCTAGAGTCGTGAGACACGGTTAAAAAAAAAGTGGGATACTTCTACTGGCATGATTTGACCAGAAAGTATCAGTTTCGTTGTGAGAATATGGTCAACATGTTTCAACCTTCAAGTCAAGTCAAGTCAAGTCAAAAGATTTATATAGCGCGCTACATACCCGGAGGGTCTCAAGGCGCTTGAAGAAGGGTGGGGAATTACTTGTCGAATATCCAAGTTTTAAGTTGCTTTCTGAATGCTAGGTGGTTCTGAGTGAGACGAAGGTGAGTGGGGAGTGAGTTCCAGGTTTTAGCTGTGAGGTAGGAGAAGGATCTACCTCCCATGGTGGTTTTATTGATGCGAGGTACGGTAGCAAGCGCTTGGTTGGAGGATCGTAGTTGGCGGGAAGGGGTGTAGAAGGAAAGTCGTGTGTTGAGGCATTCGGGTCCAAGTTCGTAAAGTGCTTTGTGTGCGTGGGTTAGGAGGCGGAAAGTAATCCTCTTATTGACGGGGAACCAGTGGAGGTTTTTCAGGTGATTAGAGATGTGGTCTTTACGTGGGATGTCTAGTATGAGTCTGGCTGATGCGTTCTGGATGCGTTGGAGTTTTTTCTGGAGTTTTGCAGTGATACCGGCGTATAGGGTGTTTCCGTAGTCCAGGCGGCTGGTGACCAGTGCATGGGTGACCGTTTTTCTGGTTTCGGTGGGGATCCAGCGAAATGTTTTTTTGAGCATGCAAAGAATGTTGAAGCAAGATGATGAAACGGCGTTGACTTGTCTGTTCATCGAGAGTGAGGAGCCAGGATGACGCCGTGCGTGGTCCGTCGGGATGGGTGCTTTTCCAAGGGCCTCTGGCCACCAAGAGTCATCCCAGGCGGAGGGGGAGGTACCTAAGATAAGGACTTCTGTTTTGTCTGAGTTAAGTTTCAGACGGCTGTGCTTCATCCACTCGGCTACATCTGTCATTCCTTCATGTAGGTTGGTTTTGGCGGTGTTAGGGTCTTTGGTGAGTGATAGGATCAGTTGAGTGTCATCAGCGTAGGAGATGATGTTGAGGTTGTGTTGGCGTGCGATGGCCGCGAGGGGGCTCATGTATACGTTGAAGAGGGTGGGACTGAGTGAGGACCCTTGTGGTACGCCGCAGATGACTTCAGTGGCCTCTGAGTGGAATGGTGGGAGGCGGACTCTCTGGGTTCTTCCGGTGAAGAACGAGGTGATCCATTCCAGTGCTATTCCTTGGATTCCGATGTTTCTGAGGCGCTGTAGAAGGGTGCTATGGCAGACTGTGTCGAAGGCTGCGGAGAGGTCGAGGAGGATGAGGGCGACTGTGTCTCCATTGTCCAGTAGAGTTCGAATGTCGTCTGTTGCTGCGATGAGTGCGGTCTCAGTGCTGTGTTTGGCTCGGAAGCCGGACTGTGAGGAGTCGAGGGATTTGTTGGTTTCGAGGAAGGCGGCGAGCTGGTTGTTGACAGCTTTCTCGATGACTTTGGCCGGGAATGGGAGGAGCGAGATGGGGCAGTAGTTTTTGAGTTCGGTGGGGTCAGCTGTGGGTTTTTTCAGAAGGGCGCTGAGTTCGGCGTGTTTCCAGCTTTCTGGGAAGGTGCCGGATTTGAGGGAGCAGTTGATGACGTCTCGGAGGTGTGGTGCTATGATGGAGTCTGCTTTGTTGAAGATGTGGTGAGGGCAAGGGTCTGAGGGGGATCCTGAATGGATGGAGTTCATCAGGCGAATGGTGTCCTCAGTGGAGATTGGGTTCCAGTCATTAAGGATGTTCAAGGGGGGTGAAGGTCCTGCAGAAGGTTGGGTGGGTTGGTCTCCGGGTCGGTTGTCGAAGCTGTTGTGGATGTCTGCGATTTTGTTGTGGAAGAACGAAGCTAGGGAGTCGCAGAGGGCTTGAGAGGGGGTGATGTCGTTGGAGTTGGCTGAGGGGTTGGTAAATTCTTTGACGATGCTGTTATTGCAGCGGCACTCTTCAGACAAACATGCAGTGGATGTAAGTACAACGCGATCTTTTAGATCGCAGTACTTCACAACGCGGTTATTACAACGCAAGTCGTTACAACTACTTGCTTTGGAGGGCACGGATTGAGGAATATTATAATTTTATATTCCAACACCAGTCCACGTAACAGTAGGGAAGGTGTTGGAATACAAAATTACAATATTCCTTAACCAACAGCGCCATCCAGCGCAAGTCGTAATAACGACTTGCGTTGTAATGGCAGTGTGGTAAAGGTCGTGCGGTGTAAACACCGCATTGTAAACGACGTTTACCGCATGCAGTGGTACATCACTATTCAAAGTGCATTCTTTGTCTGATCTCTGAGTGCCTTCATTTTCATTCCATACCCACTCAACATTCACCATTTCAAAAGTGGGTGTCATGCGTTCCTTCAATTCCTTGGAGCGCCTTATGACTAGTCATGATTTTAGTGCATTCAATGCCCTTTAATCAGGCATTACGTGATAATACACTTGGTATTCACTGATATGCCCCTGGACACTTACTGCCTCTACATATAAATGTACCAACAGCACAGAATAATTTGAATATCCATTGCCCTTCTTTAACGACTTTTAGAAGGCTGGGCTCAAACACTGAGTAAATACTATCTTCTTATGACGAATTAACCGTGATTCAATATTTACTATCCCTCTAATCTTCCATTTTTCCACCATTGAAACAGTGAAATAACAAGCATGTTTTCACCATTAATGTATGTATGCCAACTGTGCTAAACAATAGAGTCCAAATTACCAACATATCACCATTTCTATCCACATTAATTAAATGCACGGAAGACTAGGGATTCAATAAAGTTTCCTTGCTACTTACAATATGACTAGGAACTTACCCTAGACCCCTTACATGTAATGGTCAAACCTTTGTTTTTACCCTGTTCCTTAACCTGCACAGGACGTTTACTACACAACGCCCTCCCGTCACTCGCGTCTTGATCAGCTCACCGTGACGCGAGCGCTGTGATTGGTTGATGCCTACCCAGAGTAACTGTGTCCACCAGTATCCTCGGGACTCCGTGTGGACGATAGACAGGTTTCCGGCGGGCCGCTTAATTTTGACAAGTCAGAATTTAACTCTGCGGGTGGGCTCTGCATTTATTCGGCGTTCACATGCAGGGGCCGATGTCATTCCCTAAGTGTCTCGTAGTGTAATGCTGAACCACAACTAAAAACTTTACATTTTTAACTTCTCTCGCCTGTAGAATGCTCATTTAAAGCCCCCCCCCACCCCCACCCACGGTATCCATGGAGAACAACTACAGTTAGTTACGAGTAAGTCCACTGCCTCTTTTGAGTGTACCTCTTTCTTTTAAGCAATTTCTTTTAGAGAATAAACCTTGGCTCCCACACCTATATCAGTTAATACCAAGTGTATTATCACATCATGCCTGATTGAAGGGCATTGAATGCACTAAAATCATGACTAGTCATAAGGCGCTCCAAGGAATTGAAAAAATGCATGACGAACACTTTTGAAATGGTGAATGTTGAGTGGGTATGGAATAAAAATGAAGGCACTCATAGAGATCAGACAAAGAATGCACTTCGAATAGTGATGTACCACTGCATGCTTGTCTGAAGAGTGCCGCTGCACACCATGAACACTGTATTCAGTATATAGTTATACCTCCAATTACATTTCACGGAGAAGGAATGCACTTTGTTTTGGAGCAACTCACTCGAAAAAATGTGTATCAATGTGGAACCATTTTGTTCAGCTCTATTGTTTCAGATTTTTCTTACACAGAAGGTTGTAAGTACACTGAACCGTAAGTACACGGTCTGGCATCTAGCTGAGTCTGGGACGGGTGCGCCTTAGCGTGCACACACCTCTCAACTCACTTGGTCCTGACGAAAACCTAACAATTTTTGAAAAGGTTGAAACATGTTAACCATATTCTCACAACAACACTGATACTTTCTGGTCAAACCAAGCCAGTAGAATCATCCCACTTGTTTTTAACCGTGTCACATGAATCTAGAATAAAGGCTGCAGGGAGTACATGTAGAACACTTTTTTAACTCACTTATTTCCTAAATACACTTTCACAACTCACAAAAGAACCAGCTCCGCTGTAGTTGCTAGCGTCAAAGCACACCTGAGTGGCACTCGGTACTCAGGTGGACCCCGATGATGAAGCATGTCACCAACCAGGTTGGTGAGTGAGGGGTTTCTAAAAAAAGGAAAGAATTCTTTTTTTATCTGCATCTTTCTCCCTCCTTGTTTGATCACTAGGACACTGTGGCTGAGGATACTCCTCTTTTTGTTTTTTGAAGAACACTCCATAGCCTTCGCAAACAGAATGTGGAGACCAGCTGAGACACATTACAGCACAACAGAACTCAAGACTTCTGGACCATACGCAAATTCAGGACCTATATTCAGGGTCAAGAGTTTGGGGTTTTTACTGATCACAAACCACGTATGCACATTTTAAGTGGTAGTGGAGCAGGTAAAGCCGAAGAAAGACTGGTGCAGTTGCTGTCTAAATTACAAGAGTATAATTTTAACATCAAACACTTGCTTGGAGAAAAAAATGACTGGGCCGACTGTCTAGCACGTATGGCATTAGAAGAGGAGCAAGATAATGATGGGTTAGAGAACAGTGAGTATTTAGTGGCTGCACTAGATGCTGTTGTCAAGTGTGCTCTCGTTACTGAAAAGGCTTGGTAGGAAGCCTATGCAATAGACTCCAAACTTAGTCAAGTCAAGAGCTTCATAACAGAAGGTTGGACTGAAGGCAGCCAGCTGTCTGGTGAGTTGAAAACTTTTTTTCAAGTGGCCACCAAGTTATCTGAGGTAAATGATTTGGTGGCAAGATCTGTTCATCCCGCTGGAGAGCTTGAGGAAAGACATAATTATGGCTGCACTTCAAGGACACTTGGAGGTCACCATAACATGTAAGGGCCTCAAGCAGTATTATTGATGGTCTTCCTTAGAAACACAAGTCAAGTCCATGGTTGATAGTTGTGTTGAGGGGCTCATTTTTAGGTCTCGGCGTCAACGCGCGGAAGCGCGTCTCCGCCGGAGATCTTTTGTCAGGGACTATGCTTCCCAGGAGACAGTCCCGGCCACGCGCATCCTTCCAGGCGATTTGTAACTGGAACGCGCGCTGTGGCCAGGCGCTGTCTCCTGGGAAGCGCAAGCACCACACACGCATGCGCATACACACACACACGCATGCGCATACACACACACACACAAGCGCCCACGCACATACATACAGAGACACCCACCCCCCCTCCGCAGACATACACACACGCGCGCGCGCACACACACACACACACACGAGTGCACCCCCCCCTCCCCCGCCGTCGCACACATGCATACACACACAACGAGGGAACCGAGCCCCCCCCCCAGCCCTTTGTAACTTACCAGATCAATTCTGAGGGACTCCGCTCTCCTTCTGGCGTCGCGACTCGCGAGACGCTTTCACTCCGCCTTCTCTTCCGGTTACGTACGCAGCCCCGCCCCCGTCACAGGCGACTTTGCCTGACTTCCCGTCCTACCTGCGCTCACTGAGTTCGGGATCTCCTGCCTCGCCTGCTTGTTTTAAATACCTCCATGCATGGAATTCTAAACACTGCACAAACGAACAGAAAGGAAGCGAGGCGATTTTCAGAGCTCGATGGGTGACCCAAAACTCTGCAATTCATCAAAACGAGAAGTCAAACCAGCAAGAAATGGAGCGTGGCATCACTCCGGCGTCCTTGCTCGTGATCAGGTAGAAGCGTACGCACAAACGTAGCACGTGCAGCCTCCTCGGCGCTGCCGGTAGGCCCCGCCTCGCGCTCGGCACCTTTCTTCCCCTCACGAGCATAATTACATTCTGTAGGTTTGCAAATAATGCCATAACCCTCACCTGGCACGGCGGTGATTTATTGCAAACAACACCGCGCCACGGTATTGGCAGGACACTGCACAGGCCAAGGCGCGAGCGTGTCGTTTCCGTGCAGTGTTCGCAGCGGTCGCTGCTGTGCTGTGTGGAGAGCTGTTGCCAGTGCACAGCACAGGCCAGCTCTGCAGCACCGGGCCAGCTCTGCAGCCCACAGCAACCTCTATGGCAATCATGTCAGAAGCGTTTGTGGGGGGGATGGGCGCCAAACCCTTTGCGGGGGCCCTCTTGGTATCCCACCAAGGAGGATTTGTATTGAAGGCAATTTGTGGACTGGGGTGAGGAGAAAACATCGCATTTGACGCCACCTAGTGGTGCTAACGCTGCCGCTTTGGTCCAATTACTAAAGGAACAGTGAGGCTTGCTTTTCATTATGTCGAACTACACTTCAGGCTGCACGTGGATGATACGTATGTTGCGCGCCTGTACGTACGTGTGAGCACAATGCATGCACGGTGGGGCTGTGTATGGTGTTCGGTGGCCTAAGCAGGTGGCCCCATGAAATCGATTTTGAAATCCTGCGCTTAAGTGTAACCCAAGATGGAGGGTTACAGATCACCCCAGACAGCATTGTGAATTGCAGGGTTTCTCATCACTTCTGGGACAAGGCTGAAGGATGTGCAAGATGGGAGACTGAGTTATTTTATTGTGTACGGTAAACCCCGCCCCTTTCCTGGAACGCTCTTTTCCAGAATTGGTTTCCACACTAGGTTAAGTGGATGTTTAGTGGGCAAACGCTGCGGTCTTTTGGGTCTCTCCGACAGCAGGCTCCTACCCCCACCGACCTTCCTGCTGACACCACAAGACAAAGACCTGCCAGGACCAGACTGGAGCTAATACGCGAAAGTCAAGATGGCCTGAAACCGGCCTGAAACCGCTCTCTGGCTAGTGAAATACACAAACTCGGTCTACAACGGAGAACAAATCTGGGACATACACTACCCTCCCAGGGTGCCAAGTTCCTCTTTCAGAATCTGGGGTCCCACTGCAGTGGCTAGGGGATGAGCTATTGACTGCCAATTCCCCTTGACCAGGATCAGGACCAGAAGCCTGAGTAGCTCAGCAGCCTGCAAGGAGCAGGTGTCCTGGGCTTTCCTTGAAGTTAGGAACTGGCTGGCTGCTTAGGAGGGCCCCCTGCATTAGGAAGATGCTGCCTATAGGAGGGAAACTACAGGAAGCTGAGTCAGGTTGAACAGAAACTGCCTGCTGTGACTCTGTCAAAAGGACCAGAATTGCTAGACCGTAAGTCAGAGGTCTTCACACTTTGGGGCGCGCCCACCTGGGGGGCTGTGCATGTATATATTCCCAGGGAGGCACACATGGGTCTGCAATTACATTTTAATGAAGATAGCCTGTAAGTCATGTTTCTAGGTTGCCTTCATTTACACGTAGCATCTACAGGCCATAAAAAAGGTGTGAGGACGGTACAACTGAGTGGCATGACGTAGGGTCAGTGAGTATGAAGCCTTCAGGTAACTGCATATAAAAACATGCACACCTCAAATGAAACAAAATGCAAGTTAAACTAATTAAAGGGGAATGTACTTTTTAACCTTAAGAAACCTCAGTTGCCTAATGTGATCACTGCAGATGCTTTCGTGTGTGACCAGAGTCACAGAATTAAACCCTGACTGGTGCAGTCAGGAATTGTGACTTATTTATAGTACTACGAGGTCCCAGTCTGGGATAGGAAGCACTGTGAATGTCATTATTCTAAAATTCTATTACACTATATAAAAGAGGATGCGGCAAATTACTGTTTTGGATAGTAGTGAGTGCAGAGTAGTGAGTGCAGAGTAGTGAGTGCAGAGTAGTGAGTGCAGAGTAGTGAGTGCAGAGTAGTGAGTGCAGAGTGAGTGTGCAAAGTGCAGAGTAGTGAGTGCAGAGTGCAGCGTAGTGAGTACAGAGAACAGAGTAGTGAGTGCAGAGTAGTGAGAAGTGAGTGCAGAGTAGTGAGAAGTGGGTGCAGAGTAGTGAGTAGTGAGTGCAGAGTAGTGAGTAGTGAGTGCAGAGTAGTGAGTGCAGAGTAGTGAGTGCAGAGTGCAGAGTAGTGAGTAGTGAGTGCAGAGTAGTGAGTGCAGAGTAGTGAGTAGTGAGTGCAGAGTAGTGAGTGCAGAGTAGTGAGTGCAGAGTGCAGAGTAGTGAGTGCAGAGTGAGTGTGCAAAGTGCAGAGTAGTGAGTGCAGAGTGCAGAGTAGTGAGTGCAGAGTAGTGAGTGCAGAGTGCAGAGTAGTGAGTGCAGAGTGCAGAGTAGTGAGTGCAGAGTGAGTGTGCAGAATGTAGAATAGTGAGTGCAGAGTAGTGAGTGCAGAGTAGTGAGTGCAGAGTGAGTGTGCAGAATGCAGAATAGTGAGTGCAGAGTAGTGAGTGCACAGTAGTGAGTGCACAGTAGTGAGTGCAGAGTGAGTGTGCAGAGCAGTGAGTGCAGGTGCAGAGTGGTGTGTGCTGTTGAGTGCAGAGTGCTGTGTATTGGCAATGTAAATGACAATGCCATTTATTTATGATTTAAAGAAAAAAAAAGAAATGTCATGAGCAATGCCAATAGCTCTACCTATAATGATGCCGAGACCATTGCATTGCAAATGCTTGTTTATTTTTATTAGAGCAGAACAAAGAGCATTACAGGGGGAAAAAAATTGATACCAATCTTATAAATAATAAAAAGTATAACATGCTGAAAATAGCATATCTCAGCTACAGTTCCTAGCAGCCAACGACACCGAACCATGGCACACTACTAATATAAATCAAGTCTTCCCATATGTAAGTGCCGTACATTAATCATTACCTTACATTGTGCAATTTCAACACGGTCTATCCCCATCAGAATAAAAGTATCACAACTTTACCAGCAAGATTAAAAATCCATTAACTCTAGCAGCATAAGAGATAAATCTTTGAAGTGCAAATACGTCTAGTAGCATAGTAATTACTAAAATATCAGAACCCAGAAACAGCCCTGCATTAATGTGATCACAGCTAATCATATAACAATTAATAAAGTGCATACACAGTTAGCAGCATACTGATGACAAAAGTGCTTACATATGTCGGTACAATCTGCTTACAATGGAATGCATTACTTTGTAAAGTGCGAGGAAAAACGTGCCCTGAATCTTACAGTGGCACCCAAACTCATTGCATAAGCCTCCTCAAATTTATAGGTCCTGCACATCTTGATGATCCAGTACCTGATCGTCGGTTGTAAATTTGTTCTCCATTTCTGTAAAATTAGTGACCTTGCCACTGATATATTTTTAAACATCTTACCTCCCCTGAAAAAACAAATAACACCAGCATGCAAGATGGAACAATTGTTATAGACATACAGTGACCAGTAGTTACAAAAACATCTTTCCAAAATTGCTGTAGGTTAATACATGCCATAAAAGTATGCACCCAGCCACCTTCTTCCAGCTTTTGGCATCTAAAACATTGATTACCCATTGTTGTAAACAATTTGTATAATGGCAATGGCATATGGTATGCCATCCATCTGGAAAGAAAACTCATTCTCCTGAAGTTAGCCCCTCGCAGTGCTCTGTGACCTATCTCACTAAGCTGCTGCTTCTCTTTTATATTAAATTTACATCCTGTCACATTATGAATGTTCTGAAGCTTTTCCATAATGGATTTATCCCCAATAGCCTTCTAGTGCAGTAAATGATACCAGGACCCCACACCCACCATCCTATTTACCATTTGCCTGATAATCTGATGTGCTGGTTCACACAGCAGAGCATATTTGCTTTTGAGGAAATTAGCTACCTGGCAAAAACTCATCCATAAAGTAATACTTTGCCATGTTGTACCAATATATTTTCCCATGTGATTAATAATCATGATTATAAAAATTCCCAAGCTGATCAAAACCTAGATCTTGTCATAAGTGGTATATCCCCCTGGACAATATTAAACCCCCCATCACACAATCTTGGATAGGGGTATAGGCATCATATGCCAGTACATCTCAAGATCTTAAAAAGAGATGGATTTGTACTGATAAGGCTAGTAAGACCTTATATCTAGTTATTTTTGGAAGTTGTGCCGATTGTAAAAAAACTTGGAAGTTGATGGCACTCTCAAATTCCATTTGATTTAATAAAAAATGATCATAAACCAAATTTGTTTCGGCTAATTGCATTGTCAAATTAACCAGAAAGGCTGGATAGTATAGTGTTAAACCACCCTGTGCTATATCTAATGGAAGTATAGTTAATTTTACCCTGGGTTGCTTGTTGTTCCAAACAAACATTTGAATCATTTCATCCAATTCTTTAAAATAGGAACTATGAATTTTAAGGAGAAGGTTAATAAAAATAAATAAGAATAGTGGAAGTATAGACATTTTTATCATTGAAAACCATCCAATTAGTGATAGATTCAAAAGAGTTCATTTATCTAATATTTGTTTTTACTTTAGACAGCATATTTCCATAATTTAACAGGGACAATTGAGCATATTCATTTGTTAAAAAAATACTGAGGTATCTAATAGGGTGTGGTAGAACATGTTGGGGTCTCCGATTATCCCGATTATGCTGACCATCCCAGCTCCCTTCTCATTAATAATACTTTTGGCATCTGCCTGATTATATACTGATTACATACTTCTTTCAGCATACCCATCAGCTGATGTGGAAATACGAACTTTCGAGAATGAAAAAAATAGGGCATGCCAGTCAACCAGGTCAAAAGCCTTTTCGGCATCCAGCATAAGTATTGCAGCCTTGACCTGATTAGCCAAAAAGCAACCAATAGCATGAATTAAAATATAAGTATTAGTAGCCATAAACCTCTCTTAATCAATGTGAATCAGTTGTTGGGCACATGGAGCAATTATCATTGCCCAAACTTTCATAAATATTTCGTAGTCTATGCGTCCTGTAGTCCCACAACTTTTTGCATACAATGTTTACTTACCCTAGCTTTGTACGAAATAAAGTGTCGCCTAAAGGCGGCTTTAAATGACTCCCAAACCATGAAGATTGGAGCTATGTTTGTGTTAATTTGAAAACAATTCCGTACAAAAATTCTCATCTCTTTTTGCCAAGTCAAATCCTCTAGCAAAGATTTGTCAAACTGCCACCTCGATTTTTTTTTCTGAATGATCCCTGGAGTTAGTGTAAAGGAGACTCTAGAATGGTCTGAGAAAGAATTAGCTATTATCTGTCTTACCATTAGCCAACCTCTTATCTACCAAGGAAAAATCTAAACGTGATGCAGTCTCATGTCTAGAAGAATAGAAGGTAAACTGGGGGAAACCAGGATGCCCCACCCTCCATGGATCAGTTAACGTAAAATCTGTTTTTATAGTAGTTATTACCTTTGCAGTTTATGGCTTTAATCGTCGCTTTGCCTTGTTGGAAGTATCCAGTGTCAAACCTTAAATATAATTAATAATTAAAATCACCCACAATGATTAAAACACCTTCCGAATTCATAGCTATATTATAGATTTGCTCCAATGCTTTGGTCTCATCTACAATGGGGCCACAGTAATTCACAGAATTTAACAGTCTTGTTAACCTTTATCTTAATCGATAACCATCTCCTCATCCCGTACCGTACCATATCCTTGATCTGCCAATCAATCGTACTTGCTAATAAAATTCCCACCCCTGTGCATCGCTACATTCGCCGAGAAAAAATAAGCAAGTGCGTATTTTTTGGGCAGAAGTGTCTTGGGGTTGTTAGTAATGAGAAGAGTTCCCTGCAGGAAAATTACTTCTGGGGAGAAAGATGCTAGCCATTTAAGAAGAGCACAGTTTTTCTGTGGATTCAGCAGCCTATTCACCTTACATCTAATTATTTTTATATTTTGTGTCACTTAATTTATTCTCATTCTCCTAAATCTGGACCACCCTTTAGTGACACCTTTCCCCCAGTTCCCAGGAATGTCCCTAGAATATTTCCCAGAGAATATATCATACAAAATTTGTCTTGCCCTGCTCAATCTTTGCCTACCCATCCCCCTTTCCAAAGCTGGAGGACCCTCCTCATCTGCCAGCCCTCAACCTCCCCAAGTGCTGTAGTGCGGCACATAGGCCCAAGACATAGCCACCCCACCAGAGACTGTGTAAATTAATTTTTAAAAACTCCTGTATCTACATTTATTCTTAGGCTGATTTTGGAAAAAAAAACATTTGCATCTTCTACTGGTGAAAAGAGATTAAATTGACCATTTAGCAACACTATGAGTTTAGCATGTTGAACCACAGATACTTGCCCCCCCCCCACACGAGGTGGCTGTCACTAAGGCTAGGTCCAGAAAAACTCTCATGTGGGCGTTATCAAAAAAAGTGAAAGATTTTTGACGGATTGCTAGGGCCAGGATCTGTTGCACAAGTTACTACTTGTGTAACTACTTGTGTAACGATATATCTGTAAGAGACATTAGTTAGTGATAGATTCCTTACCTTAGAATATCCCCAGGCGTCAGACTGAATCCGGAAATTTTTGCGTAGCAATACCCCTGCGCATCGGTAGGCGTCGTCTGCGGCTCCGCGTCCTTCGTTGGCGTCGTTAGCGCCGGAATGACGTCGTCGAAGTACTTAGATGCCGCCCATGCACGCTGACGTCAGTTCTGCCACACAGCTTTTCCGCGCCAGATACGCCGAGCCATGATAGAACCAACACTGGTGCCATGAAACTAGGGCCCTGAAAGGGGATGACCTTAACCCTAGATATCGGTTTGCAGAACGGGGAGGATGGGTGAGTCGGCAAGGAATCTATCACTAACTAATGTCTCTTACAGACATATCGTTACACAAGTAGTACCTTGTGCATCTGAAAGAGACACGTTAGTGATAGATTCCTTACCTTAGAATAGATACCCCAGCAATACCAACCCCGGTGGTGGGTCTGCGAACCAATAATCACACCAGAAAGTCCTGGAGGACTGAACGGCCAAAAAAGCCATCCCTCCGGACTTGACTGTCCAGGCAGTAGTGTCTTGCAAACGTGTGCAGCGAGGCCCACGTATCTGCCTGACAAATGTCCTGCAAGGGCACTCCTCGGCCCAGGGCAGTTGTTGTCGCCGTGGCTCGAGTGGAATGAGCCCGCAATCCAGCAGGGGGCTCCTTTTTGGCCATGCAGTAACATGCCTGGATACACAACATGATCCACCGCGAGATGGTCCTCTTGTGTACCGCCTTTCCCTTCTTCGCGCCCACATAACCAACAAAGAGTTGGTCATCTACCCGGAACTGGCGTATGGGATCTAGGTAATAAGAGAGCACACGTTTTGGGTCCAGACGGTGGAGCCTCTCTTCCTCTTTCGAGGGATGCGGAGGCGGAAAGAAGGTGGGCAAGGTAATGGACTGCCCGATGTGGAAGGCCATGACAACCTTGGGCAGAAAGGAAGGTCTTGTCCGCAACACAACCTTGTCCGGATGAACAGAGAGGAAAGGAGGAGTAGAAGAAAGAGCCTGGAGCTCACTCTCCTGGAAGAGGTGATGGCAACCAGGAAAGCAGTCTTCAGAGTAAGAAGACGGAGAGGACAGTTATGGAGCGGCTCAAAGGGAGCACACATTAGGTAAGTAAGTACAAGATCCAAGTCCTAATGGGGCATCACGAAGGGAACAGGAGGGAACATGTGTGTGATGCCCTTCAGAAACCTATTTACAATGGGGGACTTGAATAAGGAAGGCTGATCAGGTAGCCGTAAGAAGGAGGAAAGAGCAGAAAGGTACCCCTTGAGAGTGCCCAGAGCAGAGCCCTGCTGGGCAAGGGAAAGAAGAAAGAGGAGAACCTCAGAAAGGGGTGCAGAGAGTGGGTCCACAACCATTGCTGTGCACCATGCCTCAAATCTGTTCCACCTGCAGGCGTATACCGACTTTGTGGAGGGACGCCTGGCTGCCAAAATGATATCACAGACTTCGGGAGGCAAGTCAAATGGCCTCAACTGCCGCCGCTCAATCTCCAAGCTTGTAGGTGGAGACTGGACAGGTTCGGGTGCAGAACCGTCCACTGCTGCTGCGACAGAAGGTCCTCCCGAAGAGGCAGACGAATCGGGGGATCGACTGACATGCTGAGTAGCTCGGGATACCAGTATCTTCGTGCCCAGTCCGGAGCCACAAGGATAACCTGGGCCCGGTCGCGCCTGATCTTCTTCAGCACTCTGGGCAGAAGTGGTATAGGCGGAAAGGCGTATAACAGACCGCAACTCCACTCGCGAAGAAAAGCGTCTCCGAGCGAGTGCCGCCTTGAAAATTCCAACGCGCAGAACTGATGACATTGCGCATTCTCTTCTGTGGCGGATAGATCTAACCAAGGCTCTCCTCATTGCTGAAAGAGGCCTTGCGCCACGTCCAAGTTCAGACGCCATTTGTGATCCATCATGCACCGACGGCTGAGTTCGTCCGCCCTGGCATTCAGAGAGCCTGCCAGGTGTTGAACCACCAGGGTCACGCCCTGATGTTCCAGCCACTGCGAGAGGCACAGAGCCTCCTGGCATAGGGTCCACGACCCCACCCCGGGTGGCGGTGGTGTTGTCCGTGAACACCTGCACTACACTCCCCTGGTCAGAGGGGAGGAATGCCTTCAGTGCTAGACGAATCGCCCGCAGCTCCAAAAGGTTGATATGGAGCCGGGACTCCGCCGGAGACCAGAGGCCTCTGATCTCCGCCTCTCCCATGTGGGACGCGTCCGTCACAACCACGTGCTCCGGGTGGGGTACGGAGAGGGATCTGCCACTGACCCAATCGTGGTCCGTGAGCCACCACTGCAGTTGTCTCGCAGTGCCCTCCGAGATCAAGACATGATCGGACAGGTTGCCCTGATGCTGGGCCCACTGAAACTTCAGGTCCCACTGGAGAGCCCGCATCCGCAACCGGGAGTGATGCACCAGAAGGATGCAGGAGGTCATCAGCCCCAAGAAGCCGCAGCGTCAACCTGACCGAGACTCGGGACAAAGGCTGAAAGATGGGAATCAGAGCCTGTATATCCCGAACCCGCTGTTCAGGAGGGTAAACCCGAAACTGCGCCGAGTCGAGAAACGCTTCGATGAAGAGGAGCTTCTGAGAGGGACACAGGTGCGACTTCGGCACGTTGATGGAGAACCCCAGCAAATGCAGGAGGTCGGCTGTAGTCTGGAGGTGGCTGACGACTGTCTGGGGCGAGCCCGCCTTCAACAACCAGTCGTCTAGGTAGGGGAAGACTGACACCCCTAACCTGCGCAGATGAGCTGCGACCACCGCCATCACCTTCATGAACACCTGTGGGATGCTGGTAAGACCGAAAGGAAGCACGGTAAACTGAAAGTGCTCTTGGCCTATCATGAACCGCAGGTAACGCCGGTGGGCCGGCAGGACGGAGATGTGGAAATAAGCGTCCTGCAAGTCCAACGCTACCAGCCAGTCTCCTGGGTCCAGGGCAGCTAAGACCTGAGCCAAAGTCAGCATCTTGAACTTCTCCTTCCGGAGGAAGCCGTAGACGTTCCGCAGGTCCAAGATAGGGCGTAGGCCTCCTTTGCCCTTCTTGGGTACCAGAAAGTAGTGGGAGTAACAACCACACCCTACTTCTGGCCCAGGAACGCGCTCGATGGCCCCCTTGGCCAAGAGGGCCGTGACTTCCTCTTGCAGAAGTTGCAAGTGATCCCCCGCCACGCGGTGGGATTGCGGTGGCATGGATGGAGGGGTCGCCTCGAAGGAGAGGGAGTAGCCCCTTCGGACGATCTGCAGCACCCACCTGTCCGACGTGATAGTGCGCCAGTGGGAGAGGTGATGGCGAACCCTGCCTCCCACAGGCGTCACATGGGCCTGAAAACTCGGACTAGGAAGGTTTTGAGGCAGGTGCTGTGGAGGGAGGTGTAGACTGGCCTTACCGTTGTCCCCGACCGCCGCCACGGCAGTCTCCACAGCGCCACCGCGCTGTTGAACATTCTGCGGCGCGTGTCTGGCAGCATGTTTGGGGGCGCCCCTTCCATGGCCACGAAAGGAGCGAAAGGCACCCGATTGCTGGCATGTTGCCGAGAGGCCCAAGGACTTGGCCGTAGCCCTGGAGTCCTTAAAACGTTCCAGCGCATGGTCTGCCTTGTCGCCAAAGAGGCGACGGCCATCGAACGGCATGTCCAGAAGTGTGGCCTGGACATCGGCCGAGAAGTTGGCGGACCTCAACCAGGCATGGCGTCGAACCGCCACCGTCGTTGCCATTGCCCTGCCCAGTGAGTCTGTGGTATCCAGCCCACACCGGATGGAATATCGTGCTGCATCCCAGCCCTCCGCAAGGGTTTGGGCGAGTTTAGCCCGGACCTCCTCCGGACATTGTGGCAGCACGTCCGCACCCGCGTCCCACAGGGTGTTGGTGCTGCGGCCCAAGAGACAGGCGGTATTGACAGACCGCAGCCCTAAGCTTAGGGACGAGAACACCTTCTACCCGAACTGTTCATATCTCTTGGATTACCGGTTGGGTGGGGCCGACGGGAACGCGGTCTGGGAATTGGAGGCCTGGATGACCAGGCTCTCGGGGGTGGGATGGGTGGACAAAAAGCAAGGGTCGCCCGGGGCCGGGCGGTAGCGTCTGGCCACGTTCCTATCCACAGGCGGACCTGTGGCGGGCTTGGACCAAGTGCCCACAGGAACGTCACACAAGGCCTCATTGAATGACAGCAGAGGTTAGCTGGAGCTTGACTGCGGGTTGAGGAACTCAGTGAGGAGGTTAGTCCTCACGGCCGCGACGGGGAGCTCAAGGTTTAAGGCCTTAGCCACCCTCATCAATACTACACTATATGTAGACCCTCCTCCGAAGCCACGGTCGGAGGGGAGACAAATCCAGTGTCTGTCGCAGTGTCAATACCACTGGCCTCCCCAAGCACATATGTCCAGTCCTGTTGAGACTGGCACTCCAGTGCCAGAGGGTCCTCAGACCCGTCACAATCTTCCTTGTCACCCGTTTCCTGTAAGACAGGATTAACAGACGGGGCCTCCTCATGGAAATAAAAATCTCCAAAGGCCGTCGGATGCGGTGCCCAGCGGTGCCGTTTCGGCGCCAGAGTCGGACCGAAGGGAACCTTGGGGATGGCGTCCACAGCGAGCGCCGGGAGTGACACCCGTGGGGTCGGCGCCGGCGAGGTCATGAGGTCAACCGGCGACGACCCCGATCCGGAAGCGGATCCGGAGAGGCCCTGCGGCGCCGAGTCCGAAGTCGCCAGCGGCGCCGGTGCCGAAGCACCCGACGGCGTCGCGGCCGAAGCACCCGACCCGCTAGGGCCTCCAGCCGGAACCGATGGGCCCGAAGGCGCCACGGAACCCTGCTGAGGAGGGAGGGACCTCATGGCCATGAGGAACCGCTCGATCTCCTCCGGCGTCGCGCCTTGCCCAGGGACCCGAAGGTGTGGGGCAGGCGGCGACGCTTGCGACTCCCGCGGAGCCACGTGGGCGGTGTCGCCCGAGCCCCCGGCTGCATCGTGCGAGTGCCGGGTGGGTCAGAGGAACGATGATGTCTCTCCGACCTCTCATGCCTCTTACCTGAGGACTTGAATCCTGACGACCGGTGTCCACTCCCGGAGCTGCAATGACTCCGACCCCGCGAACGGTCCCTCGACCTCCCGTGGGACCGGGGCCGGGACCTGGAGCGGCGCGGGCCGACTGAAGGAGCTCGAGCCGCTTGCGGGACCGCTCCCGCCTAGCTTTAGACGTCAGGGCCTTGCAGTCGGAGCAGGTGCGGTCGTCGTGGTCGAGGCCTAAACACTTCAGGCACTGGCGATGGGGGTCCGTAACCGACATCAGTCGGTCGCACTTCGAACAGGGTTTGAACCCGGGCATCCCTACCGGCACCGATAGAGTCGAAGACTCGAGGAAAGAAATGATCAAAAAGATCAAAAAGTTTTGTCAAAATATGACATGGGGTAGAGCTTCTCCGAATCTGCGCTAGCTGGCGCGGAAAAAAGAAGAACTGACGTCAGCGCGCATGGGCGGCGTCTAAGTACTCCGACGACGTCATTCCGGCGCTAACGATGCCGACGACGGACGGGGAGCCGCAGACGACGCCTACGACGCGCAGGGGTACTGCTACGCAAAAATTTCCGGATCCAGTCTGACGCCTGGGGATATTCTAAGGTAAGGAATCTATCACTAACGTGTCTCTTTCAGATCTTTAATGCAGAAATCTGCAAAGTTCACTAATATCGTCCGCCGGTACTTGGCATCTGCTGAACGCTGGGCTGGAACCATGTGTGTTCTCATATAGATCACACAGATTATTGAGAAGATTCATCAGCTGGGGAACACTCTGATTCTCCCCATGTGTCTCGCTTCCCTCTGGAATACCAATAAATCTTACATTACTACGTCGTGAGTGATTTTCTATCACTTCCACTTTAGTTTCCAACTGACTTAGTTTGTTTAATTCCCAGAGAATGTTCTTATCGAATCTTTGAAATCTGTCCTCAAGATCAGCTATCCTTTGCTCGGCCTCCAAAAGACGTTTAGGTAGCTGTACCAAGCTTTCCACAGTCTTTGATTAACTGTTTCAGTCTCCAATGTTTGCTGTACTTTCAGCCCACGGATCTCCAATAAAATTGCTTCCCGCAAAGGTAGTAGCGATACAGATGTAGCGTCTGTAGGAAACGCTGCATTATTCACACCCAACGATGAGCCCCCTATAGGCTCTCCCTGATGTAAATCTTGTTGCTTATCCTGTGCCAATCCTTGACCAATGGTTACTTTTTAGAGAATGCCTACCAGCCCTGAATTTACTAATGACTTTGCTGACAATGATAGGCCGGGTAGAGTCACCACCTGAGTCTGACCTAGATTTGGTAACTCTTGCGGTCTTGGGACTATCCCAGCATGTACTAAGCTTGCTTTAGGGGTCAGTTTCTGAAACAGAGGATACTCCTTATATTTCCCTAGTGTATCCAGGGATGTTGTAGGCAGTGTGTCAGTGAGGGGTGAACTGGACTGACTGATTATAAAGGGAGATTGCATCTAGAATGGATCAATTGCAACCTTATCTCCATCTTCCACTTTAAAAGAATCCTTTCACGTTGAGCATGATGAATGGGCAGACTCAGTCATATCCGTGAACTGTACGTATTGAGTCCCTCATGTCTGATAAGAAGTGGAAAATAATTGATACAACTCTTAACCCAGTTCCTTTTCCAGAAAAGCCATTGGACAAAGTTGCCATGGATTTTTTTGGGCCGTGTGAGGTATTACTCAGCAACATCAGCTACTTAATTCTGCTGATGCATTATCATTGCAAGTGGATGTATCTGTTTTGTGATGCCCCTAGTACAGGGAATGCCATTAGGTTTCTGGAACGAGTATTTGCACTGGAAGGTTCGCCAAGAGCAATTGTTACGGACAATGGCAAACATTTGTTATCTCATAAAATGTTTACATTTCCAGATCTTAATGACGTACAGCACATTAAGGTGGCTCTGTATTCCCTGTCCTCAAATGGTTTAGTTGAGAGATGAACAGAATAGTGAAAGAGGGAGTTCAGACAGCTCATTCTTTAGGGCAGGATGTGCAAGAGTTTGTTAACACCAACATTTGGCACTACAACATCACATCCCACAACACCACAGGTGTTCCACCGTTTACCCTGCACAGAGGCAGGAAAGTGCACGCCAGCCTGTTTCTTGAATGGTTAAGGTGCAATGATGCTTGGAAGGATGTTGGACCTAGTAATGTTTCTGTTGAGGCATACGTGATGCATAAGCAGAGTACAATGAAAGAACAATTTGATGCAGATAAAAGTTTTTAAAAAACATTGATCTGCAAATCGGTAACTGGGTGTTGATTAAAAAAAACAAGAAAAGGGTGTAAAGGCTTGTCTGAGTTTTACTTTCCAGGGCAGGTCAAAAAGGAAGCAAAGGCTTAGCCCTTCTTGGTGACAAGGGATGAAAGAACAAGCGGAGTCTTGTGTGTCTCTCTGATGTACAAGCATCCTCTTTGAGGAAAATTCTGAGACTGAGCCAGACCAATGTGACTGGTCCATTTGGTTACAGTCTTCGTGGAGTGAGTCCTCATCAGCTCTTAGCAATACATGCTCAGCAGGTGTCTTAAAACAGGATGTTATTGGCACCACAGTCAGGAGAGAAGTGGGGGGCCGCCAGTCAGCTGCCTTTGGTTGTTCATCATGCTAGACTTACAGCTGGGCTTCTACTTCTGTACATTTTCTCCTCCTGCAGAGCCAGGCATTCTACTTCCCTCTCTGAGCAGGTCAGACAGGATTATAGGCTCTAGGCAGATCCCTAGCCTCTAAAACAAGCTGTGCAGATCTCATTTGAACACCTCCACCTCCCTGGAGAATTGAGTGATCAGAGCTTATCCACTCAGCTCTTGGTTCCAGTTAGTTTTTGAATCTCTATGTGATCTGTGATTGCTCAGTAAATCAACCAAAATCTTTGCAGCAATCCTTTTGGGCAACTTTTAATTGGGACCAATTCTAAGCCCGGCTTTCCACTCAACAGAGGACAGGCTTTAACGTTTGACTCAGACAAAACCATTAAGCAACTTCAGCTTAGTGTCCCCAGGAACCCCTTGTCTTCCATTGAGACTGAAGAAGGGCCCACCGGAACCACAAGGTTCATCTTGGTGCGCTTATTTGCCTGGTGCTGGTGTCTGGTGTATCTGCGGTAGGGTGCACCATTTGTCCTGAAAGAAGGCAATACATGAGTCTTGCCAATGTGAAGGTCAGGATTTGCTCCCTACTGACACTACAAAGAGACCTGGAGATCGCCTAGTGGAGTCTTGCAGGGGCAAGAAGACCAGGCAGAGAAAGACACTATACACAACGAAACCATGTCTCAGGAAGATGCCATGTTGGGAGTAGGGATTCAGAAAAGGGGGTGGTGATGGACAGAGTTTCTGAATTAAGCAGAATACTCCTACCCAGTCAATAGATCAGGGCTTGATCCATCACCGTTTTTTAGCTCACTGTACAATCCCAGCTCAGAACCTGGCTACATGCAAATTAGTCTGTCCCTACCCCAGTGCATCATGGGAACAGGGCAAACCAAACTACCAAGCCAATTCTTGTACTGGGAAGGAAACAAGCTTCCGGGGACCGGTTTCTGGCATTACAGCCGTCATCGGCCAGGCTTGCTTGAATCCTGATGGTGCAATGAGCAAGGGGAGTAGGGTCTCACACAGGAGGCGAAGCTCGCATTTCTTCAAATGGGAATACACCAAACCATCATGGCTACCAGTACTTACAGGGCATGTATCTTAGCTTCCTGTTCATCTAGGTATATGATGCCTTTCTGACACACATTCAATGTCTCAACACTTACCAATTATGTTTGACTATGAATATTCGCTCACTTATCTATATTTTTGCCACTGTCATTTTCTGCTATTTGTATGCAGTTCAGGCATTGGATTCCTGACCTTGCCTTCTCTTCTTAGGTCAGCCATAGTTGTCTTCCTTGGGGTGGCTAGCACTATCTTCTGCTACAAGATTCTGCCTGTTCTCCTATGCTTTAACGCACACCTGTAGGTTTATCATAACCATTGACTATACTCCTCCCTAAGTGCTATCTATTAAGAAGACACTCTCTAACTTTGTGTCTATATATCCACTGGTTGGAAAAGCCACTGCTGAAAGACATTACACTTACTTCACTTCCAAGACACATACAATAATAGACCAATTGCTGCACTCAAGACCAGGTGATTTCGGAAGTGCCTCTTGCCCAAAGTGCTGAAAATGTCTTCACAGTTGGATATCTCTTCAGCTTGTTCATGACCTCTGTCTCGCCATGCTTTAGAAATCTGTCTTATGTGGTTTCCCATCCCTCAAACCCTTTCTAACACAGACTTTGGAATTTGTATGTGGTGCTTTTAGAGATGAAGGCAACATGCCAAACATTCATATCAGTCTTTCTGATGCATCAAGCCAGAGTGGAGTTCGTGGTCACAGGCATGAGACATGATTAATTCAGGTAACTATTACAGCTGAATTTCAGAGGCTATTTCTTTAAGTTTAAAATGTTACAATTTAACTGATATTTTCAGCTAACTATAACATCACTTTATCCTTTTGTTTTTCAGTGAATTTCCAAGGTTTTTTGTAGTATAAAGTAAGATATTAGCACCATACCTAACTATAACGTCACTTTAACAATGCTTTTATTCAATGAATTTCTAGTGAATTTTTTATGGGTTTTTGTTAACATGAAGTAAGATTTTATTACTATACCTAACTATTCCAACCCGTAACAGACCACAGCCATGAGCCCAACCCCTGTTGGTTACCAACCTCCAACGTGCCTCTTGCCATCTCCGATTGCTTCTATGCGCTCACTTCCTGAGGCCTAAACATCCAGATGTATGCCAACAACAGGTCAGTGGTTGGAAGACTGGAAATGGCAAATAAAAAGCCAGGAATGACTAAACATGGGAAAGACTTCCAGCTGCCTCGCCAGACTCTAACTATGAATAAAGCAAATCAGGCCTGCTATAAGAATGTCTAGGAAACAGGTTATATGATAGGTCAGATAATCCCAGACAACCTAGTATCCCCTTAGGCTGTCAGTTTAGATGGACTCCTGAAATGGTTAGGTCATCATCTTTGAAATTCTGTGCTCTCAGGGATATTGATGTGAGAAAATCATTATTTACTGCCACTCAGACTGCATGTTAAAATTACTTGGAAACAACTCTCAGTACATCCCTGGCCTTTTTAATTTGATATTACCCTACTTCACAAATGTAATCTATTACAATATGGCCCCTTCCCATACTCAGCAACCTTTACACATCATACTATACTTGTACTCGACCGTATGTACCGAGCTCTGACCCTATCCTGTCACCCACTTCCTAGTCCAAGACCATTTCACCAATTAACCCACCAGGTGGTGCCAGGTCAGTTATGATCATTTCACACAGAATGTTCTCTTATCCTCACCTGAGAGTAGCTGACTGTAGAAGAGACAACATCCCCAAAGGGCACCAAGCATGTTCTGCCTTCATGGCATTATAGGGATGTTTCTGTCACTCCTTACATCCCACAACCTGGTGGTTGTAAGGCAAGACCTAGGTGCATCTTCTGACCACTCTGGTTGGAACTGCACAGAGTGCAGTGAGACATCCAGCCATCAGAGCCTGAGGTTAAACTCAATGGCACAGGCTTAGGATCTTAACTGCTGGAAAGAGTCTTATTCACAGAACAGAGTTCCAATCCAACCTCATGATGCATTGGTTACTATGGTTTGATTGCGCCAATGATGTCATAATGGGTTTGCAGCAATGGTGTTTCCTAGGCGAAGAAGCTTCTTTTACCTGACAGTATTGAACTCCACTTTAACTTCTTAAATTCAGAATCTAATATTTTAACTTTTGACAGAGACATCAGGTCTTTAAACTCCAAAACACCAGACACCAAACCGCTCTTTCATGCTGCAGGGGCTGCAGGCAAGAGCACAATCCAACAGAAGTACTGGGGAACAGAGCATGCTTGCCCAGGAGAGGCTGAAACCTAACCTAATGTCTCTAATACCACCCCACCCCTCGAGCGCCACCTAACCCTCTAGCCCTCACCAAATCTCCTATTGCCAATTTCCGCTTGCTCAAAGCAGATGGAAATTCTAAGTGCTTTTCTTCCTGAGTAGTGGAAAAATGCACAGTCAGTCAACTCTCTCAGAGTCCGTGCTATTACTTCCCACTCTGGGGAGAAAAAGTGTAACTGGAAGATTTTGGTGTGGGAAAATCATCCACAATCAGGAATTCTGCCCTGTAATATTGCCACAGCAAAATGCAACAAACTCTTAATGAGGGCCCAAGAGGGGCTAGAATAGTCAGTGGTTAGAAAAAGACTTGGTCGATTTTTAAGGTTCACAGTTGATGGGGGAGCAGGGTAGAGACAAATTGTTTTGTGTACCCCTTGTAAAATCAATTTCGTATAACAATATCTGAATTAATGGCGTGATGCATGAAGAATTAATCAACAAAACACACTTAGACATTTTAAATTACATGTGGGAAACTAATGGCCATTTGCAAAAATAATATACTAACAATTGTGAACGAGTCATATTAATATAGTGCTATAATACGCAAATAGGCATGTATGTTTATGCTTCATTCGAGTGTAAGTACATATTGTGGCAAATAAAAAGGTCAGCTTGGCCTAGGGCACGGAAGTGTGCCAAAGGATGTCTGCATCTAAAACTAAAAAATGGAAAACTGGTTTAGGCAAGGATGAATGAGGTGATCATCACCACCTCTCTAATGGACCAATCAGAATGAACTGTGGACCCTAAAAATTTTAAGTTAGATAGTTAGTGAAAAAGGGTATAAAAGAGCTTGTTCGAAAGGGTGAAAAAAGGTTGCTCCACGGATTTTACTTTGCACCACGACATGCTGTTGGTTTCAACTATTTTATGGTGCTAGAGACTTTGAACATTTTTGGACTTTAACTTTTGACGGAGAAAAGAAGAATGATTAAATGCAGAATTTTATTTTTGGAAGGGAGGCATTGAGGAGAAATAGAGAGACAGATTGGGAACCTGTGCGACTCTGCTATTTTTCTTAGCACAGATTGGTAATGTATTTTCTAAATGTTCATATTCTTTAACATTGCACTAAATAAATGGCTTTAATTTTGCTCGTCTAAATCAATCTTTAAAGTCTTTTCTAAATGAAGTAGATAAAACCAATATAAAATTTAAACTTTTATCTGGTTTTGATTTCAAGTAATGTTATAACAGCATAAATTTGCTAAAGTTACAGGATTACTATGATTAAGCTGGTCTTAGTCTCCATCAACTAATTTCTGCTAGATGATCCATTGATCAAATAGTAGAGTACCTTGATGTTAAGTTTTCCAGGTATAAAAATGTAAGAGGCTTGTATAGTAAAAATACAGGGGTTTATTTTAGGATAAATATAGCAAGAAGCACAGCACGTCCGTTAGGCATCAAATCCAGAGCATATAACAGTTGAAGAAGAATCTGGAACCCAGCATGTAAGATGCAGGCACGCATCATACATTCTAGGCTCCAGCCATAATGACATAGGAAATGGAGAAGAAAAACAAAGCATAGAAAATGCAAGAATGTAACACATCATTGGGTAGATGCATCAACGTTGTCATTTGCGATTCCTTATTTGCGAAAAATAAGGAATCGCAAATAAGGAATTGCAAATGGCAATGCATCATTTATTTCGCAATTTTATTGAGATTCGGTAAAAATCGCAATTTTTACCGAATCGCAATAAAATTGCGAGTTTCAAATAGCGAATTCGCAATTCCCATTCATTCCTATGGGCTGAAATGCCCATAGGAATGAATGGGAATTGCGAATTCGCAATTTGAAAATCGGAATTCAACAAAGCATTTCAAGGGTGGAGAGGGGGGTCCAAAGGACCCCCCTGCACCCATGAAATGCACTTTTACATGTAAGTTACATACACACATGTCCTAAGGACATGTGTGTATGTAACTTAACAGTTTAAAAAATGTATTTTTGTGCTTTTTTAAACAATTGTGCAAATTACCACGAGGTTCAAACTCGTGGTAATTTGCACTTGCAATTTTAAAATTCCATTTAAGGAATCGCACAATTGCGATTCCTTAAATGCAATCGCATTTAAGAAATTCGCAAAATTAGCGAATTTTAACAAAAAGTAATGATGCATATCAAAAAGCATTTTTGGAGTCGCTAACGGCCGATTTTAAGGAATCGCACCGTTGGCCACTCCAAAAATGCTTGATGCATCTGGGCACATATCCCTACAAAAGAAAATTAACAAAGGTACCTACTAGGCACTTTTTTGGGTCTAACATCAGTTTTAATCCTAGATGCAATAGACAAATCTTTATGAGGGAAACTTTGAGGAGACACATTAACATGCGCCCGAGGAGACACATTAACATACGCCTGTGATGGAAATGAGTTAGAAGAACTAAGAGATCTGGCAGAATTTGGACATCTGGCCACCCTTCGAACATTCCAAACTCTTCCATCTTGTGTGGCAACACTGTTTTTGAATACTTTGACCACTTTAATGGGAGGAAAGAATTTGGAAAATCCTTTAACCAGAAATCCAGGTTTCCTCACTCTCACCCATTCTCCTACAACAAAATCATGAAGTTTGACATTCATTTTAGAATCAAACAAATCTTTCATACTCTGTTGTCTATCTTCAACACGTTTAGCAACACCCTCGATATCAACTTTAGAATCATTCATGTTTAACTTCTTAACCCACCAGGGACAAATGACAGAAGTAGGTTCCCTACCTTTCAGAAGTTTGAAAGGACTCACACCTGTGACAGAGTGAGGTGTGATGCGATAGACCCATAACCTTTTCCTGACAACATCCAACCAATTGTCATCAGAAGAACTTATACCACTAATGCAATCCTTAAGAACTCGATTAAAACGCTCAACTTGACCATTCTCCCTAGGCTCATATAAAGAGACAGTATGATGCTTAATACCACAACTGTTAAGAAACTGTTCAAACTCAGAAGAAATCAACTGTGTACCATTATCCGTGACAAAGGTCTCTGGAAGACCTTCCCTAGCAAAGATCTCTTTCAAGAAAAACAAAATAACCTGAGAAGCATTACTAACAAACTTTACTTCAGGCCATTTCGAATGGTAATCCACCAAAACTAAAGCAAAACGAGCATTCAATGGCAAATGTTTAAAAGGGCCGGAGATGTCAAAAGCCACCTTCTGCCAAGGAAACTTAGGCCAAGTCACAGGTTTAAGAGGAGCAGAAGACAAATGAAGCATTTTATCGCTACTAATACACTGTGAACATTCCCGTACCATTCTATCAACCATTTTATCAATGCCAGGCCACCAGAAGTTTTCTCTAATCAACCGTTTCATAGACGACATACCTATATGACCCTGGTGAGCTAACAACAAAATCTTCTCTTGTAAAGAAGCAGGAGGAATTAACTTACCAGTCTTGAATAGAAAACCACCAAACTCTTCAATTTCAGAAGCAACCTGAGAAAAAGAAGCTAACTCAGAAGAAGTGGACTTACTATTAGGCCATCCAACTTTTACGTAGTCAAAAATTTGTTGACATACAGAATCTTTTTCCATTTCCTTAAACCATTCCTCTTCAGTTAACATTAAGAACTCCTGAGATATGCAATCTTCAATGGAAGCAACAACATCCACATCCAGATCAATGGTAGAAACCTTACCAACACTACAAGGTAACCTGGAGAGAAAATCTGCCATGACATTGCTCTTTCCTGGCACATACACAATTTTAAAATCATATTCCTGAAGGCGTGAAGATAAACGAGCTATCCTTGCAGTCGAGTTCCATCCACCCCCAGGAGACAAAATCCCTACTAACGGTTTGTGGTCTGTTCTCAAAGTAAATCTGTTTCCCCACACATAATTTCTAAAATGTTCCACAGCCCAAATACAGGCTAGCAATTCTTTTTCGATAACCGAGTATCTTCTTTCGGTGGGAGATAAAGTTCTAGAAGCAAAAGCTACGCACCACTCATCCTTACCAGCACTCTGACTCAAAACACCTCCAATGCCGTATAGACTGGCATCCACAGTGACAATGCATTTCTTATTAATACAGAATGATTTAAGTGTGGGAGCATTAACAATCTCATTTTTAATTTGCATGAAAGCCATATCTTGCTTGTCTGTCCAAACAAATTTGGCAGAACTCCTAGTCAATTCTCTTAAGGGTTCCATCTTGTTAGCGAAATTCTGAATGAATTTGCTGTAATATTCGCATAACCCAGCAAATGAGAGCAATTTTTCCTTATTATCCGGGGCTGGTGCTTTCACAATGGCATCTACAAGATTTTTCTTTGGTACCACTCCTTCTCCAGAAAGAGTGTGTCCCAAATATTCAACAGATTTACAGAAAAATTTGCACTTGCTGGCTTTAATAGTCAAACCAAATTGTTCTAACTTAGAACAGACTTCTTTAAGATGAGAGTGGTGTTCACAGTTATTTTTAGAAAATACAAGAATATCGTCTTGAAAACACTTGACGAATGTTAGGTCTTTAAAAATGTGGTACATTGCCCTTTGAAACACTGAAGCAGCTGAAGCCAGACCAAATGGCATTCTCTTGAACTGAAATAACCCATGAGGGGTGATGAATGCTGTAAATTGTTTAGAGTCTTCAGTGAGTTCGATCTGGTGATACGCAGATCTAAGGTCTAACGTTGAAAATACACTAGCACCATCTAACATACATAGCATTTCATTATTATTAGGAAGTGGATGACAATCAGTAACCAAACTCTTATTAAGTGCCCTCAAATCTACACATAGCCTAATACTTTTGTCAGGTTTAATGGCCAAAACAATGGGAGAAACCCACTCTGATTAATTAATTAATTGTGTGCTTATATAGCGCAGGAATCACTCCCGAAGGGGTACCTCCGCGCTTTGACCGCTGCGAAACCCTTCCTGGCTTCCCTGAGAGATGGTCCCTTAATGGGTATCTCCAGGGTGAGACCAGGCATCCCCGGCGGTCTGGTGGGGCCGTTAGTGAAGATGAGGCAAGCTAGTGCCCAGAGTTGCCGAGTGTGATCGCTGATCAGAGTGGGCACCGAGGCGAGAGAATTATCGAGTCCGCTGACCCTGGTCCAGAAACCTGCCGCGTCGGGAATCGAACCCTGGTCCCGGGCCGTCCTCTGCTCTCGGGTCTGCCGCCTCTAACCAGTGAGCCACACTACTTCACTGATGATTCCACTTCCTCAATTATATTATCTTTCACCATGGTATCAAGCATATCTCTAAGCTCGTCCCTAATACTAATAGGCACTCCCCTTAGTTTTTGTTTAACAGGAACAGAATTGGGCTTAACTTTGATTCTGTGACTAAATCCATTCAATTTGCCCAACTTATCAGAAAACACCTTAGGAAAAGCACGAGAAATCTCTGTGAATTCAGGTAATTCAGTAGACTCCCCATTAGATATAGCAAGGACTAACACAGGATCTTTCAGTCTAGGGTTCAATGTAACACCTAGCTTCGCTTGATCCCTCCACCCCAAGACATTCACTCCTTTCCACGCAACATATAACTTCACACTTGCAGAACTATTTTTGATCGTAAGTAAAACTTCCTTAAAACCAATAAAATTGATCTTAGGTCCATCAAAATTGTAAGCACAGATATCAGGTTTAGATAATGCATTGATATCAATTAGGTCTCCAAATGACTCTATACAATATTCATGTGTGATAATGGTCCAAGGGGAACAAGAGTTGATCATAAGTTCTAATACTTTACCCAAAATCTTAACACAACTCTTAGAAGATAGCGTGTCCGCTTGTGAAATGTCAAATGACTCTTGTACAGAAACAATACCAAACTCCTTAATATCTGGATCATTACATGCTTCATCATTAACATATGATACATTACCAGTAGGACGTTTAGAAGTAGAAAACGAAGATTTTTTAGTGTCTTGGAACGGTTTTGTGGGAGTTTTGCACATTTTCGAAAAATGTCCAGAGCGCCCACACTTATTGCATTGTCTACTAATAGCTGGACACTGTGGAAAAGACGCAATATGGTCAGGATTACCACATCTAAAAAAAAAAAACTGTTTAGCTTTCCCATCGTTCCTATTGGAATAAAAGACATTTTTTTGTTCATGGGGTTTAACCACACTAACTTCACTAGTAGAGGTAGAAGTACTAGGAGCAGATGTTTTATCCAACGATTTTATCCATTTATCAGACTGCTCAAGAGCTTTAGCAGTACTGATAGCCGTTTCTAAACTAGGGTCACCTAAGATCTGCTCTTGAACTTTTTTTACTCTTCACATGTACAATGATCTGATCTCTGATCATTTCATCTGTCATAAGGCCAAAATTACAATGCAATGACACCTACAAGTCTTCGTGATCATCTGGACTGAGAAAATAAAAATAAGGACTTTTTCATAACTTGGATGCACAGATATGGACAATTATTGTTTGAATAGATATTATCTGTAAATCTCACAGATACGCTTATTTTTGTGCTCAGGGAATCCTACAATTTTTGCTCTATTGTGACAACAATTACTCTGTAAATTGCTGTCTCTTGACAGCGGTGGGTGGTAGCTGTCTTCGGTTCCCTTGATGCCTCTTTGAGATAATCCTTTCTAGATTCATTGCTGCATGGGCTATGCGCTGGTAATACCTCACCACCTACTCTTTCAAATCGTGCAAGATTTAAAGGCGTCTTTATTGCTCATTCCCTTTGTGAACAAGCAGAACACCTGTTGTCAGCTTGCTAGAGCAGCAAGTAGGCCCTAAAAATAGCTCGCCTTGATTAAATCTGGCTTATCATAGTGAGTGGATTGTTTGAGCCCTGAAATAAATAAATCAGCTCATGAATTAGGCCTTGAATGAAATGAGGTGAGAACCCACCTCAAGTAATGATCACAATCCTTTTCAGGGCAAACCACTAGACTCACTAAATAAACCTGAACTCAACCGCCTAGTAGCTATGGGTACAAAACAAACAGACTTAATGTGTAATGCATTTATGCAGTACTAAAACTGTCTTAAAGCCAAAACACAACACAAGGAAAATCCTAAACCAATTTATAAAACTAAAGAGTAGTTCAATAAACACAATTATACCAAAACAAACACAATTTAATAGAGGGAACAGGAGGTATGAATTTGTAAAGTTTAAATAAAAATAGCACCAAAAAGTGTTAAGTGCCAACAACAGTCTTCTGATTGCACTTGACAGGTATCTAGACACAACTGAAGGCCGATCACTATGGAGAGTGGGTCAGATCTAGAGACCAGGTTCAACCCAGTCAGAATTTTACCCTCGCACTCAGATCTAGATTTATATATTGACGGAGAGGGTACTCCGTTGCACCGGTGATGGAGTTCCCTCTACGCTAATAAAGTGGTCCAGCTGCCAAACTTCATTGCGGGTAGACCTTAACCCCTTATGTGCTGCGTCGGGGCGTTGGCCGACGGCAGCACTACCTCCCCAGTGCTGCGCACGACCATTGGACGTCCATTCAGCACTAGTTCCAATGGACAGCGCAGCACTGGGGAGGGATATTTGCGCCGCATCTATGAGGTTAAGTTTGGCCACTGCAGTGAATACTTGGCCCCTGCAGTGGCCAAACTCCTCTGATGGCCCTGGGAGTAGGGGCTGTTAGAGAAATGGCTGCATATCTATGCACCCAATTTACATGGGTGGACATGTAGTAATTTTTAAGATTTTGCCTGCCCATTGTTTACGTTGTGCTTGTGAAATCTCTTGAATAATATATTTCTTAAAAGGGTGCTCTCCGCTGGCTAAAGCGTCGTCACTGTCGGACCCGGCGGTTCTCGTATCACTGGATGCGAGGATGGCTTTTGATATGGTGGAGTGGAACTACCTTTTCGCGGTCCTCGCACACCTGGGGCTTGGCTCTAGGTTCTGCGCATGGATCCGCCTCCTCTACACAAAACCAATGGCATGCGTAACAGCTAATGGGCACATATCGGAGGCTGTGCAGTTGTCGAGGGGAACACGTCAGGATTGCCCCTTGTCACCACTCCTCTTTGCTTTAGTGTTAGGACCCCTAGCGACATCCACAAAAATCCAAAGTGGGAATCTGCGAAACCACTACTGCAACAACTTCACTAACTACCAGTTGCGGAAAGGGCGTCTTTTAAGATTGGTTGCATGACTTATAAAGCCCTCCACTGCACCAGTCCTGATTTCCTTAAAACCCTGATCACGCAGCACCGCCCGGTGCGCAATCTTCGCTCGGCGCATCTTCACCTGCTGGTCGCCCCTAAAGTAAAACTTAAAAAGTTTGGCGGCCGCAGGTTTGCTTATTTGGCCCCTAAACTCTGGAACCCTCTTCCTCTTTCAGCTAAGTCTAGTGGCTCATTATTGATTTTTAGGAAACTTCTGAAAACTCTGCTTTTACACAATCTGGCTAATTCCACCCCCTGCAATTTCCGCACTCTTTCTCTCAGCGCCAGGAAACTTACGGTGTCAGTACGCTTAACAAATTCCACTTAAGATAAGAAGATAAGATAAGACATGGATCAGAGGTACACCGTTGCTGAAGTGCATACAGTGGGCGGAGGGATGGCAGGACCGACACTCCCTATACGTAGATGATGCCCTGGTATATCTTACTGACACCGAGAACTCCATATCAGTGCTGTTGGAGACATGTGACAGCTTCGGGAAGATATCAAGATATAATATTAAGTGGTCGAAGTCTGTCCTGTACGTCCTAAAGGGCCCCGCTCCACGACTCCCGGATAACTGCCCCCTGATTGTCACACAAGACTCATTTAAATACTTGGGCATACACATTATGGCAGACGCAGCTGAATTCTTCGTCAGAAACTTGCCGCCCACCCTGGAGCGCCTGAAACGAGATGTGAAACACTGGGAAACCCTTCCCTTGACACTGTTAGGAAGGGCAGCATTGTTCAAAATGATGGCACTACCTCGTTTTTTATACGCCCTTGAAAACACACCATATCCAATAGCACCAAGGTATTTCAAACAGATAGCAGCACAAGTATCCACACTACTATGGGGTAACAGGCCAGCGCGGATTGAGCAAGTTAAGTTGCACAGTAGCTGGTATGATGGGGGAATAGCACTCCCTAACATCCAGATGTATTATTGGGCAGCACACCTCAAAATAGTAAACCAATGGATACATGCATCACAAGCAGACCCAGCTTATAGGGCAGATAGGGCCCAATTAGGCACAGGAAATATGCTCGCAATACTATACAACAAAGGACAAGCCACAACACTACTGGGTCCCACGAAACACACGGTTATGCTTTGGCACATAGCACAGACTCGGATGGGGTGGAAAGGGACAATTACAAAACTGACACCTTTATGGGACACTAAACGGTTAGGACAACTGAGAAAAAGCAGAGGATTTGACCGGTGGGACAATATTGGGATTTCAACAGTGGGAGACCTTTGGGACAAGGGGAAAGTATTGCCATTTGATCAGCTCAGGCAGCAATACGATCTAGGCCCGACGGAAACTTTTCGTTACGCTCAAATACGCCATGCGTTGATGGCGGTAATATCACCAGACACTGAGGCCCCTGAGGCGTCCCCTTTAGAAGATCGCCTGCTTACGGACCACATGCCCAGGAAGGCTACGTCTTTTACGTATCGTAAAATAATTAATGATCTACCGGACCCAATGGCCCGTTAAAAGTGAGATGGGTTGAAAATGTGGGTGACATGGATGAAACTGAATGGCAGGAGGCCCTTGCATCACCTAGGGAAGTGGGAATACCAGCCAGGCTTCGCTTGGTACAATTAAAGATCCTACACCGCACGTACCACACTAGGACCACGCTACATAAAATAGGGGGAGCACAACACCCGTTTTGCCTCAGAGGATGCGGGGAAGAGGGATCCTTTTTCCACACAATATGGGACTGCCCAATGATAGCAGAATACTGGCGAGCAGATCTGCGAACAATATCGCAAGCAATAGCAGTGTCACTGCTGCCAGAACCGCGCAGGTGCCTCTAAAATGTATGGGAACCAAATGACTTAACACGCCATGGGCAAATATGGTTCAGAAAAGGGGGTGGTGATGAACAGAGTGTCTGATTTAAGCAGACCACTCTTACCCAGTCCAAAGATCAGGGCTTGATCCATCACCGTTTTTTAGCTCACTGCACCATCCCAGCTCAGAACTTGGCTATATGCAAATTAGTCTGACCCTGGCCCAGTGCATCATGGGAACAGGGCAGACCAAACTACCAAGCCAATTCTTATACTGGGAAGGAAACAAGCTTCCGGGGACCGGTTTCTGGCATTTCAGCCGTCTTCGGCCCGGCTTGCTTGAATCCTGATGGTGCAATGAGCAAGGGACTCACATCTGAGTATACCCTTCCACGCTTATGGTGGACAAAAATAATTCAGAAAAGGGGGTGGTGATGAACAGAGTGTCTGAATTAAGCAGACCACTCTTACCCAGTCCAAAGATCAGGGCTTGATCCATCACCGTTTTTTAGCTCACTGCACCATCCCAGCTCAGAACTTGGTATGCAGACAAAATATCGAAATTAAAATATCGATATACAATAATATCGATGTTTTAATTTCGACAGTATAGAATATCGATGTCCAAAATATCGACAGACAGAATATCGTTTTTTTAAGGTATGTATGTTACTAATATCAAATTTTACTAATATCGAAAAAAAATTTAGTGTTATGTATTTTATTATGTTCTTTATATGTTTGTTAAACATGTTTTGTAATGTATGTATGAAAATGTGTAAATTTATTTACATTTTGCGTTTTAGTATCAGAGCGGGTTGTGGGTTTATAGGGGAATAGGGTGGGAAGTAATTTATTAATAATTAATTAATTAATATATGTTTGTAAATATTTTTAATTAATAATTAATTGGTAATTAATTAATATTAATTAGTTAATTCATTAATATAATTTTGTACATATTTTTAATTAATAATTAATTGGTAATTAATTAATATTAATTAGTTAATTACATTAGAGTATTTTTTTATATATATAATTTTTTGTTATTGTTAATTAATTAATTGGGAAAAAATAATATTAATTATTAAATTAAATTAATTACAGCTAATGTGCTAATATATTTACTTTATTGTTGTTTTTTTTTAAAATGTATTTTTATTGCAAAGTTAGAAACCACAGAATACAAGTAGTCAACCAGTCCACTCGTGACATCCCCCCCGGTCAACAGTAAAACGTAATCGTACACAGCCATTCAGCCCGCATCCCGGAGGCCGGGCGGCATAATACTCCACTCAATAGGAAAACATCACGGTGCGCGTCCCATAGGGACCATGGTCGATATATCGTTTTACGTATCTGCTTTTACCCCCCCACCCTCAACATCGCTCCCGTCAGCCATCTCAGTTGTGTGATCAGTGGTACCGTCCATGTCGGGACCTGCCCCGAGCGCTGTAGGTCTATCATGCCTGGCCGATCCCCCCAGCCATTTCTCACTCTGCACAGTACCCTACCGTCCCACTAAACTCAAGGCGCCCCAACAGGCAACCAGCTATTGGCTTCCGACCCACCCCACCCCAAACTCCCATTAACCTACCCCCCCCGAGGCCCCCCCCCTGGCAACTGCTAAGGTGCATGCCTCGTCCCGACGTGTTGGATGGATCCACTACAGTGCAGATTACAATTCTGTTTGTGTTCGCCCCGCAGTGTCCGCTGGCTTAATTCCCACCGTCCTCATCCTCCACCAAGGAATCACGCAAGGCCTGCACCACTAACTCCCACGCACGCGCTGCATCCAAAGCCTTCTCATTCCCAATCTTGACAGCCTGCTTCATCCGGAGCACACTCTCGCATTCAGACCACCGCAGCAATTCATTCTTCCATCTACGCAGTGACGGCCCACCCCTGGACTTCCAGTGCCACGATATTTCTCTTTGCGCCAGTATCAGACCCAGATCAATAAATTTGCTCGTCACCTTGGTGTGTTTGGTGTGCGGGAACCAGAGCAACAGGCATGCCGCCATATCGAATTCCACCTCCCTGTCAGTCACTTCGTTCAGGAGGTCCCCTACCTCCGCCCAATAGGCCTCCAGGTGCGAGCATCCCCAGGTCCATGTCCGCTCCCGGAGACGAACACCGCGGGCATCGTGCGTCCGGCACCTGAAAGTACCGCTGTATTTTCTCAGGGGTCAAGTAGGCCCTATGAAGCACGTAGAAATGCACTTGCTGGAAGCGCGCATTTCTCGTGCCTTTCCACGTGCGCCGCAAGATGTGGCCCCACGCCGCGTCCGGTATGGGCCGGCCTACACTCTCCTCCCATTTAGCCTTGAGCCCCTGGAGCGGTTCCAGTCCCTCATTCAGCATCCGGTTGTGGAGGCATGTCACAGCTTTGAACGTGCCCGCCGCCATTACCACATACTGGCACGCCATAGTCGTAGTCGGTTCCATGAGCCCCCCTTTCCAGTGCTTCTGTATAGCAGCCACCACCGCCGCGTGCAGGAGGAACCCCCCGTCGGGCAGCCCGAACTGCTCCCGAAGCGCTTCAAACGGTGCTAGAGCCCCATCTATGTACAGGTCGCCCACCACCTGTAGGCCCGCCTCCTCCCAATCCAGCAATGGGGACCAATCCCCCCCGTGCGGCAAGGCCGTCAGCATACCGATCGGGATCTCCGGTGCATAAGGCCGCGTCGCCTTCGCTCTTCTAAGGCTCCTCTGCCAGCACAGCCGGAGTGTTCGTTCCTCCATAGTGAGGCCCCGTAACTCGAGTCTCTGCTGCATGATAATATAGGACAGCACATGGCGTTGTATTCCCCGGTCTCGGTCCTCCTCCGGGCCCCTAAACACCCTAGCCACGTTCTGCGTGAGGACCTGTAACTGCGCCGCTAAATAATACAGCTCAAAATCGGGTACAGCCATACCCCCTTCTATCTTGGGGCGAAGTAGCGTGCTCAGCGCCACTCTACGGCGGCCATGCCCCCATAGGAAGCCGATAATCATTGTCCTCAGGTCTCTAAAGATCCCTTGAGGAATCCAGATAGGCAACGTCCGGAAGTAGTACAGGAAGCGGGGGAGCGCCGCCATTTTTAAAAGAGCAATCCTACCCAGAACCGTCAGCGGGAGGGTTGACCAGAAGGACATGCTGCCCCTCAGTGCCCGGACACATCGACCAATGTTGCCCTCCAATAGATCCGCAGTCGCGTGATAGATGCGGACTCCCAGATAGGTGAAACAAGATGGCTCCCAGACCACCCCCAGATCGCGACCAGGGTTGGGCGACCCCGCTCTCAGCGGAAACACACAGGTCTTCGCCCAGTTGACCTTAAGGCCCGATAGCCGGCCAAACTCCGATAGCAGGTCCATCGCTCCCTCCAGGGCCCGCACCGTGTTGTCGAGGTACAGGAGCAGGTCATCCGCATATAACGATATATAATGCTGCTGCCCGCCGCTGGCTATCCCCGCGTATCTATCACCCGACCTCGCATGGACCGCCAAAGGCTCCATTGCCAGAGCAAACAATAGGGGGGATAGGGAGCACCCCTGTCGAGTGCCCCTACCCACCGGGTATGCCGCAGACACCAGACCGCCCAAGCGCACCCTCGCCGTCGCCGAGGCATATAAGACCCTCGTCCACCTGCGGAACCCCTCTCCCATGCCAAACCTCGCTAACACTCCATCCAGGAAAGACCATTCTAAACTATCAAAGGCCTTCTCGATGTCCACGGACAGGACCGCCAGAGCTCCTTCCCCATCCAAGATGGCGTCCATTATTCCCACCAGGCGGTGAATGTTCAGCGCCGTGCTCCTCGTGGGTATAAACCCCGCCTGATCCCTGTGCACCAGGCCCGTCATGTGTGGGGCTAATCTGGTGGCCAGGATTCGGCTCAGGATCTTGTAATCCACCGTCAGCATGGACAGCGGACGATAGGATCTTACATCCGTTGCGTCCCTGCCAGGCTTTAGGAGCGGTACAATCAAGGCCTCTCGCATGGACCCAGGCAGTCCCCCTGCCTCAAAAGCCTCCGTGTACACCACCAGAAGCCTGGGAGCCAGGCTGTCGACATACTGTTGGTAAAATTCAATCGGCAATCCGTCCACCCCGGGCGTTTTATTACAGGCCATATGTTTAATGGCCACCCGTATTTCAGTGAGCGTGATCGGGCCGCCCAGCTCCTTCGCGTCCTCTTCGTCTAGGACCGGAAGCTGCCTCTCCCCTAGGTACTCTGCTATTTCCTGGACCCCCACTCCCAGCTGACTCTGGTATAAATCCTGATAGTACACCCTGAAACATTCCAACACCGCTGCCTGGGAGTACACCATCTCCCCCCGCGCATTGCTAATGCTAAGGACCGGGCAGCCCCTAAGTTCCGGGTTGGCTAGTCTGTCCAAGAGGGTGCCCACCTTGTCCCTTTCTGCATGTGCTCTTATAACATACTGCCTGTAGTCATAACACCTCAAACGTTCTGTCTCGGTGGCGACCACTTCCTTCGCTTCCAATAACTGGGTCTGCAGTCCGGCCTAGCCGGCCTGCGGCGCTCCAAACCCCTCAAAGCCTCTTCCGCTTTCATGAGTGCATTCAACACAGTCGTGCGAGCATTCGAAAACCTACCCAAACACACCCCTCTCACCACCACTTTCATTGCATCCCATTCAGTGGATCTACTCGTAGCCGTGCCCTCATTCACACCAAAATAGCTGTCAATGCCTTGCTGGACAGCGTCGCTGAATACAGAATCCTCCAGCGTCTCCGGACGAAGCCGCCATGTTGGTATCGCTGAGCGCTCCCGCTGCCACTGAATGTGTACCAATAGGGGGTTATGATCCGAGATGGTCCTAGCCAGGTACTCCGTATGGGAAATCAATGGGGCTAGGGACCCACCGCAGAGCACCGAATCTATTCTGACATGCAGGTCGTGGAGAGCAGAGTAAAAGGAATAATCCCTGATGTCTCTATGTTGCTCCCGCCAAACATCCAGCAACCCCCATCTATCCTGCCAGTCCTTCCTGTGCATGGCCAACCTGCGTACCGGGGAGTCTACCAGGGGGGGATGGGACCTATCCAAAGCCACATCCGTGATCGAATTGAAGTCCCCCCTAACACTATCGGGCCCGCCAGGAAAGAGGCCAATGACCCAGAGAGACCATCAAAGTATCGAGCCTGATCAGTGTTCGGTGCATACACACAGCAGAGAACCACATCCCTTCCACACAGCCTCCCCTCCACCGCCACGAACCGCCCATCAGGGTCCACCACTTGGTTCAGCACTTGAAATGGTATCCCCGCCCTCACCCAGATCAACACCCCCCTGGCATACGCTGAGTAGGTGGTGCCAAACACCTGGCCCCGCCATCTTTTTTGCAATGCAGCGCACTCTTTTTTGGTTAGATGAGTTTCCTGTAACATAGCAATCTGAACCCCCCTACGCACCAGGTATGCGTGCACTTTGTGACGTTTAACCATAGTTCGCAGCCCCCGGACATTCCACGTCAGGCATTTCAAATTAGGTAATGTCCCCATTCCAACATCGATCAGTCCGAGTCAAATAACAAAGGTTCACAACCCCCCCAATGCAGTTGCCCCCCCCCGAACACACCCTGAACAGAAAAACACCCCAAACCCCACTCCCCAGGACAGAGCACAAGAAACCAACGTCAGCCCCCATCCAAACCTTGAACCAACTTCCTACTCACTTACTCTGTGGTCTCCACCACAGCAGGCCTTAAGGGCCCAAGGGGGATGAGTTACCGCCGACCCCAGCTAGCGGAGCCCGCGCCCCGCGCCTTCATCCCCTACTAAGCGCACAGCCCCCCTTCCCGGCCACCCGCTCATCATCAACAGGATACCACCCTACCATGAAGTCTCGATCAAGTCCCAAAACAGTCTCAGCCGCAAAATATTCCATCAGATGTCTGGGGGGTCACTATCGGCCCCTTCGAGCTTTCCGCCTCTGAGAGATTGTCTCCCGTTCTGCTGCCTTCCCCGCCTGAGTCCGTTTCTGGCAGTTCACTGTTCTGTTGCGACCCCGTAATGGCCGCCGTCGCTGCGAGCGCATCCCTCTTCTCCGCCGCCATTTGAGCCTCCCGTTTCTCCCGCTGGCGCCTGTTGCGGGACCTGATGCGCTGCGATTGCCTAATCCGGGGTGGCTTAGGCTGATCTCGCCTGCTTTTATGCGACCTGTCCGTCCCCGCTCTATACGACTCCAGCCATTGCCAAACTTCGTCCGGAGTCTGAAAAAAGTGCGTAGTGCCATCCAGTATGATCCGCAGCTTGGCCGGGTAGAGCAAGGAATATTGGATGCCTTCCTCCCGGAGCTCCTTCTTCACCGCTAGGAACGATGCCCTGTTCTTCTGGACCGCCTGGGTGTAGTCCGGGAAAATCGTGACCCTACTGTTTTCCACCTCATATGGGCCCGACATCCTAGCCCGCTGGATGAGGAGATCCCGGTCCTTGTAGTGGAGGAGCCGCACCACCATCGGTCGGGGGGGGCGGCCAAGCCCAGGCGGGCGAGCAGGTACCCGGTGGGCTCGCTCCAGAGTGAAGAAAATAGTAAGCCCCTCCGGTGCTACCACTGTGCGGAACCAGTTCTCCATGTAGGCCACCGCATCCTCCCCCTCAATCCGTTCCGGCAGGCCTACGACCCGCACGTTGTTCCGTCTATTGCGGCCTTCGGCATCCTCCGCCCGTCGTTCCAGCGAGTCCAACCGGGCCAATATATCCGTGATCTTATGTTCCGCGGTCACCACCGATGGCTTCAGGTCCAGTAACAGCTGGTCATGGTCCTTGGCCCTATCCGCCAGCTTCGCGTGGTCCGCTCGCAATAGCCCCAGTCCTGTGGCCACTTGGGCAATGTCTTGGTGCAGCGCCTCCTTGGTCGAGGTGATCGCATCGAGTATGGCGTCCAAACGTCGGTTCAGCCGCTGCTCCTGGTCTAACTCCGGCGAGGGAATCTCGCCCATCCGAGTTGATGTCGCCGGGTCCCCCTCAGCGCGCTCCTCGGCCATCAGCCCTCCGGCCGCCGCCATTCCAGGGTACTGCGTCACAAGCCCAAGAGCCCGTCTAGTTTCAGCACTCGTAGTTCAGTGCCAACTCCCCGGCACCGAGCAGTGTCCAATGTCGCCGCCGATGCCCCCAGGATCGATGACCAGCTTGGCGAGCTCTGTTCAGCCGGCCCCCTCGGAAGCCCGAGGGGGGAAGGATAGTTCTAGAGACGTCGGCCAGTGAGGGTCCCCAAGGTCTGGGCGGGGCGAGTCACTGTCCCCTGATCTCTGGATCCAGCACCGCTGGTCCTAGTGTCTCGAACTATTGGTTGCAGGGCCTCCTGCCAGTCGGCGACATCTCGGCCCAAAGCTGAAGTCCGGGGCCGCCCGACCTCCTCACCGCCATTTTCTTCTCACTCTCGGCAACACCTCGGCCGTCGCCTCAACTCGATCTCCTCGGGGCCAGCAGTCCCCCAGCGACTCTCTGATCGTGCCCGGCTGTCCCCTTACACTTCAGAGGGCAGGAGCGTCGTCTCCGGGTCGCCCAGGGTGCCGAAAACAGGAGAATTAGCGGGATTCCGCGCGGAGCTGCGAGCTCACGCCGCCATCCCGATCGGCGTCCAAGCCACGCCCCCTACTTTATTGTTGTTGTTAATTAATAATTAATTGGTAATTAAATAATATTAATTAATTTGGGGTATAGGAGTATTTTTAGGGTTCAGGGTCAGTTTTGGGTTTTTGGGTAAAGGGGTATTTTTAGGGTTCAGGGTCAGTTTGGGGTTTTTGGGTAAAGGGGTATTTTTAGGGTTCAGGGTCAGTTTTCAGTTCTTGGGTAAAGGGGTATTTTTAAGGTTCAGGGTCAGTTTTCAGTTTTTGGTTAAAGGGGTATTTTTAGGGTTTAGGGTCAGTTTTCAGTTTTTGGGTAAAGGGGTATTTTTAGGGTTCAGGGTCAGTTTTCAGTTCTTGGGTAAAGGGGTATTTTTTGGGTTCAGGGTCAGTTTTCAGTTTTTGGGTAAAGGGGTATTTTTAGGGTTCAGGGTCAGTTATGGGTTTTTAGGTAAAGGGGTATTTTTAGGGTTCAGGGTCAGTTTTCAGTTCTTGGGGAAAGGGGTATTTTTTGGGTTCAGGTTCAGTTTTCAGTTTTTGGGTAAAGGGGTATTTTTAGGGTTCAGGGTCAGTTTTGGGTTTTTGGGTAAAGGGGTATTTTTAGGGTTCAGGGTCAGTTTTGGGTTTTTGGGGTACAGGGATATTTTTAGGGTTCAGGGTCAGTTTGGGGTTTTTGGGGTACAGGCGTACAGGGTAAAAATAAAATAAATTTAAATTAAATCAATTAAATGAAATTTAAAAAAATGAAATTACATTAAATTATTAAGTTTTTAATTTATTTTAAATGGATATGTATTAGTTTTAATTTTTTAATTATGTTTTAATGTTTTTATTTATTATTTGTAAAATTATATGTATTTTAAAATTATTTTTACATTATTATTAATACATTTAAAAAAACGATATTTTTAATTTCGATATTTTTGTACTACGATTTTAATTTTTCGATATTTTTGTACTTACCTTTATGAAGATATGACTCCGATATTTTTGATTTCGATATTTTTGTGTCGATATTTTTGTATGTAGATATTCTGTCTGTCGATATTATGTCAGACATTCCAGAACTTGGCTATATGCAAATTAGTCTGACCCTGGCCCAGTGCATCATGGGAACAGGGCAGACCAAACTACCAAGCCAATTCTTATACTGGGAAGGAAACAAGCTTCCGGGGACCGGTTTCTGGCATTTCAGCCGTCTTCGGCCCGGCTTGCTTGAATCCTGATGGTGCAATGAGCAAGGGACTCACATCTGAGTATACCCTTCCACGCTTATGGTGGACAAAAATTATTCAGAAAAGGGGGTGGTGATGAACAGAGTGTCTGAATTAAGCAGACCACTCTTACCCAGTCCAAAGATCAGGGCTTGATCCATCACCGTTTTTTAGCTCACTGCACCATTCCAGCTCAGAACTTGGCTATATGCAAATTAGTCTGACCCTGGCCCAGTGCATCATGGGAACAGGGCAGACCAAACTACCAAGCCAATTCTTATACTGGGAAGGAAACAAGCTTCCGGGGACCGGTTTCTGGCATTTCAGCCGTCTTCGGCCCGGCTTGCTTGAATCCAGATGGTGCAATGAGCAAGGGACTCACATCTGAGTATACCCTTCCACGCTTATGGTGGACAAAAATTATTCAGAAAAGGGGGTGGTGATGAACAGAGTGTCTGAATTAAGCAGACCACTCTTACCCAGTCCAAAGATCAGGGCAAATATGGGTCACGCTGGGACTCATAGTAGTAAAACGTAATATAGCACAGAAGTGGGGAGCGAGGGAGGTGCCTTTGCTGGGGACCTGGTGCAGAGATATGGCATTAAGCAGAAAGAACAGTCTACATAAACCGTAAGTGCCCACGGAAATGGACTAAAATATGGGCTACATGGAATGCATACCGGGGGGATATATGCGATCCACTACAAGACTCTGATGGAGGCAGTTCTGACGATGACTCTGGGGAAGAATAGAGTGTTAATTGTAAACAAATCGCCCAAGGTCATGTGTGATGTTATTCAAATGTATGAGGAGGTGAACTTGTATAATGGTTTTGGTTTAAGTAACCTAATGGTGCATTGTGAAGGTAAACAACCTGTGATTTATGCCGATGTGTTGCATGAAAACAATTATAACAGGTTTTTTTTTTAAAAAGGAGCTCTTATGAGTTCCCAACGCAAAATTACTGTGTTCATTCGCTTTGTGTGGAACTTTTTTTTGTTAACTTTGCCTGGCATTTACAATAATTCACTAAAGCTGTTCACACTGTTTAAGCCCCATTCACTGTCAAGATAATTTCTCTTCCCACAGAAAAGACATATAGCTTCTAACAGTATGCTGGAATGCTTAGTTGTGTAAAGCAGATGCTTTTGCTTTAGACCTTTTGTGGCATTTCCTATTACTGCCTTAGTACCTTTCTTTGCACTTTGTAGGCATTATTGGATTGATTTTTTCAACTTAATCAATTTGGTCATTATGATCAAATTCTAAATGCTGAAATAAAACATTGCACATTAAAAATAAAGTTAATATATCAATCAATCAATCAAAAATGTGTGAAGCGCACTACTTGAAGGTGATCCTCTTGGTGATGGGGAGCCAGTGCAGGTCTCTCAGGTGATCTGTGATGTGGCTGTGGCAAGGGATGTCGAGGAATAGACGTGCAGAGGAGTTCTGTTTGTGTTGGAGTCGTTTCTGGAGTTTGGCCCTGGTTCCAGCGTAGAGGGCGTTGCCGTAGTCCAGTCTGCTGCTGATGAGGGCCTGGGTGGCCGTCCTGATTCCAGTGGGGATCCATCTGTAGATCTTGCGGAGCATGCGGAGGGTGTTGAAGCAAAAGGAAGAGATGGAGCTGACTTGTTGGGTCATTGATAGCAAAGAGTCTAGGATGAATCCCAGGTTGCGTGTGTGGTCCTTGGGTGTTGGTGCAGCTCCCAGGGTTCAGTTTCAGACGGCTGTTCTTCATCCATTCGGAGAAGGCCTTCATTCCTTCGTGGAGGTTGGTTTTAGCGGTGGCGGGGTCCTTGGTGATGAAGAGGATCAGCTGGGTGTCGTCGGCGTATGAGATGATGTTAAGGTTGTGCGATCGGACGATGTTGGCGAGCGGTGCCATGTACACGTGCCGGGCTGAGGGATGATCCTTGGGGTACGCCGCAGATGATCTTGGTGGCTTCCGAGCAGAAGGGGGGAGGCGGGAACTCAGTGTTCTGCTGGTGAGGAAGGAGGTGGTCCTGTCCAGGGCTTTGTCGTGGATCCCTGCGTTGTGGAGACGTGTGCGCAGGGTGTGGTGGCAGACGGTGTTGAAGGCGGCCGACAGGTCCAAGAAGATGAGGGTCGCGGTTTCACCGTTGTCCAACATGGTCCTGATGTTGTCAGTGGCGGTAATGAGGGCGGTGTCGGTGATATGGTTGCTGCGGAATCCCATTTGGGACGAGTCCAGAGCGTTGTTCTCTTCGAGGAAGCATGTCATTTGCCTGTTGACAATTTTCTTGATGACTTTCGCCAGGAATGGGAGCAGGGAGATGGTCCTGAAGTTTTTGAGGGCCTTGCGTTTCTTGAGTAAGGCATTTATCTTGGCGTGCTTCCAGCTCTCCGGGAAGGTGGCGGTCTCAAAGGAGGTGTTGACGATCTTCCAGAGGTGGGGTGCGATGATGGAGCTTGCTTTGTTGAAGATGTGGTGCGGGCAAGGGTCGGACGTGAGCCGGAGTGGATGGTGTACATGATTTTGATGGTGTTGTCGGTGTTAACGTGGGTCCAGGAGATCAGGAGGTTGGTGTCACTGGGGGCGGTGAGTCTGAGGTGTCGTGGCTGTCGGGAGGTGTCTGGTTGTTGAAGCTGTCTGTATGTCTGTGATCTTGCAGTGGAAGAAGGTGGCTAGGGAGTTGCAGAGGTCTTGCGACGGCGGGATGTCATTGGAGTTGGAGCTGGGGTTGGAAAGTTCCTTCACGATGTTCAAGAGCTCTTTGCTGTTGTGTGCGTTGTTGTCGATGCGTTCCTTAAAGGAGGTCCTTTTGGGGGTTCTGATGAGTTGGTGGTGCCTGCAGATGGCGTTCTTGTGGGCTGTGTTATCTGGTGTCTGTTCTTGGTGCTATTTCTTCTCGAGTCTTCGGCAGGTCTGTTGGAATGCCTGGAGGTCGGCAGTGAACCAAGTGGCTTTTCTGTCAGTGCATCTCTTTGAGGGTTTCTTGATCGGGGCGAGAGTGTTGGTGCAGTCGTTGATCCATTGCCTGAGGTTGCGGGCGGCAGTGTCGGTGTCGGTTGGTGGGCTTCCGGCAAGGGTGGCGATTATCTGATCTTTGGTGACCTTTTCCAGCTGCGGTGGGGGATCCATTGTGGGTGGTGATGCGTGGTGGGTTTCTTGAAGGTGAGGTGGACGCAGCGGTGGTCGGTCAAGTGGAGTTCGGTGGTGTGGCTAAAGGAGACGTTGGTGCTAGCGGAGAAGATGGGGTTGAGCGTGTGTCCGACAGAGTGGGTGGGAGTTGTGAGCTGTTTGAGCCTGAGGTTGGCGAGGTTGTCGATCAGGGTGGTGGAGTTGCTGTCGGTGGTGTTCTTGAGGTGGAAGTTCCGGTTTCTGAGTAGAATGCAGTACGTGGATGCGAGGGCGTGCGTGCTGACGAGGTTGGCGATGGAGTCGCTGAACTGTGGCCAGGTCGTCTGTAGATGAGGGTTCCTCTGAGGGTGATGTTGGGATCGGTGTGGATCTGGAAGTACAGATGGTCAATGACGCTGAGACTATTATCGGTGCTGGTTGAGATTCTGAGGGTGTGCCTGTGGACGATAGAGATACCTCCTCTCACTCTGTTGGTGCGGTCCCTGCGGGTGATTTTATAGCAGATGGCGATGGCGATGTCGGCCGACGAGGAGGAGTTCATCCAGGTCTCCTTCAGGAAGGCGACGTCCTGGGAGGATGAGTCGAGAATAACGCCTTCGGTATTACAGTCCGATGAGTGTTGCAATGTTATTTTGTTACCCGTGTGGGGATGTGTGAAGATGTTTCCTGGAATGATGTTACTGCATTGGCCACAGTTCCAACATTTTCTCATCACCTTGGGATTGGTGGTTCTAACCGTGGATTTAACTTTTAAATATTCTCTTAAGTTCTTAGAACGATTGTAAGCAAATAGAGGTTTTTCTTTGAATAAAGTCAAGAAGTCTTGTTCTTGCTTGATGATTTTCCATTGATTTTTTATTATTCTTTTGATCTTAAGAGGTCACTGTAGACTGCTTGAGAACAAATACTTCCCGCTGGCCATTGGCTCTGTCCGATTTCTTGAGTAGATCCTTCCGGGTTTTTGGTTCAACCATTAACTTTGCTTCCTGTAGTACCTCCTCGGGGTACCCTCTCTCCTTGTATCTCTCCAGTTGTTCCTTGACGAGGTTTTGACACTGGTCAGGTACAGATGTAATTCTTTTGATTCTAATCAATTGAGACACTGGTAGGTGGTTTTTAAGATAAGTCTTGTGAGCGCTAGAGTAATGGAGTGAGTTGTTGACATCGGTGGGTTTTCTATAGACTGTGGTGGCCAAACTTGTATCAGTTTTTTGGATCTCAATATCTAAGAACTGAATCCGATGTAACTGAATATTATGTGTGAACTGTATCCTAGGATTACACATTTAATTCTCGTATACAGTCTTCCAATGTTTCTTGATTTCCCTTCCAAATAACCAAAACTTAGTAGGTTGACACAATGCAGAAAAAGGTAGATCCACACTAAGGAGATAGGTGGGAGGGCTTGCAGATATGGCACAAGAAACCCTAGTAGGTGTACTGTTGTGTGAGTTAGTAATGATGGAACCCTTTTGGCTCCTGATGAACTCCCTAGAACTGTGAAGTAAGTGTTAGAGCATAGTGCGTAGTGAATTCAGAATTCAAAGGAAAAACCTGACTGAAGCAGCACATCAAACATGGGCCTAGGAAACTTGGCAGAACTGCCCAGCTATAGTTGATAATGCAGAATGCAACACTCATGCATGCAAGCACATGCACTTACATATAAGAACATATACGCACCCACAGCATTAAATACATTTTGTATAGGTCTACATTCTCTGATGTTGGCACTTCTGTACCTTGAGTCCCACCCTCCAGCACCTCACTGTCACTATCCCCACCTTCCACCTACCTCAACTTGGATACAAACAAGTTCTGGTGTGTTGTGCTGTACCATAATGTTGAGTTGCAGTTATGGAAGTCAGCAGTCCCTGTGTCACACACCTACACAGTGACAGACTCCACAGGGTCTGACTGGACCTGGTGCCATCAAATACAATGGGACATAGGTCCATCCAAAAAACCTGTGGAGCTCTAAATGCAAATGATCTGTTGCTGAACAGTTCATGAGCAGCACGGTATCATATTATCAGTGCTCTGCTGCGTGAAACCGCCATACATCATTCATGCCAACAGACCCAATTCAGGCAGGAGAACCCTATTTTTTTTTTACGCAAAAATTGATTTATTTCAGCTGTCTCTCACCTAAAATTGCTGCTATTGGGATGTATGTAAGCTACGAAAACGCATTTCCCCGATTATTCTTCAAAATCCCCCATTTTGTAGTTGTAAAATGTTGGCATGTATGATGAATGTCAGCAGACCTGATTCAGAAGGGGCTGGATTTTTCAAGCTCGAAACGGCTTTATTTTAGCTGTCTCCTGCCTAAAAACTCGCCTGCTTCAAGGAAAGTCAGTAGGGAAAATAAATGGCTTTAATTATTTTTTGCCAAACTGAAAATAATGGCAAATATGAAACTCTCCTTGACAGACCTGTTGTCATCTGACGAGCAGCACCGGTTCTACTGTATATACCGACTACACTGACCTTGCCTTGCTGCCCCATGTACTACTCTCTTTGGCCAAGGAGGAGGCCTGTTACTTAGAGGCAGAAACTTCAGAAGCGCAGGTGCTCAGTACCGGCGAGTACCGGCCCATTTAAGGCCAGACCTCACAGAGAGGGGTTGAGGCGGCGAGGGCGCCGCTCGCGTCACGCACGGCCTTCTAGAGTTACGTTTTAACGTCCTGGCCACGTGACGATCAGCCGTCGCGCAGGTGGTTCGTCACGTGACAGACAGCCGTTGCGCGGGGTCCTTCCTCTAATGCGGTCCGCCGCCGTGCAAGCTAAGGTCTGGGCAGCGCGGATTGTCCCTCTCCGACCCCCGTCCTGTCCGAGCTGTGCCTGCTTCTCCCACGTGGTGCTGCGGCTGCTGCTGAGCTGGGGGCAGTGTGGAGGTAAGAGCGGCAGGCGGGTGGGCGTCAGCTCCCCCCGGGGGCCGTGTCACCCCGCTCAAGGGGTCTCGGTGATAAAAGGAGTATTTTGGCCACAGGTCTCGAGGGACAACAACACACGTGCCAGTATTTTAGGACAGGGACGTGGGAGATTTAAAATAAAAAATCGGGAGAATTAATATTCCCCATTGACTTTACAGTAAAAAAAAATGCAATTTCAGGCGGGAGACAGCTAAAATCCATGTTGGGCTTGAAAACATCGGTAGTCTCCCGCCTGAATCGGGTCTGTTGGCATGTATGCAACAACCACAGAGGGAGGGGCAGCTTCTAAGCACTTGTATTCCTTTTGCCTGTCTTCATCACCTCCTGCAAGAGTGGGTCAGGATGCTGCTGCCTGTCCCCTGCCCTTATTTCAGTGATATTGCAAGCATCCAGTGCTCTGCTCCTCTGTATCTAAAATAGACACACTGAGTATTATTTTAGGGAAACTCACATTACATAGTTTTTATTTTTATTTTTTTGCTCTCTACCATCCATCCCCCCCACATTCCCCAAATGATCTGCTTCTCAACAGATTCCCTCACTACCACCTTCCAGAAGTGCCACTCCTCCCTCCTGTATTTTATATAAATATTGGCATCAGATGAAGGATATGTTGCATATAATCGGAGTTATAGATTTTGAAAGTATTAAACATTAAATGCAATGCAAGCTGGCAAAGGTTCACCACTGAAGTCAATGGGGGAAAGCTCACTTAGCAAAACGATAGTTGCAGGGTGAGTTTGAATGAACCCTCTTCTGGTTAATGCTCTGCAGGTCTCTAGACCAAGACTGAACAGTCATTACTTTGTTACCTTGCCCCAGGAGTCTGGGTGCAAAGGTTACTTGGCTGTCCTTGGTGGGGACGGGATCTATAAAAAATGCCGCACTTGAATAAACTACACTTGGAGATGGAATTACACTCAACCTTCAGAGAGGGGAAGCCTTTAGGGTCCCAAGACCCTAGGGCAACAGCTGGATCTCTTCTACCTTGCTTCATCGATGGATTCAGGTGCAGAGGTAGTTGACAGCTATCAATCTGTGGAGCAGGTTTCGCCAAAGATGGTTTACCACTCACTTGACTCCAGCTTACTCGGGTGTGCAGATGCCGAGCAGAGCTTCAGGTGTGTAGAGACGCTGAGCCAAGACGCTGCAGGCGGCTTTTCCTTTCGCCGCGTTAAACTTTCTGTTGTTCGGAGCTGCTTTCTTGCCGAAATGGAGCAGAGAGCTGGGGGAATCGTGACTGCTTCATGGATTAAGGGCAGTAAGGCTAGAAGTCCGCCTTTTTCACCCTAACCCTGCCGGCTTTTCGTTTGCTGGGCAGCTGGAGACTAAGGCAGTTCAAGATCGAAATCTGCCTCTTAATTCTTTGGTCAGTCGCTTGAGGAAATATAAGGAGTATTCAGAGATTTTCACGAGGAACTGCAACATGAGGCAGGAGATATTAATGTGAGTACACCACGGGTGGCTGCCAGCAATTGTTGATGGTTTCTTCTTTAAGGAGAGTGGTGCGAGAAACTGATAGGCCCAATATACCGCATGTCGGATCACCAAGGTAGTAACCAGGCAAAAGGACCAATTCCACAGGAGCGAAGCTAGGGACTCTGCCTCCTTCAGAGATACAGCCCTCTCCGCGTTATCCAGTAAAACACCGAAGATAAGCAAGTAGCTCCGAAAGATGAAGAGACCAAGAAGGACTGTCTATCCAATTCCCAGACAGCCAAAAGGAGGAGAGCCACGTCAGCGAAGGACCAGAAGACTGTCAAAAAGAGAACAGAAACATAAACACATACAATTACTAGGGACGAACTATTAAAGAATCACAACCCCACCTTGTATAAATCTCCAGCCCCCTAGTTGTGTGCTATCCCACACTTACCTGAACCATGGCAGGTTTGGAGAAAAATAATGTTCCTTGGTCTCCAGAAAAAATAAATTAAGTTCGAGAGAGTCTTTGCTTCTCTTAAACTGTGCACAAACAGAACTGACAGCCAACTCCTGTTTGCTGTAACGAAATCCCACAACAGAAGCCAGAAGAAAGAACCAGCACTCTGGCTTGCCTTCAAGTGCAAGGGGTTAAGGAAAGTTCCCTAAAGGCAATCTTAAATCAGTCAGCTGCGCTTTCAAGCGCTAGAATTCAAACCGAAAACAACTTGGGAAAATAAAACGCGTCTTCGCGCTTCAAAAAAATGAGGCAAGTCTGGGGTAGCGGTGCAGCGCTTCCAGGCGCTGAAAAAAGGATAAACAATAGATTCGTTGCAGCGTGTCCTCACGCTGTAAAGGTTGGATTCCGGTGACAGAGGGAGAAACTAAATAATCACGGAGCAGCGCGACCCTGTGCTGAATAAAGTTAAAATTAAAAAAAGGCAGCTTCACAGCCAACAGTCCATCTCCACACGTAGCGGAAAAACAAACTGCAGACTTTTACGCAAGCAGGGTCACTGGCAAGTTCACAGGAGACCTCTGATCCGAGGGCAGCGCTTCCTCGCGCTAGCAAGGGGATTCTTGTTAAGAGGCAAATGAAGGGTGGTTCACAAGAGAGGGAAATGTAGAATAAGCAGAGAAAAACACGAAACAGCCAGGTCTAGATTCACGTAGGAAAGCCAAGTACTGGGTTTCAGTGAAGGAGGGCTTAAGAACCTTCCCCTCTCACCTGACCTGACCAAAGGCAGCATGGGACCGCACACAACCCCTTCCGCTGCTAAGCATTATGGTTCACGTAGTCTGGAACAAGGAACAGGTAGCATGAGTCCTAACACTGCACCTTTTAAATTGAATAGAGTCTGTATTCGCCAGCCACTTACCTGCTCTGTTCACTGCTATTGCCGCCACGCAGGAGAAGGATTGCGGGCTGAGGGCCACCATTGCCGATTCATCCCTGGGGGAGACTACATCACCCAGGCTTGTTTTCGCGCCAGGAGGCGCTTAAAGCCCAGTTGGCGGGGCTACCCCCTTTTTCAACGCTGCAGCGGTGCCCCTAAAGACTTGGTTAGTGTTTTGGGATCTTTTTACACAGAGACTCTGAACTATAACTGCTAGATACTGGATATATCTACCCGCTTTTATTTAGTAGCCTTGACCTGAGGGAGTCTATTGACAAAATTGTTGTATGATACTTATTCTTGCTGTATTATTTGTTCAAGTTAAGCAGAGGTCACTATTGTTGTGCACTAATTATGGGGAGGCGCAAGACACAGGCAAATCAGAATGGGGTTCTGGGTAACGCAAGAGTAACCGTGACCACGATGGACGCCTTCCTAACCAGAGCTGCTACGGTGATAGATAGTGAGATTGAGCTGGTAAACAGGCATCTTTCTAGATCACCGACAAACGGCTCTTTAGCGCTTCTGGAGGGGGATATAATTCAATCAACTAACTGTACAGACAAAACTGTGAGCACTATTTCTACACAGGGGTTGGGGAATGGTATCCCTGATTCGGGTGCGCTTTCCCCAGTTTTAGAGGCCCAGCAGGACATTTTAGCTACACCCCTATCTCCCGTTGTTATGGTGATAAATAAGCAGGGGGTTGTCGTCCCCCCCCCCAGGTTTTGGCAGAAAAGGTGTGGAAAAAAGTCCGACCGTTACCACTCACAGTAATACTAAGGCTGCTAGTAACTTTAATTCACTGCAACAATTGGGGACGGGGGGGTGGCACGTTGGCCTACTGGTAGCACAAAGAGAAAAGGAAAATAAATGGGCAGTCAAGCGAAAAAGTCTAAATCTATTGTACCATCGATACCAGCATCACTAACTGGGGCAGCCCCGCCTGCGCTTGATCTCCCATTAATAGAAGTGTTTAAATCTACCCTATACAGTATACTAGATGATAAATTACGCCCAATCATGATCAGATTACATAATATTGAGCAATGTATAGCAGACCAGCACAATATTATACAATCCTTTTAAAACAGTAGTTGCGCAGCAGCAGCCCCTTCTGTTTCAAATATTAAATTATCGAAGACACCTGTTGAGGGGAAGGTTGGAGCCCCCTGTCAATTAAATAATCGTGCTCCATCAGTCATAGATTTGATTACTAGTAGTGCTGGGGGGCGGAATGATAAGACTCCTGATTGTTTGCCAATAGACTGAATTCATGTAGCAGAGAAACCTGGTGTAGTTCTTAATGTTGTGGGAAAAAAAGGGGGCATGTCGCAGGATCACACCAATGATGTACCACATAACTTACCAGTTATTGATTTACCCCCACAATCAACCCCGCTGATGGCAATTTTAGGGAATGTGCCCCCTCTTCCAGTTGGAACAAAGGAGAATTATGCCCAATTTAAAAATAAGGTAACTCATTGGTTGTCTCGCAATACTGTTGCAGGTCCAACCACCGTACATGTGTGCAAGAATGAAGGGGTACCCCCGACTAAAGTTCCTAATTCGGGATAAATCAAACAATTGGAAATACAGTAAATTAGGAACAGGTTGAATTATGGACTGAGACTGACACCAGACAGAAGTGAATGTATCTAAACCAAGGTTTTGGTACAAAAATATGTGTTCTTTATTCAATCATATTTGGTTTTTAAAAAAGAGCAATGATATTTGGCTACTTTAAATATATATAAATGACAAACTTTCTACATATATAACATACTGTAAATTCCAATTCATGGGTATTTATAGTGTATTACAGTCGTTGTTTAAAACATGGCTATAAGTTACAGTGTACTACGCGCGTTTCGGCTGTGAGCCTTCATCAGGAAGCCTTGAGTATTTCCAGAGAACCTATATGGAGAAATATATATACACACAAACAAACAGAAATATATATCGGTGTCAGTTTATACATATCACAGTGTCAGTCTATTATCCTATACAGAAACTTAAAAATGGGACCTTAACAGTATCTATCTATATACAATATTTACAGATGTTATATCAACAAAAGTCTGGCACAGTACTACTTCAATGTCCTTATTTACATGTGTACAAATTTACAACTACATATACATTCAAAAAGTGCTATCATACAAGAGTGCAAAAGTACATTTCCTACAACTTTTTAGGCATTCTGGCTGACCCATTTGGAAAAATGGGTGTGGGGGGGGGAGGGAGGGGGGGGAGGGAAAAAAGGTACTGGTGTTACAATCTAAGAATATAATTGAGGGGAACTGAAGAGGAGGGGGGTTGGGGTTAGGAGGGTTTGTTTAGTGCGGGCGGGTGAAATGAAAAGTCGGGAGGAGGGCGGGAGGGAGTAGTCATGACAACAGGAAAACAGAGGTACCTGAAAATAGGTGGATGTTGTCAAAGGCAGCTTAAAAGTGGTATACAGGTTAGAAGCAATGAGGTCTGCAAAGGGGGAAATTGAATTAAATATCAGTGAGGCAAAACAAGGATTAAACCTTTAAGGGGCTCAAATATCTAGAGAGTATGGAAGGTTTTGATTACCTTATATGAGGAGATTAGGGACTGCCTAAGCCATTCATATAGGTGAAATTTTGGCTGGTACTAAAATTAGAAATAGAAAAGGGTTCGACATTTCAAAGGATGGCCGAGTAAAATGATCATTAGCAAATAGGGCCTTTGTAAATAATGGGTACCTGCGCACTGAATGTGTCGCATAGTCCAATGATGGAGTCTGATGAGATGGTAAAGCTGTATGAACAGGCTATCAGAGTAGGAAGCGAAGAAGCTTCTATGGTTGTTTGTATCTGTGGATAGAGGGGTTGTATATACAGACTGTGAATGTTTTAAGTGGATATCTCTCTTAAAACATATACCTAGATTAACAAATAAACCCTAGGTTATGGGTGGTAAAGAAAGGACACCTATAATAGTACCTGGTAGGGCAGTCTTATTGATAGTTCTATGCGGGGTTCCAAGTATAATGTCCCAGGATTGCAGCCTGTATGGGGTCCGGGATCCGTTGTATCGTTATCTAAGAGAAGACGGGACAAGGTGTAATTAGGCATGCGATGGACCTGCAGATGGAATGGGCTAGGCTGTTGGGCACAGCGAGGGTGGTAACCGAAAAATACCTGTATTGACGGTCCTGAGGTCGATCCTATAGTGGAGTCTGCCTTGCGTCTCTGAAATGAATCCCGATGAGCCGAGAGCGTTATCAGGTGGAGCGATGTTTATAAGTGCACATTTGGCACGCATTGTGGATGGAGGGGGGACGTCCCTCAAGAGAGTGATTGAAAGGGAGAAAGGGCGAAGTCCGAGGTGCCGGGTTATTGTTAGTCTGAAGTCACATCTTGGAACATGTTAATGATGTATTCCGGGCATTGTGAGCGTGCATGTTTCACCAACTCATTTACACAAGTGGTGATAAAATACACAGCCAAATATTTGTTATGGGCAATTTGTTTATATGTATCAGACCATCTAATTTTCAAAAATGTCGGTGTAATGTACAGCCGTGTATTTATAAATCAGAACGATGTAAAATATATAGAAAAAGACAGGTTGAAGGCAGAATTTCCGGGAGTGAATAATAATAATAACGCTGGGAGATATCTGAATCTCCGGAGTAGCGATGTTATGCATGACAACATAGGTCTGCAGTGAAAGGGGAAAGTGTGTTGGAAATGTCAGATCATGACGATAAAAGTAAAAATGGGGGGGACCTGATGAGAAAGGGCCAACGTGCGGAGGGATTGTTTTGAATGCTAGAGTTGGAGAATAAAGCAAGGGATATTAATCAAATAAAGTTAACACTGCATATGAAATAACTGCACAGGGGATGATAGCCGACGGAAGTGTCCAGAGAGAATATTAAAGAACCAAGAATGATGGAGGATTGGTTCAACCATAATTGTATTTAATGACCTGGTCCCAGGGAATCTCATTGTTTAATCCTTTGGTATATGTATCCAAGGTAAAAATCCAATAAACTTCTCTGCATTTTCGCACTTGTGTGCTGAGAGTTCCTGATGACTTGCGTATTTTTTCCAAGATATACCAACGTATATCATTTGGATTATGTTTTGCCTCAATTATTTATTTATTTTTATTTATTTTTGTAATTTATTAAGCGCGGCGAATACCCGTGGGCGTCTCGGCGCTATCAATGTAGTGTTTAACTAATGGGGCTTGCAGTTTACCCGTACGTATGGCTGATCTGTGTTCGGACAGACGGGTGGACATCATGCGAGCTGTTTCACCTACGTATCCCATGCCACAAGGGCATAGTAGTAGGTATACTACATTTGTAGTTTTGCAGTTTGTTAGTGTTTGGGATCGCAGGGATTTTTTATTGAACGTCCATTCTTTGGTCTCTATGGCAAAGTCACAGGCAGTGCAGGAAAGGCATTTGAAGTTGCCTACAACTGGAGTCATACCAGTTAGGGAACGTTGGGTGGGGGGATTGTTTATTGATTCCATTCTTGAACGTATAACTAAGTCTTTGAGGTTTTTGTTTTTTCTATAAGCAAAGACTGGTTTGGGCAGCTGGTTATCCTTAGTTTTGGTGGCATTCAGAATGTGCCAATTGGCAAAGATTATTTGTTGAAGTTTAGCATTCATTGTCGAATGTCTTGTCACAAAGACTAGTTTTGGGTTTGGTTCTTTCGTGCGTGGTGTCAGTAGATGTTGTCTATCAAAGTACCTTGCTCTTTTATATGCATCACGAACTAGTCTTTTCGGGTATCCTCGAGATATAAATTTATTTTGCATCTCGGCTGCTCTCCTGTCAAAGTCCATTAATGAGGAACAAATACTTCGCACTCGAAGGAATTGGCCGAAGGGGATACTGGATTTTTGGGATTTGGGGTGATAACTGGTATAATGTAGAAGTGTGTTGCGAGCGGTGGGCTTCACAAACAGATCTACATTAAGACAGTTGTTGGTACTGATTATGTTAATGTCCAGGAATTCTACCCGTGTTTGGCTGGATGTAGCAGTGAGATGGATACCGTACATAACATCATTATGGTCCGTCGTGTTGCCTGGCTGGGAAGTTCCAGGAAAACAAGAATGGGGGATTGTATTGTGGTGAATTTTAGCAACCCGCTGCCCGTAGAGAGAATTTTCAGGGAGGTCAATTCTGGTCTGGCATATAGGGGCCAGGGTATTCAGTTACTACCCTTGGGATTCTTTTATAAGGCGGAGAACCCTAGACAGAATAATCTGAATTTAGAGCATTCTACTTGGCCCCATATGCCCGTGGAACAGTGTAGGACTGGTATTTTTAACCCCTGGGTAGAAAGGGATAATCCTCTGGGTGACTGTCATCTTTCCTCCTTTGCTCAGGGGCAAAATAGATTTGCAGTCCTTTCAGGGCTGAATGATTGTGATTGACTGAGCAAAAATGAAGTTCCCTTGGATCAAATAGACCAGAAGTTTGTGCCTGTTGATTTAGTCTTGTTGGATTATGGGCTTCCAACTGAAACGTCTACAGTGTTGCCAAATGCAGAGTCATTGGAGGTCATAATAGGCGAAGGGCCAACGGAACAGGAGCTGCCAGTAATACTACTTTTTGCCCCACCACAGGATCCATATATTGTTCCCCCTGAGGACCAACCTAAGACCCAGGATTATAATGTGTTGTCCTGGAATATCGTGGGGTTGGCAGAGAAGGTTGCAGACCCATTATGGGTGCAGTTTGTTAGTCATTTTCCTGTGATATGCCTAAAGGAGATATGGTTGGTTAACTGTAATCTTTTTTTGGAGGGGTATAAAGCTTTTTTTGTTCCTGCAATCCCAGCATCTAGTGGGAGAGCAAGGGGTTGGTTGGTTATTTTTATTTCTTTGTCCCTGAAATGCAGGATTAAGGTTATCTCCTCTGAATATAGTGATTTTCAGGCAATCATTTTAGGGCGCGGAAAACTTAGTCTTTGTTTGATTAATTTTTATAACTCAGTACCCAAACAAGGACCATGTAAGATAACCCAGCTGGACAACTTTGTTAAGCAGTATTGTGGCCCCTTTAGAAATAGCCTTATATTAGGTGATTTTAATGCTCACCCATGTGGGGATCCTTAATCCACTAACATGGGTGATTTGGAATGTCCAAGGAACCGGGGCCTTCACTTTGAGCATTCTCCATAGGGAGATGTTCTTAAGGATTTGCTCAACAAATATGCCCTGTTTTCATCCATGAGCTTTGTATCACCATCTAGTAAACAAAAGGTTCCGCCTTTCAAAGGTCGCAGTGGTGGATCTTTTATAGACCACATTTTGATCTCTACAAGCATTCAGCCCCTCTTAGTGGGCTTCGAAATATTAGCAAGTGCTTTTAGTGATCATAACCCTGTGATTGTGTGCTTGGGAGGGAGTATATTGAAAAGGAAGGACTCGGTGATAGCTCCAGGCACGCTGAAGCTGACCGATGGTAGACGACGCCTTAAATGGGCCCAAGTAACTCTGCCCCTTTTTTATGAAAAGCTCTATGAATCCTGTGCGGCAGAATTTTCCTACTGTGTGAAACCTCATTCTACTGCCGTGGGTATTCTTAATGCTTTCAATGGGATTGTCTCTAAAGTAGGGACATTGTTATCTGTCACGGCCCAAAGAAGGATTATCGGTGATCCCAAGTGGTTTAACCCATTATGCTCCAAAGCCGCCAGAGAACTAAAGGCTTCATTGAAAGCAAACCCTAGGGATAAAATGCAGATTCGTATTCTTCGCAGTAACTATAAAAAAAATGCTGGCCAATCCTAAAATGGAATTGAAGGAGGCCACATGGCGGGAGCTTTTAGATCCTTTTACTCTATCTAGTAGCTCCTGATTTTGGAGCCTTATTAACAGACCTCTTTTTGAAAGGGACAGAGCTGAGGACGTGGGCACCAATATAACAGAAGAGGAATGGGTGTCTCACTTCTCCTGGCACGTACCCCTAAAAGCTTACAGATCCTGCTTGACACTTTTCGTGGGTTCATGGCCGACCGAGATCTGGCCATAAATAATTTGAAATCCTACGCAATGCAGGTCGGGTTGCGCCCCAAGAGGCAGTACACCTTTAAGGTGAACGGAGAAAGAGTGCCAATAACCTCGCTCGACGTTCCCCTATTTGGGTGTCCTACTAGACAATCGTCTGGATTGGGGCACACTACTTATGAAAAAAAGGGGAGAGGTGACCAGTTCCAAAGCAGAGATCTTTACTTTGCGGCTAAAATGGGCAATCGCCCAATAGCTGCAATGTTGAAGATCTATCAAGCCAAGAGTGTATTGATTGCTAGCTATGGGAGCGAATTGTGGGGATATACAGGTTTGGAGGGTATCCAGGTGACGGAAAACAATTCTTTAAAGCAGTTGCTGGGTTTTCCTAAAGGGACCGCAAACCTTATAGTTCATGAAGACACTGGCCTTACATTTATTTGCGACATTCTGGCTATGTGCCCTTTGCTTTTTTGGCTCAAATGTTGGCTGAATGAAGACCTTGGCCTTACTCAAGAGCTACTGAAATAGACCTTGAGCCTGGACCACATGATCGATATACCATGGTTAAAGTATTTAAAGGGGTGCTTTAGAGAGTTGGGGCGTCCAGATCTTTTTTTAATACCTGACTGTATTACCAGGGCAGATGTGGCTTTTGTGAAACAATATTTTATTATGCGTAAAAAAGCTAAAAGAGAGGAGGTTGAACTGCTGAAAAAATGTGTCTGTAAGCACATGATGCTTAAATCATATCTAGATATGGAGCCGTATCTCTCGTGGCCTTTGTCGGCTCACAAGTGTTTCCTATTGATCAGGTTTAGATGGGATTATTTCCATCTTTTATTAGCCGTACCGAAGGGGAGTCACAAAGGACAAGTGTTAGCACCCTGTGGCTGCGACAGTATGTCTCCTCAGGATCTGCTGCTCTTTGTGTTCTTCTGTAATTTTTATGAAGCCCCTCGGAGGCTCTTTTTTAAATCTTTTTAAAAAGTTACATTTTTTACAGCTTGGCCCGCCCTCTATTTTTTGCAATTATTAAAACCTGAATCTATTCAGTTTGTGGGTGGTTTTCTGAAATGTTCCCTAAGGTACAGACAATGTCTGGAACCCTAAAAGGCTTGGCTGCTGCATTTTATGAATTAATTTTTAAATTGAAACAATGTGATGTCCTTTTTACTCCAATAATCTTTGTATATAAATTGGAATATTTGTATTGTACGTCCAGTTATGTATTATGTGCTTTGTACATTTTTATAGATGTATTGTAACTTTTTATGGTTTTGTAGTATGTGAACTGAATAAAGTTTATTGAAATGACTCCAACTTCTGGATTCAGGAACAAAGCAGCAGGATCATTGCAGACGTGGGTCGCTGTGAGTTGCTCTTAACTGGAGATTTCACTCAAGGGTCCGATCACCCAACTTGCAGTCACCAAGACTTGGCTGTGGCATATGTAGTCCTCGGGTACTTTCGGCAGCTGGAGGTCGACAGTAGTGTACTAGTGACTCGAAACTTGGTGTCAGCAGCTTAGCTACCACTCCGAGCTTGCTGGACACCACTTCTCTTTATGCTCACTGTCGATAGGACCAGGAGTGGCAATTCTTGTGATGCAGCACGTTGATTCTTCTGCAGGTTGCTGTTGTTAGATTCCACCAGTCAGGGGAATCTAATTTGGATTTCTGGGGTCCCTCTTTCTGGAAGCAACAAGCTTTTACCACAGACACAGGTTGGCACTTAGTTTCAGTATATGGTCTCTTCTGGGCTCTTTGCCCTGCGGCAGAGTCCAAAGTCCTATTTTTGATGATGGCGTCTTTTCTGTGCCTCTTCTCTGATTCCAAGTTATAACTGAAGTTCTGGTGCCAGGGGAGCCCCTTAAATCCTAGTTTATGAGGCGTGAGTGACAGTGGTCAATGGGCTACTGGTCTCTGCAGCCAACCCGCTCCTGTAGTGACAACAACCTGTGGGTGTACGTCACCGTGCTACCCAGAATACTCTATTTCAGGTCTGCCAAAATGCCAGAACCCTTCCTTGGCTGTACAGACCTCCTAACCCACCCTAAAGGTGTGTATAGGCTTTGGGGAGTTTGCGCCTCCTGAATAACAAATGTTCTCATCTGCCTCAGATGCAGTGCAGGAAGGGCTTTGTCCCCGAGTGGGGGACAAGGTAATTACACATTAAGGGGGATGAAAGCCTATGAGGCTCACCGTTTAAGTGACTGTAAACACTAGCCATCGTGGGAGGGAGGAGGTATCACCTCCTTCCTGCCCAGGTCTTAGTCTCCGTCCTTGGGAAGTGCTAGCACATCCCACTAGGAGGGCAGACTCTTGCCGGCAAATGGCTCGGGGACGCCCGCTGAGGCACTGGACCTTTGGCTCATAGGGTGATACCCACACAGGGAGGCACCCCTGTGCATGCCAGTTCACCCTCGACACAAGAATCGTGGATGAAAAAAACAGTGTTTGATACCTTATACGATACAATTTGGTTGTTCCATAATGGAGCTGGCTATCTCAAGTTTTCTCAGTAGCCAGCCCATGTTACTCTATGGACCGCCACACATTTAATATAATGCACTCTACCTCCTAGGTTTAGGAGGACTACCATAAGTGTGATTTACTTACATTAAAGCAGTAATATAGCTCTGCAGCATATGGTGTGTGCAGTGTCACCCTCGAGCAGACTGGTTGCTCGTGCAGGGATTTGATGGCAGACCTGCAGACATACATTTTACTTGTGTCACACAGGGTGGCACAATATAGTGCTGCAGCCCTGCTGACCCCTTTACCACCCTTGCCCTGGATACCACTGGTACCATATACTAAGGACTTATAAGGGGGCAAATTACCTTGCCAATTGGATGCACCAATTCACATAACTTTTAGGGGAAGAGCACATGCATTGAGGCCTAGTCAGCAGGTCCCAGGGCACTATCGGAGTTAAAAACCAGCATCCAGCAGTCCAGATGAGGGCAAAAAGTGTTTTTTTGGGGGGTTAGTCATCTGCAAAGAAACCCGGTTTGCTACAACTCACTTTTCTGTTGCAAAATAACTCTTTTCCTTGCATAACTATGTCTGGAATATTTTGTGTCCACACAGGGCGTCTTGATTCTTAGAGTCCTTAATCTTGTGATGAGTCTTGAAACAGATTCATTGAAACACTCAAAATGATTGTGGCATATCGACTCAGTTAATGAAGCATCATTGGAGTCATCACTACAACATGTCATTCAAATCGCAAAGTTTGGTTGCACCAAGAAGTAACAACTATGGAATCTGTGCTTATCTCTATGGTTGACACTTTAAACATTAAAACTCCTGTTCAAAACTCCAACTTCTGCCAACAATTGCTGGACAAAGCAACTTAGTGGGTTTTGTAGAACACGCCAAATAACAATCTGATCCTTAGATTTTCACAAGTTAATTCTAAAAATTAGCTCCTTATGCAGCACTCTTACTGGGAGCCCAGTCCAGTCTCTCTCAAGCTGCCTTCTTTTCTATGTGAAAATAGGTATTCAATTCATGTTTATTTGTTTGATTAATTAAAATCTTACAAAACAGATATATATTTAAAATATCTTTAAGTAATCAGATTTTTAAAAACGTCATGCATTTCATAAAAACGAAATTTAATTAAAATTTTCTTTAAGATTTTTCCCGATCACCGATAAAAATTTTACAAAAGCAGAGTTCATTGGTAGATCTTTCGGGTTTAGACAAGCCATTACTGCTTGTCTACAAGTCCTTATACCTCGGGCATTAAATAACCTCCTGAGGATTGCTTTCCTTTCTGTATCCATTGCAGAACAAAGACATACCAAGTGCAGAATATCTTCTTGTCCCAGTTTACATAGCCTACATGTCATATTGCCCTCAATGGCCTTCCATGGTGGAAGATGGCACAAGCCTGGCCAGAGTCCAAAGCGTACACTTATAAATGATCGCTTACTTTGGTGGGACCATGGAGTTTCAAGGTATTTTTGGACTTGCTTTTTTTTATGTTCGTTTATAATTGGCCATGCATGCTTCCTTTTTACCAATAATTCTTTGTCTTTTAGCAGCGATAAATGAGTAACCAATTTATTAATTGTTTTTTTAAAGCTTTCCTGGGTGATTGTATTTTCCCAAATTGCTGTTATTCCAAATTCTTCTTTTGCTTTATTTAGATAAGCCCAGGCTTGAAGTTTACGATTGTCTCTTACTTCTTGCCATAAGGCTCGGGACAATTGATTATCCTGGTCATTTTTTACACGGTTCCAGACTTTCAAAATTTGGCCTTGGCGGGCGTATTGTTGATTGTTTATCCCAAACTCGAGCCTTACTTGTGCCTGTGAGGCATTGCATGGTAGCTGGAATAGTATTTTGTATGTTTTTGCCACTGCGTTGTTAATTAAGTCCGCATCCTTACCATTTAGGGCTTCAGCACCGTATGTTAAGGTCGGTAATAGTTTAGCAGTTATGATTTTTAGTAAAGGACCGTATGTCAAGGCAGTTAGTTTCTTTTGTATGGTTCTAAAAGCCGCAATCAAGCTATTTGCTTTTCTAGTGATATCTTTCCTCTGGGGGAGAAAATTTCCATTCTCATTAAATAGAACGCCGAGATATCGGTAGTTATCAACTTGCTCTAGCTGAGTTTGTCCCAGCATCCATTTGTTTTTTTGTCTTCTCTTCCTTGTGACCACCATTACTTTTGTCTTTGCCTCATTTATTACCATTTGATTATCCTTTGCATAACTAAGTGTTCGATTAATTAGTCTTTGCAGTCCTACTTTTGTCTGACTCAACAACACCACGTCATCTGCATACAACAAATTTGATAATTGTGTTCCTGCCAGCCTTGGTGGATGTGAGTTCACTTCGTTTAGTGCATTGGTGAGGTCAGCTAAAAATAAGTTAAAAAGTAATGGAGCAAGGACGCAACCCTGCTTAAGGCCACGTGTCACCAATATTTTACTGGATAAGGTTCGCCCATCACCGATCCTCACCCTGACCCAGTTTTCGGAATACAGTAATTGAATAAGGTTCAGTAGTGAGCCCGGGATTCCATAATCTTCAAGTTTTTTCCATAGAAGAGACCTGTTTACAAGATCAAATGCCGATTTAAAATCGATGAAACAAAAATAGAGGGACTGTTTACATAAAAGTGCCTTATCCGTGAAAATAGGTATTGCATCTGAGACATTCAAAGTGTCCCCTGAATAATGTGCTCTTGGGTGGGACTGCTTTTCTAGCAGTGCCACGCAAGGATGCCTAAAGCACAAAGAACCATGGATTGCCTCACACTAGAAACCACCTGCGATGTAGTCTCAAATCCTATGATTTTACACCGCAATTGCTGGGACCAGCCCATATTTCTAGTAGCTTCAGGACATTTGACAGAAAGTACATGGGTCAGTGATTTGTACCTTGTGGTAGACACCACAACAGCCTTGGAGGCTCGAGGCAGCCCTATGAGTGTACTTTGCGCTGCTTAGAGTAAACTGCCTCAGAACTTGTTTGCCTCACAGCCCTGCACCAGACATTGAATAGAGATCCCTGGCTGTCTGTTAATAAGCATCCTCCTAGTGGGCAATAGGTTGGCTCCTGCAAGCAAGAGGTATGGATTGGTATTAATAGTGGTCGCTTACCAAAGATTAGCCATCTGGGAGAGGTGCATGACTATTACAACACGAAGGGCAGCTTCAGAGTCTTCTGTTGGAAGTGGAGCTCACAAACGGGATCTCAGGAAATTAAACAATTCTTTACGCAAGCCACCCTAGATTTTTTGTCTGTACTCCCAACAGGAAGGCAAACCAGTTTCAGCACCAGCTAAGATAATGAATCCTCATATCCGCTGGAATTGGCTAGGGGGAGGTAATGCTGCTGGGGAAACACAGGAACCACCTTGGATGGGGAATTCTAGGAAGATTTTCAATAAAGAGAAAAATGAAGTGCTGAAAAGGGATGTGGAAACTTTATTGGAAGAGTTGCCAGTGTAGTAAATTATTGAGTCACTGATTAGCACACAGTATCAGAGTGGCGGCTAACCAACACTTCCAAAGAACATTCCTGAATCTGACAAGAAACAACCTATAGAGGTGAAGACTGCCTTACAGCTGGAATAAACAAGCCCTAAAGACTTCTGCAGGGACAGGAACTGCCCTCTGCAGGTCAAGCTGCTTCTGGTGCTCTTCCAAGGAAACCCAAGGAAGAAGGACCCCCGACTTCAAAAAAGCTCAGCTGACTAGGTGTGCTGAACCCTACAGGTATGGTGCCTAGGGGCTGCCCGGCAGAACTAAGTGCTGTAGGAGTGACCAGGAAGACATTTCCTAGAAGAAATAAGACGTTGGTCATGGGTGTCCACCTTTTGAGGACTGAAACAAGGGGCACCTTAGAAGTCCAGTTAGTTAAAACTCATTTGCCTGTTTTAATCTTCCAGGCCTTGGAAAAACCTAGTATATACCTTGTTGTGTATTTGGCAACTCTAAACATGTGTAGTGTTCATCTCAGATAAGGAAAAAAGACAAACTCGGTGGTTGGGCTGTTCTGGTGGAAAAATCATTTGCTTCCTCTCGACTGAATATAGGTAGGAGTTGTCTCCTTCTCTACGTAGAAGGATCTTTAACTTAAAGTAGGACCAGTGCCCCCCCCTTACATTTGTGGCCCTGAACCTGTTTATCTGTCTATAGCCTGCCTTCTGTATTTTTAGGGTTGAGCCTGCTAGAGCATGTGCTACTGCAAGTGTCTCGCGTGAGTGACACTATTGTTTACAGACAGGGCTTGAAGCTCGCCCATTGCTTACCATTTGTTGGCTGCAGTTTCCCTCTTCTTTGCAGCCTTTAATTGGCCAGTGCCAAACATTACTTTCGATCCTTTCAGTGGAGCATGGACAAAGCACAGATTAATTGCCTTCCTCGGGCCTTGTTTCACACTTACTGCTGCATCCTCCGCTCTGATTCTGGATTCCATATGGTTTTCATTATTAACTCTGCCACTCAGATTTTACTCTCTCTCTCTCTCTCTCTCCTTCTTTACAGCTCCCTTCCCCTTGTTCCTTTTAGCAAGAGCACGAAATTGTGAATTTGTTTGGGATTGTTTACATCGTTTCTGTTTGTTCACCCAGCGCTTTCGGGAAGAAAGAGGGAAATCTATAAGTTTAACTGTATTGAGAAAAAGCAGACCAAGAGGGGATGTTCAAGCATATGTGAGATACCGCAATGCTGATTTTTATTTGTGCCATTTTTAAGCAAGTTCACAAATCACATTTTCAACAAAACATCTTAAAGTTAAAAAACAGAACTGCACTTTTTACGTATGGCTAAAGTGGGGTAAAAAAGGACTCTTCCTCTCTTTGTTGGTAGATGTCAGCAGTGCCTAGTTATCTGTATAGTGTTTTATGCCCCAAGACCCCACAGATCTCTGCTCAAGATGTCAATGTGGTGCCCACATACCATTAATTTTTCTGTTTCCTAACATGTGCTAGTGTTGAATTATTAGTTAAGAAGACATACCATACAGCAGAACCAAAAACAAAATTGACATAGCCAATATACCTCACATAATATACCTCACATAGGCGAGACCAATTGGCTATGTCAATGCTGGTTATGCTTTGGAAACAGCTTTTCAGGTCTGGGTATACTACAAATATGTTAGCGAAAGCTGAGAGTCATACCACATGTGTTTTCTGCTGAGCAGGACAGGTTACCCTAAATGTGGACTTGGGAAGTTTGAATTACTTTCCAAACAGTGCATTCTAAGGTCAGCAGCTGGCCTATAGAAATGTACTAACCAGTGAGGGACACAGTGGTAACTCGGAGTATATTTTCAGGCTGATTGTACATGTGTAAAGCAATGTTCCTCTTGGTATCCCCATGACAGAGTTTAATATCCACCCCTTCTTTTATTTGACCTTTAAGAAATCACCCAACGAATTTGCACTTGTTGCCTCAAGTCTTGGGTATCGACTTTGACCACACTTTCACCCCTCTCCCAAATGTCTTCTATGTGTTAGACTTCCACCTTGGGTTACGGGCACATACGTTTAACCCAGCTGCCAAAGCCATTATTCTAGGACTACTCAGCTCATTGTTATGTAAAGTCGATTTTTAGAGCGCCTTAATCAGCCTTAAGCATGTCCAGGTGCTGAGCAGATGTATGGGCGTGAGGGCCTCGCACAATTATTCGAAGAGCCAGGTCTTCAGCATCTTGCGAAACTAAAGTAGCAAGAAAGAGGCTCTTAAGGGGTCGGGGAGGCCGTTCCATATTTCTGGTGTGATGTAAGAGAAGGAGCGACCTGCTGATTTGATTTTGTGTATGCGGGGGTGGAGGTGTTCTTTCTGAAACCTATTTGTGTGCTGCCCAGTAGTTGGTGACCACAAAGTGGTTTGTGAGTTTGTTGATGGCCTTTTCGCTGGGTAGGGAAGCAGGGCGACAGGATGGAAGTTTACCAGCTGTCTGGGGTTGGCTCATGGTTTTCTGAGAAAGGCATTGCCTGCTGTGTGCTTCCATGCTTCCTGGGAGGTGGTGGTGGTGATGGAGGTGTTCCGGATGTGAGAGAGTGTTCTGCTGACAGGTGATGCACCGAGGTTATAGATGGGGAGGTTCCAAGGGTCCCTGGAGTGCACAATTTTCTTGATGGTGGCGATTTCCTCACTGGTGAGGGTCTTCCATGGGGTCAGGTGGTTCTCTTGGTTAGTGATGGACAAGTCTGCGATTAGTTAGCTCGGGTCTGGTTGGGGTACAAAGTTGCTTTAGATGTTTGCGATTTTGGGGTTGAAGAAGTTGGATAGGTCGGACAGGTCTTGAGAAGGGGTGTTGTAGATGGAGGCTGGGGTGTAGTGAAAACTGTGATGACTAAGAAGATCTCTTTGCTGCTGTTTGAGCTCTCTTCCATGCGTTGAGCTACCAATCTTTTTTCTTGGTGTCTTTTAGTTGCTTGTGGTATTGTCTCAGGGCTACTTTGATGGTGATTCTGTCAGTAGTTTCGCGGCTGGCTCTCTGCTTTTTCTCTAGCATTGGTGTTACGAAGGTCCTCTGTGTACCAGCTGGCTTGCTTGTTGGTTCTTCTCTGAGTTTTAAGGGCAGCAGTTAGTCTGCGCATTTCTTGATCCAGTTGTTGAAGTTGTCAATGTCCACTATGTTGTTAGTAGAGTTGGTTTGGGTTGACTTGGAAATGGTCTATGCAGTGGTTGGTCTAAGTCCGGGGTGAGGCCAAGTTGAACTTGATGCAGTCAAAGGCGTGTATTCTGTGGTGAGTTGAATTGGTCCGATTTTGTCTAGGCTTTCTAGGAGTGCTATAGAGCTGGGGTCGATTCTGTCTTCCAGGTGGAAGTTGAGGTCCACGAGGAGTATTTGAAGCTTTGGATTTAGTGAGGGGGTGTCGAAGTCTGTGATAAAGTTGGTGAAGCTGGCACGAGGTCCCAATGGAAGGTAGAACAGGGTTCAGCTTAGGGAGAAGTTATTGGAGATTTGCAGTTTGCAGATGTTCCATGAAACGAGTTGTGTTTTCCATGGTTGTGGTGCATTTGATGGTTTCTTTGTAGATGATTGCGAGTCCCCCTCTTGACTTCTGAAAGCTTTCCTGTCATGCTATCTTGTAGCCTGCTGAGATTACCATGGCAATGCGGGTGCCGATGTTGGGTTTAGACCATTTGCCTTTACGAAGGGGAGGTCCATTGAATCGCTGATCAACAGCTCTCAGATTTCGGTTTCGTGTTTGCTGAGCAAGCAGATGTTGAGTGGTATGCATGTTGGTGAGTCTAGGGGTGCTAGTTTGTTGTTGGATGTGGTGCCGCCTGGCAGTGTTTGGAGTGGCTGGAGCTTGTGTGGGGTGGGTGCTGCATGTGAAGCAGCAGTGGATTCAAGTGAAGGCCCTCACTATGTTGTGCAGCGAGTCAGCAGCAGGGAAGAGTCGTTTTTGATCAAGCAAACGAAGGAGGGATGCAGGGTATCACTAGCGGGATGGGGATGAAGGCAGGGGCCGAGTAGGACCAGAGTTCATGGCACTGGGCACAGGCCAGTTTTTCAAAAGTCGCTTGTACATGAAATATGCACGAGTTGCTGAGAACATAATGAAAAGAGCTGAGGGAAATGTCATAGCAGTGCTCTGAAGTGGATGTAAGGTAGCATGTCGACTCTTATAAAATACGTTAAGAAAAACCACTCTCATGTAAAAATCTGACACAACGGCAGTGCTAATAAATGTGTTGACAAAAGCCTCAACTTAAAATGTTTATCTTGAATCATATGTCCTTCTGCTGCTGCTGTATCACTATGAAAAATGTTCTAATCCTTTTTGAGCCCAGGTAAGTGGTGTGCAGAAGAGCAAGGATGTTTCAGCAGTATGAAGTGTTCCTATTGTCTAAGTCCTAAACAGGGGATCACAGTTGGACCTGTAGTAGGTTGCAGAGATGTCAAAAGTGAAAGAAAATCTTTTGGTGCCCTACCTGCTTCTATCAAGCTTGTCTGTTGCATTGACCTTTTGATGTCTAACCTTCCAACAGACCTGATCACGAGTTTCTGTACCTAGCTGAGTCTGCGGTCCAATGGCTGAACCTCCGGAGGAAGCTGTGCTCAAGCCAGGGGGTCCAAGTCCTGGTGGTGGCAAGAGAGGGGCCAGTGATCATGAAAACCGCATCGAAAACGGACAGGTGGTCAAAAAATTTAAGAGCAATGCAGACCATGAGAGTGAACAGAGCAAGAAGTACCCCAAGAAGAAGGTTGCGCTGTTGGTGTCTTACTCCGGGAAGGGTTACCATGGGATGCAGGTATGGGCCTGTGGCTACTGATGGGGTTGAGGTTACCTATCCGGTTACTGCCCCCTCTTTATTTCTTTGACTGACTGGTCTCCCTTTTACTTCATTTTCCCCCTCACATTTGTGTCCTGCCTCTATTCTCTTAAATTAATAATAGGCATATCATAACTAGGTTATCATGTACCAGCTGCTACAAATGTCTTCATATAACCTGCAGGTCACATCATTTTATTCCAGCAGATACAACCCAGCATTTCAACCTTTTGCATTCAAATGGGCTATTATGTTGGGTAATAATGACCCCTCCGATATGAGCACAACAGGGCAATTCACTTTGTGTTGTGCGTGTAACTTAAATACAAATGGTGAAGTAGTGTGCATTCTGTCTGTGTACAAACGGGCCTGGTCACTTTCGATAGACCAGCTATTTCTTCTAATGCCCACATTCGGTCTGGGCGCATTGGGCAATAATCGTGGGTAGCAAGTGATCCTGCACGTGTACCATTCAAACAATGCCGATTTACCAATCATAAGTCATAACCTTCCAGCCTCCATTCATAAACCTGTTAAACAAATTAAATGGAAACATGAATTATTATGCAGAAAAAAATCTCCCTGTTCAAGAATGACCATGTTTCTTTTTTTCTGTTTCTTTTTCATTCATTCCACGTTTTCTCTGCCAGAGGAACATTGGTTCATCCCAGTTCAAAACCATCGAAGACGAGCTGGTGCAGGCCTTGGTGCGGTCAGGTTGCATTCCAGAAAACCACGGTGAAGACATGAAGAAAATGTCCTTCCAAAGATGCGCACGGACAGACAAGGTGAGGAGGGGCTATAGTTTATTCATTAGGCAGAGGGGCTATAGTTTATTCATTAGGCTTGACCAGACCCCTAGGCACATGCCATTAAAGTGACTCTAATCTTCAAATCTTGGAGAATTCTATAACCTTAGATAGACAGCTATACAATTCCTACATTTCTTGTGCCACAAACCGTGTTCTTGTCACTATTCGTGTTTCCCCTAAAACAGCGTTCTTAACCTTTTGAATTCTGGGACCCCCATTGAATGACTATTTGACACCAGGTACCACAGCTAAGCAAATTAAAACCTCAAAACAAAGCACACAAGTACAGAAACCAGTATTATTATAACAATACATAAATTATTAAATATTTTGCTTCATATGCAGCAAAAGATGCACAAAAATCCAGTTTTAATTTTAATGCGAAAAGTTGAATGCTTACAAATGTGGGTTTATTCTGACATGCAGAGCAATAGGATAGGCTCGAGAATGTCTCTTAATGTATGCTTTGTTGGTGCACTCTAGTGCTTTAGTTGAGGTCACAGTCACCGATCCCTAGGGGGCCCGGCAGGCCCACAGACCCCAGGTTAAGAACCATTGCCCTGACCAGTCTGGACCTGATATATTTTTTACTTTGCCACTTTGATCTTGTCCCTAGAATGTGAAGGAAGCAGTGCCACAGTTGGCATAGTGACCCTCTGATTTAGGTTTTGTACCTCACTTCTGATTCCACTGGACCAGTATGAGAATCCACTAAGTTGCATCTAGACTGGATTCAGACCTAGCACATTGTATCTTCTATGTCACTGTTTATCTTTGTAAGGGGATACTGGTGAGGTGAACAACTTGGAAGCTTCAGCCTTTTAAGAGGATGTTGGGGTGTGCTTTAAATTATTTGAGGAAATAAGTATTAACCCTGCAGCTGTTTCTAAGGTTAGTCTTGTCTTTAAAGAAATGCTAATTTCCCAACAAAATCTACCCACTGCTACACTTCAGTGAATCTAAGCATATGCTCATGATATCGTTTGAATAGAATAGTGGTTTTAAAAGACACATAGTTAGCCTGTGGCTGCTGGCACTTTAAGGTTTCCAAGAACTGTGTTTTACTCTGTTCCAAACTCCTTGTTTGTGATCCAGATCATACACTGTGAGAAAATGAAAGCAAGACAAGGGGTGATTATGAGCACAAAAATAGAAAACATTTTATTGAAATACACAGAAAATCTACATGCTGTGAAGTCCTTTTATCGCTGCTTTCACCCCACAATCCAATCTCTATTGTGTGAAGTTGTAAGCATTAAGAAATGCAAACGCATGAAAGTAGCACTGAATTGGGTTAAACAGACCATTTTGGTCTTGAGTGACACACAAGGGAGCTATTGAAAGAGTAGGAGATGTTGACACAATTGAGTGTTATTGTGTTTGATTGCGAGTACTGCCGTTCTCTGTAATGAAATAACAGAGCCTGTCTGTTGCAGGGTGTCTCAGCAGCAGGTCAGATTGTGTCGTTGAAAGTCTGGCTCATTGAAGACATCGTCGAGAAGATAAACTCTCACCTTCCTACTCATATTCGCATTCTGGGTAAGAAGTGTTAAGCGCAGTTGTTTGATTCTTTGACCACCAAAGCACAATTTAAATTTAAGGTTCAGCACCAAAAGATAATTGGCCTGAATAGACTCTGCATATGGAGAAAAACAAATCTGAACCTCATTGAACACCATTGCTCCTCTCTGAGCCTGAAGATGTACTCCTGTATGGTGTTTAATCCCTGCTCTTGGGCTCACGGTCAACATCTGTCATGTGTTCACTTGTGTTCTTGAGGCAGCCTCACAAGTGCCAAGGATAGAAAAGTACAAACAATTGTTGCACTGTCTTTGTAGACTCGTGGTCCTGTTGTAGTGGATGGATTTCTTTTGTATTTTTCATGTAATTCTTTAAAAAAACATATTTATATATATATATATATATATATATATATATATATATATATATATATTGTAATGCTTTAATTCATTGGCCCTGGAACTTATTCAGCAAAGTGATGAATCTCACTTTGACATAGGGGTGTGGGTTCTGGCTTTGGCCTGCACTCATTTAAAGTCGCTGGGCAGACCATGATGATAGAAGAGCTGCTGCAAGAAGCAGGTAATGTATGCCCATTATCAAACTGAAAGGAGAGTAATAAAGACTATTAACCTGGATGAATACATTCCATCTGTGTGTGGGACAAAAGTCTTGAAATAGGCTGGTTAGAAGGATGATTTGTTTTGTGGCGGTGTAGGAAAATGAAACCTTGGCTGCCCATAATCAGCCCAGTCAGTCTGCCTTTTTTTAGTGTGCTGTAAGCAATGCCCTCTCAAAGTTAGTTTTCCAAATACAGACCTAGACGTTAGTTCTATGTTACGCAACTTTCCCACAGCACATGGGGTGTATTCATACCCCCCTGTAATCATTATCCTTGGTTGTTGGCTGATGACTTGACTAAGAAACTGGTGATTTTGCTAGGTTTGTCTGTTCTAGTTACCACATATAACCCAAAAATAACGACTCTCACAAGATATGCTGGGTGCCAGTCGGCTCTTTATTACACTTGGCCCAGGTACATTGGGGGCCTTCAAGAGTCGATCAATAGCTACAGAGAAATGCGAGTGGCATCAGTGCCACCAAGATAACTGGCTCACGATGAACTGGTTAGTCTTTCAAGGAACATGCATTTTCAAATTTGCATCTGGTTCTACAATCCCTCAACAATCCTGGAACGAGTCCCTATACTTTTCTGGTGTTCTTGATGCTTCCCTTGGTACTGGCTGCCTCCACTGTCTCAAACCAATCATAGACTCAATGGCTTGAAGGAAAGAAGTAAGGCACAGATTGAACCCAGTGACCAAGTGCAAAGGTCTAATCCTCGTGTTTTTTCTCAATGTTCCACCCTAGTGCACACGCAGGCATTGCATTGCTGGTTGCTAGCCTGTTTGTTGATACCTGGCTATGTGATAGACCGGTTGAAGTCCTTTCTTCTTTGCCATGGAGAGGGTATAACCCTTGCCTTTTCTCACCCACTTGTAGTAGTACCAGCTCTGTACTGGCGATCTACTATGTATCGCCCTGTTATTGCCTTTAAGGAGTGCAGTGGATCCGGCTTCCAAGTAACTTTGCTTCATCACCAGTGCTCCGCCAACGCTGCACAAATGGTGTGGAATTCCCTGTTGAATACTCCCACTGGTGGCTCAGTCCCACCGAGTTGCTGCGTCATTTAGCCCTGTTTTCCTTTATGGTTGTATTGCTTTTCCTTTACCTACGTATGCCAGGCTGGAGCTTTCTGGGAGACATCACTCACTCGGGTGTGAGCGTTCGGTGTAGGGCAGAAGCCTAGTACCTCGGGTCGGCTGGCTCAGCTGCCTGCCTCAGGATGTAACTCTAGTGACGCCCTGGATCTTTTTCCTCATACAAAGACAACACTCCCCTTTGGGCACATAACCTGTAATCTACCTGCAAGCTCTCACTAGCTCTTTCCTACATGACCACCATACCCGAAACACAAATTTACAGCATATGCTTATGTATGCTGACAAGTATAATTTGATAGGTGTAATTCTATGTACAAATGTATGTATAATTTGATTATATGTGTGTCTTTAATTTAGATTTTTCCATACATTTGTACATAGAATTACACCTATCAGGTCCGTTATAAATAAACAGTGTCCAATAGTGTTAACTTACTCTACTTTAGGCCTGATTCTCCCTAAAAAAATAAAAAAAACTGACATAACGTTTTGTTGAGCATTTTCAATTAACAATGCACTGGTCAAAAGCAGCCCTGAAGTCATTCCAACCACTAATTGGCTTTCGGCCAGAAAGAGGTTCTTCAAATGCAGTTCTTGCACGGCTCTCCGATTTGGAATTAATACTGTTAAAGATGATATATCATTTAAACCCAGACCAGTTGAACTACAGGGACTCTACACTTGTAGAATAGATCATGCTAGTAATGTATTAGAATGCACTTGCGGGTTTCAGTATGTGGGAAGTACCAAGCTACAAGTGCATGTCAGAATTTTACTACACTTGAAGACCATTGATAACTCTGATCCTTCATATCCAGTAGCGCGCCACTTCAAACGAGTGCATAATAACAGGTTAAATTGTTTGAAGTATTTTGTGATTGACGCAATGCCGGCCCTAAGCAGAGGGGTAACCGCGAAAAATTATTGCGACCGCTAGTGACCCGCTCTATTTTTGAACTCTATTCCATAACTCCAAAAGGCCTTAATGCCACCGAAGATCTACATAATTTTTTTATAGTCAATGAAGTTCCCACTCCTATTCTTATAGGCTCTTCAATATAAGAGAATTGGACATTATTTAGAAGATGTAAATAATATGAAATTTCTGGATTATTTATGTGGGGTGCCGCAGGGCTCATCATTGAGCCCCACCATGTTCAATATATATGTGATGCCTTTAGCTAATATCATCAGGCAGTTCAGCTTCACACTAATTTCCTACGCAGACAACCCCCAATTGTGGTGTCTATCTCAAGTAGCCCTGAGGAAACGGCTGAAGGCTTTAGCCAATGCATATCCCACATAAACCAATTGATGTATACAAACTGCCTAAAGCTCAATGGAACCAAAACAGAGGTTCTCTTACTGAGATCTGACACCTCCTTTTGGTCACAGAACTGGTGGCTGCCCAGTATGGGAGCTCGCCCTACCCAGTCCACAAGGTGAGGAATCTGGTCATCATTTTTGATGACAGACTGACCTTCCAACACCAGGCCAATAAAGTTGTCCCCTTGGTCTTTCTAACATTAAAACTAATCCGGAAAGTACGCACTTTCATCCCCCCTGAAGCAGTAAAACACTAGTGACTGTTCTAGCTATGGCTAGACTAGACTACGGAAATGCCCTATACCTGGGCCTTCAAAAACAACACATGCTCAAGCTTCAGCGAGTACAGAACGCAGCCGCCAGAATGCTGGTTGACCTTCACAAATTCCAATCCATGTCAGAAGGCCTAAAAAAACTTCACTGGCTTCCTGTGAAGAAAAGGATAGAAGTTAAATCCCTATATTTGGTGTACAAAGTTGTTCACGGAAATGGACCAGCGTTTCTGAAAGACCTCACCTGGTACTATCCACTCAGACACCTACGATCAGCACAGAGCAAACTCCTCCAGACACCAACATTTAAAAAAGCTTGCTGGCGAGGAAGAAGCTTTGTCCTGGGTACAGTGAAATTATGGAACTCGCTCCCAATAGTTATTAAAAGCTGCCCAAAAGCAGCGAGGCCGGGCAAGATGGCTGAACGGTCGTAATCAGTCTCTGCTCCCGGTCCGCGCTCAATTCCGGAACCGCTTTTGGCAGTCCCCCAGCATTCTGAGGGCTGCGCTTAACATCTACTAGTGGCGGAAGATGTAGCAGGCTCCTGGGGAGCCTTAATCTGCTTCCTTGCATCTGGGATCACCCCGGTCTCGGCGTCTGTAGCGGCCTGGGATCGGCGGACAAGATGATGGCTGCCAGGCCGGATTGAGCGGTGGAATCTGTTGCTGCCCGCAAGGCATTCCGCTTGCAGGCAGGAGCCCTTCCGTCCATCATCTTGTGTGTTTTGCTGTTCACCCTATGTGGTAAGCGTGGGTCCCGTGCTCACTACGCCACTGGAGTCAAGCTATCCTTGCTGAAGACGTCTGATAGCCAGAATTCGGTCCTAGGATGCTTGATTCCGGTCCAGGGAAGACATGGCTTGGCAGTTCGGGCTGGACTGTTCCCATGAGGCACAGGGTCCTGACTGATCTGCATATGGCCATGTCTGAACTGGGGATGCTTGGTGAGCAAATTAACGATGGATTAAACCCAGATCTGTGACTGGGGGTGAATGTTTTGCCATTGTGCAACATTCCGTCCATCATCTTGTGTGTTTTGCTGTTCGCCCTTCTCATAGATACCTTCGCTGGAGTTGAGACTGGGGCTTAGCACGACGACTGGGGTGGCCATGGGACTTTACCTAGCAGCGCACTTCAAGCTCTACAGTGCCGAGGCCTGCCTGCCTGCCTGACCCTAAGATGGCGGCTCGCTAGAGGCATCGGAGTTGCTTTCCCCTCGGGCGAATTCGCAAACTTATGCTCTGTGCCTACCGGACGCATTCAGAGAGCCTACAATCTGCCGACGCCCATCTGGCCCGACAGCAAGTGATTCTGCTCCTCGCGCCTCTCTCTGCCCCTTGCCAGATGATACCCATGCTTTTAGCTGGTCCCAAAATGGTGCCACCCCTCTCCTAATAAGGGACTTTCTCTACTCTGACCTTCCCGCGATGGATCCAGCGGGTATTGAGGTTAGTGCTTGCTTTTCCTTGCCGTTGCACTACAAATTGGCAAACCAACCTGCTAGACCCAGGCTGTCCCGCGACACACTCCTCTCCTAGGACGACCTATCCGGCGCGCTCCCTGTCATCTTCTACCTACCAATTCCGGGATCTCAATAGTCTGCATATCCGTGGTGTCTCAGTTGCATCGACTCCATACATTGCCCTGCGGACCCTGTGGCTTCCCCATGCGATACGAGGGAGGGCCCCCGTGGGCCGGTCCACATGCCGCCCAAGAAGGGGACAACCAGAACAACCACTAAGGTCTTCCACTTCTTTGTGGCCTCAGATAAGCGCCTTGGGCTGCGCGCAGAGATACGAATCAGCTGCTATGGCCCTCACTAAAGCGGATCTCCTGGCTATGTTCAAGGATTTCAAGACTGAGTTGCGGAAAGACCTTGGCCAGGACATTAATGCATCCATAGAGCAGCTGCGGACAGACCTGACCAACAAATTTACGTCCCTCCAGCAAGACTTGGATTCTGTGGGTACCAGAGTGCTGGATTTGGAGGCGCACCATCTAGACCAGAGTTCTTCAAACTGTGGGGCGCGCCCCCCTAGGGGGGCGCGACACCATCCTTGGGGGGGGCGCGAACTCCTCTCTAATTTCACAACTACTCTCTAATTTCACTTTTGTTCTCTGTTGCAAGTCAAGGGAGGAGGGAGGGGAAATCGACGAGGCACGAAATGCCCATTCTTTTATTATGTTTACCCTCCCAGGAGGGGGTTAATTCATTCAGCTTCAGCAAGGAGGCAGGAAGTCTCCTCTACTAAACCGAAAACTGCCTTTCGAGGACATTTAATTTAGGAAAAGAGGTCTGTGATGGTTTCTGATGATATTCTCAGAAGCCATGGTGACGTGGGAGGCGCTGCTTTAGGTGACTGAGCCCAAATGCAAATTATGGTTCGTGAAAAAAAATGGGAACAGCGCCAATTGCAAACAGGAAGCATTTAAAGTTGACACGGAGCCCGGCCCCCCTTTGAAATGAAGTGAATCCATACCAAGAGCACAAAATCGTAAAGAACAAAATCGTCCAGTAATTGGGCAAAGTCACAACATTCAGACCATGAAACAGGACATATTGTTGCAGCCTCATTTTGACACATTTATAGCAATTGATTTGTGGCGCTTGCCAATGGTCCCTTAACCCACATTCCTGATTGTCTGTCCCCAGAGGTGAAATACAGAAGTCTCATTAACATACAAATGGTCTTTTAAAGACCTGTGAAGTGCTTGGGTGCGTGTGTGTGTGTGTGTGTGTGTGTGCCCTGAAGCTGTAGCAGCCCGGGCACAGACAGGCAGGATGAGATGAAGAGGGTGATAGAGGGAGGTAGAGGGAGGGAGACGGAGGGAAGAAGGAACAAGCATTTGCAATGCAATAGGTCTCGCATTAGCAAAGTTTGAAGTTTTTGGTATTTTAAATGGCATTGTTTTTGATCTATTTGTTTTTAAAAGCGTCCGTGGTGCATTATTTATCATAGTTTTATGTAGCACTATGTTCTAACGTTGCATTAGGGGCGAATTAACACATTCCGTGCTGCTTGACTCCCGCACAATAGGAGCATCACCTGAGAGGCCACTATTTGAATGGGCACAATAACAAAGCTGTATTTAACTGCCTTGAGGACACCTCTATTTGGAGGGTTGCGGCTAAGTACTGTAACAATTCCCGCATCTCAATGATAGATGTACTTTTTTAGTGTACTTTTGATAAATATACAAATATATTTTTAAAAATGTTAAGGAAGCTAACAAAATGCGTTCTTAAATTATAATATTAAAAGTACCTTACCTTATATTTACGTACTAAATATAGCAAGGCTTTCAGCTTTCCAATTCACCGAAGTGTCTCCGTTGGACCAAATGTTTGCAAATGCTTGCTTGTGTGTGCTTAGGTAGAGGAGCGGGAAAGGGAGGCAGACAGAGGGAGAGCGAGGGAGGGAGGGAAAGGAAGGCAGACCGAGGGAGAGCGAGGGAGGGAAGGAAAGGAGGGAGGGAATGGGAGGCAGACAGAGTGAGAGCGAGGGAGGAAGGGAAAGGGAGACAGAGAAAGGGAGACAGAAAGAGGGAGACAAAGAGAGGGAGAGGGAGGGGGACAGAGGGAGACAAAGAGAGGGAGTGGGAGGGAAACAGAGGGAGTGGGAGGGAAACAGAGGGAGAGGGAGGGAAACAGGGAAACAGACAGAGGGTGACAAAGAGAGGGAGAGGGAGGGAGACAGAGAAAGGGAGACAGACAAAGGGAAACAAGGAGAGGGAGGGAGACCGAGAAAGGGAGAGGGAGACCGAGAAAGGGAGAGGGAGACCGAGAAAGGGAGAGGGAGACAGAGAAAGGGAGAGGGTGACAGAGAAAGGGAGAGGGTGACAGAGGGAGGGGGAGGGCGACAGAGTGAGGAGGGTAGGAGAGAGAGGGAGACAGAGAGGGATAGGGAAGGAGAGAGAGGGAGGGAGACAGAGAGAGAGGGAGAAACAGACAGAGAGAGAGAGAGAAACAGACAGAGAGAGAGTGAGACAGTCAAAGTGAGTGAGACAGGGAGGGAGAGAGAGGGAGTGAGACAGTCTGAGTGAGACAGAGGGAGAGAGATTGAGAGAGAGTGAGAGAGAGATGTGTGTATGCCTGGTCTGGTGGCTCAGTGGACGAAGGCGTCTGCTGCAGGGACCTCTGATCAACCTCAGTTTTTTTTGTTTTCTCTAGCCCCGCCCCCTCCCCCACTTACCCTGCCCCCACCGGTGCGGCCCTCGGACACAAACCACACTGTAAATTTGGCCCCCGAGAGAAAGTTTGTGACTGCCCATGGTTTAACACGTTTGAAACCCTACTCTGCCCTCAATAACATTCTGAGTTACTTCAAGTGTCTTGGAATGCACCTTGCATTCAGACAACTCGCTTCTCATTCTCAAAAATCCATCCACAGATTGAGCGTCTGTGACGAACAACGGGCACACCCGTAACATTTATGTTGGTGGTGTTATCAATCAATGTCATGTGTAAAACAAAGCAGCCTAGTAAAAACAATTTGCGCACATTTTATCTAGGAAAATGGTGGTTTGAGCTATGTAATAATCTGTCATTTCAGCACCCCCACTCACAAACCTGCACTTAACTAAACACTCTTATTATGTTGGACATTATATGCTGGACATGGCCCCGGGTTTGGCGCGGCGGTAAATTATGTAGTGTACCAGATTCCAGAAATTTCTGTCAGGTTTTGGGGGGGGCCCAACAGCTGAAAAAAGTGAGCTGGGGGGGCTCAACCTACAAAACTTTGAAGACCTCTGATCTAGACCAAGATAAGCTGACCACGGAACTCCGCGAAGATGTTAGATCCCTTCGCGACCAGCTACTCCAATCACAACTTAAGACGGAGGACCTTGAAAATAGGGCTCGGAGAGAGAACGTCCGCATTAAGGACCTGGAGGAGGGTGTGGAGGGGCCTGATCTGGTGACTTTCCTGGACTGGCTCTTCGCAGAAATCTTGAGCCCCCAAACCCTTAAAATAAAACTGGAACGGGTCCACCGAGTGGGGAGTTTGCAACCTGGTGATAAAAGAGGAGGCCCCAGGAAGTCCTGGCGAAGTTCCACTCCTTAAAGGTCAAAGAAGCGGTCCTCGTAGCGGCTAGGTCGAAAGGATCCATCTCTTTCAAAAATATACATGTGCGATCTACCAGGACCTCGCACCGGCCACATTGGCTCGGGGACAGCTGTTCAGACCAATTACTACTAAACTAAAAGATGACAAGATCAGATATCGATGGACCTATTCCTTCGGCCTCCGTTTTCAATTCCGGAATCGTCAATGCCATATCTCCGATCTGCAGGAGGGTCTGGTCCTTCTTGGTCTCTCCACAGAAGATAACATTGCCACCCAGGACAAGAATGATGATCTCCATAGGGCTACGCCGAACTCGTCTGCGTGGTCTATGAGTTCGAGCAGAGGCCGCAAATGATCCTTTGACAGGAACCTCAAGGGCCTTTTCTGCTTGTGCACCTAGAGTGACCAGTTTCTCGCATCATCATGATCTCTGGATGCTGGGTGGAACGTGGTTTAAGTCGAATAGGATGGGTGGCGATATCCCGCTTCGACTGGCCGTCTTGTCCTCTCTGAACACTGGGTGTTGCTGGCCGCTCGAGACAGTTTGCACCCTAAAGCGTGACTGTAACTGGGAACGAATGACTCCCCCTGCCTCCGCCCCCCCCCACCCCCCCTTGCTGCTGGAAGGTTTAATTTATTAAAGTGTTCCATGTGGCTCATCTGCTCAGTTCCTTTATTACAAGGACAGCCGGGTTGGCTGATGTTATCACACATGTCTAGGTCCTACCGACACCGAGTGGGGACTTGTATTGGCTACAACTGCTCAAAGCTTTAATGTTGCTTTTTGATTGATCTGCTATGCTCTGCTCCGGGATGGGCAAGGACGGGGACCTCGGACCTGCCGCTTCACCACTTTCCTGGGGGTTATCTCTACTCCTAGCAGGGATCTAACAATGCTAATGGTATTGTCTTCAAGATTTGCATTTTATTGCATTTTTGTTCATGTTTGTTTTCCTTTCTTTTTGGGGTTCAGGGGTGGGACATGGTGGCGGCTTTTTTATTTTGTTCTGTAGGTTTTCTCGATTTGTGTATGCTTAGGGTGAGATGGTGGGGTATGTATCTTTGGGGATCAGCGGTGCCACTGGGAACGATGAGTCTTCTGGAGCCCTCCTTGTGATAGTGATTGTCATTGAGTTGGAGAGAAAAATACTATCGGAACCTGGAACGTTAAGGGTCTTAATTCCCCCCCCAAAAGCGCCAAAAAGTATGGAAGTACATTACTGATCACCATCTCGACATAGTGGCCCTGCAAGAAACTCACCTAGCTGGAGTTGAGGACACACGCTTTAGACACAAACCATATCCTTTGATCTACAAGTCTTCGACCCGTACAAAGCCTAGAGGAGTAGCGATATTATTCCATGCTTCCATACAATTCCAACCCCTAGATGTTCTAAGCGATAAAGACAGCCTCTGGGTTATGATTAAGAGGTGTTTGAGAGGGAGGATTTGCACCTTTGCGGCAGCCTACACTCCCAACACTGGTCAGGCGGAATTCTTACATACACTAGTGGGGAAACTACTGGATTTCTGCGGAGGGCCCAATGGTATATGGGTGACTTCAACATGACTTGGCAGAATTACCTGGACAGCACACACTCCCACTGTTCAGGCACGGGCTCCTTTTCCAATGACACTCCACAACTTATCCGCGACATGGGTCTAGTGGACTCCTGGGGTGCCTTATACCCGCACACCTGAGATTACACTTTCTATTCGCATGTTCATCACACGTACACCCGACTTGATTACATTTTCGTTAGCCAATCCAGGAGGCCAAGATCTTCCCTCTCTTTGTATCGGATCATAGCCTGTTCTTCATATGTGTGTCCTGGTCCGGAAACGCTTCGACTACGCCCAGGTGGTACTTCTCGGCCTCGCTCACGCGGGATAAAGACTCCTGTACCAAGCTCAGAAAATCCTTCAAGGAATATTTTGATATTAATAAACCAGAGGACACGTCTGAGCGTACCATCTGGGACGCATTTAAGGCGGTTCCTAGTGGAAAATGCATTGCCCTTAACTCAGCACTCAACATGCAGCGTACTAGAGAGCCAAGCCGGGGAAGGACCACCATCACTGCGCCTCATATCGGCCTATTGCCTTGCTTAACCTTGATACGAAACTACTCCTCCATTTTAGCCAAACGATTGAACGACCTTATGCCTAACCTTATACACCCCAATCAATCGGGATTTATTAAAGGGCGTCAAACACATGATAACACCCGCCGTATTGTTCATCTGATAGAGAAGGCCCAGAGACGTCAGATCCCCGCTGTACTGGTAGGGCTGGATGCCGAAAAAGCCTTCAATAGGGTGGACTGGGCATTCATGTTCCACACACTAGCGGCATTTGGATTGCTCCTAAATTTCTCACCATGATTCGAGCTAATTATCTCCACCCTCGTTCCAGAGTGGCAGTAAATGGGGTACATTCACCCTCCTTTTTTCATTCTAGAGATACCAGGCAGGGGTGCCCCCTTTCTCCCTTACTCTTTACCCTCAGCATTGAACCTTTAGCGATGGCGGTTCGATCCAACCCCGAAATTCGGGGAATCCCATTCACTGGGGATCCACACACAATCTCCCTTTTTCGCAGACAATGTCTTCTTGTCCCTCTCCAATCCGGTCTTGTCCCTCCTACCTTTACAGCGGAAACTTGAGCACTTAGAAGCTGTAGCTGGCTTTATAGTAAATCTAAGCAAGTCATATATTCTCAATCTCCCGCTCCCGCATGCAGAATGCCGCAGGCTCCAATCTCTTAACTCCCCTCCAATGGGCCAAGTCATCCATACAATATCTGGGTGTCCACCTGACACCGAGATTGGAAGGGCTCTACACTGCTAATTTTCCCCCCATTCTAACTTGTATTCAAACAGAACTCACAAACTGGAAGCCCCTCTTTTTGTTGTGGTTAGGCCGGATACATGCTGTGAAAATGACGCTTCTCCCTAATCTCCTTTATTTATTCCAGGCCCTACCAATAGAGTTGGAGAGAGATTTTTTCCGGCGAGTTAAGACTATGATTTTAAAATTTATATAGCAAGGAGGGAGGGCCCGCTTCTCTTTTTCCCTGCTGCGTTGCTCGCGTACGGAGGGTGGAGTTGGTTTACCAGACATTCACTTATATTACAAAGCTGCCCAACTACGAGTCCTGACTGAGTGGACGCAGCGAGAGTCTGAAAAACATTGGTTACATATGGACCATAGTGTGACGGGGAGGACTATATGGGACTTAATTTGGCTCCCCATACAGGACAGACCCAAGAATACTTACACCGCACCCCTACACGCACTACTCTGAGAGTATGGGACATGGTTGCGAGAGATAAGTGGACCTCTTTCCCCTCACCCTTCGCACCTCTCCATTTTAACCCTGCATACCCTCCGGGCCTATGAGAAGGGCCTTTCGATGCCTGGAGGGAGGGATGATGCCTTGCTCTGACCCAGCTTTTCCACAATTTCGACTCCCTCTCCTTTGACAGTTATAATCTGGACTTTGGGCTAGGGAATACAGAAAGATACCACTATACTCAGTTAATGCACTGGGCCCTTACACCTCATGTATGGGAGATGGCCTCACGTCCTCTCACGAAGTTAGTCGTTTCTCACCAAGAAACCACTTCTATGAAAGTGGTGATCTCATTCATATACAAACTGCTACTCTCCACCATGCTCGCCCTGCGACCCAGATGCATTTCTAAGTAGGAGGGCATGCTACAACGCGGTATATCTGACAATGAATGGACGCACTTATGGACTGACATGACAAGACTCAATCACTCCACTGAGCTGAGGGAAGCTCCCCTTAAGACCTTGATGGACTGGTACCTTCACCCCTCCAGACTTTGGCAAATCTTTCCTAACACCTCCGATAGATTCTGGAGAGAGTGTAGCTTCCTGGGAGACTTTTAACATATATGGTGGGACCGCCCGTCCATTCGCCCCTTCTGGGAGGAAATACTTGCACATCTTAAAGACTTACTAGTTTATCCCGTCCCCATCACTTTAGCAGGTGTCCTGTTTGGGCTCCGCGATGCTTCCCTTGAGCACCAGACCCGAGCAGATAAGAAGATCATGTGGCTTTGTTTAGGAGCAGCGAAGGTTACTTTAGCAGCTGTTTGGAAAAGGAAAGAGACTCCAGCAATCTCCCTATGGCATTCCCGATTATGGAAGTTGCTTTGTCTGGAACAGATGTCCGATATCTTCAGGGACGACTATAAAAACTTCGAATTTAAATGGGGGCCTCTGGTCAACTTCCTCTCATGTGGGCTTCCTTTGACTGTCTGCCCTGCTACCGTCAGAGCCCTTCATCTCTTTCAATTTTGAGCTACCTCTAGTATCACAGGTTTAATAGCTTCTTAGATAATTGCCGCCACCATTGTAGCGGAGGGAGGGGGGTGGAGTTTTCTTGTCTTTTGTTTGGGTTGCCTCCCCATTAGGGGCAGCTTTTTCTTCTAGTGTTACCTCCTGTATGTGGCGCCTTCCGACTGGCATTCTTTGAGTATCTCCCCTTGCAGAGAACGATAGGCTGCACGCTGAATTGTTTGCTACTATTTACTGTATTTGAAGAACTGCTGCAGGCTCCGTTGTTATTAGAAATTGTAACCGTCATTTAAGCAGACCATTGGGGGCGGAGTTGGGCCCTTACTGGGCACTGCACATCTTTATTTTATTATAACCCTGTCCAATTCTGTAGCACCTCCTGCGAGGTGTGATGCGATGGTGCTGATTTAACGATGTATTTTGGTACACAATTCAATAAAGATGCGTTTGACGAAAAGCTGCCCAACATTGCTTGGATTCAGAAAGTTACTAAAGACTTTGCTATTTTCAAATTAAGTTACACCTTTTTCAACTGAAACTTGGCATATCCTCCGCTTAGCGCCTAGACGCCCTTGGGCATTCATGCGCTATATAAATCCCATAATCATTTCAAATGTGATTAATATATTTGAGTTAATATATTTTTAGGTCTCGCCTATTAATCCCGCAAGGGATAATAGACGAGAGTATAGAGGCCAAACCAAGGTCTGAAACCATCGTGGATTTCGGACAGTTCGCGTGGTGCACTCGTGCGGAAAGCGCGTCCACATCAAAGCCATCAGCCTCCCTCCCACAGGCGTCTGTCACTTCCCAAGCTGCGCAGTGCGTGCTCCGCCTCACTTCTCCTCCCCCCCAATTACATCCCCGAGCTTTTCCTTCCATTTGGTTTTCGCCTGACGGCCAGCATGAGAGTGCGCAACTAAACAGCAGCTACGAGATTTCTCTTCACTTCAGAGCTCGCTGTGCATATATTTATCTTTTCCGGTTTATGTTTAGATTCAGAATGCTGCCACTATTGTTTATTCTGTTGCCAGCATGAGATACCCCTCGCGCTTTAATCCTTACGCTATGTTTTCTTTCAATTTGAAGGCTCGAGCTCTCCTTCACGTTTCACTACACGCAGCGTGTTTACTTTGGATTAGAAGGCTCGAGCTCCCCTTCGCGCTTCACTGCACGCATCGTGTTTACTTTTAAAATAGCAGAATTTTATTGCAAGACCGGAGGATACAATTATTACTATCTTGCTTTACTTCAATTGAAGGCAAAGATTAGAAAACACAAGTAAAATCATGACAAACAAAAACAATAAAATACTCCAATTCCTGAACTGGATACTACATACAGTCAGAACACTGGTGACTTAATTAGTCCTTGGCTTCTTATATAGCGCTCACTCAAAAGTAGCATTCCCTCTTTCTTGCCACTCGTTTAGTCAAATGAGTCATGGTTTGCTGACCTTTTAGAATCGCATGCGTTTTTCAGAAAACAGTTTATAAACTGCTGATGTCATTTATCATTACTTGTGTGTACCTCATCATTGCTCGCATTGTTAGAAAACTAAATGCAAACCGAAGCCTTTCCTGCGACCGGGGATGTCACCAGCACGCCACCTTCCCTCCATGCATGTCTCCCTCCCTAATCTCATGCCGATCCCCTTTCTTCCTCACCCCCCCTCCTCCGCACCGAAGTCTTCAATCTCCCATGTATCCTACTCACTGCTAATCTCCAGACCACCACCATGTCCAACACCACCATCGCCAGAAGGTCCTCCACCACCACGTCCTCCACCACCACGTCCTCCACCACCACGTCCTCCACCACCACGTCCTCCACCACCACGTCCTCCACCACCACGTCAACCACCACCACGTCAACCACCACCACGTCAACCACCACCACGTCCACCACCACCACGTCCACCACCACCACGTCCTCCTCCACACCACCAAACCCACCACCACGTCCATCACGAGGCCACCTCACTTTATCTATCGCCCTCACTCTGTCTATCGCCCTCACTCTGTCTATCGCCCTCACTCTGTCTATCGCCCTCACTCTGTCTATCGCCCTCACTCTGTCTATCGCCCTCACTCTGTCTATCGCCCTCACTCTGTCTATCGCCCTCACTCTGTCTATCGCCCTCACTCTGTCTATCGCCCTCACTCTGTCTATCGCCCTCACTCTGTCTATCGCCCTCACTCTGTCTATCGCCCTCACTCTGTCTATCGCCCTCACTCTGTCTATCGCCCTCACTCTGTCTATCGCCCTCACTCTGTCTATCGCCCTCACTCTGTCTATCGCCCTCACTCTGTCTATCGCCCTCACTCTGTCTATCGCCCTCACTCTGTCTATCGCCCTCACTCTGTCTATCGCCCTCACTCTGTCTATCGCCCTCACTCTGTCTATCGCCCTCACTCTGTCTATCGCCCTCACTCTGTCTATCGCCCTCACTCTGTCTATCGCCCTCACTCTGTCTATCGCCCTCACTCTGTCTATCGCCCTCACTCTGTCTATCGCCCTCACTCTGTCTATCGCCCTCACTCTGTCTATCGCCCTCACTCTGTCTATCGCCCTCACTCTGTCTATCGCCCTCACTCTGTCTATCGCCCTCACTCTGTCTATCGCCCTCACTCTGTCTATCGCCCTCACTCTCTCTGTCTATCGCCCTCACTCTCTCTGTCTATCGCCCTCACTCTCTCTGTCTATCGCCCTCACTCTCTCTGTCTATCGCCCTCACTCTCTCTGTCTATCGCCCTCACTCTCTCTGTCTATCGCCCTCACTCTCTCTGTCTATCGCCCTCACTCTCTCTGTCTATCGCCCTCACTCTCTCTGTCTATCGCCCTCACTCTCTCTGTCTATCGCCCTCACTCTCTCTGTCTATCGCCCTCACTCTCTCTGTCTATCGCCCTCACTCTCTCTGTCTATCGCCCTCACTCTCTCTGTCTATCGCCCTCACTCTCTCTGTCTATCGCCCTCACTCTCTCTGTCTATCGCCCTCACTCTCTCTATCGCCCTCACTCTCTCTATCGCCCTCACTCTCTCTATCGCCCTCACTCTCTCTATCGCCCTCACTCTCTCTATCGCCCTCACTCTCTCTATCGCCCTCACTCTCTCTATCGCCCTCACTCTCTCTATCGCCCTCACTCTCTCTATCGCCCTCACTCTCTCTATCGCCCTCACTCTCTCTGTCTATCGCCCTCACTCTCTCTGTCTATCGCCCTCACTCTCTCTGTCTATCGCCCTCACTCTCTCTGTCTATCGCCCTCACTCTCTCTGTCTATCGCCCTCACTCTCTCTGTCTATCGCCCTCACTCTCTCTGTCTATCGCCCTCACTCTCTCTGTCTATCGCCCTCACTCACTCTGTCTATCGCCCTCACTCTCTCTGTCTATCGCCCTCACTCTCTCTGTCTATCGCCCTCACTCTCTCTGTCTATCGCCCTCACTCTCTCTGTCTATCGCCCTCACTCTCTCTGTCTATCGCCCTCACTCTCTCTGTCTATCGCCCTCACTCTCTCTGTCTATCGCCCTCACTCTCTCTGTCTATCGCCCTCACTCTCTCTGTCTATCGCCCTCACTCTCTCTGTCTATCGCCCTCACTCACTCACTCTGTCTATCGCCCTCACTCACTCACTCTGTCTATCGCCCTCACTCACTCACTCACTCTGTCTATCGCCCTCACTCACTCACTCACTCTGTCTATCGCCCTCACTCACTCACTCACTCTGTCTATCGCCCTCACTCACTCACTCTGTCTATCGCCCTCACTCACTCACTCTGTCTATCGCCCTCACTCACTCACTCTGTCTATCGCCCTCACTCACTCACTCTGTCTATCGCCCTCACTCACTCACTCTGTCTATCGCCCTCACTCACTCACTCTGTCTATCGCCCTCACTCACACACTCTGTCTATCGCCCTCACTCACTCACTCTGTCTATCGCCCTCACTCACTCACTCTGTCTATCGCCCTCACTCACTCACTCTGTCTATCGCCCTCACTCACTCACTCTGTCTATCGCCCTCACTCACTCACTCTGTCTATCGCCCTCACTCACTCACTCTGTCTATCGCCCTCACTCACTCACACACTCTGTCTATCGCCCTCACTCACTCACTCTGTCTATCGCCCTCACTCACTCACTCTGTCTATCGCCCTCACTCACTCAGAATGACATTAGACTACTTTAGTCTATTCAATCCAACTAACAAACTTGCATGTCCATTGCTCCAATTAACAACTTGTATGTCCCTGTACTAATCCACTTTGGGTTCCGGAGTAGCGTGCTACTTACCAAAAAGCACTTCAGCACATCATCAGGGTAAGTAAGCACTATATAAGTACAATGCTAATAGAATTTGACTAGACTCCATACTTGCAAGCTTCCAGTTGCACTCCTGTGCTAGCTTGCAGGGACACCTAGCTTGCACATTTTGAGACCAGGCTTGGTCTTACTTGTAGAGAAGAGCCCCCCATATTTCTCGCTGCTTAGAACAACATACCTGTCAGTTCCAAATATTTTAATACTGGATCCATTTTCAGTGAACTCTGTCACAGGATCCATTTTCCATTGGCATCTTCTGAAAGAGAAGACCATATAGTTCCTTCAAAACTACGCAAGTCTTCGCATCCCTGTTCTCCACTTGTACTGAATCCGGGTTTGAGACCAACAGAAATTGATGCGCTTACATTCTTTGATCAGCAATGGCGATCCTGGCTTTCTACAGGCGGTGCTAATCTGTGTTTTTTATTTTTTTTTCTCCGTGAAGCACGTCACTGATCCTAAACGTACCATAATATCTTTCAATGAAGTCAAAATAGTATGTATTTATAATGTAGTGGTTAAAGAAAGTCAAACTTTTGTAGATCTTCAGTATGCATAGGGTGATAGGTTAACAATGAACTTTGCGAATGCCAAGAGAATTAATGAACAAAGAGTAAACCCGATAGCCACTGTATTATGAAATGACTTTTGCAGCAGTACGTTCCAGTAGTCTTGGGTTCCTTTATAAATTAAGGAGAAAAGGTTTATAGGTTTGCATATGATAAATACAACTGAATGTATCCGAAAGTAACTTGCGCTCATCCAATACAGCATTGCTGCGACATATATCAGATTACTTGTTGCAGCAAGATCACCAGCCACAAAGAATGCAAGATAATACATTAGAACACATTAAAATAACATCTTGTACACATCCAACACAGCACAGATATATTGTGTACTTTCTCAAGGATACGCAGCATAGTACAAAATGGCTTTGTTGGCATCTCCAACCTCACGCCCAGCAGTGCTAGCCATCAAGTATGCTACACAGATTACCCGTATAAAATGTAAACTCATTCCATGCAGCAAAACAGATTAGAGGGAAGATTTCACATTCACAGCACAAACGCCAAAAAGCGCACTATTTTGTTGCCCACAACAACACGATCTATGAAAAACACATCCTGTCACAAACATAACAGAGCGCTTTAAGCCACGTATCCCACGCCTTTCCAAAACAGGTTGGGCGTGCTGCGTAGCCGGCTAAATCACATACAATTTAAGGATCAGATAATGAGCATTTCACCAAACCAAGATAAAGATAATCATAAAAAAGATAGTTGAGCCCCCGGCCACAGGAAGTTCATTCTCAGATGACTCCCTACTGAATAAATTATGCTTGGCTACCCAGTCTTTGAGGATGGCCACTTGAAACCCATGTTAATCCTTCATTCAGTTCACTCGAGTGACCCACTCAAGGTTGATGTGCCTGACAAGAATCCATTGATTTTGGGTTTCTTCTTTTATTGTGTCTACTGAGCATTTTTTTCTTCGTATTAAAGGTAATAAAGACTAACATGTAACATGATCTATCTTTTTTCCTAACGCTAGAAACGAGGTTCAGCATTTATTACTATTAATTTAAAAATGCATAAAGCATCTTCTTTGAAGAAGTATGTACTTCACAAAAGTGTATTTAAATATGTATTGCTTCTTATGACTGAATGGAAACACCAAGTACTCTCATGTGGCATAACGTGACATAATTCAAACATAAGTCTCTTCTCTTTCCAGGACTGAGACGTGTGACTGGTGGGTTCAACTCCAAGAACAAATGTGACGCGCGGACCTACATGTACATGATGCCCACCTTTGCCTTTGCCCACAAGGACCAGGACGTGCAGAATGAGTCCTATCGCATGAACCCAGAGACTCTTCAGAAAGTTAATCAGCTTCTAGCCTCATACAAAGGGACCCACAATTTCCATAATTTCACGTCCCAGAAAGGGGCCCTTGACCCCAGTGCTAAGCGCTACATCATGGACATGTACTGTGAGGAGCCTTTTGTCCGAGAGGGCTGGGAGTTTGTGGTCATCAAGGTGAAGGGACAGAGCTTCATGATGCACCAGATTCGCAAGATGATTGGACTGGTGGTGGCCGTGGTGAAAGGATACGCCTTGGATGACATCCTGGAGCGCAGCTGGGGGAAGGAGAAGGTGGACATTCCCAAAGCCCCCGGTCTGGGCTTGGTCTTGGAGCAAGTGCACTTTGAGAAGTACAACCGGCGCTTTGGGAATGATGGGATGCATGAGGCCCTGGAGTGGGTCGTGGAGGAGTCCAAGATTGCAGATTTTAAGGAGGACTATATTTACCCGACCATCATACAGACTGAACGCGAGGAGAAGTCCATGGCCAGCTGGCTGGGCACCCTCCCCATCCACGACTTCAATGCCACTGCTTCTGGGGTACAATCTAGTGACGCCAAGGTAAGGGATGATACTTCCTTAAATGCCATTTTGTTTGCAGCCCAGCAATGGCCTTCCACTGATTCAAAAGTGCTAAGCACATTTTGTTTTGGGAGAGCGTGGAAGGTGGCAGACTGGGGCTTCAATTGTGTACATAATGATAGTTTTGTCAGTTACATCACAACCCAAATGTATACTAATCTTCCCGTTATGTATTTGCTGCCTTTCTTTTCTGCATCCACTTCAATTTTTAGATTCCTGTTCCACCCTATCGATATTTGTTCTGTACTTGCCTTGCCCATCATTCGTCTCACTCCCACTGTCTCACTCCCACTTTCTCGCTCACCTTTCAAATCCTTTCTTTTTGTCACCCCATCCAGCCCTTGTCAATCTTTTTCCTACTCTCGTCCCTTTAATTTGCTACTCTTTCCAATGCTTGCTCTACCATTCCTCTCTGAACATCTGCCGTGCCCTTCCCTTGCACCTTTCTGAATGTGCTCCACTTTTCCCTATCACTGTGTCTGACATTTTCCCAACCCATTCCTCGCAGGCTGAATGTCAGGGTGCTGGAGAGGATGCAGTCAGGTTAGGGGTGCTTCCAGTAAGCCATTGGGGTAAAAGTACGTAACCTGAATGGAGAGTAACGTGGCTGGTGCTTTTGTCCCATGCACTAGTGTTCATCCTCCACGTGGGCTCTAAGCTTTCCTACAAGGTGTGCATGCCCTATGGGATGCCCTTGTGGGTTGTTTTAGGACTGTGATCTTATTTGAATTCACTTTGTGTCCAGAGTGGAATATGTTCTGAAATATGCCCACATAAGGATCGCCTGCTCTGAGGCCATAAGGACTGCATATAGACTGTCTTCCCACATGTCTGAGGGTTCACGAAGTGCTATAAAAGAGAAACGCCCTTAAGTGGGTTTGAGTCCTATAGGGGGCCTTCAAGAAGAACCACACATTTTATTTAAATTCTGACTTTCAGTTCCCTATGCTCTTTGTGCCCCACCACCTGCCTCAACTTTAATATTGGTCTGTGGGTTCTTCACATAACTTCAATCTGTTGCCCTCCTTCCTGTTTCCGTCGTGCCTCGCCCCTTTTTTGCTCTGCTTCCTTTGTTTTCTTCACATTTTTCTTTTGTTCATCCCGCCCCCCTCGCTTCTTTCTCCCTTTCTCTATATATTTCTTTTCCAACACATCCGAGTTTGTAATACTTCACCTTTCTCTACTACCCATCTGTTAGCACCAGCTTCCTTTTTCCTCTTCATCAATCTCCCTTTTTCTTTTTTCTCCTGTCCTCTTTATTTTGCTCCTCTGCTCTCCTTCTGTTCATCCTGACTCTTACTGCTGCCTCTTTTTGACGCTCTCCGTCATCCTTTTCCTCCATCTTCACTTCTCCCTTCCTTACTCGTGTTCTTTCCTTTGCGTGTCACACAGCTAGATTTTTCTCAATCTTCTACTTACACTCTCTACTTTTTCCAAGTCTTGGATCACCCTCTGCTATATTCCTCACCCAAACTGTTTCTTGTCTTTGTACTCTGCCCTTCCATTTGTTTGTCTCCTTCACTTCCTGTTCTTCGGCATGGACGGAGGGAACTTTGGCCAGAAGAGAGAATCTCAACTGGAGATCTATAGCCATTGTTCAAAGGGATGGGAATATATCAGAGCTCACAAGGCTCCGCAGTGAGCATCCTTGCAGCTTTTATTTTGTTGTCAAAACTTAAGGGTGAGGTATGCACACAGATTTTTGTGTGAGGATTTGTATGGCAATTGAGGAATCCACTGTTTCGAACACATGCATCCTTGACTATCTGCAATGTAGCGCATGCTGTCAGTGGGATGGTGCTCATGTTGGCCTCCATAGCTAGTGATCTCTTCAACCTTAGAAGTAAGTTTGGGTTAAAAGCTGTCTCTACAATGTCCCCTGTGTACCACTAGGAAGTTAACTACATTATCTTTCCTTGCAGAAGAATAACGAACCTGATGGCAGTGATGACGGGGGCGAGTCGGACTGAGCATGGCTGCAACGGTTGCTACTGTACTGCCCACTCTGCCTGTACGGTCCTCAATCATTTGGGGTTTTTGGCGAAGCTGCTGACTGTTTTTTACCAACTTGATCAAGAAGGGACCAAAATGCACTCATGGTCCATCTGTCCACAGAAGCACATCTTGCACACCCCCCACTACAATTTTACAACTGGTATTTGTAACAGTCCTCCAACCCTTTAAATCATTTATTGAAATCAATATTTATTAACCATATCTGCATCATAGGTTAACCATCTCATGTTGTAATTGGCCCAGAGTTGCCCGACTTGGTGAAAGCGTAGACCACTTGAAATGAACAGTGTGTGAGCACAGATAGTCCTTAGTTTAATAAAAATGAAAAGGAGTAGGTTTTGTTTTAAATTAAATCCTCTATATTTAACAATAATATGTCAAATTTGGACTATGGAGATCATCCTTGCCTTTTTAATCCAAGGAGATTCTACCCGGGTATCATATATGGTTTCATAAAGGTATGCTTTTTATTTCTACTTTATTTTGTGTGTGTGTTTCATTTGTGCAAGGAGCCTTCTTAAGAGTTAACAAAATGGTAGGATTGCAGATAAAACTTAACTAACAAATAACAACCAAGTTAAATATATGAAATCTTAAATTTTTAGCCTTTTGGAGTCTGAAATCAGTTTGAACCTCCTTTCTCTGCCCAGTCATTGGGAAGAGGAATTTGAAAATGTATTTGTCACTGTTACGTTCTGGTATATTCATTTTAATTTTTGATTTTTTTTTTTCATTCTTTTTTTTAATTCTTACTAAAGAAAGGCAGCCTGGCTTTTTCTTTTGTAAATATTCTCTGACTTGATCTATCAAGTAATTAATTTGTAAAATAATTATTTTTGTTGACTGAGTTTTTCCCTGCAGCCGACGCTGCAAAATGCCAGGATTGCTAAATACTAAGTTTGTATAGTCCTAATTCCATCTCCCACAAAAAAAATACAAAATTTAATGGGGTTTTGATTTGTTTTGTTTCCTCTGCCATACACTCCCAGCCCCTTTAATTTCTCTTCCAGGTTCTTTTTCATCCCTACTTTTTAGGTCGAGCCTTGACAGCACATGTACTGTCTGCAATACCTGTTGTATCTCTTCTGTGTGCGTTCGGTACACCCACTGATTGCCATTGGTTGTTATCTGTGGCATTCACAAATGCTGACGTGTTATTGGTGCATTTGTGTGAATGTCCCTCCTTTGTGTGCTTAGTTCCCTCCCTGGCAATTTCACAAAGAGAACATTTTCCATTTCCCATCTGGGCATTCTGAGATATGCTTGTAGACCTGGGACTGTTTTTTCCAGCCCACACAACTAATCAGAGGAAACCCGTTGGCTCGTCTATTGCTTGTGCTCCTTTCTGGTAGTCCCTAGCGTGCCTTTTGTTGAGCTAATGCTGACACTAAACTGGCCGCCCATGTAATTTTACAGTGCTTGGAGCTTTGTAAGCAGTTGAGCCACCAGGCATGTCCCCTGCCCTGCATGCTCTGTCAGTACAAGCGCTTGTTGCTCTTATCTTTTGCAAAGTCACGATCTAGGAAAACCGAATAAGTTGACATTTCTACTTTCAACATGGTTTCAACATATGGCAGTATGGTAAAGTAACGTTTTTAACATGGTATTTATGATAAGCCTAGGATAAGCAGAGAAATCACAAAAGGATTGGTTATTGCGTTTTTTAAACTCCAGATAATTGCAAAATATGTTTGTACCTGCCCAGTGAGAGGATAAAGAAAACAACATGTGCGGTTTTTCATAGTTTGGATGGGTCTTGTGCGCACAAACTCGAAGACTGGTATCAATATGTCCTAAAGCATGCATAGTGCGTGGGTTGTGTATCCCATCAGACCTCCAGAGACCTAGAGCTATGCTGTTTTAGTTAAGGCCACATTCCCTCTCCTCAGAACTGGATATGGTGTTTGAACAAAATCTCACTCTTAACTTCCGTGACTGGCAGCACACCAAGTGTGGCATTGAAGATAAGTACGGGCCTCTGAATATTTCACCTCATGAAGAATGTACTTCATATTTACTCGGCACAAAGCAAGGTATGTGTATTCAACTGAACAGATGCAGTTATGAAAAAGAAATCAATGTCAGTTAATTGTATAGAAAGTTCACTCGCGCCTTGTGCACGTCTTCTAGAAGAACATGTCTGTGTAATGTACTCTTGTCACATAGTCTCTCTGTGTTGTCTTAGTCGTTGATTAATTGGTAAAAAAATAAGCCCAGGATCCCAAAGTTGTTCTTAGGAGCCTCTCACTGGTGCTGCTGAATGCCGGAGATGCTGAAGACCAAGGCTTCTTAATCTTAATTCCACCTTACGCCTCCTTCTTTCACCACCCTACACTTCTTATCCTCAGCATCAATCATATCAAACAGTTTATTCAATAGGTTTCTGTGTGGTATTTCCCACTTCACAAACTAAATAATTGGACCACTTACTACAAGAAAAGGAAAAAAATCACACTTGTATCCCAGCACAAAATCACAGCCTAAACACAGTGTATTGTCTTGCAGTCTTGCACGCTGTTACTTTTTCATCACTATAACAACTTCTGTGAAACAGTGGTTAACCAGCCAGAGAATGGAACATACTTTAAGCGCTTTGAAAGACAATAAAATGTGAGAGTAATTTGTTCGTTTGCTCAGAGCGGAAGGAACAGCTGAGGTTCGAGTGTTTGTTTTGTTTCACTGAAGTGAAAGTGAGCCGTCGTAAGGTAAGGCCATATTGACAGTATTTTTCTTCTATAAACATTGTTATAATGCTGTACCTAGAGTTGTGATTGCATTTACAATAACTTCTGCCCTGTTTTTCAGAGCACACTGGGCTGACTCATCAGAAGTACCTAAAAATGTTTTTGGGACTATTTCATTTAAAGTTTCTTCTTTTAAAAGTTTAACTATGCCCCCTCATAATCGGTGGCTGAGCGATACGTTTGCATTGTTGCAGCTGTAAATTACAAACAAACCCTACTGAATGAAGTATGAGGAAATTAGAAGTAACACCAAAAACAATAGGTGCTGTGCAGTTGATAAACAAGACGGTACTAAATGTAGTTTCTGTTCATGAGTAATTTATCTTGTATCTATTTGTATTTTTATTGTTGTTCTAGTCATTCACCTCCTTACACATGACCACCAGTGGCTGGAGGGCAAGAGGATGCGTCTAAATATGTCAGAGTGCAGCTTTGTGCATCTTGGAGCCATGGGACCCATTCTACCACCTTCAGACTTCCCCACATCTATGGTTTACTAACCATTCCTTGCCATCACATACAATGCAGAGCTTGGTAGAGGCCAATGCATAGACCTGCCCTTATAACTCCTATAAACGGCATGAGTAGGGCATTGCTTTACCACCTGCCCTCGGTCTCTACGATCCTGCCCATTCTGCTGAGATAGTCAGACTGCCCTGATCTTGTCTGCTCTCCTCTTGACAGGAACAGTGGTATCTTTATAGATTTCCTAATGAAACTTCAACCTGGAGTAGAAAGTTGCAACTGCATGCCTCATTCCTTTTTAATGTGCAACCACATCACACCCCATCTAGTGTCATTCAATCAGCATCTAGTCCCCTTAAGCATGGAGTACAAGGCCCCATGTTTCCGCTTCAAAACAACACAGAGCCATGTACCACTTGGTGGTAAACACTCCATAGCACATAAGTTTTAAAAAATTGCCATTTACTATGCTAATAGCTCCAACAAATACAAGATCTATTGCCTAAGTAAATAACCTAGCCATTTACAATAACAATAGCTCCAACTCCAACCAGTGCGAGACCGATTACATTTCCAATGCTTGTTCCATTTGTCATTAATTGTCTTTCTCTTCCTCCTTTTTGTGTTTTTCCTCTCTTGCTCCGAGTCAAAATCTAATGAGGAAAGGTAAGCACCAGTCCCTAAAAATGAGTGCAATTGGTCCCCAACTGCAAGCACTGGTTCACATTAGTCACTGGGTCCATCAATTCATAAATGGGGCAATCCGCATCTAGTAGCCGATCCTGGTAACCATCATAACTTAATACTTCAACCCTGCCTAAATGTGATTTCATACAACTATCAATGGGAGATCCCTTGCAAAACACCATAAAATCTACACCAATCCAGCTCACCTCAAACTTGACCTCTTTTTTTTCATCACTGAAATTTGACTTGCTGGTAATGTAGGTGCCATTGTACACAGAGCAACTCCCAAAAGATACCGAGCCTGCTTCAAAAATCAACTAATATGAAGACCAGAGGAGGACCAGCAGTTGTCTACAAAATGTATCACCCTTGTGCCATCAAGGTCTTCACTGTTTCTGAATCCAGATAGTACAGCGGAGACACACTTGGGGGTGAATAGCAAAAAGGGAGTCCCTATTTGCAGACAATGTCAAATGAGTGTCTTTATTAGCACTCATGCACTGCAGCAATAGTGATATCACACCGCGCATGGGCAAACCTTTGCTCAGCAACCCCGATCCTATTAATGTGATTCCCACTACTGTAGCAGGGATTCTGCACATATACAAAACTATGCGTAGGAAATCAGGACCTTTGTCTATAGTGGTGTACCAACCTACCGCATTAGGACCCAAAATCGACTAGCTATAGTGTCTCATTCGTTCTCCAAATATCACAAAGCTACAAATGATTAGACAACCCAGAGCACAACACTCCTGAGACTCTCAGGAATCGCAGGACCAAGACATAGTCTTTCGATCACTCTCTCATACTTGTTCACGATAAGAATTGGCAGAGTCACTGAAATAGTTCAACATTCTATTGTACTCTACAATACAGTATACAAGCCACTACCAGCAGCAAAATGCATAAACTCAGCACAGTTAGCATTGTTACAATTCCATAGGGTACAAAGGGGGAAGTCATTATATAAAGACTGTGGAAAAAGGACAATGAGGCCTAACAACCCTCCCCTTGACTAGAAGAAGTTTATTTATATAAAGGAAGATCTCTGGGTTTGACAGCAGACCCCATACTTTAAAGCCTAGATGTAAGGATTGCATCATAGGAACAGTGGAGCTCTTCTCCATGGAACTGCTTTCTCAAAGTATTAAAACAACATGCAACCCAGTAATATGAAAGCACTATTCTTCAGTATTGCAGTTGCGTGTAGCATGTTATGTCTAGGTGCTAAGGACTGACCAGAACAAAATAACAAGGAGCATTGTTTATCGACCTATCACATTGTGTTCAGACTAAACTCTAGGAAAGGCTGAGAACGTGAAAAGCAGCCCGTTCTTATGTAAAAGGCACAAACACATTCTTGCAAAAACAGTCATGTAGTAACGTGTGTGAGAAGTTGGCCTGGTATATGGTGTTCACTATTCTAGTGAACACCTTGCACCAGTCCAAACGACCCTTATGGTGATTGGTTGTAAGTCAACCTTATAGACCAGCTATCCTAATGGTAGCGTGGACAAAGCAGTCTTAGGCTAAACTCAAATAGGGCATGTGAAGCCAGCTGTTTTACCATATGCAATCTGTGCTGCGGCTGCGGCTTGCCGACGAGCCGGTACTTAAACTGAAGCAGCAACGCAGAACTATCTACATTGATAGGGTCGGCTGTGAGTGTGCTGCCTCCGCAACTGCTCTCCTGTGGTGCAGCTGGATTGCTCGTGGGTCGCGAGTATTTCTGCATTCTGCTGAGGGTCCGCGGGCTGCGTGCTTGGATGCTGTGGGCCACGGGCTGACGGGGGCCGGACGTGCCTGCCGCAGGGTTGTTGCCGCATTCTGCACTATCCGGGAGCTGAGTGAGGAGCGGGGACAGTTTTATCGGCGGCACCGGACTTCCCCGCTGATTCCTCCAGAGGAAGGAATTAAATTTATGCCATGGCTGCAGCCTCTTGGTGGAGGGACCGGCGCCTGAGGCAGGGGGGCTGAGCTGAGAGCCTTGTGCCGCCTGCGCCGGCTGAGGGTGCACCGCCCCAGGGATCGCCTTCTTTCTACTGGCCGGACTGCTTGGAGGCTGAGTGAGTAGCTGTCCGTGCCTGTCCCTCTGTCCCCCTTAGGCCTCCCGGGGGAAGCGGCGGTGGATGCGGCGGTGTATCGTGGCCGCCTTGTGTCCGGCAGAGTGGCCCCAGGTGTGTCTTGGCCAAGAAACGACAAGGCGGACTTTGAGTGTGCGACATGAGGCCCTCCCTCTGCCCCCCATGAACAGTGGCTGTGCCTGGACTGCAGGGATGGTCCCTGATGTGAGCTTGTGATCCCTTGGCTGCCCCGGTGCTGGAGGTCGTTTTGAGGGCCCAGACTGCGCCTGGGCACCGGTGGGGGAGTCGTGAGCTTTGACTGCAGACCACAACTCCACGCCTCCAGTTCCCTGAAGACTGCGCAAAGTCACTGCATTACTTGTGGGGTGCTAGTAGGACTTCCAGGTATACTGAGGTCTGGGCACTGCTGGTAAAAGCCGACAGGCGGCGGTGAGTAAATGGCGGGGCGCTACCCTCTTTCGGACACCTCACACCCACCTGCGACATCATGGCAAGCGGCCGCATTGGTCGCAACACGGTGCAGTCGAAACTGGAGAAATTTGCGTGGCAGAAGGGCCAGGATGGGGAACACGCTAACCCCAAACCGCATGGGGAGCAAACCGATCCCACGTTGCAGGACATTTTAACTGCTATAACCACTGTGCATACTTCACTTGAAACCCGCATTGATACGGTCGCCACAGAGGTTTCTTTGATGCGTGCTGACATGAGGAAGATGTATGATCGCATTAGCTCCATCGAAAGTACATCCAAGGAACTGGTGAATGATACGGAGTTTCTCAAGCGTCACATAACCAAACTTCATACTAATAAGGAGGCACTCGCACTACAGCTGGACGATTACAAAGGCTGCATGAGGTGCAATAACATGAATTTTAGGAGTGCCGGAACAGGCAGAGGGTCAGGCTGCTGACCTCTTTGTCGAGGAATTGATCCTCCAGCAGCTCCAGCCAAGGGGCCTTTCCAAATGCTTTTTGATTGAATGAGCACAATGTGTACCTGGGGGAAGACCGAATCCTGGAGAGCCTCCCCAACCTCTCCTCGCAAGAGTTCTTAATTTTCGAGATTGAGATGCCATTCTCCAGACGGCGGGGGCGGCCCCTCCGTTGGCTATTGACAATAGCAAAGTCAAATTTTTCCCGGATTTTGACCTGAGGGTCCAGAAACGGCGGCTTAGCTTCCTGGACGTTAAGCGTGCACTAAGGGGCCAAGAAATTAAATACGCCGTGTTTCCGGCGAAGGTGCGAGTCGAGTCAGAGGGTAAACTGTGGTTCTTCACCAGGCCTGAGGACACTTTCAATTGTAACATGCCTCACCTTTTACATGGGTTCCAATAGACCAGAGTTCATGCTGACCCAATTCCGTTATGTTCTTAGTTTACAGGGTGTACGGTAACGCTATCTTTTGATTATTGCAACATTTTCTTTCCGGTGCATAAATGCCTTGTTATGGGATTATAGGCCGGGCTGTTCCTATCTCTATTAACCATTGCCCTAGGGAGTGGGGTTGTTTACTTTCCCGACACTGTTGAGAGAGAGTGCGGCAGGCATGCTGCAAGTTGGGGGTTGGCAGGTAGTTTTGTACCCCGTTGTGCAGGGAGGCAGGGTTGGGGTTGGTGTTGAGTTCTGGGGGTGGAGGGGGGGTGGGGTGGGGGTGGGTTGTTGTCTTTGGGGTTCTGTTCATTGTACTTGTGCAATGCTATTCTTTGTGTTCCCTTTCATCAATGGGTCCGATCGTCTTATGCACCTACTCCCTCAATGTGTGACATTCTATGCTCAGCTCCAGAATACAATGGGGCACACTGGGAAAACTTAGTTTTCAGCACACGTGTCCACTCTTGGGGGCTACTGGAACCCGATCCGTCTCATTGCTGCGTGGCAGGCTTTCCCGATGACACAATCCTGATCCTATCCCCTGAGTCCCGCCTGCTTGTTGTCCAGGCCTATCAACCCCATGGCTTCACACTCCGTTCTTAAACTCCTCTCGTGGAATATCAATGGCCTGGGTGACCAGATCAAGCAGGGAATAGTACTGCAATACCTGAAGCGACAGGCACCGGATATTGTCCTACTCCAGGAGACACACTTAGTCAGGAATTCCTGTGGGACACTGAATAGGTGGGAGTATTGACTGGCCCATCATTCGGGGTTTACCTCGGGTTTGCGAGAGGTGGGGGTACTCCTCCGCAGGGGCTGTCCATATATGATCCACAGGACTTGGATGGAGGAGCAGGGTAGATTTGTAGCACTGTCTGGTTCCTGGGAGGGGCAAATTTTCTACGTCATATCCATATATGTCCCCCCTGTGTTACAGCGCCCTGCGTTGCGAGACAGGAGCGCTCATTCTTGTCTTTCCATTGGGCTTATTGGTACTGGGGGGAGATTTCAATTTGGCAATGTCTACGTTAACATTGGGGCAGACCAAGCGCTGTATCAACCACTCTATCAATCGTTGGGGGCTTAAAGTACCACACATCAGGGAAGCGCTGCTCAAACACACTTACTCGGTCACTTCCGCCTGTGTATTGTGTGGGGCGTTTGGTGCCGTCATTAAGGGCCGAGCCATATCGCTAATGGTGGGGCATAGGAGGGAACTCGCCAAACGTGTAGTGGAATTGGAGGAGGACCTCCTGGTCAAGGAAAAAACCCTGGCGTCCGCTCCTGACCCGGACACACAGCATGCTTTAAATATGGTGCACCTGGACTATCGGCAGCTACTGAAGGAAGCTTCCACGGCGCGCTATCTTGGCACCCGTCATAAGATTTACGAGCATGGCAAGCGAACAGGTAAACTCCTGGCCTGGATAGAAAAAAGAGAGTGGGCATCCCGATGTGTTCACTGTATAACTGGTCCTGACTGTGTACTCACTGATCCTCCACAGATCGCCATAACGTATGCCACTTCTCATCGGTATATACTTCTGCCGAGAAGTCCCAGGCCCCCATCGATGCGGACCTCTTGTCCACTATTTAAGTGGCTCGTCTGTCCGCACCTGACAGTGCCTCTCTAGAGTGTGACATCACTGAGACTGAAATTCAAACTGAAATACATGACTTACTTTCAGGTAAAGCGATGGGACCCAACCGGCTCCCAATTGAACTCTTTAAACCAATGACGTCCAAGCTCTCTCCCCATTTATTGCGCATGTTTACCGAATGCTTTGATCTGGGCATACTTCCAACCGATGTTAGGACAGCCTGAATTGTGGTTATTCAGAAGCCAGGCAAGCCTGCGGAGGATTGTAAATCTTATCGCCCTATTTCCCTCCTCTCCGTTGAGGCGAAAATACTAGCAAAATTATTGGCCAACAGACTTATCCCCTATATTACCAAACTGGCACAACCGGTTCAATCCGGGTTTATGCCAAGGAGGAACACGGCCATGAACCTGCAGAGCTTGAATGGGGTCCTTGGCAGAATGAGAACGATCAGGGAGGATGCAATCCTGCTGTCATTGGACACCCCTACGGCGTTTGATACCATAGAGTGGGATTTCCTCTTCACAGTGCTGGCTCGAATGGGCTTCGCAGCCAACTTTATCAAGTGGATCCAGCTACGTTATTCCCAACCAACTGCACAGGTAACAGTCAACAATTACGTCTCTAAAAATTTGCCTTTGCCGAGGTGCACGAGACAGCGGTGACCCCTGTCACCCCTACTCTTTGGCCTTGTATTGGAACTACTGGCTGTTTGGATCAGGAGCGGCCCAGAGATAAGGGGGCTTAAATGGACAGAGTATCGCATTTCGCTTTATGCGGATGACATCTTCCTCTGTTTGGCCTCACCCTCGCGGTCCCTACGTCAGGTTCTCCACATTTCATATATTTGTTGCCCACTCTGGGTATACGAATAATTGGACTAAGTTCCAATTATACGTGTTGTCGGGGGAACCGCCACATAGCCCCAGGGGCTACAACATACCTGTGGCATCAGAGGGCTTCAAGTACCTCGGCATCTACATTACCCCAGATCCGACGTTATTTTATGAATCCAATCCGCTAGGGCCCTTGACCCGTCTGAGATCAGACGCTAAACATTGGCGAACTCTCCCACTGACCCTTCTGAGGCGGGCAGCGCTTTTGAAGATGCTAGTGCTACCTTGCTTTCTATACGCACTGCAGAATACCCCCAATGTGATCTCCGATGCATATTTTACCAGTATTGACAGCGTAGTGTGATGACTGCTATGGAAGGTGCGGGTGCTGCATATAGCCATGAGCAAACTTACAACGGGATGGTACGATGGAGGTATTTCCTTGCCCGATATGCGGCTCTATTACCAAGCGAACTTTCGCACAGACTGCTTGCTTTTGGGATGGGGAGGATACAATAGAGCACTCTACACTAACCACCGTAAGCTTCACCTCACTGGGCCACCGCACGCACAGTGGAGGTCTGGCATGGAATCACTAAGAAATGGGGTTGGCACAATCGACTTGCAAAAGCTACGCCATTCTGGGAACCGGATATGTTGGGTCAGCATAGTAAGTGTCCTGACTTTGACAGGTGGGGTATGATGGGCATTTCAATGGTGGGAGACATGTGGGTTTGAGGGAGACTGGCCACGTTTGCCGACCTACAAACCAAATATCAATTGGCGCTCGCTGAGATATTCAGATATCTCCAGATCAGCCATGCAGTCACGGCTGCCATGCCCAAGGAGCTTCCTCTGCCTGAATCCTCTCCACTCGAGGATAGATTGATACTTGACCCAATGCCCACAAAAGCTATATCCCTAACCTATAAAAAAACTGCAAAAATAATTGACCTGACTGACCCTATGTGGCAGGGGTGTGTGTCCGGACCTGGGGAGCATTGATGACGAGAACTGGCTTGGAGTTCTGGCTTCTCCTCGAGAACTGGCTATCCCAATGAGACTGCGCCTAGTCCAACTGAAAAGTCTCCACTGTGTGTACTTTTATGCAAAGCTCCTGTTTAAGCTGGGTAGGAGGCCTGATTCCTTATGCCTTCAAAATTGTAACCAGACTGGTACCTTTTTCCATATCTTATGGGAATGCCCAATAGTTGGACAATACTGGGATAAGGTCACAAAACAGATGGATAGAGCGGGTGGCAAGACTTTGAATGCCTCCATCCAGCTATGCCTCCTTAACATATGGGAGGCCACAGACCTCACACAAATTGAGAAAACATGAGCCTCACTGGGGTGGGCCACTGCAAAACGCAACATTGTGCAGAGATGGAGATAGAGATGGGAACTGCCCCGAGCCTGCGAGATTGGGCTATCGACATGGATAAGGCATTGATTGCCGAAAAGGATGTGCTCAAACATAGAGGGTGCCCCAAGAAATGGGACCATAAGTGGGGGGAGTGGAATAAATATAGAGGCAATCTGTTTGTCTCCGTCAATTGAACTGCAACATGAAAGACTCTTATTGTTGGATGAACTCTGAAGTGGTGCTGCGATCTTGCCCTAAAACATGTAACTACTGATTCGATAGTGAGATGCCACTTGATAATTGCGTTGTTTGTATGACTCGATCCCTAAATACCGGAGGTCTTTTGCACTGGCTTGACACTGTCATTCCGGCTTATCTTTGGGAAGTGCATGGTGCTTATCGATTGATTTCTGTATTGCAATATGTGTCGTTTTATTGCAGACCCAACTATTGCTATATCATTGCCTTGTACCTTATTTTTCTTTTCCTAATAAAAATTGTTTACACAAAAACAAAAAGATTTGGCGCTGACCCATTAGAAGCACTGTGCAACGTAGTATTTACAAACCAGGGAATGTTGTACTGTGGAATCGCAGTCCTCCCCAGTAAGAAACTTTTTTACCCTCCCTCCGACATCTGTAAGTGAAAATTAGGAACCACAATTCATGTATACATGCACTACCCAGTGGTTCAAAACGGCCAAGTAGAAAATGGTGCATGCACGATTTAAATTGAAACGGCGAAAAAGGGAGAGAGATAACCCCATGAATTAACCAAACAGCAGAGTCTGTTTCCTCTACCGAGATTGGCAAGGGCTTTAATTGTTCAATATGCAATAGTATATATGCAGCATCTTTCATGGAAATGAATCTTTGTTGATCAGTTCAATTAAATGGTAAAAACAGAGCAGTGGCATTCAAATAATCCCAAGGTACTTTCCCCATTTTAAGAGTTTGCAATGTCCAAGCAAATTGCATAACAGATCTTAACTGATTTTGACCATGATATAACACAGATACATCACTTTGAACAATATCAATATTAGATGAGGCAATATTATCCAACATATAAATGTGTGATGGAAGTGTATTGATGCTGTTATCTACCACGGCAAAGACTTTTTCGAAATTGGCTTGATCAATTTGGTGCAGACGAAGCGCTGCTATCTGCGAAAGTTTCCAAATTTGTAAAATTGTAAGCGGCATAAATAAACCTCTTAGATATAGGATTCCTAGGTCCTAAAATGAAATCAGCCAGGTTGATATCATTTGACAAGAGTGTAAGGTGTTGTTTTACTTATGTTAATGTGGAATGTTCCAACTATTGTTGGCATCATTTTCCCACCAAGTATGTGGTGACCGAATGTGTAAGTGGATAACGAGGATCTGGTCTAGCCAGAATGAAACCAGGTGTAACAGTATAAAAACGCAATTGGCATGCATTTATGTTAGTTTGCCACACCAACCACTCGGAAGAATCAATGTCCGAGACATTGAAAATTTCATGTAGAAGCAAAGCTTGCAATGCCTCAATAGTATAATTAGTTTTAGTGCGCCAATAGTCATATTCCACTAAAGACGGAATGGATGGGGTATTCATTTTTTTTTTTACAGTTGCCAGGCCAAAACACGTGGTCTGGTACACTGTATCATTCAAAATTTAAATTTGAGCTGGGATGAGGCAGGCATGATGTAAAGCCTCAGTTCCCTGAACCTGCCACGGCTTCGTACCCCGGATTGATTCTAAATCAATGGTCTCTTTCCAGCGATCATAACCCTCTGTAGCCAATTTAGTTCTAAACAAGTTGGCGTGAATCAATTTAGTGTGGGTCAACATAAATTTGGGTTGTGAAGACAATTGAAGTAAAAAAAAAAAATATATAGGAATCCGGATTGGACATGTCATAATCCGTAAAATAAGTGAGTTTTAGAACTCCCCTCTACGAGAGTAGGACAATGTTCCCATTGTGTGTAATTAAACGGGTCTTAACGTGTTCGTTTTGGGCAAAAAATTATGCCCATAATTGCAGTGGTCTGGCAAATAATTACCATTGATGAGTAAAAAGAATACTGTCACAAATCCAATCGACATGAAGAGAAAAATCAGGATAAAGACCACCCAAATGTAGGTCCATGGAGGGACCAGGTGAGTTTTTTTGAACCAAGAGAAGAAAACACCCAAGTTAGTCGGTGGAGCTGCCAAACTGGATGTCAAGGAGGAAGAGTCCGAATAGAGGCTGGCGTGATCTCCAAAGTAACCACTCGTTGGGCCATTAATCAGAGGTGGAAGTGCTGGGTCCGCATGATATTGTCGAGGACTGTTTGGCACCTTACTCATGGACTCCTCAGCATGATATGTATACTCGACGTCAGTAGTTGGAAGTTAGACATCGGACGGGTGAAAGGTCAATTACAGTGTCCATCCCTTCCTTCCAGTGGAAGAGGAAGAAGTCAGTGGATCCAATGAAACTGGGTTGCATGAAGCAGCAGGCGTGACACTATTCAGAATCGGCCACACGGTGGAACTTGACATTGTCCACTGAAATGTATCTGTTGTCCTTGCGACCAGGTAAAGGTGGTAAAATGACTGTACGAGTACCCTTTAGTCCAAGCATTGGAACCAGTGCGCGATCAGAGGGACCAAATTCTTTTTTGTTCTCTAGCTTTTCTCGTACCAGATCTCCAACTTTAGGAAGCCAACTGGGTACTGGAATCAGCAGTGCTGCATCAGTGGAAGAGGGTAAATGTTCAGTTGCATAGCAGTCACGTGTCTTTTGTAGATCCTGTAACGCAGTAGAATGATTTTCTACATCAAAGGTTGCTTCTGGCACAAACATTTTAATGCCAAAGAGCATTTTGTATGAGGTCCGCCCACCCACAGATCTTCTAGGGAGAATATTAAGTGCACGTTGAACCCCATACAAGTGGGCCAGCTAGTACCGAAGACTCTAGCTGCCAAGGATTGCTTTAAGTCACGGTTCATTCGCTCCACGATCAAATTGCCCCAAAGCCTGTATGGAGACGAAAACTGCACCAACACCCCCATCGACTTCATTGCATCCTTGTACGCCTTAGAGGCGAATGCTGGACCTTGGTCAGAATGGAAGGTGCCACAGGCAAACATCCCAATAAAGATACGCAAATCCCTTGTGACCTTTCGAGCGTCAGCACTGAGTTGTGGCCAAACATAAAGGAATCTAGTGCACAAATCAACTGCAACAAATATGTATTTAGACGCAGTATCAGAAGAGAGTGAACCACAGTGATCAAGATACACACAGCCAAAAGGTTGATTAGAAATACACAGCTGTGTGTGAGGTGGACGTGTGACCGTGGACGGCTTGATTTGCTGACAAATGTCACAAGAAAGTACATAATTACGGGTCTCAAACACTGATGGCCAAGAGTATGTATAACGTGTGAGGGGCAGATGTTGTTTAAGGTCTGCCACTCAAATCTAAAGCGTTTTATGCTTAATTGCGCTGCCTTTAGTCTCAATAGTCATTCCGAGACCAAAAGAATAAGTTGTCATTAAAAGACCGGACACAGTAATAGGAATCACACACAATAAGAGTATTCACATTTGGATCGTCAAACTCAAGAGCATGCAGCTCTGCCAATTATGCTGTACAGTCTCCAAGTGCCTGAGTGTGTACAATGGTAGGCTTAAACTCGCCATTAACGATTGAGCCAGCAACAATTGCGCAAACCGCAGAATAAGCGTGTTTGGAATCCGTGGCCGGTTGAACTGAGCACTGGAAACCTACACTTTACATGGGGTAATCATCATATCTTCTATTTCTCATTGATTGTTCCCACAAGTCCTTAGGGCTACATACCTAACCTGTTTATATCTTTCTTGCAAACTTATCCTCCTGTTTCTTTGCTTTCTGTGACACCTGTAAAATGTGATCATGTGATACTGCGTCAGGTTTGCAGAGCACTCTTGGCATCGCTCACAACACCAGTACTAAACTCTAATTCCATCCCCCAGTGGGAACCAGACACCCCTGGTCTGGAACGCATTTTAGGAAGTCAGCGGGAGGTAGCAAAGAACTATAGAAGTGCTGTTTATTAGAAGACTCATCAGCCTCATATGTCTCCTGGGCATTGTCATGCCTCAATCCTGTACATTATTTTCCACCCACCATAATGGACAGGGTTTGTCTTGCATTTTTGCTGTTCGGGTGGAAGTCTTCAGGGAGATTTATGCAGCTCTTCCACCCTGTCCTTGTCTGTTTTTCTGGCCTGGTGAGCTTGTTTATAATGCAAGCCTAATGGAGGTGCTCCATGTTTGAGATGGTTTCCATCAACATCTGAGCTTGAGCTGTGTTCTGGTGTCAGAAGACGCTCAAAGCGAACCTCCACTCTTAGTGAGAGCGGCTGTCGCGCTCTCAATCAAAATGAAAACTTAATCATCACTGTGAGAAGTTGGCCCGATATGCAACGTTCGCTATTCTAGCGACCGCTATGTATCGTTCCAACGACCCTTATGGTGTTTGGTTGTAAGTCAACCTATAGACCAGCTATCCTAGTAGCGTGGATACGAGCAGTCTAAGGCTAAAGACTCGAGAGGGCGCGTTAAGCCAGCTGTTTACCACACATGTACCCCTTGAACACCCAGTGAAAGGACACCACACAAGTGTTATGAAAATAAACAGTATATTTATTAAGAATCACAACAGCCCTGTACTCTTTGTGAGGACAGGGTACTAAGCACAAACCAAATCTCTTAGGCAAATACTTCAAGTGCACAATTAAAACAAGTGTCCGAGGACACGGAAAGTTTAAGGTCTCGGGCGGACCCGATAAGGCAAGTCGGAAGCGAGGGACTCGGGACCCTAGAGTAAAGAGGCTATGCAGGCACCGAAATGCCGAGTTACCTAGCCACGAGGGCTGCGGCTGCACAAGTCTTACAGGCGTCGGGGTCTTCGCTGACGAGCCAGGAGCCGGAAGAAAAGGAGTTGCTGGCCGGCGACCAGTGATGAATAGTTCGTAGAGATCCAAGCCTGGATCAGAGATCGTTGACACCTGAAAGCAGAGGGGACCAAGTTCGTACTACTAGCCAGTAGTCAGAGGGTACCAGGAGGGCACCGGTTGGCCGTCACCTCGACTAGGTGAGTGGGCGACGCTAGGCTCTGCAGTCTCACGGACCAGGAGGCGTTGTCGGCGACCCCGGTGGAGGTGCGAGCTGTCCCACGAAGGATGATGCTGTCGGCGTCGCTGGGCCCAGGATGGGCAACAAGCCTTGGCAAATCTCAGGGCCACGTGGTGGGCCTAAGATGGCGTCTTGAGTGGACCAGGAGGGTCCGGGGTGCTTCTCGCAAAGATGGAAGCAAGGGCCAGTCTGGAGCAACCAGACCAGCAGAGTTGTTTGTCGGTCGTCGTCAAGGACGGGCACAAGCCAGCGGCTAGTGACCAGACAACGTGCTGAGCAGCGAGCAGAAGGGCCCCACGCAGATCGTGGAGATGCTGGGAGACTGCACTTCGGTGCTGGAGCGGCTCAGGGTCGGGGCTTCTCGGACCCCAGAGCACTCACCAGAGAGTTACCTCGATGGTCGTGCTGGTTTAAGAGCGTGCAGGTTCTGATGATGGCCGGTCCCTCGAGGTCTCGTCGCACCCACAGATCACAGCTGAGCTGATGACGTGGGTAGAGGTCAGAGGTGCCAGGGAAGCCGGTTCTCGTCGAGCTGGGCCGTCGGATCCTTGAGGAAGGACTTGCAGCAAACCGCAGAGTTCTTAGATGGTGCCCGCTGATGCAGGGTGACTACTCCTTAGTCACAAGGGAGAAATCTTGAGAAGAGTCTTGAAGTCCTTTCGTAGAAAGTATTCTTGATTCAAAGATGATCTAATTTGGAAGGGTCCCCGCTCCGGCCTTTATTCTAAAGAAAGGGGTGGGTACATGACTAGGTCCTGCCCTAAGGGTGGGACCAGGAAGGGGGGTAGTTACACCCCTCTCCCCTGCCAGACTTTCCCCAGGCCAGGGCTGTCGCCCCTGGAACTGGTTCTAACCGGCAGATGCGTAGTGAGCACCGGGGTGCCACTCCGCAGTCACCTTCTCGCAAAAGCCCTACCTACCCAGAATACACAAACCCTGTCTGGGACGGTGCGAACACCGCCCTCGACAGGAAACCCTTTGTCCAAGCTCTCCTCGCTGGAAGGACTCCCAGCAGCAGGAGGTCAGACTCGTGTCTGTGGTGGCAGCACCCATTTTGTGGAGCTGAGGCTTGAGTTAACTTTAACCGGGGTTCACAGTTACGTACATGTCGTGTCCCTCTAGAAGGGTGGAATGCTAACCTCATCGCCAGTATTGGTGAGAGGGCAGCACCCCGATTCGTATGACACCTTACTCGACATGCCTTGATAACGCGACACCGAAGTTACCGATATGGTACGCGTTATCATGGAACAGCCATTGGGTCTTGATTCCGCAAGCTGCAACCGGACTCGGCTCGGGCCTGAACCTAGCTCACACGAGCCCACGCACTCTGCCTTCAGGATTGTTAAGGCCTGCCATAGGAGTGACTGATAGGAACTCGGGTGTCCATTGTATGGTTAGATATAGAACTACTATACCTAAAGCGAAGGGTGCATACACGACTTCGCCCCAGCTGTCGTGCAGCCAGTTGTGTCAAATTTAGGAGGCCAGCCAGGGGTGGCATAATACATGCTGCAGCCCCTGGCGGCCCTGGGTACACCTAGGCCCTGTGTTACGGGGTCTGATAAGGTGGCCCAGTACCAATTGGTAAATGCACCTAGGGTACATCTCGTAATTTAGAAAGAGAACAGCCAGGCTGTGGGTCTGATTAGCAGGCCCACAGCCAGAGAAAGTCGTAAACCAGTGAAACAAAAGCGAAAAATCTGGGTGATCATAGGATTGCAGACCCTACTCTCCTACAATCACAACAGAAACTTATGGGAATTTCAGTAGAAAATATTGGCACTGCTCCACAATTTAATGTAGCCCCTCGTGGTACAGAAATGAATGTGATACATTTAGCGCTTTTGTAAAGATTTTATCCAAGAGTGTGCAAACCCACTTTAAAAAAAGTATCCTTTACATGATAACAACTCCTTCTAGTACATTGCATTGTACTCACATTTGTAAACATCTGTTATTCAGCAGCAAGGTGCCCTTCTGGGTGAATGTGTGCTTTACAAATACACGATTTATGTTACGATCTCCAGTTATAAACTCAGTCCTCAAATTTCACAAAGTTAAAAACTATAACGGGTTTGTGTCGCAATTTTAGTATGAAATCCAGTACAATCCCTCATTTAAAACGCATGAATTAGTTCTAAATATACATACTTGATTACAAAGGATAATTTACCCCACATGTTCGTTAAAGTGATTTTCTTCTTTTGTAGCCTTCTTGTGACTGCCAAATATATAAAAAGATCACTGTTCTACAAAAGCTAGCACCTGCCAGTATTGGGGAAGTAAAAGGTATCGCAGTGTAACTGTGCCTAACGAGGACCCCATTTAAGGGGATGCAGATGTGGCGGATACAACTGTCTTGCCACAGAGCGACAGAGAGAGGCCCTGGTTGCCAAAGTAGAAGTACTAAGTGCAGCCTGTCTGTTTGACCTTTAGTCGCTATCCTGCAATTCCTCTTACCGGTCTCTTGCGTCCGCCCCCCAGTAAACCTGCAGGTACATGTACAATAAACCCCTGGAAAAGGATCATGGATACAATAAAAACCCAAAGAGGCGCACCCAAGTTTCAAGCAGGAACAGCAGTAGGTTCGCTGAGGAGGCATCTAGAAGGTACGCGTGGTAGGCCCTAGTTTACCAACTTCCCCAAGTAGATTGTCCACCCATCTTCTTTTTTGCAGCTCTGAGTACTGATGGCCAGTAGGTAATAAACGTTAAAAGGGGACATGTAACTACTGTAATATACTTTATTTTTATATCCGTTCATGATGACATCTTTGCTGATCCCTCTTGCAGCAATTTAAAACCTTTTGCCAAACCAGAAAGGCAAAGAGAGCTGCTCTTTAGGTCCTGGGAGTTGTAAAATCACTGCTTTTCTTGACACCCTAGATGCACCCTGGGGAAGTACATTAAGGGTCATTTCATATATTTGACTTTGGGGGGGAAAGATAGATTTAGGGGGCGAATGGGAGGTCCAGGGTACTATTTGAACGTATAATGTGCCAGTTGAACTGAGGCTCTGCTAATAAATGCTGCAACAGAACACAAAGCACCATCCGTTGATCTCAGTTCGTTAGGCAGGCACGCCGAAAAAGAAAATGAAGCGGGCATACTTAACTTCTGAGATCAGACGAGATCAGGTGCATTCTTAAGCCATACAACAGATTATCCCAATCAATATCGGCGAATGCATATGGCTAAATTTAACAACGTGCAAGTTGGAGACTGTAGGAATAGAAAATATTGTCTATTAATGAGGGTTTATATAGATTAGATAACTGAAGTGAATGTTGAAAATGCAAATCAAAAACCAGCCTTAATACTATTTCTTATGGGAAAGATATTTGAAAACTGCAAATATAGGGTTGCAGAAATTTAGTTAGAAGACATCTGCCCAAGAGAAAAATATTAAACACCGGACCTTTGGTTGTAAAATAAAAAAAGTGGGTAACTGTAGTGGGTTGGAAAGATGGGCGGAAGACAGCAGGAATTCCCAACAAGCATTTGCAATGCAATAGGTCTAGCATTATTAAAGTTTGAGCTATTGGCATTGCTAAATAATGCAACACCAATAGCTTAAACTTTAATAATGCAAGACCTATTGCATTGCAAATGCGTGTTTTCCTTAATATGGTGTCCAGTGGAACAGCTTACTCATTATAAGTAATGTTCCAAAAACGGGTTTACAGGTTTGCATTCTGACACTAGAAAGACTGCTAAATAATGGTTATTTATAAGGTGAATTGCTCAGACAAAAGCAAACATGTAATTCCCTCAAATCTAGAATCAGATAAAGTGTATGATCGATTAAAAACTTCAGAAACAGATGTGCTTACAAAACGAAACATTTATAAACTATTCTTTGTTTAGCTCCAAACTGATGTCTATATTACTCTGGTTACAGCCAGCTTTTGCCCCCAAATGTGAGCACTACTTCTTCATAGACCCCAGTGGTCAAACATCTTGGTTTAATAATTGATGCACACTTACTCAAACTAAATAGGTTCTGGCGGTGGCCAAGTCATGTTTGTATCAATTTCACTGCGTTAGGCGAGTACTTGACTCGTTTACGCCTGCTCAAAAAATCAATCTGAGAACTCTTGTTTTATTGCGCTTCCATTACTGCAACATTACTCATAAATAACCTGCAAGTGGTTCAAAATGTTGATTCAAGATTAGCTAGCAGTACTAATTGCAACTTTCATATTTCTAGAGGGGAGCGATACGAGCGCTGGTGGGGGAGCGGCAGAGCGGAAGCCACAAGGGGTGTGGTGCAGGCCAATCTGAAGCAACACAGGACGGGGTTAGGGAAAGGCTGATGCAAAACAGGAGGGGATGCACAAACAACTGGAGACTAGAGGCAACACAGTAGCAATGGGGGCAGGAGCAAAAGCAACACAAGGGTTAAACCACAGAGGGTGCGGGTGGGGAGCAGTCAGGCAACAGAAAAAATAAGTTCAAATTGCATTGTTTTGAAGTATTCTGTTTATGAAAGCCTCCTGTGGGAATGTGAACAGCACTGCCAAATTCGTTTCATTCCAGCCCCATAGTCCAAGCCCTGCATAAGGAATTGAGCGAAGAAGGCTATACTACTTGGGGTACCACTTACCACACCCTGTGAATGCCATGGTGGGTTTCTTAAAGTGGTAGGGTAAAAGGTCAATGTTTCTCTTCATGGCCCTGTGACATTCAGGTGCATGCAGTATCCCTATGGCGGCCAGGCAGCCTGTCGCTTTGCTCTGATACCTGGTTGATGAGCAGTAGCTAAGTGCAAGATGTAGGCGTGCGGAGACAGCCCGGCCAGCACAAGCTGGAGACGTCCACTGGCTCTGACGCTCTTCGCTGTCCATCAACGCCCATCATTGGGGAAACTGGCAAGAATAAGGCAAATCGGAAATGAAATCCATTCACTACGGTTCGGTTTGCGGGAATATAAACGCCGTCCTGGGGCCCGATGTGCAGCCTCCGTTTGCGGGAATATAATTGCGGTCCCGGGGCACAAAGTGCAGCCTCGGTTTGCGGTAATATAAACGCGGTCCGGGGGCTCTGAGTGCAGCCTCGGTTTGTGGTAATATAAACGCGGTCTTGGGACACCAACTACAGCCTTTTTCGGGCACACCGAGTTTTAAAGAACCTGCAGCGCGCCGGGAGGTGGGAATACTGTTTTGCGAACAGGTGCTGCGTTACTGATTAACTCCACTTGGCCTGATCTTGGCGCACGTGGAACCAAGGCAGGCCTCTTAGATCAGTGCAAGCCCAACTAACCTGAATGGAACAGCTCCCTTCCTTTGAGCGTATAGCGGGGTAAAAGAAAAAACGAGTGGTGCGTGCGCGCCACACCGACCATGTGCTTTCAATTACCGTGCCTAGGCACGATAATTGAAACCACATAGCCTTTGGTGCGGGTAATAGACACCAATTGGCCTTGGGTGGAGCAATGCACCCCACTTTGGCCAATTGCTTGCATTCTTTTATAAAAAGACGCACACAAAGGTCACTCGCATTGCACAAAAGAAAAAGCACACGCACGAGCGTGTGCCATTCCTCGGTCGGCTACTCAAATCCCGTTTTTCACCTACTATATGTCTCGCACTGCAACGCTAGGCGCGAGAACTAAAAATGTAGTTAAGTCAAAGCTTCTAAAAATTGTAGATAGCATAACTAAATGTTGTCTAACACTCCCACTCTGTTCTGCCCCTCCAATATTCTCATTTTGTTGACATACAGAGGGTGATCTGTTTATGATAACTTCTCTTGAACTGGTAGTAAAGAAAGAGGATTGATCATCCGTACTAGTGATATCCCAACTAACCCCATCACTATATAATGACATTGAGTTCCTACATGGTTCGTCCTTCTCAGAAACTTTGAATAGAGACTGGTATGGCATCAGTGGTTAACAAAGAATCATGATTTGGTAAACAGCAAATATTAACACATAGGTGAATGACGCTTATACACTTTGCTTGTTCAGCTGTGATAGGTGCTACACCCCTTCCTTCCAATAAATGTGAAGCCTTTGTGACTTTCAGTCTTTTTGTGGTTGCTGTGCACTGGGAGTCACCTTTAGAACTTTCAAAAGGTTTCTTGATATGAACCCTATTCCCTAAATTGAAATCAATAACCTTTGCTCATATTTTTGAATCAGTCTAAAGTTTGTCTTTCACCTGCTTTGAAGGCACCAGCATGTTAGGCTAATGTTAGGCTAGTTTGTAAAGAGCACGGCTGCCCCAGCAAAGGGGCGTCCGGTGCTGAAACCAGATTAGTACCGCTGAAGACAACTGAACAACTTATAACGAAGGGAACAAAAACGTTTTAATAGCTTTACGAAAGGGCAAATAAAGCTGTAGACTGCGAATGGATATGGGAAGGAGTTCCAGAGTCTAGAAGCCAGCACCCGAAAGTAGCGGCCACCAGCAGGAGCCCTCCTCACCCAAGGGACAACCGGCAAGTTCTGTCCCATGGAACGAAGTTGGTTGGAGGGGGTATAAAAGGAGTGCAGGTCTGACCGAATGCTAGGCAATGAGGAGTTGAGAATTTTGAAGGTGATACAGAGAGCCTTGAATTCAATACGCCTAGCAACGGGCAGCCAATGAAGGCGGTGAATAGCATTCGAAATAGAACAACGCCTTGGCAAGCCAAGGAGCGCTCGGGCTGCCACATTCTGAACCCTTTGAAGTCTGACAATCTCGGTCTGAGTAGCCCCAATGTGGAGGGAGCTAGCATAGTCCAGTCTGGACAGAATCAGAGCCTGGACGACTGACTGCCTGACTGAGGGATCAAAGAAGCCCAGCAGGGGTTTAAGCCCCCGCAGCAGCCCAAAGCACGTCCCAGCCACCTTCTTTGTTTGAGTTCTAAAATTAAGGGCAGTGTCCAGCCGGACCCCCAGGTTCTTTACTGCCTCTTTAGGGTCTTTTTCAGTGGAATAATTACCGCTCTTTTGTAAGTTTAACGGTTCAGGTAGCAATCTGATTCACTGCAAATTAAAGCACACTGAAGAGCATCTACAGGCGCCCCCACACACTCCACATCATCAATGAAATCATAATCCGAAACAGATTCCTTTAAAGGCATTCACGAACTGCAATTGGCCCTGAAGTTCTTACCACTGTGCACATAATTCACTGATCGATTGTTCTCCTGCAGCTTAGACAACACCACGCGCAGAAGACTTTTCAAAAATATTTCCAGCTAATAAAAACATTTGTGGCTTGTGGACAGTGTAAATATCAATGCTTTGCCCTGCAGAGGTACATTTTAAATCTTTGGACACAGGTGAGTGCTTCTCTCTCTCAGAGGTGCTATAGTTGTTTTCAGAGGGTCTTAATGTTCCAGATGCAAATGCCGCTGTTTGTTCCTCATCATTGATCCACTGACTTAAAAAAACACCTAAACAATTGAGGCTGGCATCAACACTACTTACACATTTGGCACCAGATACATAAAGTTTCAGAGCAGGCGCATCCTTTACTATTTTGTTAACCTCTTCGAATGTTTGAATGATGTGAGGACTCCAAACAAACTTTGACCCTTTTATCAGCAAATCTATCAAGGATTGAACTAACAAGGCATATCCTGAAATAAAACAGACATAATACTTGGTGAGTCACAAAAAGGAAGGAAGAACATCTTTATCAATTGGAGGTGGCACTTTGAGAGTGGCCTCAACATTGTCAGCTTTAGACTTCATCCCTTAAGGTGGAATGTATTGTCCAAGATAATCTACTTGTTTAACAAATAGTTTCCATTTTTTCAGGTCATACTCTTGAATGTGATCTGTTCAAGCACGAGGAAATGCTCCTGTGGAGTTTCCGTGAAGATTAAAATGTCATCCTGGAATGCTAGAACATTGTCTAAGTCAGAAAATAGGTGTTCTATCAGTTTCTGAAATGCACTGGTTGCGGAAGCCACTCCAAAAAGAAACTGCAGATATTGGATGCTCCAAATGGATTCTCAAATGTTGTTAATGCTAGAGATTTGGTAGTCAAAACTATTAGATAAGATGAATGTAAATCTGTGATGGAAAAATGTTGCCTAACCCAAATTAGCTCAAATATGTTGTATTTTAGGTAGAGAGTGGCTGTCCATCAAGATGTTCTTATTCAAAGTTGGCAAATCTACCCTCTAACTTAAGCCACCAGAGCGTTTTCTTGCCAAACAGGAGAGCCCCACTCTTAAGAGTGTTGATACTACGATAGCTTCTGAGCAGAGATTAGCCAACGTTTTAAGATTTTTCCTCGCACTCCTAGGTACAGACCTAAGTTAATGAACAATGGGCACTGCATTTCTTTCAAGTTCATTACCTGTTTGGAACTTTTCTCTGTCCTGATGTCACAAAACACAAGATGATTTTTTCAAACCAACTGTTGAACAGAATCCTTATTGATTTCAAGAATCAAAATCTGAATATCTTGTAGAACTATTGGGGTATCTTAACCTGGTTTAAGCACTAATCCTAACCATGCTAAATCCTTCCATCCTAACATACTGCACCCTGTTTCTAAAACATACATTTCAATTTGTATTTTTTTTCATGTTGCCGCGCAGTAGTGGGCCCTTTTCTGTGATGACGGACGCTGGCGGTTCGGGTTGACTTGTCATCTGGCAGGCGGTGCAGTCCTTGACGATTTCCTCAATTTATTGATCCAGGCCAGGAAATCATACCTTGCTCCTAAATCTGTGTTTTTTACTTCACGTCTGTAGGTAGCTGGCTCTTTATAGTGGATTCAAAAGAGGTCCACAGTATAAAGAGTCCAGGCAAACCCCAGTTGGTTTATAGAGGCACAAATGATAACCCAACTGCTCTTTTTGTGGTAGTGTGTGCAATAAATGAGGCACATACTCAAGAATAAAAAGCAAGTAAGTACTTTTTTAAATATTGATTTTTGCAGGTAAGTAAAAGTTCACTTAAATGCGTCTTTACACACAATTTTTCCTTATGGGAGTAAAGGCATGTATAGCATACAGCTATTTGTGTGCCATTTCAGGGCTCTCCTTCAGGACCTAGGATTGTAGGGGGCCAAGGTCCAAAATACTACCAGCAGTTTCTCGTTACCTGCCCTGGGGCGTCTGGTTGCAGAGGGGCTGGTCTCGTTGGTAGCTGTGCACGCTAGACCGGTAAGAAGGTGGGGGGCATCCAGAAACAGGCTGCAGAAGGGTAACTGTGGACAAGTCTGAGAGCTCCCAATGGGGGGGGGGGGCTCGGGTCACAATGGTCCGGGGACAAGGGAGCACAGTCGGTTTGTCGCTACCCGTGCTGGGGTGCCAGGGTGTGGAGTGGAAAGCTCGGCTGGGCTCTGTGCGCCTTGGAACCTTGCGGTTGTTTGTCTGTCCGGTTGAAGGGGGACAAAATCAGGACAGCTGGTCCACTCTGTAAGTGGGTCTCTGCGGTGCTGACGTTCCTTGGCGGCTGCTTTGCTTTGGAGTCCCGACTGGATTCTCACGGTCTCTGTGGGCTACAAGGGGTCGGGTTCCCCGGGTATTGGTTCTGTGCAGCGCCGGTTGGTCCTGGTGTCCTCTCACTCAGTGGGTAGAACAGATCAGACCTTGAGGATCACAGGGTCCTCTTTCTGGGGGAGGGAGCTGCAGGACGAGTCGCTGGGTTGAGATTGTTCAGAATTAGTGCAGCAGATAGGGTTTGGTTTCAAAAGTCCACACAGTCTTCCGTTCTCGATTTTTCTTGTGGCTCTCGGTGTCCTTCTCTTCTTAATCCGTTGAATCGGAGTTCCTTGTGTCAGGGGTGCCCCCTAAATTTTTAATTTTGTGGTGTTAAGGGGAGTGACAGGTAGTAGCCAATAGGCTACTTACCTTTAGGGGTCTACACCCTCTACATAACCACTTCCTGTAGGAAGTGGGCACAGCCCTGAGAGTCTAATTCCACCAAAGTCAAGGTGGTGGAATTCTAAAAGTCATGTCCACATCAAGTAGCTCACCTTAGGGGTGATACTAGCCTGAGAGGGGGACATGCCTCCTAACTAGCACATTTTCCCACCTGTCCTTGTGCCAAATGGGCCCTGGGCAGGGGATGGTATTTTGCCTGTCTGAAGAAGCCTTGGGTCGCATACTAACGGCGGCAGAGGCATTTGAAGCCTGCTGCCTAGGTATGCTGATCACTTACCCCTTTTGCTTGGTGGAGGGGACAGTACCTTTGGCCAGAGCAGGTATTGTTTCTTCCCTCTGAAAGCACAGGCTCTCCCCTGTTGGATGTCAGAAACCTGTCTGTGGTGGGAGGCTAGTCTGCACCAGTCAGCCAGCACACTAGTAGTCAGTAGGTTTTCATGGGGCACCTCCAAGGTGCATGTATTAATAAAGCTAACACTGGTATCCATGTAGGCCTATTAATATGAGAGGTTTGACACTAAACATCTCTAGTTTCAGTGAAGCCATCATTGGGCTGGGGAACTCGTAAACCAGTGCCCAGCATGTGTTCTTAAAATGGCTTCCCTGGTCACTTGCAACATTTAAGAATCGACTCGGACATCACCGGGGCCTGTCTACTCTCGCAGATATGTCCACACATGTCGCATAGTGCACCCTGCCATGGCTCTAGCCCCTGCTGTAGGGGTGGCTTACCAATACTGCAGCAGTGTATGCAGACACGGCACACAGAAGGTGTGTCGTATCGTGTCTTCACTTTTCTGTGCACCATGGCTCGCAGCCTGCAGAGGCAGTCTTCCTGTTGGTGCTGAGGGAGTCCCTTAGGGTGGCACAATACATGCTGCAGCCCTTGGGGGGCATACTTTAGCCTCCTTGCCCTAGGTACCAGGGGTACTGTTAGAAATGGGGGTCTCTAGTTGGCAAGTGCTTTAACCTTTGTCCAAATAGGGACCCTTCTTCCTAGTCAGGATAAGGGAGTTACACTCCTAAAATAACCCCTGCTCACCCCCTTGGTAGCTTGGCACGAGCAGTCACGATTATCTACAAAAGGACACCACACCAGTTTAGAAAAATATCCAATATTTTTATATGCTTAAGACAAGACCAAAAACAATAAAAATCCATGATACAGTACTTCAAAATCTTCTTTCATCAAAATATGTTTTAAAAATAGTTCCTTGATGTCGATGGCTCCGTCCGGGGCTATCATGGCGTCGTAAGCAAACAAATCCAAACAGTTCTGGCTGACCACGGCGAAGCAGGCCAGCCACTGTGTCGGGAAGACCGGCAAACAGTACGGTGCCATCAGGTCGCGGTGCGAGTAGTGGTTCGGTGGCGGCGTTGAATGGCGTCGTCGGTGAGACCAGGGTCGCGATGCGGCGTTTCCCTCTGTGGTTCCTTCGGGACACGGAGTCGACAGCTGTGTCATAGACGTCGTCGGGTTGCTTTTCTTCTGTTGCTGGACAAAACACACAGTCCCCAGTGCTGAGGGCAGAAGAACTTGAAGTCTTTGCTGTTCCTGAGACTTCTTGAACAGGGAGCAGGCTCTACCTCCAGCCCTTGGAGAGACTCACAAAGTAGATTGCAGAAAGTTCAGCCCAGTCCTTTCACTGCCCAAGACAGAAGCAGCCACTGCAGGCCAACACAGAAAATCACACAGCAAAGTGGTAGTTGCTCCTCACAGCTTCTCCAGCTCTTCTTCTTGGCAGTCTTCTTGATCCAAAAGAGTTCTAAAGTTCAGGCGTCTGGGCCACAATATTTATATCCCCAAATCCTTTGGTCTCTTAGGCAGAGAGTGTCTGTGCCCAGCCAGAACCAGTTCTGCCTTCTCTGGTGTGATTTCCTGGCAGAAGGTGGAGACAGCATTGTCAGAGGCAGACCAGGCCCTTTGAGGTGCAAGGGAATCTCTTCCACCTTCCCCCATTGCCGGCCAGGTCTATTCAGCCCTTTCCTGACCCACCTAGACTATCTGGAGCCACTCCTGCTCCCCATCCTTCTGTCATCCAAAACACAGACAGACAATCCACATTCCAGCGGAGGCACAAAGAATGACTGAGAAAAAAAATACCTACTTTCTAAAAGTGGTATTTTCAAACACAGAATGTAAAAATCACCTCCACTAAAAGATGCATCTTTAGATTCTGAGTTCAGGCATACTAAACTTTATTTTACCACCTAGGTCCCAGGGCCAGTTATGTTCATAAGAAGGTATAAACAAACTTTCCAGTCTGTCCTACGGGGAACAGGTTGCCTTGCAATAGTGAAAAACGAAATTGGCTGTAATTCACTATCAGGACATGCCACACACACCAGGGCATGTCCTGCCTTTAACATGCACTGCACCCTGCCCACAGGGGTACCTTGGGCCTACCTTAAGGATGCCTGACATGTAAGAAAAGGGAAGGTTAGGGACTGGCCAGTGTGTGCACTGGCCAAGTCGACATGGCAGTTACAAACTGCCCGCAGACTCTGCAATGGCAGGTCTGAGGTACCTTTTCAGGGCTACCCACGTGGGTGGCACAATCAGTGCTGCAGACCCACGAGTAGTATTTGATTTACAGGCCCTAGCACACTCAGTGCAGTGTACTAAGGACTGACAAGTAAATCAAATATCTAATCATGGAAACACCAATCCATAACACACTTTACCACAGGAGCACTTGCACCTTACCACTGATCAGCAGTGCGAAACATGCGCAGAAACAGTACGCCAGCAAAAACAGAGTCAAAACAGGAAGGGCAGAAAGCAAAAACTTAGGGGAAACACGCCAAAAAATGCCACATCTAACAGGTACCATTTACTAGGGACTTACAAGGAGTGCTAAAGGTTTTGCCAATTGGGGAGACAATTGTACAGTTTTAGGGAAAGAGAGCTGGCACTTGAAACCTGGATAGCAGGGACCCATTGCACTTCTGTACCAAGCATTTACAATGCAATAGGTCTTGCACTGACATTATTTTGAGCTATTGACATTGTTTTTTTTTGTTTTTCGTTTTTTCTTTTGTAACCCAACTCCTTGATGTTAGCACACAATGTACCCCAATTACAGAGAGGGCTTCAGTCACAAACGAAAAGAGACAGGACTGAGAAATAGAAGCAACAGGGGCAAGGGTAGCAAAGTGGCAAGGGAACCAGACAAACAATCGAGAGGCTGAGAAATGGAGTCCAGAAACAATGGAGAACCATGAAAAGAAGGAAGGGACTGAAGGATTGCGGCACGAAAACTGGAAATAAAAGCAACAAAGCAGACGCGGCATAGGGGGAATAGAACTAGGAAAACGATTGGGAGATGCAGAGATAGTTAATAAAAATAATGGAGAGCAAGGAGGAAGGGAAGGCACTGCGGGGCATTCGAAAGATACCCAGAAAAGTACTTGTCCGTGGTCAAACAGGCGAAAGAAGCGGTGCCACAAAAGAGAGAGTTAGAGATTAAGTCAAGCACCAGGGAACGTGCCCATGGAGGAGACGGAGGATTACATTGGATGCTTAACTGATGCGGCTCCTTCAGGCTGACTCATTACAGTTTCACATTAGAGACAATGGGGAGTGCAATTTACACCCCCTTCCCCTGAAGACCCTCACAAACGCTGGAATATGGATTTTAATAACTGCAAATGCCTGAATGTATTTTGTGACACCTCCATCAACACTATCTAATCGCCACCCCCCTTAACAAACTGCCAACGTTCATGCGCGGTCCCCCACATTCCCCACCCCCACAGGCTGCCGATGATTCGGCGCAGCTCCCGCCCCTGGAAGGGCCCGTGCACTATCATCTGACAGATCGACTGCAAACAGTGGCACGTCGGCCAGCTCGAGCAGAGCTGCGGTTTAGGGACAGCTCAAGGGAAAACATGCTAAATTTAGCAGCTCTCCCATCGGCAGATTTTACCCCTCCCCACTGAGTGCCAACACTCTCCTCAGAAGCAGCTTGCTGGTCCAGGATGCCTTGCGCGGACTACCTGAGTGGAGTGTGGGCTGCCAGCGCTGGCATCGCTTCCAGGGGTTTACGAGCCCCTTCAGAATGCGAGCACACACCGAGAGAGTCAGGGTGTGTGCCAAGGACTCCGCGTGGGCAGATCAGGACTGCGAACCAAAATCAGTCCACATGGTAAAAGGGCTGCAACTAACGTGGTTATTACTAATGACAGCCCATTAACCTCCGAAGCCATGTCACTGGCCTGCAGCCCACAGAGACACTGCACCAGTGTGCATGGGTACAAGCAAGTTTCGTGTATGTAGGGATGAGGACAGCCAGCCCACAAAAGAAATTCACCTAATTAGAATGTTTATTTAGGGCAAAAGGTTGCCCCTGTGCACGCAGACTGAAAAGAAAACAAGACAAGTCACCTGAGACTGCTAATTATAACCAGATGGCCCTGACAAAGATAAGAATTTGCTTCGCAACAGCCGCAAAATGTAAATGTGTGTGTCTTGTAAAGCGCACTGCTACCCGGAGGCGTCCTGGCGCTATAGACCGCTGGGGAACCTGTGACATGTTCCCTCCTGGGTATCCCCAAGGTGAAACCAGGCATCCCCGTTGTTTGTGGGGGGCCATTGTGGAGATGAGGCAAGCTAATGTCCAGAGTTGCCGAGTGTAATCCCTGGTTAGAGGGCACCGAGGCGAGAATTATCGAGTCCGCTGACCCTGGTTCATGACCCTGCCGCGTCGGGAATTGAACCCTGGTCCCGGGCTGTCCTCTTCTTCCGGGTCTGCCACCTCTAACCAGTGAGCCACACCACTCCACTAAGCAAAGCAGACGACCCTGTCCGGATCGGCCGGACAAAAAGGCGAAAGGGCAGTAACAATTTTTTTTTATTTCCAATGGCAGCCCCATGTTTAGCATAAAAGGTGACGCCAGCCAATGAAAATGAGGGGCGGGGCTTCAAGTCCCCTTCTCAAATCTACTCTCTCACTATATGTCTCGCCGAGCGAGCAACGTATGTGCTGCAATGCTAGGCGAGACCTGAAAATTGCATCAGATACCAAGGAAAAAGTGGAGGTGCTGATGTCAAAAAGGAGCACTTTCCTACAAGTACGCCTTGGTGGGCTCCATGAGCTAAAGAACTGCTCGACATCTCAGGTTGCCAAGGGAGGTGACCATTGTGGAGTTTTTAGTGAAGACAGGGCCCTGCTTGCACACATTGCTATGTTAGCATAAGCGTAGTAGAAGTTTAAATGCCATTTTGTAGGTTTTGCACACAACACTAAATGTAACTGTTGTTGTAAGTTAAACTGCTTGATTTTCTCCACATCAGAACGGTCTTGTTATTCACATTCCTAGACTTACACCGCGACCTTAGTCTGTACATTGCATGCAGAAGCCTTCAAGGTCATAATAACCATGTAGGCTGTGATTCAGGTTCATCGACCCACGCTCTAGACGCAACACGCACACAGCTGCAACCAACTGAAATTCTAGTGCCTTTAATATTGCACTGCATGCATTAATCGGGGACTTGGAGAAAAATCTTTTCCAGTAACAGAGAGCTTTGCTGATCCTGGGATATGATTCACCTCTGCTGATCTTGGAGGTAAGGGGTTCCCCATTCAAGCCTAAGAGACCTACTATTATTATAAAAGTTATTTACTAGCAGGCGAAGGTGGTTCACAAAGCGCTATACGACCTGTTTCCACTATCATTGTAACATGATTTCTCCCTTTGTGTTTTATGGAATTGTAACAATGCTGATTGTTTTATTTCTGATCATATGCCTGCTTATGTTAGCCAAAATACTGCATCTTGGAGCACGTAGATAAAAATAAACATTTTAAACTTTTCCGTGTCTCTAATTGCTCACATTGTGGACTGGTATGAGAATAAAAAAGAAAGAGTGTTCTTGATTGACACCATTCCTGAGATTACCCTAAGTCGCATGTTCTGGGTTGTCTAATCATTGATAGTTTCGCTGTAGGACGGAGAGCTAATGAGACACTGATGCTAGTTGGATAGGGGTTCTGGGTACTGAGGTGAGTTTCTGGTACACCACAAGTCACTGTGGTCCTGGTTACCTGTGCACAGTTCTGTGCCTATACAGAATCCCCGCAACATGGCGCACTTAACGTTTGGTCTTATATCCGAGACACTCGATTAGTGCTTATATTAGTCAACAACACCCTCACTCCGGTTTCCGGTTGACAGGCGTGACAGATTAACCTACTTATACAAATGTGTTATAGGTTCATTCATTCTACCCTTTTTGTGCTACAATTTATATAGATTTTTTTTCTGTACAGTGTCCTTATGGGTGATATTGATATACCTCTGCATAGTCGGGTACCACTCCGGAATCATTTGATGCAGTACAGGGTTACCGCTGATGGTATGGCGGTGCTCTTTGCGGTTTGTGCTGATGCAGCGTACCCATTTGAGCTTTTCTACTCTTGGGTTATGTTTCCTGCTGCGGATGCGGATGATGGTACTTTCCATAAGTATTCACACACAGCGATGCCTGCAGCCTATGCACCATATAGGACACAGGAGATTCCGATTTCTGCTTGGCAGCATCAAGTATGGTTTAATAGTGCCCTTCCCCTCCGTAACGCTGGTTCGGTTAGGTCCCTTGTATATTCCTGGGGCCACTTGGCCGGGTTCACACCGCATCCACGTTATCAAGCAGTTGCTATAGCTGAGATACGATTACTCTATGCCTCCATTGTCGGAGTGCATAGGGCTTTAGTGCAATATGTTTCCCGCAACATCCAGGTGGGGGCACCTGGTGCTGCGGCGCACCCAGTTGGACCGGTCGAGATAAAAATTAGTCCCGTCATGGTTAATTCGGTTATGGGCAAGCACCCCCAGGCTAAGGAAGAAGCCTGGGGGTGCTTTTTGGCTTCCTGAGAAATTTGACCAACTGGAAGCAGTATTTTCTAATACGACTCCTGTGGAGAAACACAGGATTCTAACCATTAGTTTGCAGAAAGACTTGGTGCCTGAGGCGACCGATTGTGAGACCTGGTGTAAAGTATTTGCGGCAGTCTATGCGAAGTGCTTCAGCACACCGCCTGTGACTGTCCTGCCCTCTGTGATCAAGCGTGTTCAGGATCAACACGGTCCGGAGGCGGCTGTTGAGTTGGGAATGAGACTTGTTGGAGTGTTTGACGTAGTTTCCGATCTCATCCTTTCTAATGTCAAGGGAGATGCGGTTCACTTCCAGGTGTCTAATGCTTTACGAGCTGTCCCCGAAGCAGATAAACCCCGGCAGTTGCCGAAAATTATTGCGGAGGCATATAAAACCATTGGCCGCAATAGTTTGGGCGTTAAGCCTTTTGCTAAAACAGCAGCTCAACTGCAAACTCAGACGGGTGAGTCTAATAAAGACGACCGTCCCAATTTTCCAAAATAGAGTTGGAAAAATAAGAAACGGGGAAAGCAGCAACAGAAACAGGGGTCACGTCCTGCGTCGCTGATACCAGTGTCTGCTAAGCGCACTTATGATTTGCTCGACCGTGCGAGAATTAAGTCACCTGATAGATTTTAGGTTCATGATCAACTTTCTCCTCGTTCTTTGCAGGAAACATCAGTCTCAAAAACCGTTGGAGGAGAACGCAGCAGAGGCCGGGGTACCCCACAAGGATGTGAGCAGCCCCGCCCGACAGACGGTAAAGGCAAGCAGGATGACTTTCAATGTCAACGCCCTCAGTTTCAGAAAAGGAAAGTTGCTGCTTTAACAGCAAGGCATGACACGGATAGTGAGAACACAGCTTCGGAACCTCACATGGGCGCTAACGCTGCTAGACAGCGCGTGGAGGTTACAGTAGTGCGGCAAGCACTTCGTCCGTATCTGAAGGTGACAGCAACTGACACGTTCATCACTGTCGAGACAGCTGACACTAGAGTGGCTCCCCCTGATATACTATATGACACAGTCCTTTTCATTGAAGGTGACATAAGACGTAATAAAAAAGGGATTTTTGGGGAAAATCTGACCTCTACATATGACATTTTGTTAGCGGAGGAGGACTGGCCCCCACCTTTTGTTTTGGCCGCTCCGAGAGGGTAGGAGGTAATCCTCCCTAGTTTTGCGCACACTGTGCCAAAGGAGCAGGGGCAGAACTTTGCAGAAGAGTGGGCTCAGGTGCTTGCACCGGCTTTGTACCGTACTCAAGTCGGATGGGATAAGCTTCACCCAGACATGAGATTCCATTGCGGTCTATGCCACAGCCTCCACCCCAATATCCCATGCGGCAAGAAGCGAAAGCTTCCGTTGTGGAAATCCTTGAACAGTTGGAATATCAAGGTGTGATTGAAACATGTGTGTCACCCATGAATAATCCTCTTTTTATTGTAACCAAACCTGATGGGTCTTACTGCCTAATTTTGGATTATCGGCATTTGAACTCTCATTGTCGGATGTGTGTGGTACAGAATACTCGCGGTTTAGGCCCTGGTCTCGTGAGAAAACGGTTTAAGACCACACTTCACATTTCCAATGGCTTTTTCAGTCATAACCTGTCCTCTATTAGTAGTCAATGGACAGCGTTTACTTCTAGTGGCAAGCAAAAACAGTTAAAAAGATTCGCCATGGGCTACAAAAATAGCCCAGGCATCCTTGCCGCGCGTGTAGTCTCTCTGTTAGAGGGCATCGACCCTGATGCGTGTTCGTATGTTGATGATATTTACCTCACTGACGACGAATTATGGCCGCATCTTTGTCGCATTGACCATATCATTGTTATGCTTGCGGACTCCAGTTACAAATTTAACTTTGCAGAGTACACAGTGTTGCTCATTTATGAAGGTCGAGGTTTAGCACCTCACTTTCTGGAGAAATGCGCATGTTTACACGCTCCAACAACTCTGAAAAAACTACAATCTTTACTGGGTTTTTGAATTTCTGGCGTACTTACATTTACGATTATGCCCAGCGTATCAAGCCGCTATATGCCTTGATACAACCTACTTTTAGCAAATCTTGCTGGCTACCAGAACATTCAGCTATACTGCAATCTTTGCAGTCTGATCTTCTTGACTCAAAATATTTACTGACACGTGACAACCACACAAACCTGGTAATAAGAATTGTGCCAAGCGCAGTGGGTTTCACGTACTTGACATTTAATGACGGAGACACAGTCCCTATTGCTTACAAGTCACACTTGTACACTTCGGCTGAAATACGATTTTTTACTGTGGAGAAAGTTTTGACAGCAGTGCAGATGGTGATTCTGAAGGAACGAGCACTGTCACAGGGGAAACTAATGTTGGTTGTTACATCTTATCCTGCACTTGAAGCAGTGATGAAAGCCAGTGTACCGAATTCAAAAGCTTTGCATCCCTGTTGGATACAATGGGCTACTTCGCTGACGTATCCGGATGTCATGTTTATTTTTGATCCCTCATTACAGACTCAGGAGTTCTTACAGTATGAATTTGTTCATCTTGCTCCTTTGTTCTTGCACCCGCTTGAGGATTATATTTGTATCATTTACACTGATGGTTCGGCGCAATCAGCGACAGGATCTAAGCATGCTTTTTCAGCGGCCTGCGCAATAGTGGTGGGTACCATGGTGAATGGCGAATTCAATCCGATGTCGTGAACATGCAGACATTAAGGGACTGTACTGCCCAGTTGGCAGAGCAACGTGCTCTGGTGCTTGCACTGGAGTTTGCTGATCCTAGTATGACTACTCTAATTGTAAGTGACTCTTACCACTGTGTTCAGTCTTTCAATGACAATTTATTCTTTTGGACTCAGAACGAATATGGAGATTCGGAAGGTAGCATAATCAAACACAAAATGCTTTGGGTTCGAGTCGCAGAACTTAAAGAGCATCTGCCTCTCGTGAATGTAATTCATACTCTTGGTCATCAGCGCGTAGGAGTACACGCTGTTGGTAACAGTCTTGCTGATGAAGCAGCAAAGACAGCAGTGGCAACTTATGTAGTTGCAGCAGTTACCCGTTCCAAAAGTAAGATTGATGATGACATCTTGGCAGCCATTGCTGCAACAGAGAAGGGAGGTAATTGCCCTAGAGAATTCCCTTCTAAATACTCTTATCATTTAAGTCCTGATAAAGTTCCCCATGTGAGAATTAACGACGTTGGTGACAGATTGATTCCCAACACGGACTGCAGGCAAACCTTGATAACAACCGCTCATGAGTGCTTGGCCTCAGCTCATGCCGGCGTTTCAGTGACTGAATCTATCTTACAGCAACGTTACTGATGGCGCGGTTGGTACAAACAGACTCATGAATATGTCCTTACTTGTGACATTTGCCAGCAGATTAAACCTTCGACTGCTGTGCATCCACCACAAACACAGCTGTACATATCCAAAAAACCATGTAGGTGTGTTTATTTAGATCACTGCGGTCCTTTCTCTTCTGATACTTCGTATACGTTTATCTTAGTTGCAGTGGATTCGTGCACGTGCTTTGTATTGGTCGGGCCACGACACAGCGCTGATGCTCGAACTGTCATTATGGATTTGCATGTCTTTGTGGGATCTTTTGCATGTGGCACCCTCCATTCGGACCAGGGTCCAGCGTTCGCTTTTAAGGCGTACAAGAAAGCCATGAGGTCTTTGGGGGTGCAGGTCAAATTTTCGTCTCCATACAGGCCTGAGGGCAATTCAGTTGTGGTGCAGATGAACCGTAACTTAAAGCAATCCTTGACAGCTAGGGTTATAGGTACTGCCATCTGTATAGAGTTCAACATGTACCTGATAATCTCCCTAGAATGTCTCTGGGTGGGCGGACCCCATACAAAATGCTCTTTGGAATAAAAATGTTTGTCCCTGACTATGAGGGCCTAGACATGGCGGCGTCAGCCACACCCTTTGAGGTAGATGATCATTCTGCTATATTACAGAACCTACAAGAGACTAGAGACAGTCTTGCAAAGGAACATTTGCCCTCCACAATTGATGCTACGCTTCAGATTCCGGTAGTTGGCTGGCTACCCTGAGTCGGTGGCCTGGTCCATGAGAAGGTGAAATGAAATGAAATGTGATTTGTAGAGCGCATGGCTGCCCGAAAGCGTCCCAGCGCTTGCTTAGGGAACCCGTCCTGGTATTCCCCTGCGAGATAACCCATTACTGGGCCTCCCCAAGGTGAAAGCCAGGCATCCCGCTGCGAGGGGCCGTTGTGGAGATTAAGCAAGCTATTGCCCAGAGTTACAGAGTGGGACTCCATGATTGGAATAGGCACCGAGGCGAGAATTGTCATGTCCGGGGAAATTTTGAGCCCAAGACCCGCCGAGGCGGGGAATTGAACCCTGGTCCGGGCCAGACCTCTGCATCAGGGTCTGCCGCTCCAACCACTTGAGCCACACTTCTCCACTCCAAGGTGGAGAACAGGAAGGAGTTTGGCCCCTCTTATCATGCACCTGTTCCAGTGCTTGGCGTGCAGGGTACAAGAACAGTCATTTTACCTCCACTTCCTGGTCGCAAGGATAATCGGTACATCTCCACTGACAACGTCAAATTAAAACGAGTGGCCGATTCTTCTTAGTATGACACCAGCTGTCTCTTTTCAGGCAAATTTGAGAAATTCTGTTTTGGCCTCGGCAAACACCATCAGACCTGCCATTGCCATTGAGATGCATCCTGACATTGCCATTGAGATGCATACGGTTACTAATCCATTATTGAATCCACCGGCTAGTGGTCCCCACAGATGTGTTGTTGCCTGGTGTGCAGACAAGTGCAGTTGACCAGTCATGTTTTTCATTTCATTTGACACTAACTCTACAATATCGAGTTCTCCATTGAAAATTTCTATTTTTACTGCTTGGTTTAAAAGAAATGTTTTGATAGCACCTTGGACTTACATTTGGCTGGTGCTTTTCTCAATTATTTTATTCATGTCATTTGGATTTGTAGTTGTATTTTTTCGTCTAGTGAATGAAAGTTATGTTAAAGAAAGATCTACAATTAGGTCAATTGATGGAGCTTTGGCACCCCACTACTCGTCCCACATCATGAAGAGGGACCAGGTTTTTGTCACCATTACGGCTTGGCCTGTGTTAGATGGAATTGTATGGGATGCTGTTAAATTTCAAATTCATGGCCCTACAGAGATTATAAATGTCCCCAATGTACTTCGTGTTTCAATGGGGGATGTTGTAAAACAAAACATTCGCTCTGACAATTGGGATATCCAAGCCGTAGAGGCTCTTTTTTCTGATTTGAAATATTATGCTGCCTTTGATGCTGAAGATTTGTACTTAGACTCGGCTAATTATGCAGACTTATTCTGCTACCAACACTATGGCAATCATTTCCTACATAAAGCAAACACATTTAGAAATGTGGTTAATTATACACAATGGGAACATTGCCCGGCACCCATTGAAGGCAGCTCGAAAACTCTTTTGAAGAAGTTTACATATTTTACAGATTTTAATCAATCCAATCCTGACGCCTTTTATTTTACGACGGATGCTAAGTTCCCTTCCAAAGTTAAACTCCCCCACAATAAATTACTGTATTCGAAGTCCTTTATAGATCAATTAGCTATAGGGGCTGTGGAAAGATACTATTGATCTTAAATCTGTTTGGGGTTCTAAAAGCTGGCAAGTGCAAGACACTGAAGCTTTGCATTGTGCATGTCTCATCCTGAACCACATGTTGTTTTTTAATTCGACTATTTCACAAACTACTTGCTTTGGATTGGCTACATCTAAAAAATTAAATGCCCCTTCTGTTCTTGATTTGGGGGAATAACCTACATGGTACAATCACACCGATAGGTCCCTAGATAAGTTGCGGTCCTTAATACCAAATTCCTTCTTTAATATTTCCAGCTTGGATCCTCAAAGTTGTTTATTATGGCAGAAAAGTTCAGATTTATGCCAACATCGTTTTCTTGGTCTGGCCCCAGGCTATACGCAGGTTAGAGTGGACCCCCATTTTGAAAATGCCCATTCTGTTACTGCCTATTCATTAGGCAAATTGTGTCAGAGCTGGCTTAAACATTCCACTTTAGCGTCAGTTAAACTTAATTTGTCCAAACTGACTGACGATGTTGATTTGAATGACTTTGTTAAAGGCTCTTTAGGGGGCAGGTCCAAAAGATGGATATATGCTATTTACAACGAAGTTTGGAAACTGTCCTAAATTGAAGCTGCTTCTACACGAATACATCATTGCTGTTTTTACCAGACAGTTTATTTCCATGAAGGATGCAACATATTCACTTTTGTATATTGAAAAATTAGAACATTTGCCAATTTTTGTTGCCGAATCTAATTCAGCTGTGTGGCTCATTCACGGGTTAATAACACTGCCCTTCGCCTTGTTTAAAAACAGTTGATATATGAAACACTATGTCATAGGTAGATATGAACTGTTGGGAAGCTCCTATCTCCATGAAGTTTGGTCTCTGCCATTCACATATACGTGCCTGAGAGAGGGTAAAGAAGTTTATTTAAAGGGCGAGGAGTAAACTTCTACACCTGATCACTCACTGGTTTGCAAGAACATACAATTGCACGGCTCATGTAACACTCAAGCCACAAATTTAGCTTGCATTTTAAAGGGTAATCCAGTGCCAGCAATCACACCAACATTCATGCTACTAGCTAACAGTAGCTATTTACTTTTAAATAATGAAGATTGCTGCGGTATGTGGGCAGGGATTCCGTACATTATGACCATCTCCCAATGTGTAGTTTACTGTAAAAATGTGCTTTTCCCGCCCCCACATGAGAGACTCGATGTGTCCATCTGGTCTTCCATTCAGACCTTGAAAGCAGAGTTCAACAAGATGAGTAGAATAAGGGCTCTATTGTCCCAGAAAAAGGTTGCCCTTACTTCCTTCCGTGAAACATTTGTCCTTCACGTGGCCAACACCAGCACCAAAGTACATGCACTTTTAAATACTGATCTCCCCCTACATTTCGGCGCTTTGATTCACACTATATTCAATGCCTCGTCGAAATCTGGCTTGGCGCATTTTTCAAAATTGAGAGCTCCGGCCTTGTGACCTCATTCCAGACAATATTTGATAACGGAATTTTTTCATTCTATTTTTTCCAGCCTTCAGCAGGTTACCATTAATTCTCGCCTTAGCTGCTGGTGTACTGCTGTTGATTTGCTTACAAGACAGCCTGCCCTGGCTGCTCCAGTTTCGCAACCGGATGCTTGAGTATTATGGAACGCTATCCCTGGCCACTTTGAGTGTAGCTTATGGATTGTCCTTCCGGTTCTCTTACTTTACTTGTGTGCAACCTGTTTTCCATTGCCTGGATTGCTGTTTTGAGTGGGCTCTGGATTTGTGTCTCAGCAATACGGTGTCTCCTGACCCGGATTATGATCGACTGACGAGTCCCTTAGTAGCTCATGAGTTGAACTGTTCTGGTGTCGGGATTATGGCCTGCGCAGTGGTGCATGGAGTACTAGGGAATTGGAATATATGTGCGGCTGCACATGACTTCCTGGCACGCAGTTATCTTGAAGAACACACAAATTGTCCTCTGATGGTGCTAGAGGCTCCAGCTATCAAAGAACATGTATGTTCCTTCCCTTTATTAAATTGGATGGCTGAATTATGATGATAACATTGACTTACTTTTGGAGGCTGTTGCAACATACTGTGCCTATACGCTAATGGATTGAATTGGCATTTGTCCATCTTCAATGCGTACTGTACTCGGGCAGTATACCGCCCCTTCTTGGTTTTTTCCTTTTTTCCTTACAGCTTCGAACTTATCACTCCCAATTATCCAGTTTGGCAAATTATGAACTTGGTTCTGTCTCACTCAAACTTGAACTCTGCGTTCCTACAATTGCTTCCCTTCTTGTACATGGTCCGATCAGGGGAGGGTGTAGTGAAGACAGGGCCCTGCTTGCACACACTGCTATGTTAGCATAAGCATATTAGAAGTTTAAACGCCATTTTGCCACTTTACAGCTTTTGCACACAACACTACATGTAACTGTTGTTGTAAGTTAAACTGCTAGATTTTCTCCGCATCAGAACAGTCTTGTTATTCATATCCCTAGACTTACACCGCGACCTTAGTCTGTACACTACGTGCAGAAGCCTTCAAGGTCATAATAACAATGTATGCTGTGATTCAGGTTGATCAACCCACGCTCTAGACACAACAGGCACACAGCTGCAACCCACTGAAATTCTAGTGCCTTTAATATTGCACTGCATGCATGATTTTGGAACTTGGAGAAAAACCTTTTTGCCAGTAACAGAGAGCTTTGCTGATCCTGAGATGTGATCCACCTCTGCTGATCTTGGAGTTATGGGGTTCCCCATTCAAGCCTAAGAGACCTACTATTATTATAAAAGTTATTTACTAGCAGGGGAGGGTGGTTCACAAAGCGCTATACGACCTGTTTCCACTATCATTGTAACATGATTTCTCCCTTTGCATTGTAACAATGCTGATTGTTTTATTTCTAATCATACGCCTGCTTATGTTAGCCAAAATACTGCATCTTAGAGCACGTAGTTAAAAATAAACATTTTAAACTTTTCCGTGTCTCTGATTACTCACGTTGTGGACTGGTATGAGAATAAAAACGAAAGAGTTTTCTTGATTCCCACCATTCCTGAGAGTACCCTAAGTCGCATGTTGTGGGTTGTCTAATCATTGGTAGCTTCGCTGTAAGACATAGAGCTAATGAGACATTGATGCTAGTCGGATAGGGGTTCTGGGTACAGAGGTGAGTTTCTGGTACACCACAAGTCACTGAGGTCCTGGTTTCCTGCGCACAGTTCTGTGCCTAGACAAAATCCCCGCAACAAGTTAAAGTCGGGATTGGCAGCAACATTGCCTTCTACGGATGGTCACAGGCATTTTGCCCTTACTTTGTTTCAGACCTCATTATCCATGGGCTGTCTCAGCATTTGCTTTAGATAATAATCCACATCGGGATGAAGGCTCCCCCTCCAATGAGCGGGTTTGCCTGATGTCCTCAGGATAAAAAAGATCTTTGTGGGATCCCAGTCTTTGGGGAGGTTTGCCATCATAGTTTTGAGCTTTTTCCTGGCCCACCCCAGCCTAATGGATGTCAATCCATCAATCTTTTCAACTCATTTTCTGAATTTCCAGATGTGGGGGAATGTCTTCTTCATTTTGGTTAGAACAGAGGTCCGTATTCAGGCTCTTGTCCTGGATGTGCAGCCCGCTAGCATCTGCTCCTTCCTTCAAGAGGTCTACTTGGGATGGCCGTAGCATCTGTTGCAGTTTCTTAAACTAATCAGCCAGCACTTATTAGCTCAGCTACCCACTGGAGCCCCTACTTGCATCCAGATGATGCGTCTGGGAAAGATCACCAAATAAGCCCTTTAGGGTCTGGGCGGGGTTTTCTTGCCATGTCCAGTGTCCTGGATACATTTGTTTCAACTGACTTGGAAACTGCCATATCAATCATGGAAATTAACTCTGGATCCATCCCATTAGACTCCGAAATCCTCCTCCTGTCTGACATGCCCTTTCTCGTCAGCCATCTCTTTCTGATTGCTAACTCATGTTACATAAACCTAACACAGCTAACTACTTCCCCAACACTATAAAAGGAAATGACCCCACAAACCAGCTATAGGCAAAATCTGGGTGTATAAATTACTTAAATGTAATCTTCACTTTCTAGCACTGCTCAATTTGAGAGTACGCACCAGCCTCTTTACAAAAAAGCTGATGCAACCTCTCTCAGTAGAAGCAATCCCTCCCAGAGCAGAACATCCTGTTACAGAATATCTCTCATGGGTGGTCGCTCTGGCCGCTCCACACGCCACTCCTGTCTCTCTTCTTTTCCCTCCCCAGCTGACGCATGTCTCCCACAGTGATCGGAAAGTGGTTTACACTGCAAAGGCATTTTTTTAAAACAAAGTTTATCAAGTTTTTGCAACAAGCTTCATGTAAGATGTCTACTCAAATGCAATATACCTGCTATAAGAGAGCAGGATAAATTGTCTTCCAGTCATACACTCACTGGAGGATACATAGTGTACACTGTCTACTCAAATAACTCTGGCTGGTATATATCAATATTCCCAATATAACTACCCCACCCTCCTCTCCCAACCACTTGGAGCAAGTAGCTGAAAGCCAATTCTTTGTTGTCCCAAGTTATTCCTCTCCCAGTTCGCGTATCTTTAGGGGGAGAACGCTGAGGCAGGGGCTGTTGCAGCAGCAGTGAGACATTTTATTGTTGTATGGGGGGATTGTCTTCCTCTACTGCACCAAACGTAGTGTGAGGGCAGTCTCAGTGCCTTCCAGGTGATGTTTTTCCAAAATCTACAGGTAATGAAAGTCTGTCATACCCCTCTAATTTTTTTAGGTCGAGCCTAGCAGCGCGCATGCAAAGCATCCTGTATCTCCTCCAGGGGCATTGACCACACCCTCACTTCCCATTGGTTCTTTTGTGGGCTTTTGGAAAATCCCTTCCTTTCTTTGGCTAATATTCACATTTGCCCCGTCTTTCAGTGGGTTGTTGCCGTCCATGGTGCCTAGCCCTGGTAGTTGTATTAACCCCTTCAGTGCTGATGACGAGCCCAGGCTCGTCATGCAGCACGGTGCTTGTGTGCTCATGACGAGCCTGGGCTCGTCATGAGCCGCGGAACGCTCACATGCAGGGCTAATTCCCCCGCTGTGCTGAGCGTTCCATTGCGCGGGTGGGTTTATGACGAGCCCAGGCTCGTCATGAGCACACGAGCACCGTGTTGCATGACGAGCCTGGGCTCGACATCAGCACAGCGGCGCCGTGCGTGGCCCCCCTGCCCTGCACCGCGGGGAAATTAGCCCCGCAGTGAAGGGGTTAATGTGTTTCTGTCTATTTGATTACGTTTCCTTACACTTCTTTTTCAGTTTCCATGGCAAGGCTCTCCTTTCGGCGGTGTTTAGCCTTTGCTCAGCCACACCTATCTGACATCCCCCCTCCGCCGTTTCCTGAACCTGGCTGCTGCATGAGTCACTGAAACTGACCCTGCTTCAAGCGTGCACCAGGCTCCCTCGGAGACTGAAGCCTCCTCCTCCCCCTCCTGCTACTGCAGCCTGTCCTCCGAGTCTTACATTGTTAAGCGGGCTTGAATTAGTTATGAGACATGCAGTTTATTAATATTTTTTGGCAGTATAACAATCCTCCTGAAGCTCCCGTGCAAGGCCCGAGCACTTCGCATTTAGCAAGGCGGCACCCGACCTCACCTCAAATTACAAACAAGCATGGGCATAGCCAATAGGTCCCGCCTTTGGGACCTTGTAAGTGTTTAGCCGGAGCTATTGGCTTTGCCAATGTCTTTAAGCTATGTTGTAGAGCAGTGTGCCTGCTGTGCAGCATTTTGGAAAGTTATAATAGAAAAGTGTTATAAGCATTTTTGTTACCTTATATATAACCAGCAAGGCATTATATACAACTGAACCACCCTATTAAACAAGCGTTAGAAATGCAATAGGTTTTGCATTTGCTTGAGTTAGAGCTATTGGCGCTGTAAGTGACAATTCTTTTACCTATGTGTTATGTATGTGGTGTGTAATGGAATTATATGGGTTGGATAGGAATTATTAGTTGGGCAATTGTGTGGTGTAGAATTTTGTGGCGTGAAGTGGATGTGTGTAGTGGAATTATGTGGCATAGTATGCAGTGGAAATTGTGTGGTATTGAGTGTACTGGAAATATGTGGAGTGCATTGTGTGTTATGTAGTGTAATTATGTGGATTGGCATTTTGTGCTGTAGAGTGGTATGTGGTGTAGTTTAATTATGTGGTGCGCTGTTGAATTTTGTGGCATGATGTGGAATTTTGTTGTGTGGATTGGATTTATGTGGTGTGTTGTGTAATTGTGTTGTTGAGTTGAATTGTGTGGTTTGGTGCAAACGTTTGTGGTGTGGATTGGATGTATGTGGTGTGTTGCGTAATTGTGTTGTTGAGTGGCATTATGTGGTTTGGTGTCAAATTTTGTAGTGTGGATTGGAAATGTGTGGAGTTGAATTGTGTGGTGTGGAATTGTGTGGATAATCAACATTAACTTGTCAAAAGCAGCAAACCACAGAAGCAACAAGCTTTTGGCAAAGTGCAGGACCTAGTAACAAATCTCCCTCACCCTGCTGCCTCGAACTATTATTTAAATTAACAAGAAGGGAACTGAGAGAGAAAGAGAGAGTGAAAGAGTGAAAGAGAGAGTGTGAGAGAGAAAGATAGTGAAAGAGAGAGTGAAAGAGAAAGAGAGTGAAAGAGAGACTATTGTGAACCGCATCTCATGACAACACTCAGAAAACACACTATATTTGCCATGCTTGCATATCACTGCCTCTCAGAACCCATCTTCAGCACATCGTACGGTTGAAGAACCCAGTTAGGTGCTGCTCTGCTACGACTAGTCTGCGCGCACGTGAGCAACAGAATGCACCCTACTTCCGTTGCACAATTTTAGGGGTAGCAAGATATAGTACAAGCTACAAGGGACGCTTTACGTCAGAAAGGGGAAGGCTTGCATCTCCCTTCACCCACATCCAAACAGAGTCCCTAACAGGGATGATGGGGGTGGATAATTTGAAAAAAACACATTGAGTGTGAACAGCCCCCCCCCCCCCAACCCTCTATATGTCACAAAGCTCATCTTGCGAGTATTCTTGCCTCTGTGTACTTCTTTTTTTTTTTTAAAACCTTTATTGAACAATATAAGCAAACAAATACGGGCCTACAACCCACCGGCCGGCCTCGACATCAGTCAGAGCACAATAGCAAGCAATTGGGCGACCCAGCAGCATAGCAAAGCGAGCACGATCAATCCGAGTTACACTGTAGGTAGATGCGCTGCCGAGAGGTAGGAGAAGTGAAGGTTTAATTTTAAATTTTAAAGTATGTCCAAAGTAATAGGAGTTAAGAAGGATCAGAGTCCAAACAATCCGTCCAGGACAGAAGTGGGCAACAGTCTTCAGAAGAACCAGCAAACATTATCCACTAAGCAAATGGCTGGAGGCGAGCAGCACAGGAGAGAGGACGAGCAACCAGTGTAATACATCCCAGCCACTACCCACATCGCACCAATCCATCCCATGACCCAAAGAAATAGGAGAAGAAAAGAGTAGAAGAAGAAGAAGAAAAAATAAGGCCCATAGGAACTGAAACGAACAAAGAAAACCCCCCCCGCACACCCCCCACCCTACACGCATGCAGAGGCTACGGCCTACCCCCCCCCTAGCAGTGTGTCTGTCGCCCCAAAAGAGTACCCGAAATTCAGGAGCAAGGAAAGAAAGAAAAAGAGAAAATCACATAAGACCGGAGGAGGGCCAGAGAAATGACCAGAACAATCAGCACGCTTACCCCCGGCCACCCGACCCCGGCCCCCGACCCAGTACCTAACCAACATTTACCTCCCATATTTGTCCATTACAGTCCCAGCAATGCACACAACAGGATGCAGCAGAAAGGGAGAAGCATCCTCAGCCCTGTCCCCTTCGATCCAGCATGGCGACGGAGTCCAGCTTTAAAGCAGCCATCCTGGGCGGAGAAGGCCACTGTGAAATCCACTGCAGAAAGCGAGGCACTTGGGATGAGACACACAGGCTGGAAGGTCGTCCACAAAAGTCAATAAAAGCCACTGCTTCTTGCCCAAGGATAGTGCGGTAGGGATCAAGGCAAAGCAAAAGTCCAACCGAAGCAGGGCAAGGGCATCAAATCCAGGAAAGAGCAAAGAGGCACGCCACCAGAGTACAAAGGAGATGGAAAACATGGCGTCCGAAGACGATGCTCCAGCCATTGCGAAAGACCATTATCGCCAGACCTCTTCCGATCAACTACGGAGAGTACTGCAGCAGAATTTGAGGCTTGACCAGCCCGTGCCTCCACACGTACCTGGATAGACAATCCACTGTAAACAGGTTGAGGATGTGGCGTAGTGCGCAGCACTGAGAGGCAATCACGGCCAGCTGGAGAAATTACGTCGAGCCGGTTCCCCAATGCTTGGGCAGAGTCGTGAAAAGCAATCCTGAGAGCCTCCAGAGCGTCCAAAACGTCAGAGATTCCCAGCGGTGTATCAGGAATAGAAGATGCAGCAGTGTCCCCCGCCCAGGGCGGACGGTCGCAGAGCATTTCTGGAGGCAAGTCGCCATTTTCAATCATCGACTTCCAGCTATTCCGCCGAGGATCCGAGAGGCACCGCTGGGACCGAAACATGAGGGCAACTGATCGTGGTGCAGCTCCAGCTAAGGTAATGCCAGCAAACAAATAGCCCCAAAAACAAGCAGAGGACTCCACTTGCAGGCGCTGGGTGTCCGATGCGGAAAATGGCGTCCGCTACAGGGGAAGAGCAACAAAGAAGCAGACCAGGCTACCACCAAGCCGGGTGAGGATACAATGTGTGCGCCGCCGATACAATGTCTCCAAGCGCGTAGGGTCGCCGAGCGGAGGGAAGCGCTGCGGCGAGGAGCCTAGCGCAGCAACGCAATATCAGTCGATCGGCTCCTCCTCCACCGCGGCGGCCGCTGTTGTTGTGTCCGCGTCCGGCCATCCCCCACAAGCTATGGCCCGGCTACGATTCCTCGAAGGGCCGGGGAGAGAACAAGGACGCTTCACCGCCGGTAGCACTCGGATTGCGCCGGGAAGCACATTGACGTGATCAGGAGCACTTCACGAGTTCACGCGCTGGGTTAGGGTACAGGATATGCGGCAGGATAGTGAAGAAAAGCACAAGGGTCGGCGAGGCCGAGAGTCTAGGCGGCCATCTCGGCTGCAGGCTAGGCTCCTCCTCCCTCTGTGTACTTCTTGACTCCTGGGAAGGATATCTGGTGGCTTGTGTGTTTATTGGCAAGTGTGCACACCGACTTTGGCCCAGAAGCGATAATAACTCGTTTCAGCTGCAGAATTTGTCACAGCAGGGGGGACAAAGGTGTTAGTGCTCAACGATGAATCTGAAAAACAGACTATTGCTGCGAACTGACTCGGGTGGGCATCCCGTGGCCATGCTGAATGAACCAAAGTTTGACTTTTTCGTTGTGGCGTAAGAAGCAAGGATTTGTGCGTTCTGAATTAATACTCGACAGAAGTGTAAAATAAAACGGAGTAGGACTTCTGCGCCCGCCTGTTTGTGTAAGAAAGAGAGAATGAATAAAACAGAGAGGAAAAGGAGGCGGAGAGGAGGAGAGAGATATGGAGGATGAAATCAATGAAGGGGAGAGAGGAAAGAGGGAGAGAAGGGAGACAGAGAAGGGAGAGAGACGACAATGAGATAGAAAGGAGATGCCCGGGGAGGTGAGGGCGGGACAGCGGCCATATTGGGTGTGGTTGCGCCCTGACGCGCTCTAGCTGCGTACAAAAGGGGCTAATTCCCGGCGCGCAGAACTTCACTCTTCACCCTCTGAGGCGGAAGCCGGAGGTTCTTACGCTCTGTCTTTATCACTATACTGCCAGCAGACCTACGCTTGACCAAAAAGGCATTTTAGGTGTTTTAATTCTTATTTGTGCAAAACTGTTCGCTTGATTTAAAAAAGCGTTTTAACTTCGAATTGACTCCTCTTACCTCCCTCTACCGCCTGGGCCACTCTCAGCTGAGTGTTGACGGTGAGAGTTGGTCCCGGGGAGGTGAGGGCGGGACAGCGGCCATATTGGGTGTGGTTGCGCCCTGACGCGCTCTAGCTGCGTACAAAAGGGGACGGGCCTACTCCGCGTAGCGGACGCGCCGGCTGCCCGCCGGAGTCATGCCAGAGTCCAGCCCGTCTGCGCCCGTCCGTGCTGAGGACGGGCTGGACAGCTGGACGTCTGGTCAAGCTTCCTTCAACCCCCCCTATCTGACATATGCCCCTCAGACTTTGCTTGCACTTAAACCCTTGCGCCGCATTTGCTCTCACACCTACTCCTCTGAGGATCTGCTACGTCCTTTCACTTGTGGCTGCGGGACTCTGAACGTGGTAAGCCCCACCCCTTCTCTAACCAGGTTCCGACCCAAGGCATCTAATATCAATTCGGCAAACTCGTCTGAGATAGAAATGGGTGTCCTTCTGAATGCCCGCTCACTTATCAAAAATAATGTCATATTTAGGGAATTTGTTTCTCTCAGGAAGCCCTCTATGGTCTTCATTACCGAAACTTGGGCCAAGGAATCCTCTGGTCCGGATCTTACTGAAGCAATTCCAGAAGGTTACTGCCTGTCCCGCCTCGATAGACCTGGTCGGGTGGGTGGAGGACTCGCCATCCTATATAGGGACCATCTTCACTGTCACACGGTCGCCATCACGGACCCCAAAGACAGTTTTCAGGCCCTTTCCTTTGCCATAAAAAGTGGCCACAGAACCCTCTTAAATCGGCATCCTGGTATACCGTCCCCCAGGCCCTCGTACCAATTTTGGACAACAGCTGTTCCAAGTCCTTGAACCCTTCTTCGGCCGAAAAGACTTCACTATATTGGGAGACTTTAATTTCCACTTAGAAAGGTCCGACAATAAAGATACCATTTCTCTACTGGACACCATGTCAGCCTGCGGCTTTAACCAGCTGGTCAAAGGGGCCACTCACCGAGCTGGGCATACGCTTGACGGCATCTTTACCAACGATGAGAGGATATCGATTGAGGAATCCATTCATCTGTCATGGTCTGACCATATGGCCGTCCCTTTCCTACTTAGTTATCCCAGTTCACCTATGCCCCCAAACGCACCTAGCAAACAGGAACTTCGTAGGAACTACAAAGCCATCTCAAATAGTTCCCTCTCCAGGTGGGCATCTAAATGGTGCCCCTCTCAGGAAGAGGTGCCCCCATAACCGCAATGCAGTTTGACAGAACCATGACGGAAGCTCTAGATGAATTAGCCCCACTACAACCCTGCCGACGTACCAGGAAAAGGCCCTCAGCCCCGTGGTTCTCGGAACACCTGAGACTCCTGAGACAGGAGGTCAGGAGACAGGAGCGCCTCTGGCGTACAGGATGGAACCTAAAAGATAAGGAAGCACATAGGATCTTGCTCAGAAAATACAAGGCCGAAATTATTAAAGCCAAACAAGAGCACTTCACGACTCTGACCACTTCAATGTCTTCCCCTAAAGAGCTCTTTAGGGTTGTGGATTCTCTCATAACCCTTCAATCCCCGGATCCTGTAGTGGCGTCCCAAGAGCTGTGCAACAACATCGCCTCTTTCTTTCAGACAAAAATATCTGATATATACTCTGCCCTGGAGCTACAAAAATCGCTCATGAGCGGGCCCCCCACTTTAGGGCCCATGAACCCCGCCCCGGTAGAAGTAACCCCCCCGGGAACTCTAGACTCCTTTCCCCCTCTCTCCGTGGACACACTTGACTGTCTACTCAACAAAACCAGATCAGGCTCTCCTCTGGATGTATGTCCCCTAAGGATTCTTAAACAATGCAGAGAAACCCTCCTGCCTCCTTTGGTAGACATCATGAACAGAGCCATGAGAGATGGGGTCTTTCCCATTCAATGGAAAAGCGCAGTTGTAAAACCTCTCCTGAAAAAGCCCTCCCTGGATCCGTCGGTCTTAAAAACAATTCCGGCCCATTTCCCTACTCCCTGCCCCAGCTAAAATGCTAGAGGCGCACCTTGCCGCTTTCATCGAGAGCTCGGAATGCCTCGACTTCTCCCAACATGGTTTTAGGAGGGATCACAGCACTGAGTCAGCCCTCACCATAGTGTTGGATAACATACGCACACAGGTTGATGAGGGCCAGACCACCCTCCTGATCCTCCTAGATCTGACTGCGGCTTTCGATACCCTCTCTCCCTCAGTTCTAGCAACTCGGCTGAGGGAGATTGGCGTGCGTGGAGCAGCCCTGGATCTTCTCACGTCTTTTCTCACCCATCGAGTACAAAGAGTGAAGTTGGGGGAGTACCTATCTCCATCCCTCCCTGTGCAATGTGGGGTCCCTCAGGGGTCGGCTCTTAGTCCGACCCTATTTAACATCTACGTGACCCCACTTGCCAGGCTTATTAGATCTTATGGGATGGAGATAGTTTCCTATGCAGACGACACCCAGATCCTAGTCTCTCTCTCCCACGCCAGCGTCCCGACTGCCTCCAATTTTAGATCTTGCATGGAGGCTGTCGGTAAATGGATGATCACAAACTCGCTCAAATTAAATGGAGAGAAGACAGAGGTGATGGTGTTCGGAGGGAAAGAGGAAATATGGTCTTCCAGCTGGTGGCCAGACTCACTAGGAGCCTGTCCCACCCCCAAATCCTCCGCAAAAAATCTGGGAGTTATGATAGACCCTGCCCTTGACATGAGCAAGCAGGTCAGTCGAACCATCTCCACCTGCTGGGGCATTATCCATATCCTGAGAAGGATCAGGAACTACCTCTCCCTTCAGGCTAGGAAACAGCTAGCTGTTGCCCTTATAGGCTCCAGATTGGACTACTGCAATGCGCTGTATGCGGGCTTGAAAAAGAGCCTACTGCAGCGCTTGCAGGTAGTCTAGAATGCCGCTGCCAGGTTCGTCCTGGATCTTCCCAGGCGCACCTCAGCCATAGCGGCTAGAAAGCTGCTACATTGGCTTCCTGTTGAGGCGCTGATCCACTTTAAGACCGTATGCTTGACATACAGGGCTCTGGCCAGAAATAGCCCCACTGGCCTAGGATCTATCCTGTCCCGTTATTCCCCCACTAGGAATCTACGGTCCTCCGGCAGACTCCTGTTATCGACCCCCCGTTTCACGAGAGCAAAATGGGGTGGCAGGGCCTTCTCCACCCTGGCTCCTAAGTGGTGGAATGCTCTTCCTCTGGAAATAAGATCACTGCCCACTTTTCAGGCATTCAAAAGGGCTTTGAAAACTCACCTTTTTGCACAAGCGTACCTGTAGCGATGTAGCGAATCTTATTTTTGATCTGTTCTGTTAGGCGCCTTGATACCTTCGGGTTATTGTTTGCGCATTATAAATTTTTATTCATTCATTCATGCTGGAAACTAGAAAGAAAACAAGAAGAGAAAGGAGGATATGGAGGCAGAAATAAAGACGAAGATGATAGAAAAGAGGAGAAATAGGAGGAAGAGACAAGGAGAGCGAAAGGGAGAAAGAACGCGAGCCAGTAAGACAAATTGGGAGAGTGAAAAATGGGGGCAAATGAGGACAGAGAGAGAAGATACAAAGAGTCGAAAGAAAGGGGGCAGGAATACTTACAGAGAGAAAGTGAACCTTGATTCTTATCATATTTAGCACCTCACTCAACAAAGTTTCATCTATTGAACATGATGGAAGCAAGAACCGGTCTATACAGTTGTATTTCATAATAGAAAACATGGAAATACATAGAGGTGCGCACACAGATTTTTTGCTGGCTTCTGTTTCCTTTCGGCTTATAGGGGTTTCTTTAATTGAGCAAGAAGAGGGTGCTCACGCCTGCAGAGTTCTTACTTGTCATCTGTGACACTTCCGCTATCCACCTTTGCTTTGCCCCCTTGCTTCAGTGGCAGATTAGTTTGCACTCGCACATCTCTACATCTGCTGCAGGGAATTCCTGCTGAATAAAATCACTGTGTGCCCGTCTCCTCCTTCAAAGCCACAGAAGAGCCATTTTCTTTAACAAGCGCAGTGATAATTGCAAACAGATGGCGCAGCTGCTCGATCCCGCAAGGTAAACGCCATACATGCACGAGTGCTCATTGGAAACAGTGCAGTAAATGCACGAGTTTCCCAAAAAGTCTGGAGTGATTCCAAGAGGTCATCCTAAGCACTGCTGCGTGCTGCGTTAGGCTCGACCTAAAAAAGTCTATTTCTGGGTCCCAGTCTCCCTGGCCGTTGGGGAAACACCCACTCCTCACTGAGTGTTGCGTGTGTCATTTGCCATGTTTTCACCACACTTCATACTCAGCACATCCAAATCTTCCCTAAGGCCACAGCACATAGCAGCTGATTGAAAGGGGGTGCCATAAAACAACGTATTCGGCATGGCATCCAGGGATGTTTCACAGGAGCCATTTCAATGCATAATATTAATTAAATGCCTATCTCATACTGTCACGCAATAGGAAGATGGCCCATGTTTAGGTCTCACGCCTAGCGTTGCAGTGCGTAGCAGTGCTCGCGCAGCGTAAGATCTCTTGTACAGGGTTCTGAAAGCTGCCCACACGCTCGTGCGTGTGGTTTTAATTTCGCCTGCTGCCATTGGCTTTAGCGTTTAAAAAAAGAATAAGGCATGCAATTGAGCAAAGGCGGGCGCATGTCCCGCCTTTGTTCCGCCCAGTCCCATTGGTGTCTATTACGTGCAGCAGCACGCGTTTGCCTCGCTCCCTCGCCCCAACTCCTCTGTGGTGTGCGCGCACCACTGGGTTACGATTCCCGCTCCTGCTCCTCTGTGGTGCGCGCACACCACTGTTTTCGATCCCGTACTTGTTATTGGCAGACTTCAATTTACTTTCTTATGGCCTGTCAGAAGCACGATTAAAGAGTCTACACTACACTTGGGCAAGATTCTTTTTTTTTAAACTGTGAAACATAAGCCCCCAAAACGAGTGCATTACTTAGCTGGTTAGATATCTCGGGGGGGGGGGTTGATCTTCTTGCAACCGACAGAGTTGAATAGATTGAAGGCAAGCTCAGTATTTTATCCTTCATGGGTCGGTAAGATGACTGCTATTGAAATGTGTTGCCAAGAACTGCTTAGAAGTGGCAAGAGACCGTTCAGTCGGGGTAAATGGTCACTGATTTTATTATCCAATGTGTGTGAGTAGAGTCGACCACATCAAGAGGTCTCAAGTCAGCGGACGTTGTGATGTTCATAGCAGCTGTTTGCGGAGTCATCACACGAGCGGGGGGGGAGACCGGTGGTCTCTCAGATCCTGCCGGCCCCTTTCTCCGGGTTCATCGTGCCTTGACATGTCGATGACGTGCGAGTTTACTCGGTGGATGTGATTTCACTTTTGATGCAGATGTCTCAGGCCTCTCGCCTTCCATTTCCACCACTTGCACCCCCTTAGAGACTTCAGAGGGCTTCCCCGGCTAAACCCTTTTCCTTTGGTTAATACTGCCACAGCCACGTCAGTTCTTGCCCCCCTGCTGACCTCTTCGCATTTAAATTATCTTTATTGTGACTGTAACTGTCCCCACACCCTTCCGAATGAGAGACACCACCTCAAGAATGACAGATGTTCCACCATACCAACAAATATCGGTCCGGAATGGGGAGAGGCAGACAAATATGAGCGACTCTGGGAGACACCTTTCGAGAAACAACGGCGAGCCACGTGAATAATAAAATTTGCATTAAATAAACATTCCTCGCTAGGACTGTTGGCCAGGCCCTCACCAGAGGCGTCTAGGCATGTGGAAACAACGCCACACTACGCCGAGGCCAGGAGCATGTTTGCTGCCACTGTGCCGTGATTCAGCACAACAAAAGCATTTACCCCACCTTTTATAGTAGTACATTAACAGCCAGCATTTTATAGCGAGTACCTGGCGAAACGAATCGTCTCGCAACGCAGTAAATAACAGGCGTCGTTATCACCGAACTCTAAGCTCCTCGTTTTGTTGACAATAAAGAAACCAGGCTGGCTACGACTTGAACCTTGGCTTTGACCTGCAGGTCCGACGCAGCAAGTGCACTAAACCACCGAGTTACTGTCACAGGACTACCTGGGCGTGCAAAGCCTATTGTCCGAACCCAGCAATAACAATAAGGGCTTCAGAGGCCCCGATTTCATTCCTTTCAAATAAGCTTTCATTGCCACCATCGCATGGCACCGGGGCCATTCGTTCATGCCCACCTCCGAACAGTGGGCTTTAAGGGATATTAAAAACCACGGATCACTGACATAATATAGAGTACACAAATATAGACATACTAAAATATCGAGGATAAAATAATGACTACAAAAATATCGAATTCCTATCTACAAACAGGTAAGTACAAAAATATTGAATCAAAAATATTGTTTAAAAATAATATATATAGCAAAAATATCGGATTTTTGTAAATGTCTTAAAAGTAATTTAAAATAAATGACATATGAAAAAATAATTAACTAGAAAATACTTTCAAATACTTAAATAACCTTAAAATGATAAACTAATTCATTTAAGCTAAGAAAGCATACAATTTTATTTTTTTAAAACATATATATATATATATATATTCACATAATATTAATAAAAAACATACAATATTTTTACCATAGGATAGCAGGAGGATAAAATTTACTATTCCCACTCCAGTGAGTGCAACAGTAGGGAAAGCGTTGGATAGCGTAGGGGTAAAAATTACTATCCCCACTCCAGTGAGTGTAACAGTAGGGAAAACGTTGGATATCGTAGGGGTAAAATTTACTATTCCAACTCCAGAGAGTGCAACAGTAGGGAAAGCGTTGGATAGCGTAGGGGTAAAAATTACTATTCCCACTCCAGTGAGTGCAACCGTAGGGAAAGCGTTGGATAGCGTAGGGGTAAAATTTACTATTCCCACTCCTGTGAATGCAACTGTAGGGAAAGCGTTGGATAGCGTAGGGGTAAAAATTACTATTCCCACTCCAATGAGTGCAACAGTGGTGAAAGCGTTGGATAGCGTAGGGGTAAAAATTACTATCCCACTCTAGAAAGTGCAACAGTAGGGAAAGCGTTGGATAGCATAGGGGTAAAAATGACTATTCCCACTCCAGTGAGTGCAACAGTAGGGAAAGCGTTGGATAGCGTAGGGGTAAAAATTACTATTCCCACTCCAGTGAGTGCAACAGTAGGGAAAGCGTTGGATAGCGTAGGGATAAAAATTCCTATTCCCACTCTAGTGAGTTCTACAGTAGGGAAAGCGTTGGATAGCGTAGGGATAAAAATTCCTATTCCCACTCTAGTGAGTTCTACAGTAGGGAAAGCATTGGATAGCGTAGGGGTAAAAATTACTATTCCCACTGCAGTGAGTGCAACAGTAGGGAAAGCGTTGGATAGCGCAGGGGTAAAAATTACTATTCCCACCCTAGTGAGCTTATCAGTAGAGAAAGTAAATATTTAATATATTAATAAATATAAATAAAATATCAATACCAATAAAAAATAATTAAAAGTAAATACCAATTCAATACAATATAATAATTAATCAATTAAAAAAAATCAATTGTTAAAATTCATTAACTATTAATTACCAATTTACAATTAATTAAAAAATAAAATTTAATTGCCAATTACTTCAAAATAAATACCAATAAATAAATAAAAACATTTCATTAATTACAATTAAATGACTTCCCACCCTATTCCTCTATAAACCTGCAACCCGCTACGGAAAATAAATTAATTAAATTCACATAATTATCAATTAATCCATTAATACAAATTAATTACCAATTAAGAATTAATTAATTACTAATTAAAAATGTATTAACAATTTATTCAAAATAAATACAAATAAATAAATTAACATATTTAATTAATTATAGTTTAATTACTTCCCACCCTATTCCCCTATAAACCCAAACCTGCTATGGAAAATAAATTAATTAAATTCACATACTTATCAATTAATCCATTAATAAAAATTAATTACCAATTAAAAATTAATTAACAATTTTTTCAAAATAAATACCAATATATAAATTAAAATATTTAATTAATTAAAATTAAATGACTTCCCACCCTATTCCCCTATAAACCCAAAACCCGCTACAGAAAATAATTTAATAAAATTCACATAATTATCAATTAATCAATTCAGAATTAATTAATTACCAATTAAGAATTAATTAATTACCAATTAAAAATGAATTAACAATTTATTCAAAATAAATACCAATAAATAAATTAACATATTTAATTACTTATAATTAAATTACTTCCCACCTATTCCCCTATAAACCCACAACCCGCTACAGATTTAAATTACGCAAAAACTTAAATAACATAAAATTCATTACTTAAAATAAATTAAAAAAAATATATACCCTTTGCACACATATACAAACATACAAAACACTTTAAAAAATTGGATATGATTAAAAATTGGATAATTTTAATGACCTATATTATATACTTCGATATTTTGACTTTCTATATTTATAAAAATCGATATTACTTCACTTACCTTCAAAATGATATTTTTGATGACTATATTCTGTCCAGTCGATATTTTGTCCATTCTATATTTTGAAGTCGATATTTGTGTAATTCGATATGTTGTACTCAATATTTTGTCTGTATACCAAAAACCACCAATAGCCATACAGAATGTTTGTTTATTCAGCCTATTCTTTAAAAAAATTGTATCAACCTCTCAAAAAGACTACATTACAATAAGCAGAATACACTAATGGAATTCAGGTGCACCTTTTACCTGCTTCCTGATGCCAATAATTGGTCTCTAGCGGTGCCTGTATTTTTAATTAACCCCTTGCCTGCTGTTGACGGAACCGCTCCGTCATCAGCTGCGGTGGCGCTGTGCTGATGACGGAGCGGTTCCATCATGGCCCGCTCGGAGCGCCTGCGCGGCGCGAATTCCGCGCCTGAGCTGAGCGTTCCATTGAGCGGGGCAGGCCATGACGGAACCGCTCCGTCATAAGCACAGCGCCACCGACGCTGGTGACGGAGCGGTTCCGTCACAAGCATGGGGCCGCCCCGCCCCCTTAGCACTGCGGCGGAATAGCCGCCGCAGTGAAGGGGTTAACCAGCAGAACTCCCCTGGCCACCTTTGCTTGTACCAATGCAGCCAATGTCTGGAAACCCATTATTTCCCAAGCAGGTCCTGTCACCGCATCAGATAACTGGCCAACTGGAATTCCCACAAGGCTTGGCAACGGAGATGAGAATAAGATAAAATGGCAGTGGATAATAAACAGAGAGTGACGCAGGCGAGGACTCCTCGTTAGCCGCAGGCCTCTTTCAGTAATGGACATGCGATGGGATTTTATCCCAAGCAGAAATCCATTTTGACCAGTTAACAAATGTGAGCCCCTGGAGCCAGCTGCAGCACACGCGTGTTTTCGGGCATCACTTACGTGCTTGTGGCCAACAGGGCACAAGTCCTAAAAAAAGAAGTAGGGGGACGCTGTCACCAGATGTGACGTCTCAACAGGAAGGGACTTCACGAAAAGTGGCTCGATCTGGTCCCAGAGAGGCCAAAAAGGTGGAGTCCAGCTGTTTGGCAGGGGGAACGGCGTCCATCCTGTAAAATAAGTGGGAGGACGCCGTCCACCCGCGTGGTACCCCGACTCGAGCCCTGGTGGCCAAGCCAAAACAAGGGGCATTCTAGAGGCGAAGACAACCATCCAGCGTGCAACGTTAAGAGCCTAGATGAGACAAATGAATGGTGAGAGCAAGGAACCAGTTCCAAAAGGCAACTGGGGCGCAACGAACGAGCAGGGATTTCAGCAGAGCTACCTCGTGACATCCAGCACCTCCACCTACAAGGGGCACTCTAGGAGGGCGTTCTGCTGCAGACAGGGGCTGGGGCGTCATTGGTGCTGTGTGCCACCTATTGCAATGACATTTCGAAATTACTATTTATAGTGGGAATACCATCATGTTTCTGTAGTAATGTGACGTTTCGCTTCCCCTTTCATCAGGGAAGGGTGAGCCTTTGCTGTGAGATGCGAGGTGTTTTCAGAGAGTATCGGGCTGCTGAACTCAGGAAGACTTTCTATTTGCTGCAAGCAAAATCACTCAGCCTGCGGTAAAAAATAGAACAAGAATTTTTTTGTGTGGGTGGAGCACTTTAGTTTGTACAAAACAGAAGGTTTTAACTATTCCATTGTTTTATATTGTGCTCGGATTGTTGTGCTTTGACTGCTGAAGTGGCCAGTCTCCTGAGCATCAAGTCTGCATATGCAGATTTATTCTCATTTGTACCTTGTAGGGTGAAAGGTGGAAGGGCAGCCAAGCACGTGGGGCTAAATTTAAAAAAAAAGCAAATAAATAGAAAAAAAGCAATCAGATGCCGCATTTCTTTCCCATTTGTATACTTTTGTAGCAATATCGGCATGCCACGCTCTAGCTTGTCCTCCTTTATGGTTCCCCTAACTTACAGCTCTACTGTGTGTCTGCTCCGTTTCCTCCAGTAAAGTGACGCGTCTGGCTGCGTCTTAGGCTTTTTTCTCTCCTTTTTAGGTCAACACATAAATAAATGGCTTTGTGATTTACAATGCCAATAGCTCAAACTCTAATAAATGCGAGACCTATTGCATTGCAAATGCTTGTTGTGCCTGTAGTTGCACAGCTAGATTTGTTTACAGGCACACAAATTTCCCTAAAACGTGAGCCTGCTGCATACAGGCACTGTCACTGCTTGTGAAAGGACAAGCACATTATATGCATGCTCTCCACATTACTCTACGAGGGGAATCTCACTAGAGGAGTGAGAAAGAGTCATTCAGTCCAGTTTTTTGTCCCTTACAAACATTCACATCTCTTCTGAGCTCATGTTTCCTGCCATTACACTTGCAAGATCTAATTGTTCTGGTTCAAGCTTGTTTGGTTAGTGTTGAGTGGGGAGCTGCAGGCAGGCGATCAACTCTCACCATGGAGAGGAAAGGCTCACAGCTCAACTTTCCCATTAAGATACCGAACAGATGTTGGCCCTATCCCTATCACCCTCTTTCAGTTGGCAGCATCACTGAGCCCCAGCACAGCATCACTGGAGCACCACCTCAGCATCACCCAGCACCACCTCAGCATCACCCAGCACCACCGGAGTACCACCTCCGCAGAAACACACCACCACCTCAACACAACATCTCAGCATCAGCGCACCACCACCAGTGCAGCCCCACTTCCGTAGCAATTCAGCACCAACTAGGCACCACTTCAGCATCAGCGCAGCACCCCCTCACCAACAGCACAGCTCCAAATCAGTGTCACTCAGCACCACCTGAGCTCCAACTCAGTACGAACACCTAAGCATGACTCAGCGCCACCTCCGGATCACTCAGCACCTCCTCAGCATGACTCAGCATCACCTGAGTCCACAGCATCAGCACAGCACTTGTGCAGCACCACTTCAACATCTGCTCAGCATCAGCACCACCTCCACACAGCACCACCATGGGCACAGCTCCACCTAAACAGCAATTCAGCACTAATGCAGCACCACTTTAGCATTAGCACACCACCAACTTAGCATTACTCAGCACCACCTGAGCACCAGTGCAGCACCACCACCACAGCATGACTCAGCAAAACCTCAGTATCACTCATCACCTAAGCATCACCTCTACACCAGAACACCACTACTCCAGCACCACCTCACCATAATCAGTACCACCTGAGCATCAATCAGCATCACCTCTGCATCACCTCCGCATCAGCACACCACCACCTCAGCACCATCTCAGTAAGGCCTCAGAATCTGGCATCTGTTGATTCTTCCCTAGAGTCTGTCTGCTGCTTGTGATGTAATTCAGGTACTATTTCCCAACCTACACCCACCTGTTGTTACTGTTCCCCCCTCATAACAAAAACACCTATAACAACAAGCATTAGAACAGGCAGGGAAAGTAGCCAGCAATGCAAGGACAAAAAAACTAGAATTTTTTTTTTCATGTTCATTCTTTTGTAATAGGGTCGTTCAGTTATACATAATGTCTTCTTGATATATATATATATATATATATATATATATATATATATATATATATATATATATATATATATATATATATATTCCGACCACAACTTGTCCATGAATAAAAAAGGTTCTGACACAGTATATATATAAGTGTGTGTGTGTGTATATATATATATATATATATTGACTACCGTGAGCAAGAACAGTAATCTGTTTGAAACGCGTAGGTGAGGAAGTTTTTTCCGAGATGGAATAAAGAAGCTTAACAAAATCCGAGAAGAGTGCGGTGTTTCTTTCAATTGCTTTGACAAGTTACTACGAGTCTTGTCCTTGACTCGTCACCGGCACCAGCTGATTGGTCGCTCCTCCTTCAGTAAGGGACATTTGCTTTGACAATATATATATATATATATATATATATATATACATATATATATAAATATATTTATTTAAATAATACTTACAACACTTTTTTATTATAACTTTTCACCACGCTGAGCAGCCACAATGCTCTACAACAGTGGTTTGCAAACTGGGGTCCGCATTCCCAGGGGGTCCGCAGGCAGCAGTTTTAAAAGCACTGCAACGTTCATTGTATAATCAGCAGTTTTTGGGCAGCAATAAAAGTGTCAAGATAACTCCGGTGATTAATGTACATTAGTGTACATTAATGTACATGCTGAAGAGAGATATGGGTTTTGTCCAGTGGCAGCTTTGACTCATCTAAGGAAGCGCAGATGGTGAATATGCAATATTTTGATTTGCGCATAGGTCAGTGGGTTCCTGCTTTTGCCACAGAGAATATTTTGTTATTGTGCAGGTCACAAATTCCAATCATAATCTAGCATAGTGAGCTATGACCTGCCATCAAAGAGCTGCATGCAAACTGCATGGTCCAAGTTAGTAATTTATGCTTTCACCCAGTCTTTCATTATCCAGATGCTGCTAAAAAGGTTTATTTGAGTAGAAATAAATTCTTATTATTAAAGTCAATGCTAACCCCTGTATTATGTTCTGAATCCTGAGTTTATACTTCTCCAGACCAAGCACTCTTAAAAAATGCCTACCTGTATGTATGACACGTGAATCCTACACCTTGTAGTCTCCTTTGCCTTATGTACCACTTTCTATTTACTGATCTACACATTTATGATTCATTGTCTCTGTATGTGTTTGATGTAAAGTCCTCTGACACCCTATAGTGGTATGAGAGGTGCTATAAAATAAATTAAATGCATGTGACAGTGGGGTTATGGAGAGATGAGAGGCACTGTAGGAGGGTAGTAGTGAGGGAATGATTGAAGATTGTCAAAAGAGTTTTGTAACCTGGTGCATAGTAAGGTCATTATTTACTATTCTTTAAAAGCTAATACAATTCAATCTATATTGTCAAATGTGTTGTAAAATGCACCATTTTCCCCCAAATGTTTATGTGTGGAGCCCCCCAAAGCCCCTTTGTAGTGGTCAGGCTCACTTGCTGCACTTGGTGTGCACTGTACAAGGACTGGTCTGACAACATTTGCCAGAGCAGCTTTAGGTTTCCAGTCTAGCCTTGGCAGGAGCCGGAGCCTCAGGCAGTAAAATAAAACCAAACAATGAAACGTTAGTTGTGAGATGCAGCACCAACCTTCTAATTAAGATTTTGGGATTTTCGCAAATATTTTTTTATATAAAAATACAAAAATCTTTAGTAATTCAAGTCTAGTCTTTGTTTGAAGTGCACACGTGTGTTTATTTTTTTCAAATTACAGTTTTAATGTTTGACATTTAAATCATACAAATTGCTTCGTGGTCCCCGGCTTCCAGTAGTGGCTCAATGGGGGTCCTCACGAGTGAAAAGTTAGGAACCACTGTTCTACAACATAGCTTAAAGACATTGGCAAAGCCAATAGCTCTTGTTAAACACTTATAGGGTCCCAAAGGCGAGACCTATTGGCTATGCCAATGCTTGTTAAGATCTTGCACTAGCGCATCCCATTGGTCAGTTATGGGGTGACACTGTAGACCCCTGTTCTCCTTCCTGTGAATCAGTCTGCTGTCCATACAGCCTGTGCGGCGCAGGGGATCCCCAACCCTTCATGAGGCCCCCATTCAGCCCAAGGCCAATGAATATCTGTGAGACATAGGAGACACAGAGACCCCTCATTACATTCTGCAGGTAGGCTTCTTTATTGTGTGTTTATTCTCCAGTTCGCCAGATACAGGGTTGCCGCATTTGCGCCATGTAAGGAGAAAAGAAACTTTGACAAGAAAGTGGTACTCAAGCACAATATGCGAGTTATAGAAAATACAGAACCATTACAAATACATCAGAAAACAGTCACACTACAGATATGTGGTAATGATGAAGAATTGGCTAGCGGGACACTCATTTAAGTACTTCACCTCATCTTGAAAATGGCTGCCATGTTTCCCAGGTCCATGTGTGATGTGTTACTCCAGTCCAGGTTTTTTTCTTTCAATTCTGGGACTTGTAGTCCTGTTTTATAAAGGAATAAATAAGACTACATGTCCCAGAATTCAAAGAAAAAAACTGGAGTGGAGCAGCACATATTAAATGGGCAGGAACTGTCTGGGATTGACTATGTGCACTTTTGAAATTAAGGGAGAGCATCTGCACTTCTCAGCACTGCTGCAATATATTTAATGGGAAAGTACCAGGACTTCTCAGGGGCAGATGGGTACTCCATATAGTGAGTACCTGCATTTATATGTCCATTCAGAGCACTGCTCATGGATCTGAGAAACTTGGAAGAGCTGCCTGATTATTTACAATATTATGTAGTGTTATGGCGTTTTACACAAGACTCAAGGGACATTGTAATTGTATTTATGTAGCGCTTACTACCCCTGATGAGGCGCTGAAGCACTTTTCAGCGAGCAGCACGCTACTCCAGAACCCAAAGTGGATTAATAGTAGATTAGTATGGGAAATATAAGTTGTAAATGGTGTAATGGACATGTGATTCGGTTAGTTGAAGTTGGTTTTATTTGGGAGCTCATGGTAGTAAAAAGAGCTTTGGGTTGAGTCAAAGAAGGGACAGAGGAGGAAAGAGTCTAGAAAGGGTTTTTTTGGAGATCACAATAGTAGAATGAGTTCTGAGTCAAGAGAGTGGAGGTAGAGGATATATTGAAATAGATATAGGATAAGACATAGAGTAGTGTGGAGAGAGCTGAATTCTTTTGTCTTTCTAAAGTGGGAGTAAAGTGAAAATATATGGATACATAACTACATAAAAAGATATACATGTATATGGAAAATAATAAAAATATATAAAGTTGTTTTATATAAAGTACCATATGTATATGTATGTATGACTATTTAGAAACTCATAAGTTCATGTGTTGCTGTATATAAAGCTTATTTATTGATGTTTATACATTTATTTTTTTTATTTTTGGGGTAAATTTATGTTTTCTTATACAATTTATTTATTTCAATATGTTTTCAATGTTTTAATAATGAAGCACTTATACATGTGATTGTTATAACATTCACACATTGTGATAGATAAAAAAAACAGAGACCAATAAGCATATGATCAAATGACCAATATAAAGTATCACACATTGTAATAGATAAATACAATAAATACAGAAACCCATAAGCATACAATCACATAACTTATATGTAAACTATGCAGTGAATTATATACAAGTTAAGCATGTAAACATAAAATGATATAAGCATCTAAACCATAACATGGGGGGTATGTACAGAGGGGGGACAGAATGTGGGTGGGTGTATCTATGCATTTGGGGGGGAAGGGGGGTAGTGTTGCAGCGTCAGTGTAGGTCCAGTGGTCAGGGAGTGGGATGCATTATGTAATTAGCTTATTTGCGTAAGGGGGGGTTCCCATCACAGGGGCATAATGATGACGTCTTGAAAGTGTAGCCATTGGGGCGGCCGCGTCCAGGTTGCATAGTGAGGGCCTGATATACGGAGGTGGAGACGGGGCAAAGAGCGCTTTATCGCTGACAGTAGGGCACTTTTGTTAGGCATTCCGGGGTGTGGGTGGTGCATCGTTCGCAGTATGGCAGAGATACAGTGGCGTGGGCCTCGGCTTGTATTACACTGCTAGAGGGGGGGGAGGGAAGGGATGGGGGGAGCAGTGGGAGCAAGTACACTCCGCGGTGTCCCTTGTCCAGGTATTTCTGTTGAAAGGATTGAAGGATGTCATCCCAGTGTTGTGCAATGGGGAATTTCCTAAGCCCTGCCGTCTCTTCCCGCCGTAAGACTGTGCTCTACGCTCGTGCCCAGTTGGTGAGGGACATGTACCAGTGCTGTATGTGTGGGGGTGTTTTGGCCTTCCACCGCTTGGTGAGCAGTCGTTTGGCCGTGATCAGCCCGAGGTCCCAGAACCGGGCCGGCACCCTGTTCAGCTTTGTGCGTTTGTATAGTCCTAGGATGCAGGCTTCCCATACCTTCGGCACATTTTCGTTGGTGCAGTGTGTAAGCAGCGCTATTACCTCATCCCAATATTGCTGGATGTTGAGGCACAGCCAAAGCATGTGCAAGAGGTCTGCACCCACCAGGGAGCAGCGTCTGCAGGCAGTATCTGTGACCGAAAAGTATCTGTTTATCTTGTCAGGTGTGAGATAGGCACGGTGTAATATGTAGAGTTGTATGACTTTGAATCGGGGATTGCGCGGGATGTTAACCGGCCCAGTCAGCACCATCGCCCACTCCTTGTCCGTCCAATCTCTCCTCCTGTCTGCCGCCCACTTCTCTCTCAACTGCGAGGTAGAGGGTGGTGTATGAATCAGGAGGGCCTGTGCTAGCCAATGCACTATGTGGGAACCACTGCCCATTACATGGAGGTACTGCATGAAGTAGTGTATCGGTAGCTCCTCTGACATGTCACCCCAGGCGGCAGTCAGCGTGCGGATGAGGGACGCGTGCAATAGGAATTGTCCATTCGGGAGGGTCGTATCTTCCGCGAGGTTCGCAAAAGGGAGAAGAGCATAGGTCTCCTAGCATTTCCACGCCCGCATTGGACCAGCTCTCCAGTATTGCGTTCATCAGTACTCCAGTTGCCATGGGGGTGCCCAGCAGAGGGAGTATCTTGGCATACGGTGTCGTCGCTCGGGTGAGTCGCAGGCATCGCAGAAAACATCTGTGCGCCACTGCTAGGTACAGCTGCGGGGGACGAGGAGCCCGGGTCAGCGGATGAAATAGGGTGCACACTTGTAACTGAGACCAGGTGGTGACGTCCGTGGCAGTGTCCCCTAGGTCTTTACCGCTTAGCCATCCCGACACCCACTGCATCTGCGCCGCTAGATAATACAACTCCCTGTTGGGAACCGCTAGACCCCCCGAGTCAGTGGGCATGTATAACTTTGTCATCGCCACAAGCGGTCGGCCCGTGTTCCAGATTAAGCCTCGGAGTAGGACCTTGAGGTCCCGAAATACCCTGTTGGGGACATAGGTCGGGATATTGGCAAAGTAATACAAGAGTCTCGGTAGGACTATCATTTTTGCCAGTGTTGCTCGGTTGGGCACATTCAGGGGCAAAGTCCTCCAAAATCCAACCTGTGCCCGAATGGATGCGAGCGCTCGCATCAGGTTCCCCTCCAAGAAATCCGTAGGGTTACGGTAAATGTGGATTCCTAGGTACCTGAACGTTGTGGGATACCACTGTAGCAGTTCGCCACCGATGTATACGTCGCTCTCGGGTATGTCCGGGACAAAGGAATAAGCTCCAGATTTAGCCCAGTTGACTCTCAAGCCTGACATCTCCTCAAAGGTGCGGAAAATGACGGCGAGGGATTCCGGGACATTAGTCAAGTCTCTGACATAGAGGAGGAGATCATCCGCGTACAACGATATCACGTGGAGGCCATCTGCCATCGGTATTCCCCACTCCGCACCGCGGGTCCGGAGGATCGTGGCTAGGGGTTCCATGGCCAAGGAAAACAGCAGTGGTGACAGGGGGCAGCCCTGCCTGGTGCCTCTCCGTACGCGGATAGCATCAGAAAGCAACGTACCAGTGCGGACACGAACTGTGGGTCTACGGTACAATAAGCCAACCATGGTCTCGTAGCCATCCCCCAATTCAAGTTTGTCCATGACCGCCCGTAGGTATGGCCATTCCACCGAGTCAAATGCTTTCTCTAAGTCCAGCAGTAGGCACCCGGCGCGTGACCAGTGGTGTGTTGCGTACTCCTGTACACGGAATAGGCGGCAGATGTTATAGGAGGTGTGACGCGTTGGTACGAATCCGTTTTGATCATGATGTACCAGGGTTGGGACCAGGGGGGCCAGTCTCCAGGCCAGGGTGGAAGCAAGGATTTTATAATCAGTATTGAGGAGGGCCAGGGGACGGTAAGAGCCCAATTGCTCGCCATCTCTGCCGGGCTTGAGTAAGGAAATTAGGTTAGCCTCATTGAGCATGAGGGGGAGGAAGGAGTCTTCCGCAGCTGCAGTATACATCTTTAACAACTGGGGGATGAGTATGTCTGAGCCAGCCTTATAATATTCTGCGGGCAAGCCGTCAGGGCCAGGGGATTTGCCGTTTGACAGGTTGAAAATGGCGTCACGGAGTTCTTCAGGAGTAAGTGGTGCTCCGAGGTCGTCCTGTTGCGTAGCCGTCAAATTAGGCAGCTGCAGGGGTGAGAGATATTCAGCTGTGACAGGTTGTGGGTCGCAGAGCCGGGAGCGATATAAATCTGCGTAGTGATTTATGAATGCTTCATGTGTTTGGCGTTGTGTGTAGAGCAACCCCCTCCCTACTACTTGTATCGCCGATGTTGGGGTCATGCGGTCTTCCCATGCAATCAGCCAGGCTAACAGTTTGCCAGGTCTGTCGCCCTGGCGATGCGTGCGGGCAGAGTGTGCAGCGAAGTTGAGATTACGCAAACGTTCTAGGAGGCGTTCATGTTCTGTTTTTGCTTCCGTCAGGGGGTCGCTTGCACCTCCCACCGCGTCTCGTTCGTGGTCCAGCAGTTCAGTTTCTAATTGCGTCAGGTCACCCTCCAGTTGTCTTCGTATGTGGCCCTGTGTGCCCAAGCAGTGTCCCCCGATTACCACCTTGAATGCGTCCCATTCAATCTGGGTGGAGGACGCCGTATCAGCATTGTCTTCAAAGTATTGGGCAGTTTGTGTGAGAAGGGAGTCGCGGAAAGCCGCGTCTAGCAGGAGGTCCGGATGAAGTCGCCAGGTGGGGATGGGCGGGTGTGGACGTTCCCATGCAATGGTCAGAGTGTGTGGGTTGTGGTCCGAATGTGTGCGGCCCATGTATTGTGTGTCTGCAACCAATGGGAGGAGGTCAGCGGTCACTATGAACCTGTCTAAACGTACATGTAGATCATGCGCGCCCGACCAATAGGAATACGTCCGTGTTGTTGGGTTACGTGTCCGCCATGTGTCGTGTAGGTTCCACTGTGTAGCCCAGCTGATTAATGCTTTCGTGGCGACGTGTGTTGGTGCACTAGTCGGGTGGGGAAGATCTGTCCAGAGTCGCATCTAGGACGGTGTTGTAGTCACCCCCTAGGATCCACGGGACCCCATGCCAGGCCGCCAACACCACCGAGAGGCGGGTAAAAAACTACCCTGGGCAGTGTTTGGGGAATACAGCGAAGTCAGTACTACTGGCTGTCCATCCAGTCTACCTCGGGCTATCACGTACCTGCCGTCCGGGTCCACATGTGTGTCTATGACTGCCCATGGGGTTCCAGGACGGACCCACAGGAGCGCCCCACGGTTGAAGGAGGAATACTCAGTGGCATAAGGTTGCCTGCGCCATCTGCGATGTAGAGCGTGCACCTCCATTTTGTTTAGATGTGTTTCCTGTAATAGTGCTACGTGAAATTTATGGCGCTTCAAATAAGAGTAAATCTGGTAACGTCTCGCTGGTGTGTGCATGCCCCTGACATTCCATGTACATATCCTAATGTCAGCCATTATTGTCACTTGTGTAGGAGTCACCTTTGTCATCCAGTCCCAATTCCCTGAGTGTGGCCCCCCATTGATCTCCCGGCACCCCTCCCTTTTCCAGACCAGACACAGCTGCATTCACATTAAGGAACAACACAAACAGTTCCCAAGAGGTGACGGTAAAAGGGAAAACATGGAGCCTAGAAGAGGCAATACTATATGAAATACCAAAAGGTAGACTGAGCAACATGCTGCCGTCCAAACACTCAAGTGAGTTAAAATAAGCTTCTAACTATACAGTTCTAGGGGGTGGTGGGTAATTGGCACAGTAGCGACACAACAGTATTGTTCTCAAAGGGGGGTGGTGTCCCATCCCGGGCCGTAAGATTACGGGCCTTATCTAACAGGCTGCACCGGGCATCAGCAAATGCAACGTGGTGGGAGATCGTTCGTCCGTTGCAATGATTGGAAAGGAAGTCCGTGCAAGGATGCACACCTCCAGCAAGGTCAGGCCGGGGATCGCCAGCCCAGCAGCAAGTACGGCAGGGGGGAGGGAAGGCGCCACAATGACACTGGTCTAGCATTTGTAATGTCTGTAAGGTTGTACTCACTGTGTTTCACTGATTCCATCCCATGTAGAGTAAGGGGGGGGATCCCCCCTCGGCCTCCGCCGCCCAAATAATCTGCGCCCCTTGTTGAACAGGGGGCGCGAGCGCGCAATAGTCATCACAGTGTGAATATTCCGAGGATCCCAAGGGGGGGTTCCCCTCAGCCAAGTAGATCCACAGTTTGTGGTGTGACATCGGGTGGATCCGTGGATTGTTGTGAGTCCGGTAAGCCGTAGATTGCTTCGTCGTCGCTGGGAAAGGTGCGCGGACTGGCGTGTGGGGATGAGGATGGCGCCGGAGAGCTGCTGATTTCCGTGACCCTGCGAAGCGCATCTTGTTGTTCCTGCAAGACTAGGTCCGCTGGCGGAGAGTGGGTCGCCGGCTCCTGTGAGTTGTGAGGCGTAGGTGATTTGCGCCTGCGTCTTCGTCTTGATCCCTGGGAGCGTGTCATCGTAGCAGTGCCCCGCGCCTGTCGAGGTGTCCCCTCCACTCTGCCATTCAGTCAGGCTTCAACCTCCTCAGGGCTGGTGAAAAAGTGTGTTTTATTCTGCGCCACCATCGTAGACGCGCGGGAAAGAGGAGTGAAAACTTGAGGCCCGCTTGTCGCAGCCTGCGTTTCACCGCTAGAAAGGAGTGTCTCTGTCGTTGTACCTGGATGGTATAATCCGGGAAAAACATTCCCGTGGCATTGTCTATTCGAATATCTCCTAATTTCCTGGATTCACGCAGGATGGCGTCGCAGTCTCTGTAGTTAAGGATGCGAAAGATCAGCGGTCTGGGGTTAGATCCTGGGGGGAGGGGTCTCGTGGGTACCCTGTGGGCCCGCTCAAACACAAAGTATTGCGACAGTGTTCCCTCCGGTAAGAGGTCTCTTAGCCAGTCCTCCATGTGGCGCGTAGGGTCCGTCCCCTCCCATTTTTCCGGTATGCCAACCAGTCTGATGTTGTTTCTTCGCGCCCGCCCTTCTGCGTCCTCAGCGCGCTCCTCCAGGAATTCAACCCTGTTGAGGAGGTCGCATATATGTTTGTGCACTTGATTCACTCGGGGTCCCAGATCAGTCACCGTGGTTTCCAGCGTGGTGGTGCGGTCTTGCAATTTTTTGTGATCGGCCTTGAGATGGGTCAGATCGATTGCCACACTGTCGATCTTGTTTTCTAGGGAGGTGCGCGTCTGTTGGAGGGACTCCTCCAAGCATTCCATCACAGCTAAGACACTGTACAATTTGGATTTCACATCGGTATCCATTGTGGGTGGCGATTTGGCCTGCTTCCCTTTTGTAGATGTGTTGCCGGTTCCAGTACGCGTCCTCACCTCCAGACATGGGCAAGGCGGTGTGTGTGAGTGATCACGGCTCACAGAGGAGGTTCTGTTGAGCCGGCCGGGGTGTAGGCTCCCCGATACGTGTCTCCTCCGTCTGGTGCTCGCTGTTCCTCTCCGCCAGTGTAGCGCTCTCTGGAGAGCGAATGTCTAGTCGGGTGTACGCTGCGTTTATCTCCCAAGGGGGGCTTGTCTGACCAGGCCTGGTCCCTCCGGGTGCCTCGGCAACAGTCGGAGGGTGGTCGGTGCTGGGGGGCATCAGCTGTTGGGGGGGCCTCTCCAACCCTCGAGCAGGTGGAGTCCCTCTCTCCAGAACAGGATATGGATTAGGGCCGGGTGTATCCTGGTGTGTCACAGGAGCCGTCGTCCCCCCAACCATCCACCACTCAGGGTCCCGGTGTCGTTAGTGTTGTGGGGCCCGCTCCCGTTTGTCGTCGCCCAGCCAGGTGTTGCTCCGGTTTTGCGGCGTCTCCACCTCCAGGGGCCAGCGGAGAGTTCGCGCAACCCCGGAGCCTGCAGGCGCTCCCGCTCCACTGTTGGCCCTGTTTGATATGTGGGAGGCGGTGTTGGTGGTATAAACTGCATACCCGGCCTCACGTGCAGCCCAGCCGCCGTTGCAAGAGCCCGCCGTGGCCCACCATATCTTTCACCCCTGCAGTTTCTTTTGAGCACGGCCACTCGTAGTCCCTGTTCGGCGGCTGTAATTGTCCTGTCGCCACAGCACCGCGGTAGTCTCTCACGACGGCAGAGCATGGTAGCCGCCCAGCGTCGTGTGGCCTCCGGTGCGAGTACACTGCTCCTGGGGGGCAGGGGGAGTCGCCGTGCCCTTCCCCATGGACTGTGCCAGTTCCGACGATGTGCTGTGCAGGCCGCAGCTGGGGGCCTAGCACGCAGGCAGGGGCCACGGTCTCGCGCAGCTGGGCATTCCGGGGCGGTGGTGAACAGAGTGGCTGCAGCCCTTAACGTGGTGTGCTTTCCCCCTGGCCCAAAGTCTGCTGGGGCGCCAATGACGGCCGTCCGCTCTCCGGCACCTCCGGGCCCTCTCCCCGCACAGCCAGCGGTGCAGTGTCTGAGCACATCTCACCTTCTCTTTCCCCAGCCACAGCAACCACGGGGTCCAGCGCTGCTCGGTGCGTGGGTCCGCACCTTTTTGTCAATCCTCCGGCTGGGTCTCCCAGGGACGCAGTCCAGTCGGGGTGTAGCTGTGCAGGGGGGGAGCCGCCTCAGTGATGCATTCTGCGGGTGGGGGGAAGCCTCACGGTTGCCATCCACAGCCGCCACTGGTTCCGACAAGGCGCTGTGCCGGCCGCCGCTTCAGGCCCAGTGGCCCGGGTGGAGCCGCGGCCTCGCGTAGGTGGGCCCGCCGGGACAGCAGCGTCCGGGGCGGCCGCAATCTCTCCGACTGTGCCTGTGTGGAGCCCAACAAGCTGTCAGCCCCAAAATTGGTGGGCAAGCTGCTCCTCGGGTTCCGCCTGTAGTTATAGCCTTGCCAGGATGTCTGGGTCGGAGAATCGGCCCGGGGAAGGGGAGCTCGGATCGGAGCTCTACCCTGCCACGGCTGCCTCCATTGCACCTCCTCCCAACCTTTAGGGAAGAACAAAACAAACATCAGTCCAACCTGTGGGGGCAAAGAACAATCAACTAAACACCACAGTGTCCATCAGCCTCACAAGTCGGGCAGCGGGAAAACAGCAGACATGGGGCTGGTGACTGGCTGCAGCAGGGTAATCTTGGCTGGCAATCATAATTCAACCCGAGTGGTTCAGGACACGAATGCTGACTTGGAGACGTCAGCTGCACTCCGGTAGCATATCAGTGGGAACATGTCCTTTGGTCTGAAATTGCTCCACTTTTCTGACGTTGACGATGGTCTGTGGTGGGTTCTAACAGTTCATTAAAACAGGGTGCGTCATGAGCATGGTTGAAGTCTGTGGTGGAGGTTCACAAAGGTGTGGCTTTATCAACTGAAGTGTCTGTTAGATGACTTTGCTGTGTCCTGTAATCTGGCAGTGGGGCAGTATCAAGTCCAAATCTCCCGCCTGGAGAGGCTCCTTGTTCTGGTTGCTACGGGACTGCATGTGGGCTGCACTGGAGCTGCTTGTGTGCTGACATGGGGGCAGCTGCAAGACCACCAAGGAGCCAGTATCTAGTCGCGCGCACAAACCTCCGGATTGAATGAGTCTTGGTCAAGACATGCTCTTGCTGCCGCAATTCGGGTGTAAGCCAGGTTAGCAGGTAGCTTCTGGTACTGTCAGCTGGTGTGGCAATGGTGTAGGACTCTAGTCCATCAGTACTCTGAAGATGGTAGTGTTTGATGCATTTGACGAGGACTGGGGTGATGGCAATTGCCAACCATGTGGTGAATCTGGCCAACAGTTGGTGATCACTTGCCTTGATGGTTGCAGACCTTCGTTCTTGAGTCGCTCACCAAGAGTTGGGGTGGCCAGGTGCTTCCATTTCCTTTGGGGAGGCAGCTGCAGCCTTACACTTGTACTTATTGGGCTACTAAGACGTCAGTGACAGTGGTGTGATGGACACACTGAGAAACGTGAGGCATGAAACTCTGTTTGCGCATGCTTGCGGCTTACTCTCGGTCTCCAGCTGGGCGAGTTTAAGCTATTGGCATTGTAAATGACAATGCCTTTTTTATGCTTTAAAATTTAAAAACAAAAATAAAAGGCATTGTTACTTGCAATGTCAATAGCTCAAACTCGCGTAAATGCGAGAACTATTGCATTGCAAATGCTTGTTTTTCATATGGAGAGCTTATTCTGCTTTATCGCTTGAAATTATGTAGTGATTATATTGCAGAGTTTAAAAATAGAAGACATAGGTTCTAGTCCCGTTGAGAAGTGCTAATTTCATGTTAGAATACCATGAGTTATAGCAAGAAAGCAAGGGGTGCACGCCATGTACACCATGCTGCCGTAAACCCAACACCTAACACTTGCAGTGGCAGGTTCGAGCCCTTGAAAAGATAGAAATATCTTCAAGGAATTTCCAGAAGCAAAGAATAACCTAAGCTCCCGGGAGATGAGCTGGGCTATAACGGACAAAAAGTTGATATTACCTCATTTCCAGATAGCCTTACTTGCCTTAACCCATAACTTTAGGCTGAGCTCTCCCTCGGCTAGAGGTCCATCCATCCCTGGAATACCCATTTATCCCCAAAAGTGCACTTTCTGGAATATTCCGACATGAAATGTCAGACACGACATATCAGTAAACGTCAAGGGACTATGCAGTGCTTCCAATGCTCAGCATTATTCCAACTCCAAGCTTTGCCTGCTCATGCCAGGTATGCAGCAGGGCAGGACGGGCTGCTGTCACTTCACCTCCTCTTCCGTGCAGTTCCTTCAACCCATTGTATCGATGCTGGGCCTGCTCGAGGCGGCTACTGAGGCGGTGTCACCGACGCTGGTCAGTCAGGTGCATGGACATCTAGCAGCAGTGAAGCTGCACCTTGCCAGCCATCGACTGCCAACCAGTCTAGTTGAGAACAGCTGATGCAGGCTGGTCACTGGGCCGACAGCATGGCAACCACTGGGCGGCATGGCGATCTCTGAGGCAGCAGCCTCCGCCAGCCAAATGTAAAAAAAAACAAAAAACGATCAGTAAACATGGTGCTTCCACAATGCAGCAGCGACAATTACAGAACCGATGTCCACCGCCTGAGAAGCTAATATATACAGCATTTGCAATGCAAAAGGCCTCGCATTTACGCAAGTTTAAGCTATTGGTATTGTAAATGACAATGCCTTTTATTTATGTTTTAAAAACGAAAACAAAAATAAAAGTCATTGTTATTTGCAATGTCAATAGCTCAAACTCGCATAAATGCGAGACCTATTGCATTGCAAATATTTGTGTTTCATTTAACCACCAGATGGCAGTCACAGCACACACACACAAACAAGCATTCCGTTTATAGGTTAAAACGAAATGCGAGTAGAATCGGTGCAGAGATAATTGATGTTCTAAAAATAGTGCTTAAATGAAGGAGACAGTGTAACGCCGCAAGTAAAAGACCCAGTCATGATGGGTGGTCCCAAAAGGAGACAGGGCGGTAACAAGGAGGGACTAAGAAGACTCATTATCAATGGGTAGTCAGCTGTACAATAGAACCTGTTACGTTACATGAGAGAAATGTTACTAAATAGAATGTTACAAAAATAAACAGGAGATTAGAAGAGGTAGGGTAAAACCATAGAAGGCAAGAACACAATATCAAACACAGCAAGCAAGGGTGAGGAATGTACAAGAAAATATTACAAATTTACAATGATGAACGAACTTCCTAGAGGGGTCTGTGAATGAAGGTATTAGTTCTGAAAGTGTGCATTACTGATACCCGATCCTGCAGTGGCACACTTTCAAGTCCCATACATGAGGATAGACCCGGTTCATGCCTTGATAGAAGTCAATAGGAGAAAAACAATCTCCTGATTACTTTTCTTATATCTCCCACTTTCCTCTTATAAAACGTTATGATGTAAGAGAAAGTGTCACTCTAAGTGTCACATATTTGGTTGTTGAATGTCACTCATAAGTACACTGAAACTATGAAAATGTCACACATAAGCAATCTGAAACCTTGGCAGCAATGTCTCAGAGTAAGCTAAATCAATGAAAATAAGTCCCAGTCCTCTTGCTGTCCTACCTTGAATTCCTTCTGCCTGGTCTTTCTTTTCCGAGTACAACAGCGACACCTGGCGTCTAAACTATAAATCGCATCGATCAGACAATCAGCGAGCACGGTTCCAGCGCCACGGACTCACCGGAAACAAACCCGGCGGCCATATTTGAATGCATAAAAGTGTGATTAAATTCACTAAGTGCGGCATGAAAGGTCATTACTACGAACAATCTTAAGTCGTTTCTACTTCGTAGTGAATAAGTTATTGAATGGGAAACGTGCCTATTTTCAATAAGTAAGTATCTAAAAAAAGAGTTCCAGAATTATTTTCAAGTCTACATCAAATGTGCTCAGTAATTACAGATCGGTAGGAGGTCTTTGTATCTACAGAGTTATTTAGACTTTCTGTTACTTGCCCATCTTATATCAACTAACGTACACATTGAACGAAGACGACTTCCGCCTATTACTTGCTTCCCAGAGATGGCCGCGTGTAGTCTCTCCTCTCTGTCCGCACCCCCAGACGCAGCCAACCTCCAGTCCTCTTTTCATGGCCACGGTTGCGGAGCCAGACAGAGCGCTGGCAGGGGAAGCAGTGGAAGATTGTCCGCCAGGGCCTCCGTACCGGAAGTAGCTCTGGGGCCGCCGCTCCGGCCCCTTTGTAGTGATTGGAGAGCTGGGCGTGGGAGCCGTGGTGAGTGAGAGGGACGGGGGCATGCAGCCGGGGCGGGCGAGGCCGGCGGGACCTCCCGGGGGTGCTAGCACTGCTGCTATGGCATGGGAAGGTATGCTGGGATCTGGGGAGGTGAGGAGCCAGTCTGGAGGTGCGAGGAGCATGTCCCCAGGGGACTGAAGCTCTCCTGCACTGGGGCTGCGGGGAGCCAGCCTCCTCCTGTGTGTCAGCCTCCCCCCGTGTGTCTGTCTCTCCCCTGATGCTCTCCTCCTCCCCCTGTGTGTCTGCCTCTCTCCTGGATGCTCCCCTCCTGGGCAGTGACAGTGGCTTGCCTCCCCGTGGTGGGGCTGTAGTAATCTGTGCACCCTGGCAGTGTGATGAGCCCCTGTGCTGGAGTATGAGCATCATTTCACCTGAGCAGCCTGTGCATCCTGCACTGCGATAGGATGTGTGGCTTCCCTTTCTGTGGCATGCCTTTCTTATAATCCTTGCACCAGGTGTATGTGTGCAGTATTTACATGGTGCAATCCAAGCCCAAAGGGAGCTAGTGCTGAACATGACCTAGGTAACAATATAGTGTGTGATTGGAGGAGTGGCTGGTTTCTAAGAGCAAAAGTTGACTTCAGTGCATCATTTATTGTTTAATTCTGTTTTTATTGATTTTGTTGCATTCTTATGATAGGCGACAGACGTTCGGGTAGCTGTCTATACATACAACCATAAATTATCAGTATGACATACATTTCTCTTTTCGTTTGTGCTGGGTGTACAGTTAATAACATACAGTCCCTTCCGTTGAGGATCAAGCATAGCCCTTGGTCTTCGACCAATGTTACATATTGCATAGGATACAACTTAATTTGACATGATTTAGTGTTCTTTAAAGAGGTGGGTCTTCAGCTCTTTCCTAAATCGGAGCAAGGTTAAAGCAGTTCTGATGGATACAGGGAAGTTGTTCCAGCTCATCCGTGCATACATTCAGAATGCCTGTTGCTTATTATTATTTTTTTTTTACCAATCTTTGCCTACATTCTGATGATACCCTGCCTGTGGTTGTGCCAAGAGCAACTGCGGATGGTGTTTTTGTCAGCAAGATGGGCATGGTTGTGATGTCTTTGTGAATCTGGTTTATAAAATGTTGCAGGCTGGTATGGGCAGCCAGAGCAGGTTCAGCAGGGTGGGGGAGATGGGATAATATTTATTCTTGCCTTTGATGAAGCGTGTTAATGCATATATAATGCCACTCCATATGGAAAGCGCTCTGATGCCTCCGGGTCCAGCCAGCACTATATAAAACTCATAAAATAAAAATAAAATAGGATTACTTGTAGGGTGGCGGGAAGTGTTAGAGCGAAGTAGCGATGATGTGTAGAAGGTCATTGTCACCTTCCAAATGTGATTGTACAAAACCTTGAACAGCTGTTACGAAACTGCTTTCTGAGAGGAATCTTTCACTTTAATAATGACAGCTGACACTATGGTGTCTTAATTTTCATGGCAGTCTGTTCCTTAAGTGTGAGGATGGTCTTCCCATTGAATCAGAGAGAGCTGGCATTTTGTAAAAGTTGGTGTTTGGAATCCTTCCTTCATACTGTTAAGCCAGTTATTTTTTTTTGCGAGACCAAATCGTACACATTGGCTTTTTAATATATATAAACATTATTAATATTGTTTGTATTTTTGTTTAGTATGTACAGGTACTCTATAGCTGTGCAACAATTGAGTATATTGCGTTTGCTGGAAACGATATTCTAATAAAAATGCAACAATGTTAAGAGTTTTGTTTGTGAATGAAAACTGGAGGGGCGATGCTTTAATTCAGAATTGACTTTTGCCACAAATATGTATGTGCAGATTTATGACTTTCTTCAGTGTCATAAATCATTATAATTTTCATGTAGGTTCAAATTAAAACAGTTGGTACTATGGCAAGCCTTTTGTAAGTGTCATTCTCCCTCCCACTGCAGGATTTGACATGTATAACATACATGCTGTGGACCGTCATACTCTCTCATCCTTTCTCCCCTATTAAAGTTGCCAGTATGGGAAGATGGCGAATTGCAATAGACTGGAATGTGGTCCGAGCAGTTGACAGTGTCTATTATTAACAAATCATTCAACATATCACGGTTTTTGATTCAGTGTAATGCCAGAAGTGTGACCCTTTTACCCGTACATAGATCCTGTGCCACATAACTCAAACTGTACCAAACTGATGAGGTTCAACAAGACCAACACTGGTTTGTTTGTGCTTTTTTTCCTCTTCAGACGGGTCAGGACCATGTAGTTCATTTAGACAGTTTCTATCGGATCAAGATAATATCTGATTTGTTGATGGCAGGTCCTTGTTTAAAGATGTTTAGTGGTTGAAAAACTATGGACTGGAATACACTCTGATGGATTGCAGGTGGTTGAGACCTTTGCAAACATATCACCCTTACCCTCTGGGTTTCATTATAAGGTTAGTGATATTACATTCCCAGCCCTTTTTTTGCAGTTAAACTGCATTAATGGATGCCTTCATTTAAAAAAAAAAAAAAAGAAAACCTTGAGCGTTTTTTTATAGAGGACTTGTGGGCTCAGATCCCTGAAAAACTTGAAGAAGAAAACATAATCTCTGGTCGTTTGTGAGGGTCATTAATAGCATCATTGGTGAGTTAGTACGTTTACTGCATAAAAATGTAGCTTTTGGGCAAGTTGTAAATTACATTTATTGCTTCCTGCTAAGTCTCTGGTTTGAAACGTCTGACAGCATTTTGTTGACAGGCTTATGGTTGTCCACTATTTTTCTAGTCTGGCTTTTTTTTCTTTGTGGAAATTTTTTATCAGTCCGCATTTCGTTACAGTGTATATTATGTTCAATTTGTCACTGTCTTTTTGAAAACTGATACATCTCTGACTTTTTCCATTAAATGTAAAAAGTATAATGGTCTTTTTTTTGTTAAAATTCGGAAACCATGATAGGATTTTTCTGGGTGGGATGTTAACATGCTGTGAACGTTTCTCTTTTGAATGTTAGGAAGGACTGAGATTTTCTCATCACCCTGCTTCACTTAAGGGAATTGAATGTCGGTGCCTGTGAAAAGAGTTCTGAGATGTTTAAATTGTATGTATAAAAGCAGTTCCCTGTTGTGTGGAATAAGTGCAGTTATTGCATCAAATCATGCATTGGGCATAAGAAGGATGATGTACATAAGAAGGATCATGCCCACTACTTATATCCTTGTTGATCTTTGTACAGCACATCGTGTGAATTGAGGAATGACAGTTTACGTTGTGGTGTAGAGGGGCAAAGTAAATAGATCTGTTCAGGTCAACTTTAGAGAACATGTCCTACTTGCACGCTCTGTTTTTTTTCTGTGAGGTTTACTGGATCTTTTTGCGAAAACTCTGTTAAAACAAACACACAAATTGGTCACTCTTTCAGAAATCTCATTTGAAACTCTGGTAGAAATATCAAAAGGCATTTTATGGAGAGTTGCCCCTTATGTATTTTGTTTGGTTACATAGTTGACATTTTGAATAGTTTCTATAGAGTTCCAAATACTCGGTCTGCAAAAAACTAATATTATACATTTGTCTACAGAGCAAAGCTATATTCCTACCAACCCTCCATGTTTCTACAAACAAACCTACATTTATCACAAAAGCTCATATAATTTGCACATCATTACATCCTATGTTTAGTCTCATAATGCCGGGAAGACTAGAAGTTCTGTATGGATGATGTAGTCCTTAATCATGGCTGTGCCTTCCAAATGTTTTCATAATGGCAAAATAAAGTGGATGTCTTTAAAAAAAAAAAAATCAGATTTCCTTGTTACAATACTTATGTGACTGTTTTCCATGATGCTGATTTCTGATGAAAGTGTGTTTCTAACAGGACCTGACTTAATTTTGAACAAAGAAGGGGTGCCTGTGCCTAGTATGGGGTTGTTTTGGTTATTTTTATACAACACATAATAAAGGGGAAAAGACGTCATTTTTATTTTGGGACACCTTCGTTTTTTTGGTGTTGGCGTCACCACTGAGAGTGTTTGGAGAACATTTTTTAATATTATACATGTAGGATGTTTGAGGCAGACCATTACCTGGTACGGTCAAACTGAACTCTTTTGACGTTAGACGTGAGCTCAGTTATGTTACAATTTGATCTTCAATGATTCTTACTGAACTCCCGAAAGAGTGTGTGTGTGTGTGTGTGTGTATGTGTATATGTATATATATCTCAGTAATAGAAGGGGTCCTTTATTCTTACTACAACTACATGGTGTCACGGTTTGGTGTTTATGGAAGAATCATCATGAAAGTGATTTCTATTTAAAAAATAAAAAGAAAACAATTCAGTTTTATTTTCCCCAAGTTCCGTTTTGAGGATTTAGTATTTGTGCAGCTTGTTCATTATACTTTCCCAAGAACTGTTCGCTATTTGAACACCGACAAGACTTTGCAATATGCATTTGTGTCCTCACTTCCCCATTCTTTTCAATCCTTGCTACAAGGTTTGCTTCAAGATGGTGCTCACTAAGGGAGTGGGCCCACATTGCTGCATATAGGGTAGCTGGCAGTTCAGCACATTGGACAGCAGCCTTTGAAAATACAGACCACGGGTTTTGTATACTCAGTTTGCATTATTAAAACCACCACACTTTAATTTGTTCTCCTTTGAATTTCTACATTCTTGTCTGCGCCCATGATACTGTATTCCAGCTCTGATTTCTGTACAAGTAGCACTCTCTCCCTCTTCTCGCCATGCCTTCTCATTCTTCAATCACTTCCTCTTCCAAAAATCCACATAGGCTATCCTTCTCTGCCAGCCTCCTGGGTCTTTAGTGAAGGCAGAAGCTGTGGTCAGACATTATTACTCAGAGGACGGAATGACTTTCAACTTCAGCGGTTTAAAACCGAAGCTCACATTATAATTTTCTGAGGATATGTTTGCAATCATGAAATAAAGGGTCCTTTCCTCCGAGTAGGTGTGCTCCCATTTCTGGTTGTACTCTGCTTCGTGGATGAAGTACCCATGTGAAAGGCTGCTATGGTACTGAAAGCGAGGACTTAAACGGTCCTCCTCGTCACATGTTTTTAGATCACCCTTGTAATCCATTTTTTTCTCTATGGTTCGACCTGAAACTTCATTTCTATCACCTTCAACTTCTCTTTCACATTGAGTCCCACCGGAAGAGTGATCAAAATTTCAAACCCCAGTGAAAGATAATGTCTAAGCTCATACATTCACATTGATACTGTTTTCCCCCTTTTTCATTTTCTTTTAAAATGAAACTTGCTACCACGGTTTTCTAGATCATTAGTATTGTAGCTATTATCTGTTACTCAACAGGGTGGTACTGATTTTATCATCCTTAGGATGAAAGGTTGATTGAGCCTCAACAACGTGTATGCATTCGTACTTGAAATATCATATATTGCTCCATAAAGAAGAGTAACCTAAGCTATTTTGCTTACTAAATCAGTTGGGCAATTGTGTTTTTTGGCAAAAAAGAACTATTAGTGGTGGTATGTAATGATGAAATAAATTAAGACACAACCTCGCCAATTATACAAAGTAGCGGTTCATATTGATTATCACACTTGTGCTGTCTAGATGTTTAGAGCAGGCCACCAGTTCAAGTACTAGTAAGATAGCTAAGGGGGGTAAGCACCAGCAGCGCAGATCTGCCTGCATCCTGGTGATCACTTTTAATCCTGAGAAAATGTCGTTTTTTAAACATTTTTTTTTTACTGTTGCGCAAACTTGATCTAAGAACATTGGTGCACTTTACATGAGCAGCAGGTCACATTACAATTTTTATGTTTTTGAATGCTCAGGAAGTTTAAATGATGTGTCCTTAATTTCAGGATGCTGAACCGAGGCCGTTGATTCAACCTGGTTCTCAGTTCCGAGTAGGCAGCTGTGGCTGTTTTTAAGCAACATCCCATAGCAAATGCTTTTGAGTTAGAGATCTGTGCGTAATCCGTAGGTAACCGATATGAATCTTCACAAGAAAGGTGAGCTGGTTTATGTGCCTTCTGCATATGACTGGGGATAATGTGCACATCTCTGGTAAGAGTGATAATGAGATGGCTCGGTCAATTCATGCGTTTGCTGCACAGGTTATAATCCTGGTACATTAGTACCGTGGATTGCATGCCTGCTATTTACATCTGTATGCATGGTGTATGCTTAGTTCCCCGGGGTGATAACTTAGTTATCAGTTATTTTCTTCTGAAGCTAAAGAGAAATCAATAGCTGTGATTTTGGAGCAACAGGTGCCTTTGTGCTGTGTCTTTCTGCATGGTCGCACGTAGAATGCATCCGTTGGATGTGCGATTTTCTTTGCCTCATTTGTAGACACAATGCATCGTGTCTTGCAGCACCTTTAACACATTTTTTTGCGACTATCGTTGCACTTTTACTAAGTAAGATACCTTTTGATAGGAAATCGTTTACCTTCATACAAAGTTTGGTGAAGTAGATCAGGGTCGCTTGTTTGTTAGCTAATTTTGTAGACAGGGTCGGAGTGTCATTGCTTCTTTTTAGTTCTGTCTGCCCTGCCCGTGTTTACCCAAAGCACTCCACGCCTTGAAGGAGTTCAGCACTGAGTGAGAGCCTACTATCACTGACTGAACTTCTCTGAAACTGATCTAATGCTATTTCCTGTCCAGTCACTTCAGCCTGCCTCTAACTTTTGGTCATTTCCCTTCCTGTCACATTTCATCAGATTCAACCAGTCTCTGTGTCTACTCTTATGCATGTGAAGTGAACGCAAAAACATGCACAATGTGCAGTGTTTGCAAGCAGACCTCTATATATGGTGTACCTCATAGTTGCCTTGACTTACAAGAGATATTTATTTAAGAGATATTATTTATGTCACAGAAGCATAGAACTCTCTATAGACGGTCAGTTCAGACCTTCTGAAGGCTCATTTAATTTACTGACTTTTGCCAGAGTGCCCAGGGCTAGTGAGCCCTGCAACCCTTGTGCTTTACGGCCAGCAAAATAACCTTCTCTGGACCCTCTGTATATGAGATCTGCTGCGGCCATTAGTAGCCTTCCGCTGGAAGTCCAGCGCGTATCTTGTTCTTTCCTAGAGCTGTGAACATATTGAGACATTTTATAAATGGAAACCTGTCCTTAGTACATCGTCATCATCCCTTTTTAGGTCTCGAACTCTGCCAATGCGCTTGCGCATTGCAGATGTCGAGACTATAGAGTTGAATCCAGGAAAGCTAAACCAGGCGGATTGCGCCGAGTGCATGTGCCCATGCACGCGCTTTCCATTTGCTCTCCGAGCCGCCTGCCTCGCATCATTGCATCAGACCCGCCACAGCAATGCCGCTTCACTTCAAAGGGATCCGCTCCCCCACCCCCTGCTTCACACTGCAAAGGAATGCGCCCCTCCACCCCCGCAATGCCGAGAGCATTTCTCAGCCGCTTTTCATTTCATTTCGCGGCCACTTTTAAGTATACTGCGTGTCTTTTGCGCTTGATGACATTTCTCTGTGGCTGCTGTATCAAGATTGATTCTCATGGAAAGTTTTCTGAGGATGCTATGTCTGTACATCTTCTGATAATTATTCATGGCTGTTCTGTGGCGACGAATTCTGATATTTCTTGACTGGTGCATCGTGATTGATTTTTTGATAGTTGTTAAGGTTGCTCAATGATTTTTGATTATGATATTTATTCATGGCTGCTTTGTCCTACTAATATTTTGCTCGTGGATTCAGCAGCATCACAGCAGTTCTAGATGATATTTATTTTTGGCTTGTGTGTCTTTACGGATTCTGATTGTTGTGGCAGTCGCTTTGCATCGTGATGATATTTCTTCCTGGCCGCTGTTTCAGGACTGACGTGGATCATATCTCTCTTAGCTGTCTCGTCCTAAGCTCCAGCCCATCACTCTTCCCCACCAGGGATGCCACGAGGCTTCTCTCAATGCCTCCTTGTTCTCTTCGCCAGTCTCTGCTGTTGATATTGGCGCAGGGAATGAGAACAGCAACAAATCTGCAGGCCTCATAATGTTGAACTAGTTGCTTGGCTGCTGTCTGGTGTGGACATTTCTTCTCACTCACGGGTGATTAAAGAGTGGTTTCAGATATTTGAGTTTTTAAGTAATGAAAAAGTCAAGTTAACTCTGAAAGCCAAAGGAAACTATTAATGAGCATTCCTCTGTTTATTTTCTACTTTTTCATTTGATATTTTTCTTTCTTTCTTGCTTTTTCTCTTGCTATCCCTCGTTGTCTCTTTCCTCTTTTTTCTTTCTGTCTCTCCTTTTGTATTTTTTTCTTTTATGTTTTTATTTTTTCCTTTCATATTAGTGTTTGCATTCTTTTTGTTCCCTTGGCTTTTAACACTCGTTCATTCACCTTTTTTCTTACACTGCTTTTCATTGTGTTAATCTTTTTCTTCTGCTCGCTAATTTTATTCAGTTTTCTCCTTCCATGGACCTTCTTTGTTCTCATCTTTAGGTATGGGGGTTTTCAGCACAGCTGTCAAAATAACCTGTTGTTTACAGCACACTTAGAGAAGGTGTTAGGCGTGCCCCTTTCAACCAATACCTTTTTTTCAGCAGCCCCTTTTAGCCATTGTCAGAAGACTTTTTCATTTGTCGCTTGACTCAGCCTAGATGGGTGGATCTGCCCCATCTGAAGCTACTGGCTGTAATGGTGTATCGTTCCACCACAAATGCAGTGTTTGCATTGAACTGCACGAGGGACTGGCTTCCAAGAAAAGTCCTCTTTGCCCGCTCCTGCTAGTTTCCACCCATATATCTACAGCTGTTCCTCATAGCGGCGGCTGGCACAGGTAAATGCAGTGGTTGGAGGGGACGGTCGACGGAAAAGGTATAATTAATTAAATAAATAATACCAAGTCCGTTGTCTGTCGGCTTCCCCCTGCCCTGCCACGCCCCAAAGCCCCACGGAGCTTACCTGTGCCGGCCACCGCTGGTTCCTCATCATGCTCCACAACCCCGTTACCCCAGCATCGCTCACTCAGCGCCACCACATTCTCACTCAGCGCCACCACATTCTCACTCAGCACCACCACATTATCACTCAGCACCACCACATTATCACTCAGCACCACCACATTATCACTCAGCACCACCACATTATCACTCAGCACCACCTCATTATCACTCAGCCCCACCACAGCATCACTCAGCCCCACCACAGCATCACTCGGCACCACCACAGCATCCACCACAGCATCACACAGCATCACTCAGCAGCAGCACCACAGCATCACTCAGCAGCACCACTCAGCACCACCACATCATCACTCAACACCACCACATCATCACTCAGCACCACCACATCATCACTCAGCACCACCACATCATCACTCAGCACCACCACATCATCACTCAGCACCATCACATAATCACTCAGCGCTACCCCAGCATCACTCAGCACCACCACATTATCACTCAGCACCATCACATTATCACTCAGCACCACCACATTTTCACTCAGCACCACCACAGCATCACTCAGCACCACCACAGCATCACTCAGCACCACCACAGCATCACTCAGCACCACCACAGCATCACTCAGCACCACCACAGCATCACTCAGCACCACCACAGCATCACTCAGCAGCAGCACCACATCATCACTCAGCACCACCACCACATCATCACTCAGCACCACCACATTATCACTCAGCACTACCCCAGCATCACTCGGCACCACCACAGCATCACTCGGCACCACTCAGCACCACCACATTATCACTCAGCCCCACCACAGCATCACTCAGCCCCACCACAGCATCACTCAGCCCCACCACAGCATCACTCGGCACCACCACAGCATCACTCGGCACCACCACAGCATCCACCACAGCATCACCACAGCATCTAACACAGCATCCACCACAGCATCCACCACAGCATCACTCAGCACCACCACAGCATCACTCAGCAGCAGCACCACAGCATCACTCAGCAGCACCACCACAGCACCACCACAGCATCACTCAGCACCACCACATCATCACTCAGCACCACCACATCATCACTCAGCACCATCACATTATCACTCAGCGCTACCACATTATCACTCAGCACCACCACATTATCACTCAGCACCACCACATTATCACTCAGCACCACCACAGCATCACTCAGCACTACCACAGCATCACTCAGCACCACCACATTTTCACTCAGCACCACCACATTTTCACTCAGCACCACCACAGCATCACTCAGCAGCAGCACAGCATCACTCAGCAGCAGCACCACATCATTACTCAGCACCACCACAGCATCACTCAGCAGCAGCACCACATCATCACTCAGCAGCACCACATTATCACTCAGCACCACCACATTATCACTCAGCACCACCACATTATCACTCAGCACCACCACATTATCACTCAGCACCACCACATTATCACTCAGCACCACCACATTATCACTCAGCGCTACCCCAGCATCACTCAGCGCTACCCCAGCATCACTCAGCACCACCACATTATCACTCAGCACCACCACATTATCACTCAGCACCACCACATTATCACTCAGCACCACCACATTATCACTCAGCACCACCACAGCATCACTCAGCACTACCACAGCATCACTCAGCACCACCACATTTTCACTCAGCACCACCACATTTTCACTCAGCACCACCACATTTTCACTCAGCACCACCACAGCATCACTCAGCACCACCACAGCATCACTCAGCACCACCACAGCATCACTCAGCAGCAGCACCACATCATCACTCAGCACCACCACATTATCACTCAGCACCACCACATTATCACTCAGCGCTACCCCAGCATCACTCAGCGCTACCCCAGCATCACTCAGCACCACCACATTTTCACTCAGCACCACCACATTATCACTCAGCACCACCACATTATCACTCAGCACCACCACATTATCACTCAGCACCACCACAGCATCACTCAGCACCACCACAGCATCACTCAGCACCACCACAGCATCACTCAGCACCACCACAGCATCACTCGGCACCACCACAGCATCACTCAGCACCACCACAGCATCCACCACAGCATCACCACAGCATCTACCACAGCATCCACCACAGCATCCACCACAGCATCACTCAGCACCACCACAGCATCACTCAGCAGCAGCACCACAGCATCACTCAGCAGCAGCACCACAGCATCACTCAGCAGCAGCACCACAGCACCACCACAGCATCACTCAGCACCACCACATCATCACTCAGCACCACCACATCATCACTCAGCACCATCACATCATCACTCAGCACCATCACATTATCACTCAGCGCTACCACATTATCACTCAGCACCACCACATTATCACTCAGCACCACCACATTATCACTCAGCACCACCACAGCATCACTCAGCACTACCACAGCATCACTCAGCACCACCACATTTTCACTCAGCACCACCACATTTTCACTCAGCACCACCACATTTTCACTCAGCACCACCATAGCATCACTCAGCAGCAGCACAGCATCACTCAGCAGCAGCACCACATCATTACTCAGCACCACCACAGCATCACTCAGCAGCAGCACCACATCATCACTCAGCAGCAGCACCACATTATCACTCAGCACCACCACATTATCACTCAGCACCACCACATTATCACTCAGCACCACCACATTATCACTCAGCGCTACCCCAGCATCACTCAGCACCACCACATTATCACTCAGCACCACCACATTATCACTCAGCACCACCACATTATCACTCAGCACCACCACAGCATCACTCAGCACTACCACAGCATCACTCAGCACCACCACATTTTCACTCAGCACCACCACATTTTCACTCAGCACCACCACATTTTCACTCAGCACCACCACAGCATCACTCAGCACCACCACAGCATCACTCAGCACCACCACAGCATCACTCAGCACCACCACATTATCACTCAGCACCACCACAGCATCACTCAGCACCACCACAGCATCACTCAGCACCACCACAGCATCACTCAGCCCCACCACAGCATCACTCGGCACCACCACAGCATCCACCACAGCATCACCACAGCATCTACCACAGCATCCACCACAGCATCACTCAGCACCACCACAGCATCACTCAGCAGCAGCACCACAGCATCACTCAGCAGCACCACCACAGCACCACCACAGCACCACCACAGCATCACTCAGCACCACCACATCATCACTCAGCACCACCACATCATCACTCAGCACCACCACAGCATCACTCAGCACTACCACAGCATCACTCAGCACCACCACATTTTCACTCAGCACCACCACATTTTCACTCAGCATCACCACAGCATCACTCAGCAGCAGCACAGCATCACTCAGCAGCAGCACCACATCATTACTCAGCACCACCACAGCATCACTCAGCAGCAGCACCACATCATCACTCAGCAGCACCACATTATCACTCAGCACCACCACATTATCACTCAGCACCACCACATTATCACTCAGCACCACCACATTATCACTCAGCACCACCACATTATCACTCAGCGCTACCCCAGCATCACTCGGCACCACCACATTATCACTCAGCACCACCACATTATCACTCAGCACCACCACATTATCACTCAGCACCACCACATTATCACTCAGCACCACCACATTATCACTCAGCACCACCACAGCATCACTCAGAACTACCACAGCATCACTCAGCACCACCACATTTTCACTCAGCACCACCACATTTTCACTCAGCACCACCACAGCATCACTCAGCACCACCACAGCATCACTCAGCACCACCACACCATCACTCAGCACCACCACAGCATCACTCAGCAGCAGCACCACATCATCACTCAGCACCACCACATTATCACTCAGCACCACCACATTATCACTCAGCGCTACCCCAGCATCACTCAGCACCACCACATCATCACTCAGCACCACCACATTATCACTCAGCGCTACCCCAGCATCACTCAGCGCTACCCCAGCATCACTCAGCGCTACCCCAGCATCACTCAGCACCACCACATTATCACTCAGCACCACCACATTATCACTCAGCACCACCACATTATCACTCAGCACCACCACATTATCACTCAGCACCACCACAGCATCACTCAGCACCACCACAGCATCACTCAGCACCACCACAGCATCACTCAGCACCACCACAGCATCACTCGGCACCACCACAGCATCACTCGGCACCACCACAGCATCCACCACAGCATCACCACAGCATCTACCACAGCATCCACCACAGCATCACTCAGCACCACCACAGCATCACTCAGCAGCACCACAGCACCACCACAGCATCACTCAGCACCACCACATCATCACTCAGCACCACCACATCATCACTCAGCACCATCACATCATCACTCAGCACCATCACATTATCACTCAGCGCTACCACATTATCACTCAGCACCACCACATTATCACTCAGCACCACCACATTATCACTCAGCACCACCACAGCATCACTCAGCACTACCACAGCATCACTCAGCACCACCACATTTTCACTCAGCACCACCACATTTTCACTCAGCACCACCACATTTTCACTCAGCACCACCATAGCATCACTCAGCAGCAGCACAGCATCACTCAGCAGCAGCACCACATCATTACTCAGCACCACCACAGCATCACTCAGCAGCAGCACCACATTATCACTCAGCACCACCACATTATCACTCAGCACCACCACATTATCACTCAGCACCACCACATTATCACTCAGCACCACCACATTATCACTCAGCGCTACCCCAGCATCACTCAGCACCACCACATTATCACTCAGCACCACCACATTATCACTCAGCACCACCACATTATCACTCAGCACCACCACAGCATCACTCAGCACTACCACAGCATCACTCAGCACCACCACATTTTCACTCAGCACCACCACATTTTCACTCAGCACCACCACAGCATCACTCAGCACCACCACAGCATCACTCAGCACCACCACAGCATCACTCAGCACCACCACATTATCACTCAGCACCACCACATTATCACTCAGCACCACCACAGCATCACTCAGCACCACCACAGCATCACTCAGCACCACCACAGCATCACTCAGCACCACCACAGCATCACTCAGCACCACCACAGCATCACTCAGCACCACCACAGCATCACTCAGAACCACCACAGCATCACTCGGCACCACTCAGCACCACCACATTATCACTCAGCGCCACCCCAGCATCACTCAGCGCCACCCCAGCATCACTCGGGGCCTCCATGGCATCACTCGGGGCCTCCATGGCATCACTCGGGGACCTCCGCGGCATCACTCGGGGACCTCCGCGGCATCACTCGGGGACCTCCGCGGCATCACTCGGGGACCTCCGCGGCATCACTCGGGGACCTCCGCGGCATCACTCGGGGACCTCCGCGGCATCACTCGGGGACCTCCGCGGCATCACTCGGGGACCTCCGCGGCATCACTCGGGGACCTCCGCGGCATCACTCGGGGACCTCCGCGGCATCACTCGGGGACCTCCGCGGCATCACTCGGGGACCTCCGCGGCATCACTCGGGGACCTCCGCGGCATCACTCGATGGCCTCCGCGGCATCACTCGATGGCCTCCGCGGCATCACTCGATGGCGTCCGCGGCATCACTCGATGGCCTCCACGGCATCACTCGATGGCCTCCACGGCATCACTCGGGGCAGGGATGTGGAATTCCTATAGCCCGACGCCCAGGACATATTGTGTGGCCCAGGACAAATTGTGTGGGGTCAAGGGGGACAAGTAGGCCCAACTCCCTGCAGCACAAACCCTTTGGCTGCCAGTTTGCAATAGAACATTAAGGGCCAGGGAAGGGCACAGCCTGAAGTCAAGTTATTTGTGTGCCTATGTTAATGCTGTTCAAACTTGTATTTATGGTTCTTAATTGAAAGCCTTTATTATTAGGGTGAGCGTTCTAAGTAAATGTAAGTTCTGACTGCACTCATGACAGTGGTTACAGTATAAAAATGTGTACTCACCGTTTCAAAGTTTAGCAATATGAGGCTATGCATAATGCTCCCAGAATGCAAGATTAATGACTCTTTACTTTCAATATAAAATGTTCCTAAAAAATTAAAGTAGGAAAAAAATACATTTTGCTAAACTACTGTGAAATTTCAGGTACCGTTTCTTTGCAGCATCATTTAGTAAAATGTGTTGATGCATGCTAGTATTTTGCAAAAATATTCGTACTGGAAAATCAGTGTAACCAGTTTCAATAAGATTATGAGAAACATAAAAATAAACAAGCAATGGAAAAGCCAGTAGGTCTGAAATTAGTGTCAGCTTTTTAATTTTGCCAATACGTGACTTGTTTTGGCATGGTTTTTGAAAACCCTTCTACGAGAGCTGGCGGGCCCTCACCATTATAACAAACATTGGCAAAAGCAAAAAAAAAATTGGTCTAAAAAAAGCACACACTGCCACATTAGTCACTGCCACTGAACAAAACGACTTTGTGTGCCAATATAGTCCGTCTGAAAGAGCTTAATGCCGTCACTCACAGTGAAGCCAGCCGATACAGAGAGAGAGAATTTTAATAAACACAAAAGGTTGTGGTTAAAGTCAGACCAAATTAGGGGCCCTATTATTAAAGAAAGTCTCAAAGTGCACCCTTGGTATATGTCCTTGCATTAAGTGCAGCCATATGGCTTTCGTGAATTTACAAGAATTTATAGAAGTAGGGCAAGAAATGTACTCCTGGAAAATATTTGTGAACTGCAGTTTATCATGAACAAATATGCATGTGTAGGTTTGCTCATGCGAAAACCCGAGTGTTTGCAAGGTCATTTTCCCATCAACCACTTTTTTCCCAACGGAAGAAGGTTTACGTCTGCCATTGTCAGGAGTAAATTTCTAACATTTATCAGTATTGGAAAAGATTAGAGAAAAGTGGTTGGAAACCCTTAAAACATGCAAGTTAGTAGATTTGCACAGACTTAAAGGGCATTCCAACCCTGGAACCATTGCTTACCACTACCTTCAGTCCCAGTATGTAGATCTGCAGAAACGTGGCAACATAAAGGGATTGCCAGCATTCAAGAGCCACTATGGTATGAGCACTGGCATAATCAGAGAGGCTATAAAAGCTCTTAAATAATGAGATTGCTGCCATAATTTGTCGCCGAACCACATGGCACCAAAGGGACAAGTGGATTTTGTTAAAGGACAAGTAGATTTATGAAGCAACTTGCCCCATGGACAAGTAGATATTTTAATAAATTCCACACCCCTACTTGGGGCCTCCTGGGCATCACTCGGGGCCTCCTGGGCATCACTCGGGGCCTCCTGGGCATCACTCGGGGCCTCCTGGGCATCACTCGGGGCCTCCTGGGCATCAATCGGGGCCTCCAGGGCTTCACTCGGGGCCTCCAGGGCTTCACTCGGGGCCTCCAGGGCTTCACTCGGGGCCTCCAGGGCATCACTCGGGGCCTCCAGGGCATCACTCGGGGCCTCCAGGGCATCACTCGGGGCCTCCAGGGCATCACCCGGGGCCTCCACAGCATTCCACAGCATCACTCGCGGCCTCCACAGCATTCCACAGCATCACTCGCGGCCTCCACAGCATAAAACAGATTTCGACCTGAAAATGATTATAATACAAGCAATGACAAAACTTTGTATAAACAGCACTATAGGATCATAGTTAATAACTTCAGATACATTTAGGTTCAGCATATTCAATTTCCAGAGTAGTTGTATGAACCAGTCCTGGAAACATAACTATAGGTCCAGTTTATTCCATTACTGGTTCTTGCTAGATATTTTGTACAGGTGCTTCAGAGAGATGTTACGGCCGTTAAATGTAAACCTACCCAAGCCCACCGTTATGTATAAAGATTTTGCTAGGCAATTTCCAAGATTGTTTAAAGGCTGAGAGATGAAACTGAATAGCATGAGGACTGAAGCACACCTATTTTGTGGATTATCTACCAGTTTGGCATCTAATCATTCCATTTCTAAATTTAAATGTAACCTAAATTGAAAAATATCTTCAAAATATTTTGTTTCTAAGTGCCCCTAATGCCTCATTAGTTTACTCATGAACACCATATTAATTGGGTCTCCAATTTATTTGCTATAGTTCAAGCAACAATCAGTGCAAGTAATATGTAATTTAAATAATCTAGCAGGGTTCTAGTGGAATCTGTGTAATACCAGAAGTCTCACCTTATCAGATATGACATAATTGTGGTGTGAAAATGATAATCTCATATCAAAGGGCACTTTGTTTGATTGATGGGAACTCGTACTTGTTTGTTCCAGCTCCCTTCCTCTTAATCTTCAGGTTAAGCTTAGGAAAAGATGACCCTAACAACATATAAACAATCGAAACAACATGCCCCTGGTAACTAACTGTGGGAGATCTGTATTCGCAAAGGTGTGCATTTAGAGAAAACCATCTTGAGTATCAAAAAGCTATAAAACGGAGGAGCCAAGCTCGCGACCGTGATGGCCGCACTGTAGCTCGGCTCCGCTAGCCTTCCTGCCCAACGCACAAATCCTGACACGTATCCTGCCCTGAGACGACATACTCTGGAAGACTTAGAAAGACGAAGGAAAGCTTGTACTCACCATCTGTCCCGGGGCCTCCTGCGAGCTGCGGATCCGAAGTTACACCCCTGCTTGGTCTGGGGCCTCCGCGGCGTAGAGACTGGGGATTTGCCTGTTGAGGTTAGCCGGCGAGATGGTGTCGATGGCGGCCCCTGGTGGAGAGGAGAGGTCGCCTAGGAGAGGCCGTGGTGCGGTTATGCCGATGGCAACGGATCGGGCCCGGTCCAGCGGCCGGAGGGCCCCGTGGTGAGGTGCATCATGCCGTGGACGGGGGAAGACCGTGTAGGAGGCTCCCCTCTTTGTTGCCTTGTCCGGCCATCTTGAAGCCCTGCGCCCGGAGTCGGCGTGTGGCGCCCGCGGGGTGGTGGCGCTGGCGGTCCCCCTTTTGGTGGCTCTCCTTTCTGCACCCAGGTTGCTATTCCTGGGGCTTGAGTGGGCTCCCGTAGTGGCCTTGCTTGAGAGCCCGCTCCAGAAGTTGAGGCGCACGGGGACGCGGCTGGATCTGCAAAATGGCGGCCGGCGCCCTGGACTGAACCGGAGCGGCGAACTTGAATCACTGAAGTGTACGGAGGTCTGGTCATGTGAGCGGAGCCCACGCTTGGCGATGTTCTTGACGCCTTAAAGACTTTACGAGCGACCCTGGCCCTCGACGCCCTTGTGATGGATAGAAGGACGACCGCCATTGCTGTCGGGCTGTCCCTCGTGGACGCGGCTCGGCTCCGAGTGTGTGCTATTTCGTCCACCTCTGTTGCCGGGAAGAGTGCTGTCATTGTGCATCGACAGGACTGTACTCCAGCGGCCCTGGATTCCGGGGTCGCCTTGATCGTGGCGGGCGCGGGCGTGGACACTGTGTCGGGCCCGTTCCTGCTCGACTGATCGGGGAACAACGTAGTTTGCCGATTCGAACTGCCCCGGCGAGACCCCAGTGTTATCCTGCGGGGACGACTCTACTTTCCTGGGCGGTGAGACTTTACCCACACTGTTGGTTGTGCCTGTTGTCGTTGCTGAACCGCCTAGACTGGCGCACAATGTTCTTGCCTGGCCGCTGGTTGCTGGAGTCCTCTGGTTTTCTCCCATGGTCTGTCCTGTTTCTACCATACGGCCTCACCACTTTGATTAGTTTGCTGCCCACTACTCTGCCACGCGCGGTAGTGATGGCTAGGAAAGGACAGGGGTGAGCCGGTTCTGGACCCGGAGGACTGATGGTTGGCGGATGGAGATGAGGAGTGCCCTCAACCCTGATACTATGGACGATTCCTTCGATGGTTTATGATACCCGAGACTATGTCGATGTCGTTTTGAGGTCGCATTAATGTGTGTTATGGCGGGGGGTAGGGGCCAAATGGTTCGATTGATGGCTCTTCTCTCCCCTTGGTTCTTTTTCCTGTTTTTTGTCTCTTTTGTTTCTTTTCCCTCTCTCTAACTTTTCCTATATTTCGGGTCTCCTATTTAGGGCGACAGGCACGCTGCTGGGGGGGTAGGCCGTAGCCTTCTGCAGGGGTGCAGGGTGGGGTGGGTGGGTTAGGGTCTTTTTCTGACTGTTTTTTTTTTTTTTTAGTTTCTACGGCTCTTTTGTGTCCTTTTCTTAATACGCCGTGTCTGTGCGTGTTTCCCACGGTGGGATTGTGGGATTGCTCGTGGGGGGCTGAGGTTTTCTTACTTTATACGACATTGCTTGCATAGATATCCTGACTTGAACGCCCCACCCCAATAACGTGGTCCCCAGTCACTTTGCTCGCATCTATCGCTGTGGGGGCGCGTACAGCAGCACGTCGTTCCTTCTTTTCCTTCTCTTTTTAGCATTCCCCCCCCTTTTTTCTTATCTTCTGGGTCAGTATAAAGAATGACTGTATCTCCTTGTACCGTTCTGGTTATTCAGTTAGGTATGAGTAGGAAAATTTTGTGGTCTGTGTGCACGTAGCGGGCTACGATGGGTACTGATTTGAAATGTGGCATCTATACTCTGATTGCTGTAGACTATTGCTGATAACCGTTTTTATGATGCCTTAATGCTTTGCTATTTGATTCGTGGCCGCTATGGCACTCAGATGATTAAGCTTATCTCTTCCACTACACTCTTTAAAAAAGAAGTAAAAGCTATCCTCATGGCTAAATACACTTGAACTATTATCTCAAACTCTGTTAACACCCTGCACCGATCTGTACTACATGTTTGACCCCTTTACTTATTTGTATGAGTTGTCTTATTACTCACATGATTGGCTTTGCAGCCACCTATTTGTACTGTGTGATCTATTGATTTACTTGTTTGACTATGTTCCATCATGTACCCCTCTATGTAAAGCGCTCTGATATCTGAGAAGATCTTGTTCGCGCTATATAAAACTTTGAAAATAAAAATAAATAAATAAATCACTCGGGGGCACCACAACATCACTATGCGCTACCACAGAATCACTGAACGCCACAGCCTTACTCGTCGCCACCACAACATCACTCAGCGCTACCCCAGCGTCACTCAGCGCTACCCCAGCGTCACTCAGCGCTACCCCAGCGTCACTCAGCGCTACCCCAGCGTCACTCAGCGCTACCCCAGCGTCACTCAGCGCTACCCCAGCGTCACTCAGCGCTACCCCAGCGTCACTCAGCGCTACCCCAGCGTCACTCAGCGCTACCCCGCATCACTCGGGGGCACCACAACATCACTATGCGCTACCACAGCATCACTCCGCGCCTTCACAGCATCACTCCGCGCCTTCACAGCATCACTCCCCGCCTTCACAGCATCACTCCGCGCCTTCACAGCAGCACTCCGCGCCATCACAGCATCAATTTGTGCAACCGTTCAACAACAACTGGTTCAAATATGTTCTCTCAATGTTTCAAGCTTTATTACAAATGTCACAAAAAGATGTTAATATTTCACTTCTGTTCTTGGATTTTCGTCACAATAACATACACTGAACATAATCTTCACAAAAATTATTTACAAAAGTTTACGATATTGCCATTATAAATTACAATCACATTTATTATGTATTCATTATTTAAAAAAATTAAAAGCCATTGTTATTTGTAATATCAATACATTTAAGTCACGTAAATACAAAACATGTTGCATTACAAATGCTATAGGTGTCACATTTGCGAAAGTTATAACTATTGGCATTGTAAATGACAAAGCTATTAATTTAGCTATTTTCAAAACCAACACATAAATAAAAAAATTGTCATTTACAAGACCAATAGCTCAAACTTTCCTAATGCGAGACCTATCGCATTGCAAATGCTTGTTATCCATTGCTTAAGGCTGAAGCATTACTCAAACTAAACGAATTAGCCTCTGGAGACAACAATGGCATTCAGTATATTGGACAGCAGCAATAATGTGGCTGTAATTTATACCCTTTTAGCACATTTGCAAATGTAAAACGGTATGTACTTGTTTTGAGCAGCATGCAGCCTGTGGATGTAATGTCTAGATTGTTTGAGAGCATTGGACAACAGACCAAAACCTACGCATCACTATGTAGGTTATATGGATTTTTCACTTCTGCAGCAGTTTGAATCACATAATTTAGCACTGTGTAGATGCTGTTACTTAGGCCCTCTGTTGGAGTGGATGAGAAGGGGAAGCATGAATGTGAAATGTGCCCTAAGCAATCTCTGTGCATTTAACATGGTATCACTATTTGAAGTCATTTGTTTCCTGATGAAGCAAGCCCTGGCCAAGCCAAGTGGTCTGGCTTTCATGTAGTATACTAGTTGGAACTCGAGTTCTGGCCTTTTTTTTTTTTAAATACAACATGTAGCAGTAAAAAACATACAAAAAAAAGATTGTTTTCTGCATAAAATGCATGAAATCGAATGTGTGCCCTTGGCGGTCCATGCGAGGTCGGGCGACCGATACTCGGGTATAGAGGGTGATGGACAGTGGCATCATGTTTCGCTTTATGCGGATGACCTGCTCCTGTACCTGGCTGATACCTCGGGGGCCCTGGTTGGAGCGATGGCTCTGCTGTCCGAATTCGGCCGGCTATCGGGCCTTAAGGTCAACTGGGCGAAGACCTGCGTGTTCCCGCTGAGGGCGGGATCGCCAGCCCCCGACAGCGACTTGGGTGTGGCATGGGAACCCTCTTGCATCACCTACTTGGGTGTCCGCATTTACCACTCGGCTGCTGACCTTTTGGAGGGTAACATTGGCCGTTGTGTTCGATCACTGCGGGGCAGCCTGTCTTTCTGGTCGACCCTCCCGCTGACAGTCCTGGGCAGGATAGCACTGCTGAAAATGGTGGCGCTCCCCCGCTTCCTCTACTATTTCCGAACGCTACCTGTCTGGATTCCTCAGGGGGTGTTTAGGGAACTGCGGTCTATGATTACTGGCTTTCTCTGGGGGCATGGCCGTCGCAGAATAGCCTTGAGCACGTTACTTCGCCCCAAGATGGAAGGGGGCATGGCTGTGCCCGACCTAGAACTGTACTACCTAGCGGCGCAGCTGCAGGTCCTTACACAGAACGTAGCCAGGGTGTTCCGGGGGCCGGAGGACGACCGGGATCGGGGGATACAGCGCCACGTGCTGTCGTACATCGTTATGCAGCAACGGCTCGAGCTGCGGGCCCTCTCCATGGAGGAGCGGACGCTCCGGCTGTGCTGGCAAAGGAGCCTTCGGAGAGCGCGGGCATCAAGGCCTTACGCCCCGGAGATTCCGATCGGGATGTTGACGGCTTTGCCGCACGGAGGAGATTGGTCCCCGTTGTTGGGTTGGGAAGAGGCGGGGTTGCAGGTGGTGGGCGATCTGTACATAGATGGGGCTCTGGCACCGTTTGACGTGCTCCGGGACCAGTTTGGCCTGCCTGAGGGGGGCTTCCTCCTGCACGCGGCGGTGGTGGCAGCCATACAAAAGCATTGGAGAGAGGGGCTCCTGGAGCCCACGACGACCATGGCGTGCCAGTATGTGGTGATGGCGGCTGGCACATTCAAAGCTGTGACATGCCTCCATAATAGGATGCTGACAGAAGGGCTGGAACCGCTCCATGGGCTCAAAGCTAAATGGGAGGCGAGTGTTGGTCGGCCCATACCGGATACGGCATGGGGCCACATCCTGCGACGCACGTGGAAGGGCACCAGGAACGCCCGCTTTCAGCAGGTCCATTTCTATGTGCTTCATAGGGCCTACTTGACCCCAGAGAAACTACAACGGTACTTTCGGGTGCCGGATGCCTGTTGCCCCCGGTGCTCGTCCCCAGGGGCGGATATGGACCACTTGTTTTGGGGGTGTCCACAACTGGGAACCTATTGGGCAGAGGTAGGGGAACTTCTGAATGAAGTGACCGACAGGGAGGTAGAATTCGACATGGCAGCGTGCCTGTTGCTTTGGTTCCCGCATACTAAGCGCACCAAGGTGACAAGCAAATTCATAGATCTGGCTCTGATATTGGCACAGAGGGAAATATCATGGCACTGGAAGTCTAGGGGCGGTCCCTCACTGCGTAGATGGAAGAATGAGTTGCTGCGGTGGTCTGACTGCGAGAGCGTGCTCCGGATGAAGCAAGCGGTAAAGTTGGGGAATGAGAAGGTATTGGATGCGGCGCGTGCATGGGAGTTAGTGGTACAGGCTTTGCGTGATGCTTTGGTTGAGGATGAAGACGGCGAGAATTGATCCGCTGGACACCACGGGGCGTATACAAGAATACGGAACCACGCACTGTATTGGACCCATCCAGTTCAGCGGAGCGAAACGCGCACCTTAGCAGTTGCCCGGGGGGGGGGGAGTTGGGGGGGTTAGTTGTGGGGGGGTTGGGGAGGGCCGGAAGCCATTGGAGGGCTGCGGGCTGAGACCTAGGACCTACTGGGACAGGGGGTATTGAGTGGTGGATCGACTGAATGGGTGGAACGGCCTGGTGAGTAGGCCGCATAGCCTAGAGTAGGCCCCGACAGGGGCGATCACATTACTTGCACGGAGATGGCTGACGGGAATGTTGTTGCGGGTGGGGGGGTAAAAGCAGATACGCAAAACGATCTATCGCCAGGGTCCCAATGGGACGTACACTGTGTTGTGTTCCTTTCGAGCGAAGTGATATGCCGCCCGGCCTCCGGGATGCGGGCTGAATGGCTGTGTACCACTGTGAATTGTCATTGGACGGGGGGGGCCACGAGTGTGCTGGCTGTTCACTGTTATCCTGTGGTTTATAACTCTGCAATAAAAATATAATTTAAAAAAAAAATCGAATGTGTGATGATTGTGGGTATTTTTCAGACGCAAACAATGATGCACAAGACTCAGTAACATGAAGTGAATGAGTAACACTTCCCTAGATGGAGCCAATTTTAATATACACAATATAATACTGTTGTAGAGTTTGAGAGAGAAGGAGCTTTGGCTCGGTCAAGAGACGATAAATGTTTCGCAAAGTAATTAATTCTGAGTGACTTAAATTGATCTTGAAGGGTGTGTGGCTGGGCGGCATGCACTGGCCATGAGGAGTATCAAAACAAACTGGCAGTGAGTTACTCTGCAATCTGCCAGTACTAACATCATTAACGCTCATGTCCTGGCTGGGTACTCTGCTGTCCATAGCAGGTTGGCAATTATGTATTTGATTGCATTTTTTAAAGGAATAACTGAACATAACTGTGATGATTGAATTGTTAAATATGTTTAGAGTTACCAATTTTATAGAATAATTGTGAAAACGAGTGTCCTTCTAGGTTCCTCGATTTAATCTTTTTAAACAAGGGTGCGACATTTAAAAAGTTTGAAGACCACTCTCTGCACATCATCCTCTCACAGTAAATAAATATCACTTTTGATCGATCTCCATAATTGGTTTATGCTATGCTATTTGTCACTTTGTAGAAGTTATAAAGATATTTACTGGAGCAAAATAAGTAATAATAGTAAATTAAAAAAAAGTTCAGCACCACAACTATTCAATGTGTCTTACTTTTTAGGTCTCGCGCCTGCGATGCATATGGCGAAGCCATATGCCATCGCGCAGGCGCGATACTAATGCTGTCGGGTCTGCTTCCCAGGAGACAGGAGATGTCACGCGCACGCTCTGGAAAGCGATCGGCGCCGGCCGCGCGCGTGCGTTTCCCAATCTCCTGTCTCTCTGGGAAGCACACAAGCATGCCCAGCAAGCCCCGCCAAGGTAACTTTGAAATAATCTTTATTTCTTGTTTTCTATTCTAACTGGTCAGCATGTTCTTTCACAACCGTATCCTTCTCTGCATATTTCTGTCCGTGGGGCTACAGAATGCCAAACATCGGAGGTTTATAGCCTTTCCTAGTTTCTCTTAACTTCTTCCCACACACTTCAGCCTTTCGTCCTGCCTAAGCCGCTCACACTTTTACCCTGCCTCCCCCTCCGCCCATCACAACATTCTTGCAGGTCTCCCCCTTTCACCACTGTCAGCCATGCCCTACGGCTCCACCCGGGCTCCCTCTACTCAACCACACATCCTTCGACCATTGGACCGTTCCACTCCTCCCCCCACCCCTTAACACTTTCCAACCGCTCATTCCTCCCCAAGTAGTCACTCCTCCGCTTTTCATCCCTCAATTTGTGCACTCACCCATCAGCCCTCCGCTCCCTCCTGCAGTCCCCCATCCACTTATCGCTCTCACCTCTGCACCCACCTCTCTCACTTTTCTTAACTGCTTCTCCTAATCATCTCGCCTCCTCTCTCTCCATTCTACCCGTCAATCACCCGACCAGGACTCTCGCCGGTCTATCCGTCAGTCCCTCACCTATCCACCGATCCCTCACCCATCTACCCTTACGGTGTCTATTACTACCCCAAACATCTCTTCCCCACCCGCTTGTTTCTTTCTCAACTCATCCACCTCTACCTCCGCACTGTCCCAATCCGAACTCCTCGGCCACTGTTCTTTATTTCTCTCACTCATCCGTCCGGTTCCTTTTCCTCTCCTGGTACCTCACACTATTGTTACTTTCTTAACTCTGCGCACTGTACCCCATCCCCAGCACCCCGCTCCTATATGTCACATCCACCTCACTATTGTCTTCCTCTCATCTTTGCACCCTCTTCTCATCACTCACCCTCCACCCATCTCTCACTTTCACCCTCTCCCGTTTCTCATCACCTCCAACCTCTTCTCACCCCTCCGCCCTGTTCCCACCTCACACCCTCCACTTTGTTTCGATCACTCACCCCTGCCCCCTCCCCCTGTTCCTATCTCTCACCCACCATGATTATGCTTGTTTTTCTTTCTGCTGCATGGTGGTGGGCACGCCCAAGGGGTTACGTAAAAAAAGACCATGCCCTTCCAGAACCCTCACCATTGGAGCTGTCTTATAAGTAACAGCGACAGGGTTTCACGTTTTATCTGAAATGTCACCTTAGAAAAAAAAACACATCTGTAGTGGACCAGAGGCGTGATACGCCCACTGCGGAGATCTTTGTGGTCACACCTACAGGCTCCAACCCTTTAAAACACATGTGTGGGGGACTTTCAGCCACAGGTTCCAACGCAGGTAAAACATCTGAGCGGGTAGCCCCATCTACAGTGTGCAAGTAGCATGTTACAATGCGAGTCACTGCTCAAAGTTTCATCTTACCTCAGTTGATAAAATAAGCACTACTGCGTTGATTGGTAAAACCGGTGGCTATACACTATTTACGAAGGTTAGGTAGGAAACTGCAAAATCGGCGGCAGTGCCTCGCGCAGAATCAGTTTTTTAGGTGTATCTATATTACTTTGATATATTATGTTGTCAAAAAATCGAAAATAAACACGTTTTCCTATAAATGCATTTCTCTACCTACCAGCAATCAAGCAGTTGTTTTCCAGTCTGTCACCGTGTTCATATAGGGCAGTCGTAACCTATGTAAACCCATTGATTTTATTTTTGTTTAAATGTAAATCATTCCATGTCAAGCCGTGTGCTTCCAGCCTGCAGGCGGCTGCACCGCTCTGCGACCAGACGTTTGAAGCCCATGTTTTGGGCCAAGCAGAACCCCGTCACATTTAAACACAGCCACGTGTATTGGAAATAAATAAAACAACAGAATGAGTCTTGTGACCCTAGAACTGGATGTACAGACGATTCAAGGGCTTCCAAGGGGTTTATAATCCTGCAGTGCCGGTCTAAATCTAGCTGCTATGAAGTGCAAATGCGTCATTCATGCTGAAGTAACCAGGGCCTTCCACACATTGGACACTGCGCTGCCTCACACACACACACACACACACACACTACGCTGCCTCACACACACACACACACACTGCGCTGCCTCACACACACTGCGCTGCCTCACACACACTGCACTGCCTCACACACACTGCGCTGCCTCACACACACTGCGCTGCCTCACACACACACACACACTGCGCTGCCTCACACACACACACACTGCGCTGCCTCACACACACACACACTGCGCTGCCTCACACACACTGCGCTGCCTCACACACACTGCGCTGCCTCACACACACACTGCGCTGCCTCACACACACACTGCGCTGCCTCACACACACACTGCGCTGCCTCACACACACACTGCGCTGCCTCACACACACACTGCCCTGCCTCACACACACTCTGCGCTGCCTCACACACTCTGCGCTGCCTCACACACACACTGCGCTGCCTCACACACACACTGCGCTGCCTCACACACACACTGCGCTGCCTCACACACACACACTGCGCTGCCTCACACACACACTGCGCTGCCTCACGCACACACACTGCGCTGCCTCACACACACACACTGCGCTGCCTCACACACACACTGCGCTGCCTCACACACAGTCACACTGCGCTGCCTCACAAACACAGTATGGAGCCACACACTGCTGTGTGTCACTCACACTGTCCTATCACACACACTGCGCTGTTACACACACACACTGCCCTATGACACACATACTACACTGCCTCACACACACACTGCGCTGCATCACGCACACACTGCCCTGTTACACATTGCACTGCCTCACACACACTGCGCTGCCTCACACACACTGCGCTGCCTCACACACACTGCGCTGCCTCACACACACTGCGCTGCCTCACACACACTGCGCTGCCTCACACACACTGCGCTGCCTCAACACACTGCGCTGCCTCAACACACTGCGCTGCCTCAACACACTGCGCTGCTTCAACACACTGCGCTGCCACACACACTGCGCTGCCTCACACACACTGCGCTGCCTCACACACACTGCGCTGCCTCACACACACTGCGCTGCCTCACACACACTGCGCTGCCTCACACACACTGGGCTGCCTCACACACACTGTGCTGCCTCACGCACACACACACTGCGCAGCCTCACACACACTGCGCAGCCTCACACACACTGCGCAGCCTCACACACACTGCACTACCTCACACACTGCACTGCCTCACACACACTGCACTACCTCACACACTGCGCTGCCTCACACACACTGCACTGCCTCACACACACACTGCGCTGCCACACACACACACACACACTGCGCTGCCTCACACACACACATTGCACTTCCTCAAACACACACACGCTGCCTCACACACACACACTGCGCTGCCTCACACACACGCTGCCTCACACACAAACACTGCCTCACACACACACAATGCGCTGCCTCACACACACACACACACTGCACTGCCTCACACACACACACACACTGCGCTGCCTCACACACACACACACACACACACACACACACACACACACTGCGTTGCCTCACACACTGCGCTGCCACATAATTACCCAGCTCTCAATGCAACATACACTCCAAATACCACTCAGTGCCACATAATTATATGCTACATAGTTACACTGCACTCAATGCCATATACACTCCAAATACTACTGAGTGCCACATAATTACACACCACATAATTACACTGCACTCAATGCAACATTCACTCCAAAACCCACTCAGTGCCACATAAGTACACTCTACTGAATGCAACATACACTCCCCATATTACCACTCAGTGCCACGTAATTACACCCCATATAATTACTCTTCTCAATGCAACGTAAATACACTTCACATAATACCACTCAGTGCCGTATAATATGCTACATAATTACACTGCACTCAATGCAACATACACTCCAAATACCACTCAGTGCCACATAATTACTCTACTGAATACAACATACACTCCCCATATTACCACTCAGTGCCACGTAATTACACCCCATATAATTACTCTTCTCAATGCAACGTAAATACACTTCACATAATACCACTCAGTGCCGTATAATTACACACCTCATACTTACACTACTCAATGCAACATAAATACACTCTATCTATCTATCGCACTTACTCTATCTATCGCCATCACTCTATCTATCTATCGCCATCACTCTATCTATCTATCGCCTTCACTCTATCTATCACTTCGCCACAGCATCACTCAGCACCACCACAGCATCACTCATGGGAAATACAACATCACTAGGCGCTACCAAAGCATCAATGAACGCCACAGCATCACTCGTTGCCACCACAATATCACTCAGCGCCACCACAGCATCAATCTGTGCAACCATTCAATAACTGGTTCAAATATGTTCTCTCAATGTTTCAAGCTTTATTACAAATGTCATAAAAAGATGTTAATATTTCACTTCTGTTCTTGGATTTTCGTCAAAATAAAATACAATTAACATAATCTTCACAATTTTTTTTACAAAAGTTTAAGCTATTGCTATTATAAATTACAATAACTTTTATTTAAGTATTAATTATTAAAAAATGTAAAAGCCATTGTTATTTGAAATATCAATACATCTAAGTCACGTAAATACAACACATATTGCATTACAAATGCTATAGGTGTTACATTTGCAAACGTTAGAACTATTGGCATTGTAAATGACAAAGCTATTAAATTTGCTATTTTCAAAACCAACACATAAATAAAAAATGTGTCATTTACAATACCAATAGCTCAAACTTTCCTAATGCGAGACCTATTGCATTGCAAATGCTTGTTTATCATAGTAGTTTATCACAGTTATAATGCAAATCAAACACAAAGTGCATCCAATGTTGAAAACTCCATTAAAGTATTTCTGTAGAAAGTTCTTTATTCATATTCTTCTTTTATCATTCTCCTTAAAACAGAAGCCAACATGTTTCATCCTCATGGGCTTCTTCAGGCTCTGTTTCATAATTCTTCTAACTAAGACGCTGTGCTGGATTTTTTATTATTCGTAGTATGTCCATTCTCTCGCCGATTTGCATTATCAGTTCTTCTAAGGTTGGACACACCCCAGCGGACACAATCTGAGCCCTTGATGAACGAAACTCAGATGCTGGCTACTTTTATCAGCAATTAAAGAATTAAAGAAAACTGGAATCTTCTTTAGATTGCCTTGGTTGTGTCCAACCTTAAAGGAACTGATAAATAATGAAATCGGCAAGAGAATGGACATAACATGAATGATATTAACTCCAGCACAATGTCTTAGTTGGAAGAATTATGAATAGAGCCCTTAGGAAGTCCATGAGGACGTAACACGTTGGCTACTGTTTTATGGAGAATAATACGAGATAAAAGAAGTAGAATATGAATTAAGAACTTTCTACAAAAATACTTTAATGGGGTTTTGAACATTATATGCACTTTGTGTTTGATTTGCTTTATAACTATGCTGAACTATTATGATCAAAAAGTGAGACCTTTTGAATAGTTGAGGGGCTGAACCCTTTTTTTATATTCATGTTGAAGAAGATTCTCCCACTATAGTGAGCCCTTTTCTGTATGAGGTTATGTAATATTCGTACACCGATCTCCCCTTTTGTGTGGAAATAATGTGGATTTTCACTTTAGTAATCTAGTAGGAAATGTAAGAATGACATTTATTTTGCCATTAACATGTTTTGTGCTCCACTTTCACTAACTTGGCATTGGTATACACGTTCTTTGTGCCATGAAAAGGTGGCATCTGAATCACAACTCTTCTGAGGGGGCATCTGAATGGCAAGCAGTGGTTACTAAACAAGTTGATTCAAGGCAGAATTTCTTCTATTTTAGTTTAAAGGCTTTTCCAAGTGAGTTTGCAGTACAGCATGAAAGTCATTGGTTACTCTTCTCAGTAAATTATCATATTCTCTGAACAGGTCAACTGCATTTGGTGGAAACTATCTAGAATTTCTAGTGGACGTATGTACAGGAGGCGTTTGGTGTCTTAGAGAGAGTCATATTCCTCAACCCAAGGAGAGGGAGATACCCTTGTTGACTGCTAATGAATATTTCCCACTGCAGCGTGAAAAAAGATCAGTTGTGAAATCACAAGTTTCCCGTTGTTTGTAAATAAAAAGAAATCCGGAATTGCACCTTTTCACAATTAAACAGTGGTATGTGGAGTACAGATATAAAACATTGTAGGGATGGCCCCTTTGTTTGAGTATTACTTTTTTCTGCTGCTTTTCCAAATCTGTTCTGATGAATACAATCAGTGGTGTGAGGATGTTGTCATAACCCATCCCGCCTTGTGGCAGGAACAGACTTATTTATCCTTTTTAGTGTTGTCTTTGTATAGAACTTTGCTGTGTCCAATCGATTGCTTCAGAGCACTATGAGTGTCGATTTTGAATGCATTTTTTTGGGATGATAAATGTAAGAGTACACAGGCTGACTTGCATATAGTGAAATCCACAGAATTCACATTACTGAATTGCAGATAGAAGAACTTAATTACTGTAAATTGACGATGGTAGGTAGTGCTGGGAGCAGAGTTGGTTGTGTGTCAGGCTTGTGTTATTTAGATTTTATATGAATATAACATGTTAATGATTCTCAATTGTACATGTTGCTAAAGTCATCGCACTTTCAATTCATTAATGGCATTAAACCCCAATTTTTCCTATGTTTGTGCTTTCTGCCTACTTTAAGTTTGTGCTGCAAACCAGTGTGAAATCCATGGGTAATTCAGGAAGGCTATAGATTTCTAAAAAGCAGACAACATTCAGAATTCCGCAAGGTGGCATATGTTTAGATTCCTCCAGGTTTTTCCCAAAGAAACAAATTATTGAAATAAAGAACTATTCAAAATAAGTAGGAAAAATCGCCATTTATAATGGTTTTTATCTGTAACTTTAGTTCACAATGGCCGATTTACAAAAGCAATATTCTAGTACTTCTGCTAGACCCATCTGGTTGCTGGGATACACAGAGTTTGTAGATTCTCTAAGAGTCAGAGGTGCCCAGAGCCAACAGCTGAGCAGCACCGTAAAATGCTCTTTCATTGTGTATCAAGTATAGACCAATTCAAACTGTGAAATATGTACAGTGACAAGCATTTACAATGCAATGGTTTCGCCTTTGGAAAAGTTAGAGCTATTGGCATTGTAAATGACAAAATTTGTATTTGTGTTGGTTTTGAAAACAGATAAATAAATGGCATTGTCATTTACATTGCCATTAGCTTAATCTCTGCAGTAACTCTGCAGTCCCTAGCACTCCATAGCACTCCATAGTCACTAAATAAAGAAATACGGCTGCTTTCTTCCTCTATCAGTGGCTTTCGGCTGATGAATCATTTTGCTATTTCCTAGTTTTCCATCTTTCGTTTAGGGGATGGGGTGTGTCGTGTGTGCATTGTGGTTCGGAGCGCTTCGATCTAAGTTCTGGCCCGCCTCATCACTCACTCAACCAACTGGTGTGATCCTCGGCAGGCTCCGTTCTCTCCCTGTGCCTCTATTTCCTTTTTCTGTAAAAAAGAATGCGCCGAGAAAGAAACTGCATAGGATCGGGATTAACGGCTCTCAAAAACCCCGCACACGTTTACATACTCTTTCTACATCAAGGCAAATACAATTTATCAAATTAATGTCAGTCACAATGTAGGATTACCCCAAATTTTGAATCGTGTTTGGCAGTATCTAAGTGAGTTTGTGGAGAACCTATTTTAACATGCCTGGCGTGTTCCCAGGTACAATCTGCTTTAAGAGGCAGGTTGGTTTGAGGGAATCAGGCGATCTGCAATAGGGCTAAATGGCTGCAGTGCTAAAATATGTTGTAATGAAAAGTACCGAATTCCATCAATACAAAGGCAATTGTTTGAATCTAGACTGTACATGTATTTTAGCTGCTTATTCTGAAAATCTGGCGTATATATATCTGACCTTCCTGGGTCTATATTGGACACCCCTGGCCTAAAGACAGATACTGACCCTGTATACTTGGTCGTTTCAGCATGTAGTCAGTATTGTACAACAGAGAAGTGTTTAAAAACATTCAAAACGCTCTTTAAAAGTCATTCTCCCGGACGCCAGGAGGGCCTCCTTACCTGTAGCTCCTTCCCGTAGAAGCGGACCATGGAGGCGTCGGCCACCAGCAGAGTCTCCACGGAGCGGGCTTCGGACACGAACCTCCGCCGACGGGCCGGTTCTGAGTGAGTCCCCGCCGTGGGCGCCCAGTCCTCCTCGGTGGCGCTGTCCACGGGACCTGGCGCGTGTATGTCCGCTCTTAGGGTGCCAATGTCTGGATCGGGGTGCCCCCCAGGGCTGGGGCGCCCTCGTCGCCGGAGAAGGTGAGGCGCCAGGTGGTTCTCCATTCTCCCCGACCCCCACGTCCTCTCTGCCTGCCCAGGGCGCCTCCCGAACAGTGCCCCTGTCAGATGGTGCTTCCCGTGGGCAGCCGGTTGGATGAGGTACTCTTCACCGTCCACAACGAAGGATCCGCGGACCCCTTGGCACAAGCTGACCGCAGCCAGTGACTCTCTGCGCCCGTTGACTGTGCCCGAATAGAAGCACCCCCTGAGCCCGTCGCTGACCTCCCTGCTGCCAGCCGTGCCCCCGCCCCTCCCGTCCCGCAGGTACTCCACCCGCAGACCCGGCGCCAGGAAGCTGGCGTCAGGTGCCAGGCGCAGCACGAAGACCTGGAATTCTGATAAAATAAGGGATTTTCAAGTGGGGTCTGATGAGGGAAGTGATCACCATCCGCTCAAATTACACTTAATTGGATGCAAAAGGATGTGAGAAAAGGTGAACCCTCTTCAGATGGATTATCCCAAATGACTGACCACTAGATTATAGGATGACTATATGGAAAAATTGATTCATTTTCAGCAAAACACAACACTGAAAGGTACCACCACAACAACAGATCTACAGTGGCATGAGGGAATAATAAAACAGGCGGTAAAGTGCCTCAGGGTAGATCTAAAAGGAAAGGGAACAAAGAACGTGAAGGTTCTGGATAACCAATTCAAGAAAAACAACTATTTTACTGAGGATTGTAAGAATCTAAAGGCGCTGAGAAGGAAAGGGGAAAGAAACCTCAAAGTAAGATATGAAACAGAAAGTTATAACATTCTGATGAATTAAGTAGAAGGTCTAAAACCTTAATCCGAGGCCAGAATGGAGATGACAAAGAGAGGTGTTGGGGATATTTGCTAGAAGCCATAGAAACCAAGAATACAAAACTTTTTGGGAAATTGGTACAAGGAGGGTCAGGAAAAGTTCAGGGTACGATGGGCTGTATGGTAGAAGAAGAGGCTTGGGTGGACTATCTGGAGGATATATATGGAGAAAAAAAAGGAGTTATTAAGGAGACAAGCAATTCCCTGGGGGAAAGTGGATGAGGAATTGAGGTCTAAAGTCTTACTATGTAACATTAGAAGTATTATTGCAAGTTTAACCCTGACTCGCACGGCCGGACCCAGTAACATGTCTGCAATAGTTATAAGAACCCGCCCGGAGTGGTAGGCGGAGCTATTGTATAAGTTGTTTACTGAGATTTTGGAAACGGGGAATATCCTGGAAAACTGGAGAGGCGCAATTATCAGGCCTATCCACAAAAAGGGAGATATAAAAACTCCCAAAAAATTATAGGCTGATTAACCTTTTAGAAGTGGCAGAAAAAAATATTTGCAAAAATAATCTTGGGAATGTTAAAGGAGTGGGCTGACTCAAATCATATAGTGCCCCCAGAACATGGGGGTTTCAATGAACTCCATTCTACAATTGACTGTTGCTTTGCGCTCTGGTCCATTGCGCGTACGTCTGTCGGGCAGAGGGGGAAGTTATTCTGCTGTTACGTAGACTTCCGCGCAGCTTTTGATCTGGTAAAAACATGACATTTCAAAAGACCTTCTAAGGCTAATTCAGGAGCGACACAGGAGTACCTGGGCCCAGGTCATTATAGACACAAAGGGGACCTTAACACAAAAATTACAACTTAACAATGAACTTAGGTAGGGGTGCGTACTAGCTTCCTTACTCTTCTGTCTATTTGTTATTGATCTGCCTGCGGTCCTCGCGTCTGCCAAAGGATTTAGCCCCAGAATAAATGGTAAACATGTGGCATTCTTCCTGTTTGCAGAAGACCTGGTGATATTAGATCAAACAGAAATAGGTCTACAAAGGAAACTAGACATGTTTAGAGAATACTGTAGGTGTACAAAATGAGTGGTACATATGGATAAATCCAGGAAGCTTTGTTTTGGGAAGAAAAAGGGTAAATTTAGATGCCATCGAGGCCGTGAGAAGCTTGGCTTCGTTAGCGAATATTAGTATCTTGGGGTCTGGTTTGAGAGGTCCCAGAAATGAAAAAAAAAACATTTTGAGGTGCAGAAGATCAGGGCAGTGGCCTTGTGAGCGGCCTGATAAAATTCAATAGGGACTTTAGAAAAATGTCATATAGACCTGTTTTGAAAGACTGTGTAGCAGTGCTCCCCCAGCAATTGCAATAAGGAGCCGAGCTGTTATATATTAGTGGCAAAAGTAGGTGGGATGCTGAGGAGGGGAAATGCTGAAAGAGATTATCGTCCCTCCCCGGCTCTGCCATGACCCAAGCAATAAGAATAGAAACTGGCATGACATTGTGGAATATATTGGCTACGGTGGTGCTAATAAGATTCTGGAAAAGATTGCTTGGGGGGGGGGAGAACAGAAAGTTTATCAGTGGTGCAAAAAATTAAATCCTGCAACGTGAACTACAATGGGCAAAAATTGTTGGGAAAAATTAAATTTAGGGGCTCTCTGTAGGGATATGAAAGTAAAACTGAGCCAGCAGAACCTAAAAACTGAAATCTGAAAGAGTGCATTAATGTTGCTAGGTAAAGAACTGTCCTATAAACTTGACTATCATTATTTAAGTGGGAAAAAATTGGTACAATTTATGTTAAAATCTTGGTGGAATAAAGAGAGATCTATGTATGTTTACATCACAAAATCAGTTGTTAAGAAGTGAATTATTGAGAAGAGTTTGACTCAACCCCCGTCAGATAAATTATGTGTCAAAATGTTAAATGGTCCAATCAGGAGGCAACTGCACTGGTGGTCTAAATACTAAGGGGCAGATTTACAAGCCCCTTGCGCCACTTTTGCGTCACTATACCCATGTTAAAAGTGACGCAAAAGTGGCGCAAGGGGCTTGTAAATCTGCCCCTAAATGCGGTGTGTTGCACATTTTTCTGGACTGTTTAAAGGTTATACAGCAGCAGAGAGTTTTTACATCAAATATTTTAGCTGGTCGAATAGGAGGAATCCTAAATTCTAATCCCGGCTTCCCTATTTCCGATGTGTGATAGTGGGCGAATCACATTCTCTTCTTTGCCTCAGCTTGCTTGTCCTTAAGAAAATGTGTAAATTCCGGCCAAAGTTTTACATAAAAACTGAACTGGGAATAAAGTAAGCTCCGCCGAAGAATCCGAAAGAGCCCTGAGGATGTTAACCCCTGTGGAGTAAGAGTGAGAAGCAATGTCCTGGTCCGAACACATGAGGGGGGGCAGACCACTGAGGACTCTCAGTGGGTAAATGCACACGCAGCCGAGAGCTGTGTGCATCATGCACGCCACTGGTCTCCAACCCCTCTGACGACACTCCATTTAGGTCCATTGGTAAGTCCTGGTCTGTGGGCATGATTGAACCGCTCGTGGGGTTAATGCACCTGCCGCGGTCGTTTCTCGGCATACCGCAGTCCAAGGGTTTCGAACACGGCTAGAGTAATCGGTATTATAACTCATCGGGCTAATGCACTGCCTGCTGCAGGGTCTTGTGTGCAACTTGACAATGGCTGGTCTAACCGCAAGGACATAGTCCTGCAGGTAATTGCGCCTGCTGCAGAGAGCGTACATGCTACAGGTTGTGTGCTCCAGACACAGCAAGAGAGCTGGACGCGTTAACATACCACTCCCTGCACAACTCTAAGCATGTCCTGCAAATTACGGGGTGCTGTCACATCAAGGTGGCTCAGCGGGTGAATGCACAACCTGCTCAGGTGCTCTGTACCCTGATGAACACTGTGAACATGTCATTCACCAGCTGCGATATCAGCGAGCACTCCATGTCACATACCCTAATGCCAGTGAAATAGATCGCGGGGTTCAAGCTCCTGCTGCGCACATCTGTGCATACCCCGTAGAACACAGCATGAGTTACCAGGGGAGGCGACTCAGCCTTTCATCCATTCGAGGTTGATAATAGGAGTACCGATCAGCTGAATAGTGCTACCTAAAATCCTACATACATTACTTACAGCGCCCAGACGCAGGTCCGCATGGGTTTGTGCTGTACTGATGACGGACGTAAGCGTGCTCTTTTGATTTGAAAATGTGATGTTTCCAGCATGGAAGAAAGATTTTGTCATAAAAAAACAGTACGTTTTCTCGAATTTCTTTTCTACTCCGCAGTCCCTGACTCTAGCATGTCTTCTTAATACAGAAAACAGACCCTCCCGGAATATGACAGGTTTTCACATCACGCTTTTTGGGAGAATTTGAGATTTAAATCCCATGCCCGGAGGAGGTGGAAGGGGGAGCAGGTGTCTTTTAGAGGCAAGGGGGAGGGGTTCACGAAATGGCCGACACAATTGTGTTAAAAAATAATGATCTCACATTTTTTCACAGAAATTGCACCTTCTTAGAAACTTTTTCTTTGATAAAGTAACTTACCCTGAAGCTCCGTGATGCGCCGAGGACCCCTGCCCGCCCCATGAGCCGCCCCCATCCACAGATAGAACAGCGGCCGGCAGTTGCTCGGGTTTTGAGAGGGTCACAATTAATGTGTATTTTTTTATTCTGGTGTGAAAGAACAAAAACTTCTAGACCTTGCACGCTCCACCTGTGTTCTTATCTGTCAATTTCCAGGAGGAGGGGCTAACAAAAAAAGTGAATTATTTCAGCTGAAGGAGGAAGAAAGAGGGGGGCTGGGAGGGAATTAATTGTTTACGGTGACATCACCAAGGCTGGCTTATAAAATGAATGGCTGGGGCGCTCTCTCCGGCAGAAGTCTTGAACCAGCAGGGAGAGAGGAAAAGGCGTGGAGGCCAGGAAGAAGGGAAGGCTCGTGCAAGAGCAGGGTTTCGGCTTCAAGTTTCGTGTCTCTCCCGCTGTGGTCCGGCGGATCCGCTTTATTTATTTATTTTTGCACACTTTATTCTGGTGATGTTTAAAAAAAACAAAAAAACTGGTGTTCACCCTCTCTTTACTGCCTCTGTTCTGCCACAGAGCCAGTAAAGGGAGGGTGAGCAACAGGGCAGCAGAGGTGTTAAATTCCTCTGTCGCCTGCCTTTGAAATATGTTTGAATGAATGGGGATCTTGTACTGCGCAAACTTAACCCAGAGGGCATCAAGGCGCAGACAACAAACAAACATAGGGTCTCAGCAAGGAAAGTAGCGCAGAAGTAGTAGACCTGAGAAAAGAGCCAGGTCTTTAAGAGCTTACGGAAAATCCCCAGTGAGGGCTGATTGGAAAGTTCAAGGGGGAGAGAATTCCACAGTTGAGGGGCCAGGATGGAAAAGGCTCTACCTCCCCACTTTGCCCTTTTAAATCTGGGCACATAAAGAAGATTCTTAGAGGCCGAGCGAAGGGTTCTGCTGGGAGTGTAGAGGCTGACAAGGGACCTGATACCTTCAGAAACTGATCCAAAAACTGCCCTATGGGCCAGGCAGACAAGCTTGAAAGAAATCCTGACCTGAATCGGTAGCCAGTGGAGATCTTTCCTGGCCTGGGTTGCAGATGCAAGCCTCGGGAGGTTCAGGACCATCCTGGATGCGGCATTGTTTAGCACCCTCCTGAGCAATTAGACTGCAGGCTGCCTCACATATTTGCGTGCCCCCTGCGGACCCTGTCCCGACCCCCTCTAGACTTCTCTCCTCGGCTTTTCATTGTCTCCTGTTAACTCCTAACCTCCCCCAAGTCTCCTAATATTTTAGGTCTCGCCTATGCAGCGCAGCGAGCAAGCATTGCTTAGGCTGGGACCTTTAGCCATCGCTCAGGACTTTTGCCTAAACGCGTACATGATTTCCATTGGTTTCTATTGCGGCTCCTGCATGTTTGGCCTTTCCCTTGGGAGAGCGAGCAGCGGTGCCATGTGTGAGCAATTATCCCGCAAGGGAAACATCAAACGAGCTTTAACTTTCGCGGCCGCTTGGCTGCGCTTGTTTCCATGTTTGTTTACTCACACCACAGTGTCTGCGCGCCATTACTGTGCTAGAATGCATACCCACAGTCGTTGCTTGTCAAACACAACCTTAAAATAGACACTGTAACAAAGCGTGCACACCCGCTCTCGTCTTTCGGTAGAAAACACCTTTCTGCTGATGTTCGCTCCGCAGTATTCTTGTTTAACTGTGCAGGGCTCATGCACATCCTAGAATCAGTGTTCGCTTGTAGAACATCTCTTCTACAATTCACATCCAAATAAAGTGCACATGCTTTACCAATCGCTCCCTTCAGGTTTGTTCTATACAAAACATTTTTGATATGTACATAAAACATGATATTGAAAGATACACGTCGTATACTATCCCTGCATGCAGAACATATATCCAATAATATTAGCATTTTTCTGCCTCGAGACTCTGTGGTCTACCAAACATCCCTTACGTAGTATTTGCATCTACATGAACGGAGGCTATATATGCTTTTTATTTAACGTATCTGTATTAATTCTGTGTTTTGAAACTGTCTTAGATAATACCCACTGCAGATACTGTTCATAGACTGTCATATATTATTTGTGCCTGATGCGCCGTGCCTGAAGGATTCCCTTTAAGTATGCTGTGCTGTGCCAGTGTTTCCACAGTAGGCAGCTTGCTTCTAAGCCATCAGTCTGCTTTCTACCATAGCTACCAAGGAAACCCAGCTAAAGCTTGTAATGTAATGAGCTCGGAGTGCGAGAGTATTGTTTGGCACCCAACCTCTGCCTCCTGCCGGGTGCATCCGCTTGGAAGCCTTCCCTCTGCATCTTCAGTGTACATTGGGATCAAACCACTCATAAAACCATCCAGCTCTTCGGAACAGACACGATTAGCATGTTGGCTCCAGGGGCTGATGCCTGTGTCTGGGTCCTTATAGGATATTTCTGAGTTCGCGCTGGAGCGTGTCTCCCGCCATACTTTTTAGGTTTCGACTATTCTATCCCGCAGGGATAAATAGAAGAGAGTATAGTAGGCAAAACAAAATCTTGAACTATTGCGGATTTAGTACAGTTCATGTGAACACAATCACGCGCATTCTCCCCACGGGCATTTTTTTCAAGAGCTTTCATTGGCTCTTCACTTTGTGCACGCTGCATTCAGCTGCCCAGTCCTCCCACCCCCTCCCTCTCCAGCGCGTGCCTCTCGCTCATCACACCCCCTCCCTCTCCAGCACGCCAACATGCAGCCCACAGCCTCTCTCCCATTGCGCATTATCCCCACGGGCATATATCTCAAGAGCTTTCATTGGCTCTTCACTTTGTGCACGCTGTCTTCAGCTGCCCAGTCCTCCCACGCCCTCCCTCTCCAGCGCGCGCCTCTTGCTCATCACACCCCCTCCCTCTCCAGCAAGCCAACACGCAGCCTACAGCCTCTCTCCCATTGCGCATTCTCCCCACGGGCATATATCTCAAGAGCTTTCATTGGCTCTTCACTTTGTGCATGCTGCATTCAGCAGCCCAGTCATCCCACCTCCTGCCTCTCCAGCGCGCGCGTCTCGCTCATCACACACCCACCCACCCCCCACACAGCAATGCCGAGAAGCTTATTTCCTCTAGTAACATATAGTTTGCTACCTCTTGTATTTTGTTTGCTCTTAATACTTGCACAATTGTCACTATTGCCTCATGTAACGTAACGTTTGCTTTTGTAACATGCTCACTTGTAATTTTTGCTTCATGTATCACTACTGTTCCTATTGTGAAGCGCCCTGACACCTTCGGGTTAAGTCCGCGATATATAAAAACGCCTCCCTCGCTCTTCTGCTGCCGCCATTGCCTTGGGCTCTCGCGCTCCTTTCTCCCTCTCTCCTGCGCGCTCTCCACCGCTCTGAGGCAACCAAAGAGCGGGTACAGCAGCTCGTGCACCAACTGAGAACAGCGCGCAAGCTCAAAAGCCAAACTGGATAACTACGCACGCGAGTGAACTCCCAAACGCAACTCGTACCTGCGCATATGTCACTACCTTAATTTGTGCGCGCGTGCTCTCGCTGTCATCTGAGTCGCGCGTACAGTCTCACAATGAAGCTCGCGACTTTCTTTCCTCTGATTGCAAGCTCTTTGTGTGGTCTGCGCATGTGTACTGGTGAAGTGTTTTCCTGTTTATCATCCTACACGCCCTTTCAGTGCCTTCCCGAACTACGGACGCCAGATTTTTTGTCACATGTAGAAGTGTTAAAGTGCCTCTAAAGTTTAATTTATTTATTATTTTGCAGACGGTAGTGGCATTATGGTGTAAATCAGCTACAGAAGTATAGCATTACATGCCAATCAACGTTGGTTTCATTGTTTTCGAAGGAAAATACCGATCTTTTAGGGAAGTCATGTTGACAACATTTAGCTGTGTGCTAGGCTTTTGTGATAAAACCATCACAAAGCATACATGCATAGTTAAATGTACTTCCTTTATGGGCCTTGGGTGAACCTTCAAAAACCATAGGTCGATTCCAGTATCATTAACATTTTCTTGCTCCCTCCTCTACATCCAACATGGAGCGCAAGGAAGCCCACTTAAGCCATGTGCTCTCTTGCTGAGTCAGTGTTTTGCCTAAACACATGTAATCAACTGCGTGAAACGGTGTTCCCTTCACCACCAGGGCTGCTGGTTGAGTCCTTTTATTTTACATTTTCTTACAGATTTCCTTTAATTTGCTTATTTTTCCTTATAGTTATTTATTTTTGTCTCATTCGTCAGCATCTACTACTGGGTGCACATCCCCTCCACCCCTTAAATGTCTTTACTGACATTTGGGTATTAACAACGATATTGCTGCATGCTGCAGACTACCACACATCTCACACTCCTGCACGCCACACACTGCCTGCTGCACGCCAAACACTGCTGCACGCTGCTGCACGCCACACAACACCACCACATCACTCGAGGACACCACCACATCACTCGAGGACACCACCACATCACTCGAGGACACCACCACATCACTCGAGGATACCACCACATCACTCGAGGATACCACCACATCACTCGAGGATACCACCACATCACTCGAGGACACCACCACATCACTCGAGGACACCACCACATCACTCAGGGGCATCACTCAGGGGTCACCACCACATCACTCAACTCCACCCTCCAATTCCAACTCCACCCTCCAAATCCCACCCTCCAACACCAACTCCACCCTCCAACACCAACTCCACCCTCCAACACCAACTCCACCCTCCAACACCAACTCCACCCTCCAACACCAACTCCACCCTCCAACACCAACTCCACCCTCCAATATCAACTCCACCCTCCAACACCAACCCCACCCTCCAACACCAACTCCACCCTCCAACACCAACTCCACCCTCCAACACCAACTCCACCCTCCAACACAGCTCCACCCTCCAGCTCCACCCTCCAACTCCACCCTCTGTCGGTCTATCGCATCACCACAGCATCTCTCAGGGGGGCACCACAACATCACTCAAGGGGGCACCACAACATCACTCAGGGGGGCACCACAACATTACTTAGGGGGGCACTGCAACATCACTATGCGCTACCACAGCATCACTGAACACCACAGCATCACTCGTCGCCACAACATCACTCGTCGCCACCACAGCATCAATCTGTGCAATCATTCAACAACAACTGGTTCAAATATGTTCGCTCAATGTTTCAAGCTTTATTAGAAATGAAACAAAAAGATGTTAATATTTCACTTCTGTTCTTGGATTTTCTTCATAATAAAATACAATGAACATAATCTTCACAAAAGTTATTTACAAAAGTTTAAGCTATTGCCATTATAAATTACAATAACTTTTTTTAATGTATTAATTGTTACAGAAATTACAAGCCATTGTTATTTGTAATATCAATACATTTATTTATTTTATTTATTTTGAAAGTTTTATATAGCGCGAACAGGATCTTTGCAGATATCAGAGCGCTTTACACGGCTGGGAATGCCAGCAAGAGATTGGGGTTACATATAGGTAGAACAGCACATCAATAATATAAATATAACAGTTAAATGTGTGCATAGATAGTCAGTAGCATTGATAATACAGGTGAGATACATAGTCATAAAGTTCGAACAGCGATTTAAAAGTGTGCGTAGATAGTAGTAGCAACAATAATTCAGGTGAAATACATAATCATACATGTTCATACATGCATAGAGTTCGGACAAAGTAATACAGGTCGGAGTAGGGTCTTTCCAAAACAACGTTAATCGGTCAAGTGTATTTGGCCATAAAAATAGCTTTTACTTCTTTCTTGAAAAGAGTGAAGGAGGAGATGAGCCTGGTTTCAGGGGGGAGTGAGTTCCAGATCTTGGGTGCCATTCCTGAGAAAGAGCGTTCATATGTTTTTACCTTCCGGAATCTTCGAGGTTTTAGCAGAAGATTGTCTGTGCCTCTAGTGATTCTAGAGCCGCCAGAGATTGACAGCTTCTGAGTGAGGTATCTGGGGGAGCTCAGGTGTAAAGCCTTGTGTGTCATGCAGGCGATTTTCAGATGTATTCTGGCTTCAAAAGGCAGCCAGTCCAGTGTTTTCAAATCAGGGGTGATGTGCGAGTGTTTTTTTGATCCAGTGATGAGTCTGGCTGCAGCGTTTAGAGAGGCTCTTAGGGGTGCAGTGCTGGTTAATGGGAGACCGCAAAGGGCGGTGCTGCCGTATTCAGTTCGAGGGATTACTAGAGCTTGTACTGCAGTTTGGAAGTCTTTGGCTGGCAGGAAGGGTTTAAGCTTCCTCAGTGTATTGATTTGGAAGTTCGCTCCCTTAGTAGCCTTGCTGATATGATGTTGCATGTTAAGGTTGGAGTCGAGCGTTATGCCTAAAGATTTCGCTGAGTCCACTATGATGGGTTGGACATTGAGTGCAGTTAACTGTTTAAGCCAGGTTTGCGTGATGGGGATCTTGGTGGGGGGTGTGATCAGCAGAAATTCTGTTTTTAGAGCATTGAGTTTGAGATGATTATCAGCAAGCCAGGATTGGGTGCTTCTGATCGTAGAGTTCAGTAGTACAATGTCGTTGGGGGATTGTACTTTGAGATATAGTTGGGTGTCATCTGCGTACATGTGAAAGAGTACATTGGATGCTTGGAGCAGGGTGGTGAGAGGTTCCATAACTAGGTTGAACAGGGTTGGTGATAGGGAAGATCCTTGTGGGACGCCTAGAGACACAGGTATTGGAGAGGACATCCGGTTGTTACTCTTGAATTTCTGCGACCTGTTGTGTAAAAAGGAGGTGAACCACTTGAGAACAGTCCCAGAAAGACCCATTCTTGTGCTCAGAAGCTCGAGTAACTTCTCGTGTTTGACAGTGTCGAATGCCGAAGAGAGATCAAGCAGGATGAGGAGGCAGGTATCACCTTGATCTAGAATTTGAAGGGCGTCGTCAATTATGTGCGTCATAGCTGTTTCAGTGCTGTGTCCTGCTCGGAAACCTGATTGATGCGGGTTGAGGAGATCAAACAAGTCGATATGTTTAGTCAGTTGTAGTTGAGCGCATTTTTCCAGTAATTTGGCGAGAGTGGGAATATTGGTAATGGGACGGTAGTTGTTTAAGTCGGATGGGTCGGCAGTAGGTTTCTTTAGCAAAGATGTGACTTGTCCAATTTTGAGGGAGTCAGGGAAAGTTCCTTCTTGGAGCGAGCTGTTGATGATTTTAGTCCAGAGGGGAAGGAGCAGAGGGATGAAATCTTTGACAGCGTTGGCAGGGAGGGGATCCGAGAGGTGATTGGAAGGTTTCAAGGTGCTGAGCACTTTGCCTATTTCTTCTTCGGAGTAGGTTTCAAAGGTTGACCAAGTAGCATTGTTTTTAGGTTCGGTGGGTGTTATGCAATTGAGAGTGCTGTGGAGTCTTGCGTCCGCGCGGAGGTCATTCTTTATGTTGTCAGTTTTTTGGGTAAAGAAAGTGGCGAAGTCATCACATGAGGGTGCTTCGTGCAAGGTACTGACAGGTTGGGGTTGTTCCTTGGCTTGTGTTCTGATTAACTCAAACAGTTTTCTAGGGCGATTTTTTGCTTGGTCAAGCTGGAGGCTGAAAAAGTTTGCTTTCGAGCGCTTTATTTTCCTGAAGTAGGCGTTTCTCTTTGTCTTCAGGGTTTTTAGGTGTAGTGCAGAGGGAGCTGTCCTCCAGGTGCGCTCTGCCAGTCTCATGGCTTGTCTATCTTCATTGAGACTCCCGTCGTACCATGGTTTGGAGATTTTAGCGGGGACTCTTTTTAGCTGCATGGGAGCAGCCTCATTAATTATTGAGGTCACTGCGCTATGATAGTGGTCAGTCAGAGATTGGACATCTGTAACGCCAGTAGGAGGGAGTAGGAGGTCGCGACTGTTCTGAGGTAGGGATAATGGGTTGAGTCTTTTCAGGTCTCTTTTCCAGACTTTAGGTCTGGTGGGTTGAACAGAGTTGAGTTTGACTTTTTCATTGATGTGAAATGTAACAATATGATGGTCTGACCAGTCACAGCGTTGAATAGCCTCAAGTTGAATAGCGCCCTCTTTGGCGATGATGAGGTCGAGGATAGCGCCTTTCTCGTGGGTCGGGCTGTTGCATAGTTGTGTGAGGTCCAGGGCGCTGAGGAAGCTTTTAAGACTATTTACCACCGCATCGTTGAGATCGTTCCAATGGAGGTTGAAGTCGCCCAGGTATATTTGGGTGAGCTGTCGTCCTGCGTTGGATGAAATCAGGTCCATCATTTGCTGGGCGAAGATGAGGTGGTCTCTGGGAGGGTGGTAAATGCTATGGAGAGAGCATATCGGTTTGCCATCACTGATGACATCGAGGCAGATGTATTCGCAGGAAGTTGGAGAGGGTAGGGACGGCACGGGGACTTTCAGAACAGAAAGGCTGTTCCTGTATATGCATGCGATACCGCCACCTATCTTGCCAGACCTGTCAAGCCTAATGATGTGGTAGTTAGGGGGGACCAGAATGTCCATTATAGGTGTAGAGGATTCGGTTAACCAGGTTTCAGTCAGGATGATTAGGTCGAGGTCCAATCTGAGGATGAGATCAGCTAAGTCATGTAAATACAACACATATTGCGTCACAAATGCTATAGGTGGCACATTTGCGAAAAGTTAAAACTATTGGCATTGTAAATGTCAAAGCTATTAATTTCGCTATTTTCAAAACCAACACATAAATAAACAAGCATTTACAATGCAACGGTCTCGGCATTGCAAAAGTTAGAGCTATTAGCATTGTAAATGACAATGTCATTTATTTATGTTTTAAAAACAAAAACATAAATAAAAATAATGTCATGAGCAATGCCAATGGCTCTAACTTTAACAATGCCGAGACCATTGCATTGTAAATGCTTGTTTTTCTACAGTACTCGTCAGTAAGCTGTGGGGAAAATATAAGATTAAAGTTGGTTTACCTGTTGCAACTCTTGTTTTAGTTGGAACAGTCTGCGATTGCATCCCCTAGTCGTGAGCGGGGGCTCGCCTCTTGATAAGGCATCCCTTACTAGTTTGCCGTCCAGGCTCTGTCACCGGGCTGCCCACGAGCAGGGTGTGAAGGCTATTAGGTAGCTGCTTCTGGCAGATGCATTAGTACTGACAGAAGTTATGTATAGAAATTGGTTGTGACTGAGCACTCTCACGGATGCTCGCTCCTTTTATGTTATCACGTTGACAGAGCAGATGTTTTGGTTGGCACTATGTAAGGTTAGTAATTGCATGTGCAATGCAGTCTTCCCTTAAATGTATTATTTAAATGTATTGCTCCTTTTGAGAAGAGCCACCTATCAACAAATATGCTAAAACTTTCTTGAAGATTAAACGCAAATTAAAAGTCCTTAACCCCATCGCAGTCCTTTGCACCCATAAATCCCCAAAATATTCACATGGAATGTTGTCTAAAAAAGGAACCCCCACATTCTACTCATGAGTGGTTCTATATTTCAGTGGGCCACCCACCGGCCCCAAAATGAATCCTCTGTTTTAGCCTTTCTTTTAGCCAATTTCTTTTTGCCAAGAGAGTCTTTTAGCCAAGAGAGTCCCCCATAAAGCAGTGGCATGACAAAACTTGAGCGGACCCCCTGCAAAGTCCAAGGGGCGTGGTTTAAAAACAAAACATGTGAACAACAAAAAAACTGAGTTTAGCACAGTGTGCTGCCCGACTTGGATTTTGCTGTTCCTGTCATTGCTCCAGGTATATGATACAACAAGTAACATCATACCTACAAGTCAAGACTATTGGCTTTGACAATGGTTGCTAGTTGCATAACCTAAATAAGCAGCAACTATGGCTTGTATATAATATTTAAAAAAAACTTCCACTTAAAGACCTGGTGACACCACGACGATGTTGCAGCTCCTGAGTTTCAAACAGAGAAGGGAAATCCAGAGAGAAAATGACTCTCTTTAAAAGATTTCCCTTCCTCTACAACTCTCACCTCGCGCACATCGACGTGCTTGCTGTCACTGCAGTCTGGTAAAAAAAACGGACTGCCTGTGTCAGGGCACAAAATAGAGCCCGATAGAGACCCGTTTCAAGGCCCCCTTTAAAAAATACCTGTGCTCAGACCAGGTGAGACCTGGCCCAGTTAAAGCCCTGCCCGTGCGTGAATATGTAACGTAAGGGGTCCTCATGTACAGCGCTCCAATACCTTTGGGTTGAGTTCGCGCTATCCAAATCTGGTAAAAAGGCCGCATTCGAGCGCTTTTCTTCAGCTCTAGTTACCATACACGAGTGCAGGTCCTAACTGCCACTGTGTGCAGAGCCACCCTTTGCTACGATAGTGCCCTGGCCGGAGTGAAAATTGACGACCTTGCTGACGGTAGTGTGGTAGGGAATAGAATGAGGCAGCGGAGGGGTGGGGGTTGGGCTTTTGTGTTCACAGGTCTGTCTCTGTCAGCCCAGTGAACGGCCCTAAACACAGATATCTTCGGACCTCACCCAAAGTTTACATTGCGTCACGCTGCAGCGAGGAGGGTGGTGGTGGTGTATGTCAGCAAGGGTAAGAGGGTGAAGGGGGCAAGGAAGGGGGCTAATGGGCTGTTAAAAATATCCTCTACGGAAAGAAACGAGAGCGGAGAGGCACCGAGGTTGGAGAAAGGTTTGCTGCTGTTTGCATAACCTGAATACATACAGCTCCGTCCACCCCTCTGAAGATTGGCGCCCTGGGCCTGAGCCCAGATCGCCCATGCCAAAAGCCGGTGCTGTCTGGGTGCCTGTTTACCAATTAGAAGTGGCGGTACGTAGTATCTTATTGACGACTCGAGACCAGTGTCAAGTTTGTAGGTCCTTTTATTCCAACCCCCGCATGAAAGGACACCCAACACGAACAAGGTACAAGCAGTCAAATGACACAAAGGGAATACTTGCTACATCATAAGATTCTACAATTCGAGATCGTTAACATTAATACAGTTCATGTACTATGATACTGAGTTACCCATTACGCACTATACTACACGGTACTCTCCCATCAAACGTTTTACAGCAGTGCGAAAAGGTGCTGGTACTTCTGCCCCCTTTCAAATTTAAGAAAAGCAGGTACTGAGGGGCAGATTTCCAAGCACCATCCACGCCGCGTGCATCACACATCTGTCCTCAGCAAGTCACCATGAACAGCTGCCTGGCGATCCTGGCGCTGCTGGCCGCGGCTGCAGCCCTCTCACAAGGTAAGAGAGCACCCGAATCGACCTCACATGCCATTTATACATTAAGAACAGCCGTGTCTAAAACCAACCGGGCGTTCCTTAATACCAGTTCCACAGCTGCCCCTGTGCCAGCAGCTGGATTGAGTTGAAAACATGTGTATGTGGTCTGCAGGCGTTTGCAACGTGTGTTGGGCATCCAATAGTGATGAGCCTGAATCCTGACAAGAATGCTGCCAGGCTTCGGTAACAAACTACTTATGTCGTTAGCCCTTTAATATATGTCAAGAGCCAAGTCTGCCGCGGCCGGTCCTGCAGTAAGGGGCAAGGCGCATGCGTAAGCCCGAAACCTTCCATTGGGCACGGCGCATGCGCAAGCAGCGGGAGGTATAGCTAGCGTCTCAGCTTCCGAGGAGGACAACGCGTTCGCGTGGCCGGCGCAAATCGCCTTGCGCGCGGCCAGGACTGTCCTCCTCGGAAGCTGAGCCGCTAACAATAGATCTCTGGCGAGAGCGAGCTTCGCTCGCTTCTAGCCGAGACCTAAAAATGTGTCATTTACAATACCAATAGCTCAAACTTTCCTAATGTGAGACCTATTGCATTGCAAATGCTTGGGCATGGAGCTTTATACCTTTGCTGTTCTAGCGCACTTGTGCAATTTGCCCTTGGGGCTTGAAGGGGATTTTAAAGCGCCTTTATTTTAATAGTTGAATTGTCATGTTTTTAGAATCCCACATAGCCTTAACAGGAAAATGTATGTATTTTGTACAGTCGATTTTCCGTTAAAATATCATTGACAGATGCTATAACTCACTTTGACAACAAGATCGCGCAGTGTTAGTTAGCGGTTTTCATCCTTGTTAATTTTTGGGTATCTGAGGTATTCCCTCCTGACATGGCTCAGTTGTTTACAGCTATCTGAGCATTCTACCTGTTTTCCATGGTCTGTATTTTGGAGTTGTCATTCAACGTCCGCAGTTAGCTTTCTCACAGCCCTCAAGTTACCTTACACAGTACTTTCAGGACTTTTGATGCCATCGATCAGAAATGTACCTATACTATTATGGGTCTTGTATGCAGACCTTAGGGGACGCCCCTAACACTTCCAGTGTCAGCAGTCTATGAGTGATTATCGCCCTTCATTGTTAACGCTGTAAACATGCACACATAGTACGCACCTTATCTGGCGTGTTGTTCTTCCTTAGTATTTCTAAAGTCTAGAAATATATTGTTCCAGCTCCTTGCTCCTCTGTAGAAACGCTGGCAACTGCATGTTGTAGCCAATGCCTGCCAGACTTGTGCGAATGCTTCTAAAACGTCCAGCGGACCAGCGCTAGGAACGTCCCCACGTGTCCGTCTTGTCGCATTCAGTGAATGCATGCCGTTGGGGCCCCCGGTGGTCCCGTCCTGCGCCCACTGAAAAGTCACTGCAGGGAGTCTGCACGGCAAGCACATTTACAGTGGTGTTTTAAATTCCCGTGCACACACAAGTGCTCTGAACTTCATCCCACCTGTGAGGTCACCACGGCTCCTCCTCGGCTCTTTCTGGCCATTTGGGTTTTTAAGTCACTGGATGCCAATTTGCCTTTCTCATCATTCCACCCAGCCAGAGCTATTTCACCGGCTCCATGGTTTAGTTGATCAATTCAAGTGGAACAAGCATTGGCATAGCCAATAGGTCTCGCCTTTGGGACATTATAAGTGTTTAGCCATGCAACAGTTGATGTTGTGCACCAAGGATATTGTGCTTCATAACAAAATAATACGGTCCCAAAAGCTATACCCAATGCTTGTTTTACATACCCTCAATCTTCTCTGCCGCCACCCCCAACCTCGCCACCCCTCCTCCATCCCTGCTGCCCTGTATGCATAGGGTGTCTGACAAAAAGAGGAGGTTTCATATTGTAACCTGTTTTTTTTGGTTGCCAACACCCTTGGCGCTGTGCTGCTGGAGACTGCAATGTTACAGACTTTGGCATTGCGCAGTCTCCAGCAGTGACAGAGCATAAGCCTTCAGTATTTTCACGGTGGGTACATTTTTTGCCCTGCTCATTGTTGAAGGGCTGGAGGACCTCTCCCATGAAGGGCTCTATGGGCAGGCACAGGGACTTAAATTCAGTTAAATTCTTTGAGCAGTGGGGAGCCAATGCAGAGCCATCAACCCCTGCCGGGCTAATTGGGATCTGGAAATGCCCAGAAGCATGCATGCAGCTGCATTTTATGTTCCTTGAAGTTTCTGAATGTCTGCCTTGGGGGAACCCAGGTATTAAGAGTTGGACTTCCACCCGCCTCGAAGTCTGGTGAGCAACCAAAACAGCTAGTTGATATCTTAGGGGCCTGGGCTATCCTTGTTAGTCATCGATCCACATCCCCAGACTTTTACCTCAGCGACACTCTACTCCCCCCAACTCCACTCTATGACACTCTGCTCCTACAAATAGAGTCTGAGACACTCTGCCTCCCTCCCCCCTCCCCCCCCCCCCCCCCCCCAGTCTAGGACACTCCACGCCACAACATTTAAGCCGTGCTGAACAGCAGCCACACTGGTATACAACATGGCAAAACCACATTGACAAAGTCAATAGCTCTTGTAAGACCTATTGGCTTTGCCAGTGCTTGTTTTATTTTATTTTTTATTTTTACTTTTGCCAATGAGATGATGCGTCAGGATTTCTCATGCCCATTTACTTTCATAAAATCTCAAGATTGACTTTCTTCACAAAAGAAAACTGCCTATTTACCTTTTGTTTTGTATAGATCTTCGTGTTAATGTAGATTTTACTATTATGTGAGCATGGGATTTTTATCTTACTGGCACACTTTCCTCGGTTTGTGTTTTTCTGTACATCATTTCAGAATTGCACATTAAATAGTGGCCATTTTATCCGACCGTAAAATATAATTATATCCCAAAACTCTGTTCAGTCTATTGTATCAATTGCGCTAAAAATGCTTATGTAAAAAAACTGTTTTTTTGTGGCTGAGCTCTCAGTGAAGTGAAGTAACTGTCCTGATTCTTTGAGGATGTGATAACCCTTCTAAAATCTTAAAGAAGGTACCTTCTGAACCACAGTCACATCATTCACATTTGTAGTGCATTGTTCATCCAGAGGTCCTTGTATTGAAATGCCTTTACAAGGTCCAAGTCTATTATTTTGTATCATAGCTGTCAGTAAATATTATTTTACTTTGGTATATTACATTTACTACAAATCATTTAAAAATACTTATGTTTCCAAAGTATTTTTTCACATCGCAAAATCTTGTACAAAACATGCGTTTACCTCACACACATTTATCTTTTTTCAAAAATGTAAATGTAAGGCATCGTCTATAATATACGTGTGTATATGCATGTGTGTGCATATATATAGGTGTGTGTGTGTGTGTGTAATATATATACATATCCTCCTAACACATTCTCTTTCAAGAATGATGGCTACACTCCTGTCAATATCACCAAATTTTATTCTGGAAATGAACAAATCTACGTGTTTCGGCTGGCAGACGCAGCCTTGCTCACGATGACTAACACCATCTTCACAGTACATTATGTGTTTCTCTTTCAACACTAGAAACAAAAGAAGAAAATCAGCGCCATCTTGTAACATGCAAATGTGTTCCATCTATAATACAATGTGGCTTATTCCTTCATGGATTTGTCTAACTTTCCTTTCATTTATTTAATAAACTTTTCATAAATAATTCATTTTTCTAACTCCATGAATGTTTTTCTTAAGGCCTTCTTTTGTGGGATAGTTCTCCTTTGAAAGCCTACCTCAATAAATAGAAGAACGATTAAAAACAATGTTATTTTTTATCCTTGATTCTTGGAAAAGCATTATATATAGTTATGTATCAAGTCACTCCGCCGCTCCAAGGCTTTCACACCACAGACGGACGCAGTTTTGTGCTGAAGTTTTCTTTATTGCGTTAGTCTGTCTGACGCGTTTCGGCTTGAAGAGCCTTGATCACATGACATATATATATCTAATATGTGTTGGGCGTTATTTTGGGACCTTAATTTCCTGCAAAACGAAGGTGACTTAAAAAGTTACTTCAAAGTCAATGAATTGAAAAGGAACTTATTTAGGTTTTCAGAAGTGACTCATTCTAGTTAAATCTATTTATGAAACATAAAATTAAATCTAGCTTACAATACAGTAGATGCTGTGTTGAGTTAGTGTCCGGATAGAATGGTCACTACGTTAAGAACGTGGCTCTTGTATTGCTTTTGAAGTTAATTAATGGAAAAATATTGAAATACAGTGGTTTAAGATAAAATTAATTTAATAGAAAATGTACTATATGTATAGAGAAAATATATTTTAAAAGTAAGTGGCCTCAATTTTGAAAAATAAATTCCTAACCATTAAATGTTTTTTGTAAAATACTTCATTTTATTTAAGTAAAAAATAGAGATATACATTGCCAGGTTGTAACAGTAAGCATTGTGCTGTAATTTAAATGTAATAACATTTAAATGCAGTGTACAAGTATGCATTGCAAAATAAACACATTGTATACGAATCCATTGTATTTGTTTACTAACTAATGACAGCTAATTGCCTGCAGACCTTTAGACTGCAATCAGTTGCAGGATTTGCATACTGTGAAAGGAGAACTTTAGCCACCATGTTGAATGTTTATCTGAGTTGATCATTTATCATTCTATTCTAAGCCTATTTTCATTTTCTCTTAGGGTAATATCACGTTAGAAAAAAGAGAATAATCATGCATCATGGAAGTGGGCCCCCTAATAGCCAGCACCAGCAGCTCCAGAGGTCCAGATCCTTCACTGGCACCGAGGGTGAGGAGCAACTTATGCCAGCGAACTTACCCCAGTCCCCTGTTGCTTCTTTTGCACCTTCACTGAGTCCATCGGGACAGCAGTCTCCCAGTTACCAGATTCAGCAGCTTATAATGAGTCGAAACACGAGTACGGGGCAAAACGTGAACATTACGCTGCAGAACGTTGGACAAGTGGTGTCTGGGAACCAACAAATAACTCTGACCCCTTTGCCCCTCCCTAATCCTGCATCCCCAGGTTTCCAGTTTAGTTCTCAACAAAGACGGTTTGAACACGGGTCTCCATCGTACATTCAGGTCACTTCACCATTGCCCCAGCAGGTCCAGTCTCAAAGTCCCACGCAGCCTGGACCCATGCCCATGCAGACGCTGCAGAATGTCCGGACAAGTACGCCTGGCCCAGGGCTTACTATGTGCAGCCAGAGCCCCACTCGAGGATTTGTGGACGGAAGTGTGCTTGTTAGACAGATCAGTCTGAGTCCTTCCAATGGTGGACATTTCGTCTTTCAGGATGCATCAGGAATGACTCAGATTACTCAGGCAACACAAGTGCAACTGCAGCCAGGGACACCTACCACTGTGCGGGAGAGGCGGCTTTCCCAGCCTCACTCACAAACTGGTGGCACAATTCATCATCTTGGGCCACAAAGCCCCCTAACTAGTGTGGCAAGCATGCAGCCGTTAGCCAGTCCAGGCCTTATAACAACCAACAATCTGCCGCCGCAGATCAGCAGTATTATCCAGGGCCAGCTCATTCAGCAGCAGCAGGTGCTTCACAGGCAACAACTGAGCAGATCTCTGGGCTTTGAGAGGACTACAGGGGGAATGTTAACCGGGGTTGGGGGATCGGCATCTTTTGGCTTGGCCTCCACGCCTACTCCAACAAGCCCCTCTCGCGCCACTGGCCCTCCCGGGCTCTCTGGTCTTTCTCTTGCTCAGAACATCAGCACAGCAGTGAAAAAACAACCCAAGAAACTGGATGAGATTCCTCCTGCAACGCAAGAGGATGCTCAGATGAGAAAGCAGTGTCTGGAGCACCATCACCGACAGATGAAGGCCATGAAGGACTCCCTCAAGGATTATCTGATCGAGCTGTTCTTCCTGCAGCAGCTCCAAGGGAACATGATGGATTTCCTAGCCTTTAGGAGAAAGCACTGTATGCTCCTGCAGTCGTACCTCAGGCAGAACGACTTGGAGCTAGAGGAAGACGAGGAGGAAGAGCAGTCCGAGGTCATCAATGACGAGGTAAGTGGTTTTCATTGTTGCTTTCTCATTTGGCAAGACGGGTGGCTTGAAGTATGCTTTTTTGCTGATTTTAGTGTAGAATAGTGTGCTCCTGTAAGTAACAGTAACTTCTTTTTATACTCCATTGTTACATTTCATCAAATTAATCTAGAAATATAGGGATCAATAAGAAATCCTTGAAAGTTGCTGTACCTCCTTAATGTAATTGCTGTTCCTAAAGATGCCTGTCCGTATCTGTGGACGGTTTTGCGGTGACAGAGGTAAACGCTTGGCTTGCTTAGATCATATTTGTTAGGAATTGCATTACAAGTTGAACGTTTTCATGTTTTGAAGCCTAACTTGAAAAAATTGTTCACCTGACACCCTGTTTTCTCCAGCACCTACCAATTGACATTTATTATTTGCATTAACTTTGCTGTTTTCCTCTGATGGTTTGGCCATCCCAAGCTCTCTGGACAGTCTCTGTTTCTCTCTCCCTTTATTACTTCCCTCTCCCCTTTCTCTCTCTTGTTGTTCAGCTTCCTCTCTGTCACAAACTCCTCCTGGCTCTGTCTTTCTCTGTTCTTTCTGGTTTTCAGACTCATTAGACCACACACTCAGGCTTATATGTTATGTGCCTATTTCAACTCTGCATGCCAGAGTATACCCGCATTTAATTTTGGGGACAAACGATTGGGTCTTTTGAAAGACACAACAACCCTTGTAATTTGTATAGACAATTATCAGTGGTGATATGTTTATGAAAAGGTACGCTTTTTTTAAAAAGGAGCACAAGTTATCAAAGATCACTGCTTTTGGGTCATGGCTTATTGGTGTTCAGAGCTTTGGAGAATTGCAGGTAGCAGTACAAATATCACTACTCTTTGTAGAAGGAGTCTGAACCCATTCATAATCTAGTGGCTCCTTAGAAGAGTTCTACAAAAGGTAGGTGGTGATGGACGAAGCATCTGAACCAATCAAACACTCACACCCAGTCAACAGATCTGGGTTTAATCCATCACTGTTCTTTAGCACACTCTGCCACTCCAGTTCAGACATGGCCATATGAAAATCAGTCTGACCCTGTGCCTCATGGGAACAGTCCAGCCCGAACTGCCAAGCCATGCCTTCCCTGGACCGGAAACAAGCTTCCTAGGACCGTTTTCTGGCATTACATCCGTCTTCGGCCAGGCTTGCTTGAATCCAGTGGCAAAGTGAGCAAGGGACTCACGTCTGAGCATACCCTGCCAACTTATGGCGAACAAAGCGGTACAAAAGGGGGTGGTGATGGACGGAGCATCTGAACCAATCAAACACTCACACCCAGTCAACAGATCTGGGTTTAATCCATCACCGTTCTTTAGCCTACTCTGCCACCCCAGTTCAGACATGGCCATAAGCAAATCATTCTGACCCTGAACAAGCTTCCTAGGACCGGTTTCTGGCTAAAGAACTGTGATGGCTTGGCAGTTCGGGCTGGACTGTTCCTATGAGGCACAGCGTCAGACTGATTTGCATATGGCCATGTCTGAACTGGGGTGGCAGAGTGGGATAAAGAACGGTGTTGGATTAAACCCAGATCTGTTGACTGGGTGTGAGTGTTTGATTGGTTCAGATGCTCCGTCCATCACCACCCCCTTTTGTACTCCTTAGAAGAGTGAACATACTTTCACTTAAGTGGCTCCGAATAATGTTTTGGAGGAATGATGGTCTGAGGAGAAAGCCATTGAGCATGTAACCTCGTGGTGGTTATTCGATGTTTGTTTGCTTAGGCAGTAATGTACAAGCACTTGTCATGGAATCTTTTGAGCATACACTGCCACCACAGTAAAACAGTGTTTCAGGGCAGGAGGATAGGAGTGCTGTAATGTATAGCAAAGTAGCTGAAACTGAAGATAAAGATTCATTTAAGTTACTTCCAATGTCCCCCAACCAACTAATGAAGATTATGGAACCACATGTATGTAGGTCCGCACCCATTCGTGTATTCCTCTTTTGCACTGCCTTTAATTATCCAAAGACTGAAAATAAATGACTCCTTCCTGCTGAAATAACAAATACTGGCTGAGGGAAGAGAGATGGGTAGATTCAGGAGTAAAGTGAGGTGATCATGAGAGACGTGCTAAACTGAGAAGCAGTCATAACTTCAGGCTCAATAGTCACGCAGCTGGTGTTTTCTTTTCATCACTTATCTAGTTTGCAGCTGCTGTAGTTATAGTTGCCTTAACAAATACAGCCAAGTTTTGGGTGGATGCAAGAGGGAAAAGTGACGTGAAAGATCAAGTTTTGCTTTTCACATGGTGCACGTGGCCAGTGTGCAATCTATACCAGTGGGCAGCTGAATGTCGGCCTCCTTCCTACTACTAAGCTCTGAGATTTCTGTCAGTGTCCCTCACCTTCGGTGAAGTATTCTAGGATTGTTCTAGGAGCTCAGCTGGCCATTTCTATATGTGTAGCCATTCTACTCCCAGACCATGGCGAGGAATCCTGTCTGCATGGCCGGCACTGGTGTAAGTGTTTTGGTGTCACTTGAAGCCCTTTCTCCCCTGTCCGTGCAATGCCCGATTTCTTTAGCTGTGCGGCTGAAGACCTCTTCCTGCTTTCAAGTGTTGAAGCGCTGGTTGTAGCAGACTTGGCTTTGCATTTTGCCGCTGCTTTTAGCTCCATCGCTTTATGATTCTGTATAACCTGTCCTTTACTTTTTTCTTTTTCAATGCACCTTACAAGATTTGGAGATTGAGGCAATGCCTTGATGATCTGCTGCTTGCACCCCACCAGAGTTTGCGCTCCCTCTCTTTGATCATTTTTGCACAGTGGAGTCTGTTCTCCTGGCTTCTGAAACCTTGGGCTTTGTTTTTGGGAAGAGATTCCTTCACACCAGCCACTGTTTTTCTTCATCGGAGGGGAGCAAAAGGCCCACTCCCTAAAACTGTTGGATGCCAGTGACGGGCCCCTCCTATGGTGTGTGTTCTGAAGTGTCCCGTAATCTGATTGAAATGTGTAGTACTTTGTGGCCATAGACCCAGTGATGTTAAAGTCTCAGGACTCTACAATAACATACAGTGTTGCTGCTTATTTATTTTGCTGGGGTGACTTCAGGAATCCCTTTAGCCATGTCGAAGTCTGTTGCATTCCTTAAGTGTAACCAATGCCAACCTGTGCAGTGCATCGCATTGAAACCTAAATTTGTACATTGATCTGAAATTGTGTGTAAATTGTAATAGCTGCTCTGAGGAATTGGACTAACTGGCTGAAGGGTAAAATGTCAGCCCCATGTCTCCAAGAAAGTCTTGAAAATTCAGTTTTCGATAATACTGTAGCTGTATTTAAGGCAAGGAATACATACTGTGGTCCTTTCGTTGTCCATTCTGGTCTCCTCCAGCCTGGAAACCAGCAGTGACTCTTCAGAACACACGTGTTGGAGGGGCTTGTAGGGTACCCCTCTGGCTTCCTTTCAGGACCTTTTGCTGCATCTCCCCTCCAGGCCGTTGGATTCCATTAGTATAGAGTGCTTGAGGTGTTTGCAGCAGGGGCACTGTGCCTGCAGTTCACTTGTTGATTAGTTATGCCAAGACCGTTTGAATGACCGAAATATATTTGTCCCTTTTCTATTTTGTTTTCCCACTCCAAAAACTGCGTTCGTCTCAGGTAAAAGTTGTGACAGGAAAGGATGGACAGACTGGGACGCCAGTTGCTATTGCAACCCAGCTTCCTCCCAATGTTTCTGCTGCTTTTTCAACACAGCAGCAACCGTTTCAGGTACCTTTTTTTCTCCTAAACAAAACTGGTCGACTCATCCCAGACGTTCATTTTTTTCCATCCAAATGTTCTGCCTCCGGGCAGCATTCAGTATTTTTCTTTCCCACCACAGCCCATCACTCTCACTTGAAGAAAAGAGGTGCTAATGACCTCAGCATGAGATCATGTTTTTTTCTTTTGGTGGCAGCCAGTTACTTTAGCATTCTTTTGTCTTTGGCATTTTTTCGCAGCGCCTCGCATGCATGCTGCTCTGTGTACTGACTTCTAACATGTTTGCATTCTGCTCATTCCTGCATCCTATGTGGTGTGTCCTACTTGTGTTGTTCCTGTCTCACTGTGGCTGTTTGTCCTGTGTGGCATGTCCAGAGACTACAGTTTCAACAGTTGTGGGTTGGTGGGCTCCGACACGGTGTGTCTCAGTGGAGAGATGCTTGCTGTTCTTTCCTTCAACCCATGTAATCTGTCTACTGACCCTTCTGTGCTATGCATATCCGGGTGAGTTGGGTTTGTGAATGCAGATATCACCGTGTGTGGTGCCAAAACCAAATATTGCCATATAGTTGAGAGTAGATTACAATGGTGCATGTTTAATTCTGGTAGCTTGCTGGTCTACACAGGTGAGTGTTATGTGCATGGCTGGTCGCAACATTGAGCAACGGTACTTTGTGTTTAGGCAGACAGAGCATTACCCTGTTTGTAGATTTACAGTGAGGACAGGTGAATTTATCCCTTGTTAGAAGACTCAGCAACACTGCTCCTGCGTGTTGCTTGCATTTGGGAATGCTGCAACACATAAACCGGTAGCCTGGTCTCTATCCGGAACTGTGCACCGCCATCCTACAGGGGAAACAGACCTTCCTGTCAAACACATTTTCACTATTATTTACCTTGTTTTGATAGCATGATTAAAATTGTCAGCGATTCAATTACCTCTAACGTGCTGACCCTTATGGAAATCATTTGATGCCAGGCAATGTATTTGGTCAGCTCTGGGTGCGTTGGGTCCTTGGGTGGCGCAGGCGCAGTGTCTTGGTAGCTGTTATGTTTTCATTGGAACACAGTCTGGGCTAGTCCTGTTTCTAGATTGCTCTGTCAGTCCAGCCTCACAGTGTCTTACAGCTTTTTTACTTATTCTTTCTCTTAACATCTTTTTGGATAAAACAGGCGAAAAGATTGCACAAATTGGCAGCATACCAATCCTATAAATATTGTTGCTAGCAACACAAATGGATTGTAGTGCATGGATGTCTTTGTAAATCAGTGGGCACTGGCGGGGTCTCTACTACCAATCAATAATCTACTACCTTCAGTTGCTTATCAACCAGAGAATTCATTTAAAAATCACTGCCTTAAATGATCATATATTTCTGAAATAAGCACTCAAGAACTCCTTGGATGTTACCAGTCTGCCACCATGTCTTCCAAACCTCCTCCTGACTGCCTTTTCAGCTGACCTGCCTTGTGCAGACTGCTACAGTTTGGAGGTTGCTGACTAGGAGTTAAATGTATTATATGTACAAGTATAGTTTGCCATTTGAAAATATGTAAAAACAAATGTACTGACTGCTCTGCTAATTGTGCTGTAATTTAAATGTTTTGCTTGACCCAGAGTGTCATAATGTAGCTTGCATACTTCATCAAGCCGGTTTAGTGGTAGTTCGCCCTCGTTCCCTAATCGTTCCATGGGGTCATTGCTGATCCATGAACTCGCCAGAGGAAGCCTGCTACCTATGCTTGCGCCACCACTATTGGGCTAATAGGCTCCTGTTGGTAGCCAACTTATCTGAGGATCCGGGCTCTTTTCGCAATTGGACTTCATTTTGAGTTCCGTGTTTTACATATATATACCCTTTGGGCAACTATTGCGAGAGTAGTGCTGCGCCTGATCTGTGGATCTGTACATTAACGGGTCTGTCAAGGGAATGAAGCTATTTTGTGAAATCACCTGGGAACGGTCTCCAATTAACATATCTTTTCTGACCCCTTTCAAGCGTTGTCCTTTCCAATAAAAAAGATAAAAAATATTTAATATAACAAGATCAGTTCAGCTAAATTTATGACCTTGAAATTAGTTGATACAGTGGGGAAAATGCAGTATTCTAGTATTCCTATGTCCTTAAACCATAGCAGGCATGCTAAGTAAGTAAGAAGCCACTCTTATGTCGCCAACAAGTCCTTTAGTAGAGTTATTATATTTCAGGTGTATTTTTTCCTATTTCTTTTAAGACTGCCGCCTGGGGTTAAAACTTATTATAATTCCTGACTTCAGTCCTGATTGTACTATCTTCCACTAGTTGAGGCTTCCTGGTGCACTTGATGTATATGAACATGTTTAGGTTCACAAAGCTGCAGACTCGTTTGGACAGAAAGCTGTGTTCTTGCTTCTGAACGTGGCTGGGTCAGGCACCATCATTGTTCTACTCACTGCAAAGGCTCCACATTCAGTTGTGCTTCTACCTTGTGCACTGTGAGGCATCTTAGTGCAACTCTCTGGTGTCTTGATTACCTTCACTCAAGTATGGTGTACGCGCAGTCTCACTCAGGTGATTCGTACATTTAATGATTTTGTTTTCCATTCCCATCAGCAGCAAATTCATACAGTGAGCCCCGTGACGGGGACTGCAAATGCAATAGAAATTGAAGCTTACAAGAGGCAGGCTGCAGCCACGCAGGCAGGTGAGTTGGCTCGATTTCATCATTTCTGTGCACGGCGAATTGAGTTTTTAAAGTTTCATTAGGAGGATAATATGCCTTTTATGGACATTTTCATTCTGAAGTAAAGGCTACATTTCACCCTTTGTATGTTTTAGGGAATTAAATGGTCGACAATATAAATTTGCAGAATCCTGCATTTATTTTATTTTTAGATCTCACCTACACGGTTGCCAAATAAACCTTTTGGGTATATAGAGTTGGAGTGAGGTTTGAGTACTCAACCTTGCTCAAGGTTTAACACTTGTCTACCTTACCTCCATGCTTCTGAGTTGATGGCTTTCCCCGTGTTCTGATGATTATCCCGACCATGGACCATTTCATTCTCACTGGGTGTTGGTTGAATCAGTGTATCCTTCAGCTGCTGATGAGAAACATCTAATTATTTAAATGTTGCTTTTAGCACTCCATGGGGGGAGTGCATTGACAGTCCACACACTACTACTTCCATACTCCTCCTTCACTGTTTAATATTTTTTATTTCTAATTATTTGTGCACTGCTACAGGGCTGCTTGTATTTTCGGTTTTAATCCCTGTGCGTTCTCCACCTCCCTGCATTTTGTTTTTAAATTTTGGGGAAATTATGTTTGTTGGAGCCCCTAGACACAGCCAATAGATTTCACTAAAGGGCACATTATTGATTAAATGTAAGTTAACAGTTGTCAGTCATTTTCTTTCTAACTGCTTTCTATTTGTGACACTTTACCAGTGGAAAAATGTGCACTTTATGTGGATGCATTGGCATGAGGGCCAAAGTCAGACCTGCTGAATTCCTGCTCAAAATATATGAGAGATGCCCTAATTGCGGATTGCATGTTTGCTGTACAGTGGTGTTTTGGCTGGAGCTGGCACATTATTCATGTCTGCCAAGGTTGCTGATCTTTAATCTTTAGCTGTTTCTAATCGTTTTGTGTCACAAAAGATGATGGCTTCACTGACACCAGCGAAATTGAGAAATTATCAGACACAGAAGGCTTTTTTGATGTATTTCAGCTTTTGCCTGTCCTCTGTTGTGTCCTTTCTTGCCCATTGTTACTTCCCTCTCTGGGCTAGTAAATAAGGCAGTTCAGCCTCAAGTTAACTCTGAGAAATTGCGCTTTAAGGCTAAGTGCCTAAAGCAAGAGGTCATGTTGTTCTTGGAGCCCCGCTGGTAGAGGGAGCTGGTGTCTGCTCCCTGAACAGTCCTTGAACCCCCGACAGCTCCAAGGCTCTTTAATTAACATTCTCTGTGTCTCACACCTTCTCCCTATCGGTTTGAAGTATTAAAGGCAGTAGAACACGATTCTGCAGAGAGCACAGACTGCCACTGAAGAAGAAACCTTCTGAATTCGGCTTCAGGGACTTACCTATATAAAACTGTGTTTTGGGGTTGAGATAGTAGAAACTGGCAGCACCACATGACAAGTTATTTTTCTTGTAGGGAGATGTACGGGCATTGTACCACTGTGTGGTCTGTTTAAGAACTTGGTCAATATGTTGAATGATGAAATGGAAACACGTGGGAAAGAGGATTTTGCACAGTTGAAGAGGGAGGACATTCCAAATCAAGGGACCAATAAGAGAAAAAGACGCCTCCCTGACCTGTGTCTTGAGAAAGGAGGAACTGGTATTAGAAAAAGACATTCAGAGCGATTGAATGAATTGCTCCATGTTATATCAGGATCTTCAGAAAGAAGGGCTCCAACTAAAAGAAACCTTTGTGACAAAAAAAGCTTCTAATGAGTCTGTCAAAGTTTCTGAACTTGTATACAAGGCGTTCAGTTGTATTTGTCACCCAGATAGCTAGTGTTCGTATAGAAAAACATAGTGTTGGCCATAGAATTAACTATTCCGCTGTGAGAATTTCAGGACAAAATGCTTGTCCGGATCTCCATTTAAACATTTAAAAGAAGCAGGATAAAACAACCATTTTAGTCTCAGACAACATGCTAAGATGCTCATCAGTCCATAAGCCAAACCTTTTTGACCTTTTGCACACTGGTTGGCGCAAGGGAGAACTGCGGCCCAGTAGTGCTTCTCAAGAGGTTACTACTGTTCATTCACTAAAAAACTGCTGGGAGACGCCATTTGGTATTCTGTTATTTCTGAAACTGATTTATCAAGCCTTAAAATGAGCTGGGTTTCATCTGCATTGGAAATTACTTGGAAAGCCAAAGGTCCCGATTATGTTAACAAGGAAGGATACCAAGTGAGTCAAGTGGACTGGAGAGTAATGAAACCTGATTGGGGAGTTAAATAGACTGAGAGAGTGAGTCAATTGAAGACTAAACCTTCCAGTATTTTTCCAAAGAAGAGAAAGGAAGATATTGGTTGGTAGTTAGGAGAGAAGTGGGTAGCAGTACTTTTTTTTAAATAGTTCGAACCAGTGCACATTTGAAACATGCTTAGTATGATCTGCCTGCAGACAAAATAGGAGTCTGGACATTAGGGTTAAGTTTGATGGTGCATGGTGTAAAAGTTTATCTTCTTCTCCAAGGACGAAACAAAAGTTCCAAAAAACATATATGATACACATACTGCTAAAAGTGCCAAATAATTATTGCCTTAAATATCCAGCTAATTCAGTTAATTAGACAGAATGCAAAAAATTATTCAAGATTCCAAAAATAAGAGTCCATAGTTCAATTTTGTGTCATATAAATAGTGAAGGGATAATTAGTGATTTTAACCCGTTGACAGCGGCGTGGGCGAAATAATGAGTGGGCGGGATTTGGACGGCTCCCGGCCGTCCTCTGCACACGCCCACTGTGACGTCGGACGGCCGGGAGCCGTCCGACGCAAAGAAGGGGTTAAACCCTATTGACATTCACAGGTTAACCCCACGTTGCAGTATTTTGCAACATCCCAGCTCAACAACTGCAACCCAAATAATTTGTAAACTTCTCAGGATCTTCCTAAAGATGGTCGACTGAATCCCATTCAAAAAGATCTCATCCGGGTCAACATAATGTACTTTGTAATTGCAATTACAATATCTAAATTTTATATTGAACATAAAGTAACTCATGCTTCGCTACTAGTTCTATTACCATGCTTTCTGAAAAATCTTTTTCTTCTCCCTCAAAAAGAGGGAGCAGTCTTAAGAGAAAATGGATTAAAGAGTATTTCATTTTTAGATCACAAAGACTGTATCCATTATTCTCAAGTTATCTACCTCTGAGGCCAGCAATTCTCCGACCTGGGTCTATTCCTGTTCGACATTGAAGGATAATACTCGGCATTTGTTTATTGGGGACCTGAAACAAATATGGGAAGATCTCAATTGCTCCCAGGCTTCTAAATGAGTGGCCTACAGATAACATTGCAGCAAAGTAATATCTATTGCCTGCTAATGTGCCTTCCCTGTCCCCAATGCAGTGAATGCTCTTTACCTTATTTAGTGTCCTCGATTCTTCATCTGGAAAATATAAATTCCTAAATCGGAATTACTTACAAATTTTACCATGAGCCATGAAAGATCATCAGGCCTTTGAATAATATCTTTCAGCATTAAAAAAGAGATAAGTTGAATTCTATAGAGGAACCTTGGGGCTTGAGAACTATAGGAGAAAGGTTTTATGGGATGTATGACGTTACAACGCATGCTTCACCCACGCATGCCTTTACAACGTGGTTTTTACAACGCATGCCTTTACAACGAATAGTGCTTTGGGGCGCTGGATAGTGAATAGTTTAATTTACTTTTCCAACTCCAGTCCCCGTGGATAGTAGGGAAGGTGTTGGATAGTAAGCTAAACTTATTCCCTATCCTAGAGCGCCCCCCAGCGCAATGCGTTGTAATGGTTTGCGTTGTAAAAGTTGCGTCGTAAAGGCACTGCGTGGTAAAAGTTGCGTTGTAAAGGATGTTTCCCGGTTTAATGGTATAAGGGACGCTTATGGCTTGAGAACAAGCTAAGTGTGTTTAAAAATCGATACCTAATTCCAAATTTATCGCCTGAGTCATCAAACTGTTTGGGAGGCCCAAAAGAGTCTTTTTAAAAAAAAAGGCTTTCCAAGGTTCCTATTTAACTTGCAAGTCAGCAGTAAGTAAATCGGCCCATATTATGATGGTGATATTACTTTACCCAGTATTGCTCTTTTTAAGGGCTCCACTGACAAGCTCCCAAAACAGATTTGTGCTGCAGGGGATTGGCTATGCTTGAATAGTGGACAAAATGAACACGAAGACTTGTTGTTCTTGACCCCAAACAATATGTCTTGGGCATCAACCAATTGGAATTCCATACCCCTTTTTTGCCAAGGATGGATTGGTAGTTTTGATAAGTGGAATCAGTTCAGGTGTGAATTTTGTGGTAAAGTTTTAGAATTTATTTGTTGGTTGTGCTTGGAGGGGTGTATGGGAGAGTTGTGGTGTAGCACTAAATAGTTGATTCACGGTATGTTGTATAGTTGTGATATTTAGTGAGTAATATGAAGCAGTGTCATTGGCTATTAGTGATAGGTTGTAGATATTTGAGCATGGAGGAGAAAGCATAATTTTTATTTGAAAATGGGCATGTTCCTTTGAGGAGAGAGCACAGTAAATCATTTGAAATTGGGTAGTAACATAGTGATATTTGTAGGCGAACACAATTAACCAAGTTCAAGTGGGTTTGGTGTTTGTGTAGTTATTTTAACAGCATGGAATGCTTCAGTTCCATCGATTTGTGTGTAGTAGCAGAAAGCACCGACCATGAAGAGGCAGTTTCAAGAGTGGTATGTCTAGGTTAAGCTGTATAGCACATGTTGCTATGTCTAGTCTGGACATTTGTATTGCGCACATATCACATCCAAGGGAGTCTCATGGTGCATGCAGACAGTCCTGAAAACGAGGTGAGCCGTAGATAGGTTTAGCAGAAAAGCCAGGTTTTCAATTTTTTGGGGAAATTCATATGTTCAGTAATAGTACGGAGACTCAGAGGTAGTTTGTTCCAGAGGGATGGTGCCATAGAAGAAAAGGCACGACCACCATTCCTGGCAGTTTGAGCTCTGAAAGGCGTGAGCAATAACTTAGTGCTCGATCTCAACTGCCTGCCAGGTATGTGCCAGGTGAGTTTTTGGGTCCAATATTGTGGGCCCCGTCCATACAAGTATTTATGAACCAGACATAAGGTCTTAAGGTTTTTTTTACAGGGAGCCAGTGTAAGGTTTTCAAACACGGCAATGAAGAAGATCTTCGGGGAAGGCCTAAGACCAGACGAGCAGATGTATTATGCAAAACCTGCAGTTTCCTAATATGGCACTCGTTTATGGCAAGGAGTAGTGAATTGCCATAATCTAGTCTGTTTACAATCAGGCCCTGAACCAGAGTTTTACGTGCTTCAGCTGGTATCCATTTAAAGACCCTGCGTAAACTACGCATAATTACAAAACAGGTGCCCACAGTATGGTTAACTTGGTCCTTCATGGATAACTTGTTATCCATGCGGAAACCTAAATTGCGGACAGATTCCTTAAGGGCGGGACACTCCCCCCACTTCTGATGGCCACCAGTCTTGGGTCCAGTGCTCACTCACTTTACCAAACAGCATGACCTCGGACTTACTGCCGTTTAACTTAAGGTGGTTTTGGCCCATCCATTTTTTTACCTCTACCATACAGTTTCTAAAACGCCCTTTTGTCTCATTTACATCGGGGCCAAGTGTGACCAGTATTTGCGTGTCATCGGCGTACGATTACACGTCAAAGCCAAATGCCCTGATCACCTTGGCCAGGGGGGCCATGTAAATTTTAAAAAGCGAGGGGCTCAGGATAGAACCCTGAGGTACACCCCTAATGACAGGTCGAGTACTGGCCAAGGTTTTATCTACTTGTATTGTAGTCGTCCGGTTGGCCAAGTAGCTGGTAAACCATTTCAGTACCTGCCCTCTGACACCACACTCCCACAGCCTTCTAACCAAGATCTGGTGGGAGATGGTGTCAAAGGCCGCCGACAGATCTAAAAGGACAAGAATAGAAGATTGATGTTTGTCCAAGGCAAGCTTAATGTTGTCAGCAACTTCAATCAGTGCTGTTTCCGTGCTGTGGGCAGCACGAAAACCCGACTGTGATGGGTCAAGTAGGTCATTATTCTCCAAATAGTTAAACAACTGTTCGTTTACAAATGCTTCCAGCACTTTTCCTGAGTATGGCAGCAAGGAAATGGGACGATAATTTATAAGGGCATTAGCGTCTGCACCAAATTTTTTTAATATTGGTCTCACTCTCGCCGCCTTCCAAATTTTTGGGACCTCAGCTTCTATCAGGGATTTATTTAAAAGGTTTGAAAAACAATCCACTAGCGCCGGGGCAAGAATGGCAAACAGTTTAGAAGTCAATTGATCATTTGGGGAGCCTGATTTTATTTTCCGCCCTACTATTATGGTCTTCTCCTTATCAAACAGTTCAAAAGTGGCCCACCTCGGGGACGATTCGTTTATATATGAGTCCTGGTCTTGGTATTGAGTGGATACAGTGTCTAGTCCGAAGGAGTTGCATATATTTGTGATTTTATCCTCTAGGAATTTAGAGAGCTGTTCCGTCCACTCTTCGGTATTTGGCGTTGATTGTGGACTTTTAAAGGAAGTAAATTCCTTTAACCCCTTCCATGCTCATGACGAGCTCAGCTCGTCATGAGGCACGGTTGAGCTGTGCTGATGACGAGCTGAGCTCGTCATGTAAAATGATAATCAAAAAAAGTCAGCACAGGAGGGGAAAACACCTAGCAGCCAAGGGGTTAAAATATGGTGAAGCTCTTTAGAAGAGTTCTCAGCTTTGATTATTCGTTCAGCTAAGTGAGTCCTCTTAACAGTTCTTATTCCCTCATGTAATTGGTGTGCAGGATTTGATAGGCTTTACGGTCATTTAAGTTTTTACTTTTCCGCCATATTTTTTCGGCATTTCTTGTCAAGGTCTTAAGATCTTTTAATTGGTCAGTAAACCAGGCTGACAGCTTCTCCCTGCACTTGACCATTCGTAAAGGGGCAATCCTGTCAAGTGCCATGCCGATGGCTAACTCCAGATGAATTGCTGCTAGGTTAACATTAGCCTTCAGATCGATTTGGTATTTCTGGAAGTTATCTGAGAAGGCAGCAAGTGTGATCTTTTTCATATTTCTGCATCCTTTTTTGTTTATTTTACTAGGCATTCCCAATGTACAGGTATTTATAGCAAATTTCACCAGGTAGTGGTCAGTCCACAGTAATGGAGTAGGGGAGTCCGTCCAAATATTAGGGGAATTAGTGAATAAGAGATCCAGCGTGTGTCCAGCTTGATGGGTAGGACCCGTAATCTTTTGGTTCAGATCAAGGGTTGTCATAGAAGAGATTAGTTTTACTGTCTCCATATCGGAGTGGTCATCGGCGTGGTAATTAAAATCACCCAGTAGCAAAAACCTGTATGGCCAGCAGTACAAATAACACTTTACAAGGGAGCAGAAAACAGTAAGGCTTATAAGTGCAGCTTAGATAGTCTGAGCTAAGTATTAGAGTAGGATGGAAAGGTGGTTTGTAGTACTCCAATAAAAGTGTTTAAAAACAATAAGTGCATGTGTAGTTAGTCCTTCATTTACCTCTTTAGTTCATGGGTGTAGGCATTTCACTCCTCTACAGATCGTATATTTTGTCTGGGGTTCAGGGGGAGGCTCTTTGTTGAGATTAGCTTAGCTTGAAACACCAGGCTGGGATTCTCTGGCAAACTGATTATGGTAGTACTTCCGTCTGAGGGCAGGTCTTCCTTCAGACACTAGGGGGTCAGTGAGCCCTACCTGAATCTGCTGTGCCCACTCCCTCGCTCTTCCTGACCACCTTCTTTGTTTGGGCTGATGGTGATAGTGAGGGTTGTGGTGGTGAAGGAGCCCGCTTGTGTTTCACCACTCCTTGGAATGTCCTGATGCAGAGTGAATGATTGCCCTCGGCATGCTGGACTTCAGAGGCAAGCTGTGTTCGTTTTACGCAGGGCAGCTGGACTTCTTGCGGGCACTGGGAGGTCAGTCAGTTCCTTCCCTGACCTGCAATTTCCCTTCTCTTGCGCTGCCTGTTGTGAGTCTCATGTGAGCCCGCAGTGATGTTGAGGTACTGAAGGGGAAGATATGCCGAGTGAGTGATAGCCGTATGTCCTCTTGGTTAGAATATAATTGATTTTTTTTTTAATTCAAGCCAGCATTGGTACCGTTTAACAACGGTCTACAATTTCCTTTGTGTTAGAAAAGTATGTTCGTTTTAAGGAAAATGGTTATTTTTTTCAATTTAATTTAAAAAAGACTCTACTTTGATGAAATTACTCAGATATTATTTGGGATAAATAATGCGAATTGATGAACATTCTCCACAACCTTACATAGAGATATGACCCGGGCCCAACTCTAGTAAATTTTTTTGTTGTTACATGATTTGTCTTCGTTTGTAATGGTGGTCAGAGCAGATGCCCCTCGGGTAAAGCACCAAACAGATCGTGTTCTGATATTTGCTTATGATACTATCCTTTTGGCCGGAAAACAGTGATGATCTTAAGCTTTTTTTCTTCTTTTTTTTACATTTTATTATTATTGCTATGTCAAGAGGCTGACTACCGTATTCATGCAAGTCAAACAGCAGTTGTTATTGGAAATGGGTACTAAACTATAACAAAATGTATTGCCCAATTGCCTCTTAAGTGGTCTTTTTGGGTCCTCCACCCTGCACTGGTTGGGCATTTGATTCTGAACTAATATGGCACGGGGTCCAGGAGTAATTATTTTATGTATTTATTGAGAATTTCCAATTTTTGCTGTCACAACATAGGATGAATATTCTGTTTGTTAGCTGTGTCATTGTGCCTAGGCACTGCTGCTAATATAATTTTGTTTCTAAATTCCTCAATGGGGTTTGACCAGGGTAGATGCTTCAAGGCCAATTTAAGGGTGATTTTCAAAATCTTGAAGTCCTTGTTACATATACATATCATGGTCAATATTGCTGCCATATTTATTTCAACTGTAGCAGTGTTTTAGTTCACTGAAAACTTCTGTGATTTTTAACAGTTTTATTATATACTTCACTACAGGCCAATTTGTTTTTGTTTTGGGTGGTTCTCTGTTTTCATTCCTGAGCTCATTGCAGGAGGTACAGTTTGCAAGTTTTTCTTCTTTGCTGTGGTCTGTGCTCTTAATAAAAGTAACTACTATTTTGCTGGAAAGGTTTGTAAACTGAGCCTCCCAGAGAAATCGTGCTCCTCACAGAGTCCCTCATTGGGACTGTTGTCACAGTTTGTCCCCTGTACAGATATGGTGAATATGGTAGCGATGTTTGATCCCTGATGCACTTGTAATTTTTGTTATTCCACCTTTCCTCTTTTCCCACTGATCCATGACAGGGGCTAAAACACTTCTGTTTGCAGGCTTCTTTAACAGTGAGTTCTGCGAGTCCAGGCTCCAGTAGTTCTGTGTTATGAAACTATTGTTCTTAGATTCCGACAGGTTGCCTCTTCTGCTCAGTTGGTCCTTATTGAGGACATGAGCTTGGGAATATACCAGCTTGCCCTCTAAGTAGTCTTCCTTAAGTCACTGCTATCTTATTCACTTAATTTTTCCTTTATGTTATATAGCACAGTTAAGTGTTACAGCATTATTTGTCAGTAGATGGATATACATAGCCTGTTTCTAGGCTGCTGTCTGTGTACTCTGTGAGAGTTGCAGATTCTCTTCCATATGTTGGCATGCCCTGTGCATACATTTTGCCACTGCTCTTTAGAATCGATCATGGAGGAATGTTTTGCTTGAGTAATTGTAAAATATTGCATCATGGATTACTTCAGTAATGTCTGGTGTGCAAATATTTATAAATCAAAACCGTACTCATTAACTTAAGTTGAGTTGAGTTGAGGGAGAATTTGTATAGCGCTACTTTGCCCAAGGGCGTCAAGGCGCTAGAGATGAAATGAAAAGCTGTGTGATAGAGAGGTGGGGGGTATGGTCAGTGGTAGGCCTCCCTGAAGAGCCAGGTCTTCAGAGCCTTTCGGAAGAGGGGGTGGGAGGTGAGTTCCTTAATCTCAGCCGGAAGAGTATTCCAAATTTTAGGAGCACGGGAGCTGAAAGCTCTGTCGCCCCATCTGGCTTTGTTGGTTTTAGGAACAGACAAAAGATGTTTATTGGCTGAACGAAGTGCCCTGCTGGGGACATACGGGGTCACCAAGGGTTTGATGTCTTCAGAGCCTAGCCCGTGCAAAGCACGATGGGTGAGACATAGAACCTTGAACTCTATTCTGGCCTGGACAGGAAGCCAATGAAGGTCCTTCCTAATAGAGGTGCCTGAGGCGAGCTTCGGGGCATCAGCAACAAACCGAACATCTGAGTTTTGTACTGTTTGCAAACGCTGTATCTGGGATTTATTGATTCCCGGGTATAACGAGTTACAGTAATCTAGCCTTGAGGAGATTAGGGCCACCGTAACCAGTTTACGGGCATCGGTGGAAAGATAATGTACTAATTTCCTCAAGGTTCTAAGAACACCACAGCAGGTAGAGGTTGTTCTGCTGACTTGTTTTTGGAAGGAGAGTTTGGTATCAAAAATAACACCTAGGTTCCGAGCAGACTGGGAGGGCGATGGACAGGCTCCAAGGGAGGGAGGCCACCAGTTCATTGACCAGATCTTCTCCTTGCCTCCAAAGATCAGCACCTCCGTTTTTTCCCTATTCAATTTAAGGGAATTCCTCACCTTCCAGTTTGCAACCGCTTCCATGCAATTCTTGAAGTTTCGGGCTGTGATATCAGCAGTTTGAGAAAGAGAGACCATAATCTGAGTGTCATCAGCATAGGAGAGAACTTCCAGCCCAAAAGATCAAGGGGTGTAACGTAAATGTTAAAGAGCGTGGGGTTCAGGGACGAGCCCTGAGGCACCCCGCACTGCACAGGTTTAGCTGGGGAAAGAAAGTCACCCAGCTTGACCCTCTGTGCACAGCCATCCAGGAAAGATTTTAAAAGACTAAGTGCAGGTCCGACCACTCCTATCTCCTTGAGCCGTTCGACTAAGATGGAGTGGGATAGGGTGTCGAAAGCGGCAGTAAGGTCAAGCAGGACCAGAAGAGTAGTCTGGCCACTGTCGACCTTAGCACGGATGTTATTGGTGACGACTGTTAGGGCGGACTCGGTACTGTGAGACCTGCGAAAGCCGTGCTGAGAGGGATCGAGAAGGCTGGAGTTCTCCAAGAAGGCACTCAGATGGTGATTTAAGTGGGCCTCTAGCATTTTTGCGGGTGCTGGGAGTAATGAGATAGGCCGCAAGTTTTTAAGGATCCAACGAGGCCTTTTTAAGAAGGGACTTAACTTTGGCCATTTTCCAGAGGGTCGGGAAAGCACCTTGATGGATGGCCAGATTAATGACTTCCAGGAACGCAGGGAGTAGAACATCTCTGCACTCTTTGAAGACCTTCAGAGGACATGGATCGAGGGGAGAACCTGATTTAAGCCTGTCCAAGTACACATTGAGTTGCTCTAGAGTGATCAGGGGGAAAGTAAAAGAGCTACCCTGTGGTGACTCTGTAGGGTCTTCTGTGACATGATATGGCAGTGGGGCAGTGGGGATCCTAATTCATGGTTGAGAGCTTCTAAGCTGGAGTGAATGTCAGCTATCTTTGTGTGGAAAAAGGTTGATATCTGGTCACAAAGCTCCTGGGATTCTCTTACCGGATTGGGGGATTGCAGGACCGACAGAGTTAACAATTTTGAACAGTTCCCTGGAAGAGATGAGGGAGGCAGTCAGTTTAGACAAATGTAGTTTCTTTTCTGCAAGCACCGCAGTTTTATAATCTTTGAGTAGGAGTTTGTGTTTATTCTTTTCATCTAGATTGACTCTCCAGATCCTCTCTTGTCTCCTACATCTCTGCCTCAGTGATCTAAGAGTATCGGAGTACCAAGGGGCGCTTCCTAGCAGAATAAGTCTGTTTGACCGGGGCCAGTTTATCAACCGCTTTTAGAATAGCATTATGCAGATCAGAAGCTGCAATGTCAATATCATTTGCTGGTGATTGGGGTTGGGTGGGTAAAAGGGGAGCTAATAGATGACTATTTATTGCTCTGAAGTTTCTTTTGGGTTCCCACTTACAGGGGTTTGCTAAGGAGGTGGGAAGGCTGGGGTGTATAAAATCCAGGGGGATTGCCATGTGGTCTGACCAGGACAGAGGAAGGGGGATCCCAGACTCTACCCTGGGGTCATTGGTAAAGACCCCGTCCAGGGTATGACCGGCTAAGTGTGTGGGGCCCTCTACTATCTGGTTTAGACCAAAAGAAGCCAAATAGTCCATCAGGGAGGCAGTATCTGGGGAGTCCTCTATATCTAAATGAAAGTTAAAGTCTCCAAGAATGGTAAAGTTTGGTCTGTCTATGTAGGGTTCAAGCAGCTTAAGAAGCTTCTGAACGAAGGGAGGCCGGGGGCCAGGGGGCCTGTAAATCAGGATCCCCGCAAAGGAGATTGAGGGGGAGGGGTTCAGCACAAAATAAAGAGCCTGAAAAGAGTCAGATGGCAAAGAAAGGTGCTCAGTTCGGCATCTTATAGAGGATCTGTATAAAATGCCTAGCCCCCCACCCCTTCCCCCTACTCTGTCCATTCTGGACAGCGAATAACCCTCCTTGGATGGCATCCAGGAGTTCAGGTCCAGAGTGATCTGCTGCCCAGGTCTCCGTAATGAAGACCCAGGGAGGTTTTCTGTTAGAAGTAAAGTCCCTGAAGGCGAGATTATTTTTAATTAGGGATCTAGTGTTAATAAGGAACCCAGCCTCTTTACTAGGCTGGGGGAACTTGTGCCTTCCTGGTCTCGAGTGTCTGTTTCGGGGGAAATGGAGGCAGGGACTAGCCTCCTTCCCCGTGCATAAGCACTTAAGGGCCTCCGGAAAGCCCTCAGGAGGGACCAAATGATGACAAGGTATCACTGAGGGTTTGAAAGACAGCAGGGTGTGTACTGAATAGGTGCGTCTACCAGGGACGGGAGGATCAAGCTGGGCGGCCAAAGTAATAGTTGTCAAGTAGAACATAAATGTATACAAAAAGACCACCTTTACACAGAAGGTGTACACTGCATTTTAAAAACAATCTTCGATATAGCAATTATTTTTATTTATTTAGCTTTGTGAAATGTGTAGGGAAATATATATTTGACATGGAGTAATCCACTGTTCTATTCTGAAAAAAGTCTGATACCCTTTTAATGTTACAGATCCATCTAAAAGGCCACGGCTAGATGTGAACCGCCATGGAATGGTGTTCCAGCATCCAGGAGTGGCATCAGGAGTATCTCTGCAGCAGTTGATGCCGACAGCACAAGGTATTGTATTGTAGAAGCATTCAAATGGCTCGTCATATGCCTGATGAGGCAAGGAAGTGATTAGCAGACAAGCATCACACTTCTCTGTGTGGTGCTTAACATTGGAGACATTTGTTGTGCATATTGTTTGAATTTGCCATACTACTTATCATGCCGCTGTCACAGCGGATCTATTTTATGAGATTGTTTGTTCTAGTACACAGTTTTTGATCCTGTCTTACATGGCAGTCAGTTCGCAGGCCTTCACTCACCTGGTGTGACCTAGAGAGTACTAGTGACTGAGTACAGTCTAGTTTTAATAGCAGTAAATTGCCAACTAAAACTGTGCCCTCAATAAACACTTGTTCGTTGGAGAAGGAGTCCTAATGCATATGGATTACAGAAATTCACATATTGACTGGCTGAAAATGGCTGATCATGAAACGGCCAAATCCATCCTCCAACCAAAATCAGCAGCTCATATACGCCTACCTGAGTTTGTTATTTATATATAATACAATCCAACCAAAATCAGCAGCTCATACACACCTACCTGAGTTTGTCATTTCTAGATAATACAATCCTCCAACCAAAACCAGCAGCTCATATACACCTAGCTGGGTTTGTAATTTCTAGATAATACAATACAATCCAACCAAAATCAGCAGCTCATATACGCCTACCTGAGTTTGTCATTTCTAGATAATACTAACATCCCGGAGGTTAGGACAGAAGTGCCCAAACCTATGGGATGGACAGATCACTATCTAATCAAAATAACCATGATGGTTAGGGAAACGTTCAACAAAGAAGAGCCAACTCGACGCCTAAAGAGGCCTTGGCATAAACCTCTAACCAGCAACTTCCACTCCACTCTAGGAGAATTCCAGTATGAGGCAAACATGGATATCGATATGACATATGCTCCCTTCTATGACTGGATTACTAGAGGACTAGATGCCCTCATCCCAGCCAAATGGACTAAGGGGCGCAGCTCCCCCTCCAACCCATGGTATAATGATACTTTGAAATCCATGCAAAAAGAATGCAAAAAAGCCGAGCAAATCTGGAGAAGGGGCTACAATGATAGGGATAAAGCATCTTATCTAGCCAAACAAAAACTCTATCATAAAGTTATTTGCTCCGCACGCGCCTCCTTCTACGCAGAAATCAACTCTAGCCCAAATCCCACCAAAGTTATTTTTAAATTGGTGCAAGAACTGCAGAGTAGCAGAACCCCCACCTCCAGTATTACCTCCGCGCAGCAGTGTGAGGACCTTGCCATTTTCTTTGTAAGAAAAAGTGCAAAAAGTCTACAGTTCATTCCCACAGCACTCTTCTGACCCGCCTAACTCCACTAACTCTACTACTGATGGCACCACGCTCATGCTTATACCAGAAATCTCATATGAGGATCTAACTAAACTCTGCAGGAAAGTTAAGTCTGACTCCCCAGCAGACCCCATGAGGCCGGCTCAATTCATTGAATCTCTAGAATTTTTTCTACCTTCCCTGGCCTCTATACTCAACCTTTCCTTTTCTTCGGCTAGTGTCCCGACTGTTTGGAAACAAGCCTGGGTCTCCCCCATTATTAAGAAGCCCACTTTAGACCCTTCCAAACTGGAAAACTTCAGACCCATCTCGCTGCTTCCATTGTTGTCTAAACTTGCGGAGGCTCATGTAAACAACGTTCTGTCCCAACACATGAACCATAATAACATCTTGGACCCATCTCAAAACGGGTTCAGGCCGGGCCACAGTACTGAGTCTGCCCACCTGTCCACGACTGAACATCTCCGGACAATCCTCGATGCCGGTCAGAGTGCTGCGCTGATTTTATTAGACCTCAGCGCAGCTTTTGATACGGTTTCTCATAACATTCTGTTAAATCGTCTGGCGACAGTAGGGATTACCGGTCTTGCCCTGGAATGGTTCCGCTCATTCCTGAAGGACAGATCCTTCCGGGTGTCAGCTCCCCCGTTTCTCTCCCAGCCCCATTCCATCAGCCAGGGACTCCCTCAGGGCTCTGCACTTAGCCCATCCCTTTTTAATCTATATGTGCAGCCACTTGCGGCAGTGGCTAAAGAGTGGGACCTAACACTGGTGTCATATGCAGATGACACGCAGCTGGTCATCACTCTCACCGAAGGCCCTTCCACTTCGGCCTCGAGATTTAGGGATGGCCTGGCGGCAGTAGCCCAGTGGATGACGGATAACTGCCTGCAGCTTAATGCAGGCAAGACAGAGGTGCTGCTCCTCGGGAAGAACTCCAGCTATTGGAATGAACACTGGTGGCCCTCGTCATTGGGCACCATTCCACCACCTAAATCCTTGGTCAAAAATCTGGGCGTCTGGATGGACTCCTCGCTTAGTTTCCAGACCCACACAAAAAAAGTGGCAGCTACTTGTGTGGGCCTGCTGAGGAGCCTCAACCCGATACTCGGTTTCTTTGACTCTAAAGTCCGCCAACTCATTGTTCAATCCACCATTCTCTCCCGTTTAGACTATGCCAATGTCTTACTTCTGGGCGCCAACAAAGTGGAGATAGCGTGATTGTAACGCGTGCAGAACTCTGCGGCAAGAGCCTTGGTTGGTCTTCCCCGCAGATGCTCGGTCCGAGCTATCATTCAAAATCTGCATTGGCTGCCCATTGAATCTCGTATTCAGTTCAAAACCCTCATCATGGCATTTAAGATCCTCAAATCCGGTTATCCAGAACATTTGGGCCCGCTTCTAACACTTTACGTGCCACAACGCAATTTGCGCTCATCAGGCCAGCACCTTCTGACTGTAGCCCGTACAAAGCTTTGCCGAACCGGCGGCCGCTCCTTTAGGGTTTTGGGAGCCAAGCTCTGGAACTCCTTGCCACGGAACATTCGCTCTTTGGAAAACCTGTCTGCCTTCCGGGAAGCTATTAAGACCCATCTGTTCCCCTCTCCTTAGGACTCCTTGTCTGTCTTCCTTCTTCTCAATTCAGCTTCTGTGGTTCCTTAGCGCCGGGACGCCTCTTTGCTGGGGCAGCTGTTGCGCTTTATCAAATGTTCACATAACATAACATACAATCCTCCAACCAAAATCAGCAGCTCATATACACCTACCTGAGTTTGTAATTTTTGGATAATACAGTCCAACCAAAATCAGCAGCTCATATACACTTGGCTGAGTTTGTAATTTTTGGATAATACAGTCGAACCAAAATCAGCAGCTCATATACACCTACCTGAGTTTGTAATTTTTGGATAATACAGTCCAACCAAAATCAGCAGCTCATATACACCTACCTGAGTTTGTAATTTTTGGATAATACAGTCCTCCAACCAAAATCAGCAGCTCATATACACCTACCTGAGTTTGTAATTTTTGGATAATACAGTCCAACCAAAATCAGCAGCTCATATACACTTGGCTGAGTTTGTAATTTTTGGATAATACAGTCCAACCAAAACCAGCAGCTCATATACACCGACCTGAGTTTGTAATTTTTGGATAATACAGTCCAACCAAAATCAGCAGCTCATATACACCTACCTGAGTTTGTAACTTTTGGATAATACAGTCCTCCAACCAAAATCAGCAGCTCATATACACCTACCTGAGTTTGTAATTTTTGGATAATACAGTCCAACCAAAATCAGCAGCTCATATACACCTACCTGGGTTTGTAATTTTTGGATAATACAGTCCAACCAAAATCAGCAGCTTATATACACCTGGCTGAGTTTGTTATGTCTAGATAATACAATCCCCTAACTGAATTCAGCAGGTCATATAAACCTGCCTGAGTTTGTAATTCTAGATAATACTGTCCCCTAACTGAAAGCAGCAGCTCATATACACCTACCTGAGTTTGTAGGTTTTAGATAATACAGTCCATCCAAAATCAGCAGCTCCTATAATTCTGCCTGAGTTTGTGATATCTAGATAATACAATCCCCTAACTGAAATCAGCAGCTCCTATACATCTGCCTGCGTTTGTGATATCTAGATAATACAATCCCCTAACTGAAATCAGCAGCTCCTACACATCTGGCTGAGTTTGTAATTTCTAGATAATACAATACAATCCAACCAAAATCAGCTGCTCATTACACACCTACCTGAGTTTGTAATTTATATATAATACAAACACCTCACTGAAATCAGCAGCTCATATCCAGCTGCCTGAGTTTGTAATTTCTAGATAATAAAATCCTCCCCTCAAAATCAGCAGCTCATATACACCAAACTGAGTTTGTAATTTCTCCCAGCACCTGCGCACACTCCACTGGCTCCCCGTTGAGGCGAGAATCACCTTTAAGATGCTCACCCACGCACACAAGGCCCTCGACGGCACCGGACCAGCATACCTGAACAGCCGACTCAAATTCCACGCACCCTAAAGGACCCTACGATCAGCCCAGCTTTCCTACGCCGTGGTCCCTCGCACCAGAAAGACCAGATCGGGAGGCCGCTCCTTCTCCTTCCTCGCGGCCAAAGCATGGAACGCCCTTCCGCTCCACCTCAGACAGACCACATCGCTTCGCAAGAAACCTCAAAACCTGGCTCTTCGACAGACCCCCTCCTTGATGGAATGGAACCTGCACCCCGTCTCCCCCCCACCCCTAGCGCCTTGAGACCCTCACGGGTGAGTAGCCGCCCTCTAACAAACTCCTGATTGATTGATTGATAGATAATTGTGATATTTTTCTTTACTGACCTGTAAATCTTATGCCTTTTTACTGAAACCTAACGAGAATAATACACAGTTCCTATTGCTCCTTCCAGTAAACCAAACTTTAACCATGCACTCTTAGTTGGAATATCTAAAACCTTTGTCCATCTCTCCTAACCTATTCTAGTCCGCTGGATCTCTTTGCTGCCAGATTAGCTAAATCAGCCCTAAGAAGAACAAAGAGAATGACCACGTTTGAGAGCATCAGATTGATACTACAGGTTCTGCGGCTATTCCATCTAGACAAAGGATATGCAACTCTAGCTGGCCTCGCTGGATCAGCTCGGCCCTAGAAAAGCTGGATGACATCCGGTCACTCAGGTGGTGGCTTTATCAAACAATGTTTCTCCACATCTGATCAGCCTGCCCAAGTGTCTTTTAGAAGCTATAGTTCTCTTCAGACTGAGTATAGCAGACCTCGAAAAATCATTAAAATGTTACTCAACTTGCAGGTCGAGTGACTTGAATAATCTGCTCTTACCAATAAACTGGTTTGAAATATGGGATCCTGAGCTAATCTTTTAATTCATTGAGCCGCCATTTTCCTCTTTATCACATGAAAGCACCTTCAAATATGCGAGTTCAACATGTCTGCTGTACAAAAACCCTTATGTTTGATTTAATAGACTAAACGTTTGCTCCATATATAATACAAATCTATCCACTTATAGGATACCCATGGCTAGCTTTCCTCTTAGTTCATTAACCACATTGTCATCCGGGCGGGGTCATGAATACTTTTCAAATCATGTTTAAAAACCATTACTTCTAATAAATAAATACCTGAAGCATGAATTGGTAGCACACTTATTTGCAGTCGCCAGATTTTCCATTGAAATTGCCAAAACATTTCCCACCAAAGTGGGTTTTACTGATAAAACTATGTAGTGTATAATGTTTGGAAATCGAGTTTTATGCAAATATTTGTAATTCACATATCACCAAGTCAAGTTTTCTGATTTGTTTTGCTCTTATTTAAATCTTTGTCTCACACTTCTGAATTACAAAATAAATGTTCTTTCGTAATTACTGTTATAAAGAAAAGTAAACCCCATTTTCCAGGATCAGGTAAGAAATTACTAGTAAAAAGACAAACTGAGATTTGACATCTGTCCTTAGAACAGGCAGCAAATGTGTCAAGATAAAACTAGATTTAAAGGCATCTTTACTGCTCATTCACTTTCTGAATGACCAGACACCTGTTCCTTCCAGCGTAAGTTTATTTGCCAGAATGGACCAGTAGGTGTTAAAAAAAACTTGACCGGATAAAATCTAAACTAGACTTTTTGAGGCCTGTATTATAGTTGCATTGCTTGTATAAATTGGACTTAGCCCATTGGCCTTGCCTTTCCACAAGTTGTTTCAAGACCTTTATCACAAATGAATAAGAATCTACCCACGTAAAGCTTTCTAATGCATGATCCATCGCGATAAAAAAGGTAAAATGTAAATAAAAGAAACTGTTCTCGTATCAATTCTCTGGATGGTAACTCAACGAATTCTTATCAGAGTTTACAAAGCTTTTGTTGCATCAGGAGTAGGCATCATCCTTAGCCACTTTATTGCCCCCTCCACCTTTGCTCATCTCTGCACATTTTACCGACTGTACCCCATCCTCCCCTTCTAAGTTGCAAAACCCCTTTTTCTCACTCTTATGTTCCACACTCTGACTACTGAGCCTCATTTCTGATTTCCATTTCTGCCTCTGCATTTTATTCTCTACAATCATGTTTTCAAAACTGCCATTTGCCTTCCTTTAAAGCATCTGTATGAAGACACTGGCCTCCAGTGGCATTGCGCAGCTGCTCGTTGGCTCATTGTGAATCAACCAAACATTTGAACAAATATCAGTCTGCAAAAATAGTGCTTATGTTAACACCGGTGGTGCACTGGTATGACTGTAAAAGTGATAATACCTTTCTTTTTGGTAAAATTAACAAATACAAATAAAATGTAAGCTTTCTTTTATTATGAAACACAGTTGGATTTGCGATATGTTTTTTAGGATCTGTTGTGAATCTAATAGAATCTAATAAATTTGGGGCGTGGTTAATCTAGCATTTGTCTTTTGCAGGTGGAATGCCTCCTACTGTGCAACTGACTGGACAGAAGCCCAGCCAGCAGCAGTATGACCCATCTAAGGGGCCTCCAGTGCAGAACGCTGCCAGCCTGCATACACCTCCACCACAGCTACCCACTCGCCTGCAGCCTTCTGGCATCCCCATGGCCATGCAGCTGGCCCAGCAGCCGCCGCAACTGACACAGCAGCAGCCCCTGCAACAGACATTACAGCAGCCACCTCCTCAACCGCCGGTGCAACAGCCACAGCAGTTGGAGCCTCAGGCACAATCACAAACTATTGTTCAGGTGAAAAAGGAACCACAGGCTGTTCCGATAGCTACACCCCTGCAGAGCCAGCTCTCTGGACCACTTCAGCAGCCACAGCAAACACTGCCACTCCATGTGCCAGGGAAAGCCCAGCTGCAGACGTCTCAGCTCCAGGCTCCAGGACTGCAGCAACAGGTACATGGGAGGATGGGTTGCATGTCAGATTGGAGGAGGGGGGGGGCATGAAATCCACCCTTCCGCCCCAGCTGGGCAAGTGGTAGGAAGGATTTCACACTATACATTGGAACAGATCACAAATTATTTGATTACATTTTTTTTTATATAATGTGTTAAATAAAAATTACTTCTATTTACACATATACATAAATATAATTGTAAAAGTATGAACCTTTCTGTGTTTTCCTTTATTTTTTATCTTTACACATTTTAACTCCCTATTTCCTGTTACCTGGGTCTCTGTAGACACACCTCTCCACACAGTTGTCTTGTTCCGTTCAGCCCCATATCAGCCACTCTTGGCTTATGTCTGTCTCTCCATACTTTATGTTCCATCACTGCCCTTCTGAGCCTCTGAATCTTCAACCATGTGCATGCTCTATTTATTCTCAGGTCTGCACATCTTCTGAATGAACCTCTTATCCCTTAGGCCCAGCATCTTGAGTTGAATGAGCCCCATTTCCTCCCACGATCTTTCCTGAGTACAAATCTGCAGCCTACCTTAAGTCTCAGTTCCCTGACTTGCCTCGGGTGTCATCCCAAATCTGTTCGCTTCTCATATCTGGATCCACCGGTGATCCTTGCTCCATTGAGCACCCCAGCGGGTTCTGTGACTTGCGTTTTTATCAGTAGACATTCCTACAGCCCTGTACAAGCCCTGTACAAGCTCTGTTCCATAGATCCCCACACTTGTTGTGTTTGATCCCAAGTACTCCAGCCCTACACCTGATTAGCCCCACTCCTCCAAACGCAAGACCCTACATTAGCAGCTTTGTAGGTGATGGAAAAGTTGCTTTTGTAGCAAAAATACCTCATTCTCCGCTCCATTCTTCAAGAGAGCTCCATCATAATCAATAAAAAGTTTCTGAAAGAGAATAGAGTGTTATGAAAACGTACACCAATGGTGGATGATGAAAATGATGGCCCTTCCTTGGAGAGCAGATATGATATATAGAGCCCTTCCTTTGCTGCTTCCTGTATGTTTTTCCAGCACAGTTTGGTAAAAGGTGTAACTGGTACAGCTGCTCTAGAAGAGAGACTCTCATAATCCCCTAGTATGTGTGATAAGTTGGGTCTGAATGGCTGTACTCCGAAGCAGTGATGCCACTTTTACTTCTGACAAAATGTCTAAACTCCTATCTGGGTTTAGGTGAGCTGTATACCTATACTATTAATTTTAATGCCATGTTTGGAATGGTGTTGTTTCAGAAGGGTGCCCATCCCTTCTGCAGCAGTGCATTATGGGCACATTCTTAAACTATCTGGCACATTCCAGCAGAACTGTTGTTAAGATGTATTGATTGTTATTTGGGAAAGCAGGGCAGTTTTGGACTACAGAATGGTGGCTTATAGAATCGGGCCTCGCCCCTATGCCCAAACAAGTAGTGAAGAATCTTGGCCTTAAAATAGATCAGTCTCTGCCCATGAAAGATCCAGCGGTGTTTCAACATGGTGCGTCTACTGAAGAAAGCTTTCTCCCATCTCCCTCTTTCTGTTAGGAAAACCCTAGTTCAGGCCTTGATTCTTAGCAATTGGACTATGGCAAGGCCTTACTTGCATCAGCCAATAAGTCCTTAATGTCCAAACAGCAAGTGGCCCAAAACACAGCAGCACAACTTGTATGTAATCTTCCTTCCCGCTCTTCTGCAGAACCATTACTGGAAGCCTTGCATTGGCTACCCATTAAGAAAAGGACAATCTTTAAAATCTGTTCCTTTTTTAATAAATCGGAAACAGGAGGTGGACCTACTTACTTGCGCAAAAAACCAAAGCTACTACTGTCCAGTTTGGGATCTTCGCTCTAAGGAGAAAGCTCTACTTATCGTCCCTCGTGTCCGATTGACTAGATTTGGGGGTAGGTCTTTCTCTTACCTGGCCCCATACTATTGGAAGGCTCTTCCTCATTATGCTTGCATCTGCCCTGATTACATCAAATTAAGAAAATTGCTTAAGAGAATCTTATTTTAATTGTTCTGTGTTAGGTTTGCCTGTGTTTTTTGCTAGCGCCAAGATACCTTTTCAGAGGTGATTTGTGCGCTATAGTAAGCTGTATTAATAACAACATTGATGGACTTAAAGGGTATTTCTTGCTAATCAGTCTGTGAAACTCTTTTTTAACTTGTGTTTTTGTCAAAACAGCCTGTAGCAGTGAGACCGCCTTCCGATGCTGCAAAGCCGGGTCAGCGTCCTCCACCCCTCTCTTTGCCTGCCACAACTGCCGCTCCACCCACCATGGTGCACACCACACCACCTCCCACACAACCTTTACCCAGTAAGCGGATCTCCCCAGCCACCAGCAAATCCTTGTCTCCTGTAGCAGCCAGATCACCTGGTTCTGCAGGACCTTCTGCTCAGAGAAGCCTGAGCCCAGGTCAAAGTGCTCCAACACAGCCGCTAGAGAGCAAAGTGACGGAGCAGCTAACTCTGGTAAGGCTTCAAACCACCACCAAAGAGAGTAGCACTTATAAAATGCATATGAACCGTGGTGGAGCTCTTGGAATGGGTTCAAGCCTTCCTAAGACCAGAGCACACGACTGTGACACATTTGTAGTATGTTTTATTGCTGCACCACAGTACACGCAAATTCATATCCTTCATGCACTTGTAATACGGTGAGCAAAATTAGGTAAGATTTTGATCAAATAGAGGCCTTTGTAAATGAATATATTGCCAATCTGGTGACATTGAAAGTGTGGCTCACTTACGTGTTATCCCACTCTGGAATCCTTGTCTACTGTAACGCCGGAGTTTTCCTTCAGCAGTTGGGTGAAAAAAGGGTAAAGGCATTAAAGCTTAAAACTAGCAGTTCAATACTGACCCTAATGAATGAATTTGAATATGGCTTCGCATAGATCATTGTTTTCTGGTTGGCCGCTGTGGCTAAAGAGACATGACCTTGCAAGTTTGGAGAAGCTTTGCTATTAAAAGTGCTCATTCTTTTGTATCTGGTCTATACAGCGTGGTCAGGTGGGTATAGTAACTTCGAGGCTTCGGACTGAAAGCCGTGGAAATAGAATTAGAGTGCCTTCAGGAAGGTGTATGCTGTCAGTCATGAGCTCTCCATAGATGCTAAATAATACTTCTTGCACAGGATCCGAGAAGAATTTTGCAAAGAGATGCAAACTTTTCTAAAACCATTTTTTAAGACGTGTATGTCTGCAGTGAACATTTTCATTTAAAAAACAAATCAGTTATATTTGGAAATCTAATATCAGTGAACCTCAACTGCTGAGTCACTCTTTTTAAAAGAGGTAAAACACGAAAGAAAGTTAAGCTAAATAGTTAACTGTATGTGGTTTGCACCAGTTTTTTCACAGAAACACATCTCAATCAAACGTCTGCACGGACTTTCTAGCATCTCATGGAGGCACTTGACAAAATAAGTGCCAAGGTTTGGTTATTCTGAGTAGGCTACACTTTCTTGGTAACAGTTATTTCAAAGTTTTGCTTTTCATTTTCTTGCATTTATTCTGTTTCTTCTGTGGAAATCAATATTTCACATATTTTACTTCTCACAGGAGCTATTAAACTCTTTACCTTCATCAGTAGGATACTAGCCATGCTGCTTTATCAATGCAAACAGTATAATAGCTTGCAGTTCAGTGCACGTCCTCTGGCTTCGAAATTTGAATGTAAATAAACATGTGGCTGGTCTCATGAAGTCAGCTCGCACAGTAGTAATAATCTGTTGCTCAATATTATGATAGTGAATTCTGATAGTTGTACTTTACCGTACATTCTCATTTCTTATGTTTCATTGGCATTAGGATAAGGTGCAGGACAGGGTTCTGATTTAGAGTAATAGGTAAAGGGTAGGGTTTAACTTGAGGGTTGCAATCAAGGCTGTGGTAAGGTAAAGAAAGGTTGCTGCAGTATAGGTATCGAGGTCAGGGGCTGGGATGATTTAGGGTAAATAACAATTTGAGTCAAAGTTAGGGTCACAATAGAAGTTGTTAGTGTCTGGGGAAAAGCTAAGAGTTGGGGCAAGCTTATTGCAAGTCAGGGGTGTGGAATTTAATAAAATATCTGCTTGTCCATGGGGCAGGTTGCTTCATAAATCTACTTGTCCTGTAACCAAATCCACTTGTCCCTTTGGTGCCATGTAATGGGGTGGCAAATTATGCCGGCAATCTCGCAAGAGCTCTGATGTAGCCTCTCTGATTATGCCAGGGTTCATACCATAGTAGTGTTTAAATTCTTGCAATCCCATTATGTTTCCACGTTTCCGCTGATCTACATATTGGGGCAGAAGGTAGTGGTAATCCATAGTTCCAGAGATAGAAGGCCCTTTTGAGTCTATGCAAACCTACTAACTTGCATGTTTTAAGGGTTTTCAGCAACTCTTCTCTAATCTTTTCCCATGCTGAGAAATGTTGGAAATTTACTCCTGACAATGGCAGATGTAAACCTTATTCCAGAGTTGGGGGAAAAGTGATTGGAGGGAAAGTGAGCAAATCTACACATGCATATTTGCTCATGCTAAAATGCAGTTCACAAATATTTTCTAGGGGTACTACTTCTTGTCCTATGTCAGTAAATTCTTGGGAATTTATGAAAGCCGTATATCTGCACTTAATGCAAGGACATATACCAAGGGTGCACTTTTTTTTTTTTTTAATTTTTATTTTTGGTGCAAAACAAAGATAGTATTCACATCGTCATCCATCTCGTTTTCATACATTAATTACGAGGTAGTACAATATACAGAGATGATGAAACTTATACCATCCACGTTAGTGTCAAAGCATTTCAGGCCTTATCGGCGATGTGATGGATAGGGACATATATGTGTCGTAGAAATACAGTTTGCGATTTTGTGTTTTGTTAGCTACTATTCGTCTGAGTCTTGCCTTTTTAGTTCTTGCAAAAAAACATAAAACAGTAAAAACAGCACACTTAGTCCGGCACGTATTTGAAGTAGTAGCTTTCGGCACTCGTAGCGCAGTCCATCTGTAAAGAGAGCAATTAATCATATCAAAGCCCCCCAATTTCCACACCCTCTCTCCCCACCTCCCGGAAGTAGGTCCCCCCCAATTCCGTTGCACACACCCTGCATTCACATGCACTCCCAATCAATGCTCCTCGTCACTCTCAGATTCTTCGAGGTCATCCTCTTCCAGTGGTTCACAGATATCCCCTCTATAGGAGTTCCAGGGTTTCCACACCCCATTCCATTTACGTGGATTACCTCCCTTTCAGTCAACATAAGCATGTCCATGTTGCGGAGCCATTGGGACAGTGTGGGGAGATCAGCCGACCCCCACCTCTGAGCTATGTCCCGTTTCGCTGTTACCATCCCCACTGTGACCCAGGTCCTTGCATAAAAGGTGAGATCAGTCGGCTCCCAGATGTTCAGCAGGCAGAGCCGTGAGTCTAGAGTGAGGGTGGTGTGAAGTGCCTGAGCCATTGTGCGCACTACCCGTTGCCAGTAACCGACAATCAGTGGACATTCCCACACCGTGTGTATGAAGGTCCCTTCTGCTCCGCAGCCCCTAAGGCAGTACGGATGATCAGCCCTGTGCAGTTTATGAAGCATCGTGCTGGTGTAGTAGATTCTGTGTAGGATTTTTAGCTGCACTAGGCGAAATTTGGAAGATATGCCTGCTTCACGTGGGGACGCCATGGCAGCGTTCCAATCAGTTTCGTCCAGGTCACCTACTTCCACCATCCATTTGTCTTTCAGTTTCCCTAGTGGATCAGGCATATTGTTAACCAATTTGCGGTATGTTAGCGATGTCGCCCCTTCTTGCATGTAGTCAGTAAGTAGACGGTCCTCCAGAGGGGAGGATTCGGGCGGGGATGTGTCGGGCGGGATCGCGGCTTGCAGTGCGTGTCGGACCTGGATGTATCCGTAGAGCTCTGTGTTCCCCAGCTCGTATTGTTCTTGCAGAGTGGCAAAGGGGATCACTCCTTCCCTCGTCCACATGTCCCCCACCGTGGAAATGCCGATGTTGTCCCACTGTGTGAAGCCCTTAGAGCGCCGCAAATGGCCCAACGCCTTCGCGTCCCATAGGGGTGTTAGTTTCGTAATGATGCCATCCCACTTAAACTTTGCCTGTGCCTTGTACCATATGCGAACTGTATGTTTCGTAGGCCCATTGAGTTTTGCCGCCACTCCACGGTGGTACAGTGGGGCCAGTAAACTGTTCGCACCCAGTTGCGCCCTGTCTGCCTTGAACGCCGGGTCGTCCTGTGGTGCATGTATCCATTGGTTAAGGATTTTGAGCTGAGCCGCCCAATAGTACAGCTGTACGTTTGGGAGTGCGATTCCCCCGTCGTACCACCCCCTGTTTAATTTGGCGTGGGAGATGCGGGCTGGCTGGTTGCCCCATAACAGGCCCGAGATCTGTGCCGTTATTTTCTGGAGGAAGCTATCTGGTACCAAATACGGGGCGTTTTCCATCACATATAAGAAACGTGGCAGAGCCATCATTTTAAATAGCGCTGCCCGGCCAAGTAGCGTTAGGGGGAGGTCCTTCCAATGGCGCACGTCTCCTCGGAGCCGGGCCAAGGGAGGTTGTAGGTTCAATCGTGCGAAGTCCGCCTCATCCCGGGTGATATGAATCCCCAGGTATTTGAACGACGTACGCGCCAGTTCTAGTGGACAAGAGTCCGGGAGAGGCGGGAGCGGCCCCCGCAGTTCAAAAATGATGGATTTGGCCCAGTTAATGGTGTAGCCCGAGATTCGTCCATGAGCTGTACAGAGAGCCAGGAGGTTAGGGAGACTCTCTTCCAGGTCCGTAAGATAGATCAGCATGTCATCTGCGTAGAGGGATACTCTGTCCTCCCATAACGGGGTCCATTGTATTCCTTTCAGGAGTTGGGTGGTACGTATCGTAACCGCCAGCGGTTCTAAAACTAATGCGAAGAGCAGGGGCGAAAGCGGGCAGCCCTGTCGTGTACCTCTGCCTAGGGAGAAGGTCCTTGAAATGTGGCCATTGGCCGTCACCTTCGCTACGGGGTCTCTGTACAGCATGCGTATCCACGAAAGGAATACCGGGCCAAAACCCATACGTGCAAGCACTGCAAAAAGATAGCTCCATTCCACCATGTCGAACGCCATCTTGGCGTCCAAGGAGAGGATGGCAGCCGGCTCCTGCAGTAGTGGAACTCGCGCCAGTACTCCATGTACCCTGCGGAGATTTAAAGCAGTGCTACGATGTGGCATGAATCCTGATTGGTCCGGGTGGATCAGGTGGGACAGACTCGGTAAGATCCTGTTCGCCAACACCTTAGCAATAATTTTGGCCTCCGGGTTCAAAAGGGAGATCGGTCTATATGACGAGCATTCGTTGGGGGGCTTACCTGGTTTCGGTATCGCCACAATAGTTGCCATCCGTTGATCTGGCGGCAGTGTACCCTGCAGTCTAGATTCCTCGTACATATTGAGTAGGGGTGTGCTTAGAAAGTCGGCCATGATTTTCAACCATTCAATGGGGATCCCGTTAGGGCCCATCGCCTTGCCCGGATGGAGGGTGCCTATAGCCAGCTGAATCTCCTCCACCGTAAGAGGCGCGTCTATGTCCTTGGACATCTCTGGTGTCAGCTCCGGCAAGGGAACGTGCGCAAGAGCAGTCTGGACCTCTCTCTCCCCCACCACTATCTCTGGGTTATAGACTGTGGTGAAATAATCGGCGAGAACTTCTACTATCTCGTCGGGGCGGGTGTGGTTGTTGCCCTGTGAGTCCGTAAGTTGTAGGATATTCTTCCCCCCCCCCCCTGTCTCTTGTCCAACCACGCCAGCAACTTACTGGCCTTGTCCCCAATGTCATATACCCTGTGCTGTGTACCCGCAATGTCCGACATTGTGATCTTGCGCATGTGGTCTGTAAGGCGGTGCTGGTGGACCTGGAGTTCATGAAGCGTGTCGTCTGAGGGGTTAGCCATATGGGCTGTGTTGGCCCTCTTGAGGCCTAACTCTATATCTAGGGCCTCTTGCCTGTGCGCCATTTTGTGATTCGCGATCACAGCTATGGCCTGACCCCTGAACACTGTTTTGTATGCCTCCCACAATATAGAGGGGGAGTCCACCGAAGACTGGTTTTCCTCAAAATATAGCCGTGTTGCCCTCTTCAGGTCCTTATGAATCCGAGGCACTTTGAGATAGCCAGGGAAAATCGGGAATAATCTGTGTCGTGTCATGGTCGTAGTGGTGAGTGTCAAAGTGAGTGGTGAGTGATCGGAGACCCCCCGTGGCTGTATATCCGTTTCCGCTACTGTAAGGTGGCCATTGATCAAAGTAAAAAAGTAGTCTATCCTAGACAGACTATTGTGCGTGGCCGAGTAGTATGTGTTCGAGGCATGTGGGCTGCTGAATTCATATCTGTGCATAGATCGCCACCTAGTGTTGGGTCCGGATGATTGCACATTGTTGTCCTGGAAGAGTCTTCGAAGTATCACGAGATAGGTGGCTCCTCCCCTGGACTACAGTGCGCATGGGCATCGCCTCCATCCCCAGATTGTTTTTTTCCGCCATTGGGTTCGGATGTGTTTCGGTTCCCTCTGTCGGAACCGATAGTTGTTCAACTTCTACTCGAGACCAAAAGGTCTTTAGGCTGGGCGTCGGTATAGTTGCGTACGGGTTTCTTTCTGACTCTCAGCTCCGATCTTTATCTGCCCTTCCACGTGCTTTCGGCGCGGACGGGCCTACACTACACTCTTGCTATGGAGCGAACTCCGTTTAAGAAGTGCCCGGTGTGTAACTCTAAATATTCACACCTCGACGTGCACCCTGTGTGCAATACCTGCTTGTCGCCGGATCACCGCGAAGACACCTGCATGGCGTGTTCGAAGTTCCGCAGCAAGAAGACTTTAAAGATTCGTCGGGCCAATAGGCTCCAGGCTCAGTTATCGGCTACGGCGCCCCCACCTGATGACATTTTCCAGGAATCTGTCGAGGGAGAAGACGACGTGCAAGGTTCGGACTCTAATCCCGCATCCGAAGGTGAAACCTATGACGAAGGTGCGGAGAACTTTGACGAAGTCACCGACGAGGTAGGGGACGACGAACAGGCTTTTGCCACTATGGGTGATAGCTCAGAGGAGGAGCATCCCCAACCAGACTCTGGGGTTATTACCCCTCCTACGGACCAGGTCGAGGGATCGCCTTCGGGCCTTACCCAAGATCTAACTATGAGTCCTACGTCCCCGCCTCCGGGCCCGGTCACGGACACTTATGAACCATCACTTACGTCGAAGAAAACGAAAGTGAAGCCAACTGGTCACGCACCCTCGGATGCGAAACCGAAAGTGAAAGTTGCGCTGGTAAAGAAGGTTCTGGAGGCGTCAACTTCCAAGGAAACCAAAATGGCCGACTCAAAGAGCCACGCCAAGATGGCCGACCCGAAGTCCTCGGGGTCGGTGCCGAAGGCGAAATCGTCCGACGCGGCTGCGTCGGCTCCGAAAGGGGTTGTGAACCCGAAGTCGGCTCCGAAAGGGGTCGTGGACCCGAAGTCGGCTCCGAAAAAGCGTCTGGGCGACGACGCGCATGGCCATGGGGCGTCGGCCCCGAAGAAGGCGCATGCGGGTGATCGGGCTCTCGATGCCGAAGAGTCACTCGAGCCGGTCAAGCCCTCTCCGGCCTTGACGAAGAAGGTGGCGGAATCTTTGCAGCGGATTCGAAAAGACACTGTCGCGCCAAAGCTCCCGCCTAAGCCTGCAAAAGAGCAGACGCCTATCCGTTTCACCTTTCCTCCCAAGTCGGCGCCGAAGGCCTTCGCGCCGAAACAGAGTGGACCCTCGAAGGAGGTACTGGCACCTAAAGCGGCCTTGGTGGTGTCGAAGCTTCGACTCCAACCGCTTGCTGAAGAGGAACGCCGTGAGGTAACCATCGACGCCAACACCGGAAAACTGTCGCTCCTCAAAAGAAAGATCACGACGGAGCCGGCGTTGGAACATTTTAAGATCCCTCTCAAAAACAAAAGGATCTCCGAGGGCTCTTCGGCGCTGGTGGAACCTGTGTCCCCACAACCCCTGGGGTACTCGCCGACGCATTCCGTCGCGGCCGGTGCGGACGAGGAAGACGCCGAGTACGACTATCCGGCGTACTCGGATCCGGAGGAGGAGCACGTTCCGTGGTCCGCCGGAGGCGACCCGGAGGACCCGCAGGGGGGTCAGGACGCTCAACTTTTCGCGGCCAAGACGTCCCCGACAGAGGATTCGGCGGCCTTCAATGCCCTGATAGAGAGGGCTGCTGCTAACCACGACGTCGAGCTGCACGCGGACCCCGTGGATGTGGACTTCTTATTCGACACCTTCTCGGTGGCCGAAAAATCAGTCAAGACGCTACCGATGCTGAAGGGGGTGCTTAAACATGCTACGGAGGTCTTCAAGGAGCCCACCCGAGCGCGTGTGGTCAACCCTCGCATCGACAGGAAATATAAGGCAGCGCCCACGGATCCGACATATATCAAGGGACACTTGCCATTGGACTCCCTGGTCGTTTCCAATGCTCGGAAGATGGCGAACTCTCAGACTACTGGTGACGCTCCTCCCCCAGACAAAGAGTCCAAGATCTTCGAGGCCTCAGGCAAACGGATTGCTGCACAGGCAGCGAATATCTGGAGAATATCTAACACCCAAGCCTTGCTTGCACGTTATGATAGGGCCCATTATGACACATTAGAGGCCATACTACAACACTTGCCTGACCAATACAAGGAGGCGGGGGAGATGCTCATTCAGGAGGGTAAACTCATTACGAATGCATCCATCAAATGTGCGTTGGATGTGGCAGACACAGCCTCCAGGGCTATCAATACTAGTGTGCTGCTTAGACGCCATGCCTGGCTTAGAATTTCGGGGTTCAAACCCGACATCCAGACCACTATACTGAATCAGACAGTGAATCCTGACCATCTGTTTGGCCCTGAGGTGGATGCCACCCTGGAGAAAATGAAAAAAGATACGGAAACTGCCAAGTCCATGGGGGCTTTACAAAGTCAGCAGTTTCGGAGTGGTTCCTTTCGCCGCTCAAACTCCAGAGGCACCTCAAGGGGACAAGCATCCCAGTCCACACCATATTACAAGACTAACAACCAAGCCTCGTATAACAACAAAAATAGAGGTGGTTACAGAGGCAATAATGTCAAGGGCAGGGGACGTGGCAACAATAGCTCCAGGTCCACCGCCACCAACAAACAGTGACGTCTTGTCACTGCCCCCCGGCCATGCAACACCGGTCGGGGGGAGGCTCCAGCAGTTCCTGCCGGCGTGGAAGTCCATCACCACGGACAGGTGGGTGAGGTCTATTATCCAGTACGGGTACTGTCTGGAGCTTACGTCCATTCCACCGGACATACCCCCAAGGAGCCGTCCTATGTCAGGCGAGCACTTGACCTTGTTGCAGCAAGAAGTTCTAGTCATGCTGCAAAAAGGGGCGATAGAGCTCGTTCCAGTGCAAGAGCGGGGAACAGGGGTTTACTCCCTGTATTTTCTGATCCCCAAGAAGGACGGATCCCTCAGGCCTATCCTGGACCTCAGGCCCCTGAACTGGTACATCCTCTCGGAGCACTTCCATATGCTCACGTTGCAGCAGGTGCTTCCCCTGCTTCAACAGGGGGACTTCCTGGCTACGCTGGATCTGAAAGATGCCTATTTTCATATTCCCCTGCATCCTTCCCACAGGAAGTACCTCAGATTCACGATCTTAGACCAGCATTACCAGTTCAAGGTTCTGCCGTTCGGGGTCACCACGGCACCGAGAGTGTTTACCAAGTGCCTAGCAACCGTGGCGGCGTATCTCCGTCGCCAGCACGTCCACGTCTTTCCCTACCTGGACGACTGGCTCATTCAGGCAAGAACAGAACAGCAGTGCGTCGACCACGTGTCACGCACCATTCATCTCCTGCACGATCTGGGATTCTCTCTGAACTACCCGAAGTCCCATCTCCAGCCCGCCCACGTGCGACAGTACCTGGGCGCGACGATCGACACTCTGGCAGCCACCGCGCAGCCAAATTCAGTGAGAATTGCCAGTATCCAGGCGCTGATCCAACGATTCAGACCCCAACACTCGCTTCCGGCGAGGGTGTTCATGCAGTTGATAGGGATGATGGCCTCCTGCATCTCCATTGTCCCGCACGCGAGACTACATATGCGTCCGCTTCAGGAGTGCCTTGCACGTCAGTGGACTCAGGCTCATGGGCAACTGACAGACCTAGTGTTGGTGAGCGGTCGGGCATACAACTCTCTGCATTGGTGGAATCCACACAACCTTTGCAAGGGCCGACCATTCCAAGAGCCTGTCCCACAGATTATCCTGACGACGGACGCCTCTCTCCAGGGATGGGGAGCGCATGTACTCCATTACACTGTGCAGGGACTATGGACACTACAGCAAAAGAAGATGCACATCAATGTGTTGGAACTGATGGCAATCTTCATGGCCTTGAAGGCGTTCAAAGTACATCTGTGCAACAAAGTCGTGTTGATCCGGACGGACAACATGACGGCCATGTACTATATTCAGAAGCAGGGAGGCACGCACTCTCCACAGCTGTCTCATCTGGCTCAGAGCATGTGGAAGTGGGCCATTCAGAGGAACATCTTCCTCATGGCAGAGCACCTCCCGGGCAAGGACAATCAAATGGCGGATCTGCTCAGCAGGCACAGCCATCAGATGCACGAGTGGGAGATACATCCATCAGTACTCCAACCGTACTTCCAAAGGTGGGGTCATCCAGAGATAGACCTGTTCGCCACAAAGGAGAACGCAAAATGCCAAAGCTTCGCCGCCAGATTCCCACACCCCCAATCACAGGGCAATGCGATGTGGATGAACTGGTCAGGCAGATTTGCGTACGCTTTTCCCCCAGCACCTCTGATACCGCTGGTGGCGCGCAAACTCAGGCAGCACTCGATGACTCTCATCCTGGTTGCTCCAACGTGGGCTCGCCAACCATGGTACACCACGTTTCTCGAACTGTCCGTGGTGCCGCATCAAAGGCTTCATCTCACTCCCAGCCTTCTGACGCAGAGCCATGGCGACATTCAGCACCCGGATCCGCAACAGCTCAACCTGGCGATCTGGCTCCTGAAGTCCTAGAGTTTGGCTACCTCAATCTTCCTCCCGATTGCATGAACATCATTCGGGAGGCAAGGAAGCCCACTACCAGAGCTTGTTATGCGGCTAAATGGAAGAGGTTTGTCATCTACTGTGCTACCCACAATATTGACCCGCTAGATGCTTCCATTCAAAACATCATTTGCTATCTTTTCCACCTGTATCAATGCAATCTGGCATACTCTTCCATCCGCATTCACCTGTCTGCTATGGCAGCTTACCTCCAGAGTAGACAACACTTGTCACTCTTCAGGGTCCCTGCTATCAAGGCCTTTCTGGAAGGACTCAAGAGGGTCATTCCACCAAGGACCCCACCAGCTCCAGAATGGAACCTCAATGTGGTTCTTACAAGGCTGATGGGTCCTCCCTTTGAGCCACTGCACTCTTGTGAGCTTCAGTTTCTGACTTGGAAGGTTGCGTTCTTAGTAGCAATTACTTCGCTACGGAGGGTTAGCGAGCTGCAGGCGCTCACCATCCAAGAACCTTTCTTCCAGGTACATGCTAACAGGGTGGTGCTCCGCACTAACCCTAAATTCTTACCCAAAGTGGTATCCCAATTCCACTTAAACCAGACTATCGAATTACCGGTGTTTTTCCAAAACCCAGAAACGCTGGCGGAGCGCATGCTCCACACTCTTGATGTTAAGAGGGCCTTAATGTATTATGTAGACAGGACCAGAGATTTTCGCAAAACCAAGCAGCTTTTTGTTGCTTTTGCCACTCACCACAAGGGAAACGCTATCTCTAAAGCAGGGATTGCTAGGTGGATAGTGAAGTGCATTCAGATCTGTTACGCTAAAGCTAAGCGCACTCTCACTATCCCACCGAGGGCCCACTCCACCAGGAAGTTGGGGGCCTCTATGGCTTTCCTAGGTAACATTCCTTTAGAGGATATCTGTAGAGCAGCCACGTGGTCTACCACACATACTTTCACTAAACACTACTGTGTAGACGTGCATTCCAAACAACAGGCAGCTGTTGGTCAGGCTGTTCTAAAAACGCTTTTTCAGACTGCTGCAGCTGGCACGGGCGGCCGCCGTTAATGGATGGACTGCTATGTATTCTATGCACAGATATGAATTCAGCAGCCCACATGCCTCGAACTGCAAATGCTACTTACCAGTATGCATCTGTTCTTGGCATGTAGGGCTGCTGACATTCATATCGCCCACCCTCCTCCCCGGCGCCTGTAGCAGCTGCAGAATTCATTCATTTACATACATATGCTTATAGCATGGTCATCACTCACATTCTTCACTCCATCTCTGCCAATGGCTAAAAACAATCTGGGGATGGAGGCGATGCCCATGCGCACTGTAGTCCAGGGGAGGAGCCACCTATCTCGTGATACTTCGAAGACTCTTCCAGGACAACAATGTGCAATCATCCGGACCCAACACTAGGTGGCGATCTATGCACAGATATGAATGTCAGCAGCCCTACATGCCAAGAACAGATGCATACTGGTAAGTAGCATTTGCAGTATTGTTGCTGAGTAGGGTGTAGAGCGCGCCATACGTCCACCAATCCCTGTGCATTCAGGAATGTCTGGAGCCTGTTGGGCCCTTCTACGTGCGTACGTGGGGGAAAACGGTCCACGGTGTTTGTAAGTGTCATGTTGAAGTCCCCACCTATGAGCAGATCCCCATCAGGGAGGGTCAGTAAGAATTTGCCCAGATCCGGCAAGGCCTCAGAGTGTAGGGCTGGTGGTATGTAGACAGAGACTACGTTGAAAAGCCTCCCCTCCCACTGGCCATGAACCGCCGCGAATCTGCCATGGTCATCCGTTGCAGTAGATTTGACAATAAATTTGGATGATTTTTTCTGCAGGATGCCAGTGCCACGGGACCCCGAAGTGAACTCGGCATGCACTATCGTATGATAGCCTCTCCTATCTAGGGCCTTCGTGGCCGCTCCCGACAAGTGTGTCTCCTGTAGGAGAATGAGAGCAGGCCCCCGTCTCCTTATCCCCTGCAACACCAGCCCTCGCTTAATCTTATCCCCTAGGCCCCTCACGTTCCAGGACATGACAATTAACGAGTTCTTCGTGGTTGGACTATCCGTTGCAGCCATAGTGGGACTCCCAATCAGACCTCCCTGCGCCCCGAGTGGACCAGAAGTTCTCAGTTACATAAGACATGCCTAGATACAAAAGTGTGCATATAACATAAACTTGTGGGACCGAGAAGTCCCATAGAGTAAACTTACCCAACTCCCCCCCCCTCCCTGCCCCCCTGCTACACGGACCCAAAACTGCCCGCCCCCCCAACTTAGCAGAGTGCATACCCCATCCCCCAAACAGTGTACTTGCGCTTTGGGGTGAGGGACTCTCCGCAGCCGGCAGTCTCTCATTCACACCCCCGGAGGCCCTTCACCCAGTGTCCAATGGCGGGAAGCGCTTCGCAGCTTAAAAGTCTCAACACAAAAGCGAAAATGAATTGTTCCCAAGTGGTCATTGATCCTCAACCTCTTCCCTGCCGCCTTCAGCTCCCAAAGAGTCACTGTTGTCCGGTCCCCCTCCCGAGGCCTGTGAGTCTCGGCGATGGCCTTCAGCCCGATCTTTTCTAGAGCGATTTGTCCGTCTGTGGTTCTGACCCGGCCTCCATCCCTCGAGCCACTCTTGCACGTTTTCCGGGTTGTCGAAGAACCAGGTCTTGTTCTCCGCTACCACCCGTAGTCTTGCGGGGAATAGCATTGAGTACGGCAGTTCTCTGGACCTCAGTTCCTTTTTCACGTCGAAAAAAGTTCGGCGCCGACGGGCGACTTCCGCAATGTAGTCGGGGAAGATGGCAACGGTGGCGTTCTGGATCTTGAGGGGAGGGGAGGACCTGGCTGCCTGCAGGATTGCGTCCCGGTCTCGGAAGTTAAACAAGCGTGCCACTATGGGTCGCGGGGTAGCCCCCGGTTTCGGTTGGCCACCCGGGACTCGATGGGCCCTTTCCACCGAAAAGAAGTTGGACAGTCCCTTCGGCTTTAGTTCGTTAGTTATCAGGTTCTCTATGAAGAGATCCATCGCTTTCACGCCTTCCGATTCCGGTACCCCTATAATGCGGATGTTATTGCGCCTAGAACGCCCCTCCTGCTCATCCAGCTTCTCCCGGAGCATTCTATTGTCCTGCGCCATCTTTCCCATTTCACGTTGGAGTTCTGCGACGTCTTCCACCAGTGATTTCGTGATCACCTCCATGCTCTTGACCTTCTCCGACATTTTGTGGAGGTCCGCTCTAAGTAGGGTGACGTCCGTAGAGATTCCGCCAACGGTTGTTTGCAGCTGGGCCAGTGCGACCATGACGTCGTCCAGTGTGGCCTTTTTCCCCCCTGGGGAGTCGGCCGCCTTGCCAGTCTGTTCCTTCCCTGCCGGGGATCCGGTGGGTTTGTCGGAGGTAAATCGGTCTATACGAGTCTGTGTGACGCCTCCCTTAGGGCCTTTCCCCGCCATGCCGCCGAGTGTCGTGCTCCTCGTGCCCCTACGCGCCAGGATGTGAGGATCGGTGTGTACCTTCTGGCCAATCCGATTCAGCAATGATCAGGTCTAGCGTGTTTCTCCAGGGTGCGAGGTGCTCCGTTTGTCGCCGAGTGCGTAGCGACTGTTCAGGTCAAAAGATGGCGGGCGCCCACTCTGTTATCGATGCCCAGGCTCTCGGCACTGTTGGTGACGACCTTCGAAACTTTCAGGACTCCGGCGGCCCCTCCTTCAAGCACCGCTTCCTCGTTCCGTGTGGGCCGCCGTCTCCGACTCCCCGAGGTGCAGTCGATCTGTTGAGTCCACCGCCACACGGGCGCTTCCGGTCCAAGTTCTCCGGTCAGGACGCACTTCCGGCGGGGTGAACATCCAGGGAAGGTCCCGGCTCTGTAGGTGTGAGCAGGCCGGACCGAGGTTTCGACGTATCTCTGGCTACGTACGTCGGATTTTGTCGCTGCTTGTCGCTGCTCACTCCGCCCGGTCCTGGGATCCGGTACCCGCCTTTGGGGCTTGCAATTGTGACGGATTTTGTGTCGGATCGACGAAGAGGCCGCTTCAGCCGCGGAGCTCGTCCCTTATGCTGCCGCCATGATCGGCTGCTAGCCACGCCCCCGCACTTTTGAGACTTGCTTTAATAATTGGGCCCCTAATTTGGTTTAGAGTTGCCCGTGACCTTTTGTGTTTATTAAAATTCTATCTCTCGCTCTCTGTATCGGCTGGCTTCACTGTGAGTGACCGCATTCTGCTCTTTCACAAGGAGCAAATAGGCACACAAAGTAGTTTTGTTCAGTGCCAGTAACTACTGTGGCAGAGTGTGCTTTTTAGGGCCTAAAAACTATTTTTGCTTTTGGCAATGTTTGTTATAATGTTGAGGCCCCGTCAGCTCCCACACCAATAAGGTTTCACAAAAACCATGCCTAAACAAGTCACACATTGACTAATCTAAAAAGCCGACCAATTTTAGACCTACTGGCTTTATCAGTGCTTGTTTATTTTTGTTTCCCATAATCTTATTGAAACTAGTTACACTGATTTTCCATTATGAATATTTTTGGGAAATACTAGCATGCATCAACATATTTTTCTAAATTGGCACTTGAAATGTTACAGTAGTTTAGCATAATGTTTTTTTTCTTGCTTTTTATTTTTAGGAACATTTTATTTTGAAAGCAAGGAGTCGTCAATCTTGCTTTCAAGCTTCTGTAAATATTTGCATCAAATCGAAGATCATTCTGGGAGCAGTATACATAGCCTCATATTGCTAAACTTTGAAAACGTGTGCACACATTTTGTATACTGAAACCCTGTCAGTAGGACAGTCAGAGCTTACAACATTTACTTGGAGCACTCACCCTTATAATCAAGGCTTTCAATTAATGAACCATAAATACAAGTTTGAACAGCATTAACATATGAACAAAAATATTACCTTAAATGCAGACAATCCCCTTCTGTGATCCATAATGTGGTGCTGCAAACTGGCAGCCAAAGGATTTGTGCGGCGGGGTTTTGGGCCTACTTGTCCCAAGGAAAAAATATACATGAAAACTTGTTGCCTTTGACCCCAAACAATAGTCCTCAGCGTCGGGCTATAGGAATTCCGCATCCCTGCAAGTCTAGGGTTATTTTAATGGTTAGCAACAGGTATTAAATGTTATTGTAAGATGATAGTTAAGCATGGAGTTAAAAAATATATTAAAACATTTTTGAGCAATGTTAACAATTATGGACCAATTTCTCTATGTACGTTGAAACATACCTAATAAGTATTGGTGAATATGGCTAAAAAAAGACCTTTGGTACCACATCTGGGCCCTCCAGGATGATTGGGCCTAGCTATCAGTTTTCTACCAATGCAGATTTACTGTTGACGCACATTCAAGCACAGCAACCCTAGGTTGCACAAGAGTGTTGGTGAAGTGCTTCTGCAACAGTTGCTTGACCAATATATTGTGAATGCTTGCTTTTTAGGAAAACCAAGTGCATCAACGTATAGCCGAACTGCGGAAGGAAGGTTTGTGGTCGCCAAGGAGGCTACCCAAGCTGCAGGAACCTCCGCGGCCGAAGTCTCACTGGGATTATCTACTGGAAGAGATGGAGTGGATGGCAGCGGACTTTGCGCAAGAACGAAGGTGGAAAGTGGCAGCAGCTAAGAAGGTAAGAGTATTAGGGCTACTCCTCGTGTCGAGGTGTAACTAGTTGAAAGACCTCTAACCATTGTTTGCACCAGGTCTCCAGTCATAAATTTAACCGGGTGCCAGTGCTTTTCTCTAGCTCTGAAGTAAACATTTCCTATGAAAGCTTTTACACTTGACCTTTCTATGTTTCTACTGAGTGCAATCGTGTTCTTTTTTCGGATGCCTGTGACACCTTAGAACAATACCAATTCAGTCAAAGTTTATTTGGAAGAGTAGTATTACATAGTAAGGTTGTAATTGTTCTTACATAATTATCATCATGTTGGCGCCTGTGAAGACCGGTAAATGCTTGGTGAATGGGCAGTGACTACACCACATGAGGTAATCCATATTTCCAGGTTGTATATTTCTAAGACTGGACTAATTAGGTGTTTGGAAAAAAGATAATTTAGTCGCTGTTAAAAGCTGGCTCTTTATATGGTATTCCAAAAAGAGGTATACCATGCAGAGATGGCAGGTATTCCCTTATGAGTGGACAGGGGCCTGCTCTAGCAGTCCCAAGTTGCTCTTCTAGGGTATAGTGTGGTCGAGCAGCCTTAGGCTTATCAGAGAGGAGTGTTAGACATCTGAAAATTCACACAATAGTCAATAAATGATACACACGACTCAAGAACGAGATCCACACGAATTAATAAAAATAACAATTTTTTTTTATATATATGTAGGCACCAGAATCAATGTGATCAGGTAAGTAAGTTTTTCAGTTGAAATACTTTTTCATTTAACAAGTCAACCGTACATTTTTCAGAAGCTGCAATGTTACCATATGGGTGGAAGAACCAGTACTGCATTCAGGTACAGTACAGACACTTACAGGACCAGGTGAGTGGTTGGCAGGGTCCAAGGCAGCACCAGCAAAACACCATCAGCGGGGGGAACGGGGGCGGTGCAGGGGTGCAAAACAGCATTGGGTGCCCAATGTTAGTCTATGGGCATTGGTCTTCACGTAAAGAGGCTGCAGGCCTTGACTGGGAGGCCAGTCAGGCTGAACCAACAGGGGGCTCAGACCTCACAATATTCGTGGACACAGGGACACTTTTGGTCCTCTTCTCCCTGGGCGACGAGTGCAGAGGTGTCTTTAGGCGTTGGGCCGTCGCAGTAGAGGGGACCAGAGAACAGAGCTGCAGGCGACTTTGAGGAGTCCACATGGGGTGAAGCCATAGTGGGCTCGGTTACAGGAGGGCTTGGGGACCATGCTGACACTGTTTGCCCACTGGAACTCAGGCTTGGAGCGACGGGTGCAGTGGTGTCCTTAGGCATTGGGTTTTTACAGACCTCTCAGGTCTCTTTGGGTGCCTGCAGGATGCAGGGATGCTGAACCGCTGCTTCACTGGAGGTGAAGTGCTAGCAGGACTCCCAGGCTTTAGAGACACCAGCAGCTGCAGGACAAGTCATCTTTTGGTGCAGTGGTTAAAGTCGGCAAGCAGGTCGGCATGGTTGCCGCCAAGTCAGTTGCTGGGTTTTCTGTTCTTGCTCTTTTCAACTGTTCACGTCCATCTCCTTCTTTCAGGTGGGCAGGATCAGTTTTTCTGTCGCCAGGGGCTCCCCTAAATACTGAATTTATGGGCATTAGAGGAGTGCAGGGTAGTAACCAATGGGCTACCTATCACTGGGGTCACTACTCACCTATATGGCCGCCACTTGTGAGAAGTGGGCATAACCATGGCCCAGAGTTCCTAAGTTTGCCATTACAGATGTGACTAACTCTGAAAAGTCGTGCCCACTTCAGGTTAGGCAACATTAGGGATGGTACAAGTGTGGGGGTGGGCACACCTACCTGACTGGCTAATTTTCGCGCCTGTCCAGGTGCCAAAGGGCTTTGGCCAAAGGGGATTGGCTTCCTCTCCGGTGCTGGAAGCCAGACTCTCATTTCAAAGACAGGAACTTCTTTGAAGCTTCCCTGCTTGGGAATGCTATCTGCAGGTTATCCTGTGGGAGGGGGTGTGACCACCCTTTTCCGGAGCAGTTTTTGTTTCTAAACTCCTGGGAGCAAAGACCCACACCCTTAGGGGTCAGAAATTCGTCTCTGGTGACGAGTGGCTGGTAGGTTTTCGGGGAGGCACCTTTAAGGTGCCCTCTGGGTGCATGTATTAATAAATCCAGTACTGGAATCAGTGTTGGTTTATTAGTATGAGATGTTTGATACCAAGCATCCCTATTTTCACTGAAGCCATCATGGAGCAGGGGAACTTGTTTTCACCAGTGTCCATGACATGTTTTAAAATGGCTTCCTTGCTCACTTGCACTGGCAGTAATGGGACTGCCCAGCACAGGGACGTATCGGGCAGATATGTCATCACATATAATATAATGCATCCTGCCTTAGGGCTGAAGGACTGCTGTAGGAGTGACTTACAAATATTTCATGCATTGGTTGGGGACATGGCACACAGGGAGGAGTGCCATGTCATGTTTTCACTTTGGTGTGCACCAAAACACACAAGTGTTTCCCCAATTGGCATTACCATTAGCACCCTCTAAGTCCTTTACAAATGATACCCCTGCTACCTAGGGCCTGAGGTATTAAAAAGGGTCCCTTAGTACTGCAGCACGAATTGTGCCACCCTCCGAGGCCCCTCACCAAACACATGCAGGACTGTCACTGCAGGCTGTGTGTTTTGGTGCACACCAAAGTGAAAACATGACATGGCACTCCTCCCTGTGTGCCATGTCCCCTACCACTGCATGTAATATTTGTAAGTCACCCCTACGGCAGGCCTTCATCCCTTACCTGTCTTACGTAGAGATCCCAGTGCTGGACCTAGAAAAGTAACAAGAACGTACCTTACATTAATTTTCTCCCATTGGATAACATTGCTAGATTTTCACTGAAAAGTTTCTAAGTGTGAATTTTTAAAATACCTTTACATTCCTTAAAAATCATTGCAATAACCAAAACGTTTTAACTAACCTGTTTTCAGCTTAGACCCCAGGGCTGAATCTAGGACCCAGTCCTGGAATTACAAAATTAATCTACAAAGTAATCAACTGTATTTGTGTAGAAAACCCCATTGAGCTCAATGCTAAATTCTGTTTAGAACTGTGTTGCCTGCTGCAACTCCTGTACCTATTGTGTTTACAAAGTCATTACCTTTCTGCAAAGTAACTACCTGAGATCACTCATCATTGAGAAAGTATATTTTTATACCTGTTGGTTCTAAAAATAAAACACCTATATCTTTTTATACAAAAACAATTGGCCTGGAGTTCAGTCCTTGAGTGTGTGAAACTTTTGCTGCCTGAGTGTGTACAACAAATGCTTTAACTGTCCTCTGGTACTGCCTTACTGCTCGACCAAGCTACCACTTTTGAGAGTAAGGTCAGCCCTGACTTTAACCTCTGTTATACCTCTGGGGTTTGTGGTCTCTATACACACTGTACCTTACTTTGGTCCAGTATTTAAAGAGCCACTTTCTCACACTGTGTAATTGAGAGTCGTGAAGGACAGAATTAGAAATTTCTGATGGGATCAGTGCTTCTTGGACAAATACTAGTCAATGAAATCTGTAATATTTAAAAAACAACAAGTATAAGCACACATTCAAATTCAGTTGTGTAGGACTTGCCGTTCATGTATAGGTGTAAGTACCATACATTTGGAACTTTTCTATATTCCTAAGTGGTGCTATTAAACAAAAGATTAAGCAAAGAACTATATTCTTACAGCAAACATAGTGGGTATCGAGGACATTCACAAAACAACATTATGTATTGATCCAACTGATTTGTGTAACAAGTAAATGTGCACTAATGTAGGCAGGGAGTGTGCTGTGGTGTTTGAAAGAGCAAAATTGACATGCCTGCCATTTTTCTCCATCATATGTATTTGAGTTTTTGGGCCACAGCTAGTAGTGCACTCGTGCTGGTGGTCATATCAGTACAGCAAATTAAATTACCCTATTTTGTAAACCTGGGCCCTCGTAGTACACTCGTTCTGGTGGTCATATCAGTACAGCAAATTAAATTACCCTATTTTGTACACCCGGGCCCAGACAGACCTTTGAGCACAATTGAAAGGATTAAAAAAGGAAATGTGATTGTCTATAATGTGAGAAAGTGCCCTCTTTCTTGCATGGTTGCCCCCACTTTTTGCTGAATTGCTGATGTACTTTGACTGAGTGTTCCCTGGGCTCCTGCCAACCAGGTACCCAGGGCCTATGTTCCTTACCTAAAACTGCATTGAAGCCTAAACCCAAATTGGCATCTCTGGCCACATGTCAGCCCCTGGTTAATGGTACCCTAGGTACCCAGGGCACTGTGACCAGAGAAGGCCCCTAAGGGCGGCAGCACTTATTGTGCCACCCTTAGAGGCCATGTGCCCTGACACACATACTCTGCATTGGCAGGCTGCGTGTCTTGGTGCAGAACAAAACAAAGAGTCGAAATAGCACACATCCCTGTGTGCCATGCCCACACAAGCTGGGTGCCCTATGCCAGTGGTGAGGGTACAGGTGTCTGAGCCCTGTACCCCTACAATACCCAGGTCCATTCCTGGGCCCTGTAAGTGCAGTGCTGCTATTAAGAGTATATGGTGCTGGGAGGTTGTCATTACGAACTTCACAGCACCATAATGGCTACACTGAAGACTGAGCAGTTTACTATCAAACTTCTCAGCACATTAAACCCAGACTGATGCCAGTGTGGGATTTCATGTAAAATGCATGATAGAGGGCATCTTAGAGATGCCCCCTGAAACTCGACCAACATCCAGTGACCTGACTGAGTGGCTGCAGAGGTTGCCACCCCCAGACATGTTTCTGGACCCCTGGGTTGAGAGCTCTCGGGGGGGCCTGAAACAATGCACATCCTGGGACAAGGTGCCAAGCCTACTCCCCCATGATGGACAGGGTTCACGAAGGACAAGCTTCGAAGGCATACCACCTTTGTGAGCCTCTCCAGACCACTTGCTGTACTCAGCAACTGGTCCCCACTGGTTCTACCCCACACTTTGGACGGGAGACCCGGCGGGAAAAACAAAGTGAGAAAGAGAGGTGTGCCCACCTCTGCAACTCCACCCCTAGGGTGGGGGAGGAGAGGTGAAGCACAACCTCGAGTCCCGGCCATCTTGAGGATGGGGGGACCCAGCCAACCAGGGACAGGCTCCTGCCCCCTTCCCACTGTAGAGTGGCAGAATAGGGGTGTACCCACCCCAGGGAAGGGACCCATTGGCCCCTGACCTTTAACAACATGTAACACCCCTAAATTTAGTTTTTAGGGGCACCCTGAACCTTCGTTCCTCAGATCCAGCAACAACAAGAAAAGAACGAGAAGCCATGCAGAGCGAACAAGAGGACGACGCCCACTGACTTGGCCCCAGCCCTACAAGCCTGTCTCCCCCCCGAACCTGCTTCTGTGAAATCCTGGCATATCCAGCGGCCAGCAACCTCACAAACCCCGGAGGACCTGCCTTCATTCACTTCCCAAGCTGATTCTCCCGTGAACCCCGGACGTGTTTGAACTGCAGCTTCTGGTGCCAGCCAGGAAACGCGAATCCAGCACACACTGCACCCACCGAGCGCGGCCCATGTTTGAGTGAACAAACACCACAAGGAGGTTCCCCCAGCGATTCTAACCTGAGATCCAGCTACTCCTGACCTGCCTCAAGCCTCCAGACGACGCCTGCAGCCTCAATCCAGAGGACCCCACCTACCGCGACCAGAGCGGGTAGGAAAATCCAACGTCCAAAGGCACCTCTGCACCCGACGCCCTACAGCCTTGTGTACCCAACCCAGCGGTGCCTAACCATCACTCTAGATCCCAACTTACCCCTCCAAGTGGTGATCAATCCTGGAAGATTCTCGTCCCCGAGCATGCAGTGTTTCTTGGTCCCGGAGAATTCCCAATTGAAATCAACAGGGCACCCGACCTCAAAACAGCACCCTGCACCCGGCGGCCCTAGCGCCGCTGAGGGTTCCCCTTTGGTGCTAACTTGGTCCCCAAAGTGCCCTGAGCTTAACGCTAGGAGCTTTGCTCCCACACCCCTGTGGCCTGCTTGCCGGCTGCCACCAACCAGAGTCCCCCTATTCCTCATTGGATAACATCGGGCCTCAACACTCTGCACCCGAGTGCCGCTGAGTGTGCAACAGGGCATCACTGACCCTGGGAGACCCCTGAGTCTAACCCCAGAACCCTAACTCAAAAGACCGATTACTTACCTTGAAACCTATAACTCATTTGTCCTCATAGGATAACATTGACACTTTTCTCCCAATGTGTCATCTTTTGAAAACTGCAAATATTCCTTAAAATCAGCTGAAAAACAAAAACGCATTTTCTCAACTGTTTTCAGGAATCCAGGATCCAGCACTGAGTAAGAAAAAAGTAACGATAACCTAACTTACCTGTGCTAAGTGAATTTCCTCCCATAGGATAACATTGGTGATTCTATATGAAAAATGTCGAAGTGTCAACTTTTGAAATACAATAATATTCCTTAATAATCGTACCTTTAACCAAAGCGCATTCACTCACCTATTTTCAGGAAATGTCCCAGGACTGAATCCAGGATCGAGTCCTGTGTTAGCAAAAGTAATCTGAAAAGTAATTAACTGCATTTTAATTAAAATGCCCATTCATTCGAATGCACTATACCTGCAATGTGTTGCAAACTGCTTTCTTAAAACTGTCACCAAAACCAGTACGAGTTACTGCTATTTTGAACTGTGTTCATACAAGTAATTTACTACTGAAAAGTATTTTTATGCTTACCTGCACCAGGCTTGCTTGGTTCTAGAAATAAAACAACTGTATATTTTTTTTATACAAAACAATTGGCCTGGAGTTCAGTTCTTGAGTGTGTGAGACCATTTGCTGACTGAGTGTGTACAACAAATGATTTACACTGTCCTCCGATACTGCCTTACTGCTCGACCAAGCTACCACTTTAGAGAGAAAGGTTCTATCTAACTTTAGCCTCTGCCAAACCTCTGGAGACCCTTGGACTCTATTCACACTGTACCTCACTTTGGTGCAGTATATAAAGAGCCAGTTTCTTACATATACTGAACATGGTATCATGTTTACAGGTGCAGTTGCTTAATCAGTCCTGCCTGTGTCTGCCAAGCGAATACTCTCCCATCCTAGCTTAGTGTAAATGTAAAGGGCTTTGGGTGTGATGGAAAGCATCACACCGTAATTTAAGGCCATGAGGTGCATGTTCTGGTAGATCTACAAGCTGATTTTCCCAGTTGCGCAGGAACTTCCGTCATCTCCTTGGTTCTTGCCTTCATGAAAGCCCTTGTTGTTCCACCCTGACGTTGTGTGATATTTAGTCTTTCTGGTCACCTAGTCAAAACACAAGCTTTCACCGCTTTTCTCAGTACACCTTTGCCAATTAATAGGTAATGTTATATAGGTAATAAAGGGTGCCGGGGATAGAGGGTCTTGAAAGCAAAAGTGGTCTCAAAGTTTTCTTTAAGTTACACAAGAATCATAATGGCAAGAGGTCTAAGTAATGTGTAAAATTACATCCAATCAATTAATTGAAATCTACAGTAATGCATGTTCAAAAGTGGATTAACAAATTGTATATCTATGGAGTGAAGAGAGAATAGGATAGGCATGTAAGGACCATTGTTTTCCCACTAAGTGGTGCAGTAAGATTCATTGATGCTTAAATATGTGATAAGATGGTGCTTTCAGATATTGAGCCCAGTTAACTCTGATTACACAGTGGTTCCATGCCAATACCTAGCTGTCCCAGAATTGTGTGTACACAAAAACCTAACTAACGTCTGTTCTGTTCGCTTAAAAGCAGCAAATATCGCTTAAAAGCAGCAAATACTTCCTCCTTGATAAAATAATTTATCGAAAGCGGTCTATTAATGCATAAGAGGGTAAAACGTTTGTCGGTTTCCAGACTAAATTATAAAAACTATAACCATGAGTATGTTACACTTGTGTAAACTAAAGTGTCCGTAGTCCAGGCCACTTAAGGAGATGTGTGCACAATGCACCACTAACAATGAAGTCCTGTATTAAATGCTTCACTCTTTACTAACATCGCTTACCTTTGTTCTCGTTCAGATGGAAGGACAGTATTCTCCTTCCTTTCTTCCAGTGCCTCACGATGCTCTTGCTTACCCTGCTGTGGCAGTTTAAATATGTTTTCAGGAATAAAAATAATGGATCTTTCCTAACTCTGTTTAATAGAGGAGCTCACTAACCAAGTCCTGTTTGTGAACAATAGATCCTGGCAGTGTTAATCAATAAAAGTAATTAACACACTATTCCAAAGGAGCAGAAAGCACTTTTATAAACAAATTCAAGTTGTTTAAAGCATTAATTTTGCCCTTTGACGTTTTGTCTCAGCTTGTGAGGACGGCAGCCCGACACTGTGAGGAGAAGCAGCTATTGGGAGAAAGAGCAAAGAGGGATGAAGAAAGCAGACTACGGCGCATCGCGGCATCGGCTGCACAGCAAATCCAGCACTTCTGGGCCAACATCGAACAGGTGAGGTGGCTTGTGCTAAAGCGATCAAGGTGAAGGTTAATTTATTGTCAATATTAAAATATGGTAGAGCAGTTTCTTGAACTTGAGACAGACACTCCAAGATTCCATGAAACTGATCATATCAAAATGATCAGAAATTCACTGGCTGGTCTGGCACCAGCAAGATGTTTGCTGGCCTCCACTCCTCTGCCTTCTAACCTGAGGACAGACCTTCTGTAGGTTTCCTTATATATGCTTTATATGCATTTTGAGTACAGCCTGAAGCAGACTGGGACCATTGTTTCACTAGTTAAAATGAACTATTGTTTCATTTGTACTTGTTCAATCTAAGGAGGACTACATTTTCCATTTGTCTTGACCAACATTTGCTGCTGTATTTCTAAAATTCTGATTTCTTAGTAAGTTTAGCGCTGGCTCCTTTTATAAATTAACGTGATTTTTGCAACAATTGAATGAGAATCTGCGAGGCCTGCAAAGCTGGTAACGCTGATAATATATTTGCGTGCCGATCCACTACTATCTCTAGAGTTAGTACTACCTTCAGAAACAAGTGTGCTATAAATTGCCAATAAATGTTAATGTAGTATGTGTTTATTAGACAATGACTGCATTTATTGTATTACGCTATTGTTGGCTATCACATTCCCAGACCTATGATTGTGTTTTCTCCATTTTGCGTTAATCAGTCAGACATTGCAAGAGGTGTCTCTTAACTTATAAAGTTGCACATATTTGCATCTTTTCTCACACATTGGTCATTTATTTATTGCAGGTGGTTGAAATCAAACTGCTGGTAGAGTTGGAAGAAAGAAGGAAAAGAGTGTTAAATTTGCAGAAGGTGTCCAAAAAAGGTAAATTATCAGTTGTTTGTATAGAAGTTTGAACATGCAGACTATATAATTGCAGACTATATAATTCTTTAAACACATAGGTGCTGGTGAAATTGTGAATTTTTAGTAAATGGATATTGCATGTCTAAATTTGCTCTTTGCTTCTTTCTTAGGCTCCGACACAAAGGGCACAGAACCATGTGTTAAATCTGAAACCTCTGTGGTGAGTGCCTTGTTTTATTTTGTCCAAACATACATATTGTGTATTATTTAACCCTTCACCCCAGCTTTCCTGAAAGATCATAAGAGCTGAAGGGGCAAATCTGTACATTTGAAAGGGTTCTAGTAAACCACCTTATATTACACAAACATATCCTAGTGATTAAGAGGCGATTCCCTTTCTCTTGTTAAAAAAATGTCAGCTTATTGTAGATACATTGAATTGATATTCTGTGTAAGGGGTTTCCTTGGAGTTTTCTTGGGGTCCTGGAGAAGCCATTGGTAGGCAGCGCCTTGTAGGAGTAAGGTCACTTAACATTACCCAGTCATACCAGATGCTTCATGCCTATTTCGTGCTTTAAGTAATCTTCCTGGAATTAATTTCTGCTGTTTTGCTTGTCTCCTTTTTATTTGTTTACACTTCCAACTGTGCTGTAGTGTTCTTTGAGAACAAGGTTTGAGGCCTAAGCAATGTGTAATTGGGGATCAGGTATGTGGAGCGGTACATCTTTAAGTATGTGCACATGTACAATACACAAACACTGGACTTCTGCCGAGCACGAACCAGACTAAATATGTGGCGAAATTCATAGTCTTGGCATGTGCTCTGGTCAAATGGAATATTGCCATGGCGTGGAATACCCCAGAGGTACTGAGGCAACATTGGTGGCTAATGGATCCCGTTAAATGGGGGACAGCATAGACAGATGCCTGAAATGACTTGCGTGCGCAGGGCTTTAGAGGCCCTCCAGCCTCTGACAGCACTTCAATTCAAAACTGATGACAAACTGCCATGAAGCGGGGGTGGGGTGAGATTTGTGCCAAACTGAGACCTTGTCCGAGGCATAACATACACAGCAACATATACCACTTGCACCAGGCCCTGGGAGCATGTGTTTGTGCACAATTGTTCCATCCTCTGTACACTTCGCAGGTTAGCGGGGGAGACTATTGCCTATGTGACATAGGTTGGGCGAGGGGTAATCTGCCTACCCTTTGGATTGGATTTGGATGTAAATTTTCAGCAGTGACTATATTCTCGATTTATTAGTTATGTTTCCCTGGGTATGGTAATGCTTACTTTAATGTTGTTGCCCTTGCTTGAAGGTTTATCGTGAGTGAATACTCTTGTAATTTCTATGACAATATGTTTTTTTATGCGGAAATCAATAAAAAAAATACAGGAAAGAAAAAACTGTACAATAAACATACACAGTGGAGGTCAATCTAACATGTTTACACACCACATGCATGCAAACCACGTCCACCCATGCAAACCTACAACGTACCCTACAGTGACCCTATGAAGAGCTTTTAGGCCACATTTCAGTGTGGACTCCACCCCTTTTCTTCAGCCATCTTTCCTGGCAGTAGGTTTTGAACCTTCCTCCTGTAAGGGGGTCATTTTGGAGCTAGATCTGTTTGCATAGTCCTTTATTACTAGGCCTTGCTGTTTAGCATGTCAAGATGTATGTTTTTTTCTTCTTCAGGAGTCCAGTCCTGGAAGGAAGAGAAAGATTAGCCTATCCTTGATGGATGAGGAAGGTCAGTGCCATTTTTGTTTGAAAAGTTTTTTTATTGCATTGTGTATAAAAATGCCCCTTTTTGCATGGGTACCCCCTAATCTTTTGCCAGATACCTGATGCTAACTTGACTGTGTGTGTGGTGGGACCCTGCTAACCAGGCCCCAGCGTTCTTTCCCAAAACTGTATCTTTGTTTTCACAATTGGCACACTTCTGGGCCACATACAAGTCCCCTGTAAAAGGTACCCCTGTTACCAGGTGACCAGAGGGTGCAACTGAGGGCTGCAGCATGTATTATGCCACCCTCTGAGACCCCTCACCTTAACACCCACACACTTCCATTGCAGGCTGCGTGGTTTGGTGCTGACCAAACTGATAAGTCGACATGGCACACATCCCTGTGTGCCGTGCCCACTACCCCTGCCTGTGGCTTGGAAAAGTCACCCCTCTAGCATGCCTCACAGCCCTTAGGTAGGGTGCACCATACCACAGGTGAGGGCATAGCTACATGAGCAAGATGCCCCTACATTGTCTGTGCCATTCATAGACATTGTAAGTTATGTTATGATATCGAGTCTTGTATAGCGCGCAGCTGCCCCAGCAAAGGGGCGTCCCGGCGCTGGGTGCAGTGGAGCCATTTTGAATACATGGGCTAGGAGTTTGTCAACACGAACTCCACAGCTCCATGATGGCATTACTGAAGGTTGAGAAGTTTGGTATCAAACCTCTCGGCATAATAAACCACACTGATGCCAGTGATGGATTTATTATAAAATACACTTAGAGGGCACCTTAGAGATGCCCCCTGAAAAACAACCAACCTCTAGTGTATTGGGTAACTGGTCTCTGCCAGCTAGCCACCACCAGACAGGTTTCTCACCTCATGGGGTGTGAGCCTTTGTGCTCTCGGAGGTCAGAAACAAAGCCTGCTCTGCATGGAGGTGCTTCACACCACCACCTGGCAGGAACAGCAACACTTTGCGGTGAGCCTCAAGTGGGGATGCCCGCCCCCAGTCCTACCCCAACGTTTAGCAGCAGGACATGCAGGAAAATTAGTAAACCGAGTAGGAGTGTCCACCTTAGCCTGACACAAACTGTAGGGTAGCCAGGAGCAGAAGTGAACTTGAATTGGAGAATTAGAACCAATAGGAACAGGGATGTGCCCTTCTCCCCAAAGGCTACATGCGCCCGGTCTCAGTAACGCCCTTAAATTTAGTATGTAAGGGCTTCCCTGAACCTTGTGCCTCAGATCTGATTACCTGCGAAGGAGGACCGAAGAGCCGTGTAGCAGTGGAGAAGGCGACAACAACTGACTTTGCCCCAGCTCTTGTCTCTGCCTCCGGCGACCCTGCTCCAAAAAACTGATGTGGCCGCAGACCGCAGTCTCAAAGAACCCTGGAGACCTGCGCTGACTTCAACAAAGACTCTTGCCTCCTGTGGACACTTGATTTGTCCAGCAAGAAACTAACTTAAGGACTCTGAATCCAGGCGCATCCGCAAAACTCGCACCACTCTGCACCAGACCCCCACAGCTCTAGTCCAGGTGGCCCACTGACCCAGTGAAGTCTCCCCGGCGATCCTGACCTGGAATCCCTCGTTGGATGACCTCTCCTGACCTCCTCCTCGATGCCTGCACCCTCAACCTGAAGGGTACCACCGACCGCAACCGAATCTGGTGAGAAAAACCAGACTTAAAGACACCCCTGCACCTGTAGCCCCAGGCCTTGGTGTGCCCACCTGATGGTGTCCCGGCATCACCCACCATCCTACTTACCTCTCCAGTCATGGAATTCCTTCAGTCAGCCTTAGGAACTGAGCCTGCAGTTGTTTTCCCTAACCCAGGCTCTCTGTTGGTTTCAACAGGGCACCCGATGCCTCCTTTGCACTCTGTACCCAGCCGCCCCGTGCCTCTTGTGGTGCAGTCTTAGTGCACTTTGGTGGCCCCTCCAGTGCTGACCTCAACCCCAAGGGCCTATGTCCCTTACTGGTAGGTACTTGCCTGTAACCGGTGCCTCTTTGAGGTGCCCCCAGCCTCCTTAGGATAACATTGGGTCCAGGGACCTCTGCACCCTTCGCCCCAGTGCCGCCTCTGGTGGTGCAGTACCTACCTTGGTCCAACCTTTGACGAGTGTTGACCAAAACACCTGCAGACAAAAACCTTTATTTACCTGTAAGTTGCTCACCTGTCTTTCCTTCCATAAGATTGCATTGGTCTCTCACTGTGTTGTACTCTGTGTGATCCTGAATACAAAGTATATTTTTCTGTACTGAAAAGCATTTCATGCACATGTAAAGTATTCATTGAGGCTATACAAACCTATTGCCAGTCATCTGAAAGTATTGCATGAAAGTCTGCTTACCTCTAACTGAGTTCAACTTGGTTCCTAGAAATAAAAGTAACTAAAGTAACAATTTCCTACTCACATTGGCCTACAGTCTGTAATTGAGTGACTGTTCCTGTCATGTATGTGGTATATAAACCAAATGCATTCCCACTACCCTCTGATAAGCCTAAGTGTTCAGCTCAGCAACCACTAAATTGAGAGTAAGGTATTATCTACTTTAACATCTGCCATACCTTTGGGGACTGACTGGACTCTGTGCACACTTTCCTCTTTTTGGTGAGTAAATACAGAGCCAGCTTCCAACACATCACCTAGACATTATTATACAGTCCTGTCTTTCTAGCAAAGTGCCAAATACACTTTCTATTTCCCATTGTTGTGTAAATCCTTTTTTTTATAAATACCTTTTTATTTCAGATGTTTCATATAGCACATCCTCATCACAAGGACAGTGGGCTCTGCAAAACTAATACCTGTGTATACAAACAAACCTACTTGGGCACCTTGTTGAATTCTCCCCAGTATCTTTGAACCACTACACAGTTCATCTCTATGGTGTTACAACCCTCCTATCTAGCGTCTATTTAGCATTTTGTAAACACTTCTGGCACCTTAGTTTGAAGACTCTAATGCTGTCTTTATTTTGTTGTATTCATTTCTCATTTGAGAAGGTGTTTAGTGGCTGCACCAACGATAGTCGGGTCGGGTTTCTCAACCGAGACAACTCTACTGGGAGTGTCCGAATATCTGCGTCACTTAATAGACAAAGGGGACTCTGCTGCGCTGATCTTACTTGACCTCAGCGCAGCATTTGATACCATCTCCCATAAAATTCTGTTAAAATCCCTCTTTGAGGCCTTGGATTGGATTGACTCTTTTTCGACTCAACGAACTTTTCAAATTTCCTCGAACACTGGGTCCTCCAATATTCACAGATCCCCTTATGGAGTTCCTCAGGGCTCGGTACTTAGCCCTTTGATTTTTAATTTGTATGTCCCCCCACTTGTGCAGATTGCTGAATCTGAAGGCTTGACCATGTTTACTTATGCGGATGATTCGCAAATTATTTTTTCACTTTCGAATGCAGAATGTGATTCTGGATCTCCGCTGCAGGCGGGTCTAAGCAAAATCGCAATTTGGATGAGGGAAAACCTGTAGCTCAATGGTGACAAAACGGAGGTTTTAATTCTGGGCCCTAACCCGGATCTTTGGAACACAAGACATTGGCCTCCTGAATTGGGATCTCTTCCCATTCCGTCGGACCAAGTGCGCAACTTGGGCATTATCCTTGATAAAGGCCTGACTTTGCTGCCTCAAGTCAAGAAGCTAACAGCCACGTGCTTCACCATCCTGAGGTGGCTTAGAAAAATCATTTGGATGCTGCCCAAGGACACGCAAAAGTCTGTAGTCAATGCCCTCATCACCTCGCGGCTTGACTACGGAAACGTCCTTTATCTAGGATCTTCGCAGGCTGTTTTGAGACGTCTTCAGCTCGTGCAAAATGCCGCTGCTAGACTACTGTGCAAGTGCAATAGAAGAGAGCGCATGTCAGGTCATCTCAAGACATTGCACTGGCTCAGAGTTGAAAACAGAGTCAAGTTCAAGACCCTGAGTTTTATGCACAAAATCAAATTCGGCTCTGCCCCCAGATATCTTCAATCTTTGGTACACACCTACCTCCCTACCCGCTGTTTGAGATCCTCATCGCAGGGCCTTTTCAGCGTGCCTAGGTTTCGTTTAACCAGGATGGGTGGTAGATCCTTCTCGCTTCTGGGACCAAAGTTGTGGAACTCCCTCCCTCTTAATTTACGTACAGAAACAAGCTATGTACAGTTCCGCAGAGCCATAAAGATCTGGCTGTTTAATCAATAATTTCCTGATCTGCCTCGTATTCGTGTTTTATTACTTTTTATCTGCTATCTTTTTCTTTAGCGCCGGGAAACCCTTTTTGGGTAGCTGTCGCGCTTTACAAACCTAACAAATAAATAAATAAATAATAAATAGTCCTGTTTTTGTTGCTTTTCTTATTTCATACTCTGATACCTCTCCTTGCAGTGCATTTTCACTGACACAATGTTGGCTTTCCTGGAGACCAGATCTCATAAATGTTAGTGCATTGCTTTCTCTACTGTTCTTTGATCTGTGTACACCATATGGTACTCAATAGATCGATAATACTCCCTAACCCTGCTATCCTATACCAGTTAGTCTGCTGTAAAATGACCATATTCAATGTAGCTTACAATTGGGGTTTCTGGAAGGACCTCCTGTATGGTTGTTGCTAGCTGTAGCCGCTGCCTGGTGTGAGAAAATGCTTCTTTTAAAATGGTTAGCCCCACAGTTGCCCACCACGACCGCCTTGTCCTGGGTGACTCATCTTTTCCCTCCTCTCACCCAACCCCTGAGAGCTTGGTGGTCGAAGCATCTACTTCCCGTGGCACGTTCCCTTCTGCACCCCTGGGTAGGGAATCCAAGAGACTGGATAGTTTCAGAAAGAAAAAAAATTCTTCCACCAACCTAGCATTGTCGTATGTAAACACTGCATGCCTATTGGGCTGTTACTCCCATTCGCTGTCAGAGATGGTTGTGCAAGTGCTGCCACAAGTCCCAGAGGAGACCCAGGCTGTCCTCTCCCAAGCTGTTATAGATGGGAGGGATGTAGCCTAGTTTACTATACGCTGTGGCCTTGACATTACAGACTCGCTGGGCAGAGCGATTCCCTCGGTGGTCGGCAGTTAAGCGCCATGCCTCACTGAGAAGTCTGGCTTCTTTGGGGATGTTCTATCAAACCTGATGAACATGCCTTTTGATAGCTCTCGTCTCTTAATAGACTGGGCGAACTCAGCACTAGGGCACTTCAAAGAGTCACGGGCTGCGGCCAAGTCCTTGGGTCTCTCAGTATCATCCCGTCCTGCATCCGCCTTTCGCTCCTTACGTGGCTACGGAAGGGGGTTCTAACCGTGCCAGCCCTACCCTTGGCAGAAGATCGATCAAGTTCTGCAACCTCTTCGTGGGTGAGGTTCGCCCCGACTCTGTGGGTCAGGAGGCCAGAAGTCAGATCAGGCCACAATCTCCCCCCCCCTCTCTCTCCTCAGTCTCCAAATCTAACTAGTCCGATCCTCCCAGATCATGGGTGTCCAGTTGGTGGCAGGATACGCCATCATCACCACTGACAGGACATCACCTCGGACATGTGGGTTTTGCAAATAGTCAGATCAGTACGATCAGATCAGCTGATGGAGGATCACCTTGCTTTGCTTCGAGAGGGTTCTTGGGCCAGAAATAGGCTGTGATTGCTATTCCTGCTATTTTCTGGTCCTAAAATGACGGAGGTCTTAGTCCTATTCTCGACCTCAGAGCCCTCAACTGCTTCCTCAGAAAAGAGAAGTTCAAGATGCTCATTCTTGCTCCGGTTCTGTCTGCCCTGGACCTTGGAGACTGGATGGTAGCGGTGAACTTGCTGGTCGTCTATTTCCGTATCCCTGTCCTGCCTGCCCATCACAGCTACCTGCGGTTTATGGTGGGCCATAAGCACTCACAGTTCACTGTATTCCGCTTTGGCCTCACTCGTGCCCCTCTGGTGTTCACGAATGTGATGGCAGTGGTTGCAGCTCATCTGCGCAGATCAGGGGTTCCAGTCTTCTCCTATCTCGACGAGTGGTTTTTGAAGGCATGCTCGGCCCAGGCAGTGATCTCCCACCTCCAGAACCACCAGCATTCACTGGGTCTACTATCAAAGTGCCAAAGTCACACCTGACTCTCTCTCAGATGCTCCGTTTCATCTGAGCTAGTCTGGACACAGCGCAGTTTCGGGTCTATCCTTCCGAGAGGCCAGTCAGTGATATTCGGGCTATGATACGGAAGTTTCAGCCTCTCTTCTGGATTTCGGTGAGAATGACTCTGCCCCTGCTGGGCCTCATGGCCTTCTTCATCCTGTTTGTGAATCGTGCCAGATGGCACATGTGGGCTCTGGAGTGGGACCTAGAGTTCCAATGGGCGCAGCATGAGGGAAATCTCACTGACCTAGTCCAGATTTTGGAGGGAACTGCAGAAGATCTGCAGTGGTGGTTGACAAATAGCGATTGGGTCAGAGGCAGACCCCCTCTCCCTTCCCTAACCTCATCTCACAGTAACAGAAGCATCCCTTCTGGGATGGGACAGCCATTTGGGACGGGTGGAGATCAGAGCACTCTGGTCTCTGGTGGAAGCCAGGTTCCTCATCAACTTGTTGGAGCTTCGTGCAAATCAATTGGTATTGAAAGCCCCCTTACCATCTCTCAAAGGAAGGCTGTTTCAGGTAATCATGGACAACACCACTGTTAAGTGGTAGTGCAACAAACAAGGGGGGATGGGGTTGTGGACCTTCTGTTAGGAAGCCCGGCGTCTCTGGACATGGCTGGAACAATAGGGCATATCCCAGCTGATTCCACATCTGGCTGGTTCCCTGAGCGCCAAGGCGGACGAACTCCGCCTTCGGTGAGTGCCTAGTGGATCAGGAGTGGTGTCTCCATCTGGAGGTGGCACATGGACTCTCATCAGCGGGTAGAGCCTTGGTTAGATCTGTTTGCCTCCGTCGAACACGCAATGTCAGCGGTTTGGCACATTGGAGTTTCCAAGGCTGCTCTCGCTCAGCGATGCTTTTTGTCTCGAGTAGAGCTCCGGCCTCCTTAATGCTTTTTCCCCCATACCACTCTTGTCAAGAGTGCCCAGGAAGATCAGGTTGACAGGGGACAAGTCATGCATGTGGCTCCGGAATGGGCACAGAGAGTTGGTATCCCGAGCTTCTGCAAAGGAGCATTGATCCTCCGATCAGGTTTCCCATAAGCCAGGTTATTTTATCGCAGCAGCAGGGGAGAGTCCACCGCCCAAACTGGTCAACACTCTGTCTCTTTGCGTAGAGATTGATCGGCGACAGTTAATAGCTTTCTACTCTCCTCCTGAAGTTTGCGATGTTATTCTGGCAGCCAGGCATCCCTCCACTACGTTAATGTGCGCCTGCCGATGGCAAATATTTTGTAAATATTGTACAGAACAGTCTATTGACCCTTCATCTGCCTCCCTTTTTGACATTCTACTTGTCATCCTGCACTAGGCGCTCTGAAGGGCTACCTTTCGGCCCTTTCTGCTTTTCTACAGTTGCCAGACCAATCATCACTATTCAAGTCCCCTATTGTACCTAGATTTCTAAAGAGGCTTACACATTTGTTCCCCCCATCACTTTTCATCATACCCCAGTGGGAGCTAGTAGGAGTCTGGCTCGGTATATACTACACCAAAGTGAGGTATAGTGTGCACAGAGTCCAGTGGAACCCCAAAGGTCGGCAGAGGTAAAAGTAGATAGCACCTTGCTCTCTATTTGTAGTAGGGTAGTCGAGCAGTAAGGCTTTATCAGAGGCTAGTGTTAAGCATGTGTTGTACACACTGAATCAGCAAATGATATCACACACTCAAAGACTGAACTCAGACCAAGTGGTTCCAGTTCTTTTAGTTATTTCATTTCCTAGAACCAAGCCAGCCTGGCACAGGCAAGTGATTTATATTTTTCAGTAATAATACCGTTTTGAATTGCAGTTGTATATATACTTTGGTTTGGTTATAGTAGAACTGCTGGCAATGCAATACTTTGAAATATTGTACATATACTTTTACAATGACTTTTCAATAGCAGGTCATGTAAATTACTTTGCAGATTAATTTACTTACACAATGCAGTATACCTGGATATACTGCACTGGGACATTCCCTGCAAACAGGTAAGTAAAAGCGTTTTAGTTATTTGGATACAGTTTTAGAGAATTTCATAGATTTTCCAACTCCACACTTAAAAACGTTGTCATAGAAAACAGTCAATGTTATCCAATGGGAGAAAAAAGTGTTATCGGTTCAGAGGTAAGTACTTTTTTGTGGTTGTCGGGTTTCTGGGGTAGACTGAGGGGTCCTCCAGGGTCAAGAATGCACTCTCAAAGCACCCTCAGCGGCACTAGGGCGGCCGGGTGCAGAGTGCTGAGGCCCCATGTTATCCGATGGGGGATAGGGGCCCTCCGGTTGGTGGCTGCTTATGTTTGTATGCCCTTTTGGTGTTATGTTTTTTTCCCCATCTTCGGTTGGGAGTCTTCGTCAAAGCGCCGGGATACTCCAGTGGAGTGGCCGTGCGCTATAGAAGTGTACAAATAACATAACATAACATAACATAACATAACAACATGAGCAGGCCACAAGGTTGTGGGAGCAAAGCTCCTTGACTTAAGCTCAGGGCAAATGGGGGTTCAAGTTAGCACCAAAGGTACCCCCTCAGCGGCAGTAGGGCGGGCGGGTGCAGGATTCTGTTTTGTCGTTGGGCACCCTTTCACTTTCAATCCGGATTCTCTGGTTTGCAACCATACTGCAGGCTCGGGGACAATGGTCTACTGGATGCAACCATCACTTTGAGATGTAAGTTGTGATGCTGGGGGTTGGCTAGACACCATCGGTTGGGCCACCCAAGGCCCTGGGGCGTCTGGTACAGATGTGTCTTTTAAGGTCCGATCTTCTTACCAGCTCCTGGTTGTGGTTGGAGGGATCTTCCGGATTAAGGCTGCAGGCGTTAGCTGGAGGCTTGAGGCAGGTCAGGGATCGCTGGATCTCCGGTCAGGATCGCCGGGGAGACCTCCACGTGATGGTGGGCCACTCGAACTCGGGCCATGGGGGACGGGTGCAGAGTGGTGCAGACTTGCAGATTTCGCCAGAGCTGGAGTCTGGGTGAACAAATCCGGTGTTCATGGGAGATAAAGTCTTTTCTTTGGAAGGCAGGGCAGGTCCTCGGAGATCTTGAGGTGGCTGGCTGGTGGAGACACTGGAGTTTCGCTTCTGCAGGTTCAAGGTGGGGACAAGACGGTAGGGCTGGGGCCAAGTCAGTGGGCGTCCTCATCTTCTAAGCTCTGGCATGACTGTTCAGTCCTTCTTTTTTTCTTCTTTGTTGTTGCTTGTCTGAAGAGGCAAGGTTGGTGGTGATACTAGCTTTATGGGCGTTACAGATAAGTAAAGGTTGGGGCCAATGGTTCCCTTCCTTATGCTGCCCTCCAGTGGGAGGGGCGCATATGCCTCAGTCTGGTTGGCTAGGGTCCCCATCTGCAAGATGGCGGGGACTGAGTTGTGCTTCACCTCGCCTCCCCCACCTGGGGGGTGGAGTTGGCAGAGGTGGGCACACCTCTCTTCTTCACTTGGGTGTCATGACGATTCTCCTGCCCAAAGTGGGTGTCGGAACCAGTAGGGGGGTCAGTTCCTGAAAGCAACAACAGGCCTGGGGAAGCTCACAAAGACTGCAGGCCTTTGAAGCTTCCCCTTCTTGAACCCTGCCCATCCTGGGGAAGGAGCACATCCTTGTCCCAGGATGTGCATTGTTTCAGGCCCCCGAGAGCAGCAGGCTCTCGACCCATGGGTCCACAAATATTTCTGGTGGTGGCAGCTGAAAGTAGCCACTCAGCCTGGACACTAGTGTTAGATCTTTTTTCAGGGGGCATCTCTACGATGCCTTCTGTGTTCATTTTTCATTAAATCCCACACTGGCATCAGTGTGGGTTTAATGTGCTGAGAAGTTTGATACCAAATGTTCAAGGCATGTGGGCTGCTGAATTCATATCTTAGCATAGATCGCCGCCTAGTGTTGGGTCCGGATGTTTGCACCTTGGTGTCTTGGAAGAGTCTTCCAAGTATCACGAGATAGGTGACTCCTCCCCTGGACTACAGTGTGCATGGGCATCTTCTCCATCTTCAGATTGCTTTTCTCCGCCATTGGGTTCGGATGCACTTCGACAACTCCAACTTCGGGACCGAAGTTTTTCAACTTTCCAAGGCCAAAAACCTTATCCTTTCGACGGTATTGTTTCCGCTCGGTACCCCTCGACTCGTCAACTCTTTCCATCTATATCTGGTAGTCAACACGGACCGAAGGGGCCTTTTCGACGCCACGTGGGCCTCTTGCTGATGGAAAGGACCCTGTTCAAAAGATGCCCACAATGTCGATCCAAGTTTCCACATAGTGATAAGCATACAGTATGCAACAGGTGCCTATCTCCGGAGCACAACAAAGAAAACTGTCCAGCTTGCGCTCAGTTCCAGTCGAAGAAAACCATCCGAAACCGAACAGCTGCTAGACAAGAAATGCAGCGACAGGCAACTGAACCGGAAAACATTTTCGAAGACGAACATGAACTCCCAGAGGCAGCGGACTCCGACCTAGAGCTAGTCACAGTAGAAGACGAGTCGGACTCCGATGACGACATCCCACTGGGGCAAACCGTGAGTGCCAAAGCGCCTACCCTGCCTCCACCTCCACACAAGGCTCCGGTCAAAGCATCGCCTAAAAGCCTTAGCCGCGACTGAAGCACTGCTTCAGAAGCCCCGCCTTGTGGCTCGGCTCCGAAGACCATACCCAAGCCTTCCGGTACCCCGGGACCGAGCAAAACACTTCCAAAGAAGGCTGTCGATTCAAAAGCGACCGCAGAGACGAGAACTGGCGGCAACACTAAAAAAGTCGTGATCCGAAAAGAACCGTCGAGCCAAAGAAGGTAGTCGATCCGAAAAAGACCATCGACCCAAAGAAGGCCGTCATCCAAAGAAGACCGTCGACCTGAAAAAGGGAATCGACCCAAAGAAAGGCTCGAAGGCCGTCGAACCGAAAAAGCCAGTCGAACCAAAAAAAGTCATCGAGCCGAAAAAACACATCGAGCCGAAAAAGGCAGTCAACCCAAAAAAGACAGTTGAACCGAAGAAGGTTGTCGAGTCAAACAAGGCCTTCAAACCGAAAAGAGCTGTTGAGCCGACAAAGGACGTTGAGCCGAAAAAAGCTCAACAGAAAAATAAAAACAAGCAAGCGACCGATCCAAAACCATCGGCGCCAAAGCCATGGACAGTGGAAGAAGAACTTTTTCATCCTGATCCAGTGAGCCCAGACCAAAGTAGACTGTATATAGAACCTGATACACGACACATATCAGTTTACAATAAGAACAAGAGAAGACTGGACACTGAAGCTCCTTCTCCTGTTCCTCCTAAGAAAAAGGACTTTGGGACATCCCCTTCAAGACCTTTCACACCTCCTCCTTTCACTCCTGACATGCCTTATGTTCCATATTCTCCTACACCCCCACATTATGATGAGGGAGAAGACATGGTTGAAGATCCTCAACAGGATTTTATAGACCCTGATGAGCAAGGAAACCAGGATCACACATGGGACGATCGGAATGACCCTGCTGACCCATATGATACAGAACCCATACCCGATCCCTCGCCATACCCCACAAAGCCATCTCCTACTGACGATACTGTCGCTTTTAACCAGCTAGTTGACAGAGCAGCTCAGTATCACAGCGTATAAATGCACACTGACCCTGTAGAGGAGGATTTCCTATTTAATACCTTCCCAACATTAGAGAAGAGTGTACGTATACTCCCTATGCTAAAGGGAGTACTAAAGCATGCACCAGACATCTTTAAAGACCCAGCGTGTCCTCAACCCTAGAATTGAAAAGAAATATAAACCAGTCCTACAGACCCCTCTTATATCACATCTCAGCTACCACTAGACTCTCTAGTTGTATCTAATGAGAGGAAAAGGCGAAAATTCGCAAACAGGTGATGCCCCCCTCCTGACAAGGAGTCAAATTTTTAGAAGCCTCAGGGAAAAGAGTGGCCTCTCAGGCAGCAAATAACTGTAGAATTGCCAATAAGCTCTCCTAGCACGCTATGACACAGCTCACTATGATGAACTGGAGGGATTATTACAACACCTACCAGAACCCTAAAAGGCAAAAGCAAATGACCTAATAAAGAAAGGGAAAATAATCACTAACGCATCTATAAAATGCGCCCTTGATGCAGCGGATACAGCCACTAGGTCTGTCAACAATAGTGTGTTGCTACGCCAGCATGCCTGGCTCCGCATCTCGGGTTTTAAAAATGAGGTGCAATCAACCATACTCAATGAACCCATTAACCAGGATTTATTGTTTGACCCTGCAGTTGATACCATCTTAGAAAAGATGAAAAAAGATACTGACACTGCTAAGTCCATGGGTGCACTTCAATTTCAACAGTCTAGGAGCTCCTTTCGTCGCTCCTCTTTTCGAGGCTCAGGCAGAGGCAACACATCCCAAACCTCTTCATCATTTAAAAGTACTACACAAGGCACATTTAATAGAGGCTCCAATAGAGGAGGTTATAGAGGGAACAATAACAAGGGCAGAGGATGTGGTGGTAATAACACCAGAACCTCCACCGCCAACAAACAGTGACTTGTTCACACTCCCTCCAGACCAATTAACACCAGTTGGAGGAAGAATAACACAATTCCTACCAGTCTGGAATGCCATTACTACAGACAGGTGGGTGAGACAAATTATCCAGTATGTTTATTGCCTGGAACTCACTTCTACTCCACCCAACATACCGCCCAAACACCGTCCAATGTCCAAAGAACACATCACGCTGTTACAACAAGAGGTGCTATCCATGCAGGAAAAGGGAGCCATAGAGCCAGTCCCTATTCAACACCAAGGGACAGGAGTATACTCTCTATACTTCCTCATTCCCAAAAAAGACTGATCCCTCTGACCAATATTGGACCTCAGACCTCTAAACCAATACATACTCTCAGAGCATTTCCATATGATCACTCTACAACAAGTACTCCCACTACTCCAGCAAGGCGACTTCCTTGCTACATTAGACCTCAAGGATGCATACTTTCACTTCCCTATACATCCAGCTCACAGAAAATACCTCAGGTTCACAATAGAAGGTCACCACTATCAATTCAAAGTTCTCCCCTTCGGGGTAACTACAGCACCAAGGGTCTTTACAAAGTGCCTAGCAGTAGTAGCAGCACCCCTCAGAAGGCAACACATCCATGTGTTCCCCTATCTCGACGATTGGCTCATAAAAGCCAACTCATACGCACAGTGTGCAAGTCATACGTCTCAAACAATCCAGCTACTACACAGTCTAGGATTTTCCATGAACTACCCAAAGTCACATCTGAAACCCTCCCACATACAACAATATCTGGGAGCAACAATAGATACCTCAGTGGCGAAGGCATATCCAAATACAGCCAGGATACCCAACATACAGGCTCTCATTCAAAGATTTCAAAAACAACACTCCCTGCCAGCTCGAGTATTCATGCAGCTTATAGGCATGATGACCTCCTGCATATTCATTGTCCCTCATACTCTGCTTCAAATGCGTCCCTTACAGGAATACCTAGCACAGCAGTGGAACCAAGCTCAAGGACCACTAAAAGACCTATTGTTGGTAGACCATCGCACTTACAATTCTCTGCAGTGGTGGAACCCACAAAACCTTTCCAAGGGGCGACTGTTCCACAAGTAGTATTAACAGCGGACGCATAACTGACAGGTTGGGGAGCCCATCTCTTTCAATATACAGTCCAAGGTCTCTGGACAATCAAGCAAAAGACACTACATATAAACCACTTAGTTACTAGCAGTATTTCTAGCAATGAAAGCCTTTCAACAAGGCTGTGTTAATCCGGACGGACAACATGACAGCCATATACTACAGCCAAAAACAGGGAGGGACACACTCTCTGCAGCCATCTTACCTAGCACAGAGCATATGGAGGTGGGCGATTCCCAAAAACATTTTTCTCCTGACAGAACACCTCCCAGGAATAGACAATCAGATAGCAGATCTACTAAGCCGACACAGCCAACAAATACACAAATGGGAGATTCACCCTCAAGTTCTCCAAGCATTCTTCCTAAAGTAGGGACATCCAGAGATAGATCTGTTCGCCACAACGAAAACTCAAAATGCCCATCCTTTGCCGCCAGGTTCCCACACCCGTTGCCACAAGGCAATGCGATAGGGATGAACTGGTCAGGCAGATTTGTGTACGCTTTTCCACCAACCCCACTGATTCCATTAGTGGCATGCAAACTAAGGCAACAGTCACTCACGATGATACTGGTTGCTCCCACATGGCCAAGACAGCCATGGTACACAACACTCCTAGAACTCTCAGTAGTTCCTCACCAAAGGCTGCGCCTTTCGCCACAATTGCTAACACAGAACCATGGAGAAATCCGGCACCAAGATCTCAAACAGATGAACCTAGCGATCTGGCTCCTGAAGTCTTCGAGTTCGGATATCTTAACTTGCCTCAAGACTGCATGAACATTATCAAGGAAGCAAGGCGCCCCATTACCAGAGCATGCTACGCAGCTAAATGGAAAAGATTTGTAATTTATTGCTATAATAACCAAATCAATGCATTAGATGCCTCCATACAAAACATAATCTGTTACCTGCTACATCTTCAAAGATGTAATCTAGCGTACTCATCCATAAGGCTACACTTTGCTGCTATAGCAGCATATCTTAAAAACAGACATGTGTTCCTGTTCAGAATACCACCTATCAAAGCTTTTATGGAAGGACTTAAAAGAATTATGCCTCCAAAGCATCCACCTTCGCCAGTCTGGAACTTAAACATAGTACTTACCAGACTCATGGGATCACCCTTTGAACCACTTCATTCATGTGAACTACAATTCTTAACATGGAAGGTGGCATTTTTAATTGCCATTACCTCCCTCCGGCGAGTGAGTGAGCTCCAGGCACTAACCATTCAGGAACCTTTCATGCAAATAAACCACATTAAGGTAGTGCTTCGTACAAACCCTACATTTATGCCAAAAGTTATCTCCACTTTCCACATCAGTCTATAGAGTTGCCAGTTTTCTTTCAAAACCCTCAGTCAGTAGCTGAAAGAGCTCTACACACACATTAGACGTTAAAAGAGCTCTGCTATATTACGTTGACAGGACAAAATTATTCAGAAAGACAAAGCAACTATTTGTAGCCTTTTCACCACAACATAAGGGTAATCTCATTTCTAAGACCGGAATAGCCAGATGGATAGTTAAATGCATTCAAATATGCCATCAAAAGGCAAAGCGCACTTTAACAGTTCCCCCAAAAGCCCACTCAACGCGCAAAATGGGGGCATCCATGGCTTTCCTAGGAAATGTTCCCCTAGAAGACATATGTAGGGCAGCTACATGGTGTACCATACACGCTTTCACTAAACACTACTGTGTTGACGTGCAAGCTAAGCAACAAGCTGCTGTAGGTCAGGCTGTCCTTAAAACTCTTTTTCAAACCACTGCAGCTGGTACGGGCGACGACCGCTAGAGGAGAAACTGCTATGCTATACAGTATATGGGCTAAGATATGAATTCAGGAGCCCACATGCCTCGAACGGAAAATGCTACTTACCAGTATGCATCTGTTCTTGGCATGTAGGGCTGCTGACATTCATATCGCCCACCCTCCTCCCCGGTGCCTGTCACAGCTGCAGGGTTATCTTCTTTACATACATTTCCATGGTCATCTCTTACTTTCCTATACTCCATCTTTGCCACAATGGCGAAAAACAATCTGAAGATGGAGAAGATGCCCATGCGCACTGTAGTCCAGGGGTGGAGTCACCTATCTCGTGATACTTCGAAGACTCTTCCAAGACAACAAGGTGCAAACATCCGGACCCAACACTAGGCGGTGATCTATGCTAACATATGAATGTCAGCAGACCTACATGCCAAGAACAGATGCATACTGGTAAGTAGCATTTTCCTTCTCAGTTTTCAGTGCAGCCGTTATGGTACTGTGGAGTTCGTAATGACAAACTCAGAGCAGCATATACTCTTAATGGCAGCACTGCACTTACAATGTCTAAGAATTGACTAAGATACTGTAGGGGTACAGGGCTCATGCACCTGTACCCTCACCACTGGTGTAGTGCACCCAGCTACAGGAGTGACTGATTTATGCCAGTGCTGTGGTTTGTATGCATGGCACACAGGGATGTGTGCCATGTCGACTCTTCACTTTGTTCTGCACCAAAACACACAGCCTGCAAAGGCAGTGTGTGAGTGTAAAGGTACAGGACCTCTAAGGGTGGCACAATAAGTGCTGCAGCCCTTAGAGGCCTTCCTTGGTCACAGTGCCCTGGGTACCTGGGGTACCATTTACCAGGGGCTGACCTGTGGCCAGAGAGTGCCAATTGGGTTTTGTTTTAGGGAAAGAACATAGGCCCAGGGTACCTGATTACCAGGAGCCCAGGGCGCACTCAGTCAAAGTACATTGGCAGTTCAGCAAAACGTGGGGGCAACCATGTAGAAAGAGGGCACTTTCTCACAGACCTTAACTTGGTCCTCACTTATTTAATGTGTGCACCATTCGAGTCGCTACACAATTGTCCCCTTCGGCTGCTCACTATAAAAACAGTTTTTTTAGTTACAGTAACTTTTGCCAGGAAGGTGAGCGAGCTGCAGGCGCTCACCTTTTGGCCTCCTTACCTGACCTTATTTCCAGACAAGGTAGTGCTTCGCACTAGGGCTCTTTTTTTAACCTAAAATTGTGGCACCCTTCCACCTAGGGCAATATTTCACGTTGCCCACCTTCTATGCTCCTCTGCATCCTTCTAAGGAAGAACAATGTCTCTGCCGTCTAGACCCAAAAAAAGCATTGTTGTTCTGCATTGACCACACTAAAGACTTCCGGGTGTCCCACCAACTCTTTGTTGGGTATGTTGGAGCAAATAAGGGACGTGCTGTACAGAAGAGGGCCATCTCAGGATAGGTTATCCTTTGCATTAAGATCTGTTACACTCTGGCAGAGAAACCGCCTCCTGAAGGCCTCAGAGCTCATTCCACCAGGGCTAAGGCAGCCACCACGGATCTCCAGCATGGTGTACCGGTTCTTGACATCTGCCAGGTGGTTATGTGGGCATCCCTGCACACGTTTGCCAAGCATATTGCCTGGACAATCCGGTCCATAGGGAGGGCCTCTTTGTCCATTCGGACCTACAGGACTTTCTGGTTTAAACTGTTCTGCCTTGCCTCCTCCGGGGATGGAATTGCTTTGGCATCTGTTCACAGATAATGAATCTGCAGCTAGATATCTCTATCAGATGGACAAGTTGCTAACCTTCGGTAACGCCTTATCTGGTATAGACATGATCTAGCTGCAGATTCCTTACCAACCCTCCTATCCTCCTCAAACTGTGGACACGTTTCTTGGGTCAAGGTTGTTCTCCTCCCGGGCCCTAGATTTTGAACACACCAATGTCAGTACTCTTCCTGGCTCCGTGCCTCTGACATGGAAAGTTGTGAAAAGTAGTGATGTCATTGGATCAAGGTGGCACCTATATACATGACAGTGTCTTCACAACGACTAACTCAACGCCATACGACATCACGCAAAGTCGACCAACGCCACCTTCCATGCAGGGGTACTGCTAAGAAAAATCTTCCGGAGTCAGCCTGACGCCTGGAAGGTCACATAAAGAATCTGCGGCTAGATCATGCCTCTACCAGACAAGGCGTTACTGTAGGTACATAACCTCAAAAGTACTTACCCGATTACGAAGATCTTGGTGTCTAAAATTTTATAAATATTTTATGTTTTTAAGTTGCTCTCGAGTTTCTTCTTGAGTGTTTCTCATTTTTTTATTTTTTTTTATTTTATGTGTTTATTGGTGAACATCACAGTCATGTATACACAAGAGGACGAAATTTTTGACTTGCGCAAATGCAATATATGGCCAACCAATAGACAACGATATACATTGCATAACATCTGCACTTTCTGTACGTCTATGCATTTCCAATTCCACCATTGGGTACACCACAGGATCACCTCCATATTTATTCCAAAGCGACCATTTCTGATCCCACTCTTTAGCACCCCCTTGCTAAGAATTGTGAGGATCCCAGCTCATCCAAGGCGGGAAAGCACTGTTCGCCAGATCTCTTAACGTGTGTAGGGTGGGCCCTAAGAATCGCCCCTTATTTTTCTTTTCACTTGTGTATAGGGCACCCTAGTAGCCGGATCGGTCAGTTTGGTATTGGTCAAGAGCATATGCAGGTCATTACGGTATATCCAATGATTGACCGTTACTAATTGTGCTGCCCAATAATAGAGTTGCAGGTCGGGAAGCGCAATGCCTCCATCATACCAGCTTTTAGTCAACTTCTTCAATGCCACCCTTGGAGTCTTCCCATCCCACAACAACGTATGGACCTCTCCCTCCACTGCCTCGAAATAAGAGTCTGGAACTCTGTATTGGCAGTTATGAAGGATATACAGGAAGTGAGAGAGGGCCAGCATCTTAAAGAGCGCAGCTCGACCCAGCAACGAAAGTGGAAGGGATCTCCAATGCTTCACATCAGCTCGCAATTTAGCCAGCGGGGGGGCAAAGTTAAAAATGTAAAAGAGGTTCGGGTTGGACGTGATAAAAACTCCCAAGTATTGTAACCCATCCTCTGCCACCACTATAGCGCAGCCTGCCGGAAGCCTGGGAACGTGGCCCCACAACATAAACAATACGGACTTATACCAGTTGATCGCATACCCGGAGTATTTACCAAAATTTGTAAAGATGTCAAGCACCACCGATATAGATCTGTATGGGGAAGCCAGGTACAGTAGTATATCATCCGCATATCGGGATTATTGATCTTCTACGTCGTTCGCCCACGTCATCCCTCGGACCAATAAATCTCTGCGTATCCATGCCAGAAGGGGCTCCAATAAAAGAGAAAATATCACCGGGGACAGAGGGCATCTTTGTAGCCTAAATATCCTGGACGTAGGACCGTTTACCCTCACTTGCCCCAAACCTCTGTGTATAGCAGTCGAACCCAGGCTATAAATTTGGGACCCAGACCCACCCTTTTCAAAACTTCAAACGTGTATGGCGATTCGTGTTTCTCATTTATTGACCCTGTGTGTACAACAAATACTTAACGCTACCCTCTGATAAGCCTAAACTGCTCGCCCATACTACCACAAAAGAGAGCATTTGGGATTATTAATTTAAGCCCTGTGAGCCAATAAGGGTCGTCTAGACTTGCTACATAGTGGACCTCCTTTTGGTATACTACATAAAAAGCCAGCTTCCTATAAATAGTGTTTAATTTTAGCACAGGGGCAGAAAAATTCTGAAAATTTCTGATTGATGGCGGATGAGGTTCTTTGAAGAGGTGCCGTTTCCGGTCTTTTCTGAAGTGGGGCAACTGAAGATGTATAGCTGCATTGTGGTGGACTTTTGATATAAACTAATTGGCTCTTAGTGGGCTATCCTCACTAATCTGCCTGAAGAAGTTAAGAAGGTTGTGTCTTGATGTACCACATGCCCATACCAAACTCCCTTATTCTGGACTCCCTATACCTCAGGCCATCTCATTGTAAACCTCATCCCATCGCTAGAATTTCAACCATGTCCTTCCTTCACTGAAACTCCCTTTGTCACTGCATATCTTACAATGTCCTCCTGGCATTCCTCCACTTGAAACCCTTCCCAACTCCTGACCCACTCTAACTTGGGATCTGCTGCCTTACGAAGGACCTCCAGCTCTTGTGTTTACATGTCTCCTCTGCTCCCCTCAGCTGAAATTTAATGCGCAATTTGCAACCTGACCAACCTAAGGATTGATGCAGACATATGTATACTTTAAACACGCTCCATAGCTTTCCTAGTCCCTTCATCCTGTATTTTTCCCTTCAGTACCTTATTTACCTAATAATGTTGTTATCTTAATCTTTGCAAACTGCAAGAATCTGGGGAATTAATTTTTGAAAAATGTTGATCCTATTGCGTTATTTACTTGCTACTTGTTCACAGTGGAAGATGAAGAAGAAACGATTGCAGAGCAAGAGCTGAAAGAAGGCAATATTGATCATCATTTGGAGCTGTCAAACTTAGCAAAAGAAGGTAAGTCTGGTAGGAATGGGAAGAATCCAGGCTTGTTGTACATTATTCACATGAGGATGATTAGCATCCATCTGTGGACCTTTTTGCGATAAACGGCAGCATACTTGTCTGCTCTTGGTCACCAAGAAGGTGCATTCCTTTAAACGTCCGCCATACCATAGTTTCACACCCAATATTTTGCTAAATTAGGAGCAGCCAGCCTGCATTTAATGAATGGACTCTAGAGGAACAGAAGTATAATGTAACTTTATGTTCGAGGCATATGAGCTGCAGATTACACACTTTGCATAGATGGCCACCTAGTGTTGGGCCTGGATTTTTGCAGTTTGTTTTGTTGTAGAAAAGTCTTTGGAAGTCAAGGGATAGGTGACTCCTCCTTTGGATGATACTGCGTATGGGCATCAGCTCCATCCCCAGATTGTTTTTTTCCGCCACCGGGCTCGGATGTGTTACCAGCGCTCCGTGTTGGAACCGATTTCCTTCGGCGCGCAATCCTCACCAACTTACAGAACTTAAGTTTCGAACGCTTTTCCAGTCGACGCTACCCTTCAACACCGAAAACTTCGATTCTGGTCGTCATCGACAGCCTTCAAGCCTAACTAGGCCTTGACTCCAGCTCATGGAAAGGACGCCATTTAAAAAGTGTCCTCAATGTGGGTCGAAGTTTCCCCACACCGACCTTCATGAAGTGTGTAACCATTGCCTCTCCCCGGAGCACAAGGCCAAAGACTGTTCCGATCGTGCCTCTTTCCGCTCAAAGAAGACTATCCGGGACCGAAGAGCGCGGCGAACAATGGATCTTCTGCTTCGATTCCGGACGACGTCTTCGAGGAAGGCGTCAACGTTCCAGAACCACACAACGTCGATAGCAATTCAGAGGCAGAAGACTCCGAAGTCGAGGACATAACTCCAGCACAGCGGGTCGTAAGTAAGACCGTCGACCCCAACCCTTACTCGACACACTCAAAGAAGGCCCCGGTCACACCCTCGCCCTCTGGTGCACACCGACACACTGCTTCTACTGCCACACCTTCGGGCCTGGCTAAGAAGCTAATGAAACCTTCAGGCGACTCTGGCTCGGGCCTTCGCACGGTGCCGGCGCACACTTACCGGCACTGAAAAAGACAACTTCACCGTCCACGCCGACATCCAAACCATCGGCACCGAAACATACCGCTACTCCTTCGGCACCGAAACCCAGGTCGGAACGAAGCAAACCTGCTTCGGATTAGAAAAAAACACTGGAACCGAAAAAACCATCTGATCCAAAAAACATACCGGAGCGGAAAAAATCCTCAGAACCGAAAAAAGCTTCGGAGCCGAAAAAGAGTCCTGCTTCTCTGGATAAAGACATTGCCAAAAAAACAACAAAAATCGCTTCGGTGCCAAAACCTTCCTCTGCACCAAAATATCGGCCTCCTGCAGAGGACTTACTTTATCCAGACCCTGCTCAAAAGACTGTAGCTAAAGATCCAATCACTGGACAGCTGATTTTGGCTTCAAAAAAGCGACCACTGGGCACACCAGCTCCAGCTCCGCATTCAAAAGAGGACGACATGGCTACCTTCCCCTTCTCTTTCACCTGTACCACCACCACATCCTCCTATACCACAACATTCCCCAGCATCCTCTATCATACCGGACGATGACAACAGGGATGATAGCTCTGATGACATGGGGGGGGGGGGGGGTAACATGCCTGATCCAGCTACTCCTACAGGATCACCTGACCCGTGGGATGATTATAACCCCCCAGATGTCTCAAATGTCCCGCAGGATGACATATACCCCTCAAGGCCTTCCCCACCAGAAGACCCTATGGGTTTCAATCAGTTAATTCACAGGGCTGCGCAATATCATGGGGTAGACATGCACACACACATATCATGTGGTAGATGAAGAATTCCTAATGGATACCATTGATAGTGCGCAACGGTCCTCATCCATTCTACCAATGCTTAAAGGAGTGATTAAGCATGCGCCTGAAGTCTTCAAAGACCCAGTCAGAACTCGGGTCATTAACCCTCGCATAGAGAAAAAATATAAAGCTGCTCCCTCAGACCCAGCATATATTAAAGGTCCTGTACCCCTAGATTCACTTGTAGTTTCCAATGCACGCAATAGAGCAAACTCACAAACATCCGGTGAAGCTCCACCACCAGATGAAGAATCTAAGCTACTTGACGCATCGGGGAAAAGAACGGCGTTTCAAGCATCAAACATGTGGCGTATCGCCAACACACAGGCTTTATTAGCCAGATATGACAGGGCACATTATGACGAATTAGAATCATTAATGAGGCACCTCCCTGATAAGTACAAGGATAGAGCAAATGAAATTATCCAAGAGGGGAAAAACATTGCTAACACCTCTATTCGGTGTGCCCTGGATGCAGCATATACTGCCTTTAGGGCAGTTAACACCAGCGTCCTATTACGTAGACATGCCTGGCTACGTATATCAGGGTTCAAACCTGAGGTACAAAGTGCCATTCGTAATCAACCCTTTGATGAGCAACACCTATTCGGACCTAATGTAGATGTATCACTTGAAAAAATGGAAAAGGATACAGATACCGCCAAATCTATGGGAGCCCTGCAGTCGCAGGCTCCCAGACAACCATTTCGTCGCTCATCCTATCGAGGTGCCACCAGGGGATACTCTTCAAACACAGCTTCTACCTTGTACAAAGCCCCTACACAGTCCACTTACAGCAAGGGCTACCAAAGGGGGGGTTACAGGCTTAACAATAACAAAGGCAGAGGTAAGAATAACAACTCCCGCTCTGCCTCTACCCCTGCCCAATGACTCCCTTCCCCTGTCCCATTCAACTCCTGTCGGGGGAAGACTGTTAAAATACCTGCCAGCTTGGGAAAACAATAAGGATAAACAATGGTCCAGAACCTATTTCTTTCTAATCTGATTCAATCAGTATATATTCATGCAATTTAATTGTTCATGGGCGTTCCTACAGAATCCGCTCCAACACATATTTGAACTCAGTTACTTCACACAAACAAGAAATATCACTACAACAACAGTATATCAAATCAGAGTACAATATTTAATTCATTGTCTCAAATAATTGATGATCTACAAAAATATATGTATTTTTTTCTTTTTCTATGTTTTTTAGAGTAAAAAGGTTGCCCAGAAGAGCGTGCACAAAAGAAGTGATCAAAAGTGTGTACAGTGAGTAAAGAAAGAAGGGAAATTCAGGATAATGAATAGACAAAAATATTCACATTTGAATTCTATAATCACGGTCTCACAATTTTCCGTGTCAAAACAACCTGGCCCACAAAGTAATACTCAATAACAACTGATGTCAGTATAAACTAAATACAGACAGCCATGTCAAATGGGTGCACTTTTTTATATATTGCAAATGTGGGTCCAAGGTGGGAACGATATCGTCGAAACTTTGATGGATGATTGAATCACCTTGTAAAAAGGTAATTTAATGGACAGACCCATGTGACTGTTAGGTACACATGGCTCAATAGTACTAGTGGTCCATATTCTGCATTAATATGTTTTCCAGGAGTTAATCCCACTCGGCTGATTCGAAGTTACACTGTGTTTGGCCTTACACCCTTGGGTAAGCACACTGCCCCTATGGGTTTTTTAATTGCTTTACTATATATCACTACAATAGGGTAATCCCCCCTTTTATTCTTCATAGGGTCATCCTTAACCCTTGGTTGCCCCACCACTTGTCCTGAGGAAGACTCGCACGGTCCAGGTCTAACTTACCGGATGACCATAAACATCGACGATATCTTTTCCACCTTGGACCCACATTTGCAATATATAAAAAAGTGCACACATTTGACATGGCTGTCTGTATTTAGTTTATACTGACATCAGTTGTTATTGAGTATTACTTTGTGGGCCAGGTTTTTTTGACACGGAAAATTGTGAGACCGTGATTAGAGAATTCAAATGTGAATATGTTTGTCTATTCATTATCCTGAATTTCCCTTCTTTCTTTACTCACTGTACACACTTTTGATCACTTCTTTTGTGCACGCTCTTCTGGGCAACCTTTTTACTCTAAAAAACATTGAAAGAGAAAAAAAAAAAAGGATTTTGTAGATCATCAATTATTTGATTAGAGACAATGAATTAAATATTGTACTCTGATTTAATATACTGTTGTTGTAGTGATATTTCTTGTTTGTGTGAAGTAACTGAGTTCATGTATGTGTTGGAGCGGATTCTGTAGGAACGCCCATGAACATTTAAATTGCATGAATATATACTGATTGAATCAGATTAGAAAGAAATAGGTTCGGGACCATTGTTTATCCTTATTGCATTATACCCAGGTCCGTATCCTTCTGGGTTACCCCATTTCATTAATGGTTAGCTTGGGAAAACATCACATTAGACAGGTGGGTGCTCCAAATAATTCAGTCAGTTAATGTCTAGAACTAACATCCACCCCCCCCCCCCCCCTCCCAAACATAACACCCAAGCAACGTGCAATGTCACAAGAACATTTATCACTGCTCAGACAGGAGGTAATATCCCTCCTGCAGAACAATGCAATAGAAATAGTTCCAGAGCATCAGAAAAACAAAGGAGTATACTCACTATATTTCCTAATACCAAAGAAGGACGGCACTTTAAGACCCATCCTAGACCTCAGACCTCTAAACATTTACATACAGTCGGACCATTTTCACATGATCACACTCCAACAAGTCCTTCCACTACTGGTACTAAACTACTTCCTGGTCACCCTAGATCTCAAGGACGCCTACTTCCATATTCCCATCCACACAGCGCACAGAAAATATCTCAGAAGATTTGTGCTAGACGGGCAGCACTACCAGTTCAAAGTGCTCCCATTCGGAGTCACAACAGCGCCAAGGGTGTTTACCAAATTTCTAGCAGTAGTAGCAGCACACTTAAGAAGACAACATATTCATGTCTTCCCATATCTAGACTGGCTCATAAAAGCCAGCTCATACAGCCAGTGTGTACAACACACTCACGCTACTATTCAACTACTTCACGACTTGGGATTCACAGTAAATCACACCAAATCGCACCTGCAACCCTCGCACATATATCTCGGCGCTATAATAAACACCCAACTAACACTAGCTTATCCCTCTCCAGCCAGGATAACTAGTGTGCAAACTCTCCTAACAAAATTCAAACCGCAACACTCGCTACCAGCTCGAGTGTTCATGCAGCTCATAGGACTGATGGCATCTTGCATATTTGTAGTACCTCACGCAAGACTGCAAATGCGTCCACTTCAAGAGTGCCTAACACGCCAATGGAACCAGGCTCAAGGTCAACTAACAGACATAGTGTTGGTAGACGGTTGGATTCATCATTCTCTGCAATGGTGGAACACCAAAAACCTTTCCAAAGGGCGACAGTTTCTAGAGCCCGTTCCTCAAATAGTCATAACAGCGGACGCATCGCTCTCCGGCTGGGGAACTCTCCTACTGTATCACACCATGCAAGGCAGGTGGACACCGCAACAGAAGTTACTCCACATCATCATTCGGAGTTGCTTGCTGTGCTTCTAGCCCTAACGCATTTCAAATTCAAGTGTCGGGCAAAGCTGTCTTAGTCCGCACAGACAATATGACAGCTATGTACTACATAAACAAATAACACACTCTTTGCAGCTCTCAGCTAGCACAGCAAATATGGAGATGGGCTATACCACTAAAGATCTTCCTCTTAGCCCAGCACGTCCCAGGAGTACAAAACACTATGGCAGACCTGCTAAGTCGACAAACACAGCAGATCCACGAGTGGGAACTTCATCCGCAAGTTCTTCATCCGTTCTTTCAAATGTGCGGACAACCTCAGATAGACTTCTTTGCCACCCACGAAAACGCAAAATGCCCAAGCTTTGCCGCCAGATACCCACACCCATTGTCCAAAGGCATTGCGATATGGATGAACTGGTCAAGACTATTTGCGTACGCTTTTCCTGCTCTCCCACTACTTCCATTAGTGGTACGCAAACTTCAACAACATTCCCTAACGCTCGTTCTAGTCTCTCCAACTTGGGCCAGACAACCATGGTACACCACGCTGTTGCAGATGTCTGTAGAACCACACCAAAAACTAAACCTATTTCCACGCTTATTAACACAGAACCATGGAAAGATCAGACACGCGGACCCAGCTCAGCTCAACCTAGTGATCTGGCTCCTGATGTCATAGAGTTTGGTTACCTCAATCTTCCTCCGGAATGTATGAACGTTATCAAAGAAGCTAGACGTCCCACTACTAGAGCATGTTATGCTGCTAAGTGGAAACGATTTGTCATATACTGCCAAAACAACCAAATAAATCCCTTAGACGTGTCTATTCAACACATCATATGATATCTATTACACCTTCAAAAGTGTAATTTAGCTTATACGTCTATCAGACTACACCTTACTGCCATTGCAGCATACTTACAAAATAGACAACATCTATCTCTTTTTAGAGTACCAGCTATAAAAGCTTTCATGGAAGGACTCTTAAGAATAATTCCTCCCAGAATGCTATCTGCACCAGTGTGGAACTTAAACATTGTTCTTACAAGATTAATTGGACCTCCCTTTGAACCATTACATAAATGTGAATTGCAATTCCTAACCTGGAAAGTAGCTTTCCTAGTAGCAATTACTTCTCTCAGAAGGGTTAGTGAACTACAAGCATTTACCATTCAAGAACCTTTTCTGCAAATGCATCATAACAAATTGGTTCTTCGTACTAATCCTAAATTCCTTCCTAAAGTCATTTCACCATTCCATCTAAATCAATCAGTTGAGCTGCCCGTATTTTTATCGCAGCCTCAAACAGTTGTAGAAAGAGCTCTATACACCTTAGAGGTCAAAAGAGCATTACTATACTATATCGAAAGGACACAAACTTTTCGTAAAACAAAACAATTTTTTGTGTCTTTTACACTGCCACATAAAGGCAACCCCATATCAATATCAGGGATCGCTAGGTCGATTGTTAAATGCATACAAATATGCTACCAGAAAGCCAAAGGTACGTTAACAATTCCGCCAAAAGCCCATTCAACAAGAAAGATAGGGGCTTCAATGGCATTCTTGGGGAACATTCCCCTAGATGATATATGCAGAGCAGCTACATGGCTTATACCGCACACATTCACAAAGCATTACTGTGTATATGTGCAAACTAAACAATAAGCCACTGTGGGTAGGTTGTACTAAAAACACGTTTTCAAACAACTGCAACAGATACTGGTGGTCGCCACTAGGTGTGGGTACTACTATACAATATATGCATAGTGTGTAATCTGCAGCTCATATGCCTCGAACGGAAAATGCTACTTACCAGTATGCATCTGTTCTTGGCATGTAGAGCTGCAGAGTTACACACGCCCACCCACCTCACCGGCTACTTTTATCTGTTCCAGTATTATCTTAATTAGATACAAATCACATGGACATCACTACCTCTTGTACAGCTCCATCACTTCCCTAATGGCGAAAAACAATCTGGGGATGGAGCCGATGCCCATGTGCAGTATCATCCAAAAGGGGAGTCACCTATCCTGTGACTTTCAAAGACTTTTCTACAACAAAACAAACTGCAAACATCCGGGCCCAACACTAGGTGGCCATCTATGCATAGTGTGTAACTCTGAAGCTCTACATGCCAAGAACAGATGCATACAGGTAAGTAGCATTTTCCTTCCAGGTTAGCCTGAGTGTACGGCGTTAGCCAAACATGACAACCTTTGTGTTAAGAAAATTAAATACGCTTTTGTAACTTGTTTGACCTCAGAAAGTAGTTTTTTTGCTATGTTTTGTAAGCATGCTTAGGCTATATGCAAGGGAGTGCAGCAGAAGGAAACACTTAGTGTGTCTTTCTTTGCATTTTCTGGCCAGAAGAATGGCTTACTTATTTTCTTTCTCCATTATCACAATGGGCATCTTTCTTCCCATTCTCTGTCACCTGTACTTTTCCTCACTTCCTCTCCTCACCCTTTTATCATGCACACTTAAACCACTCTTTTCTCTGCCTTTTTCTTTACTCTACTTTGAGTTCTTTTTTCATTTGCTTTCAAGTTCTTCTTCTCTAATTCTCTACCTTCACTTTCTTCAGTAACACCTCATTTCCATTTCCTTCCCATTCTATTCTATTTTTGCCCTTTTTCTCATGTTCTTTCCAGTTACCCTCAACCCTTGTCTCCCTCTGCTTTAGTCTTTTGTGCTATCCTTTTAACTTTCTCACTACCTTATAGGGAATAAATGTAAGTCAGAAGGACAGTGAGACGCCTCATGACACCTAGAGTATGGTTGTTACTTGCCACAATATTTAGTGGACATAGAAGGCCTTAGCACACTGTTCAATTTCGGTGTAATCCATATGTGTCAGTCATCCAAAAATACAGTCTGTTTTTTTCTCTTGTATGAAACAACTTAGTGTGTTCCTTAAAGCACACTCAAAAATTATGACACAAAAAATAACCTCTAATACTACTGTGCCCTTATAGCGATTGAACATGTTTGTGATGTGCATTTTCCCTCTGCTTGTCTTTTAGCTGACCTGCCACTAAATGACTTACTGAAACATTACGAAGGGGCATATGCTGAGAATTTTCACTGGCCCCAACCCAAATCTGATAGTGAAGATGAATCCAGTGAGCAAGGTTTGAAATAAGGCTTTTAGTAGACCAGTCACTTTTATATAAAGAAAGGTCTGCATAATGGTGTATTTTTGGACTGTCCTTGGTGTAATTCGCGTGTCTGGTACAATTTGTCTGCAGACACTTTGTTGGCTGGTCTTCATGTTTGTGACCATTTGTGCATTCAGCCTTTGATTTTAACTGTTTTCTTTTCTCTGACTAGCAGTGGAAGATCCTTCGCAGGCAGCCCAGAAGCATGTTGTCCTTATTGACTCCTTGCTGAACATTGATCAGAACAGGACACCTGAGCAACGTAGCAACACTGGATTTGGGGCTGGAAAGAAGCAAACGAGAGACATTGCGGAGGTGGCAGCTGCTGCAGAATTGCTGCTGCCCAGAGGCAGTGCCCGTGTCACTAGCTCGGTAAGCTCTTTAGTGAGGGAGTGCTGTAGACACTTCTATCCTGCAGTAGCAACGTCTATCCTACAGTAGCAACGGTCCCTTCACACACTTCTTTTCTCCATGCTCCTAAAGACAGAATTCTCCTCACCCCTAATCTCTGTTTATAAGGTGTGTTTAGCACAGACTGATAGTTTCCAAAAATAGACGTCCACTATCTGGAGAGAGGTTTAGAATTCGGCAACATAAGTCTTTACACTTATCTGCCGGAATAGGTGGATGCACACAGTAGGGCCTTGCATGTTACAGCACTAACAGGCCTGTATATTGTCTTGGTGCAACTCTCAGGAAGGCTGTTTGAATGGAATTCTTGAATCAAGATCATTCTAGAATTCATCTCAATCCTCCGTTTTCACCCAACACGCCACCTCAGTTTTAGCCCAGCCATATGCAAATCAGTCATGACCCTGCTCCAATGGGAACAGTCCAGCCCAATATGCCAAGCCAGGTCTTCCCTGAACTGGAGCACAAGTAACTCTGGGCTGGTTTTGCCCTCTTTAGAGCTCATCAGCCAAGTATAGCTTGGTTCCAGTAGCAGAGTGAACACGCACCCCATGTCTGCACTTTGAGCCGGGCCCTCTGAAGATGAAGGTTGCAAGTTGCATTTCAAAGCCATCTATAAACCTCCATGCTGCTGCAACATGCAACTTCCTGTGAGCTGCCCAGCATATTCATCTGTCCACTGCTCGCCCCCTTTTTTTAGTGATGCACTTATTTCTCGTTTTGGGGCATCTGAAGGGTGGGTGTTGAAGGCTGCACATGATACTGGATAGGAGCAGAACCTATGTGTCCCCCCCCCCCCCCCCCCTCCCCATATTATGATCTCACCATGTCAAGGTCTGATTGTCTTACAGCTTACTAAAACCCGCTGACTCCGTCTCCTTCCTGATTTTTGTCCTCTCTTGACTGCCCTTAAGCACCTCTTTTTCCTCTTCCTTTCCTTCTCCTTCTCACTCTACTTGGAGGGTCAATGCTTAGGGCCTGCTACTTGAAATGTGCTGTCTAGGGATCTGGCTCTTTATATAGTATAACAAAAGGATGTATACTGCGCAAAGAGTCCAAGTGTTCCTTTATGAGTGGACAGGGGCGTTCTCTAGCAATCCCAAGCTGCTTTTCTAGGGGGTAGTGTGGTCGAGCAGCCTTCGGCTTATCAGAGTGGAGTGTTAGACATTTGAAAAATACAAACTCAGTCAAAAAAGGGTGCACTCAACTCAATAAGGAAATAACACATATCTTTATATATATTTAGGCACCGGAATCAATATGGCCACGTAAGAACTTTTTGCGATAGAAATACTTTATATTTTCAGAAGTCGACAGTGTATTTTTCAGAGGCTGCAATGTTATCCTATGGGAGGAGCACGGTATAGAGGTAGAGTACAGCGACTTACGAGCACAATCTGGTGGGCTTAAGGCGAGTATGGGGCAAGGTTCAATGCAGCACCAGCAGGTCACCTCCAGCGGCACTAGGGCAGCTAACTGCAGTGGTGCAATACAGCATCGGGTGCCAATGTTGGTCTATGGGGATCTGGCTTGATGAAAAAAGGCTGCAAGTTTTCGACTGGTAGGCCAGTTGACCTGAACCAACAGGGGGGGCCAGGCCTCACGATGCTTAGGGACATAGTGACCTCTTTGGTCCTCTTCTCCACAGGCCAGGTGGGACAGGTGCAGAGGTGTCTGTTTTTGTCACCAGGAACTGTCATTGTAGAGGGGGCCTGCTAAAAACAGCGTACAGAAGTCCACAGCGGGGGGAATCCAAGGTGGGCTTCTAGTATGTAGGATCTAGGGACCATGCTGGCACTGTTGGCCTACTTCAGCTTGGAATAGGTAGCTCAGGTGCAGTGGTGCTTTCTGATGTTGGGTTTTCGCGGACTTTGAGCCTCAGAGTTCTTTCTTGGTACCTGCAAGGTGCAGGGGAGCAGCTCCGCTGTTCCTGGTTCATGGGCTAAGTGCTGGCCGGTCTCCCATGCTTTGGAGAAACAGCAACTGCAGGACAAGTTGTCTTTTGGTGCTATTGTCGAAGTCGGCAGGCAGTCCGTCAGGGTTGGCACCAAGTCAGTTGCTGTTTCCTCTGTTCTTGCTTCCTGTGACTCCTTACGTCCTCTTTTTCTTTCATGCAGGCAGGTTCTGATTTCCTGGTAGTCGGGGCTCCCCAAACTACTACATTATGGTGTGTTAGGGGAGTGTAGGGTAGTAGCCAATGGTCACTACGGCCTCTGTATGGCCACTTCCTTAGAGTTCCTAAGTTTGTCATCACAAAGATGGCAGACTCTGAAAAGTCGTATGCACTAGAGGTAGCCCACCTTGGCGTGTGGTATGACCCTGGGGGTGGGCATGCCTATTTGACTACTAATTTTCCTGTCTGTCCAGGCGACAAATGTGTCCTGCGCGAGGAGGGGTTGACCACCTCTCCTGTGAGGGAAGCCATATTTTTTGTTGTTGTTTTTTTACTTTTGTTTATTTGATTTTCACAATCAACAATGAAACAAAAAAACAGTACAGTTGAGCATTAACTGTGTTTGATGTTGATGTCAGGTCCATGTACATACATACGTTATCAAAACAATCATTAATTACAATCCTGGATAGCAGGGTGAGAGGGAAGAGCATATACGTCACTATCACATCAGAGTCTACCCAACGGAAGGATGGGTTCCCCCGCTTATTCCAACACTTTGAGGGTGTGCTGCTGCAGGGGCGGAATGTCTCCTGCGTCCTGCATGACTAACAAATGAGTGGAATGGCTGCCAGATGTCGAGTGGCCTGGTTGGGAGAGACTCGGCGTATTTCTATACAACAGCTGCGCCACTGTGAGTCAGAGATGGGATGGCTCAAATCAAACTCCCAGACGGCACGCACTCCAGCATCCTGACCTGGGAGTAGGGCTACAGCAGCTTTATACAGCCTGGACATAAGATGGAGCCCACATGTGTCTGTGATAACCCCTGTCAGAAGAGGGAATTCAGTGGGTTTGAGTGGATAACTGGGAATTCTGGCCCTCACAGCCCCCGTAGTCGTCGGAATAGAAAGTGGTCCATTACTGTGGCGTCATCAAAAGGGGGTCTTCCGTACGTGGGAAGATGTGACCAATGGGGAACAAGTCTTCAAACGTTGCCAGGTGAAACTTTGCTAACATGCGGTTCACCAAGGTCTCCTGTAGAATGGGGACCCAGCCATTTCCCACCAGCGGCAGTGAAGAGGAGTACAGGAGGTGGGACCCAGTGACACTAGTCAGACGACGCCAGGCCCAACTCATTGTGGATAGCGTCTGAATGTCCTGCGGGTCGCGCTGGCAAGTAAATTTTCCAATAAAAATACTATTCACTTTAAAAAGTGGACACAGCAATTTTTCAAGTCGGTAATGCTAGCCTCTGGGAGGAAAAAAAGAATTTAGTTTTGAAGGTAAGTACACAACTTACAAATCCAGTCTTAGGGGTCTGTGGTCAACACCAGGCAAGGTTCGAATCAGTACCAAAAGTGCACCACTAGCGACATATGGGCGGCTGTGTGCAGAGGTCAAATTCTGATTTTGGTGCCCAATGTTAATCAATGGAGACTGGGGGTAAGTGAAGATGCGCTGCCCACAGGTAAGTAAAGCGGTGTCAGGGGTCGATCTCCTCTGGGTCGGTAAGTACATGGAGGGCCACAAGGCATCACCATACTTACACACTCAGCGGCACAGGGACGGCCGGGTGCAGTGTGAGAACACAGCTTTGGGTGCACAATGCAATTCAATGTTGGAGACCGGTCTTTAAGAAAGACTGCAGGCTCAGGCCAGGACGAAGAAAACCCAAAGCTGCCCATGTAAGTAGTGATGCTATGGGCCGTAGGGACACCATTAATCAAGTTCCCCAAAGCTCAATTACTTCGGGTGCAGTGGTGTCCTTTGGCAACAGAAATAGCTTACTGGGCAGGTAGCGGTCAGGGGGAGTCCATTTGAGGCTGCAGGCGTCGAGGTAGAGTCCGGCATGAGTCAGCCTACGGCAGACTCTGGCTCAGAATCTTTTGGAAACCTTCGCAGGACCGGTGTACCACTAGAGTTTTTATCTTTTAAAGTTGATTTCTTCATAAACAGGTCCACTGTTATCGGGATATCTTGATCTTTGTCGAAGAGAGACAGTCCTTCCTAGGCTTTTGAGGTCGCTGGGGTGTATGCTGGGTTATCTTTTGGTGCAGGATCGTCAAGGGCTGCAGACAGGACTGTAGAGCTGTGGCCAAGTCTGTTGGTTTCTTCAGTCTTCTCTGCTGATGCTACACTGTAGTTTCCAGCTCGTTTTAGGAAGCCCAGAATCTCATTTCAGGGTCTGGGGTGCCACCTAAATACAAGATTTAGAGATGTTACAGGGGGATTGACCAGTAGGATCCAATGGGACTCTTACCTGAGGTGTCTACACCCTCTATTATGCCACCTTCCTGTTGGAGGGGGGCATAGTCCTTACCCTGATTTGATAAGTCCCACCATCTTCAAGATGGTAGGCACTGAAAAATGTGCTTCACCTTTCCTCCAGAACCTGAGAGATGATGTTGACAAAGGGGAGGGCACACCTCCTACTCTCACTTAGTTTTTCTACTGGTTCTCCCATCAAAAGTGTTTTTTTTTTAACCCGGGGCTGCCATCTGCTGCTAGTAACAGAGGCTGGGGTAGCATAATGAAGGTGGCAAGACCTTTGAAGCTTCCCTCTCGAGCACTGTGCCTGTCTGGTAGAGGAGGTGTGACTCCTCCGCCCAGGATGGACTTTGTTTCTCACCTCAAAGAGCAAGAGCTCTCATCTCCGGTGTCCAGAAACATGTCTGGTGGTGGAAGCCAGCTTAAAGCCGGTCAGTGACCACATCAGGGTTGGTAGGTTTTCAAGGGGCATCTATGAGGTGCCCTCTGGATACATGTTTAATAAATTCAACACTGGCATCAGTGTGGGTTTATTAAGAGGAGTTGTTTGGTACCAACCACCACTCCTGGGCTCAGTGAAACAATCTTGGTGCTGGGGAACTCGAGTTGTCGTGTTTCCAGCCCATGTACTCTCTATGGCTTCCCCTGCACTTAGAATATTTAAGAATATAATTAAATATTGTAGGGGCATATCTACTCATGCAGATATGCCCACACCTGAAATATAGTAGACCCTGCCTTAGGACTTGTAAGGCCTGCGAAAGGGGTGACTTAGCTATACCTTAGGCAGTGTTGCTTGACATGGCACACCAGCAGTGTACCCAGCTGCGGCCAGCTCAGGTAAGCGCTGTGATGCGGTGCAGGGTGCGGCGGTGGGAAGCAGACTGACGACAGGATAGGTATTATTTATTTATTTATTTAATTATACCTATTCCGCCATCTGTCAACTTCCTGCCCTCCCACCCCGCCCACAGCGTTTACCTGTACCTGCCGCCGCTGAGTGTGCCATGTCGTCTTTGTTTTTTTTTCTCTGCACCAAGGCATGCAGGCTGCAGTGGCAGTTGCATTGCCCTTGGTGAAGGGTTCCTAGAGGACCCTCTTCAGTCCCAATGCCCTAGGTACCAGGGGTACCATGCACTAGGGACTTACAGCGAGGGTCTTAAGTGGTGCCAATCGTGGTATGGGTTTAGGGTAAGAACACTGGTTCTGGGAACCTAATTAGCAGGGACCCAGTACTCTACAGTCAAAGTTGCATCAAAAACAGGCAAAACGTGGGCGTAGCCTTGTCAAAAAGGATCACTTTCCTACATACTGACACTTTGCACTATTTGGGTAATATCACTGCTTCAAAATGTCCTCTTCCTCATTCACCCTTTCCTTGCCTTTTTCATGTTATGCCCCGAACTCCCTCTCCCGAACTGTTTGAGATGCCCTTAGCGTGGCCTGACATGCTGTACAAGCAATTACACAGCATTACAGCATTACAAAGCCTCTTTCTTTCAGGTGAAAGTGGGCACTCCATCCCTGCTTCATGGGACCCTGCGTGAGTACCAGCAGATCGGGCTGGACTGGTTAGCCAAGCAGTACAAGAAGAACCTCAACGGTATTCTGGCTGATGAAGCCGGGCTCGGCAAGAACGTGCAGGTGATTGCCTTCCTTGCTCACCTGGCCTGCAATGAAGGTAAGGGCTACAGCAGCTACACCAACTTCAGCTGCTGACATTGGTGTTAAATGTGCTGGGAGAGCCTTTATGAATGTCATGAGGGAAGTGGGAAAGGGGGTACTGAAGAGCTTGATGCGCCTTTTAGTTTTTTTTTTACTTCACTTGCCATCCAAGTCTCAAAAAATAATTTTCTGCCTTACTAAAAGTCAGTTTATCGTTGAAGTATTGAGCCCCCGGGCAGATTATAAACCTTAGACTATACACAGACTCTTCAGTCAATGCACAGACTATGTTAGTGCTTGTGACCGGTTGTAGGGTACTACTGTCGTTTAACTAGTCCAAAAACTAACGGTGCCTGCTGGTGTAAAATTTACCTTTTACAACTTCAGTCAATGAATAGGTATTCCGAGTAGTGATATTTTTGATTAAGTACTCTTGTTGTAGCAGACGACCAGTATGGTGTGGGTGCTCCTCTGTAACCACTTAAATGCTTAGTGCAGAGTCACTGAGAATTGTGAAATGTGTGATAGGAATGAATGAAATATCTAAAAGATATCTATCATATGAACACTCAACATGGTTGTGAGATATTTTTGAGCTTTTTCTGAACATCTGTCTCTAAGTGGATAGCTTTAATTGACCCTGAAGCTTAAGACTTCCTCTTATAGGGGAATAGTCTTCCATTATGTTGGGTTTTTTATTAGCATGTCTGTGCCTTCAGGCAGATGGATCCATATTAAATTTGACTGCTTTGAATCTACATGAAGGATCCTTCCAGCCTGGATGTCTGGAAACAAACAAAAACAAACGGCAGCAGCCACGTTTTTTTCTTCCTGTATGAAGCTTGAGTTAGAGACCTGTCTGCGTGAATACCCCTCCCAATCATGGAGTTCACTGGGATTAAACAGTGATGGGCCTTCCATTATAGAGGATCTCTTCTTTCCTCAAACTAAATAGTGTACTAAAGACCCAGTGATTCAACCCCTAGACTCAATGTGAAATGGCAGATACCACAGAGCCCACACTATTTAATCTGAGGCTGACGCGCTCTCATCCAGCAAATATCTTTCATTTTCTATTCTGTCACTCCTTGGTGCTATTGAAATACAGAAAGTTCTTTGCTAGCACACCCTTTCCACACTATTTTCTTTCACTGCAGCAGATAATTCATTTGTGGATCACAGTTCCCACTTTAGGAAACATAACTTCTCTTGAGGGTGTTTGCCTAGATTGGGTGCCATATGCCTCTTCACATTCTCTCCCACTGACCAGCCAGTATTGATCAGATCTGATAGAGACTACTAGCCGCATATTCCTTCACGTAGAATTATCCCCAGGCGTGAGACTGGATCCGGAAACTTTTTTGCCACAGCATCCCTGCGCGCCAGGGGGCAGGGTGACATCCCACGAGTCGGCCCAGGCGTCATCCGCATTTGTTACGTCAGCGAGGTCACATAAGACCCGCCCCGGCGCGCCTACCTCAGTTTTTTCCTTTTCGCATGCAGCGCGGATCCGGTCCTTGCTACGGGCCTCTTTCGGGCCCCTTTTTTTTATCCTTTTCTTTGGTGGAACAGTGTGCGAATTACTTCGGGCTTCAAAACTTGCATGTTTTGCGGGCGTCTTATGTCGGCGACGGACCCTCACCTCATTTGTATGTGGTATTTGGGGGAGGATCACGGCACCACCGATTGTGAGGCGTGTCAACAGTTGAAGCCGAAGTTGCGGCGGGAGCGCCGTAGGAAACTTCTTTCGGTGCGTCTCTCCAGGTCGACGTCCTCCCCTCGATAAGCTTCGGCAGACTGCTTCAGATACGGCCGTGGTCGTCGTCCTCGCCCTTCTCTGATGTCGCGTGAGTGTCGCTCCCTGGTGGGTAAGTGTCGCAGTTTGTCCCTGGGGGTTGGATTCCGGCCTGCCAGGGGTGTGGACTCTCCATGGGTGATGGGGCCCACGTGCCGTCCTATCCACGGTTCCCCGGTGTTGGGTCGTCAAGAGTCCAAATAGAGACATATGCTGCAACCTAGCAGGCCTCTCTGGCGTCTCTTCCTCCTTCCCCTCCTGGGGCATCGGCGGATCCCTCACCTTGCGCAGGGCCCTCCGTGGCGGTTCGGATCCAGGCTTGGAGGATGTGGTTCTGTTGGGGTGCGGCTCCTCTGGGGCACCTCCTTCAGGCCACGGTATCTCTGCCTCCTCGCACACTCCCGCGGTAGTCCCTGTGGTGTCGGCGGGGCTCGGTTTGCATCCCGACCCCCTCTTGGCCCTTGGACAAGGTCGTCCTGTCTAGGGCAGAGCTGACGCCGCTACGGCGCCGGCAGCTGCTGGGCCGTGCGGAGCCACAGGGTTCGGTGGCCCCTCCTCGTCCCTCTCCTGGCCCCTCTTGTCCCTCCCCTCAGGCGGCTGCCTCGTCAGAGGTTGCATCGTCCCTGGCACCACCACATGGGTTGCCGGGCGATCTCTGTCACATTCTGGGCCGCGGCTGGCGGAGGGCTTCGTTTCACTCCCCTGGGCCATCTTGTTCCCCACGCAGGTGGCTGCCTTGGCGGGGGTCGAGTCGGCGTCGTCATGGCGTTGCCCCGGAACCGGTTTAGCTCCAGCTCCAGCTCCACTCCAGTCTCCAGTCCGATCTCCGGTACGGGGTGACTTGGAGGAACCTTGTCCGGTGACGCCGGTTGGTTCCGAAGTCCTGCCTCAGGCGGCGGACTCTACGGCTCTGCTCAGGGGTCGTACCGTGGATTCGTCTTCGAACGCTCCTTCTCCAGAAGCGGGCTGTATAGTGGTGTAGTCCTCCCCAGAGACTGGTCTCCGGGTGGTGTCTTTTTCACCGGCGTCGAAGGGTGGCTCCCTGCCCTTCCTGAGGCAGAGGTGTTCGTCGGAAGAGCGGCAGGTCCTTCATTCTTCGGCTCCTTCTGACTTCCAGGTCTAGCCCTTACCCGTCCCGCTTGTCCTCTGGGACGGCCGCCTTAGTTTGCAGCCGTCGCCCATGGAGGAGCTGCTTTCTAAGCTGCGGGGCCCTGCGGAGGCGGGTGCGGCCTTCGCCCATGCGGTGTCCACGGCTGTGGGCATCCTGAGCATGGGTGACCCGGTGGCTCATTTTCCTCTTGGAGGTCCTCCACCAGGGCTCTGGTGGGAGGGAAATCTTACTTCTCTTTGAAGGTTCGCTCCTTTCTTCCTTGACGGGGGCTTGAAGACGTCCTGCCTCGGGGGAACCTGTGCCTCAGCATCTTCTGCACTGGCACCTCCCGGTGCCGCGTGACCCGGCATGTCTTTCCCTTCACCCCTCGGCCACTAGCCCCCTTTTGCGGACCGCTCTTCCCTCCCTGCCACTGCTGTTGAGTCTTCCGCCCCGGGAGGCATGCTGGCTGGACTCTTGGGGGCGCAACATGTTCGCCTCCACCAGCGCTGCCCTGCAGGCCATTAACACCTTGTGTGTTCTGGCGAGGGCCTTCTCCTGTTTGTGGGACTCGGCTGAGTCTCTGGGATCCGCAGCATCCCAGGAGTCTGGTCAGGCGCACTTACGGCATGATGCCGGGAGCTTGCGGCGTTTATTCTCCGCTCCGCTCTGGACATCTCAGGTGTCTTCCTCAGTCGCTCTCAGTCGCCATGCTTGGCTGGAGTATTCCCTGAGAATATTCGGGAACAACTCATCGACCTTCCGTTTGATAGCAGCATGTTGTTCCATGCCCAGGCCGACTCCGCCATCCAAAGGCTCTTGGCAGGGGCTCCGTCCTCCTCCTCCCCCTTATCCTCCTCCTCCTTCTCCTCCTTTGTCCATTCCTCAGTGACTCCTGAGTTGGGCTGACTCTGGGCCTTCTTAGGCCGGTTGTTCTGGCTGTGGAGTGTTTTTTTCTGGCCGATTGCGTCCTTCTTTTGGACTTTGGCATTGTTGGCTGCTGGACGGCCCCTTTGTTGTTTATGTGTGTGTGTTCTGTTGGAATTGTTGCGCAGACTTGGCCCTGAGATTAGACCTTCTGCTTTGCTTGGGCTGCTTGTAAAGCCTACACATGGGTGTTTTTTCCCCGTGGTTCTTTTATTTTTCCTCTGCTGCGGAAGTTATTCCAAAGTCGGTTCCCATATTTTGGGACTTAACGGACCCTAAGTGGGGTAGTGGTAGCTGTCATATGGCTTGCGCTCTGCTGGAGGTTCTGGTCGCCTTCAGGTGCCTGTTCTCCATGGCGTTATGTAGGTTTCTTTTTGCTTCTTGAGGTCGTGTGCGTGGCCACTCGTCGTGGTGTGCCGGACATCTCCTCCTCTCCCTGTTCCTGTCCTGAGGTCTGGGATAATCCTTTGTTGTCCCTTGCCAGGCGCCGCCTACTCAGCCTTCCTGGAACCTCGGGCTGTTCTTCTTGCTTCTGGCAGCTTTGACTGCCGGCGCTGCTCTGGCTGGCAGGTTGCTCTCCATCTAGAGTGGGTTCGCCTTCTTTTCCTTCGTTTCCTAGAGTCTTCTAGGCTTCTTCTTCCCCACTTCCTGTCTTGGCATTGGGCGGAAGCTAGTTTGCCTTGTGGGTTGTTCCTCCCCGACCTTGCCCTTGGTTCCTCTACTGTGAGGGTACGTGCCTCTTCAGCCTCCTTCTCCTCCCTCCTTCTTCCTCTTGGGGTCGGTGGGGTTCTGCTGGTGGGGGTTCCCATTGCCTGGCAATGATGGGTTCTACCTGGTCCACATATCGGGTCCCCTGTGGGGTCCTCTGTTCTGTATTGGTTGCTGGGGTCCTTTCGCAGTTCCTCCTTCCCAGGGTGTATTGCTAGGATATCTATTCTATGAGAAGGAATCTGCGGCTAGTAGTCTCTATCAGATGTACGAGATACTTACCTTCGGTAACCATGTATCTGGTAGAGACGATTCTAGCCGCAGATTCCATCACGGCCCGCCCTTCCTCCCCTATTCTGCGAGGACCCTTGGGTTGGTCTTCAGTACTCGCCTCCGGTGGGGGGCTGTGTCTCCTGTAAGTGCCTTCCTTGTTCTTGGCGGGTGGCCCCATCTGGGGGCGGTTTATCCTCCCCTAGTTATTTGGAGGATGGGGTTCCGGTGCCCTGCCGCTCCGGCTACTCCAGGTTTTGGGGGGGGGATTGCTTCTATCCCTGTCCTTCCTTCCTTCCTTCCCTCCCTCCCTCCCTCCTTCCATATCCTCTGATTAAGGGTCATCTGGCCATGTCTTGTCCTTGTCCCTTGTGGGTGGTTGCCCTCCATGTTGGGGTGGCTTGGAAGTTTGTGGTCTTTTTCTGTCTTGGGACTGGTTCCCTTCCTTGCTCAGTATGGGGGTGGTAGGTTACTACGTGTGCCATGACTGTTACACATGTTTCTTGCCTTAGGGGCACAGGGGTGGGATGCTGTCTCTGTGCTGGCAGGGTGGCTGCGCAGGGCTCTGCTTGTCCTTTCTTCTTTCCCTGCCTTTGGGTTCTGCGGTGTCAACACTGCTCTGTGTGGTGTTGTTAGTCACCGTTTCTTTCCAATTTTTCTGCTCTTCGCACACTGTTCCCATGCTTCCACAGTTTTTTATCTGGTGGTTCCGCGTTGTGGTGCGGAAAAGTTCTCCAAAGAAAACCGACGTAGGGGCGCTGGGGCGGGTCTTATGTGACCTCCCTGACGTCACAAACGCAGACGACGCCTGGGCGGAGTCTCGTGATGTTGCCACGTCCCCCGGAGCGTAGGGATGCTGTAGAAAAAAAGTTTTTGGATCCAGTCTCACACCTGGGGATAATTTAACGTGAAGGAATCTGCAGCTAGAATCGTCTCTACCAAATATATTGTTACCAAAGTTAAGTAACTCGTACTTCTTTCTCACACGTAAGCATCCATAGTGAGGCATACAGCTTCTTTATGCATTACCATTTTGATCATGTTAATATTTTTAACACCATTCCCTCTTTTTGAGCCCTTGTGGCTTTTCCAAGTCTCCTTGTAATATTGAAAACTAGATGAGAATTGTGTTGTTATTGCGATAGGTGCTGCTCTTCCTTCAGCATCCAGTAGGTGTGACATTATGCTAATTCCTGCTTATTTGTAATCGAGGGTCTTCTGTGAACTCTGCAAGTAAAATGCAGCTGTCTATCTGAGGTTGAGCACTTTGCATTCTGCTGGTTGAATGAGGAAGACTTCTCGTGTACACAGGCAGAAGTCTAAGAGCATAGTGTGACGTGTTGCATATTCTGCGTTTTCAACACACATTTGATATATTTTTTTTTAAGTCTTATGATCTTGGGGTGTTCTTTAGTTGTGGTTTCTGCTGATTTGTGTTTGATATCCTATTTCCTGAAGGTAACTGGGGGCCACACCTGATCGTTGTACGCAGCTGTCGAATTCTGAAGTGGGAACTCGAATTAAAACGCTGGTGTCCAGGCCTCAAAGTCCTTTTGTACTATGGCCGCCAGAGAGAACTGAGGAAAAAGAGACAGGTGTAGTAATTTGTGATATTTATAGCCTGTATAGTAATGAGTGTTAATTACAGAATACAGATTACTTCCGCTGTTGTTCACAGTATACACCATCACGCTGAGCCGGATGCCGCGGTTTGTGATGTTTATAGTGTAGACAGTATTGAGGTGGGTACAGGCGTTTGAAATGTTTGCAGTGTATATAGTATAGAGAGTACGCAAGCCTGTTAGTATTGTTTTTGCAAGTTGCAGTGTTTACTGTATAAGTATTACTGAGATGGTTATCAAGAGCTGTGATTACAGTATGCACAGTACTAAGGTAGGTTCTGTGATTTTCTGAAGTTTACCATGTACACAGCATGGTGTCAGATGCAGCAATCTCAAATATTTTCAGTATACGCAAAATATAAATGGTAAAAGATGTTTGAAAATTAACAGCTTTTGATTACTTGGGTAGCTTCAGTAAATTGATTGTTTACAGTGTACACACTGGGGAGATTAGTGCTGTTTCTGATGTGTACATTGTCTGCTACTGCCTCACAGTTGCACTCTCACACCTGTGGTTCAGTGAGCACAGAGTCATGGCAAGTTACTGCTTTGCCGCCTCTCATGTGGGGGAAGAGGGGAGAACCTGAACTAAAGTTCGGCTTGTGTCCTTTTTCAGGAATGGCAGGAGCCCAACAGCTTCAATGTGTGCATCACCTCCTACAAGCAGCTCTTCAAAGGCCTTCAGGCCTTTTCGAAGATGAGGTGGAATTACCTGATCCTGGATGAGGTCCAGCACATCAAACCCATGACCGAGAAGCACTGGGTGGCCCTTTTCAATCTCAGAAGGTAACTCCTGAAAGTTGTCTCCATTTTCCTAATTACTGGGTTTAGATTAAGGTATGAGAAATTACATTTAGCTTTGTACTGCTGCATTCTGAAGCGTGTCTGAGAGCATGACCTATTGAGTGGCTATTTGCTTGGTGCAGTATTTCAGTTTGTCTTAGATGCAGGCTTTACATGCACCTTAACAGGAATTGAGTCAATCCAACATGGCAGACGTTTTGCCATGTCGTTATACAGACACTTGAAGATATTTTTATGATCCTGAATAAGACTGTTACCTACAAGAGTTTATCTCAGTTTGAGAACTGCCAGTCATTGCAGCCTGAAAGTCATTGGTAGATGACCGCATTATGAAGATGGTTATAGGAAGGCAGTTGCTTGCCTCTAACACATTTGTTTTATTTTTGTGTCTGTCCCAGCCAGCGGCGCCTACTTCTGAGAGACACACCTCTACAGAACACCATGATGGAGCTGTGGACTATGGTGCACTTCCTTATCCCAGGCATATCCCGTTCCTATCTAGACTTCCCAGTAAAAACCGGTAGTGAGGAAAACCAGGATTATGGTCACAAAGTGGTCATCAGGCTGCACAGGGTAAAACCATTAAGCCTTTCTTGATTATTTCCCTTACAATTTTAATCCCAAGCTAAGTTTCCTTTAGACTTATCATTGACTGTGTTTTTTCAACATACCCCTTTTGTATACTTGATCATATGTACGTGATGGGTATTTGAAGGGTGTCGATCTAGTGAGAAAAGAAGGGTATGTGGGCTGATCTTTCCACCATTGTGACTTGTATCTGAGTGTGAAGAGTGGGATAAAGAACTAGACTGAATGACTCTTAAGTAATTGTTTTTCACTGTGTGAATGCTTCAGACAGGAGTGCTTTGTTTGTGCCTGTTTCTGAGGTTCATGCCTGAAGATTAGCATGTGGTTTCATAAGGATTCTGGAAGATAAGCGTGCACAATGTTGCCTCGAGATGGGATAGCTGTTGGGAGAAAGAGGGAGGCCGCAAGATAGGCGTTCCTGTATGCCACCCGCTCTGTTCAACAATGCATGTGTGACGGTCCTTAGCATACAGTGTATCTCGGTTTCATTTGACTACTAGGTGAAAGCACAATAGGACTGATGGAGTACGAAAGGATGAACAAGAGTCCCTAGCCCTAAGATGCTGCGCCCTAGAACAATTCTCCACTTGTTGGATGTGAAGAAGGATGAGCGGGACTGGCCAATAGAGATAGTTATACAGTGTGTGAGGAGTCAGCCTGTTAGCGTTCTGTTACTTCTACTGCATAACCCTGCAATATGAAAGAGTCCCACATGTAGAAGCATCCTTGATACACTTAGACAACACACACATACTTCATTCTGCTGCAACACAAGACAGATTTGTTGCACTGGACGTTATCACAGCAGACAATAGTACAGCAGCAAGTTTCACAGATGCAAGAACAACCTGTGCCACAAATTCAAGGATGGCCCTTGCACACCGAATAGGCTCATGCTTGTTTTGACATCATTGTTTCTTTGTTGCTCCCATAGAGACATGCTTTTTAGCAACATTACAAGGGAGAGGTGGGTTTCCCTAGTCGATGGATGGGATCCCTATCTGTCCCTTCAGTGCCTCTTGTCGCATGCAGTGGAGCACTTTTGGGAAATACCATGTGCATACCATTGTGATTCCTTGGCTGCAAATCACCTTGTTCAACAGGAGGTATTGCTTCTCTTTCCAAAAGCCTGCATGCTGATTAAAATAAAGATTGTGTGAGATCAGCTCTAAATGAGTGCCCTCATGTATGGAGCAGACCAGTTTATACTACCACCATTAGCATGGAGATTGCAGATCATTTAACGTCTGTGTAGAATTCAAGTCAAGAAAAAGACATGAACTTTAGGGAATGAAAGAGAGAATTTTAAACAGCAGAATCAAAAAAGGTAAAATGAAAGAAAGGAAACTGACTAGACCTTTTATTGGGAAAGGAGTTGTACTGTCTCCTCAAAGGGGTAAAGATGGAATGGCCTGTGCCTCTAGAATTATGTCACCCACTAACCCCAGCTCGAAATGACTGCTGAGGAACTGAACTGCACCTGCCTTGAAGTGGGAACATCTTTACTAGGCCTAGCTGTCTAGAAGACTCTACATTGGGCTATCTTGATGGTCTGAGAAAAACCAAGAACTAGAAGGCAGGACTAGTCTAGCTAGCCAGGAAAGAACGAAGTAGGACATCTCGGTTGAGGAGCTGCTTCATCACCTGCACAGACTGTTAGAAAAGGGTTAGATTGCTTCATCCTGACCCCACCTATGCTCCCCTTTCACACTTACTTAGCTCCAGCCCAAAAAAGCCCAGTAGACAGGCAGCCTTCAGATCCTTTGGCTAGAAGGGGCCATCCTGATTCAATGCTGTAGAAACATTTCTCCAGGTTTTACTGTTTTGGAGATATCATATTTTAAAACCGGGTTCAAGGCTAACCCAAGTCATCCAGTTGCCAGGTCCTTCTTCTGCCCTTGTCCACTGTAAGTCTCCGCCACTGGAAAATCTTACAAGTGGTAGATTCTCAAATAGAGACAGTTGTGCCTTTGGGACCATATGGTGGGAGTTGGCCACTACTTTAACCATCCACAGCTTAATGAAAAGGGACAAGGCCTGTGGGCACCTGCAAACTGCACAGTGCTTGAGTGGGCATTGGGGAATGGATATACAGTCACCCATGTATCACTGGGACAACTTTTTCTTAATGTTCTACAATTATAAACAAAAGCATACACTCACTTTCCAGTATTCCAGTTCTACAGATGTGACCTGACCTCTACAGCACTATACTCTCTACACCTTCCGTCTATCTTTCTCATCTGAATATCAGCTGGGTACCGATGTATATTTTTGACAGCGCAACATCAATACATAGAACTTCGACATCAATACTACATTTGCAGTTTCAGTATGATAAAATTAGATACAGCACAAATGTTCTCGGGAGCATCCAATTTGTGTTGTCATTTTTCATTGAAGTAAAAGTTTACAACCAGGTTGCACTGCAATAAAGGCAGTAGTGAACAACACTGATTGGCACAGTAATAAATGGGGAAGTTGGGAAGGGAAAAGGATTGGTGGGGAAGCGGCGGGAATGTGAAGAGGGCGCATGTCACTAGTGGTGACAGTGTCCCCATCCTTTCGCCCTGTGGCTGAGTGGCGGCTGCAGTGTAGTGTGCCGTAGGCATGCCTTCAAGTGCAGTCGGTGTTGGGGCCCATGAGCTGTGGTACCTGAGGTGTGTGTGTGTGTGTGTGTGGCGTGGGGTGGTAGGGGAAGGGGAAAGGGAAAGGCAGTCGCCATGTCACAGGGTGGGCTTCGCGTCCTGAACCATGATGAGTGCCACAGCAGTGGGGGAAGGGATAGCAGTGGAGGTGCTCAGGGGTTTGGGGAGCGGGTCGTGGGGGGTAACCCTAGGCCGATGGTCATTTGGGGAGTACAGTGTCCTTGATAGGGGAGAACACAAAGGTGCACAAATGTGCAATGGCAGGGATCCATGGGCGTGGGTGGGCGTCTGCACGTCAGTGTGCCTAGAGGGTAGGGGAGAAAAAGGGGGGGCAACGGTCGGAGAAAGGGAGGGGGGGAGGGAGGAGGTAGGACCGTGGGCTGGGAGGGGCAGCGGGGTGCCGCGGGGGGTGGGAGGGATTTGAATGGAGGAGGAGATGCAGAGAGAGGGAGGGGAAAAAAGTGGACCGGGTGGTGGAGGGGGAAGAGGAGGAGGAGGGGCAGGACAAGGGAGGGAGGCTGGGGTGGGTATGGGGGACTGGAGTAAAACGGGGGGAGGAGGCGGCCCTGACAGCTCGTGGGTGGCACAGCCGAGTTGGCTGTGTGGGGATTTAGGGGGTGGAAGGGTGGAGTGCATGTATCCCCTGTGCCCGTCGGGGGAGGTGGGAGGCGGTGTTGACGCGATCAGCCTCAGGGGGCATCTTAGAGAAAGGGTGTCCATGTCCAAGTGAGCACCTCGGCCTGCTCCAGCTTACCGTAAATTATGCGTTCATGGGACGCCGTCTGTATCATTGCCACCGTCCCGGCTTCCTGATAGGGGGGGTACAGGCAGACGCCACTGAAGAAGGATGCAGAGCTTGCCAGTGGACAGCGCTGTGTACAGGTGGCAGGGTTGCGGCTTGGATAGGTCAGGGGAACCTCTGAGATCATGGAGAAGACCGAGGGAGTGAGGAAGATCCGGAGAGGCATGGGTGTCCCCTACATGGGCCCAAAAGGACTGGTTTGAAGGGCAGTCACAAAGGATTTGGGTGAGGTTGCATTGGGTAGCCGGACACCTCCAGAATTTTGAGGGGGCCTGAGGCCAGCCCTTTGCAGCCTCTGCAGAGTCCAATATCACTTGTGGAGCGTCTTAGAGGTAGAATTTCAATCAGGCTTCCTGGGCGACTCTGTCCAGGGCTTCCAGGACATCAGGTCAGTCCTCTTCCTCAATAGTTTTGAAGGCGGACCTACCACTTGATGCGAAGACTACAAGAGAGGGGTTAGGAGCATAGGTGATTTGTGAGTGTGCCTTAAAGCCCGACCGCACTCCTCGATGCCGGGAGCATCAAATTTGCGCAACATCTTCACAGTATTTGCATGTGTATTGGATTGTGATTTGATTCATCAATGCAGATACATTAGTATTAAAGTATGTGGTCTTTTTCAGATATTTCAGTTTTAGGAAAGAGCTCTAGCACTGGGGACCTGGTAGGCAGGAATCCAGTGCACGTTCAGTCGAAATCACATCATATACCAGGCACAAAGTGAGGGCAACCAAGTCAAGAAGTGGCACTTTCCTGCAAGTGTTCTTTCCCTAAAAATTTTAAATTTTGGCAAACTCTTCAGTCCCAAGTAACTGGTACCCCTGGTACCTAGGGCCTGGGGTACAAAAGAGGGTCCCTAAGGGCAATAGCATGATTTGTGCCACCCTAAGGGACCTCTCATCAAGCACATGCAAGGCTGCCATTGCAGGCTGCTCGTTTTAGTGCAGAAAAAAGTGAAAACGCAACATTAAACACATTCCTGTGTACCATGTCCCCTAACACTGCATGTGGTATTTATAAATCAACCCTACTCCGGGCCTGACATCCCAAAGGCAGAGTGCTGAATATTAAATGTGAGGGCATACTTGCATGAGCAGATATGTCTCTGTGCTGCTCAGTCCTATTACTGCCAGTGCACGTGGACAGGTAGGAAAGCCATTTTAAAATGTGCTGGTTAGTGGTGAAAATGAGTTCCCCAGCTGCTTGATGGCTTCACTGAAAACAGTAACTTTGGTATCAAACATCTCGTATTGGTAAACTCACACTGATTCCAGTGACAGATTTACCAATACTTTCAGCCAGAGGGCACCTTGGAGGTGCACCCTGAAAACCTACCAGCCTCTGGTGTGCTCCCTGACTGGTTTCTGCCAGCCTGCCATTCAAGACACTGTTCTGACCTCCGGGTGTGGGAGCCTCTGCTCTAAAGAGGTCCTGAACAAAAGGCTGTCCGGGAAGAGATCCGGGAAGGAGCAGATAGGTTGTCGTTGACTAAGAATACCTGGGAGCGGTTCTGGAGGAAGGAACCAAACCATTTGAGGACGGTACCACCTAGGCCCATCCTGTGTTCGAGGCGTTCACAAAGTTTCTCATGGTTGACTGTGTCGAAAGCTAAGGCGAGATCCAGAAGGCTCAAGAGACAGGTTTTGCCTTGGTCCAGGGCTAGGAGAGCATCGTCTACGATGTGAAGAATAGTGGTTTCAGTGTTATGCCCAGGCCTGAACCCAGATTGGAAATTGTCAAGTAAATTGAAATCAGCGATGTGTTGACTTAGTTGTAGCTGCACACATTTCTCAAGCACTTTTGGAAGAAGAGGAATATTCTAAATAGGTCTGAAGCTGTCTGGAATATCCGAGTTCAGAGTGAGTTTTTTAGGATGGGGATGACTTACCCGGTTTTCAGGGAGTCAGGTATGGAAACTTGAAGAAGTGAAGCGTTGATAATTGTAGTCCAGATGTGATTGATGAGTGGGGATGTCGCTGCCAGGCAGTTGGCGGGGAGAGGGTCGTTCAAGTGGGTGTTCGGTTTTGAGGAGGCTAGAATTTTAGAGATGGACTGGTCAACTTAAAGTTCGAAGTTGGACCAGTGAGCCTTGTTTTTTTGGTGTTTGGAGGGGACAAGAGGGGAGAAGGGCTCCAGTAGGAGAAGGACAATTTGAGGTAGCATTGAGTTTGTTACCTAGCGTGTTGAATTTGGATGTGAAGGAGGAAGAGAACTCCTCGCAGGTTATTAGGGATTTAGTTGTTTCTTTTGATGACTTCGCGAGTTTGTTTGATTGAAGTTTGACTATTTTGAAGAGTTTGCCAGGTCTGTTCTTGGTATTTTCCAGTTCTGATTTGAAGAACTCTTTTTTTGGACAAGAGGAAATTTTTGTCGTAAGTATTTCTGGCCAGGCCGAGACGTTTAAGATGGGAGTCTAAGGGGTGCTGTCTCCAGTTTCTTTCTTTAAGTTGGAGAGCTCTCCTTTCGCTATTGAGGGGTCCGCTGAACCTGGGGTTTTTGTCTTTGATTTGGGACCTTTTGAGCTTTAACAGGGCCAGTTCATCCAAATTGTTAGTTATAGTTGAATTGTAGTGCTCTGTGAGGTTGTTGACCGTAGAAAGATTAGGGGGGTGAAGGTCGCTCTCGCAGCAAGCTGTTAGCTTCTCGAGGTCAAGGCTCTTAGTGTCTCTGAGCCAGCATTTTGGTTCCACCGGTTGACTTAAGACATTTCAGCAGGTAGTCCGGTATTGTGAAGGTGATGGCGTGGTGGTCTGACAAGTCGCATGGCTCAATTGAATTCAGCCTGACCGTTGAAACCTTAGCGATTATCCAATCCAAAAAACAAGTTCCTCAACATGCGCCTCGGCAACATACCTATAGCACCCCACCTTGCACCATGGAAAAGGGAAAACTCTGCAAACCAATGCCGTCTCTGTCTTTCCGTCTCTGTCTTTCTGGGACAGAGGACCTCACACACATTATCTGCATCTGCACAAACCTCCTGGACATAAGGCGCTCTCTGCTTCGGACCCTATGGAACCAGAAGGGCATAACAAGCTGCAGGCAGGCTGTGATGCTTTGTTTTAATCCCGAAGAAACTCAGCTAAATTGCAGAACAACAAAATTCTTCGACATAGTGGCCACCAGGCAAAATGAAACAGCCAGAGGGTTTACTCAAAGCATTAGCCAAACAAAACCAGTGTAAACCTTCCCGGAGACCCTTGCCTCCAGAATCTGCAAGCTCCATGGCCACGTAAACCCCAAAGGACCCTATTTAACCCAAACTGAGACTTTTCTGATCTTAAATATTTGAGCCACCAGCTCCTTTTATGTTTTACATGTAGCCATTGACCTCTTTTAAATATTTGTACGCTTTAAAATTGTGAGTTTTTATTAACTGTACAATAAACTAAATCTGATATCTGAAATCCAATCCAAAGTAGCGCCTTTAGTGTGGGTAGGTAGGGTGCATGCCTTTGGTGAGTGATAGGTCTGCGAGGAAGACCTTGACAGTGTTGACTTGGGAATCATTGGGGTCGTTCCAATGTACATAAGTCACCAAGGAAAGTGTCATTGGTGTGGGGGGAGACCTTCGTAGCGATGATTTCCATGAGGAGATCCTTGAAATTGTAGTTCTTGTCCAGTAGGTGCTAGAGGATGTGTAATTTGCATAACTGAGTCCTTTTCGTTACTAATGGAGAAAGCAAGATATTCACATGAGTCCGTGGGTTCTGCATGGAGTTCTCTGACGAGGAGGTCTGAACGGTACATGCATGCAATGCCTCTCACTTTTTAGGTCTCGCCTGAGCCAGCGCATGCGATGCTTTGGCAAGACTTTAGTAAGGGTTTCAAAAAATGCTACCACTGTGGCCTAGAGCTTGTGCGTGCGATTCCTTCATAGCTCATTAAGTGAATCGTTCGCGGGCACCCTTCCAGCCCGCGATCGCAATCACTTTCACTTTGACGGGCACAGCTGAAGGCAGGATTTGCTGTTCTCTCCGAGCAGCATCCCCATCACCATGGCTACACCGGGTCCGCTGACAGTGCTGCGGTCACTCTCCTTACTAAACCATGTTTCTATTCCTTCTGTTTCTAATTCCCTTTGATCCACCTATTCATTTCCTCCTCCTCTGCTGCTGAATTCTAGTTCATCTGTTGTCACTTCATTCGTCCACTCTTTTATTTCACCTGCATTTTATTTTATCTACTTCCAGCACTCCTCTTCCATCATTCCTAGTCTTCTGCCTTGTTTAACCTGCCTTTTATTTCTTCTGTTTTATTGTTTCGTGTCCTCTACTTCCTCTACTCTTTTCCCCGGAATGTTGGTTCTTCTTCTACCGCAATCGTGTCATTGTCCGCCCTGGCTCTCTCCTCTGTCATCACCTGCCTTCTCTCTCTGTCCTTCTCCCCTACCGTGTCTATTGGGATAAGGACAGACGGAGATCCCACTAGCTCTTGGTACTCCATCAGAGGATGGCGGCAGAGATGGGCTCCAACATTTGCACCAATCCTGTGTACATTCTGGCTTCTGGTAAATCTCTCTGATATTTATTTTATTGCACTTGTATTGCGCACAGCTACCCGCAATGGGTTTCCCGGCGCCAGGGACAGACTAGAGAAGAAAACAGGCAACTGCAGAGAGGGGAGACACAAGACCAAAAGATTTAAAACAGAAGAGTTTTCAGTTTTTTACGGAAAGCGAGAAGACTCGTTTCTGTTTTTAGCGCCAACGGGAGAGCGTTCCACATCTTAGGTCCAAGATATGCAAATGAACGGCCTCCCATTTTTGCCAATCGGATTCTAGGAATCGCAAGATTGCCACTGTTAGATGACCTCAGAAGGCGGCCAGGCTGGTATGGCTGAGCAAGATTCTGCAGGTAAATAGGAGCAGAACCTTGACGAATCTTAAATAGAAGGCATAAAGTTTTAAAGGCCACACGATCCGAAATTTTTAACCAATGAAGGTCACGTAAAGCTTGCGTTGCAGACATTCTTCGAGGGACATTGCGCAGCAGGCGGGCAGCTGAGTTCTGTACAACCTGGAGTTTATTGATTGTGGCTTTATCTGCTCCTAGATAAAGCACATTACCGTAGTCGATATGAGACATCACAAGGGCCTGTACGACAGTTCTACGAGTGGACTCAGGCAACATCCATATGATCTTCTGCAACCAACGAAGAGTGTTAAAACAGATTGCAGCGACCTTAGTTGCCTGCTGCCTCATCGAGAGTTTGTCGTCAATCAGGACACCGAGGTTGCGAGCAACAGGCACAGGGGTAGGCAGTGGGCCCATATCATTGGGCCAGTGTCTTGAACCCCATAGATCTTTTTGTTTGCCAAGTATGATCACCTCGGTCTTATCTCCGTTGAGCTTTAACAGATGGGTTTGCATCCAAGCTGCAACACGAGAAAGGCCGATTTTAAGGGCAGAAGTGTCCTGAACCCTGCTGTTGGACAGAGAGAACACAATCTGCGTGTCGTCTGCATATGAATATATAGACAAACCGGCGTCCTCTACAATAGAAGCAAGCGGTCTGATGTAGATATTGAACAACAGAGGGCTCAATATAGACTCTTGGGGGACGCCGTGGGCAGAGGAATGGATCGCAGATTCAGCGTTATTTGAGAAAACTTGAAAGGTGCGCTCATTGAGAAATGAGGTCACCCAGGCAAGCGCTGATCCAACAACACCAAGGGAACGGAGAGACTCTAATAGGATGGAATGAGACACGGTATCGAAAGCAGCGCTTAAATCAAGGAGAATAAGCACAAAGGTCTCACCGCCATCGATACCGTGTCGGAGTCGCTCAGTTACCGCAAGGAGTGCGGATTCGGTGGAATAATTAGCGCGAAAGCCTGATTGGGAAGGATGGAGATATCCCATGTTTTCAACAAATTCATTAAGCTGGGTGTTAACGTGACGCTCTAAGATTTTAGAACAAGCTGGCAGCAGGGATATGGGCCTAAAGTTGGCAAGATTTGTGATGTCAGCACCAGATTTTTTAAGCAAGGGAACGACCATGGCATGTTTCCAATCCTGTTCCACCCGAGATTCAGTGAGAGAGATGTTTAGTAACCTCATTAGGAATCTCCGTGGTTCAAGGTCAAGTTGTTTGAGTATTTTCATAGGGACAGGGTCACGCGGAGAACCTGACCTGATGCTTTTTAAGCAGGATAGGAAAGAGGAGTCGTCGAATGGTATCCAGTTGTGAATGAGCTCAGTAGGGGAGGTGAAAGCATTGCAAAGAGGGCCAGGTTGGGAGGAATCAATAGAAGGTGGAAGGGAGGCCAGAGATTGATAGATGCCCTCGACCTTAGATATAAAAAAGTCTGCAATGGCATTACATTGTGTGCCATCTAAGGCCGGCAGCGCGGGAACGGTATCAGCTCCTGTGAGTTTCTTAACTGTGGCAAAAAGAGTCCGAGGACAATTTTGCACTGAAGTGATTGTGGAAGTAGTATGAGAGGCCTTAGCACGTTTGCAGTTTGCATGATAGAGTTTTAGTTCTTCTTTATAGATCACTTTAGAGGGAGCGGAGTAAGACATCCTCCACTTCCTCTCCAGGGCTTTACATTTGGCACGTTGGATTTTTAACTCCTCCGAATACCAAGGTGCTGGTGGGCGCAAGGATCTACATTTGCTGCTGGACCGAGGAACAAGGGCCGACACTGCATTTGTCAACCAACCGGAGATGGGGACATTCAGATTCTGCTCAGTGTTAATGGAAGATGGAATAGACTCAGTTAAACGCAGGTTAAAAGCAGCTATATCAAGCCTGTCCCAGCGATAAGATGATTTAATTTCTTCCACATGAACCCTGGCCGAGTGTAGACCAGGTGGTAGCACGAAATGTATCGCATAGTGATCAGACCAGACAAGCGGGCGTGCTGAGTAAGAGCAGTCAAATGAAAGAGTAGAGATGATTGGGTCCAGAAGATGACCAGCAAGGTGAGTAGCTCCCGAGTTACAAAGTTTGAGGTTAAAAACCTCAAGATCAGAGAGAAAAGCATATTCAGTCTATGACAAGGAATTGATACCGTTAGCTGCGGTTGTATGATACATGCTGAGACAGGCAAAGTTCCGATTTTACGTGGGTTCCTCTGCCTGTTTGTGAGCGCATAAGAATTGAAATGGCTCAGTATTCCCTGGCTGCTATTTTCATAAGCACCTGGAATGTCGAAACCCGATCAGTTTCCCCATGACCCGTTGCAAAGGAGAAGCAGGTATTGCATTTGTTACATACTTAATTAATTTTAATTTTTCCAAATGATACTCCGGTTTTAGGTCGAGCCTGCCAGACATCATAGCTGTCTGATTGCAAAAGCCTTATTGTTGGTTTGCTATGAACATACAGGGGCTTGAAGCCTGCTTATTGCTTACCTTTGCTTGCACTCCTGTCACTCTCATTTTTAAGCTGATATGTGTTTCAGTGTGTGATTTTTGTCTTTGTCCCTCCCAGGAAGTCTAGTATCTTTACTATCTCTTTTGATTGGATTTCCTGCCCCCATCCCATCTGCTTTTCAAGCACCCCTTTTTTCTTTTTGGTTAAGCACTCCATGAGTGTGAGTGTGTTCCACATGTCTCTGTTTTGTACCTCTATCCCTCTGCAGTCTGTGTAGTTATCTGTTACCATTTTGCTTCTCCCTGCCCACCTCCATGATGTTGAGCTCACTCTTGTGCCTTCTCTTTTGAGCGTTTACCCGTGTGCTTCTCCCACACCTACTTAACATTGCTCACTCGCCCCCTGCTTCTCTTTCCCGCCACCGCTCTAATTGTCACTGAGCCCTTCATGTTGCTTCCCCCACCTATGCCCTCCTTTGTAGTCACTTGTTACTTCTCATGTCCACCCCCCCTTGCTTCCCCCCACCTTGCTTCCCCCCCACCTGCACTCTGTGTTGCCACACCAACTCCTGCCACCTGCACTAAAAAAAAAAAAAAAACACTTCCATGCGTTTTCTTCTATTACCTTGCTGATCAAACACGGATCCGTAATAAAAAGAACAAACAACAAGCATTGGCATAGCCAATAGGTCTTTGGGACCTTATAAGTGTTTAGCCATGCAACAGTTGATGGTGTTGCACCAAGGATATTGTGCTGCATAACTAAATACTTATAAGGTCCCAAAAGCGAGACCTATTGGCTATGTCAATGCTTGTTTTATTTGTCTATCAAGTCTAATGATGTTATAGCTAGGTGGAAGCAATAAATCAAGGTAAGGAGATAAGGAATCATTGAGCCTTGACTCAGTTAGGATAGCTACATCTGTTTTATGGCTTAGGATGAAGGTGGCCATTTCTGAGGCGTGTTTCACAGCTGAACGACAGTTAATAAGGAGGCCAGAGAGTGGAACATCGGTACAAGTGTTGTAAGAAGGGGAGGCTAAAAGTACTTGTGTTAAGTTGTTGCTTTTAACCCCTCTATTACGAATGGAAGATGTTCCATTGGTGTTGATTGCGATAGTGGGAATCAGGCAATCGACTTCCTTGTTAGGAGGACTGGGGCGTCGGGGGAGGTCATGTAGGATGTAAGGAGGGCTAGAGTTTCCTCCTCCGAGAGGTAGTTTGGAAGTTTGCTAGGGCGAAGGTGTCTGCTTGCCAGTGGCATGGGCTGGAGGGTGGGAATGGTGAGCAGGGGAAGGGCTGAGTTAAGGGAGGGGTTAGAGGTGGCAATTAAATGTTCATTGAGGAGAAGGTTGTTCTTAAGATCAATAGGGATTTCTGGATTTTCTGAACTATGATGGATGCTATGGTGTTCAGGGTTTCAAAGTCCAGAGGTGTAGGTTGTGCTTGGGGGCGAGGGGCCAGGGGGACAGGACAGGGTCTGGACGCATGATCGGTCGGGCAGACGGGGGAGCTCGATCCCTGTGAGAAAGTGCCCTCTTTCTTGCATGGTATGCCCCCACTTTTTGATGAATTGCTGATGGTCTTTGACTGAGTGTGCACTGGACTCCTGCTAATAAGGTACCCAGGGCCTATGTTCCTTCCCTAAAATTGCATTCAAGCCTAAACCCATTTGGCATCTCTGGCCGCATGTCAGTCAGGTACCCAGGGCACTGTGATCAGAGAAGGCCTCTAAGGGCTGTCTCACTTCTTGTGCTACCTTCTAGGCCCTGTACCCTGACACACACACACTGCCTTTGCAGGCTGCGTGTCTTGGTGCAGAACAAAGTGAAGAGTCGACATGGCACACATCCCTGTGTGCCAATCCCACAAACCACTGCTCTGGCATACATCAGTCACCCTTCTAGCTGGGTGCCCTATGCCAGTGGTGAGGGTATAGGTGCATGAGCCCTGTACCCCAAAAGTGCCAAGGTACCTTCCTGGGCACTGTAAGTGCAGTGCTGCCATTAAGAGTATGGTGCTGGGAGTTGGTCATTATGAACTCCATGACACCATAATGCTACCCTGAAAACTGGGAGGTTTAGTATCAAACTTCTCAGCATATTAACCCCACACTGATGCCAGTGTGGGATTTACTGTAAAATGCTTAACAGAGGGCATCCTAGAGATGCCCCCTGAAATTCAACCAACTCCTAGTGACCTGACTGAGTGGCTGCATTGGTTTTACCCCCTACTTTGGGCAGGAGAGCCGGCGGGAAAAACAAGTGAGGGAAATAGCTGTGTCCACCTCTGCCAACTCCACCCTTCAGGTGGGGGAGGCGTGGTGAAGCTCACCTCTGAGTCCCCGCCATCTTGAGAGGGGATCTAGCCAACCAGGGACAGGCTCCTGTCCCCCTCCCACTGGAGGGTGGCACGATAGGCGTTGTATCCACCCCAGGGAAGGGACCCATTGGTCCCTGCCCTTACCTATCTGTAACACCCCTAAATCTAGTGTTTAGGGGGCACCCTGAACCTTGCTTTCTCAGATCCAGCCTGACAACAAGAAGAAAAGAAGGACCGAACAGCCGTGCAGCCAGTTAACAAGAGGAAGACGCCCACTGACATGGCCCCACCCCTACCGGCCTGTCTCCCCTCGAACCTGCTTCTGTGAAATCCAGGTGTGTCCTGCCGCCAGCATCCTCAAAAACCCCGTAGGACCTGCCTGCCTTCACTTCCAAATACTTCTTCTACTGTGAACACCGGATTTGTATAACTGCAAACTCTAGCAGCAGCCAGGGACGGCGAATCCAGCCCACTCTGCACCCGCCGAACCTGGCCCAGCTTGATTGGAAAAACACCACGAAGAGGTCACCCCGGCGATCCTGACCCGAGATCCGGTGACCCTTGCCCTGCCTCAAGCCTCCAGCCGACGCCTGCAACCTAAATCCAGAAGGCCCCCCTAAACGCGACAAGGAGCTGGTAAGAAGGTACGACCGGGTTGAGTTACCGCATGAATGTTTCTGGATAGCGCTGAACCTATAAGCAACAAATGTGCTGTTTAAAAGGGATCAAAAGTATAAACGCTATATACACCTTTACGCCTAAGTGAGAGCTGGTACGTGGGCCCATGGCTCTCACTAGTCATTCTTGATTTATTGTTAGATGTCCAGGGAGGTGATTGCTGACAACGGTTGCCCTGACGAATTTGCCTCTAATATATAATGGGCAATGAAACATGTTGGCCGTCCTTGAAGAGGTTCACAACAAGCCGTATTTTTAATGCTGGGCAAACTCATATTTTGGATTAAAAAGTTTGTGCGTGAGTTTAGCTCAATTTTATTAGAGACTTCTCTTGTCTCGTTTTTCATGGGGTCTTTACTTCATGTTTTGTCTCTACACCTTTCTTTCACTGGACACACACTTCTTTCTATATGGGAAAGTTATCGATGATGACAAGAACGTGGGCAAGCTGGGGAAAACCTGCCAGTAGCTCCTCTGGTGGTGCTCACGTGAGATACTTTCTTATTTCTCTACACATCCCTGTGTGCCATGCCCACAAACCCACTGCCCTGGCATACCTCAGTCACCCCTCTAGCTGGGTCCCTATGCCAGCGGTGTAGGCACAGGTGCATGAGCCCTGTGCCCCTACAGTACCCAGGGCCATTCCTGAGCACTGTAAGTGCAGTGCTGCCATTAAGAGTATATGGTGCTGGGAGGTCGTCATTACGAACTCCACTGCACCATAATGGCTTCTCTGAAGACTGAGAAGTTTGCTATCAAACTTCTCAGCACATTAAGCCCACACTGATGCCAGCGCGAGAATTAATGTAAAATGCACCAGAAGGCATCTTGGAGATGCCCCCTGAAACTTAAACCTTCAATCCATGTCTGGACTTAGAGGCTGCCTAGGCTGCCACACAGCAGACATGTTGCTGGATCCCTGGGTGGAGAGCCCCCCGCTCTCCTGGGCCTGCAACAATGCACATCCTAGGCGAGGTGCTAGGTCTCCTCCCCCAGGATGGGCAGGGGGAAGCTTCAAAGGCCTGCCCCCTCTGTGAGCTTCTCCAGACCATTTGCTGTACCCAGCAACTGGCCCCCACCAGTCCTGCCCCCACGCTGGCGGGAAGACTGGCGGTGTAGTGTAGTTCCTATATTCCCAATAGGCTCTGCGCATTGGAATAATATATCCTATAGAATTGATGTAGGACTTAGGTCGACTACGTCTCTATTGAATATATTAAACTTAATTGTGAGTGCCAGCTAGCTCAGAGGTCACTAGAAACTTTCTTGAATAAACAAGAAGGGATTAGTTTCTGATAGCCGCATAAACATGACAACTTTGTTTCCCCAAGATAAAACATATCTTCAGAGTTGTGGAAACAATAGATAGATATTTAAATCAGTCAATCGTGCATGCTTCGTTTCATCAGAGGTGCAGAGAAATAGAGAGACGGGCGTTTTCAATAAAAGTATTTATTGAACAATCTTCTTTCTCATGCAAAAGAAATGAACTGCTACCATCGTAATACTGGCTGTAAAGTATAATGTGTACAACAAGAAGAGTATTATAAAATGATACTGTAAAAGCATGGTATGGTTTCTAAGCCATAAAATACATACATAAATAACAAAGACTAAAAGTACTCAACTGGTGCTTCTAAAATACGCCTACCCCAATGTACCTAACCTAGGTCTAGTACGAGGGAAGAAGTAAGTGTGGTGTAGCATAGGTTTAGTATTTCTTTGCCAAGAATCTATCCAAGATTTCTCTTAGGTTCTAATCATCTTCGTACCTTGGTTCTGATAGATACATCTGCCAGTGGATCCTCATCTTGTGAATATCTCCTTGTGTCAGCAACATTCGGAAATTCTTTTTGTAGCTTTGCGCCGACGTGGACGACGTCATAGAGGCACGGCATCGCGCGCGACTCAGCTGACGTCACCGACACCATAATAGGCCGACGCCGGTGTGATGACATCAGTTTCCTTTTTTTCTGCGTCTTCGACGCTAACGGTTTTTAAGGGATCGTCTGTAGCTGTTACAGTAACTTTGTTACTCTGTGATTTTCTATGTGTTTTATTTGTCTTCTGTCGAGATGTCATCGAAGAAGACCGGATTTAAAGCTTGTGGGGAATGTGGCAAGACAATGTCAATCACTGATCCGCATGAGTCCTGCGTCTGGTGTCTGAGCTCCGACCATGATGTCGAGGATTGCCCTTCTTGCAAGAAGATGACTCCGAAGGCCCTTCGAGAGAGGGAGACGAAGCTCCTCGTTGCAAAACTTAAAAGCAAGAAAGATAAGAAGACTTCAAAGTCATGAACTCGACGTTCGAGGTCTCGCTCGGAGTCGTCTTCTGCTCATGCTTCGAGGTCTTCGAGGTAGAAGCACAAGAAGAGGAGCCATGAGTGCCGACATCACTCAGGCAAGGACTCGCGTTCGAGGCCGAAGTTGCAAGTGAAGCTATTTCATAAAGAAGCGGTGGCTTCGGCTTCGGAAGCCCTGGACTCGGAGGGTGAGGCTTCGCGTGCGAATTCGCCTGAGTCACCGAGGAGCTAGTGAACCCTTCTCCGGACGCGTCCCATCCTTCTGGTCAGGAGGATGAAGGTGAGGTGGAGGAAGTTGGTGAAGTCGAGGTTCCGTGGCCTGCGGGTCCGTCGACTCCGATGCACCAGCCTGAAGAGGAGTTCGACGTTGTGACGACTCCGCTCCCTCGGGAGCAGCCTGGAGGCTCATAGCCTGCCTTTCCGGCCCCAGGTCAGGATCCGACGCAATTCCTCAATGCCATGTGTGGTGTCTACTCCAGGGCAATGTACCCGTCTGGTGCACCTGTTGGTCCTACGGGTCCTATGGCGTTTAGTCTGTTTGTTCCCCAGGCTTATGCTCCTGCACCCTTTATGCCTTTCATGCCGGCTCCAGCACCGCATTGGCATTTTCCGACGCGGTGAAGCCTTCGACGCCGAAGCCGTCGACGCCGAATCCATCGACACCGAATCCATCGATTCCGGGACCCTCGACTCCGATGCCCAATCCGGTTCGACCTAGAGTTAAGCTGCCTCGCCCGACTTCGGGTTCGACGCCGGCTCCGAATCCAGCGGAGTCGGTCGTGGATCCGTCGGCTTCGTTTGTGAAGGAGAGGTCGAGGCATGAGGCACAGAGGCTTTTGGAGGAACAGAGGTATCGGGATGAAGAAGTGGAGGAAGGTGAGCTTCAGGAGTCTGAGGATCCTATTGATGAGTTGAGGCAGGCTAGTGGCCTGTAACTGTCTCCTGAGTGGGATTTGGCCTCTATATCTGATACACCTTCTAGAGATTTGACTCCTTACCATGTGGTGATAAATAAGGCGGCAGACTTGTTAAACATCACTCTGCCTACTGCTGAGTACAAGTCGAATATTCTGACGGAGGTCCTCCATTCACCTTCCTCTGTAATTGAACCAATGCTTCCATTCAATGACGCTTTGGCTGAGCCAATCTATGAGGTGTGTAAGAAACCTTTGTCAGCCTCTGCTGTTTCAAGGGAGGTTGCGAGGAGATATAGGGTGGCTCCTAATGACCCTGACTTTTTATCAACACATCCCCTGCCTGAAAGTTTAGTTGTACAGGCTGCCTGTTCTAAGAAGTCTGCCGGAGCTTTTCCGCAGGTTCCTGGGTAAAAAGAGTCGAGAAAGCAGGATCAGGCAGCTAAGAAAGTCTTCTCTTCAGCCAGCATAGCATTAAAATCTACTAATGCGACTTGCCTGATGGGACGTTACATCCATGCCCTGATGGATTCTGTAAAACAGTTGGTGCCCAAGATTCCTGAAGGGGATAGAAAGGACTTTCAGGAGGTTATATCGGACACTCAGGCTGCAGCAAGGCAGGTAATCCAGAGTGGGCTGGACACGGCAGATTCGGTGGCGAGAGTCATGGGCTCTTCGGTGGCCACTAGGAGAGCTGCGTGGTTAAAGTCATCAGAGTTCTCAACATTTGTGCAGTCTGCCTTGATGGATTTGCCCTTTTAATGGGTCTGGATTGTTTGGGAAGAAGGCTGATGCTGCTTTAGAGCGTTTTAAAGTCAGCAGAGCGACGACGAAGCCGTTGGGCCTTCAGACAAGAGTCACATTTGGGAAGCGCTTCAGAGGATTTGGCAGGTCTTCCTTCAAGCCTACAAACAATCTCAACAGCCACAGCAGCAGCAAAATACGCTGTACAAGTCTTATAGGGGCAGACAAAGAGCTCGTCCCATAGGTCGTCAAACCTCCTCCTCCTCCTCCTCCTCCTACTCCTCCTCCTCCTACTCTTCCCCTTCCCAGCACCCCGCCAACGCAGCAAAGCAGCCCTAGATCCTACATTCCGGATCATGTGGGCCCAGTGGGGGGTCGGCTTACCCATTCCCTACGAGATTGGCAATTGATTACATCAGATCTTTGGGTTCTCAATCTCGTGGAGAATGGGTATGCTCTTCCTTTTCGGGAGTTTCCCCCAAATTACCCTCCTTGCCAGGGTTTTTGTTCGGAGGACCACCTGCTTCTCCTGCAGGAAGAAGTCCTGGCACTGTTCAGAAAGGGTGCAATAGAGGTGGTTCCGGAGCAGGAGAGTGGTCAGGGATGCTACTCCCGGTATTTCCTGATCCCCAAGAACAATGGCAAACTTTGTCCAATGTTGGATCTCAGGATCTTGAATCTTTACCTGAAGCAGGAGAAGTTCAAGATGCTCACCCTTGCACAGGTTCTTCAAGCGCTGATGGAAGAAGACTGGATGGAGTCAATCGATTTACAGGATGCGTATTTTTATATTCCCATCCTGAAGTCGCGCAGGAAGTATCTCCGTTTCACGGTTGGGTCGCAGCACTACCAGTTTGCGGTCCTTCCGTTTGGTCTTACTACTGCGCCTCGAGTCTTCACCAAGGTGATGGCTGTGGTGACTGCGCATCTCAGAAGATCGGAGGGTACTGGTATTCCCGTATCTGGACGATTGGCTGATCAAGGCAGAATCTCCAGAGATAGTGCTCCATCATCTGCAAGAGACAACTCAGTTGTTGCACAGGTTGGGTTTTTTGATAAATGTACCCAAATCTCATCTGGTGCCCTCCCAGCGCAACCTGTTCATAGGCGCTGTACTGGACACAACTGTGTGTCGTGCATTCTCTCCTCCTCAAAGGATTCACGACATACAGGAAATTATAACTTTATTTCACAATGGAGTGGTCGTTCCAGTCCTAAAGGTCCTTCGTCTGCTCGGTCTGATGGCTTCTTGCATTCTCTGTCTGATGGCTTCTTGCATTCTGTTGGTCAACCATGCACGCTGGCACATGAGGGCACTCCAGTGGTGCCTCCGGAGGCAGTGGTATCAGCACAAAGGAGATCTCAGGGAGTCAGAGAGGATCTCCAGAGAAACTGCGGCGGATCTGTCTTGTGGGGCGTGGAAGGCAATCTGTCTCAAGGAAAGCCTTTTTTAACTGCCTCCATCAGTGGCCACAGTGATAACGGATGCATCCACTCTAGGGTGGGGTGCTCATTTGGGGAATCTGGAGGTCAAGGGTCTTTGGTCTTCAGAGGAAAGGTTGCTTCATATCAACCTTCTGGAATTGCGGGCCATACGTTTGGCACTCAAGGCCTTCCTCCTTTCCCTTCGCGGTCGATCGGTTCAAGTCCTGACGGACAACACCACCGCGATGTGGTATGTCAACAAGCAGGGAGGAGTAGGGTCGCAGTGTCTCTGCAGAGAGGCTCTGCGTCTCTTGTCCTGGGTTCAGGACCATCAGATTTGTCTGATGGCAAATCATCTGGCCGGGGTTCGGAACGTGCATGCAGACAGTCTCAGTCGGCAGTTCTCGGCCGACCACGAGTGGAGGCTTCACCCGGAGGTGGTTCGTCACGTCTTCTGGACGTGGGGAACTCCTCAGGTGGACCTGTTTGCCACTCACGAGAATGCTCACTGCCCGTCATTCTGCAGTCTCCAGTTTCCGATGCAAGGAGCACTGGGGGACGCGTTTCAGTTGAGTTGGGACTCGCAACACCTTTACGCGTTTCCTCCCATACCCTTGATTCCTCTGGTTCTGAGGAAGATTCGCCAAGACCGGCAGACAGATCTTCTCCACCTCTCCTCGTGCTCGCCCCTCCGTCTCCCTCACAGGGCAGACCTCCTCTCCCAGATGGAGGGGCAGGTTCTACACCCCCACCTCCAGACCTTACACCTTCATGCCTGGAGATTAAGCGTGGCAACCTGAATTCCTTTTCTGTCCCACACGATGTGGTGGATGTCATATTATCGGCGAGGCGTGACTCCACCAAGTCCATTTATTCTTATAGATGGTCTAAATTTGTTACTTGGTGTGGGGAGAAGTCTATAGACCCTTTTAGGGCTCGTTTGTCCAATATACTTCAATTTGCACTTTCTTTGGCCCAGCAGGGTTTTGCGGTGGTAACTATCTAAGGTTATTTATCAGCCTTATCGGCTTTCCTTTGTTTGCCGGACCAGCCCTCTTTATTTAAATCTCCTATTGTATTACGATTTATCAAGGGCCTTACCAATACATTTCCTCCAACACCTTTTATTGTTCCTCAATGGGATTTGAACCTTGTGCTCACATTTTTGATGGATTCGCCTTTCAAACCTTTGCACAAGTGTCCCTTGAGACTTTTGACTTTCAAGACTGTTTTTCTGGTGGCAATTACCTCGGCAAGGAGGGTAAGTGAGCTTCAAGCTCTTAGTTCAAAGCCCCCATTTTTATCCATTCATGCTGAACGAATGGTTCACAGGACCAGGGCTGCTTTTCTGCCGAAGGTGGTAAATCCATTTCATCTGGGGCAGTCCGTTACCCTCCCTACCTTCTATCCTCCCCCTCACCCTTCCAAGGATGAGGAAAGGCTTCACCGCTTGGACCCTAAGAGGGCGGTGAGTTTCTACCTGGACAGGACGAGATAGTTCAGGCCGGATGACCAACTGTTCGTCGGTTTTGCTGCCTGCAAGGAGGGGAAAGCGGTGCACAAGCGCACGCTCTCGAGATGGATTGTTTTATGCATCAAGATCTGCTACTCCCTGGCGGGTAAGGAACCTCAAAAGGGTATAAGGGCTCATTCTACTAGAGCTAAGTCTTCAACATCTGCTCTTTCCAGAGGTGTACCTGTTGAGGATATTTGTAGAGCCGCGACTTGAACCTCCCTCCACACTTTCGCAAAGCATTACTGCTTGGATACCGAGGTGAGGAGGGATGGGCACTTTGCGCGCTCTGTCCTCCAAGATTTTCTGGTATAGGAGAGTGGACACCCTCCTCCGGGAGTGGGGACTGCTGTGGGACTCTATTCACAAGGTGAGGAATCTACTGGCAGATGTATCTGTCGGAAGAACAAGTTGCTTACCTTCGGTAACGCTTTTTCTGGGAGATACAGTATCTGCCTGGGGATTCCTCACTGACCCACCCGCCTCCCCGTTGTCCACTCTTCTATACCGGAGTTTATTGTCAAGGAAATGTTTTATTTAATTGCATTCCTGCATTTGCTTCACACTGTGTGTGTTATCTTGTCATTTGTGTACTGTGTATACTGTGTATATATCTATTGTTATCGGTCCGTCCGTGTGCCTCGAAGGCCAGAAAAAAGGGCGGAACCGATGTCATCACGCCGGCGTGGGCCTATTATGGTGTCGGTGACGTCAGCGGAGTCGCGTGCGATGCCTTGCCTCTATGACGTCGTCCACGCGAAGCTACAAAAAGAATTTCCAAATGTTGCTGACGCAAGGGGATATTCACAAGGTGAGGAATCCACAGGCAGATACTGTATCTACCAGAAAAAGTGTTACCGAAGGTAAGTAACTTGTTCTTTAGAATGAAAGAGGTCTGGTATCTATCTCGTGACTTGATTTTCTAACACCCCGCAAGGGGAGCTTGGAAACACTGGAGTTGGATTTCTCGGCGAGAGAAAAGACAGTGTCTCTCTCAGTGGGTCAGCTGGAGGGTCGGCTTACTTCGGCACTTGCTGTAGCGAGCTGCGTTGGGCAAGTTGATAGTCGAACGGCTCCAAACTACTGTGTGTTTGCCAGAACAAGTGAAGGCATATTTATACCTTGAAGGTGCCTGGTTTGACGTAAAGTTGGACATAATAACGTCACCAAAGAACTCCAAGGGAATGGCAGTTATTTGAAAACTCCATGAGTTCTTGGACAAATCAATATTTGAGCAAGGGAAAGTCCCTGACTGCCGAAGCAGAGTTTTCCAAGAAATCGGAACTAGTGGATAGTATCCATGCCTGTATTTGGACTGCATGTGTTATGTCTTAATATGGTTATGATTTCTATGCCTATATAAGGGCTAGGTGATTTGTACCTATATAAGTGCATGAATTGTGAAAATTACACTAGGGTCCTAAAATGCTTTTGTACCTATATAAGTGCATGAATAGTGAAAATTACACTAGGGTCCTAAAATGCTATACAACAGCGGGAAAACCTAAGTCAGGAAAGGGGGTTGCCAGCCTGTGCCAACTACACCCCTCAGGTGGGGGAGGCTAGGTGAAGCACGACACCGGGCTCAAGCCAGCTTGAAGATGGCGAGCCCTGCCCAATCACAGCTAGGCTCCTGCCCCCCTCCCACTCGAGAGGAGCAGGCTAGGGGGTGTACCCACCCCAGGACAGGGACCTATTGGTCCCTGCCCTTGCCCTACCTGTAACACCTCTAAATATCAGTATTTAGGGGCTCCCTGAACCTTCCTTCCTCAGATCCCGATAAGAAAAGAAGAAAGAAGATCAAGAAGAAGACGGCCATCCGGGCAGCTGCTAACAACAGGACGACACCAACTGACTTGGCCCTAGCCCTACGGGCCTGTCGATCCTGGAACCTGCTCCTGCCTAAACCCGGCGACTCCTGCGGACAGCAACCTTGGGACACCCGGAGGACCTGCCTGCCTTGGCCCTCTTATAGACTGAGTCTCCCATAAGCAGAGGCTCTGCTCAACCACCAAACCCCTGGTGCCAGCCAGGAAGCTCCAGACCAACCCTCTCTGCACCCGCCGAGCCCGGCCCATGCCCGAGTGATCCAAGACCACAAGTCCAGCGCCCAAAGACCCTCCTCGACGAACAAGACTACGCCTTCAGCCTCATAACCAGGGACCTCTCCAACTGCGACCAGCTGAGGGTAAGATTTCCCGACGCCCAAAGACACCTCTGCACCCGGTGCCCTGCGACTCCCTGTGCCTTCCTTTGGGGTACCTACCTCTGCTCTAAGATCCCAACTTACCTCTCGAAGTGGTGGTCGCACCTGAAGAATCACCGTCCCTGAGCCTGCAGCCTTTCTTCCCTTTTTACCTTTCACGTTGAATAACATTGAGCGCCTGAAGGCTCAAAAGCACCCAGCACCCAGCTGCCCGAGTGCCTATGGTCGTGCACCCTGTGTCCTAACCTACTTCCCCATTTGCCCTGAGCAAGTGACCAGGAGCCCAGCTCCCACAGCCGCGTGGCCTGCTAGCCAGCAGCCACCAACCGAAGGCCCCTCCCTCTCATTGGATAACATTGGGCCTAACTACCCCTGCACCCGGCTGCCCCTGTGTAGCTGAGGGTGTACCAACTGTACCTACCTGACCCTGGGGGACCCCTGAGTCTATGCCCAGAATCTTAACTTCACACGTCGAGTACTCACCTGGAAACCGATAACTCACTTTCCTGCCATAGGATAACATGGACTGGTTTGACTCGAAAAATGTTCTAAGTGTGAGGTTTTGAAACTTGAAAGCATATATTAATTCCATTCTTTGGGAGCACTTGACCTGCAATGATATACTGCTTTCTTCGCAAAATGGTTTTCGCCCCGACCACAGCACAGAGTCGACGCTTTTGGCGGTAACAGAACATCTCTGGGCAGTGTTGGATGCAGGACAAACATCGGCACTGATTCTTTTGGATCTCAGTGCCGCGTTCGACACTGATTCCCATGCTATCCTGTTGCGCCGCTTGGAGGAGGAGGGCATCAGTGGCCTTGCATTGAAATGGCTAGAGTCATTCCTTTCTGACAGGATCTACCAGGTGATTGCTCCCCCGTTTTCTTCATCTACCTTTCCCATCTAGCACAGTGTACCACAGGGCTGCTCTTCAATTTATATGTACAACCTTTGGCTGTATTAGCCAAGAGCAGAGGAACTGGATGACAGCTAACTGCCTCCAGCTGAATACTAGCAAATCGGAGGTGTTGCTGGTGGGAAGGGACCAAGGGCTATGGAACGAACATTGGTGGCCCAGGAATTTAGGTACCCCCTCCTAAACAGGTCGTAAAGAATTTGGGGGTGTGAATGGACTCCTTGCTCAGTTTCCAGATGCAGACGAAGAATGTAGTAGGCATTTGTTTCGGTCTATTACGTGGGCTTAAACCCATTTTAGGCTTCTTTGATGCCCCGACTAGACAGATCATTATTCAAGCATTGATTGTATCTAGGCTTGACTATGTGAATTTTCTGTATTTAGGGGTGAACAAGGCAGAAATACAGAAGCTTCAGAGAGTACAGAACGCCGCAGCTAGAGCACTTGTGGGTTTGCACAGAGTCTGCCCGGTGACCAGCACCATCCACCGCCTCTACTGGTTGCCAGTGGTGCAGCGGATTGAGTTTAAGACTCTGTATAGCCTTCGAAATTCTGAAGCTCGCATCCCCCAATGTTTTGATGAATTTGCTTTCTTTGTATGTTCCTTCTCGTCAGCTCCGCTCAATGGGCCTACATTTGTTGTCGGTCCCTCGAGTTAGGAAAATCCGGGCCTGAGGTCGTTCCTTCTGGTACAGAGCAGCAACACTTTGGAACTCTCTTCCCCCCCAGATTTGTGGCCTCAATAATCTTACTGATTTTAGGAAAGCTATTAAAACCTTTCTCTTCCCTACTATGTAATTTGCCGTCTGTGGTGCTGCTACCTTTTGCTGTTAGCGCCGGGACGCCCCTTGGCTGGGGCAGCTGTCACGCTCTAAAAATGTTTTTAAATAGAAAATAGAAATAGAAATATTCCTATAAAATCATCCAAAACACATTTTGAAATACCCACCTGGAATCAGGAGAGGAGCCAGTACTGTTCATTTCAGCCCAGTACTGACCTGCAAAAGTAATTTTAACCGTATTTACCCATAACTGAATTTTCTCCCATAGGAAACCATTGACTGCTTTTCTCTGAAAATTCTTCCAAGTGTCTACTTTAGAAAATTACAAATATTCCTTAAAAATCGTACCAAGTACTGAAACGTAATTGCTTACCTCTGTTAGGTAGAGGTCCCAGTGCTGGACCTAGGAGCCCAGTACTGGATTACAAAAGTAACGAGAACCTACTTTACCTGTAATTCGATTTTCCTGCGATAGGACAACATTGCCAGTTTTTTATTGAAACCTTTTGCTGACTGAGTGTGTACAACAAATGCTTTCAACTGTCCTCTGGTACTGCCTTACTGCGTGACCAAGCTACCACTTTAGAGAGTAAGGTCACACCTGGTTTAAACCTCTGTTATACCTCTGGGGATTGTGGACTCTATACACACTGTACTTCATTCTAGTCCAGTATATATAGAGCCACTTTCTCACACTGTATAAACACATCTGAGTTTCGGTGAAGATAAGAATATCCCCCTATACCAATCCTATATAAAAATGTTTTAGCGTGCCTGGCAGTGCCAGATCTTTGGTGTTTGAATATAAGAAGATCCGACCCCCAAAACGCACCCCTGCACCCGACGACCCACGACCTTGTGTGCCCAAACTGACGGTGCCTAATCAACCCTTAACTTCCTAACTTACCTCTCCAAGTGTTGATCCTACAACCCAGTGGCCTGCTTGCCGGCAACCACCAACCGAAGGCCCCATATCCCCCATTGGATAAAATTTGGCCTCAACACTCTGCACCAGCCGCCCTAGTGCAGCTGAGGGTGCCACAACAGTGCATCACTGACCCTGGGGGACCCTTGAGTCTAACCCCAGAACCTTAACTCTCACAGTTGATTACTTACCTGGGAACCGTTAACTTGTTTATCTCCATAGGATACCATTGACAGTTTTCTTCCAAAAAGTTTCTAAGTCTGGAGTTTTGAAATCTAAAAATATTGTTTAAAAATCGCACAAATAACCAAAACGTATTTGTAAGAAAGTGTCTCTGTATATACTGGTACAGTGTGCACAGAGACCACAGTCTCCAGAGGTATGGCAGAGGCTAAAGTTAGATGTAACCTTACTCTCTAAAGTGGTAGCTTGGTCGAGCAGTAAGGCAGTATCAGAAGACAGTGTAAAGCATTTGTTGTTCACACTCAGCCAGCAAATGGTCTCACACAATCAAGAACTGAACTCTAGGCTAATTGTTTTGTATATAAAATATATAGTTACTTTATTTTAGAACCACAGTGGGTATCATAAATACTTTCTCAGAATGAGATGTTGCAATACGTTCAAATAGCAGTTGACTTTTAAATACAATGGTTACAGTTGTTGCAATATGCAACACAAGTTCAAACACAATATATCATGGAGCTCAAAGGACGTTTTTAAGTAAATGCAATAAAATCAATTTACGTATATTTTTCTAGCTCAGAGCTGGATCCTGGATTCAGCCCTGGTGCATTTTCTGTGAACAGTTGAAAGAAATCGTTTTGGTTATACAGGCGATTTTTAAGGAATATTTAAAGTTTGGAAAGTTTGACACTTAGAAGATTTTCTGGTGAAACCCAGAAAATGGATTCCTATTGAGGAAAATTGAGTTAACAGTAAATCACGGTTATAATTACTTTTCAGGTTCAGTGCTGGGCTGAAAGATACAGCACTGGGATCTCTCCTGATAACAATAATTCGGAATTCATTGATCTTCTGATTTTTAGTGAATACTTTAAAGTTGCAAAACTCCACACTTAGAAGAAATTCTGAGTTAAACCCAGCCAATTTTACCCTATGAAGAAAATAAAGTTATCGGTCTTTGGGTAAGTATTCGGCTGGCAGAGTTAAGGTTCTGGGGGTAGACTCAGGGGAGGTAAGTACAGTTGTTACACCCTCAGCGGCACAGGGGCAGCTGGGTGCAGAGTGAGTAGGCTCAATGTTATCCTATGGAGGGTAGGGGTCCCTTGGTTGGTGGCAGCTAGCAGTTATGAGTTATGTTATGTTATGTTATTATGGGTCTTCTATAGCGCGCAGCTACTCCAAAGGAGTGTCCCGGCGCTTTGTGCTCCAGACCCAGAAAAGGAAACTGGTAAAATATAACAAAAATAAAAGAAAGGCAGAACCAGAGGATAAGACTAAAAAGCTCTAGCCAGTGAAAAGCCAGGTCTTTAAACCCTTCCTTAAAGCGAGCAAGTTAGATGTGGACCGCAAAGACAGCGGTAGAGAATTCCACAACTGAGGGGCCAGCATCCTGAAAGACCGTCCTCCAATACGGGCTTTCTTTATACGGGGGACTACTGCGAGTGCCAGTGACTCTGATCTTAAAGATCGTGTCGGCAGGTAGAAAGCCAGCCTCTTTTGTAGGTATTTGGCACCCTTGGCGTGTAAGGCTTTATGAGCTAGTGTCATGGCTTTAAATATTATCCTCTTCCGTATAGGGAGCCAGTGTAAGGTTTGCAGCAAATTCGAGGCACTGGCTCGACGATGCAGGCCAAAAATGGCTCGTGCAGCTGCATTCTGGGTCACCTGCATACGCTGTAGGAGGTATTCCGGAAGACCCAGATACAGGATATTAGCATAATCCAGTCTGGATCCAATAAGGGCCTGAACAGTTATTCTCCGATGTTCCTCAGACAGCAGCGGAAAGAACTTTCGGAGCATCCTGAGGATACCGAAACATGTTCCTGTGAGGGTCAACACCTGGGATTTGAGCGTAAGCCCATTGTCAATTTTAATTCCCAAGTTCTTGGCCGACTCAGAAGAATGAGCAGGAGGGAACATGTCGGCAGGCCACCAACCATGCCAGCCCGGTTCCGATGGGCATCCGAAGAAAAGTATCTCGGATTTATCCGAGTTACACTTGAGGCTGTTCAGTTGGATCCAGTTAAAAACAGCCCCAAGGCACTCCCGGATACTTTCCCCATCGAATTCCTCGCTCTTCCGGCAGGTGAAAAGAAACTGGGTGTCGTCAGCATATGAGACGATCTGGGCCCCGTAGGACTCCACCAATGCCGCCAGAGGGGTCATAAAGATGTTAAATAGAGTAGGGCTCAGTACTGAGCCCTGAGGAACTCCGACTCCCAAAGGCGACATTTCGGCAGATCCAGGGGAGGCCCAGACCGTTTGTCGACGGTTGGCTAGGAAGGAACGAAACCAGTTGCGCACCGTCCCCCTTAGACCGATGTTGTGGGAGCTGAGCTCCTGGTCATTTACACATGGCAAGTGGGGAAGTAGAGTAGGGTAGTTGCTGCACTTCCAGCTACACTCGGGCGGCTGGGTTCAGGGTGCTTTTGGGCCTTCGGGCACCCAATGTTATTCAATGGGAGATTCGGAAGTTGAACAAAGGCTGCAGGTTCGAGGTCGGAGATTCTTCAGGTGCGACCACCACTTAGAGAGGTAAGTTGAGATCTTTGAGGACAGGTAGACACCCAGGCGTTGGGCAGAACGGGGCCGTGGGGCGCCGGGTGCAGGGGTGTCTTTTGGCGTCAGGAAATGTAACCCTCAGCTGGTCGTGTTTGGAGGGGTCCCTTGTTGTGAGGCTGCAGGCGGCGCCAGGATCGTCGAGGATGGTCCTTGGGCACTGGATTCTGGGTCACAGTCGCCGGGGGGGATGTCCTCGTGGTCTTTGTCCACTCAGGCACGGGCCGGGCTCGGCGGGTGCAGAGTGTGCTGGATTTGCTGTACCTGGCTGGCACCAGGGGTTGTTGCTACTTGAGCAGAACCACTGCTCATGGGAGTCCCAGTCTTTAGATGAGCAAGGCAGGCAGGTCCTCCGGGGTTTTCGAGGTTGCTGTCCGCAGGAGACGCCGGGGTTTTGGGAGGAGCAGGTTCAAGGGTCAACAGGCTGGTAGGGCTGGGGCCAAGTCAGTTGGTGTCGTCCTCTTGTTAGCAGCTGCAAGGCAGAACGTCTTGTTTCTTGTTCTTCTTTCTTGTTTAAAATTGAGATCTGAGGAAGGAAGGTTCAGGGTGCCTCTAAACACTAAAAGTAGGGGCGTTACAGGTAGGGGAAGGGCAGGGACCAATTACGTCCCGACCTTTGTATCACATTAGACATAGGTCGGGACGTAATATGGTCAAGTTCGACCTGGGCTGGGGAGTGTAATACTCGCGTCGAGTGGTAGTCCAAAACAGGTGACGCACTTAGCCATATCATAGGAACGTATCAGATACCTGACATTGTAGTCTACTCTTCATACTGTTGCACTGCAGAGATTTTATTAGCTCACGGACACCTGTATTCATGAGGTGATATCTTACTCAGGCAACAATTGTGAAACCTACTTGATAGACGTTAAGAATACAGATTGGTCTACCCATTTAAAGAACATATATTGATTGTTGCATGAATTGTGACTGTATTTCCCACTATACGCCGTTTTGAGTGACATCGGAGGATTAGCTCAAATATCCGGATGCACATCATATTTATTCTAGCGGCCTTGAAAAAGTCTTTGTAAGACGAAACGCGTGTCGGCAAGCTGTGTGCTGGGAACTTTTAATGAAATTTTGTGAATTAAAGAATATCAAGATCAACGCATGTTTTGGACCCCTTTATATCAAATTAGACTTTAATTGATTTCCATGTTCCGGTCCAAATATACATTAAGTATAATAGGACATTATTATAGGAGATGTGTGCTGCCATAATTCCCTTTCTTTGTTGTATATATATGGTGCACATTTTATGCGCAGTTTACGCCATTGGGTAGTTGGTGTATAAAGGGTATCGGGCACCCGGTTCTTTCTCTTGCTTTGTGAAATACGCTACTGATACTACACGTATACAAATTGTGCATTGAATGTGCGGACGTTTCTCTTGTATTAGGGAACACTACTACCTAAGTAAATTTTGATATATATTGATTGTGTGTATGTTGGGATCCTGTTAACCAGGAAACAAGACCTTTGTTCTTTTCTAAAACTGTACCCGACCTGCACACCACTTTAATGCCCCTAAATGTAGTATTTTGGGGCACCCCTGAACCGTGCCTCTTTAATTTGACGTGACAAGAAGGAGGACCGAAGAGTGGTGCTGCAGAAAAGGAGGACAACGAGAAATGCTTTGTCCCCAGCTCTACCAGCCTGTCTTCTGCTCTGAATCTGAGAGCTGAACCCGGCATGTCCTGCAACCAGCAGCCTCAAAGAGCCCCGGGGGACCTGCCCTGCCTTCCAAAAGAACTTTTATCTCCTGTGTCGGAGTTGCCCAACACACCAGCGAGGTTCCTCCGGCGATCCTGACCTGAGTGCCAGCGATAGACGATCTCCACCGACCTTCTCCTCGACGCCTGCAGCCTCATCCTGAAGCATCCTCCCAACCGCTACCGGAACAGGCAAGAAGAATCGTACATGAAAGGACACCCCTGAACCTGAAGTTCCTTAGTCCTGAGGCACCTAACTGAGGGTGTCCTGGTTTTCAGCAACTCTTCATCTTCATCCTCCAGTTGTTGGTTCTCTTCATCCAGTCTTCTGGCTCCAGCCTGCTTTTCTTTTCTGTGACTGATGTTCTCCATTGGAAAGCATTGTGCTCCAGACACCTCCTGAGCACCCTACACCTGACTGCCCCTAGTGATGTAGACTTGGTGCCAACCTGGGACCCCCTTTGCCCTGACCTTAACCCTAGGAGTTTGGCTCCTGAGACCTAGTGGCCTGCACGTGAGCAGTCCCCAACCAATTGCCCCCTAGCCCCATTGGCTAACATCGGCACCCTGCACTCTGCTGCGCTAGTGCCGCTGATGGTGCCCCTTGAGTGCCAACTTGAACCTTGGTTCTACCCCCCAAAACTCCAATCCAAAAACTGTTTACTCATCTGTAAACCTAACCCTTCGTTTTCCCCATTGGAGTAAATGGAGAGTTTTCTCTGAAAATTGTTATATTGAATTGTCTTGTACTGCACAAAAAGTAACCTATTGCGTTCACTAAAGTTAACCTGCTTACAAATGTCCTGTGTTGTTTAAACTATGCCAGGGGAGTATTTCATACCAAACTAGAACAGTAATCCAAAAGTAATTACAAGCGTTTTTGAACAGTTTACACATTTTTTGCATTGAAAAAGTAATCTGAATGCTCCTACAAATCTAGTGTTCACTGCATTTTGAAAAGTCAAATTGTAGGATGAATTTAACTTACCTGCTACTAAGGCTACTAATAACAAAATAAAACTTTTTATACAGACAGTCTGTATTCAGTCTCTGAGTGTGTGAAAACATTTCTTGTTTGAGTGTGTACAACAACTGCTTAACTCTACCCTCCTGATAACCCTGACTGCTCAACCACACTAACACAAAAGGGAGTAAGGTGTTCTCTTCTTTAGCCTCTGCTATACCTCTGGGGATCGACTGGACTGTTCACACTATACCTTACTTTGGTGTAGTATACACAGATCCAGCTTCCTACACATAGTCTTCACTTTACAGTACATGGTTCCTACGTATAGAAGTATCCGATAGACTACTAGCCGCAGATTCTTTCACGTAGAATTATCCCCAGGCGTGAGACTGGGTCCGGAAACTTTTTGCCACAGCATCCTTGCGCGCCGGGGCGGGGCGACACCACACGACTCTGCCTAGGCGTCGTCCGCGTACGTGACGTCAGCGAGGTCACATAAGCCCCACCCCGGTGCACCTACGTCAGTTTTCTTTGTTTTTTTTCCTTTTCTGCGTGCAACGTGGATCCGGTTGTTGCTCGGGCCTGTTTTGGGCCTTTTTTTTCTTCCATCATTTTGACTATTTTTGGTGGAACAGTGGGCGAATGCCTTCGGGCTTCAAGACTTGCACGTCGTGTGGGCGTCTTATGTCGGTGACAGACCCTCACCTCATTTGTATGTGGTGTTTAGGGGAAGATCACGGCACAACTGGTTGTGAGGCGTGCCAGCAGTTGAAGCCAAAATCGCGGCAGGGGCGCCGGATGAAACTACTCTCAGCGCGTCTCTCAAGGTCGGCTTCATCTTCCTCGACAGACCGCTGTAGAAGTGGCCGCTGTCGTCATCCTCGCCCCTCTCCGATGTCGCAAGAGCATCACTCCCCGGTGGGTAAGTGTCACAGTTTGTCCCCAGGGGCCGGTGTTCGGCCTGCCAGGGGCGTGGGCTCTCCGCGAGTGATGCAGCCCCATGTGTCTGCGTCCTATCCACGTTTCTCATTTGCATGGGGTCGTCCACGGCGCCGTCGGCGGCTCCGGCGCCGACTGGTTCGGGTCCAGTCTTGGAGGATGTGGTGCTGTTGGGGTGCGGCTCCTCAAGGGTCCCTCCTGTCATGTTGCTGTTCCTTCATCCTCTTTGGTTCACTGGAGGATGGGGTTATAAGTGCTCCTGTGCCCTGCTACTCTTGCTGCTCCAGGGTTGGGGGGGGGTTTGCCTTCAATCTCTGCCCTCCCCTCCCTTCCTGCTAGGGGGTCTTCTTATGGTTTCAACCTGTCTCCATTCCCTGTTTTTCTACTCTTCGCACACTGTTCCTATACTCCCACAGTTGTGCTTGGTGGCTCCGCGGAAAAGTTCTCAGAAGAATACTGACGTAGGCGCGTCGGGGTGGGCTTATTTGACCTCGCTGACGTCACATACGTGGACGATGCCTGGGCAGAGTCGCGCGGTGTCGCCCCGCCCCCAGCATGCAGGGACCCTGTGGCAAAAAGTATCCGGATCCAGTCTCACGCCTTGGGATAATTCTACATGAAGGAATCTGCAGCTAGAATCGTCTCTACCAGATCCATCGTTACCGAAGGTAAGTAACTCATACATCACGCGCCAAGTGATGCCAGTCTTCAGTGTGTCACATGCCTGCTCCTATTGAACACTTCTTTTGCCTATAATTGAGTGCTTCCATGCCCACGTGGAATTGGTTTTGTCAGAATAGCTGAAAATGCAGGAAGCACCCTGTGAAAAGTTTTAAACTCTATTTGCCTTATTTCTAGATGACACAGCCGTTTATTTTGCGAAGATCCAAAAGGGATGTGGAAAGACAACTGACCAAGAAGTATGAGCATGTGTTGAAGTGCCGTCTATCAAATCGACAGAAGGCCCTGTATGAAGATGTCATCTTGCAGCCTGAGTAAGGACTCCCATTGGTTCCATCTTTGTTTCACATACGCCACGAGCATGGACTTGGGTGATAGGTTCCATCCTTAATGGGTTCCAGAGTAGCACGCTACTCACAGAAAAAGCCCCTTGACGCATTGTCAGTGGTAGTAAGCGCTATATAAATGTAATTGCAATACAATACAATGTTAACCTTTGTCAGTGGCTATCACTTCTTTTCTTTGCCATCTAGCTGTCATTGCACAAATGTAATATTTAAGAGTTGATGTGAAAAGATTCAAGAGATCATAGTGTAATAAAACGTAAGAAGCCTTTAAGTAGTCTCATGCTCCTTGATGTGGGTAGGATTTGTCCTTCAAACTTTGCTTCTTTTACCGTCACAAACACAGACCATTATTGTGAGGCTGTTTGCAGAAGCCGTTGCAAGTCTCCACGTAAACCAAGAAAGCTACCGGCATGTGGAAGTCATTGTCTTAAGTCAAGACAGCAAATATTGTCAAGCTAAGACTCCCGCTTGATTCGTTAAATGACAAACATTGTGTTGTTTCACACATTCACTAGCTAGAAGGTTGTTTTTCTTGTAATATCACCCATTGAAGCACAGACACTCTGATTTATTTTATGAATTTGCAAAGCATCATGCTAACCTCGAGACCTCTGTGCAAAAGGTAGAATGGGGCTAGGAGAACATCGGAACAGAAGGGTTAGATGCTGGATGTTAGTTGTATGCCTTGGAGTAATGTGTTTTGGCCGTGGATGCTCTCGTGGCAAAGCTACCCTTGCACACACAGTATTTGAAGGATAGAAGGGCATTAAATGTCTTAGTAGAAGCCAGCACATTGACCAACTTGGAGACATGTTTTGGCGCCTCATTGTTGAAGGCTTTGTAGTTCATGACAAGGATTTCATAGATAAATAGTTCCTTGGCTGGAAGCAAGTGGAAGGCATTGAGGATCACCAAAAGAAATGAAAGTGACACACGTTGGTGATGAGTTGAATCAGTAAGCCTTTCAGCATGTTCAGTTTTTTCTTCAAACGTCTTCTGTGATAGTGCAGGTTGACATTTAGCAGTGCTTGGGTTAAGGATATGAACTCTGCGTTATAGAGGGGTTTCATGCTTCATTTACATTTAATGGTGAATTTACTAGATAATATAGTGTTGATTAGGTATTTGAAGTAGAAAAAAGGCAAGAGTCACTCTAAATTACTTGTATTAAATTATTATAGGTGAAGATGTAAGGATTTGTGCATGACTATATATGAAGTTAATTATGGCTCTGGGTGGGCCAGAGGGTGGCAACTTGGGTAAGTTCTGAACGTGTTTGATACGAGATGGTGCTGGAGGTACTATTTTATAATAATATAGTAATATAGGCTAGTGTCACTGGTGTATGCTTTGGAACTGAGCCTGAATCTCTAAGTAGTTCTTCCTGACACTTGATGGACCCTTGGGATTCTGTACAAAATGACTAAATAGGTGCTTCACAGGGGGTGCCTTAAGCACAGGAGAGAAGGGATACTTAGAATGTTTAAGATATATTCATATTTTGAAGCAGATTCCCTAAATCCCTCTTAGGTTTTTAGAGTATGATGCTCCTTGAAATAACATTGGGAAGCAGTCTGCAGAGCATCTACCACATGACATTGCTCAGAAACAAATTAAAGTAGTCATACAAATGGCTTCAAATACACATTATACTTGTGATTGTAGACCATGAAAAAGCTTGATGCTGAGCTATGTGCCAGATTAAAAAAAAAAAAGTACTATTTTTGTTTTAGTCTGCATGGTGACATGCCCTCTATTTTATCCACCCACTAGGACCCAGGATGCTGTTAAGGGCGGCCATTTTGTCAGCGTGCTTCGTGTTCTCATGGAGTTGCAGAAGATATGTAATCATCCAGATCTTGTAGACCCCAGAGAAAGCAGCTCCTCCTACGTGTCTCAAGCCTTGGGGTACCACACAGCCTCTCTGGCACTGACAGCCTTGGAGCAAGATCTCTGGAAGGTGAGACTCAGCCCGAACTTCATTCACCTTTGTCTGCCCCACATTCATGAGAGAGAAACAGCTTGAGCTCTCCTAAATGTGTAGTTCATTGAATGATTGTCACACATCTTTATAAATTCCTCTTTCCTAATGAACTTGTATTAAGTGAGAAAATGGTCAGACTTTCTTTTTATCGTTATAGTTGAGGGAGGCAAGGGGTGTGTTATGACCCAATTATTTCGCCTTTGCCTTGCTTGAGTCAAGGTCCCTCCCTCCACTCAACAAAAGCAGTACATAACACACTACACTTTCTACATCTGTCTGTCTCACTTGATATATATATATATAAATGTGTGTGTGTGTGTGTGTGTATATATATGATATATATGTATATGTATATATATATATATATATATATATATATATATTTATATATATATATATATACACACACATATACAGTCACAATCCTGGCCCATCGCTCTCCCGATGAGACAATCCAGGTACAGACCACCAGGCGGCAAAGTCTTGCAAATTCAAAAAGGGCTTTAATTCATCAATGGCACATAAGTCTATTCGACCGCTGAGACGTGTCTTGATCAAACCGTGCCAGACACAATCTCAGCAGGGCACTATGCCAACAGTAGTCGGACTGTTATACAGGGGGGCATCAGCCTGTCCGAACAAGTACACACAGTTACCTGTTACCCCACCATACATAATATATATTTTGTCTCCAGAATTTCACTGGAGACAAAAAGTGTGATGCAATGTGTATAAGATAAATGCAGATTTTTTTGATGACTCCAACATGGATGCTATTTTCCTGTTCACACTAACATATGTTATATTGTCACATTACGGTGCTCTAAACAAATGTCAATAACTGTATCAGCATTTTATTAAGGCATGGACAATAATCAGTGATTTTAACTGATGATGGCGCACATGCAGTAAGTTTATATATACTTTCCTTTGTGTACTCAGCCACTCCAATATGATTGCCATTGTGGCGTAAATAGTCCCTTTTTGCTTTCTGTAAAAAATACTATGTATGACAGCCTGTCCCAACTTTCCAGTGTGTGAGCAAGTCTGCGTGGTCAGGCGAAACGCGTTACTGAAGAATAAACTAACTGTTGGTATTACAATCTCCTGAGTGATTGCTTTATTGACTGTGGGATTAAGGACATGTCCGGCACGCTCCACCGGCACCAAGCGATACAACTACCTCGGGCGAGGTCAGACAGCAGGAGCACAAACCGAAAGGAAAGAGTGTGTGTGTGTGTGTGTGTGTGTGTGTGTGTGTGTGTGTGTGTGTGTGTGTGTGTGTGTGTGTGTGTGTGTGTGTGTGTGTGTGTGTGTGTGTGTGTGTGTGTGTGTGTGTGTGTGTGTGTGTGTGTGTGTGTGTGTGTGTGTGTGTGTGTGTGTGTGTGTGTGTGTGTGTGTGTGTGTGTGTGTGTGTGTGTGTGTGTGTGTGTGTGTGTGTGTGTGTGTGTGTGTGTGTGTGTGTGTGTGTGTGTGTGTGTGTGTGTGTGTGTGTGTGTGTGTGTGTGTGTGTGTGTGTGTGTGTGTGTGTGTGTGTGTGTGTGTGTGTGTGTGTGTGTGTGTGTGTGTGTGTGTGTGTGTGTGTGTGTGTTGGGGTGTGTGTGTGTGTGTGTGTTGGGGTGTGTGTGTGTGTGTTGGGGTGTGTGTGTGTGTTGGTTGGTTGGTTACATTTATTTTCATTCCAAGGGGACCCTTATCAATAGACATGAGCACTGGATTGTTCTGCCCATGTGCGGAATCCTAGAACACTTTGCAAACTATATGTGTGCTATTCTTTTTGTAGACAAAAAACGCAAACCATTAACTTTGCAGTCCAAAGAAGGCTAAACATTTCCATATTTCATTTTATAAAGACCCTCAATTACAGGCAAATTGTGGCTACGTCTAAAGAGACTAAATGTAGTACTATCAAACGACTTTTGAAAAAGGAAAAAATAGAAAATATGTGGTAGTGCTTTGAGGTAGGCTGCACAAACCAAGCAGAAAAAAACTCACACTGTACCATTAAGGGCCTAACCCTTCCTCCAGTGTCACATTATGTTTTGTTTACTGGCGCCTGGCAGCAGGATCCTGGAGCACTTAGCGCTGCCTTTCTTTGGCTTTTTCTCTATAAAAACCATTTAAAACCTGTTTTAATCTACCTCACTCAACGCCCCTTTGGATGACAGAGATTTTTCACTGTTTTCTGAATGTCATTTATTATTTTTTCCAGTCAGACTGTCTTCAATTTTTATGATGTGCCCTTCCTGTGGCAAGAAAAATGCCCAGTCAGGTCCTCATGAACTCTGTGCCGCATGCCTTCCAGATGATCACCATCCTGAAGACTGCAGACCTTGTCTTAAAATGTCCTAGAGGACCCTGCTGGATCGTCAAAAGATCAGGCTACACAGCCTAAAGGAGAGACTTCAGTAGGCAGCTTCAGCACGTCCTGAGCGGGTGAGGAGAGGTTTTTCAATCACTTCAGCGCCCTCCTATCCCTTGAGGGACAACCCAAAAGGTAGATTCAAGACGCGTAGGAGGAATGAAAAATGAGAATGTTTCTGTATGATGTTGAGGCCCTCAATGTCGATTAGCTACTGCGGCAACGGGTTTCAAGTCGAGACAAGGTGCATACATGACATGGCGAAGGCACAGTAAGTCGATGTCCAGACCACCTCCCTTGACATCAGGGCCTCCATTGTCATTTACACAAGAAAGAGCCTCCTCATCCACATCGACATCAAGACAACCAAAAAGACTATCGTCTGCTTCTGCTTGTCAGAAGCATTTGCTGGTCAGTCTTGTCAACTACTCCTACACCACAAAGGTCTATCTCTAGACTTTTCTCCAGTGCCACCTGTTACGCCACAGGGATTCCATCAGGTATCACCTAAGACTGCTTCTAAGGAAACTTAGTGAAAGGTCCGCTCTCATTCAGGTTCATGTTACACTTTGGACTGCTTCTCTATCGGAGACTACTTGGAGACTTGATCCACCCCTTTCCAACGAAGATATCGCTAGTTGATGATATTAATACCTTCGGTGCAGTATTTGCAAGAGGAGCAACTAAGCTCAACATTTGTGTCCTGACTCTTTCCGCCACTATTTCAGTAAGTTTGAAACTTGACTTGTCAGGTCATCCTCTAGACCTTGTTGCACGTGGTTCCTGGTATTGTGGGACCTGCAATGTAATTATTCGTTTCACCAGCTTCACCATCACAAGCAAGCAGTGGGCATCCTACAAAGTCTGAGGTACAGAATCCAACAGTTTGCTCCAGTGCTCAGGGTTCACTGATTGGATGTAAAATTAGACCGTTTTGTCACAAACGTGCATCCCTTGATGGAGAGACTTGAATCTATCTGACAGAAATGTTACTGTCTGAAGCAAACAGTCCACTGCTCAACATCTTTCTTGATTACTATGCTCGATGGCATCGTGCATCTTTATATCTCTGAATGCCAGACTACAAATGAGGCCAGCAATGCCTAGAAGACCAATTGAACCAGAAATCTGGACGCCTTGAGGACAAGTTGGATATCCCAAGAAGAACTCCAGTCATTCCCTTGGTGGTTTTAAGAACCCAACCTCCTGAAGGGAGTACTTTTTAATAAGGGCTTTCCATTGCAGATCATAGTGACACTGCTATAGGAGGGTATGTTCACATGGTTCATCGGCAAATACACAGAACATGGTCAGAGAACGGAGAAGTCCTACCATATCAACCTGTGGAGTGGAGCGCTGTCCCTCTAGCTCTGAAATCATTCTTCCCACCATTAAGGACAAGTATCCTTCTTGCTCTGATGGACAACACAACCACAATTTATTATCTGACTCAAGACCATTGCCCCTGGAAATCCAAACCTTTTGGAAATGACTATTGACGAGAGGTCTGACTGTTACAGCAGTCCACCTTACATGCGATTCAAAATGCGCAAACGGATACCCTCAGTTGAATAATGTAATAAAAAAATAACACCTGGATCCTAAACCAAAAAGTGCTGCGAGGGGTCTTCAAAGAATGGGGCTATTCACAAGGAGACCTATTTGCAGACGCAAACAATACAAAAGTAGCCAAACTTTGCTTCAAGGATCTTACCAACAGGGATCCATGTGGCCTTCCCTTTTGTTTAATTGGTCAGTGAAATTTCTCAGTGCTTTTCCGTACATCCCACTGATTCCAACAGTGTTGATCAAGCGGCTTTATCCCAGAGCAAAAATGATTCTTGTAGCTGAGGGACAGACAAAACTGTGGTGGTTCACAGGGCTTCTTCTCCTATCCGAGAAGATGACACATAACGCTGCCGTGCATTTGGATCTTCTCTACCAGTTAGGGTCCAAATGTTACATCAAAACTTAACATCGTTGAACTTCCTGGTCTGGCTCCTGAATTCTTGCACTATGACCATTTAGTTCTTCTCCAAGACCGCATGGACATTTTTAAACTTCCACTACAGGGTTGTGTATATTTAAGTGGAGGAAATTCTGCTTCTGGGCTACATTAAAGAACTATACCCTGTTAGATGCTAAGATGGAGGTGTTTATTCCGTACGTTTACACTTGGCAAAGTCTGGCCTTTCCTTTACATCTATAAAAGCACACCTTGCATTAATCTCCTTCACAGATCTCTATTTTGTTTTTAAATACCAGGAGTGAAAGACTTCCTAGAAGGTACCAAATAAAGTTTTTCCTTCCATTACTTCCTTCTCCACCATGGGAATTGAATATTATTGTGCTTTCAAAGTTGATGCAGCTACTCTTTAACTTATACAGAAGCCCACTTTTTAGCATTTGTCATTGACCATAACAGTTCTGGTGCTTATTTCTTCTATGTGCAGAGTCTGTGAAATCCAGGCCCTGTGTTCACACAACCCGTACACAGATTTCATAAAAACTAAATGGCGCTGCGAACCCACCCTACCTTTCTACTGAAGGTACTGTCAGATTTTCATGGGAATCACTGTTTCCTTGCGAACCTTCTTGAATCCTTCCAGTCTACTCTCGATATCTAAAGCGTTCTGAAATTCTACCTAGATAAAACAAGAGATCATTATTGTTTGAATTCTAATTCGAGAGCTGAGGTCCTAGTGGGACAAGCCTCTTTCAGAAATCTTTTAGGATGCTATTGAAAGCTGTTTTGTATTTTTTTTTCTTCTGGCCTGTGGAATTTATTGGAATGGGCTTGTTATTGTGTTTATTGCTTAATACTATCAATAAGGATCTCCTGGAAGCTAAGGACATTTGACTTACTGTAATCCTAGTTTACTTACAGGGAAATCCTCCTCAAAGTCGTAAGCGACCCTCCTGTCTCCCCAGACAAGAGTTTAAACGGAGGTTCTGCTCTTCGCCCAGATCTTATTATCTCTTCAAAAATGAAATGATCTGTCACCTTTGCAGCATGATGGATCACTGGATCAAGTACGAGGCCCCAGTTTTTTCTGCTTTGCTTGTGCAGCCTTCCTGATCACATTCTCCCCATTGCTCCTTTTCAAAAAGACTGTGTGAGGATTATTTCTAGCCACTTTAGATGTAGTGACTAGTTTCCAATAGTTGGACAGATTTTAAAATGAAAACAGTTAGTTTGTTCTTTTAGCCTTCTTTAGGCTGCAATGTCAGGTGTCTTTGTGAACAAGCTTGCGGTGCAAGTGAAACGCGTTACTGAATTAAAACCATCATCTGGTGAAAGCAAAACACTCTGAGTAATCGCTTTATTGACTTTGTTTTGGGAAATTATGTCCGGCGCGCTCCACGGGCTTGGAGCAATCCTCTGCAAATGGCGAGGGGAGACGGAAGGAGCATCTTTTGGAGAGAAAAAATTATATATATATATATATATATATGTGTGTGTCTGTGTGTGTGTGTGTGTAATATGCTGGTTGTCACCATTGTTTAGTGTAACGATTGGTCATGACTCATGATGAAAAGCCTTGAGTGGGCAATGAAACTCCTTGTCTTTCTCAAAGACTACAGCAGACTTAAAAGTCACAGTTCATCATGGGGTGCAAAACCTCTCAGAACATGTTTATCACACATTACATGAGTCTCTAAAACTATTGAACATGTAAAATTACAGTTCGCTGTTATGTGCCTAATATAAGGTGCTATCCACCTGAGGAGCATTAAAATAGAAAGTACAAATCCTTACGGAACATGGTTTTAACACATGAGAAAATGCATCTTTTTACATGGTTAGCCCAAAACTTTTTGCCTGGAAAATTATGTGGTTTCGATTGTAGTGCACAATGTCCCTGTCAACCAGGTCCCCCAGTGCCAGTGCTTCTCTGCTAAAGCTGTTCCCCATTGACCCTTCATGCCCCCTGTAAGTCACTAGTAAATGGTACCTGGGTACCTAGGGCATCACCTGGGCCATGCAGACTGCCAGTGCAGCATGCATGCCTTGGTGCAAACAAAATGACAAACTGCCTGTGTTCCTTGCAAACTAGCACTGCCTAAGATATAGGTAAGTCACCCCTCTAGCAGGCCTTATAACCCTAAGGCAGGGTGCACTATATCTGAGGTGTGGTCATATCTGCATGAGCAGATATGCCCCTACAATATTCAAGTCCATACTTAAATATTGTAAGTGCCAGGGAAATCATAGAGAGTACATGAACTGGAAACTTGACAACTCAAGTTCCCCACCACCCAGGAGTGTTTGGTACCAAACTACTCCCCTCAATAAACCTACACTGATGGCATTTTTTATTTATATCCCAACTTACCCCATCTGTCGCTGGTAAAGCCTCCGGTTTGATGCCTGCAGCCTGTTTTAAAATCCGCGATTTTCCAATTACTTGCACTGGACGCCTGACACCGTATTTGCAGCCTGCTCCTTGCCGCTCCGTGTGCCGCTGGTGGTGTATGGTTGGTGTTGCTTTGTGCCCATTCCCCCCCCCTGTGCTTGCATAAACCTCCGAAGCTTGAGCCCTGCAGCCGCTTCCCTTGCGTGTCTTCAAGCACCCCCAGTCTCCTTGAGTAACATTGGAATCCGACCTCCAACATTGACCTCTGAAGCTGGCCCCCCTGTGCCGCGGGTGGCAACATTGACCTCTATACCCGGCCCCCCTGTGCCGCTGTTGGTGTAGTGTTTGTGTTTGCTTGAACCTTGCCCTCTGCTGACCCTGCGAAGACTTGATTTGTAAGTTGCTTAGTTACCTGTAAAACCACATTATTGTTTTCCTCTATAGGCTAACATTGCAGAGAGTCAAAATTGCAGTGTGTCCACTTTTGAAACTGAAAATAATTTCTGTTTAAAAATATACTCACCTTTCAGCGAAGATCTTGGTCTTAAAATAAATCTTGAGCAAAACTTATTTTTGTAAAATCGGTGTGGATCTCCTTTTTGAGTCATGCCATTTATTGGTCATTGTGTGCAAAACAAATATCTTGAACTCCTCAGTGTTAGGCCCAAGGCTGCTGACCCCCACTACCACAAATAGAGCAATTTGGGTTTGCATTGAACCCTGTACACACTGGGGGTATCTCTGGACTCTGTGCACAGTATAACCACCTAGTGGTATACCATATACAGAGCCAGCTTCCAGCAACACATTTCATAAAGTTCCCTGAGGCTATTAGCCACAATTCCCTGTAATTCATTGTTAAAAGCACTATATAGCCAGGCACCAGAAACAAATTATAGAGAGCAAGGTCATTGCAGAACCTGATTATCATACATTAAATAAAAGTTCTCTAAAACTTTTTTCTCTTTTTAAAATAATATATATATATATATATATATGTATATATATATATATATGACCTCCGTTTCCCTCGTACGCCCGTCCTCTCACGACAACGCACCAGGTAGCAGACACGGACCAAAGGTATCAGGATGCCTTTTCTTTATTCCGCATGTAGACATAACGTTTCGGCCGAAGCCTTGATCACATAACAGCGCATCAGAGTTTGTAGTGAGTATTTAAAGTGCTACATACTGATTGGGTCATTATTTTAGTCTACAGTGAAGAAAGACTATAACTTATTTCATTACATTTCGGCACTTAATAGTTGTGCAAAGTACAAATGAATAAATAACATTGTGTACTAATAATTTCATCACATATCATTGAACACAATATCGAGTTAAATCCCAATAAAAACAATGATTAAAATATAATCTATATCCACAGTTTGAAATAAAATGTAAACTGGGTTACATTAATGTTTAAATAAATGTTGCCTATCAGTGGGTTGAGGCAAATGTCTTTTTTGTATGAGCATTTCACTGACGTTAGATAAGAACTTTACCAGCCTGATGTTCAATCCAGTGTTAACAGGATTCTGAGCCACCATAATGGTCTGTCTGCAGTTCCGCACATTAAGGGTATTAAAGGCTCTAATCGTGCTATCTCTGCGCCCTTGGTAAAGTGCTGGCTGCAAACAAGCTGCAGGTGTGAGTGTTTCTTTTCTTCTCTCTTTCACCAATGGTAATACAGAGAATAATACATTATGTGCTTCTGCATATATGGTGTATGCTACTTTATTTGTTTCAAAAAGATATTTAACTTAAAACAGGATAAAAGAGATTAAAAATTTCCGGTAAGATAAAAATCACATGGGATAGGCCTTGTGACTACCTGTGAAGTAGTAAGCCATGTTTTTCTTGTTTCAAGTTCATGGAGAAGTGTGGCTCAATGGTTAGAGGAGGCATACCCGGAAGCTGAGGTCAGATCCGGGACCAGGGTTCAATTCCCGACGCGGCAGGGTCTGAGCCCAAGTGTCCACGGACTCGATAATTCTCACTTCGGTGCCTACTCGAATCACGGGTTCACACTCTGCAACTCTGGGCAATAGCTTGCTTAATCTCCACTACGGCCCCCCTCCCCCCGCGGCGGGATGCCTGGCTTTCACCTTGGGGATGCCCAGTACGGGTTATCTCACAGGGAAAAGCCAGGACGGGTACCCAATGCAAGCTCCGAGATGCCCAAGGGTAAGTCGAGCGCTATATAAGAACACACATACATACATACATACTGTGGTAATAAACTGCAATTACACCATTGTTCTGTAGTAATATGTATGTGTTTATTAGTACACTTGTAATAAATAACAAGTGTTAAATTGACATTTATTTTCACTGCTGCGTTATAAATACATGTATGCTATAGCAGTGAAAATAAATGTTGCCCAATAACTAAATTGAACGCTTTGATTGATATCATTAGTCAGTTCATCTATGAGCTGATGCTTTTATTTCTGTTCCTTCTCCAAACAAATTGGTCTTCAGTAAATGGCATATCTGAAAGTCTGATGTGGTTGCTGTCAATAATTGAAGCAGAGCTTGACTGACTGTTTAAAAACTAGCTCAAAAGCTATTGTGAATATTGTTTTGTTAAATTTGAATATTGTACTAGTAGATATTACAGGCAATCCATGTATTTTCATTTAGGGGTATAATTGTGCACTCAAATAATTTTTCTCCTATCTGCCCTATCTAGTGTGTGGACCTGTCCCTCTTCGATCTGATTGGGATAGAGAATAAAATGAGCCGCCATGAAGCCGAAGCCCTGCCAAAGCTGAAGGTGACTCGGAAGCTTATCGAGGAGATTCATAGTGCCCCTGACCCACCAGCCAGGCCGGTTCCAGTTAAGATCAAACCCAAGAGGTAATTTTACTTTGTTTTATTTGTTCAACTAGGACAACGAATATTTATCATTATTATTTCCACAAACACATTTTGAAAGCATGAAACTGGCTGTGTAGTCAACAAAGCGCTGTATGCAGACACAGTCCATACAACAGTTCAGAAACTTAAATACATTATTCAACAGTTAGATTTGAAGAGTTGAGTCTTTCAAGAACGTTCATCCGAGTATGTGAATAGGACCTGGGGAGTTTCAAAACTTGGGTCTCAGTTTGCAAGTGATTGGTTTATTATTGCAGCTTCTCTAGTCCTATTAATAGTTTGCATCTAGTTGAGCAGGAGCTCCGGTAAGTAGACTACAACGTCTAAAGGAACCCCTGCACCTGGGCTCTGGTGAGCTGAATCAACTGTGGCCCTACGACTCCCTACATCTCTACATACCTCAACTGTTGTTAGTCTTTCTCCAGCAGCCTCCTTTTCATCACCTGCAGTCTATTTGTTGAAAGCAAAGTCTCCTTTGACAAGTATATTTGCAAGCAGTGTGGCTCCAAGCACCAGACAGATGGTGCCCGACCAACCAGCGGTACCTCTGTCTTGTTACCGTTCAGCTTAAGGCAGTTGTTGGACATCCAGGCTGCCAGTTCGTACTAGCATGCCTTGAAATTAACTGCTGCTGAGTCAGGATTTTGAGTGAGGGACACCACTATCTGTGTGTCGTCGGCATAGGACACAACCCTGATCCCATAGTTCTCTGCAATATTAGCAAGAGGGGGCCACGTACAGATTGAAAAGGGTCGGACTAAGAGCCGAGCCCTGCTGCACCCCTTGCGGAAGATAAATGCTCTTCGAGTAGTGAGCTCCCTGTCTCACCTGGAAGCTTCGCTTAGCCAGAAACGAGCCCAGCCACTGCAAGGCAGGACCAAAGACACCGCCCGTCCTTAGACACTGTAGCAAGGTGTGATGAGCCACAGTGTCAAAGGCGGCACTGAGGTCCAGCAGGATCAGGGCCACAGTTTGCCCATCATCCACCCTCTGCCTAATAGTTTCCACGGCATATAGCAGAGCAGTCTCTGTGGAGTGCCCAGCCCAAAAACCCGACTGAGAGGGGTGAAGGAGATGGCATTTCTCCACATGCTTCGTCAGGAGATTGTTAACTACTTTCCCCGCCACTTTGGCAGCTACTTTCCCCGCCACTTTGGCAAAGTATGGGAGAAGAGAGATGGGACGCAGATTCTCCAATTGCTCAGGGCTGACGTGAGGTTTTTTAGGCAGAGGTAGGACCACTGCTTCTTTCCAACATAAAGGAACTATGCCTGACCCAAAAGAAATCTCAAGGAGGTGTCTAATATAAGGTTCCATCACAGGAATACTCTCCTTTAGAACTTTAGGAGCAGCGGGGTCTCTGGGCGAGCCTGATTTCACACTCCTGCAAATTTGCATGAGCGTTTCTTAGGGGGGGGGGGGGGGGGATCCTAAAATTGCTCAAGCCTTCAATCTCCTGAACACCATTCTCCCACGACCTGGTGCTGTTACAATCCCTAGCTGCATCAGGAAAGGTGGAGTAGATTTTCTCCACCTTGTTCGAGAAGAAATTGGCCACGCGATTGCAGGCCTCTTCAGAGCTCACAACAAAAGGTGTGCTTGGCCAGGGAAGATATCTCTTTATAGATTTTGAACAATTCTTTGGTAGTGTTTTCTGCTACCTATATTCTCTCCTGGTAATAGCGCGCCTTCATTTTCCTAATGAGCCCATGGTAAGTGTGAAGCTGTACCCGTTACTCTAACCTCTCCTGTTCCTTAAAGCCCTTTCTCCATCTTCTCTCCCGGCGCTTACACTCCTTTTTGGCGAGACAAAGCTCCCCGTTGTACCAAGGCTCAGCTTTGTTCGCCCTGCCCTGCAACTTACTCCTTTTCCAGGGGGCAGTAGAGTCCAGTGCTTCTATAATGCTCTTTTCTAAATTGGCACAAGCACTCTCAATATCCGTTCCCCCAGGGTGGCCTCCCTCCATGAGCGCTCTATTAAAGTTAGCGCGGGAGAATCCCACCCAGTTCAGTTTTCTGTTTGCCAGAGGCACAGGCATCTTATCAGTAGGCCGGGGTACCTGAATTGCAAAGTGAATCAGGAAATGGTCCGACCACGGGACTGGGAGAGGAGCCTTCACAGTGATGTCAAGCCAATTGGCAAAAATAGGGTCAAGAGTATGCCCCCCTTGATGAGTAGGGAGGACAGAGACGATCCCGAATTGGAGCGTCAAGAGTTCCTTACAGAGACTGTCGACCCCCCCGCTTCTGGGTTCCTCAAAATGGAGGTTAAGGTCACCCAGGACTACAAACCTATTATGGCGTAGGGTTCTCAGGGTAAGGCTTTCAATTAAACTCTGAATGAACCAGGTGGGCGGACCCGGGGGTCTATAGATTAAGAGGCCCGTTATAGTGAGATTAGCATTTACTCTAATCATAAATAACCCTGTCTCACTCTCCATAACCTCAATTGGCTCGAGCGTGCAGCAAAGAGTGCGTCTAAATATAATAGCAATCCCCCCACCTCGGCCAGTGGTCCTGTCAATCCTAACAATAGAGCACTCATTAGGGAGTGCCTCCACGATCTCTGGCTCTCATCCAGTATCTAACCAGGTTTCAGTAAGGAATAGCATATCCGGCTTGTTGTCCGTCAGGAGATCAAATATTTCTATCCTGTGCTTCCTCAAAGATCGGCAGTTCAGCAAACAGCAATCTAAGTACACGTGTCCACCTCCCATGGGGTTAGCCTCCCAGAGGCAGTGCCTACATATCCAACCTTGTTTACCTTCCAGAGTGCTCTGCCTACATTCCGCCGGTATCGGCGCGCGAAGGTCATAGAGTTCCTGGGCGCCATACCTTATAGATGGTCTAGGGCAACATGGGTCAGAAGTATGGGGTTTTGCAAATATTCAACAGCTCAGGCAGAGGAAAATAAATATTTTAGAAAGGTACTTAAAACCCCACAAAGCATCCCTGCCCACATCGTACATAAACAGTTAGGAGGGGCATATATTGAAGACCAAATAAAGGTCAGACCTCTCATAGCCTGGGTGAAGATCTGGATTAATTCAGAGGCAGATCTAAGCAGACAAATCATCACAGATTGCCTAAAAAGGGGTAAAGGAACGAGTATCCCCTGGTTAAAATATGTAAAGGGTACATTCAAGGGCATTGGCTGTAAGAATCTCTCTTTACCAATCCGGAAGATATCACTGCCCATGATAAATTGAGAGTTACAAAATGTTTGGGGGAACGGGCAGCCGCATGTAGGGCTGCCACAGAAGAACGAAAACCTACAGTTGGTGCTTACAGATTATTGAAAACAGAGGAAGGAATGGAACCCTATCTTGCCCTCACACACCATGCACAGGACAGATTTTATATGACTCCTTTTAGGCTCAACCTTTTACACCATATACTGGCTGATCCTCCAGGTTTTACTTTAACGGTTGAGCAAAAGGGTTCCTGCGGCTGCGACAACAGGTCTCCGCAGGATACCCTTCATTTTGTGTTGCTATGCTCATTTTATACGCTACCCAGATGCAAGTTTTTAGTGGGAATTTTAAAAAAAGCAAAGTTTAAACACGCCAAGGTAGCATTACTGTTTTTGTAAAAGTCTAATGATCCCCACACTCTGTTCTGTATAATGAATTTTATTAAGATCTCTGTAAGACTAATGAACTCAAGAGGGCGGTGTCCCGTATGTATTGTTCGCCAATTGTTTATCCACGGGCTAATGAATTGTATTTAAAGGTTTTAACAGTGTTTATGTACTTTTGTGGTATTTTGTAAATGCCGAATAAAGAAAAGATTGAATTGACTGCAAGTAGGTAGCGCAAAAAGGAATTCTCTACCCGCTGTAGATCAACCGTGTTTACGTGTCCCCACAACCCTGAACCGTAACTGACAACACTAACACATTTTGCATGGAAGATCTTTAACATTTCTTGCGTGGGTTTTTCCCTAACTTCTGCGCAAATGCCACCAATGCAGTCATAGCCCTCAAAAATAGCAATTTCCTAGCTTGAATGGCCATTGTCCATTTGGACTTATTGTCTATTAAGATCCCTAAGTAGGGATAAGATGTTGTACGCTCTAGAATAGTGCTGTTGACAAAGAGATCTCTAATTTTTTTCGGTCTGAAACCAGCATGCATGACAAAAGTTTTCTTTATATTTACTTTAAGGTTCAGTGAGTTCATAAAACTACAGTATTTATTTAATGAGCGCTGGAGCTGGACTGGGGTTGTTGCCAAAATTACTGCGTCTGCATACAATAATGCTGGAATTGGCCGACGACATTTTGTTGGCAGGTCCTGGCTCCCTTTCACCATCGCTGATTCAAGCCGATTTGTGTATAGTGTGAATAGGAAGGGGGCCAGAAAACACCCTTGTCTGACCCCCCTCTCTATCCTAAAGGGCTCGGTAAGTTCTCCCTCTGCCCCGTGCCTGACTCTAGCCGATGCTTCCGAGTAAAGCTCCCGTAAAAAGTTCACCAACGTAGGATCCACCCCCATAGCTAGTATGATTGCCCACAGTTTGGAATGACTGACGCAGTCGAAGGCTGCGGTCAGGTCAACATAAACCATGTGCAGAGCACCTCATTTCGCTAAGACATACTTTGCTATTAAAAGTGATAGGTTCAAGGCCTGGTCCACTGTGCCCAATCCCTCGCGAAAACCGTATTGAAGGTCTGATATAATGTTATGGTCGCTTGCCCAATCCTGGAGACGATCTAAAAGGATTCGTCCAGCGACTTTGCCATGGGAATCTAAAAGCGATATGGGCCTATAGCAAGTAGGGCTGTGGCGATCGCCTTTTTTGAAGATCGGCTCCAGGATTGATGTGGACCAGGAATCAACTAGGCCAGTCTTATTTGCTGCTTGCAAAACTCTCATGAGGATTGGGGATCACAGATCTATTTTATATTTAAAGAGGTCCATTGGGACCCCATTGGGCCCAGGAGCTTTTCCCAATTTCTTTTTTTTTTTGTTGCAAAAACCTTTATTGCACCAGCAAGTTACACAGCGGAACGCATACAACCCATCGGGCTGGCCGCTATAGCAATTTTGATCAAATGGCAGCAATGTACATTCAATAGACACTTTACTGTAGTAGAAACAATGGCACTACCGCCGTAAGAAAAAGGTGCAGCATTAGCATAAGTCTTTTTAGGCATCATTGGTTTTAGGTATGATTTTTGTAATTCCCCTCCCCCCCCGAACAGGAAAACAAAATAACTGTTAGGAATGTCAAAGCGGTCGCGTAAATGTCAAAATCGTGTTCATGTGTCCTTCTTACCAAGACGCCCCTCACCAGAGTTCATCCCTGCCCACTATTTGAGTCCAGTTACTGTGTAATCGTCGTTGTGGACTTCTCAACCAAGTAGAGACCCCCAGAGTTCACCTGTGGTCACCCTGTACCCCAACAAAACTGAACATCTCCATCCCACCTTCAATACCCTCCCCCCCCCAATCTGTTCGGTGGACTAGCCTTCTGCCTCTTCTCCATGTGAATCATCTTGATCGTCTACTGGCAAAGGATCACAAATCTCTCCCCTATATACATTCCACTTGGTCCAAATTTTATTCCACTTTCCCGGGCAGGCACGATTGGAGTACACCGCCCGTTCCGTTATCATTACTTTATCCATATTTCGACACCATATTGACTTGGTTGGTAGCTCCGCCACCCCCCATTTTTGTGCAATATCTCGTTTCGCTATTAGCAACCCTACTGTGACCCAGATTTGGTCATGTCTGGAGATATCGGTAGGCTCCCACATATTTAAGAGGCACCGTTTTGGTCCTGGCAACAAAGATGTTTCTAGTGTTTGTGATATCGTTCGCAGGATCTGCCTCCAATATTCCTGTATCCTGGGGCAGTCCCAGATGGTGTGGAAAAACGTACCCTCCTCCCCGCACCCGCGTAGGCAATATGGATGTTGTATCCGGTGAATACGCTGTAGCATTGTTCTCGTGTAATATACTCTGTGTAAAATTTTTAATTGAACTAATCGCAGCCGCGCTGAGATGCCCACTTCCTTAGGAGAGGCTAGTGCCTCATTCCATTCCTGCTCGTCCATCTCACTGGTGTCTCCCTCCCAGTTCTCCTTCAGAGGCAATGTTGGGTCAGGTAGATCATTAAGTAATTTGCGGTATGTAAGGGATGTAGCGCGCTCGACCATAAAATCCGTAAGGAGGCGGTCTTCCAGTGGGGAAGACTCAGGCAGATCAGCGTCCGCGGCCAAGGCTGTTAACAGTGCGTGACGAATCTGAACATATCTGTAAAGCTCCCTGTCGCTGAGTTCATATAGTTCTTGCAGTCTCTGGAAGGGTATCACTCCACCCCTCTCCCAAAGATCGCCCACTGTGGAAATCCCTATTGTGTCCCAGTGTGAGAAGCCCTTGCTGTTTGTCATGTTGCCGAGGATTCGAGAGTCCCACAGTGGGGTTAGTTTGGTAATTCTACCTTTCCAACCCAGGGCCGCCGTTGCTGTGTGCCAGATTTCCACAGTGAGCCTGGTGGGTCCTATTAATGTGCGTGTTTTACGTCGGTCATATAACGGGGCTAGTAGACTGTCAGAGCCTAGTTGCGTTCTATCTGCCTGGAAGGCTGGTTCGGTTTGGGGAAGTGTGAATCCACTGGTTGATGGGTTTGAGGTGTGCCGCCCAGTAATACAATTTTAAATTGGGCAAAGCAATACCACCATCATACCACCCTCTATGCAGTTTGGATTGTGCTATACGGGCGGGGAGGTTCCCCCATAGGAGGTTGGATACTAGTGCTGCCACCTTCTGGAAGAAACCGGGGATCACCGAGTAGGGCGTATGTTCGAGGACGTAGAGAAAACGGGGCAGAGCCATCATCTTGTATAGTGCTGCTCGCCCCAACAATGTCAATGGGAGTCCCGACCAAAATTGCACGTCCCGTTTGAGTCTGTCTAGGTGGGGTTTCAAGTTTTTGGCCACAAACTCTACTGGGTCTCTAGTGACATGTATGCCCAAATATTTAAACGATGTGCCGGCTATTCGTAAAGGGCAGTCCGAGTCGAGGACCGGGGCCTGACCCTTTAGGACATACAATTCGGATTTGCCCCAATTCAGTGTATATCCGGATATCTTTCCATGGGTGTCACAAAGATGTAGTAGAGCGGGGATACCGGTCTCCGGGTTGGTGAGATAGACCAGCATGTCGTCCGCATAGAGGGACAGTCGATCCTCCCAGCCCTCCTTCCAGTAAATACTCTGAAGGTGGGGTGAGGTTCTAATCAGGGTTGCGAGGGGTTCTAATGAGAGAGCGAACAGCAATGGCGATAGTGGGCAGCCCTGTCTCGTGCCTCTACCTAAGGGAAACTCTCGGGAGATATGGCCATTAACCGCCACTCGTGCCCGTGGGTCAGTGTACAGTAACCTCACCCATGCGATGAAGCGGGGGCCGAAGCCCATGCGTGATAAGGTCTCAAAGAGGTAGGCCCATTCCACAAGGTCAAAGGCCATCCTAGCATCGAGTGCCATTATCACTGCTGGAGTTTCCACTGTGTCCGCCCGAGCCAGCACTCCATGCAATCTGCGCAAGTTTAGTGCCGTGTTACGATGGGGCATGAATCCGGACTGGTCCGGGTGCATAAGGGACGACAGTTGGGGCAAGATTCTCAATGCCAGGAGTTTGGCCAAAATCTTGGCTTCTGCATTAAGCAGCGATATGGGGCGATAAGAGGAGCAATTTTCAGGCGGCTTGCCAGGTTTAGCGATGGCCACTATGGTTGCCGCTCTCTGATCTGGTGGGAGCGTACCTTTTTCCAAGCAGTCCTTGAACATCTCAAGCAGATGTGTACTTAGGGTCTCCGGCATCGCCTGATACCACTCCACCGGTATACCGTTAGGTCCCATTGCCTTGCCAGGGTTTAAAGCACGGATCGCCAGTTGAATTTCGTCAGCGGTGATGTCCGCTTCCAACTCCTCCGAGATTTCCGGGGTTAATGCATTAACCCCGACTGGGGCCAACACGTCTCTGGCCATCTCTGGTGTCACCGTGTGTTCGGGGGTGTATACCTGTTCGAAGTGGTCTGCAAGCAATTCTACTATGTGTCTCGGGTTAGTGTGAACCTCCCCGTGCTCATCTTTCAATTTTGGAATGCCTCTCGAGTCCCCATCTCTTTTGTCGAGCCACGCCAGCATTTTCCCAGCCTTATCGCCCACCTCATAGACCCTGTTCTGAGTGTCGGACAGACTTTCCCTGACTCGTGTGCGCAGATGATCATTATACAATTGTTGTTGTAGGGTAAGTGTATGCAGGGTGGATGGAGTGGGACGTTGTTCATGAATTGTAGTCAGTGTCTGTAAGGTCAACTCCAGAGCATCCAGCTCCTGAGCCCGTTGTCTTTTGAAGCCTGTGACAGAATTTATAGCTTGGCCCCATAGCACCGTTTTATACGCCTCCCAAAGCACCTCGGCTGAACGTACCGAGTGTACATTCTCAGTGTAATATTGTGCTGTTGTCTTTTCAAGAGCTTTGCGAACTTGGGGGATCTTGAGGTATGCAGCCATGTATGGGATAGATGCGTTTACGTGTTTGCGTTTGTGAGGAGAGAGTTAGGGTCAGTGGGGAGTGATCCGAGATCCCTCGCAGGTGGATCTCCATTGCGTCTATGTAATGAAGTCCATCCCCCAGGGTCAGGAAGTGATCGATTCTAGACAGACTACCATGTACTGCAGAGTGAAAAGTGTATTGCCGTACAACGGGGTGGAGGTGCCTCCAAATATCAACCAGTCCCATGGCTGTTAAAAATTGCTGAAAGCGGGGTGCCCCTCCCGCGGGGGCTGGTGTTGGGAATCTATCAAGTTGTGTATTCAGAATGGCGTTAAAATCCCCCCCGAGAATAATTTCCCCATCCGGGAGAGATAGGAGAAAATCGCCCAGTTTAGGGAGGCGTACTGAATGAAGTGCTGGTGGGATGTAGACCGAAACCAAGTTGAAGAGTATCCCCTCCCATTGTCCCTGTAGTGCTGCGAAGCAGCCCTGGTCGTCTGTTGTAGTGTGCAGGGGGAGGAATCGTGAGTTTTTTTGCATTAGTATTCCGGTACCCCTAGAACCGGACGTGAAACCTGAGTGGACCATCATCCTGTACCCACTTCTATTCAGGGCCTTGGTGGTCTCCCCTGTTAAGTGGGTTTCCTGCAATAGAGCTATTGTGGGCTTGTGTCTCTTGAGTGCAGTGAGTACTAGCCCCCTTTTCACCTTGTCTCCCAGCCCTCTCACATTCCAAGACAGTAAACGCAAGGATGGGCATTGTATCTCGGGGTCTACACTCCCCCCTTCAGCTGCCGGGATGTCAACCATTCGGTCCCAGGGGTGCCACTAGGTGTCGGAGGAGAGGTGTAGCAGTCATGGTGGGTGTGTGAACGTGCGGGAGGATGATGAGCGTTCTCATGTGGGTTTTAAGCTTCCCTACATTATCCTCTCCCGGGATTAGCTCGGGTGAACAATTAGTCTTCATCAGTGACCTAACATACAATTTCCTAACAGTCAAAAAACAGCCCTTCCCCCTTCCCCCTCCCTGCATCCCTGCCTAACGGACTTTCAACTGCCCGCCCCCCCAACTGAGCAGAGTGCCTGACCCATCCCCAAACCAAAGTACTTGCGTGTAGGGGGGAGAGTGTCTCCCCGAGCAGGCGGCATCCCTGCGTGCTCTTGGGTTAGCCATGCCAGAGTCCATGTGCAGCAAAAAGAATGTAAAGTCGATAAACATTGAATGTCGCTGAGATAGATCCCGGGTCAGGAATCATTCCTCTCCTGCTCCCGTAAAGCTGCAGGAGGGAGATCTCTCTGCTCCACCCCCGCGACCAGACACTTGTGAACCATTTTTGCTGTGGTCTGCGCTTCCGTGGTCCGGTCTATGAGATTTTCGCTGCCGACCAACCGTGTGCCATCCTTCCAGCCAGTCCCGGGCAGCGTCCGGAGAGTCAAAAAAACACACTTTTTTGTCCGCCACGACTCTGAGCCGAGCCGCGAAGAGCATCGAATATGGTAGTTCCTTTTCTCTCAACGTTTTCTTAACTTCCAAGAACGTCCTTCTCCTCTTGGAAACTTCGGCCGTGTAGTCCGGGAAAAAGGCAATCCTTGAGTTCTGAATTTGGATGGCCGGTGCCACTCTCGCAGCCTGTAATATGGTGTCACGGTCCCTGAAGTGAAATAGTCTAGCCAAGATAGGTAGGGGTGAGCTTCCAGACTCTGGTTTTCCCCCCGGAACTCGGTGGGCCCTATCCACGGAGAAGAAATTCGAGAGCCCCTTGGGCTGGAGCTGGTTTTTAATCAAGTTCTCCACATAGAGATCCATCGCCCCCGTGTCTTCGGATTCCGGCACTCCCAAAATTCGGACGTTGTTGCGCCGGGAACGGCCCTCCTGGTCATCCAGTTTATCCCTGAGCTGTTTATTGTCTGTCTGTAAAACGTTCCATTGCTGTTTGTAGTTCGGAGACATCCTCGACCAAGGATTAAGTGACCACCTCGACCTGTTTGACCTTCTCACTCATTTTCTGGAGGTCCGCCCGTATCAGTGTGACTTCCGTGGCCGTCGCCCCCACTGTCGCCTGCACCTGGGCTAAAGCCGCCAAGACGTCTTCTAGCGTGGCTTTTTTCGCCCCCTCTGTTTCGGTTGTTTTCCCCGAGGTCTTGCGTTGTTCTTGAGGCGGTGTCTGCCTTTCATACGCAAATTTGTCCAATTTAACCTGGGTGGTGCTGTTCTTGAGGCCTCTGTTCGACATTGTGCGAGTGGATGCGGTGGTGCCAGAGGCTGCAGCAGGGTGGTGGACAGATCGGGTCGGGTCTTGCACTATTAGTGGCGTCCGTTCCGTGTGGAGGTCCGCGAGGTGGTATCTGCGTAGGCAGTAAAATGGCGGCGTTGCGTCCGAGTTTCACTTATTCTTCCGCGCCCCTGGTCAATCCTGCGGATTTATAGAGGATTGATGGGCGCCGCGGAGTTTCTCTCGTGACTTCGGATCCCCGGAAAGTATTCTGCCGGGTTTCTGGAGTAACAACCACGACGGGCCGGGGCTTCCTGCTCCGCACTGCCGCCACCAGCTCACTTCCGGCCGGCTGTAAACTCGCCGCGACTCCGCTGCTCCCAGGCTGGCATTAGGCCTTTCCCCGCTCCGGTCTCCGCCCGGCAGTTCGATGCGATTTCGGGCCTTTGCTGACCCCAAAGTTGCTGCGTTGGTAGCTGCACGGTCTCCGGGTCTGGCCCTCCCCTTAGAGCTCGTGAAGATACGGATAATTAGCTCGGATTGTTGCGGGAAGCCGCCTTGCCTCGGGAGCCTCTCTAAGCTGCGGCCGCCATCGTTGGCTGCTAGCCACGCCCCCAGCTTTTCCCAATTTCGATGTTTCTAAGGCTTTTATTACCTCCTTATGAGTATAGCTTAGCTGGATGGGGTAGCATGTTTGTGACGGGTGGAGCTCACACTCTACATCCTCCGCTTGGTCTGAGATGCGATCTTCTACCTGGGAAAAGATTTTTGAAAAGTGTTGGACCCAGGTATGAGCGTCTACCCCTACGTCTAATTTCGGGAAATCATTTGCTTAGAGGAGAAATGGAGATTTAACTATTCTCCAACAAGTTGCACTATTCTTCATGGAGCAACTCTAATGTAATTGCTTCCATAGACCTTTTTAATCTGGGATTTACGTTTTTTAGCGCCATATTATAAGCTTTTCTTAATCTGACAATTTCTTCCTTCTCCCTCTTCCTTTTGCTCAGTGCGATTTTTAATGTTGAGTAAGTTTGTGTACACTCTGAATTAAACCATCCTTTCCTGACAGTCCCTTTTGATTTTCTTTTGCAAAGTAGCTCTTCTTTGATAGTGTTGGTAATGATGGTATAACTATGCAATATTTGTTCCGGGGTAAAGTTAAGATCAAGACAAGTTTCAAAGGAGGGCAAGGCTCGCTTAACTACATTGACCGTTACTAACTCTTGATCTACTTTACCCCATTTTAGGGAAAAGCCATTGAGTCTGTCTAAGTTCAAGGATTGTTGGTCCAAGAGACTCCAGTGATCTTCCTCAACCAACGGAGAAAGACTACTTATTATCACACTGTTGGTAAAGTGATCGCTTACTGCATTGGAGATTGTCTCAAACTTATACAGAGTTGGTGCTATGCAGTGGGAAACAAGTACAAAATCAATTGTACTTGTAAGCCCTCTCCCATTGAAAGTAGAGGAAAAAGGAGCAGGAGGGCTGACTAGTTCATTTGCAAACCCTAAATCCAAGGCAACCATTATCTCATTCAGACGGTTACCCACGTTCGTACGTGCAAAATGCGTTCAGTTGTTCCCACCCTCGTCCTGAATGCCACAGATATTGATGCTACTCCTTTTGCACAATGACAGGTTAAAATCACCGCCCCAAATCAATGCTAAAGATTTATTGATGTACTTTGAACGCAAATCATGCAATAAAAAGGAAACCTTATTTAAAACAACAGTTAGATCAATTGGATTCAGATTGTTGTAAAAATTTACCAAAAAATAAATGGACACCTTATTAACAAATATCAAAAGTACCTGACAATTACTTTCTAGCCTCAAAACTTCTATTTTGCTAACTGGTAAAACATTTGATATGTACATTATTAGGTCCCCTTTTGGCCTCCCTGAGTAAGATGGAATAGCCTCTGAGAAGTAAGTTTTATATCCCACGAAGTGGATGGGGGTACAGAGCCATGTTTCCTGCAGACCTATAATGTTATATTTTCATTACTAATGTTAACCAGTTATCGTTTGTGATTTTGGAAAGCAGACCAGCAACATTCCAAAAGACAATTTCCAGCTTTGGACCTTTTGTGTTTGAATAAGAACTCGTTTCCTGAGGGAAGTGCTGTTAGAGCTGGAGTGGACCTTACCACTTCACCCTTTAAGGGAGAGAAAACCGCGTCTTCGCGTATTGTTATCAAATCTCCACTGTTTGTGTATTGAATGCAGGGTATGTCTAATGGTAAACCAGCATATGTAAGTTTTGGAAGTTGTTAAATCACATTGACTCAGTGGCGCCGTGCGGCTCACTGTTGTTGTTTCTGTCACCACCAAGTCCAGTCACTCGACTAGGCCTGAATGGGCTGTGAATCTGTTGTACGTTAGGGTCGGTTGTGAAGGCCTCTGAACCCTGTAGAAATTTCTCATACTTGCAAAGGGAAAGTTGGTTCTTTTTGGAGGATAGAAAAAGCCCAGTGGCAAAATGTTAATCCCTACAGCGTTAACAGTATGATTACTTCCTAAGCTCAGGATTTCCTTTACCAGCCGCCGAGTCCCAAATGTCAAGACTATACAGTCCCCCATCAGAACCTTTTCCCGCACTCACACCCATTGGACTCGTCTAATCATCTTGAGGTCATGAAATAGTGGACTATGCAGCCCTATCCTATTACTCAGCCAGTGCAACAACTTGTTCTTAAGAGCAATCCATGTTTCCTCGTTAGGAGATTGGTTAGGAGGTACTTTGCCCAAGATGATGACGTAGGGGGTGGCTTCTGGTGGAAGATCCAAATGTGGGTCTGTAGCCAGTCGATCGGCCGGAAAAGGGGTAGGAGGATGTTTTTGACTATATTGCTGGGAACAAAGAGGCATTTGTACTTGGGGTGGTATTGCCTGTGGAATCGAATAGATGTTTAAATTAATGTGCCTCAGCGACGTATGCAATGTCCCTTTTTCTGCTGACTTATTATGCATCTGCTCCGTCGGACCCATAGCGTTATCTAAAAGAGCATTCCTCTTCGTGGTGAGCCCCTCACTTTTCTGAGTCCTTAAATTCCCTACCTGGGTATTTAAAGACGGGTTTAAACCCGAAACTGGGATTAAGGGTAAGTGCGTTGAGTTGGATTTGCTAAGTAGAATATTTTCCATGTTAGTCATTCTAGGAAGATGCACATCACTGATGGCTATCTTCATGGCAATGAAAGCTTTCAAAGTACATCTGTGCAACAAGGTCGTGTTGATCCGGACGGACAACATGACGGCCATGTACTACATTCAGAAACAGGGAGGAACACACTCTCCACAGTTGTCTCATCTGGCTCAGAGCATGTGGAAGTGGGCCATTCAGAGGAACATCTTCCTCATGGCAGAACACCTCCCATGCAAGGACAATCAGATGGCGGACCTGCTCAGCAGGTACAGCCACCAGATGCACGAGTGAGAGATACATCCATCAGTACTCCACCCGTACTTCCTAAAGTGGGGTCATCCAGAGATAGACCTGTTCGCCACAAAGGAAAACGCCAAATGCCCAAGCTTTGCCGCCAGGTTCCCACACCCACAGTCGCAGGGCAATGCAATATGGATGAACTGGTCAGGCAAATTTGCGTACGCTTTTCCCCCAGCACCTCTAATACCGCTGGTGGCACGCAAGCTGAAGCAGACTCTCATCCTGGTTGCTCCTACGTGGGCTCGCCAACCATGGTACACCACGTTTCTGGAACTGTTCGTGGTACCGCATCAAAGGCTGCGCCTCACACCCAGGCTTTTGACGCAGAGCCATGGCGACATTCAGCATCCAGATCCGCAACAGCTCAACCTGGCGATCTGGCTCCTGAGGTCCTAGAGTTTGGCTACCTTAACCTTCCTCCCGACTGTATGGACATAATCAGGGAGGCAAGAAAGCCCACCACCAGAGCATGCTATGCGGCGAAATGGAAGCGGTTTGTCATTTATTGTGCAGACCACAACATTAACCCCTTCCATGCTGATGACGAACCCCAGCAGTCATGCACTACAGTGCTCGTGTGCTGATGACGGGTGGGGTTCGTCATGGCCCGCCCCTGTTCATTTGTTTACAGCACAGGGGCGGAAACGGGCCAGCAGTGAAGGGGTTAACCCGCTGGATGCATCTATTCAGAACATCATTTGTTATCTCTTACATCTGTACAAATGTAATCTGGCCTATGCTTCCATTCGTATACATCTATCCGCAATGGCTGCTTATCTCCAAAACAGACAGCACCTCTCACTTTTCAGAGTGCCTGCCATTAAAGCCTTTCTGGAAGGACTCAAACGAGTCATTCCTCCGCGGACACCACCAGCTCCCGAGTGGAACCTAAATGTGGTCCTCACCAGGCTGATGGGTCCCCCTTTCGAACCACTGCATTCCTGCGAGATTCAGTTCTTGACATGGAAAGTGGCTTTCCTTATAGCGATTACGTCGCTATTGACGAGTTAGTGAACTCCAGGCACTAACTATCCAAGAGCCATTTATTCAAATTCATTCCAACAGGGTGGTGCTTCTCACTAACCCTAAGTTCCTTCCTAAGGTAGTTTCTCAGTTCCATATCAACCAGACTATAGAACTACCTGTGTTCTTCCAAAATCCAGAGTCAGTTGCGGAGAGGATGCTCCACACACTTGACGTCAAAAGGGCCTTAATGTACTACATTGATAGGACCAAAGATTTTAGGAAGACTAAACAACTATTTGTTGCCTTTTCGCCACAGCACAAAGGCAACCCCATTTCCAAGGCTGGTATAGCCAGGTGGATCGTTAAATGTATTCAGATCTGCTATCAGAAAGCCAAACGCACTCTCATCATTCCACCGCGGGCCCACTCCACCCGAAAGTTGGGGGCCTCCATGGCTTTCTTTGGAAATATTCCTTTGGAAGACATATGTAGAGCAGCCACATGGTCTACCACACAAACATTTACAAAACACTACTGTGTTGATGTGCACTCCAAACAGCAGGCAGCTGTAGGGCAGGCTGTTCTGAAAACACTTTTCCAAACTGCTGCGGCTGGCACAGGCGGCCGCTGTTAATGGAGGGACTGCTATGTATTCTATGAACAGATATGAATTCAGCAGCCCACATGCCTCGAACCGAATATGCTACTTACCAGTATGCATCTGTTCTTGGCATGTAGGGCTGCTGACATTCATATCGCCCACCCTCCTCCCCGGCGCCTGTAGCGGCTGCAGCATTCACACATACTTCTAGCATGGTCATCATTCACATAGTTTCAGTGGCGTCACTAGGGGGGTGCGGACCGCACTGGGTGACACCATCACACGGGGTGACACCAATCTGTTTACGCTGTGTAACACAGCTCTGCAGCCTCGCCTCCGCTCTGCCAGGCGGCACTATTTTGGGGGCGGCGGGGATACAGTGCACACATTACATGCAGTTATTAGTGCAAGGTGCAAGTCCACCCGGTTGGTGTCATTTCCAAATTTTACAGGGCTCGGGCCAAAGGCAAGAAAACTTTAAAGGAAAGGGTCAAGGGGTTAGGCTCTTTGATGTTTCCGAGAGACACCCCGGAGGAATGGAACTGCCCGTTTAATTTGTCAGTGGAAGAAGTTTTAAGAAGGAGAATGCTACGGGATAAACCAGTTGGCAGTGGAGAGCTGGCATGACCAGGATTATGCCATCAACAGTGCCCGAGATAGCGCTACGACCGGGGGCACTTTCTTGTCCCCGGAAGGCGGGATGGGGGCACCGCAGCCCTGCTTCCGGTGGTTGCAGTAAGGCTGTGTAAACCTACCCTCTACAACTTTATTGGTGATCCATTCTCGCATTAGGGGGTCCGTCCCTGTCCACTCACTGCCCCCGTAGCATACACCATCGCTGATCGCTCCTCTAATGCCTGTCTCGCAGCTCTTACCTGACACGTCACGTCAGGAAGCAGAAGTACGCCTGTGTCCTAAATTGCTGCCCAACCCGGCCGTCCCCGCAACCCTTCAGAAGAAATCTCTTAAAGCAGCATTAAGAAAGCACGCTGTAAAATGTCATCACAGCTACAGTTAATCATTCATCTGCTTGGCTTGGTATTGGTATTTCTAAATGTGATATACGGTCTGACGAGAAAGATGATCCTAATGTAACACATGCGCTAATCGCATGGCTTTAAGTCGGCTGGGTCCTGCTGGTGCTCAGCACCGTCGATTCTAAATAGCAGGTGCGGTGCCAAAAAACGGGTCCCTATCGGACTCTCCTTTTTTACCCTCACACTTAGGATGACAAATAAATCAAAACTCTGCAGCAGTGCTATCCTTCACAGCCTTTGATGTAACTTCAAAGAGACTCGTTTTGCACAGTCTCATCATTTCAGAACTGAAGCATTGTCAAAGTTATATACAACAAAGGACAAAGCCATTGTTTTTGCTTATTTATCTTATGCAACTAACAACAATTGACAAAGCCAATAGTCCTGGCTTGTTGTGTAATGTTTCTTGGTGTGTCATATATCTGGATGCACAGCAGCAAAATCAAAATACCAGTGCGGTGGCACACTATGCTCAGCAAAGATTTTTAGCTCAGGTGTTTTTAAGCCACACCCTTCATTATATCGACCACTCTCTCCCCTTTGAGAGACCCTCCAGTTTTCTCATCACACTTAAAGCCCTGGCTAATCGGATCACCGTGTTCTGGACTTTCATGTCGCAGCATTGTGCATAGAGGGAGTTTTTAGTTTGTTCTCTTGGACTAGGGGTCAGATTCAAATTCTATGCAATGTGGACCAAGGGCGCACCCTTTTCTTAAAGTGCCTGGCATGTACCGGCTGTTACAGATGTAGGAGCTGCTGTGGCTTTTGCTGTTTTTGGGCAAACACGCGTTAAACTTGTAACTCGCAGCAGAGGATTCTGGGAAATGTAGTCCAGCTATCATTAGTAATCCCGAGGTTCATCGCGCACATTTATTAGGCATGTTGGCAACATTTTAAAAAGGCACAGGCGATGTTACACTATTTCATAACACTATGCCTGAGAGGATTTTGCGCTATGAAAGGAAATAAGACCAGGCACACAGAGTGCAGTGCTATATGATTCAATGCCACAACATCATAACTTTTCCAGTTCTGGACTTTTCCTCACAATTTTCAGGTGTGATAGTGAAAATGGTTGATTTGATTTACACCAAGATTAAAATTCTCAGAAAGAATTGATAGTGTAAACACAAATGGAAATTGGCGGACTCGGAGCGGAGGAGGTCCATGTGATAAGTCGTGATGGGGTGACACCATGAGTTACCTGCACCAGGTGGCACCAACCCTAGTGTCGCCACTGCATAGTTTTACTCCATCTTGGCCACAATGGCTAAAAACAATCTGAGGATGGAGTTGATGCCCATGCGCACTGTAGTCCAGGGGAGGAGCCACCTATCTCGTGATACTTCGAAGACTCTTCCAGGACAACAATGTGCGATCATCCGGACCCAACATTAGGCGGCGATCTATGCACAGATATGAATGTCAGCAGCCCTACTTGCCAAGAACAGATGCATACTGGTAAGTAGCATATTCGTTATCCAACACGTCGACTGCCCCAGTTAAATAGCTCAACAGGGTTTGCTGTGTATCGGACTTTGGCCTATTCCCCCTAGGACTCAATAATTTTCTTTTGCCCATTGTTCGATGTAAGTGCACAAACTATCCAAACTATTAAAATGTTGCTATCAACAATTGATAAATCAAAATGCCCCAACAATACAAAAATAAAAATACCAAGGGACTGGGTCCAGCCTAGCCTCTTCCGGCCACTGACGGCCAAGGAAGGGCCCGCCCTTTGCCCGGAGAACACGCGTTTGTTTTAAAGGTCCCGGGGGGGCGGAGGCAACTGCTGTACGCCTCTCGCAAGACCACGCTGCCCCCTGGATGGTGTAGTCTGGGCAGTGCGCGGTCGGCGGGTCTCACAGGGCGCAACAAGCAGGCAAGCACCCCCTCACTCTGGCAAGCATCCCACTGAAACGATGAAAAAGGGCAGCAGCTGGGCAAAGTGTGGGTAAGTTTTCCAGAGTTAATGTTCCAGAAAGCGCCCCACGATGCGGGAGCCCGCGTTCGTTTTAAAGGTCCCGGGAAGCGGGGCAACTGCTGTACGCCTCTCGTGAGACTGCGCTGCCCCCGGGATGGTGTAGTCGGGGCAGTGCGCGGTCCGCGGGTCTCACAGGGCGCAACAAGCAGGCAAGCACCCCCTCACTCTGGCAAGCAATCCCACTGAAACGATGAAAAAGGGCAGCAGCTTGGCAAAGTGCGGGTACGTTTTGCAGAGTTAATGTTCCAGAAATCGTTTTTGTTACACAGGTAATTTTTAGGGCTCGCCTGCTGATGCGCTCAAGCGCATAGCTGGCGAGCTATATTGTGGCTTAAACAGAGCTGAACCATCTCGGAGATTTTGTTGCAGTGCCCGCGAGCGCGTGCACATCAAAGCCACCAGCCTCCTTCGGCATCTAAGTCTTCCCCAGCCGGCATTTCTCCTTCCCTAATTATTCACTGCACGGCCGGCCGGCACATCAAAGGCTGCTGCTCCCAGCTCCTATTCTTCCCTTCTTGCCTCTCCCCGCCCCCCCCCCCCCCCCACCCCCTTCCCACCACAGCAATGCCTAGGGCTTGTTTATATTGCAGCCTAACCATCTCGCACGCTGCTCTTGAAACAATAACTGTTGTTGGTCATGAAATAATTAAACGCTCTAAATATTTTATCAGGGCCACACAGAATTTTATAAAGTCTTTTGCTGGCCTTTTCGTTTTATGCCGATTGCTATTTTACACCTTTCGCATACTGGCGATTTGCTTCAAAGGAATACATTCAACCTGAATCCCGTTTCTAGAGCTTTCTCCTCTTCTGCTATATATGGGTTTTAGTTGAATTTCATTGATCTCTTTTACTAATGATTTATAACAAGTGCCACCCACCACACAGCTCCACCTACACAGCTCCACCGATTCACCCACCACACAGCTCCACCGATGCACCCACCACACAGCTCCACCGATGCACCCACCACACAGCTCCACCGATGCACCCACCACACAGCTCCACCGATGCTCCCACCACACAGCTCCACCTACACAGCTCCACCGAGGCACCCAACACACAGCTCCACCGAGGCACCCAACACACAGCTCCACCGAGGCACCCAACACACAGCTCTACCGAGGCACCCAACACACAGCTCCACCGAGGCACCCACCACACAGCTCCACAGATGCACCCACCACCCAGCTCCACCGATGCACCCACCACACAGCTCCACTGACGCACCCACCACCCAGCTCCAGCGGTGCACCCACCACACAGCTCCACTGACACAGCTCCACTGACACAGCTCCACCGATGCACCCACCACACAGCTCCACAGATGACCCCACCACACAGCTCCACTGATGCACCCAAGACACAGCTCCACTGATGCACCCAAGACACAGCTCCACCGGGGCACCTACCACACAGCTCCACCGATACACCCACCACACAGCTCCACCGAGGCACCCACCACACAGCTTCACCGATGCACCCACCACACAGCTTCACCGATGCACCCACCACACAGCTGCAGCGATGCAGCCACCACACAGCTCCACCGACACAGCTCCACCGATGCACCCACCGACACAGCTCCACCGATGCACTCACCACACATCTCCACCGAGGCACCCACCACACAGCTCCACCGATGCACCCACCACACAGCTCCACCGATGCACCCACCACACAGCTCCACCGATGCACCCACCACACAGCTCCACCGATGCACCCACCACACAGCTCCACCGATGCACCCACCACACAGCTCCACCGATGCACCCACCACACAGCTCCACCGATGCACCCACCACACAGCTCCACCGATGCACGACCACACAGCTCCACCGAGGCACCCACCACACAGCTCCACCGAGGCACCCACCACACAGCTCCACCGATCACCCACCACACAGCTCCACAGATGCCCCCTCCACACAGCTCCACCGAGGCACCCACCTTACAGCTCCACCGAGGCACCCACCACACAGCTCCACCGAGGCACCCACCACCTAGCTCCACCGATGCACCCCCCAACCTGCTCCACCGACACAGCTCCAACGATGCACCCACCACACAGCTCCACTGATGCAACCACCACACAGCTCCACCGATGCACCCACCACACAGCTCCACTGATGCAACCACCACACAGCTCCACCGACACAGCTCCAAAAAATGCACCCACCACAGAGCTCCACAGATGCCCCCACCACACAGCTCCACCGATGCACCCACCACACAGCTCCACCGAGGCACCCACCACACAGCTCCGAGGCACCTACCACACAGCTCCACCGATGCACCCACCATACAGCTCCACCTATGCACCCACCATACAGCTCAAAAGATGCACCCACCACACAGCTCCACAGAGGCACCCACCACACAGCTCCACAGATGCACCCACCACACAGCTCCACAGATGCACCCACCACACAGCTCCACAGATGCACCCACCACACAGCTCCACCGATGCACCCACCACACAGCTCCACCGATGCACCCACCACACAGCTCCACCGATACACCCATCACACAGCTCCACCGATGCACCCACCACACAGCTCCACCGATGCACCCACCACACAGCTCCACCGATGCACCCACCACACAGCTCCACCGATGCACCCACCACACAGCTCCACCGATGCACCCACCACACAGCTCCACCGATGCACCCACCACACAGCTCCACCGATGCACCTACCACACAGCTCCACCGACACAGCTCCACCGACACAGCTCCACCAACACAGCTCCACCGACACAGCTCCACCGATGCACCCACCACACAGCTCCACCGAGGCACCCACCACACAGCTCCACCGAGGCACCCACCACACAGCTCCACCGAGGCACCCACCACACAGCTCCACCGAGGCACCCACCACACAGCTCCACCGAGGCACCCACCACACAGCTCCACCGAGGCACCCACCACACAGCTCCACCGAGGCACCCACCACACAGCTCCACCGATGCAGCCACCACACAGCTCCACCGACACAGCTCCACCGATGCACCCACCACCCAGCTCCACCGATGCACCCACCACACAGCTCCACCGATGCACCCACCACACAGTTCCACCGATGCACCCACCACACAGCTCCACCTACACAGCTCCACCGAGGCACCCAACACACAGCTCCACCGAGGACCCCAACACACAGCTCCACCGAAGCATTCAACACACAGCTCCACTGAGGCACCCAACACACAGCTCCACCGAGGCACCCACCACACAGCTCCACAGATGCACCCACCACACAGCTCCACCGATGCACCCACCACCCAGCTCCACCGATGCACCCACCACACAGCTCCACCGATGCACCCACCACACAGCTCCACCGACGCACCCACCACCCAGCTCCAGCGGTGCACCCACCACACAGTTCCACTGACACAGCTTCACTGACACAGCTTCACTGACACAGCTCCACCGATGCACCCACCACACAGCTCCACAGATGACCCCACCACACAGCTCCACTGATGCACCCAAGACACAGCTCCACCGAGGCACCTACCACACAGCTCCACCGAGGCACCCACCACACAGCTCCACCGAGGCACCCACCACCCTGCTCCACCGACACAGCTCCAACGATGCACCCACCACACAGCTCCACTGATGCAACCACCACACAGCTCCACCGATGCACCCACCACACAGCTCCACTGATGCAACCACCACACAGCTCCACCGACACAGCTCCAACGATGCACCCACCACACAGCTCCACTGATGCACCCACCACACAGCTCCACAGATGCACCCACCACACAGCTCCACAGATGCACCCACCACACAGCTCCACAGATGCACCCACCACACAGCTCCACCGATGCACCCACCACACAGCTCCACCGATGCACCCACCACACAGCTCCACCGATGCACCCACCACACAGCTCCACCGATACACCCATCACACAGCTCCACCGATGCACCCACCACACAGCTCCACCAATGCACCCACCACACAGCTCCACCGATGCACCCACCACACAGCTCCACCGATGCACCTACCACACAGGTCCACCGACACAGCTCCACCGACACAGCTCCACCGACACAGCTCCACCGACACAGCTCCACCAACACAGCTCCACCGACACAGCTCCACCGATGCACCCACCACACAGCTCCACCGAGGCACCCACCACACAGCTCCACCGAGGCACCCACCACACAGCTCCACCGAGGCACCCACCACACAGCTCCACCGAGGCACCCACCACACAGCTCCACCGAGGCACCCACCACACAGCTCCACCGATGCAGCCACCACACAGCTCCACCGACACAGCTCCACCGATGCACCCACCACCCAGCTCCACCGATGCACCCACCACACAGCTCCTCCGATGCACCCACCACACAGTTCCACCGATGCACCCACCACACAGCTCCACCTACACAGCTCCACCGAGGCACCCAACACACAGCTTCACCGAGGACCCCAACACACAGCTCCACCGAGGCATTCAACACACAGCTCCACTGAGGCACCCAACACACAGCTCCACCGAGGCACCCACCACACAGCTCCACAGATGCACCCACCACACAGCTCCACCGATGCACCCACCACCCAGCTCCACCGATGCACCCACCACACAGCTCCACTGATGCACCCACCACACAGCTCCAGCGGTGCACCCACCACACAGTTCCACTGACACAGCTTCACTGACACAGCTCCACTGACACAGCTCCACCGATGCACCCACCACACAGCTCCACAGATGACCCCACCACACAGCTCCACTGATGCACCCAAGACACAGCTCCACCGAGGCACCTACCACACAGCTCCACCGATAAACAGACCACACAGCTCCACCGAGGCACCCACCACACAGCTCCACAGATGCACCCACCACACAGCTTCACCGATGCACCCACCACACAGCTGCAGCGATGCAGCCACCACACAGCTCCACCGACACAGCTCCACCGATGCACCCACCGACACAGCTCCACCGATGCACTCACCACACAGCTCCACCGAGGCACCCACCACACAGCTCCACCGATGCACCCACCACACAGCTCCACCGATGCACCCACCATACAGCTCCCCCGATGCACCCACCATACAGCTCCCCCGATGCACCCACCACACAGCTCCCCCGATGCACCCACCACACAGCTCCACCGATGCACCCACCACACAGCTCCACCGATGCACCCACCACACAGCTCCACCGATGCACCGCCACACAGCTCCACCGAGGCACCCACCACACAGCTCCACCGATGCCCCCACCACACAGCTCCACAGATGCCCCCACCACACAGCTCCACCGATGCACCCACCACACAGCTCCACCGATGCACCCACCACACAGCTCCACCGATGCACCCACCACACAGCTCCACCGAGGCACCCACCTTACAGCTCCACCGAGGCACCCACCACCCAGCTCCACCGATGCACCCACCACCCAGCTCCACCGACACAGCTCCAACGATGCACCCACCACACAGCTCCACTGATGCAACCACCACACAGCTCCACCGATGCACCCACCACACAGCTCCACCGATGCACCCACCACACAGCTCCACCGATGCAACCACCACACAGCTCCACCGACACAGCTCCAAAAAATGCACCCACCACAGAGCTCCACAGATGCCCCCACCACAGAGCTCCACAGATGCCCCCACCACACAGCTCCACCGATGCACCCACCACACAGCTCCACCGAGGCACCCACCACACAGCTCCACCAAGGCACCTACCACACAGCTCCACCGATGCACCCACCATACAGCTCCACCTATGCACCCACCATAAAGCTCAACAGATGCACCCACCACACAGCTCCACAGAGGCACCCACCACACAGCTCCACAGATGCACCCACCACACAGCTCCACAGATGCACCCACCACACAGCTCCACAGATGCACCCACCACACAGCTCCACCGATGCACCCACCACACAGCTCCACCGATGCACCCACCACACAGCTCCACCGTTGCACCCACCACACAGCTCCACCGATGCACCCACCACACAGCTCCACCGATGCACCCACCACACAGCTCCACCGATGCACCCACCACACAGCTCCACCGAGGCACCCACCACACAGCTCCACCGAGGCACCCACCACACAGCTCCACCGAGGCACCCACCACACAGCTCCACCGAGGCACCCACCACACAGCTCCACCGAGGCACCCACCTCACAGCTCCACCGAGGCACCCACCACACAGCTCCAGAGGCACCCACCACACAGCTCCACTGAGGCACCCACCACACAGCTCCACCGATGCAGCCACCACACAGCTCCACCGACACAGCTCCACCGATGCACCCACCACCCAGCTCCACCGATGCACCCACCACACAGCTCCACCGATGCACCCACCACACAGCTCCACCGACACAGCTCCACCGATGCACCCACCCCACAGCTCCACCTACACACCCACCACACAGCTCAACAGATGCACCCACCACACAGCTCCACCGAGGCACCTACCACACAGCTCCACCGATGCACCCACCATACAGCTCCACCTATGCACCCACCATACAGCTCAACAGATGCACCCACCACACAGCTCCACTGAGGCACCCACCACACAGCTCCACTGAGGCACCCACCACACAGCTCCACTGATGCAGCCACCACACAGCTCCACCGATGCACCCACCACACAGCTCCACCGACACAGCTCCACCGATGCACCCACCCCACAGCTCCACCTACACACCCACCACACAGCCTCACTGAGGCACCCACCACACAGCTCCACCGAGGCACCCACCACACAGCTCCACCGAGGCACCCACCACACAGCTCCACAGATGCACCCACCACACAGCTCCACAGATGCACCCACCACACAGCTCCACCGATGCACCCACCACACAGCTCCACCAATGCACCACACAGCTCCACCTACACAGCTCCACCGATGCACCCAGCTCCACCGATGCACCCACCACCCAGCTCCACCGATGCACCCACAACACAGCTCCACCGACACACCCACCACACAGCTCCACCGACACACCCACCACACAGCTCCACCTACACACCCACCACACAGCTCCACCAATGCACCCACCACACAGCTCCACTGATACACCAGTTAAGCTCCACCGAGGCACCCACCACACAGCTCCGCCGAGGCACCCACCACACAGCTCCGCCGAGGCACCCACCACACAGCTCCGCCGAGGCACCCACCACACAGCTCCGCCGAGGCACCCACCACCCAGCTCCACCGAGGCACCCACCACACAGCTCCACTGATGCACCAACTAAGCTCCACCGATGTAATGTAATGTAAGGATTTATTTGTACCGCGCAACTATCGCTCCAAAGAGCATCTTGGCGCCCACTTGTGTAGCTGATAAGATAGAAATCTTACACTAGGGATCTGGCAATAGTGTCTGGAAGAGTAAAGATCCAGGTTTTTAGTTGTTTCCTGAATTCAGTTTCTTTGTCCAGCGCTCTTATGCGGGGGGGAAGGGTGTTCCATGCTTTTGCACCTAATATCGCAAAGGACTTGCCTCCACGAGTCTTAAGCCTGAATGGTTGAACTGCCAGAAGATTGGCATTGGACGAGCGGAGAATTCGAGTTGGGTGATATCTGGTGAATTTTTTCCGCAGATACAGTGGTCCACGTTGATGAAATGCTCTGAAGGTGATGAGCAATATTTTGAATAGAATTCTTTTAATGATAGGCAGCCAGTTTAGAGTTTTATGGGCTTCTGTCACTGATGATCTTCTGGGCCACTTTAATATGAGTTTAGCCGCCGAATTCTGGACCATTTGGAGCCTGTGGGTGACCTCCTTATTGGTGCCTCCACAGATGCACCCACCACACAGCTCCACCTACACAGCTCCACCTACACAGCTCCACCGATGCACCCACCACCCAGCTCCACCGATGCACCCACCACACAGCTCCACCGACACAGCTCCAACGATGCACCCACCACACAGCTCCACCTACACACCCACCACACAGCTCCACCAATGCACCCACCACACAGCTCCACTGATGCACCAATTAAGCTCCACCAAGGCACCCACCACACAGCTCCGCCGAGGCACCCACCACACAGCTCCGCCGAGGCACCCACCACACAGCTCCACTGATGCACCAACTAAGCTCCACCGATGCACCCACCACACAGCTCCACCAATGCACCCACCACACAGCTCCACTGATGCACCCACCACACAGCTCCACTGATGCACTCACCACCCAGCTCCACCGATGCACCCACCACACAGCTCCACCGATGCACCCACCACACAGCTCCACCCACACAGCTCCGCCGAGGCACCCACCACACAGCTCCGCCGAGGCACCCACCACACAGCTCCGCCGAGGCACCCACCACACAGCTCCGCCGAGGCACCCACCACACAGCTCCGCCGAGGCACCCACCACACAGCTCCGCCGAGGCACCCACCACACAGCTCCGCCGAGGCACCCACCACACAGCTCCGCCGAGGAGCCCACCACACAGCTCCACCGATGCACCCACCACAGAGCTCCACCGAGGCACCCACCATACAGCTCCACCGATGCACCCACCACAGAGCTCCACTGAGGCACCCACCACACAGCTCCACCGAGGCACCCACCATACAGTTCCACCGATGCACCCACCACACAGCTCCACCGATGCAGCCACCACACAGCTCCACCGACCCAGCTCCACCGATGCACCCACCACCCAGCTCCACCGATGCACCCACCACACAGCTCCACCGACACAGCTCCACCTATGCACCCACCACACAGCTCCACCGATGCACCCACCACACAGCTCCACCGAGGCACCCACCATACAGCTCCACCAAGGCACCCACCACAAAGCTCTACCGATGCACCCAGCACACAGCTTCACCGATGCACCCACCACACAGCTCCACCAAAGCACCCACCAGACAGCTCCGCCGATGCACCCACCAGACAGCTCCGCCGATGCACCCTCCACACAGCTCCGCCGAGGCACCCACCACACAGCTCCACCGATGCACCCACCACACAGCTCCACCGATGCTCCAACTAAGCTCCACCAATGCACCCACCAAACAGCTCCACCAATTCACCCACTAGGCTCCACCGATGCACACACCACTCAGCGCAACCACAGCATCAGTCAGCGCAACCACAGCATCAGTCAGCGCAACCACAGTATCACTCAGCACCACCACAGTATCACTCAGCGCAACCACAGCATCACTCAGCGCAACCACAGCATCACTCAGCGCAACCACAGCATCACTCAGCGCAACCACAGCATCACTCAGCGCAACCACCGCATCACTCAGCGCAACCACCGCATCACTCAGCGCAACCACCGCATCACTCAGCGCAACCACCGCATCACTCAGCGCAACCACCGCATCACTCAGCGCAACCACCGCATCACTCAGCGCAACCACAGCATCACTCAGCGCAACCACAGCACCACTGGTTCAAATATGTTCTTTCAATGTTTCAAGCTGTTTTCAAGCTTTCACGCTTTATTACAAATCTCAAAAAGATGTTAATATTTCACTTCTGTTCTTGGATTTTCGTCACAATAAAAAACACTGAACATAATCTTCACAAAAGTTATTTACAAACGTTTAAGCTATTGCCATTACAAATTAAATAAATTATTTAAGTATTAATTATTTAAAAAAATTAATAGCCATTGTTATTTGTAATATCAATACATTTAAGTCACGTAAATACAAAACATGTTGCATTACAAATGCTATAGGTCTCACATTTGCGATCGTTATAACTATTGGCATTGTAAATGACAAAGCTATTAATTTAGCTACTTAAAAAAAAACACATAAATAAAAAAAAATTCATTTATAAGACCAATAGCTCAAACTTTCCTAATGCGAGCCCTATTGCGTTTCCAATACTTGTTAAGGAATATTTGTATGTTTTGAAAATCGACACTTCGAAGAATTTCTGGCAAAAACCAGGCAATGTTATCCTATGGGAGAAAATCAGGCAGTTGTAATTACTTTTGTGGGTCAGCACTGGGATCTCTCCTGATAGCAGGTGAGTAATTTCGTTTTCGTTGATCGGATGATTTTTAAGGAACATTTCAAAGTTGCAAAACTTGACACTTAGAAGAATTTCCAAGTGAAAACCAACCAATGTTACCCTATGGAGAAAATCAAGTTATCAGTCTTTGGTTAAGTACTCGACTGGCAGAGTTAAGTTTCTAGGGGTAGACTCGGGGGTCTCCCAGGGTCAGGTAGGTGCAGTGGTTACACCCTCAGCGGCGCTGGGGCAGCCGGGTGCAGAGTGAGTAGGCCCAATGCTAGCCTATGGCAAGCAGGGGGTCTTTGGTTGGTGGCTGCTAGCAGGCTGGCCACGCGGCTGTGGGAGCTGAGCTCCTGGTCACTTACACAGGGCACGTGGGGAAGTAGAATAGGGCAGATGCTGCACTCCCAGTGGCACTCGGGCGGCTGCGTGCAGGGTGCTTTTATGTCGTCGGGTGCCCAATGTATTTCAATGGGAAAGCTGCAAGACGAACTATGGCTGCAAGCTTGGGAACGGAGACACTTCAGGTGCGACCACCACCTCGAGAGGTAAGTTGGGAAGCTATAGGTTAGGTAGCCACTCAGGAGTTGGGCACATGGGGCCGTGGGGCGCCTGGTGCAGGGGTGTCTTTTGGTGTCTGTAAATATTACCCTCATCTGGTCGCGGTTGGAGGGGTCCCTGGTTGTGAGGCTGCAGGCATCGTCAGGAGCGTCCTTGGGTGCTGGATTCGTGGTCACAATCGCCGGGGAGAAGTCCTAGTCAGGTCCTCCGGGGTTTTCGAGTTTGGTGACCACAGGATTCGCCAGGATTTAGCTGGAGCAAGTTCGAGGGTCGACAGGCCAGTATGGCTGGGGCCAAGTCAGTTGGTGTCGTCCTCTTGTTAGCAGCTGCACAGCAGGTCTTCTTTCTTCTTTCTTCTTGTTCTTGTTTTACAAAAAGTGATGTTTGGGGGTTACACAGGGGGTAGGTTTAAAGGATCTGTGTGAACTTTGTAGAGAACTGAACGGTTTAGGTGACATGGTTTCTCAGTAATAGTATTACAAGAAATTGTTTTTCGATGAAATCGCGTACAAGTGGGATAAGGGGGCTGCTGGTTCCTGAAATGAGCAGTATTCTGTTTGTCTTACATGATTGTTGCCTATGTGGCAGCATTTCCCTTCCCTTCATTTCCTGCCTGTTCTCTCTTATTAGAATCAGGTTAAAGATGTATCCTGAGGTGTGTCATTCATGTGGTTTTTGTTACATAGGTTAATGTTGATTGAATGTTTATTTTTTCTAAGAAAAAATCATGATATTTGGAAAATTGGCCTTAGGCTGTATTTTTCGCGTTTATCAATGCCACAATTCTATGGCTTGCAGTTTGTTAAAGTGTTAAAGGAGCAATATTCTAATGCTTGTGATTTCAGTGAAGACTCCTATTATACAGAACTAGGATTCAGATTAACTATTTTTTTCCTTTTACTTGATTTTGTGCCCTAATTTGATTAATTACTTCCTTCTCTACTCTGCAGCTTGTTTCTGCCAGTGCCTTATGGCCAGAAGCCAGAGGGTAAAACTGTAGCATTGCCAAGTGCTCCAGTAACACGCGCAGTGACCACGACTACCACCACAGCCACAGTGACACCGCAGACGCAGGTGCGCGGGAGGCCACCTGTGGCCACAGCATCAGCTAACCAGGGTAAGGAAAGTTTTCCAAACGCCATTGCTTTGTCAACTCTGCTATTAGTGATGTGCTGCTAGTATCCTAACTAAAAACATCATTCACATACCTGTGACATTCTTCAACTTTAGGACTAATAAGACTCTGAAATGTAATTTTTCGTGAAAACCACCAACGCAGTATCCTAACTAAAAACATCATTCACATACCTGTGACATTCTTCAACTTTAGGACTAATAAGACTCTGAAATTAATTTTTTTGTGAAAACCACCAACGCATTGTGGTGTCAAATTAATTTTGTACAACTCCTGTGCATGACGTTGAAATGCTTCAGATGTCATTTTCTATACGCTGCATCTACAAGCACTACATAATGTGAACATTATTAGTTTTGAAAAGTAAGCTAATGTTTTATTTGTGGTTTCCTCTTTTTAAAACTGTTCTTATTCAGTAGCTTTGAGCTATTCCATTGGAGAAAAAATACTCGTAAATGGACTGATAAAAGGGAATTTAAAAGTATGTTTATGCTAATTTCACTTAAAAAAAACTGCATCAACGCAATATGCACATAAAAAAAATCTGAAAGTTTATACAAGGAATGGTGGGCCTGCTAAGATCTTACTTGTCGAAGCTCTGTGCACTAAGTGCAATGCTTGGGCACACCAAAGGCAATGTAAGTGTCGGCAGAGTTTATGATGTGGATTCTTCAAAGTATGCTTTGTCCTTATTTACCGCCTGAGTAGTTATCTTCCTGGGGAGAGAAAGAGAGCCTTAAAGAAATGCCACCAAGGTGCCAGGCATCCCCGACGTTGATGGGGCGGTTGTGGAGATTAGGCAAGCTAATGCCCAGAGTTGCCCAGTGGGACCCCTGGTTAGAGTAGGCCCCGAGGTGAGAATTATCGAGTCTGCTGACCCTGGTCCACGACCCTGCCGCGTCGGGAATTGAACCCTGGTCCCGGGCCGACTTCTGCTTCCGGGTCTGCCGCCTCTAACCAGTGAGCCACACCACTCCACTCAACATGTGTGAATGCTACTCCCTCCTCTAGCCTGGATTTCTGTTTCAACTAACCATGAGAAGCCCATTTCGCTGGTCTTTAGTCTCAGTGAAAGGTGGGGAAGCCCTGTTGATGGTAGCGTGGTGGTTAAACACTTATTCACATCATAGTCACTTAATTTGGTTCCTCGTTTTACGTAATTTGAGTTAGTTGATGGAACTGTTTCCCATGATTATAACTAAATTCCCATCATTATTTAGAATATAAAATACATTTAAAATAAACATTTTAAAATGCAGTTTTGTCAACATCTTTGAAAATAAAACAACACCACTGACAATAAAAACATTTGGCTGAATAACCTTTTCCAAAGGTGTTCCATTTAACAATAAGCGACCAGCATTGTCACTGCCCTGGCATTGGCTGCCATATTTTTTGGCTTTGTCAGTGCTTGTTTTGTTTTATCATGGTTTTTTAAAATTTTGAGGGACCTTCCAGGCCCTTGTACATTTTTTTGGTCTCAAAAAGCACACATTACCATAATAGTCCATTGCTCTGAAGTGAACTTCTTTGTGTGCAAATGTGTATTGTGTGAAAGAGGAGAATGCTGTCACTCAAAGTGAAGTTAGCCAATAGGTGAGGTGGTCTGACTCATTGCTCCATGCTGTATGCTGATTTGGAAGGAACAAGATTGTTAATGACCTAACCACAGAGTAATGGATAAAGAGGCTTGACTGAAACCCCTATAAGAGTATTATATATACAGATATATATATATATATATATATATATATATATATATATATATATATCTCTCTCTCTCTCTCTCTCTCTCTCTCTCTATATATATATATATATATATAGATTCACAATTGCCCTTAAGCTTTTCCAGGACACACTCGTGTTTAGCCAGCCATCCGGCCTGTCTGGATACTCGTCCCCACTTCCTCTCAGGTAAGCTGTGGTGCCTGACGCGTTTCGGGGCCAGCTGCCCCTTAATCATAGGCGGCTCGGTAAGTGCACTTCAAAGGCTCGTTTTTATTTGTAACTTTTGCAAGCATGCTCGTCATTGGTTCACAGTTCATTTTTGAAAACATATTGCATGCTGGGAATCGTATTTTCCAATTCGAGTCTCTGGGTCACTCTTTGGTTTAGAGCAGTCATTCAATTCCCTAAGTGGGATACCTTCAAGTTGTGGAGATGCAATTTGATCCGGCTTCACACACTTTCGCGGACGAGCATAGTTCAATCCGCAGCCCCTCTTGTCAGTTTCCCGCTGCCGGTGACAAGAGACGGTGCATCCTGACGCGGTAAGAGCACCGCGCTGCATAAATTGATTCACAATTGCCCTTAAGCTTTTCCAGGACACACTCGTGTTTAGCCAGCCATCCGGCCTGTCTGGATACTCGTCCCCACTTCCTCTCAGGTAAGCTGTGGTGCCTGACGCGTTTCGGGGCCAGCTGCCCCTTAATCATAGGCGGCTCGGTAAGTGCACTTCAAAGGCTCGTTTTTATTTGTAACTTTTGCAAGCATGCTCGTCATTGGTTCACAGTTCATTTTTGAAAACATATTGCATGCTGGGAATCGTATTTTCCAATTCGAGTCTCTGGGTCACTCTTTGGTTTAGAGCAGTCATTCAATTCCCTAAGTGGGATACCTTCAAGTTGTGGAGATGCAATTTGATCCGGCTTCACACACTTTCGCGGACGAGCATAGTTCAATCCGCAGCCCCTCTTGTCAGTTTCCCGCTGCCGGTGACAAGAGACGGTGCATCCTGACGCGGTAAGAGCACCGCGCTGCATAAATTGATTCACAATTGCCCTTAAGCTTTTCCAGGACACACTCGTGTTTAGCCAGCCATCCGGCCTGTCTGGATACTCGTCCCCACTTCCTCTCAGGTAAGCTGTGGTGCCTGACGCGTTTCGGGGCCAGCTGCCCCTTAATCATAGGCGGCTCGGTAAGTGCACTTCAAAGGCTCGTTTTTATTTGTAACTTTTGCAAGCATGCTCGTCATTGGTTCACAGTTCATTTTTGAAAACATATTGCATGCTGGGAATCGTATTTTCCAATTCGAGTCTCTGGGTCACTCTTTGGTTTAGAGCAGTCATTCAATTCCCTAAGTGGGATACCTTCAAGTTGTGGAGATGCAATTTGATCCGGCTTCACACACTTTCGCGGACGAGCATAGTTCAATCCGCAGCCCCTCTTGTCAGTTTCCCGCTGCCGGTGACAAGAGACGGTGCATCCTGACGCGGTAAGAGCACCGCGCTGCATAAATTGATTCACAATTGCCCTTAAGCTTTTCCAGGACACACTCGTGTTTAGCCAGCCATCCGGCCTGTCTGGATACTCGTCCCCACTTCCTCTCAGGTAAGCTGTGGTGCCTGACGCGTTTCGGGGCCAGCTGCCCCTTAATCATAGGCGGCTCGGTAAGTGCACTTCAAAGGCTCGTTTTTATTTGTAACTTTTGCAAGCATGCTCGTCATTGGTTCACAGTTCATTTTTGAAAACATATTGCATGCTGGGAATCGTATTTTCCAATTCGAGTCTCTGGGTCACTCTTTGGTTTAGAGCAGTCATTCAATTCCCTAAGTGGGATACCTTCAAGTTGTGGAGATGCAATTTGATCCGGCTTCACACACTTTCGCGGACGAGCATAGTTCAATCCGCAGCCCCTCTTGTCAGTTTCCCGCTGCCGGTGACAAGAGACGGTGCATCCTGACGCGGTAAGAGCACCGCGCTGCATAAATTGATTCACAATTGCCCTTAAGCTTTTCCAGGACACACTCGTGTTTAGCCAGCCATCCGGCCTGTCTGGATACTCGTCCCCACTTCCTCTCAGGTAAGCTGTGGTGCCTGACGCGTTTCGGGGCCAGCTGCCCCTTAATCATAGGCGGCTCGGTAAGTGCACTTCAAAGGCTCGTTTTTATTTGTAACTTTTGCAAGCATGCTCGTCATTGGTTCACAGTTCATTTTTGAAAACATATTGCATGCTGGGAATCGTATTTTCCAATTCGAGTCTCTGGGTCACTCTTTGGTTTAGAGCAGTCATTCAATTCCCTAAGTGGGATACCTTCAAGTTGTGGAGATGCAATTTGATCCGGCTTCACACACTTTCGCGGACGAGTATAGTTCAATCCGCAGCCCCTCTTGTCAGTTTCCCGCTGCCGGTGACAAGAGACGGTGCATCCTGACGCGGTAAGAGCACCGCGCTGCATAAATTGATTCACAATTGCCCTTAAGCTTTTCCAGGACACACTCGTGTTTAGCCAGCCATCCGGCCTGTCTGGATACTCGTCCCCACTTCCTCTCAGGTAAGCTGTGGTGCCTGACGCGTTTCGGGGCCAGCTGCCCCTTAATCATAGGCGGCTCGGTAAGTGCACTTCAAAGGCTCGTTTTTATTTGTAACTTTTGCAAGCATGCTCGTCATTGGTTCACAGTTCATTTTTGAAAACATATTGCATGCTGGGAATCGTATTTTCCAATTCGAGTCTCTGGGTCACTCTTTGGTTTAGAGCAGTCATTCAATTCCCTAAGTGGGATACCTTCAAGTTGTGGAGATGCAATTTGATCCGGCTTCACACACTTTCGCGGACGAGCATAGTTCAATCCGCAGCCCCTCTTGTCAGTTTCCCGCTGCCGGTGACAAGAGACGGTGCATCCTGACGCGGTAAGAGCACCGCGCTGCATAAATTGATTCACAATTGCCCTTAAGCTTTTCCAGGACACACTCGTGTTTAGCCAGCCATCCGGCCTGTCTGGATACTCGTCCCCACTTCCTCTCAGGTAAGCTGTGGTGCCTGACGCGTTTCGGGGCCAGCTGCCCCTTAATCATAGGCGGCTCGGTAAGTGCACTTCAAAGGCTCGTTTTTATTTGTAACTTTTGCAAGCATGCTCGTCATTGGTTCACAGTTCATTTTTGAAAACATATTGCATGCTGGGAATCGTATTTTCCAATTCGAGTCTCTGGGTCACTCTTTGGTTTAGAGCAGTCATTCAATTCCCTAAGTGGGATACCTTCAAGTTGTGGAGATGCAATTTGATCCGGCTTCACACACTTTCGCGGACGAGCATAGTTCAATCCGCAGCCCCTCTTTTCAGTTTCCCGCTGCCGGTGACAAGAGACGGTGCATCCTGACGCGGTAAGAGCACCGCGCTGCATAAATTGATTCACAATTGCCCTTAAGCTTTTCCAGGACACACTCGTGTTTAGCCAGCCATCCGGCCTGTCTGGATACTCGTCCCCACTTCCTCTCAGGTAAGCTGTGGTGCCTGACGCGTTTCGGGGCCAGCTGCCCCTTAATCATAGGCGGCTCGGTAAGTGCACTTCAAAGGCTCGTTTTTATTTGTAACTTTTGCAAGCATGCTCGTCATTGGTTCACAGTTCATTTTTGAAAACATATTGCATGCTGGGAATCGTATTTTCCAATTCGAGTCTCTGGGTCACTCTTTGGTTTAGAGCAGTCATTCAATTCCCTAAGTGGGATACCTTCAAGTTGTGGAGATGCAATTTGATCCGGCTTCACACACTTTCGCGGACGAGCATAGTTCAATCCGCAGCCCCTCTTGTCAGTTTCCCGCTGCCGGTGACAAGAGACGGTGCATCCTGACGCGGTAAGAGCACCGCGCTGCATAAATTGATTCACAATTGCCCTTAAGCTTTTCCAGGACACACTCGTGTTTAGCCAGCCATCCGGCCTGTCTGGATACTCGTCCCCACTTCCTCTCAGGTAAGCTGTGGTGCCTGACGCGTTTCGGGGCCAGCTGCCCCTTAATCATAGGCGGCTCGGTAAGTGCACTTCAAAGGCTCGTTTTTATTTGTAACTTTTGCAAGCATGCTCGTCATTGGTTCACAGTTCATTTTTGAAAACATATTGCATGCTGGGAATCGTATTTTCCAATTCGAGTCTCTGGGTCACTCTTTGGTTTAGAGCAGTCATTCAATTCCCTAAGTGGGATACCTTCAAGTTGTGGAGATGCAATTTGATCCGGCTTCACACACTTTCGCGGACGAGCATAGTTCAATCCGAAGGTATCCCACTTAGGGAATTGAATGACTGCTCTAAACCAAAGAGTGACCCAGAGACTCGAATTGGAAAATACGATTCCCAGCATGCAATATGTTTTCAAAAATGAACTGTGAACCAATGACGAGCATGCTTGCAAAAGTTACAAATAAAAACGAGCCTTTGAAGTGCACTTACCGAGCCGCCTATGATTAAGGGGCAGCTGGCCCCGAAACGCGTCAGGCACCACAGCTTACCTGAGAGGAAGTGGGGACGAGTATCCAGACAGGCCGGATGGCTGGCTAAACACGAGTGTGTCCTGGAAAAGCTTAAGGGCAATTGTGAATCAATTTATGCAGCGCGGTGCTCTTACCGCGTCAGGATGCACCGTCTCTTGTCACCGGCAGCGGGAAACTGACAAGAGGGGCTGCGGATTGAACTATGCTCGTCCGCGAAAGTGTGTGAAGCCGGATCAAATTGCATCTCCACAACTTGAAGGTATCCCACTTAGGGAATTGAATGACTGCTCTAAACCAAAGAGTGACCCAGAGACTCGAATTGGAAAATACGATTCCCAGCATGCAATATGTTTTCAAAAATGAACTGTGAACCAATGACGAGCATGCTTGCAAAAGTTACAAATAAAAACGAGCCTTTGAAGTGCACTTACCGAGCCGCCTATGATTAAGGGGCAGCTGGCCCCGAAACGCGTCAGGCACCACAGCTTACCTGAGAGGAAGTGGGGACGAGTATCCAGACAGGCCGGATGGCTGGCTAAACACGAGTGTGTCCTGGAAAAGCTTAAGGGCAATTGTGAATCAATTTATGCAGCGCGGTGCTCTTACCGCGTCAGGATGCACCGTCTCTTGTCACCGGCAGCGGGAAACTGACAAGAGGGGCTGCGGATTGAACTATGCTCGTCCGCGAAAGTGTGTGAAGCCGGATCAAATTGCATCTCCACAACTTGAAGGTATCCCACTTAGGGAATTGAATGACTGCTCTAAACCAAAGAGTGACCCAGAGACTCGAATTGGAAAATACGATTCCCAGCATGCAATATGTTTTCAAAAATGAACTGTGAACCAATGACGAGCATGCTTGCAAAAGTTACAAATAAAAACGAGCCTTTGAAGTGCACTTACCGAGCCGCCTATGATTAAGGGGCAGCTGGCCCCGAAACGCGTCAGGCACCACAGCTTACCTGAGAGGAAGTGGGGACGAGTATCCAGACAGGCCGGATGGCTGGCTAAACACGAGTGTGTCCTGGAAAAGCTTAAGGGCAATTGTGAATCAATTTATGCAGCGCGGTGCTCTTACCGCGTCAGGATGCACCGTCTCTTGTCACCGGCAGCGGGAAACTGACAAGAGGGGCTGCGGATTGAACTATGCTCGTCCGCGAAAGTGTGTGAAGCCGGATCAAATTGCATCTCCACAACTTGAAGGTATCCCACTTAGGGAATTGAATGACTGCTCTAAACCAAAGAGTGACCCAGAGACTCGAATTGGAAAATACGATTCCCAGCATGCAATATGTTTTCAAAAATGAACTGTGAACCAATGACGAGCATGCTTGCAAAAGTTACAAATAAAAACGAGCCTTTGAAGTGCACTTACCGAGCCGCCTATGATTAAGGGGCAGCTGGCCCCGAAACGCGTCAGGCACCACAGCTTACCTGAGAGGAAGTGGGGACGAGTATCCAGACAGGCCGGATGGCTGGCTAAACACGAGTGTGTCCTGGAAAAGCTTAAGGGCAATTGTGAATCAATTTATGCAGCGCGGTGCTCTTACCGCGTCAGGATGCACCGTCTCTTGTCACCGGCAGCGGGAAACTGACAAGAGGGGCTGCGGATTGAACTATGCTCGTCCGCGAAAGTGTGTGAAGCCGGATCAAATTGCATCTCCACAACTTGAAGGTATCCCACTTAGGGAATTGAATGACTGCTCTAAACCAAAGAGTGACCCAGAGACTCGAATTGGAAAATACGATTCCCAGCATGCAATATGTTTTCAAAAATGAACTGTGAACCAATGACGAGCATGCTTGCAAAAGTTACAAATAAAAACGAGCCTTTGAAGTGCACTTACCGAGCCGCCTATGATTAAGGGGCAGCTGGCCCCGAAACGCGTCAGGCACCACAGCTTACCTGAGAGGAAGTGGGGACGAGTATCCAGACAGGCCGGATGGCTGGCTAAACACGAGTGTGTCCTGGAAAAGCTTAAGGGCAATTGTGAATCAATTTATGCAGCGCGGTGCTCTTACCGCGTCAGGATGCACCGTCTCTTGTCACCGGCAGCGGGAAACTGACAAGAGGGGCTGCGGATTGAACTATGCTCGTCCGCGAAAGTGTGTGAAGCCGGATCAAATTGCATCTCCACAACTTGAAGGTATCCCACTTAGGGAATTGAATGACTGCTCTAAACCAAAGAGTGACCCAGAGACTCGAATTGGAAAATACGATTCCCAGCATGCAATATGTTTTCAAAAATGAACTGTGAACCAATGACGAGCATGCTTGCAAAAGTTACAAATAAAAACGAGCCTTTGAAGTGCACTTACCGAGCCGCCTATGATTAAGGGGCAGCTGGCCCCGAAACGCGTCAGGCACCACAGCTTACCTGAGAGGAAGTGGGGACGAGTATCCAGACAGGCCGGATGGCTGGCTAAACACGAGTGTGTCCTGGAAAAGCTTAAGGGCAATTGTGAATCAATTTATGCAGCGCGGTGCTCTTACCGCGTCAGGATGCACCGTCTCTTGTCACCGGCAGCGGGAAACTGACAAGAGGGGCTGCGGATTGAACTATGCTCGTCCGCGAAAGTGTGTGAAGCCGGATCAAATTGCATCTCCACAACTTGAAGGTATCCCACTTAGGGAATTGAATGACTGCTCTAAACCAAAGAGTGACCCAGAGACTCGAATTGGAAAATACGATTCCCAGCATGCAATATGTTTTCAAAAATGAACTGTGAACCAATGACGAGCATGCTTGCAAAAGTTACAAATAAAAACGAGCCTTTGAAGTGCACTTACCGAGCCGCCTATGATTAAGGGGCAGCTGGCCCCGAAACGCGTCAGGCACCACAGCTTACCTGAGAGGAAGTGGGGACGAGTATCCAGACAGGCCGGATGGCTGGCTAAACACGAGTGTGTCCTGGAAAAGCTTAAGGGCAATTGTGAATCAATTTATGCAGCGCGGTGCTCTTACCGCGTCAGGATGCACCGTCTCTTGTCACCGGCAGCGGGAAACTGACAAGAGGGGCTGCGGATTGAACTATGCTCGTCCGCGAAAGTGTGTGAAGCCGGATCAAATTGCATCTCCACAACTTGAAGGTATCCCACTTAGGGAATTGAATGACTGCTCTAAACCAAAGAGTGACCCAGAGACTCGAATTGGAAAATACGATTCCCAGCATGCAATATGTTTTCAAAAATGAACTGTGAACCAATGACGAGCATGCTTGCAAAAGTTACAAATAAAAACGAGCCTTTGAAGTGCACTTACCGAGCCGCCTATGATTAAGGGGCAGCTGGCCCCGAAACGCGTCAGGCACCACAGCTTACCTGAGAGGAAGTGGGGACGAGTATCCAGACAGGCCGGATGGCTGGCTAAACACGAGTGTGTCCTGGAAAAGCTTAAGGGCAATTGTGAATCAATTTATGCAGCGCGGTGCTCTTACCGCGTCAGGATGCACCGTCTCTTGTCACCGGCAGCGGGAAACTGACAAGAGGGGCTGCGGATTGAACTATGCTCGTCCGCGAAAGTGTGTGAAGCCGGATCAAATTGCATCTCCACAACTTGAAGGTATCCCACTTAGGGAATTGAATGACTGCTCTAAACCAAAGAGTGACCCAGAGACTCGAATTGGAAAATACGATTCCCAGCATGCAATATGTTTTCAAAAATGAACTGTGAACCAATGACGAGCATGCTTGCAAAAGTTACAAATAAAAACGAGCCTTTGAAGTGCACTTACCGAGCCGCCTATGATTAAGGGGCAGCTGGCCCCGAAACGCGTCAGGCACCACAGCTTACCTGAGAGGAAGTGGGGACGAGTATCCAGACAGGCCGGATGGCTGGCTAAACACGAGTGTGTCCTGGAAAAGCTTAAGGGCAATTGTGAATCAATTTATGCAGCGCGGTGCTCTTACCGCGTCAGGATGCACCGTCTCTTGTCACCGGCAGCGGGAAACTGACAAGAGGGGCTGCGGATTGAACTATGCTCGTCCGCGAAAGTGTGTGAAGCCGGATCAAATTGCATCTCCACAACTTGAAGGTATCCCACTTAGGGAATTGAATGACTGCTCTAAACCAAAGAGTGACCCAGAGACTCGAATTGGAAAATACGATTCCCAGCATGCAATATGTTTTCAAAAATGAACTGTGAACCAATGACGAGCATGCTTGCAAAAGTTACAAATAAAAACGAGCCTTTGAAGTGCACTTACCGAGCCGCCTATGATTAAGGGGCAGCTGGCCCCGAAACGCGTCAGGCACCACAGCTTACCTGAGAGGAAGTGGGGACGAGTATCCAGACAGGCCGGATGGCTGGCTAAACACGAGTGTGTCCTGGAAAAGCTTAAGGGCAATTGTGAATCAATTTATGCAGCGCGGTGCTCTTACCGCGTCAGGATGCACCGTCTCTTGTCACCGGCAGCGGGAAACTGACAAGAGGGGCTGCGGATTGAACTATGCTCGTCCGCGAAAGTGTGTGAAGCCGGATCAAATTGCATCTCCACAACTTGAAGGTATCCCACTTAGGGAATTGAATGACTGCTCTAAACCAAAGAGTGACCCAGAGACTCGAATTGGAAAATACGATTCCCAGCATGCAATATGTTTTCAAAAATGAACTGTGAACCAATGACGAGCATGCTTGCAAAAGTTACAAATAAAAACGAGCCTTTGAAGTGCACTTACCGAGCCGCCTATGATTAAGGGGCAGCTGGCCCCGAAACGCGTCAGGCACCACAGCTTACCTGAGAGGAAGTGGGGACGAGTATCCAGACAGGCCGGATGGCTGGCTAAACACGAGTGTGTCCTGGAAAAGCTTAAGGGCAATTGTGAATCAATTTATGCAGCGCGGTGCTCTTACCGCGTCAGGATGCACCGTCTCTTGTCACCGGCAGCGGGAAACTGACAAGAGGGGCTGCGGATTGAACTATGCTCGTCCGCGAAAGTGTGTGAAGCCGGATCAAATTGCATCTCCACAACTTGAAGGTATCCCACTTAGGGAATTGAATGACTGCTCTAAACCAAAGAGTGACCCAGAGACTCGAATTGGAAAATACGATTCCCAGCATGCAATATGTTTTCAAAAATGAACTGTGAACCAATGACGAGCATGCTTGCAAAAGTTACAAATAAAAACGAGCCTTTGAAGTGCACTTACCGAGCCGCCTATGATTAAGGGGCAGCTGGCCCCGAAACGCGTCAGGCACCACAGCTTACCTGAGAGGAAGTGGGGACGAGTATCCAGACAGGCCGGATGGCTGGCTAAACACGAGTGTGTCCTGGAAAAGCTTAAGGGCAATTGTGAATCAATTTATGCAGCGCGGTGCTCTTACCGCGTCAGGATGCACCGTCTCTTGTCACCGGCAGCGGGAAACTGACAAGAGGGGCTGCGGATTGAACTATGCTCGTCCGCGAAAGTGTGTGAAGCCGGATCAAATTGCATCTCCACAACTTGAAGGTATCCCACTTAGGGAATTGAATGACTGCTCTAAACCAAAGAGTGACCCAGAGACTCGAATTGGAAAATACGATTCCCAGCATGCAATATGTTTTCAAAAATGAACTGTGAACCAATGACGAGCATGCTTGCAAAAGTTACAAATAAAAACGAGCCTTTGAAGTGCACTTACCGAGCCGCCTATGATTAAGGGGCAGCTGGCCCCGAAACGCGTCAGGCACCACAGCTTACCTGAGAGGAAGTGGGGACGAGTATCCAGACAGGCCGGATGGCTGGCTAAACACGAGTGTGTCCTGGAAAAGCTTAAGGGCAATTGTGAATCAATTTATGCAGCGCGGTGCTCTTACCGCGTCAGGATGCACCGTCTCTTGTCACCGGCAGCGGGAAACTGACAAGAGGGGCTGCGGATTGAACTATGCTCGTCCGCGAAAGTGTGTGAAGCCGGATCAAATTGCATCTCCACAACTTGAAGGTATCCCACTTAGGGAATTGAATGACTGCTCTAAACCAAAGAGTGACCCAGAGACTCGAATTGGAAAATACGATTCCCAGCATGCAATATGTTTTCAAAAATGAACTGTGAACCAATGACGAGCATGCTTGCAAAAGTTACAAATAAAAACGAGCCTTTGAAGTGCACTTACCGAGCCGCCTATGATTAAGGGGCAGCTGGCCCCGAAACGCGTCAGGCACCACAGCTTACCTGAGAGGAAGTGGGGACGAGTATCCAGACAGGCCGGATGGCTGGCTAAACACGAGTGTGTCCTGGAAAAGCTTAAGGGCAATTGTGAATCAATTTATGCAGCGCGGTGCTCTTACCGCGTCAGGATGCACCGTCTCTTGTCACCGGCAGCGGGAAACTGACAAGAGGGGCTGCGGATTGAACTATGCTCGTCCGCGAAAGTGTGTGAAGCCGGATCAAATTGCATCTCCACAACTTGAAGGTATCCCACTTAGGGAATTGAATGACTGCTCTAAACCAAAGAGTGACCCAGAGACTCGAATTGGAAAATACGATTCCCAGCATGCAATATGTTTTCAAAAATGAACTGTGAACCAATGACGAGCATGCTTGCAAAAGTTACAAATAAAAACGAGCCTTTGAAGTGCACTTACCGAGCCGCCTATGATTAAGGGGCAGCTGGCCCCGAAACGCGTCAGGCACCACAGCTTACCTGAGAGGAAGTGGGGACGAGTATCCAGACAGGCCGGATGGCTGGCTAAACACGAGTGTGTCCTGGAAAAGCTTAAGGGCAATTGTGAATCAATTTATGCAGCGCGGTGCTCTTACCGCGTCAGGATGCACCGTCTCTTGTCACCGGCAGCGGGAAACTGACAAGAGGGGCTGCGGATTGAACTATGCTCGTCCGCGAAAGTGTGTGAAGCCGGATCAAATTGCATCTCCACAACTTGAAGGTATCCCACTTAGGGAATTGAATGACTGCTCTAAACCAAAGAGTGACCCAGAGACTCGAATTGGAAAATACGATTCCCAGCATGCAATATGTTTTCAAAAATGAACTGTGAACCAATGACGAGCATGCTTGCAAAAGTTACAAATAAAAACGAGCCTTTGAAGTGCACTTACCGAGCCGCCTATGATTAAGGGGCAGCTGGCCCCGAAACGCGTCAGGCACCACAGCTTACCTGAGAGGAAGTGGGGACGAGTATCCAGACAGGCCGGATGGCTGGCTAAACACGAGTGTGTCCTGGAAAAGCTTAAGGGCAATTGTGAATCAATATATATATATATATATATATATATATATATATATATATATATATATATATATATATACACACACATAGTGAGTGAGATATAGAGAGATAGATTTATAGAGAGATAGATTTATAGATGATCTTTATAGATGGATATATATAAAGCTATATATATATATATACACACAGACACACGTTTGGTGGCATGTGTGGCTGTAGATACATGTGCTCATAAGTCTAGTTTTGGGGTTGGAAATGTGCAAGTTGTTTTTCTTCAAAGAATCTTTTGAATCACAAGTTATAGTGACTCCTCCTCTTGCTCTCATCGACTCCATTGTTAGGTTGTTTATTTTCCATCGTCTGGTTTGATTGCGTGCTCCTCTCTCCTCTGCTCCGGTCGACCCCATCATTAGGATCCTTTTCTAATGCTGTCAGTATTGTTTTCTATGGAGATTCAACCCATATTTAGACAATTACTTTTTTTTTTTCACAACAAATTTTATTTGTAGGATCGGGCAAGTAATACGCGTGGCTCCCCACAATCACGAGAACACCACCAAGCTTTTTGGTACAGTTTCAGCATAGGACCAAGCATCCAATCAAGGAGTCAAGAGAAAGCATTTATAAGAGAACACAGCTACACCCTCCCCTACCCCTATCAACCCCAACTACCCAACTCTCCCACACCCTCCCCTGTGCCCCACCCTAACCCCGTGCACGTGTGTACAATTAGCTTCGGTGTTTAATCGTGACATGCTACTTGTGGCGTATTGTATCAAATTTTGAAAAGCACCGCTTTAGAATTTGGATCTCCACCATATGTGGGTGATAAAGTCTGTAATCAAGAATGTTCCAAATGAAAAACGCTGAATCCGTAATTGCAAAAAAGTTCAGAGTTCTTTTAATATTCCAATTGAGATACCAGCCAACGCGTTTCGTTCCGTCAAGCGGAACTTCTTCAGGGCTGTAAATCATAAAGTGAAGCATACAAAAAACCTGTGTAAGTTACTTCAAACCAAATTGTGTACACACGTGAATAAATATACAAAAAACATTACATACACCAAAGTAGACCAAAATTAAAAACATCCTTCAGTTTAAAAATGCAGCTTTCGCATCAATACATTATTTGACCATTTCTCTAAATTCTTGTGCTGCATAGTCAATCTATTAAAAGTCTCATTATATACCCGCGAACAAACCCAAAGGATAAGGTAATATTATCGAGCAAAAAGACATTCAATTATTCACATATTATATAAAGACAGGTCTTCGTGTATTCTTGTTTTCAAAATTGCAGTTACCAGAAACAGCGTTATCATTATTGTCATTCACATCTGAACATTAGACTGTATTCATGATTCCGCACTAAACATTTACTTTACCAAACAAATCATGTCATCATCTAAGATCAGAGACACTTGTTTCTCCATAGGGCAAAAATTATTATTACCAGCAATGTTGCAGAAAGTATAATCTCAAGAGAAGAGGTTATATTTGAACAGATGGTTCCTATGGGACATGCTATATAGCCCCAGGATACAGACCCCAGTGTTGTCCCTGTCCCCATAAGCCAATATCTAAAAGAAACACTTTCTTTAAAAAAAATAGGCCCATTGTTTATGGACATCTTTTTTGGGGATAATTCTTTTGTGGCGTATTGCAAGGACTTGCATATATCGGGGGACTAAAGATCTTCTTCTAGTTCTGCCGGAGGGTCCAGTGTCAACCCCCTATAATCAGCCCACCTCTTCCACACCTTAAAATGTTTGCGGGGGCACCCTCGTGCTTCAAAGATCGGTCGCTCTAGACCCATACAAAAGTCCATTCCGGCTCTCCATGCACTCGGGGGGGGGGGGGGGTGGGGGGGGGGCCCTCACATCTTTCCACGCTCAAGCCAAGTCTCTTTTGGCCACTACCAGCCCCAGGAGCAACAAGTGACGTTTGTATATGTTTCCACCAACCCCCTCTAGGATGTGGAGTAGGCCCAGGCGATGAGTGCGAGGAAGAGTCCAGCCCAGCACCTCCGACAGGCAGCCCCACACACCCCTCCAGAAGCCAACCAGCCTAGGGCATGACCATACCGTGTGGAGCAAAGTGCCTACCGCATCACCACAGCGCAAACATTCCAGGGATCCAATCAAGCCTGCTTTCCACAGACGCTCACGGGTGTAGTAGGCTCTATGGAGAATTTTGAATTGGATTAGTCTAAACCGTATGGCGATGGCTGCCTCCCTAGGGGACTCTAGGGCCTCCCTCCAATCATCTTCATCTAGGGGGCCAATATCGACTTCCCAAGTAGTCTTTAATGGAAGAAGGGTGGAGGAACAATGAGTGACCATCGTCTGATATATACAAGAGACTTTCTTGTCCCCTAGGTCACCCATAAAGACTTTCGCCTCAATTGGACTAAATTCAGGAAGCGAGTCAATGTTGGCAATACTGGCCATTAGTGCGTGTCTGAATTGTAAGTACCTAAAAAATTGGGACTGGGGCACTAAATTCGGTGCTAAGCGCCTGAAAGGACTTGAGCTTTGTCCCGGACATCTCATGTCCTAGCTGTGAGATCCTGATCGCGTCCCAGCCGTCGAATCCTGATAAGGCCGACAATTCGGGTAGCAGGCCGTTATGCCATAGCGGTGTCTCAGCGGTCAGTCGACCCCACCAGCCCATGCGGCGCAAGGCCTGTCGCCATACAGCAAAGACGAGTCTTGTGACCCTCGGTAGCTTCCGGCGCAAACGGGCTGAGTAGAGAATTGTGTGGAGCGTATTGTCGCCCATCGTTGTGCCTTCCAGGGCATATGCCGGATCCCCGCCGTCGCCATACCACCATTCGTTCAGGATTAGCAGATGAGCGGCTTGGTAATAGGACAGTAGATCCGAGGTGGCCAGACCTCCGCAGTAAGTGGACAAGAAGCATGTACGCAGTGCTACTCTGGCCGCCCCCCCCAGCCCAAAGAAAGCGGCCCAAGACCGAGTTGATCTGTCGGAACCACCGGGGTGCAATTGGATAGGGATGATTCTGCAATTGGTAGAGGAGACGCGGGAGCGCGACCATCTTAAAAATCGCAGATCTGCCAAATATAGACAGGGGCATCCGAGACCAAGTTTTGACATCCGTCTGAACTCGGTCCCAAACGGGCACTATGTTGCGTTCCCAGGCAACGTTCGCTGACTCCGACAGGAACACCCCCAGATATTTCAGGCCATTCGTAGCCACCTGCAGTCTCAATGTCCAGGGACCCGTTGTGGTGTCCCCACTCAGCACCCATAGGGTAGATTTCCTCAGGTTCAGATAAAGGCCTGAGACTTCCCCAAAGATTCGCATAATTTCCAGTACGCGCGGTCCAGAGCGCTGCAAATCGGTAAGAAAGAAGAGGACATCGTCCACGTAAAGCGCAATTCTATCCGATAAGTTGTCGTTCCATACAAAGCCCCGCATTTGTGCATCTATACGCACCCAGGCAGCCAGTGGCTCCATGACCAGAGCGAATAGATAGGGGGAGAGCGGGCACCCCAGTCGGGTCCCTCGTCCAATGTGAAACGTCTCCGACACCGCTCCTGCAACACGTACCGAGGCCGTAATGTCTGTGTATAGTAGCCTGATATAGGACAAAAAGACTGGGCCTAGATTGAGACGGGGCAAAAGTGCAAAAAGATATGTCCAACTGACGGAGTCAAAGGCCTTGTTGATATCAGCTAGCAACAGAGCCGCTTGTTCTCCTGTGACTCCCATGGCGCCAATTGCTGCCTGTGCGTGTCGGATGTTATGCCGCGTCGCTCTATGAGGCATGAACCCGGCCTGGTCTGGATGCACTAGGTCTGTTATATGCGGGGATAATCGATTCGCCAGGGCCTTAGCCAGGACCTTAGGCTCAATATTGAGTAATGAAATGGGGCGATACGAGTCGTGTCTCTCTGGGGGTCTACCTGGTTTCTGAAATACTACAATCTCGGCATGTCGCCAGTCTTGGGGCAGTGTGCCCTGTTCACGCGCCGTCTCGAGTGCACGGTGATAATGGGACCCCAGTTGTATATGAAACTTCTTGTAAAACTCACTCGGGTAGCCACTCGGGCCAGGGACCTTCCCGGTATTAAGCTGTCCCAGGGCATCGCCCAGTTCCTCAGCTGTAAGGGGTGCATCGAGGGCCCTCCTGGTCTCATCCGACATCGCCTTAGGGGGCATGCCATCGATAAAGTTAGCCACCTCGTCAGCCGATAGATGGTCGCATGGGGCGAACTGAGTTGCGAAGTATGTGGCAAAACTCGCTGCTAGCTCGACTGGGTCAGTAAGGACCTCGCCGTCGTCGGACGTGAGGCCCGGCAGGGTAAGCGGCTGGAGGTTATGTTGGCAGAGTCTATGGAGCATCGTACATGACTTATCCCCCCATTGGTATATTCTACTGCGCGTGGCTAGCCACGCCTGTTTTGCCTCATCGAGTAGGACAGATGTATAGGCTTGTTGATCCTGGAGAAGCAGCCGTAGCCCGGCTTCATCGCCCCCCACTCGGTTTTGCTGTTCTAAGGTTTCCACCTGTGTGATGTCTACTCCTCGTATAGTGGGCTTCATGGCCTCCCATACCACCCCTGCGTCGATGTCTCCAACTAGGTTTTCTCGCCAATACAGGTCTATCGCTTCTCGCAAGTGTTTCACATAGGCAGGCTGTTGGAAATGCCACGAGGACATCCTCCATCTAAACGGCTGGCGTTGTCTACGGAGTTCCACCCTAATCGATACCGGGGAGTGATCGGACAGGCCCCTCGGCAAGATGTCAGCACTCTTCACTCTACACAAGTAGTTACCAGGCACAAACACATAGTCCAATCTTGAGTAGGAGCCATGCACAGCAGATACATACGTATACTCGCGTGTTGTAGGGTGCATATGTCTCCAGGTATCCGTCCAGCCCAGTCCCTCAGTCATAGCATGCAGTCTGGTGTGTGGGGGGGGAGGGGCGGTCTCACCTACTTCCTGGCACTGCCGGCGATCCACACACGCGTCCATCACATCATTCCAATCACCCCCAACCACCGCCAGGGATTCGGGGATGTCCTCCCACACTGTGAACAGCTTCTCAGCCAGGGCCCATTGCAGGGGGGGGGCATAGACACTCCCAAAGACCACAGATTCAGTGCCTACCATGCCCTTGACAAAGATATAGCGACCTTGTGGGTCCACCCACTGCTTCTCATGGACATAGGCCACCCTGCGATGTATCAAAATGGCCACTCCTCTGGATCCCCGGGAAAATCTGGCATGAAATACCTGATGATAGCCGAACCTCTGTAGACACAGCACCTTCGAGCCCATCATGTGGGTTTCCTGGAGTAAGAATACATCAGCACTCTCTCTTTTCCCCCAGCGCAACACCGCCCCACGCTTAATCTTGTCCAGCATCCCCCTGACATTCCACGTGATCACTCGCAGAGACGCCTCGGGGAGTCTATGAGTCGTTTCAGCCATAGTCATGTGGGACCCACCAAGCAGGTTGCCACTCATCGCGCACTGTAATGAACACCATTGCAAAACACACGTGCAGTCCCACCCTCCCGCCCCAGAACCCCAAGATAACATGGCGAGAAGCTCTCGCCCTACCCCAAACCCCAAAACCAACCATCAACTTATTGTCTTCACATTCCTGAACATGTCTCAGTCCCAACTCAGCGGCCTCGTTCCTGGCCACCCGCACCCCCCCGCACCCCCCCCTATACCTCAAAAAACCATGAAGTACCTGTCGCGGCATGAGTAACCCCGAGTCCAAAACAGAGGACCCAGAACCAGCCATGCCAATGGATCCCAACTCCCCAGAAAACAGTAACCTCATCCCTCCTCCCCCAATACCTCCCACATCAGTAGGAGAGCAGTAGCCCCTCATATGTAGTCCCCGAACCCCATCCCACAACCCCACCCATGTTCAGTGATCAGCCGCAAACCAATCTTGAGGCAGCCATGATGCTACCAGTCTATCGAGCCTCAAGAGCCCTTTTGCCGTTAGCCAGAACCTGTAATGCCAAGTGTACAGAGGGGCGCCGAGTCTTCATAGCTGGCCATGATCTGTTCCAGAGTGATCCGAGTCCTCGGTTCTACCACTGTCCTGGGTGCCGCTGACGGAGGCAGACCGCTTTCGTGACTTAGATCGCCGGTTCCTTCTGTTCTTGGTCGTCTGACCTCCCCGTTCCTGCGATGACCCCCTCGAAGAGCCCGGGTTCAGTCCCGGTTGAGAATTCGGCCTGATCCTCACTGTTTCGTCGGTCCATTTGAAGAGGTCCTCCGGAGTGTCGAAAAATAGTGTTTGCGATTGGAAAATCACCCTCAGGCGCGCTGGGTACAGCAGGGAGTATTGGAGTTTGAGACCTCGCAGTTTCGCTTTTGCGGCCATAAATGATTGGCGCTGCTGCTGCACTAGCTTCGTATAGTCAGGGAAGATCATTATCTTTCGATTTTCGTAAAGAAGAGCCTCTCTGGTTCTTGCTTCCCTCAGAATGACATCTCGGTCGTGATAGTTCAGAAGTCTAGCAATTACTGCCCTGGGCCGTTCGCCTTCCGGTGGCATCTGTGTCAAGGCGCGGTGTGCGCGTTCGATAACGAAGCAGTTGGATAAAGCCCCCGGGGGCAGCCAGGTTCCCAGCCACTGCGTGAGGAATTGTTCCATGTTACCTTTCTCGCATCGTTCCGGAAAGCCAATGAAACGGAGGTTGTTGCGGCGTGCGCGCCCTTCAGCATCCTCTACTCGGAGCGACAGGCCCCGTTGCGCAGTTTCCATTGCCGCCATTTTCTTCTTGAGGGTGCCTACGTCGTCCTCCACTACCGACACCCTGGATTCGGCCTCCGTGATCCGTGCTACGGCATTCCGCAAGTCTTGGTGCAACAGGGTGACATCTGCGCCCACTGCACCTATTTTTGCATCTAGCATGTCCCTTGACTGGGTGATGGCCGCCATAAGTGCTGCGTTGTCCGGCCCCCCTCCCTGCTGTCCACCTCCTGATGGTCCAGGGCCCCCACTGGGCCCGGTGAACTTGTCAATTGTCGCCTGCTTGGCGAGACCGCCACCACCCCATGTCATGGCTGCAAGTTTCTCGTGAGTCGCCAACTATATATGCAGAGACGGCAGCGCAGGAGCCCCAAGCACCTCCGCTAAGTCTATCAGGGGAGGACCACGCAGCAGCTACCTTTCCACTATGGGGGCCGGGCGGTCGTATCTCTGGTGGAATCCTGCGCCCGGGCCAGGTCCAGGCAGGCCCCGATACCAGCTCCCCACTCGCCAACAGTCAGCGCCCCCTACCCCCTGCGGGCTGGGAAGTGTTCCTCCGCTACAATTTGTGGGCGCTACAGCGTTAGCCCAAACTCCTGCAGTGCCCAGGGACCCAGGGGGGGGTATTCACAGTTTGCCTCTAGGTACGTAGCCAGCCAAGGCGCTCCGGGCTGCCCGCTATTGTCCAGCCACCTTCGGGGCTTCCGTTGTGTGTAGGCAGCAGGGAGGTTCGCTCCGGGTATAGCAGTGCCCCAGCAGGTGCGGGTGAAAACTCCAGCGGCGGGGGTCGCGAAACTCGAGGCCGCGGCTGCACCCGGGACACAGGGCCGCCGCAGCCGAGCAGGCAGGGTCACAGCGCCAGGAAAGCACACCCCTCCAGCGGGGCCCCAGGAAGAGGATCGTCGGATGTCCCTCGGCCCTCAGGGTAGCGAGGGTCAATGGCAAGCGGTGGGCCAGCCGACCCACCCAGAGGCCGTCCGGCCGGGGATCTCCAAAATCGAGGTCCCGGCGTCACTCCGGGATGCAAGGCCTCACTCTTCGTTCCCGTGTTCTGGCGCGTCCGAGCACCCAGGATCTCTGCCGACGGCACCGGAGGATCCCTGGCACCACCAGTAATGTCCACCCCACAAGGGTTATGTGTAGTGGGTTCGGGGGCCAGGATAATTAGCCGGATCAAGTGCGGGCCGGCGGGAGCTCTAACAAGCTGCGACCGCCATTGCCGCTCGCGAAGCCACGCCAGACAATTACTTTTTTAACACCAACTTCGTCTGGGAAACTTGATTCTATTGCGCCCTTCAGGCCTATGCCCCTTGGGTGGAAATTCTCTTTTAGAGTATTTTATATTAAAAAGACCAAAAGGTGATGGAACTGACACCTTTTAAATGTTGTCCTTCCAGCCATTTTAAATTTCTACATACTGATTTACACAAGGTGTGTAATTTGTGCCTGTCTCCCGAGCATCAAGAACAAACCTGTGAGGTCTGTAAATTATTCAGGTCGAAGAAGACTCTACGAGGACGGAAAGCCAGAAGACTGCAAATGTATCTACGCAGCATCAACAAAACACTGGATATTTTCGGGTCAGAGGGGACGGAAACAGAAATGGAGGCTCATTCATCGGCTGCAGATGAGGGTAATTTCTCTCCAGAACCAAAGCTTTGAATCTGAAGAAGAACAAGATACCCTTACATCAGGGCAACAAACCGTGGATAAACTGCCCCATACAAAACCAGACATTATAAAAGTCTGCTATTAGGCCTCCACTGCCTTCGGCCATGGTCTGCACCGACTGATAGATTCCAAAAAGTCTATCCTCGGCATGGCCCTGAAAAAACAGCCTAAACTCCTCGGTCCGAAACAGTCTACCTCAGAGTCTTCGATTTCAGCACGGAAACAATCAAAAGCAGACACGTCCAAATCTTCAGACTGAAACTCTGATTCGTACAAGGGCTCAAACTATGAAGTTAAAGCCAAAGCTTTGGAACCAAAACAATTGGTTCATAAAAATTCAGGGGAAAAGACATTTTCAGAGTCGAAAAAGCCAACTGGTTGAGCATTCTCAAAGACTGTACAACCAGTACTCGAGAAATTACACCAGCAACTGGATTCTCACCAAACACACTTAGTAATTCAGCCTGATACAGGAAGAATACTCATCAGCCCCCTCAGGAGCATGCACAATCTGCTAAGCGTCAATTATCTTTTCAGGAAGCAATAGACATTCCTATAAAGACAAGGAAAAAACAGGACAAAGCCACTAGTCAACTTAATTTTAGTCCTCCTCCACAACACCATGAACTTACTCCATCACCACAACACTCTCTAGCTCATGAACAAGAACATTCAACAAAAAAGCCACTACATTATTTTGCAGAGGATGGAGATGGGTATGTGCTTGTAATGAACAGTCAATACCAGCACAGGATGACTGGGATACAATTGATACAGATCCAATAGACAATACAGATCCTGATCTTTATCCATCTAAACCCTCATCCCCACCAGATGATACCACTACAAATCATGGCTTTATAATAATAATAATAATAATAATAATACTGGGTTTTATACAGCGCGAACAGCTACCTCACGAGGAGGTGTCCCGGCACTAGTAGACCACAAGTAACCTGAGGCAAGAAGTAGGGGAGTTAACGTGGCTGGGTGAAAAGCCACGTCTTTAGCAGTTTCTTAAAACAGGGTTCGGAGGGGGCCTGTTGTATTGCTTGTGGCAGGGAGTTCCACAGAGCAGCGACGTTAGCTGAGAAGGTCCGACCTCCTAGTCGTGCCTTCTTTGCTCGCGGGACGATCAGTTGGACACGGTCATTGGACCGTAGTACACGGCTTTGGGCATATCTTGGAAGGCGGTTTTTCAGGTATTGTGGACAGAAGCCATACAGAGATCTGAACGCAAGCGTCAGAGCTTTGAATTTTATTCTGTTGGCGACTGATAGCCAGTGCAGGGTTCGGAGATGCGGAGAGACTGACTGCTTGAAAGGAATTCGCAGTAACAGTCTCGCAGCTGCATTTTGAACCACCTGGAGCTTGTGCGTCAGGTATTTTGGAAGGCCAAGGTATAGACCATTGGCATAGTCCAGCCGTGAAGTGACAGTCGCGTGAACAACCGTTTTCCTACAGCTCTCCGGTAAAAGTCTAAGAATTTTCCGGAGGTTTCTCAGCTTGCTCATGCAGCATCCGGCCACTTGTTGAATGTGGGGTGTAAAGGACATGTTAGCATCCCATCTCACTCCAAGATTTTTTGCCGAATGACTGGGTGAAGGGGGCGGGCCCAACTCCGTCGGCCACCAAAGTTCAGGGGCGGGGGGTGGACCCTTGCCGAAGAAAATAACTTCGGTTTTATTAGCATTTAATTTTAGTTTATTGGTGTTCATCCAAAGAGCAATGTCCCGGAGACAGCCTTTAAAATCAGAGAAGGAATCCTGCGACGTCTCCGAGTACGGAAATACCAACTGGGTATCGTCGGCGTATGAAATAGCCTTGATACCCCAGTTGGCAATTAGCGTGAAGAGAGGGGCCAGGTAGATGTTGAACAAAAGGGGGCTGAGGGCCGATCCCTGCGGCACTCCACAACTGAGGGGTTTAGGTGTGGAAGAAATCGTCCCCAGTGCCACCTTCTGCGTTCTAAGTGAGAGGTAGGAATTTATCCACCCCAGTGCTCTGTCCTGAATCCCTATCTCTGTCAGCCGGCTGAGTAGCCTGGCGTGGTCCACCGTATCGAAGGCGGCCGACAGATCCAGGAGTACCAGCATTGCTGAGTTTCCTGCATCCATCGACCACCTCACTGACTCGGCTACCTCTAAGAGCGCAGTTTCAGTACTAAAGCCGGGACGGAAGCCCGATTGAGTTTCATGTAGGATGTTGTTCGTTTCCACAAATTTGCTCAGTTGGCGCTGTATACTTTTTTCCAGCATTTTTCCCGGGGCCGCAAGTAGGGATATTGGGCGGAGGTTCGTAAGGTCGTCTGGGTCCCGTTAGGTTTCTTCTTTAGGGGTAAGAGGGTGGCATGCTTCCAGACATCCGGGAAGGTGCCTGAGGTGATGGATGAGTTCCAAATACCTTGCAGTGTGGGGGCTACCGAATCCGCTATGGTATTCCATAGTTTAGCTGGGCAGGGGTCGTCAGGGGAGCCGGATTTGCAGCGGCTAAGTTCCAGCCTTACCTCATTCAAGGGGATAAGCATGAACTGGGTGAGAGTTTCACCTGACTCGCCGTTCTCAGCTAGGTCCTGCTTCACTGTATTTATTACTGGGCCAAAAGAGTCATACACTGTTTTGATTTTATGATCAAAAAACTCGGAAATTTGCTCACATAGCGTGGCTGTGGGTACAACTTCTCTTTCAATACATTTTGGTTTAAAAAACGACTGTACCACTTTGAAGACTTGTTTGCTAGACAATAGGGCAGCTAATTTCCATAAGGTACCATTACATACTGAGAAAATAGAGGATGATTTTTTGTTTGAGACTCTATCTTCAGCACAAAAATGTACACCCCATATCCTTATGCTAAAAGGAGTGCTCGAGCATACTTCTGATATATTCAATAACCCTGTCACATCTAGAATTATCACTCCTAGAGTGGATAATAAATATAAACCTTCTCCAGCAGACCCGATTTACAGTAGGAGTCAACTTACACCAGACTCTTTAGTTGTTGCCACTGCTCGCAAAAGGGAAAACTCTCAGGCAACTGATGATGCTCTACCACTAGACAAAGAGAGCAAACGTTTGGATGCGGCAGGTAAGAGTGGCAGCTCAATAATCTAATTATTGGAGAATTGCTAATTCAATAGGCCTTTTATCATGATATGATCGGGTACACTGGGACGAAATGAAGGAAATGTTACATCACCTCCCAGAAGAACATTAAACAAGCATTAGCATAAATAGGTCTCGCCTTTGGGACCTAGTAGTGTTTTGGAAGTCTGTTCCAAGGTGAAGAGAAGGCAGGGGGGAGAACAGAGAAAAGGAAGTCCGCCCTGAGGTGAAGATGGGGATGGGGTAAGAACAGCTGGTCAGTGTGCTGGCAAAGAGGAGAGCAGAGGATGGCTGTAAATAGAGGAGAATGTGAAGGAAAAAAACTTAGAAAGGGTGGTAGCGCTGGAGCGAACCGAGCACAGGTAGCGCTGGAGTGAACCGAGGACAGGGCAGTATCTGTGGAGACTAGTGATCAGAAATGCAGTAGTATGTCAGAGTAAAGGGGGGGGGGGGTGCGACACCGAAATTAAAGGGCACTTGTTGTGAAAGTGAAGAGGAGGCAGCGGGACAGGAATAAGAACAGGACCAGGCAGTGACATAAAGAGAGGGCCAGGTAGTGCCACCTTGGGGAGACAGCTGGACTGAAATAAGGAGGAGGGCCAGCGTGAGGAGACCCAGGGACTGAAATAAGAACAGAGCTGGGTAGTGCCATAAGGAGAGGACCAGGCAGAGCCATCGCGAGGAGACCGCGGGGCCGATATGCGGAGCCTTGCCAGCCTGAGAGGAGACTGCAGAGCTGAAATGGGGAGAGTCTGTGGCGCGCCTGGTTGGAGAGAGGCTGTGGGCAGTAAGTCTACCTTCGGTTGTTGGCGCTCTTCCGGTATTGGGCCTAGACCGAAAAGTTTTTGACCCTTTCAAGGCCAAACGCAATAAGAAATCATTTTGGTTGGAAGGGAGCCTTTCCCCCTGACTTTGGAGTGTAAACGACAATACCTTGGTGAGGTAATAGGAAAAGGCCATGACAAACCGCCGATTGTCGCCTTCCAGTGAAATTAAATCAGAAGCAATGGTTCTGCTAAGTGAAATGTCGGAGGCATGGCCAGGGCGCTCTTTCACAAAGGAACTGGCCATTAATTCACGGTGCCAAACACAGGTTTAGGAAGCCCTACACAAGACTAGAAACGTGTTCTTGTCCAAACTTTTTTTTTCACTTTCGACCCTCTGGTAAAGAGCTTAACTGAAAACAGAATTCCAAATAAAAATACTACCACAAAAGTATCACGGATTTAATTAGGAGACGTGCCAATGAAGTCTGTAAAAGAACGGAAGTAGATAAAAATTAGATGTAATTAGCATGGGTATAGTTGGCTTAACAGAAAGTATGCACGAGCTAAATCGCTTGCAAGCACTCCACACACGTGCATACAATTCCGATGGCCCATCAGGACGGAAATGGGTCTCAACTCGAGGACAATTGCATCTGAGGTGCCTTCTGTCCAGACAGAGCAACATCCTCTCCAGCCTGGGTGCAGGGCGGGCTTAAAATGAATGCAAAGGATAACCCTCGAGTGTGTTTCAGAAAATTTTGGCTTTTCTCACAAAAGACACACCACCCGGAAAGTTCAACTACCCTAATTGCCCTCCCTCACCCCTGCCGAGGAAGTTACAAATCACCACTACACATACACTGAAACAAATAATACAGAAGGAAAAATATTTTTAGAAAAAGAACTGGACATTTTTACATCGAAAATAATCACGGGGATTAGAGGTTGAAAATACTCAATATGACGACAACTCCAACTTTATTCCGCGGACGTTTAACCGCATCGCTGCGGCGCATTTTCCGGCTGTGCGCTGAAGATTTGAAAATCCCGCGGTTCATGACGAGCTCAGCTCGTCATGAGCGTACGAGAGGTGTACTTCATGACGAGCTGAGCTCGTCATCAGCGTCGAAGGGGTTAAAGAAATGCGTGTTTCAGAATGAAAGAAAAAGCCCGGCAGATCATTCACGAGAAAGTGCTAAGGCCACAATTTGCTCCCGCAGCGGGCCGAAGGCATGGTTTCTTGAGCAAGCGGTGTCTGTGACTTGCTGATCTGAAGACACAGCAAGAGGTTATTCCTGCATGGACGTTAAAGAAATGCATGTTCAAGAATGAAATAAAAAGCCTGGTAGATCGTTCACAAGAAAGCGCTAAGGCTGCAATTTGCTCCCCCAGCAGGCTGAAGGCATGGTTGCTCGACCAAGCGGTGTATACGACTTGCGGATCTGCAGACACAGACAAGGGGTTATTCCTGGCACTGTTTCCCAGAAACAGGAGTTACAAGGCTGAGAAAACAAGCACGTCTGTGAAAGCGCACTCTTGTAGAGGTGGGGTGTGTCTCTTGCCAGGGGTGGTGGGGACTTGCCTTCTAATGAAAGCGGCAAGGAAACCTGACCCAAAACTGATGGCCCCTAGTCCAACCTCTGCATCCAGGCCAAGGTTGGCACAGAGACCATGTTTCCGACGCCCCGCTTTCTGGTTCGGCACCGAAACATACCCCAAAGCCATTCGGCTCTGAACAGAGCCATTCTAAATTGGACACCCAGCTAAAACCTTCGAGATCGAAGAAAAAGTCAGACTCCGCCCCACCCCTTTCGACGTCGATAACTCCTTCGGATCTGAAATCCTCGGCACCCAAAACACCGGCACAGAAGCCGATTCCATCTTAAGCGGTACAAAAGGGGGTGGTGATGGACGGAGCATCTGAATCAATCAAACACTCACACCCAGTCAAAAGATCTGGGTTTAATCCATCACAGTTCTTTAGCCCACTCTGCCACCCCAGTTCAGACATGGTCAGGCTTGGCAGTTCGGGCTGGACTGTTCCCATGAGGCACAGGGTCAGACTGATTTGCATATAGCCATGTCTGAACTTGGGTGGCAGAGTGGGCTAAAGAACGGTGATGGATTAAACCCAGATCTCTTGACTGGGTGTGAATGTTTGATTGATTCAGATGCTCCGTCCATCACCACCCCCTTTTGTACTGATTCCATCTTAAGAGCACCATTTCCATGTTCTGCCTTCCAAACCGGATCCGAACCAGCAGGAGCTCTATATTCAACCAACAACTGGACAACTGGACATATTGCCACTAAGGTACCAATACAACGTAAACCTGAGACTGAAGAAGCCTACCACATTACTTTAAAAAGGGAAAATGCCAGTAATAACCCTTCACCTCCTCCTGCCATCACCTCCTTCCCCTCAGTTTTCACCCTTACTAATTTCACCTGAGAACTCACCAATACGTACACCTGATGGTGGGGATGGGGCTGGGGTTAATGAGCCAACACCTACAGACCCCTGGACAGATTACAACACCAATTCGCCCACAGGGAATAATCCTGATATGTACCCTACCAAGCCTTCTCCACCGGATGACAGTGTAGGATGCATTAAACTGTTGGGTAGAGCTGCTAACTACCAAGGAGTTCAGTTGCATACGGAATCCCTGGAAGAAGATTTCCTTTTCAAAACTATCGGTAGTATCCAAAAATCCTCGCGCACAATACCCATGCTCAAGGGTACGATCAGACATGTGGATGACATTTTTTATGTTCCTGTCAGGGCGGGTATTCTCACCCCTAGGGTGGACAAGAAGTATAAGCCAGCACCATCAGATCCAGCATACATAAGGCAGCAGGTACCATTGGATTCTTTGTAGTTTCCAACGCAAGCAAAAGGGCCAATTCCCAAACTACAGGAAATGCTCCACCCCAGACAAAAAAAATCTAAGTTTCTAGATGCTTCGGGGAAAAGAGTAGCCTCCCAGGCTGAAAACTTTTGGCGCATTCCAATACCCAAGCACTTTTAGCTAGATACGACAGGGCGCATTGGGATGATATGGAGCAGTTGCTCCAATTTTTACCTGATGGGCACAAGTCCAAGGCGCAAGACCTAGTGCGGGAGGGACAGCTCATATCCAATAATTCAATCAGGTGCGCCCTAGATGCTGCGGACACTGCGGCCAGAGCTGTCGACATTAGCGTTATTTTAAAAAGGCATGCCTGGTTGCACATTTCAGGTTTTAACCAAGAGGTTCAAACACCTTGTTGGCCCTCTGGTAGATTCATTATTAGAAATCGACAAATCTATATGGGATCCCTTCAAAAATTGAACACCTGTCGGGGTGTGTTTCACATTTCCTACCCGTCTGGCAGTCCATAACTACAGACAAATGGGTACTGGAAAGTATCTGTTCTGATTATTGCCTTGAGTTTACCAGCAATCCTCCAAACATTCCTCCATGTTCACACAAACTGTCACCGGATCACTTACACCTCCTCAAACAAGAGGTTCAGTCTCTCCTCTTAAAAGGGGCTATAGAGCCTGTACCACTACAATACCATGGGTCAAGCATATACTCCTTTTACTTTCCCATTCACAAAAAGGACGGTTCTCTCAGACCAATTTTTTTGACCTCCGAGAATTAAATCTTTACATAAAGTCAGACCATTTTCACAAGTGCTCCCACTCCTGCAACAGGGCGACTTTCTGTCTACTCTAGACTTAAAGGATGCCTATTTTCAAATTCCAATACATCTCGCTCATCGCAAATTTCTCAGCATTGTACCAGTTCAAGATACTCTCCTTCGGAGTCACCACTGCTCCCAGGGTCTTTACAAAGTGTCTGGCAGTAGTCGCTGCTCATCTGAGAAGACAACACATTCATGTCTTCCTTACTTGGACGACATACTCACAGAACACTACTGTTACTGCACCAACTGGGGTTCAAAGTCAATGTGTTGAAATCGCATCTCAACCTTCCAACACTCAAAATGACCTAGGAGCCACTTTAGATATTCAAAAGGCTCTGGCCTTTCCCAGTGCAGCCAGAATCCGCAACATTCAGGCGCTAGTTCTCCCGTTTCAGTACAATCACTCGCTTCCAGCTCGAGTGTATATGCAACTACTGGGAATGATGGCATCTTGCATCATGATCGTTCCCCATGGCAGGCTTCACATGCGTCCCCTACAGGAATGCTTAGCAAGTCAGTGGAACCAATTGCAGGGTCTGTTACCCCATCTAGTGTTGGTACGCTGCTGTGCTCATTGCTCTATGCAGTGGTGGAACACACAAAATGTATCAATAGGATGGGCCTTCACAGGCAATGCCCTTCCACAGACAATGCTAACAGCGAACGCGTCCCTCACTGGTTGGGGGGCTCATCTTTAACACCAAACAGTGCAAGGCCTGTGGAGTCAACAACAAAAAACGCTCGACATAAACCATCTAGAGCTGCTAGCAGTGTTTCTAGCACTCCAAGCGTTTCAGACTCACCTGGTCGGCAAAGCTGTCCTAGTTCGTACTGACAACATGACAGCTTTTAATTACATACAAAAATGGGGTGTGGGGCACACTCTCCAACTGTCTCACTTGGCCCAAGACATTTGGAGGTGGGCCATTCACCACAAAATCTATCTCCTAGCGGAACACCGCCTAGGAGTGAACAATCAGATTGCCGATCTTCTCAGCAGACAGACATCAAATACATGAATGGGAACTTCACCCTCAACTTCTGCTCCCATGCTTTCAAAGTTGGGGAGTCCTTCAAATAGATATTTTTACCACACAATTCAAAACGCAAAATGCCCAAACTTCGCCTCCAGGAACCCACACTTGCTCTCCAAAGGCAATAAACTGATCCAGCGATCTGGGACTAATAAAGTTTCACAGATAAGGCCCAAATTCATTATCCAACAAGTCCCTTCATGCTGGGTGAGTGAAATACTGAACTTACCAAAATCCAATTTGTATCATTGTCTCTGCATAACATTTGTGGCGATGCAATCTTTATTTAAGTTGACAGGGTGTGGCAAACTAATACCGGATTCTATTGTACTTATAAATCATGACTGAACACCTCTAATAAAGAAAAACTCATTTGTATATTTATAATGCTTTATCTAAATAATGTGAAAATGCTCATCAATGCCAAATACAGCACGAATCCTAGATCATCACAAGAAACAGAATTAGAGAGATTGCATCACAATAACTGTGAATAAAGGAGTGGAAAGGCGAAGACAAAAGGTTTTTACATTTGCAACTCATTATGCAAATTCAGTTTTCTAGCTACACTAATCCAATAGGAAATAAGAAAACTACTACCTGGCCATGAGAGCAGTAAGGCCCCTCAAGAAGATTTGAAGAAGCAAAGACTAAGTCAGGAATTAGCAGACAGGACCAGCCAGCTCAAGAATAGGAGACTGCAACTCAGGCTTCTCCTCACACAGGTACGAAACACGCACCAACCTCTACACAACCCCTCCCACTGGAACCTCCATTACACCCTAAAACCCAAAAGACCAACTCACAATTGTGTCAGAACAGACAATTTCTCCTCATTTGATTGGTTAGGGAAAGGGGTGTACTGTCACACCACTCTCGTCATGTCACTTTAGCTTAGCGATTTCATTGTTCATTTATTCAGCTTATCAACTTCCAGCCCAGGAAATACAAATTGGAGCCACTGTCATAGCACTCATTTCCTCCGTCCCTTTCATGTAATAACTTTTGTGCCACGTTTGTCCGTTTGCGCTGCTTTTCAAGGAAGTGTTCCTTTTCTCAATGATTATTTTATTTCTTCATGCAAACTCTTCGCAGACACGTAGCACCCGTGTAGGTCATTTGTCTTCCACCTTCCCCTTCTCACTCAGAATTAAACCACATTTATTTTCTTTCATTAACCCAAACGTTTTCTGCAAAGCAGAAACCATACTTATGCAGAAAACAAATGTTCATTATTAATCACTTCTAATGCTTTCCATTACGCACCCACCCTGTGTTGTTTCTACCCATGTGCAGCCCGAGTTAATATTATTTTCCTAGCAAGCGTTCATAAAATGCATTGAAGCAGAATTAGTCCTTTTACCTTACATTAGTCTAAAGCATTTGCGGCCTACTCCAGTGCTTTAGTTCACTCTTGTGCAGTCGCATTTCTCTCATTTCTGGCCTTTTTCCGCATACGTTTTTCACAGCACACGGTTGCTAAGTGTTACTGAGGGTTCAATTCGAGCAGGTTTTATTTTGGCGAAAACCCTGCGCCAACAGTACTATGGAAGAACTTGTCAGGGATATTTGCCTACACTTTGCCACCTCTCCCACTCATTCCGTTAGTCTTTCGGAAACTCAGACAAACATCCCTCATGCTGATCCTAGTAGCTCCCACATGGGCCAGTCAACCGTGGTCCACAACAATGTTGGAGCTGTCCCTAGTTCCACATCAAATGCTACATCTCACATCCAGTCAGTCTCCTCACACAGAGCCATGGAGAAATCAGGGACCCACATCCCAAAAAACGGAACCTCACAATTTGCCTCCTGAAATCATAGAGTTTAGTTATCTAAATCTCCCACCAGACTGTATGACCATCATCAGAGACGCCAGAAGGCCTACCACAAGAGCCTGTTATGCAACTCAATGTAAACGTTTATCTATTGCAATAACAGCATCAATCCTCTTGATGCTTCAATACAAAATATCATTTGTTATCTGTTACACTTGCAGAAATCTGGATTAGTGTACACTTCTATCCAACTACATCTTGCTGCAATAGCTGCCTATTTACAAAATAGGCAACATTTATTGCATTTCAGAGTGCCAGTAATCAAAGCTTTCATGGAAGAACTTAAAAAAGTTATACCACCAAGACTTTCACATGCCCCAGTGTGGAATCCTAATATAGTCCTCACAAGATTAATGAGCCTACCTTTTGAACCCATGCATAAATGTTAGCCACAGTGTCTTCCCTCATTGCAATCAATTCACTGAGAAGAGTCGGTGAACTACAGGCGCTACCCTTAGAAGAACGTTTTTTCCAACTTTACAGAGACAATGTGGTTCTTCGTACTAATCCGAACTTTCTACCTAAGGTAGTTTCTGCCTTTCATATCAAACAGTCGTTGAATTACCGGTATTCTTTCCTCAACCCGATTCAGTGGCAAAACGAGCTCTGCACACCTTAGATGTCAGAAGAGCCCTTTTCTATTACATTGAAAGGACAAAATCCTTTCATAAAACCAAACAGCTTTTTGTTGCTTTTGCACCATCACACAATGGCAATCCCATATCCAAGTCCGGTATTGCCAAGTGGATTGTTAAATGCATTCAAACCTGTAATGCAAAAGCAAAAAGAACTTTAACTATACCCCCTAGAGCGCATTCCACAAATTAGGGGCTACTATGGCTTTCTTTTTTTTTTTTTTTTTTTTTTTTTTTAAACCTTTATTAATGAATGCACAATACACAGCGTCTGCCTACAACCCCGCAAGGCCGGCCGCTATGACATAAACAGGATGAGTGAAGAGTAAATTAGGAGACAGTACGCTGCTAAAGCAACCTCTCGAGTCCACATTATCGGATAGAACATAGCACCATACAAATAGGATAGGAAAGGTTTAATTTTATGTTTTTGTCGAAAAGAACAACAACACACAAACACATGGTATCATAGTGGCAAGGGTCGCTGGAGGTGGGGGGAGAAAGTTGACTAGTAAGAGAAGGACATATGGCAAGGGGGGGGACGAGCACGAGAGGAAAACAAAGCATGTAGTGAAATTGGAGGAGGAACGTAAATCATGGAGAGGAGGGGAGAGGAACCTCATAGTCTAGCGGAGGAGAGCAGATATCTCCGCGATACGTATTCCACTGAGCCCAGACTCTGGACCATTTCCTTGGACGCCCCCGCGCCTCATACACAGTTTTCTCTCGGAACATGGACCAGTCCATGTTCTCTTTCCAGGCACTGAGCGATGGTAATCTAGGGGAGCCCCAGAGCTGCGCGATGTCTCTCTTTGCGACCATATTGCCCAGGGTAACCCAAAGTGTCTGGGCAGCATTGCAATCAGACGGTTCCCACACATTTAACAGACAACGTCGTGCTTCGGGAAGGAGTGGGATCCCAGTGACACGACTCATGACATCATGCACCCTGGACCAATAGGCTGCAATCATCGGGCATTCCCACAGAACATGAAGAAAGGTACCATCCATCCCACACCCACGCCTGCACCGTCCATCCGAAACCAAACCCATTCGCACCAGACGCATCCCAGTCAGATACACACGGTGGAGGATCTTCAACTGGACAAAGCGAAGCCGAGCCGGAATAGCCACCTCCTTAGGGGAGGACACAGCTGACTGCCAGTCCTCGTCGTCTAATTCGAGTCCGTCAGCCGTCCAGGAAGCCCGGAGCTTCTCAAGTTGGTCAGCCCTGTTGTTGATAAGCTTTTTATATATCAAGGAGATAGTACTATCGGGGACGTGGCCGTCTAGAACTCGATCCTCCAAAGGGGAGGACTGCGGGATATCGGTGCCAGATGGAAAGACGGAGGACAAGGCATGCCTCACCTGCATATACCGGAAGTGCTCTCTATCATCGAGCCGGTATTCCAGTTTCAACAACTCAAAGGATTTAACCGCGCCCCGTGCCCATAGACCCTCCACCGTGCTGATCCCAATCATGTCCCACTTCTCAAATCCCTTCGTCTTCCACAGGTTGCCCAACCGGTCCGAATCGTACAGTGGCGTCATACGTGTCAGCCTACCACCCCAGCCCGTGGCCCTGGTGGCGTCCCTCCATGCCCGCACTGCACATTTCGTCGGGCCCGTAAGGAGTCGAAAGGGTGCCTTTGAATACAGAGCCCTATTAAAATTGCCACCGGGTAACAATAGTTTATCCAAGGCAAAAGCGGGAGCGGGCTCCGGAGCGTACGTCGCATGGTTGATAGCGCTCAGGTGCGAGGCCCAGTAATACCGTCTAATATCCGGCAACGCAATACCACCATCATACCAGGAGAGGGTGAGCTTGGACAGGGCAATGCGGGCACGGCCATCCCAAATCAGTTGTCGCTGTAAGCTCTCAACTTCACGGAAGTAGCGAGCAGGGACAGGGTCGAAAAAATTCTGCAGGGCGTAAAGAAATCGGGGGAGCGACATCATTTTAAAGAGTGCCGCTCGGCCCAATGGGGATAAGGGCAATTCACGCCACCGTCGAACGTCTTTCTTAAGTCTCTGGAGCGGAGCAAACAAGTTTCGCTCGTAGCGGACCGAGGAGGCCATGGATATATATATCCCCAGATACTTAAAGCCGTCGGTAGCTACCAGAATGGGAAACCTGCGGGGTAGAGGCGGCAGAGTCCCAGCTATAACGTAGACACAGGACTTAGTCCAGTTGATGACAAGTCCCGAGTTCTTACCAAAGGACGTGAGAACGTCGAAGAGAACGTTAAGCGACTTTTGAGGGGAAGTGAGATAAAGGAGGATATCATCCGCATACAAGGAAACACGATCCTCGAGGTCTGGAGACCATCTGATCCCTTTAATAGAGGGTTCCCACCGAAGCCATGCGGCAAGGGGCTCAAGCGCCAATGCGAATAGAAGCGGGGAGAGCGGACAGCCCTGGCGCGTGCCACGGCCTAAGGGAAAAGGGTCAGAGCATCTACCATTGACCGCGACCTGAGCCAATGGCCGTTCGTAAAGGAGCTTGACCCATGCGATGAAATTAGGGCCAAAGCCAAATTTAGCGAGGGCCGCCCAGAGGTAGGGCCATTCGATAGTGTCGAAGGCCATTGTGGCGTCCAAGGAAGCGACCACTGCCGGTTCGGCGAGAAGTGGAGCTCTCGCGAGAACACTGTGGAGTCTACGCAGATTAAGGGCAGTGTTCCTGTGGGGGATGAAACCGGATTGATCCGGGTGGATCAGGTCGCAAATCACCTTAAGCAACCGATTGGCCAGCACCTTGGCAAGGATTTTGGGTTCCGCGTTAAGGAGAGAGATGGGGCGGTACGAGGCGCAGCGGTCACGAGGCTTGCCGTCCTTATAAATGACCACTATGGTAGCAAGGCGCTGCTCGAGGGGGAGGCTTCCAGCCTCAATCGCCTCGAGAAACATGTGGCGCAGGTGGGCGGCCATCTTGTCCGGACAAAGTTTGTAGAGTTCAATGGGCAGTCCATTAGGTCCCATCGCCTTTCCCGAGCGCAAGGATCGGATAGCGAGGACAATCTCATCAACGGTAAAAGGGGCCTCCAGGGCAAGACCATCCTCATCCGAAACAGTGGGCAGGGCAATGTCTCGCAACAGTAACCTGGAATCGGCCTCATCACGATCACTAACCGGCGTATAAACCTTCCGGAAGTGGTCCACAAAGCAATCAACAATTTCACCAGGATCAGAGACACTCTCACCAGACTCGCGAACAATGACAGGCACAACACGACTCGCTCGCTCAGCCTTATCCAGCCACGCCAGGAGCTTGCTAGCCTTGTCACCCACATCATACAGTCGGCCTAGTTGATTCGCTCGCATCAGTTTAGCAGCATCCGTGACACAAGCTTTATAGTCAGCTTGCTTTAATTCCAGAGTGTGTAACAGTGCAGGCGTGTCATTCCCTCCCAACTCACTTTCAAGCGCAGTGATCTCAGTTTCGAGAGCCAAAACAGCCTCCCTCTTTACCCTACGCTCTGCAGCAATGAATGATAGGGCGGAGCCCCTAATAACCGTCTTGAAGGCCTCCCAAAGAACAGTGGGGGAGGTGACCGAGCCCACATTCTCATTGAAGTAGCAATCAATCGCCTTAACCAAATCAGAGTGGAGCCGGGGGTTTCGGAAATGCCAGGGAGGAATCGGGGGGACACTGTTGCCAAGTGGACCACCCACAGAAATCCTAATCAGCAAGGGGGAGTGGTCCGAGATACCTCGGGGAAGATGTCGTACCTCCCGAACAGTGGACAGAGTGGAAGCTAACATAAAGAAATAATCGATACGGGAGAGGCTGCCATGCGCACCAGAGTGAAAAGTGTAGTGCTGGAGTGTGGGGTGTAGTGAGCGCCAGACATCTACTAAGCCAAAAGTATCAGCCATCTCACTGAGCCACATCTGGGATGGCAACAGTACCCTAGGGGGAAGTCTATCACATTCACCGGACATAACAGAATTGAAGTCCCCGCCCAGGATTAACAATCCATCCGGAAGCCCAAGGAGAGTCCTGCCAAGATCGGCATAGGTGGTAGCCTGGAGTCCCGGGGGAATATAGACAACAACAAACACGATCTGTTTACCCTCCCACCTCCCAGAAACAGCAGCATACCGCCCACGGTCGTCAAGGATAACCTCGTCAATAGCAAGAGCAAGGGAAGACTTTACCATAATACCCATGCCCCGGGACCCAGAAGTGAAACCAGCATGTGCAACCAGGCGATAACCCCGGCGGTCGAGGGCTTTACAAGCATTTCCAATTAAGTGGGTCTCCTGAAGGAACACAACATCAGGGGTATGGCGCCTCAGGAATTGCAGTACAATGCCCCGCTTGATCCTATCACCCAATCCGTTTACGTTCCAAGAAAGAACCCGCATTTCACCCCCCCCCATTGCGACAAAGACATTCCACCCCCATCCCCCTCCACAACCCAAAGTTCGGAATGATTGCAAACTGTGAAATACCATGAAAACAGAGACATAACAAACTAAACGAAACACAACCAAGTCCCCAGGAACCAACCCCCAAACAGAAACCCGTTGCAACACCCCCCTCCCTGCACCCCTGCTGACTAAAAAGCCACCCCCAACTGCAGTGTGCCTGTCGCCCCATCTTATCTACACAAAGAACCCCCCGAGGAGGAAGGGAGAAATCACCCGTTCCCGCACCGCCACGGGCAGTACCATAGAGCACAAAGTTAATTTACTCAGTACAATACGCAGTCTCAATCAGGACCTCCGGGGCCCCATATTACTCCTGAGCCGCTGCACCACCTTCCGCACCACCAGGGCCTCCGCTCCCAGAGTCATCTGCCGGCAACGAGTCCAACCAGTCAGCTGCACGGTCAGGCTGATCAAAAAAGTAGGCACGTTCTCGATATTCAATCCGTAGCCGGGCTGGAAACAACATGGCGTATTTCAGTCCCCGATCTCTTAAGCGACGCTTCACTCCAAGGAACCCTGATCGTTGTCGCTGCACTTGGGGTGTGAAATCAGGATAGATGGAGACAGAATTATTGTCGTATTTCAACGGGCCGTGTTTACGGGCGGCCTGGAGGATAGCGTCCCTGTCTCGGTAGTGAAATAGTCTTGCAATGATAGGCCTCGGTGGGCTTCCTGGTTTCACTTGTCCTCCTGGAAAACGATAGGCGCGCTCTACGGCAAAGAACTTACTGAATCCTGCCGGAGCAAGTTTAGCAACAATAAGTTCCTCGACCAACAAGTCGATCGAGGCAGCACCATCACATTCCGGCACTCCGACTAGGCGTATGTTGTTCCGCCTGGCCCTGTTGTCATAGTCCTCCATACGCTTGAGCAGCAGATCGTGGGAGGCACGCAGATTCCCAATCTCAGACTGCGCCTCCGCCATGTCCGTCACCAGACTCGACGCTTTAAGATCTAGAGCCTTCACCCGCTCATTTGTTTTGGCTAAATCGGCCCGAATAAGAGTTACATCCACAGCCACCGTGTCTATCTTGGACACTACGGCGTCGAATTGCTGACTCATATCGGCCTTAAGTCCAGAGATGGCAGCCAACAGATCTTGGAGCGATACTTCCGTAGAAGACGGCATGTCCGTTTGAGGTCCTTCAGCACCCACGCTTGTGACACCGGGGGAGCCTCTCGGCTGGGTGTAGCGTTCGATCATATTGGACTGGATCGAGCCCCCCCGGGTTGCAGCCTTCCTGCGTTTTTCGGCCTCCGCTTTTGTTGCCATGTCGCATTCGATGTTGGCCGAGTAGCCAGGAGAAGCAGAGATACGGAGGAAAAATCCAGAAACTCCGGCGTGCAAGTGAAGTGGGAGTATCGCGGCCTCCTTGCCAGTCCTAAGATGGAAAGTGTGGACCGTGAGGGCAGCAGGCGAAGGCAGAGTGGGAGGAGACAAGAACAATGAGGCTGGAAACCGAAAGTGAAAGCAGTACACCTCCGGTGGGCCAGATGCCAGGCAGCCGCTGTTGTTGAATTACAGGTCGGCCACAGTAGGTAGCCGAGTCCCCGGTCGCGCCCGTGGGCAGGCCAAAAAGTTGAAGATGACAGAAAAATGGTCCCCAGTGTCCGATTTCGACCAAAAAAGGATCGTCAGCATCAGTGAAGATAGCGCTTCAAAAGCCCGTCAAAATGATCAGGATAAGTGAAGGATAGATAAAGAAGGGCGGCGCGGGTCTCGGGAGCTCTCTGCTCACGCGACCATCTTGGATGCCCGCGTAGCTCCTCCTCTACTATGGCTTTCTTAGGAAACATCCCCATAGTTGAAATTTGTAAAGCTGCAACATGGTCTACACCACACACATTCACCAAGCACTATTGTGTAGATGTGTTAGGGAGACAACAAGCTAATGTGGACCAGGCAGTACTTAGAACACTGCTTCAGACAACTCCAACAGCTATTTGTTAGCCACCGCTTTGGGAGAATACTGCTGTATAATCTATGCAAAGTATGTGATCTACGGCTCCCGTGCCTCAAACGGATAATGTTACTTACCCAGTAAGAATCTGTTCTAGGCATGTATAGTTGTATATTCACATTTGCCCACCTACCTCCCCGGGTACCTGTAGCTGTTGCAGTTCTCTATCTTATTCTACATACATACGCATGGACATCACTATTCTTTACTTACTAACTCCATTCTCACCCTATGCGGGAAAACAATCTAACAATGGAGTCGATGCCCATGTGCACTATCACCGAAAGAGGTGTTACCTACCTCGTTCAATAACAAGAGGAGCTTAGAGGGAAAGTTTGCGGGTATTAATGGGAAAGGCCCTCCACTCATTGAATACAATCCAAAAGAATTCCCAAAACCCGGGACTATAGTTAGTAATTATCTAACAGGCATGCAACTCTAATCCGCCTAGATTCTCAGAAAGTAGAATCTCGGAGAACACCCGATATTATTTCTGTATTAAGGTGTTCGTTGTCTCTAATGCCCTACTATCCTAGAACAGACAATCTAGTCTGTCATTATTACTGATTGTGGGGGGTTCCATATATTTTCAACTCGGCGCAACCAAAAAAATGTCAGCCCTGCATAGCACCATACACAGACCCACACATACACCAAAGTAATAAAGGAAAAAATGTGTGGCGGAGAGGAAGGCACCTCACGGGCGAACACCCTCGGGGCAATCTGGTCAGATGTTTACCAGAGACTTGGCCCCTTTCTCATCATAGGTGGCCATTCCTATTCCAGAATTTGGTGAATAAGTGAGAAAAAAGGGTAAAGAAAAGGTGCAAAGCAAGGAGTTTTAGAGCGTGACTCCTTAAACAAACAGAACAGAGTGAAAGATAAAATCAACAGCCACACCACTTGAACTACTTTTATTTATGAATAGGGTGTGCGAAGTTGAAATAAAAAGGCTGGTAGCTTAAAGTTGCATACCACTACCTGTGACCGACATGTTTCACTGCCCAGAAACCTTTATGGCAGATTCATCAGGGTCAATACTCTGTTACTGCACCCACTTCCAACAATGTGGGCTGCCACTGGGAGATTAAGTGATTTGGCCGTAATCACAAAATACGGAACAGAGGCTGAGGTTAAGGAGATGATGTGGTGTCCTCTTGGGAGAGGATGTGGCGTAAGGGCTAGAGCTGCCAACTATGGAGCTAGGAAACGTTTCAGCATCGGCTTACCGTCCTTGATTCTAGGCAAATCACTTAATCTCCCCATACATACAAAAGTGAATCAGTCCTTGTGTAAAGTAACTAGTGCTAATGTAATGCGTTCCAATACCTTCAGTGGTGTTGGCGCTATATAAAATTTTACAAAAAAACCCAGAAAGAATCAGTTTTCGGCTGGTTTACAGTAGTGCACATGAGGAAATACATATCATTGGCAACCACATTAAAAAGACTACTTTTGCCATGGACACTGAGTGGCAGGCAGACCTCGATGACATCCATTCTCTTTGAAGAGAATTAGTTTTTTTTAATGAATGTAATTGGTTTCAATAAAGTAACATCAATAACATCTGCATGACGATTCAATCTGGCATTGACATTATAAAATAGCAATACATTTGAATGGCATAGGCGGGGGTATAGGGAAACACTAATTTAGGAAATATTATAGTCCACTTTGTTGGCTGGCTCGCCGCTTCACTCTGCACCGCCGCACAGCTGTAAACAGTCAAATTATATCAGGAGCACCAAAGAAAGAATCCGCCATTGTTCCTCAAAACCATTTCTCCAGTGAGTTACATGCATTTGCAAAATTAATTTGAACTTCAACAAGAGGAACACAAGAGAAAAAAAAGGAAAGAAAGAAAAGAATTGAAGAATAAAGAAGAAAATAAGAACAGATCTCTTTGTGGAATTGCCGTTGTGGGTGCGTCTCAGTTTTATGTAGCAATGGGTAGCATATGTATGGTTGTAAAGGCGTGGTAGGCCATGCACTAATGAGTGTGTCAAGGGTATGGGGGGTGCGGGTGTGAGAGGGGGAATGAGAAAAAAGGAAAAGCGACGGGATGAGGGCTCGGGCAGAAGAGAATTCAAGGTAAGCAACAATGGTGCAAGGAAGCACTTCACCGGTGAATGCAGGAAGGTAAAAGTGTCGCAGCTGGAGAAATTTGAAGAACTAGAGTCCCACCCTACGAAATGATAAGCAACAACGTGTGATACGAACAGTTAAATCATTTTGTACAGGAGAAACAAGGCTATGCAATTATAGCAGAAGACACAGGTACTTTAGTACCTCTGACATACTCTGTGATAAGACATACCTGCTTCACTTGAGGTCTGATTTTCCAGCTATAAACATCATTGCCTAACCACCACGTAAAGTGTAAACACGCGTACACCTAGTACCCACACGTACAGAAAATAGACAGTAACTACACTTGCGCCAAGTAATAGCAGCAGTGCACACATTCTTCAATCAGTACCTTAGCTATAGACTAACACGACGTCAAAAGGCAGAATCCACTACTCACTAGAACAAAACACATCAGTGGTGGTTTAAAGCAGTGACGGGTTGAGAGAAGGAGCGATATGTGGACTGGGCATGCAATGAGAGGTGCGAGGGAGCAAGCAGAGACAGAAGGTAGGAGGAGGGAGAAATGAAACCAGGAATGAAGGGAAAAGCAGTGACAGGGGAGGGGGTGATTTGTGAACATGACAAGCACTGAGAGGTGCGAGGGACCAAGCTTCAACGGAAGGGGAGAGGGCGGGGGTTGGGGAGAAAAGCAGCTACAAGAGAACAACCATTGGCATAGCCAATAGGTCTCGCCATTTGGACCGTATAATTTTGAGGCGTGCAGCAGATTATCCTGGGTGCTACAACATCTACTGTAACTTCATGTGCAGTGGTGAAAGGCCACACACATCCAAGGATGGGCTTCCGTGCTATTTAATGAAAATATGATAATGTTGTGTCATGAAAAAACAGTGTTAGTGAGAGACTAGCATCAGGGCATGGTGACAGCAGAAAAGTGCATCCGGAATACTGTCTCTGTGAGATCGGAGTGTGCATATATATATATATTTTTTTATAAATCTTTTTACTGTAGAAACAAAAGAATAAAAGCCATACAAACAAAAATCCATCATATTCATCAATCTCAGTGCCGAAGTACAGCTGTTATCAAAACGATCCAAGGGATCAACAGTGCTGTCACGTGTTATGTACATTACACCGTAAGTGACAGATTACTCAGCTTCCTAGTCTGCTGAAAATGGAGAAGCGTCATTGAAAGGTGTACATATCATTCCTCTACTCACGTTTTATTGACCCCAGATCCTAGTCCATTTTTGTGGGCAGCATCTGCCTTCGTATATGACCCTCTTCACTTGCATGCAACAGTCCATATCTGACTCCCAATCCCTGAACCGTGGCCTTGCCACCCCCTTCCATGTCCTCACAATGTCCCACTTCGCAACCATGCAGCCCAGGGAGACTCCAATTCCCTCAGTTCCAGACAAATCGGTGACCTCCCAGATATTAAGAAGACCTAGGCGGGGTGAAACCTCCGGAGCTTTATGACAAATTATTGTCATCGCTGATGTAATCTTTCCCTAGTATGTTTAGAGGATCGGGCAATCCCACCACTGATGTAGATGGGTGCCAGGTTGACCACACCCTCTGGGAAAGGTTGAGGAACCCAAAATACCCAATTTGACAAGCACCGAACAGGTGTAATAGGCTCAGTGTAGCAGTTTAAATTGTATACATTTAAAACGGGATCAAATCATCACCTCGCGGGGGAAGTCAAAGCCTCCTGCCAGTCATAATCACTAATGTCCCCAACATCGTCCACCCATTTTGCACTCATCTGCCCCAGAGTGTCCGGTGTATTATTTAATATTTTACGATATGTTAATGAAATTGCTTTTTCGTGGAGATAATCATCTAACAATCTGTCCTCTAAGGGTGAGGAGACCAGCAGGTCCGTATCTTTAGGTTTAGCTTTTTGTAGTGCACTGCGTGCTTGAAAGTATCTAAATGTTTCTCCACTATGTAGTTGGTAATCACGCTGGAGATCACTGAAATGGATCACCTTTCCTCCCGCCCCTAGATCGCGCATCCTCGTGAGGCTAATCAAGTTCCATTTATCGAATCCGTGTTTTAACAATAACATTCCCAACCAGTATGAATCAAGCAACGGGGTGACCTGTGTGATTTTAGCCTTCTACAAAGCGGTGTTTGCAGAATGCCAGAGAGAAATTGTGGTGGAGGTAGGAGTGTATTTCGGGACCTGTTTTTCCCCTCCATAAAGTGCCCTGAGATAATTGCCTGGGACCATATTGTGTCTGTCCATTCTATATGCAAATTATGGCCCTCGATGCACCCAATGATTGAGAACTATTAGTTGAGAGGCCCAGTAATAGCTTTTGATTGCTGGCAAGGCGATCCCACAGGCATACCAACCTTTATTAAGTTTGGCCAAGGCTATTCGCGGGGTACCATTATTCCGAAGCAGGGAGCGTTCCTCCGATTCAATGGCATTAAAATATTGTGGTGGGACCAAATAGTGTGTGTTTTGTACCGCATAAAGGAAACTGGGGAAGGCCATCATCTTATAGAGGGCGACCCTGCCCAGTAAAGTAAGGTGCAGTGTCTTCCAGTGCTGCACGTCGGCTTGGAACCGACGCAGAGAAGGAGCCAGGTTGCGATCGTAGAATTCTGTCAGGTTAACCGTAACGTACATACTTTACGTACACAAACCCCTCTGCAACTATCTTAGCTTTGCAGCCTGAAGGGAGGATTGGGTGTTCCCCACTCAAAATAGACACCAGGGATTTATCCCAGTTGATGGTATAAACGAGTATTTCTGAAATAGGGCAAAGGTATGTAGGACACGATGGATAGAAAAGCGAGGCCTGACCAGTTAGAGCAGAATGTCGTCGGCATAGAGGGATATCTTGTCCGTCCAGTTGAGGTCTCTAATGAGGGAGTTACCCATGATCAATATCGCCAGGATATCCAGAACCAAGGCAAAAAGCAAGGGGGACAAGGGGCACCCCTGCTATCTTCCCTTGTGTAATTTGAACGAAGCTGATCGCTCCCCATTTACCGTAATTCGGGCCAATGTTTCTGAGTATAGAAGTCGCACCCAGGATAAAAACCTATCCCTGAATCCGTATCTCTTGAGTGCGGCCAATAAGAAGGGCCATTCGATCATATCGAATGCCATCTTGGCGTCCAAAGACACAATTACCTAGTCTTCTTGGATTTTGGCCGTTCTACCCAGGACTCCATAAAGGCGTCTAAGGTTCAGAGCGGTATTTTTAGTTTGCATGAAGCCGGATTGGTCCGGATGAATCTGTTTAAGGAGGAACGGGAAGAGACGACGTGCCAGAATTTTGGCCAGTATTTGAACTTGCGGGACTAGTAGGGAAATAGGCCTGTAAGAACTGCATTGCTCTGGGGGTTTACCCTATTTGTGTATGACGACAATATTGGCCAATCTCTGCGTTTCAGGAAGAACACACTTGTGTACACTTTCCTCGTACAACCTCCACCACCCATCTGTTGGCTATTTCCTGTTTGTCCAACCAGGCTAACGATTTGCAGGCCTTCTCTCCAATATCAAAAACCTGGTGTTGAGTGGCCCGATTTTGGGCCCAAGCTGCATCTTCAGCAATGCTTCTGTATTCAGTTTGTTTCATGAGTAGTTTGTGTGTATTGTCTGGAGTATCTGACGCAACGAGATCACGTTCCAGAAGGGCAATCTCACGTTCTAACTCCTCTAACTGTCTCCTCTTTTCCTTCCTGTGACCTCCTATTTTTGCCACCCCACTACCTCGGACCACCGTTTTGTACGCTTCCCACTGTATAACATCTGAATTCACTGAGCCCTCATTCTCGGTGAAATAACTGTTGGTGGTCTCTGTGAGTTTATTTAGCCGGCACCAAATACCCAGTCCCCATGCTCTGTATTAAATGCCATTTTGTGGCGTGTTGCCTCCATAGTATACTATCTGAAAGAGACACGTTAGTGATAGATTCCTTACCTTAGAATATCCCCAGGCGTCAGACTGAATCTGGAACTTTTGCGTAGCAATACCCCTGCGCGTCGGTAGGCCTCCGCGGCTTCGCGTCAGTCATCGGCGTCGCTAGCGCCGGAATGACGTCGCCGGAGTACTTAGACGCCGCCCTCGCGCGCTGACGTCAGTTCTTCTTTTTTCCGCGCCAGCTAGCGCAGATCCGGAGAAGCTCTACCCCTTAGTCACTTTATGACTAAACTTTTTTGATCTTTTGATCTGTTTTTCTCGAGTCGTTCGACTCCTACCGTGCCGGTAGGGATGCCCAGGTTCAAACCCTGCTCTAAGTGTGGCCGACTGATGTCTGTTACCGACCCCCATCGCTGGTGTCTTCAGTGTCTAGACCTCGACCACGACGACGAACCTGCTCCGACTGCCGAGCCCTGACGTCTAAGGCTAGGCGGGAGCGGTCCCGCAAGCGGCTTGAGCTCCGGCAGTCGGCCCGCACCGTTCAAGGTCCCGGTCCCACAGGAGGTCGAGGGACCGGTCGCGGGGTCGGAGCCCTCGTAGTTCCTAGAGTCGGCATCGGTCTTCGGGATCAAGATCCTCAGGTAAGAGGCATGAGAGGTCGGAAAGGCGTCATTGCTCTTCCGACCCAACCTGACGCTCCTGCGACGCGGCTGAGGGTTCGGGTGACACCACCCACGCGGCTCCGACGGAGTCGCGAGCATCACAACCTGCCCCATACCTTCCGGTCCCTGGGCACGATGCGACACCAGAGGAGATCGAGTGGTACCTCATGGCCATGAGGTCTCTCCCTCCTCCGCCGGGCTCCGTGGTGCCTTCAGGCCCAGCGGTCCCGGCTGGAGGGCCTAGCGGGTCGAGTGCTTCGGCTCCGACGCCGTCGGGTGCTTCGGCCCCAGCACCGCCGGTGACTTCGGTCCTGGCGCCGCAGGCCCCCACTGTATCCAGATCTAGGTCGACCTCATGACCTCACCGACGCCGGTCCCTAGGGTGTCGCCCTCGGCGACGCCGTCCCCGATCCTGCTCTTGATTCGGTTCCGGCGCCGGAGCGGCGCCGCTGGGCACCGCTCTCGACGTCGTATGGAGACTTTTATTTCCACGAACTGCCCCCATCCTTTGAACCTGAATATCAGGTGATGGGTGACGAGGTCGATTGGGAGGGGTCTGTGGACCCTCTGGGACAGGAGTGCCAGTCTCAACAGGACTGGACATGTGAGCTTGGGGATGCCAGTGGACTGGACACTTCGCCAGACACTGGTTTTGTCTCCCCTCCAACCGTGGCTACGGAGAAGGGGGCTGTCTACAGGGTAGTGTTGACGCGGGCGGCCAAGGCATTGGGCCTAGAACTCCCCGTCGCGGCCGTGAGGACAAACCTCCTCACTGAGGTCCTTAAACCGCAGGCAAGCTCGGCTGAGCCTCTGCTGCTGTTTAATGAGACCTTGTGTGGCGTTCTTTTGGGCACTTGGTCCAAGCCCGCTACAGGTCAGCCTGTAGATAGGAACGTGGCCAGACGCTACCCCTGGCTCTAGGCGACCCTTGCTTCTTGTCCACCCACCCCACCCCGAGATGCTGGTTATCCAGGCCTCTACTTCCCAGACCGCATTCCCAACGGCTCTGCATGATCGGGAATCCAAGAGGTACAAGTAATTCGGTAAGAAGGTGTTCTCGTCCCTGAGTTTGGGACTGCGGTCAGTCAATACTGCATGCCTCTTGGGCCGCTACACCCACACTCTGAGGGACACGGTCGCGGACGTGCTGCCACAATGTCCGGAGGAGGCCCGGACTAAACTCGCCCAAGCCCTTGCGGAGGGTCGAGATGCAGCACGCTATTCCATCCGGTGTGGGCTGGATACCACGGACTCACTAGGCAGAGCGATGGCAACGACGGTGGCGGCTCGACGCCACGCCTGGTTGAGGACTGCCAACTTTTTGGCTGATGTCCAGGCCACCCTTCTGGACATGCCGTTTGATGGCCGTCGCCTCTTTGGCGACAAGGCAGACCATGTGCTTGAGCGTTTTATGGACTCCAGGGCTACTGTCAAGTCTTCGGGCCTCTCGGCCCCATGCCAGCAAGCGGGTGCCTTTCGCTCCTTTCGTGGCCAAGGAAGGGGCGCTCCCACACATGCTGCCAGCCACGCACCGAAGACTAATACACAGCGCGGTGGCGGCCGTGGAACCCGCCGTGGCGGCGGTCGGGGACAACGGCGAGGCCAGTCAACACCTTCCCCTGCAGCATCCGCCTCAAAATTCTCCTAGTCCGTGCTTTCGGGCCCATGTGACGCCAGTGGGGGGCAGGGTTCACCATCACCACTTCCACTGGCGCACTGTCACGTCGGTCATGTGGGTGCTGCAAATCGTCCGAAGGGGCTACTCCCTCCCCTTCGAGACGACCCCTCCGGCCATGCCACCACAATACCACCATGTGTTGGGGGATCATTTGCAACTTCTGCAAGAGGAAGTTACGGCCCTCTTGGCCAAGGGGGCCATCGAGCGCATTCCTGGGCCGGAAGTAGGGTGTGGTTGTTACTCCCACTACTTTCTGGTACCCAAGAAGGGCAAAGGGGGCCTGCGCCCTATCTTGGACCTACGGAAGGAGAAGTTCAAAATGCTGACTTTGGCTCCGGTCTTACCTGCCCTGGACCCAGGAGACTGGATGGTAGCGTTGGACTTGCAGGACGCTTATTTCCACATCCCCGTCCTGCCGGCCCATCGGCGCTACCTGCGGTTCACGGTTGGCCACGAGCACTTTCAGTTTACCGTGCTCCCATTCGGCCTTACCAGCGCCCCACGGTGTTCCCGAAAGTGATGGCGGTGGTCGCAGCTCATCTGCGCAGGTTAGGGGTTTCAGTGTTCCCCTACCTCGACGAATGGTTGTTGAACGCGGGCTTGCCCCAGACAGTCGTCAGCCACCTCCAGACAACGGCGGACCTCCTGCACCAGCTGGGGTTTTCCATCAACGTGCCGAAGTCACACCTGTGCCCCTCTCAGAAGCTCCTCTTCATCAGAGCGGTCCTCGACTCGGCGCAGTTTTGGGTTTATCCTCCCGAACAGCGGGCCCGGGATATTCAGGCTCTGATTCCAATCTATCAGCCTTTATCCCGGGTCTCGTCAGGTTGACGCTGCGGCTTCTTAGGCTGATGGCCTCCTGCATCCTTCTGGTGCATCACGCCAGGTGGCGGATGCGGGCTCTCCAGTGGGACCTGAAGTTTCAGTGGGCCCAGCATCAGAGCAACCTGTCCGACCATGTCATGATCCCGGAGGGCACTAAGACGAGATAGCTGCAGTGGTGGCTCACGGACCGCGATTGGGTCAGCGGCAGATCCCTCTCCCTTCCCCAACCGGAGCACGTAGTTGTGACGGACGCGTCCCTCCAGGGCTGGGGAGGCCACATGGGAGAGGCAGAGATCAGAGGCCTCTGGTCTCTGGCGGAGTCCCGGCTCCATATCAACCTTCTGGAGCTGCAGGCGATTCGTCTGGCACTGAAGGCATTCCTCCCCTCTGTCCGGGGGAGTGTAGTGCAGGTGTTCACGGACAACACCACCGCCATGTGGTACTGCAACAAACAGGGCGGGGTGGGGTCGTGGACCCTCTGCTAGGAGGCTCTGCGCCTCTGGCAGTGGCTGGAACATCAGGGGGTGACCCTGGTGGCTCAACACCTGGCAGGTTCTCTGAACCACAGGGCGGACGAGCTCAGCCAAAGGTGCATGATGGATCACGAATGGCGTCTGAACTCGGACGTGGCGCAAGGCTTCTTTCTGCAGTGGGAGAGCCTTGGTTAGATCTATTCGCCACCGAAGAGAACGTGCAATGTCATCAGTTCTGCGCGGTGGAATTTCCAAGGCAGCACTCGCTCGGGGACGCTTTTCGTCGCGAGTGGAGTTGCGGTCATGTTGTACTCCTTTCCGCCTATACCACTTCTGCCCAGAGTGCTGAAGAAAATCAAGCGCGACCGGGCCCAAGTCATCCTTGTTGCTCCCAACTGGGCGCGAAGGTACTGGTATCCCGAACTACTCAGTATGTCCTTCTGTCGCAGCAGCAGGGGACGATCCTCCACCGAACCTGTCCAGTCTCCACCTCCATGCTTGGAGATTGAGCGGCGACAGTTGAGGCCATTTGACTTGCCTCCTGAAGCGTGTACTGTGATTCTGGCAGCCAGGCGTCCCTCCACAAAGTCGGTATACGCCTGCAGGTGGAACACATTTGTGGCATGGTGCACAGCAAAGGCTGTGGATCCTCTTAATGCCCCTCTTTCTCAGGTTCTCCTCTTCCTTCTTTCTCTTGCCCAGCAGGGCTCTGCTCTGGTCACTATCAAGGGCTACCTTTCTGCCCTTTCCGCCTTCTTAAGGCTACCTGATCAGCCTTCTTTGTACAAGTCCCCGATTGTTAACAGATTCTTGAAGGGCATCACTCATATGTTCCCTCCTGTTCCTTTTGTGATGCCCCAGTGGGACTTGAACCTGGTTCTAACTTACCTGATGTGCGCTCCCTTTGAGCCGCTGCATAACTGTCCTCTCCGTCTTCTTACGCTCAAGACTGCTTTCCTGGTTGCCATCACCTCTGCCAGGAGAGTGAGTGAGCTCCAGGCTGTTTCCTCCAAACCTCCTTTCCTTTCTGTCCATCCGGACAAGGTTGTGTTGCGGACAAAACCGTCTTTCTTGCCCAAGGTAGTCACAGCCTTCCACATCGGGCAGTCCATCACCTTGCCCACCTTCTTTCCGCCTCCACATCCCTCGAAAGAGGAAGAGAGGCTCCACCGTCTGGACCCAAAACCTGCGCACTCTTACTATCTGGATCGCACACGCCAGTTCCGGGTGGATGACCAACTCTTTGTTGGTTACGTGGGCGCTAAGAAAGTACGGGCGGTGCACAAGCGGACATCTCTCAGTGGATCGTGTTGTGCATCCAGGCGTGTTACTCTTTGGCTAAAAAGGAGCCTCCTGTTGGGCTGAGGGCCCACTCCACTCAGGCCACGGCGACTACTACTGCCCTGGGCCGAGGAGTCCCCTTGCAGGACATTTGTCAGGCAGCTACGTGGGCCTCGCTGCACACGTTTGCAAGACACTATTGCCTGGACAGCCAAGTCCGGAGGGATGGCTTCTTTGGCCGTTCCGTCCTCCAGGACTTTCTGGTGTGATTATTGGTTTGCAGACCCACCACCGGTGTTGATATTGCTGGGGTATCTATTCTAAGGTAAGGAATCTATCACAAACTTGTCTCTTTCAGATGCACAAGTCACTACTTGTGTAACGATATATCTGTAAGAGACATTAGTTTGTGATAGAGTCCTTACCGACCCATCCATCCTCCCCGTTCTGCGAACCGATATCTACGGTTAAGGTCATCCCCTTTCAGGGCCCTAGTTTCATGGCACCAGTGTTGGTTCTATCATGGCTCTACGTATCTGGCGCGGAAAAGCTGTGTATAAGAACTGACGTCAGCGTGCGAGGGCGGCGTCTAAGTACTTCGGTGATGCTAACGACGCCGACGACGGACGCGGAGCCGCAGATGACGCCTACCGACGCACAGGGGTATTGCTACGCAAAAGTTTCCGGATCGAGTCTGACGCCTGGGGATATTCTAAGGTAAGGAATCTATCACAAACTAATGTCTCTTACAGATATATCGTTACACCAGTAGTAACTTGTGCACCAGTGGGGAATGATCAGAGATGCCCCTGGTAAGAATGGAGATCCCTCCAAAGCTGGGTGGCTTAACAGAAGATGTAATCTATTCGGGACATGCTGCCATGGACCCCATAGAGGAAAGTGTATTGTCTGGCCGAGGTTTTGCATACTGTCCAGACCTCTATCAGGCCCAATGCTTTTAGGAAATCCGTCAACAGTTTCCCAGTAGTCTCCCCCGTCTAGGCGCGTGCCGGTCCAGGTCGCCATTAAGCGCCGCGTTACAATTGCCACCCAACAGTAGGTCACCCTCTGGCAGGTTTAATATGTGTGAACCAACGTCAGTGTTGCGGAGTGAAGTCTGGGTGGCACATAGAGGGATGTCACATTAAGGGACCTACCCTCCTATTGGCCCGAAACTGCGACAAATCTTCCAAGCGGATCATGCGCATCCGCATGAATCTAGAAGTGGAAGGAGTTGCGCACTAGAACACCCACCCCTCTAGACCCTCTTGTGAAGCCCGAGTGGGCCACCAGTCTATAACCCCCATCTATTAAGTGCACAGTAGGTGGATCCTTGTATATGAGTTTCCTGTAACAGCACCACATCCAGTGTCTGTCGTTTGAAATATTGCAGGACTATCCCACTTTTAACTCGATCCCCTAGGCCATTTACATTTCAATAGAGAAGTTTGAAGCGGCGCGTCAGCAAAGCCTCATCTTGATTGTCACCCATTTAAATATTGTGTAGAGTTGCAATCCCCACGATTTGCCCCAGGGAGGCCAGGTCGAGGGCTGACCATACCTCCCCCATCCAGCTACCACGTTGTAAACTCACTGAGCATGTACCTTAGCAAACGATATCCAGCATTGTTGTCTATCCTCCATGTATTAAGAAAAGCACCACATGCGATACTGTACCAGAAAACCAAAATCAAAATACAAACATACCCCTTAGAACATCCCGGATCACCCCCACCCTGCCTCCCTGCAACGTGGACGTGGAGCTGCCCACCCCCCAATTTTGCAGAGTGCCTGTGTACCCTGAACCAGTAAACTGTGTGAAAGGGAACCCTACACAGCCGGAACTTCCCTAACTCAAGAGCCCGGCCCCCTTTATTCTTAGCTATACGAGCTCGTTATATAACATGCTGCAAATTAAAGTCCATATCTGTTAAGTATCATATGAAACCTCCATTGATAGTCGTGTTTTGATCCATAACAAGTGGAGGAAGGCCGTGCGACCTACTCACCGTCGACCTGTCTCCACAGATTGAACATAGTATAGGCCGTTTAAGATCAGACCCTCACATATTATGGTAACCCAGTCTACACTGAGGCCGGTTATCACTCAGTGCCCCTCATGCATACGATACCAGTTCGCAGTCCATGGAAGATCGGCGGGCCAGCCACAGGGCACGGCTGGAATAGCTGTTTAAACGCCTTCTTCAGGGCTGGATCTTTCATGGCTGCTATCTTGTCGTTTCAAATGGCTAGGAGAATTATGTCTGCGCACCGGTGGTCCCCTAACCCTCCAGCCAGTTCCAGGTTTCCTCTGGGGTCTGAAAGAACCACGACCTCCCGCCGCCATCACCCTCAACTTGGCAGGAAAAAGCATTGCATATGTAAAGTTATGGTCACGGAGTGCTTTCTTCACTTCCAGAAAGGATCTACGCATCTTTTACACTTTCAAAGTGAAATCCGGAAAGAATGTAACCATAGAGTTTTCAAGCTTGAGCAGTGGGGCGGCAGGTGCCGTTTGAAGGATAATGTCTCTGTCACGGAAATGAAATATTCTCGCCAAGATAAGATGTGGAGGGGTGCCTGGTTTCGGGGAGCCTTCACGCACCCAAGGAGCACGTTTGACTGAGAAATATTGTGACAGGGTCCGGGGCCGTAGATGTTTCTGAATCCAATCTTCTACAAAGAGGTCTATGGCTTACCCCTCTGCCTTCTCGGGAACCCCCAAAATGTGCACATTGTTTCTGCTTGGTCGCCCCTCGTAGTCTTCCAGCTTCGCTTCTAGGTCTGACGTTTGCACTTGGAGACGTTTTACAGTCAATTCCAGCGATTTGAGGGTTTTTGGAGTGTTGACACAGTTTTCGGTCGCTTTAACCCTGTCTCCCAGGTTGCGCAGGTTGGGAAGTTTGAGAGTGACCTTGGAAGCCACTGTGTCGATTTTTTAGTTTCTTTTTTAGTTTCAGCGCTGAGCAGACCCCTGTATGGCAGCCATAACATCCACTAGGATCGGGGCCCCCTCCTCCACCTGTTCCTTTCGATCTTGTGCTGCGACTTTCTCCTTCGTGGCATCCACTTTAGAATGAGCAAATTTTGCCAGTTTCAACAGATGGGTCTGTTTGGTCCCCCTCGCAGTGGCCATGTTGGTGGGGTTGCCGCCCCAACAGATCTCCAGTGGCCCTTGGAGTATTGAGGCTGCAGGCGTGGGGGTCAAGCCTGACCAAAAGACCAGTGAAAAAGGGTTGATGTTGAGTACCCAACTCAATAGCACCGACAGTCTAACAACACCTCCGATGCCTTAAAAATAAGGGCCACTACTTGTTAGTGAAGCCTCCAAGCACAATTCAAATCATGTCAGCCTCCTGGCTCGCTGGTAGCTAATCTGTTATGCCAGGCCACAGGCAAGAAAAAGGACTTGTAGAAGCAAGACAGTCTCTAGGTTCAAAAGTTGCACTGTTAAAATTAGCTGGATTTGTGTTCCCTGTGATGCCAAGTGTGGCCTGCATTTTAATATTTCTCCCTGATCTGAACACGGCTTTCCAGCCCCAGTTGGGCCGCTGTGGCGTATACCGTTGTCTCTGGGGGAGGGGAGACTGATAATGTTCTCAGATACGGCCTCCGGGGGAGGAAATGTGGCAGGGGCCTTGAGAATTCAGTGCTATGCTTGGATGATGAAGGGGAGGGGAGAGGAGGTCTCCGCGTCCCCTCCCCCGCAGTGGAGCGCCAAACCGCAATCACAGCTCGTGAGGTCTTCTGAGGCCCACTGCGTGAATCGGAGCTCCTCTGGATGCACAGGCTAAGTGATGGGTATCAAAGATTCCCCCAGGGCCACCGCAGGGCTCCAGCAATGACGGTGCGGGAAGTGCAGCGGTCGGAGGCACGGTGAAGGTGTGTAAGGCCAGTCAGGTAGGACGCGTTTCCTGCACCCACAGGTCCTACCTCACAGCTCGAGTCTGCACAGAGTGACACTTCGTTCCGGCGGCGCTGGGGCTTCCTTGTCCTCCAAGCTCGTCCCGAGGCTCGCAGCGATATCTTTGGAGAAAGTGCCCTTTTTCTGCATGATTGCCCCCACTTTTTACTGAACTCCTGATTTATTTTGACTGAGTGTGCCCTGGGTTACTGCTAATCACGTTCCCAGGGCCAATGTTCTTTCCCTAAACGGCATTGAAGACAAAATTCAATTGGCACTCTCTGGCCACAGGTCAGCCCCTGGTAAATGGTACCCCACAGGTACCCAGTGCTCTGTGACCAGAGAAGGCCTCTAGGGCTGCAGCACTTATTGTGCCACCCTTCGAGGTCCTGAGAAGTGTGGCTCAATGGTTAGAGCGGCAGACCCTGATGCAGAGGTCTAGCCATGGACCAGGGTTCAATTCCCACCTCGGCGGGTCTTGGGCTCAATTTCCGCGGACCTGATAATTCTCGCCTCGGTGCCTATTCTAATCATGGTTCCCACTCAGCAACTCTGGGAAATAGCTTGCTTAATCTCCACAACGGCCCCAACAACGCTAGGAGGCCTGGCTTCACCTTGGGGGTGCCCTGGAGTGGGCACTTCACAGGGAAAAGCCAGGAAGGGTTCCACAACGGTATGTGTACAAGCGCCTGAGATACCCCTTCGGGGGTCGATTCAGTGCGCTATACAAATACTACTCCATTTACATTTACCCCGGCACTCTCACACTGCCTTTGCAGGCTGTGTGTCCTGATGCACAACAAAGTGAAGAGTCCACATGGCACAAATCCCTGTGTGCCATGCCTACAAACCACTGCCCTGGCATAGATCAGTCACTCCTCTAGCTGAATCACAATACCAGTGGTGAGGGTACAGGTGCACGAGCAATGTACCCCTACAGTGTCTAAGTCCATTCTTAGACATTGTAAGTGCAGTGCTGCAATGAAGAGAATATGGTGCTGGGAGTTTGTCATCATTAACTCCACAGCATCATAATGACTGCACTGAAAACTGAGAAGTTTTGTATCAAACTTCTCAGCACATTAAACCCACACTGATGCCAGTGTGGGATTGAATGAAAAATGCACACAGATGGCATCTTAGAGAATCCCCCTGGAAAAACGACCTACCACTAGTGTGCAGGCTGAGTGGCTGCTTTCAGCTGCCACCACCAGACATTTTTCTGGACCCCTGGATCGAGAGCCGGCTGCTCTCGGGGGCCTGAAACAATGCACATCCTGGGACGAGGTGCCAAGCCTCCTCCCCAGGATGGGCAAGGTCCACGAAGGGGAAGCTTCAAAGGCTTGCTGGCTTTGTGAGCTTCCCCAGGCCACTTACTGCTTTCAGCAACTGGTCCCCACTGGTTCTGACCCCACTTTGGGCGGGAAAAAAAGTGAGGAAGAGATGTGTGCCCACCTCTGCCAGCTCCATCCCTCAGAGGGGGGAGGCGAGGTAAATCACAACTCTCAGTCCCCGCCATCTTGCATCCCCTTCGTGGATCCTGCCACCGTGGGGGAAGGAGGCTTAGCACCTCGCCCCAGGATGTGCATTGTTTCACTCCCCTAAGAACTACAGGCTCTCGACCCAGGGCTCCAGAAACATGGCTGATGGTGGCAGCTGAAGGCAGCTTCTCAGCCTGGACACTAGTGATGGGTTGTTTTTCATGGGGCATCCCTAAGATGCCCTCTGTGTGCATTTTCCATTAAATCCAACACTGGCATCAGTGTGGGTTTAATGTGCAGAGACGTTTGGTACTGTGGAGTTCGTAATGACAAACTTCCAGTACCATATACTCTTAATGGCAGTACTGCACTTACAATGTCTAAGAATGGACTTGGACACTGTAGGGTACAGGGCTCATGCACCTGTACCCTGACCACTGGTATAGGGCACCCTGCTAAAGGGATGACTGATCAATGCCAGGGCAGTGGGATGTAGGCATGGCACAAGGGATGTGTGCCATCTCAACTCTTCACTTTGTTCTGCACCAAGACATGCAGCTTGCACAAAGGCAGTATGTGAGTGTAAAGGTTCAGGACCTCTAAGGGTGGCACAATAAGTTCTGCAGCCCTTAGAGGCCTTCCCTGGTCACAGTGCATTGGGTACCATTTACCAGGGGCTGATCTGGGGCCAGAGATGCCAATTGGATTTTGGTTTCAGTGAAGTTTTAGGCAAAGAACATAGACCTTGGGTACCTGATTGGCTGGAGCCCAGGGCACACTCAGTCAAAGTACATCAGCAGTTCATCAACAAGTGGTGGCAACTATGCAGAAAGAGGGTACTTTCTTACACTTATTGATTTCTGTGTCTCCACCCTTTGAGTTTCTTATGGCACTTTCTTTGTTTTGGTGGTGATTATTTGTGGTTCCTAGAAAGTTATATGTTTTTAGGTGTTCTCCTTTTAATAAAATAAATCACAAACTATTTTAGAGGTCACAAATTGAAGTAATTTCCAGTACCACAGGTAAGGTCGCTAGATCAAAGTGGACCCTGGACACCACCGTCCCTGCCTTTGTCCTGTCAGTCAGTCTAATTTAGGTATAGAATTCAAACTCTTCTATTATAGCCAGAGACATCTTAAATATCTCCCTTAGGATAGCAGTGATTATGTAATGCTCTAGGATATACTGTTCTCTAGTGTCTGAGCTATAAAAATGTTCGTGGTTTATCCTGTGACTCAGGTGATGCTAGATCTTCTATCCGCCAGTGTGCACCATACTTTAAAGTGCTGTTGTTTCTTGTAAAAAATCAGTTTTTCCTAAAACATGAGAACTGACCGGACATTCACCTAACTGTTATTTGTTTTATTACTCTTTCTGAGTTTCTAACTCCACACCACCTCTTGGAGTAAGTTTTGACAGCTCACTTTTTCTCCTCAGACATTTGAGTGCTTAAGGGAAACACTTGTTCATTACCTTACAGTGCAACAGTTGTGTGTGTCCCAAAACACCAGTGATAAACGAAATTCACTCTAACAATGTGTTACTTTTTAGTAACCCCTGACAGCTTGGGTCTCCCCAGAAAAGGGCCACAGATGGATATCTAGCACTAGTTCCTTTTTCAAACAGACGTAGACCAGTTGTTTGTTTACGCCCATTTTAATGTGAAGTGGAATCTAAAATAATGCCACTTGTATGTTTGAAGGATTTATTTCTTTTAGAATAAAAATTGTCCTGGGAGGGACAAATAAGCAGAGATTTATTCTTGTGTTATTGAATTTCATAAAGATGCGGATAATGAAGAACCAGGATTACATGTAAGTTGGTTTTCTTAAAAGTGATCTTACTTCATGGAGCTGTGCATATTAGTTGGAAAATAATTTAAACTACAAATCTACTGTTTAAAGTGCATATTATAGTTGAAAATGTAGATTTTGAGGTAATTGAGAGAGATGCATGAGAGAGTTGTGGATTTCTAAGTTCATAACAGCTTTGAATAGAGTGTGCATAAAAAGAAAGAAATGCTACGCTCTTTCCAGCACCCCACTTACACATAGGGGTAGGCCAGACGTATGAAGCTTATGTACACATGCTCTTCATGTACACCAAGTGGTAGCTGGTCAGAGTTCAAATTCTTACAGATGTTTCAGTCCAGACAAAGGCATGGACATCTGGTATGTTTTACAACAAACGGTAAGGTAGAGTTTGTACAGTTTGCCAGAACATGGGGACAACTGTATCATTCATTGGCAGAAGAGCAGAGGTCTGGATGATTGCAAAGGAGGGATCCACCCCCTTTGATACTCTAGTTGGGTGTAAAGTGGAGTGTCAGTAGAAGCTGGTGATGAACATGCGGAGTACAACTGGCAGTTTTCTAACGCTCTCAGTTTGGCATCTTACGCTGAATGATTCAAGTAGTTTACCATGAATGATTTGCAGGACCTTTTTAACCCACTGTTGAGCCTTTGACTTTAGTGGTAAAGAGCCTTGCGACACAGTCTGCCCTCTTAACACTTGTGCGTTGTGTTTACAGCTCAGTGTCTGAAGGCATGCCACCTCTTGCACGGAGAGCTTTATATCTGCATCCGCCTACCCTGAAATGTTTTTTGTCTGTCTAACTCAGGTGTTGCCTGTTGTCCTTTCTGAACCGCTTGTTTTAACAGCTTTGCACAAATGAACCTTGTTGTTTGCAGCCCCAGCCGCCCTGTTTCAGAACTCTCAGACTTCCAACAGTGCTCCAAGACTCCAGCCAACGCCGATCGTCACCACTGCTGCTAACCTGGCCACGCCTGTGAAACCGCTGGGCACACTGGCACCACAGCCAGGCCTGCCCCAGCCACAGGCCCCCCAACAAACCACCCAACAGAGCGTGCTGCCCCAGAGGCTGGTTCTCGCCTCTCAGGCACGGTTGCCCAGTAAGTGGCCCCCTGCCCCCTCTCCAGGTTTCTCTTGCCCTCTCACTGCTGGAGGTTGAGTTATGAAACACCCTCAAATGTCGACAGATTCTGTTTTTTTCTGGCTTGCACTGGGCTTTGTCTCACATTTCGTATTAGGCGCAGGTCACTGGTGTGTGTCTTGTCGGTTACGTTCTTGAGTTTCTTTAAGCACAAATCCTGTTTAGGGTGCAGTATCTTGTATTTCTGCGAATATGGCCTCTAGTTTGAGTAATGGGTAAGAATGTGTAAATGAAAAGCTCTCCATGCCCCTGATCAGCTTTAAGATGAGAACATGTTGGGAAATAATTTGAACAAAGATGCATTCAAAGCAGAGTATGCTCAGGTTATCCTTGGAGCACAGTCTGCATTTACTTCGCATACAGATGGACGTCCCTGTTGATGTCCACGTGTAAACAGTGGTGCTTTACAGCTTTCTACCCCATATGGCTGTTTGTTCTTTACAATTAAAGGTTTGTTTCTGGTCAGAGTCCAACTAGTGGTAGTGTTGAAAAATGATGGGGCTAAGGCTGCTGGAGATTTCACACTTGCAAGACTAGGCCTCCTAAAAGGAGGGAAACAGTGTTGTTATGGTACCATTAGATGGTATTTTAAATAACTCCTATTGATGAACACAGAGCCTGTGCGGAATGCATAGGTTTTAAGAAGCTGATTTTGTAGTTAATGTATAGAGCGAGAGAGAGGATCTGAACAGTCAGCCTTATCGGAGGAAAAAGCATAAGAGTGTAAGTTTGTGGGCAGTGTGTGACAGTGGTGGAGGGCAGAAAATTGAGGTGGGGGTAGGGGCTGGATACTTCCTTGTGTTGTATATCTAGTACACTTTAAGGAGCAGCATAAAAGAAAGCTATGGTTATTGGTAGAAAGGTTATTGCAGGAAACAGGTCAGGAAGGTTTGTTTAGGTTGGTTTTAAACAGTTTCTTGATCTGTCTCTCATCGGGATCTTTATCAATATTTATAAACTTCCATTATCACGTTTTTTGTGGGATACTAATAACACTTAACAAAAAAATTGTTGAAACAAATTTGTCTGAAGGCAAAATTTTGTTATAGGCTAGGTATAGTAGTGCACGGTTCATTTTATTTTTGGGCTCTGTGATTTAAGAAACTCCTAACACAAGCTGTGCTTTTTGGGTTTCTCATTGAGTTCTTGGGTTTCTTTTAATTAAACATTTTCTGTGAAGGCAAAGCAATTTTATTTTTGTTTTTTCACCAGTTTTTCCTCCGCATTTGCTTTTTTCACCATGCTTGCAGCACTGACTGCTTGATCTTGGCAAGTGCCCCTCCTGTGACGGGGAAAAGTCTTATGAAATAAAAACGTCTTTACCTCCATTAACACAGATGCCTAGAATACTGGTGAGCACAAGGAAGCTTGACTTGACACTAGCTTCAGTCGGACCATTCAAGCTGCTGCAACAACTTTAATAGAAGGCTCCTCATCAAGACAGTCATTTTCTGAAATGTAGTTTTCTTTCAGATTCTTTCTGGACTGCATAAAAAGCAGAAGTCTCTGTCTTCTCTACCGCTCTGAAGAAACAACCATTGGACTTTAAGAGAAAAAAAGCTTTACAAAATCAGGCTACAAACTCACAGCACTTCAGAGTCTGATGACTATTGAGGCCTCAAATGGGCCTCTCTGTGACTTCCATGGAGCAATTTTTTTGTGAGGGTCAAGAAGGCAGGAATACAAAGTGACACTGAAAGAAGGTTTTGAATCGCAATATCAGTATGGAAAATAATTTGTTGGACCATTTCCTATTGTGTGTTCAGATATTGGGTATTCATCAGACTCATCCTTTCTCAACTTCATTGTTAAAACCAGATGCCAAGCGAACTACTCAACCTTTCTTTGTCAGGGCCTTCCCTCTTTGGGTCAGTCCGGAATGGTAACATTTCCAAAAAGAAGACAGAAGTCAGCAGCATTAGAACCTTTGGCTTTAAGAAAACAGTAATGCATGTACTTGTACTTTGCACAACTATTAAGTTCCGGGCGATCTTTGGCAGAGACAGCACAAGCTGCCAGGACTGAGAAGAAGGACCGGAGTGGGGCCTCTCTTTTTCCTGCCGTATCCCCCGAGGAAGTACTTCTTCCACATTGTAGAGGTACAATGATGCCTTCTACTCCCTGAAGAATCAGGTTACAATTCACCTATTCTGTATTCTTTATACATTTTTTCACGTTTTCACCCCTAATGGTCCTGACGAAAGCCTATTGACCTGTCGGCAACTTAAGGCTGAAACATGTTGACCTTTTTAACCCACGAATGAAGTGCGCTCGAAACCCTAACTCATTCTAAAGCTGCACGAATTATCTTATTAATTGTCCGAATCCAGAATCATTAAAACTTCCTTCTCTGGCTGTCCGGACTTTATTTAAATCACCACTTACCTCACCACTTATCGATGATCACTACTGCCTTAAACCAAAGGTAAAACCTCCTGGTGGAGGGTGCACACACAAAAAAAACGACCCGATGATTACGCACGCACGTGTAAACAAAAGCGGGGACACATTATATACCACTACGAGATTATTCCAACATACACGTGTATGAAGGTCTTTTTTGGGAGATACCTGCTTACCGACCTGCAAAACCTTGGTTCAAGCAGGACTAGTGATCCTCCCCCCCCCCTGATTATGAGGTACTCATTAAATGCAAGAAGATCGACAACGTGCTAAAGGAATTCAGGATTCCAACCAAACCTCAATAGATATGGCCATCAACAATTAGACGAGATTGTGGAGCTAATTAAGATGCTCCCAGAGGATGATAAAAAGAGAGCAAAGTCAATCATCCAAGATGGAAAAATTATTGCGAACACCTGCCTAAAGTCAGCACTGGATTGGCTGATAAAGCCTGTAGACAAATGTGTACAGGCACAACCCTCACACATGCCTGGCTCAGGATTTCGGGCTTCAAGCAGGAGGTCCAAACCACAATCCTAAGTAAGCCTTTAACTTTATTTGACCACAAGGTAGACGAGTCCTTACTACAAATAAAGAATGGCAACGAGGTACCTTCAAGAGGGGAGGAGATAATTTCAGAAGGCTCGCAGGAAGGGGAACTTTCCCAACAGGGCAGCAACACCAAACTCAGGGTAATATACAGCAGGCAACCCAGCAAACCGAATACCATTCTTGACAACAACCTGCAAGGCAGCCCTTTCGTGATAGAGGAAAGATTAGAGGACAGTCCTTCGGGGTGGGAGCAAGCACCAGATGACTCCAGAACGAAAACGGGCCCCCACATAACACCACTGGGAGGCCAAATAGCGCAATACCCTCAAGAATGGGAAAGGATCACCACAGACCATTGTGTTTTAAATGTAGTGCACCACTGCTATTGTGCAAAACTAACAAACGCTCCACCACCAAAATCTCCAAAGAGGAAGAGGTTAAAAAAAATGAAACGTTTAACATTCGGGGAAAGAGGTAAAGGAACTCTTACAGAAACATGCTATAGAAAAAGTACCAACAAGCGAACACAACAAAGTAAACTACTCGCCTTACTTCCTGGTATCTAAGCAAGATTTCCAGTCCAGATTTAAAGGCAACATTCTTAACCATAGCCTGCCACCATTAAAGATAAGCACTTGGTTCCTGTACACCGTTACTATGTTTATACAAGACTGTGCCCACTCTCATCCATGCATTCCCCAGTATATCAAAATCTTCTTACTGTTTGACAAAATCTTTGTTGTACTCTGGTGTCTGGAGAAGCTCATTGGACGGAAAACATGTTTAGAGGAGACATACTAACATTCTTGCTTCCTTTGACTAATTTTGTGTTGTTGTTAAAGTTCACCTAACAACCATTGCATCGTACAGAAAATGTTATTGTAGAAGGTTGTACATAAGACCTCACAGGTGATTGATTTCTTCACATTTGTATTTTTTAATGCAAACCTAAGTTAGAAGTGTACAGAATTATTTGGAAAATAATAAAAAAGGAAGATTGTAGGATCCCAGGGACCACTTCCTGCCCTAAAAAAATGAAAAGAAAACGTTTCATTGTTCTTTCTTTAAATACATCCAGTTTTCCTTTAAGGAACCTCCTGCAGTCACTTTCACTCCCCCCCCCCCCCTCCACCGTCGACTCCACGCCCGTCAACGCGCCCCGAAGTGCTCCCTTAGTCTATCAGAGCACACCAGCACAATTGAGAAGGGCTCACCTACCCCACCGCTCCCCAGCACCCAGATATGTCCCATCCGCAGGTCTCAGCTCTCCTTACCTGTGTAGGTCTCGCAAGTAAAGTCCAGCGGATCGCAGCTAGTGCCCGTGCCATGGCTGCTGGCGGCAGCGGGAGGCGCCCCTGCTCCCCGTCGATCCACCCGCGCGTCTTCCTGAGGCTCCGGCTCCCTCATTCAGCTGCCCGCGTGCCCCCCGCACAACTCCTTGCTCCACCAGCAACTCTTTGCCCGTGCGCCCTTCTCGCACTCCAGCAGCCTCCAAGCCCAGACGGCCGCGCCACTGACGTCAGCCACGCACTCACACAACTCCCGCTTGTTTACAAAAGCGATCGGTGCCGCTGGTTTCATTTATGCAGTCTGCCCTATGATGTAAGGTACAGGTGTAATTTTTTATTCCTAGGTGGTACATTTGCAGGATACCAAAAGTATTTTGGACAAAGGTGACATAACAAAATTTGTGTATTTTTTTTTTTCAAAACATCCAATTATATGGTTTGCATCAATATTGGAGACAATAAAATAATGGTGTACACCGTTCAACATTTCAGAAAGTCCAATCCATTCCTGCGGGCAGGTGCAGTACAAGACATTTAAATAATGGGGAAAGGGTCAGCCTTTTCCAGGGTCCGAAAACCACCAATTCAACTAGAAATAAGCTAACAGGCCATGGTTTAAATACATAAAAATACAGCTTGTTCCGGTTCCATCCACAGGAGCGAGGCAAACGCTGCGGTCGTGTTTCAAAAAATGCATCGTTAAGGCCAAATTCATCAACTCGCTTCCTATCTGCTTGCTGTAATGGGGGCCCCTTCAAGCCTCCAAATCCAGGCCAAGCCCCACCTTGTGACCTCCGGCCTTGAAGTTCTTTCCATCTACGAGAGCAGAGAGTGTGAGTTTCAACCCCTGGCCTCAGAGTCTGGGTGTAACCAACACTGACTAGGCTAGTTATTTACTTCCACAGAGACAGTAGCAGACGGATCCAGCTGGTACTTGGCCGCTACTCCAAAGCGAGTAGTGTTGTTGCCTGCTGTCCAAGCTAGGTTGACTGCTGTGTCCAGATTGTCACTCACTTTCTGGTAAATGAATCCCCCAAACTCAGACCCGTCATTGACAGTGGTGTGCAGCTGGAAATCACCAGTTTTATATCCAACGGAAAAGTTATTCTTGGAAAGCTTACATTTGGCACTATCAAAATGCGAGCCACTTCCGGATAAGGAGTTATGGAAAAAGATTAAAAAATTGGAGACCTCGTCAAGCTACGGCAGTGGGAAAGGCAAGTCCCCCACGTGGGCACTCAGTGTATTTCTTATCAATACTGGCTTTAAGAGTTCATGCCCACAATGGAATGACATGTTCTGCAACACTGTTTTATACAACCAGTACGGGGCGGGTGTGCAGGAATGTGCAGAGTCCCACTTAATAGAAACAACAGATCAGTGGGGATGTGGAGGATCGGTGCTGCGGTCATGCTGACAAGATATCAAAGTGTTATCAACAGGTGGGACATGTTATTTCCCCCAGGTGTCCTGTTTCAGCAGAGCGATTCTCTCATCGTACAGCTTGCAGTCCAACAGCCCTCCACTCTGGTCTCCCAAACCATGCGTTGGAATGTAGCAGACAATTTTCGGCAGAAAGAAATCCATAGTGGCTGCTCCGGAGGTCCATGCAGGCAGCTGCTGTGCTGCGCAGGCCTAACACAATGAGTTCCTGTGCACCCGGTGCTAGCACCCTGAAGTACCGCAGCTCAAAAGCTGCAATGTTTTCAAAGTTTACCCTGTCAGCCCCGGAATGGCAAGCAATACAGCAGGAAACCGCGCACTTGTACATCAATATGCCGTCCTCCAAACTTCGTAAAGAAAAACTTCAAGGAATAATGTGTTGACTGGAACATCTAATAACTGAATGATTAGGCAACACAATCTTTTCATCACCTTTCCGCAGCTTTGTGGCTCTATTGCTACATTTAATTTCGGTAAGTAGGTGGCTAGTGCCATCTACAGGTCACCGCTAAAGAAATGCTACTACTCCTATTAGTGTATAGTGCAGGGTCAAAGCCATCCGCGTCGTTACCTGCAGCACTGTGCTATTAAAGGAGACATGGTATACTCATTCTGACACTGAAGCAATTTACAAATATGATGTTAAGTCAGCGGACAATGAATCACTTACTCGGCAGTTCAATCACAAGCATCGTTCGCACATAACATATAACCCCACGTAAATCCCAACATAGACCTAGGTAAGCAATCCAAAAATCATAAATGGGGAACAGTGGATGTGATTAGCAATACGACTTGAAAGTCGCCGTTTGCGCACAATATTGATACAAACCGTGGCAGGAAATGCGTTTGGTATGAAATAACCAGGCGAGGCTCCTGGAAAGTGCTGCAGGCTCAGGCCATCCGCCTCAATTCCACCGACGGCAGTGCTAGAGAACGAAACTGAAAGCTAAGTCTTCTAAGCTCATTCCGGCATGCTGAATGGAGTGCGTGTTCGCGTGCGCGCGGCCCGCTCCGATCCGATTCTTTTACATGCGCGTGGCCATCTCTTGTCTCCTGTGGGAGGCTGAGCCGGTGACTATAGGTCTCTGGCGAGACCGCGCTTTCGCGCAGTTATCGCCACAAGACCCAAAAAGCACAAAAATTAATACAAGAAGGTAAACTAATATCTAATTCCTCCATTAGATGTGCTTTATATGCTGCTTACCCTGCCACAAGGGTAATTAATACCAGCATTCTCCTTAGCCGAAATGCATGGCTTAGTATTTCAGGATTTAAACCAGAAGTTCAGCAGTATATCCTCAATACTCCTTTTTCACAAAGAATACCTTTTTGGACCTCCAGTAGATGATGCCCTCGAAAAACTAAAGATGGACACCGAAGTAGCAAAGTCTATGGGAGCTCTTCAGGCCCCTCTACAGAGGCTCCTTTCATTGATCATTTTATAGAGGAGGGATCCAACGGTAATCCCTCAGACCCCAATGCCTACTCATATAAATTCAACACACAGCCCTATCCATCTAGAGGTTTCTGTAGATGAGGGCACTGAGTAAAGGTAGACCAACATGTAACTCCCCTTCTCACAATAAGTAGTGACTTGCCTACATTTCCCACCAATCATTTTACACCTGTGGTGGAAAGAATTCAACAATTTCTCACCATATGGCAATAAATAATATCAGACAAATGGGTATTGGACATTATCCAACATGGTTATTACATGGAGCTTACCAGTAGTCCTACCAATATTACACCGCACACTCACAAATTCTGTTCACAACACCTACAGCTCCTCAAACAAGCCCTTTTAACAAAGGGAGCTATAGAAGCAGTTCCATTACAACACCAAGGGTTAGGGGTTCACTCTCTGTACTTGCTAATCCCCAAAAAGGACTGGTCCCTAAGACCAATTTTGGACCTAAGAAGTTGAAACCTGTGCATACAGTCAGAACATTTCCATATGGTAACGCTTCAGCAAGTGCTCCCAGTTCTACAGCAAGGCGACTTTATGTCCACACTAGACTTAAGACGCTTATTTCCACATTCCAGTTCACCCGGCACATTACAAATATCTCAGATTTGTGATGGCAGGAAATCACTGTCAGTTCCAAGTACTCCCATTCGGATTTACTACTGCACCCAGAGTGTTAACAAAATGTCTAGCAGTACTTGCGGCTCATCTCGGAAGACAACAAATTCATGTCTTCCCATATCTAGACATTTGGCTCGCCGAAGCCAGCACACACCAAAAGTGTTTGTAACACACTCAAACTACATTAGACCTTCATCATTTGGGCTTTACAGTCAATACGGAGAAGTCTCGCCTTCAACCTTCACAAATGCAGTCCTATCTAGGAGCGACTCTAAATACTCACACATCTCTAGCCTCTCCCAATACAGCCAGAATTCAAAATCTTCAAACTCTGTTACTAAAGTTTCAGACAAACCAATACTTAACAGTCAGGACTTCCATGCAACTACTAGGAATTATGGCATCATGCATTGCAATAGTGCCTCATGCAAGATTACACATGCATCCTCTACAGGAATGCTCAGCACGTCAGTGGAATCAATCACAGGGTCAATTAACAGATCTAGCGTTGGAAGACAGTCACACCCATCGCTCTCTGCAGTGGTGGAACACACAAAACCTATCAAAAGGGCGGTCATTCATCGATCCTGTTCCACAGATCATACTAACAGCAGACTCATCTCTCACGGGTTGGAGTGCCCACCTACAGAATCTAGCAATTCAAGGTCTATGGAACAACAAGCACCAAAGTCTCCACATCAGCTACCTGGAGTTTCTAGATGTGTATCTAGCACTGAAAGCTTTTCATCCTCACCTCATAGGGACAGTTGTCCTAGTCTGCATGGACAATATGACATCTATGTACAAAAACTAGGGGAAACACATTCTCTACAACTGTCACGCCTCTCTCAAACCATTTGACGTCTGGTATTTGTAGATGGATTGTTAAATGTATTCAAACTTGCTATGCTAAAGCTGAAAGGACTTTATACTGCCTAGGGCACATTCCACTCGTAAAATAGGAGCGTCCATGGCCTTTTGAGTTCACATTCCCATAGCTGATATTTGTAAAGCAGCAACATGATCTACATCATACACCTTTACTAAACATTATTGTGTGGATGTGTTAGCACGTCAACAAACTAATGTAGGACAAGCAGTGCTAAAGACACTTTTTCAAACAACTGCAACACCTACTGGTTAGCCAGCGCTTTGGGAGAATATTGCTTTATAGTCTATGCATAGCATGTATATCTACAGCACACAATCCTTGAACGGATTTTGTTACTTACCCTGTAAGCATTTGTTCATGGCATGAGAGCTGTCGATTCACATGCGCCCTCCCACCTCCCCGTGCACCTGTACCTTTTGCAGTTCTCATTATTTACATTAAATACACATACACATCTTTATACTTCACTCACTTAGTTCATTCTCACCCTCTTGCGGTAAAACAAGCTGACAATGAAGTTGATGCCCATGCGCACTATCACCGAAAGAAGGCGTCACTTTACCTCGTGACTGAAAAAGACCTTGTTGAAGAAAAACAACTTCAATCATCCAGACCCAAAACTAGATGGCAGGAGTACGCATGTGAAGCTGCAGCTCTACATGTCAAGAACAGTTGCTTACAGGGTAAGTATCATAATCCATCTTTAGGCTACAACATCCATCTATGATAGTAACTATGGCAGCACTAGTTTTCCTTTCCTCTGGTCAATAGTCTTCCCCCAATATGCGTTTTGCTACTTCAATAATTAAAGATACTCAAAATGCTTACAGAATGTACCTCCTCATCCCACACACAAAGCACCCCCACCCACCTCTCATTCAAAATACACTGTCCATAGCAATTAAACAAAGTCCTTTGGACATTGATGCATTCTTTTTCTTTGTACCTCACTTTTGATCTATATCACAAGGCATTTTTTAAAGTAGCAATTATATTGACCAGACGGGTGTGCAAAATTGAGGCCCTGGGCAATCCTTTGACCTTGATTAGGTCTTACACTCCGAGTTTTGCAAAAGTGATTTTGACTTCTACATAAATCGAACTCTCTGCTTGCCATCTTTTTTTAGGTCTCGCCTGAGCCATCGCATGCGCTGTTTTGGCGAGACATTTAGTGAGTGGGGTTTTAAAAAGCTGACCACAGCTTTTTGGGTGGCCTAGAGCGTGCGGTTACACGCACTGGCATGAGCAGAGGCGCCATCTACATTTCCTCTCAAACTCCCAAGTGCGTGCGCCTCACTCCGCGCCTCTCTGTGCCCATATACGTCTCCCTTCATTTTCCTCCACTTCTCCCAGGTCTTGTGCCGCTTCAACGCCCCTCCCCCACCACAAAGCGCATCTCACGGCCGCGCGTCTTGTTTCAATCTCCCACGTTACTCTTCTAAAACATTAGCATGTGTGATATCAATATCTTAACTGAATTCCTAAGGGCAGTTGATGTCAAAAAGAATAACAGGAAATACAGTACGGAATTACATTTTCTTGATTACAGCCAAGCGGCCTGATTCAATCAGATAAACAGTGGAGAATTCTACTTCGTATGACTCATAGAGAAATTAAGGATAATTACTGTTAACTGCAGTAGGGCATAATGATGCATCGACTCTTCCGCAAACGTTGAAGTGTTAAAGAAACAGCGCCCCAATAGTAAATGGCCCCTTCAGCAGCACAACGCAATACGCCCAGCAACACTTCCAATTGAAGCATCTCCACCTCGGAGCCTTCGCGGGTTCTGTCACCAGAGCGCCTTCGACCAAACCTCCTAAAACCGTTGCTGCTGCTAGGCCAGCTAGACAAAGATGTTTTCCCGCCTTCCAGGACTCCAAGTCAGATCTCATTGGTGCCGCCTTCCGACCGCCTGGTGCTTCCGGTATGGCTTCTTTTCACCGAGGTCATCGCGTGGCTGGAGGTTCCGGTACGGGCATTCTTTTCACCGAGGCCATCGCGCACCTGAAAATTTGACTGCACTCGGGCTGCGACTCAATTTCCACGCATTGCAGGTGAGCCTTAGTAGCCAGCACGAAGGCAAATAAGGTATTCCCCTCTATTTGTGAAATCTGTTCTGCACATGACACTGAAGCGCAACCTAATCAATTGGTTGAGCTGCTGGCATTAGACATGAATGTGGTCGTTTAGCAAACTCATTAAAAACAAGACAAACTCTTGTGTAGTGGCAGCCACCATATATTGTAAACATTTCCAGACTCTGGTATTCTATTTGCAACACCCTGCCTCTTAAATCAATGCGCACATCCTAATATTTCATAGGGCCTACTGGACATTAGGTTGTGCATAGGCTAGAATTTCACAGTTACGCATGCTTGCATTGGCATTCAGAAAGAGGAGACATTATATGTAAGTTGTAAAATGTCCATACATTAGTGGCTCTGCATTAAATATATTCATGTTCGAGGCATGTGGGCTGCTGAATTCATATCTGTGCATAGATCGCCACCTAGTGTTGGGTCCGGATGATTGCACATTGTTGTCCTGGAAGAGTCTTCGAAGTATCACGAGATAGGTGGCTCCTCCCCTGGACTACAGTGTGCATGGGCATCGCCTCCATCCCCAGATTGTTTTTTTCCGCCATTGGGTTCGGATGTGTTTCGGTTCCCTCTGTCGGAACCGATAGTTGTTCAACTTCTATTCGAGACCAAAAGGTCTCTAGGCTGGGCGTCGGTATAGTTGCGTACGAGTTTCTTTTCTGACTCTCAGCTCCGATCTCTTGCTGCCCTTCCACGTGCTTTCGGCGCGGACGGGCCTACACTACACTTTTTGCTATGGAGCGAACTCCGTTTAAGAAGTGCCCGGTGTGTAACTCCAAATATTCACACCTCGACGTGCACCCTGTGTGCAATACATGCTTGTCACCGGATCACCATGAGGACAGCTGCATGGCGTGTTCGAAATTCCGGTGCAAGAAGACTTTGAAGATTCGTCGGGCCCATAGGCTCCAGGCTAAGTTATCGACTGCGGCGCCCCCACCAGACGACATATTCCGGGAATCTGTCGAGGTAGAAGACGACGGGCAAGGTTCGGGCTCTAGTCCCGCGTCCGAGGGGGAGACCTACGACGCGGGTGAGGAGAACTTTGACGAAGTCACCGACGAGGTAGGGGACGACGATCAGGCTTTTGCCACTATGGGAGATAGCTCGGAGGAGGAGCATCCCCAACCAGACTCAGGGGTTATTCCCCTTCATACGGCCCAGGTCGAGGGATCGCCTTCGGGCCTTACCCAAGATCTGATTATGAGTCCTACGTCCCCGCCTCCGGGCCCGGTCACGGACATTTATGAGACGCCACTTACGTTGAAGAAAACGAAAGTGAAGCCAACTGGTCACGCACCCTCGGATGCGAAACCGAAAGTGAAAGTTGCGCTGGTGAAGAAGGTTCTGGAGGCGTCAACTTCCAAGAAAACCAAAATGGCCGACTCGAAGAGCCACGCCAAGATGGCCGACCCGAAGCCCTCGGGGTCGGTGCCGAAGGCGAAATCGTCCGACGCGGCTGCGTCGGCTCCGAAAGGGGTTGTGGACCCGAAGACGGCTCCGAAGAAGCGTCAGGGCGACGACGCGCATAGCCATGGGGCGTCGGCCCCGAAGAAGGCGCCTGCGGGTGATCAGGCTCTCGATGCTGAGAAGTCGCTCGAGCCGGTCAAGCCCTCTCAGGCCTTGACGAAGAAGGTGGCGGAATCCCTGCAGCGGATTCGAAAGGACAGTGTGGTAAACAGGGCGGACCCTCGAAGGAGGTATTTGCACCGAAAGCTGCCTTGGTGGTGTCGAAGCTTCGACTCCAACCGCTTGCGGAAGAGGAACGTCGTGAGGTAATCATCGACGCCAACACCGGGAAACTGTCTCTCCTCAAGGGGAAGATCACGTCGGAGCCGGCGTTGGAACATTTTAAGATCCCTCTCAAAAACAAAAGAGACTCTGCGGACTCTTCGGCGCTGGTGGAACCTGTGTCCCCACAAGCCCTAGGACACTCGCCAACGCATTCCGCCGCCGGTGATGCGGACGAGGAAGACGCCGAGTACAACTATCCGGCGTACTCGGATCCGGAGGAGGAGCACGAACCTTGGTCAGCCGGAGGCGACCCGGAGGACCCGCAGTCGGGCCAGGACGCGCAACTTTTTGCGGCGAAAACGTCCCCGACTGAGGACTCAGCGGCCTTTAACGCTCTGATCGAGAGAGCTGCGGCGAACCACGACGTCGAGCTGCACTCGGACCCCGTGGATGTGGACTTCCTGTTCGACACTTTCTCTGTCGCTGAAAAGTCAGTCAAGACGCTGCCGATGCTTAAAGGGGTGCTTAAACATGCAACGGAAGTCTTCAAGGAGCCCACCCGGGCGCGTGTGGTCAACCCTCGCATCGACAGGAAATATAAGGCAGCGCCCACGGATCCTACATATATCAAGGGACACTTGCCATTGGACTCCTTGGTTGTTTCCAACGCTCGGAAGAGGGCGAACTCTCAAACTACTGGTGACGCTCCTCCCCCAGACAAAGAGTCCAAGATCTTTGAGGCCTCAGGCAAACGAATTGCTGCACAGGCAGCTAATATCTGGAGAATATCTAACACACAAGCCCTACTCGCACGTTATGATAGGGCCCATTATGACACCTTAGAGGCCATACTGCAACACTTGCCTGACCAATACAAGGAGGCAGGAGAGATGCTGATTCAGGAAGGAAAACTCATTACGAATGCATCCATCAAATGTGCACTGGATGTGGCAGAAACAGCCTCCAGGGCTATCAATACCAGTGTGTTGCTTAGACGCCATGCCTGGCTTAGAATTTCAGGGTTCAAACCCGACATCCAAACTACAATACTGAATCAAACAGTGAATCCTGACCATCTGTTTGGCCCTGAGGTGGATGCCACCCTGGAGAAAATGAAAAAAGATACGGAAACTGCCAAGTCTATGGGGGCTTTACAAAGTCAGCAGTTTCGGAGTGGTTCCTTTCGCCGCTCAAATTCCAGAGGCACCTCAAGGGGACAGGCATCCCAGTCCACACAATATTACAAGACTAACACCCAAACCTCGTACAACAACAAGGGTAGAGGTGGTTACAGAGGCAATAACGTCAAGGGCAGGGGACATGGAAACAATAGCTCCAGGTCCACCACCACCAACAAACAGTGACGTCTTGTCACTGCCCCCCGACCATACAACACCGGTCGGGGGGAGACTCCAGCAGTTCCTGCCGGCGTGGAAGTCCATCACCACGGACAGGTGGGTGAGGTCTCTTATCCAGTACGGGTACTGTCTAGAGCTTACTTCCATTCCACCGGACATACCCCCAAGGAGCCGTCCTATGTCAGGCGAGCACTTGACCTTGTTGCAGCAAGAAGTTCTAGTCATGCTGCAAAAAGGGGCGATAGAGCTCGTTCCATTGCAGAAGCGGGGAACAGGGGTTTACTCCCTGTATTTTCTGATTCCCAAGAAGGACGGATCCCTCAGGGCAATCCTGGACCTCAGGCCCCTAAACTGGTACATCCTCTCGGAGCACTTCCATATGCTCACGTTGCAGCAGGTGCTTCCCCTGCTTCAGCAGGGGGACTTCCTGGCTACGCTGGATCTGAAAGATGCCTATTTTCATATCCCCCTGCATCCTTCCCACAGGAAGTATCTCAGATTCACGATTTTAGACCAGCATTACCAGTTCAGGGTTCTGCCGTTCGGGGTCACCACGGCACCAAGGGTATTTACAAAGTGCCTAGCGACTGTGGCGGCGCATCTCCGTCGCCAGCACGTCCACGTCTTTCCCTACCTGGACGACTGGCTCATTCAGGCAAGGACAGAACGACAGTGCGTCGACCATGTGTCACGCACCATTCATCTCCTGCACGATCTGGGATTCTCTCTGAACTACCCAAAGTCCCATCTCCAGCCCGCCCACGTGCGACAGTACCTGGGCGCGACAATCAACACTCTGGCAGCCACTGCGCAGCCAAATTCAGTGAGAATCGCCAGTATCCAGGCGCTGATCCAACGATTCAGACCCCAACACTCGCTTCCAGCGAAGGTGTTCATGCAGTTGATAGGCATGATGGCCTCCTGCATCTCCATTGTCCCGCACGCGAGACTACATATGCGTCCGCTTCAGGAGTGCCTAGCACGTCAGTGGACTCAGGCTCATGGGCAACTGACAGACCTAGTGTTGGTGAGCGGTCGGGCATACAACTCTCTGCATTGGTGGAATCCACAAAACCTTTGCAAGGGCCGACCATTCCAAGAGCCTGTCCCACAGATTATCCTGACGACGGACGCCTCTCTCCAGGGATGGGGAGCGCATGTACTCCATTACACTGTGCAGGGACTATGGACACTACAGCAAAGGAAGATGCACATCAATGTGTTGGAACTGATGGCAATCTTCATGGCCTTAAAGGCGTTCAAAGTACATCTGTGCAACAAAGTCGTGTTGATCCGGACGGACAACATGACGGCCATGTACTACATTCAGAAGCAGGGAGGCACACACTCTCCACAGCTGTCTCATCTGGCTCAGAGCATGTGGAAGTGGGCCATTCAGAGGAACATCTTCCTCATGGCAGAGCATCTCCCGGGCAAGGACAATCAAATGGCGGATCTGCTCAGCAGGCACAGCCATCAGATGCACGAGTGGGAGATACATCCATCAGTACTCCATCCGTACTTCCAAAGGTGGGGTCATCCAGAGATAGACCTGTTCGCCACAAAGGAGAACGCAAAATGCCAAAGCTTCGCCGCCAGGTTCCCACACCCGCAATCACAGGGCAATGCGATGTGGATGAACTGGTCAGGCAGATTTGCGTACGCTTTTCCCCCAGCACCTCTGATACCGCTGGTGGCACGCAAGCTCAGGCAGCACTCGATGACTCTCATCCTGGTTGCTCCGACGTGGGCTCGCCAACCATGGTACACCACGTTTCTAGAGCTGTCTGTGGTGCCGCATCAAAGGCTTCATCTCACTCCCAGCCTTCTGACGCAGAGCCATGGCGACATTCAGCACCCAGATCCGCAACAGCTCAACCTGGCGATCTGGCTCCTGAAGTCCTAGAGTTTGGCTACCTCAATCTTCCTCCCTATTACATGAACATCATTCGAGAGGCAAGGAAGCCCACTACCAGAGCTTGTTATGCGGCTAAATGGAAGAGGTTTGTCATCTACTGTGCTAACCACAATATTGACCCGCTAGATGCTTCCATTCAAAACATCATTTGTTACCTTTTCCACCTGTATCAATGCAATCTGGCGTACTCTTCCATCCGCATTCACCTGTCTGCTATGGCAGCATACCTCCAGAATAGGCAACACCTGTCACTCTTTAAGGTCCCTGCTATCAAGGCCTTTCTGGAAGGACTCAAAAGGGTCATTCCACCAAGGACCCCACCAGCTCCGGAATGGAACCTCAATGTGGTTCTTACGAGGCTGATGGGTCCTCCCTTTGAGCCACTGCACTCTTGTGAGCTTCAGTTTCTGACTTGGAAGGTCGCGTTCTTAGTAGCAATTACATCGCTACGGAGGGTTAGCGAGCTGCAGGCGCTCACCATCCAAGAACCTTTCTTCCAGGTACATGCTAACAGGGTGGTGCTCCGCACTAACCCTAAATTCCTACCCAAAGTGGTATCACAATTCCACATAAACCAGACAATTGAATTGCCGGTGTTTTTCCAAAACCCAGAGACGCTGGCGGAGCGCATGCTCCACACCCTTGATGTTAAGAGGGCCTTGATGTACTATGTAGACAGGACAAAAGATTTTCGCAAAACCAAGCAGCTTTTTGTTGCTTTTGCCACACACCACAAGGGAAACGCTATCTCCAAAGCGGGGATTGCTAGGTGGATAGTAAAGTGCATTCAGATCTGTTACGCTAAAGCTAAGCGCACCCTCACTATCCCACCGAGGGCCCACTCCACCAGGAAGTTGGGGGCCTCTATGGCTTTCCTAGGTAACATTCCCTTAGAAGATATCTGTAGAGCAGCCACATGGTCTACCACACATACTTTCACTAAGCACTACTGTGTAGACGTGCATTCCAAACAGCAGGCAGCTGTTGGTCAGGCTGTTCTAAAAACACTTTTTCAGACTGCTGCAGCTGGCACAGGCGGCCGCCGCTAATGGAGGGACTGCTATGTATTCTATGCACAGATATGAATTCAGCAGCCCACATGCCTCGAACTGCAAATGCTACTTACCAGTATGCATCTGTTCTTGGCATGTAGGGCTGCTGACATTCATATCGCCCACCCTCCTCCCCGGCGCCTGTAGCAGCTGCAGTATTCATTCATATATATACATATGCTCATAGCATGGTCATCACTCACATTCTTCACTCCATCTCTGCCAATGGCTAAAAACAATCTGGGGATGGAGGCGATGCCCATGCGCACTGTAGTCCAGGGGAGGAGCCACCTATCTCGTGATACTTCGAAGACTCTTCCAGGACAACAATGTGCAATCATCCGGACCCAACACTAGGTGGCGATCTATGCACAGATATGAATGTCAGCAGCCCTACATGCCAAGAACAGATGCATACTGGTAAGTAGCATTTGCATTACTAGTTTTGATCTTTGCAGCATAGATAGTTTTATTTTATATGATTGTGGGTGACTATAATACCCAGCATTGGCATAGCCAATAGGTCTCCCTTTGGGACCTTATAAGTGCTTAACCATGTAACAGTTGTTGCCCCAAGGATATTATGCTGCATAACTAAAGACTTGTAAGGTTCCAAAAGCGAGACCTATTGGCTATGCCAATGCTTGTTTACAACTGAAGTCTCTTCACAGCTGAGATACAAAGATTGTTCTTTGGCATAGTCTTGAGAAAATGTGAGATTAAAAAAAGTGTAAATTCTTTTACTGTGGAGCATTCTGTCTTTACCGGATACCTCTAAACAATCAATAGCTCTGGTCATATTGTTGTGTGCATCTCTACTTGCCATCAGACACTCAGCAGACCTGTCACAGGTAGATTTAGATTCTGACTGCTGAATAGACCAATGTAGGTTGTGATTCCTTTGACTGTGTGGTTAGTTATTGACCTTCGCTAGTTGTCTCTGTGGAATGAACGATATAGGAAGCTGGATCTCTATATAGTGTAACAAAATGAAGTGCACTGTGCAGAGAGTCCAGGTATTCCTTAGTGTGCAGGGGCCTGCTTTAACAATCCCAACGTGTTCTATTTGTGGTAGTGTGGTTGCGCAGCCATAGGCTTATCCGTGGGGAGTAAAACTGTAAAATTCGTACTTGTATAGCACACTTATACCCTGAGGCCACTAGGCGCTGTACGCATACCGCTGAGAAACCCTTCCTGGCTTTTCCCTGTGAAGTGCCCACTCCTGGGCACCCCCAAGGTGAAGCCAGGTGTCACAACGCTGTTGGTGCCGTTGTGGAGATTAAGCAAGCTATTGCCCAGAGTTGCAGAGTGGGACCCATGATTAGATTGGGCACCGAGGCGAGAATTATCAGGTCTGAGGAAATTGAGCCCAAGATCCGCCAAGGCGGGAATTGAACCCTGGTCCCGGGCCAGACCTCTGCATCAGGGTCTGCCGCTCTAACCATTGAGCCACACTTCTCCACAGTGTTAGGCATTTGTTGCATATACAGAGTCAATAATTAAGGCGCACACTCAATAAGGAAATACGACATCAATGTAGAAAAATAACAGGGATTTTTATATTTAAAGTCCAAGATCTACGAGATTAGGTAAGTAGTTTTCGAGATAAAGATTTTCAGAAACACAAAAAATACAGCAGGTAGATTTGAGGCACGAGCCTCAAGTGCAGTCCTATGCACTGCATAGGGGTACTTGTAATTGAGGTACAGAATTGTTCTTCTGAACTTAAAGTAAGTAGGGACCAAGGTCCTTAGAACCACCAGCAGTTTTTGTTTACCTGCTCTAGTGTGTCCGGGTGCGAGTTGCAGGCCACAAGTGTAGCCTTGAACGCTAACACTGAAGTCAGTGGGAAAACCTGTAACAGAAAAAGGTTGCAAGTGGGGGACAGTGGGACCAGTCCAGCAGAACCCAAATGGAGTCCCAACTCTTGCGGGTATCTGGAGCAAGAGTGCACTGTCAGTAGGCTCGGACTTGGGCTTTGGGGCTCAGGTGCAGAGGTGTTTTGTCCATAGGGTTACTTGGTTTGGAGGCACTCACTTTTTAGGTCGGCCTGGAGAAGCAAGACAAAGCAGGACAGAAGGGCCACTCGCGACGATGGCCTCTCTGGTGCTGACGTCCCACGTCAGTAGGTCTGTCTTGGTGGTGTCCGGGCTGGACACTGAACAAGCCGTGACTGCTTCAAGGGCTCCGGTACACGAGGTATTGGTGCAGGGTGGCTCCTGGTTGTCCTGGCCCCTCGAAACTTGGTGGGGAGACTGATATGACCTCCTGGAGTGCATTGACGTCTTCTTGGGCAACTGCTTTGTTGGTGGACCCTGTGGTGAGCGAACTGTGTACCAGGTTGATGTGGTCGGTGGCTGCAGGGAAGTACCTTTTCCACTTCAAGGGAGATCCTAGCTGGTTGGCGAAGTGCTAGCATCCCTCCAAGTCTCTTGAAGGATGCACACCTGCAGGATGAGTCAGGCCTTTGCAATTGTCAGGACCGGAGTGGGCTGGCATGGTTTGGCGTCAGGTCCACAGCTAGTCCACAGTTCTTGTGTTCTACGGCTCTTCGTTGTCGTTCTTCTTTAGTCAGGCAAATCTGAGTTTCTGGTGTCAAAGGGACACCTAAATTCTGAATTTAGTGGTGTTTAGGGGAGTGAAGGATAGCAGCCAGGGGTCTACTTACCCTTGGAGTCACTACACCCCCTATATTACCACTTCCCTATCTCAAAGTTTTGAATTCCACCAAAAACAAGATGATGGAATTCATCTTTCATAGTTAACATCTGGCGACCCACCTTAGGGGTGTGACTAGCCTGGTGGTGCAGCAAGCCAATTTATATAGCTAATTTCACACCTGTCCTGGTGCCAAATAGGCCTCAAGGCAGGGGGTGGCATCTCCCAGGTCCTGCGGAAGAGGTGTCACATATAAAAGGCAGCAGAGGCTTTGAAGCCCCCTGGCCTTGATATGCTAAATCACTAGCCATCCTGTTGTTGGAGGTGTGAACACCTTCCTTCAAAGCAGGCATCATTTCTGGACTCCGGGCGGTCCATTCCCTGTAGGGAGATGGGCCACCTCAGTAGTTTGGTGGTTTCACCTTTCAACTGCATCAGCCATCTGAGACGCCTGTGGTCAGTTTGTACAAGGAACTGAGTACCAAACAGGTGTGGTCTCAGCTTCTTCTAGGACCAAAACACAGCAAAGGCTTCACTCTCAAGGACATTCTAACACTGCTCTCTGGGGAGGAACCTCCTGCTACTAAAAGCAACATGTTCTTCATGGCTATCATTGTTTTGGATAGCTCAGCTCCTATCCCATGTTCAGAGGCTTCAGTCTGCATAATGAAATGCTTAGAATAATCTTCTCACAATGGGTGCTGAGCAGATTTCTTCCACCAGACTGTCAAAAGCCGTTTGACATCTCACTGTCCAGTTTACATTCTTTGACATTTTTTTGGAGGTCAGTTCCATGAGGGGGGCCACAATGATACCATACCCTTTCACAAAGCTCCTATAGTAGCCAGTCAAACCAAGGAACGCCCTGACTTGAGTCTTGGTGGTTGGATCTACACAGTCCATAATTGTCTGGGTCTTGGTTTGTAAAGGTAGAACTTGGCCTCCACCTACGAGATGGCCCAAGTATACAACAAAGCCCTTCCCTATCTGGCACTTGCTTGCCTTGATAGTGAGCTCTGCACTATGGTGGATCAGATGATCCTGCCAAGCGGAGCTATCAACAGCAATATCATCCAGATATACCTCACTAAAAGTCTCAGCAAGGACTTTTTTCACCAACATTTGGAAGGTGGTATGGGTATTCTTTAGTCCAAATGGCATTACTGTGAATTGGTAATGTCCGTCCGGGGTTGTGAATGCTCATTATTGCTTTTGCTCCAGGGGTCAGACCAATTTGCCAGTACCCTGATGTTAAATCAAAAGTACTGAGAAATGTGGCTTTCCCTAGCCTGTCAATAAGTTTACCTGCTCTTGGGATAGGGTGTGCATATGTCTTAGGGACATAATTGAGGCTTCTATAGTCCACACAAAACATCAGCTGTGTTTTTCCATGCTTGGAATGAGGTTTGGGGACTAATACTTCCAGTGTACTGGACCAGGACTTTCAGAGGGCTCGATTACCCCTAACTCCAGCATCTTGGTGATGTCAGCCCAGATGCTTTTCTTCACATGTATGTGTGGGAAACGCATGAGAGATCTACGACCTGCCAAACAGTGCCTCGCAAATTGTGTCGCAATTGCGACTCACTATTTGGCATTTACAACAGTGTGTTTAACACTGTTTGCAATTTCCAATTGGGTAGCAAATTGCGAGGCTCATGAATATTAATGAGCCTCTCGCAATTTGTGAGCCTGTTGGGAATAACAATTCAGAAAAGGGGGTGGTGATGAACAGAGTGTCTGAATTAAGCAGACCACTCTTACCCAGTCCAAAGATCAGGGCTTGATCCATCACCGTTATTTATCTCACTGCCCCATCCCAGCTCAGAACCTGGCTATATGCAAATCAGTCTGTCCCTGGCCCAGTGCATCATGGGAACAGGGCGGGACTAACGATCGGTCTGGGATAGGACAGCTCCCATCCCATGTTCAGAGGCATCAGTCTTTACCATGAACTTCTAATCTGAAGCTTTTAGAATGGCTGCCTGGGCATATTTCTTCCTTCAGTGTTGCAAGCCTTTTGACAGCTCGCTGTCCAGTTTATCTCCTTTGGTTGCTTCTTAGAAGTCATCTCTGTGAGGGGTGCCACAATCATACCATACGCCTTCACAAACCTCCTGTAGTACCCAGTCAAGCCAACGAATGCCTTGACTTGAGTCTGGGTTGTTGGAGCTACCCATCCACAATTGCTCTGCTCTTGTGCTTTAAGGGATTGAACTAGGCCTCCGTCTGCAAAGTGACCCAATTATACACCAGATCCCTGCCCTATCCTGCACTTGCTTCCGTTCATAGTGAAGCCTGCACTCTGCAGAGCCTCAAGGACTTTGCTAAAGTGGATCTGGTAATCCTGTCAAATTCAGCTAAATAAAGCAATATCATTGAGATATGCTGCAGTATAGGTCTCCAACCCAGCAAGGACTTGATTCACCAACCTTTGCAAGGTGGCAGGGGCATTCTTTAATCCAAATGGCATTACAGTAACATGGTAATGGCTATCTGGGGTCCAGAATGCTAATTTCTCTTTTGCACCTGAGGTCAGACCAATCTGCCAGTACCCTGATGTCAAATGAGTACTGAGAAATATGGCAGCCCTTAACTTGTCGACAAATTAATCCGCTTTTGGGATAGGGTGTACATCTGTCTTTGTGACTGCATTGAAACCTCAACTCTGATTTACCACCCTTGGACTGAGGCTTGGGGACTGAGACCACTGGGCGAGCTTAGCTTACAGACGTTGAGGGTTCATTCACCCCTAACTCCAGCTTATCCAGTATTGGGGTATCTTTCATAGATTCACATGCTTAGAATCATCCCCACCGATGAGGTGTGAGTCTCGCGGTAGACTCCCACCTTGTCGGCGGGGATGATTCTAAGCATGTGAATCTATGAAAGATACTAATACTGGATAACTGAAGTTACAGGTAACTAACTCGTTTTCATCTTGCTTGACTTCAGCTCTAATGCTTTCCTTAACTAGGCCGGAGTGTCTGTATATTAGGTGTACTGTCTCTAGTGTCCACGTCATGGGTACATCAGGTTGTCTGACTAGGAGTTAGGAAAAAGAGGCCATCATAGTGCCTTGGAACTTGTCTGCAGTCATCTTGCGGTTGGGCAGAGAGAGTGTCTGATAGGAAAACTTCCTCAACTGACTCACCTTTAGGACTGTGGGAGAGGAGATCAGGGAGAGGTTCACTCTCTTCTTCCTGACCCTCATCAATGACCATTAGCATGAACATATCATCCCTGTCATAAGAAATTCTTCAGGCGGTTTACATGTCTGACCCTGTGAAAGCTCCTGCAAGTGCCCAGGTCAACCAAGTAGTTGACCTCACCTCTCCTCTCAAGGATAGCGTAGGGACCACCCGATTTGTTCTTGAGGGCCCTAGGAGTCACAGGCTCCAACACTCATACCTTCTGTCCTGGTTGGAAATCCACCGGTGCAGCCTTTTGGTCATAACAGAGCTTCTGCAACTCTTGGCTTCCTCAGGGTTGTTTGGTTTCTTTACCCATGTATTCAGACATAGATCACAATATCTAGCCTGGGTTCTTTGAGAGGTCTCTCCCAGCCTGGTCTTATCTCAGGATGACTGTGAGAAAGTGCCTCTTTTGACATGGTTAGTCCCCATCTTTTGCCTGGTATTTCATGCAGTTTTGATTGTAGTGCACAGGGTTCCTTCCAACCAGGTACCCTGCGCCCATGCTTCTTCCCTATAAATCTTCCACTATTGGCCCTTCAGGCCCCTGAAGGTCCCTGGTAAATGGTACCTGGGGCACTGGGACTGAAGAGGGACTCCTCACATAGGCCATGCCTGACTGCCACTGCTGCATCCATAGCCTGGTTCAGACAAAACAACAAAGTCAACATGGCACGCTGCCTGTGTGCCATGCCAACTAGCACCGCTTAAGGTCACCCCTCTAACAAGCCTCACAGCCACAAAGCAGGGTGCACTGTAACACAGGTGTAGGCATAGCTGCATGAGGAGATATGTCCCTACAATATTTACGTCCATTCTTATATTGTCAGTGCCAGGGAAGCCATGGACAGGACAGGGGCTGGAAACTCATCAACTCGAGTTCCACAGCTCCATGATGGCTTTTCTGCAACCAGGAGTGTTTGATACCAGACTGTTTCTCTCAATAAACCCACACTGATGCCAGTTTGGGATTTATTGAACTATGTACTCAGAGGTGCCCCCTGAAAACCTACCAAATCTTGTGTAGTCACAGACTGGCGGTAGGCAGCCAACCACCACCAGAAATGTTTGTGGACCTCTGGGTCGAGAGCCTCTGCTCTCTGGGATCAGAAACCATGCACATTCTGGGCAGAGGTGTCACACCTCATCCCCCAAGATGGGCACAGTGCTTGAGAGTGAAGCGTCAAAGGCCTGACGCCTTTGTAATGTGACCCCCAGCCTCTGCTGCTAGAAGTACATGGCAGCCCCTGGTTTGCAACCCCACTTTGGGCGGGAAAACAGGGTGGGAAAACATAGAGGAACAGGAGGTGTGCCCACCTCTGTCCACTCCACCCCTAAGGAGAAGGAGGAGAGGTGAAGTACATCTTTGAGTCCCCGCCATGTTGATCAGGCCTTGGACTATGCTAGACATCCCAGCTAAGGTGCCAATTGGCCCATACCTAAAACTACCTTAAAACGCCCCTAATTTTAGTATTTAGGTGGCTCCCCCAGACCCTGAAACTAGTTCCTGCCGACCCTAGAAGAACTTGTGGGGAGGTGTGGGGGATTAGCAACCCTTTTCTTTTGTTCACCATGTTGGAAGCTGGCTTTATCAGGTGGACCGAAAAGAGGTACACTGTGTAAAGAGTCCGGGCAAACAACAAAGGAATTGCAGAGGCACAAATGGCACCCCGAATGCTTTCTTTTGTGGAAGTGTGGGCGAGCATTTTAGGCATATCTGAGGGTAGTCCTAAGCATTTATTACACACGCAGGAAGTAAGCGAGACCAATATAGAAATTCGACACCCAATTTATAAAAAGAACACATACTTTTATATCAACTTATATACCATGATCATCTGACTCGTTTAAGTACTTTTCGACTTTTGAATTTTAACAGTTTTGAAAAATGGACACATTTCAATTTCTGAAGCTGTAATTTTTATCCTGTGGAGGAAAAACATGTATTGCATTTGGTCACTTGACAATGACTTACAGAACTGTTCTTTAGGACTTAAGGTGAGTATGGGACAAGGCTACACCAACAGGTCACTTCTGGAAGCTCTGAGGTGTCCAGGTGCAGAGGTGTGTCACGGTGTTGGGTGTCCCATTCACTTCAATGGGAGAGCAGTCAGTCGGTAAATAGGCTGCAAGCTTGGACTCTGGGACCAGTCTGGGGGGAGCCCACAGGGGGGGTTCAACCGTTGAGGTCCTCGGGCAGTCAAGGACACCCTTGGTCCACTTATCCTCTGGCTGTGGGGCTCGGGTGCAGTGGTGTCTTTTGGCGTCCTATCCGGTGCTGGAGTCACTTGCGGTTGGAGGGGGGCCTGCAGAAAGTGACTGAGTAAACCCAAGCACGGGTCTAGCTCTTTTGGGTCTAGGTGCCCCATTGGCACCGTCCACTTCCTGGTACTTGGGCTTTAGAGCACGGGTGCATAGGTGCTATTAGGAGTCGAGTGGCAGCAGTTGCACTCTAGTCTTGGTCTTCGTTTTGCAAAAAAGGGGCAAACAGTAGACCTGGGCGGTAAATTCCGTTCCGCTTGCGGAATGTGCAGAATTTGGGTAATTTCGCATTCGCGAGAACGCGAAATTGCCCAAAATTATATGTTCCGCGACTTTGCTGAATTTTTTGCTTGTTCGCGTTCTCAAAATGCGTGTTCGCGAGATATTTCTCCCCGAGTACACAAACAGCGATTGCGAACAGGAAAAAAGCATTGCGAACATGCAATTCCGTGTGTTCGTGACATTTCTGTGTGTTCGTAGAGTTTTTTACCGTTTCGTGGAACTTTGCGTAGCGCGACTACACAAATTCCGCACACCCCTAGCAAACAGGACATCTGGACAACTCATGAAGTGAGTCTCACTGTCCCTGAAGTCCCTCGACGTGCAGGTTGATCTTTCTTGGCTTTGGTGTCCGAACTGGGTCCAACAAGCCTTGGCTGCTGCATGAGGTCCGGTACCCTGGGTATTGGTCCTGTGTAGCTCCAGTTGGTCCTGGTATCCTCCTACTCGGTGGTGAGACCGATGAGACCTTCAGGAGCACATGGTCTTCTTCCCGGGGAACTGCTACGTTGGGCTCGCTGGGGGGCAGCAACTTTGTGGCCCGCACCTTCTGTCTTTGGTGCCTGTGGCTGCAGGGTATTAGCTCCTCTACTCCAAGGGAGGTTCTTCAGGCAATTGGCAATGCAGTACCAGGCTTCTGGGTTTCTTGGAGACTGCACAGCGGCAGGGTGAGTCTGCTTCTTCCACGATTGTTGGGGGCAGCAGGATTGTTGCCAAGTCAGTTGTTGTTCCACAGTCCTCGTTATATGACTCTTCTTTGTCCACTACTTCTCTTGATCTGTTGAAATCTGAAGTCTTGTTATCAGGGGTTCCCTAAATACTCAATTTAGGGCCTTTAAGGGGAGTTAGGGGAAGTAGCCAATGGGCTACTAACCCCTAGGGTCACTACACCCCCTAGATGACCTCTTCCTCTGGGGAGTGGGCATCACCCTGTCCCAGAATTCCTCATTCCACCACATACAAAATGGTGGAATTTCTGAAGACATGTTGACATCAAACTTGGTCACTCTAGAGGTGTGTCCAACCCAACAAATCCGGGCAGGGGGGGATTGGCATCCTCTCCTGTGAGATAAGCCAGACTTGCATACCAAAAGGCAGTAGGCTCTTTGAAGCCCTCTGCCTTAGAATACTAATTTTACCAGCCTTCCTGGAGGAGGAGTTGATAACATCTCTCCAGAGCAGGCATTGTTCCTGACCACCGGAGAGCGAAGGCTCTCACACCTGGGTGTCAGAAATTCATCTGTGGCTGCAGGCTGGACTTAACCACCAGTCACTAGAACTATCAGTGGAATCAGTGTGGGTTTAATAATACGAGGTGTTTGATACCAAACACCATATGTTTCAATGAACCCATCATGAACTCGTTTTGGCCAGTGCCCAGTACATACCTTAAGATGGCTTCCTTGCTCACTTGCAATCTCCAGCAATAGAACTAGATAGCACTGGTCATATCGGGTCATACAGATATACCCTCACATAAACTATAATGCACTCTGCTGTAGGGGTGACTTGCATATATTAGATGCAGTTACATTGGCATGCCACACAGGAGTGTGTCCTGTTGTGTTTCCACTCCTGGTTTGCACAATGTCACGCAGTCTGCACTGGCAGTCTGGGTGGGATTTGTATGTGGGTCTCTTAGGGGGGCATAAGATATGCTGCATCCCCTAAGGACCCTCATTTGTCCCCCTGCCCTAGGTACCTGAAGTACCATTTACTAGGCACTTACAGGGATGCTAAAGTTCTCATCCAGTAGTAGCACAATTAGATTTTACTTTGTTTTAGGGAACGAGCAGTGGCAATGAGATCTGGTTAGGCCGCAGTGTACTGTCTGAAGCGAAAATCAGCATCCAGTAGCTAAAAAGGGTGCAAAAATTGGAGGGGGGGAGGGTAACTGCAACAAAAGCAGAGTATCTTACATCCCCCCACCATGAGACTTTTTAGACACCATAGTCTTTGCCCAATGATCAGCCTTCTTCCCCAACACTTGGAGAGACACCAATCCTTCGGTCCACCGAGTATTGATGCATTTTTTCAGAAGCAGTGTTACTTAACAGATGCTCTTTTATAAATACATTATAAAGCCCATCACTTTCTTGCACCTTACTTCCTTTTAACCAAGCACCTTGTGTTTGACTGAAAAGTCAACAGAACTAAACCAGGACTGACTCATGGTTGTGTTAGTCTCCCTGGACTTAATCCTGTACTCCTCGTGGTGAGTCCAAAGCTCTCAATCAGGGCATCCTTCATGAGGTCATAGGACTCTTCCTCATTGAGTGTCAGGAATCTATCCCTGCGCTTGCCTGAGAAATGCTCCTAGAGGCAGCTCCAATTACTTTTGGTTGAGCTTTCTCATTTAACAAGCCCTGTCAAGGCTATAAACCATTTTGTGATATCGTCACCCTCAACATAATTGGGGACAATCCCCTTGGGACTTTTGAGATCAAAAGATCACTCTCTATCTCTGTTTACCTTGTTGCTGTCACCATTCATGAGTGCTAGACCCATCTCAGACCTTTCTTTTTATATGGCCAGGATTTTGGCATCTGGGGCTACTCTTTTGGCGAGTCTTTCCAGCTTCGGGATTGGATCCTCTAGTTCTTCATGGGGCATGGAGTGCACTGGCCTACCTCCTAGGTACAATTTTAAGGAAGATGTTCCTATTGTTACCCTCTTTGTCTGAGGTATTGGAATAGGGAGTCATCCCCAAGGTATTGTTAGCAGTCTCATCTTCACTTACAGGGTCATCATCAATGCTGTCCGTGTATTCTTCTCTTGCCTGGGCTCTTTGTTATATGTTGTATGTTATTTATTTTCTTCTATAGCGCACGGCTACTCACAAGAGCATCCCGGCGCTTTGGCGAAGAGAACTAGGTGCAGAGTAACAACACAACAACTAAAAACTGAGGGAAATCTAGAGCTACTATTGAACGAAGAGCCAGGTCTTCAGTGCTTTCCTGAAAGCTAGAAGGCTGTTTGCCTTTCTCAAAGACAGAGGTAGCTCATTCCAACCCCGAGGAGCCAGATAGCGAAAGGACCGACCACCTATTCTAGAACGCTTGATGGCAGGCACTACCGCTTTGGCCAAGGAGGCTGACCGCAAAGCCCTGTCTTTCAAACTCAGCAAGCAACTCCCAAATTTGTGCTTTGGTTGGTCATACCGAGTTGCAATGTTTCAAACTTTGCAGAGTTCCTTTAACTGCTTCAGGCTAAGTTTTAGGTAAGAGGTTAGGTTGAGGTCCTCAACTCTCTCCTCTGAGGTTGACATGTTTTAGTGTTGTTGGCACCTATTTAGAAAATTTCAAAATAGTCTAAAACTGATTATGATGGCCTATTAGTATACCTTTTTAAAATTCTAATTCAGTCGAATGAGGGACTTAACACAAGGTCCTCACATTTCAGATTAGAAAAATTAGTTTAAAAAAATCGAAATTCTAAAAATGTGAAAAAATAATTTTTGAATAAAGTAGATTGTGGGTTTCTTTGTGAAATCACCTGTGAAGCAAGTGGTATCAGCAAAGGCAAAGTATTGTATCCCACTGCTGCCACCAATGTAGAAGATGGCTTTTTATTTAGTGTACCAAAATGTGGTACACCATGTAGAAAGTCCAGACGGCCTTTATTGGCTTACAGGGCTTAAATGAATAATTATGATCTCTTTTGTGGAAATGTGGGTGAGCAGTTTAGGCTTATCAGAGGGTATTGTTAAACTGTTGATGTACACACAGAATCAGTAAATGACATACACACACAAGAAGAAACTCAAGGCTAATTAAAAAAAATAAAATGGATTTTTATATTCTTGTAGACACCAAGATCTTCGGAGTTAGTTGAGTGCTTTATGAGTTATCAATTTTTACAGTCAAGCAAAAATATTACACAAATGCACTTTGACGCTGTAATGCTTCCTTTGGAGAAAGAAACACGTACTTCATACAAGTATCTGTGATTGTATTTCGGTGGCCCTTTAGGACTTAAGGTGCTAGGGTGCCAAGGTCACAAGATCCTCTAGCAGTTCGGGTTTACCTGCCGTGGATTGTCTTAGTGCAGAGTTGCAGCAAGGGTTGGTAACCTTGCGTGGTACACTTTTGACAAAATAGGGGGGGGGCTAGAAACAGGCTTCGAAGGGGGACAAGGCCGGGAGCTCCCATCGGGTGGTCCAGTTCATTAGGGTCTTGGGAAAAGGGGGACTCAGTCGGTGTTCGTGGACCTGGGCCGGGGAGCTTGAGTGCAGAGGGTTTTGGTCGGCTGTTACTGTTCATCGATGGCGCTCACAGGTCTTGGTCAGACCTGCAGAGGATGACAAAACAGGACAGCAGGGCCACTTCCTGTGATGGCCTCTCTATTGGAGGAGTTCATGTCAGCAGGTGTTTTTTTCCCTGCTGGACTCTAAACAAGCCTTGGTTGCTGCAAAGGGGTCCGGTATAACTGGGTATTGGGGCAGGGCGGCTCCTGGTGTCCTGGCATCTTCAGTCTTGGTGGGGAGATGGTTCTGACCCTCTGGGGCACAGTGACACAGGTTGCTGCTATGTCTGTGGACCCTCTGGTCAGAAGAACTGTGAACCGGAAGTTGTGATTGATGGTTGCAGGGAAGTGATTCCTCCGAGGCTTTTTGGAAGATTCCTAGCTGCAGGACGAGTCCGGTCTGAGCGATTGTCGGGACAGGAGCAGCTGGTTTGATCCAAGCCATGGTTGTCCGGTTAGACCCCTACGTCTGATATGTGATGGCTGACGTGGGGCTTTCAGCACCTGATGCATTATAATATAGGTGTCACCCTTGAGCAGCTAAAAAAATATATTCAATCCATCTGTTATCACCCCTGTCCTGAGGGAAGAACGTCCTTGTGTGGTCAGTTACCTAGTACAATAAAATAACACTAATTGGGGTTTCTGTGTGAAATCCCGGAATATAATGCAAATCTTGGTTCATGGTATTGAATGTTTAGCATATCTGATTTGGATGTTTTTATTCTCAGATGCCCTGTGGTGGTCCTGAAGTATCTTTCCTCAACCTAAGCAGCGAGTCATGATAGAGTTGGTGGGAGGGGGAGGTGAAATGTGGGACAGCAAGCAACGGAATGTCTGACGTCTTAGAGGTGTATTTCTTCCTACCTTGCCTCCTGTGTTCTGCATGTCACCACTGCTGGAAGGACCACTTACTTCCAGACCAGGTGGTTTTCTGTCTTTCATTGACACTGTCTTACTTTTAATCTTTTCACTCTGAAACACTAATCCACTCACCAGCTAGCTACTTCTTGAAAGGGTAAACACATTTGTAGCCCATTTTTGAACTGTGAAGAAAAGCTACAAGATCTTTCATTTTTGTTTGTATGTGCACTGCTCTGTTGCATGTGCAGACAATACCAAGTGCCACACCATTCCTTTCCTCCTCTGGAGAATAGGCTGCCTTTCCAACAGCATGGCTGCACTACGCATCTCATTTGCACTGTCATATTGTATATAATTTTATATATATATAGTTTTATATATATATATATAGTTATATGTGTATAATATTTGAGAGCTAGGAAATGGCTCTCCTGAAATTTTCTTTGACATGAACCACCCATAGTATGTGGTTGCCCTCTTGGTCAGATTCTTTCACAGATGCATTTGTGAAACTCGGATGTTTTATAAAGGTGACATGCTATTGAAAAGGCAACACCACCTCGTTTCCTCCAGAGATTACAACTCTGCATTATTAGATCATTCTCATGTTTACAGGCAGCACCCCTTTTTTATCAGTGTTAAACATCCCACTATTTTGGACCTGTGTATTTACGCGTTTCCCCCTGCCAGTGTAATTTGAAAGTCAAAAAGGGACCGTAAATGAATGTGAATTTTCTCCCAGATGTATGCTAGGCTGCCTGGAAACCCATAGATGAGATTTTAATGCAGTAGTTGTGATCTGGCATGGGTGGTGCTTAGACATCTGCATAACTAACAACACTGGGGTTGAACCAAGCACTCCTGAGGTCCTAATGAAACTTTCTTATTCCTCACTTCCTTTCGCAGGTGGTGAAGTGGTGAAGATCGCTCAACTGGCCTCTATCCCCGGAGCACATGGACGGGTAACTCAGGCAGAGACGCCAGTCACGCTGCAGTTTCAAGGAAATAAGTTCACCTTATCTCAGAGCCAGCTGCGCCAGCTTACAGCAGGCCAGCCGCTGCAACTGCAAGGTAAGAGTCGCTCGTTGATGCGGGCGATTTCAGTGCTCAGTACTAGGATTCAGTTTATATTTACTGGCCATCTCCCCACACCCCATGTCAATTTTCAATGATGTGGTTCACTAGCTTTCCGTACATTGGATCATTCATAGTTTTAAATGTCCATTTAACAACTAAACCGCATGCGTCTCACCTTTGATAACTTTGGTCAGATAAATTGAGGCATAGGGTTTAATGTTTTATTTTTCTTCTCACAGCCTGCACATATTTTCAGAGTGTGTTGTACTTGGCAAGCTTTAGAAAAATAATTTTACTAATGATTTTCCCATAAAAAATAGGAAACGTTCTCCAGATTGTGTCTGCACCAGGCCAGCAGTACCTCCGCCCGCCAGGACCTGTAGTCATGCAGCCTGTAACACAGGCTGCAAGTGTGCAAAATGCAGTAAACTCTGTAGCAAACCAGCACCCAGGATCGACTGCAACATCTGCTGCAACGACACAGCCTGGTGGGTGTATAATTGTTAATATAGCATTTGTATTGTAACGTAACTAGAGCGCATTTGTAACTATGGTCTGCGTTTGCAAGCCTGAGGTTTGTGTTGCCATATGATTCTGCTGACGAAACAGGTGTCTCTGTTACGAACAAGGCTGTCTGAATGATTTGTGAACTACACCACCCAAAAAATGCTACAAACACCAACACTGTGAGCTCAAGCCTACCTTTAAAAGAATCTGTTTTATTTAGGATAATTCAATGGCCCTTTGTTACATAAAATACCCTTATTGCAAACACAAACCTCTAGACTACGGTATAGAGTGCTGGCGGGAGTTTCCAGTATATCTGCACATTGGTGACTGCCTCTAAAATCCTGAATGGTTTAAGGGAGTCAGCATGTTCCTACCTTGTAAGGGAATGAGCATGTTATCTACCTTCCAGACCAATGTCAAGATAGAGATGGTGTGCAGGGGCCGCGAATATAGTGGAAGGGAACAGATGTTTGCCTTTGACCTTCCCATTATGTGGCATATTGTTGTGATCTTAGAAACAGAAGTAGAAAATCTTAGGGAGGAAAGAGTTCCCTTTAAAGGATGTTGGTCATGTTCATTAAAATAGTGTTTGCAGCAATGAAGGCTGTACATACATACATATGGTCTTCATACTGCTGCTGTCTAGTGTTCGGCTTTGTCATTGCAACTTTTATTTCTTTGAAGAAGCTCTGAGTCACGTGATGTGAATCCTCCCTTAGATCACAATACCTATGGGCACAATGTCACCTTAGGTTATTTTTTTCTTCCCATTGGGTTCAGACGAGGCCAGTAATTGCTCAAAGATAGACGATGTCCTCTCTGCATTTTCATGCCTAACTGTTTCACTTTTGTTGAATAACAAGAACTGGGCAATTGACCTCTGTTTAACAGTTCTTCTGATGAAAATATCTCTCTACTGCCAAAGTCCTTGACTGATTCTATGCCCTGGCAGCAAGCACTCCAGTATTCGAAACAGTTGGGTCATCTTCGATCTCTGTGGTGCTTGCTTTGAAGTATGCACTCATGAAGAGGATATTGGAACGCACACCATTCCAGTTTTGTCCAAGGTGCAATGCGAAGCGTCTCTGGGCGGACTAGCACAGTGTTTGCAACCACTGCCTCTCCTCGACCACAACTAGATCTGTGACTTCTGCTTCACCTTTCAGTATAGGAAGACCGTAAGATACTCAAGGGAAAGGTATTTGGCGCAACCGAAAATGCTGCAGTAGTAATCCTCTGAGATGCCGGAAATCTTTAGCGAACATGACCTGCTTGGCATCGTGGAGGAAGATGCAGGTCCCTTTGGTATCCTAGCAGCCCAACCGACACCCAGTTCCAAGACGTTGTCCTTGGGCTACTCTGAGAACGATCATCAAGACAAGATGCTCTCAGCATCGACACTAAAGGGTTCCATCGCAAAGAACAAACTTAGGCGCATTATTATTTCTCCACAATAAAGCCAGGGACAGTTATTGTGAGAAAGTGCCTTCTTTCTGCATGGTAGCCCCCACTTTTTGCTGAACTGCTTTTTATTTATTTTTTATTTTATTTGAAGAGTTTTATATAGCGCTGGCTAGACCCGGAGGTATCGGAGCGCTTTACATGAGGAACAATGAGTTACAAGATACAAATTACATATGTTACAAAAGCATAGTAAAAACACAGGCAAAAAACAATATTAAAGTAGTTCGTCGTAGGGAGGGGGCGGAAGGACACACAGCGGGGAGACAAGGAGATCTGTGCCCAAAGTCGGCTGGGTAGATGACTGGGAGAAGTGTGGCTCACTAGTTAGAGGAGGCAGACCCTGATGCAGAGGTCAGACCTGGGACCAGGGTTCAATTCCTGACGCGGCAGGGTCTTGAGCTCAAAAATGTCCACGGACTTGATAATTCTCGCCTCGGTGCCTACTTGAATCATGGGTTCACACTCTGCAACTCTGGGCAATACCTTGCTTAATCTCCACTACGGCCCCACTGTGATGGGATGCCTGGTCTTCACCTTGGGGATGCCCAGTAGGGGTTATCTCGCAGGGAAAGCCAGGACTGGATTCCCAAAGCAAGCGCTAAGAGACCTGTCGGTGATTTGGCGCTATATAAATCGAAATTAACATAACAACGGCCGAGGGAGAAAACCAGGTCCAATCTCCTCTATAGCTGTCTAGCAGCTCCACCGGGCATCAGCCATGTTGCTCAGGTCTCCGAGGTCAGGGATAACAAGAATAACAGTTTTGCATAGTTACCTTTAGTTACAATTGCATCGACAAACACATAAGGACTGTCCCCAATGGAGGATGGATGAAAATGGGGAGGGGAGTAGAAACAGGGGGATGGGAAGCAGATCAGTTCTGGCAGATCGTCAGGGGAAGACAGGTATCTCATGTGCTTTGACTGAGTGTGCCCTGGGCTGCTGCCAATCAGGTACCCAGGGCCTATGTTATTTCCCTAAAACTGCATTATAGACCAAAGCTAATTGGCGCACTCTGGCCACAGGTCAGTCCCCGGTAAATGATACCACAGGTAACCACAGCACTGTGACCAGGGAAGACCTCCAAGGGTTGCAGCACTTATTGTGCCACTCTTAGAGGTCCTGTACCCTGACACTCACACACTGCCTTTGCAGGCTGAGTGTCTAGGTGCAGAACTAAACAAAGAGTCGACATGGCACACATCCCTGTGTGCCATGCCCACAGCCCACTGCCCTCGCATAGATCAGTCACCCCTCTAGCTGGGTGCCCTATACCAGTGGGGAGGGTACATGTGCATGACCCTGTACCCCTACAGTGTCTACGCCCATGCTTAGACATTGTAAGGGCAGTACTGCCATTAAGAGTATATGGTGCTGGAAGATTGTCATTATGAACTCCATAGCCCCATAATGGCTACACTGAAAACTGAAATGTTTGGTATCAAACTTCTCAGCACATTAAACCCGCACTGATGCCAGTATGGGATTTAATGTAAAATGCACACAGAGGGCATCCTAGAAATGCCCCTTGAAAAACGACTTACCACTAGTGTCCAGGCTGAGTGGCTGCCTTCAGCTGCCACCACCAGACATGTTTGTTTCTGGACCCCTGGGTCGAGAGCCTGCTGCTCTCGTGGGCCTGAAACCTGTGGTACAATTTACCAGGGGCTGACATGCGGCCAGAGATGCCAATTGGGTTAGTTTTGGGGAAAGAGCACAAGCCCTGGGAACCTTATTGGCAGGGACCCAGGGCACAACAAGAATAGGGCATCAGTAGTCTGGTAAAAAGTTGGGGGGTTACTGCAACAGAAACCCACTTTCCTACAGGCACTGATCCTGCCCCATTGCAGATTAAATTGATGTTAGGAACACCGCTAAGACCAAGAACCAAGTTGACACTAAGGGCCCCTTCGATGTGATATCAGAGGAATATAAGGTTCCCTTCCTGAGGAGACTAAGTTAAGAGTTTGATGCTAAGCAGAAGTGGCTTTTCATGCACCCAGAAACTGGCAAGATTTCTGCTGAGTCACTCCTAGGAAAACTGCCATCCATGCTGTCACCAATTCGCACGAAACAGAAGCTGACTTTCAAGAGGAGCTTGCTATTATTGCACCACAGCATCTGATGCCCAAGGAACACAGAGGCAAGGCTACAAGTCACACCCTCCCCCACCTCCGCTACTCCCAGACAATCTCCTCCACCACTAGGCCCCACCTTCACCAGAATATTCTGATAGGTGAGACAATTCATATTCTTACGCAAGTAGCCCTCATCGGAAGGGAGCCCCTTATGATGAGCCAGAAGTCCAAAGTAACATATTTAACTCACCATTCAATGGAGAACAGTTGTTTAGGAGCATTGTTGATGATAAACTAAATCTGTAGAAAAAGGACAACAAGACAGCAATGTGTATGGGCGCTCTTCAATGCATGCCTCTGAATTGAAGAGCGCCCATACACATTGCCAAGTGTGCACCCAGCATTACAACCTTCACAAACACAACATCCTGTAAGCGAACAGTTCAGTCATCATACAACACCAGTGGGAGGCAGACTAAAATTTTTCCTCCAGGATTGGAAGGAAATAACTTTGGCCTGATGGATGTTAAACATAATGCAGTACGGTTACTGCACAGAGCTTAACGAACAACCCCCCAACAAAAGACCAAAGAGAAAGATACATTCACAAAGGGAATTATCTATTTTACTGCAAGAAGTGCAGGAACTTCTAACAAAACTTGCAATAGAACATGTGCCTCACATGGAGAGAAACTATGGCATTTACCCCATATACTTCCTAGTCCTAAGGATAGATGGAACACTACGCCTATATTAGATTTACGGTTCCCATACAAATTCATAAAGACACAAAGGTTCAAGATGAATACGCTGCAGAAGGTGATACCTCAATTGCAACAAGGAGATTATATGGCAACCCTAGACTTAAAAGACGCTTACTTGCACATCCCTAGGAACTAAAGACACAAGAACCTATTAAGGTTCATGGTCAACAAAACACACTATCAGTTCAAGGTGCTGGCATTCAGACTCAAATCAGCGCCAAGAGTGTTCACAAAGTGCCTAGCAACATGTGGCGGTTCAGAAGGAGGGACTCGGACAACAGAGCTCGATAACTGAGGTTTTATTTTTATAAATGTTTTTTTCTTTCTCCGGGAGTGTCTCTCTCGGGCTAGAGTGGCAGGATCCAAGGAGTCAGCGAGGGCGTGGAATCTCCGGGGGCTGGTTCGCCTTCTCTCTTCCTCTGGGGAGGCCCTTTCTCTCTCCTTTGCCGGGTCCCTGCGCCAGATGCGGGAGAAGAAAGAGAGGCTTTAGAGACCTGTTCAGTGCGTTTTCGGTTCCCCTCGGGATCCCAGGGAAGTGCGGACACCGGCGCGTTGTGCTCTACAATTCTCAGTGACGGAAGGTTTGGTGAGGATTGAAGGTAGGGGGGGGTTTGTAGGAAGAGATGGGGGAAGGAAAGTCAACACGCTTTGTACACTATTTACATGGCGTTTCCACGCAGCCCCAGCCAGCCCGCTACCCAGTCACGCACCTGAGTAAGCCACACTCCTCCGTAGGTGTGGCTGGGCGGTGCTTGGGAACGTTAGCCTCCAAGCACTGCTACTCCCGTTCTCCGAGACGCTCCTCCTCGGGGTCTCCGCTCGATCTTCCTCCGTCCTCCACCGTCTCCCGTTGCTCTTCTCTCCTACTCCATGTGTCGAGACACACCGATACTCCCACTTCCTGCTTTTTTACGCCTCCTCCTGTCGGCTCGTCATAGCTGTGTGTTTCTTGTTCCTTCACTGGATTCTCCTGAAACCTTGGCCCCATTAAAGGTATAGTCCTCCTTTCCTGATGGTAGTTGATTTCACCACGCTTCGGACTCCGTTTCCCAGGGGGCCTGAAGCGGTGAAAGAGAGGAGGAAATAGGTTTGTCTACTGACCACCAGTCGCTCTCAGCAGCGCCCCCCCCACCACCCCGCTACACAACAGTAGCCGCTCACCTAAGAAGACAGGGAATTCAACCGTATCTAGACGACTGGTTGGTAAGAGCAAGCTCATACAGTCTCTGAAAACAGCATATACAACAGGTGATACACACACTAATTCAGCTGGATTTCTCTATTAATTTGAAAAAATCATCGCCAGAACAAGTAAAGGTGTTCCTAGGCGCAGAAATAAACACTGTGTTAGGGAAAGCGTTCCCAAGCAGCAAGAGAACATTAGCCATACTGAAGGAGACTCCTCTTTACCAGATAGGGCAACATCTGACAGCGAGGAATGGGGGAAACTACTAGGAATGATGGCATCATGCATTCATTTAATTCTTAACATCCGTCTACACATGAGACCATTTCAAGAATGGCTCCAACAACAATGGTCACAGTCAACAGGGAGTTGGGAGGATCTAGTGGTAGTCACACAAAAAGTTCATCAGGAGATGGGATGGTGGAACAAAACAAACATATCATGGGACAGACCTTTCACACAACCAACCCAAACAGTGACCATAACCATATGCTTCTCAAAGTGTGTGGGGAGCGCACATGAACGACCTCTAAGTATGAGGATTGTGGACAAAACAGGATGCAGTGAAACACCAACTTTTTGGAGTTGAAAACATTGTCCTTTGCCTTGAAAGCATTTCAGAAACAAATCTACAACAACAAGATGTTGATTCAAACAGACAACACAACAACCATGTTTTATATAAACAAACAAGGGGGAAGTCAGTCTGTAGCTCTCTCAAACCTAGCCCAGCAACTTTGGAAATGGGCAATCCAAAAGAACATAGACATAGTAGCAATGCACTTACCAGGGAAAAACAATATCGAAGCGGACAGACTGAGCAGAAAAAACATCCTCATCCCACGAGTGCAAACTAAATCAATTGGAACTCCATAAGATTTTCAGGAAATGGGGGACTCCACAAATAGACTTTATTTGCAACACCCCACATTGCAAAATGCCAAAACATTGCATCCAGGTAACCGTGCAATCAGTCCCTAGGGAATGCGCAATGGATAGACAGGTCAGAGATATTTCCTTATGCTTTTCTCCAATCCCACTACTTCACAAGGTAATCCTTAAATGCAAGATCAGCCACATGACAACGATTCTCTTTGCACCACAGTGGGCCAGGCAGACTTGGTTCTCAGAGATAATGGAAATATCTCAAGGAACCAGGCACAAATTACCAAAGAGACAAGACCTATTAACAATGCAAAACAGAAAGGTGTTACACCCAGAACCAGAGAAGAAAGAACAACCTAAAGTACTTGACACACTTACTTCAGAGTAACCTAAACTACACTTCACTAAAGGTGCACTTAGCAGCACTTTTAAAATACACAAGAGGAGACATAGGGAAGAGTTTCTTCACTTCTCAGGTGGTCAAAAGGTTCCTAGAGGGAGCAAAAAGAATAGCACCACCAAGAATGGTGCCAGCGCCCACATGGAATCTGAACATAGTCCTGACACAATTGATGAAAGCACCATTTGAACCGCTACACAAAGCAACACCGCAAATGCTCACTCTAAAGACAGCCTTCTCAGTAGCAATCACATCTCTACGCAGAGTTAGTGAACTACAGGCACTGACACTACAGGAACCCTATTTCCAGATACATAGTGACAGAGTGGTCATGAGGACAGATCCACATTTTATGCCAAAGGTGGTATCAAAATTTCACTTAAATCAGACGATACAAATTCCAAGTTTCTTTCAAAAACCAAAGACAAAGGCAGAAAGATCTCTGCATACACTTGACGCTAGTAGAGCAGTCACGTACTACGTTGAAAGAACCAAAGGAATCTGAAAGAAACAGGTTAGTATTAGATTCCTTACCTTAAAATATCCCTAGGCGTCAGACTGGATCCGGAAACTTTTGCGTAGCAGTACCCTTGCACGTCGGTAGGCGTCGTCTGTGGCTCCGCGTCTGTCGTTGGTGCCGGCATGACGTCGCCGGAGTACTTAGACGCCGCCCTCGCATGCTGATGTCAGGTCTTCTTATTTCCGCGCCAGCAAGCGCCGATCCGGAAAAAGTAGTACCCTTAGTCAATTTTTGACTAACTTTTTCGATCATTTTTGATCATCTTTCGAAGTCTCTCGACTCCGACTGTGCCGGTAGGGATGCCCAGGTTCAAACCCTGCGTCGATTGCAACCGACTGATGTTGGTTACCGATCCCCATCGCCGGTGCCTTCACTGTCTGGGCCCCGACCACGACGACAAGTCCTGCTCCGACTGCTGGGCCCTGCCGTCCTGCTCCGACTGCCAGGCCCTGCCATCCAAAGCTAGACGGGAGCGGTCCCGCAAGCGACTCAAGCTCCGGCAGTCGGCCCGCGCCGCTCGAGGTCCTGGTCGAGAAGGAGGTCGAGGGGCCGGAGTCACCACAGTTACGGGAGTCGTCATCAGTCTTCGGGCTCTAAGTCCTCAGGTAAGAGGCACAAGAAGTTGAAGAGCTGACATCGCTCTTCTGACTCCCCCCGATGCTCGCGCGACGCGGCCGGGGGGGTCAGGAGACACCGCCCACGTGGCTACGCCAGAGTCGCAGGCGTCGTGGCCTGCTCCATACCCGCCGGTCCCTGGGCAGAACGCGACGCCGGAGGAGATCGAGGCCTTCCTCATGGCCATGAGGTCGCTCACTCCTCCTTCGGGTTCCGCGGCGCCTTCGGGCCAATTGGCCCGACTGGGTCCCCAAGCGGGCCGGGTGCTTTGACCTCTGCACTGTCGGGTGCTTCGGCCCGGTGCAGTTGGCGACTTCGGTCCCGACGCCGCAGGGCCCCGCTGGATCCGGTCCCGGATCCGGGTTGTCACTGGTCGACCTTACGACCTCGTTGGCGCCAGCCCCCAGGGTGTCTCCTCCGGCACGTCCGTCTGAACTCGGACGTGGCGCAAGGCCTCTTTCAGCAGTGGGGAGAGCCTTGGTTAGATCTATTCGCCACAGAAGAGAATGCGCAATGTCATCAGTTCTGCGCGTTGGAATTTCCAAGGCGGCACGCGCTCGGAGAAGCTTTTCGTCGCAAGTGGAGCTGCGGTCTGTTGTACGCCTTTCCGCCTATACCACTTCTGTCCAGAGTGCTGAAGAAGATCAGACACGACCGGGCACAAGTTATCCTTGTAGCTCTGGACTGGGTACGAAGATACTGGTATCCCGAGCTACTCAGCATATCTGTCGATCCCCCGATTCGTCTGCCTCTTCAGGAGGACCTTCTGTCGCAGCAGCAGGGGACGGTCCTCCACCCAAACCTGTCCAGTCTCCACTTACATGCGTGAAGATTGAGCGGCGGCAGTTGAGGCCATTTGACTTGCCTCCTGAAGTCTGCAATGTAATTCTGCCAGCCAGGTATCCCTCTACAAAATCGGTATACGCCTGCAGGTGGAACAAATTTGTGGCATGGTGCACAGCAAAGGCTGTGGATCCCCTTTCTACCCCTCTTTCAGAGGTTCTCCTCTTTCTTCTCTCTCTTGCCCAGCAGGGCTCTGCTCTGGGCACTATCAAGGGCTACCTCTCTGCTATTTCCGCCTTCTTAAGGCTCCCTGATCAGCCCTCTTTGTTCAAGTCCCCAGTTGTAAATAGGTTCTTGAAGGGCATCACTCATATGTTTCCTCCTGTTCCGTTCGTGATGCGTCAGTGGGACTTGATCCTTGTTCTGACCTATCTGATGTGTGCTCCTTTCGAGACACTTCGTAACTGTCCTCTTCGTCTCCTTACTCTGATGACTGCATTCCTGGTTGCCATCACCTCTGCCAGGAGGGTGAGTGAGCTCCAGGCTCTTTCCTCTAAACCTCCCTTCCTTTCTGTCCATCCGGACAAAGTTGTGTTGCGGACGCGACCCTCTTTCCTGCCCAAGGTAGTCACAGCCTTCCACATCGGGCAGTCAATTAACTTGCCCACCTTCTTTCCACCTCCGCATTCCTCGAAAGAGGAAGAGAGGCTCCACTGTCTGGACCCAAAACGTACGCTTTCATTCTATTTGGATCGCACACGCCAATTCCGGGTGGATGACCAATTCTTTGTTGGTTACGTGGGCTCTAAGAAAGGTCGGGCGGTGCAGAAGCGGACCATCTCTTGGTGGGTCGTATTGTGCATTAAGGTATGCTACTTTTTGACTAAAAGGGAGCCTCCTGTTGGGCTGAGGGCCCATTCCACTCGGGCCACGGCTGCTACTACTGCCCTGGGTCGGGGAATCCCCTTGCAGGACATCTGTCAGGCAGCTACGTGGGCCTCACTGCACACGTTTGCAAGATACTACTGCCTGGACAACCAAGTCCGGAGAGATGGCTTTTTCGGCGGTTCCATTCTCCAGGACTTTCTGGTGTGATCATTGGTTCGCAGACCCACCACCGGGGTTGGTATTGCTGGGGTATCTATTCTAAGGTGAGGAATCTAATACTAACCTGTTTCTTTCAGATGCGCAAGTTACTTACCTTCGGTAACGATATATCTGTAAGAAACATTAGTTAGTATTAGATTCCTTACCGCCCCACCCATCCTTCCCGTTCTGTGAACCAATATCTAGGGTTAAGGTCATCCCCTTTCAGGGCCCTAGTTTTATGGCACCAGTGTTGGTTTTTATCATGGCTCTGCATTTCTGGCGCGGAAAAGCTATGTATAAGAACTGACGTCAGCGCGCGAGGGCGGCGTCTAAGTAACCAGAGTCTGACGCCTGGGGATATTCTAAGGAAAGGAATCTAATATTAACTACTGTTTCTTACAGATATATCGTTACCGAAGGTAAGTAATTTGTGCTACAGGAAGACAAAGCAATTCTTTGTCTCTTTTGCTAATAGCTTTTTGGGAAGACCAGTAACCAAAAATACCATTGCAATATTGATTGCACAAGCCATTCAGTTATGTCACAAACAAGCAAGTCAAACATTAGAAGGAGCACCGCGAGCTCACTCAACAAGGAAAAAGGCAGCTACAGTCTCTTTTCGGGCAAATACGCCATTTCAAGACATTTGCATGGCAGCAACTTGGTCTTCAGTACACACATTTACAAAGCATTACTGTGTGGACATCCAAATGAAAAAGGAAGCACAAGTGAGACAAAAGGTCTTACATCATCTATTCACAAACCAAAGCTCCTCTTCCAATAGCCACCACAAGACTAGTAAACTGCTACAAAGCCTATGCACAGCATGTGAATCCAGAAAAGATTCACGCTGCAAAACTAATAGTTTATTACCTGTCAGCACTGTTTCCTCTAGGCCGCGCGCACCTTCCCTGACGTCGGCGCGCACCACCTATCGTGGAGCGCGCACACAGGCCGTCGCAAGAGATTCGCGCCGCCCGCCGCTTTTAAAAGGCGAGCGGCGCGAACATGACATGCAGCACATTTCCAGTGGTGGTGGCGGTTGGCGGCGGTGCGGGCGTGAGAAGTTGCAGGTAAGGAGCGGGAGGAGAATGTATTTACCACGGCGGGAGGCGGGAGGCGGGAGGCGGGAGGAACCGGTGGTTATTGTGGGGGTTATGGTAGTGCGGGAGAAGTCGCTTGGCAATTAATGGGTAGTCGTTTGGAGGAGTGCTTTCAACTTAGTGCTCATATCGGGTGAGGAGCCTCTCTGCTCCTGGACGGATTTGTGGTTGCAGCCGGACCCAATGTATGATTTGCTTGTAATGGCAGCATTTGGTTTTCGGTATAGGAGAGGGCAGTGAATGGACGTGGGGCAGGGAGGGCAGTGAATGGACGTGGGGCAGGGAGGGCAGTGAATGGACAGGGAGCAGGGAGGGCAGTGAATGGACCTGGGGCAGGGAGGGCAGTGAATTGGCAGGGAGCAGGGAGGGCAGTGAATGGACCTGGGGCAGGGAGGGCAGTGAATGGACCTGGGACATGAAGGGCAGTGAATGGACAGGGAGCAGGGAGGGTAGTGAATGGACCTGGGGCAGGGATGGCATCAAACGGACATTGGTGAGTGGACAGGGTAGTGCACTTGGAGGCAGGGAGGGAACTGTATGTAGATGAGGCAGGGCGAGCAGCTGGGGGGTGGGACAGGAGCGCCCTCATTCATCATGGTACAGGGAGGGCAGCAAATGCACATGGGAGGAAGAGAGACCTGGGGGGGGGGGGCGAGGGGGGTGGGGGCACAAATGAAACACTGGGGCATAAAGCGCACTGAATAGACACGGGGTCTCCAGGGCAGGACTTGACTGGACGTGGGCAGGGAGAATATTGAAGGAATTCGACTTGAAGGACAGTAGACAGGGGCAGGGAGGGCTCTGCGTGAACAGCGGAGGAGCGGGCAGGATAGACATTGGGGCAGAGAGAAGATGTATTCACATGAGTGAGGGAAGACTCTGGAGGAACTGGGCAGGATGGGCGTAGGGTAGGGAGGACGCAGCGACAACATCGAGCATGGACAGGACTGAAAGGACAGGGAAGGCACCGAATGGGCACTGGGACAGTACGGGCATACATCAGGGAGCAGGCTGGGGAGTAGAAGTGAAGTGTGGCAGGGAGGGAACTGAACCAACAGGGGGCAGTGCCTGAAATGCACGGCCATGGGGCGGGGGGCATTGAGTGGGCACAGGGCAGGGAGGGCACTGAACTGGCACTGTAGAGTCAGTCGACATCAGGCCGGGAGGAGGCAGGATGTAATCCCGGGATTGGTCTGGCTGCCCATTGAGGGCACACTGAAAAGTGGCAGAGAGGGAAGTGGGTGAATGATCAGAGTGGCATCTTCGACACTGTGGGCAGCAGAATGGATAGGGGGGAGCAGAATAGCATTGGGGGTGATGTGGGTACTAATTGGAAGTGGATGCACACTGGCACAGGGCACCTCTGAAAGGACAGTGGTGGGACAGCAGTGAGGCCAGGGTAGCTCCTGATAGAAAGCTGTTAATCGGAGCCCATGAGGGGGCTCTGATTGTCAGCAATATTTAAACAAAAGGCCACAGCAGACTCAAAAAACGCATGTCACACAGGACAGAAGGGCACCAAAAACGAGTGGGGCAGAGGGCAGAAGGGCACCAAAAACGAGTGGGGCAGAGGGCAGAAGAGGTCAGAAGGGCACCAAAAACGAGTGAAGGCACAAAAAACGACAAACGACCACATTCAGAAACAGGGAGGAACACACTCTCCGCAGCTGTCTCACCTGGCTCAGAGCATGTGGAAGTGGGCCATTCAGAGGGACATCTTCCTCATGGCAGAGCACCTCCCAGGCAAGGACAATCAGATGGCGGACCTGCTCAGCAGGCACAGCCACCAAATGCACGAGTGGGAGATACATCCATCAGTACTCCAGCCGTACTTTCAACGATGGGGTCATCCAGAGATAGACCTGTTCGCCACAAGGGAGAACGCAAAATGCCAAAGCTTCGCCGCCAGGTTCCCACACCCGCAATCGCAGGGCAATGCGATATGGATGAACTGGTCAGGCAAATTTGCGTACGCTTTTCCCCCAGCACCCCTGATACCGCTGGTGGCACGCAAGCTCAGGCAACACTCGATGACTCTCATCCTGGTTGCTCCAACGTGGGCTCGCCAACCATGGTACACCACGTTTCTGGAACTGTCCGTGGTACCGCATCAAAGGCTTCATCTCACACCCAGCCTTCTGACGCAGAGCCATGGCGACATTCAGCACCCGGATCCGCGACAGCTCAACCTGGCGATCTGGCTCCTGAGGTCCTAGAGTTTGGCTACCTTAACCTTCCTCCCAATTGCATGGACATCATTCGGGAGGCAAGAAAGCCCACTACTAGAGCATGTTATGCGGCCAAATGGAAGCGGTTTGTCATTTATTGCGCAAACCACAACATTAATCCACTAGATGCTTCCATTCAGAACATCATCTGTTACCTGTTCCATCTATACCAGTGTTATTTGGCATATACTTCCATCCGCATTCACCTGTCTGCGATGGCCGCATACCTCCAGAATAGACAGCACCTTTCACTTTTCAAAGTGCCTGCTATCAAAGCTTTTCTGGAAGGACTCTAAAGGGTCATTCCACCACGGACCCCACCAGCTCCAGAATGGAACCTCAATGTGGTTCTTACGAGACTGATGGGTCCTCCCTTTGAGCCACTACATTCTTGCGAACTTCAGTTCTTGTCTTGGAAAGTGGCTTTCTTAGTGGCAATTACATCGCTACGGAGGGTTAGTGAGCTGCAGGCCCTCACAATCCACGAGCCATTCTTCCAGGTTCATGCTAACAGGGTAGTGCTCCGCACTAACCCTAAATTTCTACCCAAGGTTGTGTCTCAATTCCACTTAAACCAAACAATTGAGTTGCCGGTGTTTTTTCAAAATCCTGAGTCACTGGCGGAGCGGATGCTCCACACCCTTGACGTTAAAAGGGCCCTAATGTATTACATTGATAGGACCAAGGATTTTCGAAAGACTAAGCAGCTTTTCGTTGCTTTTGCATCACACCACAAGGGTAACGCTATCTCCAAGGCTGGTATTGCTAGGTGGATCGTAAAATGTATTCAAATCTGTTATGCGAAAGCTAAAAGCACTCTTACAATTCCACCGAGAGCCCACTCCACCAGAAAGCTGGGGGCCTCTATGGCATTCCCTTAGAGAACATATGTAGAGCAGCCACATGGTCTACCACACATACATTTACTAAACATTACTGTGTAGACGTGCACTCTAAACAGCAGGCAGCTGTAGGGCAGGCTGTTCTCAAGACACTTTTCCAAACTGCTGCAGCTGGCACGGGCGGCCGCCGCTAATGGAGGGACTGCTATGTATTCTATGCACAGATATGAATTCAGCAGCCCACATGCCTCGAACTGCAAATGCTACTTACCAGTATGCATCTGTTCTTGGCATGTAGGGCTGCTGACATTCATATGGCCCGCCCTCCTCCCCGGCGCCTGTAGCAGCTGCAGTATTTACATATCATTTCATGGCATGGTCATCATTCACAAGGTTCACTCCATCTCGGCCACAATGGCTAAAAACAATCTGGGGATGGAGTCGATGCCCATGCGCACTGTAGTCCAGGGGAGGAGCCACCTATCTCGTGATACTTCGAAGACTCTTCCAGGACAACAATGTGCAATCATCCGGACCCAACACTAGGCGGCGATCTATGCACAGATATGAATGTCAGCAGCCCTACATGCCAAGAACAGATGCATACTGGTAAGTAGCATTTGCATTCTCTCCTCTACATCTCTACATCTCTAAGGGAGGAATCGCCAGATGGAGTGTAAAGTGTATACAAATATGCTATCAAAAAGCTAAACGTACACTAACGGTTCCTCCTAGAGCGCACTCCACTCGCAAACTAGGAGCCTCTATGGCTTTCTTAGGAAATATACCACTAGAGCACATTTGCAAGGCAGCAACATGGTCTACAATACACACCTTCACTAAACACTATTGTGTTGATGTGCAAGCCAAGCAGCAAGCTGCAGTAGGCCAAGCTGTCCTTAAAACACTATTTCAGAATGCTGCAACGGATACAAGCTACCACCACTAGGGAAGACACTACTGCAGAATCGTTGCAAAAGTGTACGATCTGCAGCTCATATGCCTCGAACGGAAAATGCTACTTACCAGTATGCATCTGTTCTTGGCATGTAGAGCTGCAGAGTCGTACACGCCCTCCCGCCTCCCCGGGACCTGTATCTGTTCCAGTTTCCATCTTATTTAGATGCACATGCATGGACATCCTTTCTCTTTACTTCTACTAACTCCATCATTTCCCATCATGGCGAAAAACAATCTGAGGGTGGAGTCGATGACCATGCGCAGTATTTTCCAAGGGAGGAGTCACCTTCCTCGTGACTACAAAGACTTCTTCCAAGAAGACAACAACCTGCAATCATCCGAGCCCAACACCAGGTGGCGATCTATTGCAAAAGTGTACGACTCTGCAGCTCTACATGCCAAGAACAGGTGCATACTGGTAAGTAGCATTTTCCTTTAGTTACTGAAGTGAATTTTCATGAATATAAAGCTGTTTTAAAAGTGCACACTTAGAAACTTTTCAATGGAAATCTGACCATGTTATTCAATGGAAGAAAATTCAGGTTGCAGGTAAAGCACGTACGCGTTACTTTTGTAATCCAGCACTGATCTCCTAGGGCCAGCACTGGGGTCTTAACTCAAAACGGGTAGGTAATTGCGTTTCAGTATTTTGTGTGATTTTTAAAGAATATTTCAAGTTTTCAAAAGTAGACACTTAGAAGAAATTTCAGAGATAAGCAGACAATGGGTTCCTATGGAGAAAATACAGATTACTAGTAACCCCGCTAGGGATTACTTTTGCGGTTCAGTACTTGGCTGAAAGTTACAGTACTGACTTCTCCCCTGATCACAGGTGAGTACTTCAGAATTCGGACTTTGGATGATTTGACATTAGTGTGCTTTGCTTGTGAATCCATAACAGGTTTGGGTTGTATGAGTCACAGGAGGTGTAGCGAACATTATTTAAAAAAATCACTTTCCTCTTCAGGGCCATCTGAACTAAACGATCACCTCCTCCTCAGTTCTGCCTGTTATTCTTCATTCTTGGGTCATTGTAGTCCTGTGGCCTTCCGTTACAGCTGATGGTGTTACCTAGACTAAATCAGGGAATCTCACATGTTTTCCTGTTTCTGGGAAAGGGTGTTAGAGAAAATGGAGCTAGGCCCAAAACGACAGTTGTAGGGCAATATATTGTCCTCCCTTATGCTGGATGTTTGGGGTTTGCCAGGACCTTCTTGACAGGCATGCAGATGAGCAGGATGGGTCAACGCCAATACTCCTTTGAATGATAAAGCGTGTCCGAACCAGCAATAATGCAATGGCAAAGAAAGTGTTGAGATGTCGAGCACCCTTAATTTGTCAATTGACTAGACTTGAGAGACAGGCCATCCCAGAGCCAAGACAGCGATAAACCAAGAAGATGAATCAAGCTATGTGATAAACCATGGGCCTAAAGGTAGGTGGTTACCTTCCGCACCCCGCTTTAAGGTTAGCTTCTGGTGGGATCCTTAAAAGAAAGCACAAACCTGCAGTGGTGAGCTTAACACGAAGCGCCTTTAGGGACGTGTCTCATATACAGCACAATTTTACAAGCAGCACTGGACTCTGGAGCCAGCCGGCAACAAACGGAAGCAATAGTCAAATAGAATGACTGGCAGGGAACACGGTTCCGGCAATCATGTTTGCCGACGACACTCTCCTGCTGTCTAGAACCCCCATGGGGGTACAGAGAATATTTGATGGTTTTCAGGAATTTTGTAATATCCGAGGTTTGGAGATCAACTCTTTAAAATGTATGATCTTCAATCCTCCAAGACCCACTCGGCCAAACCCTAGTTTAGGGACTACATCGTTGGAAAGGGTAATCACGTTTGACTATCTCGGGGTGACAATTAATGAAAATCTTACATGGGGCCCCCAACACATTAAGTCACCGTTAAAACTGGCCCAACTCTCGGGTGGCATTCTCAAACTAGCCACCAAGTCTACATTGAAACCTCTGGGCCCCCCATGGACGTTTATAAGGCTAGGGGTGCCATTATCTATGGGGTGAACTATGTGGTTACTCAGTCAGGCCTGAAATCACCACGACTGAAAATACATTTTTACGCGGATTAGTAGCATTACCGTCCAGTACCCCACTACTTCCCCTAAGGCTCGATCTGGGCATCAGACCAATTAAAGACGAGTTAGCACTAAAACCCCTGAGATTCTGGCGTAGGCTCTGGGTTACCCCGGAGCTGAATCAATATAGAGAAAACTCAAGGAGATTATGACTCATACAGGATCGGGAAACTTTCCCTGGCTTGCTTATATAAGGAAAGAATTTACAAGGTTAGAAATCATCGACCTATGGTCCGAACCAGAGCAGGGCTGCGCAAAAAATATCGCGTAAGCAGCTCACGAATATATTTTGTGCTGATAGACTTGATGCTGTACAACGCAATCCACAGATTGGTTCTACAGCAGCCTCTTTCCTCTTGGTCAAAGATATCTGTTTATTTGAGCAATTTTTGGATAACATCTACCCTGTTCTAGCGAAAAAACTATATGTTCAGTGGAGGCATGGTGTATTACCACTGCGAGCGTTCACCAGTAAGTGGACACTCTCTGCACCGAAAAATTGCCCAGCATGTGAATATGATACCGAAACTGAACTTCACATATTATTTTTTTGTCCAGGATATTACAAGGCCAGGAAATATTGGCTTGTAAAAACCTTGGGTTTCGACAATGCATGCAGGCATTTAGAATACTAAAAACCTATACAACTGGTCCGATTGTATTTGCCCTTTCAAAATATTTGTCTGCTATGTGGCTTAAGCGCAGGCGATTAATTACATGAGCATCCGCCTGCATTTTTAGCCCGTGGCATACTGTTTCTTTTTACTATTTTACATGTTCTTAAAACGGGTATCTGAAATCTATTTATTGTTTTAACTTTTTTAACTGTCGCTAATACTTATGAAATTCGACCTATTGTTTGTGTAGATCATGAACTTTGATTGTCATCTACTGTGTACTGTTTTTATATATCTGTTTCTTTTAAGGCACATTGCCGAAATAAAGATCTTTTTGACTGAGAATGAGTAAAGGGCATTTGCTGTTCTGCAACCAATGAAAGAGGGGAGCATCAAAGGCACACTTGCTTAGGCATTGCTTGAACCAAGAGCATGCTGGCAGCCACCATCACTTCACTAGAGACCTGATACTTTGAAGAAAGACTTCTGAAGGCCAAGCTACACTGTGCATGAATGGAGCCCACATCTTGAAGTTAAGAGCCTCCAGGGCTGTAGTATATTGTAGTACTTTGTCGCTGTCACTATCCAGTGCTATTGCGTGCCCTGAAACTGACTGCTTTCCTAACTGCCCACTGATGAAGTGTCTTTGCGCTGCCTCGTGCTTTCAACCTACCATATGCAGTTATGTGGTCTGTATGCCCAGCGCAATAGACTCTTGTAGCGTAGACTGGCACAGCTAGTTCTCTGTACCTTGCACTGCATAGTGTGCTAGCACTGCATTGCTCACTGCCCAGTATATGCAGAGCTCGTGTACACTGACATTGCCTTGTATATGAAGTGTGCTATGCATTACCTTGCTCTCCCTACCCAGTGCAGGCAGTTCTGCACTGTACTATTGTCCTGCTGTATTACTGCTGAGTGCATGAACTGATTCAGAGTATGCTTGAACTACCTTCAATTTCCATACTAGCTGCATGTATTTTCATGTGATCCTGCACCACCCTAGTCCCCTGCATGCCTGTAACGACCGGATTCTCAGAACAGGCAGCTCACCAACCGTGGCTAACCCAGTCGTCACGTAACGACAATCTTCTCAGGCCACTATTTACAAGATATCTAGAATACTCACCTGAGAAAGTGAAAAGAAAGCTATTTACAAGCCGGTATGATCAAACATACCACTAACACCTAATGGATTCCATATCTTATCCTATACTTACCTCATCTTATATTCTTTAACGTCTCCCGACGATATCTTTAACGTCACCCGACGATATCTTCTATATTTATAGTCCCGTAAGACTGTCTCTATCTTTATAGTCCCATAAGACTGTATCTTTAACGTCACCCGACAATCTCTTTAACGTCACCCAACGATCTCTTTAACGTCACCCGACGATCTACACTAATGGGGATAACTAATGGGGATTCACCTTTAAGAGTTATTTCTCAAATGAAGTTCACACTCTCCCCCAATCATCAGTTACCTTTGCAGAAGGGCATATCCCATCCTTCTGTATGTCAGCACCTGTTTAAAAGGAAAGGTTAATCTCATTCATGAAAACATCATTCAAAGATATTGGTCATTAAATCTTTATTCTACAATCAAACATGACAGAATAAGCAAAAGACAAATGAATTAAGTTAGTCGCTACCTATAACCTAAAAGGGGAATAAAGATGGATGGTTAAATGTATTCTACACTAAGCTCAGAACGCCTCACTTTAGACGTGTGTCTTTCCATCTCGGCAGCGGAGCTGATGCCTCTCTCTCTTGTTTTCTTCTATGCGCTCGGGACTCTGCTCTCCCTCTATGGCTCACGAATACACGTCTGCACCGCTACGCCTCATCTACGCTGCCATGGTTCAATGATACTCGAACCCTCTTCTGGACTTAGTCTCTGCCACTCCTGTATGCTGTCACTACAGGACTTTCAATCACTCTCCTTCTTCACTTCAGGATTTCAATTAGCTGATGGTATCAATCTATGCACCGGCCTTCGGACCAACTTCTTCTCCACACGTTGCTCTCTCTCTCTCTCTTCCCTACTCGCTCCTTGGTAATATAGAGCTCACTTTCTCTATGCAAAATTCCGGTATTAGGCCGACTCCCACCGAATTCCTGTACCAGTCCCCGGCTCCCTTCGCCTTCCACAGTGGCCACCTGCGTATTGCGTCTAGAGCCGGGGAGACAGACACATTCCTTCGATAAGGGCCAGTCTTGACCTGTTCCTCTCTAGCGAACAACAGGATGAATTCTAAACATTACCTTTACCCTGCAAGCGCCTCGGACAGTCAAGGCAGAAATACAAAATGGCTTCTCTCTAGCTTTCGGGCCTGTAGGCCCGAGAAAACGATAAAAGGCACTAAACCCTGTCAAAGCACATAGTTAAGCCCTACAAATAAACGCAAATGCAACTAGGACTGAAATGGTAGTGGATTATAGTCACCATTAGTCTGAGAATAGACTAAAATTACCCTGTCGCTACAATGCCCCACAGCAATATACAATCAATCAATCAGAGTACTTGTAAAGCGAGCTACTCACCCGTTAGGGTCTCAAGGCGCTGAGGGGAGGGGGTGCCGCTACTTCTCGAAGAGCCAGGTCTTGAGGAGTCTTCTGAAGGCAAGTAGGTCTTGGGTCTGCATTAGGTGGGTAGGGAGGGTGTTCCAGGTCTTGGCGGCGAGGAAGGAGAAAGATCTGGCACCGGAGGTTGTTCGTTGGATGCGTGGGACATCGGCAAGGGCGAGGCTGGCGGAGCGGAGCTGGCGGGTCGGGTGTAGAAGTTGAGTCTGCTGTTCAGGTAGGCTGGTCCGACGTTGTGGAGTGCTTTGTGTGCGTGGGTGAGGAGCTTGACGGCGATCCTCTTGTCGACAGGGAGCCAGTGAAGGTCTCTCAGGTGGGGGGTGATGTGGCTGTGGCGGGGGACGTTGACGATCAGTCGGGCGGAGGCGTTTTTTTGTGCGTTGTAGTCGTCGTAGGTGTTTGGCTGGGATCCCTGCGTAGAGTGCGTTGCCATAGTCCAGTCTGCTTCTGACGAGGGCCTGTGTATCCGTTCTTCTTGTTTCTGTCGGGATCCACTTGTAGTTCCTGCGGAGCATGCGGAGGGTATTGTAGCAGGAGGGGGGAAACGGCATTGACCTGTTTAGACATGGAGAGGGAGGAGTCTAGGATGAATCCTAGGTTGAGAGCATGGTCGAGAGCATGGTCGGTGGGTGTCGGTACTGCTCCCTGTGTGGTCAGCCACCAGGAGTCGTCCCAGGCTGAGGGGGTGGTCTGTCTTGTCCGAGTTTAGATTCAGATGGCTGTTCTGCATCCAGTCGGCGACGGCCTTCATTCCCTCGTGGGAATTGGTTTTGGCGGAGTGCTGGTCCTTGGTGAGGGAGAGGATGAGCTGGGTGTCGTCGGCGTAGGAGATGATGTTGAGGTCGTGTTGGCGGGCCACTTGTGCGAGGGGGGCCATGTAGATGTTGAACAGCGTCGGGCTGAGTGATGAGCCCTGGGGGACGCCGCAGATGATGTCAGTGGCCTCGGATCGGAAGGGCGAGTGGCGGACACTCTGGGTTCTGCCGGAGAGGAAAGACGTGGTCCAGTCAAGGGCCTTCTCTTGGATTCCGGCTTCTAGGAGGTGTGTCTTTAGAGTGCGATGGCTGACCGTGTCAAAGGCGACTAACCGTTCCGGGAGGATGAGGGCTGATGTATCGCCGTTGTCTAGTTGGCGCCTGATGTCGTCTGTGGCGGCGATGAGGACTGTCTCGGTGCTGTGGTTTCGTCTGAACCCGGACTGGGACGGGTCCAAGATGTTGTTGTCTTCCAGGTGGCGGGTCAGTTGCATGTTGAAGATTTTCTCGATGACCTTCGCCGGGAACGGGAGCAGGGAGATGAGCCGGAAGTTCTTGAGGTCCTTGGGGTCCGCCTTGGGCTTTTTGAGGAGGGTGCCGATTTCGGCGTGTTTCCAGCTTTCTGGGAATGTCGCTGTTTCCGCAGTTGGGGTGCGATGGCAACGTCTGCTTTGTTGAATACGTGGTGTGGGCACGGGTGTGACGGAGAGCCTAAGTGGATGGAGTTTATGACCTTGCGTGTCTCGTTGACGTTGGACCAGGAGGTCAGGCGGTTGGCGCTGGTGGTGTACACAGGGGAGGTGGGGTCTGGCGTAGTTGGGGTGGTCATGGTGTTGAAGCTGTCATGGATGTCAGCGATCTTGCGGTGGAAGAAGATGGCTGGTGAGTTGCACAGTTCTTGTGAGGGCTGTATGTCGTTGGCGCTGGGGTTGGAGAGTTTCTTTACGATGCTGAAGAGCTCTTTGCTGTTGTGTGTGTTGTTATCCAGGCGGTCTTTGAAGGAGGATCTCTTGGCTAATCTGATGAGGTGGTGATGTCTGTGGGTGGGGTCCTTGTGTGCTGCGTGGTTGTCCGGAGTGCGTTCGTGGAGCCATATCTTCTCCAGTTTCCGGCAGTCACGTTTGGAGGTCTGCAGTTCGTCGGAGAACCAGGTAGCTCTCTTGCTGGCGTGGTTGTTGGAGGGTTTCTTGAGTGGGGCGAGGGTGTTGGCGCAGTCGTCGATCCACTGTCTGAGGTTGCGGGCTGCGGCGTCTGGGTTGGTGGGTGGGTTCTGGGCGAGGGTGGTGATCAGCTGGTCTTCGGTGACTTTGCTCCAGCAGCAGCAAGGCAGCTGTTGGGTGCGGTGGTGCGTGGTTGGTTTGTTGAAGGTGAAATGGATGCAGCGGTGGACGGTCCAGTGGAGTTCGGTGGTGTGGTCGATGGCGACGTGGGTGTCTGTGGAGAAGATGGGGTCCAGTGCGTGGTCAGCGCCGTGGGTGGGTGCGGTGACGAGTTGTCCGAGGGCGAGGTTGTCGATCAGGGTGGCGGAGTTGGAGTCGTTGTTGTTCTCGAGGTGGAAATTCAGGTCCCCGAGGAGGATGTAGTCTGTGGAGGCGAGAGCTTGGGTGCTGGCGAGGTCGGCGATGGAGTCGCTGAATTGTGCTCAGGGTCTGGTTGGTCTGTAGATTAGTGTTCCTCTGAGGGTGGCGGTGGGGTCGGTGTGGATCCGGAAGGGCAGGTGTTCGGCGGTGTTAAGGGTGTCGTCTGCGTGGGTGGCGACCTTGAGGGTGGACTTGTGGACGATGGCTATTCCTCCTCCGATTCCGTTGGCGCGATCCCTGCGGGTGACCTCGTAGCCGTCCGGGATGGCTATGACGATGTCGGGCGCCGAGGAGTCGTTCCTCCAGGTCTCGGTCAGGAAGGCCACGTCTGGGGCAGAGTTGTCGAGCAGATCTCAAAGCTCGACGGCGTGTTTGCGTGCGGAGCGGGTGTTGAGGAGTATGCAGCAGAGGTGTTTGGGTCCGGTCCTTACAGGTTTGGAGGTTCTGTTGCAGGTGAAGCTGCAGGTGTGGCAGGTGAAAGGTCTGTGAGTCCGTTTCGGTGTGGCTTGGAAGCAGATGTGGTTTCGGCCGGTGTTGTGGGCGTGGAGAGTGCTGGCGTCGTAGCGGAGTCTGGCGTTGTGGCGTTCGCGGGGTCCAGGGGTTCTGTCGCTGGGTGCGGTCCAGGCGTGGATGGGCGCAGACGGGCTTGCCTTTGGCGCTCCTACGGCGGGGCCGCTGCGTGCGGCCTCCATAAGAGGTGGGTAGGGAGGGAGGAGCAGCTGGGAGGCGGGAGTGGGGTGGCCAGTGGGTGTCAGGGGGGCAGGGACGCAACGGCGGGAACGAGGGAGTGGGAGACGGTGGCGGCAGGAGCAACGAGGCAGCTGGCAGCTGTGTAAATGTAAATGTGTGTATACTTGTAAAGCGCACTGCCGCCCCATCTCGGGGCATCCTGGCGCTGTATACCGCTGTGGAACCCATCCAGGCTTTCACTGTGAGATGTCCCCTCCAGGGCATTCCAGCGCTGTTGGGGCCGTTGTGGATATTAAGCAAGCTATTGCCCAGAGTTGCAGAGTGGGACCCATAATTAGAGTAGGCACTGAGGTGAGAATTATCGAGTCCGCGGACAATGAGCCCAAGACCCTGCCGCGTCGGGAATTGAACCCTGGTCCCGGGCCTGACCTCTGCTTCAGGGGTTTACCGCTTCTAACCAGTGAGCCACACTTCTCTACTGGCGTGGGGAGCGACTTGCCAGTGAGCAGGGTCAAAGGTCTCTCTTGACTGCCTCTTGCTGCAATGTACCCCGGCACGGACCAGCTATGATGGTTCATTTTTGCATTTTGTTCTGGACACTACTCACACATTGTTGCAGTATCCCCAGCCACTAACTCCCTGTCAGTTCTCCATGTGGGCAGTGTTGCCCCACCACTGCTGACACGCACAGGCATTGTCCCTTTCTTGTTGTCCATTGGCGTCCTGGCTATTTGGAAAGTTAAGTAATACAGGTTTATTCATTTACTATTCCATTCATTCGCCACCCGCTCTTGTACATAGGTCTAGTAAATTGCCTTTTTATCAGGTCAGTGTTGGATTTGACAGCCAGCACGGGGAGAGCTGGGAAGAAATGAACTGCTTGGCTAAACACTTACCAGGTCCCAAAGGCGAAACCTATTGGCTATGCTAATGCTTGTTTGCCTTGTACATGATGTGATTTTGACTGAAAGTGCCCTGGGTTCCCGCTAATCAGGTCCTCCGTGCCAGAGTTCTTTCCCAAACTCTACAATTATTCCAGCAATTGGCAAAACCTTTAACACCCACTGTAGGGTCCTAGTAAATGGTACTCTGGTAGCTAGGACCCAAGGTACTAAAGACGTTCCCTAAGAGCTGCAGCACGAATTATGCTACCCTACGGGACCTCTCACCAAGCACATGCAAGACTGCCATTGCTTGCTGTGTGTCTTGGTGCAGGCAAAAGTGAAAACACGGCATCTCACACATCCCTGTGTGAGATGTCCCTAACACTGCATGTAGCATTTGTAAATTACCTCTACTGCAGGCCTGACAGCCCTAACGGAGGGTGCTGAATATAACATATGAGTGCATACCTGCATGAGCAGATATGCCCACGTGCCAGTCAGTTCTATAACTGCCAGTACAAGTGACCAGGGAAACCATTTTAAGACCTTTGCAGGACACTGGTAAAAACGGGTATCCCCAGATACATGATGTCTTAAATAAGGATGTTTGGTATCAACATCTCGTATTGGCGATGCCCGTTTTGGATTTCTTAATACATGCACCAACCAAGAAGGCACCTTAGAGGTGGCCCCTGAAAACCTACCAGTGTCTGGTATCCTTGCTGATTGGTTTCTGCCCTCTGCCAACAGTGACACGGTTCTGATTTCCTAGGGCGAGAGCCTTTGCTCTCAAGAGACCCAGAACAAAGGCTTGTCCAGGAAAAGGGTGTAACACCCGCCCATAGGATGACCTGCTGATTTGCCTCCTAGGGCCAGCAGGCCTCAAAGAAGCTGCCTCCTTTGCAATGCAAATCTGGCTTTCATCACAGGAGGGGAAGTCGTCGATGGCTGCTTTGTCTTGGAGTCCCAACTGGACTAAAAAAGCACCCACATCATTTTGTAGGTTTGCACCTGTGTGGTGTGAGCGCCTACAAAATGACATGAGCAATTCGTCAAATGAGGTTTTTCTTTTTTCTTTCAACTTTAGGCACGTTGCACAAAGGGTTAGACCTATTGGCTTTGCACGTGTTTATCATGAGGCTGTACATTTGTATATGTTTTACTCAAACACTGCTAAGCCTCTGACAGGAGTGCCAGCAGTGGGTGCTAATTTGTGATTAGCTGGAGTTTGGTTCATTTACAACAAAGTGAATAGGATGCAAAATTGTTTGTAATTTGTAATGTTCAGTGTAAAGGTACACTGCTATATTAAGATTATTTACTTAGTGTTCCCAGCCTGACAACAGGGACAAATGCAAGCATGTGACTCTATGAAAAATCTGAGTGTTCGTTTACCGGAGTTGCTGTTAAGTAACTTTTATCCCTCTTGTTCCTTGTGCCCCCTCTCACAATGATTTTTCAAAATGGTAACATAATAAGTACACTGTCAGCTGCCCACACTCCATCTGAGAGCTCCTATTGTCATTAATACCCTTCCACTTGTACCAGCCATTGATGTGAAATCTTGATGACTGCACAGTGCTTTACCACAGATTCCTGCCAACTATATAAGAACCCTTGTTCATACAGTTGTAGTTTTATTGAACACAACTCTAGGGTTGTTGCAGAATGGTTTTCGATCACTGAGGAGGTAGATGCTCTAAATTCAGCAGGCAAAACCTGACTTAATAGATCCTGAAACCGGTACAACGGAGTGTGTGTTTATTCTTTTAAAAAATTATTATTTTATTGTGATTACTGAAGCTTTGAGATTCTGAGCTCAGGCATGGAAGATCGCAAGAGTTATAACTGATGGTGGGAACAGCATTTATTAATTTGTGAAATTAGTATTGGTCCGTCAACCAGCATCTTTTGATCATTATACTGAATAATAAATACTTTGCTCTTTTTCTAGCCATTCCCGGGCGAACCACGATGGCCAACACGGGGTCTGTGGACCAGGGGGCTCAGGCAAAGCCGACTGTTCCAGCTGGGGGTCCGGCCCAGGTAGGCAAATGGTACAATAATACATCAACTGCACGGGCTATAGCAAGATATGCTAGTTGTCCAAAGCTGTACTTCTACTGTCGTTCCTGACCCAAGGCATTATGCAATTGTTTAAAAACTGAAGCTTATCTTGTTTGGCGCACTAAAAGTCTGTCCTCAGAATGTGCTGTTGTGGCTGCTAGGATTAGTTCATATCCTCTGGTTTTGACTGAAATATTGTTGCTAATTATTTGTAAACCCACATATCAAATACAACATAAGTCTTCTTTCTTTCATCCATAAAAATGCCCTTGCTTTCTCTCCTCTATTGTTCTTTGTGTTTGTCCGCTTTCCACCTTTTTCTCCAGTTAATTCTTGTCAGCTTAGCCTCTGTCTGCATCTCCATTGGTCAATCTTGTTTGCTTACCTTGATGGAAATACCTTTGTTGTAGTGATGTCCCGTGTGTCCCTCATGATGAGTGTGTATTGTTCCAATTTCCTGTTTGTGCGCCCATATTATTAGGACATGACTGATCCACAGCTGGGCATGCACTTTTTATTCCTTACATGACGTCTGGGGAGCTAGCAGGCATCCTGTGTGTTCTATGGTTATTAGATGTGTCTCACTGATCACTTTCCCTTCACTTTCATCATTCTTTTTAGACGGATTTTCTATCTTTGTTTGGCTCACCTGTTTGTCTTCTGATGCTTTCTAAATGCTAGTGCTTTCTAAACGGAACATTGGGCATTATATAAGTTCAACACCCTGCTTTTACTGCCCCTTTTCGGCGAAAGTGAGTGAAACTTGTTCCGATCCTGCCTGTGGTATATCTGATCTGTATGGCCATGTATATTGCACTGTTGCTCCCTGTGTGACTGAACACGGCTTCTGTCTGTCTTGATTCCTGTGAAAATCCTGCTCTGCTGCTGCTGTTTTGTACCTAATCAGTGTATGTAAGGAAAAAACTGTCCTGCTCTAGTCTGTATGAGTGAGGTTCTGCTGGAGGAAAGCACACACAGCCACTGTCTTTTGTGATCTATGAGAGGGAATCTTACTCTACTTCTGTCTAATTTGAACCTGTGACTGAAGTGGGTGCTGCTACTACCTGTCATGAACTTGATCTGTGTGTGAGTGAAGCTTGCAGCACTACTATCTGCCACGTACCCGACTTGTTTATAAGTGATCTTTGCACTTCTGCGGTCTGCTTGCTGATGCATGTGCTGGCACTGTCTGTCACGCAACTGATATGTTTGTAAGTGACTGCTTTTGTTAGTCTTTCACGTGGACCGCTAGTAAATATTACATTTCTCCTGCCGTTCCGGTTCTGGATAACTTTTGTGTGTGTGACCACAGCATGTACTACCACTCTCCTGTACTTCATCCATGTGTGAAGGAAGTATGCACTGCTTCTGCTGTACTATTTGCGTGGGTTTGTCATGAGCTCACTTCTACTCTCCCATGCTCTGCTTCCATTCCCATCTCACAAGCATTCCCAGGAAAGAATGTGAAAGTGATGCCAAATATAAAAATGTTGTCTACTTGTTAGGAATCACTGGAGGAAAAGAAGCGCCTTTTGAAAGAGCGCCTTGACCGGCTCTTCTTTGGGAATGAGCGTCGCTGCAACCATTCCCCAGTGTACGGGTCCGACGTTTTGCACATGTGCTCTTTGCCTTATGACAGAGGCGCATCGCAGAACTGCCTCGTTGATGGCAGGCACTGGAGGTGGTCTGGCTACGAGAACTGTTGCCGAGCCTCGTGTCCTGCTGAAGGACCTAAGGACCCTCTGCAATACTTGATCCTGTCCCCCGACCAACAGCAGGAAGCGCTGAAGCCACTGGTGAAAAGGTATGGCTAGCCTCTTCTGGCATTTATTCTAGTTCTCAGAGTCTGAATTTGTATAAGTGTGAGCACGTGTGTATGGACATTACGTGAGACATTTAGATGCAGGGTAAGATGACATACATCGGGGGAAAAAGTGCTGTGTGGTTTTTCAGCCCATCAGATTTCTTTTGCTTGTAAATCACTGGTTATTATGTATTAGCGTAGTGTTTCAGTCCTGTGAGAGTGAGAGGTTGAGATCAGGACTGCTAAGATCTGTCTAAAGAACCTGCTTTCTTCCCTTTGTAATGCCTCACAATTTGCGGTACCCCATACTTCAGCCCCCTTGGTTGCTGTGTGAACACACCGAGACTTGTATCTGCACGAGGAATGCCAGTTGACCAACTCCCAAGGCTGTGGAAGACTAAAAAGGAAGCCAATTGCCTTAGATAATTGTGTTCTACGTTGTATAATACTTGGGGTCCATGAGCTAAAGGCTGAAAAAGTTACTCCTAAATACAGGAAGCTACTTACATTAGTCAGCCAATTAGGGCTGGCTGCACCTAAAATAAATAAAAGAGGAGCCAACACATATCCGTGTCTCACACCCCTGCAGATCTCGGTCCTTAGATATTTCTTCCTAGTCACTAAATCTGACCTTGTCTCTCATATCAATGTGCAAAACGCTAGAAAGTACACAAGTGCTCTGTCCAACCCCTTAGATAATAATATTGCCCAAATGTTTGAACTAAAAAAATGCATTCAAATGAAGCAGACAAGTCCATAAAAGCCAGGTAAAGGGGCATCTGCTTAGCAGCAGTGTATTTACCAAGCACCAACTTAGAATGTAGACACTGCTGAATACTCCCTAACTTATTTCTAAACCCTTATTGTGATGGATATAATACAGACTCTGCTTTGACCCACTCCTTGACTGTTCTAAACTACGAGACCTAATATTTTAACTGTGGTAGCGATCAATGAAATGGGTGGGTAACAGCTGGAGTCTGTACGATTGCCCTTATTAAATATAGGGACAATAATCTATGTATGTCATGAAGTAGGCAATTCAGAATAATGAAGGTTATTATATACATTGTTCAAAAGGGGGGCACAATAAGCGTTATTGGAATTGACAGTTAACCTGAATCGGAACTACATTTGTGACTTGATGTGGTTCTATATATATGGAATTTGAATGTCCTGTCAGGTTGTTGTTACAGAACTGAAGTTTTCAGAATACACGCATGAGTAACTTACCCACAACAGGTTTAATCTTTGCATTGTGATACTTTGTAATCATGGCTATCGCATTGTAAATTCAGCTCTACACGTTCCACAATTCAACTATAACCCATGGATTGACATGTGTTGTAGACATTTGAGAGGTCCGTTTTTATTCGCTGTAGTTAAAGTAGATCTTTATTTGTGAGGCTTGTCGTTGACAGTTGGTAAGTTAGACTATCTTCTGCTTGTCTGCTTTGATATTTGACACATTTCATAATATGCAGAGTAAAAGTTTGCTTCCTCCTCTTTGATTAAAGCATTGACTTGAGGTATGAAGCGAACCATTTCCCAACATTATAAGTAACTTGAAAATCAGGCACTTAAAAATCTAAGATTGTTTATGACTGGAGTCTTGAATGATCTTGGGATATTGTGCAGAGCATAAACGTGATCTGGAGATTCTGTGCCTACCAGCCTTGCATCAGAGGTATTTCTTTCCTTCATCAGTTACCCATTTGTTGTGAATGTTCTGCTCTTGAAGATTAATTTACTTTAAAGGACTACTTTGGTTGACCTGTTATTCCCCAGGGTTCTCTGTGCGGTGCAACCTGCTGTTGCTGCTCCTCCGGCCCTGTATGTCTCAAACCCTTCTCCTGCACACTGCCATAGGATGCGGATCTTGGAACTTGGTCTCCGGGAACAGTGTGCTCCACATGTGCGACAGCTTCAGGCATTGACCACGCCCCACTGGGTGCAGTTCCCTGACCTGCGCCTGGTCCAGCATGACTCTGGTAGGTCAAGGCCCTGAGTGAATTGTGTACTGTTTGAATTGTGTACTGTGTGCCGTTTTCTATACATTTGTAATTCTTTTGCTCCTCTCCTTAAAACCAGGCAAGTTTGAGGCTCTGGCTGTCCTACTGCAGAAGCTGAAGACAGAGGGGCGACGTGTGCTCATCTTCTCACAGATGACTCTTATGCTGGACATCCTCGAGCTATTTCTGAATTTCCATCTTTTCACCTATTTGAGGATTGATGAGAATGCCAACACTGAACAGTGCGAGGTATACTGCCCTAGCTAGACTTTAACTGGTAATTATTGTTAAATGACTTGTGGATGCTTTAGGGAGTAAAAAACTCTATGGTTTTGATATGATCAGCCAGTGGATTCATAAAGACAATCTGTGATCAGAGTGATGCAGATCGTTTAGCTTCTACTGCTGTGATTTGGTGAGGTATCTATGGTCCGTTCATAAACCCACATTATCTCACTTGAGGAGGCCTGCAAATAGTCAGCCGTCACCTATTTTCACAAGACCCTTCATCTCCATTTATAGGGAGCTCTATGAAATGAAGATCACAGTCACTTTTTGTGGACCACTCATTATTATGCACTTTTTTGTGTATCTTTCTCTCTCCTCTTAGTCCAGATGTATCTGTGAGGGTGTCCGTTTTATGTATTAAATCTTTTATTGAGCATAGGCAAACAAAATGCACCTCTGAGATATTTGTAGGGGCCGTCACCACTCCGGGGAGGCCTAAGTCAGCGGCCCCACTGACACCCATCACAAGGCCAGCGGGCACATTGTCCGTTAACACAGCAAGCCGCCTACAACCCAACTGGGCCGGCCGCGTCATAAGAGGTGCTACAACGGTGCAAGCTAAGCAGTACTAGTGCAACCTGAGAGAACAAAGAACTGTAAACAACCCCCCTACCCTTCCCACCCCTACCCTCCCCTCTCCTTGTCCATTTTCGGGGATAATCTATCGGTTGTTGTCTACCATTAACGGTCAAGTGGTGCTACGTGCGCCGGGCCTGTGCGCTTACGGGCGCGCGTCTTGGGTTCTGGGAGAGGTGTTTCTGCTAGGCGTAGCAGACGCAGGTAGCGTGGGCAGCTCACCTCACGAAATTCCCCGGTAAGCAGGGCGAGGAACGGTCGCCAGAGCTCCGCAAAGTCCGCTCCCCTCCTTGCCGCTGCCAGTGATAGTTTCTCCATTCCCAGGATCGCCCAGAGCCGGTGGAGCCACCCCAATTGCTGCGGCGCCTGAACTGCTCTCCAGTGGGCCACAATGTTTTGGACCGCTGCCCCTAGCGCAAGCGCGATCAGTCGTCCCCTCCAGGACTTCAGAGGGTACATGAGGGCGTTTGGGAGGCCTAGAATAATGTATGCTGGGAAGCGCGGCAGTTGTGTATCTAGATGTGCGTCTATGAGGTCCAGGATAGGGTCCCAATAGGGGCGCAGCGCCTCACAGCTCCATAGCAAGTGTTCCAGCGTCCCTAGTTCCCCGCACCCCCTCCAGCATCTGTCGCTTACTCGGGCATCCCAGTGGTGTAATCTCTCAGGGGTGTGGTACCAGTATGTGGCTACTTTAGTTAGTGTCTTAGTGTCTCTGTGGTGCGCCGAGTGTCTGGCCCTGTGGTACACCCCCTCCCATTCTTTCCTAGTGAGCTGCCGCCCTAGGTCCCTTTCCCACCTGACTTGGCCCGCGTTGTATGTGTGCGCCTGAGTGAGAAGTAGCTGTTGATAAAGGTCCGAAATCAATTTCTTGTCCGAGGTGCGTGTCAGAAGCCACCGTTCGTAGGGCGTGAGGTGCCGCTGGGCCCCGGGCTGAATCGAGGGGTGGAGCACCCAATGGCGCACCTGCAGGTACTGTAGGCGTTCCGATTCGGCCACGCCGTAGTCCGCCTTGACCTGCTGGAACGGGAGGACCCCCTTGAGGTCGAACATGTGTCCCGCCGCTCTACAGGGCGTCGTCCGCCACGTCGTAAATGCTCCGACGTCCAAGCCCGGCGTGAAGTCCGGATTCTCAAAGATGGGGGTCATAGGCGAGGGGAAGGTGGTCAGTCCCCTGGCCACGGCCACTCTGTCCCACACTCGCAGGGCGGTGCTTGTGATTTCAGAGGCGTACAGGTTAGGGGGCCGGTGTCGGCGTGGCAGGAAGGGCACGCCCTGAAGGGTACGGCCGGCCACCGCCTGGTCCTGGAAGAGCCAGTGCTTGCCGGACTCCAGCTGAAACCATTCCACGAAAGTGCGCAGCTGTGCTGCCTGGAAGTACAGGGTGAGGTCGGGCACACCGACCCCCCCCCGTTCGCTGGGGGCAGAGTGGCGAGAGTGTGCTTAAACCTAGGTCGCCGGCCGTTCCAAATGAACCGCGACAATTCCGATTGAGTTTGCTGAAGCCAACCTTTCGGGGGATTCAAGGGGAGCGTCTGGAACAGATACAAGATCTGCGGTAGCAGTGTCATTTTGACTGCGGCAATTCTGCCTAACCATGACAAAGTAAGCGGCTTCCAACGCCGGAGCTGCTCCCGGAGTTGGAGTGTGAGTGCCTCATAATTGACTCGCGCAGTACCCCGGACAGTAGGAGCCAGGCGAACGCCCAGGTACGGGACGGCTGCATCTGACCATTGTATTTTGAATTCAGACTTAATCTCGGCTACCACGTCTGGGCTTAGGGAGATGTTCAGGGCTTCAGATTTGGCTTCATTGATTTTAAAACCCGAAGCCAGGGCAAATGTGTGAAGCTCCACAAAGAGAGCACGCAGGGATTGCATCGGGTCGGTGAGGGACAGCAAGATGTCGTCAGCATACAGGCTGATCTTATGCGTGTCGGCACCAAATTTGATACCAGATATGAGTGCATGCTGCCGCACCCTCTGAGCCATCGGCTCCATATACAGTGCGAATAGGAGCGGCGACAGAGGGCAGCCCTGGCGTGTGCCTCTGCCAATGTCGAATCTCGGGGAGGTATGACCGTTCACCCTTACCGCGGCATTGGGCCGGCGGTAGCAGTTGAAGATGCGATGGCGGAGTTTCTCCCCAAATCCGAAGTGGTGGAGAACCTGGTCGAGGTATGGCCAATGCACTCTGTCGAATGCTTTCTCCGCATCGATGGTGAGGAGCATGCAGCCCGGCTTAGTGCGCGACCCGGCCTCAATGAGGTGCAGCACCCGCCTGGTGTTGTCGCTGGTCTGCCGTTGGGGGATAAAGCCCGCCTGGTCAGGGTCTATCAGCTGCTGCATGTATGGTGCGATGCGGCTCGCTAGTATGCCAGTGTAGAGCTTCAAGTCTACGTTCAGCAGCGAGATGGGCCTGTAGGAACCGCAGGCCGCCGGGTCACGGCCCGGTTTGGGAATAACAGAGATAGACGCCTCTAGCAGGTCCGGGTGTATGGCACCAGGTGTGTCGAATGTGTTAAACAGGTCGCGCAAGAGGGGGGCAAGCTGCTGGCAGAAGGTCTTGTAAAATGCCGCAGTATAGCCGTCGGGTCCCGGGGATTTCCCCACTTTGAGGCGGGCAATAGCAGAGATGACTTCCTCCAGGCCTATGGGCTGCTCCAGAAAGTCCGCCTGGGCTTGGGTGAGGGTGGGGAGCTCCGCACCCTGCAAGTAGATCGGGCCGGCATTTGGGTCCAGGTGGTCCGCGTCGTAGAGCGCCGCATAAAAGTTGCCGAAGGCCGCTGCAATCGCCGCGTCCTCCGTAATCTGGCAGGGTGTCCGTTTTACATGCGTATATTTTTGGTTTGCCTTGACAGCGAAGTGGTCTGCAACACCTCTTAACGGTTCTTTTCATATAGACATATTAATACAGAGGCCTTTGGCTCAGCCCAACTGGAATAGTCCTCTCTCACTGTATGCTGTTTAGTGTATCTATCCATGTAGTGCTTGCATTGCATAGCTCACGGACTATTTTACATCTCACAAGTATACTGCATTATCGTACATTGAATTCTCATTGATGCGTGCGGAAAGTAGTCGTTTTTTTTTTTAAATGTCAGGACTGATAACACAAACCATATCTGTTGGCTTTGCCAGTGCTAATTTCACATGTGATTGAAAGACACTTTTATGTCAACACCATAGTAGTTGGGAGTGAGTTTATGGTCCATCATTGTGTTGTGCTTGATATGTGATGTTAATTTGCTGGTTTTAATGGCTTATCTACATCTGTTCAGATGTTAAACTGGGTACATTTTATTTTCTCTATTTCATTCCTCTTCTGCATGGAGGAATTTTCTATAATAATCATATTGAAGAAAACCTCCACCTGTGTGCATTGTCACAGAACACTTCACAAAGTAAGAAAAAGTTTCTGAAAGGTTGAGACATCTGCCAAAATATGCTTTACAATTTTTCCTAAAATGGCAAAATCTTGATATACAGTCAGCACAGTCTGCCAGAGGAAAACACCATTAAAAGATAGCTCAGCTAACCATCAGTCTTATAATTTATTACAGTGACAGTTGAAAGGTGATTCATTTTCTGCCTTGTGAGTAGGGTCCCTCCGAGTTGGAGTCGACCTTTTCACCTTCAAGCAGTCAGAGATAGTTCCTTTTTATGAACGGAATATAAATAGCCATGATGGAGAGCTAGGATTACAGCTAAGTGATTTTCACTTCCTCAGCTTACTCCAGGGACTTTATCATCCATATAATTCCCTGGCATTGTATGAGGCTATAGAAAATGCCTGCTTCACTTCTTGGAAGATGGGGGAAAAAAATCCCGTTTCCTCCAGGGTTGAAAATGGGGACACATTTTAACATTTTCAGAACTTTCTCCCTTCCCTATCTTTTAAATTCCCTATTTTCCCCGTACTTGTTATTTTATCTAAATGTCTCTCTTCTCTCCCTATGTTTTGCTCTTCCTTTTCTCCATCCTAAAGGAATGCCTGGTGTTTTGTTTTTCTTCTATTCTTTAATATTCCTGTGTGGCCCACTAACTGCTGTCCTTCCCTTATTTCTTTCTAATGATTAAAATATAAGAAATTGTGATCTAGCATGTCCTTTAGTCTCATTGGGTTCTCAGAACATTTAAGTGGTTCAGGTTTCAGTAAAATTCACGTTTAGTGCTGGAGTAATCTAGTCTTTGTACAGTTTCTTCATTTTAAAAATATGTAATTAGAATGATGCAGACAGGTAATATGTAGAGGCCAAAGGTACGAGTTACTTACCTTCGGTAACGATGTATCTGGTAGAGAAGATTCTAGCCGCAGATTCCTTAACATAGAATTATCCCAAAGCGTGAGACTGGATCCGGAATGTTTTTGCCCAGCATCCCTTCGCGCCGGGGGGACGCCATCACGCGACTCCGTCCTGATGTTGTCCGCGTACGTGACGTCCGCGAGGTCACATAAGTCCCACCCCTGTGCGCCTACGTCCATTTCTTCGGAGAACTTTACCGCGCCACAATGCGGAGCCATCAGACAAAAACTGGGACTGTATGGGAACAGTATAGGAACAGTGTGTGAAAGAGCAGAAACCTAGAGAAGGAATGATGAGGAACACCACCATAAGGGGCAGTGCCAGACACTGCATCACCGAAGGGCAGGGAAAAGAATAAAGAACAGAGCACCGCCCTGAACAGCAACCCTGCCAGCACAGAAACGGCCCCCCTTAGAGACAACGAACATATGAAAAAATGTCATGATAACATGTAGTAGGACTACAACCCCAATGAATAACAATGAAGGGGAACCAGTCCGGGACAAGCAAGGAATGACAAATACTCCAAGACAGCCCCAGCACAGAATGTGACATCCCCCATAAGGAACAAGGGCAGAAGCCCGGCCAAAAGACCCCAACCCAGAGGGCAGCAGAGAAGCATAGGGGCCAGAACCCCTAGCACTGAATGGGGGCAGAGGGAAGGGGGGGAAAGGTAGCCCCAACCTGGAGCAACCAGAGCTTAAGGGCACAGGAGCACCTATAAACCTATCCTCCAAAGACAAAAGGGAGGAATCGGAACATAAAAACAGGAGGAACATTCTTCCAAAAAAGAGCGAAAGATTGCACTCACAGAAGACATAGCCACTCACAGGGAGGCGAGTGCCGAAGACTTAGCCAAAGGTCCTCGCAGAACGGGGAGGAAGGGTGGGTCGTGAAGGAATCTGCGACTAGAATCGTCTCTACCAGATACATCGTTACCGAAGTTAAGTTATTCTTACATCTGATAAAGACAACTAGCCGCAGATTCCTTAACGTAGAATAGATACCCTAGCCATACCCAGAGGGTAGGAGGGTCTGCGAAGGGACCTCACCCACCTGGATGCAACAGAGGATCCTACAGGGGATGAGTCCAGGTCGAAGAGCTCGGTCTCCCCAGGCAAGGGGGAACCCCTTCATCCAGAAGACTACCGACCCCAAAGGGCAGTTGGGAAAACCAGAAAGAGGAAGCCCGTCCTCACTCAGCAGGAGAAACAAGGGCAAGGTGAAAGGAGACTAGAGCACCCCACGCCCACACAGGGTAAAAGAAGCTCCACCCAAGGCCCATGCAACGAAGAGGAGCGACAATGAAGAAGAGCAACCTAGAGACTCCAAGGAGAAGAGGTAGAGCAAAGGCAAGACCTCCCAACGGGAACACACCTAGTGAAGAATGCACCCGAGCCTAACGGAGCCAGAAGGCAATAGACCAGACAGAACGGCGCCATCAGCAATAAGCAGGTGGAAGCAGAAAGGGCAGCCCAAGGCCACCCCAGAAGAACTGTCCCAACGTTCCGCAGGGACAGACTGCGTCCGAAAGGGGGTGACTGTCCCACTAAGCGCCAAGAAGGCACAATGGTGCAGAAAAACCGTAGGTCGGCACCAGCAAGCATATTAAGATGCAGAGAACACCACGGAACGATGCACCCAGGGCAAGCCAGACGCCAGCCGAAGACCGAGAGCAGGAAGGCGAAGAAGGGCCCGGCCACGCCCCAGAGGGGAGTCCGCATACACAGACCAAAAAGAAGTAGAACGAGACAGGATGATGCCAGGCCGCAGACAGCAGGCCCGACCAGGCCAATAGCGCAGCGACCCCGTAGAAGGATACCCCGGGGCGCGACCCAAGCCATTCCAAGCCATCAGCAAGAGGATTGCACCTGCAAACCTACTGTAATGCCACGGAGAGCAGAGGCCCGAAGGTGACCACCTCTCCCAAGCACATAACCGAGCTATATAACAGCTATTACTGCCCCACATAGGGCATGTTAAGTTCCAAGACATGGGAACCCTCTTAGGAAAAGTCTTCCGCAGCAGAGGACAACAGAAAAGACCTGCGGCAAAACCCACAGAAGGCTTGTCAAGCAGCCAAAGAGAAAGAAAACAAAGGCCTAGTCTCAGGGCCAGCATGGGTTAGAAAAGGCCAGCAGCCAACAGAACCACAGCCTGAACAAGGAGGGCTCGAATGCACGTGCAGCACGCAGAACACCCAACAGGGGGGACCCGCCCCAATGAAAGAACACCTCCCAAAAACCTGATCAACTGACATGTCACTTAGGGGGAGAACGGGGGAAGGAGGAGGAGGAGGCCGAAGCCCCGCCAAGAACCTCTGAATGGCCGAATCCACAGGGGTGTGGAACAAAAGGGCATCATCGAAAGGAAAGTCCAACAGCCGTTCTCGAACGTTCTCCGGGAACACACTGTCCCGAAGGCATGGCGCTGAAGCTCGACCAAAAAAGCCATGGCACACCCAAGCACCTCCAAGATGTCCAGAGTGGAATGAAGAATAATCGCCTCCAGCTCCTGGCCATCCAACACATCTGGGCTGCTTTGCCTGCAAGTACTTTCAGCCTTAGAGTTCCAAACTCCAAATATTTGTAGTTTCTAAATGACCTGATGAAGGAATCCTCTAATGCTTCTCACACCATACCCAATTTGGACCAACATTGATAGCAAGACAAAGCAAAGGGTGGCTGGGTAATGTTTGGGCAATAACAACTAGTATAGTGTCCTTCAAGTCAAAATGGCTCAAGGGAACAGGGGAAAGCGGCCACCTACGTCCCCAAGGGGAATCTTCTGTGGAGACAGAGGATTCAAAGACAAAGAATAAGTAGTTCCCGAACACAAATAGGTTTCTTATAGTCTTAAGAGAACAGATGTCCACTATTGAATCAATATTCTTTCAAGAGTCCAATGAGTTAATTCTTTTTATTTTCTTTATCTTTTCTTGTCATACATCTGAGAATTCTTCATCACAGTCTCAGTCTTCAAAGTTCATCAAATTCACATAAAACGTAGCCAGTAGAAAAACCAATGCCAACACGTGTTTCGTCATGGGGCACAGTCACCCTAATGACTTCTTCAGGGCATAAAGGTAAAACGTTTCAAAATATATAAGCCAATTCCAAAAATCAGTATTTTCTCAAGTTTGGAATTTGAACTCTATCCATTCTTTATTATAAAGTTCTTCATGTAGATAGGTATATAGGTGATTTTCTAGGAGAGTACTCCCTAACACCATCAAGTGGATTCCATATTCGTTATCGTAACATTTTACCTTTATGCCCTGAAGAAGTCATTTGGGTGACTGTGCCCCATGACGAAACACGTGTTGGCATTGGTTTTTCTACTGGCTACGTTTTATGTGAATTTGATGAACTTTGAAGACTGAGACTGTGATGAAGAATTCTCAGATGTATGACGAGAAAAGATAAAGAAAATAAAAAGAATTAACTCATTGGACTCTTGAAAGAATATTGATTCAATAGTGGACATCTTTTCTCTTAAGACTATAAGAAACCTATTTGTGCTCGGGAACTACTTATTCTTCAACATTGATAGCAGATATCCTTGAATCCCTGAATTCAACGCTAATGTTAGTTGACAAATAGCAAGGTAATGGTGTTGGAAAAAATTGTCTTTTGGGAAACGCCAAAACCTCAGAATTGCACAATTCCAGTTGTTCTGATGATACTCCCTCTGTCCACAGCTCTTCCCGACCTTTATCATCCCACTCTTCTCCACCTTCTCAGCTCTCCCTCGCGGCTATGGTCCCACTCTACAGGTGTCCCTGCTCAGCATCTCTTCCTTTGTTCCTCTCTCCACAGCTCCTCCTACTTCCACTCTCCTCTCGCCCATCTCTCCACAGCTTTCCCAGCTTCCACTCTTCCCTCGTCCCTCTCTCCACAGCTTTCCCTGCTTCCACTCTCCTCTCGCCCTTCTCCACAGCTCTGCCTGCTTCCTCTCGCCCCTCTCTCCACAGCTCTGCCTGCTTTGGCTCTCCTCTCGCCCGTCTCTCCACAGCTCTCCCTGCTTCCGCTCTCCTCTCGCCCCTCTCTCCACAGCTTTCCCTACTTCCACTCTCCTCTCATCCCTCTCTCCACAGCTCTCCCTGCTTTGGCTCTCCACTCGCCCCTCTCTCCACAGCTCTGCCTGCTTCCGCTCTCCTCTCGCCCCTCCCTCCACAGCTTTCCCTGCTTCCACTCTCCCCTCGTCCCTCTCTCCACAGCTCCTCTTGCTTGACTCCTCTACCGTCACACTGCCCACATTTATTACTACTCCCCCTGTGCTCCCTGGGCCACCTCTCCACGACTCTTTCTGACTCACTTTCCTCTTTCGGCCCTTGGAGAGGAGAAAACACAAACTCGAAGGAGGGCAGAAGACCGCTCCCTGCCTGGATGGACTGTCCCAGTCATCCCTCATTTGGCCCCAGTGCCTGGATTGTTACAGAACAATGCTGCAATCGTGACCTCCAAGGATGGACGACACAAGTCCTCGGAGCTGCCGGCCGCATCCTGCACATTTCTTCCGTCATAGTTAGGACGTAGTTTGAAAGTTAAGGGTCAAAGAGCACCATTACCCGGGTGGGCAGTGGTTATTCTGAGGCATTCACCTGTCACCCCGGTGCCCACTCCGGTCCTAGTTCAAGGTGTCAGTGGATGCACAGGCCAAGCACGCCCATGTCTGATACCCCTCTCTTGTTATTTCTAACTGCCTCTCACTATTCCCTTCCTGCAAGTGAGGTTTGTGGCTTTTTAGGTATTTGTTTTGACAGTGCAGCTATATATTGTAAGATTCCAATACACACATGGTGGACCTTCGATCTGCCTCGTTCAACCTTTGGTTCCCTCACACATCGTTCATGTTTATTACAGTTAATTAAAACCATTTCTTCTAAAACCACAAAATGATTACAAAAAATTCAATAATGTTCGGGGCAAAATTGTGCCAGTTAATGCATTTGAGCGCAAACAAATCTAAAATAATCTACATATGATGCTCCTTAAAATTATTTTAACAAATTGCGCTAGGAAAAAAGATAAAATTGCAAGCAGTGAAAACTATTAAAATAAGGACTGTTACGTAAAATGCATGTGATCATTGCCGGGCCGCACTGTAAATGTCACACTGTTTGTATGGCCCATAGAAAAAAAAGCATTTGCACTACAATAGGTCTCGCATGTGCGAGAGGTTAAGCTATTGGCTTTGCAAATGACAATGCCTTTTATTTATGTTTTAAAAACTAACACATGAATACAAAGCATTGTCATTTACAATGCCAATAGCTAAAACTCTCGCAAATGTTAGACCTATTGCATTGCAAATGCTTGTTGGTGATTGTCCTGAAAAGCATTCTGATTCTGTTTGTGTCCTTACTGATGGTGTTGATATAGTGCTTGTTTTTGTCTGATGTGATGAGCTGTCTGGTGTTGCAGGGAAGGACTTCAATATCCCGAGGTCACATGGAGCTGTGCTTTTCTTATATTTTCGTTCCTGTCTGAAAGGGAAGTGTTTGTCAGTAAGGTCTTTAAAGTATGGTGGTATTCAAGGTTTTGACTTGCACTTGCAGGTTTCATTTGCTGTGCGGATGTTCACATGGTTTTACCCCAAAAATGTTGATGTTGTTTCGAATGGTGCTGCCGTTTGATGTGTGAGAGATGAGTTAAAGCATCAGGTTGTCAGTGGAAAGGTCTTTGAAGCTTCATAAGGTTTGGGTTTGTTTTGGGATGTCCTTAGTTTCTTGCAAAGATGCTGAGCAGGGAGATGGGTGTAGAGGAGGTAGGTCCAGTCCAGGGATATGGGTGATTTGCATTGGGTTGTTGGTGATGATTCGACGAGATCCAGGCGATGGCCCTCTGAGTGTGTGGGTAATGTAGGCACAGAAATTTATTATTTAGTTTCTTAGCTGCTAACAATGCTAGTACGCCTCTAACAGATTCTGGACTCATACAACTGGCTAATGCAGTTAGCCTTTAGAGAAAGGATGATTGAAATCCACATCGGCCCATCCAGGTATGCAAGTGTGAATCTTGGTCATTCTGCAAGACAGCTCTGACATTGACACTATCTATCTGTCAGCCACAATCCTTTCAGCAAAAAGTGTCTGAACTACTGCAGTCTATGAAAACTGACACTACTGATGTGAAATCAATGGGGGTTGGTATAGAGTGCTTCCCACTCTTTGAGGTTCTGGAAGCAAAATGAATAATGCTTAGATATTGTTGTACTCTGACTACAAAGGCTTGACTTGCCCTTCTTGCCACTTTGAGGCGACTTAACCTGCAAAACAGAGTTCTGCTTCAGTCGCTTCTTGGGCTCCACCATATGAAGTGAGAAAATATCACAACTAAGAAAATGGAGCTCAGCGTCATACATTCAGACAACGTATTTGAGTTAAACAAACTGTATCCCCCTCATTTCCCTCAGAAAGTTTAGGTATCTAAACATTCTTGACAAAGAGGCTCAAGAAAGTCTTCAAAAGGGAGCAAAGGAGGATGTACTGAGAGAAGAGAATAGCCAAAAAACATACTTTGTTACTTCCTGTTTCTGGAATACTCTGTACTGGTTCTTGAGTTGTAGAACTCATGAAGTCCAACAAATATGGTAACAAAAGGTTAAGATTGTCATTCTTCATTGTACCTGTCCCCTCTTGTTGCAATAAAATGCCCTCGGCTATCAGGAACGGGTGGGCATTTACCACATTAAAGACAACTAGTTTCTTTCAGCACTGCCTTGATAAAAAACTACAGACAGAATACACAGAACAAGCCTCTCATTGTCAGAAATTGGGTTTTCGATGAACAGAGCAAAGAGGTGCTTCAATCTCAGACTAGTATGGACTTGTTATCAGTTACCTTTGACACAGATACTTTTATTTATATCATTTCAATATTATATCATTTTCAGTATTTTATTGCAAGATTATTGAAAACCATTACAAGCTAGGAAATAATTTTAAAAACTGTTAAAAAAAAAAGATACAAGTAAAAAAAAAACTGGGTTAAAAGCAATAGTGTATAATCATACGGCTTTTGGTCCAAGTTTAGTTAAAAAAAGATTTTGTTGTTGAATATATATTTACGTAAGACATCAATTTCAAACCGGATGTTCACTTGACCTTTGAATATAGAAATAAAATTCCAATTTGAATTCATTCATTATCCTGACTAGCTAATTTTCCCGCCTGTCCAGGTGTCAAAGGGGCTCTGGACAGGGGGTGTTACATCCCCTCCGGTGAGGGGAGCTAGATTCACATTCCAAAGGCTGCAGTTTCTTTGAAGCTTGCCGTCCCAAAAAGGCTGATCAGCAGGTCATCCTGCGGTAGGGTAAGCTATTCCCTCTTACTGGACAGGCTTTTGTTCTGGGTGTCCTGAGAGCAAAGGCTCTCACCCAGAGGCTCGTAGGTTTTTAGGGGCACCTCTAAGGTGCCCTGTGAGTGCATGTAGTAGTAAATCCAACAGTGCCATCAGTGTGGTTTTACCAATACGAAATGTTTGATACCAAACATCCCTATTTTCATTGAAGGCATCTTGTGGCTGGGGAACTCCTTTTTAGGTTGAGTCTAGCAGCAGCGCGCATACACTGCTCACTTGCAAGGCATGCAGTAGTTGAGTATGCTGTGTAAGTCTCGCCGACTCTCCGCCCATACTTTTCATTGGCTAGTGTCATTGTTCTTTGTAAATGCTGGCTTCCAATTCATTAAAAGGCTTGTTAATCCCTCCTTGTTACCACCCTGTCTCCATTTGGTACTGCCCATGAGGACTTGATCTTTTACTGTGTCCTAATTCGGGAGCTTTCATTACCAGCTCTGAGAAATATTTACTTCATTAAGGGACAGAGCACGCACTGTATGCAGCTTCGGTAATGGCGACCGATTCCTAACCTAATTTGCATATCGTTTTCTGTTTTTATTTAAAATTTCAAACTTTAATACGGAGCGTGACGCCTGCTTCAGAGACACCGCGCTCAGTTTATTATTTTTTTTAATTTATTACTTAGCGTGGCGCCCGCTTCAGGGACACTGTGCTCGGTTAATTTTATGATTTTCCTTGTTCTATCCCATTTTTACATGGTTTAATACACGAGGCGCTGTCCGTTTAGGGTCGTTTGTTTTCTACAGCCTCATTCTCATAGAAAACTGGAGGTTGCCAAGATAGAGGCTCCGCTCGATTGAGGATGCAATGCGGACTAGTGTTTGTGCATACTATAAAGGGGGGTGCAGCAGCTGCCCGGAAGCGGTCAATCAGCCTCTTTTCTATTAACGTGTTGAATTCCCAGAATGGTGCTGACCCAGGTCAACTGGAGAAATGTGAAGCTGTTCTAATGGATTTGGCGGGCCTGGCACAGGAAAAGCAGCCTCACACAGTCACATTAGCGTTCGACTCCACCCCATGGCTACTGGCGATCATAAGGCCCTGATGCTTCTCTGCACTATCATGCTCCGATAACAGAGGAAGCACCGTGCGGAGCTGTGTTGTCCCTTCTCACTGTCTGGGTACAACCAGCATTCTGTAACTAAGGCATAATTGCAGGTTGAAGGGATCCCCTTTCTTTAGCTCAACCTCTCCCTCGTGTCAGAAGTTCAGAACCTGCCTGGAAGTCCTCTTTATTCAGCACTATTTCTACCTTCCCTCAAAATATATCCTCATACCTGTCACATACTGGTCCAATTCACACTGAGGATTTCTGTTTATCATTTCCCTTATAATAAACATTACTTTCTTGTCACCCTGCAGGTGACCAATGCTAAACCTTCACTCTTTCATTCTCTTCTTAAGGGAGTCTGAGAGAAAATTAAAGTACAATACGTGCACTTTATAACTCACATAGACCTTCCAAATCTTAAGAATTAAATTAGTATAAACAGCGTCACTTAGTCTAACTTAGTGTACAAACTTGGGATCAACTCTATAGGGGCTCCACGTAGCCCTCATTATGCACTTTTCCAAGTCTGATGTGTTGTCAAAGCCTGTGACATCATTCTCACATCAGTGCAACAGGGGTTGCAGTTGGTTTACCACAGATTCTGAAGTCACAGGGTTTAGCTCTTGACTAGTTATTTTTAAACAAACGAGACATATTAAACAACTGCAGGTCATGAACATTCAAGCTAAACAATTGCAACCCAGTGATCTTCTTATGTTTTGTCCCTTTAAGATATTTCATGAACCTGTGGAGCTCCTCTGTCTACACCGCCTTCCAATTTCCTAGATTCAACTTGCCGGACCCCTCTAACTAAATATGCTAAATGACGTCCGAGATAGCCACGCAGATGTCCCCATTTTCTGACAGACCTTCAAACACACCCAGACCGTACGTTATAGCATAAACGCTCTACACAGTGAAACCCAAAAGTTTATCCCAAACAATACTAACAAAGTAGAATTGGCCTAAATGTCAAACCAACATTTTTATGTCGAGCCTGGGCAGCGCTTGCTGTATTCGAGTATGGACTTGAAGCCACGCCCACTCTGGGCTCATATTTATCATAGTGTGTCATTGTCCTTCGTAAATGCTGGCTTCTGATTCATTAATAGGCTTGTCACTCTCTCCTTAGTACCGTCATGTCTTCATTTGTAACCTCCCATGAGGACTGGCCCTTTTACTTCGGTTGTTGCACGGTACGTCTTATTGTATTGTCTGTAAGCACTATTTCCTTTAATGAGTTTCACCTACAGTAGGCACTGCATGCTTTCCTGCAACGCGCTTTCACTTTCCAAGCAGCGTGGGAAAATGGCAGCCCCTTCTTTGAAATGCAATTAGTTTCGAATTTGCAAGACTCTGAGCTAGTGGCATTGTAAATAACAATGCCTTTTATGTATGTGTTAATTATCAAAACAGATAAATAAAAGGCATTGTCATTTACATTGCCAATAGCTTAACCTCTCGGAAATGCGAGACCTATTTCATTGCAAATGCTTGTTTCACCTGGGTACAGCACATGTTTTAAAATGGCTTTCCTTGTCACTTGTACCGGCAGTAATAGGACTGACCAGCACTGGGGCATATCTGTTCATGCAGGTATTCCCTCTCATGTAATATTCAGTGCCCTGCCTTAGGTCTGCTAGGCCTCCAGTAGGGGTGACTTATAAATATTACACGCAGTGGTAGAGGACATGGCACTCAGTGATGTCATGTCGTATTTCACTTTTGTCTGCACCACAACAAGCAGCCTGCTATTGCAGTCTTCCATTTGCTTTGTAAAGGGTCCCTTAGGGTGGCACAATTCGTGCTGCTGCCCTTAGGGACCCTTTTTAGCACCTCATGCCCTGGCTACCAGAGTACACCCTTTACTAGGCTTACAGAGAGAGCTAAAGGTTTTGCCAACAGGGTAAACAATTGCACATTTTTGGGGAAAGAACAATCGTGCTGGGGACCTGGTTAGCAGAAACCCACTTCAGTCAAAGGTGCATCAAATACCAGGGACAAAATAGGGGGTTTACTACATCAGGTACCCTGATTCCTACGGGTGTGATGTTGGTCCGTCTGGGGAGATCAAGAATGAGTCTTGCCGCTGAGTTTTGTGTTGTCCATGTTGTTCATGTTTACAGTCCTTCAGGAAGCCAGCTGAGGTGATGGAGGTGTTGAGGACTTTCTTGAGTTTTTGCCCAATCTTCTTGTTCCTTCGGTTGAACACATGGTGGGATGGCAGAGACTGAGCACTTCAGATACCTGAAGGTGGGGCACGCCCTCAAACAGCATTTTCTAGAAGGGGAACAACTGGCTGATGTGGCGCCACTGGAGGACCGTCTCCCCCGGACACCACTGACAGACAAGACTCTCTCCATGATCTACAAGAAAATAATAAATAGCTCCCCAGACCCCTTGACTGCTTGGAGAGATGCATTTGAAAGAGACACCAGAACACTATAAGGCAATGACTGAGTAAAGACGGTACAGTGTCCGAGGAAGGTGGCAATACAAGCCTGTTTTAAGCTATTCCAATTACAAATATTGTATAGATCATACTGCTCTTGAGTGCTTATGCCTAAGATGGGGATGGGAGACTACGCTCTTCCTGAGGGGCTGTGGGCAGGTGGGCACCTTTTTCCATATTCTATGGCAGTGCCCAAAAATACAACTCTACTGGAGAAGAGTGGTGCAGATAAGGGCCCGAGTGCTCAGACTGGTGGTTCCCCTAGATATTCAAAATGGCTCTACTTGAATATTCCAGTGAGGCGATATGGCCTAGATGCTAAAAGATAAGGTTGGTGGTAACGTCAAGGGTGGTGCAACACCATCCTCTCCCCTCCCCAAATTCAAAACTAGGAATCTGACATGGACTGATGCCAATGGGCTGAGCAAGTAGTATTTAGAGCAGGGGCTGTCCAAAGAAATGGGAGAAGGTGTTAGGTAACTGGCTTGCTTATCGAGCCTACTAAACAGATGGAGATGGGCATGGAAGGAAACTTACAATTTCGGAGTTCTGCTTATGGGGTCGGTGATTTCTGTAATGCGTGAAGTCTCCGCTCATGATGACCGTCACTTTCATGTACAAGCTATTTTTTGCTCTGTTTAACATATACACTGTGCGATTGACTTGACCACTACGTTTGCTGTATGCTGAGCAAAAGTTCAATAAAAGATTAAATAAAAAAAAAAGTAGTGAATACATTTGCTTGTGATGGAGACTGAAGTTCGCCCTCTTTCTTCAAAGACACTTTTTATGTTTGCTCAGTTTGGATAATGCAACAAAAATGTACTGTTTGCACCACTTTACACACAAGGAGATAGGCCACACCAGAGACATTCATGCACTGTCATTTTTGCTCCAATCAAAAATATTTTTAAAATAAACTCTATTAACATGTGCTCATGAGCCACCCATTTCCAGGAAATGGGTGGACTTTTAATAGTGTGCTTTCCGATGCACAGTTTTCACTTGGGGATCTGCTTTCCTTATGAAAGTATCCAGAACAGAAGGTTTGTTCTCCCGAGACCTCTTTGTCTTTTTCTGTTGAAGTCATGTTCATAAATCTCTAGTAGGGTCTTAGTTGAAAATCATTTTTGACCAGTAGGCGGCTGAAATTCAGGGGAATGCTTATTTTTCTTAATGCTTGCCTTCTGTTAAATATCGACAGGTTAGTAATGTATTGTAAGCTTTCTAATTTATGTAAGTTAAGTGCTTAAAAGATAGTTTTAACTGTAACTTTCAACATTCAGAGTTGAGTATGTTGCAAGCCCTAGCCTGCTTCAAGAGGAAACAAAATGTTTGACTAAGACAAAAGACCACTCCAATGAATGTGGATAGAATGAAACTGTGCTTGTGTGTTCCAAAGTCCCTCCTGTTATGGTAAGCGTAATTTAACCAGGTTATGTTATGCAGAATAATACCCCAAATGGCTGTCTTCAAAAAAGCCTTCTCTGCGCCCCTAATGCAGACAGCATCTATCATACAGATTCTGAGCTCAAAACAGCCATGTCTTAAGCTGCTTCGTGAAACTAAGATAGTTGGTACTGCTACACAAGTTGGTTTGTAGTTCATTCTGAAGACTTGGACCGAGACACAAAAAGAACTTTCTCCCTTCTTGGCTAATTTAAAACACGGTAGATCAGCCTAATTGCGGTCCAATGTTGTTAAACTGTTGGTGAGGTCATTGAAGTTGACTTCTAAAGGTGGTGTTGGATGAAGTTGTTACATTTAGTTTTTACTTTCAATATGTTATACTTATGGTTTCTGTTTCAATATTTTATCAAGGACCTCATGAAGAGCTTCAATCGGAACAGGCGGTACTTTTGTGCACTTCTCTCCACACACAGTCGTGCCATGGGGGCAGACCTGGTGGATGCCGACACTGTTGTCTTCTATGACAACGACTTGAATCCAGTGATGGACTCAAAAATTCAGGAATGGTGTGATCGGATTGGGCGATGCAAGGATGTTCACATCTATAGGTAAGGTTGACCTAATGAAAGGAGAACGTTCAAACTTGACCACAGCTGGTGGGAAGGAATGTTGTATTTTTGTCAATGACAATCAGGCATTTTCAAGGCAGGGCAAAGGTTATTCAGAGTGAGGAAAACCAAGACCAAACCTGAGTGGGCAGATTTAGACCATGAGTCCCTTACCTTTAAAGCCCCAGTAGAGGTCCCTCACTGAACCACAGGCAGTGTCGTTTTTAGTTGTCATGTAAAATTGATAAAAATCTTAGAACGAATGTCTTTACTAGGCAACCCTGCAGCAAACCACTTCTTAAGAAATTTAAATTTGCAAATTTCTTCACATTGTCATAATTAATAATCATTTGTCGCCTGGGCAAGGGAACATTTTTTCTTTTATCACTTTATTCTAGAGAAAACTGTACTTTGCCGAAGACTTTTTTTTTGGCATCTGATCGAATATAGATTCACATTCTGTGCACACTTTTCCCAGCTAGTGGCGAGATACCTTGGTGTTTATTCTAAAAAGTTTTCTGGCAAAGTGACCTTTACCCACATGAGTGTTGGTAAGGAGACATCTCTGTCGTATTAAAATGCAGCTGTGCCTTTTCTCACGCTTGATCATCTTCAGAATCTTTTTTTATTCCATTAAGTTTGGTGGTAGTGCTTAGGTTAGAGCTGCTTACCAATGAAAAGATGGAAAAGGCAGTTTTCTGAAGTACTGATAGTCTCACTGACTTGACCATGAAATTGCGTCTTTTTTTTTTTTTGCAACTGAGCGAAGCATAGTAAGAAAAGTCTTTTTTTTTCCTCTTGTGGGTTTCACTGAGTCTGTAGTTCCCCTTCGCCAGTCAAGCCCAACAGTAGTAGTTACTGTCCCCCAAGGCCTCGTCAGACTGCAAGTGCAGGGCTGCAGCACCTCTGGCCCGCTCACTTCAGACCCATTGGTAAAGCATTGGGCCTGGTGTGCCTTAACATTCAGCTCAAAGTGTGTGAAGCAGCTGAGTTAGGGATCCTTTCAGAGAAGGTGATGCAGGGCTGTGATCTTGATCCACTTGAGCCCGGCAGGAATAGAACATGTAAAGCTTTTTATATGCTGTTTCACTTATACTGGAGGCATTTTTCTATATTGTTAAATCTTATGTGTTCGTCTTGTTAAGTTTAGAGCTTAGGATTCTTTTTCTAATGCTTGCTGTTTATTTGATACTGCTAGTACAGCTACAACATGCATTTGTAGCTTATTGTTGCTTCATGGATCCCATGAATATTGCTGATTTACTGCTCACATTGTGGTTAATCAAATTTGACCTTTTCGATCCTTGATTTGTTTTGTGGTGTCCTAGACCCCCGGGCTCACCGCCAGGTTGAGCTTTATTTACTACTAACCCCTACTTTTCTCATATATCCCCTTGCCTCACCAGGCTCGTAAGTGGCAATTCCATTGAAGAGAAACTTCTGAAAAATGGCACCAAAGACCTAATCAGGGAAGTCGCAGCTCAAGGCAATAATTACTCCACTGCGTTTTTAACACAGGTAAGGAGGAGGGGTCGTAGAGACGTGCCTTCATGAATCTAATGGTACTTTTTATCACCTAAAAATTAAACCAAGACCTCTAATTAAGTATCATATTTACGTGTGCTGTGCATGAATCAGTGTGTGTGATATATATGTGTATATATGTGTGTATATATATATATATATATATATATATATATATATATATATATATATATATATATATATATATATATATATATATATTCCAATCAAAATTTACAGTGCACTGCAACCATCTTTAAAGAGCCAGATTTCTCACCCAGGCCCTTTGTACCAGCCTTCTGGTCCAGGCTTCATCTATTTTTTTTTTTTTTTTACACATAAACATTTCTAGATAAGGCCTTCAAAAAGGATATTCTTGTTAATTTTGCCTGAGGTTTTGTTCCTTTGTATCTCTTAAAGTGAGTCATTCTCACATTGACATTTTAGTTGAAATGACGAAGAAAAGGAAACATTTTTCAAAGACTGCTTTTTGCTTTTGTACATCCTTAGAGCTTGGCATTCTTTTTTCCTTGTAAGTGTGATGAAAGCTAGGAAGACCTAGTTTTATGTAACTCATAATATTTAAGTATATTTAAACGCCTTACATGTAATGTCTAGCCAGGGGCGATGGGGCGCAGTGCAAATACAAAGTAACAAACACAGGTACAGGGATAAATACGAAAAAACAATCCCAAATGAAAACTGCAAATGTATCAGAACAGCCGATTAGTAAACAAAAATAAATAATAGTGTATGTTTCGATTGCAGAAAGATGTTTTTATGTAGTTGGAAATATATAGTTTAGCCCTACTCACAGGTACTTCTGTTAAATTTATAACGATCAAAAGCTCAGTCAACACTGTCCGCTTTCAATTCTGTGCACTTGCTGCTCAAATGTCAGATGTTCAGAAACGAGAACAACTTTGGAAGTGTTAAAGCATAAGTATAATATTAAATCTGCAAAAACAGGAGGGAAGATTGGGTCTTCAGAGGTGCTGGAATGAAGTTCCAGAAAGTTACAGATTCTCATAAAAAACTGCTGATTGACTTGGGTCATTCCGAATGTAGTTGCTTAAGTATTGAGTTCCCTACATTTTAGACCCCTGAGTAATACAAGTATTGATTTAATATCAGATGAGTTGACATATGTTGAAGTGTTCTTTGCTCAGCTATAACACTTTTGACAGATTATGAAGATTTCTGCACTGTTCTGAGGGCATGATGTTAAACCTTCTGAAAGCTGATTTTGCTGGGACCCTCTGCTGACATTAAAAGAAAGTGTATGTCATGGTATAAAGACATTTTTACAATAGAAGAGATTCATAAGTGGCGCCAAGCACTATTCGGTGACATTGTACGTCCAATGCTGCATGCTCTGGTTAATTAGAAAATGTTATCCAGAAGTGTTTTCTGTTTTACAGCAAACCATTCAGGAGCTGTTTGAGGTGTATTCACCCCCAGAGGACTCTGGATTCAGGGTTAAAGCTGAGGAGTTTGTTGTCCTTTCTCAGGAACCTTCGCCTACTGATACAATTACTCCGAAGATTGCACGGCCATTTATTGAGGTAAGAAAAATGAACCTCGAGAATGGCTTCACCTGATCAGTCTAACTATAAAGAATGCGGAAATATATGTTCAAGGCATGTGTGGCTGTAGATACAAATGCTATGCACACTCCTGCTATCTCTTGTTGGCCCCGGATGCGTGCAAGTTTTTTTTCTTCAAAGAAGACTTTCGAGTCACAAGGTATTGTGACTTCTTCTCTTGGTGATAATGAGCATGGCCATCGACTCCATTATTATATTGTTTTCTTTCCGCCGCCTAGTTCAGACGTGTGCTCCGGGTCGACACCATTGAGGTGCTCCTTTTTGGGTCACATGGTTTTCTTCCCTGCGTCAGTGTTGTACTTCAATCATAGTTTCGCGCTATATAAGTACTCACTTCACTTCACTTCTCTGATAAGTGTTAGAAAGTGCCCTATTTCTGCATGGTTGCTGTGAGAAAATGCCATCCTTCTTGCCTTTGTATGCCCCCACTTTTTTCTGAACTGCTGATGTGCTTTGACTGAGTGTGCCCTGGGTTCCTGCCAACCAGGTACCCAGGGCCTTTGTTCCTTCCCTAAAACTGTGTTGAAACTAAAAACCCAATTGGCATCTCTTGCCACCTATCCGCCCCTAGTAAATGGTACCCTAGGTGTCCAGGGCATGGTGACCAGAGAGGACCCCTGAGGACTGCAGCACTTATTGTGCCACCCTCATGGGCCCTGTACCCTGACACCCACACACTGCCTTTGCAGGCTGAGTGTCTAAGTACAGAACTAAACCAAGAGTCGACATGGCACACATCCCTGTGTGCCATGCCCGCAGAATCCACTGCCCTGGCATACTATCACCTCTTTAGCTGGGTGCCCTATGCCAGAGGTGTGGGCACAGGTGCATGAGCCCTGTGCCCCTACAGTTCCCAGGGCCATTCCTGTGCACTGTAAGCGCAGTGATGCCATTAAGAGCATATGGTGCTGGGAGGTTGTCATTACGAACTCCACAGCGCCATAATGGCTACACTGAATACGGACAAGTTTGGTACCAAACTTCTCAGCACATTAAACCCGCACTGATGCCAGTGTAGGATTTAATGTAAAATGCACCAGAGGGCATCTTAGAGATGCCCCCTGAAAACCTAACCTACAATCCATGTCTGGGCTGAGTGGCTGCAGAAGCTTCCACACAGCAGACATGTTGCTGGACCCCTGGGTGGAGAGCCCCCGCTCTCCTGGGCCTGCAACAATGCACATCCTGGGCGAGGTGCTACGTCTCCTACCCCAGCATGGGCAGGGGGAAGCTTCAAAGGCATGCCGCCTATTTGAGCTTCTTCAGACCATTTGCTGTACCCAGCAACTGGCCCCCACCAGCCCTGACCCCCACTCTGGCGGGAAGACAGGTGGGAAAAACTACATCAGGAAGGGGGGGGTGCCAGCCTTTGCCAACCCCACCCCTCAGGTGGGGGAGATGAGGTGAAGGACGACCCGGGCTCCGGCCATCTTGAAGATGGGGATCCCTGCCCAATCACAGCTAGGCTCCTGCCCCCCTCCCACAGGAGAGGAGCAGGCTAGGGGGTGTACCCACCCCAGGACAGGGACCTATTGTTTCCTGCCCTTGCCCTACCTGTAACGCACCTAAATTCAGTATTGAGGGGCTCCCTGAACCTTCCTTCTTCAGATCCCGATACCAAAAGACGACAGAAGATCAAGAAGAAGAAGACCCGCCGCGCAGCTGCTAACAGGACGACAACAACAGACTTGGCCCCAGTTCTACCGACCTGTCGATCCTGGAACCTGCTCCTGCCTAAATCCCAGCGACTCCTGCGGACAGCAACCTTGGGACACCCAGAGGACCTGCCTGCCTTGACCCTCCAAAAGATTGGGACGCCCATCAGCAGAGGTTCTGCTGCAACAACCCCTCTGGTGCCAGCCAGGAAGCTCCGGACCAGCCCACTCTGCACCCGCCGAGCCCAACCGAACCAAGACCACGAGGACGTCCCCCCAGCGACTGGGATCAGAAGTCCAGTGCCCAAAGACCCTCCTCGAAGAACTAGACGACGCCTGCAGACTCAGAACCAGGGTCCACCCCAACCGCGAACAGCTAAGGGTAAGCTTTTCCGACACCCAATGACACCCCTGCACCCGGCTCCCTACAGCCCCCTGTGCCTCCCTTTGGGGTACCTACCTGTGCTCCAAGATCCCAATTTACCTCTCGAAGTGCTGGTCGCCCTTGGAGAGTCTCCGTCCCCGAGCCTTCAGTCTTTGTTCCTTTTTGACCTTTCCCGTTGGATAACATTGAGCGCCCGACGGCTCAAAAGCACCCTGCACCCAGCCGCCTGAGTGCCGCTGGCTGTGCCACCTTTGTCCGTCCTACTTCCCCCCCTTGCCCTGCGCAAGTGACCAGGAGCCCAGCTCCCACACCGCGTGTCCTGCTAGCCAGCAGCCACCAACCGAAGTCCCACTTTCCCTCATTGGATAACATTGGGCCTAACTACCTCTGCACCCGGCCACCCCTGTGCTGCTGGGGCTGAACCAACTGTACTTACCTGACCCTGGGGGACCCCTGAGTCTATGCCCAGAACCTTAACTTCACCAGCCAAGTACTCACCTAGAAACCGGAACTCACTTACCTGCCATTGGATAACATTGACCAATTCTGACTCGAAAATTTTTTAAGTGTGAAGTTTTGGAAACTGAAAATATTCATATAAAATCCGATTCCGAAGTATTCACCTGTGAGCAGGGGAGAAGCCAGTACTCTACCTTGCAGCCCAGCACTAAACCGCAAAAGTAATCCTTACTGGGTTTACTAGTAACCTGTATTTTCTCCATATGAACCCATTGTCTACTTTTCTATGAAATTTCTTTTAAGTGTCTACTTTTGAAAACTTGAAATATTCTTTAAAAATCATACGAAATACTGAAACACAATTACCTACCTGTTTTAAGTTAAGACCCCAGTGCTGGCCCTAGGAGCCCAGTACTGGATTACAAAAGTAACGCTATCATACTTTACTTGCAACCTGAATTTTCTCCCACTGAATAACATTGCCAGATTTTCATTGAAAAGTTTCTAAGTGTGAACTTTTAAAACCGCTTCATATTCATGAAAATTCACTACAGTAACGAAAACGTTTTTGCTAACCTGGTTTCAGCTTAGACCCCAGGACTGAATCTAGGATCTAGTCCTGGAACTACTAAAGTAATCTATTCTGTAATCAACTGTACTTTTATGTTAACAATCCATTAAGCTCAATGCTAAAGTGTGTCTAGACTTGAGTTGCCTTCAGCAACCCCTGTACCTATTGTGTTTACAAACTTTATTGCCTCCTTGCAAAGTAATTACATGACAATACTCCTATCTAGAAAAGTATATTTTTATGCCTGTTGGTTCTAAAAATAAAACAACTATATCTTTGGATATAAAAACAATTGGCCTGGAGTTCAGTCTTTGAGTGTGTGGAATCCTTTGCTGACTGACTGTGCAAAACAAATGCTTTACACTGTCCTCTGATACTGCCTTACTGCTCGACCAAGCTACCACTTTTGAGAGTAAGGTCAGCCCTGACTTCAACCTTTGTTATTCCTTTGGGGTTTGTGGACTCTATACACACTGTACCTTACTTTGGTCCAGTATATAAAGAGCCACTTTCTCACAGTTGCCCACACTTTTGGCTGAACTGCTGATGTGCTTTGACTGAGCGTGCCCTGGGCTCCTGCTAATCAGGTACCCAGGGCCTATGTTCTTTCCCTAAAACTGCATTGAAACCCAAACCCAATTGGCATCTCTGGCCACAGGTCAGCCCCTGGTAAATGGTACCACAGGGTCCGAGGGCACTGTGACCAGGGAAGGTCTCTAAGGACTGCAGCATTTATTTTGCCACCCTTCGAAGTCCTGTACCTTTACACTCACGCACTGCCTTTGCAGGCTGCGTGTCTTGGCGCAGAACAAAGTGAAGAGTCGACATGGCACACATCCCTTTGTGCCATGCCTACAACCCACTGCCCTGGAATAGATCAGTCACCCCTTTAGCAGGGTGCCCTTTACCAGTGGTGAGGGTACAGGTGCATGAGCCCTGTACCCCTACAGTGTCTAAGTCCATTCTTAGACATTGTGTAAGTGCAGTGCTGCCATTAAGAGTATATGGTGCTGGGGGTTTGTCATTACGAATTCCACAGCACCATAATGACTACATTCAAAACTGAGAAGTTTGGTTTCAAACTTCTCAGCACATTAAACCCACACTGATGCCAGTGTGGGATTTAATGAAAATTCACACAGAGGGAATCTTAGAGATGCCCTCTGAAGAACAACTTACCACTAGTGTCCAGGCTGGGTGACTGTTTCAGCTGCCACTACTAGACATGTTTCTGGACACCTGGATCGAGAGCCTGCTGCTCTCGGGGGCCTGAAGCAATGCACATCCTGGGACGAGGTGCCAAGCCTCCTCCCGCAGGATAGGCAGGGTCCACGAAGGGGAAACTTCAAAGGCTTGGTGCCATTGTGAGCTTTCGCAGGCCACTTGTTGCTTTCACGAACTGGTCCCTACTGGTTTTGACCCCCACTTTGGGTGGTCGAACCGGCTGGAAAAACAAGCGAGGAAGAGAGTTGTGCCTACTCCACCCCTCAGGTGGGGGAGGTGAGGTGAAGCACAACTCTCAGTCCCTGCCATCTTGCAGATGGAGGGACCCAACCAATCAGAGTGAGGCATATGCCCCCCTCCCACTGGAGGGTGGCATAATTGGAGGTGTACTCACCCCAAGGAACCCCATTGGTCCCAACCTTTATTTACCTGTAACGCCCCTTTATAGTATTTAGGGGCACCCTGAACCTTGCGTCCTCAGACAGGAAACCAGAAGAAGGACGAACAGCCGTGCCGAAGCTTACAAGAGGAGGATGCCCACTGACTTGGCCCCAGCCCTACCGGCCTGTCCACACCTCAAACCTGCAGAAGCGAAACTCCGGTGTGTCCTGCAGCCTCAAGAACCCTGAGGACCTGCCCTGCCTTCAAAAGAAAGGACTCTGTCTCCTGTGAACACCGAATTTGTTCACCAACAGACTCCAAGTCCGCCAAAGTCCTTGAGTCTGCATCCAACGCCCACGGCCCGAGTTCGAGTGGCCCAACACCAAGAGGAGGTCTCCCTGGTGATCATAATCCGAGAACCAGTGACCCCTGACCTGCCTCAAGCGCCCAGCCGACGCCTGCAGCCTCAAACTGAAAGGTCCCCCCAACCTCGAGCACTAGCTGGTAAGAAGATCAAACCCTAAAAGGCACCCCTGCACCCTACGTCCCACGGCCTTGGGTGGTGTAACTGATGATGCCTAACCAATCCCCACATCCCAACTTACCTCTCCAAGTGGTGGTCGCACTCAGAAACCCTTCGTCCCTGAGCCTGCAGTGTGTTTGCAAACTGGAGACTCCTCAGTTGCGAGTCTAAATCCCTCAGCTTTCTCTTCATAAGGTCATAAGACCCAGCATCTGCCCCAGAAAGGGTCAGGAATCTGTCTCTGCGGTTACCAGAGAATAGTTCCCAAAGGAGTGCCCCCAGTGTGACTACTTCATTTTTTCTCATTTCAAAGGCTATGAACCATTTTGTGATATCATCACTCTCTTCATATTTAGGGACAATCTCTTTGGGGATTTAATCATCACAAGATTGCTCTTTATCCTTAAGTAAATATTGCAACCATTGATGAGTGCTAGGCCCTTCTCTGCGCTCTCTCTCTCTCTCTCTCTCTCTCTCTCTCTCTCTCTCTCTCTCTCTCTCTCTCTCTCTCTCTCTCTCTCTCTCTCTCTCTCTCTCTCTCTCAGCGTATCTCTCTCTCTCCCTCTCCCTCTCTCACTCTCACTCTCACTCTCTCCCCTCTCGCTCTGGCTTTCTCTCCAGGAGTCTGGTCTGTAGATCCAATCTTTTGGTCAACCTTGCTAGCAGGTTGTCCTCCGCTTGAGGCTGTCCTCAATGTCCTCAGTAGTGCCTGATCCACCTGTGTGTGCTCTAGGTACTGGGAGGTTTATTTTTAAATTCAGGGCCACTGGGGCCCTTCTCTCCCTATGAAGTGGGGTGTGTGTGGAGGTTGATAAGCATCCTCATCCCCTCCCTCTTCTTCCACATTTGATTTGTCTTCACCATTTTCAGATGGGTGGTCCTTAGCATGCCCAGCCAACAGCTTCTGGAGCTTTTGTTTGGTGCGTTGAGACCCCATGGTTATGTTTTTAATTTTACATATGGACCTTACCTCCTTCAAAGACCATTGAAGGTAAGGGGAGAGGTCAAGCTCCTCAACCTGGTCCTCTGTCATTGTGGTTATCTTCACTAACAGCTGGGTTCTTGTTAAGAGACATAGTTAAACAAAACTTCTAACCCCTCGTATCGCTAGCCAAAGTGACTTTATATTTTTCTACAATTCTAAAGGGACTTAACCAATGCCCTAACAAGGCTTTTAGTAATTTGGAAAAATTAACGATTTGAAAGAGTCAGAATTGTAAAGACAATTTAAGAGTTCTGTTGTGTGATCAGGTGGTAACCAAGTTAGTCCAACAAATTTGAAGTTGTATATCCCAATGCTGCCACCACCATCGCCAAATTGAGAGTAAGGTATTACCTCTGCCATACCTTTGGGGACTCACTGGACTCTGTGCACATTATACCTCTTTTTGGTATAGTATATACAAAACCAACTTCTTACTGCTGGGGAATTTGTTTTCACCAGTGTTCAGTACATTGTTTAAGATGGCTTCCCTGGTCACTTGCACTGACAGCAAGTAGAACTGACCTGCACAGGGGCATATTTGCTCATGCAGATATGTCCTCACATATAATATTAAGCACCGTGCCTTAGGGCTCTAAGGCCTGCTGTAGGGGTATCATATGCAGTGGTACGGAACATGGCACTTAGGAATGTGGGACATGTGTTTTCACTTTTATCTGCACCAAAACACACAGCCTGCAATGGCAGTCGTGCATGTGCTTGGTGAGGGATCCCCTAGGGTGGCACAATTCGTGCTGCAGCCCTTGGGGGACCCTGCCATAGTACCCCAGGCCCTAGGTACTAGAGTACCATTTACTATTGGCTTACAGTGGTAGCTAAATGTTTGCAAATGTTTTAAACAATTGTACAGTTTTAAGGAAATAACACTGGTATCAGGAACCAGGTTAGAATGAGCCCAGCACCCCTCAGTCGTAGGGGGGGTTGGGGAGGGTACTGCAATAAAAATCCAGTTTCCCACTACCTGGCGGAGGGAACCTCTGGATATGCAGGCCAACTTCATGGACTTTTCCTTCGAAGGTACAAAACCGTTTTGGGAAAAGACCAACTCCATCTCAGGATGATTCAAAGCCAATATTGGCTCAGTCTGCTGTCTTGGTCAACATCATAAGTGGAAGTAATTTCAAGGGATCCAGCAGATTTGATGATGTTGGAGAGGCCTTAACTTCAATCAGCACTAATTGGCCTGTGGTCAGCATCAATCTTAGAACCACACTCTTGAGACAGTTCAGGGTCTGTGGAAAGGGGCCCTGCACCACCTCAGACAGTCGCTAATTCCTCCTCCACCTCCCCAGCCACCCCAGGAAAGTTGCTCTAGGTCCCTTGTTTGGACAATTGCAGGTGGTGGGAGGCCTGGTGTCCCTTTTTCTGAAGGCCTGGAGTGTCTCAACTTTGGTCCATGGGTAATACAGATTGTGGAAAAGAGGTCTTCCTACCCTTCCATGCTTTTCCTTCCAGGATTCCCGCTGCCCATTGGAGCCTTTTGCTGGAACACTTTTTCCTCGTGTAGCAAGGGGTGTCTGCCTTGCATCAGAAAGGAGCCGAGGAGGTGGTGTCAGAGCAGTAGATTGGACAAGGAGGCAACTCTTGTTGCTTCCTTTTTCCAAAGAATGGCATCAGACTGTCTGCTATCCTGGACCTCATGTTTTTTTAACTTCTTCCTGTGTAAGTAGAAGTTCAAAGTGCTGTTTCTCACTCATGTTCCGATTCTGAAGTCCCACAGGAAGTATCTGAGCTTTGTGGAGGGCACAACTACTATCAGTTTGCAGTTCTTTATTTTGGTCTGAAATTGGCACCACAAGTCTTCTCAAAAGTGGGGGAAGCCCATTTCAGGGGGTCGGCGGTTCCAATTTTGTCAGCACCCCCTTACCATCTGGGTAGAGCTATGGAGAAAATTTTTATGTATAAGTCTAGTACCTGGAGGAGGAGTCCGAAGCTGTGGAATCTTGAGGTAGATAGTGTCCACTAGAGACTTCACTACCAAAGGTAAATAACTTTTTCTTCACATTTAACCCTCCATTTCTTTCTAAATTTGTCAAATTAGCCTTTATTAGAATGTGTTTGTATGGGAAAAGTTAATTTAGAGTAACAAATTGCTTTGTTTTACAATGAAACAAAAGTAAAGCTAATAAATGTGCACTGGTGCTGTCCCTATTGAATACGTTTGCATGTGAAGAAAAATCTCTTCTCTGCTGATTCATTTTGATTGATGTTTGGAAAAGTCTTTTCCCTATAAATTCAAAAACACTAGCTTTGCAAATGTGTGTTCTCATCTTGGAATTTGACTTCTGCTTAGGCACTCAGCAGCCTTGAGGAGGTGGACGAAGATCCTACGAGCCAGCAACAAGATCCAGCAGCTGATCACTGCCCTGCCTTATTACCACTCCTTCTTTGTGATTTGGAGAGCGATGAGGAGCCCACACAAGCTTCTGAGCTAGCTGACTTAATGGATCAGGTAAGAACCGTGTGTTGATATAAAGCATTTGTCATTAGTGGTGCAGCACTTCCCATGAGGTATGGGAAATGTAGCAAAGGATGTGCCTGAACACCACCGTTGGGGATCAGTAGCAGAATAATCTTGTAAATGTGTTTCTTTGGATTAGAAAGCTTCACTTCTGCAATAAAATAATTTCACATGCAGATATGGGAAAATACATCAAAAGTTCTGTGTTGTGACATCTGAGGCTGGTTTCTCTGTTGCTAGAAGACTCAAGACCTGCTTTCAAATTGAGTTGTGCTAAGCTCTCATTTTCCCCAGTATCCACAGTGAAGTACTAGGTCGATTTGCCTTGAAGCCTCTGGGCACAATGCAGTCTAAAAATGAAGCTCAGCAATTTGTAACTTGCAGTAGTAGGTTCAGCTCGTATGCCTCCAAAAGACCTCCGTGAAAGAGCCTTTGTGACTTAGTCTGTTAAGGATCACACCAGAACTGTCTTGCTGAACAGTATGTTGCTTGTGCACATGGCCTTCTCAGAAATAAGTTTGAATCAGCAGATCTTTCTGTATTGTTGACCTAATTCTTTGTATAATAACTTTCATTAATAGTTTACTTTCTTAATAAAATTCCTTTTAGCTTCACTTATTTTGTACAGTAGCTTCACAAGCAATGTGTGCAGATTCATGGTCTTTATGGTCATTTGTAACCTCATGAGCTTTGCATGCTAACCTCCTGACCTTTGCGTACTGTTCTCATTCATACTGCATAGCATCTTGGACTTTCCATGCTAGACTCTTAAGCTTTGCATAATAGCCCCCTGAGCTTTACCTGATAGCCTCATTTGGTGTTAGTCTCATGAGCTATGTGTTCCAGAGTTGAGGCTTTTGTCTAATTTGTAAATATGTGTATCAAAATTCTGTTTGCATTGGGGATGACTACTTTAAGTCTTTAAGAGAATGTGTTTTTTGTCTCGTGAACAGCTCACCCCGATCGAAAAGTATGCTCTACAATACCTGGAGATTTTCTACTTGTCCAGCAATGAAGAAAAACAGAGGCTTATCGAGGTACTGGTGTGAGATTTCTGATGCCCACCTAAAATACGAGCACAGAGTGAGGAAGGCAAGATTAAGTATAACGGATGACAGAACCTAGGGTTGGCAAGTCTTGAGACAGTGAGGTTTTTGCTTAATTAATTGTTTTGCAGCTTTTAATTCCTCATGAAAAGTTTAGAATAAGATTTTGGGCACCCTTAAGTCATGTAGTAATTTACAGAAAAGTATTATAGACCTTGACTGAATTAGTAAAATGTCTGAATGTGTTTTCAGCTGTAATGCCACTCTTTTTCCTTTAAGGACGAGTTGAAAGCTGCAAAGAAGGCCTGGGAAATCCATCACATCAAAGAGCTGAAGGAGCTGCATGCAAACCTGCTCTGGGAAGAAGATGAGGAGGAACTTTTCACATACACCCGGGAGGATGCATATAACATGGTAAAGGGTCCCAGCACCTCATTAGGCAGAGGTTTCGATAATTATTTTTATTTATATTGTGGAAAATGGGGTTCTGTTGCAATTACCCCCTGCTTTTTGCATGGATGTTGATGCAACTTTGAATGTGGAGTACTGGGTCCCTGCTGGGCAGGTACCCAGTAAGTCCCTAGTAAATCGTTCCTGGGTACCTAGGGAATTGGGACTGAAGAGGGTGCCCTAGGGGCCCCTCACTTAGGCCATGCAGACTGCCACTGCAGCATGCATGGGCTGGTGAACACAAAATGACTACATCGACGTGGCATACTCCTTGGGTGCCATGCCAGCTATCATTGCCTAAGATATAGGTAAGTCACCCGTCAAGCAGGCCTTACCTGCCCTAAGGCAGGGTGCACTATATCCCAGGTGTTGGCATATCTGCATTTGCAGATTTGCCCCTACAATATTGGAGTCTATTCCTTAATGTTGTAATTGCCAGTGACCCCATAGAAGTACATGGGCTGGAAACTCGACAACTTTGAGTTCCACAGCCCTGATGGCTTCACTAAATGCAGGAGTGTTGGTACCAAACAACTCCTCACTATAAATCCCAGCTGATGCCACTGTGAGATTTATTGTAACATGTACTCAGAGGGCAACTTAGAGGTGACCCCTAAAAACCTGCCGACCCTGGTGTGGGCACTGACTGGCTTTAGGAAGCCTGCCACACACAGACAAGTTTCTGGAACCCTGAGTGGAGAGCCTTTGCTCTCTGGGACCAGAAGCAATGCACATCATAGGCAGAGGTGTTCCACCTCCTCCCCGCAGGATGGGCCAGTGCTCAAAGGGAAGCCTCAAGGCCTGCCGCCTTTGTAATGCGACCCCCAGCCTTTGCTGCTAGCAATAGATGGCAGCCCCCGGTTTACACCCCAACTTTGGACGCAAAAAACGGCGGGAAAACTTAGAAAACTAAGAGGTGTGCCCACCTCTGCCAACTCCACCCCTCAGGTGGAGGCAAAGTTAAGCACACTTTTCAGACCCCTCGACCTTGAAGATGAGGGGACTCCTCCAATCAGGGCTAGGTCTAGGCCCACTCCCACTTGAGAGTGGCATAATAGTGGGTGTAGCTACCCCAGAGAAGGTGTCCATTGTCCTACCACTTCCCTAAAACGTCCCCTGAAGAGAAGACTGAAGAAGACTGCCCTAGCTCTACCAGCCTGTCTCCAGCTTCAACGACCCTGCGACCTGTCTCGCAGCTAGCGACCTCTGAAAACCCTGGCAGGATTGCTTCCTTAGAAAAAGACTCCAATCTCCCGAGTACCGCAGCCCAGTCCAGAAGAAACCAGCTACAAGGATTCTGGAACAAGGCGGATCCGTGACTCTGCCCAAACTGCACCTGATGCCCCAGCCTGAGTCTGAGTGGCTCACCTGCCCAGGGAAGTCTCCCCAGAGATTCTGAGTTCGAATTGGCATTGGCCGACATCTCCTTACCTCTACTGCAGTGTGAACCTGAAGTGTCCCCTCAGCCACCACCGGCCCGGTAAGGAGAAATACGACATCTAAAGGCACCCCTGCGCCTGCTGCCCCCTGGCTTTGAGAAACCAGCAGGTCCCTGTGACCTCCAAAATCCCAATTTAGCCGTTTTCTGCCTGCACCCTCCAGTTCGACGCCTGCAGCCTGTTTCCCAAAAAGAAGATTCTCCATTGAAAAGTATTGCGAGTCAGACGCTGAATTTGCACCCGGCCATCCCTGTGCTGCTGGTGGTGTATATTTGGTGCTGGTCAATTTCCATGAGCACTCAAAATGTACAGGTCCAATATCCAAATTAAAGTTCTGCTGAATTAATCTGATGCAGTCACAGGTGGTAATCCAAAATAAATCATCAACGAATGTCCTTCAAGTCACGGATAATATTTTATTTTCCTTTTTTCTGGATTCAAGCTCTCCAAATCCCATATACAGAAGTCATTCAGCAGAACTTTAATTTCGATATTGGACCTGTACATTTTGAGTGCTCAGGGAAATTGACTTGTTTGTAGACCTACTGGGTAGGTTGTGATGGGTGTTGGTGACCACACCCTTCCTTAGAAGCACCAACAAGATATTTTGGAAATCTATACTATACCCTTAATTGCAGAGCACCCTTGTGACCTGGGTTACCAATCGTTTGTTGTTTATTTGGTGCTGGTTTGTGCCCCCCTGTGCTGGTCCTAACCCTCAAAGTTTGGCCCCTTCAACTGATTTACTTACCTGCAAGCAGTGTGGCTCCAACGACCTCCAGTTTCCATTGAAACGCATTGTTGAACTCCGACTTTGACCTCTGCACCCGGTGTCCTGTGCCGCTGGTGGTGCAGTTCAGGTACTCACCGGACCCTTGCTACTTGCAGACCGTTGTGCCCGAAGACTGGATTTGTAAGTGTTGTACTTATCTGTTAAACTGCAGTATTGTTTTTCTTCATATTATAAAATTAAACTGTTCAGAAATTGCACTAATTGGGCCTTTTTAAAGTGAAAAGTAGTTTTAGTTAAAAACGTACTGCTATGATCTTGGCCTTAAATAAAATACAAGCAACATGTATTTTTTATGAAATTGACATGGATTCTCTTTTTGAGTTGGTTTCCATTATTGGTCAATGTTGGGGAATAAATGTCTTACACTCCTTTGTTAGTCCTAAAGCTTCTTGCCCACACTACCACAAGTAGAGCACTCTGGGTTTTACATTGAGCCCGGTACACATTTGGGGAACCCCTGGACTCTATGCACGGTATTATCACCTAGTGACAATGCCATAGACAGAGCCAGCTTTATATATATATATATCTATAATATAGATAGATAGACATTATACCCTCGGGTCTTGCCAGTGCTATATAAAAAGCAGTATATAAAACTTTAAAAATAGTTTAACATAGTGATTTTTATATAGCACTGGCAAGACCCGAAGGTATTAGAGCGCTTTACAAACATTGTCAACGGTAGTATTGGATAATATTAGTTACACAATAAGGTCTTCTTAGATTCCAATCAAAGCATTTCCTGGGGAGGAACAAACAATGTATATTTTGGAGAGAACGTTCTGGTTGAGATTAAAGTTGTGTGGTAGGCGTTGGAGCTCAAGGTGCTGATGTAGGAGAATATCTTTTAATTGTCTTTTGAAGCTGGGGAGGGAGTTCCAGATTGTGGGGCCATCCCCTGAGAAAGAGCATGTTAGGGCTTTTTGTTTGTGTTTTATTGGTGTGGGGGGATGAGAAGCAGCGTAGTGGAGCTCCTTAAATTTCTTGTCTGTAGTGCCTTAGTGAGTTTGAATGCATGGTTTTGTTGTGTGTAGCACTTTGAGAGGGAGACTAGCAGTTTTGAGGCAGCATCGGGCTACAATCCGGAAACGATTTAGATATTTTAGAAAGAGGTAGATGTGAGCATGATATTTGATTCCAGTGACCATCCTTACTGCTGCATTTAGTGTGGCTCTTAGGGAGCTTGGTGCAACTTCCCAGTGCCAAAGAGGGTGACATTTCCGTAGTTCAATCATGATAGAACCATAGCTTGCATGGCGCTTATTATATAATTCGGGTAGATTTATGGAGGAGTTTATGTTTGCAGAATGCACTCTTCGCTGTATTTTTTGTCTGGGTTCATGCTCAGACTTGGGTCCAGGGTGATCCCTAGGGATTAGCCAGAGTTAATTTGCAGTTAAAAGCATCAGTGGTATTCATCCACTGTTAGACTTGGGGAGTTGTCCATTGTTTGATAAAAGGAGCGTTTCCATCTTGTCTTGGCTGAGTTTCAGGCGGTTGTGTCATAGCCAGTTTGGACATTTATGAGCATAGTAATTGTCCTTCTTAAGTCCTCTAGTGAGGATATTTCTAAGTAGAGCTGGGTGTCCGCTGCATAGACCTGGTATGAGATGTTTGCTTGTTCGAGTATGACGATGGGGGGTTCCATGTAACAATTGAGTGTAGGTGAGTGTACTGTGCTTTTGGGGACACCTTTGGTTATGGCGGAAGTATCTGAGTTTTTGTTGTCTATTTTTACTTGTTTGGAGCAGTTACGTAGATATGAGGCCAACCATTTCAAAACCAAGCAGTCTGCTCCGATCTGTTTGTGGAGGGATTCTAAAAGCAGCTTGTGGTTGAGCATGTCAAAGGCCGCTGATAAGTCTAGGAGGATGAGTATGAGCATCTATTAGCATCCAGTGATTTGTGTATGTCACCTGCTATATTCAGTATAGCTGTTTCCGTGCTGCATCCATCCTGAAACCCGATTAGAATGAGTGAAGAAGATTATTGGAGTAAATGTATATAGAACTGTTTCCAGCACTATAGCTGTTAAATGGCACTATGAATTGCAGGCATTAACATCATCCATTTTAAAGGGAATTAAGTAGAGAAAGTAACCGTATATTGTACTCCTAAAGTGATGTTACTGTACCCAACAAAACGTAGACGCAGTCTTGTCCGTAACACAGAACACAGCAATAGAAATGAAGGAAGTCTGTCATCTGTTTTTACTAGAACATCTCTGCAGATGTGTTTTGATTTAGTGGCATCCGCTGCATTGCCATGAACGGAGAGTTTTCTAATTTTGTTGATGAAGATTAAGAGAGCTTTCAAGGTATATGTACCAAGTTTAATTTATTTGAATAGATAACTGCAAAGAATATGGTTGCAACAAAAATATATAGACACCGATTCTCAAAGGCGCAGTTGAAAGTTGATATAAACTCATAGATTTTCTCCTCTATAATAAGTACATTTTTTGACTTATAGAACAAAAAATGTAATTCCTATATGTTTAAATGTACAAACATCATGCAGATTGTCCACTCTGGGACAGTTTGGATCAGCATGTGTATTGTATACCTGTTTTAACAGGTCATTTTCCTTATGTTTTTTTCCTCCACAGCCGAAGCATTTTTTCATCTGGATAAACATCTTTACGTATTACATCTTATAACATCTGGGTGTTACGTTCCCTTTCTCACCTTGAAAAGTTAATTTTCTCTGTAGTTTTTTTCCCCCATAAACAGTCCGCATGGGAGATGAGATCTAAAGGCTTTGTGAATATCCTCAATGTTTTTATTTTTCCCTGTACACAAGAGTTGACTGTTCTATTACGCGCTAAAAAACCACACCCCAGCATGAAAAGTCTGCAAAGTGTCTGGGTTTTTTTTGTATGTGAGCTGATTAAGCTTAATTGCTAAAACAAAACCTGTAAGTCTAGATTTTGAATCAAGATTTGCATTTTACAGTCACAAATCCAAATTATTATCTTCTGGTATGTACATTTAAGTGGTCTCGGGCCCTTTTACTGTAAAATGACCACACATTTTTATTTTCTTAAAAGCTTTCACTCTCTGGTATTACAATCTAAGTTTGTCTGTTTTAATGCAGTTTGGGCTACCAGAAATTAAGCACTTCAGTCTTTTAGAGTTATAAAAAAATTACATTGATGGCAAGTTTTGATATTTGCCGTAGATTTTCTCATGATACGTTTGCTCTGGATTTAGTGTTGGTGGTATCATGCCCATAAGAAAATAAACATATTGGCTTGAAGGTTGCCCATCTCCCTAGGCATAGTTGTCGAAATTAAAATGTTGTCTTGTGCTAGGAATTTCAGCAACCTTCATATCACCCTATTGTTTGTATTTGAGATTTGTAGACACCCAAGGGTGTTAAAGTTCTAACCAAGAGAAACTTCACAGAAACGACTATCCCTAAGCATCTTGAAGTGAGAAAAGCCAGGTGTTCAAGTGCTTGCAAAAAGCTGCATGGGAGGAGAGGCTAGCAATATGAATGTGCACGGTGTTCCACAACCTGGTTGCAGTAACCCTGAATCCCCTCCCCCAACTTTTCTTTCCGAATTCTTGGTATTTCCACCTTCCTTGGAGAGGCAGACCTCAGATGTCTGTCGGGGATATACCAGTGGAAGGCCATTCTCAAGTGCAACAGTCCCTGGAAGTGGAGGGCGGTGTGAACTAGACGGATAGCTTTGAAAGTCACTTGCTTCCTGACCGACAGTCGGTGCATGGAGCGAATGCCCTCTCTAACAAACCAACATTTAGGAACATTAAGGACGAGGCAAGCAGCAGCGTTCTGAATTGTCTAGACTCTATTGAGTAGTTTTATTAATGTTTAGGTACAGAGAATTGCAGTAATCAAGGGGAGATGTGATTAGCGCAATGACCACTGCTATTCTGAGCTCAGCAGGAATAAGGGGAAAAAGCTTTCTTAACATTTTGATAATGTGGAAGCAGGAGTTAACAGTCCTCTTTGCTTGAATATCAGAAGTAAGAGATGAGTTGAAAAATACCCCTAACGTTTTTTGCCCTAAAATGACCAAACCTCACAATGCGAGTTCTGTTTGTAAGAAAGGATTCCAACTGGACCAGAGCAGTGTGTCTCTCCCCTGCTTGGCGAAGTCTGTTAACCCGACTGGAGGGGGACACTGTGCCAGATGCCGCTGAAAGGTCCATCAGCACCAAGATGGCAGATCCTTCCTGATCAACCTGGCATTGAATGGCATCAATAGGTGTCAGCAGAGCGGATTCCGCGATACGGCCACTCCTAGACCCACATTTGGTTCTAAAAGCACGCTGTGTAAGGAATTCTGATGTCTGAAATCCATAGTGTTTAAATGTGTAAGGAATATTTTCAGAGGATGCAAATGACAAGTTATAAATCACTACAGCTTGTTGCTGATGTTGTAGGTATGTGCCTTTCTCTCATGCCACCACTGCTCTTGTTTAGGTTTGGAAGGTCTTTTAAATAATTAAACCTATTAAAGTTGCTATATTCTAAAGAACTCCAGCTTTGTACTCGCTATGAATGATTTTGCCCCTTTATGATAATAAACATTCAGATCCCCGTCATTAAAATTATCTAAAGTCTCAATCTTGTGAGTTTACATAGTTGAGTGAAATACAAATGTTGATGATAAAAAGGAATACATTTATTGAGGGTAATGTGCAGAATATATTCACAAGTATGCTTCATTCTTTTTATTTACAGGAATATATCTATGAAGACCCAGATGGGCATGATGAAATAATGCCAGTAAGTCTTCTTTTATAGTGATAAAAATTAAAATGCTTAATGCTTTACATTAGTTTAATGTGCACATTTACATCTCTGCACAGCTGTGGACTCCTCCAACTCCTCCCCAGGATGAAAATGATATATACATAGACTCTGTTTTGAGCCTGATGTATGATCTCAACCCAATCCCTGAATCTAAGCTGCCGCCGGTGTATGTGAGGAAAGAACGCAAGCGGCAGCGGATGGATCCCACAGGTAAATTACTGACACCATTATCCTGATGCATTTAAAGTATTTTGCTTTCTCCGTCAGTTATAAGTACCTGGTATATAATTTTGAGACTGGTGTAGCTAATCAGGATACCATACCAGTACTGCTGCTTATCTCTCAGTAAGGGTGAAGCAGGTAGGGACAGTTGACAAGTATATCTACTTGTGTTGGATGAAATTGAGTCTGTGGGAGCAAGTGGCCTAATAGCCAACATTGTATCCATTGCTGTTAATTGCCCTTCACTTCATTGTGCACCCCCATCTCTGGCACATAATCTCTTAGTAAGTAATTAACTGCGTTTAACAATACAGTGAGCGAGTGCAGGTAGGCTTAATTACATTGTTAGTGTTTCGGTGTTCCTCCAAACTTTTTGGCATAGATGACAACGACAGCTGATATAAGTTTCTCTACTGAATATTCCTACATTTATCAGCTGTTGGCAGGAAGAAAAAGCTGCGCCATGGTGAGACGGTTGTCCCCCCTCGGTCACTGTTCGACAGAGCCGCACCAAGCATGCTTAAAATGCGCCGTGAGGGCAAAGAACAGAAAAAGAACATCCTGTTAAAGCAGCAGACACAGTTCGCCAAACCCTTGCCTGCTCTCGTCAAGCCCACTACCGAGCCTGGCCAGGACAACCCAGAATGGCTCATCAGCGAGGATTGGGCACTGCTGCAGGTAATCAGGACTTGGCTGGAGCATTTTTACTGTTTGTAATTCTGCCGTTGAGAACGGTTTGAAATATATGTGTAAAAGACCACATGGGTTGTTCTAAAAAGTAACTCATTCTTGTTAGTAAGCTGCACATGTAAGATTGCTCTTATACTTTTGAGTTACTTTGCTGCTTTGAACTGTTTCCAAAATCTTGATTGTAAAGCTATTCAAAAGTGTGGACTTTTTGGCTGAGGAAGTGGGTGGAACCAAATGTATAAGTCATTACAGGCAAAAAGACACAGCATCTGCACCACACATGTCCAAACACAGGTACTGTAACACCCTCTCATAAAAAATAATGGAGATAGACTTAAAATAAAACCCCATAGGAAATAATGTTACATTATTTAAAATAGTAAAAAAAATTAAATATATATAATTTAATTTATAAAATTAAAACATTTATTATTTATAAAATATTTTTTTTACTTTTTGAATTTATGAATTAGTGTTATGTAATCAATGTATTTCTTTAAATATAATTAAATTACTATTAATTCATTCCATACATCCTCTTGAATAATTATTGTTGCATTATATATGTGTATATATATATATATATATATATATATATATATATCGTGTAGGCTGAATATATTTTATTTCCATTTCAGAAAAGAAATAATTTTAATTTTTTAAATTTATTTAACTGAAGTAATGCATTAATTCATAATCAATTTAATGGTGCTGTATCATTTTCATTTTGTACTAATTTTAAAAAAATCTTTTATAGCAATATTAACATAAAACTGATTTATAACTCAGTGACTTAATACTTTGTTTTTTAGGATTTTGTGTTCTCTCCCTTCTTGTTAAAGCAGTATAGAATATAAATGTGGAATATGTGGATAACTGTTGGTTGCTAAAAAGTATTTGGTATTTTATTTTGTATATGTACGTCACATTTAAATCGTACATTGTGCTTTACACATGCTGACACAAAGAGATTTTGTCTCTCTTGTATGAAAACTTGGACTATTAACAGCGAATGACAATGAATTGTCAGAGGTAGAAAGTTCAGAAGAAATTATATCTGTTTACAGGGCGGTTGGTGTTCCCCTCAGGAAGTTGCTTTAAACACTCCTGGTTACAACAGAAACCACTGTACAAATACACCGTACATTCTATCTAGTTTTAAAAGTGGGCTCATTAACGCACGGTCTATGTGTAGTCCTAGCCAGGACATCAAGGAATTATTCCTCGACCACAAGTTAGATTTCCTCTTCATAACCGAGATGTGGCTCGATGACTGTAGCAACCCTGACCTGTTGGTCGCTCTTCTGCCCGGCTATGTCATATTTAGACTGGACAGGCTGAGTGGAAGAGGAGGAGGAGTTGCTATAATAATCAGAAACTCCCTGAAGTGTCACACATTTAATCTTAGCCATCTCAAAGGTGTCGAAAGCATTGGCTTTTCTATTACGCTTAATTCCTCCATGTCCCCCTGGTAGTTCCACTATGTTTTTGGGTTCCCTGGGTGAATCCTTAGGGCAGCAGCTACTTCGCTACCCATATTTTACTCTCCTGGGTGATTGCAACCTACAGCTTGAATCTAAAACTGACTCCCAGGCCACTAACTTTTATCAGACACTTGAAATATTTGGACTCTCCCAAAAAGTGGTAAAGGCTACTCACCGAGCAGGACGTACACTTGATGGGGTCTGTTCCAACTTCCCCTCTCTAGTGACTCGTATTCCTATCCCGCAAATCTGGACGGACAATTGTTTTGTCCCTTTTAACATAAATGTGCACCGCCCTTCTAAAACGGTAAAAACATCCCTGCAGCCTTCGTCCAATCAGAACTGGGCAACTGTTGCCGAAAACACCAAGCTTAAGCACTTGGCTCAGTCTCAATTTCCCAGCCTGTCTGGTTACGTCGATAGAGATTCTAAAACTTTCCACACCTGGATGCAGCGAGTTCTTAAAGATCTCGTCCCCCCAAAGCGCCCTTCAAAAAAGGAGAAAACGAAAAAGATAAGTGCCCCATGGTACACGCAGTCTCTTGCAGTACTACACCTTCAGTGTAAAAAAAAGTGAACGCAAATGAAGGAAACCCTATGACCCGATAGCGAAAGCTCTCTACGTAAAACATAGGAATGCATATTTTAGTAACATAAAAATTGCTAAGAAGGATTACTATCCAAAATCATTAAAATTTGGGTGGAAAATACGGCCCCATCACCAGTGTTCCCCCTAATGTGCGCGGCTGCGCTCCCGCGCACCTTTAAGACATCGAGCGCGCAGTGTCCCGTGTGAAGCGCGCACACGTTCTTGCCGCCGCCCGCTTTTAAAATGCGAGCGTCGAAAAACGGCAATTTACTGGTTGCCTGAGACCTTTGGGAAAGTATTCCTGTTAATCAGAGCGCCCATCATGCGCTGCAATTAGCAGGAATATTTTCACAATGGCACACAATCGGCACCCAGTGGCGCTGTATTTAGAAAATAAATGAAGCAAGAATGAAAGCACGACGTGTAAAGCACACATCGTGCTTTCAGACTTGCTTAATTAACAGGAATACTTTCCCAAAGGCCCACAATCGTCGTGCTTTCAGACTGATGGTGGCGAGATGAGGTTTCAAGGCCGGTTGTGAAAAGCGAGCACTGCAAAGTGAACTTTACGAAACAGTCTAAGCAGGGGGGTTCTTTGAATCTGCAGTAAAGTTCACTTTACAGTTTTTCTAGGGCAGGCTGCTACTATTTCAAAGCTCAATTGTTTTTTCTAACACAAATACTTAGTATAATGACGTCGAGTACAGGGCAAACCAAGAACAAACGTAGCATTAGAATTGCTATGTATTCTCAGGAACACTTACGTGTCTTAATATTTATGCTTGGCTTAGTCTTCATTTGTGAGGGGAAAAGCCAAGAATTGTGTTATCCTTGTTCCATGTTATCCATGTTCAATAAGGTGTGTGCTTGGGGAAATCTTGGTTTCCAGTTCTAGATGTTATACCCCTGAGAGCCGGTGGGAGAGAGTTCAGATTATCAGGACCAAGCAAATAGAATGAAAGGAAATAAGATGTGCGCAGGAACGGTTAGCTTTTACTAAAAGGTGAAAGTTAGTTTAATGTATGACACTGTACTCGGATACGATCTAATATAGGGTAAGATAGTTCATAGATCGCGTACTGCTTTAGACGCTATTGTGAGGGTTTAAAATAATGTTTAGTTGATAAATTGCCAGTTTGCAACCGTTACCTTGCGCTGAGATTCCAGCTAAGGAGACAGAAAATAACACAGGTGGCAAAGTGTTCTGGCATGAGCTCCTTTTAATTGCCTTTATTGCCCTGGTTTCTTCCTTCATATTCCGTGTTATTCTTCATTTACCCCTTACACTAACCATCGGAATTGTTTGAGCAGATATATTAATTAAAATAGTTTTTTTAGTTGTCGTTTTAAGGTAAGGTCACTAAAACTTGAGTTGACATTTTCAGACTCCCTCTACTGACATGCACATTTGTAATTACGAAAAGAATAATGTTTTATTTTCCATGTTTGAAAGGCCTGCTGGAGTTCTTTTCCATTAGCAGAAATAGGGTTTATTTTGGGGTGTGCTGAAATGAAATGTCATTTCTTTTGTAGCTTTGAAAGAAGATTTGTCCTATCTGTACTTTTCTTGCAACAAATCAAGGACTTTTACTGGTCCTGTGGATAATTCTTACCCAGCGAAAGTCACGCAACTCTCTGGCACTATGCCAGGGTGTGTGGGACTTTCCTGGGAGTGGAGAGAAAAAGTTTAGGATATCTTTCCTTCCATCAACAATGGTAATAGTAGGCTGCTACCTAAGATGTACAGGCAGAGTTTGCAGCTTGTTATTTCATTGGCTGAACTTACAAGAAGCAGGAACATAAGCGGACAGACCTATGCTGCGAGACCAAATCTCATTAGATTGGACTTTTGAGTAGTGGTGCTGTAGCTTTGGTTTAATAAGGAGGGCTTTGGGGCAGTAGGAAACGGTGTCTTGACTTAATCAGGCTTTACAGTGGTCACCACATGGAATTTAACCTGTGCACTTTGCACTGTAGTAATAAGCGTGTGAATGTAAGTCTATTAGCACAACTGTTTCAGCAACGCTTTATTTGTCAGAATTTACTTGGATATTGCAAAATATTTAGACTACAATGCTTTAGAACCCCAAACTCACATCAACATGTGTGACTTAGATGTAACGCCCCAAGTAGCAAGGGTGTGCCTAGACGTGAGTCCAGTGCTCACTGTGCCACTGGACCCAAGCTGTACCCCGCCTGATGAGTCCATACAGGGCACAACCAGAAGCAGCAAAATATCAATAGGGTGGCACACTATGCAATACACATATTTTTAGCTTAATTGCTTTTAAGCCACACCCTTAATTGCATCGGTTACGCCCCTTTGAAATATCCACGAGTATTTTCATCCCACTCAAAGCCCTCGTCTACATGCGCAGTCAGGTGCTTGGCGCACATAGCCTTGGCTGCAGCGCACAGAGACCTTACTCTGCCGCACACAGAGGAAAATAATTAGTGGGAACATTGCCCATCACACTCAGTCTGGTTGAAGTCCCTATATGAAACATCTAAGGTGGACTTGGTCAGAACCTGTAGTAAACGTAACTTGGCTTTTTGGGATTTGTTGGTCCAGTGGAGATAGTTTTCCGTGGATTTTTAAATTTTTTTCCCCGGGTCCTATGATTATGCCTAGTATACTCCAAGGACCTGGGCTCCCTGTTTCACTGTCAGTCCTTCAGGTTGAAAAAGATACCAATAATGCCAAATCATGTTGCGGTGCGGGAGACAGTCAAAATCTTAAGTCTCTCTGGGTTGGACATGCTAGGTGGTTGGCGGTTTCTTGAAAGGAGGGCAAGGCAATTGAGGACAAAAAAAAAAAAGCAATTCAGGATGCCCAACAAAAACAAAAAACTGTCTTTTCCATAGTTCAATCCTTCACCCACCCGAAAGCTCTCCAATTGGAAATTCCTCCGTCTCAAGGCTTCTGCAATCAAATCGCTGATTACTTTGAGGAGAAAATCAAACTCTAACAGGACGATTTTCCACCGATCCCTCAATCCATCACTAAGGACACTAATGACACGACTGTGACAGCGGCACATACTCTTAGAATGTTTCAACCAGTGACTCTTGTGCAAACCCGCGAAGCCATCATATCCTGTAAATCAGGATCTCCATCTGACTCTTGTCCCCCGCTGAGCCTCCATCAGATAATTGATATAGTGAATCCCATTATAAATGCAATAGTTAATGCCTCACTTAGTTCAGGCATTGTTCCATCTGATTGGAAAAAAGCAATAGTGAAACCTTTAATGAAAAAACAAAATAAAAATATTACAGATCTCTCCGATCTACGACCGATATCCCTTCTCCCGGTCCTTGGGAAAATAACTGAACAAATGGTCCATCAAGAGCTGAAGAATTTTGTGGAAATGCATAACATCTGACACCACCAACAATCTGGTTTTCGCCCAAAGCATTCCACTGAAACAGCTCTCATCGAACTTACTGATTCCATTAAACATTTACAGGATGAAGGAAAAAACGCCGTCCTGATATCACTTGATCTATCGGCGGCGTTGAATACCATTTCCCATAAAATACTTATTGGTAGATTGAGAGAAAAGGGAATTACAGAGGGTGCCCTTGACTGGATAAGTTCTTTCCTATCTGAGAGAACCCAAACCCCTTCACTGGGACCTTTTCTCTCGATAGAAAAAAAAATCACCTCTCGCGTTCCCCAGGGCTCCATTTTAAGTTCGTTACTTTTTAATATTTACATGGTGCCCCTTATTACTCTAATTGAATCATATGGGATACTAGTAAGATCGTAGGCCGATGATACTCAATTGATTGTATCCTTAGATAAGAACTCCACAAATGCTGAACAGGATTTTCAGAACTGTCTGACTGACGTCTTTTTTGTGCATGAATAACAACCATCTGAAATGTTAGTCAAGTAAAACGGAAATATTGCCCTTGGGAAAAAATGTCAACTTTAGCCCCAGTAAATGGTGGCCAAAGGGCACCACTGCACCCCCTAGCTCGGTTGAAGTGGCCAGAAATCTGGGTGTACTTTTTGATTCATCATTGTCCTATGACCACCTTGTAAGGAGTGTTGCAGGAAGCTGTTTCAATATTATAAAATAATTAAAGAAATTCTTTGATTTTCTCCCCATCGAGTCGAGAAAGGCTGTGGCAGTTGCTCTCATACTTTCCAGCCTCGATTATTGCAATGGTCTTATGGCAGGGGTAAAAAAGCTCACGTTAAAAAAACTACAAAGTGTGCGACACGCGGCAGCGAGACTGGTACTAAAACTGCCTAGAAAATCCTCTGCATCTACAGCCCTTAGGAAATTGCACTGGCTTCCCCTCCACAAAAGGATTTTGTTAAAAATCCTTTTGACTACCTTTAGGGCGCTAAATAACATTGGCCCAAAGTATCTTTCGAGAAGATATACCCGTTACAACCCTACTAGAGTTTTAAGATCATTAGGCTGTAATTTAATCAGTATTCCCAAATTTCATTACAAAACCAAGGGTGGAAAAACTCTTAGTGTCCTGGCTTCTAGGGCATGGAATTCCATGCCCAAAGAACTAAGACTGCTGGATCTAGAGAACCCATTCAGGAAACAACTTAAGACCTGGATTTTCAATCTGACAGATGCATACGTATTGACCGCCATTTAGATCTTACCTCTGTTTACTCCCACTTTCCTCAGCACCAGGATGCTCCTTCCGTAGCGACAGTTCGCGCTTTATAAATATTAAATAACAAATAACAAACAACAAGTGTAGTGCGTTTTCTGATCTTTGCTTTTGACCACAGATTCCTTACATTGTGAATCTCCCCTAACGCCAGATCTGGAAACTCTTTTCAATAGCTTCTGTGTGCTAGTAAGTAGCAGCATAGGCCTCAATCTGAAAGAGACACGTTAGTGATAGATTCCTTACCTTAGAATATCCCCAGGCGTCAGACTCGATCCGGAAACTTTTGCGTAGCAGTACCCTTGCCCGTCGGTAGGCGTCGTCCGTGGCTCCGCGTCCGTCGTCTGCGTCGTGGGCGCCGTGATGACGTCGTCGGAGTACTTAGACGCCGCCTCCGCGTGCTGACGTCAGTTCTTCTTTTTCGGCGCCAGCCAGCGCAGATCTGGAAAGAGCAGTTCCCTAGTCACTTTTTGACTAAGTTTTGGTGATCTTTTGATCCATTTCAAAGTCTGTACGACTCCGACGGTGCCTGTAGGGATGCCCGGATTCGAGCATTGCGTCGAGTGCGACCGGACCATGTCGGTCACGGATCCCCACCGCCTGTGCCTGACGTGTTTGGGCGTCGACCATGACGACGAGGCCTGCCCCGACTGTCGGGCCCTTTCGAGGAAGGCCAGGCAGGAGCGGTCCCGCAGGCGACTCGAACTCCGGCAGTCGGCCCCGCGCCATGTGAGGTCCCGGTCCCACGGGAGGTCGAGGGACAGGTCGCGGGGACGGAGCCGTCACAGCTCCGGGAGTCGGCACCACTCCTCTGGGTCCAAGTCGTCAGGTAAGAAGCATAAGAAGTCGAAGAGACATTATCGCTCTTATGACTCCCCCCCGACGCTCGCACGATGCGGCCGGGGGTTCGGGTGACACCGCCCACGCGGCTCCTCGGGAGTCGCGGGCGCCGCGTCCGGCCCCATACCCTCTGGTCCCTGGGCTGAATGCGACGCCGGAGGAGATTGAGCGTTTCCTCATGGCCATGAGGTCCCTTTCTCCTCCGACTGGTTCCGCGGCGCCTTCGGGCCCAGCGAACCCGTCTGGGGGCCCTAGTGGGTCGGGGTCTTCGACCCCGACGCCGTCGGGTGCTTCGGCCCCGACGCTGCCGACGCCTTCGGGACCGGCGCTGCAGGGCCCCACGATCCCGACACCGCCGGTACCCTCGGGCCCAGGGCCGCAGGGTACAGCGGCCCCGGTGCCGTCGGCGCCTTTGGGTCCGGCGCCGCTGGACCTTCGTTGGGTGATGGATCGTCACTGGTGGACCTTACGACCCCCCCGGCGTCGGTCCGTGTGGTGTCCCCTCCGGCACCCGTCCCCGATGCCTCCTTTCATTCGGTTCCGACGTCGGGACGACGCCTACCGGCGCCAATCTCGACGCCGTTTGGAGATTTTAGCTTCTACGAACCGACCTCATACAATTACGACCCTGAATCTCAGGAGATGAGGGATGAGGACCCTCTGGCCAGGGAGTGCCAGTCTAACATGGACTGGGCAGGAGACCTTGGGGAGGCCAGTGGCCTGGACACCTCTCCAGACACTGGATTTGTCTCTCCTCCTACCGTGGCTTCGGAGGAGGGAGCTACCTATGGTGTGATGTTGACGAGGGCTGCCAAGGCCTTGGGCCTTGAGCTCCCCGTCACGGCCGTGAAGACTAACCTCCTCACTGAGGTCGTTAAGCCGCAGTCATGCTCTATGGAGCCTCTGCTGCCGTTTAATGAGGCCTTGACGGACGTTCTTTTGGGCACTTGGTCCAGGCCCGCTACGGGTTCAACCTGTAGATCGGAACGTGGCCAGACGCCACCGCCCGGCTCCGGGCGACCCATGTTTCCTGTCCTCCCACCCCACCCCCGAGAGTCTGGGCATCCAGGGAATCCAAGAGGTACGAGAACTATGGCAAGAAGATCTTCTCGTCCCTTAGTTTGGGACTGCAGTCTTCCAACACCGCATGCCTCTTGGGCCGCTACACCCACTCTCTGTGGGAGACGGTGGCGGAAGTGCTGCCAGAGTGCCTGTTGGAGGTACGGGCCAAACTCGGCCAAGCTCTTGTGGCGGACCGGGACGCAGCCAAGTATTCAATCAGGCGTGGGCTGGATACTACTGACTCGCTGGGCAGAGCGATGGCTACGACGGTGGCGGTACGACGCCACTCCTGGCTGAGATCCGCCAATTTTTCGGAAGACGTCCAAAACACCCTTATGGACATGCCGTTCGATGGCCGTCACCTCTTTGGCGACAAGGCAGACCACGCGCTTGAGCGCTTTAAGGACTCCAGGGCTACGGCCAAGTCCTTGGGCCTCTCGGCCCCGCGCCAGCAACCGGGTGCCTTACGCTCCTTTCGTGGCCACGGAAGGGGCGTCCCCACACGCGCGCCAGCCACTCGCCGCAAACTGTCGTCCAGCGCGGCGGCGGCCGTGGAAACCGCCGTGGAGGCGGTCGGGGAAACAGGCGGAGTCAGTCCACACCTGCCCCCGCGGCATCCACCTCTAAACCCTCCTAGTCCGTGCTTTTCGGCCCATGTGACGCCAGTGGGAGACAGGGTTCGCCATCACCACTCTCACTGGCGCACTGTCACTTCGGACAGGTGGGTGCTGCAGATCGTCCGAAGGGGCTACTCCCTCCCCTTCGCGACGACCCCTCAAGCCATGCCACCGCAACACCACCGTGTATCGGGGGATCACTTGCGGCTCCTGCAGGAGGAAGTTTCGGCCCTCTTGGCCAAGGGGGCCATCGAGCGCGTTCCTGGGCCAGAAGTAGGACGTGGTTGCTACTCCCACTACTTCCTGGTACCCAAGAAGGGCAAAGGGGGCCTACACCCTATCTTGGATCTGAGGAACGTCAACGGCTTCCTCCGGAAGGAGAAGTTCAAAATGCTGACTCTGGCTCAGGTCTTAGCTGCCCTAGACCCAGGAGACTGGATGGTAGCGTTGGACTTGCAGGACGCGTATTTCCACATCCCTGTCCTACCGGCCCACCGGCGTTACCTGCGGTTCACGGTAGGCCACGAGCACTTTCAGTTTACCGTGCTCCCCTTCGGCCTTACCAGCGCCCCACAGGTGTTCACGAAGGTGATGGCGGTGGTCGCAGCTCATCTGCGCAGGTTAGGGGTGTCAGTCTTCCCCTACCTAGACGACTGGTTGTTGAAGGCGGGCTCGCCCCAGACAGGCGTCAGCCACCTACAGACTACGGCGGATCTCCTGCACCAGCTGGGATTTTCCATCAATGTGCCGAAGTCACACCTGTGCCCCTCTCAGAAGCTCCTTTTCATCGGAGCGGTTCTCGACTCGGCGCAGTTTCGGGTTTACCCGCCCGAACAGCGGGTTCGGGATATACAGGCTCTGATTCCGATCTTCCGGCCTTTATCCCGAGTTTCGGTCAGGTTGACGCTGCGGCTTCTGGGGCTGATGGCCTCCTGCATCCTTCTGGTGCATCACGCACGGTGGCGGATGCGGGCTCTGCAGTGGGACCTGAAGTTTCAGTGGGCCCAGCATCAGGGCAACCTGTCCGACCATGTCCTGATCTCGAAGGGCACTGCGAGACAGCTGCAGTGGTGGCTCACGGACCGCGATTGGGTCAACGGCAGATCCCTCTCCCTTCCCCAACCGGAGCACGTAGTTTTGACGGACGCGTCCCTCCAGGGCTGGGGAGGCCACTTGGGAGAGGCGGAGATCAGAGGACTCTGGTCTCCGGCGGAGTCCCGGCTCCATATCAATCTGTTGGAGCTGCGGGCGATTCGTCTGGCACTGAAGGCATTCCTCCCGTCTGTCCGAGGGAGTGCAGTGCAAGTGTTCACGGACAACACCACCGCCATGTGGTACTGCAACAAACAGGGCGGAGTGGGGTCGTGGACCCTTTGCCCGGAGGCTCTGCGTCTCTGGCAATGGCTGGAACATCAGGGCGTGACTCTGGTGGTTCAACACCTGGCAGGTTCTCTGAACGCCAGGGCGGACGAACTCAGCCGTCGGTGCTCGATGGATCACGAATGGTGTCTGAACTCGGACGTGGCGCAAGGCCTCTTTCTGCAGTGAGGAGAGCCTTGGTTAGATCTATTCGCCACCGAAGAGAACGCGCAATGTCATCAGTTCTGCACGTTGGAATTTCCAAGGCGGCACTCGCTCGGAGACGCTTTTCGTCACGAGTGGAGTTGCGGTCTGTTGTACGCCTTTCCGCCTATACCACTTCTGCCCAGAGTGCTGAAGAAGATCAGGCGCGACCGGGCACAAGTCATCCTTGTGGCTCCGGACTGGGCACGAAGGTACTGGTATCCCGAGCTACTCAGTATGTCAGCCGATCCCCCGGTTCGTATGCCTCTTCAGGAGGATCTTCTGTCGCAGCAGCAGGGGACGGTCCTCCACCCGAACCTGTCCAGTCTCCACCTCCATGCTTGGAGATTGAGCGGCGACAGTTGAGGGCATTTGACTTGCCTCCTGAAGTTTGCAACATCATTCTGGCAGCCAGGTGTCCCTCCACAAAGTCGGTATACGCCTGCAGGTGGAACAGATTTGTGGCATGGTGCACAGCAAAGGCTGTGGATCCCCTCAATGCCCCTCTCTCTGAGGTTCTCCTCTTTCTTCCCTCTCTTGCCCAGCAGGGCTCTGCTCTAGGCACTGTCAAGGGCTATCTTTCAGCTCTTTCAGCCTTTCTGAGGCTGCCTGACCAACCTTCTTTGTTCAAGTCCCCTATCGTTAATCGATTCCTGAAGGGCATCACTCATACCTTTCCTCTTGTTCCCTTCGTGATGCCTCAGTGGGACTTGAACCTGGTTCTAACGTTTCTGATGTGCGCTCCCTTAGAGCCACTTCACAACTGTCCTCTTCGCCTTCTTTCTTTGAAGACTGCCTTCCTGGTAGCCATCACCTCTGCCAGGAGAGTGAGTGAGCTCCAGGCTCTGTCTTGTAAGCCTCCTTTCCTTTCAGTCCATCCGGACAAGGTTGTATTACGGACAAGGCCCTCCTTCCTTCTCAAGGTAGTCACGGCCTCCCACATTGGGCAATCCATCACGTTGCCCACCTTCTTTCCGCCTCCGCACCCCTCGAGAGAGGAGGAGAGGCTCCACCGTCTGGACCTAAAATGTCCGCTCTCATTTTATCTGAACCGCACACAATAGTTCTGGGTGGATGATCAACTCTTTGTTGGGTACGCGGGCGCTAAGAAAGGGAAAGTGGTGCACAAGCGGACCATCTCCCGGTGGATTATCTTGTGCATCCAGGCGTGTTACTCCTTGGCTAAGAAGGAACCCTCTGTTGGGCTGAGGGCTCATTCCACTCGAGCCACGGCCACTACAACTGCCTTGGGCCGAGGTGTGCCCTTGCAGGACATTTGCCAGGCACCTACGTGGGCCTCGCTGCACACGTTTGCAAGACACTATTGCCTGGACAGTCAAGTCCGGAGGGACGGCTACTTTGGCCGTTCCGTCCTCCAGGACTTTCTGGTGTGATTATTGGTTCGCAGACCCTCCACCACGGGGATGGTATTGCTGGGGTATCTATTCCAAGGTAAGGAATCTATCACTAACGTGTCTCTTTCAGATGCACAAGTTACTACTTGTGTTACGATATATCTGTAAGAGACATTAGTTAGTGATAGATTCCTTACCGTCCCACCCATCCTCCCCGTTCTGCGAACCGATATCTAGGGTTAAGGTCATCCCCTTTCAGGGCCCTAGTTTCTTGGCACCAGTGTTGGTTTTTGTCATGGCTCTGCGCTTCTGGCGCGGAACAGCTGTGGCTAAGAACTGACGTCAGCACGCGGAGGCGGCGTCTAAATACTCCGACGACGTCATCACGGCACCCACGACGACGGACGCGGAGCCGCAGACGTCGTCTACCGACGCGCAAGAGTACTGCTACGCAAAAGTTTCCGGATCCAGTCTGACGCCTGGGGATATTCTAAGGTAAGGAATCTATCACTAACTAATGTCTCTTACAGATATATCGTTACACAAGTCGTAACTTGTGCGTCACAACTCCCTAAAAACTTTGAAAAGGTGGGACCCAGAGCAGAACAGGCACCACATTGAATGCTGATGTCATTTCCTCTTTTTACGCAACCTTCACCTCTTATCTTGAGCTCCTTTTATCAATTTCAGTTCTACCAAATTCTTGCTTTCAAACGTTTGGCAGTGTGTAGATGAATCGCCCTAAAACAACCCTTGGACCCTTGACCCCACCAGGTAGGTCGCTCTCCCTCTGCACAGCACCGCCTGTGTCTCCCTGCCCCAGCTGCCACGGAAGTTCGAGGCCCTCCACCACCCGCAGGCTACCCCCTGCTCCTCATCCCTGGTGGCCAGTGGTAGGCCTTAGGTTCCGCTTTATTGTTTTATTGTATTGCCTGTATTTCATTGTTGTGTCTGTGACTGCTGTTGTTCTGTCTTCCCGCGCTGCCTGTTCGTGGTCCGTGCCAGTTTTCCTCCCTCTGTTCCCCTCACTGTCCCAGTGTCTCTCAGCCCGGTTTTTCCTTTTGTACCCCTCGCTGCCCCATGTCCCTGCCCAGTTTTTCCTTCTCTACCCCTCGCTGCCCCCGTGTCGCTGCCTGTTTTTTCCTTCTGTACCCCACGCTGCCTGTGTGGTTATGTTAAAAATATTTGTAGAGCGCACTTAAACCAAACGGTTTCATGGCGCTGAGAGCGGGAAGGAGGCAGCGGTGAGATGACAGAAGCTATTACTCATATACTTGAGAGAAGAGAAAGGTTTTGAGAAGTGTTATAAATTGGTTGTAAGACGTTGCTGTTCTCAGTCCGGTCGAAAGGGAGTTCCAGAAGTGAGGGGCCAGGAATGAAAATATGAGTCCACTGTGTTTTTTTCGTTTGAAGATAAGGGTCATGAGCAGGTTAAGGTGAGAGGAGCAGAGTTAGAGTATGGGGACGTAGCGATGGATCCTAGACGAGATGAAAGCTGGGCCCTGACCAGCGAGGGCTTTAAAAATGGTGCAGCCCAATTTAAATGCACAACGTTTGGCCACCGTAAGCCCGCGGAGGCTCTTCATCAGGGGGCGGACATGTTGATGTCTGGGTTGATGAAAAATGAGCCTAGCTGCTTGGTTTTGTACCAGTTGTAGACGGTGGAGTTGGTATGCTGGAATGCCGACATAGAGTGAGTTGGCATAATCGATGCGGGAGATAACCAAGGCCAGAGTGACATGGGTCAGGGCCTAGGTGGTCAGGAATCTGCAGATCTTCCGTATTTTGCGTAGGTGGAAAAAGCAGTAAGATACCACTGCGCTAATCTGCGGTTTCATAGACAGGTCGTTGCTGATTATGACCCCTAGGCTTTTTACAGCATCTACTGGGCAAGGGGAGCTGCCTAGGAGGGGGCCCAGAAGTTAGAATTCCAGGGGGGGTTAGCAGTGCCTCCAGTCAGGATCAGCTCGGTTTTGTCGGGTTGTGTTTTAATTGGTTGGCGTACATCCATTCGCTAATAGAGATCATGGTGGATTGGAAATTAGAAACTGAAGTGTAAGAAGAATCAATTTCGAACACCAGCTGGAGGTCATCCGCATAGTTAAAATTTGCGTAAGGACAAAACCAGAGGTTACATGTATAAGTTAATTAAGAGGGGCGATAGGGAGGAGCCCTGGGGGACTCCGCAGGTCAACCTGGCTTTTTTGGCTGAGAAGTTGGCAAGACGAACTGCCTGAAAACGATTATGTAGGAAGGAGCGAAATCCACCTAAGAGCCAGGCCCTGGATACCAGCGTTGTTGACACAGTCGATCAGGAGATCATGGTCGACCGTGTCAAAGGCCGCTGACAGATCTAGAAGTACCAGGGCCTGGGTGATGGTTTTTAATGGCTCCTCTCCTTAGCTCGTCCATGACTGCCAGGATGACTGACTCCGTGGAGTGCGCTGGTCTGAATCCTGCCTGTTGGGAATCGAGAAACTGAGAGTGCTCAATACATGAGCTAAGACAGTTAGTTACGTCGGCCTCTAAGATCTTGCTAAGGTAGGGGAGTAGGGAGATAGGGCGGAAATTACTCAGGACTGTGGAGTCGGCGTTTGTTTTTTTCAGGATTGGGACAATTTCAGCATGTTTAAAGGTGTCTGGGACAATACCTTATTTGAGGAAGTTGTTGAGGGGTTAAAGGGGCAGGTCAAGGCAGGTGAGGAAAGCCTCTTGTAGGATATGTGGAGGACAGCAGTCGATGGGGGAGCCAGATCCCACTTTTTTCAGGAGGACCAGGAACTCTTCCCTGGAAATCAGGGGGATTTGGTCCAGCGTAAGGCGATTTTTGCATGTAGAAGGGGGGGTGGTTAGGGGTGTGGTGGTGGGAATGCTGCTTTTAATGATGGCAATTTTGTCGATGAAAAACGAGTTCAGGGAGTCGCATAGTAATTGTCCTTAGTCTTAGTAGCTGAGTCCTTGATTTTCGAGGAGAAGTATGTTGCCTTGGTCTGGGGGATAGAGTCTTCATAGTTTTTTAGCAGGGTTACATAAATGGTTCTTTTTTCAGGGGCATAGTCTTGTCTCCAACTGCGCTCCGCTTGCCTGAGTGCCAGCTTTTTCCTTTTCAGGTCGTCTGAGAACCAACGTTGAGCATCATGGGGGTGTTTAAGTTTGGTTCTCTTAAAGGGGGCAACCTTGTTTAGTAGGTGATGTAGCTTTTAGAAGGGTACAGAAGTCGCCAATATTGGCCCGATTCCAGTTTCTGGCCAGGAGATTGCCCGCCAGGGAAGATTTGATAGGGGGGGTTGCAGGCCATGGCAAATGTGATGAGGTGATGGTCTGACCACGCACATGGGGAAATAAGAGGTTGGGTGATATCTAGGTTGGAGGTCCAGACTTGTTCCAGGATGTGCCCCTTAATGTGAGTGGCCTTGTGCACATGTTGGATACAGTTAATGCCTGATAGGAGATCCGTGAATTCTATGGAGCTGGCACTCTCATGCGTGTCGGTTGGCCAGTAATTGAAGTCTCAGAGAGTAATGATCCTGGCGTGGTTGATAACTAATTCGGAAATGAATTTGCCTAGTAGTTGAGGAAATGAAGGCATGTGGTGCGGAGGTCGGTAGAAAAGGGCACAGTTAAAGGGGGATTCAAATTTTAGAATGAGGCTGTCAACCAGGGGTATACCAGTGATCCCTAGAGCAGTAAACTTATGTTTATGGTGAATAATGGCTGCCACCTTGCCCCAGGCTTGCCCGAAGACCTGTAGGCCTGGAGTATGTAATAGCCTGTTGGAACAGCTGCGAGGATGTCGGGGGCAGAATCAGCAGTAAGCCAGGTTTCTACAAAAGAAGTATGTCCGGTTTGTCAGAATCCAGTAATTGGAAGATTTCGAGTTGGTGCTTCACCGTAGAGCGGGTATTTAGGTAGGTGATGACAAAAGTCCCCTCTGCCAGGGGCTCTGGGCTGGTAGATTCAGGAGGGTCCTTATTGGTGATGAGAGGACCCAGCTCAGCAGGCCTGGCATGGAACTCTGGGAAGAAGTCTCGGAGGTACAGGATCCCTAGTTTGTTGACAGACGCCCTGGTACTAGTGCTGATTGGCCAGTTATCCTGCAAGTTTCGCAACTCAGATGCTGTATAGGTGGTAAAATGGGCATAATGGTTGGCCCCTGACCCCGGCCGGGGGCAGACGGGCTTGCCTTTGTCGTGCCGGCGGCGCGCCTGCTGCGCGAGGGGAAAGGCATGCCAGTTAAGTAGTGGTGGGCGCACTTGAGCACTGACCAGTGGCTCCGCCCCCATCTGCCAGGTGTAGAGGATCAGAGGCGCCGGCACCCTCCACAACAAGTAGGGAGACTCCGTGGTGGATCGGGATGCCGGCGTTTGAACCCAAGCGAGTACAAAGTGCACAGTGCAGTAGGGAATCCTGAGAGTATGTGAAGCAAAATAAGTTCTAAGAGTCAAATTTTAAAAACACAGCTTCGTTATCAGTAGGGTACAAATACAAATTTTAAAAAGCATAGATCATAGGTTCAAGCTCTCAGTTTAGTAATCAAGCGAGAGGTCGACGTTGGGGAAATCAATTGACATCAAGCTGCACGTGTCCGCTGTGCAAGGGGAAAGGCATGCCAGTTAAGTAGTGCTGGGCGTGCTTGAGCGCTGACCAGTGGATCCGCCCCCAACCTCCCCAGCTGCCAGGTGTAGAGGATCAGAGGCGCCGGCACCCTCCTCAACAAGCGGGGAGACCCTGTGGTGTACCGGGATGCCGGCGTTCGAACCCAAGCGAGTACGAAGTGCACAGTGCAAGGTAAGGCATCACAAGAGTATGTGAAGCAAAATAAGTTCTAAGAGTCAAATTTTAAAAACACAGCTTCGTTATCAGTAGGGTACAAATAAAAAATTTAAAAGCACAGATCTGAGATCAAACGTTCAAGCTCTCAGCTCAGTAATCAAGCAAGAGGTTGACGTTAGGGAAAGCAATTTGACATCAAGCTGCGCGCGTCCCCTTGCTGCCCCTGTGCCTCTCTGCCCGTTTTCGCCTTCTGTCTCTCAGCTGCCCCTGTATTCTTGTGCCCTTTTTGCCTTCTGTGCCACTCGTTTTTCCTGTATTTCTGTGCCCTTTTTGCCTTTCGTGCCACTCATATTTTCCCTGTATTTCTGTGCCCTCTTGCCTTTTGTGCCACTCTTTTTCCCTCTTTTTTTGTGCCCTTTTGCCTTCTGTTCCCTTCATCGTCCCTCACCGCCCCCGCCACTGCGTCCCCTGACTGCCCACTCACTGCTCCTCCCTCCCACCTCCCCAAATATACCTGCCACTGCGCTGCCTAGCAGTGGATGCGCGCAGCGGGCCGCTGCCGCGCCGAAGGCGCCTGGACCGCGCCAGAACGCCTGGCCCCTGCCACGACGACGGCCGCCACTACGACGCCAGCACTCTGCATGCTCTCAACTCCGGACGGACCCACACCTGTTTCAAAGCCACCCCGAAACGCACACACTGTCCCTTCACCTGCCGGAACTGCAGCTAGACCAGCCTCCGTGCCAACGAACCACACGCCATGAAAGACCCCAACCACCTCGGATGCATACTACTGAACACCCGCTCCGCACACAAACACGCTGTCGAGCTCTGGGACCTGCTCAACACATCATCCCCGAATCTCGCCTTCCTGACGAGACCTGGTTAAACAACTCCTCCGCACCAGTCCTCGCCACTGCCATCCCAGACGGCTACAAGATTACCCGCAGAGACCGCACCAACGGAGTCAGAGGAGGAATTGCCATTGTCCATGAGAACAGCATCAGGGACTCGACTAGCACCAACGACGCACTCAGGACCTCCTTCAAAGACCGCCTCAACAACAACACACACAATAGCAAGGAGCTCTTCAACATCGTGAAGGAACTCTCCAACCCCAGCTCCAACACAAACGACATCCCGCTGTCGCAAGCCCTGTGCGACTCCCTCGCCACTTTCTTCCACCGCAAGATAGCAGACATCCACAACAGCTTCATCACCCAGACAACCCCAACAGACAAGTACACAACAGTCCCTCCACACACCATCGACCACGACCCCCTGCTAGCCTGGTTCAGCGTTTGCTTCGATGACACCATCAAGACCTTGAGCACAATCCACTCCGGCTCTCCGTCAGACCCATTCGCGCACCACATCTTCAACAAAGCAAGCGGCTCCATCGCACCTCACCTGCACAACGTCATCAATCTCCGCCCTTGAGACCGCGACCTTCCCAGAGAGCTGGAAACACGCCGAGATCAACACCCTACTCAAAAAACCTAAGGCAGACCCAAGAGACCTCAAGAACGTCCGGCCTATCTCTCTGCTCCTTTTCCCGGCCAACAGACAGCTAACCCGATACCTCGAAGAAAACGGAATCCTGGACCCTTCCCAGTCAGGGTTTCGCAGCAACCACAGCACCGAGACTGCCCTCATCGCCACCGACGACACCAGGACCCTGCTGGACAACGGTGAGACCGCAGCACTCATCCTCCTAGACGTCTCCGCCGCGTTCGACACTGTCTACCACTGCACTCTACGCGCAAGCCTCCACGCCGCAGGGATCCGAGACAAGGCTCTGGAATGGACCACCTACTTCCTCTCCGGCAGAACCCAGAACGTCCGCCTCCCCCGTTCCGTTCCAAAGCCTCGGAGATCATTTGCGTTGTACCCCAGGGATCCTCCCTCAGCCCGACACTGTTCAACATTTATATGACCCCGCTCTCACATGTCACCCGACAGCACGACCTCAACATAATCTCCTACGCCGACGACTCTCAAACGATCCTCTCCCTTACCAAGGACCCCATCACCGCCAAAGCCAACCTCCACGAAGAAATAAAGGCCGTCGCCGACTGGATGAAGATCAGCCGTCTGAAGCTGAACTCGGACAAGACGAGGGCCTCATCCTCGGCTCCAACTCTTCAGCCTGGGACTACTCCTGTTGGCCAACGGCACTGGGGGGATCCCCGACACCCACCGACCACGCATGCATCCTCAGAAACATCCTCGACTCAACGCTCTCAATGACCAAGCAAGTCAACGCCGTCCCCTCCTCCTGCTTCAACACCCTCTGCATGCTCCGCAAGATCTACAGATGGATTCCGACAGATACAAGAAAGACAGTCTCCCAGGCCCTCGTCAGCAGCAGACTCGACTACGGAAATGCCCTCTATGCGGGTGCCCCGACCAAGCTCATCAGATGACTACAACACATCCAAAACGCCTCGTCACGACTGATCCTCGATGTACCACGACACGGCCACATCACCCCCACTTGACAAACCTGCACTAGCTCCCCGCCAACAAGAGGATATCCTTCAAGCTCCTCATCCACGCACACAACACTCCACAAGACCGGCCCTGCCTACCTCAACAGACGGCTCTCCTTCTACATCCTGAACCGCCAGCTTTGCTCGGCCGACCTCTCACTCGCCACCGTCCCGCGCATCCGAAGAACAACCACCGGCGGGAGATCCTTCTCCGACCTCGCCGCCAAGACATGGAACATCCTCCCACTTAGCCTAGGACAGACCCAAGATCTGCTGACCTTCAGGAGGATACTCAAGACCTGGCTGTTCGATCAGTAGCACCACCCCCCTCCTTCCCCCCCCCCAGCGCCTTGAGACCCTCGCGGGTATGTAGTGCACTTTACAAATGTTTGATTGATTGATTGGTTTCAGGTTTCAGTCCATGCCTAGAGTTTTGTATGCATATTTTGGTAATGGACCACCACTGTCATTCTGTCTTGGTACCCTTCACGATTAAGAGAACTACTGCTTATTGCAACTGAGGTCCCTTAGGAGCATGAGGCCATACTAAGTTGTAAACCACAAGCTAAATTAATCCCACTCCAAGTTGCTCTTGTCAGGTAAGTCGAAGTCATATTTGAGCGATATGTCAAAGAAAAGCAGAAGTGTATGTAAAGTTCTCCTAAGTTCTTTAGACTTGCTCCATGTAATGGTTACACGTTTGAAATTCGAGGAACCGGACTCTGCATTTGCCATCCTCTTTGGATCCAGTGCTGTCTCTAACGCTGATGTGCTCCGAGTTCTCTGGGCACTCATCAACTTTTCAGTAGATTTCTGCCTTTAAAAAGGTCATGCATCAGATCTTCAACTTCACTCCAGCTCTCTCTGGTATGCAGTCTGGCCTCAAATTCCCAGCAGGCGTTGAGCTCAGGTGTTGTAAGTTGTTTTTGTTTGAAGAATAATTTTCAGTTTCCAGTTGACTCCTGGTCCCAGAATACAGATTCTACCTAAGAATGTTTTACTCAGTCATCAGGTTCAAACATGTTTCATCTGCTCTGTTACGACTGAGAAACTAACATAAACTTCAGCGTTGGTGCAGCCAGTAGTGTGACTTGTTTCTCTATACTACAGAATAACAATCATCCGAAACGTGTGTAGAGATGCACAGCACGAGCTGTACCAACAAGGGTGAAGAGTAAGCCCATGTTATGCACTGCATTTACCATTATGAATTGGGGCCAGCTGAGTTCTGGGATGTGAGACAGTTTGCTCCCTTTCCTCCTTATTTCTGCTACATCCATAGAAGCACAAATAATCTGGTCAGACAGAATCCTAATACTGTTTGTTGTACCATGGCCTGCCAAGATTGTTTCTCAAATGATTTGCCAGCCCTTAGTCAAGAGCCTCCAGACAGTATGGCCCTCTGCATTGACTGATTGTTACCTGATATTGTTTTTCTAGAATTTGGCTTGTAAGAAAATGTTACTATGAGCTATCTGGCTTTGATGCACCATGCATCTTGTTTCTTTAGATACAGAATCAAAGGTTTCTGGTATAATTTCAATATTTTACTTTAATGTTTTATCAAAAGACTACACTCAGTTTGTGCCTTACCTGTGTGTGGGAGGGATGAAAAGCTAGTTGAACCCTGATTATTCCAGGTTAGAACTAACTTTTGTTTTTTTGTACATTTCATTGTTGTAGTCCCCGAGAGCATCCTTTTAAACATTGTTAGAAGATTAAGAGTCTGGTTCATCCACAAGGGTGTTACTAGCTTATGTGGCTGTAGATCAACTTCCTCTCCATACTCCTGCCATCTAGTGTTGTGCCTGTACTCTGTGTTTGAAGATGGTGGTGTGGTCCAAGAGATCAACAATTCTAGAGAGATGAGTGTTTCGGGTTAGCCAGGCCTCTTGAGAGATGTAGGGTAATGTACTTGAAGTCTTTGATTAGGGCATGGTTATCACGGCTTAGCTGGTGGCAGAGGAGATGCCAGTTACTTATGTATTGATATTTGATGAGGCATCTGCTGTTGTGTCCCCATGTCAAGAGAGATGGCTGTGAAAGTTGGAGTAGGGTTTTCAAGCTTCTATTGAATATGCTTATACCTGGGTGTTTGTTTTTTGCTTGAGCTGCACTTTGTCTTCTGAATGGTTGAGCTGATTTTTGTTGGTCTGTTTGTTCCGGTTGTTGGTAGGTAAGTTTAGTGTTGGCTTTTAGTCTAAAGAGGCCTATCATCAGAAAAATTGGAAAGAACCTATATTTTAATATTATGCCACTTTATCCAAGTATTGCATAACAACGTTCAACTTAACTTAAATTTATTGTTCCTGTCGTTTTAGTTTGATGCAGTTTTTTGGTTACAATTATTTTTGCCGCCTTCAGTCATTGAGCATCATTTTGAACCCAAATTCTTCATATCTTGATCTCTCTTCCCTTCTGCTTGTCAGGCCGTGAAGCAGCTGTTGGAGCTGCCGTTGAACCTTGCCATTGTGTCACCAGCGCACACAGCCAACTGGGACCTTGTTAGTGATGTGGTCAACTCTTGCAGTCGCATCCACCGATCCTCGAAGCAGTGCCGAAGCCGCTATGAAAATGTCATTATCCCGAGGGAAGAAGGAAAGGTGAGGTTTTTATGATTGTTTTTTCAGTTATGTTTGATGGATGTTGAAGTCACAAAACAGCTAGCGTTATTAATCATTTGGCACAAACTTTCCTACCGGCATCCTTTGTGTGAACATTTTGGCTGCGGTCTGGGAATTTATCCAGTAGCAATAAGTTAGTCGATTTTGTTCCTCCTTATATGTTTAACCACAGATTGAAAAAAGAAACCTAGGAAAATATTAAAATGTTTCTGCTTTTTTTTAAATTCATTTTTTTACTTCCTTCCTGTAAATTATGCTAGAAAAGTATTCACATGACGGCCACAATGATAGGTCCTTCCTCAAAGGATGCAGTTAAGGCATCATTGTCCCTCTTTTTGTAAATAAACAGATGCTTTGAGGTCCGGATTACATGTGCAGACATTAATCCCCACAGAAGATGTTGAACTCATTTTCTATGTCTGCTCCTCTTATGGTAGAGGTTCTTTCATCCAACCTAGTCAATCTACTGATAAGAATTATGAGGGATGAAGCAAGCTGCTTGGCTGGTGCCAGGAAGTATTGCATGTGCGCTTTGAGAATCTAGCACATTTCTTATTAATTGTTGTATGGAAGAAGTTGTCAGAGTTTTCACAGGAAGCAGTGGAAATGGTCTCTGTGAGACTAGACCTCAAAAAGCAGTTTCCCTAAGATACATTTCTGAGTGAGGCATTCATTGTGCCTCGTTCAGTCCATGATTTTTCATCTATTGCCTATTTATGGAACCAGCCCAAAGAGGTTTATAGGATAATGAGACTAAAATCGGTCATGCTGTCTCTGCATCCCAAGGCCAGCCCTGGGCCTAAATTTTCACACAAACGTTGACCAGCATCTGACTGGAAATTTGTACCAATTGGACCAGAAAGCTATAGTAACCACACAGTGGAGCTAAATCACGCTGAAAACGAACAGCCCCAATCTTTTCTTTTGCAGATCGTTTTTGAAGTGAGCCCTAAGAAGAAAGCAAAGAATATTTTTAAGGTACGTGTTCGACAGTTAGCATAAATTCTCATGCGCTGATCAGAACGCTGGAGATACCCTGCTTTAACCAAGCTGGATGTCCTCATGGGGTGGTCATTTGATCTTGGTTTCACTTTTTTTTAGTCAAATAACACTTCATTTCCCCACCTTCATCCTCCACAATAAAGAATACTTCTCAGGGTATAGAATTTTATGCTTCACCTCTCTGAAAAAAGCTTCCACTTCATATAGATTGGCTTTCGAACCTGTGGAGAAGCATAAAATGCATTTGGTTGAGGGTAGGGAGATATCAGGCAAAGTCTGTGATGGCATAAATTCACGTAATGTTGCATTTCTTCCTTTCTGGTTTGGTTGGGAGAGGTCAAACACATTTCCGTTTCAGAATAGTACAAAGTGGGTTTAATGGACATCCGGAAAATAATGTTGCAATGGACGGGTTAAAATATACTCCAGTGTGCAGTCACTCTTCCTTTGTACTAATGGATTGTCATTGCAAACACAAGCGAATGCCAGAGTACCTGTGCAAAAGCATAGGTATGCCCCAGAAATTTCACGCAAATGTGGGGTCAGCCTGTGTCTGTACTCTGATCCCAGTACTCATTCTGCCTTTCATCTCTCCCCATTTTTTCTTTCTGCTAAAGGGATTTGGATGACACTGACTAACCCTTGAGTTTTTCTCAAATGCCATGTTTTTATCTATATTATGATCAATGCCCATCTGCTGCCAGTTCCCTGCCTGATTTTATGTGCAGCAGTTTTTCTAGTATTTGCAAAGATTTACAGGATATAGATTTAATTTCTCTGAAGAGCGGCACTCATAAGTACTGCTGTTAGTGCTTGGGGCTCACCGTTCTTTGCCACCTTGCAATTCTATAAGTCGCTCACCTGGGGTCATCTAAAATAACATACAAGAAATAGGATTTACAAGCACAGAAGATCAGTGTGTGCAAAACTCCCTGCACACAGATCCCAGTGCACGGAAAGCTGGAAGGACTCTTCAGTGAGCAGACAATACTCTCTGATGTATTATCTCACAATGAAGGGTCTTATTATTGTATTTAAACACCACCCAACGTACTACTCCACACAATCTATCTCCCTATGGTACGGAGATGGTATCAAAGAAAGGAAACCTGATAAAAAGGGGGAAAAAGGTGAACTGGGGAGCACTGCTGTGTTAATCTGAGAATGAACTAAGTAGGCAGAAACATGTCGACCAGATGATAGAATTGGAGAATATTCATATCTCTATCTCACCGTGCTTGTTTTCAATCCTGTCCATTAGGGGCACCAGAATAAAAAGTGTACTCGCCCACCAAGAGATAGTTTTAACCACGGACTAGTTTTTTGTTTGCACTCTGCCCCTCCCTCCCCTACAATTTAGAAAACATTTGTAGTGTGGATGACACAAAAAACCCCGATCCTCTCCTACGCTGAGTTGTAGCCCACACTGGGTACCTTGCGGTCCCAGTTTGAAGAGGGGACCCTATGATGAAGGTTGTCACCCTTGGGTGAGTGAGGGTTCTCGTCTTAACACAGCAGTACTCCCCAGTTCACCTTTTTTCCCTTTTTTGGTTTCTTTTCTTTGTTAGCATCCCCGTACCTTAGTAAGATAGATACTCTTTGATGCCCGGTTTGTGTGCCAAGTCTTGATACTAGAAGATATCTCAAGAAGCTTTCACTGGGGCTTGCTGTCAGGTCTTCAGCAATAAGACTTGTAGTAGAACTTTCGCTAAGGTACCAGTTCTTACACTGGGTTAGTAGCCAAGCCTTCCAACTTGGGGGACCTACGGGGTTGACAGACATTCATTTAGTGTCTTCTACCTGACTGGGCCTCATGACACTGTTCCTAAATATACCTGGCGTGCTGAACTGTTTTCAGCTTCATCCTCTAGCTAGTTTCTCAGGGTGCAGCCTAAAGCTTTGTCTGCAGTGGCTTGTACCGAACATTTGTCTGTATCACAGGAGAAATTGTAGCTTCGTATTGTCACTGTGAGACTGAGTCTCCTTGATCAAGAACTGCTTTCCAAGTATAAGCATTGCAAGCGTAACTGGCGATCCTTGTTTGGTCCAACCTTTATTCCTGGTGGCGCACAAGAAGTCAGTCGCAGCTGCTGCTTCAAACACCAGCTGACTCACAGTTCTCTGCTCAAATACAAGAAAGCTTAGAGCAATATTTTCCAAATACTTGGCGGATCAGAGCTCTTGAAGAGGTAGGCCTGTTTGGGAGGCACTGTTTCACCTTGGCTTCACATTTCAAAAAGACAGACATCCTGTGCATATGTCTACTGGCCCCTTCCGGTTTTCAAATGAGTATACCATTAGTATGGAGGAAGAGAGACTAAGAGTAGGCTAGTCAAACGTAACGGTCTCTCCCTCTTGTGAATGACTGGCTAACATACTATGTGTCCTATTTTCTCCATATTCTCCTAGGTTCTCCTGTGTTCTGAGCCCTTCCCTGTCCTCATCTCCCTGGTTTCTTCTCCAAACTTGTGGTGGTCTTACTTTCCTTTCCTTTCTTTCTTATCATCTCATGTGTGTTCTAATATCTTATTTGCTTTTCGTTTCTCTCTCTGTTTGTACTGTGTGATTTAGAGATTTGAAAATTACTATTAGAGAGTATTTTTCTGGGAACATCACACTTTACAGATGCTGAGCTTGCACGTATATTGAGCACCTTTGTTTCGCAGGCAAAAATATTTTGTAGGTCTATAGCTGTTAAGAATGTTGAATTCTAGCAGGAGGTGAAATAGTATATTTGTACCATGTGTTGGCTGCAAATACACATGCTATGCCTGCCATCTAGTGTTGCGCCTGGACTTTGCAAGTTGTTTTTCTTTGCAGATGTTTTATGATCAGTGCTGTTCGTCATATCTGATAGAGACTACTAACCACAGATTCCTTCACGTACAAATATCCCCAGGCGTGAGACCGGATCCAGAAAACTTTTTGCCACAGCATCCCGGTGCGCTGGGGGGCATCGCGAGACTCAGCCCAGGCGTCGTCATCGTACGTGACATCAGCGCGGTCGTATAAGCCCCACGCCGGCATGCCTACGTCAGTTTTTTCCTTTTTCTGCGTGCACCGCGGATCCGGTCCATGCAATGGGACAGTTTTGGGCCCTTTTTTCTTCATCATTGTCTCTTTTGGTGGAACAGTGTGTGAATTCCTTCGAGCTTCAAGACTTGCACGTTGTGTGGGCGTTTTATGTCGGCGACGGACCCTCACTTCATTTGTATTTGGTGTTTAGGGGAGGATAACGACACCACTGATTGTGAGGCATGCCAACAGTTGAAGCCGAACTCACGGTGGGAGTGCCGGATAAAACTACTCTCGGCGTGTCTCGCCAGGTTGGCTTCCTCTTCTCTGTCAGCCTCGACAGACTGCTTCAGATACGGCTGTTGTTGTTGTCCTCGCCCTTCTCTGATGTCGCACGAACGTCACTTCCCTGTGGGTAAGTGTCGCAGTTTGTCCCCGGGGGCTGGTGTTAGGCCTGCCGGAGGCGTGGACTCTCCGCGGGTGATGCGGCCCCGCATGCCGTCCTCCTATCCACCGTTTCCCGTTGATGGGGCGTCAAGAGTCCAGATGGAGACATACCCGGCAGCTTTGCAGGGCTCTCTGGCGTCTCCTCCTCCTTCCCCTCCTGGGGCGTCAGCGAATTCCTTGCCTTGCGCGGGGCCCTCAGCGGCGGCTCGGCCCCAGCACTGACTGGTTTTGATCCAGGCTTGGAGGATGTGGTGCTGTTGGGGTACGGCCCCTCTGGGGTCCCTCCTTCAGGCCACGGCACCTCTGCCTTACCCCAAACTCCAGTGGGAGTCCCTGTGGTGTTGCGGGAGGTCGCCAGAGCTCAGGTCGCATCCCCAAGCCCCGCTCGGCCCTTGGGCAGGCGAAAGCTTTGTCCATGGCTGGGCTGATGCTGCCACGGCGCCGTTGCATGCTCTGGGTGGTGCCACAGGGGTCTGTGACCTCTCCTCATCCCTTACTGGGTCGAAGCGGGGTGGGGACCCCTCGTCTCATCCGGGCCCCTCTCGTCCCTCCTCCTAGGCAGCTGCCGAGTCGGAGGTTCAATCGTCTAAGACGCCGCCGCATGGGTTGCCGGGCCACCTCCTCCACATTCTGGGCCGGGCCTGGTGGAGGGCTTCGTGTCACTCCCCTGGTCCCTCTCGTTCCTCCACGCAGGCGGCTGCCTCGGCGGAGGTTGAGTCGGTGTCGTTCCGACGCCGCCCCTTGTCCACTTCGGCTCCGGCTCCGCTTTGGTACCTGGCGTGGTGTGACTTGAAGGAATCGTGTCCAGTGTCTTCTTCGGTGCCAGATGGTGTTGGCGCCCTTCCTCAGACGGCGGACTCTACGGCTCCACACAGGGGTCGTGCCGCGGATTCGTCTTCAGACGCACCCTCTTCTCCAGAGGTCGGCTGCATATTGGTGTCGTCCTCCCGGGCGACTGGCCTCTGTGTGGTGTTTTTTTCACCGGCGTCATCGAAGGGTGGCTCCCCGCCATTTCTGAGGCAGAGGTGTTCGTTGAAGGAGCGACAAGTCCCCCATTCTTGGGTTCCTTCTGACTCCAGGTCTGGCCTTTGCCCATCCCGCTTGGCTTCGGAGACGGTCGACTTAGTTTGCAGCTGTCGCCCACGGAGGAGCTGCTTTCGCCACCACTGGGACCTACGGAGGCGGGTGCGGCCTTCGCTCACGCGGTGTCCACGACTGTTGGCATTCTGCGCATGGGCGACCAGATTCCTCACTTTCCGGCGGACCATCTCTTGGAGGTTCTCCACTAGGGCTCTGGTGGGAGGGAGATCTTGCTTCCTTTTGAGGGTTCGCTCCTTTCTTCCCTGACGGGGGCTCGGAGGCGTCTCGCCTCAGGGAATCCGGTGCCTCAACACCTTCTGCATCGGCACCTTCCGGCGCCGTGTGACCCGGCGTGTCTTTCCCTTCACCCCTCTGCCGCTAGTCCACTTTTGCGGACTGCTTCTCCCTCCCTGCCCCAATGTTGACTCCACTGTCCCAGGAGGCCCACTGGCTGGACTCTTGGGGGCGCAACATGTTCGCCTCGACCAGCGCTGCCGTGCGGGCCCTTAACACCTTGTGTTTACTGGCTAGGGCTTCCTCTTGTTTGTGGGACTCTGCGAAGTCCTTGGGATCTACAGCTTCTCAAGAGACTGTTCAGGTGGGCTTAGGGTATCATGCTTTGGATGGCCGGAAGCTAGCTGCGTTTATTCTCTGCTCTGCTCTGGACATTTCGGAGGTACTGGGCCGGGCCATGGCTTCCTCAGTCACTCTCCGCCGCCATGCTTGGCTTTCGGATGGCGTGTTCCCCAAGAATATTTGGGAGCAGCTCATTGATCTCCCGTTTGATAGCAGCCTGTTGTTTAATGCCCCGGCTGACTCCACCATACAAAGGTTCCTGGCAGGGCTTCGTCCTCCTCCTCCTCCTCCTCCTTCTCCTCCTCCTCCTCCTTCTCCGCCTTATCCTCCTCCTCCTCCTCCTCCTCAGTGGCTGCTGAGTTGAGCTGGTTCTGAACCTTCTTTTGGGCTGGTTGCCCTTGCTGTGGTGTGTGTTTTCTGGCCATTCGAGTCCTCCTTGCTGGGACTATGGCGTTGTTGGCTGCTGGACGGCCCTTTGTTGACTGTGTGTGTTTTGCTTGCGTTATCTGCACCAAATTGGTCCTGAGATTAGGCCTTCTGTTTTTCTCTCAGGCTGCCTGACAAGCCTTCTGTGTTTTTTTTTTCCCCTGTTGTTCTTTCGTTTTTCCTTCCTCTGCATAAGTTCTTCCAAAGAGGGTTCCCATGTCTTGGCTTGGGACTTAACGTACCTTATGTGGGGTAGTGGTAGCTGTTATATATTATGCGCTCTGCTAGGGAGTTTTGGTAGCCTTTGGGTGCCTGTTCTCTATAGCTTTTGTGAATGTTGCTATTGCTTCTTGAGGTTGTGTGCGCAGCACCTCTTGGTGGTGTGTCCGGGCATTTCCACACCTTCCTGCTGCTGTCCTGTGGGCTGGGATGATTCTGTGCTCTCTTGTCAGGCGTCGCCCGCCCGGTCTTCCTGGGGCCCGGGCTTTTCTTTCTTGCTTCTGGAGGCTTATGTCTGTTGGCGCTGCTCTGGTTGGCCTGTTGCCTTCCATCTGGGGTGGGCTCGCCTTCTTTTCCTTCATTTCCTTGGGCCCTCTGAGCTTCTCTCCTGGCTTTGGATGGCAGCTTTGTTGCCTTGGAGGGGTGTGGGGTGCTTCGGCCTGTCTGGCCTTGCCCTTGGCACCTCTCTTATGAGTGTAAGGGCCTCTTTAGTCTTCTTTCTTCTTCCTCCATCCCTCTTGGGGTCGGTGGTGTTCTGCTTGTGGGGGCTCCTCTTGCCTGGAAGGGACCAGGTTACTTACCTGGTCCGCAGGTCTGGTCCCTTGTGGGATCCTCTGTTCTGTCCTGGATGGTGGGGTCCTTCTTTCCCGTGGGTATGGCTAGAGTATCTATTCTACCTGAAGCAATCTGTGACTAGTTGTCTCTATCAGATGTACGAGTTACTTACCTTTGATAACAATGTATCTGGTAGAGACGATTCTAGCCGTAGATTCCTTTACGGCCCACCCTTCTTCCCCGTTCTGCAAGGACCCTTGGGTTGGTCTTCGGTACTCGCCTCCCAGTGGGGAGCTATGTCTCCTGTGAGTGCCTTCTTGCTCTTGACGGGTGGTTCAGTCTTGTTGCTGTTCGTTCCTCCTCTTGGTTCTTTGGAGGATGGAGTTACGGTGCTCCTGTTCACCGCTGCTCTGGCTGCTCCAGGTTTGGGGCGGTTTGCCTTCAATCTCTGCCTCCCCTCGCTTCCCTTCCTCTTGCTGCTGGGGGTCCTGGCCCCCCTGCTAAACTCTGTTTTGGGGTCATCTGGTCATGCCTTGAGCTTGTTCCTTGGGGGGTGGTTGGACTCTATGCCGCGGGGTCTTGGAGGTTAGTTGTTCCTGTCCGTTTTGGGACTGCCCCCCCCCCCCTTGTTTCTGCATGGGGGTTGTAGGCCTGCTACATGTGTCATGACTTTTTACGCATGTTCCTTGTATACGGGGGAAGGTGAGTGGTTACCTACGTGCTGACATGATGGTTGTTCAGGGCACTGCTCTCTTCTTCTGCCTCTGGACACTGCAGTGTTGCACTGTTCCATATGGTGTCTTCCTATTTTTCTATTCTTTCGCACACTCTTCCCATGCTCCCTCAGTTTTTGTCTGGTGGCTCTGTGTTGTGGTGCGGAATAGTTATCCGAAGAAAACTGACGTAGGAACTCCGGGGTGGGGCTTATGTGACCTCGCTAACGTCACATACGCGGACGATGCCTGGGTGGATTAGCGTGTTGCCGCTCCAACCCCCCGTCGTGCAGGGATGCTGTGGCAAAATGTTTTCCGGATCCATTCTCATGCCTGGGGATAATTCTACGTGAAGGAATCTGCGGCTAGAATAGTCTCTACCAGATACATCGTTACCGAAGGTAAGTAACTCGTACCCAACCCCCCCTCCTCGAGGTATTGTGCATGTACAACGGCTCATTTGTTAGAAAGATTTTTCCTCCATCGGGCTCAGACGGACAGCATCGGAGCTCTGCAGCATTCGACGTCCACGTGACCTACGGTCAACAAAGATCACGACACTAGACAACACTCACGGATTCTAGGAGCCGATACACACACATGCATCGAGAATGACCATTTCCGGGTGATGGAGATGAAAAAGGACCTCTTCCGAATGTGTCCTCGGTGCGGGGCCAAATACGCACACTCTGATGCACACAAGGTGTGTAATTTATGGCTTTCTCTGGAGCAAAAAGAGGAGGAGTGCGCGACTTGTGCACCATTTAAAAGCAAGACGACTCTTCGGACCAGTAGGGGTTGACACCTGCCACACACCATGGAACTGGCAGCCGAGGCGGAGCTCTCGCACAACAGCGACGTGGAAAGCGAAGCAGGTGCTCCAGTAGGTGGTGGGGTGGTCATGGCCAGCCTCCACTATATGCTTCTTCATCCTCTGGATAAGAACACACTCTGGTGCATGAAGAGGGGTCCAAATCGCCAAGGCTTAGCTCTGATTCTGGGCAGAGGATCAAGATAACGCCACATACCAGGAGTATGATAGGCCCCTGGGTAAAGAAAAACTTATCACTCACCTCCACCACCCCCGACCACGCCCTGGTGCGCCACAGCGCTCTGGCTCAGGCCAGCACCGTGATCACGCTTCTGAGCCGAGAAGGGAAGAGAATGTTCTCGTTCCCAATTGGGTTAACAGGCCACAGCACAGGCACAGTTCCAGCTCTTCGCCGTTACCTAAGCATAAGTCAATGTCGACTGATTCACCAGCACCTAAAGTTAAGTCTGCTCCAACTGACACATCGGTACAGAAGCATAAATCAGCACCGGCAAGCACATCGCCACCGAAGGATGCCAAGCAGGCTGTGACCCCAAGAAAATCATCAGATCTGAAGAAACACTTTGCCTTGTGCACAACGGAATAGATGCAGACCTCAGTGCCAAGGACTGAAAAACAACATGGGCACTCTTAAGACCAGAAGAAAAGTCTCTATTTATGGTAGTATGGTCGAGCAGTAATACTTTATCAGAGGATAGTATTAAGCATTTGTTGTACACACTCAGTCAGTAAATGATGTCAAACACACAAAGACTGAACTTCAGACCAATTGTTTTTGTATAAAAATATTCTTTTAGTTATTTTATTTCCTAGAACCAAGCAAGCCTGGCACAGGTAAGTGATAAATACTTTGCAATAAATAAACAGTTTGAACACAGTTTGGATTGTAATTGTATATGCACTCTTTTGATTTACAGAACTGCTACTGAGAAATGCAATGCTTTGGTAATACAGTGCATATACTTTGAATGGGCTTTTTAGTAAAATGACCAGTACATTACTTTCAGATTACTTATCTTACACAGTGTAGTATATCTGGATACTACACTTGGACATTTCCTGTAAACGGGTAAGTAAAAGCGGTTTTGTTATTTAGTACAGTTGTAAAAGGTTTTCATAGATTTTCCAACTCCACACTTTGAAACTTTTCATAGAAAAATAGTCAATGTTATCCTATGGAGGAAAATAGTGTAATTGGTTCAAAGGTAAGTACTTAGTTGTGGGAGTTGTTATTCTAGGGTTAGACTCAGGGGTCCCCCAGGGTCAAGGACGCACTCTTGTTACACCCTCAGCGGCACTAGAGCGGCCGGGTGCATAGTGCTGAGGCACAGTGTTATCCATTGGGATTTAGGGGGCCTCTAGTTGGTGGTTGCTGGTTAGAGGGGTGACTGATCTATGCCAGGGCTGTGGGTTTCTCACAACCACCGGCTCCAAAGAAGCAAAAGACACATACCCAGAGTGTGAGTGATGAACAAGGCATTGTCTTTAAGGAACTGCAACAATTTATGCAGGAAAAGCATAAAGAAAATGCCAAGAGACATGCTCCAGATCAATCCTTGCCACAGTCTTCACCAAAGAATCTGACACATGAACATAGGGATGCAAGACCAATGTCTTTTAGCCCCCCCAGAGTCACCACAAACCCAAGTACCCCCTCCAAAAGAGGAGGAGTGGGAGATACAGGGTACCAACTCCCAAGGAACACAGGATACCCAACATACCTCTGACCCTTGGGATGATTATGATGTGGTCCTGCCAGACCCAGATATGGTGCCACCAATACCTGCGAAAGCATCATGGCCAGATGACCCATCCTTATACCACAATTTCATCCAAACAGCAGCAGAGTACCACAAGCTCCCCACGCACACTACAGAGGAGCCAACTGTCTTCCTAGTGGAAACACTTTCGTGCACAGAGTGCACAATTCAATATCTCCCAATGATTGGTTCCATTCATAATTTATCCAAAAACATCTTCAGGGACTCATTCAAATCCAGGGTCCTAACTCCTCGCGTAGAAAAGAAATGCAGGCTATCTCCAACTGACCCTATTTACATACGACTACATCCCCAAGCAGATTTCCTAGTTGTCACCACATCCAGGAAAAGAGCTGCAGCACAAGGTACTGGAGAAGTGCCTCCTCCAGAAAAAGCAAAAGAATTGGCAGAAGAGTAGCAGCAGGTCACGTAAACTACTGCAAGATCGCTAATTCAGTTGGCCTACTCTCCAGATACAATAGGGCAACTTTGGATGAGATGCAAGATCTAATGCAGCATCTCCCAAAATAATACAAAAAACTAAGAAAAGATTAGGGGAGACAAATAGAAGATCTAGTGTTGGTTTCACCCAAGGTCCATCAGGAACTACAATGATGGAACAACTCAAACAAAAGACACACAATTGATGAACGGAATGCTGAACAAATCGAAGCATTTACCCCCAGTCAAGAGATCTGGGTTAAATCCATCATTCTTTTGCTCACCATGCCACCCCAGTTTAGCCCTGGCCATATGCAAATCAGCCTTGACCCTGTGCCTCATGGGAAAAGTCCAGCCCGAACTGCCAAGCCAGGTCCTCCCTGGACTGGAAACAAGCAGCATAGGACCGGTTTCGGGCTTTCAGCCCTCATCAGCCAGGATGGCTTGATTCCAGTGGCACAGTGAGCCCAGGACCCACGTCTGGGCATACCTGGCGCACTTAGGGCGAGAAAGCAAAAGACACACAATTGATGGACGGAATGGTGAACAAATCAAAGCATTCACCCCCAGTCAAGAGATCTGGGTTAAATCCATCATTCTTTTGCTTACCATGCCACCCCAGTTTAGACCTGGCCAATTGCAAATCAGCCTTGACCCTGTGCCTCATGGGAATAGTCCAGCCCGAACTGACAAGCCAGTTCCTCACTGGATTCAAGCTAGCCTGGCTGAAGAGGGGTGTTACCCCGAAACCGGTCCCAGGATGCTTGTTTCGGTTCATGGAAGACCTGGCTTGGCAGTAAGGGCTGGACTGTTCCCATGAGGCACAGGGTCAAGACTGATTTGCATATAGCTGGGTCTGAACTGAGGTGGCGAAGTGAGCAAAAGAACGATGATGGATTCAACCCAGATCTGTGACTGGGGGTGAGTGTTTGAAAAGTTGCAGCACTCTGTCCATGATCCTTGTGTTTGCTTTGGAACAATTCAAACACACTGAAGGGAAGAACCGTCAGAGACCCATGCCCACATATATCTATCACAACCGGTGTATGTGAGAAAGTGGCTCTAAATATACTGAACCACAGTAAGGTACAGTGTGTATAGAGACCACAACTCCCAGAGGTATAACCAAGGTTAAAGTCAGGGCTGACCTTACTCTCCAAAGTGGTAGCTTGGTCGAGCAGTAAGGCAGTAAAGCATTTGTTGTACACACTCAGTCAGCAAAAGGTTTCATACACTCGAGGACTGAACTCCAGGCCAATTGTTTTTATTTTATATCAAAAGATATAGTTGTTTTATTTTTTTTAGAACCAACAGATATCACAATATACTTTTCTCAATATGAGAGAACTCAGATAATTCTTTGCAGAAAGGTAATAAACTTTGTAAACACAAGGAATTGCAGTAGGCAACACAATTCTAAACACAATTTAACATTGAGCTCAACGGGTTTTTCTGCATAAATGCAGTTGATTACTTTATTGATTACTTTTGTTACTCCATGACTGGATCCTAGATTCAGCCCTGGGGTCTGAGCTGAAAACAGTTTAGTAAAAACGTTTTAGTTATTGCAATGATTTTTAAAGAATATAAAGGTATTTTAAAAGTTGACAAACTAGCAATGTTATCCTATGGAAGGAAATTCAAGTCACAGGTAAAGTAGGTTCTCGTTACTTTTGTAATCCAGGACTGGACTCCTAGGTCCCTACCTAAGCCAATTAAGTATTTACGTTTTAGTAGTTGGTACGATTTTTAAGGAATATTTGTAATTTTCAAAAGTAGACAAAAGAAATTTCATAGAAAAACAGTCAATGGTTTCCTATGGGAGAAAATTCAGGGTTCGAGGCATGTGGGCTGCTGACATTCATATCTTGTGCATAGATCACCGCCTAGTGTTGGGTCCGAATGATAGCACTTTGTTGTCTTGGAAGAGTCTTCGAAATATCACGAGATAGGTGACTCCTCCCTTGGACTACAGTGCGCATGGGCATCTTCTCCATCCTCAGATTGTTTTTTTTTTGCGCCATTGGGTTCGGAGGCTAACTCCTATACTCTAACTTTGGAATCAAAAACAAACTTTTCTAAAGGCCTTCAATTCGACGGTATTGTTCTCGCTCGGTGCCTCTCTACTCGATCCAGCCTTCCATCTCGAATCGGTCGTCGACGCTGGCCGTTGGGCCTTTTCGACGCCACATGAGTCGACCGTCGATGGAAAGAAGCCCGTTTAAAAGGTGCCCACAATGCCACTTCAAGTTCCCACATACTGATAAGCACTCAGTATGCAACAAGTGCCTTTCCCCAGGCCATAAGGAAGAAACATGTCCAGCCTGCACCCAGTTTCGATCGAAGAAAACTATTCCAAACCGACGGGCCGCGAGGCAAGAAATGCAGCGACAGGCACCGGACCCGAACAACATCTTCGATGATGACCAGGATCTACAGGAAGCTTCAGACTCTGACCTAGAAATCGTTACCGTCGAGGACTACTCGGACTCCGATGATGACATCCCACTGGGGTAAATCGTGAGTACCCTGCCCCCGACACCAACTACCCCGTTACCAAAGGCTCCGGTCAAGGCATCGCCAAAAGGCCTTAGCCAAGATCAGAAAAAAGTTTCGCAAGCCACGCCATCCGGCTCGGCTCCGAAACTGAAACCTTCTGAGACCCCAGGACCCAGTACCATTGTCCCAAAGAATTTTCCAGAGCCAAAGAAGGTAGTCGACCCGAAGGGCGTCGATCCGAAAAAGGCCGTACAGCCAAAGAGCGTCAATCCAAAAAAGACTGTCGACCCCAAGAAGGCCGCCCAGCCAAAAATTGTCGACCCAAGAGTGGTTGTCGAACCGAACAAAGGCACACAACCAAAGGGCGCCGAACCAAAAAAAATCACCGACCCGAACAAGCCTACTGTTCCAAAATCAGTCGACCCGGCAAAGGGTGCTGTACCGAAACCCACGCCAAGGTCGGAAAAACCTGTCGACCCGAAGACACCGGCTCCAAAAACACCAGTCGATCCGAAAAATACCATTGACTCGGAAAAGGACACTCATCCAAAAAAGCCAAAGTCACCAGTCGATCCGAAAAAGAACATCGACTCGGAAAAGGGCACTCCTCCAAAGAAACCTATGGAGCACAAGAAAAGCGTTGAACCGAAAGTTCCGGTCGACCCGAAAAAAGGCCCGAGCCGAAAAAATCCGTTACTAAGCCAAAACTCATCGAAAAACCAAAATCTAACACTCAACCTAGGACTGTAGAGGAAGAACTCTTCCACCCAGATCCCTCTGACGATCAGGCAAAGATATACATTAACCCAGAGACTGGTAAAGTTACCATCCTGCATAGAAAAAAGAGGCCTTTGGACTTTGAACCTCAGTCCCCTATTCCATTAAAGAAAAAGGACTTTGGGACTTCTCCCTCTAGACCCTTCATTCCTTTTCAGCCTATCATGCCTACTACACCTTTTATTCCCTACTCTCCTTATTCTCCTTCTCACCACGGGGACAATGAAGGTAACACTGGGGATGAGCCACAGCCTCAATATGACTTACCACAAGAGGAACCATGGGAGGAGCCAACAGACCGTTACAACACCCATCCCATCCCTGATATAACCTCTTATCCTACTAAGCCGTCACCTACTGATGACACCACAGTCTTTAATCAACTTATAGACAGGGCTGCACAATTTCACAACGTAGATATGCATAACGACCCTGTTGAGGAAGACTTCTTGTTTGACACCTTCCCTACATCAGAAAAATGTGTCAAAACACTTCCCATGTTAAAGGGAGTTCTGAAACATGCACCTGACATATTTAAGGATACAGCCGGCACGGGTAATCAACCCCAGAATAGAAAAGAAGTATAGGACAGCTCCTACAGACCCTACTTACATCAGAGGGCAGTTACCACTAGACTCCCTGGTAGTGGCCAACGCACGGAAAAGAGCCAACTCCCAAACAACTGGGGAAGCACCTCCCCCCGACAAGGAGTCAAAAATACTAGAGGCATCAGGCAAAAGGGTAGCAGCACAAGCCTCCAACTCATGGAGGATTGCTAATACACAAGCCCTTCTGGCTCATTACGACAGGATGCATTACGATCAGCTAGAAAGCCTAATGCAACACCTACCTGAGCCTTTCAAAGCACAAGCCCAGGATCTTATACAAGAGGGAAAATTCATAACAAACGCCTCCATCAAATGTGCACTTGATGCAGCAGACACGGCAGCTAGGTCAGTCAACACTAGCGTCCTACTACGCAGACATGCATGGCTGCATATTTCTGGTTTTAAAAATGAGGTGCAATCCACCATTCTTAACCAGCCTGTCAATCAGGATTTTCTATTTGGTCCTGCTGTCGACACCATTTTGGATAAAATGAAAAAGGACACAGAGACCGCAAAATCAATGGGGGCACTGCAATTTCAGCAACATAGAGGCTCCTTTCGTCGCTCCTCATACAGAGCAACTACACGAGGAAATACCTCACAAACATCTGCCTCATACAAAAGTAACACACAAGGTTCCTTCAACAAGAACTCAAACAGAGGAGGTTATAGGGGAAACAGCAATAAGGGAAGAGGACGTGGAGGCAATAACACCAGAGCCTCCACAGCCACAAAACAGTGACTTCATTAGGCTACCTCCAGACCACCTAACACCGGTCGGAGGCAGACTCCAACAGTACCTGCCTGTCTGGAACGCAGTTACCACAGACAGGTGGGTGACAGAAATTATCCAGTCTGGCTATTGCCTAGAACTGACTTCCACACCACCCAGACATCGTCCAATGTCCAGGGAACACATCACCCTGCTACAACAAGAGGTGAACTGCATGCTAGAAAAGGGGGCCATAGAACAAGTCCCTTTCCAACAACAAGGGACAGGAGTATACTCCCTATACTTCCTTATTCCCAAGAAGGATGGTTCCCTCAGACCAATATTGGACCTCAGACCCCTAAATCAATACATATTATCGGAGCACTTTCATATGATCACATTACAACAAGTGCTCCCTACGCAAAATCACATCTGCAACCGTCCCACAAACAGCAGTACCTGGGAGCCACTATAAACACCTCAGTGGCGAAGGCATATCCAAACTCAGCAAGGATAGCCAGTATGCAGACACTCATTCGCAAATTCCTGCCACAACACTCTCTCCCAGCTCAAGTCTTCATGCAGCTCATAGGCATGATGGCCTCCTGCATATTCATTGTCCCCCATGCCAGACTTCAGATGCGCCCATTACAGGAATGCCTAGCACAGCAATGGAACTAGGCTCAAGGACAACTAAAAGACCTAGTGTTGGTAGACAGTCAAACTCACAACTCTCTGCAGTGGTGGAACCCACAAAACCTTTCCAAGGGGCGACTGTTCAAAGAGCCGGTTCCACAACTAGTACTGACAGCGGACGCATCACTAACAGGCTGGGGAGCCCATCTGCTTCAATACACAGTACAAGGGCTCTGGACAAACAAACAGAGAAAGCTGCATATCAACCAACTGGAATTGCTCTAAAAGCATTTCAGACATACTTGTACAGCAAGACGGTGTTGATCCGGACGGATAACATGACCGCGATGTACCATATCCAGAAACAGGGAGGAATCCACTCTCCACAGCTGTCCCATCTGGCACAAAGCATATGGATGTGGGCGATTCCAAAAAACATTTTTCTCCTAGCAGAAAACCTTCCAGCGAAGGACAATCAGGTTGCCGACCTGCTCAGCAGGTACAGCCAACAACTACACGAATGGGAGATTCACCCCCAGGTTCTCCAGCCATTCTTCGAGGAGTGGGGTCGCCCAGAAATAGACCTGTTCGCCACAAAAGAAAACTCGAAATGCCAGTACTTTGCCTCCAGGTTCCCACATCCATTGTCACAGGACAATGCGATATGGATGAACTGGTCAGGCAGATTTGCTTACACTTTTCCCCCAGCACCGCTGATCCCGCTGGTGGCATGCAAACTGCTGCAACACTCCCTCACACTAATCCTAGTTGCTCCCACATGGGCGAGACAACCGTGGTACACAACATTCCTAGAACTCTCAGTAGTTCCTCATCAAAGACTGCGCCTTGCACCTCATCTTCTAACTCACCCATATCCCAATCAAATGAACCTAGCGATCTGACTCCTGAGGTCCGAGTTTGGATACCTTAACTTGTCCCCAGATTGCATGAACCTCATTAGGGAGGCAAGAAAAAGAACCACACGAGCGTGCTATTCAGCTAAATGGAAGAGATTTGTTATTTACTGCAACAATAATCAAATCAACTCCTTAGACGCTTCAATACAAAACATTATACGTTACCTGCTGCATCTACAAAGATGTAACTAAGCATACTCTTCAATACGACTACACCTCGCTGCTATAGCAGCATGCCTTCAAAACAGGCAACACCTTTCACTGTTTAGAATACCAGCAATCAAAGCCTTCATGGAGGGTTTAAAAAGGGTGATTCCTCCTAGGCACCCCCCCCTTCCCCAGTCTGGAATCTAAATATAGTGCTTACCAGACTCATGGGCCCTCCTTTCGAACCTCTACATTCATGCGAACTACAAATCTTAACGTGGAAAGTTGCATTCTTGATTGCCATCACCTCACTCAGAAGAGTGAGCGAATTGCAAGCGAGTTCACGAGTAATCTTAATTGGACCACCCATCTGGAAGCACTAGAAAAGAGGGCGATGGCTTTCACGAAGGGCTTAAAAAGATTTAATAGTTTTTATGGAGAAATGTCAGACGGGCCGGTTATAAAGGCCTATCTAGCTTTGGTCCCTGCGCAATTTCTATACGGGGCAGAGGTTCTCTTTTTAAGCGGGAAAAAATGTTGGGATAAAGAGGAGGGTTTGATCCTGAAAAGCTTGTTCTCACTGCCAAAATCATCAATGGTACAAGTAGTAAGATTAGAGTTGGGAGTTACCTCATGGGCAATAACTACAAGGATGGCCCTAATACGTTTTTGGAAGCGTCTAGGGACCGGGGAGACACCCAAAAAAATCTCACAGTGGTGTAGAGAAGAAATTGCCTCTAGTGAGTTATCTTGGGTGAAAGAAACAAGGGCAACATTAAGAGAAGCATACGGAGTGCTGGGATTAGAATTATGTACGCAGCTAGGACACGCCATAATAGGCAAAAAAGAACTACGGTCTTTGGGATCCGACGTGTCCCGTACAAGCGATCGAGAGTACCTCCTCCAGAAAGTTTTGGTGTCCCATATGACCCAAATATGGGCTTCAGAAGATCAGCCGTATCCCTATTTAGATAAGTTGCCGAATCACCGTCTCAGACGAGAGGTACTAAAAGTGAGAATGGGAATAAACCCATGTTACGTAAACAATAGGATTAAAAACCTCATGATAAATAAGGATGGTAACTGCACTTGTATGCTAGGTACCCCCTGTGATACTATACACATTTTATTAGACTGTATGATTGTTCTTGATATACGTAAGGAGATTTTATGCCTGATATTTAAAAAATACAGGATTATGAAGAGGAAGCAAGTAGCCAACCTTTTAGCGGAAATGACAAATTTGGATATAGACTGTGCCTTGGGGAAATACATGTATAGAGTGAGAGCGTTTCTCCGGTGTAAAGAGTCATAGGTGCAAGTAATCCCCCGAATATAAAATGTGATTGTATTTTAATAGTAATGTACATATTGTGTTTGGAAGGTTTTGGTTATATATGTTTAATTCATTGTGATTTTAATAATTCAGGAGGATATTGATTTTTAACAAAAGGAGCCGTGTCATCCTCCAGGAAATGATCACGTGTTGCATTTTTATAACTGTGTAATATTATGTGTTTTTATAAAGTTTTATCAAATGTAAAGTACACACTTTTATGGTTGTAACAAACCAAATAAATTTTTTATGACTGACTAACTGAAAATCAAAGCCTTCATGGAGGGTTTAAAAAGGGTGATTCCTCCTAGACACCCCCCTTCCCCAGTCTGGAATCTAAATATAGTGCTTACCAGACTCATGGGCCCTCCTTTCGAACCTGTACATTAATGCGAACTACAATTCTTAACGTGGAAGGTTGTATTCTTGATTGCCATCACCTCACTCAGAAGAGTGAGCAAATTGCAAACATTAACAATTCAAGAACCTTTCATGCAGGTACATGCCAACAGGGTGGTTCTTAGAACAAACTCTAAATTCATGCCTAAGGTTGTATCCAATTTCCATATCAACCAATCAATAGAACTGCCAGTGTTCTTTCAAAATCCACAGTCAGTAGCTGGAAGAGCCCTGCACACATTAGACCTGAAGAGAGCTCTACTTTATTATGTGGACAGAACTAAATCCTTAAGGAAGACAAAACAACTGTTTGTTGCCTTTGCACCACAACACAAAGGGAATCCAATTTCAAAATCAGGAATAGCCAGATGGATAGTTAAATACATTCAAACATGCTATCAAAAGGCAAAACGTACTTTAACCGTCCCCCCAAGAGCACACTCCACAAGAAAAATGGGGGCATCCATGGCTTTCCTAGGAAATATTCCTTTTGAAGATGTCTGTAAGGCAGCCACATGGACCACCATACACACTTTCACAAAACACTACTGTGTAGACGTGCAAGCAAAACCGGAAGCTGCTTTAGGCCAGGCTGTCCTCAAAACTCTTTTTCAAACTGCTGCAGCTGGCACAGGTAGCCACCGTTAGTGGAGATACTGCTATACAGTCTATGCACAAGATATGAATTCAGCAGCCCACATGCCTCGAACGGAATATGCTACTTACCAGTATGCATCTGTTCTTGGCATGTAGGGCTGCTGACATTAATATCGGCCGCCCTCCTCCCCGGTGCCTGTAGCAGCTGCAGCATTATCTCTGGCATGGCCAGCTCATACTTTACTATCTCCATCTCTGCCACAATTGTGAAAAACAATCTGAGGATGGAGAAGATGCCCATGCGCACTGTAGTCCAATGGAGGAGTCGCCTATCTCGTGATACTTCGAACACTCTTCCAGGACAACAAGGTGCAATCATCCGGACCCAACACTAGGCGGCGATCTATGCACAGATATGAATGTCAGCAGCCCTACATGCCAAGAACAGATGCATACTGGTAAGTAGCATATTCCTTATGGGTAAGTACAGTTCTAATTACTTTTGCGGTTCAGTACTTGGCTGAGAGGTACAGTACTGGCTCCCCTCCTGACTCCAGGTGAGTAATTCGGAATTTGTTACTCAGCTGATTTTATAGTAATATTTTAGAGTTTCAAAACTTCACACTTTGAAGATTTTTCGAGTCAAACCAGTCAATGTTATCCAATGGCAGGAAAGTCAGTTATCGATTTCCAGGTGAGTACTTGACTGGTGAAGTGAAGGCTCTGGGCATAGACTCAGGGGTCTCCCAGGGTTGGGAAGGTACAGTAGTTACACCCTCAGCGGTACAGAGGCAGCCAAGTGCAGAGAGAGTAGGCCCAATGAAATCCAATGGAGGGTAGGGGGCCTTCGCTTGGTGGCTGCAAGCAAGCAGGCCACGCGGCTCTGGGAGCTGAGCTCCTGGTCACTTACTCAGGGCAAGTGGGTAGTAGAGTAGGGTAGTAGTTGCACTTCCAGGGGCACTCGGGCGGCTGGGTGCAGGGTGCTTTTGAGCTGTCGGGCGCTCAATGTTAGCCAATGGGAAAGTTAAAAAGTGAACAAAGGCTGCAGGCTGGGGGACGGAGATTCTTCAGGTGCGACCACCACTTCGACTTGTAAGTTGGGATCTTGGAGAAGAGGTAGGTACCCCAAAGGAAGGCACAGGGGACCGTGGCGCACCGGATGCAGGGCTGTCTTTTGACATCATGAAAGCTTACCCTCAGCTGGTCGCGGTTGGGGGGTCCCTGGTTCTGAGGCTGCAGGCGTCGTCTGGGTCGTCGAGGAGGGTCTTTCGGCACTGGACTTCGGGTCCCAGTCGCCGGGGGGATGTCCTCGTGGTCTTGGATCACTTGGGCACGGGCCGGGCTTGGCGGGTGCAGAGTGGGCTGGATTTGCGGTTCCTGGCTGGCACCAGGGGTATTGCTGTTGGAGCAGAGCCTCTGCTCAGGGGAGTCCCAGTTTGTTAGAGGGTCAAGGCAGGCAGGTCCTCCGGGTTGTCCAAGGTTGCTGTCTGCAGGAGTCGCCGAGATTAAGCAGGAGCAGGTTCCAGGATCGACAGGCTGGTAGGGCTGGGGCCAAGTCAGTTGGTGTCCTGTTGTTAGCAGCTGCACGGCGGGTCTTCTTCTGCTTGATCTTCTTTCTTCTTTTCTTATCAGGATCTGAGGAAGGAAGGGTTTTGCAGCGTGAATCTTTCTGGATTTACTATGCTGTGCATTATTCCGCGATCTGGTGGTTGGGTCCGGATTCGTAGTCTTTTTTTCTCTTTTTTTTTTGTAGCCCAGGTGGGCGTCGACGTCCCACCATTTGGTGCACCTTCGTGACGTCGGCACGCTTCCTGCGGAAGTTCCCACCCTTGGGCGCCATCTTCAGATTCTTTTTTCCGCCGTTGGGTCTGGATCGTCGCATGAAGCTCCGGAGAAGTTTCAGGAGAAAAGAAGGAAATACACCAAGTTTTTGAGAAAAAAGGACCGAGGGAAGTCTGAGAAAAAGACCTCCTAGAGCCAGAACGAAGAAAGAGGAGAAAACCTTGTGATACTAGACGGCCAAGGAGAAAGCGCGCGCAGGGGGCCCCCTGAGCGAGCACATGGACAACACCCCATTCAAGTTCTGCCGTAATTGCCACCACAAGTACGCGCAGAAGGACCAGCATCCGGTCTGCAACCTCTGCCTGCCGATCGACCACTCCAGCGAGGATTGCAACGCCTGTTCAATCTTCACGCCGAAGACTTTGAGAGTTCGAGAGAGACAGAGGGTGGCCCACCACACGATGCAAGGGAAAGGGACCACGCCGACCCTCTACCAGCTGGGTTCCTCCTTCGACGAATAGGAGAACATCGCCGAGGGACCAGATGACTTCACGGTCGTAGAGACCGATGTGAGACCTTCAAAAAAGGTAAGAGAGTCTACGACCCCGAAAACCCAGACAGGGCCGAGAAAGCCTGAGGGAGAACCCCGAAAAGCAGAGGTTAAGTCCTCGAAAGGAGCGCCGGCGACGAAAGTATCGACGTCCGAAGCTGCATCCTTCGAAAGGCCCAGCGGATCCTTCGAAAAGGACTCCCAGATGGCAAAGACCAGCGAAAAGCAAAGGTCGTCGAGGCAGGCCCTCGAGAAGGGACCCTCTAGCGAGAAGACGCTCAGAATGGCCTCGACGTCGAAGGTACCGTCGAAGAGACCAGCCGAAAAGCTCGACGCCGAGCAAGCGGCAGAGATGGAGAAAAAGAGAAGAAGGCTCGAGGACGAAATGGAGAGTATGCTCCAGAGGAAGAGAGTCTTCGAGGAAACAATGAAGAACTACTCGATTCCCTCGAAGACCTACTCGACTCCCTCGAAGACCGCTGCGACCGCCGAAGAGGTAGAGGTGCAGGAGGACTTCGAGGCCGAGGAGCCGCCGAAAACTCCAAACCCCACAGATGAGGGAGAAGAGGAGGACTTCTACCGCTCGGAAGGAGATTACCTCCGCGAGAGCTACTACTCAGAATCCTCGGCGTCGCTAGAGGAAGAATGGCAGGATCTCGAGGCCGATAACCCCGAGGAACCTGTGGAGACATACCCTTCGAGGCCTTCGCCGCCAGACGACATCGGGGCTTACTATGAGGTCGTTAAGAAGGGTGCAGCAGTCTACAATGTGAAGTTGGAGGAAGAACAGACAAAGGCTGACTTCCTGCTAGAAACTTTGCTCCCCTCGCAGACGAAAAGCAGCTTCCTGCCCATGCTGAAGAGCGTCACGGCCCAAGGGACTGAAGCCTTCAAGGAACCGGCCACATGCAGGTCAGTGACCCCGAGGACAGAGAAGAAATACAAGTTCTCCTCCGAGGACCCCCCTTATATCCAGGCACCGTGGCAGCTGACTCTATAATCGCGGCAACGGCCAGAAGAAGGGCCAACGTGCCAACCACATCTGGGCCACCACCTGATAAGGAAAGCAAGAGGATGGACCTCACTGGAAGGAAAATTGAAAGAAATGCCGCTATGCATTGGAGGATGGCAAACTCCAATGCACTCCTGAATAGACACCAATATCAGCACTGGGATGAGATGAGCCAGTTGCTGAAACACATGCCTGAGGAGTACAGGCAGAGGGCAGCCCACCTCGTGGAGGGGGGAAAGGACATAGCAAACGCATGCCTGAAGACAGCCCTAGATGGGGCAGAAACATCTAGCAGGCTGATGGCCATAGGCATCACTGAGAGAAGGCAAGCCTGGCTCAGAATATCAGGCTTCAAGGCAGAAGTGCAAAACAACATCCTGAACACCCCCTTAAACGGGGAGACGCTGTTCGGGGCATCAGTAGATGACAAACTGGCTCAGCTGAAGAAGGACAATGAGACAGCCAAATCGATGGGAGCCCTACAATTCAGGGGGATGCGGAGAGGCACCCCCACAAGGAGACCAAATGGTAGAGGGGGAAACCAGCAATCACATTCGCAACAGTCGCACCACCATGGTCAACAGAGTGACAACCAATGGCACCAGGGTCAACAGAGGCAGAATTGGAACTCCCAGAATAGGGGCCAGTCCTTTTGAGGGAGAGGAAACGGACGGGGCCAGAGACGGAGAGGTGGTGATCAACCCCCCCAAAAGTGACTCCATGAGGAAGGAGGCGCTCACCCACCCAAAGCCTCAGGGGGGAGAGCACCAACAGCTAAGGGGAGGCTCACACGGACACGGCTCAAGAGAACACACAACACCAGTAGGGGGAAGGTTGACATTTTTTCTATACGAGTGGAGAAAAATAACCACAGACAAGTGGATACTAAACATTATACAGCACGGATACTGCATAGAGTTGGAAAGATATCCACCAAGCTGAAAGCCAAAGAGAAGGGGTCACAAGGGCAAAGAACTGCAGTTGCTCCAAGAGGAAGCTCAAAACCTGCTCCTCAAAGAGGCCATAGAACAAGTCCCGCACAGAGAACGGAACAAGGGGGTGTACTCAAACTACTTCCTAGTACCAAAGGCGGACGAAAGCCTAAGACCCATCCTGGACCTACGGTTCCTGAACACCTACGTAAAAACTCAAAAGTTCAAGATGACTTCCCTGCAAGAGGTCATCCCACAAATAAGGCCCGGGGACTACTTGTCCACCATAGACCTAAAAGACGCATACCTGCACATCCCCATGAACAGGAAACACAAACACATGTTAAGATTCAAGGTGAACGAAGACCACTACCAGTTCACAACCCTGGCTTTCGGACTCAAGTCAGCGCCAAGGGTCTTTACCAAATGCCTCGCGGCGGTGGCCGCACACCTACGAAGGAAGGGTATACATGTGTACCCCTACCTGGACGACTGGCTCGTGAAAGCAAGCTCTTACACGAGGTGCAAAGCTCACGCAGAACAGGTCACAAGAACGCTCACGAACCTGGGCTTCTCCATCCACTGGAGAAAGTGCTCCATGGACCCAGAACAAGTGAAATTCTTCCTGGGAGCCCTGATCAACACGGTCGAATGCAGAGTGACACCCAGCGAGAAGAGAACACTCAGCCTGCTGAGGGAGAAACGTCACTACCAGAAGGGGCAAGTTCTGACAGTGAGGACGGTGAGCAAGATCTTGGGGATGATGGCGTCATGCATCCACCTGGTCCCCAATGTTCGGCTATTGATGAGACCACTACAGGAGTGGCTGCAACAGCAATGGTCACAAGCAGAAGGAAGTTGGGAAGATCTAGTGGTTGTTACGCACAATGTGCAGGAGGAGATGAAATGGTGGACGAAGGAGAATATAACGATGGGGAAACCTCTAACGCCACCGGACCCAACTGTGACCATCACCACAGACGCATCCCAGAAAGGATGGGGTGCACACATGAACAGGCTCAGAGTGAGGGGTCTGTGGAACCCAGGAGATGCAGTCAAGCACATCAACTACCTGGAACTGAAAACGGTGTTGCTGGCCCTCAAGGCCTTCCAAAAGCACCTTTACAACAAAAGGGTGATGATACAGACAGACAACACCACAACAATGTTTTACATCAACAAGCAAGGGGGGACTCAGTCATTCCCTCTGTCGAGCTTGGCTCAAGAAATATGGAGATGGGCGATCCCACTCAAGATAGACCTGCTTGCCATACACCTGCCAGGGAAGGACAATGTGGAAGCGTATTGGCTCAGCAGGCAAGCATCGGTGTCCCACGAATGGGAACTGAACAACCAAGAGACAGAGAACCTGTTCAGGAGGTGGGGCACACCAACAATAGACCTGTTTGCAACACGCCAGAATGCAAAATGCCAACACTTTGCATCGAGGGACCAGGAACCGATGTCCCATGGGAATGCCCTATGGATAAGCTGGTCAAAGAAATTTGCCTGCGCTTTTCCACCGACGCCACTGATCCCCAGAGTCCTGAACAAGTGCAGGTCGAGCAGCATGACTCTCATCCTGGTGGCTCCCCAATGGACGAGGCAGACTTGGTACTCTCAGATTATGGAGATGTCGCAGGGCAGAGCACACAAGTTCCCAAAAAGAAGAGACCTTCTCTCCATGGAAGGGGGACAAGTTCTACACCCAGACCCAGAAAGCCTCAGCCTGTCAGCGTGGCTCCTGAGGACTTAGAGTTCGCACATCTAAAACTACCAGAGAGCACACTTCGGGTGCTGAGAGAAGCAAGGAGACCCAGCACGCGGAAGTGCTATGGGGAGAAATGGAAGAGGTTCACGCAGTGGTGCCATAGGAAAAACCTGGAGAGAAAACTGACTAGAGAGTCTACAGTACTTAGATACCTCACGCACCTGATCAAAGCTAAACTAAGCTCGTCCTCGCTGAGGGTTCACCTGGCAGCGATTGTGGCATACACAAGAGGAGAAACAGGAAGAAGTTTCTTCACTTCCAGAGTAGTTAAAAGGTTCTTGGAAGGAGCGAAGAGAATAGCGCCACCCAAGAGGATGCCGCCGCCGGCATGGAACTTGAACGTGGTACTGACAGAACTCATGAAGCCACCGTTTGAACCCATCCATAAAGCGTCACTACAAATGCTGACAATGAAGACAGCCTTTCTAGTAGCAATAACATCGCTACGCAGAGTGAGCGAGCTACAAGCTTTGACGCTGCAAGAACCGTACATACAAATACACAGTGACAGGGTCGTGATGAGGACAGACCCGCATTTCATGCCCAAGGTAGTATCTAAATTCCACATGAACCAAAGTATCCAGATACCTAGCTTCTTCCAGAAGCCCACGTCAAACGCGGAGAGGGCGCTCCACACTCTGGACGCAAGGCGGGCAGTAATGCACTATATAGAAAGGACGAAAGAACACAGGAAGACGAAACAATTCTTTGTGTCCTTCGCAAGGAGTCTCCTGGGTAGACCAGTGACTAAGAACACCATAGCAAGATGGATTGCCAAAACAATACAGCTCTGCCACATGCAAGCTGGTGAAGAGCTCACGGAGGGGCCACGAGCCCACTCAACCAGAAAGAAAGGGGCAACGATCGCCTTCCTGGCAAACACGCCCATCCAAGACATATGCCTGGCGGCAACATTGTCTTCAGTGCACACTTTCACTAAACACTATTGCGTAGATGTGCAGATGAACAAGGAAGCACAAGTGGGCCAAAGAGTGCTTCAACATATCTTTAACAACCAACGCTCATCTTCCACCCAGCCGCCACATGAGTGACAAAACCGCTACGAAATCTATGCACAGCATAGTGAATCCAGAAAGATTCACGCTGCAAAACGAATAGTTTCTTACCTGTCGGTGTAGTTTTGCAGCTTGAAGATCTTTCTGGATTCACTAGCGAACCCACCCACCTCCGCCAGAAAGATGAGGCTGGAGAAGGTGGAAGGACATAGAGTAAGATAGGAACGTTTAACAAGACAAATATACGTGAAGAAGTTTACGTTGAAGGAAAGTTTAATACACATAGCCATGGATTCACCACAAAAAAGAAAAGAAAAAAGAATCCGAAGATGGCGCCCAAGGGTGGGAGCTTCCGCAGGAAGCGTGCCGACGTCACGAAGGTGCACCAAATGGTGGGACGTCGACGCCCACCTGGGCTACAAAAAAAAAAAAGAGAGAAAAAAGACTACGAATCCGGCCCCAACCGCCAGATCGCGGAATAATGCACAGCATAGTGAATCCAGAAAGATCTTCAAGCTGCAAAACTACACCGACAGGTAAGAAACTATTCGTTCAGGGTGCGCCTAAATACTAAATTTAGGGGCGTTACAGGTAGGGCAAGGGCAGGGATCTATAGGTCCCTGTCCTGGGGTGGGTACACACCCTAGCCTGCTTCCCTCCTGTGGGAGGGCGGCAGGAGCCTAGCTGTGATTGGGCAGGGCTCCCCATCTTCAAGATGCCGGAGCCCGGGGTCGTGCTTCACCTCGACTCTCCCACCTGTGGGGTGGGGTTAGCACAGGCTGGCTCAACCCCCTTCCTTACGTAGGGTTTCCCGCCAATCTTCCCGCCAGAGTGGGGGTCAGAACTGGTGGGGCCCGGAGCCCGGGGTCGTGCTTCACCTCGACTCTCCCACCTGTGGGGTGGGGTTAGCACAGGCTGGCACAACCCCCTTCCTTACGTAGGGTTTCCCGCCAATCTTCCCGCCAGAGTGGGGGTCAGAACTGGTGGGGGGAGAAGTGGTCAGAAGTGGCCTGGGGAAGCTCACAAGGGCGGCAGGCCTTTGAAGCTTCCCCCTGCCCATCCTGGGGGAGAAGACCTAGCTCCTCGCCCAGGATGTGCATTGTTGCAGGCCCAGGAGAGCGGGGGCTCTCCACCCAGGGGTCCAGCAACATGCCTGCTGTGTGGCAGCCTAGGCAGCCTCAGTCCAGTTGTGGGTTGTAGATTAGGTTTTCAGGGGGCATCGCTCATATGCCCTCTGGTGCATTTTACATTTAATCCCACACTGGCATCAGTGCAGGTTTAATGTGCTGAGAAGTTTGATACTAAACTTCTCAGTCTTCAGTGTAGCCATTATGGTGCTGTGGAGTTCGTAATGATGACCTCCCAGCACCATATACTCTTAATGGCAGCACTGCACTTACAGTGCCCAGGAATGGCCCTGGCTACTGTAGGGGCACAGGGCTCATGCACCTGTGCTTACACTGCTGGCATAGGGCACCCAGCTAGAGGGGTGGCGGAGGTATGCCAGGACAGTGGGTTTTGTGGGCATGGCACACAGGGATGTGTAAATAATTATCTGCCCCAAAACCAATGCCACAGCAAAGTGCTACTTGCACAATTCATCCTATGAAAACCATTTTCGTCCTCGTTTTCATGATTTTCATATTTTTTATTTTTCTTAAATACTTCTGTTTGGTTCCACACGTCAGACATCTGGCACTTTACAAAGTTTTCTCATGTTCAGGTTCGTCCATCCGGACTTTTTTCCAAGAACAAGTACAGACGCAAAACTTCACCATGGCAGTATTTTATTAACCCAATGCATTTCGGGCAATTTCAGCCTTTTGTCAGTGTTAAATGCCTCTAGTCAGAAGCATGTGTGCCTATGGAGGAAAATAGAGTTATTGGTTCAAAGGTAAGTACTTTGTTGTGGGAGTTGTTATTCTAGGGTTAGACTCGGGGGTCCCCCAGGGTCAAGGATGCACTCTTGTTACACCCTCATTGGCACTAGAGCGGCCGGGTGCATAGTGCTGAGGCACAATGTTATCCATTGGGATTTAGGGGGCCTCTAGTTGGTGGTTGCTGGTTAAAGGGCTCACTGATCTATGCCAGGGCTGTGGATTGTAGGCATGGCACACAGGGATGTGTGCCATGTCGACTCTTCACTTTGTTCTGCACCAAGACACACAGCCTGCAAAGGCAGTGTGTGGGTGTATGGTACAGGGCCCCTGAGGGTGGCACAATAAGTGCTGCAGCCCTAGAGATCTTCCCTGGTCACCATGCCCTGGGTACCTAGGGTACCATTTACTAGGGACTGACAGGTGGCCAGAGATGCCAATTGGGCTTTGGTTTCAACACAGTTTTAGGGAAGGAACACAGGCCCTGGGCACACTCAGTCAAAGCACATCAGTAGTTCAGCAAAAAGTGGGGGCATACCAATGCAAGAAAAATGGCGCTTTCTCACAGTGTATCACTCATGGGGTTGTGTGCTCATATGAAGGACATTGTGGTTCAGGGACACTGAACCTCACAGAAATAGACATTGCACATCAACATGCTGGAGTGTCTAGCCATCTACACAGCTCTCAAAGCATTCCTAACAAACATTACAGGGAAAACTGTCCTTCTCCGTTTTCCGACAATATGACTGCAATGTATGACATCCAGAAACAGAGAGGGGAGCATTCCATACAGCTTTCACAACTAGTGCAGACCAAGTGGAAATGAGCCAACTAACACAAAATTATCCTATTGGCTCAATACTTACCAGGGTAGGAAAACTCCATTGCGGACCTGCTTAGCAGAACACAGCAGCAAGTTCAGAAGTGGGAAACGCACACTCCATTACTACAAAGCTTCGCGGATGGCCTTCGGGCCTAACCGCGTCGGATCTGCTCTCCGTCGATGGAACAGACACGTTCAAATTCTGCCCTCAGTGCCACACAAAGTACCCGTGCACTGATTCTCACAGGTTGTATAACTTGTACTTGTCTCCGGAGCACAAGAAAGAGGACTGCAACGCTTGCAGATCTTTTTGACCTAAGAAAACTCTTTGCGATAGTCTGGTTCAACATTGAGAGATGCAGCGTCAGAGCATCGAAGACATGCCCGACATCTTCGGTGAAAATTCCGATCAAGAAGACGTTGAGGCATCAGCAGCAGAAGAAGAAGAAGCCTTCTCCGTGCAGGACTCCGACTCGGAGCTAGAGATAGACCTCGACGCCCAAGAACTGCTGCAGGGACAAGGCTTCGTGAGTATGGAAGACCTCTTGCCCCTTCAAATCACTCCCAAAAAGTCTTCGGCAGTACCTCCGCCTTCTGGCCAGTGTCAGCACCGAGACAACTTTTTCAATGCCCCGCCTCCAGGCCCGGCCCTGAGACACCCAGTCAAGCCTTCCAGCTTTGTACAGAGCCGACAAACATCCTCGTTTTAACCAAAGCCCTACGGTTCCAAACAGAAATCCGGCTCGGAGCCGAAATCCTCCACACCGAAAGCCAATCAGCCTTTGGAGCCGAAATCTTCTGTACCGAAAGGCCAGCACACACCGGCACCGAAAGCACCGGTGCTGAAACAATTCTTAACACACCATTTGAAATCATCGGCACCAAAACCTAAAGATGTTACTTCGGATCCGAATTTAGATATTATTTTACTGAAAATGGATCCCAAACAAAAGAGACTATATGTTAACACCGAGACTTGTCATATTCATACCAAGCTGCCTCGGAAACATAAGGTTCCTGATGAGAACACTCCTTAAAAGAGCCTATTAAAGAGTAAATCTGTTGTTACTAGTCCTTTTCATCCACCACCATCATCCCCTCCACCACCTCCTCCACCTTCAAATTCTTTTCAAATCACACCTCAGGATTCTCCACAATCTCACCATGATGTTGATGATGGGGGGGACACATTTACCAGTAGACCCTTGGATAGATTATACAATTGATCCTCCAGTAGATAATGACCCAGACCTTTACCCAGCCAAGCCGTCTCCTCCAGACGACAATGTATCCCACCAGGAACTCATTACCAGGGCTGCTCGATATCATGTGGTGGTGCTGCACAAAGACTCATTAGAAGAAGATTTCTTGTTTGAGACCTTAGTATCCATACATTGGTAGTCACAAACACTTCCTATGCTTAAGGGTATGATGAGAGACACTGATGACATTTTTAAGGACCCAGTATGAGCACGCATCTTGACTCCTAGAGTTGACAAAAAGTATAGAGCCTCCCCAACTGACCCAGTATTGATCAAGGGCCAGTTGCTACTAGATTCAATGGTAGTGTCTAATGCTCATAAGCAGGCTAATTCCCAAACATCATGGGATGCTTCTCCACCAGATAAGGAGTCTAAGTTAATAGACAATTCTGGCAAGCGCTTAGCTGCTCAAGCTGCAAATCAATGGCGCATTTTAATTACACAGGGCCTTCTAGCAAGGTATGACCGGGCACACTGGGATGAAATAGAGCAATTGATTCAATATCTCCCAGACAAGCATAAAGCTAAAGCACAGGATTTAGTAAATGAGGGAAAGCTAATTGCAAATTCCTCCATACGGTGTGCTCTAGATGCTGCTGATACTGCGCTAGAGAGGTCAACACTAGCATTTTGCTTAGAAGACATGCTTCGTTAAGGATCTCTGGGTTTAAGCCTGAGGTCCAACGAACCATTCTTAACACGCCATTTGACAAGAGACATCTTTTTGGTCCTGAAGTAGATCAAGCATTAGAAAAAATTACAAGGGACACTAAAGAGGCCAAGTCCATTGGAGCTCTCCAGTCTCTGTCCCTTTAACTGAGGGGGGTCCAAAGCCACATCTTTAGACCAGAATACCTCCACCTACAAAGGTAACACCCAGTCCTCTCCCTCAAGAGGCTTTTATTCGATGAGATTATTGAGACAACAACTTTAAAGGTAGGGGTAAGGGCAACGCACCCTATAACTCCCCTTCCCCTAATAATCAATGACATAGAGTGAGGGCGATAGAGTGAGTGCGATGGAGTGAGTGCGATGGAGTGAGTGCGATGGAGTGAGTGCGATGGAGTGAGTGCGATGGAGTGAGTGCGATGGAGTGAGTGCGATGGAGTGAGTGCGATGGAGTGAGTGCGATGGAGTGAGTGCGATGGAGTGAGTGCGATGGAGTGAGTGCGATGGAGTGAGTGCGATGGAGTGAGTGCGATGGAGTGAGTGCGATGGAGTGAGTGCGATGGAGTGAGTGCGATGGAGTGAGTGCGATGGAGTGAGTGCGATGGAGTGAGGGCGATGGAGTGAGGGCGATGGAGTGAGGGCGATGGAGTTGGAGTCAGGGCGATAGATGGATAGATTGATAGAGTGAGGGCGAAAGATGGATAGATACTTACATAGACTGAGGGAAATAGATGGATAGATTGATAGAGTGAGGGCGAAAGTTGGATAGATACTTAGATCCCAGAATGCAATGTGCTATATAGTATGAAAATCCAGTACTGGCTGATGGTGTCACGTGTAGCATAAAGCCTCTTAGCAACTATGCATAGATCAGAAGCTGCACTTCATTGTAAAGTTAATTCCAAGTTTTACCCTCATTTTTAGTGACACAAATATAATTTTCCTACTGGCCCCCACAAAAAGGGTCAGACATTCCGCCCAATGTATTTCATATGGAGAGTAGCCATCAAGTGAACCCATAGCGCAAGTGACACACTGAGCCACTTCCTGCTTTTTAGTCAACAGCTCTTTGTATGCTGGAACTTTCAGTCACGTTATCATAATAGACATACGTTAAACTGTAAGTTTCAGTATGTAAAGTAAAGTGGTGTTGGCTAAACTACCAGGACCTGCTGCGCACTGCCCACTTGATATGGGACACTTGCCAATTGTGTTAGGAATTTTACACTGGGCAGCATTTAAATGTTACGACCTTGTTTGAAACTTGATATCTGGGAGCTGTAGAAACTTGTACGGGAGGTCACACATGAAAGGGCAGGTTGCTTGTCAAAGTCATCCTGACCCAGACACCTATGCTGTGGTTGGACTACAGATACAAAGCAAATTGCTAATGTAGATTAAAAAATGAAGTTTGCAAATATGAACTTCTGGACAAAGGCAGTGGAAATTTTGTATTCGAGAACACATGCAGCAAGCTACATGACACTGGTTAAGAACCATGAGAAGCTAACAAACCCAAAGCAAACATTATAATACCAACCCTGGTGATATACATGCCTCAATGTGAATTAATTAATTTTCTTGAATCCTCATCACCTTGAAATGGCCGTCTTTTGACAAATTGCGTAGTGCACATGTGTACCATGAAACGCATGCGCACATGCCTGGAAGGGGAGGGGGGGGGGGGCGGTACAGGCAGACGGGGAACTGAAAATGGACTAATCCGACCAAGGACTGGCAATATTGGCAGCACGATACTGAAAAGTAATGCAAAAAGCTTGGCACGAATTGACAAGTATACAGTAGCGCTTGTTGGAAGCAGAGCGCTCTTTAAAAAAAACGTATGCAGAAACGAGCAAAAGCAAGCGGCCCACATATTGAAAGTGAAAGCGCAAGCATGTCTTACATGAAATTTGACCCACGAACAACAAGCTCTCGGCATTGGGTGGCCGGGGCAGGGGAGCGGCATTGGGTGGCGGGGGAGCGGCTTCCTTTGAAGTCTGAGTCTGATGCCGATTGTGTGCTATGTGCACGCGCATGAACTGTACCCGATCCGCAGTATGGGTAGACTTTTGAAAGCCTTACTATAATCTCAACAAACAAGCAATGCTGTGGTCGAGACCTAAAAAATACCTACTCTACAGCGTCACGGGTTGCATAAGCAAAACACATGTTGTGCAGCCTACAACAACAAACGTGGCATGGCCTAATAGCATGTGTGTTTGGGAAAATCCTGTAATGTTTTTGTCTGTAAAAAAATGTATTATGTCCTTAAGTGATGTTTAAAAAAAGTGTAATATCTTTGTATTAAATAAACATATTTGCAGTATGGATGGTGCAAACATTTTGCTGAAACCTATAGTAAATTGTGTTTTGAAAGCAGGATGTTAATGTATCCGGCAAGGAAATAATTTAGTCCATTGGATAAAAGTTCACAACAAGCTGTGAAATGAAACAGCATGTGGTAAAGTACATGTTCTGTTTACTGTCTGGGTGCGAAGTAACCATATAGAGATGATGCCGATGGCGAGGCGTATAATTATCAAAAGGCCTTCCAGTGCATGTAGGAAAATGAATACTTAATGGCTGGGGTTTTGAAAACAAAAGAAAGAATGCCATGTGTGCACAGTTGACTTAAATGGCCATCCAAGCCATAAAAAAGTGTTGAACATTAAATAATAAAGAAAACATTATTTAACCAAAGAGACAGAATATTTATTTTGTATGTCAGAAAGTTTATTGTAGTATTAAGTGGTGTTATTTAAAATTACTTGCAATACTTTTGGGTGATTTTTGTCGCTATTATGTGCCGCAGTGCCATCTGGAAGACCCAGGCTAAAGTTAAAGACTAATTTGAATACAATTTATTTCACTCTCCTAAGGAGAGGAGTGTAAGAGTGGGAGGGGGGATAAAGCAGATGAAAAGGGAAGAGGAGGAGAATGGGAGGAGAGAGTAAGCAAGGGAGAGAGTGGGAAGAAATTAGGAAAGGAGTGGAAGAGAGCAGGAGAAAACGTTAAAAGGAAAAAAGTGTGAAGGGGTAAGCAGAAAAGAAGGAAGGGATCAGGTGAGATAGGTAAATGAGTGTGCCGTAAAGACGGAACAGAATGTGTGAGAGAAAGGTCATTGTGGAGTGAATGTGGCGTGAGAAAGAAAGATGACAATTCCATGGTTGGGGATTCAAGTTTAAGTGGGCCTAAAAAATGTATTTACTTTGTATGTACCTAAATTTATTATGTGCTTAAGTGGTGTTATTTGAAATCACTTCAATCCCTTGGGGTTATTTTTTTTAATTATTAAGTGGGGTGGTGGCACCGGAAAACCCTGGCTTAAATTAAGCACTAGTTTAAAGGCTAATATTGTTTACATAAATAAGTGTGCGCACATTTATCCCAATACGTACTAAAAAATACATTTTAAAAAAGCTTGGAGTAATGCAGAGAGGCCTTGAGTGGGCTTAAGCAGAGTGCAGTAAATCAGAGTGGCATTGAGCAGCGTGGTGTGGAGTAAAGCGGCGTGGTGCGGAGGGTAGCGGCGTGGTGCGGAGGGTAGCGGCGTGGTGCGGAGGGTAGCGGCGTGGTGCGGAGGGTAGCGGCGTGGTGCGGAGGGTAGCGGCGTGGTGCGGAGGGGCGCAGAGTGGCTCGGCGCAGAGTGGCTCGGCGCAGAGCAGCATGGGGCGGAGCAAAGTAGTGTGGCTTAAGGCTGAATGGCATTGAGCCTTAGTGGAGTGTAGTGGAGTCAAGCAGAGTTGAGTAACGCAGAGTGGTGTTCAGTGTAGTGGAGTGAAGCAGAGTGGCGTGGAGTAAAGCAGAGTAGAGCCGAGTGGAGTAAAGTAGTGTGGCGTAAAGACCAGTGGCGTAGAGCAGAGTGGAATAAAGTATTGTATTGTAATTTCATTAATATAGCGCATACTACCTCTGACAAGGCGTTGAATCGCTTTTTCGGCGAGCAGCACACTACTCCAGAACCCTTAACCGATTAGTGGTGAATTATTATAGTGAAATATGAAAGTAATTCGAGTGGTGGATATGTTAATCACTTATTTGGATAGAGGAGGGATAGAAGAGGGAAAAGGTTTGCATTTATATAGTGCTTGCTACCCATTATGAGGTGGTGAAGCATTTTTTTCTGTGGGTAGCACGCTACTCCTGAATCCATAAAGCAAAGTGACATGGAGTGAAGTGGAGTTAAATAAAGTGTAGTGGAGTAAAGCAGAGTTGTTTGAAGCAAAGGAGAGTGCCCTTGATAGGGGTGGAGTAAATTAGAATGACGTGGAGTAAAGCAAAGTGGATAAGAATAGAGTGGAGTAAAGCAGATTTGCGTTGAGCGGAGTAAAGCAGAGTAGTGTTGAGAAGAGTGGAGTAAAACAGAGGCGTGCAGTAAAGGAGAGTGGTGTGGAGTAAAGCAATGCAGAGTGGAGTAAAAGTAGAGTGGATTTGTATAAAGCAGAGTCGCGTTGAATGGAGTGGAGTAAAGAAGAGTGCTGTTGAGTTTAGAGGAGTAAATTAGAGTGGTGTTGAGTGGAGTAAAGCAGTGTGGTGTTGAGTGGAGTAAAGCAGAGTGGTGTAAAGCAGAGCTGCATGGTGTAAAGCAGAGCGTCGTGGAGTAAAGCAGAGTAGAGTTGAGTGGATTGGAGTAATCAGCATGGAAGTTATAGGATTGAAGTAAGCAGAGTGTTGAGTAGAGTAAAGCAGAGTGTTGAGTGGAGTAAAGCAGAGTGTTGAGTGGAGTAAAGCAGAGTGTTGAGTGGAGTAAAGCAGAGTGTTGAGTGGAGTAAAGCAGAGTGTTGAGTGGAGTAAAGCAGAGTGTTGAGTGGAGAAAAGCAGAGAGAAGCAGAGTGTTGAGTGGAGTAAAGCAGAGTGTTGAGTGGAGTTAAGCAGAGTGTTGAGTGGAGTAAAGCAGAGTGTTGAGTGGAGTAAAGCAGAGTGTTGAGTGGAGTAAAGCAGAGTGTTGAGTGGAGTAAAGCAGAGTGTTGAGTGGAGAAAAGCAGAGTTTTGAGTGGAGTAAAGCAGAGTTTTGAGTGGGGAAAAGCAGAGTTTTGAGTGGAGTAAAGCAGAGTGTTGAGTGGAGTAAAGCAGAGTGTTGACTGGAGAAAAGCAGAGTGTTGAGTAGAGAAAAGCAGAGTGTTGAGTAGAGAAAAGCAGTGTGTTGAGTGGAGTAAAGCAGAGTGTTGAGTGGAGTAAAGCAGAGTGTTGAGTGGAGTAAAGCAGAGTGTTGAGTGGAGTAAAGCAGAGTGTTGAGTGGAGTAAAGCAGAGTGTTGAGTGGAGTAAAGCAGAGTGTTGAGTGGAGTAAAGCAGAGTGTTGAGTGGAGTAAAGCAGAGTGTTGAGTGGAGGAAAGCAGAGTGTTGAGTGGAGTAAAGCAGAGTGTTGAGTGGAGAAAAGCAGAGTGTTGAGTGGAGAAAAGCAGAGTGTTGAGTGGAGAAAAGCAGAGTGTTGAGTGAAGAAAAGCAGAGTGTTGAGTGGAGAAAAGCAGAGTGTTGAGTGGAGAAAAGCAGAGTGTTGAGTGGAGAAAAGCAGAGTGTTGAGTGGAGAAAAGCAGAGTGTTGAGTGGAGAAAAGCAGAGTGTTGAGTGGAGAAAAGCAGAGTGTTGAGTGGAGAAAAGCAGAGTGTTGAGTGGAGAAAAGCAGAGTGTTGAGTGGAGAAAAGCAGAGTGTTGAGTGGAGAAAAGCAGAGTGTTGAGTGGAGAAAAGCAAAGTGTTGAGTGGAGAAAAGCAAAGTGTTGAGTGGAGAAAAGCAGAGTGTTGAGTGTAGTAAAGCTGAGTGACGCAAAGCAGTGTTGCGTGGAGCTGCATACTAATGAAGTTGATCTGCATAGAGTGGAGTGGCGTTGCATAGAGTGGAGTGGCGTTGCATAGAGTGGAGTGGCGTTGCATAGAGTGGAGTGGCGTTGCATAGAGTGGAGTGGCGTTGCATAGAGTGGAGTGGCGTTGCATAGAGTGGAGTGGCGTTGCATAGAGTGGAGTGGCGTTGCATAGAGTGGAGTGGCGTTGCATAGAGTGGAGTGGCGTTGCATAGAGTGGAGTGGCGTTGCATAGAGTGGAGTGGCGTTGCATAGAGTGGAGTGGCGTTGCATAGAGTGGAGTGGCGTTGCATAGAGTGGAGTGGCGTTGCATAGAGTGGAGTGGGGTTGCATAGAGTGGAGTGGCGTTGCATAGAGTGGAGTGGCGTTGCATAGAGTGGAGTGGCGTTGCATAGAGTGGAGTGGCGTTGCATAGAGTGGAGTGGCGTTGCATAGAGTGGAGTGGCGTTGCATAGAGTGGAGTGGCGTTGCATAGAGTGGAGTGGGGTTGCATAGAGTGGAGTGGGGTTGCATAGAGTGGAGTGGGGTTGCATAGAGTGGAGTGGGGTTGCATAGAGTGGAGTGGGGTTGCATAGAGTGGAGTGGCGTTGCATAGAGTGGAGTGGCGTTGCATAGAGTGGTTTGGTGTTGGGTATCAGAGAGGGCAGGTGTAAAACAGATGCGAAGAGGAGGAGAATGGGAGAAGGAGAGAAAGTGTGGAGACCGAATAGGAGTAAGTGAGGACACATGTGAGGAGTAATTAGAACAGGAGTGGAAGACAGAAGGAGAAAATATTAAAAGGAAAAAGTGTGAGAGGGAGTAAGAGAAGAAAATAATGAAGGGATCAGGTGAGAAGAGTAAATGAATGTGCTGTAACAGAAATACATAATTGTGGATAAAATCCAAATTAAGATTTCCTATAAAAGAATTAGGAGGGAGGGTATGTATATTAAGTGTGGTTACATCATGTTGACTCCAAAGCAGGGAAAGCATGGTGTGTACTTTCCATACCTACGTTCTGCTCTTGTCTCTGCATAAATGTCAAAGTGCATTGGTGCCTCTATTTAGTGCCACAGAATATTTCCAATGTGAAAGAAAGGCATCAGTGCTGGACAGAAACCAGGCCTTGTTTATGATGCTCATCCATCTCCTCCACCTGGGCTCATCTGTGAGGCAGGCCCTGTGACCAACTGGAAGGGGGGAGAGAGCAGAGAGAGAGGGTAGAGGGGTGTGGGGAGAGTGAAATCTACCCAGCCTGGTGCTCTGACAGGGCACTGCGCTGATAGAAACTAAGAGCTCATAGAAAGAGCTCATGCCCTGCTGTCCTTCCCGGAGACCAGAGCCAGTCCACAGCTGGGTTAGCTGCTGGGAGCAGGGCAGGCACAGCCAGCAATGCCCCCTGCTCTGAGGCCTGGCTCTGCTGTCAGGCAGGTTGGCAACTGCTGACTGATTGGGAGGAGGGAGAGAGAGCACAGAAAGAGCTGGGAAATACACAACCATAAAAGTGAAACCAGCAGAGCGCTGATAAAGTATATCAACAATTATTAAAACATGCAGGGTGGGGTTACAGGAGTTAAGTGCAAGGAACAGAGCAGGCGCCCTACAAATGCTCTGATGAGCAGGATACAAATGTTGTGTGTTAATTAGGAAGCAAAAACTGTGCCTGGATCAGCAGGTAGGAAAATAGGGTTTAAGAAAATAGAGTGCAACCGACCGTAAATTATATTTACTGAGTAACAAAACATGTACAAGAGCCAGTCCTCGTAGGAGGTGACAGTAGGAGACAGGGAGGTACTAAGGATAGACTTATAAGCCTATTAAAAAAATGAAAAGCCAACATTTACAAAGGACAGTCACAAAAGCCAGAAGGAAGCTGGCTCTGTATATACTACTACAGCAAAGTTGAGGTCTAGTATGCACAGAGTCAAGTGGAACCCTAAAGGTAAGCAGAGGTAAAGTTAGATAGCGCCTCACGGTCTATTTTTGGTAGTGTGGGCGAGCAATAAGGCAGTATCAGAGGACAGTGATAAGCATTTGTTGTACACACTCGGTCAGCGAATGAATTCACACTCTCAAAGACAACTTCAAACCAATTGTTTTTGAATGAAAATATTTAGTTATTTTATTTTCTAGAACCAAGCAAGCCTGGCTCAGGTAAGCAATAAATACTTTACAGTAGTAATACAGTTTGTCAATAGTTTGAATTGAAATTGTATATGAACTTTGTTTCGACTTACAGTATGGTTTCAGAGAAATGCAATACTTTGTAAATACAGTACATAGACTTGAATGGGCTTTTCAGTAAAATTACAGGTAAGTTACTTTTGAGATTACTTTTCTTACTCAGAGTAGTATACCTGGATACTACTCTGGGACATTTTATGTAAACAGGTAAAGAAAATCGTTTTTGTTAGTTAGTGCAATTTTAAAGAATTTCTTTAGGTTTTCAAACTCCACACTAGGAAACTTTTCCTAGAAAAGGTCTGTTATCCTATTGAGGAACATAGTGTTATCGGTTTTAAGGTATGTATTTGGTAGTGGGAGTTGAGGTTCTGGGGATAGAATCAGGGGTCCCCCAGGGTCCAGGAGGCACTCTGGTTACACCCTCAGTGGAGCTGGGGCGGCCAGATGCAGAGTGCTGAGGTCCAATGTTATCCAAGGGGGGATAGGGGGCCTCTAGTCCGTGGCTGCTGGCGAGCAGGCTACTTGGTTGTGGGAGCATTGCTCCTGGACTTTAGCTCAGGGCAAATGGGGAATCAAAGTAGGACCAAAGATGCACCCTCAGTGGCACTAGGGCGGCCGGGTGCTGTTTCGACGTCTGGAGCCCAGTTGGTTTCTATAGGGAACCTCCGGTTTTGCAAAGGCACTGCAGGCTTGGGGACAAAGGTCTTCTGGCTGCGACCACCACTTCGAGAGGTAAGTTAAGGGTTGGTTAGGTGCTGTCGGTTTGGGCACCCAAGTCCGTGGGGCATTGGGTGCAGGTGTCCCTTTTGGGGTCAGATCTTCATACCAGCACCTGGTCGTGGTTGGGTAGACCTTCTAGATGTAGGCCGCAGGCGTCTGCTTGAGGCAGGTCAGGGGTTGCCGGATCTATGGTCAGGATCGCCGGGGTGACCTCCTTGTGGTGTTTGCCTGCTCGGGCCGGTGACGGTGGGTGCAGAGTGGGGCAGATTCGCTGTGTCTGGCCGGAACCAGAGGTTGCAGATGAACAAATCCGGTGTTCACAGGAGTCAAATTCTTTGTGGTTGAAGGCAGGCAGGTCCTCTGGGGCTTTCGAGGTTGCTGGCTGCAGGGCACACCGGGAATTTGCAGGAGCAGGTTCGAGGTGGAGACAGGCCGGTAGGGCTGGGGCCAAGTCAGTGGGCGTCTTCCTCTTGTTAGCTGCTGCACAGCTGTTCAGTCCTTCTTCATCTTCTTGTAGTTTCTTCTTGCCTTAAGAAGCAAGGTTTGGGGGTGCCACTAAATACTAGATTTAGGGGTGTTACAGTTGGGTAAAAGGCAGGGACCAATGGGCCCCTTCCCTGGGGTGGGTACACACCCTATTATGCCACCCTCCAGTGGGAGGGGGGCATGAGCTTGTCCCTGGTTGTCTGTGTCCCCCCATCTGCAAGATGGCGGGGACTGAGAGTTGTGCTTTACCTGAGGGGTGGAGTTGGCTGAGGTGGACACACCTCTCTTCCTCACTTGTTTTTCCACCGGTTCTCCCGCTCAAAGTGGGGGTCAGACCCAGTGGGGACCAGTTCCTGAAAGCTCACAAAGGCTGCAAGCCTTTGAAACTTCCCCTTCATGAACCCTGCCCATCCTGGTGGAGGATACTTGGCACCTTGTCTCAGGATGTGCATTGTTTCAGGCCAAAGAGAGTAGCAGGCTCTCGACCCAGGGGCCCAGAAACATGCCTGGTGGTGGCAACTGAAAGCAGCCACTCAGCCTGGACACTAGTGGTAGGTTAGTTTTCATTGGGCATCTCGAAGATGCCCTCTGTGTGCATTTTTCATTACATCCCACACTGGCATCAGTGTAGGTTTAATGTTCTGAGAAGTTTGATACCAAACTTTCCAGTTTTCAGTGTAGCCATTATGGTGCTGTGGAGTTCGTAATGACAAACTCCCAGCACCATATACTCTTAATGGCAGCACTGCTCTTAAAAATATAATCATGGGGTCCCATCCCTCCAAACAAAAGCTTCAGGAGCTGTTTGCAGGGTATGCTAAGGGCCATCCTTCTGAGAATGTTAAGACATCTCAGATGAAGAAGTAGAGGGAGGGGATGAGGATTACTACCACCCCCACCCCCCATCCACCCCCACTTCATAGGGAGAGAAGGGCCCCAGTGGCCCTGACTCCAAGAATAAACCCCTCAGCACTTGGAGCCCACACAGGTGGATCAGGCACTATTGAGTACCGCCACAATAAGGAGGACAACCTGCTAGCAAGGTTGACTAACAGTTTGGATCTAGAGACCAGACTCCTGGCTCTAGAGAAAGAGAGAGCAGAAATGGGCTTAGCTCCCATCAATGGTGGCAGCAATTTCCTAAATAAGGATGAAGAATAAGCTTATGATCCTAAAATCCCCAAAGGGATTGTCCCTAAATATGAAGAGGGTGATGATATCACAAAATGGTTCACAGCCTTTGAGAGGGCATGTGAATTGAGAAAAGTGAAGAAGTCACACGGGTGGGCACTCCTTCGGGATCTGTTCACTGGTATCTAAAGGGACAGACTCCTGACCCTTACAGGGGCAGATGCTGGGTCTGATGACCTCATGAAGAGTACTCTGAGGGCTTTGGACTCACAACTGAGGAATATAGAATTAGATTCAGGGGGCTCACAAAACCCCAAATCAGTCCTGGATTGACTTTGTTGACTACTCAGGTAAAACACTAGATGGTTGGCTAACTGGAAATAATGTGTATGATGTCAATGGACTTTACAATTTGTTTATGACATAAAATATTTTAAGTAATTTCAATAATTAAGAGTTACATCAGCATTTGGTTGACCTAGGTTGGCACAAATCATCCAGAGCCATAAAATTACCAAATATTACAATAAATTATTACAATATTATTAAAACATCGATCTCTTAAAACCAAAGTTCACAGAGTAGTTAAAATAAAACCTAAACCACAAAAATAATATATTAATGTGCAAACAACATGCATAAATACACCAGACCAGTTTATAACTGTACGGTTAAAATGCAATTTTGATGACCATTGTTTACTTATGACCATAAAATCACAGTGGAATCGCCAATAAACAAAGCAACGAGCTAAGATTAATACATTAATCCAGATCATGGTTTTTAGTTTCCCCAATCATCAAAAAACGCTCTAATATGCATTACTTTCTAGAGAAACAGGGCAACCCTGTAGCATTCTCTTGTGTCGCCTAATTCATACTAAAAATTTAAAGCAGTCTGATGGTAAATAATTCTCTCTTGTAAAAATAATGGTTTAAGAAGGGATTTCCTGTGGATCAAATAAAATTTACAAAAAAGTGCTATGTACTGAGTGATCAGGTATCACAGGGACATTTTTTTTCAGAAGTTGTGTCCCAGCTCTCGTTTTTAGGAAACACTGTCAGATAATGGAAAATAAGATGTAAGCAGGTTAAAGATACCTGTGCTGTGCATTATTAACTATCATAAGAAACAGTTTGCATCCTAACTCCTCATTCCATGCTCTGTACCGCCCTACAGGTAACATTAACAAAATCTACTAACGCTAGTCAATGTACACGCAGATCATCAAGTTTCGTAATAGTGCAGATGCAGTATTGTATGAGCGGCGTGAAGTATTTCAGTATGAAAAGTGTTACTCCCAGGGTTCAATGATAAATGTGTTATAATCATGTGGTCAAAGTTCTTATGTTAATAAAGCATACTTCTTGCATTTTGGGTTTCTTTCTCTGATGGGGGCAGAGAGGAACCAGCAGTGTGCGTCTTCCAACATGTCACCGGTTTTGGACTTTATTGCTAATAGTAAATATCCCATTCTGTGTGTCGCACTTCGCCCTTGTGTTCTTTGGTGCAGGGCAATCATTGCTGTCTCAGCTCTTACCGATATCTTAACACCTGACAGCCAACCTTTCACACTTGGTGCATATCTGGCCTTCCTCGCCCTGACTATATTCCTTGTGGCTGGTGTCAGTGCCAGGTCAAGGAACCAACATGTCTAGCTGCTTTTGGTCTGTGCATTTGACCCAATATACAGGGTAGAATATTCTGTTCTAAATCTCCTCCCTGATAGTTTTGTCAGTGTGGAGATCACTTTGTCCCAAAATTGTGTGATGATCCCACAATCTCTTATCATATGATGAAGATCTGCCTGTGGACCAATACATCACTTTCAGTGGTTGTCGGAATCTGGGTATATTGGGTGTTAAATAGGTTTGGTGCAGATAACTGAATTCAGAACATTTAAATTGTGGGTTTCTCATGACTTTCTTAGTATATTTTAGGATGTCTGATTCTCCCCCAACCCCATGCACGCTTTATCTTTTCTTCTCATCTAGCTTGAATGTTGTCTACTTTGGAGTAAAATGTAGGAGACCGGGTGTTGTAGAGAGTGTATACATGGCTGTCTTCCAGTACCGAATGTATACCAAATCTAGTATTTAGGGGCAACCCTGAACCATGCCTCCTCAGACAAGATCCGAACAAGCAGAAGAAGGACCGAAAAGCCATGCTGAAACTAAGAAGAGGAGGACACCCCCTGACTTGGCCCCAGCTAGACCGACCTGTCCCAACCTCTATCCTGCTCCAGCGAAATCCCGGTGTGTCCTGCAGCCAGCACCCGCAAGAACCCGGAGGACTTGCCCTGCACTGCCACAAGAAAGACTTTGTCTCTCGTGAGCACCGTTTTTGCTCACCCACAGACTCTGTCTCCGACCAAAACCGTGAGTCTGTAGCACTCAGCACCCGACACCTACAGCCCGCGTTCGAGTGACCCAACACCACGAGGCCCAACACCACGAGGAGGTCTCCCCGGCGATCCTGACCTGAGATCTGGTGATCTCTGACTTGCCCTGAATCTCCAAGTGAAGCCTGCAGCCTCTTTCTTGAGAATCCCCCCAACCGCGACCGGAGCTGGTAAGGAAAACCCGACGCCTAAATACGCCCCTACACCCGAAGTCCCACGGCCTTTGGTGCCTCAACCAACGGTGCCCCAGCATCCCCAGGCATCCCAACTTGCCTCTCCAACTAGTGGTCACCTCCAGAAGATCTTTGTACCAAGCCTGCAGTCTTTGTTGTAACCGGCGAATCCCCATTGTAAACAACAGGGTGCCAGATGCCAAAACAGCACCCTGCACCCAGCCGCCCCTGCGCCGCTACAGGTGTGCATTGGGTGCTAACTCGGATCCCCCTTTGTCCTGAGCCTAACACCAGGAGCTTCACACCCGCATCCTTGTGGCCTGCTCGTGAGCAGCCTTCAACCGGAGGCCCTCTACCTCCCATTGGATAACATTGGGCCTCAGCAATCTGCACCCGGCTGCCCTAGTGCTTCTGAGGGTGTTTCAAGGGTGCATCCTTGACCCTGGAGGAACCCTAGTTCTTACCCCAGAATACCAACTCCCACAAACTTGTACTTACCTATAAACCGATAACTCAATTTCCTTCCATAGGATTGAATTGACTGCTTTTCTTGAAAATCGTTCCAAGTGTGGAGTTGGTTTGAATAGAACATTGACAAAACTGCAAATGTACTAAAAGTGAGTTACTTAATTTTTGTCTGGGAAATGTCTAAGTGTGATATCTAGGCATATCACACTGATAAGCAAACGTAATCTGAGAAGTAATCCAATAAGTAACGTACAAAGTAATCTAAAAACGAACTGAACAGTAATTTCGAAACATTGACTTACCTGTAATTTAATCACCTGCATTTGAACCTGCATTCAATTGTAAGACATTGCATAAGATTTTGCAAAGTGTTGATTCACTTACCTGCACCAGGCTTGGCTTGGTTCTAGAAATAAAATAACTTAATAATATTTTTGATACAAACAAATTGGTCTGGAGTTCAGTCTTTGAATGTGTGACATCATTTGCTGATTGAATGTATACAACAAATGCATAACACTACCCTCTGATGAATCCTTACTGCTCGCACACGCTACCACAAATAGAGAGTAAGGTGCTATCTACTTTTACCTCTGCAGGGTCTGGCATGTACATTCATCTCAATGCTGTATTCCCCTCTTCTCCTCAGCCTTTTTTTCTGTGCTCAGACAGGGCATTAACAATGGGGGCAGAGGCATGCAAATTCACTGCACAGCTACCTCGTAGGAAGTCTCGAAGCCCAGAGCTCAGCTGAGATGTCTTCACAGGGATATGTATAGCTTAAACATACCTGAAGAGTCCTCAGTACACAGCACAACACAGTTTTGAGGAGGCTGGGGGTGCATCGTTTGTGTGCAGATCTAAATGTATTTCAGGACCTCAAAATATCCTGTTTACCTTGAGTTTTGTGTAAATAGGATAACTATTTCAATACAGTATGCAACCATGCACAGTACTGGCCCACAACTCATTAACTCTTGCATAGTTCCATACCCTTAGAATTCTCATATCCTTCTAGCCATGCAGAGGCTGGGGCAGATGCTTCTAAGCATCTCAGCAAGCTAAACCATCACCTACGTTATTTATGGGTAGATTTCCCCCATATGTTACTGTGAGGATCTCTGTTAATGTATGATTGCAACAGGGCATGTCGAAAGCATATATCACCAGTAATGACCCAACTCTTACTAAGATGGACCACGCTCCACGACGGTCGGAGGCATCCATGAGGGCTGCTAGAAGTTTGTATTCTGACGGGATACCTAGGCTTTTCTACAGTGACTAAAGCATGCCTTCTCTCACACAGCTAACCTACTTTAGAAACTGGCTGTTTGGGGATTATCACTTCCCACCACCTGTTCACTCTTGTTTACTTCAGCTGTCTTATTCCAGATTTATTTTTGTATTTGTTCTAAAGCACATTGAAGCAGCCAGAAGGACAAATATTATGGCTTTGGGAAATCACCGGAAAGACTTTTGGATTTTTATTCAGTGCTATAAAGTTGTATTTTTTAAGACCCCTTATTTCAGTAATAGTAGTTTTGAGACTCTTGAGTGTTGTAGTCTGTACTGATTGTGATGAAGGCTGCATGGTATACGTTGTAAATATTCCTTCATTTTGCAAAAGGAACATATGGGCAAATGGCTGGCTATCTTTGGGTGCTAATCTAAGAAGTGGTCCAGTCCACAGAGCATGTTTTACAAATAATTGTACACACTCATCCTTACCTGCCATTGGCAAAATAATGATGCAGTGGAGTCCTACAGAAAGAGGAGATGAGGCCTGTTGTAAGTGCTTGTGATCTGCGTTATGTCGGGCTCCCAATTGGACCCTTGCCCACCTAAGCTTTTCAGATCTTTGGCTCACTGGATGAACCCAGATTTAAACCTCATTTGGAACACGTTGCTATCCTCTGGCATCTTCCCAGATCTGTGGCAATTACTCCGCCATTTATCTATTGCCAGCACCTGCAAAAATGGTCAACTCGCCAATTTCATTGACGCACAGGACATCCTGCATGGTACTCAGTTTGATTTTCGGTCAGGTTACAGTACTGAGACTTCATTAGTGGAAGCAGTGAGAATGACAGTAGATGCTGGAGCATCAGCGATGCTGGTCCTATTAGTCTTATCGGCTGCTTTTGACACAGTTGCTCATCCTATTTTTCTACATTGGCTTAAACAGATGGGCTCGCGGGGGCAGTCCTCTCTTGGATCCAGGCCTACCTCACAGACCACTCTGAGTCATTCTCCAACCACTTCAATCCAAGCCCAAGGCACTGTGGTGCAGCGGGCCACAGAGTTCTGCTCTGAGCCCTCTGCTTTTTAACACCTACTTGGTGCCACTCTTTACCCTCATTGCTACCTGAGGAAGTTAAAGGTAGTCTCCTATGCAAATGACACCCAGCTGGTGTTCTCTTTTAAAGGCCACTCTGAGGACTCGTTTTCCTGCTTCAAGGGGTGTCTAATGGACATCGCCTGCTGGATGAACAATAATAGACTAAAACTAAATGCTGAAAAAATGGAGGTCCTGTTCTTTGGCCAGGACTCCCCTCCGTCCCCAGAGTTATGGTGTCCAGCTGAACAGGGCTCACCACCGATCCCACCTAAGGAATTTGGGCATCAAGTGGGATTCCGATTTATCCTTTGTAACCCAGGTTCGTCACATCTCGTCTTCTTGTTTCGGGAAGTTAAGAAACTTAAGGACATTTCTGCACATCTTAGCAGAGGAAAGCCACAGGGTCGTAGTCCATGTTACAGTGACCTCTCAGCTGGAACAGTCTGTACCTAGGGTTACATTCGTATCTGATCCCCAGACTTCAGATGGTACAAAACACGGCAACAAGACTAATCTGACTGGTGGTGTTCTGTCACCACAACTCTCTGCATATTAGGCAATTCCATTGGCTTCCGGTAGCGAAAAGGATAGAGTTCATGTCTCTGACCTTGGCCTTCCGTGCCCTGCATGATAAAGGGCCTAGGTATCTCAGTCATAGGCTTTGCCCTTACCAACATAAACATACACTGCTCTATGTACCTCTATGCAAAGTCCCGAATAGGAGGGAGGTCCTTCACAGTGAGGACCGCCAGGCTGTGGAACTCTTTCCCTCTCATATGCGCTTGGTTGAATCAGAACTTGAGTTCAGAAAGGTCTTGAAGACCTGGCTTTTTTGCCTGGGTTAGTCCCCGGTCGGTTTTGATCTCTACCAGATTTCCGCCCAGTGCCGAGACACCTCTGGTTGAGGTAACTGTTGCACTTTACAAATTTCACTATTATTATTATTAAAAGGTGCTGCCTCAGGTGTTCTTAGGTTGCCAGCACGGTTTACAATAGGCAATAAGTAGCTTTTCATTGAAGGCTTGTATTTTTAAGTGCCTTTTAACGGACAGTTTGTGAGTTTATTTACTGTAATTTACTAGTCATTATTCCCTGCCAGTAATCCTGCACTGCAAGCATAATATAAATGCATTTGTGCCTGTTTCTTTCTTAGAACAAAAACAACCGACCACTGCGTACAGGTCAGATCTACAGCCAGGACGAGAGTGCCACCCACACGCAGCTGTATACTCACCGCTTTGAGCTGATGAAGATGATGGCAGGGAAGAGAAGCCCACCACTGAAACCGCTGTGAGTTTATTGGGTTTTTATTGGGTTTTTAACTACTTTAAAGGCATTGATTACTGCTATAGCTTCGGTCTGTACAGAAAGATAATGCAATTGTTGAAGTAAACGTTCTATCATGAAGGAAATCTGTAAGGGTTTATGTTACTTGCTAGTTACTGTAGATTTAATAACCTTTTTATTTTTTATATTTGGGAAATAAGGTATTCTCTTCAGCTTGCCTACCCTTAGGATCTTTGAATACAGGCTGCTACCACCTTGTGGGAAATGGCTGGCAAGATCTTGCCAGCCATTCCTAAGGAACTCAGGGTAACCTCTGGAACAAGATGGGCATGATGCATCAGATTATCTTTTACTGCTGGCCTCGACCCCAGAGACTGTGTCAATCATGCAATGATAACCAGGGTTGTGTTGGGTAGCTTGCGAATTTTCATGTGACTTGATTTTCAGGGGATCTTCAATTTTCCTAGATGGACATGTCCTTTCACGACTATGGACAGTTCGAGGAGAAGGCTGGCTCTCCAATAAAAAGACTTAATGTCAGTGTTACTCTTGTGCAATTGAGTCGTTAAAAGAGTGCTGGATACAGAAAAGGCTACTACCTCATCCCCAAGAAGGATGATGGGCTCAAACCTATTCTGGACTTCCCATCTGTGAATTGCTTCTTGCGAAAGGACAAACTCAATGCGCTCATTTTAGCTCAGGTGGATTGCAAGAGAAATTGTTTGCATCCTTTGCGCCATTTTTACGTGTTTACAATTAGTTTGCTTATATTACATTGCGTTTTACTACTTTAAAATTCATTTATACTTCTTGTTGTCTGCTGCTCTCTAATATATTGGGTACGGTGGATGCAAACTCCTTTTTACAGAATTATTTGTTGAGTTTGGTGCCTATTTGCACAGTGTACATTACGCACTTTATTAATAAAGGCAATTTTCTTGATTGCTTAGGGCTCATGATGCAATTTCAGAATCCTAGAAGAGATTGAAATGGTGAGAGGTATTCTCCAACACAATCTTTCTTTTTTTTATCTCTAGCAGTTTGGACCATATTGGGCCCCATTTTCTAGTATCTCTTTTTTGAATGCACTAATGGACAGGCCAGTTTTTGGGTATTTCAGGGAACCCGCAGCTCTAAAGGCAAGCGTCTGCACCCTTTCGCAACCTGACCGTGCCCAGAGCCAGTCATGCTGCTTGTTCAGGAATCGCTGGAGTTGGCTCGACTTTGCTAAGTGGGACCAGGGGATTTGTTATGTCAAGGAAGAGTTGTTGAGGTTTTTAGGCCAGTGCTCAGCTTTCACAGTCCTTACTTGGCTCATGTTCTTGAGGGAGGTTCTGTGCCCACTGAGAGTAGTACTAAGAGAAACATTAGGATATAAATGATACCAGAAACAAAAGTGTGTATGTGTTGTAGTGTGTGCTTCTAAATGCTAGATCACTAATTAAACATTTAGTTGAGATTGCTGACCTTGGAATACAACATATATGGAATCTCTTGTTTAATACTGAAACTTGGACCAAATTAGACTCTATACTAGACTTGCCAGTGGCATGTACACCTGGAAACTGTAACATCTACCTAGGTGCACAAAAGTGGGAGGCACACTTTGCAGGAAGCTGGCTCTGTATATGGTATGCCACTTGGGGGTTATACCGTGCACAGAGTTCAGGGGTTCCCCAAAGATCACAGGCACAAATATGGTGACAGTCACATAGAGATGCTGCAACATGCACCTCCAGACAACAAATGGCATCAGATTTCACGCAAAACATACAGATTAGGTAGCCTTGGCTCAATGTAAAACCCAAAGTGCTCTATTAGTGGCAGTGTGGGCGAGCAGACTTAGGCCTAACATAGAGAAGTGTAAGAAATGTATTGCACAACATTGACCAATAATACACACAACTCAAACACGAGATCCGCACCAATTTCATAAAAATAAGCTTTGTTTAATAATCATTTTAAGACCAAGATCTTCGCAATAAGGTAAGTAGGTTTTTAAATAACAATATTTTTCAGTTTCAAAAGATGACACTTAGTGCAATTTCTGAACAGTTCCGTATTATCCTAGGGAGGAAAACAATAATGTGGTTATACAAGTTAGTATGCAATTTACATTTCCTGTTGTCAGGACCAAAGGTCAGCAAGGGACAAGCTTCAGGTGTGTGCCGAAACTGCACCACCACCAGCGGCACAGGGGCGGCCGGGTGCAGAGGTCAAAATCGGAGTTCAGTCCAATGCCTTTCAGTGGAGACTGGGAGTGCTCGAAACCACACTGCTAGCTTGCTAAAATGTTTAAAGAGCATCTAAAGCTAAAGCTCTTGGATCTTAGTTTAAATATTCTGAATTGCTCAGCTTTTTTATCAGTCTGTCCCTGACCTTTAAAGTGGGTGGTATCCCGTGTTATTGCCCTTGTTTACTTGCTCACAGTTTGGGGGTCTTCAGGCAGTTTGTGACACATTTGTTGATCAACCATGCTACTTTTATTATTCTTGGGGGTGATAATATGTGGCCCGGTGTTCTCATTAATGGACAGGTTAGCAATCTGGTTAATCTGCTTGATGTTTTGTGCTTTTTTCAGATAGTTAATAGCCCTACTCTCCAGGTCAGTCAATGTCTTTCACTTATTATTCCCCCTCTGGGCTTAGTTGGCTGTGAGGAAATTATGCCTATGCTCTCAAGTGATCATTTCTTGATTCAGTTTAAGATAAAATTGCACGCAGTGGGAGGACTGATAGGAAGCGGTCCCCTCAAATACAGGGCTAGAGGCCATGGGGCAGGTTATCTGCCGGAACACTGGAAACAGCACCTAGAGTTTTTGATCTGCCTTCTACTGCCTCCATTGAACCCGATTCTGAATTCTTTTCTAAGTGGGTTTTGCTGGCAATAGTCTTTACATTGTAATGTTCAGTTAGAGGCCCACATGGTCAGTTCCTTCATCTCCCTGGTATAACGATGAACTAAGAAAAGCCAAATTAGATTGTAAAAAACTTGAACGACAGTGGATACGTGGCTACGCTGCTGAGGACGTACTACAAGATGTTTGTTGCCATTGCTAAATCTGCTTTTTACGCCAATAGAAAACTGAATGCTAATCATTCCTCAGTAGAACTATTTGCAATGGTGAACGGATTAGCAGTTCCCTCTTGCCTCAGTTAGAATATTGCTCATTCACAATCGTTGTGATGCACACTCCAATTTCTTCAGGGGAAAAACTGAAAGATTTGCCATTCATTTAAGGGGATCGTAGTGGTGCACTCAATGGCAGCGGTGAAACCCACTGCTATGGAAACCCTGCTTAGACTATAGGAATTGAAGACCATTACTAATGAGGGATTAATGGAATCAAAAGCCTATAATTGGGTTCTCCTCTCAACCCTCTACCTTCTAGTGTGTAGATCCTCATTCTGTGTTACCTACACAAGGCCCTTCTGGTCATTTGTAATAAGTCCCTGCACACGTTTACTGTGGCTTTGGCATTGAAGCAGGTACTAGTGCTTCCTCTATTGGAGAAGCCTTCTGCTGACTGTGCTAATCCTGCCAGTTACAGAACTATATCTCTCCTGCCATATCCAGTCAAGATATTAGAAAAGTCAATTAACAAGTATCAGAGTTTATGGCCAAGAAAAGCATCTTGGATGCAGCTCAATCAGGTTTCCGCTTTTCACATACTATAAAGACTGCTTTATTTTGCACAATCTATGAATGCTGGCAGATCAGGGTCAGTCTTGGATATGTAGGCCGCATTCAATACTGTCTCACATGGTTGTCTATTACTTAGATTGAGTGAGGCTGGCATCCAGGGCCAGACGTTAAACTGGATATTGTCATGTTTATCAGATAGATAGCTACTAGTGTCATTGACTTCTTTCAGATTGGAGTTCAAGCAGCTACGACAAAGGGTCTCACAGTCTGACACTTTTTTATTCTCTATATTAGATCTCTGGCTCAATTTGTGCAGTAATTCGAACCGAGATTCATTAACTATGCAGAAAGTAGGCAGCTAGTGATCTCACTGGATCAGGATTCAACAAATGTCACTGAACTACCAATAATTTCCAGAAATGCCTGATTGCTGTGGCAAACTGATTTGCTCACAATAATTTGAAAATCAGTTCATACAAGGCCGAAGGTTTTGGTGTGTTCGAGGCATGTGGGCTGCTGAATTCATATCTGTGCATAGATCGCCACCTAGTGTTGGGTCCGGATGATTGCACATTGTTGTCCTGGAAGAGTCTTCGAAGTATCACGAGATAGGTGGCTCCTCCCCTGGACTACAGTGCGCATGGGCATCGCCTCCATCCCCAGATTGTTTTTTTCCGCCATTGGGTTCGGATGTGTTTCGGTTCCCTCTGTCGGAACCGATAGTTGTTCAACTTCTAATCGAGACCAAAAGGTCTCTAGGCTGGGCGTCGGTATAGTTGCGTACGAGTTTCTTTTCTGACTCTCAGCTCCGATCTCTTGCTGCCCTTCCACGTGCTTTCGGCGCGGACGGGCCTACACTACATTTTTTGCTATGGAGCGAACTCCGTTTAAGAAGTGCCCGGTGTGTAACTCCAAATATTCACACCTCGACGTGCACCCTGTGTGCAATACATGCTTGTCACCGGATCACCATGAGGACAGCTGCATGGCGTGTTCGAAATTCCGGTGCAAGAAGACTTTGAAGATTCGTCGGGCCCATAGGCTCCAGGCTAAGTTATTGACTGCGGCGCCCCCACCAGACGACATATTCCAGGAATCTGTCGAGGTAGAAGACGACGGGCAAGGTTCGGGCTCTAGTCCCGCGTCCGAGGGGGAGACCTACGACGCGGGTGAGGAGAACTTTGACGAAGTCACCGACGAGGTAGGGGACGACGATCAAGCATTTGCCACTATGGGAGATAGCTCGGAGGAGGAGCATCCCCAACCAGACTCAGGGGTTATTCCCCTTTATACGGCCCAGGTCGAGGGATCGCCTTCGGGCCTTACCCAAGGTCTAACTATGAGTCCTACGTCCCCGCCTCCGGGCCCGGTCACGGACATTTATGAGACGCCACTTACGTTGAAGAAAACGAAAGTGAAGCCAACTGGTACGCACCCTCGGATGCGAAACCGAAAGTGAAAGTTGCGCTGGTGAAGAAGGTTCTGGAGGCGTCAACTTCCAAGAAAACCAAAATGGCCGACTCGAAGAGCCACGCCAAGATGGCCGACCCGAAGCCCTCGGGGTCGGTGCCGAAGGCGAAATCGTCCGACGCGGCTGCGTCGGCTCCGAAAGGGGTTGTGGACCCGAAGACGGCTCCGAAGAAGCGTCACGGCGACGACGCGCATAGCCATGGGGCGTCGGCCCCGAAGAAGGCGCCTGCGGGTGATCAGGCTCTCGATGCTGAGAAGTCGCTCGAGCCGGTCAAGCCCTCTCCGGCCTTGACGAAGAAAGTGGCGGAATCCCTACAGCGGATTCGAAAGGACAGTGTGGTTCCTGCTTCGGGCACTGTGGCGCCAAAGCTCACGCCTAAGCCTGCGAAGGAGCAAACGCCCATCCGTTTCACCTTTCCTCCCAAGTCGGCGCCGAAGGCCTTCGCGCCGAAACAGGGTGGACCCTCGAAGGAGGTATTGGCACCGAAAGCTGCCTTGGTGGTGTCGAAGCTTCGACTCCAACCGCTTGCTGAAGAGGAACGTCGTGAGGTAATCATCGACGCCAACACCGGTAAACTGTCTCTCCTCAAGAGGAAGATCACGACGGAGCCGGCGTTGGAACATTTTAAGATCCCTCTCAAAAACAAAAGAGACTCTGCGGACTCTTCGGCGCTGGTGGAACCTGTGTCCCCACAAGCCCTAGGACACTCGCCAACGCATTCCGCCGCCGGCGATGCGGACGGGGAAGGCGCCGAGTACAACTATCCGGCGTACTCGGATCCGGAGGAGGAGCACGAACCTTGGTCAGCCGGAGGCGACCCAGAGGACCCGCAGTCGGGCCAGGACGCGCAACTTTTTGCTGCGAAAACGTCCCCGACTGAGGACTCAGCGGCCTTTAACGCTCTGATCGAGAGAGCTGCGGCTAACCACGACGTCGAGCTGCACTCGGACCCCGTGGATGTGGACTTCCTTTTCAACACTTTCTCTGTAGCTGAAAAGTCAGTCAAGACGCTGCCGATGCTTAAAGGGGTGCTTAAACATGCAACGGAAGTCTTCAAGGAGCCCACCGGGCGCGTGTGGTCAACCCTCGCATCGACAGGAAATATAAGGCAGCGCCCACGGATCCTACATATATCAAGGGGCACTTGCCTTTGGACTCCTTGGTTGTTTCCAACGCTCGGTAGAGGGCGAACTCTCAAACTACTGGTGACGCTCCTCCCCCAGACAAAGAGTCCAAGATCTTTGAGGCCTCAGGCAAACGGATTGCTGCACAGGCAGCTAATATCTGGAGAATATCTAACACACAAGCACTGCTTGCACGTTATGATAGGGCCCATTATGACACCTTAGAGGCCATACTGCAACACTTGCCTGACCAATACAAGGAGGCAGGAGAGATGCTGATTCAGGAAGGAAAACTCATTACGAATGCATCCATCAAATGCGCACTGGATGTGGCAGAAACAGCCTCCAGGGCTATCAATACCAGTGTGTTACTTAGACGCCATGCCTGGCTTAGAATTTCAGGGTTCAAACCTGACATCCAAACTACAATACTGAATCAAACAGTGAATCCTGACCATCTGTTTGGCCCTGAGGTGGATGCCACCCTGGAGAAAATGAAAAAAGATACGGAAACTGCCAAGTCTATGGGGGCTTTACAAAGTCAGCAGTTTCGGAGTGGTTCCTTTCGCCGCTCAAATTCCAGAGGCACCTCAAGGGGACAGGCATCCCAGTCCACACAATATTACAAAACTAACACCCAAACCTCGTACAACAACAAGGGTAGAGGTGGTTACAGAGGCAATAACGTCAAGGGCAGGGGACGTGGAAACAATAGCTCCAGGTCCACCACCACCACCAACAAACAGTGACGTCTTGTCACTGCCCCCCGACCATACAACACCGGTCGGGGGGAGACTCCAGCAGTTCCTGCCGGCGTGGAAGTCCATCACCACGGACAGGTGGGTGAGGTCTCTTATCCAGTACGGGTACTGTCTAGAGCTTACTTCCATTCCACCGGACATACCCCCAAGGAGCCGTCCTATGTCAGGCGAGCACTTGACCTTGTTGCAGCAAGAAGTTCTAGTCATGCTGCAAAAAGGGGCGATAGAGCTCGTTCCATTGCAAGAGCGGGGAACAGGGGTTTACTCCCTGTATTTCCTGATTCCCAAGAAGGACGGATCCCTCAGGCCAATCCTGGACCTCAGGCCCCTAAACTGTACATCCTCTCGGAGCACTTCCATATGCTCACGTTGCAGCAGGTGCTTCCACTGCTTCAGCAGGGGGACTTCCTGGCTACGCTGGATCTGAAAGATGCCTATTTTCATATCCCCCTGCATCCTTCCCACAGGAAGTATCTCAGATTCACGATTTTAGACCAGCATTACCAGTTCAGGGTTCTGCCGTTCGGGGTCACCACGGCACCAAGGGTATTTACAAAGTGCCTAGCGACTGTGGCGGCGCATCTCCGTCGCCAGCACGTCCACGTCTTTCCCTACCTGGACGACTGGCTCATTCAAGCAAAGACAGAACAGCAGTGCGTAGACCATGTGTCACGCACCATTCATCTCCTGCACGATCTGGGATTCTCTCTGAACTACCCAAAGTCCCATCTCCAGCCCGCCCACGTGCGACAGTACCTGGGCGCGACAATCAACACTCTGGCAGCCACTGCTCAGCCAAATTCAGTGAGAATCGCCAGTATCCAGGCGCTGATCCAACGATTCAGACCCCAACACTCGCTTCCAGCGAAGGTGTTCATGCAGTTGATAGGCATGATGGCCTCCTGCATCTCCATTGTCCCGCACGCGAGACTACATATGCGTCCGCTTCAGGAGTGCCTAGCACGTCAGTGGACTCAGGCTCATGGGCAACTGACAGACCTAGTGTTGGTGAGCGGTCGGGCATACAACTCTCTGCATTGGTGGAATCCACAAAACCTTTGCAAGGGCCGACCATTCCAAGAGCCTGTCCCACAGATTATCCTGACGACTGACGCCTCTCTCCAGGGATGGGGAGCGCATGTACTCCATTACACTGTGCAGGGACTATGGACACTACAGCAAAGGAAGATGTACATCAATGTGTTGGAACTGATGGCAATCTTCATGGCCTTGAAGGCATTCAAAGTACATCTGTGCAACAAAGTCGTGTTGATCCGGACGGACAACATGACGGCCATGTACTACATTCAGAAGCAGGGAGGCACACACTCTCCACAGCTGTCTCATCTGGCTCAGAGCATGTGGAAGTGGGCCATTCAGAGGAACATCTTCCTCATGGCAGAGCATCTCCCGGGCAAGGACAATCAGATGGCGGATCTGCTCAGCAGGCACAGCCATCAGATGCACGAGTGGGAGATACATCCATCAGTACTCCAACCGTACTTCCAAAGGTGGGGTCATCCAGAGATAGACCTGTTCGCCACAAAGGAGAACGCAAAATGCCAAAGCTTCGCCGCCAGATTCCCACACCCCCAATCACAGGGCAATGCGATGTGGATGAACTGGTCAGGCAGATTTGCGTACGCTTTTCCCCCAGCACCTCTGATACCGCTGGTGGCACGCAAGCTCAGGCAGCACTCGATGACTCTCATCCTGGTTGCTCCGACGTGGGCTCGCCAACCATGGTACACCACGTTTCTAGAACTGTCCGTGGTGCCGCATCAAAGGCTTCATCTCACTCCCAGCCTTCTGACGCAGAGCCATGGCGACATTCAGCACCCAGATCCGCAACAGCTCAACCTGGCGATCTGGCTCCTGAAGTCCTAGAGTTTGGCTACCTCAATCTTCCTCCCGATTGCATGAACATCATTCGGGAGGCAAGAAAGCCCACTACCAGAGCTTGTTATGCGGCTAAATGGAAGAGGTTTGTCATCTACTGTGCTAACCACAATATTGACCCGCTAGATGCTTCCATTCAAAACATCATTTGCTACCTTTTCCACCTGTATCAATGCAATCTGGCATACTCTTCCATCCGCATTCACCTGTCTGCTATGGCAGCATACCTCCAGAATAGGCAACACCTGTCACTCTTTAAGGTCCCTGCTATCAAGGCCTTTCTGGAAGGACTCAAAAGGGTCATTCCACCAAGGACCCCACCAGCTCCCGAATGGAACCTCAATGTGGTTCTTACGAGGCTGATGGGTCCTCCCTTTGAGCCACTGCACTCTTGTGAGCTTCAGTTTCTGACTTGGAAGGTTGCGTTCTTAGTAGCAATTACATCGCTACGGAGGGTTAGCGAGCTGCAGGCGCTCACCATCCAAGAACCTTTCTTCCAGGTACATGCTAACAGGGTGGTGCTCCGCACTAACCCTAAATTCCTACCCAAAGTGGTATCCCAATTCCACTTAAACCAGACAATTGAATTGCCGGTGTTTTTCCAAAACCCAGAGACGCTGGCGGAGCGCATGCTCCACACCCTTGATGTTAAGAGGGCCTTGATGTATTATGTAGACAGGACAAAAGATTTTCGCAAAACCAAGCAGCTTTTTGTTGCTTTTGCCACACACCACAAGGGAAACGCTATCTCCAAAGCAGGGATTGCTAGGTGGATAGTAAAGTGCATTCAGATCTGTTACGCTAAAGCTAAGCGCACCCTCACTATCCCACCGAGGGCCCATTCCACCAGGAAGTTGGGGGCCTCTATGGCTTTCCTAGGTAACATTCCCTTAGAAGATATCTGTAGAGCAGCCACATGGTCTACCACACATACTTTCACTAAGCACTACTGTGTAGACGTGCATTCCAAACAGCAGGCAGCTGTTGGTCAGGCTGTTCTAAAAACACTTTTTCAGACTGCTGCAGCTGGCACGGGCGGCCACCGCTAATGGAGGGACTGCTATGTATTCTATGCACAGATATGAATTCAGCAGCCCACGTGCCTCGAACTGCAAATGCTACTTACCAGTATGCATCTGTTCTTGGCATGTAGGGCTGCTGACATTCATATCGCCCGCCCTCCTCCCCGGCGCCTGTAGCAGCTGCAGTATTCATTCATATATATGCATATGCTCATAGCATGGTCATCACTCACATTCTTCACTCCATCTCTGCCAATGGCTAAAAACAATCTGGGGATGGAGGCGATGCCCATGCGCACTGTAGTCCAGGGGAGGAGCCACCTATCTCGTGATACTTCGAAGACTCTTCCAGGACAACAATGTGCAATCATCCGGACCCAACACTAGGTGGCGATCTATGCACAGATATGAATGTCAGCAGCCCTACATGCCAAGAACAGATGCATACTGGTAAGTAGCATTTGCATATTGACATTTGCCTAGATTACCACTTGGCCACTTGAATTAAGAGTAGCTCCAGTACCAGCTGCCTTGATCAGCAATCTTGAATGTCATTTTCACACCCACTTATCTTTAATAAGTCAGGTAAGCCAGCTCTCAGCTACCTCCTCCCTTTCTTGAGACGTCTAAGTACAATTCTACCACATTTATCATCAAAGACGCATTCCTTTGTCGTTCAGGTGTTTGTTGAGCTATCTTGAATACTACAACTTACAAAATATTGCTGCCCAGCTTGCCCGACAAAAATAATGGATCACCTCTGCAACTGATCCATCAAATGTTCTACCCTGGTTACGGGTGAAAAAATATTTCAAGGCAATGTGCCTATTTTTTCAAGCTTTTCACCCGCAAGGAAATCGAGTAGTAAGAACTGAGCAGTTTCACCTTACCTGCTGAAGTTGTGGATTTGATTCTTGCAGCTAGGAGCTCCTCAACTAAATCCCTCTATTCGTGGCATTTGTAGAAATGCGTGGTCTAGTGTAGGGATTGTCAGCTTGATCCTCCACAGGCCAATTTATCTGATGTTTCTAGTTTGGTTTACCTTTGACATAGCTCGGATTCAGGTAAACACAGTTAAAAGTTATATGTTGGTCCTATCCAACGATTACATTCCACTTCCATGTGGGTCCGTCCATTATCCTTCCTGCTTTTTTCTCTCTGCCACTCCTCTCAAAAGAGGAGAGGCAGAGGCTTCACTGGTCTAAAAAGTGATCTGATCCTTTATACCAAGTACATGAAATAATACAGAGGTGATAGCCTGTTTTTCCTGGACTTTGCAGGTGTTAAGAAGAAGGCAGAGCACAAACAGTCTCTGTCTAGGGGCATCGTCCATGCTATAACATGTTGTAACCTGGCCAAAAAGAAACCCTCTGAGAACATAAGGGATCATTTTACCAGAGTCAAAGCTGCCTCAACAGTGGTGATGAAGTGTTACTTTCATACACATCTGTCAGTCGGCTACATGTACATCTGTGCATGTGTTTGCCAAGCACTACTGCCTTGACAGGCACGTCCACAGAGAGGGTTGTTCTCTTCCAGGGGATCCTCATCAATAGTCATAAGCACATGAATATTGCCGCCCATGTGCAGTACCCTGGAAAACATATCATATATATGTAGATCTACATAGATGTATATATATATATACATATATAAACACCTACAATGCACTCCTCTCTGGAAAAGCTGAACAATGCTGCAATAGAAATCTTTGCACATAAAAACATTCCAATAAAGCAGGGAGAAATAAAACCTTTTAAACTGCTTTATTATACAGTAGAAAAGGTAATCCTGCAAGCAAAGTGAAAGCATTGTCAGCACATAGGCTGCATTGTAGAAGAAACAGAGTAGAAAGCTGAAAAGCCCCCTCATATAAACAGCAACAGAAAACTGGCACCGTGCCTTTAAGGCAGCCATGACCCCTAGCTCCCATCATGCCTCAGGGGTGACAGTTAGGTCAGTTGTTCTTTCAGGCTCCTTCTGACAGGACCCTGGTCTCTACAGCTCTGCTTTTTTCTGATTTTTGTCAGAAATTACTTCACTTTTTGAAGTGAGAACTTTCTACTTCGAATTTTTTTCAGTGTTGAAGTGTTTTCAACTTTTTTTGAAGGGTTTGGGCATTGATTTTCACTCAGAAATGCCTTCCCTTTTTGATCTTTGCCCCTCCTGTGGCAAAAAGAAGGCAAAAACAGACTCTCACTCAGTCTGTATTATATGTTTGCCTTCAGATCATGATCCTCACTCCTGCCAACATTGCCAGCTCCTGTCCAAGAGAACTTTGAAGGACAGAGAGAGGATTCGCCTCTGTGGGCTGGCAGAAAGAAGAAGATCTTCATCCAGAGGCAGGTCACCGCTGAAAAAAAAGGAGAGAGCATCCTTAAGTAAGATTCATGTGTGCTCTCCATCGGTGTCTGGCTCGGCACCTCAAATCCCTTCTTCAGCGTCGAAAACGGCGACGAAAAGACCATCGAGAATCACAGGTACGTCGATACCTCCGCCTTCGTCAACCAGGCCCGAGGTCGAGACATGCTCCGTCGACGCAGAGTCATCAGCAGTCGACGTCGAAGCATAGATATCCATCGACGCCAACTAGGCGATTGTCGACGTAGAGTCAAGCTCCGCCGTCACAGATTCAACAGCGACTGGAGTCGAAGCATACCTCCCCGTCATCCAGGCGGCGTTCGACGTTGAGACAGGTAAAATCACCTCCGGCGACGTTCGACGTTGAGATCCCCTCCGATGTCACATTCGACATCGATACCAAGAACATTGACGTCAAGGGATCGTTCAACGTCGAGGAGGATTTCTCCATCGAACCGGGCAGAGAGGAGATCACAGGTACTCTCTCACTCAAGAGCAAGATCTAGAGGTTCAAGGCACCACTCAACGTTGCGGCATTCCAGATCGGCGTCGAGGAGACGTTCAGAACCCAGAGTCTCTACCATTATGGTGACGCAGAGCAGATCTACGTCAAGGCAGTCGCCAGCGACGTCTCATCGCTCTTCGCGATGGAGATCGCGCTCAAAATCCCATGGGGCCTCTTCACACTCTATCATGAGTTCCCCACAGACGATTGCTTCCTCTCGCGGTGCATCCAGGCATTCTAAAGAGCCTACAGGTTCTCCTACAAGAAAGTATCCGACGAGGCAGAGATCCTCTTCAGTGTATCTTTCTCCCAGGTGGCTGCAACCTCTACATCTGTGGAAGCCAACATCGGCATGTGCTATACAAAGGGCAGCTGAATACTCAAGTCCTTTGCATAGTTCCCCTTTTCAGCGCCTGATGCAGGAAGTGGACAAATCACCTAACACTCGCACCAGAGAGCACAGGGGCAGATCTCCTGAGCGTAGGTCTGCGCATGGCCATCGTAAAAGACGACGTACACCATTGTGCTCAGTGGACCTTCAGGATGCTTATTTCCACATCCCGATCACAGCACGGCATCGCAAGTTCTTACGTTTCACAATAGGGAAGGATCTTTACCAGTTCAAGGTCTTACACTTCGGCCTCAAGTCAGCTCTAAGGGTGTTTACGAAATGCATGGCAGTGGTAGCGGCCTTCTTACATCGCCAAAGCCCACACGTCTATCCATACCTTGACAATTGGCTGCTAAAAGAGTCATCTACTCTTTTGGTACAAGAGCACCTTCTCAGGTGTCTGAAACTATTACAACGCTTGGGTCTTCATGTCAATCTGGACAAATCAGTCCTTCAACCGACCCAGTCGATCCACTATCAGGGAGCCACTATCAACTCCACCCTAGGAAAAGTGTTTCCTTCGGCGGAAAGGCTGTCATCAATGAAAGTCCAAGGCAACATTCTTCTTGAAGCTCCTCAGCCATCAGTAAGATAATTGGCTTCTCTGCTTGCCCTCCATGGCCTCCTGCATTTTCCTCATACCCAACGCCAGGTTGAGGATGAGGCCACTTCAGCAGAACCTGGAAGACAAATGGAATCAGTCCTCAGGTCAGTGGAACAATCGGATTCTACTATCCCCCATTGCGAAGAAATCCATCCTCTGGTGGATGCAACCACAGAATCTCATGGTGGGAGTTCCGTTTCATCAGCCTCTGCCTGTGCAATCCCTGATTACAGACGCTTCTCTTCAGGGCTGGGGCTCACATCTAGGTCCCCTTCAAACTCAGGGAAGATGGACCCCCAACGAGCAGACTTATCATATCAATATGCTCGAGCTGCGGGCAGTCCACTTGGCTCTCAAGACTTTGCAACCTGCCATACAGTTTGCATATGCCTTTCCACCCCCCCTCTCATTCCGAAGGTAGTGGCGAAGCTCCTGAAATCCAGGATGAAAATGATACTAATAGCACCGGACTGGCCTCGCCAGTGGTGGTATCCAGATCAGTTGCAGCTGTCAATTCGCCCGCATCGGAGGCTTCCATGCAGGCCGGACCTTCTTTCCAAAACGAGGGGGAAGATCTTCCATCCCAGCCTTCCCTCTCTCAGCCTGACAGGATGGCACCTGAAGTCCTGCAGTAAGGACATCTAAATCTTCCTTCAAACTGCATGGACATTCTACAGGAGTCGAGCAGACCTTCCACCAGAACCTCATACTCTATGAAATGGAAGAGGTATTATTTGTGGTGTGTAGAGAAAGGTTGGAGTCCAGTGAATGGTCAACAGGAGGTCATCCTAACATACTTACTCTATTTGGCCAAGTCTGGACTGAAATACTCTTCCACAAAGGTACATTTGGCAGCCATTACAGCTTATCGTAAGTCTCCTAACCATCCTTCCTTTTTTCCACTTCAGGTGGTTAAGGACTTCCTACAGGAGCTAAAGAAAGTTTACCCTCCTGTGAGGCTTTCTTCTCCTCCTTGTGAGTTGAACCTGGTATTGTCTAAGTTGATGGGCTCCCCCTTTGAGCCCATTCATAAAGCATCTCTGTAACACCTTTCGTGGAAGGTGGTATTCCTGGTTGCAATCACTTCTGCGCGCAGAGTTAGTGAAATTCAGGGGTTATCTTCTAAAGAGCCTTATACAGTCTTCCACCATAATAGAGTGGTGATGCGAACCCACCCTTCCTTTCTCCCAAAGGTTGTGTCGGAGTACCATGTAAATCAGACGATTTCTTTGCCCTTTTTCTTTCCAAATCCAACGACACCAGCGGAAAGGGCTCTCCATTCGCTGGACCTTAAGAGGGTTCTCAAGTTTTACTTGGATGCCACTAAATATATGAGAAAGTCTGACCAATTGTTTGTAAACTATGGTTCTGTTAGAACAGGTTTGGGTGCTTCTACACAAACCATCTCAAGATGGATAGTCTCTTGTATAAAGTTATCTTACCAGTTGGCAAATAAACCTTTGCTCGCTGCCCTGAAGGCTCATTTAACTAGGGGCAAAGCGGCAACAGTAGCTTTCCTGCATAATGTACCGATGGCCGAGATTTGCAAAGCAGCAACTTGGAAATCGGTCCACACATTTACCAGGCATTACTGCCAAGATTCAGACTCCAGAGCAGATACACAGCTGGGCCAGGCTTCCATGCGGAATCTGTTCCAGTGTTGATAATTACCGAGTCTGTGTTTGCCTAATGGCGGTTTCTTATGTCTGGAGATTTCTCTGGCTACTTGCCCGCAGGTTGAGGGGATGGGCTTGCTATTCTATTTATGTGCTTATGACTATTGAAATGAAATGAAATGAAATTAAATGAAAATGAAATGAAATGAAAATAAAATTTATAAAGCGCTACAGTTGCCCTGAGGCGTCCAGGCGCTGTGACTACACAGAAATACCTATTGATGAGGATCCCCTGGAAGAGAAGGATTAGTTACTTACCTGTAATCCTAGTTCTCTTCCAGGGGTATCCTCATCAAAGTCATAAGCAACCCACCCGCCTCCCCGGGCAAGTAGTCATGTGAAATATATATATATATGTTTTTTAAAATGGTCTGCGGTTATCCGCAAACAACAACTGACCTAACTGTCACCCCTGAGGCATGATGGGAGCTAGAGGTCATGGCTGCCTTAAAGGCACGGTGCCAGTTTTCTGTTACTGTTTATATGAGTGGGCATTAGCTTTCTACTCTATGGTTTCTTCTACAATGCAGCCTGTGTGCTGACAATGCTTTCACTTTCCTTGCAGGATTACCGTTTTTACTGAATAATACAGCAGTTTTCAAAGGTTTTATTTCTCCCTGCTTTATTGGAATGTTTGTATGTGCAAAGATTTCTATTGCAGCATTATTCAGCTTTTCCAGAGAGGACTGCATTGTATGTGTTTATATATGTATATCACGTTCACACTGCTGCTCGAACGACCCTCGACCAGCCAACGCTGATGCCGTCGGTAGTAGCAGCCGCTACCTTAATGTCTGCAGGTACTGGATCCCACCAATTAGAAGGAAACAGAGACGGCACACCAGGAAATCTTGCACAAACCCTTTATTGTGCACTCGTTAACCCAAGGCGACGCGTTTCGGCGTAAGCCTTTATCAAGTAACCACCATTTTGTTTTTTGCCATACTTATTGTCCCACAACTGTTTCGATACACAATGGACATAAAGAAAATACTCAATAACAAACATCGTTAATGAAGAACTTAATTCGCTTCAATAAATTCTATTGCACTATGTCAGCATTTCGACATTCAGTGTATGCAATTTGGTGAGTACGTGAGGTACGAAAAGTCGGCTGTGTTCGGTAACCCCGCTGGCAAAGTTGTCAATGATCGTCATGTATAATTGACAGTGAGCCTCCCCAGGGAAGAGATTTCCAAGTGAATTCTCATGCGATATATATCCCGCATTAATCACAAAGGCCCGTCAAGGTAAATGAAAATACCATCGTGACGCGGTGCCGGCATTAGCCAATCACCAGCCGAGGACTAACGGGTCACCGCTAGGTATCTTGGGAGGTGTAGTTTAGGTAGATACCGTGGAACGGGACTGTATTTATTTATGGGAGCTCCCTGATTTGGATGCGCGATAAAGCCATGGGATTGGGCTATGTCAGTGGAGGAGAGCTCCCCTCGTGAATTGACCATCATATAAGACTTGCCAGAGGGTGGTTGGTGGTAAAGGTCAAGGTATGAGTGCTCTTATTCAGGATGAGTGTAAGGTGAGAAATTTCGATCCAAATGAATGTGTTTATACAGTGACAATTCAAAAATAATAACATTAAAATTATACGTAACAACCAACTCAAATTCCAATCCATTATCATGAGTATGGTGTCATGTTCCTATGTCCAATAAATATATACATTACTTTCAATTCAAACAGTGGGGATATCAGGATACAGTCTACTACTCATTAAGGCTGTGCCTTCCCCACTAATTGTTTTTTGCATATCTAAACATAGGAAAATTTGTCAAATAAAACGTGAAAAAGTGTAACACACAAACCATTCATCACAACGCGGGTATACTTCTGCTCAGCCCTGGTCAGATCTAGGAGCCTATGTGGGATGCCAATTCTTCCCCATAATTCAGTCCTTTTGGGGCCTTACTCTCCATGTCAATGATTTTCCTAGACTCTCTCATCCTCAACTGTGTTTCGCGGTCCCCACCTCTAATGGTTCTAGGTATTCTATCTATTCCATAGAATCTCAGACTACCATTATTGCTGCCATGTATTTCTTCATAATGGCGGGCCATGGGGTAATTATGATCTTTATTTGAGATGGCACGAAGGTGCTGCAGAATCCTAGTTTTTAAAGGTTGCTTAGTACTTCCCACATACTGGAGCCCACATGGGCATTCCAGTACGTATTTATTTATTTTATTTTATTTTAACGATTTGTACAGCGCATGGTGACCCGAGGGCATCCCCGCGCTAAAATCTTGAAGGCGAACCTGAGGGCAGGCAGGGCGGAAATTTTTATTTAGGGAACAGTATCGTTTTCAATTTCTTCCTGAACCGCAGGTGATTGGATTCCAGTCGGAGGGTACGGGGGAGGGCGTTCCATCTCGTGGAGGCATTGATCGAGAAGCGGCGGCCACCTGAGCGTGTCTTCCTATGCCTAGGGACGTTGGCCAGATTCTCATTTTCCGAGCGGAGGGACCTGGAGACTTTGTAAGGGGTAACCAGGTTTCTTAAGATGTTTGGGCCGGAACCGTTAAGCAGCTTATGTGCAGTGCAGAGGGTCTTGAAATCGACCCTTTGGCGGATAGGAAGCCAGTGGAGGTCCTGGATTGCATGCCTGGCTGATGTTCTAGAGGGGAGATTCCAGAGTAGCCGGGCGGCTGCGTTCTGCGTTCGCTGGAGTTTGGCGAGGGTCGATTCTGGTGCTCCGAGGTATATCATGTTACAGTAGTCCAGCCTTGCAAGTACCAGGCCCTGAACTAGGAGTTTCCTGGATAGTGGCGGGAGAAGTGGAAGGATCTTCCTGATGGAGCGCATAAGGCCAAAGCATGTCCCTGCTGTCTTGGTGGCTTGAGTCTTCAGTGATAGCTCGGGCTCTAGCCAGACACCTAGGGTTTTGATTTCCTGTTTCGGGGTGGGAATTTCTCCGAAAACGTCTGGCCAGACCGAGGGAGGGATGGTGGACCACTGCTTGCCCAGAAGCATGACCTCAGTCTTGGACCCATTTAATTTGAGTGCTGACTCGCACATCCAGGTGTGTATGTTTTTAAGGCAGTTTTGGAGATTGTCCGGGTGTTTGTCCAACTGGGAAAGTGAGACGACTAGTTGGGTGTCGTCGGCGTAGCTAACTATTTTAATCCCAAAGGGGGTGAGAACGTCTTCAAGGGGGGCCATGTAGACATTAAATAAGGTTGGACTTAATGAGGACCCCTGGGGGACTCCGCTTGTGAGGGGGAGGGTGGCAGAGTGGAATTCGCCATCCCACACCTGGTACGATCGCCCTGAGAGGAAGGACTCTATCCACTTGAGCGCTGAGTTTGCAATCCCTGCAGCAGCTAGCCGATGGAGAAGGACACGATGGTTGACTGTGTCGAAGGCTGCGCTTAGGTCCAGGAGGATCACTGCCACTGATCCTCCTGAATCCAGGATGCATCTCGCCTCCTCGATGACAGCGAGGAGGGCGGAGTCCGTGCCATGACCTGGACGGAAACCCGTCTGGGACTGCCGTAAGATGTTATTGGCTTCCAGGTAACGTGACAATTGGCCATTGACCAGTTTCTCAGCCATCTTACTGGTACCAGGGAGGAGAGAGATAGGTCTGTAGTTCGCCATGTCGGCAGGGTCAAGCTGGGGTTTTTTAAGGAGTGCCTTGACAATTGCACATTTCCAGCTAGGGGGGACCGAGCCTTGGGAGAGTGATGTATTTATGAGCTCCGTGATTATGGGTACTACGACTGGGGCAATAGTTTTGAGGAATCTGATCGGGACGGGGTCTAACGGGGATCCACTTTTCATTTTGGTTAAGGTGGATTCTACCTCGTCTCTAGTTACTGCTTTGAAGGAGGTGAGCTGAGGGAGCGTGCTATTTACTGCGTAATTAGAGAAACCCTCGTCATTCGAGTTGTTGGGTAGACTGGGAGCGGGCAGAGATGTTAAGATGCGGTCGATTTTGGCGTTGAAATAGTTGGCCAGCTCATTACTTCTGTCCACAGGCGTAGTGTTAGATGAGGGTGGGACAGATTTTTTCAGTAGCTCTTTAACGATGAGATATGATTCCCTTGCCGAATTAGTAGCGTTTTTAATCCTGGTATCATAGTGAGAGGCTTTGGCGATTTTTAGGGAACCTTTGTATAGTCTCACCGTTTGTTGATACTCCACTTTACTTGCGTGCTGCCAGTCTTTTCTCCATGTCCGTTCAGCTTTTTTACATTGTTTGCGAAGGACCCGGAGTTCCGGAGTATACCATGGAGCGGATCCTAGTTTATGGTTCTTATTTTCCCGAGTTTTTATTGGGAGAATGGAGTCAAGGGAGGTGGTGATCCAGGTTCTGAATTTACTGTCCGCGGTGGTCGGGTCTTCCGAGGGAGTACGTAGACAGTAAAATCGATGTTACAATTAATAGGTTGATTGATCGTGCGTGTTTGACCTGATCCTGTTTTGTAATTTTTGCAAGATTTGCCATTGCGGTCACACTTACAACTCCCACATGTAGTGAAACCATTGGGAATTGGGGGCCATTTCGTGCTTCTATCTTCTCCAGGATAGCTTCGGACCAATCTATCCTTTAGGGATCGTGCCCGTCGGTACGTTATCTGAGGTTTATTACCCACTAGTCCCCCCACAATGGGGTCAGATGTTACTAGTTTCCAGTTGGCTCGCATTATTCTTTCCAAAGCCCAGGCTCCCCTACTATAGTTGGTTATCATCCGGGGTGGATTGGGTTGGGTACTATTCTCCATTGCTTTCCTTCTGGAGTCACTCTTAGATGTACTAAATAGGACTTCCTCATGTTTTAGACCCTGAACTTTGGTCTGAGCACTGTTTAACACCTCATCACTATATCCCCTTTGGCTGAAGCGTTCCATCATGGCCTTCTGTTCAAGTTGGAAATCTGCGTCGGTGCTGCAATTGCGGCGGGCCCTCAACAACTCCCCGTAGGGGATACTTCTCTTAAGGGGAGCCGGATGGTGGCTCGCCGCATGCAGGACCGCGTTTCCGGCTGTGGTCTTCCGGAAAAGACGTGTGGTCAAATCACCATTTTTTATCTCTACTGCCACATCCAAAAATTCACAATATGTATTGCTAATTACATATGTGAATTTAAGATTAAGGTTGTTATTTCCTAGATGACTGATGTACTGTCTCGCTAGTGTCTCAGGGCCATTCCAGATTAAAAATAGGTCATCGATGTACCTGACCCACATAAGAATGTGGTCAGTGTACATCTCAGACCCTTCAGCCCAGACCACCTGTTCCTCCCACCAGCCTAGGAAAAGATTCGCTAGGCTGGGGGCAAAACAAGTCCCCATTGCGGTCCCGGAGAGTTGCCGGTATACCGCCTTCTCAAAAAGAAAAATGTTCTCTTGGAGACAGAATAACATCATTTTTTGAAGCATGGCATTGTGCCTCCAACAATCCACATGGCGACTCCTTAAATAATGCATACATGTTTCCACACCCTTCACTTGATTAATACACGTGTACAGAGAGCACACATCCATGCTAATCATATAGTATCCCTCCTCCCATTTCACATCATGCAGTCTTCTAAGAAAGTCTGTGCTGTCTTTGCAAAATGAGTTAAGATTCCGAACATATTCATTCAAGTATGGATCTAAGAATATGGATGTGTTCTCCAACAATCCTCCATTGGATGATACGATAGGACGCCCTGGTGGTCTAGTGGGGTCCTTATGGATCTTGGGGAGGAAGTATATGCAGGGGATGCGTGGATTTTCTGTCTTTAGGAATTTGTATTCATCAGTGTCTAGTAGACCAGTGTGATACCAGTCCCCAAGTAGTGTGTGATATTCCTTAATGGTACGTCTGTACCTTTCCCAATTAATGAGTTCATAACATGAAGAGTCACTCAGCTGTCTCATGGCTTCTTCTTTGTAGTCTTTGTAATTCATTATTACTACATTGCCCCCCTTGTCGGAGGGCTTGATTATAATAGAGCCATCGTCTTCTAATGCTCTTAGTGCACTTCTTTGTTCTTTGGTTAGGTTATCCCATTTGGAATTCTTAAAATTCATTCGAGTTCGTTTAAGTTCATTCATCACCACTTGGTTGTATGCTTCTATATTGTCAAATGGGACATTGGGATTGAATTTAGTCTTTAATTTTAGGCCACTGTGTTTAACTCGCTCGCCTGTTACACCACAGGCTTGTAGGATAGCATGCTCATTTCTCTCATTCCCATCTGCCGTTTCCAATTGATACATGTCCTTCAGTAGTTCCAAGTCATGCACCTGCAGACTGACACTAGTGGATCCCACTGGATCTAGGGTTTGTTGCTTGCTACTAATGCGAGTTGCATACATTTTCATCAATTTTAGTTTTCTAATGAAAAGAAAAAGGTCCACCCTAGTGTCAACATAGTCCAATGGAGTACTGGGGCAAAAGGATAATCCTAATTGCAGCACCGAAATCTCAATGCGGTTCAGGGTTCTATCTGAAATGTTTACGACAGTTTTGTTTGCTTCATTATGATCAAAAGTGGATTTGCACATCTTGGTTTTCCTGTGTTTCCTTTTTAACTTTCTTCTTCTACTGGCATTCCGCGTCCTCTTCCTCTTACTTTTTTCGTGGTGCTCTTGCCCCTCGATGTTTGGCCCCTCGTTTGTACTCTGTTCTGTTGGCCTGGTTCGTTTTTCTGATTCAGAATTTCGAACTCCTGATGAAAGGTCAGCGGAAGCTCGTCTAAAGGGATACCTCGGGTGCGATCCTCTGTATCGGTACTTAGGTCTGAGCTTGATCCCGATGTAACTGTCGTAGATTTCTTATTGCTTATTAGCTTGTCCCTGATACTTTTCTGTGCTTTGTCGTACTTTCTGGCATACGTTAGTATCCGTCCCTCAGCATAATCCCGTTTATCCCTGATGAACCTGCGTTGTTTCTTTTGTTTGATGGTTTCCTCGTAGTCTTGCAGTCTTTTTGGGAGTGTCTTATTGAATTCCTCAAACAGTTTTTCAGTTTTATATTTTTCCAGTTCAATCTTGAGTCCTGCTAGATCTTTGCGTGTTGTATTGAGGTCAATTTGAGCGTATTTCACGAGCATTTCAAGCATGCCCTTACAGGTCTTGGCCATGTACGATGCCCATTCTGTAAGTAAGTCTTTGTTAGGATTGTCGTAGGTTGGTACGATACTGATCCTTAATCCTCTAGGGACTCTGCCCACCTCGATGTAGTTCGTGAGGGAGGCCACTTCCCACCACTTATTAATTTCTCGTTTACTCAATAGTTCTAAGAGTGCCAATTTTTGCCTTAATGTAGGCTCTCCGCTACTTGGTGCTTTGCTGCTTGATACGCTGATAGGCGTAGTATCTTGCTCCTCACTGAACAGGGACAGGGCTTCCGCTTGCCTCGCTGTCTCCCATTCACTCATCATTCAGCTCTAGATTTCCTCGCGCCACTATTGTTACTAGTGGCAGCCACGTTTGCCTCCGTGTTCGGATTTGGAATTGCTGCGCGTACTGTTTAAGCGCTGGGGCAGAGGCACGATACTGCAAGTGGGAGGAGATGACAGGTCGGCAATCTCCTTCGAAACTCCCTCCCCGTTTCTCAACCCCACACGCACAGCCCGGCTTACCCGTAGTGTTCCACAATCTTCTCCCAGGAGGCGGTCGGAGTCGTTTCACTTTGAATCACGTTCACACTGCTGCTCGAACGACCCTCGACCAGCCAACGCTGATGCCGTCAGTAGTAGCAGCCGCTACCTTAATGTCTGCAGGTACTGGATCCCACCAATTAGAAGGAAACAGAGACGGCACACCAGGAAATCTTGCACAAACCCTTTATTGTGCACTCGTTAACCCAAGACGACGCGTTTCGGCGTAAGCCTTTATCAAGTAACCACCATTTTGTTTTTTGCCATACTTATAGTCCCACAACTGTTTCGATACACAATGGACATAAAGAAAATACTCAATAACAAATATATATATACATATATGTAGAGCTACATATATGATATATGTTTTCCAGGGTCCCGCACATGGGCGGGAATATTCATGTGCTTATGACTTTGATGAGGATACCCCTGGAAAAGAACTAGGATTACAGGTAAGTAACTAATCCTTTTGCCCACTCGGGTCTGCAGAACCTTTTGTTTTGAGCCCACACCTTCGATCCCTCTACTATTTGGGAAGTACAGCTTATGAATCTGTTTAAAAGTGGTATCAATCCTGGTCTCTTCCCGTGGCCACTACCAAAAAGAGCGTCAACATTCTCACATCAATGGGACTACCACCTGAAAAGGAGTGAAAAAGGTTAGGCCATCTGTTTGGAGTAGCGGTGATTGAGACACTAGACTGGATAAACTATGGAAGCCCTGCAGTTCTGTGGGCACACAATGAGAGGATTTACTACAATGATAAGACCATTGTAAACAAGAGGTTTACATATATCTACCTGGCAACTATCATACCAGCAAATTGGGCCAAAGTAATCTACACTGCAGCAGTGACAGTGTACCATAACCCCACCACCGCTCTTTTGAGGTAGAACCCGGAGAAGGGTCCAGCCCCTGAGAGGGGCAAGCGCTGTCAACAAATTACTTACCACAAGAACTGCCTGACCGCACAATATCAGTGGTGGGCATAATAGTTTGTTTCCTCTAGGAGTGAAGCGCCATCACCTCTGACAAATGGGTGGCTTCTGTATTGAACTCTTGAAATTGCCTCCAGGCTTAAACCAAGGAAAAGATCATATACAAGAGCAGAGGTACTACATCTAAAGCAGGACATAGAGGAGCTACTGCATAAACAATCAAAGAAAAGATGCCAAAATCTGAGATCATTCAGGACATCTACTCTGTAGATTTCCTGGTACAAAAGCCAGTAATACACTTAGACTTAGTTTGGACCATCTTTTTATACAAATTCATAAAAATACAAAATTACTAGTTAATAATACGTAAAGAGGTCATTCTGCAGCTGCAGGAAAAGGACTGTTTGACGACAATAGATCTTTGAGAGGCCTATCTACATGTTCCCATGAACAGGAAGCACAAAAGATTTGTTTGTTTTGTGGTGAACCAGGTAGACTATCAATTCAAGTTAGAACATGTTTGGCTGATGTATCAGCGTACCTCCTGAGAATAGGGAATACCTGTATATCCTTATCTAGATGAGTGGCTTGTAAAAGTGAAGGCTTGTTCACCCAGTGGCTAAAGAGCATTAAAACAGTTGTGCACAAGCTGCATATAGAAAAAAACACACCGATAACTGGAGAGGGAAAAGGTCATCTTAGGAGCAAGACTGAATACATTGGAGGCCAAACCCTTCCCCCACAAAGAACAAAAGCCTGTCCGGGAAGAAGGTGTAACACCCCCTGCCACAGGATGACCTGCTGATTAGCCTTCCTAAGCCGGTAAGCTTCTATGAGCTTCCGCCTTTGGAATGCAAATCCGGCTCCCTTCATTGTTATTCTTCCAAAGTGATATCTTTTTTGGTGGCCCTCCCAGTGTTCCATTTTACCTGTTGGTAATCTAGACCTCTAACACTGGAAACTGCTATAAGATCTCTGACTGGGGGTGAGTGCTTAACACTCTTGACCCTTCTCCCCTTGAGAACAGCCCAGCCCGAACTGCCAGGCCAGGACCTCTCTGAACCGGAAACAAGCATCTTGGAACCGGATTCGGGGTATCACCCCATATCTGCCAGGATAGCCTAAATACAGTAGCAGCACGAGCATGGGACCCACGTCTGCGCATACCTGTCCCACTTGGAGTGACAAATGCAAAAAGAACAAATGATGGACGGAATGCTGAACAATGTTAAGCACTCACCCCAGTCAGAGATCTGGTTACAGTTTCCAGTGTTAGAGGTCAAGATTACCAACAGGTAAAAATGGAACACTGGGAGGGCCACCAAAAAAGAGATCACTTTGGAACAGTAACAATGAAGGTAGACAGATTTGCATTCCAAATACGGCAGCTCATAGAAGCTTGCCAGCCTAGGGAGGCTATTCAGTAGGTCATCCTGTGGCAGGGGGTGTTACACCCTCTTCCCGGACAGGCTTTTGTTCTGGGTCTCCAGAGAGCAAAGCCTCTCTCCCTAGGAACTCAAAACAGTGTCTTGAGTGGCAGGCTGGCAGAAACCAGTCATCAAGTACACGGAGGCTGGTAGGTTGTCAGGGGGCACCTCTAAGGTGCTCTCGGAGTTCATGTATTGGTAAATCCATCACTGGAATCAGTGTGTGTTTACCAATACGAGATGTCTGATGCCAATTTATTTATAAAGTTTTAAATAGCGCTAGCTAGACCCGTGGGTATCAGAGTGCTTTACATACACAAAGGAAAAGAAAAAGAATTGCATAACATCGCAGTACATGAGGATGCATAAAGACAAAATCAAAGACATAATTCTTATGTATCCATGTGCGTGAAATTTCTGAGGCATACCTATGCTTTTGCACAGGTACTCTGGCATTCGCTTGTGTTTGCAATGACAATCCATTAGTACAAAGGAAGAGTGACTGCACACTGGAGTATATTTTAACCCGTCCATTGCAACACTATTTTCAGGCTGTCCATTAAACCCACTTTGTACTATTCTGAAAAGGAAATGTGTTTGACCTCCACCAACCAAACCAGAAAGGAAGAAATGCAAATTACATGCATTTATGCCATCACAGTTTTTGCCTGATATCTCTCTACCCTCAACCAAATGCATATTTATGCTACTCCGCAGTTTCTAAAGCCAATCTATACAAAGTGGAAGCTTTTTTTAGAGGTGAAGCATAAACTTCTATACCCTCAGAAGTATTCTTTATTGTGGAGGATGAAGGTGGGAAAATGAAGTGTTATTTGACTAAAATAAGTGATACCAAGATCAAAATGACCACCCCATGAGGACATCCAGCTTGGTTAAAGCAGGGTAGCTCTAGCGTTCTGATCAGCGCATGAGAATTTATGATTCCTATCTTCAGTGAAGCCATAATGTAGCTGGGGTACTTATTTTCACCAGTGTCCAGCACATGGTTTAAAATGGCTTCCCTGGAGACTTGTTTTGGCAGTAATTTGACTGTCCAGAATTAGGGCATATCTGCTCATGCAGGTATGCCCTCATGTAATAGTCAGCTCCCTGATCTTAGGGCTTTCAGGCCTGCTGTAGCAGTGACTTAAAAATATTACAAGCAGAGTTAGGGGACATAGCACACAGAAATGTGTTACATATCGTGTTTTCACTTTTGTCTGCACCAAGACACGCAGACTGCGATAGCCTCTCTGCATGTGCTTGATGAGGTGTCCCTTAGGGTGTCACAATTTACGCTGCAGCCCTTAGGGACCCTTTTGAGTTACCTCAGGCCCTAGGTACCAGGCGTACTATTTACTAGGGACTTACAGAGGTTGCTAAAGGTTTTGCCAATTGGAGAAACCAATTGGACAGTCTTTGGGAAAGAGCTCCTGCACTGGGGACCTGGTTAGCAGGAACCCAGTGCACTTCACTCCAAATCACATAATTTACCAGGCAGTAAGTGAGGGTGACCATGTCAAATAGGGCTACTTTCCTACACAGGACTAAAACCTTTCTAGACCTTAGGAGTCTCTGCATATCAAATTGACCACAGATGCTGCAAGACTTGTATTCTGAGGACTTTATGGTGTACCTGGACCTGAAGGGCCCATACGTTCACTTTCTGGCCCTGCAGTCCTACAGGAAATCGCTCTCTTTATATTAGAGTTGGACTACTTCCAGTTTGCCGAACTTCTCTTCTGCCTTACATTGACCTCTTGGTCTTTTTAAACATCATTTGTTGGTTGCAGCCCATCTTTGATGGGAATGCACATATTCCTTCACAGTTTTCTGCTGAAGACTGCATTGATGCAGTTCACTTCAAACCACCTATAGACAATGTTGTGATTACTGCCCCTGTGTGGTTTTTACATAAATCTATCCAATTCCCATTGCCAGCCGCAGCAAAGGATTACCGTTATAGTGACTGTTTTGGAGACCGTTGTCATGAAGACCTTCCAGCCCTTGCAGCAAGCCCAGGACATTCAGGCTATGGTTCGAATGGTTCAGACGAGAGCTTCTGTTCCAGCCTTTGTGGTTCTGAAGCTAATGGCATTCTGTATTCAGCTGGTCCTTCATGCCCATTGGTACATGCGGACCATTCAGGGTAATCTTTTTCTGTAGTGGACCTAGCACTGGTAATTCCTTTCAGTGAAAATCTGCATGTCTCAATTGGCAGCTGAGGACCTTCAGGGGTGGATGACAGACTGTAATCTGATGTGAGGCAAGCTGATTTATTTTTCCCCTTATTTTACAGTTGTGACTGGGTTGGGTGGTCTCTTGAATGAGGTGTAGAGCAGAGGTCTCTGGTCTCAGATCTAGCCATGCCACCACATAAATCTTTCGGAGCTGTACGCTATCCAGCTGACCATAAAGACCTTTCTGCTGTTCACTAAGGGGCATGTTGATTCAGGTCCTGAGGTAAAAGACAACTGCCATGTCGTACTACAAAGCGCAAGGCAAAGTGGGATCTAGTTCTGTCTGGAGGATCCAATATTTTGCCTGGCATTTCACCAGACCTTCGTGTTGATCAGTTTACTAACAGGATCCCTCAGCAGCAAACATACTCTGCTGCGGTCATCTTGCAGATCATGATTAACTTCTCCATCTTGAGGATGTATTTGTTGTATTCACCCGGTGAGGTCTACCCTCTGTAGACCAATTTTCTACATCTAAAATGACTCATTGTCCAGCCTTGTACACTCTGGAATTTTCTCCTCTTTGATGTCAAGGAGATATGTTGCGCCTTCGGTACAACTGCTCTAAGTGTTTCTTCCTCGACCTCTGATCCTGTGGGTCCTGAAGAAAGTTAAGCTGATGAAGCACACCTGACTTTGGTCAACCCAGATTGGGCCAAGCGGGTCTGGTACTCTGAGCATATGTCTTCTACTTTGGCTTTCTCTTTGGGAGGACAAGGTGTCCCATAGCAAGGCAGGGTTATTGCACCCTAATCTCCACAATCTACTCCTTCATGGATGAAGATTAGGCAGAACCACCTGCGGACCTTTGTTCTCCCGCCTAAGGTGGTGAATGGCATATTGGCTCCTCGCCACACTCCACCACATCTCTTGATTTGGGCTGCCGGTCCAAGATTATCGCCTGGGGAAAGGAGAGGCAAACTGATCCTCTGCAGGCTAGATTATATGATTCTTTTGCTTGTGCCATCTTTTGCTCACCACTGTTAAAGGTTATTTAGCTTTTGGGTTTCAATTATTTGCCTGAGCAGCCCACTTTGTTCAAATCACACTGATGTATTGTTTCAAATACGTTATACATTTTTCCCCCTGCACCCTTTAATATGCCTTAGAAATCCCACAGTTTGTTTCTACCGTGCTCGATGCGTGCAACCTTTAAGCCTCTTCGCCGTTGTAGTTATATACTCGTAACTCTGAAAACCATGTTCCTAATTGTCATTACTTCCACGTGCTGCTTCAGAAAGCTGCAACACTCGTCAGTTCAGCTTGCATATTGTACCTTTTTACCTGACAAACTGGTGACATCTTGGCTAAAAGAAGGTCAACTTCAGAGGCAAGCCTCACACCAAAGCACTGTTCAGTATAAACTCTCTGCTTCGGACTGCTCCTGATGTGCCCATCTCTTGTCCATGTTCAGTCACCTTTTACATTCCAGGATAGCTCACCAGTAATTAATGCCGCTGCCCAAAGGGTTGTCACAGATCTGCTGGAAGACCCTTTGTTCTTCCGGGAGGTTCATATCACAATTAGGCAGCAGTGTGGGGACTATTGGTAGATTCAAGAGTCTGGTAAAACTGTTTTATTCAGTGTTTAAGCTTCAAGGAGAAATTCAATTTTAAAAGCTTATCCTTGGAGTATTTTTTACCAAAAATGTATTTAGATTTAGATAAGTATTCCAGCAGAGTAGCCTCTAGTTGCTCCCTAAGCTGCTTGTAGAAAAAGCTACCACACCTTGTGCAGTGAAATAGTATTTTGCTCTGGTCAGTACAGGCACAGTTCTACCCAATTGTTTGCCATGTCTTAAAATCATTACACATCCTTCCCTTGTGGGCTGTACAGCATTTTTTTGGAGGCTGCAACCATTGTTGAAAGAAAGCTTTTCATGTTCAAACAGTTTATTTTTCATCTCTTCTGGCTGTAGTTTCTGCTCCAGACATTCCGGGATGGCATGGCATTTGCAAAATCATGCTCTGAGAGCCACTCGTATTGGGTGAATTTACATTGCAACTCTAATGTGACCTCTGACCTTTATGCAACTTGTGTATTTTTTGCAGCATTTCTCTGTTTTTATTAAAGAGTGAGTTGTGCCATAAAGAACTGGCCCAAGTTGCTATGTGTAAGGGGCCACAGCACATGCACTAGAAAATGTTTTTTTCCCCCCAGTGTCTAGCATCCATAATGCCAGCAAATGTGTAAGATTAAAAAATGGATGGATACTGTGCAAAAAAATTGATTCTTATAACCACTGTTTAATTTATATGTGAAAAGCCCCAATTTTGGTGAATAAGAGATCGGAGAATCGGGAATATACTTTACCCTGGGTCATCTGGCTTGATAAAGTTATGGGGAAAAGCTGGGTTACGGTCAATTTGATGATCGTTAGCCACCAAGAAATATAGCCTTCCCCAGGACAAAATGAACTCCTGTTGCCCTTAATGTAGTATGTGCCCCCCTCCCCCACACACACACACCTACAGCTCCTGTTCTCAAGGCCTAAATTGTAGGAAAACACTCTGCCCCAGTGTGTGTTTGGGTTACTTTTCATTTTAGAACTGGTTGGGTAATCGCCAAAAAGGGTGAAAGACTTGTGATTTGTTGGCCAAAGCCTTCAAAATAATTTAAGGTTGGAAGGCCCGACGTTGAAACACTTTATGTGCAAACCTTGCCATATAAGTACATTGAGTATTTGACATTAATGGTTGTCACTGCTCTTACCTAAGCCACTAGTATGGCTAGCACTGCTGGAAGAACATAAAATATCTTCAACTGCTTCGTGTACCCTTTCACTGTACAGATGCATTCTACGCAGCAAGCTTGCCAGTGTCTCTGCACCCCATATGAATGTTTTTGAGGCAAATCTATCAAATTCAGAGCCGTTGCTCTGTGAGACTGTTGCAAGAATCTGGTGATCTTTTCCCTGGGCCCCGGTGAGCAGGTTGTGCTGTATAGTAAAAGGAAATGATAGAATAGCCTCATTACATATTCAGGTTGAAGTGGATTGAATTTTACATCATTACCGCAGTGCTTCAGTTCCACTGAGATAGTTGGTTGGTTGTGAGTCTCAAGTAAAATGTGTTACACAAAGTTTACCTCGCGAATTGCATGTTTTCTAAGAGGAGTGCATTTAAACTCCTCTTAACATTATTGGCACTCTGCCTTTAGTCCATAATGAGAGAGAAGCAAGATTGATGACCTCTAGATCCATTTTATGCACGGTTTGTCCACCCACATTTTTTAAATGGCCATACATTTATATAGGTGTTTTCACACTTCAGGCATGAAGTGTCTGTCACTCTTTCCATAAGACTCATACTTAGCCTCTACCCCTGAGTTAACGCCAGTCTGTTTACCAATCATTTTTAATAGACTACTGATTGCCCACATTCTTTGAACTGCACATTTCTTGTACTACCGTGGACCAAGGCTTGCAGCACTGTACAAAGCAATAAATAGATTTGGAAACGGGTAGTTACCATTAATGTTATTTTACACCAACAGGTTCCAAGTGGCGTTCAGCTTTTGTTGTATGTGATGGCACTTGCAATCTTCTGTGAGGCGTAGCTCATCACTGGTATCCCAGGGTATTGGGGCAGGAATGCCCCACCCCCCATAGTAGGGCACATGCCACATGCAAAAGGTGTGTCCCTTGCCCGCTTCATTCAGCTGCTTGTGAAACTGGCATCCTGACCTTTTCATTGGCCAAGCTAGCACACAAATCTTGCATGCATGATGACAATGCCTCTCGGTGATGATTCTGAGGCCCAGAACCTGCTCTGCTCCAGACCTGGTGGCCTTTTTATTGCTGCTAGAGCTCTGTAGTTGGTGTGCCAACTGTAGAATTTAGCTGGAGCCCCTAAGTTGTATATTAATTGAACCCTATACCGGAATCTCCATTACTGTGTGTAGTATTCTAATTTACTGTGAAATTAAAAAACTTTGCTTGTTACTAAGATAAACACTGGGCTTACTGTCCATTGTATGACTAAGTTCTGAGTCTGTACCCCCCCCATTGTACCTTCCTGAGAATCCATTGACTGCTCACCTTCGTTATCTTGAGAGTTGTGGGCAGGTAGGGCGTACTTGTTTAGGTTTGCAGGGCTGTAGTAGGATGGGCCCATAACACCAGGGGAAAACTGTGAGAAAGTGGCTCTATATATACTGGACTAAGATAAGGTACAGTGTGTATAGAGTCCACAAACCCCAGAGGTATAACAGAGGTTAAAGTCAGGTGTGACCTTACTCTCAAAAGTAGTAGCTTGATCGAGCAGTAAGGCAGTACCAGAGGACAGTGTAAAGCACTTGTTGTACCCACTCAGTCAGCAAAAGGTTTCACACACTCAAAGACTGAACTCCAGGCCAATTGTTTTTATATCAAAAGATATAGTGGTTTTATTTTTAGAACCAACGGGTATCAAAATATACTTTTCGCGATATGAGTACTCATGTAATTACTTTGCAAAGAGGCAATAAACTTTGTAAACACAATAGGTACAATGGTTGCAGTAGGCAACACAATTCTAAACACAATTTAACATTGAGCTCAATGGGTTTTTCTATATAGATACAGCTGATTACTTTGTAGATTACTCTGGTAGTTCCAGGACTGGTCCTAAATTCAGTCCTGGGATCTTAGCTGAAAACAGTTTAGTAAAAACGTTTTGGTTATTGCAGTGGTTTTTAAGGAATATAAAGCTATTTTAAAAGTTCACACTTGGAAACTTTTCAATGAAAATCTGGCAATGTTATCCAATGGGAGAAAATTCAGATTGCAGTTAAAGTACGATCTCGTTACTTTTGTAATCCATTACTGGGCTCCAAGGGCCAGCACTGGGGTCTCAACATAAAACAGGTAAGTAAGTACGTTTCAGTATTTGGTATGATTTTTAAAGAATATTTCAAGTTTTCAAAAGTAGACACTTGAAAGAAATTTCACAGAAAAGCACACAATGGATTCCTATGGAGAAAATTCAAGTTATTATTAAACCAGACTAGGATTACTTTTGCGGTTGAGTACTGGGCTACAAGATGCAGTACTAACTTCTCTCCTGATCACAGGTGAGTACTTCGGAATTTAGTTGATTTTATGGGAATATTTTAAGTTTTCAAAACTTCACACTTCGAAGATTTTTCGAGTCAAACCAGTCAATGTTATCCAATGGCAGGTAAATGAGTTACTGATTTCCAGGTGAGTACTCGACTGGGGAAGTTAGGGTCCTGGGCATAGACTCAGGGGTACCCCAGGGTCAGGTAGGTTACAGTTGGTTCACCCTCAGCGGCACAGGGGCAGCCGGGTGCAGAGGTAGTTAGGCCCAATGTTATCCAATGAGGAGCAGGGGGCCTCCGGTTGGTGGCTACTGGCTAGCAGGCCACACTGCTGGCTGTGGGAGCTGGGCTCCTGGTCACTTGCTCAGGGCAAATGGGGATAGGACAAAGGTTGCACTGCCAGGGGCACTAGGGCGGCTGGGTGAAGGGTGCTTTTGAGCCGTCAGGCGCTCAATGTTATTCAATGACGATCTTGAACAGGGAACAAAGGCTGCAGGCTCGGGGACGGAGGATCCTCAGGTGCGACCAACACTTCGAGGGGTAAGTTGGGATCTTGGAGGATAGGTAGGCACCCAGGAGTTGGGCACAGGGGGCCGTGGGGCGCCGGGTGCAGGGTTGTCTTTTGAGGTCTGAGGGGTCCTTTGTCCTGAGGCTGCAGGCGTCGTCGGGGTCATCGAGGAGGGTCCTTGGGCACTGGATTCCAAGTCAGAATCGTCGGGGGGACGTCCTCAGGGTCTTGATTCACTCCGGCACAGGCCAGGCTTGGCGGGTGGAGAGTGTGCAGGTCTTGAGCTTCCTGGGGTGGTTGTTGAAGCAAAGCCTCTGCTTATGGGAGTCCCAGTCTTTAAAAGGATCAAGGCAGGCAGGTTCTCTGGGTGTCCCAAGGTTGCTGTCCGCAGGAGTCACCGGGATTAAGCAGGAGCTGGTTCCAGGATCGACAGGCCAGTAGGGCTGGGGCCAAGTCAGTGGGCGTCGTCCTGTTGTTAGCAGCTACATGACGGGTCGTCTTCTTCTTGATCTTCTTTCTTCTTTTCTTATCGGGATCTGAGGAAGGAAGGTTCAGGGTGCCTCTAAATACTGAATTTAGGGGTGTTACAGGTAGGGGGGCAGGAGCCTAGCTGTGATTGGGCAGGCTCCCCATCTTCAAGATGGCCGGTGCCCAGGGTCGTGCTTCACCTCGCCTCTCCCACCGGAGGGGTGGGGTTGGCATAGGCTGGCACACCCCCCTTCCTGCCGTAGGGTTTCCTGCCAGTCTTCCCTCCAAAGTGGGGGTTGGAACTGGTGGGGGCCAGTTGCTGAGTACAGCAAATGGTCTGGAGAAGCTTACAGAGGCGGCATGCCTTTGAAGCTTCCCCCTGCCCATCCTGGGGGAGGAGACCTAGCACCTTGCCCAGGATGTGCATTGTTGCAGGCCCAGGAGAGCGGGGGGCTCTCCACCCAGGGGTCCAGCCACATGTCTGCTGTGTGGCAGCCTCTGCAGCCACTCAGACCAGACGAGGATTGTAAGTTAGATGTAAGATGCCCTCTGGTGCATTTTACATTAAATCCCACTCTGGCATCAGTGCAGGTTTAATGTGCTGAGAAGTTTGGTACCTTTATTGTAGCCATTATGGTGCTGTGGAGTTCGTAATGGCAACCTCCCATCACCATATACTCTTAATGGCATCACTGCACTTATAGTGCCCATGAATGGCTCTGGGTACTGTAGGGGCACAGGGCTCATGCACCTGTGCCCACACCACTGGCATAGGGCACTCAGCTAGAGGGGTGACTGAAGTATGCCAGGGCAGTGGGTTCTGTGGGCATGGCACACAGGGCGGTGTGCCATGTCGACTCTCTGTTTAGTTCTGTACTTAGACAAAGGCAGTGTGTGAGTATCAGGGTACAGAGCCCCTAAGGGTGGCACAATAAGTGCTGGAGCCCTTATGGGTCTTTCCTGGTCACCAGGCCCTGGGCACCTAGGGTACCATTTACTAAGGGCTGATACATGGCCAGAGATGCCAATTGGGTTTTGTTTCAATACAGTTTTAGGGAAGGGACACAGGCCCTGGTTACCTGGTTGTCAGGAGCCCAGGGCACACTCAGTCATAGCACATCAGCAGTTCAGCAAAAAGTGTGGCACACCATGCAAGAAAGGCACTTTCTCACAGAAACTACCCCAACCAACATGGTTGTGACCCTGTAGACCCCATTTGTCATGTGGCTTCACCCCAAAGAACTCTGGCCAAAGGAGAAAGATTCCATTGTGTTGATGTTTGGCAGAACAGAGCACTGAGGGATTGTTTAGGGCTAAACCCCCAGGTAATTATGTCAAAGTGTGTAGGATTGCACCTGGAAATGTTTTTCCTATTGGTTAGTGTAGGAAAGTATCAATTTTTGACATTGTCACCCTCACTTTGCCTGGTAACTAATGTGATTTGTACTAGAAGTGCACTGGGTTCCTGCTAACCAGGTCTCCAGTGCCAGAGCTCTTTCCTAAAACTGGGCAATTGTTCCCCAATTGGCAAAACCTTTAGCACCCTCTGTAAGTCCCTAGTAAATGGTACCCCTGGTACCTAGGCCCTGAGATACTAAAGAGAGTCCATAAGTGCAACAGCACGAATTGTCCCTCCCTAAGGGACACCTCACCAAGCACATGCAAAGCTGCCATTGTAGGCTGTGTGTGTTGGTGCAGACAAAAGTGAAAACACAACATGTCACACATTGCATGTAATATTTGTGGGACATCCCTACAGCAAGCCTGACAACCATAAAGCAGTGTGCTGAATATTACATGTGAGGCGTACCTGCATTAGTGGATATCCCCCTGTGCTGGGCAGTCCTATTGCTGCCTGTACAAGAGACCAGGGAAGCCATTTTAAAACATGTGCTGGACACTGGTAAAATCGAGTTCCCCAGCTACATGATGACTTCACTGAAGATAGGGATGCTTGGTATCTAACGTCTCGTATTGATAAACCACACTGATTCCAGTGATGGATTTACCAATACATGCACCCAGAAGGCACCTTAGAGGTGCCCCCTGAATACCTACCAGCCTCTGGTGTGCTCCTTAGCTGCTTTCTGCCAGTCTGCCACGTAAGACACTGTTCTGACCTCCTTAGATGAGAGACTTTTTAGGTCTCGCCTAGACGAAAGCAAAAGCGAAGCTTTTGCTGTCTAGGGCGAGACAACTTATGTAATCACTTTTGGGGGAATGTGGACAGCAGACTGTCACGAGCTTCTCCTGCCGGAGATTGTACCTCGTGAGCGCGCACGTATTCCCATGCGCAAAGAAAGCCTCACTCACGCATGCGCACATACACACACTGCATACACACACGCACCCCCCCTTAAACAGACACACGCGCACACAGTTAGACAGACGCATGCACAGACACACTCAAACAGACACACGCGCGTACACCCCACCCCCACTCACCCCTCCTCTCCCTCAACACACTCACCTGTTCTGGCGGTGCTCGGCGGCGGTTCTGCCTCTCAGGCGGCGGTAGCGCTTTGCGGGGCTCTCTCACCACATGAGAGCCCCGCCTTCCCCATGCGCCCGGCCGCTCTTCCCCCGGTCCCCCATCTCGGGACCGGGACTGAATCAGAGCCTTCGTGGCTCTCTCTCTCTCTCCGCGATGGGGCGGGACTTCCGGTTGGGGCCGCGATGGGATTGGCCGGCTGCCCAACCGCTTCCGGGTCGTCGCAGGCAGCGCGGCGGCCCGGCGGGGACTTTAACAAACTCCTGGGCTGCGGTGGTGAATTAAAGGCACACGAGGGGCGGGCTCCCTCCCTAATTTAAATATGCAGCGAGCGGGCGAAACCTGGAGTGCGGAGAGTACGGAGAGTTTGTGTTTGGCGTTGGGTATGTGAGGAGCAATTTAGGGGAGGAGGGAGGTGGATGGTTAGTTGTTACAATGGTTAGATAGTTTGGATGGCTAGATGGCAGGGTTTTTATTACGTGATTTGCGCCCATCTCATGAGAGTAGCCTTTTCCACACACAGAGATAGCTCGTGTGTTTGCACAGGAGCAGTCTCGCCGAGTGCATCTAGGTGGATACAAAAGACAGAGGAGGCGTTCAGCGGCAGCGCACAGCCCATGGCAGACATGTGTGAGGCCACCACTCTGCCTCTAGGTTTGGTTAAAAATGGCATTGATTTGTTGGTGATTATCAGACTGTGTGAGTTTACAGGGCTCCAGTAGGCAGTGATAATCCACTTTTATCTTACTGCGCATTCCTGTGAGCTGTCGCCACCGCCTCCCCAGCTGCCATTCCAACCCACCAACACCCCTTAAACATCATTCTTTCCTACTTCCTGACACGGGTTTCGACGCCTCAAGTGCGCACTCTCTTCCGGTCCACTTATCTTGCAGTCTTAGTACAGAAGAGGTTCATGGCACTTGTCACACGCCATGTCCAAACTGCACCCATCACAGCATGTTCTGATGCCCCCACCACCACCCCCTAGTAAAGTTTTGTATTATTTTATGAACTGCACTTGGAACTTACATTTACTTTTATCCCCGTGACAAAAAAACTTTTATAACTTTTAAGTTCACCATGTCAAGCAGTGACGTTTCCATCACGAAGGACGTGTCTCAGGAACACCTTCTTATCACGTAGAGCATGTCTTGTTTGGTGATTGATGGCTGCCCCTCAGCTTGACATTGGCAGTAGGTTTTTTTTCCTCTACGAGTAGTATTGTATTTGTTTAAAATTTGCATGTGGGTGTGGATCAGGTGTGTTATTTTTATAATTAGTACCTTTAATGCACAACTTTGAGGTTAAAGTATTCAGTATAATATGGGTGATGGTGTACACATGCAGCTAAAGAAAACTACAGTGTACACACCTCAGCTGCTTACCTATGAATTACACAAGGACACCACAACGCAAGAACCATTCCTCAGCCGTATTTATGGAGGCACTATTTTCTCCAATTGGTTTGTCCTCCCAGGACCGACTCACTCCTCTTCTTCTCTTTTTTTTTTTTTTTTTTTAAAGCACACATTTGCAATTAAATAGGTCTCACATTTGCAAGAGTTTAAGCTATCAGCATTGTAAATGACATGGTCTTTTATATCTGTTTTAAAAACAACACATAAATAAAAGGCATTGTCATTTACAATGCCAATAGCTCAAACTCTAATAAATGCGAGACCTATTGCATTGAAAATGCTTGTTCTTTCAGGAAACCCAGAACAAAAACCTGTCCAGGAAGAGGGTGTTGCACCCCCTAAAACAGGATTACCTGCTGATTAGCCTCACTAGGCTAGCAAGCTTCAAAGAGCTGCTGCCTTTGAGATCCAAGCCTTGGTTCTCTCACAGGAGAGGAAGCCGACCCCCTTTGTCCAGAGTCCCCTACTCGCCTAGAGATGCAGCAAAATTAGCTAATCAGGTAGGCGTGCCCCCCTCAGGCTAGTATCACCCCTAAGGTGGGTTAAACTGAGGTGGACACGATTTTTCTGAAGTCCCCATCTTTGTGATGGCATACTTGGGAATTTTGGGACAGGGTTATGCCCATTTCCAACAGGCAGTGCGCATATAGGGGGCTTAGTGACCCCAAGGGTCAGTAGCCCATTGGCTACTACTCTACACTCCCCTAATGCCCCAAAATTTAGTATTTAGGGGAGTCCTTGGCACCAGACGAGCAGATCCGGACGACCTGAAGCAACAAGACTGACAAGAGGAGTCGCACAACAAGAACAGACCACCCAGCAACTGACTTGGCACCAACCCTGTCAGCCTGCCTGCTGACTTCACTTAGTGCACCAAAGTCAACTTGCCCTGCAGCTGCTCAGTTCCCAAAACCTGGGAGATCTGCTAGCCCTTCGCACAGGAACCAGGACCTCCCAAGGGACAGCAGAACTGTCCCCTGCATCCTGCAGACAGCAAAAGGACCAAGAGGACTCCCGCCCTTACAAAACACAACGCCGCCAAGCACCACCGCACAGCAGCCCGTGTCGAAGTGGGCCAAGTGTCTGCGCGGTCCCCAAGCCCTCAAGATACTGAGTGTGGAGTGGCTACTCGTGAACTCCCCGACGTCACCTGCATCCTCTGTTGGCAGGCCCCCTAAACGGAGGTGGGGGCTTCTGCAAGATTGAGTATGAACTCACCAAGTGGTTCCCTAAATGTCCTGGTCCCTTGGCTTGTGTAAGTGTACTCTCTCGACCTCAAGATTGCAAAAAAGGACACGTGCAAACATTTTTTAACTTTTTCATTTCAGAACCAGAGGCTACCATCTGCAGCCTTCTCATTGCCTGTCGGATTCAGCTGGCTTGCTTGCCCTACTGAAAGCAGCTCAACTTCTAGAAACATATTCTCATTCCCAACATGGAGGATTTCTTCGGGATCAATGCCCAGCAACACCCTGCTGTTGTCACTCCCTCTGTTGGACCCATACGGCTCCCCGCCCCTCCACCAAGAAGTTCTACCTTCACTTTTGAGTTTTGACCACTCTAGCATAACCAGATATCCAAGTTTGGCTGTTTGCTCTTTTTGGTGCTAGGAAACTCTGAAATCATATCTCCAATTTCCCTTATCCAATTTTTGTCTTTTTAAAGTCTATTTGTTCAGTAAAATGTATTCTATTTTTATAAATTAGAGTGGTATTTTCATTGTGTTTTCAAATTATTCATTGTTTTGGTACTGATAAATGCTTTTCACTTGTTTCCTTTGAGTGAAGCTTGGCTGCTCTCTGCCACAGCTACCCAGGACTGAGCTGAGGTTTAAATTAAAGTAACCTAACTGTACCTGATACAGAATAGTAAGATTATTACTTTATGATGTCTCTCTTTTTTTTACAAAGAAACTTGTTTTTTTGAGAAAACCGCATTAAGCAATTTTGCTTTTTAGGTTTTTATGAAGTAGGTTTAGCTTTTTAGGTTTTTATGAAGTAGGTTTATCCATAGGCATAGCCCCGCAGGGAAGCAGTTATTGTTTTAATCTCCGTTTTCTTGTTCTTGGTACAAGCTCAACTAATATTTTTGCTTTGGTCAACTTGTGTTGTTTGAGTTATTTAAAAGAATGAACCAAATATCTGTCATTTTGCTATTGTTTTCAGACTGGGCATGAATCCATTCCAGAAGAATCCTAAGCATGCTTCTGTGCTGGCCGAAAGGTGTGGTATTATGCTTCTATTTCATCTGTATATATACATGAACATTATTACATTGGGTAGCTAAAGCAGACTACTGACTTGAGTGTTATTGAACGATGAGCAACCTGTGTAACTAGAGTTTCATGGTAAATGTGCTACATAATTATTAGAGAGATATTGAAACAAAGAGATCAACGTGATTTGTTAATGGAGCCTTTCCAGTACTTCTCCTGTCCCCAAGCACTTGGAATTCAGAATAATGGTGCTGTCCTGCTGTCCATGTGGCTGTTTCCTGTGATCCAGGGATCTCTCTCTCCTTTACAATTTCCTATGTGCTACTCATTTAAATAAATTGGGCACTGTTAAGGGTTTACAACTTCATTTGTAACCTCTGTATACTTTTAGGTGGTCATCACAAGGTATCATGACTAAAGCCAAGTCTAAAGTGCACGGTCAGTGGATCTGCTGGAAAAGACGGGAACCTCAGATTGGTTGTGACTCATTGTATAAATGTCTGAGTAAATACAGTGTAAGGGCGCAGGCTTAGACACCAGGCTGAGTATGCTTGCCTTGGACAAGGTGTAACTGGAGATGCTCGCTCCCTTCTAATAGGCTGGACACACATAGTGCTAATTTGGAGATGCACCTTTAAAAAATTCTGAGGCAGCAAGCATGCTCATCATGTAGTGTAGAGTCTTAGTTTTTCTGGTTCTCTTGAGAAGACTCCACTAACATTACAGCATTTATTTTTAAGACTGATATTGGCTTAAAACTGTAATTTCTTTGTGGTTATTTTTGTTTTGCTCAGTAATTTATGATGCCTTTTTCATTTTTTTGAAGTGTCTTGACTTTTTTCCCTTTTTTTTTTAATCCTGAAGCTTTTCTCTTAAATTCTGTTTCTAGCTTCACCATGTGGGTTCTCTTTCATGAATGCCCTTTGTGTGAAGTAAAGAAGTCCTGGGAGGACAAACCGGATGTGTGTGTGTGGGCTAGGCAGGGTAAGATCACCTTGGAGTGAAACACAGAGAAGTAGGCCGTTCAGTCCCCAAGCTGCAGGATCTACACAGAGCATGTGCATTCTGACCCTTATGTCAATATGGAGATCTTATTTTTTTCTGTCTAGGGTCATGGACTCTGGGAAGTAGTGTGTGGAGGACTTCTATTAGAAAATGCAGAATTCCTGCTGCTTGTCAGTTCAGCCCCTACTGTCTGGTCTGCAGACATTGGAAGATCTTTTCTGACACCATTTTCTACTTTATCTTGTAGCGGGATCACATACGAGAAGCCACTTCCCCCAATCCAGGTGGCCTCTCTCCGTGCTGAGCGGATTGCCAAGGAGAAGAAGGTGGGTTTTCCTCCTTGGTCTCACAAACAGGCCTTGTGTTTGGTGAAGCTTTTGTTTAGATTCAAGTTGGACATGTTTTGTTGAAGCTTTACTACATTTATCCACCCCCTTATGGTCATATGGGGGACATTTAATGTGAAACCCTGCCTGAGTTCCCTACTTGAAACTTGCCAGGATCAGGGGACTGCAGCATCTTTCATGTTTGCCGTCTGAGACAGACGTGATTACTTGTTATTTTTATAAAGTTGGACCTTTCTAGGGCACAATGTACTTTGTTTTTGGTCCTTGTCCATGGGACCATTTTTACTTCATTTTTCTTTTCTTATGTTTCTTGTCAGTAAATTTCTTTTTTCTGGAATTGTATCTTCTTTGCTGCTGTCATTACTGATCAGTACATAGAACAGAAATGTTAACCCCTTAAGTGCTGCGCACGACCAATGGTCGTCAGCAGCGCTACCTCCCCAGTGCTGCGCACGACCATTGAACGTCCATTCAGCACTAGTTCTAATGGACAGCGCAGCACTGGGAAGGAATGTGTAATAGCAGCTATGGAGTTAAAGGGCAATTAAAGTTGAGGTGCTTCTTGTGAAAAGCTTTCTGAATTTGGGATTAGTGTAAGATGTGACTCTGTGCCATACTGTCACTGTAAAAAAAACAAAAAACTGTATAACTGACCAGAATAGCAAAATGGGGTCAGATGGCTGCTTTAATCTGATGAGAAAAGACAAACTGATTCAAGGAGGTAATAACCTCTGATGCTAGTGCTAACCCAAGCCATTGCTGGATGGAAGGCCAACCAGAGTTTGTACCAAGAGAAGAATCTTAGATCCCAAAGCATAAAACCTCTTGAGTGCATAGATCATATTGAATATTGAGAGATGTGTTGGCGATAATAAATATCCTGATACAAAATAATTTGTAATCATCTCCTCAAGTGCTTTGGGATTTGTCACTTTCTGCCAACTAATTTTAGATGCCAGCCATTGCCTCTATGACTTGCCACCACAGACCGTGCACATGCTTTTTTAGGAATGAGGTGGGGTGGGGCGTTATGAACAATCCTTGTTACCCAACTTGGGCTGATGCCTCCAACTCCATAGCTCTCCGCACAGAACAAATTGATATTCATTCCTTCCCTTGGGAATATTTGGTCATTCAGACCCAGCAAGAAATATTCATCAATCCTCATTCATGAGGAAAACAGAGACCTCTCTTGGAAGGTTTAAATGGTGTGTTCTGGCACCATTATGATCAGGCTGGTTTAGTTGGTATTTTTGTCTCCCCACCCCGCCCTCTCCCCCTTCCCCTGGGTGTAAAATGGAATGGATTTGTCTTTCATGTATTTGTGCCGCTCATCTGGTCATCTGTTTTGGATGCCTTATTCCCCTTAATGTATAAATTCCCCACTTAATCAGCAGTGCATGAAAATCATGTTTGGATCAAAGGGCAGGAAAGTAGTCCTTTTACTGGAACAGCCTGGGAGTATGATGTAGATCTGGGCCACAGCACTCTGCACCCGGCCACCCTAGTGCAGCTGAGGGTGCTTTGAGAGTGCATCCTCGAACCTGGGGAAACCCTGGTTCTAACCCCAGCAACCCAACTCCCACAAACAAGTACTTGCCTGTAAACCGATAACTTCATTTCCTCCCAAAGGATCACATTGACTGCTTTTCTTTTAAAATTCCTTTGTGTGACGTTGGTTGGTATGAAACCTTGAAAAATTGCATATGTGTACAAACTGAATTACTTACCTCTTGTCTAGGAAATGTCTCAGTGTGATATCTAGACATATCACACTGATTAGCAAAAGTAACTTAAAAAGTAATCCAATAAGTAACGTGCACAGTAATCTATAAAGTAACTGAGAAGTAATTTTGAACAGTTGACTTACCTGTGAATCAACCAACGGCATTTGAACCTGCATCCATCTGTAATTCACTGCATAATGCTTGCAAAGTATTATTTCACTTACCTGCTCCAGGCCTGGCTTGGGTCTAGAAATAAAATAACTAAATAATATTTATATACAAACAAATTGGTCGAAGTTCAGTCTTTGAGTGTGTGATATAATTTCTTGCCAAAGCTTGTACAATAAATGCTTAACACTACCCTCTGATAAAACCTTACTGCTCGCCCACACTACCACAAATAGAGAGTAAAGTATTATCTACTTTTACCTCTGCCGACCTTTAGGGTTCCACTGGTCTCTGTGCACACTACGCCTTACTTTGATATAGTATATACAGAGCCAGCTTCCTACAATTGACATCTGCGAAAAATGGTAGGAAAGCTTTTCATTTGTCTCTTTTTCTCCAAAGGCTCTGGCTGAGCAGACAAGGGCTCAGCAACAGACTGGTACTCCCCCACAGCCTCAGCAAAATGGGCAGCCACAACAAACTCCCCAGGCAACGGTCCAGCAAGCTCAGGTCCAGCCACAGCCTCAGGTTCAACCACAGGTGGTCCAACAGCCGCAAGCGAAGGTCCCGACAGCAGTGACTACCGTGGCAAGTACAGCACTTCTGGTGAGTAGATGTTCATGAAAGATGGAAATGCAACTAAAGATGGAAAGTGACAGCATGTGATCAGAGCAGCTCCGGACTGTCGGGAAGCTATGGGGACACTGAGTAGATACAGTCAAGAAGCACTAAATTAGACAGTGTACAAATGGATTGTGTTGGTAGAACCAGAATACTCCATTTATGTCCTGATACAATCTGCACCTGTTGGGTTCATTTTATGACACTGTGTGATTCTACGATTTGTGTGACCACAAGTTCACACCTTTGGTCTCAGCGTTCAAAGCTCATCTTTGTGAGAGATAAAATGAGCTTATTTTTACGAATAATCTTTTAATTGGGAAATTTATGCTTTTTCAACCCTAAGCCACCCTCAAATATGCTTACAGTGGTCCATGTGCAGATCTAATTAGATGTTTAGAAAACAAATCCGTTCTGAAGACCTAACATTTGACGCTAACAATTTCTTCAGCATGAAATCTTTATCAGAATCTCACCCTTGGAATATAAACTCTCCTTCTTAAAGGACCATCTGTCCTCCTTAGCAAAGGAGTATTTTAAACCAGCAAATGGGATTTTTTGTTAAATACCAATATGTTCTACTATTTGTTCATGGTACTGTTTGTAGTGGGAAGCCACATGAAGGGTAGTTGCCATTATTTCTTTGTGGTTCACTTAATTAAACCGTGTTCAGTCTGAATAGAATGGTGGTATATAACCAATCGCAGTCATAGGCTGCTGTGGCTGAGGTACAGCTTGTCTTAGTTTCTGGCAGTGATTCACACAGGTGTAACTTGATTGGCTAAGAGGTAATCGAAATGCTGCATTTTTATATTTCACAGCTTTCTGATTTACAGTTACCTGTAGCAGAAGTAGGTAGTTATTGTAGGAGAGTAGGGTCTGCTTCCTATGGTTACTCCCACTTTTTGCTGTGATTCTCTGGTTTTTCGACTTTAGTATGGCTGTGGTCCTGCTAATCAGGCCCACAGCCTAGCTGTTCTCTCTCTAAATTAATACCATGTACTTTAGGTACATCCCAGATTGGTTACTGGGTCACCCTTGTGAGCCCCTGTATAGTGTACCATAGGTACCCAGGGCATAGGTGAACCCTAGGCCTACCAGGGGCTGCAGCATGTATTGTGGCACCCCTGGTTTGCCTTCCAAACTGACACCACAGGTCTGTTCTTACCGCCTGGGTAAGGTGGTGTAATCACCCCTTACTTAGATATAGTATACCTATATCTACCTTATATATAGACACAGTAACCTATAAGTCACTCCTATGGCAGGCCTTGACAATCCTGGAGGCAGAGTGCTTGGTTTTATGTGCGAGGGTACCCTAGCATGAGCTCAGCCCCTCTGCAGCTTTCAGAACCATCTCCTTATCGCTGTTCTATGATATAGCCATACCATATACTCTTAAGTGCATTATAATCCTCGCGGTTAATGCTAACTTTGGTTTGGCTTTATCAAAACATGTCGTGTAAGGTGTCAAACACTTTGGAATACTACCCCCTGCCAGTTCTGGCCACGGCGGTAGCATCCCCCCCTTCTAGAGGAAGAAGACATGTAGTTACTGGTAAACCCGGTTAAAGTTTAACAGAGCCCCAGAATCACAAAATGGAGGCTGCTGCCACAGACACAAGTCTTCCCTCCAGCTGCTGGACGAAACCCCGGCAGGGGAGGCCTGGACAATAGGTTTCCTGTCCAGAGAGGTGCTGGCACCTCCCCAGACAGGCTTTCGTGTATTGGGGCAGGGAGGGCTGCATTTAGTGAATGCTTTCCAGACACTGCCTGGGGCACACAAGGTGCTCCATGCATTTCCCAGTTCAAACCGGTCGCTGGGGCGCTCAGTCCCAGCTCTGGCGTGAAACTGAGCAAAGTGTAAGAGGTGTACCCACCCCCTCTCCGGGTCCACCCATAGGAGGGACCTTAGAGTTAGTGCAACCCCTGAACTTACTATAAGTATAGAACCCCAGTCCCTAGGACTTTAGATTACCCTGGACAAAACTCTGCAACATATATCCTGGACCTTCGACATTCCATTTCGGCTGGAAGACGGAAGAAAGCTCCCATGTGGTCAAGAAGTGACCACCCTGTCCAAACAGGCACCAACAGCATCTTTGCCGGTCTGCATTTTCGAGGCTCCCGCCGGATCCCAAAGAATCTGCGACTCAGGACACGGACTTCCAGACATCTCTGACGCTGACCTGTGCTCCCAGCAAAGCTGAGACCTGTGGTGGACACGAGGGACTTTGGACCGGAACTCCTGGACATCCTGCATTTTGCTACCTGCATTGACTTCCCGAGGTATCCCGAAGTTGTGCATTGGGGTGCTTGAAGCCCCAGCCCGAGCACCTTTTGCACCGAAGCTCGGAGGCCCACACTCCACGAGTGTCCCGTGGACCCACATTGTGCATTTCCGCTCGACGCTTCCTCGCGGTTCGTAGTCAGTTGGCTAGTGAGCCCCCAAGAAGACCAATCCTTGAATCAACTTGCTTTCCTGGTTGCTCCAGGCTTGCCCCAACTTCCCTGCAAAGGAGAAGGTCCTTAGACCTTGCTGGTCTGCACCGAAGCCAATCTCAACATCCTGCCTGAGTTGCATTTGCCAAGGCTTGTTGGGTCCAGTCCGGATACCGATACCGCAGTCAACTAGATCCTTGGTGGGACAGCTCGAATCCAGCTCCTGGTCGTCGTCGATGCTTCCTGGACCTCGTGGCTGAAGAGACAAACTTCACCTTTTCACCTGAAATCACCCGACATCTGGTGGCATCTTCCTATCGCCGCCCTGGTCACTGGCTAGTGGCCCAGACCCTGTGTCCTCTGCTTTCAGGTTCTTCACATCTCCGATCCACCCAGACACTTTTCCTCTGGTCGCCTGCAGCACTTCTTCGCAGTTCTCCATTGGAATCGAGACCGAAACCCGACACGCAAAGACATCTATGCACTTGGCTTCCCTGGGTGAGGTAACACGAGTACTCCAGTGCTCCCGTGGGTATTGACTCTCCAAGTGTCCTAGTCTAAAAGGGTTCCATCGCAGTTCACCTCCTTGTACCCTTAATCTTTAAAATTGTAACTTGTTCGTTTCCCGTAGAAATTCAATGGTAAACCGCTGCTGTGTTTAGACACTGCACGCATCTCCCGTGGGCCTCCTACATCCTAACCTTTGGTTGTTCTGAGTAGCCCCAGCGATTCCACAGGCCCTAGGCCTGCTTTCTATCCTCACGTGGTTCTTATACCACTATTACAGTATATTTGGTTTGTGATGCCCCTAGGGCAAATCGTATACTGTGCAACTTATCGTATGCTAATTAAGTTCCTTGTATTGTACTTTTACCTCTGACCTCATAAAAAGTGCAAAGGGGTTGTGTTTAGAATAAATACATGTTCAAGGCATATGGGCTGCAGATGGTACATTATGAATAGATCGCCATCTGGTGTTGGGCTCGGATGATTGCACTTTGTTTTTCTCTTGGAGAGTCTTTTGTATCTTGGTGACTCCTCCTTTGATTGGTAGTGCGCATGGGCATCGGCTCCATCCTTAGATTGGTTTTTTCCGCCATCGGGTTCGGATGAGGATTGAGACGCTCCAGATCGACTTCGAGAAGAAGTGACTTATCGGCGCGTTTTCCCTTTCCAATTCGACGGTATTGTTATCGAACACGTTTCATTTCCATTCCGGCGCGTTTCGACTTCAACATCGAAGAAAAAACTTTGATCTACGTCGACGAACAGGAGACCTTTCGCGGCGCAGTCAAGCCCGGAGTCCATGGAAAGGACTCCATTCAAGAAATGTCCAACGTGTGGTGCTAAGTTCCCACACAAGGACCTACACGAGGTGTGCAACCTCTGCCTATCTCCTGAACACGAGTCCAGGGACTGCGAAGCCTGCGCAGCATTCTCCTCCAAGTCGACGATTAGAAACCGTCGAGCTCGGAGACACGAGGTTTCCAGAATGCAGTCGGAGGCGATCCCGGAGCTGTTCGAAGACCAGCACCTCGATGAAGAAGAAGATCATGAAGATCAGTCGGGGTTGGAAGGGGACGAGTCGTATGTCGAAGAATTCGACGTACAACAAACCGTGAGTGACGACGTCCCCTTACCAAAAAACCGACCCCGTGTGGTAACGACCCCGCCTTCGAGCCCGGTCAAACCGCAGAAAAAAGTTTCTGACGCCCCGCCTTCGGGCCCGGCAACGAAACCGAAACTGAAACCGAAACACTCGGTCTCCCACCATGTCGGATCCGAGAAACGGTCGACATCGACTTCGACGCCGAAGCTTCATGCAAGGGAAAGCTCGGCATCGAAACATTCCATGTCGAAACAGAAACATGATTCGACGTCGAAGACTCACTCGACACCGAAGAAGTCGGAATCGAGTAAACACTCGGTGCCGAAAACACCGAACATTGACGATCGAAAACAAAAGCCCCTTTCGGAACCAAGGCCTTCGGTACCGATACAGGAGCAGCAGGCAGATCCCAAACAAAAGATTTGGTTTATAGATCCGCAAACTGGCAAAGTAGTGACGAAGAAGAGGAAGAATGAACAGATAGAAGACAAATCTCTTCCTTCAAAAAAGAGAACACTGGGGACAAATACAACTCCTCCTACTTCTCCTCGACCTAAAGTCACACCCTCTTCTCCTATTCCTCACACTATGCCAAATATTCCTGCACCTTCTACACCAAGACCATCTACACCTCAGTCTGATGTAGACAGTGATCCAGGGGAGAGAGAACCTCAAGGGGATGATGAAACTATCCCAGATGAGGATGACCCATGGGAAAATTATAACGTAGGATCAGATGATAACGACCCAGAGTTATATCCCTCAAAGCCTTCACCACCTGATGATAACACAGGGTTTGTACAGCTCATTAATAGGGCAGCAAAATATCATAAAGTAGATATACATACAGAACCTCTAATAGAGGACTTCCTATTAGAGACGCTACCTAATGCACAAAGAACAGCAGGTACTCTTCCTATGCTGAAGGGTCTTCTCAGTCACACAGAAGAAATATTCAAAGACCCAGTGAGGGCTAGGGTGTTAAACCCAAGAATTGATAAAAAATATAAGGCGGCTCCAAAGGATCCAATATTTATCAAAGGACAGGTACCTCTGGACTCGCTTGTAGTTTCAAACGCTCGTAAAAGAGCGAACTCATTATCTACAGGAGAGGCTCCTCCACCTGATAAAGAGTCAAAATTAATAGATGCATCAGGCAAGAGAGTAGCATCACAAGCGGCAAATAGCTGGCGTATAGCCAATACACAGGCACTACTTGCACATTATGACAGGGCACATTATGATGAATTAGAAAAACTCATCACACATCTCCCCAAAGAACATCAGAAAAAGGCAGATCAGTTAATACAGGAAGGAAAGATAATAACTAATACTTCCATTAAGTGCGCCCTAGACGCAGCAGACACTGCAGCAAGATCCATCAACACCAGTGTCATGTTAATGAGACATGCATGGCTTAGAATCTCAGGATTCAAACAGGAGGTACAAACGTCTTTATTGAACCAACCCTTTGATCAAAAAACACTTTTTGGCTCAAGCACAGATGAGACCTTAGAAAAAATGAACAAAGATACAGAAACGGCTAAGTCAATGGGAGCATTGCAACAGCCAACACAAAGAGGTTCCTTTCGTAGACCACCTATAGAGGAGGCTCAAAAAATACAGGAACAAATCAGCAATCCACCTCTTTCACACCTACATCACCCAAAGGTAATTCAAGAGGTAGTTACAGGGGTAACAACAACAAGGGTAGAGGCCGCGGAAATAATAACAACCGCAACGCCTCAACCCCAAAACAGTGACTTCATAGAACTTCCCCCAGACCACATAACACCGGTCGGGGGACGTCTATCACAGTTCCTACCTGTCTGGGAAAACATCACATCAGACAAGTGGGTGAGACAGATTATCCAACATGGTTATTGCCTAGAACTCACAGCTACCCCACCAAACATTCCCCCCAAACAGCGTCCAATGAGTCAAGATCATATGACATTGTTAAAGGAAGAAGTACTAGCACTTCTACAAAAGCATGCAATAGAGAAGGTTCCAAAACATCAACAAGGGACAGGAGTATACTCTCTATACTTCCTAATCCCCAAAAAAGATGGGTCCCTAAGACCAATCTTAGACCTAAGACCTCTCAATGCATACATAAATTCGGAACATTTCCACATGGTCACGCTCCAACAGGTACTCCCTTTACTGAAGAAAGGGGACTTTCTTTCTACACTGGATCTAAAAGACGCTTACTTTCATATCCCAATTCACAAAGCCCACAGGAAATACCTAAGGTTTGTAGTGGAAGGACAACATTATCAATTCAAAGTCCTTCCGTTCGGGGTCACAACGGCACCAAGAGTGTTCACAAAATGCCTAGCTGTGGTGGCAGCACACCTGAGAAGACAACAAATACATGTCTTCCCCTACTTGGACGATTGGTTAATAAAGGCCAAGTCACAAGAAGAATGTCTTCACAACACACAGAAGACAATTCAATTGCTGCACCACCTAGGGTTTACGGTGAACTACAAAAAATCACACCTGCAACCAAACAAGATTCAGCAATATCTGGGGGCTACTATAGACACAGAAAGAGCAATAGCATACCCCAATCCGATCAGGATACAAACAATGGTCGGGTTAATACAAAGATTTCAACCACAACACTCACTACCAGCACGAGTGTTTATGCAACTGTTAGGCATGATGTCCTCCTGCATGCCAGACTACAAATGCGTCCACTACAGGAGTGTCTAGCGACACAGTGGAATCAGGCTCAAGGTCAGATTACAGATCTGGTGTTGGTAGACGACCGTACGCATCGCTCTCTGAAGTGGTGGAACACAACAAACATTTCCAAAGGACGGTCGTTCCTAGAACCGATTCCACAAGTGATAATAACAGCGGACGCATCGCTCTCCGGATGGGGAGCGCATATGGACAAATACACAGTGCAGGGGAAGTGGAGTGTGCAGCAAAAGAAACTGCACATCAACTACCTGGAACTATTAGCGGTATTTCTAGCACTAAAAGCTTTCCAAATGCAAATAACAAACAAGGCAGTCCTGATCAGAGCAGACAACATGACTGCAATGTATTATATTCAAAAACAGGGGGGGACACACTCTCTCCAACTATCCAAACAAGTACACGAATGGGAGCTGCACGACCAAATACTGCAGCCATTCTTCCAAAGATGGGGGCAACCAGAGATAGATCTGTTTGCCAATCATCAGAACGCAAAATGCCAAAACTTCGCTTCCAGGTACCCACACCAACGGTCCCAGGGCAATGCACTATGGATAAATTGGTCCAACAGATTTGCTTACGCTTTCCCCCCTCTCCCACTAATTCCGTTAGTGGTTCGGAAACTGCAGCAGCACTCAATGACAATGATACTAGTGGCACCCACGTGGGCAAGACAGCCGTGGTTCACCACGCTACTACAACTCTCACAGGTGCCACATCAAAAGCTAAGATTATTACCCTGCATCTTACACAGAACCATGGAGAAATAATGCACCCAGATCCCAAACAATTGAACCTAGCGATCTGGCTCCTGAGGTCATAGAGTTTGGATATTTAGATTTACCACCAGAATGTATGGAAATCATTAAACAAGCAAGACGTCCTACCACCAGAGCATGCTATGCAGCAAAGTGGAAGAGGTTTGCTATACACTGTAACAGTAAGCACATCAACCCTCTGGACGCATCCACTAAACAGATCATTTGCTATTTACTACACTTGCAGCAATGTAACTTAGCATACACCTCTATCAGAGTTCATCTCGCAGCTATAGCGGCGTACCTACAAAACAGGCAACATCTTTCCCTGTTCAAAGTACCAGCAATTAAAGCTTTCATGGAGGGACTCAAAAGAGTCATTCCACCAAGACGACCACCTTCCCCAGTCTGGAATCTCAACATAGTACTTACCAGACTAATGGGGCCACCATTTGAATCTATGCATAGGTGTGAAATACAATTCCTCACATGGAAGGTGGCCTTCCTCATAGCTATCACGTCACTTAGAAGAGTAAGTGAGTTGCAGGCTTTTACGATTCAAGAACCATTCATGCAGTTACACCAAAATAAAGTGGTTCTTAGAACAAACCCAAAATTCCTACCAAAGGTAATTTCTGCATTCCACATCAATCAGTCAGTGGAATTAGCGGTTTTCTTTCCAAAACCACAAACGGTAGCGGAAAGGGCCCTACATACATTGGATGTCAGAAGGGCAATATTGTACTATATAGAAAGAACACAAACTTTCAGAAAGACAAAACAGCTATTTGTTGCGTTTTCTCCTACACATAAGGGCAATCCCATCTCTAAAGCGGGCATTGCCAGATGGATTGTAAAATGTATTCAAATATGCTACTTAAAAGCAAAGAGAACATTAACTGTTCCTCCTAGCGCTCACTCTACACGTAAACTAGGAGCATCTATGGCATTTTTGGGAAACATTCCACTAGATGACATATGCAAAGCAGCTACCTGGGTTACACCGCACACCTTCACAAAGCACTATTGTGTAGATGTGCACACAACACAACAAGCTAGAGTGGGACAAGCTGTATTAAAGACTTTATTTCAGACAGTTGCAACAGACACGGGCGACCACCGCTAGGGAGAGAACTGCTGTATAGTCTATTCATAATGTACCATCTGCAGCCCATATGCCTTGAACGGAATATGCTACTTACCAGTATGCATCTGTTCTTGGCATAGAGGGCTGCAGAGTGGTACATGCCCTCCCAGCCTCCCCGGAAACCTGTGTCTGTTCCAACATTATCTTATTTAGATACACTTACATGGGCATTCCTATCTGTATTCTATCATACTACTCCATCTAACCCTACTATGGCAAAACAATCTAAGGATGGAGCCGATGCCCATGCGCACTACCAACCAAAGGAGGAGTCACCAAGATACAAAAGACTCTCCAAGAGAAAAACAAAGTGCAATCATCCGAGCCCAACACCAGATGGCGATCTATTCATAATGTACCACTCTGCAGCCCTCTATGCCAAGAACAGATGCATACTGGTAAGTAGCATATTCCATATATTTGATATATACCTTGTGTGGTGTGCTTTCATTTGGTACTCAAGAGATTATAAATGGTAAAACAACTTGCTTAACTCGTCTCCAAGTCTTAGCCTGAAGGCTGCTCTCCACAGCTACCACTAGGATAGCTTTCTATAAGGTTGACTTTATAACCTACCATCAATAAGGGTCGATTAGACTGGTGCAAGGTGCCCACTAGAATAGTGGACATCATATACCAGGCTAACTTCTCACAGTTATCAGTTTCACTGGCTCCTAATGATGTATTCTAATGATTACAACTTTTTTGCTAAACAGGCTGGAACCATCAAGCCGTCTGTCACAGGGACCAGTATCGCAACTGGTAAGTTTGGGGAGCAATGCTGCTTCTGAAAGATAGTCTCATATGTTTATAACCTATCCATTTACTGATTGATGTGCCTTAAGTAGAGATGGCTACTGTCCTTGCGCCATCCTTAGAAGAGCTGTCTAGGATGCCAAACAGGTGTCCAACGTTCAATGAAGCAATATCTTGTTATGGAGAAAGCCATTTCACTGACATCAGCTTTACACTTTGTAGACTGTTATTTACTGCTTTAAAAACAATTATTTTCTGCTTTAAAAACAATTATTAATCCGGCACTAGCAGCAGATTTGTTTTGTGATGAATACAGTAAGATTATTTGGATTTGCCTGGTGTCTACAATCTTTGTAACAGCAGGTGCGTTTGATATGAGATAGTCTATTTGTTCAACTGACCTAGTTTGTTTGATGCAGCGTTCCTGGATGTGTGTGTAGCAGCCTAAAATAATATTTAACAGCAATTTTAAGAGCCCAGATGCTGCCCGAAGTCCATGTTACAAACATTTGAACTAGCAAATGTACAGACCCTCTACAAGACATTACTGAATTCCCAGACCTTTCTCAAACCTTTTGTTTCTCCTCATTGCTTTACAGCTACTGTCAGTGGAAATGTTATTGTAAACACTGTTGCAGGCGTTCCATCTGCCACCTTCCAGCCTCTCAACAAACGTCTAGTGTCCCCAGTGGTGAGCGGTGCAGTGACGGTGAGAATGTCACAAATGTTCTTTGTGTAATCCAATACCCTGTAATCTTTCTGAAAAGATTGGTTTTAGTTCTTTGCTCTGTGTGTGTTTCAGCCGGCAGCCTTCTTTCACGGGTGCAGGTCCTCATTCAATAGATAAAGTGGGAGATGTCCTCATTTAACCTCTCTAAAAAAACAAAATGAGCAATTGGTATTTACCCATGTTAAACACTTTGCTCATGTGCTTATAATATCTTCGAAGACCCAATTAATATAATGGTCGAGCACACTTCAAAGACTTCCAGGGACACGTACCCCTAGATTTGCTGATTGTAAAGAAAGACTAAAAAACACTTTCTTGCAGGGAATGGAGATACCTTGCTTCCCGATATAATAAAAAATAGACACAGCAGGTAGGGCGGTAACGCAGTGGTGCATTGCCAGCTCACTGGCCCTGTTAATGCATAATAAAAAACACCCTGAGAGATGATGATGTTTCAACACTGATCTGATCCTCATCATAAAAAAGGCCCAGGACATTGACGAGGAGTTAGAAATATATCTAATACCAGTATTTGGTGTTTCCTTGCTGCAGCAGACCAAGTGAACGCTGGTGCCCTCCTTTGTCAAGCATGGCTTCAGATTTCAGGATTCTGACCAGAGATACAGCAGCATCTCATAGCTTTGCCGTTTGATAGCGAACATCTCAATTAGACATGGCACTAGACAAATATTGGAGACTCAGACAACAAAGGACAAGCGTGGGTACCCTTCAGTATCCGTTGCAAAAACCACTCATGATTTTGCAGCCTTGGTTGGGAAATTTTGCTGCAAAAAAAGCAAAATTTGCAGTCTAATAAGTCAAAAATGTGACATTTTTGCAGTAGACAGAAAATGTTCCTGCCAAAAATATTGCTTGCCTGTTGTCTGTCATCCACTGAGGACTCTGCCTAGTCAGTCTCTGACCTAGGAGAGTGACCAACAGCACCACACCTCAGAAAAAGAGGGTATCTGGTGCCAGAGAGCGAGTGTAGAATTTAATTTAAAAACTGCACTCTCCATTTCTGACAATCTTTAAATTCTAACAGTGCACAGGATTGCGAGGATGGTATCATAGACAACGTGAGCTATAGGTGCCAGATGAGTGCCTTGGTGGTGGAGACGGACAGGAGATTTCAGTCAGATGAGTCACGGGGGAGAGGAGGCACAAGGAACTGATGGACAGAGGAAAGGTTTGTGGAGGAATCGAGAGTCTGGCGAGTCGAAAGAAGTGCAGCGGAATGAAGGGTCAGCAGGGGCATGGGGGCAGAGAAGGAATGGAGGGTACCTTGCAATGTGCTCTTGTGCATCTGTTCTATAGTCTAAATGTTTGCCTCAAATGCTTAAGGGAGTTAGGAACTGTACCCTTAATTTTTAGGTTTTGCCTGCGCAGGGCTTGTGAAATCTCTTGTAGGCAGAACGCTTAAGAAAGGGCTCAGAGCCCACCCATTACTTACAATTGGGTGGCTTCCACTGCACTCTGATTTACTAGCTTCACATTGGGCAGCAGCTTGGGTTCCACTGTCTTCCTATTTTTTGACTGATCCATGGACCATGGACCAAGTACTGTTTCTGCCTGTATCCTTCCACTGGGCGTGGCACATTGGGGGTACTTTAATTTTTTTTTATTTGTTGCACTCCTTAAGAGTGCATGAGTTCTTAGTCTGTCTCTCCTGCTCCCAGTCATTGCTTGTGCCACCCCTCCGCCAACACTCCTCCTGCTGTTATTTTGCGTACTCATTTTTTTTCAATTTATAAAGCTTTATTCGACATTTGTCATAAAAGCATTCACCTAACCCTATACAATAAATACTATTTATAAAAATACTTCTAAAAATACATATTAAACATTAGATGTCGAATACTACATAATAAAAAGTATATAAAAATTACAACTACTCCCTCATGACCCTCTCAACCGCCCCTGTTGGGTTTAACCCCTCCCACTGCTGTCCATGGTGTTCTTTTATCTGCTCGCAAATTTATTGTCCGGTACCACAGACAGGTAAACAATAATAATCCTAAGCAAGCATTGACAATGCCAATAGGTTTCACCCATTTGAGACATAATGGCGTTTTCAAGGCTTTTTGAAGATGTAGTACTGCAGTACAGGCTTAAAGTAATCCAAAAAAATGCCATGACGTAGTCGGTATTGGCCTCTCCATAGCACTTTCTTTGTATTTGAGCTATGTTACACAGCAGCCTACGCTGCTCTGCAACATCATTTAAAAACATTGACACCGCAATATGTCTTGCATAGGCGAAACCTATTGGCGTTGCCAATGCTGGTTTTCTAAACAGTCACCAATTCTGCAGTTATGAATAGTCGATTTAATTTCGATTTGGACCTAAGTCAGTCACAGTTCATACACATGAATAGTTAATGTAGCATTCATTAGCGGCTCTAAGAAGGCTGCACTGCTTATGAACACACACAAGAGGACTTGCATAGGCTGTTAACAGACAGGAAACTGAGTCATTTAACTCATCTGTCATCAGCTCGCTGTGGCATATCAATCCTAGTCTCTCATGGGACTTTGCCTGGATGCCCAGCCTGGAATGTGCTCAACATCTGAATCCAACAGGTTGATGAGGAGAGAGTTCAGTTGTGGCAAAGTTTACCGGGACCATCAGTCAGCTCCTTTTGATAGTGTGCAGCAGAGTAGACTCCGCTTTCCAAATGAAGACAAACATTCTCCAAGGTTCAAAGTATCCCGATCATGTTTAATGTGAGTGTCTCTAACTCTGAGACAAGTGTTAATTCTCTCCCCCCTCTATGAACTAGCAGCCGTTTATATAGAGGTGAAGCACTTCCCTTAGCACTGCCCAGTCTGCAAATAAATCTGTGTCTATGTCCAGGCAATGTGGAACAGAAACTGCAACCGTATTAGGATTTAGAATTAATATGCAAATCTTGACAGAGTTTATTGTAAGAGTTCCATAATTGTATCAGTTTTTTGTCCTTTTGTGACCGAGAGAACTTTGCTGCTACTGCTGTCCATTCAGCCTGGAGTATGTGTACCAGACACTGAGTCCTTGTCTGATTTATTGCTTCAGTTGGAGAAGGGCTAGTGCCTTACAGACTATTTTCTGACCATGCACAGCTGATTATTGACCTGGTGGCCTTTGTAGTATCTGGAAAGTTTGTTTGAGGTAGTGTTGGGGCAGAGGTACATTGTGTGCATTTGCTGTTGAGGCAACTAACCCTCAGACTAGGCATACAAACTACATGGAAGGGGAGGCCAACTGGGTTTATGCTGGGCACCGTTACATATACAGGTATTGGCTTTACACATGCTGGAGTCCATTTTCTAACCCCATCCACAGCTCACCTTTCCTGTTTCTGGCCCACCTCTAGTGCATAGACCATTTAAATTCTAGCAAGCATTTTTGTAAAAATTGTGCTATATATATTCTTTTTTTTACACAAATGTTGATTTCACAGTTGTTGCAAATCCCAAAATGGCGATTTCCTGTTTGGAGTGGAGGGTGGGAGAGAACAGGAGCGGTCCGGAGATTCGGTTCAGAATTTTATGGGCCACAGATACAGCCTGCACTAAAAGGCAGCATAGGCAGTCCACTTTAGCCATGGCAACCACAGCAGTCTTTTCAGCTCAAACAGGCAGCAGTATAAATAATTCTAGTACTCATGGAGATTGTTCTATGAAAATGGCACTCTAAATCCAGAGGTGCCTCAGCCTTCAAACAGTGATCTTCTGTGTATTCTACTGAGTTTAAAGCACATTAAGTGGTAATCCCACAGCGGTGAAGCATAACCTCAGATCAGGGGTTCTGTCTGCTATTTTCTATGAGTATTTTTACATATTAGCGCTCTGTCACCCACCATGGACACACAGGCTGACAAGCAGCATCTCACGCTCGTTAGAAGAAGTGAAGGCATTGAAAGCAAATTAAAAAACCTTCATAGACTACACCTAGCCCATCCACCTCTTTTTATGTTTCAAACTCTAGCCAGGGAAGTGGTGGGCTATGAGTTTTAAGAGTCTCAGATCAGATTTTCTACTGCATGTCTTGAGGACACGGGGAATCCTGTAAGCTCTGCCCTATTCTTCACGAACATAAGGTTATAGGTTTTTTCTGGGCTCATTGGGATATATTTACCCAGGGGAGAAGGTACGCATGCTGCTCTCCTTTATTGTATAGGCCGGTTGATCCTGTGGTATATTTTGGGTGTTTTTGTTACCTAATTGGACTTTCTGGTCATCATGGCCGAGCCTTAAAGATCCTAATTTAAGGATGTGTGGTGCATGGAATTGTTTTACCCACATACAAAATGCATCTACTCTACTACCTTCTCAAATCTGGGCATAACTCATTCAGTTCTAAAATGGTCAATAACAGAGAGGGTCAGCTTCCCAGGGCATTGGATACAGATTTCTCAGGGTAGCTTTCAGTGAAAAGTGAGATTTTGTACATACCCTCAGGGGTGATGAAGGGCCAATTGAAACTGGCTACTTCAAAGGAACTAGAAGAAGGTTCTTCTGCAGAGTTGGGTCCCACTATAAGACACTCTGTGCCTGCTTTGAACATGCAAATGACTGGGTCTGGCAGTGACTCAAAGCTACACTATCTACCAGTGTGGGTTCTTCTCCCTAAAGGCTGAGGACAAAGTTGATGGACAAGGGTAACAAACCCTTTGTGTACTTTGTTGTTAGGGACACCCTCACAGGATGTCATTCTGCTGGTATACAAAGGGGACTTATGGAACCATTTGACCTTAAGGATGTTGTTTCCATTTTCCAATACCTCCGGGTCCATTGCTGGTACCTAATGTGTGTGGTAAGTAAAATACGTGCCAGTTCAGAGTCCTACCTTTTGGGATCACTAGGGCCACAGAAGTCATATGCATGTCTATATCCATGTGTCGATAATGAGCTGGTAAAGGGAGTGACTCATTCTCAGTGTCTTACCCTCACTCGGCAAACAGCTGAGTTGCATCATCAATGTAAAAAAAATCAGAACTGTGGTGAGAAAGTGCCTCTTTTGACATGGTTAGCCCCCACATTTGGCCTGGTATGGATGTGGTTTTGAATGTAGTGCACAGGGTCCCTACCAACCGTGTCCCCTGTGCCGGTGCTTCCTCCCTAAAAGCATATCCACAATTGGTATTTCTGTCCCCCCTGTAAGTCTCTAGTAAGAGGTACGTACCCTGAATACCTAGGGCCTGGAGGCTGAGGAGGGTCCCCTGGGACCCAATCTCTAGGACCATGTTACTGCCTTTGCAGCCTGGGTGCCATGCCAGCAAGCACTGCCTGAAAGTATTGGTAAGTCACCCCTAAGGCAGGGTGCACTGTACCACAGGTGAGGGTATAGCTGCATGAGTAGGTATGCCCCTACAATACTTGTCAATTCTTAAATATTGTAAGTGCCAGGTAAGCCATAAGTAGTACATGGGCTGGAAACTCAACAGTTCCCCAGCAACATGATTGCTGCACTGAAACAAGGAGTGTTTGGTACCAAACAACTCTTTGTAATAAATCAGCACTGTTGCCAGTGTGAGAATAATAAACCATGTACCCAGAGGGTACCTCGGGGGTGCCCCCTGAATGTCTACCGACCCTGGTGTGGTCACTGACTGGCTTTAGGCAGCCTGCCACACACACATGCTGGACCCCTGGGTGGAAAGCCTCTGTTTTCCGGGACCAGATACAATGCACATCCTGGGCAGAGGTGTCACACTTTCTCCCCCAGGATGTCCTTTTTAAAGCGACCCCAATCCTCTGCTGCTAGCAGCAGATGACAGCCCCCAGTTTCCACCCCAATTAAAGTGGCAAAACTGGGACACCTCTGCCAAGTTCACCTGCAAGGTGGTGGAGGCGAAGTGAAGCACATCTTTCAGTCCCTGCCATCTTGAATCACAGCTAGGTCAATGCCCCCTCCCATAGGAGGCGGGCATAATAGAGGGCGTAGTCACCCCAGGTGAGGTGCCCATTGGCATTACCTGTTATACCCATATATGCCTCCTAAATCTAATATTTAGGAGGCTCCCTCAGACCTTGAAGCTAGTTTCCTGCGATCTAAGAAGAAGGGTAAAGAAGACGACGTGCAGCGAAGCCTGAAGATGACTACTGACTTAACCCCAACCCTACCAGCCTGTCTCCAGCTTCAAAGACCCTGCAAGAAGACAGAGTCTGTCCTGCAGCCAGTGACTTCCAGAAACCCAAGGAAGATTACCCGAACTTTGACGAAGACCAGAACTCCTGAGGACAGCAATTCCCAAGAATCCAACACAAAGGACACCTGTGCCCTGTGGATCCGAGAGTCCTGTCCACTCTGCACCCGACGCCTACGTCCCGTGTCCAGGTGGCACACCATCCCAGAACAGGTTTCCCAGCGATCCTGATCTGAAGTCCAGCGTTGGCTGACCCCCCCCTGGACTCCCTGATGTCTGCAGCTTGAATCCAGAGTCTGCCCCTGACCGGCTCCAATAAGAATACTCCGAAATCTAAAGACACCCCTGCACCTAAGACCCTGGGCCTTGGTGAACTGAATCTAGGGTGCCTCCACGACCCTCCACATCTCTGCTTACCTCTGCTGTCGGTGGTCTCCCTTCTGCAACCTCCAGTGGGATGCTCGCAGCCTCATTGTCGAAAACAAAGTCTCCATTGTTAAGCATTGGGGGACCGATGCTGAATCTGCACTTGGATGCCCTCTGTGCCACTGGGGGTGTGTGTTGAGTGCTGCTTTGTGCCCGCCCGTGCTGGTCCTAGCCCCCTTAGCTTGGCCCCTGCAACTGATTTACCTACCTGCAAGCAGTGTGGCTTCGAGCACCCCCAGTCTCCATTGAAACGCATTGGGCCGAAGTCTGATTTTAGCCTCTGCACCTGGCCACCCCTGTGCTGATGGTGGTGCAGTTTTGGTACTCGCAAGGCCCTTGCCGACCTTTGGTCCCGAAGACTGGAAGTGTACGTTGGATACTTACCTGTAAAACCGCATATTTGTTTCCTCCATAGGATAACATTGAACAGTTTGTAAATTGCACATTTGAAAGTGAAAAGTATTATCTAAAAACGTACTTACTGCGGAGATCTTGGTCTTAAAATGAATCTCAGATAAAGCTTATTTTTCTAAAACTGGTGTGGATCGCCTCTTTGAGTCGTGTGTCCATTATTGGTCAATCTTGTGCAATAAATGTCTTACACTCCTCTGTGTTAGGCCTAAGGCTGCTTAACCACACTACCATTAACAGAGCACTTTGGGTTATACATTGATCCATGTATACTTTTGGGGAACCTCTGGACTCTGTGCACGGTATAATCACCTAGTGGCATACCATATACAGAGGCAGCTTTCTACACCAACTTTGAAGAGCAAAGACCTCTGCCCTTAGGAACTACAAATCCACCGTGGGGCCCACCTCTGCACCCACTGCCCAAATCCAAGTGGCCCACTGGTCATGTGAAGGTTCTCCAGTGCTACTGAGCAAGAGTCCACCTTGGGTTTACCCCTGCTGGACTCAACCTCGATGCCTGCAGCCTCAACTCGAAGACTCTCCCTGGCCGCGACCTTCCCGGTAAGACTTTTACGACACCTAAGGACACCCCTGCACCCGAAGCCCCTGGGCCTTGGGTAGTGCAACAAATGGTGTCCCAACATCCTCTAACATCGCTACTTACCTAGGCAGCTGTGGGTTTTCTTCGTCTGGCCTGACCCTGCTGCATTTATTCAAAATCGACTTTCACCCATTAGTTTTCACTGGGTGCCCAATGCTGTGTTGGCACTCTGCACCCTGGTGCTCCTGTGCCGCCGAGGGTGTACGTTTAGTGCTGCCTTGTGGCCCCCTGTGCTTACCTTAACCCCCAGAAACTGGGTTACCAAACCGTCTTACTCATCTGTGAGCAGCATCTCTGCTATTACCCCCTTTCTCCATTGGATAACATTGGCGCCAGATTCGGAATTTGAACCCTGCACCCAGCCGCCCCTGTGCTGCAGGTGGTGCAGATTTGATACTTACCAGAACCTTGCCTATTGCTAATTGCTTGTAACTTTTGAAGTTGAAAACAGATTTTTTTTTTTTTTTTTTTTTTACTTTGGCCTAATGCTTATTAAATGTAAATTGCTGACAAAACTGTTGATGCTAGAATTACACTGTGGTGTACAGAGAAACAGATGTTATTGAAAATAATGTGTTGATAAGAATTTTAGCCATTTACAGTCCCCAGTCTCAAAATGGACAGGTTCCCTTTCACAATGCATCTTTCTATAAATATTTATTTTTTCAACTTTTGTAGACATCTGGGACAGTGGTTGGCCAGGTAATGCATGGCCAACAGCGCACCGTAGCATCTTCTGCACTTCCTGCTGAAATGGTAACCATTACAACCAATCAAGGAGTGCGCACTGTGACCTCGGCTGCGGCCTCCACTGTCGTGCCTACGAGTCTGACTCCAGTTCAAACACAGACCAGGACGCTGGTGACGCAAGTCACACCAGGTAACTTTGTGGTGTGTCTCTGCAGCTCTGACTGCACTATGTTAATATATGAAAACACCCCATTCTTCGGATGCTGCAGGAGGACGGTAAAAGACCTACAAGGCTCTAAGACGTTTATGAATTAACTCAAACCAAGGACATCACTCATATTTGTATGCATTGATTGAGGTAGATGAGCCTGCTGCACTCTAACAGTATTGTGTGTAAATTGCAACCACTAGAGTCAGCCAAACGAACCAGAAGGGGGTGGTAGCAGTTAGTGCTCCTTTTTACATTCAGGGCTGGTGTCAAACAGCACAGTGCTGCCTTCTTCTAGTCCGTAATATACTGCACAGTTGTTAATAGTGCTGATGCCTGTCCTTGCTACACAAGCGTTTAACAGTAGGTGGTATAGTGCTAACGCTGCTGAAGCCAACATGGAATTTGTGTTTTTTACTCATGGATGGGTATTTTTATTTGCAGCTACAACAGTTGGAGTTCAGCTCACTGGGAAAACGATCACGCCGGCCCAGTTTCAGCTTCTCCGACAACAACAAGCAACCCAGGTGCAGGTGTCACAGATGCAAGCTCAGGCCCAGGCCCAGTCTCCAGGCCAAATGAAAACTGTAGGCAAGATCTCACAGGTAAGCAAGCATGTGCTGCTGTCCAGTGTCTAGAATCAATCAAAGCTGATCAACAGTACGTCATGCAATGTGGAGATCAACATTAAGAGAGAATCGTAGGAAGTTTGAACCTGTGCATCTTAGCAAGACCAGCATAAGAAATCAAATCTGAGCTCAATATCCCATGTTACAGAGCTGAAGACTCCAGCGAAGGGGAAGAAATTCAGAAGCCATATTGAATCCTTAGGTAGCATCTAATTAGTGAAGAGGATTTCAGCAGGCGCCTTGATTTTTGTTGGAAAGTTTTCATTACTCGGAAAAAGCAACTTTAAAAGTGAACTCTATGTTCTGATAAGATAGTGACACGGGTGAGTGTATTCAGGAAATATCCATTATAAATTCCTGTTGTAGGGTGTTTCTAGTAAAGTGTGATGTTTATGTGGAAGTCATTATTTCCATTAGAGTACACAGTATTTTATCCAACGTATCAGTCAGAAGTCTCAGTCTCAAAGCTGCCATGGTGTTACTTCTCCTGTTAATGCAGAATGTTTTAGGAGCTGGGGTTATATGAGCCTTTGGTCACTTATTTTGCTATGCTATTTTAGTAATGCGTGTTAGTAATATTTTACAAAAGCATCTCCTCCTGAAGTCACTATGACTTTGTCTACTTCAGGAATTTAATCTTTGCAGTTATAGGTAAGACACATGTTATTTTATTCTATCTTCAGGAACAGTTGATGAAATTGCAGAAACAGAAGCTGCAGCTTCCCCAGCAACAAACGGTCCAGCAGGGTGCACCAGCGCCACACACGACGCAGGTGCAGGTGTCACAGCAGCAGGCTCAACAGCTCACTACTGGCACTGTCCTGACTGGCACCACTGTAACAAATCTGCAAGTTGCACGCCTGGTGAGTTATCTACAGAAACCAAACCCATAACACGCATGCAAGATAAGTGACACTTGAGGGAAGCTTTGGATTGCAGGAAAGAGACCATAATCTGCAAGGATGGTTGAGTATATTCATATGCTGTAAGGATGGATGAGCATTAGAGGTGTGTGTGTGTATGTGTGTATATATATCCAATTATCTCTAATAGGTCAATAGCAAACCTTCATCTCTAGTGACAAGCCTTATAGTAGAATCAGGAGGATATTAATACAGGCTTGTGAATGGTTGGGCGGGGCATTACCATGTCATACTCCAGTGTTGAAGCTAAAAATGGACAGCCTAACAAGCTGTTTGCTCTTGCAGGCGTGGGCGGCTGGATGAGGAGCAGCGTGTCAGCCTCCAGTTACAGGTCTAGTGGCAGAATAAGGCTGGCAGCTCTAGTGGAAGGCTCAGCTTCTAGGTGGGATATGTAGTTTTGGGTGCTACCAGGATAATAATAAGCCTCAAATTTCGTGAAATACTGTGAAGGCGATTGGTGTCTGTGGAAGGGTGTTTGCAGCGACGGACCTGAATGAATAGCAGCAGGACAGGCCTTCACGTCAAGTGGGCTGGTGATATAGCAGAGTGAGCAGGGTAATAAAAAGTCTCATCTCCAGTGATAAGCATTGAAGCTGTGCAAGGCTGGCCTAACAGGCTGTATGCAGGGCAGGCCGGGGTGTTGGAAGAGAAGTAGAGCAGATCTTCATCACTAGTCACGCGCCTGTGACCTTTGAATGGGGAGGGGGTTTAGATACCTCCACCCCCTAATGCCAGATGTAGGGCCTGAACGACAGAGCCAATGGTAAGACTAGTCTTAAATAGATTCACCTAGACTGGAGAAATGAGGGCACTGAAAAGATGTCATTTTTGTAACTAATCCATAAAGTGGTGGGTTAAAAAAATGGGGATGGAAGAAAATTATTATA